>NC_080699.1:42733493-45304491 GCF_030445035.2 Dasypus novemcinctus | reverse complement strand
ACAGAAGAAAAAAAATATATCAGAATTTCTAATTCTGCAGTGCCTAGCATATTCCTCTTTATCTGTGGAGAAGTCAGAACACGGAAAATGAGAAGAGAAAATAATGCACAGTAGCACAGGGTAAGTGTTGTGGGTGAAGGTGGTAGAAAGGATGGACACATGGACTAATTCCCATGAGGGTCAGTATTTTCACCATGAGGAAAGGAAGAAAATTGTGAGGTTAAGAGAGAAAGGAACAGTAGGCAGGGGGAAGGGCAAATGATCATCTTACTCTTAGATGCATGCAAAGGCCATTTAGGGTTCAACCAGACTGCAGACTTCACCAGTACAGTGGCTCTGTCTTCTTTGTGGCCAATTATATCCCAGCATCACTGAAAAAACTGGGACATTGCACACTCTCATGAAATATTTGATGCTGAATGAGCACCTGTGGTATAGAAATCATTTTTTTGTGCAAAAGATGCTTGAGTGTTAACAATAATGTCATACATAATAGTACCCTTAGAACCAAAGATTCCAATGCCTTTGAGAGAATGCTGATATGTGATCAAGGTTGCAAGCCCAAAGGGACCCAAGTGTGTGAAGCACTAGACAGAATGGGAAGAGAGTCCTCCTGTTGTGGAATTTAAGAGAAGTTCAATTATTTGAGTATAGAGAGGCCAGGACTCAGGAATGATTTTGAGAAGGAAAAATGGTTTATTGACGGCCGGCCGGACTCGGGAGCTTTCTGTTTGAATCCCGAGCCCGGAACAAGATTTTCAAACGTCTTTTATACAGAGAGGAAAGGCCAAATGGTCCCTTTGTTTCAGTTCTCAATAGGCTTCAATTAGCATATGTCTCTTCCACATCTTAGGTAAGCTTTTAGCAAGGACTCCAGACATTTTAGATAAGCCTTGGTTTTTGCATTTCCCCTAAATACTTAAAGTTTATAGCCCTTGCTTTGTTAAACATTTCCTGGGACTGGAGCCTGCTGGTCCCTAAGAGCAGGACTGCAGCCTCTTACCGTTTCACACCCACAAGTCAAACAACTTAGTTATCTCTGAAGAGACAAAGAGCCTTCCACCCATAGCCCACATCACTCCCACCTCAGCACAGCCTCTTCCTTTCTGCCCATGTACTGCTGATATTGCTTAAGTCTCATTCAGTCTTAACCATGTCTCTTGGGTAAAGCCCAGGAAAGGGCCTCATGCACCTGTCAGAAGGAAAGCAAATGCTTTAGCATTTGGGTCAAAGTCAATTTGCTTTATATGCCATGCATTGGTTTTGCTCAAATAAATTAATGGTACTGTTGGGAATTGGAGAGAGGGAAGTTAGATGTAAGAGAATAATTTATACCTGGATACACATAAATCATGGTCAGTGGGAAGAGTGGGATTTGAAGTCATACAAAGAAGGTTGTATTTCTTTCATTCACTGACTGTATGGAGGTGGGCAACTTTGCTAATTTGTTTAAACCTCAGGTTCCACATATCCAAATGGAGAGAATGACACGTGCCTGAGTTATTGTGAGGGATAAATCAGGTACACAGAGTAGAGCACTTCCTAAATTCTAGGCATGCAATCAAAGCTTAATGAATGTTGGCAGCTCCATTCCTTCACCAGATCTCAACAAACCATGTGCCTGGCACTAACATTTCCAAGTGATAGGAGCACCAGTGATGATGATAGCAGATAATGAGCTCAAGGACATTAAAAATCCTCATCCAGGTCACACACCAGTGAATGGGGGAAGTGGGCACCAAATCCAGCACTTACTGATTCCAAACGCCGTGGTATTTTCTCCCATCTTCTAGGACACGTCATTCTAAAGCTGCAGCTTTATTATGTATTCTAAGTAAAACCATCAGCTCACCTATGAAATAAACAAAAATCTGCATCTCACGCTGGCATTCAGGCATGAAACAGTGGAAAAAAATGCACCTGTGGAATTACACTCTGGCTTTAAAGCTGATCAGAACTGGAGAGATGGTTTGTGCGTATTGACTTTGGAAAAATGAGTCTAATGAGTTGGAAGTGGCATGGGATGCACTGCACACCTGCCCAAAAGAACAAGCACCCCAGACTGAACTCACTCCCCCATGCATAGTTGATGTTTGTTGTGGCTGTGGAAGGGAAGAGAATTGTCAAATTGGTGGTCAGAATTTCCTTAGAATATTCCAAGGATATCAATTTCAGCAAGGCACTGAAGGAGTCATTGGGTGAAATTAAAGCATACAAATCACAGGAAGAAAAGGCTCAATAAAGAAAAATAATGCCCCACTTTAGAATGGCACAATTTAAGTACAATGTACCATTAATCTCCATGACAATTCTGTGAGGTAGTGGTGACTTTTATCTCCATTGTATTGAAACTGCCAAGAGGTGCAGCATGGTCAAGTGATCTCCCCAAGGCAGGAACAACCTTGCTCTGAACCCCAGGGACTCATATCCTGCCCTGATCATTGAGCGAAGGAGCCCCCAGCACAACCCCACGCATATTTTCAATTGTGCATGTGCACACAAGTACAAACACAAACACCTGCTAGTACTTCAGAAGCAAACTATGAGAAAAGAAGACATGTACTTCAGAATTTAATAAAGAAGACTCAGGCACATGCACTTACATGCAGGCCACTGCACTCTTTCTCCATGGAGGTAAGGCTTCTCCTCACTCACCAGCCCCTGGGAAGAATTCACTTTGTGGCTCAGCTACACTCCTTTATAACACCCTTTGGCTCCTCCCTGCTTCCCTGCTCCTGCTGACTTCTGGACCAGCTTCTCTTACCAAACCCATCTCAGTCCACCTCCAACGAAACACACATAGAGGTACATACACACACACACATGCACACCATTGCTATTGAGTGCTCAGGGAATACAAACTCATTTTAATACTGGTGCAGGCACAATTTCATCAGGAAGGAAGATTTGATGACAAAAGTCAATGCAGAATAAAGTCAAATAATAAATGTCTCCTGGATAATGACTTTTGGGGAATTTTTCATGCTGGAAACACCTTTTTCTGGCAGAACATGTCCTGCTACCCAAGGGCTGGTTTCGTGGTTATACTAGAAGCAGTAGAGTTGAGTGGTAGCATGGAATCTGAAGTCAGATGGCCAGTCCCCAGCTCCTATTTATTTCAAGATGTGTGACCTTGAGCAAATCACTTCACTTCTATGTGGCATTCATAAAAGGGGGATAAAATAACATGCACTACACAGGGCTGTATTGAAGGTTAACTGTATTTAAATTATACATGTAGAGACTGTAGAAAAACATCTGGTTCACAGAGTCAACTCTTAAAATACTTTATTACACCCCACTCTAGTTTATAGCTTTGGTCCTCATTTTTCAGTATTTTCCCCCAAACTATCAAGAGCTGCCTAGTGAGCAAAAGGTCACAGTGGTCACAGGCTGAATAGGAACTACCACAAATCCCATGGGTCAAGCTGGATTTGGCAGATGCTGCATCCTTCTCCTTTGGTTGCCTTGATGTGGGAAACTTTTCACCCAAGCTTTGTTCCCCTCATCTTGAGCACCTACATGTGGCCCTTGGTAGGACCAGGAAGTACAGACACTGACTTGTCCCACCAACTTGAACCTAAATATGAACCTAAGGTTTGAGGAAGGTCCTGGGTGGACTGAGACAACCTGAGAGGACAGGCAGCACTTCCCAGGGGCCTGAAAGGGAGAGAAGTGTGTAGTGCCCTGTGGCAGCTGACTCACAGGAGAGTGCAACAACCCAGAGGCTGGACTTGCTTTTTGTGTCTTTGAGTGCTGGGCATGGTCCCTGCCTAAACCTCCGTGAGCCTGGCAGGAAGGCAGTTGTCTATGTGCATGGCTTTCAGGATGTGCAGTGCCCATGCAGGCACAATGTGGAGGGCAAGCTAGACCCTCCCCTCACCTGACCTCACCCACGCCTGAACTCTGCCACTTCCTTGCTGTGAGACTTGAACAGGCTACTTTAGCTCTTAAGAGAAAGGGAGGCCAGTGAATCAGATGGAATGAAGATTGACTTGAATGAGAGACATAAGGCAGAAGGCATGCTAGCTTGGCAAATGATGGAGAAGGCAAGGAGACCCCACCTCCTGGAACCTCGGCCAAGGAGCTCTTCATTCTGTTGTGAGGAGGTTTGTGGGGTGCAGGGTAGGACGAGGAGACCATGAAGGGGAGCTGAGAGAAATGATCTCAGAGGACTGCAAGGGAAGAGCTAGTCCCTCATGACCAAGAGCACAGGAATCTCACCAGGTAGCCCCTGATCAGCTGCCACCATTGTGGAGGAGTGAAGTTAGAATGCAGAAGGGTTCTCCAATGGTAAGTGTCAAACTTAGACAACCAAGGGACGAGCATGGCAAAAAACTCAGAATATAAAGTACCTCTTACATTTTTTAAGGTAACATTTTTTGTGATCTATGTATCTTCAAAAAAATACAATTAAAAAAATGATAGGGGTCGGGGGGGGAGTGGGGTATATGGGACCCCTTATTTATTTTTTTTTGTTTCTTTGTTGCTGTTTTTTTTTAAAAAACCTTTACTCTTTAATAGTCATCTCTCTTTTATTTATTTATTTTTCTTCTTTATTTTCTTTTAATGTTACATTCAAAAAATACGAGGGTCCCATATACCCCCCACCCCTCCACCCCCCCCCCACTCCTCCCACATCAACAACCTCTTCCATCATCGTGACACATCCACTGCGCTTGGCAAATACATTCTGGAGCACTGCTGCATCACATGGACAGTGGTCAACATTGCAGTCCACACTCTCCCCCAGTCCACCCAGTGGGCCATGACAGGACACACAACGTCCAGCATCTGTCCCTGCAGCACCACCCAGGACAACTTCAAATCCTGAAAATGCCCCCACACCATATCTCTTCTTCCCTCTCCCGACCATCAGCAGCCACTATGGCCACCCTCTCCAGATCACTATTACAATTTCTTCCCTTACTAATCACAATAGTTCCTCAGCAGAACACCAGTAAATCCACTCTAATCCATACTCTATTCCTCCATCTTGTGGACCATGGGATGGTTATGTCCAGTCCCCCTCTCCATCAAGAGGGGGCTTAGATTCCACATGGATGATGGAGGCAATTCTCCTGCTTGCAGCTGTACGCACTCTTGACTCCCTGGTGTGGTGGTTTACCCTCTTCATCTCCCAGTTACCTGGCCAGGGTAAGTCCAACAAACCATAGGGTAAGAGCTGCAAGTCTACTGAGGCCCAGGGGCTGGCCGTCACATGGACAGTCCAGAGATTCAGGTCTCTTGTGTTTTTTAATGTAATGTTTTGTGTGATCTATTAACTTTTTTAAAAAAAATAAAGAATTTAATTTAATTTCAAAAAAATAGAGGGGAGCAGATGTGGCTCAGTGGTTGAGTACCTGCTTCCCATGTACCAGGTTCTGGGTTCAATCCCTGGTATGTCTTAAAAAATAAATAATAGAGATAATCATCAAAAATAAAAATTAAGTACATCTGAAAGGCAGACTCACAGCTATATTTTAATTAGGACTGAGGAAAGGAAAATGTACTTTGCAATCATCCATTTGAGTCTAGATAAGAGAGTAAGAGGTGGGACTGTTCTTTTTCTTGGTTCTCCTACCCTTCTGTCGTTCATTGGCTTCTACAAAACCTTAGACCAAAAAAAGAAACTGCGATTTTGAGAAGCTAAATTATTTTATTGAAGGTCATAGAACTAACAACTAGGCCAGATTCAGGTCTCAGACTCTTACTTTGTCATCCCACACTCCACCACACCATGTGGCCACTGAGACATGTCCTGGAGGGACCACTTGAGGGAGAAGCTCATGTTTCAGTCTTCATCTGGTTACAGTAATGGTTTTCAGGGGGGCATCTTCTTATCCCCAGGAGACATCTGACAATGTCTGGGACATTTTGGGGTGCAACAAATGGAGGAGGGAGCCAGGTGCTATTGGCATCCACAAATCAGAGGTTGGATATGCTAACCATCCCTTCAAAGCATGAAAGAGCACCCACAACAAGGATTTATCCATTCCAAACATTAATAGTGCTGAGGGTGAGAAACTGAATTATCGTGATGCAATTTCCTCACTCAGCCAAGTCATAGTCAGGACTTTCTTAGGCTCTTCTGTGTTGCTTCCCCATAGTAACTCCCCAAAATCAAAGGGGAGCTTTCAGCTACGAGGGCCAGTCTGTCCCACCTTCCACCCTAAGGTGGGGGGAGGAGCAGTCGGCCATGCACCAACCTTCTGCCTCTGGCATTCTAATTTCCCATAGCTGGTCAGAGTCTTCTAGAACCACTTACAGTAGAGCCCCTCTACCTAAGCAGCAGTCTTGACACACATTTTCTTTCCAAGAAGTCAAGACATCAATCATGCCCACCGAAGAATGAGACTTGGAAAATGAGCAGAGGACAATGTGATCAGTTGATGAGTTGAATGACAGAGGACAACACAAGAGCCAATGTCTGACATAACTGAAATGACTCCTCTGATAGCAGGCCCTTGCACTGGCATCTTCTTCCAAATACTGCCAATTACCCAGCAAGGACACTAAGCCATGGCAGAATGAATCACTACCTGGGAAACAATTTCACACAAGAATAAACAGAAGAGGAAGAGAATAATAAAAGCATTGCGTTGTCCAGTTCTTAACCCAGACCTTGATATATATTTAAAAACAAGTCAATTACTTTCAGCAGTGACAGAAACTCATCCTGTTTAGCAAAATAAGATAAAAAGGTCTGGAGGTGGAGAGCTAGCTATCTGAGAGAAACATCCCAAGGTGATAAATATCTAATGTCGAGCCTTCATTCAACCACGGGTGTCCAAGGGACAGACACAGTCAACTCAGTCACGTCTGAGGGAGCAGAGGAAAAAGAATCCTTACAGAACATTAGAAAAGAAGAGAAATATCAGTACTGAGGGGTTGTTTTAAACATAGAAGCAAAACAAAAAAGGAACAGTTATTTTCCAATAAGAGTGTCTGTCTCTCAAAGGGCTTGTCTGGCTCCTGTTTTAGCATTCTATGCAGGAGCTTGAAAAGGTGTCACTTTCTGTGCAGAATTGAAAAACATGAGACAAGAAAATGTGCATGTTTCTCAAGACAAAGCTGGGTTATTTTTTTTCACCATCCTTTGACAGATGGGCCTTCTGTACTGATGTTAAACCACTTGAGACTTTGGAAAGAAAACACTTAATCCTACTGGGAATGGGTTTTCATACCTCTAGATCCATGGTGGAAACAAAGCTACATCTTTATACCTTTAAACCCTGGGTCCATGGTCTGTACTGGCCAGATGCCTGGGCTTTCTGCACTGTGACCACAAAAGTTGTGGGAGGGATGGTGGTCAGAGGATGTTCTGAGCAGAGAAGTCTTCTTATATAAACCAGAGTTGCCTTTTGTGCAAGATGGTGATTGTAATGCTTTCTGAGAAGTATGGAGAGTGTTCTTAAAAATCACCTAAGATAGTTTACAGACATGAAAGTCTGCATTGTCCATACACTCTGGGACCCATGACCCTCATCTATTTGCCTCCAGGACCTCTGAGACAAGATTCATGAACCATTAGATCACTCTCAGCCTCTCCTTGGGCCTGGAGGGGGACCAGCCACACCTGCCCAGACATCTCAGATGCTTTTGAGCATCACTCACAAGCCCTGATTCACACATGGAAATTAGCAAAGTAAGCATGTTGTGTAGACATGGGTTGGAACTCATTAACCTTCAGGTTCAGTTGTGCAGGACAGAACCTGAATCCTTCAACCCTCCTGGACTCCTGGCACCATCACAGGGTTTGCTACAGGAGGCCCAGAGTCAATACTTATTAGATAAATGAATGTGTGTCTTTTATACTTTATGAGAAAAGTTTCCTGTTTTCTTTTCCCCAACACCCTGGGCCTGTATCCCCAGCCATTCTCCAGCCCCTGAGCTCAACAGTCTTGCAGAACATGACAAATCCAAGAAATGACCCTTCAGCTGAGGTTTGTTCCTCCTGAAGGACAAGGATGAGGGCTGGGCCTGCAGCTGCCATCAAGCCTGAGTGAAGAAGAGTTCCCTCATGGGCCAGGCTGACCCTGGGGCTGTGGCCAATGGTAGAGAAAGTGTCCAGACTGATGGAAATGTGTGTGTGATCCAGAAAGGAGCGAGAAACTGAATTTGAAGCACTCATGCAGGAAATTCTAGGTAAGAACCACTCAGAGTGATCACAGCTGCATTTTCCTTTAACTTTCAAAGCTCTTACTGAACACTCTAAAAACCTCATCTACCTAACTCATCATAAGCTTTTAGTTATGCAGATGGAAGAGGCTTCTAGATGCACATGTATGGCTGAGCCATGAAAACTTAAGTCAGAGTGATTCAAGAGCTACTAATCGGAAGCAAACCCAGACCCAGAGCAGGCAGAATTGTTCCGGAGAAGGCGCAGCAAGCAGGCTCTCATGGAGGGGAAGCAGACTCTGGGTCGAGAAACCTGCAAAAGCTTTTATTTCCTGAAATTTGCCAGCTCACCATAACAGCTGAAATTTCTCATTAGTGTTCAAAATTCAATTTCATATTTTCCACTCAAATATCCACTACTCCCAGGGGCTGGATCACCCAAAAGTCACCACACGTCTTTTAAACCTGACCTGGTTAATTAATTAATTAACCAACATAGGACAACAAACTGAGAGCAGTGCCCTACTGAATGAGAGATAGAGAAAATATGCCTTACAATGTGGGGAGATGGAAGGGAAAGGAAAAGCAATTTGGAGTTGTCACCCAAAAGATCAGGCACTGGTAGGGGACAGGTTCCCAGACACCCAGGACATCATGAAAAAGAGGGCTGTAAAGACCCCAAAGACTTCCACTCAGCCACAGTTTCTCGCTCTTGGCTCCGATCTCCAAGACCTTCCACTTTTTCCATTTAAAGTCTTTCATGCAGCCTGGAGAGTTATGTGAGTTTAGAATGAAGTTGAGAAAGCATTAACGATTGCTTAATCAAGGCACTTTGCTTGGGTTCATGTTACCTACGAAACCATGACATCTATGGGGTGAAGTTTGGGCACTGCTAAACCAAGAAAGCCTCAAGTTTTATCAACTTGAAGCACTGTTTGCACAAACAACCTGGAGAAACAATCCTTATGGCAGGGCCACCAGCGCTCAGGCCAGGAGACAATATGCACCTCCAGCCACATCACAAGCACATAAACCAGGGCCTTGCTCAAGGTCACCCAGCAAACGTGGACGGCAGAGCCAGGCTCCAGGGAGTCTCCAGTTGCAGAGCTGAGAGGAGCTTGCAGCATCTCCCATGCAAGCCTGCACAGGCGGTGGAACCCTGGCCTGGTCTGCCCTGTGCTTCTGCCTCAGAACCCGAAGTCCATCCCTGCCTGAGTTGCAGCCACACAGGAGAGCAGAGCCCGAGTCCTGCCTCCTCTGAGACAGTCGAGCCTGTCCTGGATCTGGCCTCTAAGTTGCCAAGGGCAGGAAGGCCCTTTATCATCTTAATGGAATCTTTATTTAAAATATATTCTTCATTTATTTTTAAAAGATACATAGATCACACAAAATTTTACATTAAAAATATAGGAGGTTCCTATATGCCCCACTCCCCACACTGCCCACTCCTCCCACATCCACAACCTCTTTTAGCAATGTGGCACATTCATTGCATTTGATGAGTACATTTTGGAGCACTGCTACACAGTGTGGATTATAGTTTACATTGTAGTTTACATTCTCTCCCAGTCCATTCAGTGGGTTATGGCAGGACTTATAATGTCCTGTATCTGTCCCTGCAATATCATTCAGGGCAACTCCAAGTCCCAAAAATGTCCCCATATCACACTTCCTTTTCCCTCTCCCTGCCTTCAGCAACTCAAGTGGCCATGGGATCTTCACTCACAAATAGCCAAGAGCTCTAATTTATCAGCGCTCTAGGGCAAGAGTCCCAGGAAGCCATCACCATCTGCAAGCACCTGGTTTTGCAGGACCTCGTATGGTAACACAATGCCTTGGGTGAGATATCTGTCACTGGCGGAGCCGCCTCCCTCCTCCTTCCAGGGCTGAAATGGCTCCCACACTAGCCAGTCTGTTTGGCATCTATCTGATGCATGCTGGGCCTCCCGCCCTCCTTCCTCTCCATCTGGCATCCGTCACCAGCTCAGCAGAAACTCGGTGACAGCCTAGCCACCTCCTCCCCATGCTGCCAGGACCCCAGCTTTCCCCCATTCTTGGTCCTGCTGCCCCAGCTGACAGGGGTCCCTTGCCCAGAGCTTGCTAAACACCTGCCTCAGGGTCGTCCCACCAATGGGAGGGGCAGTGCTTCCAAGCTGCCCCAGAGATCAGCTCTTGCCCCCCGCCATGAGACTTGGGACTGGCTCTGCCTAGGGGTCCCCGTGGGGTCAGTATGAGGGTTGCTGCTGGGTCCATGGGCCCCTTGGGGATTTGGACCCCGAGACCAGGCCTGCAGGGGAAGGAGGACTAGGAGACACAAGGTCCTACTCGATTTTGGTGCCCCCATCAACCACACTACCTTTCTGCACCTCTCGCTTTTATGCACAAACTTTTAACCTAACTGATGTAAGCGATTTCAGCAGTGTATATGCCATTAGTTTAAAATTTGTGTTCTTTCAAATGTTGCTTGTATCCTTCCATTACATGTGAAAATTGTATTTTTGAAGCAAATTATAAGAATAAATGTAATTTCAGTAGGAACGTTTTAATTGTGTGAGATAATGTTTAAAGTGCTTTAGAAATATTGTTATACATTTAAAAATTGTTCAGCTTTATCTAATCACTAATATTATTCATTAATAGAAATTGGCTAGAAAATATTTTTTGGCTTATTTAAAAGCTGGAATGCTGTGCACAGGCAGTACTTCCATAGTGTCACAATAAGTGCCTCCAAAAATCTACTTCTCCATAAAAGCAATGAGAACATCAAAAAATTATAATAGAAATTAGAAGTAATTTGAGATACAGAAAACCCCACAATATAACAAAATATATGGGATATAGTGAATAAAATGTTTAGAGGGAAATATATAGTTGTACCCAACTGTATGAAAAAAATAAATATTTCAAATCAATAACCTAATCCTCCACCAGAAAAAAAAAATAAAAGAAGAATGCCACACTGAACCCAAAGCAAGCAAAAGGAAGGAAAAAAAAAAACATTAGAGAAGAGATAAGTGAAACATATAATGTGAAAACAACAGAGAAACTCAACAAAATCAAAAGTTGATTCTTTGACTTGCCTCCAAATTTATACATGTTCCACTAGGATTGACCAATGCTAAAAAAAATACAGAGAGTGCCACTGGACCCTACTTTTGAATTTGTGCTCCTGATTGTGATGGACTTGGACTCAAGGATGTTACCTTTCTACACATGCTTCTTCTGTCACTTTTACTGAACCTGTGATTGGTGCTGGGGTTTGTATATGCTTAGGAGACTTGAATCTCTGGACTGTCCATGTGCTAGCCAGCTCTGAGCCTCAGCAGAGTTGCAAAGCCTACTCTCTAGTTCATTAGACTTACCCATGTCAGGTAATGGGGAGATGAGAATGGTCAACCACCCCATCAGGGAACCAAGAGTGTCTACAACTGCAAGCAGGAGAATCACATCCATCAGCCATGTGGGATCTAAGCTCCTTCTCAATTTAGAGGTGCAGTGGGCTTCGCCATCCCAGGGTTCACAGAATGGAGGAATATAACATGGATTGTAGTGGACTTGCTGGTATTCTACTATATAACTGTTGTGACTCTAGCAATGTAAGAAATTGTATTATTTATGTGGAGACAGTGGCCATGGGGGTTGCTGAGAGCAGGGAGAGGGAAGAAGACGTGTGATAATGGGACATTTTCAGGACTTGAAGTTGTCCTGAATGACACTGCAGGGACAGATACAGGACATTATTTATACTGCTATAACCCACTGGATGGACTGCAATGTTAACTATGGTCCATGTGGTGTGGCCGTGCTCCAGGGTGTACTCACCAAGTGCAGTGAATGTGCTAATAACTACAACAACAACAAATATGCTTCAATATCGGTTATCAAATGTACCACACTAATGTAAGATACTAATACTAGGGGAAACTATATGTGTGTGTGGGGGGGCTAGTATTTGGGAACTCTCTCTAATTTCTTTATAATTTTTCTGTAAATCTAAAACTTCTCTAAATAAATAAATACCATAAAAAGAATAAAATGCTTCAGAGTAAAATTAACAAAAGAAGTGCAAGACTTGCACTCTGAAAACTACAAAACATCTTTTGAAAAAAATTAAAGAAGACCCAAACAGTTCTTTATCAGATTCAATATATTTCAAAAGACATCAGTATTCATGGATTGGAAAGCTTAACACTGTTAAGATAGCAATATTTCTTAAACTGATTTACAATTACAATGCAATCCTTATCAATCCCAGCTAGCTTCTTTGCAGTCATAGGAGAGAAAATATGTGCGAATAATATATTTGATAAGAGTCTAATGCCCAGAATATACAAAGAACTCTTACAACTCAGTAAATAACCCAAGTAAAAAATGGACAAAAAATTTGAATAAACATTTCTTCCAAAAAGATACATAAGCAGCCAATAAACACATGGAAAATGCTCTATATCATTAACCATCAGGGAAATAAAAGCATGTAATATGCAAAATAAGATACTGCTTCACACACAGTAGGATGGCTATCATGAAAAAGCAAATAGTAACAAGTGTTGGAGATAATGTGGAGAAATGGAAACCCTCATACAATGCAGGCATGATTGTAAAATGGGTACAACTGCTTTGAAAAATATTCTGACAGTTTCTCAAAATGTTAAACATAGATTTACCATATGACTCAGCAATTCTACTCCTAGATATATATCCAAGGGAAATGAAAATATGTGTTCACACAAAAAGCTGTGCATGAATATGCACAGTGGTATTGTTCATATTAGTCAAAAAAGTATAAACAACCTAAATGTCCAACAAGTGGTGAGTGGACACATAAAATGTGTTATTTGGATTTAATGGTCCATTATTCAGCAATAAAAGTGAAAGAAGTTCTCCTACATGGCATTACATGAATGAACTTTGAAGACATTACAACAAGTGAAAGAAGTCAGTCACAGAAGACCACATATTATATAATTCCATTTATATGAAATGTCCAGAATAGGCAAACCTGTCGAGAAAAAAGCAGCATAGTGATTTTCAGTGGTTTCAGGGAGAAAGGAATAGGAAGTGACTTCTAAAAGGCATGGGTTTTCATTTGGGGCTGATGAAAATGTTCTAAAATTAGACAGTGGTGATAGTTTTACAACTCTGTGAATATATTAAAAAGACATGAAATTGTATACTATAAAAGAGGTGAATTTTGGGATGTATGAGTTATATCTCAACAAATATGTTATTTAAACAAATAAAAATTTATGTAATGCATTATAAATGAAATAAAAAATCAAATTATAAAAGTCAGGAGAAAGTAAACATATTCATTAACAAGGAAATGATTATGGACAATGACCATCCCAAGGAACAGGGAGAGTCTACAACTGCAAGCAAAATAGTCCAATCCATCTGCCCTATGAGATCTAAATTCCCTCTCAATTAGAGACAGAGTGGGCATCACCATCCCAGAATTCTCAGAATTGGGGACTGAACAATGGATGAGTAGACTTAATGTTATTCTACTATGCACTTATTGTCATTCTAACAATAGAATAATTTTTATCACTGATGTGAAGGCAGTGGCCTCTGGAGGGTCTGAGGGGAGGAAGAAGGAAAAATAGGTGTAATATGGGGGCATTTTCAGGACATTGGAATTGTCCTGAATAATGTTGCAATGACAGACACAGGCCATTATATTCCTTGTCATGACTTACAAAATTGTGCAGGAGAAAATTTAAACTAAAATGTAAACTATAATCCATACTATGTGGCAATGCTCCAATATGTGTTCACCAATTGTAGCAAATGTACCAAAGTACTAATGAAGGATGTTGTTAATATGGGAAAGTATGGGAGAAATAGGGAGTGGGGCATATGGGAATCCCTTGTATTTTTTAATTTTTTAAAAAGATTTTATTTATTTCTCTCCCCTCCCCCCTCCCCGCTTCCCCAGTTCTCTGTTCTCTGTGTCCATTTGCTGCATGTTCTTCTTTTTGTCTGCTTCTGCTGTTGTCAGCAGCATGGGAAACTGTGTGTCTCTTTTTGTTGCGTCATCTTGCTGTGTCAGCTCTCCGTGTGTGTGGCGCCATTCCTGGGCAGGCTGAAATTTCTTTCACGCAGGGCGGCAATCCTTCTCTCCTTACGGGGCGCACTCCTTGTGCGTGGGGCTCCCCTACAAGGGAGACACCCCTGCGTGGCACGGCATTCCTTGCGTGCATCAGCACTGCACATGGGCCAGCTCCACACGGGTCAAGGAGGCCCAGGGTTTGAACCGCGGACCTCCCATGTGGTAGATGGATGCCCTATCCACTGGGCCAAGTCTGCTTCCCCCTGTATTTTTAATGTAACAGTTCTGTAATCTAAGTATCTTTAAAAAAATTTTTAAGTATTAAAAAAAGTCAATGGAGTTTGTGATTAAACAACAAATTTAACAATTTCTAGGTAGCCAGAGTCAATGGGGAAAACACTGAAATACATGTTTGCCAACACTTTTCAGAAGTAAACAAAGCATTTCTTCATGTGACAGAGTTTTCTGACATTACATTGTGAATGTAAAATGTCATGCCAGTGTTTAGATATCTTATTAGAAAAACTAAAAATACTTTTAATATACTACCAATTAGACTTTTCTCTATTTTAAACTTGTATTTCTACATATAAGCCAATTTAGTAAGCTGTTTTGCTTCCTAGTTCATTCCTCTTGTTGTTTTATCATCGTCATCATCCACATCATCATTTTACAAATATTTATTCAATATTTATTCAGTTGTCTTATAACATACTATCTATGGTAAAAAACATGTTTCTTTTCCAGGCTATTGCAGACCAATTCTCTTGTAAAATGTGATAACAATAAATTGCCAGAAAAAATAAATGAAAAATTGTACACAAAATGCAAGACCTACTTATCATCATTAGATTCAACAGATATAAAATTAACCTCTCAATGTACTATAAAAGTTTTGGAATATTCTTAATTTCTGTACTTATTATGTCACAGATTAGTAACAAACAGTTCATGGACCAGAACCGATCTGTGGACCACACTTTGTGTAGTCCTGCCCTAAGTATTCACTAATCAGTTGATTGCTTAACTAATTATTTATTGTTTGTCTATTATGTATTAAGGGATAAATTAGATAAATAAAATTGTACCTGCTTTCATAGAGCAAAAGTTTACTGGAGAAGAAGAACACTGAATAAATCAATAGCCATATAAAATCATATCATAAAAGTAATGATAAAACTGCCAGGCAAAAGCATGGTTAAATACTAAGGCTTTAAAGGAGGAATTGATCCAGACTTCAGGACTTGGTACTCACATTCCTGAAGGAATAGGACCTGCCCAACCAAGGGAGAGGGGAAAGGAGAAAAGAGCCTTTCAGCCAAAGGGAATGGCATTTGCAAATTTCCAAAACCAGTGGAATGCCACTCTGCTGGTATGCAGTGAGGAAAGCAAAATGTGACTTGAGACAATGTTAGAGAAGCTGATAGGATAGATGACACAGAGACTTGTAAGGCATGCTGCCAAATTTGGGTTGATACTAAGAGCGAAGGAAAGCCTCTATGGGGTTTTAAGCTGCAGCAATATGATACTTGAATTGCATGTTGAAAATCACACTCTGGAGAGAACAAGAGTTGATTGGAGAAAATTAATCCAGAGTCTATTGTGTCTAGTACAGATGATGGTGCTTGGACTATGAAGACTGCATTGGAAATGACAGAGGTGTTTAGGACGATGAGAAGTGGCAGGCTCAGGTGATGTATGAGTTATGGGGATGGGGCAGGTGAGATGAGGACAATGCCAAGAAGGGTCCAGCTTTCTGACTGCTCAGGTAGGCAGAGGGGTTGTCATGAAATCCTGAACAGACTAGTGTAGCCAGCAACTAACCTGGTAATGGGAACCGAGAGAAAACATTCCAGAATGGAGAAGAGATTCTGAGAGGGCAAATGGGAAAGCCCAGTGTAGGGAAGCCCTAGATACTGTGGCAACCTGCCCTCAGGAACAGTTCACTGAGCATCAGGTCATCCAGGCAACCTATGGCCAGTCAATGCCCCTGGCGTTTCAGGTCAGGTGGGTGTATTTTAGAAGTCAGAGGGTTTACTGGGAACTGTGGTCTTCAGTAGTATGAAGGAGACTAACCCATCTGGAGTAAGGCAGAGCCCATCAACCCCCCAAAAGAGGCACCTGAGGGGGTTTGTGCTGTTGATTTACTGGGGAATGAATTCCAAGGAACAAAGGAAGTGAAGCCAGGAAGAAGAAGGTGCCAAATGCATGTGTGTTCCATTGAGCTTATGGTCACTGGCTTGGCTGAAGTATGATCCTGGAGAACTATCCCCAACCAGCCATGCAGCTTGTGATGGTCAGTTTCATGTGACAACTTGGCTAGGCTATGGTGTCCAGTTGTTTGGTCAAGCACATACTGGCCTGATTGTTTCTGTGAAGGTATTTTATGGATGGATTTGCAAGTGCAGTGGGTTGATTGCATCTACAATCAACAAAGGAGATTGCCCTCAGCAATGAGGAGAGTCTCTTCATCCAATCAGATGAAGGTCTGAAAGCAGAACTGAGGATTTCAGGAGTCATAAAAAAGAGTTTCTGTCTTTATTTCAGCGAGCTAGCTTCTCCTGGGGAATTCGCTGTCCTTGCTGTTTCCTGCCCTATGGAGTTCAAGCTTCCTGATCCCCATGGTCATGTGAGAATTTTGATATATAGTTCTCCTGTTTCTCTGGAGAGCCCTGACTAATATACATGCTGAGTCTCAGGTGTGCAGCAGGGAGAAGGGGGATAGTGTCCACAACCCTCTGTATCCCATGTCGCAGCTTTATCCCAGGGCACAGATTCCTCTCACACCGGCAGGACTATGGGAGTGCTATCATGCTCTCATGACATTTCACCTCTTGTCAACCCAGAAACCTCAGGGCAGAAGGCCACAAGCGAGAAGCAGCTAGAGAGATAAGGCAATGTTCCATTGTGTCCTCCAGAAGACTTGGTGCCACGTCCACAATGGCACTGGAAGAAGGCCCTGGAGATGACAAGGGGAAGAATGTAAACCGACTCTTTTTTTTTTTTTAAGATTTATTTATTTTATTTATTTCTCTCCCCTTCCACCCTCCCGCCCCAGTTGTCTGTTCTCTGTGTCTATTTGCTGCATGTCCTTCTTTGTCCACTTCTGTTGTTGTCAGCGGCACAGGAATCTGTGTTTCTTTTTGTTGTGTCATCTTGTTGTGTCAGCTTTCTGTGTGTGCAGCACCACTCCTGGGAAGGTTGCACTTTCTTTCCCACTGGACAGCTCTCCTTACGGGACGCATTCCTTGTGCATGGGGCTCCCCTATGTGGAGACACCCCTGCATGGCAGGGCACTCCTTGAGCTCATCAGCACTGTGCATGAGCCAGCTCCCCACGGGTCAAGGAGGCCCAGGGTTTGAACTGCGGACCTCCCATGCGGTAGACCAATGCCCTAACCACTGGGTCAAGTCTGCTTCCCAAACCGGCTCTTAATAAGTGTCTGATTTGGGCTTCAGTGACCTGAGAAGACTGAGCCCCACAGGTCTGGATTCTGTCACTGACCAGGGTCCCAGCAGGCCCAGGTTGGTGCTAAGCATGGAAGCTTTGGTCCTTCTGCCCCTCATCACCACAGGATGTGGAGGCAGGGGATGGAGGCAAGAAGTGAGGGCAACACCAGCTCCAGAAGCAGAGCTCACAGCCACCGTAACACCTGGACCTCGGACGACAGCCAATGCCATGTGGGGTGAGTTAACAAGGCCAGTCTGAAAAGGAAGGGCCAAGTTCTTCTTGTACATCATCTTCATGTGGTTGTCTATTCACAGTTAGAGGAGTGATGCTTTTGTTCTTTGTTTTTTTTCATTTTCTTCAGCTTTAAAGAGTTACCAAAGGATCTGACTGAGGGTAACAGGGTAGATACATTATGAGTAGGACAGCTGCAGGAGCCATGTGGTGTGTTGGTGTGGGAGGTATTTTTATTTTTTATTTTTCTAAGCAAATATAATTTCTAACTTTTCATCTTAATGAGTTCAATAGCAGCACCTCTGATGCCTCCTAATGCTTAGATAACTTAAAAGTACAGATTCCCTTAGTCCTCAGGGTTCCACTGACTCTCTAGGAGGAAGGGGAAGGAAACCCAAGTCCAGATAAAGCAAGATAGCCCTGCCGCTGCCTGTGCTAAACTGCTGGAGTGTGAATTATGTGTGTGCTTCTGTGCATGTGTGTACATGTGTGCAGTATGCATATGTACATGCACGTGTGAGTGCCATAGTGAGGGACAGGGAGAGTAGAGAGACAGGAACTCAAACACCCGCCTTTGAATGATTCAGGCCAGGAAGCAACAGGAAAGTATTTGTTGCCACAGTAAGAGCAGGTAATGCTCTGTTTTTTTTGTTTGTTTTTTTTTTGCTCCTTATCCTTTTTTTTTATTGTTATTGCTGCAGATTTTTTTCTCTATTTTTTAAAAATGTTATGAGGTCCTTATATACCCTCCACCCCCTCACCCGACTCCTCCCACATCAACAACCTCTTTCATCATCGTGGACTTTCATTGCATTTGGTGAATACATTTTGGAGCACTGCTGCACCATATGGATAATGGTCTGCAATCTTTTATTTGCCATAACCTTTCCTCTTGGCCTTTTAACAGTGTCATCTTTTTACGATCGCAAATGAAATCCCTATAACTCCATGACCCACTATACCACAGCTGAGACGTAAGAACGACCTTTCCCAAGATAATCTGTGCTCCACCTCCTTCCCCTTTGCACGTCTGGCTGCTCTGGGCACAGTGCAGCTTCCCACTGTGGTTGCTGACATGATCTGATGATAATATAGCAGAATTGTAAGGAGCTTTAGACTCAGCAACCTTATTCCTCAGTCCTGAAGCATCTTTGCTGAGGCAGGAGGTATTAAATATCTACAACTCAGGCCTTATGGTTTTGAAACAAATGCCTTGTCCATGCCTGCATCCAGGAAGGCAGTCCTCCTCAAGGTCCTTCAGGTAGAGGTCAGTGCCAAGGTTAAGACCAGGTTGCTGGATTATCCCAGGTCAAGGTCCACAGGTAGCTCAGGAATGGATGGGGGACCATGCACCAGCTTTGTCACAACTCGGGACCAGAGAAGGGTGCACCCACAGCTATTAATACAGACAGACCTCACAGAGCTGGGAGATGAAACAAGAACCTAATACTTGTAAAACACAAGGCTTATATGAAAAATGTCAAAATCCTTAATGACACTGCAGAGATTTGGTGGAAGGTCAGGTTGCTCAGGGTACTGAGATCTGGAGCACCAGGGTCCCTACCTAGCAGAGACTTTCTGGCTATTCACTGCCTGTTCGGAGTAGAGAGCATACTGAGCTGGTCAAGCTCTCCCAGATCAGATCAGTGAGGACAAAATGCATACTGGTTGGATGTAGTACCTAACTCCCCTGCTTAGAATCTGCTTCTGCAGTCATCTAATCTCAAGGAATAGCACTTTCACTCCCTAAGTGTAGGGAATATTCTGATTTTCCTTCCCTTTATCATATTCCACAATCCACAACATCAGGACTAATACTAGGGAATTTTCTGCAGATTGAAAGGAAAAGACAGGAGAAAGTGACTTGTAGTAGAGTAAAGAAGTGATTGGAGGCAAGATGGCATCTGAGTGAATGCACTTCACAATCTGTCCTGCAAAGAAGCAACCAAGTAGGTTTGGAATCTTGCCGGAGCAGGCTGTTTTGGGGGCTTGCAAAGCAGGAGGTGTATGGATGTCGATTTGGAGGGACAGTGACAGAAGTAGTGCTTGCTAAATGTAGAACTGCAGATTACTAGCATAGAGGTCGGAAGTTGTGGGGAGGTGGGACCCTTCCCCCTAGGGCTGGCAGCTGCAGTGTTCCCTGAAAACTGTAGGTTATGCAGTGGAATCCCCAAGCTCTGTGATCCACAGATGCATAGTTCCCAGGTCCATGTCGCCTAAGCGCCCATGGGCCACGTTCCACATACCTACATACCCTGAGTCTGCAATATCCCGGGCTTCCTTTTCCCAAACCCAATGCTCCCAGAGGTCTGGGATTACCCTAGTCCTCTGGTTTTGGACTGACTCTATGAATGGGAGAGATTCGGTGGGAGGTGCAGAGGGGCCAAAAGAGTGTGGGTTCAATTTTCTAGACCCTCTCCCTTTATTTTTATTTATTTATTTATTTATTTATTTATTTATTTATTTATTTATTTATTTTTGCACTTGGAGGAACATACCAGCAGGCTGGGGGAGAGCCTGGGAAGAAAGGAGTGGTGAATCTGCTGAGAAAACCCAATTTACCTAAACACCCTGGGATAGGAAACTTGGTCTGGGAGAAGGTGGAGTCAGAAAATCTACTCGCCCTCCTGTAATACACCTAAGGAAGAGGGACTGTAGGAGGTGCTTTCCAAGCTTCCAATAGCATACTAGGAGTTCCTGGTGAAGTGTGGGTACTCTCTTTCTGTGAATTAAGAGTCACTGCTTTCTGTGCAGAGCTGGTTCAGCAAAGACCCACTTGCAACTCATACCGGACCTCTCAGGCAGCTTTCCTGCTGCCCAGGGAGAGAGGGAAGTGAGGAAGGGAGAAAAGGGGAACGTCAGATTCTTAAGCATTATATTTAACTACAAAGAGGATTCCTTGCTTGAAACTTGGCCTGGTATTTTGTGGGTTTGTCTTCCTGTTTTTCCTTCCTCTTCATCCCTCCAAGGCCCTTTTTTCTATCTTTCTTTTTCTCTTTTTCTTGCTTGCTTCCCCCTCCTTTCCCATTTCTTTCTTTCTCTTCTTTTTTATTGTTTTTGTATTAGGTACTTCAGGGAGCACTTCACATTTGCTGTGTTTCCTCATCCTCCATTTCCTCTTTTCTGTGTGTATTGATTTTGGCCACCAACAATATACCCTTTCCTCTACATCTTTCTTTCCTCCATCATTTAATGTTTCTCTTACATTACACCTCTCTTTGTTGGCCCCAAATTTTTCTGACATTTTATTTCTAATACCTCTGTTCTGTTTTCTGTCTTATATTCACTCTTTACATTATTGTCCCTTATTTTCTCTTTCCCTCTCTTTTGAACACACTAGCCTTTTAATTCACAGTGTATTCCTCCCCATGTTCAGTTTACTGTCTCATTATAGGTACTCTACTTTTCTTACTCTTATAACTCTACAGAGCTTACATGAGCCTAATATCCATTCTCATAGATCTCACATGGCTCCTCTGTTAATATTTACTATCAATACTTCTATTATTCATTTTCTTTTCCTACTCCTTTTACTGTCTCTTGCCCTAATGTTTTCTTTCCAATGAACTTAGCCAAAAACAAGGAAATGGAATAAGAACTAGTGACAAACAGAAGACTTAACACACATGCAAAAACAACAACTAATTAAACCCCAAACTAGGCGAAGAAGCTAAGCAATTGATTAAACCTGTCAAGATAAAATGATGACCAGACAACAATAAAATGTTACAAACCAAACTAACAATCAGGAAAACATGGCCCAATCCAATGAACAAACTAAAAACCAGGAAGAGGAGCAGAACATTGTAAAAGTAATTAAAGCTCTCAAAACATATATTAGGGACCAATTTGAGGAAGTGAAGGAAGAGATTAAGAAATTAAAGAAAACACTTGAAGAGAATACAGAAGAAATTGCAATCATATACAAAAAGATAATGGATATGATGGTGATGAACAGCACAACTCAAGAAATCAAAAATACACTCTCAGCAAATAACAGCAGATTCAAAGAGGCAGAGGGAAGAATTAGTGATGTAGAAGACAGTACATCTGAAATGAAACAGGTAGTAGATAGTAGAACTGATTGATAAAAAGATAGAAAAAATTCAGCAGGGACTTAGAAACCTGAATGAAGACACAAAACACACAAACATAAGCATTATAGGCATCCCAGAAGGAGAAGAGAAGGGAAAATGGAAAGAAGAGGTGTTGGAGGAAATAATGGCTGAAAAGTTCCCAAACACATTGAGGGAGATGGATGTTCACATCCAGGAAGCACAACACACACCAAACAGCATAAATCCCAAAAGGCCTACCACAAGACATATACTTGTCAAATTATCCAATGCTCAAGACAAAGAAAAAATACTAAAAGCAGCAAGAGAAAAGAAAACCATCACATACAAGGGAGGCTCCATAAGATTAAGTGCTGATTTCTCATCTGAAACCATGAAGGCAAGATGGCAGTGGTATGACATAGTCAAGGTACTAAAAGAAAAAAAAATTCCAACCAAGAATACTCTATCCAGCTAAGCTAGCATTCAAAACTGATGGAGAGTTCAAAATATTCACAGATAAACAGAAACTAAGAGAGTATGTCAACAAGAAACCTAAACTTCAGGAAATAATAAAGGGAGTTCTGCAGGAAGAAAGAAAAAAACAGGAGAGACAGTTGGAGGAGAGTGTAAGAGCAACTAAATGACAAAAAGAGAAAAAAAAATAAGCAAAATATGCCAAACACAAATTCAAAGAAAATATGGCTAATATAAGTAATCCCTTGAAAGTAATAAAACTGAATGTCAGTCGATTAAACTCACCTGTTAAGAGACTCAGATTGGAAGATTGGAAGATTGGATAAGGAAATATGACCCATGTATATGCTGTCTACAAGAAACAAACATTAGACACAGGAATTCAAGGAGGTTGAAAGTGAATGACTGGAAAACAATCTTAGAAGCAAACAATAACCAAAAAATGGCAGGAGTAGCTATATTAATATCAGACAAAATAGACTTTAAATGCAAAACAATTGTGAGAGAAAAAGATGGACACTACATATTAGTGAAAAGAATAATCTTTTAAGAAGAAAGAACAATATGAACATTTACGCTCCTAGCAAGGATGCATCCAAACACATGAGACAAACACTGGAAGGACTGAGTAGAGAAATAGATGCCTCTACAATTATAGTGGGGGACTTTAATACAACACTATCAATTTTTGACAGAATATCTCAAAAGAGAATCAATAAAGAAACAAAGATTTGAACAATAAATTGGAGAAGCTGGACATGATAAACATATACAGAACATTACATCCAAATACAGCAGGGTACACATTCTTCTCAAGTGCTCATGGATCATTCTTCAAGGTAGACCAAATGCTAGTCCACAAAGAAAGTCTCAATGAATTCAGAAAGATCAAAACCATACAAAATAATTTCCCTGACCCCAGTGGAGTGAAGCTGGAAATCTGCAAGGGCCAGAGACCTAGATTTGGCACTAAGATTTGGAAGTTAAACAACATACTCTCAGAAAAACAGTGAGTCAAGGAGGAAATCTCAAAAGAAATAAATAACTAGCTTGAAAATAATGAAAATGACAATGTGACATATCAAAACTTATGGGAAGTGCAAAAGCAGTACTGAGAGGGAAATTTATAGCCATAAATTCATACATTGAAAAAGAAGAAAGAGCTCCCACTGAAGATCTAACTGCACACTTGGAGGAGTTACTAAAAACAAAAAACAAAAAACAATAAACTAAACCAAAGGAAGAAGTAAGAAATAACAAAGATCAGAGCAGAACTAAATGAAATAGAAAGCACTTGAAAAAATAAACAAAATCAAGAGCTGGTTTTTTTAGAAGATCAATGCACTTGACAAACCCTTAGCTAGATTAACAAAGAAAAAAAGAGAGAAGATGCAAATACACAAAATAAGAAATGAGAAAGGAGATATCACCACTGACCCCACAGAAATAAAGACTATTATAAGAGAATTATTTGAAAAGCCATATTCCAACAAAAAGGACAATTTAGAAGAAATGGGCAAATTTCTAGAACCACATAAACAGCCTACATTGACAAAAAAAGAAGTTTTTTTTAAATTTTATTTTATTTATTCATTTTTTTAAAAAATATTACATTCAAAAAATATGAGGTCCCCATTCACCCCCACCGCCTCCACCCCACCACCTCCCCCCACAGTAACACTCTCCCCATCATCATGACACATCCATTGCATCTGGCGAGTACATCTCTGGGCATCGCTGCACCCCATGGCCAATGGTCCACACCATAGCCCACACTCTCCCACGTTCCATCCAGTGGGCCATGGGAAGACATACAATGTCCGGCAATTGTCCCTGCAGCACCACCCAGGACAACTTCACGTCCCGAAAATGCCTCCACATCTCATCTCTTCCTCCCATTCCCCGCACCCAGCAGCCACCATGGCCACTATTTCCACACCAATGCCACATTTTCTCGATTATTAACCACAATAGTTTATGAATAGAATATCATTAAGTCCACTCTGATCTCTTTCCTGTGGACCTTGGATTGGTTGTGTCCATTCCACATCTATGTCAAGAGGGGGCTTAGATTCCACATGGATACTGGATGCAATCCTCCTGCTTTCAGTTGTAGGCACTCTAGGCTCCATGGTGTGGTGGTTGACCTTCTTCAACTCCATGTTAGCTGAGCGGGGTAAGTCCAATAAATCAGAGTGTAGGAGCTGAAGTCTGTTGAGGCTCAGGGCCTGGCTATCATATTGTCAGTCCAGAGATTCAAATCCCATAGATATATCTTAAACCCCAGCACCAACTACAATTCCAGTAAAGTAGCATGAAAGGCTTGTGAAAAGAGATCCCATCTGAGTTCAGCTCAATCACGCAGAAACACCAGCTCCAAAGAAGGGCCAACTGGCATGGCAGTGAACTCCATCTGCCATGACCATAGAACCTGTGGGTCTCTTTAGCCCTCAGAAGAACCAATACCTGGGGTTGTATCCACTTTATCTGTCCCTGAGACTCAGCTCAGGTGTGCATAAGGGCAACACAAAAGAAGAATTTGATGATCTCAGCAAACCAATTACAAGTAAAGAAATAGAATCAGTCATTAAAACCTCGTAACTAAGAAGAGCCCTGGGCCAGACGGCTTCACAGCAGAATTCTACAATACATTCTGGAAAGAGCTAACACCAATCTGCTTAAAATCTTCCAAAAAATTGAAACAGAAAGAACATTGCCCAACACATTTTATGACACCAACATTACTCTAGTACCAAAACCAAATAAAGACACCACAAGAAAGGAAAAGAAAGGATGTGGAAAATTATAGATGAATCTCTCTAATGATACAAGACATGAAAATCCTCAACAAAATACTTGTTAATCATATTCAACAACACATTAAACAAATTATACACCATGACCAAGTAGGATTCATTCCTGGTAGTTCAACATAAGAAAATCAATTAATGTGATACACTACATAAACAGATTGAAGAAAAAAATCACATGATCATATCTATAATGCAGAGAAAGCATTTGACAAAATGCAGCACACTCTCTTGATAAAAACACTGCAAAAGATTGAAATAGAAGGAAACTTTCTGAACATGATAAAGAGTATATATGAAAAACCCACAGCTAACATCATTTACAATGGTGAAATCCTAAAATCTTTCCCTCTAAGACAAGGATGCCCACTATCACCCCTCCTATTTAACATAGTCTTAGAAGTACTTGCTCGAGCACCGAGGCGAGAAAGAAATAAAAGGAATCCAAATTGGAAAGGAAGAAGTCAATATTTCACTATTTGCAGATGACATGATCCTATACATAAAAAACCCTGAGAAGTCTACAACAAAGCTTCTAGAACTCATACATGAGTTCAGTAAAGTCACAGGTTACAAGATCAATGTGCAAAAATCAGTAGCATTTCTGTACACCAATAATGAACAATCTCAGGAGCAAATCAAGAAACAAATGCCATTTACAATAATAAATTAAAAAATCAAATACCTGGAATAAATTTAACTAAACATGTAAAAAAAATTATACACAGAAAACTACACAGCACTGCTCAAGGAAATCAAAGAAGACCTAAATAAATAGAAGAATATTCCCTGTTCATGGATAGGAAGACTAAATATTATTAAGATGTCTATCCTACCAAAACTGATCTACACATTCAATGCAATCCCAATAAAAATCAATACAGCATTCTTTAAGGAACTAGAAAAACTAGCTATGAAATTTATTTGGAAAGGAAAGAGGCTTTGAATAGCCAAAGACATACTGGAAAAGAAAAATGAAATTGGAGAAATCACACTACCTGACTTCACAATATACTACAAAGCTACAGTAGTGAAAACAGCATGGTTTTGGCATAAGGACAGACACAATGACCAATGGAACCAAACTAAGAGTCCTGATCTAGATCCTTATATATACAGCCATATGATATTTGACAAGGTCACCAAACCCTCTCAATTGGGAGAGAACAACCTCTTCACCAAATGGTGCCTGGAGAACTGGATATCCATATGTAAAAGAATGAAAGAGGATTACCAACTCACATCTTATACAAAAATCAACTCAAGATGGATCAAAGACCTAAATATAAGAACCAAGACCGTAAAGACCTTGGAAAGCAATGTAGGGAAGCATCTATGAGACGTTGTAATAGGAAATGGCTTCATGAACTTCACACCCAAAGCATGAGCAGCAAAGAACAAATAGATAATGGGGACTTCCTCAAAATTAAAGCCTTCTGACCTCAAAGGTGTTTGTCAAGAAAGTGAAAAGAGAGCCTACACAATGGGAGAAAATATTTGGTAACCATATATCTGATAGGAGACATATTTGGCATATATAAAGAACTCCTATATCTCGAAAATAAAAAGACAAACAACCCATTTTAAAAATAGGAAAAAGTTTGAACAGACACTTCTCCAAAGAAGAAATTCAAATGGCTAAAAAGCACACGAACAAATGCTCAAAATCATCTCTGGACTGACAATATGATAGCCACGCCCTAAGCCTCAACAGACTTCAACTCCTATACTCTGATTTATTGGACTTACCCCACTCAGCTAACATGGAGTTGAAGAAGGTCAACCACCACACCATGGAGCCTAGAGTGCCTACAACTGAAAGCAGGAGGATTGCATCCAGCATCCATGTGGAATCTAGGCCTCCTCTTGACATAGATGTGCAATGGACACAACCAATCCAAGATCCACAGGATGGAGGAATCGAGTATGGATTAGAGTGGACTTACTGATATTCTATTCATGAACTATTGTGATTAGTAATTGAAGAAAATGTGGCATTGGTGTGGAGAAAGTGGCCATGGTGGCTGCTGGGTGCGGGGAATGGGAGGAAGAGATGGGATGTGGAGGCATTTTTGGGACTTGGAGTTGTCCTGGATGATGCTGTAGGGATAGTTACTGGACATTGTATGTCCTCCCATGGCCCACTGGGTGGAATGTGGGATAGTGTGGGCTATGAGGTGGACCATTGACAATGATGTGCAGCGGTGCTCAGAGATGTATTCACCAAATACAATGAATGCCTCATGATGATGGGGGAGATTGTTGCTATAGGGGGAGGAGTGGGGTGAGGGGGATGGGGGGGTGTATGGGGACCTCATATTTTTTTAATGTAATATTAAAAAAATCAATAAAGACAAAAAAGAAATTAAAAAAAAGAACAAATATAGTACAAACACATGTGATAACATGGATGAAACTTGAGAACCTTATGTTGAGTGAAGCAACCCAGCCATTAAAGGGCAAATACTACATGATCTCTCTGGTATGCCTTCAAGTTGTCCTGGGTGGTATGCAGGGACAGATGCTAGAAATAGTATGTCCTGCCATGGCCCACTGGGTGGAATGGGGGAGAGTGTAAACTACAATGTAAACCACTATCCATGCGATGCAGCAGTGCTTCAAAATGTATTCACCAAATGCAATGAATGTGCCACGATGATGAAAGAGGTTGTTGATGTGGGAGGAGTGGGATGAGGGGGCTGGGGGTGTATCGGGACCTCATATTTTTTTTAATGTAACAATTAAAAATAAAGAAGGAAAAAATAAATAATAAATTTTAAAAAAGAAAGAAAGAAATGAAGATCATCATCAAGGGTAACTAAAACGGTAATTGCAAAAACCAAAAGTACTCTAACCTCCATATACACTTATACTTTTTGATTCATATAAGAATAAATTCATATTTTTGAATGTAATATTAAAAAATAAATAAAGACCAAAAAAAAGAATAAATACAATTGACCAGGAACATGTTAAATATAAAGTGGGAGAGTGGGAATAATTTCATAAGCAGGGGAAGCAGAAGGATATGGAAGCAGAGCATGTACATGCTATTGAGCCTAATTTGGTATCCTATCAAATTGGTAAGTTATAAATATAGGTTGTGCTATATAAACCCCACAGTAACCACACAGAAAGTATTTAAAAACATACAGAAAAAGAAATGAGAGTGGGATCATCCAGATACATCACAAAATATCAACTATACAGAAAATGAGTTTAAAAGAAAGGAAAAAACAATAAAAAGATATGACATATAAAAACCAAAGGAGAAATGGCTGAAGTAATTATTGCCTTTACAGCAATAACACTGAGTGTTAATGGATTCAATTTCCCAATAAAAGAATCAGGTTGGAAGAATGGATAAATAAAGCATAGTCTAACTATATGTTGTTTACCATGGAGTCACCAAAGATACAAAGACACAAAGAGTTGAAAGTGAAAAGATAAGAAAAGTTATTCCATGCAAATTGTAACCAAAAAAGAGGTGGGGTAGCTCAACTAATATTGGGACAAAAATAGACTTTAAGTCAAAAGCTGTTATGAGGCAAAGAAGGACACTACATATTAATGAAAGGGGAAATCCACCAAGAAAAAATAACAACCATAACTTTTTATGCGCTTCACCATGGTGCTCCAAAATACATGAGGCACACACTGGGAAAACCAAAGGAAGAAACAGACACCTCTACAATAATAGGTGGAGACTTCAATACACCACTCCCATCAATAGGTAAAAACATCTAGATGGAAGATCAGCAAGGAAATGGAGAATGTGAATAATATGATAAATACATTATGACATTAAAATAAACTAGACCTAACAGATATATACGGAACAGTGCATTTGAAAACAGCAGGATATACATTCTTCTCAAGTGCATATGGATTATACTCCAGGATAGACCACATGTTAAGTCACAAAACAAGTCTCAAGAAATACTGAAAGTTTGATATCATGTAAATCATCTTCTCTGGCCATAAAGGAATGAAGCTGGAAATCATAAAGGCAGGAAATTGAAAACCCACAAAGTTATGGAAGTTGAATAACAAACTCTTAATCAGTGGGACAAAGAAGAAATTGCAAGGGAAATAAGTGAATAGCTTGAGACAAATGGAAATGAGAACACAACATATCAAAACTTATGGGATGCAGTGAAGGTAGTGATGAGAGGGAAATTTACAGATCTAAAGCTTATATTAAAAGAGAAGGAGATAAAATCAAAGATCTAACTGCACACCTGGAAGAAATAGGGAAAAACAACAAACTATACCCAAAGCAAGCAAAAAGAAAGGAAGAACAAAAATTTGAGCAGAAATAAAAATAGATTAATTTGAGAAAAGAAACACAATAGGGAGACTTAAAAAAAAACGAAGGTTGCTTATTTATAAGATCAATAAAATTGACAATCCCTTAGCTAAAATGACCAAAAATATAGAGAAGATGCAAATAAATTAAATCATAAATGAGAAGGGGGACATTACTACTGACACCAAAGAAATGAAAAGGGTCGTAAGAGGACTATGAACAAGTGTATGCCAAAAATTTGACAATCTAGATGAAATAGATAAATTCATATAAACATGAAAATAAAACAACCATAACACT
The DNA here is from genome assembly GCF_030445035.2 of Dasypus novemcinctus. Lineage (NCBI taxonomy): Eukaryota > Metazoa > Chordata > Mammalia > Cingulata > Dasypodidae > Dasypus > Dasypus novemcinctus. Next base: position 45,274,683 of record NC_080699.1, on the reverse strand, counting down.
GACTCAACAAGAATAGATCTCAACATTCCAATTCCAAGCAATGAGATTTGAAAAATACCTTGACCAAAAGGGGGAAAAGGTAAAGACAAATGAGTTTATATGGCTAAGAGACTTCAAAGTGAGTTGGGAGGTCATTACAGAGGTTATGCTTATGCTCCTCTCAACAGGATCTCATTAGCTCCAAAGTGGATACTACCCCTAATAACTGGGCTCTTCAGGGAGTGCTAGACATCCAGATATTATAGTCAAGGCAGGCGGCTCAAGAGGTAGGTGCCCTGCCAGTGGGCATTACCTTGGAATTGATGCTCCCCAGTGTGACAGAGTTGGACTCAGTTGAAGTTTCCTTACATATGGTTCTTCTGCCCTTCTATTTCAACCTATAATTAGTACTAGAGCTCATAGGTGTACGTTCCAAGAGGCTTAAATATTTGGGCTGTCCATGTGCCAGCTGGGCCCTGAATCTCCATGGAGTCACAACACCTACTCTCCAGTGCATTGGTCTCACTCAGGACAATTAACAAGGAAGTGATGGTGGAAAACTATCATACCAAGGAACCGAGAGAGTTTACAACTGCATTTCCATCCTTCGGCCCTGTGGGATTGCAGCCCCCTCTCAATTAGAGGTGGAGTAGACATCACCATCCCAGAATCCTCAGGACTGGCAAATAAACTACAGACTAAAGTAGACTTACTGATATCCTACTATAGACTTATTGTGATTCTAGCAATGGAAGAAATTATATCATTGATGTGCAGGCAGTGGCCCCTGGAGGTTCTGAGGGCAGGGAGAGGGAAAAACAGGTATAATGTGAGGACATTTTCAGAACTTGGGAATTGTCTTGAATGACAGTGCAATGACAGATACAAGTCATTATATATCTTGCCATAACCTACAGAATTGAGTGGGAGAGAGTGTAAACTATAATGTAATCTTTAATCCATGCTTAGTGGCAATGCTCTAAAATGTATTCATTAATTGCAATGAATGCATTAGACTAATAAATGATGTTGTTAATGTGGGAAAATGTGTGAGGTGTGGGGAACAGGACATATGGGAATCCCATATATGACTTATGTAACATTTATGCAATCTAAGTAATTTTAAAAATTTTAATTAAAATATATATAAACTGTAAAAAAGAAAAGCTCTCAACAAAGAAAAGCCCAGGACCAGATGTCTTCGTAGGTGAATTCTACTAATCATTTCAAGAAGAATTGATATGAATCCTGTTCAATCGCTTCCAAAAACATTGAACAGGAGGGAATACTACCTAACTCACTCAATGAGACCAGCATCACTCTAATACCAAATCCGGATAAAGATACTACAAGAAAGAAAATTACAGACCAATTTTTTTTATGAATATAGATGCAAAAAATCATCAACAATATATGTGCATATTGAACCCAACAGCACATCAAAAAAATTAGACACCATGATAAAATGGGTTTTATTGCAGGTATGTAAGGGTAGGTCTCTGTAAGAAAATCAATTAAGATATTACATCACATAACAAAAAAAAACCAAAGGAAAAAAACACATGGTTATCTCAGTCGATGCAGAAAAGAAATTTGATGATAAAAACACTTAGAAAAATAGGAATAGAAGGAAACTTCCTTGACATTATAAAGGGTATAGGTGAAAAACCCACAGCTAACATCACACAAATAGTGAAAGGCTTAAAGCTTTCAATCTAAGATCTAAAACCTGGATCTGAAACAAAACAAGGATACCCACTGTCACCACTGTTATTCAACATTGTACTGGAAGTTCTAGGCATGAGGATTTAGGCAAGAAAAAGAAATAAAAGGCATCCAAATTGTAAAGGAAGATATAATACTTTTGTTATTTGCATATTACATGATCCCATATACATAAAATCCCGAAAAGTGGATAACAATGCTGGTATGGCTGGTATTCAAATTCAGCAAAGTGAAGGGGTACAAGATCAACCTGCAAAAATCAGTTGTGTTTCTATACCCTAGCACTGAATAAGCAGAAGATGAAACCATGAAAATTTTCCATTTAAAATAGAAACTGAAGAATCAAATCACTAGGAATAAATTTAACCAAGGATATAAAGAAACTCTACTAGTGTGTAACTACAAAACATTGATAAAAGAAATCAAAGATGAACCAAGTAAATAGAAGGATATTATAGATTCATGGATTGGAAAACAAAATATCATTAAAATGTCAATTCTACCCAAAATTATTTACAGATTCAGCACAACCCCTATCAAAATTGCAATAGAACTTGGAATTTTGCAGAAATGGAAAAGCTAATTATCAAATTTATTTGAAAGGTAAGGGGTGCCAAATAGCCAAAATCATCTTGAAAAGGCAGAACAAAGTTGGAAAACACACACTTCCTGACTTAAAGCATATTACAAAGTTACAATGGTCAAACAGTGTGGTACTGGAAGAAAGATAGGCATATTGACCAATGATATCTAATTGAAGAGTCAGAAATAGACTCTCACACTATTGCCAACTGATTTTTGACAAGGCTGCCAAGTCCACTCGGTTGGGAAAGAATAGTCTCTCTAACAAATGGTGCTGGGAGAATTGGATATCCATATATAAAAGAATGAAAGGGGACATTTATCTCACACCATGTACAAAATTAAGTTCAAAATGGATCAAAGGCCTACATATAAGAAGCAGGGTTATAAAACTCCTAGAAGAAAATTTGGAGAAGAATCTTTAGGATCTTATGTAATGCAATGGTTTCTTGGATTTTACACCCAAAGCACAAGGAATGAAAGAAAAAATAGATAAATGGGACCTCTTAAAAATTAAAAAACTTTGGGGTCATTAAAGAACTTGTCACAAAAGTGAAAAAACAACCTATTCTGTGGGAGAAAATATTTGGAAACCACATGTCCAATCAGGGTTTAATATCCAAGACTATGTAAAGAAATCCAACAACTCAACAATAAAAAGACGAACAACTCAATTAAAAAATGAGCAAAAGATTTGAATAAACATTTCTCCAAGGAGAATACACAAATAACTAAGAAGCACATGAAAAGGTCCTCAACATTGCTTATCAAAACCAAAATGAGATATCATTTCATGCCCACTAGAATAGCTACTATTATATAAAAGCAGAAAATTACAAGTGTTGGAGAGGATGAAGAGAAATATGAAGATGAAGTCATTGCTGGTGGCAATGTAAAATGGTGCAGTTGCTGCAGAAAACAGTTTAGCAGCTCCTCAGAAGGGTAAATATACAATTATTTTATGACCTGACAATACTTGGTATATACCCAGGAGAGTTGAAGACAGGGACTCGAACAATTATCTGCACACCGATGTTCATAATGGCATTATTCACAATTGTCAAAAGATGGCAACAACCCAAGTGTCCATCCACAGAGGAATGTATAAACAAAATATGGTGTACACATAAAATGGAATATTATTCAGCTATAGAAAGAATGATGTCCTGATGTACAATGACAACTTGGATGAAACTTGAAGATGTTATTATGTTGAGTGAAACAACCCAGACACAAAAGAACAAGTATTGTATAATCTCACTTATGTGAAACAAATACAATAAGCCATCTCATAGAGTTAGAATCTAGGTTCCCAGGAGATGGACTGGGGACAGAGAATGAGGAACTGACGCTTAATTTGTCCAGAATTTATATTTACTTCAATTGTAAAGGTTTGGAAATGGAAAAATGTGATGGTAGCACAAAACTGTGAGTATAATTACAGCACTGAATTATGTTTATGAATGTGATTGAAAAGGGAACTTTTGAATCATGTTTTTTATTAGAATGGACGTTAGAGGATAAAACATGGGACTGAATAATACAATGAACCCTGTTGTGGATGATAGGCTAGAGTTAACAGTATAAGCATAAGAATGTTCTTTCATGAACTATAGCAAATGTATGACACTATTATGTGTTAATAATAGGGTCATATAGGGGAAAATATACCTACTGTAAACTATGAACTATAGTTAACAATGATATTTTAATATTCATTCATCAATTATTTCAAAGGTACCACACAAACGCAAAGTGAAAACAATAGGGGAGTATATGGGCGTGTCATATTCTTACATGACTTTTCTGTAAACCTACAACTTCTTTAATGAAAATAATAACAGTAATTTTAAAACACATGCTAATGAAAGAAATCAGATACAAAGTACTATATATTGTATTATTCTACTTATATAAAATATAAATATAAATAGAACTATAGAGAGAAGCAGATTAGTGTATAGGGTTAGGAAAGTATAGAGGATTAAGAATGACTGCTAAGGGGGTATGGGACTTTTGTTTTTGGAGTAATGAAAATGTTCTAAAACTAATTGTGGTGATGACAGCACAACTTTGATTATACAAAACCATTGATTGTACACTTTGGATGTATTATACCATATGTTAATATATCTCAATATATCTGCTTTAGAAAAAACAAAAACAAATTTGTCTTTTGGCAAAGGCAATGTCAATGGGACTGTGTGTATGTGACAGAAGGAGCAGGGACCTTTGGCAAAGTCTCCTCTTCAAGGAGGGTTATTTGTGGCCCTTCAAGGAGGACCTGGATAAGACTGGACACTCTCATGGCAAATGCTATGAGGGAGTCATGTTCTCAGGGGAGAGACAGATAGTCGGGGCAAGGAGGTGCAGGGCCCACTCGTGAAGAGAAAGAGATGAAGGGAAGATGCTTGCTATGTTTCATTTTTTTTCCAGAGCAGACAGTGAAAATGCTTGAGGGGATAGTAGCAGCTGGAAGAGAGGGAGAGATTAGATTAATATATGGAAGAAAATATATGTGGCAATAATGACTGGAAAAATGTCATATTTGGGGACTATAGGTGGTATTAGTGCAACTTGTTTTGGAAACCAGAAGCCTCCTTCATTCACAGCATTAGATGAGAAAATGAGCTTTCTCCCACCCAGACCACATGAGTCACCATGAACTCTTAATTTTCCTTTTTTCTTTTGTCAAGTTTCTAGTTTCTAGAAAATATAACATTAAGAAATGTTGAATAGAACAAGTTCAAGGATTAGACTGCCAAGAGTCAAATCAGAGATCTGCCATTTATTAGAAGTTTGAATCTGAGCAACTTGCTTACCTTCTGTAAGGAACGTCCTTGTTTGTTAGACATTTACACGAGGTAATACAAGTACAGCACTTAGAACAATGTCAGATCCAGAGTAAGCATTTAATAACTGTAGCTGTTTATAACTATTATTATTCATTAATTAGTATGTATTCCCATCTTGCCCTCTGTGAGTTTCTTTGGGGTTTGCTTAAGAACATAAAGGGCAGAAGCTGTTGAGGACATAGCACAAGCAGGATGTCTTCTGTCATGATGAGCTTCCCAGCTGGGTCTATGCCCACAGCTCGAATTCAAGTTGCCTTCTCCTATGTACTACTCATCCAACTCCTACACAGCCAAAACAATTAAGGAAGAGAAAGGTAATGCTTACAATTTCTTCAGGGACTAAGGGAACATTTTATTCCTTGCTTAGTTATTTTATACTCAGAATAAATAATTTTGAGAGAGCTTCAAACTCTTTCAGAAATGTTATTTTACTTTATCCTCACAACTAGCATCATGAAGGTAGGCAATGGGAGTTTAGTGCCATGTCATTTGTCCCTACTTTGGAGTTTGTGTTCCTGAGTGTGATGGAGTTTAACTCAGATGTGATCTTTGTTCACACGCCTCTCCTGTTACTTTTACCAGACCTGTGGTTGGTGCTGGGATTTGGTGCATGCTCAGGGGACCTGAATCTCTGGACTGTCCATGTGATAGCCAGGCCCTGAGCCTCAACAGACCTGCAACTCTTACCCTCTGGTTTAATGAGTTTACTCCAGCCAGCAAACAGGGAGGTGAAGAAGGTCAACCACCACACCAGAGAGCCAAGAGTGCTTACAACTGCAAGCAGGAGAATTGCATCCATCATTCATGTGGAATCTAAGCCTCCTCTTGATATAGAGGTGGAGTGGACATATCCATCCCAGGGTCCACAGGATGCAGGAATGGAGTATGGATTAGATTGGATTTACTGATATTCTATTCTGGTACTACTGTGATTTCATTACTAAATGGAAGAAAATGTCACATTAATGTGGAGAAAGTGGCCATGGTAGCTGCTGAGGGTAGGGAAAGGAAGAAGAGATATGATGTGGGGGCATTTTCAGGACTTGGAGTTGTCCTGGCTTGCACTGCAGGGACAGTTGCTGATATGGTAGGTCCTTCCATGGTGGGTGGACTGGGTGAGAGTGTAAACTACAATGTAAACCACTATCCATGTGGTGCAGCAGTACTCCAAAATGTATTCACCAAATGCAATGAATGTGCCATGATGATGAAAGAGGTTGTTGGTGGAGAGGAGTGGGGTGAGGAGGGTGGGGGCTATATGGGGACCTCATATTTTTTTAATGTAACATTAAAAAAATAAAGTAAAATTAAAAATTAAAAAATGTAAAAAAAAAAAAGAAGGTAGGCAATGGGAAGCAGGTGTGGCTCCAGTGATAGAGCTTCCGCCTACCATATGGGAGGGCCTGGGTTTGATTGCTGGGGCCTCCTGGTGAAAAAGAAGAAGAAAAAGCATGCCCACATGGCAAGCCAGTACTTGCGTGAGGGCCTGCATGGTAAGCCAGTGCCCATGTGCATGCCTGCATGAGTGCCCTCATTGCAAGCCAGTGCCCCATGCAAGAGAGTCACACAGCAAGATGATGATGCATCAAAAGAGAGACAAGGGGAGAGTCAAGGTGAAGCATAGCAGAAACCAGGAACTGAGGTGGCACAATTGACAGGAAACCTCTCTCCCCATCAGAGGTCTCCAGGATCGAATCCCAGTGAATCCTAGAGGAGAGAAAATGAGAAGACAACACAGATAGCAAAATAAAACAAACAGGAGGGCAGGAGGGGTGTTAGGGGGGAAAATAAATAAATAAATCTTAAAATAAAAGAAGTTAGGCAAGGAACTCTTGCCTAACACTCACAAGGTTCTGAAGGAGGTTGAGGTGAGGATCTCATTGTGCTCAACCCTCCACAATTGTCCCCATGAATATCCAAGGTCCCAGAGCAAAGTTTATCCCTGGTCCAGGGAAATCAGCATGAGATCACTCGAGAATCCTGCACACAGCAATTTCTTTTGGTAATTCAAAGGGGTCTTTCCTCAACAGTGTCAAGAGTACATCCATTGGAGACCTTCCTGGGAGCTGGTCTGGGCTTGGAGAAAGAAAGTGGGGTCTCCAGGAGCCGGCTGTTTCCTCTGTGTCCTAGCTCTTTCTCTCCTGCCCCACCCCTCAGCTTTCAGAACAGACCCTAGCCTGCTGGGCTGTTACAGTCCGGAGATATCATGCCCACTGGGTGGACTGTGGGAGAGTGTAAGCTACAATGTAAACCACTATCCATGCACTGCAGCAGTGCTCCAAAATGTATTCACCAAATGCAATGAATGTGCCACAATGATGAAAGAGATTGTTGATGTGGGAGGAGTGGAGTGAGGGGGCAGGAGGCTGTATGGGGACATTATATATTTTTTAATGTAACATTTAAAAAATTAAATAAATAAATAAATAAATAGTCCAGAGATAACCCCTAATTGGACTCAGGGCCAATGGCTCTCCTGTTGTGGAGGTCACCAATTGACTGGACATGTAGTGAGATGGGACTGTCAATTAATCCTCTGACAAGACCATCCTCAATGTGCTGACAGGTTAATGAGCATGACTGGTTTTATGCCCTGACACCCAGGCATAAGGAGAGAGAATGACTAGACACACCTGTCACAGGGCCAGAAGAAATTATGCACTTGGCCAGAGGGACAGTCTGTTCAGTCAGGATTTAAACCTCCCATTAGGAGTCTCTGCTCCCTGGGGAGGACAAGGTGATTGGCAGGTACTGGAGGTGGAGAGCCGAGGGAAGGAGGGAGAGAGTGTATACAGAGCTGAGGCACAGGTACCCCACAATGCCATGTCCCACAGTTGGTCCAGTCATGCTTGGCATGGCCATGACCTCCCACCAGCACAGGTTCTATCCCTCTTCCTCCAACAGTTGAGTTTGTTCCTGGTGACGAAAAGTGTAAATGATGAATTCTCATCCTGAATGATGACTCTTTGGGAAAGAAATCCCCCTGTCTCCCTCCAGAATCTATTCTAGTGATCCTTGACTAGTGAAAATCCCTGCCAAGTGAGTGCATCCAGCAATACAGATTGCATGCAGAATAGATGAACTATAATTACTTCAGCTCTTGGTGCCACACACCTTCATGCACATGCACATTTATGTGTCAATTTTGGGTTCAGCTGCCAGGGAAGGACTATATGGACAGAGCTCGCTTTTCTTAGCATCTATCTGGCCTTAAGGAAAGCCTGGTTTCCATTCTGTGTACAGAAAATGTGGCAGGTATGCACAGCAGAGCATCTGGGAAAAGCATAAAGTCAAAGTAGGGATGTACCCTTTTGGAAGGCAATGAACACTAGCCTGGTGCCCAGTCTGTCACTCAGAGGCTGGGATATCCATGCTCACTGTGCAACCTCACAACCATACTGCCTCTCTGGACTCTAATTGTATTATTGAAGAAGTGATGCAACCCATCAACAGGAGACTCAAAAAATGTAGTGTTTCCACTAATAGGACACTAGAATGCCTTGAGTATGAACAATCCATAAACAGCTATAGGAATGAATTGCACAAACATAATGTGAGTGAAAGCAGCACATGCTTTATCCCTCAGTTTATATACACTGCAAGATGGGAAAACTGAAATATGTTAGACGTGGGAGGGTCAGTGGCAGGAGAAAAGTCCAGAGGAGGTTTTTGTGTGCTGGCTGTGCTCTGTTTCTTAATTTGAGTGCTGTGCAGTTTATGAAAACTTACCACGCTGTCTGTTTTGCTGCACACAATTTTTTGTATACGTCAATAAAACAGTTAAAAGGGGGCTGCAAAAAAGGGGGAAATAAATTGAATAACCTCTGGAGTTTCATCCCACTCTAACAGGTCATCATTCTCATTTGTTAATCATCCCAGCTTCTAGTTTTGCTTCCTGTTAATCCCTCTTTCCCTCCTTTTGGCTACTTTTGTCATCTATATAAAATGAGAGGATGACTGAGCAGAAAGAAGACAACGATTCAGCTCCTCTCCCCTGGCTTGCTGCCAGCAGCTTTGACCTCAGGCTCAGTGGGCATGGGCCTCGGCCCATGGATTTCAACTGGGTCTGGCGCAGACTGTGAATGTCAGTGATAACCTTCTATTTCTTCTTAACAGACAACCTCCAATCTAATCCTTATATCTTGGCAGAATAATTGAAACTGCCCAAGATTTGGGAGTCTGTGAATATCATTAAAAATGAGAAAAGCAATTTTTATTTTCTGTGAACATAAGATGATATATATATTTTCTCCTTACTTTATTTTCATACCCCAACATTGACAGAAAGCCCAGGAAACTGTGCTCTTGATTGGGATGTACTATTTTAAGATGTTTGCTGCATCGAGACTGGATTTATGCAGCTCTCAACAGCATCTCCCCTGAACAGCCGCCTGAACAGGGTCTGAGCTAATGAACACATGGTTTTTCTGTTTTGCTCTAAACGTGTGGGACAGCAGTGTTGAATCTTTCACATCCTCCTGACAAAAGCCTGTAGCTTTTGGTCTGGGTCCGGTAGAATATTGAGAAAGAAATGGCGGTTTCTCAAAAAACTAGCCATAGATTTGCCATATGACCCAGCAATACCACTGCTGGGTATATACCCAGCAGAACTGAAAACAAGGACACAAACCGATATGTACACCAATGTTCATAGCAGCATGGTTCACTATTGCCAAAAGTTGGAATCAACCCAAATGCCCATCAACAGATGAATGGATAAATAAAATGTGGTATATAAATACAATGGAATACTACTCGGCTATAAGAACAAATACACTACAAACACACGTGATAACATGGATGAAACTTGAGAACCTTATGTTGAGTGAAGCAACCCAGGCATTGAAGGACAAATACTACATGACCTCAATGATATGAAATAAGCAAGCTGCCTCAGAGAGCAAGAGACTGAACGATAAGCTTACAGGAAATCGGGGGTGGAGGAAGGAAGTGAGCCGATGTCTGCAATTTATGACGAGCTGGAATTTATGACGAGCTGGTGGTAAGTATGAACACAAAGAAGAGATAAAATGGGGGCAAGGGGTTGCCTTTGGGAGGGGCTTTGTGGGTTTGAGGGTGGCTGGGGATGGGCGGATGGGTAATATTGCCCAAAAGTGGGGGGAGGGAGGGGTAGCATACAAACATAGGAGAGTGTCAGGTGTTGGTGGAGAGTAAAATGCCGAGAAAATCATACCAAAATATAATTAAGAGGGTTACCTGTTTAGAATGCTCGGAGGGGATGGTCCAATGCGGGACCGGCTCCTGGGGAATGTCTGAATATTCATTTTGCCAGAGTGGGTGGCACCATTGGGTAGAGACCCAAGTAGTGAGAGTGGGGGTGGACCCACATCCTGGGGAGGACTAATGCCATCAAATAGAGGGAACTGTATCCCTCGAGAGAAAGGGTGGCTCCCAGGGCATTGGGGCAGTTGAGCAAGTTAGGCCCTGAACACTATTCCATCTATCTCTGGACGTGGCTCCTCGGGAAACGGAGGTTGGCTGTCACCGTGGGCACCAAGGTGGATAGGAAAATGGATGTTAAATGTGTGGAACCAAGGTAAATGGGGGGTAAGAGAGGAGTTTCGCGAGAGTACACAAGGATGGGTATAAAACATGTAATATTACACCATAACATATAGGAGACAACAGACTGATAATGTAAACCATAATGTAAAACATAGGATAACTGAAAAATTAAAAAACTGTGTATCCTAAAGTATGCACCACAATGTAAGCACAGATGTCACCTTGTTTGAAAGCTATTGTCTCAGACTCTGTACATCAATTTAAGTAAATATGATGTGAATAGGGTGTAAGAGTATCGCTGTGGAAGGGAAAAGGTTTTGTGATGGATGTGTGGGAGTGCTGTATATTATATATATGAATTGCTGTGGTCTAGGGCTCTTGTTAAGAGAAGTTCAATAATTAGGGGAAAAAAAGAAAAAGAAAAAGATAGGATGTAGAATTTTTTCCAAGTCAACACATATTCTATATCTAACCTTTAAACCCATCGCTGTATGCCATTTAGCTAGTAAGGGATCCTGACATTATATTGGGCTTCAATTTTCAGGAAGTTCTGGATCACAGAGTGGTTCAACAATGGCAATGGAGGAATACTGGTATAGGATACTATTGACAGGTGATATATGGCTGACAGGGAGCTATACAGGACATATGTCCAGGGTGCATGGTAATGTTTGGTTATACTCATAGTGGCAACAATTAAAAACTACAGCTGGGGGGGTACTGGGTTCCTGGCCGGTGGTGCTCTGTCGTGGTCCCTAGGGGAGCAGCAACAGTCTCCCAGGTGCAGCAGCAAGGACTGGGAAGGAATGAGGGTCCAACAGTGAGCCCCTGATGCTAATGACTATGCTTGTGAGCTGATATGCCTGAAATAAGAACAAGGCCTAGAGCAGCATTGTGCCTGGGAATTTCCTCCTGACAGCCTTCATGTTACTCAAATGTGGCCAGTGTCGAAGCCAAACTCAGCATGTAAATGCAATGCCTTCCCCCCAGCGTGGGACATGACACCCAGGGATGAGCCTCCCTGGCACCGAGGGATCACTATCAACTACCAACTGATGATGCAATTGGAAAATGACCTGGAAAGGAAGGTTCAATGCGGATCAGCAGAATATCCCTGTCTACATAAAATAACATGACTTTAAAATGCTGTTTGACCTAATGTAAGGGGGAAATGGAAAGGAGAAATGAGTTTATATGGCTACGAGTCTCTAAAAAAAAAGAGTCTGGAGGCTGTCAGAAGGATTGCCCTTATGCACAACTGAGCAGAGTCTAAGAGACAGATAAAGTAGATACAACCCCCAGGTATTGGTTCCTTTGAGGGCTAAAGAGATCCATGGGTGCTATGGTCATGGCAGATGGGGTTAACTGCCATGTCAGATGGCCTTCTTTGGAGTTGGTGTTTATGCATGATGAATCTGGACTCAGATGGGATCTCTCTTCATAAGACTTTCATGCTACTGTGCTGGAGTTGTAGTTGGTGTTGGGGTTTAAGATATATTTAGGGGATCTGAATCTCTGGACTGACAATGTGATAGCCAGTCCCTGAGCCTCAACAGACTCCAGCACCTACAATCTGATTTATTGGAACTCACCTCACTCAGCTAAGATGGAGTTGAAGAAGGACAACCACCACACCATGGAGCCTAGAGTGCCTACAACTGAAAGCGGGAGGATTGCATCCAGTATCCATGTGGAATCTGAGCCTCCTCTTGACATAGAGGTGCAATGGACACAACCAATCCAATGTCCACAGAGAAAAGGTGGCATTGGAGTGGGAAAAGTGGACATGGTGGCTAATGGGTATGGGGAATGGCAGGAAGAGACGAGATGTGGAGGCGTCTTTGGGACTTGGAGCTGCCCTGGATGGTGCTTCAGGGGCAATCACTGGACATTGTAAATCCTCACAGGGCCCACTGGACGGAATGGGGGAGAGTATGGGCCAAGATGTGGACCATTGACCATGAGGTGCAGAGGTGCCCAGAGATGTACTTACCAAATGCAATGGATGTGTCATGATGATGGGAATGAGTGTTGCTGGGGCGGGAGTGGTGGGGTGGGGGGTGGTGGGGTTGAATGGGTCCTCATATATTTTTTTTAATGTAATATTTTTACAGAATCAATCATAAAAAAAAAAATTAAAAAAAAAAAAAGTCAACTTGGCTCCCAAGGCAGGTTTATCCCAAAGTCACGAGTTTTAGGGTCGGTGGTGGGTCAGCCACATGGAAAGTAGGCAATAAACAAGATGTGCATGTTACATAGAGGGCCAGGTGAAATATCCAATCCCAAATCAGGCAAAAGTTATGGGGGGAAAAAAACATCTGGCCAGCACCCAATATTGAGATAAATAAGATGGTTCAAATCTTGGGGCAGCATTTGGGAAACAAGGGCAAAGTCATTGCAGGAAAATAGGCACACACAAGGGCCCCTTCACTCTGGAAGAAATTCCATCCCCATCAGGGACAGAGACCCATCTTAGAGAGAGGGTTTTTCCCTGAGGAAAGGGGTGCAGGGCAGGGGCCATGGTAGAGTGGTGGGAGCAGAAGTTCTATCACACAGGGAGAGAGCCATTATATCCTCTTCAATGAGTGATGTTGACAAAGGTTGCCTGTCTATTCCAATTTAACATTCCCAAACTTAATCATGGAGCACCTACTTCCACCAGTTGGTAAGTGCAATTTGAGGCCCTGAGAGTGCAGATGTGAGAATGCTTCATAAATTCTGCTGACAGAGCAGTGCACATGTGCAGAAGGAAGAATGCCAGAGGGTCCAATAGCAAAGGCAGTCTCCAGGAGGTTTTCACAGGGAAATGTTGCTTTTTGGATAAAGCAGTAAGGATCAGGAAGGGCATTCCAGCAGAGGATGTGACAGGGGCAAAGGCACCAGCAGGCTGTACTTGGGAAATTTTGTGTAATTCATTTACTCCTCGAGTGTTTACTGAGTACCGGGCTCAGTGTATGGTGAACAATATAAGACAGACAGTATCCCGCTCTGAAGGACTTTACATGCTCAGACGGGAACCTCCATGTGGACAGAGAAGAATTCCAGGAGGGCCCCCAGAGAAAGAGCTGGAAGTGTCAGCAGTTAGCAGATTGTGGAGAGGATAACAATGGATAACATGAGAAGGAATTTAGAATTTATCCTGTAAGCATGGGAGAGTCTTTAGAGTACTTTAAGTAGCGTGATAGCCTAGGGGAGAAGCTATAAGTACGTGGGGGAAAGAGAAGACTTGAAGGTCTCCAGAGATATTTAGGCCTTATTCATTCTCACAAGCACCACATGCAGTGACTCCTCTCTCTCCATTGTTTCCAGCCTCTTCTACTTCAAAATCTGGGACTAGAGGGTGAAGAAGACAAGGATATCTGTCACACCCAAGTGTTCAACCACTCTCACTGCGCAGGAAGGGAACAAAGAAAGATTTGAATAAGGTTCAGAACTGAATTAATGTTCTCTCCTCTTCAGCTTTTTTTGGAAGAGTTTGAGCAGAATTGGTGTTAATAATTCTTGGAATGTGTGGTATAAATCACGTGTGAAACCATTTGGCCCTGGGCTTTTCTTTGTTGGGATATTTTTGATGACTGATTCAATCTCCTCACTTTTTATTGGTTTGTTAATATCTTCTCTTTCCTCTTCAGTCAGCATAGATAGTTTGTGTGTTGTAGAAATGTGCCCATTTCATCTAGGTCTTCTTTTTTGTTGTTGTATAGTTGTTCATAGAATCCTCCTATAGTTATTTTTATTTCTGTGGTGTTGGTAGTAATGTCCCACTTTTCATTTCTGTTTTTTGTTATTGAATCTTCACTCTTTTTTTTTTCTTTGTCAGTCTAGTTAAAGTTTTTCAATTTTATTGAACTTTTAAAAGAACCAACTTTTGATTTCTTTTGATTCCCTCTATTTTTTTAAATTCTCTCTTTTGTTTACCTCCACTCTAATATTTGTTTTTTCTTCCTTCTGCTCACTTTGGATTTAGTTTACTCTTCTTTTCTAGATTCTCCATCTTGGAGGTTATGTCTCTGATTTGAGATTTTTCTTTTTTTTTTTTTAATGTAATAATTTAAAGCTATAAATTTCCCTCTCAGTGCTACCTTTGTTGAATGCTGCAAGTTTTGGTGCATTGTATTTTCATTTTCATTTGCTGTAAGGTATTTACTAATTTGCCTGTAATTTCTCTTTGAATGGTTGGTTGTGTAAGAGTATGCTTTCTAATTTCCACATATATGTGAATTTTCCATTTCCCCCTCTGTTATTGATTTATACCTTCATTCCATTGTGGTCAAAGAAGATACATAATATAATTTCAATATATTTGAATTTATTCAAACTTCTTTCATCAACAAATTCTGTCAGCAGAATTTATGATCTATCCTGGAGAATGATCCATGTGCACTAGAGAGGAATATTTATACTGCTGTTTTGGGGTGAAGAGTTCTATATATGTCTATTATATCAAGCTGGATTAGAATATTGTTAAAGTCTTCTGTTTCTTTACTGATCTTCTGTCTAGATGTGTGATCCATTATTGAAAGTAGAGTATTAAAAGTCTCATAGTTTTAGCATAGAACCATCTATTTATCCCTTCCAATCTAAAGGTATATACTTCATATATTTTGGGGCTCTGCTACTAGGTGCATATATATTTGAAGTTGTTACATCTTATTAAATAGATCTCTGTAAGTATATAATGATCTGCTTTGTTTCTCATGACAGTTTTTTACTTAAAGTCTATTTTACTTGATATTAGTGTAACTAACACAACTCTCTATTGGTTATTGCCTGCATGGTATATATTTTTTTCATTCTTTCATCTTCAACCTACTTACATCTTTAAATTTATAGGGAGTCTCTTGTAAATAGCAAATGGTTGGAGTATGAAATTTTATCCATGCTCTGCCTTTTGACTGGGAAGTTTAAACCATTCACATTTAAGTAATTACTTATAATGCAATAATTTCTTCTGCCATTTAGTTATTTTGCCTTTGGAAGTCTTTACATTTCTGACTCTCAATTCTTCCATTAATGCCTACATTTATATTTATTTAATTTTTTGTATTGTGCCGTTTTGAGTCCCTTTTCATTTCTTTCTGAACATATTTTTCTGTATTTTATTTGTGGTTACCAAGGGGTTAAAATTTAGGATCCTGGTTGGACTACCCAGGTAGGGCTCAACTCTCTTACAAAAATGAAGAAAGTTTCAAAAGCTGTCTAAGAGAGCTGCTTTGGGGGCCAGTAGAAAAGGACAGTGCTACAAAACTCCTCGGAGAGTGAGAGACAAAGAAACAAAGAACCCAAAACAACAAATGCAAATTACCAAACCCCTAAAATGACCTGGAAAGCCTCCCTTCACCAACCCCTAAGATATTAAGATGGTGTAAATCCCCTGACTCACTACAGCTGACTGAAAGTGGAACAGACATCTTTTTCCCTGTCAACTCTTACAAGGGAAAAGAGAGGGTGAGTCAGGGGCTTTTCTTCCATGAATTCAGCCAGCAGATCTTTCTTTGAATCCTGGCTGTGGTCAAACCAAAACACAGGAAAACCAAGATTTCCTCTCTTTGGAAAGGTGTGCTGATGAGTGCCATCTGCTGACTGGTGTGGTAATTCCATGAACAAAAACTGCTTTTGCTTCTTTCTGTATCCTACCTCCTGAGAGAAAATCTATGCACCATTAGTGAGCCCCTGTCCTGATTCTGATAACTGAAGCTGGGCAATTTTAAAGACTTAGAATAAGTTGAACCAAATATCAAAGAACAGTGAAAAACAAAAGAATTGGCAAGAGAGAGAAATTGCCATCAGAGTAAATTCACCAACATATTCAGATGCCTAGATATCAGCAAAAATTTACAAGCCATACTAGGAAACAGAAATAGATGGCTCAAGTCAAAGGAACAAACCAAATACAGGTCATACAGGATTTAAGAAAATTAATCAATAATAACCACACAGCTCTTCTAAATCAATTCAAAGAACTGAAAGAAAGCATGGACTAAAAAGATAAAGGATATTAAGAAGACACTGGATAAGCATAAGGAGCAATTTAGAAGACTGCAAAGAAAAGTAACAGACCTTATGGAAATGAAAAACATAATGGGTGAGATTGAAAATGCATTAGAAGCACATAAGAGCATATTTGAAATGTTCAAAGACAGAATTAGTGACATTGAAGACAGAACATCTGAAGTGGAAAAGACAGAACAGAAACAGAAGAGAATGGAAAAATGAAGCAGGTTATTGAATAACAATGCAAAGTGCACCAACATATGCATTACTGGTGTCCCAGAGAAGAGAATGGAAAATGGGCAGAAGGAATATTTGAGGAAATAATGACAAAAACTACCCAACCATAAAGAAAAGCATAAATATCACTATCCAAGAAGAACAATATAGTCCACAGAGTGTAAAATCTAATTACCTACCCTGAGACACAAACTATTTAGAATCACAAATATCAGAGATAAAGAGAGCATTCTGAAAACAGCAAGAGAAAAGCAAAGCATCATACAAAAGGGAACCTCAATAAGATTAAGTACCAATATCTCATGAGAAACCATGGAGGAAAGAAGAGAGTGGTATGATCTATTTAAGGTACTGAATGAGAAAAACTGCCAAACATGAATTATGACTAACTGATCTCCAAAATGAAGGTGAGTTCACAGACTTCACAGACTAATAAAAACTAATGGAATATGTTATCAAAGGACCAGAGTTACAAGATACTAAAGGAAGTGCTACACCAAAGTAGATACAACCCAGGTACAGGTGTTCCTGAAGGCTATGGAAACAAACAGGTTCTACAGCCATAGCAGATGGCTCTGGAGTTCAATGCCTTGTCAGTGGGCCCTATTTTGTAATTTGTGTTCCTGAGTGTGATGGAGATGGACTCAGATGTGACCTTTATACACATGCCTCTTCTGTCACTTTTACTGAACTTGGGGTTGGCACTGGGGTTAGTGTGTACCCAGAAGACTTGAATCTCTTGACTGGCCATGTGCCACCTGGGCTCTGAGCCTCAGCAGAGTTGGAATTCATACTCTCCAGTTAGTTGGACTTACCCAGGTCAGTTAACAGGAAGGTGAGGATGGTCAACCACCATACCAGGGAACTGACAGTGCCTTCAACTGCAAGCAGGAAAATCACATCCATCAGCCTTGTGGGATATAAGCTCCTTCTCAATTTAGAGGGGAGTGGACATCACCATCCCAGGGTCCACAGGATGGATGAATAAAATCTGCATTAGAGTGGACTTACTGGTATTCTACTACAGAACTATTGTGACTCTAACAATGGAAGAAATTGTATCACTGATGTGGAGACAGTGGCCATGGGAGTTGCTGAGGGCAGGGAGAGGGAAAAAGAGGTGTGATATGGGGGCATTTTCAGGACTTGGAGTTTTCCTGAATGATATTGCAGGGACAGATGCTGGACATTATATATCCTGCGATAACCCACTGAATGTACTGGGGGACAGTGTAAACTACAATGTCGACTATAATCCTTGCAGTGCAGCAACGCTCCAAAATGTATTCACCAAATGGAAAGAATGTGCCACACTGATGAAAGAGGTTGTTGATGTGGGGTGGAGTGTGAGGTATATGGGAACCTCTTTTATTTTTTAATGTAGCATTTTTGTGATCTATGTGACTTTTTTTTTAAAAGGCAAACAAATTAAAAATGCTTCAAAATAAATAAATAAAAATAAAGGAAGTGTTGCAGCCTGAAAGAAAAAAGCAAGTGTGAGAGACATGGAGGAAAGTATAGAAGTTAAGATTATTGAGAAGGGTAAATTAATGGGTAAAAAGACAGACAATACATAGTATGATATGACCAAAAAAAGCCAAAAAAAAAAAAAGGATGGCGTAAGTAATGAATTTATAGTAACAATGTAGAACGATAATGGCTTGAACTCACCAATCAAAATACATAGAATGATAGAATGAAAAAAAATTAGTCACCTATATGCTGTCTACAAGAGATTCACCTCAGACATTAGGACACAACCAGGTTAAAAGTGAAAGGATGGAAAAAGATATCCCATGCAAATAAGAACCAAAAAAAGCTGGAGTAGTGATAGTAATGTTGGAAAAAGAGATTTTAAATACAAAACTATTATAATGGCCATTATAAATTAATAAAAGGGATGATTCACCAAAAAGAAATAACTAAACTAAATATTTATGCACCTAACCTGAGTGCCCTCCCCTCCCCCCCCCAAAAAAAACACTAAACACACACTGGCAAAGCTGATGAGAGAAATAAATATCTCTGCAATAATAGTTGGAAACTTCAATACACCACCTTCAGTATGGGATAGAACATCTGGACAGAGGATAAATAAAGAAACAGAACTTGAATAATATGATAAATTAATTAGACTTAACAGACATCTATAGACCATTATACCCCTAAAACAGTAGGATATACATTATTTTCAAGTGCTCATGGATCCTTCTCCAAGATAAACCATATGTTGGGTCAGAAAACAAGACTCACTAAATTTAAAAGGATTGAAATTATACAAAACACTTTCTTTGATCATAACAGGATGAAGCTGGACTCAATAATGGATAGAAAATGAGAAAATTCATTAATATATGGAGATTAAACAACACACTCTTAAATAATCAGTTGGTCACAGAAGACACTGTAAGAGAATTCAGCAAATATCTTAAGATGAATAAAGATTAGAATAAAATATATCAAAACCTATGAAAGACCAGAAAGGCAGTCCTGAGAGTGAAATTTATAGCTATCAGTGCTTACATTCAAAAAGAAAAAAGAGCTAAAATTGAAGATCTAACTGCACAGTTGGAGGAACTAGAAAAAGAACAGCAAACTAATCCCAAATCAAGACAAAGGAAAGAAATAGTAAAGATCAGAGCAGAAATAAATTGAATTGAGAACAAAAAAAGCGAGAGAGAGAACCAACAAAACCAAAATTTGGTTCTTTGAAAAGAGCAACAAAATCTATAAACCATTAGCTAGGTTGACAAAGAAAAAAATAAGATCCAAATAAATAAAATCTGAAACGAGAGAGGAGACATTACCACAGAACCCACAGAAATGAGAGATTCTGAGAATACTATGAACAAATGTGTGCCAAAATACTAGAAAATGTAGATAAGATGGATAAATTCTTAGAACAAATGAACCACTTACAGAGACCCTAGAAGAACAGAAGTCTTCAACGAACAAATCAAAGTGAAGACTGAAGCAGTCATCAAAAACCTTCCAAACATGAAAAGCCAGGGACCAGATGGCTTCCAAGATGAATTCTATTAATCATTTAAAGACAATCTAATACCAATCTTGCTGAAGCTCTTCCAAAAACTGAACAGAAAAGAGCACTACAAAACTCAATCCATGAAGCCGATATCACCCTACTACCAAAACCAGATGAAGTTACTATGAAAAAGAAAAATTACAGACCAATATCTCTAATGAATATAGAGGCCAAAAATTCTGAACAAAATACTTGCAAACCAAATCCAAAAGCACATTAAAAGAAGTATGTGCTGCAATCAAGTGGGTTTTATGCCAGGTCTGTAAGGGTGGTTCAATACTAGAAAATCAAGTAATGTAATAACTGGTAAATTGATAAATTGAAGTAGAAAAATCAGATGATCCTCTCAGTTGATGTGAAAAAAGGCATTTGAGAAATTACAGCACATTTTCTTGATTAAAAAAAAACACTCTAAAACTTAGGAATAGAGGAAGCTTTCTCAATATGATAAAGTGCATATGGGGATAACCTACAGCTAACATTTTACTCAATGGTGAAAAATTGAAAGCTTCCCTGCTGAGATCAGGAAGAAGACAAGGATACTCGATATCACCATTGTTATTCAATATTGTGCTAGAAGTTCTAGCTAGAGCAATTGTGCAAGATAAAGAAATAAAAGGCACCCAAATTGAAAAGGAAGAAGTAAAACTTTCACTATTAGCTGCTGACATGGTTCTATATCTTAAAAATATTGAAAAATCCACAATAAAGCTACAGAATTAACAGGAGAGTTCAGCAAATTGGCAAGATACAAGCTTAATACACAAAAATCAATAGCATTTCTATGCACTACTGATGGAAGAGCTGAGGAGGAAACCAGAAAAAAAAAAATTCATAATAGCAGTGAAAATGATCAACTATTTAGGAATAAACTTGACAAAGGACCTGTATTCAGAAAACTACTAAACATTGCTACAAGAAACTGAAGAAGATATAAATAAATGGAAAGAAATTCCCTGTTCATAGACCGGAAGACTAAATATTGGTAAGATGTCAGTTCTACCCAAATCAATTAACAGATTCAATGCAATCCCAATAAAAATCCCAATAGCGATTTTTGCACAAATGGAAAAGCCAATAATCAAATTTATTTGGAAAGCTAAAAGACCCCTAATATCCAAAAATGTCTTTTAAAAAGGAGAGAATGAAGTTGGAGGACTCTTACTGCCTGACTTAAAAACATATTACTTAGCTACTGGGCAGTTAGTAAACACCCAGAGCTATCTGGAGCTAGCTGAAGCACCTGTTCAGGGACTCCAGGAGACCAGAAGAGCATCCTGCAACATCCTCGAAGGAATGGAAGGAGGAGACTGCCCATCTGCAGAGAATCTCGTAAGTAGAGCACTCCATGCCACAGAGGCCAGTGCCCATCCTCCACCGGAAACACACAAGCCACCTCAGGAACTGTTCCTCAGATGAAATTGAAAGCTCCACTTCCCAAAAATAGGGGAAGGAAGAGATGGTTGGGCACCAACTTCAGCTACTGATGAGTATTTTAAGCAGGTAAAGTATAATCCTGACAACAGCTAAAGTTTGAGCCTGTCTAAGTCCGAAAGAGGCCAGTAGCTGCCACCTTAGCTCCATGCCTGGCACAAGGGGAAGTCGGGCAGGCTGAAAATCACAGTACTGATGGAAAACAGCTCCTTTCCACCCAGATCAGACTGCATTTCTAGCCTAGGCACCGGACCAACCTCTGGAAGTAAAGAAGCTGGGGGACCTGCACCAGCCTCTCTGGGAAATTACCAGCCAAACTGCAGAGGCCAGTGATTATCCTACTCTGGCAGCATGAGCAACCTCAGGAGCTATTTTCTGGCTGAAATTGGAAGCTCCATTTCCCACAAACAGGAGGAGATGGTTGGCTGCTGATTTCAGGTACTGATTGGTAGACTTGGCTGGCTAAGATATAACCCTGGGAACAGCTGGGGTATGAATCTGTCCAAGTCAGAAAGAGGCTGGTGGCTGCCATTTTGACTCCACTCCCCCATGAGGGAAAGCTGGGAGGACCAAAAATCACAGTAATGGTAGGAACCAGTTTCTTTCACCCAGATCAGCCTGCAGCTCTAGATTAGGCTTCAGCCCTGCCTATGGCAGGGAGGAGGCTGGCATGTCCTGCCCCAGCCTATCCAAGGTAACTGCAGGTAGTTTTGACTGGCACAGACTGAAAATCAGAAGTCTAATGGGGCAACTGTGGTCATCTGGGACCTGCACCACATAGATTGCTGCCCACACCTGCAGCTCCATCACCACCCCAGTAAGGGGAGAAAGGGGAATAAAGCTTTATCATTCTCTCAGGGAAACTACAGTATAGGCATGCACAACTTGGATTATTCCACACAGATATGACTCTGTCAATACCCCTGGCAAAGGGGAAAGATGGGAGAAGCTTCATTGGTCCCTGGTGCAATGAGGGCAGCTTGAGCCTATACAACTTATAGCACCAATTACAACGTTGGCTCCTACTGAACAGCCAGCAAGTGAGAAAGGGCCAGAAGCCCTAAAGTAAAGAGAAAAACTGCACTCAAAATAAATACTCTGATAATCCAGATGCCAAGACACCAACAAAAAGTTACAATTCACACCAAGAAACAGGAAGCTATGGCCCAGTTAAAGAAACAAGATAAGCATCCAGATGACATAAAGGAGTTGAGACAATTAATCACAGATGTTCAAACAAATCTCCTTAATAAATTCAATGAGATGGCTAAAGAGATTAAGGATATTAAGAAGACACTAGATAAGCACAAAAAAGAATTTGAAAGCATACAAAGAAAAGAGCAGATGTTATGGGAATGAAAAGTGTAATAAATGAAATTTGAAAAACATTGGAATCATATAATAGCAGATTTCAGGAGGCAGAATAAAGGATTGGTAAGCTTGAAGAAATGGCCGCTGAAAGTGAACGTGCAAAAGAACAGATGAAGGAAGGAATGGAAAAACTTGAACAAGGTCCCAGGTAACTAAATGACAGCAAAAGCCAGGCAAACATATGTGCTGTGGGTGTCCCAGAAGGAGAAGAGAAGGGAAGAGGGGCAGGAAGAATATTTGAAGAAATGATAGAAAATTTCCCAACCCTTTTTAAGGACATAGATTTCCATGTCCAAGAAGCACAATGTACTCCCATCTGAAAACATCCGAATAGACCAACTCCAAGACACATACTCATCAGAATGTCAAATTCCAAAAACAAAGAGAAATCTGAGAACAGCAAGAGAAAAGCAATGCATAACATATGAAGGATACTTAATAAGATTAAGTGCTGATTTCTCACCAGAAACCATGGAGGCAAGAAGACAATGGTTATATTTAAGGTACTCCAAGAGAAAAACTTCCAGCCAAGAATCTTGTATCCAGCAAGACACTCTTTCAAAAATAGGGTCAAGATTAGAATATTCACAGATAAACAGAAACTAAGAGAATTTCTAAGCAAGAGACCAGATTTTCAGGAAGTACTAAAGGATTTGTTAGAGCCTGTAAAGAAAAGACAGGAGAGGGAGACCTGGAAGGGAGTCTAGAAATGAAGATTATATCAGCAAAAGTAACTAAAAGTGTCAAAAGAGTGGTGAAAATAAAGTATGACAGATAAAACTCAAATAGTCAGGAATAAACTCAACCAATGATAAAGCACTCGTATTCAGGAAACTGCAACTCATTGTTAAAAGAAATAAAAAAATCCCTAAATAACTGGAAGAACATTCCATGCTCATGGATTGGAAGACTAAATATCATTAAGATGTCAATTCTACTCAAATTGATATATAGATTCAATGCAATCCCAATAAAAATTCCACCGGTATTTTTTTAAAAAATTGAAAACACCATCGTCAAATTTATTTGGAAGGGTAAGGGATCTTGATTAGCCAGAAACATCATAAAAAGACAAAGTAAACCCTCATCTCCAGACTTTAAGCCATGTGGCCTAGCTATAGGGGTAAAAACAGCATGGTACTGGCATAAAGACCAACACATAGACCATTGGAACTAAATTGATGATTCAGAAATAGACTGTCACATGTATGGTCACATGAGTTTTGACTAGCCTGTCAATCCGACACAACTCAAGCAGAACAGTTCATTCAACAAATGGTACTGAAAGAATTGGACATCCGTAGCTGAAAGAAGGAAAGAGGACCCCATCTCACACCTTATCCCAAAATTAACTCAAAATGTATCAAAAACCTAAAAATAAAAGAAAGAACCATAATACTTCTAGAAGAAATTGTAGGAAAATTTCTTCAAGACCTGGTGGTAGGTGGTGGATTCTTAAAGGATATAAGAGGAGGACTGATAGGGACTACTGATGTTTAATGTATGTAGAAGTTTTAATTAGGTTTAAAGTGTGGAAATGTATAGACTGGATGGTAACACATAGTGAGCAACAGCTAGTTTATAAATGGGGATGTGGCTGAAAATGGTAATCTAGGTATGTAAATGCCAATTGACAGAATGCTAGAGAATAATCTAGGAACTGGATAGCACAGTAAAGCAATAGGTGGATGAGAATCGTGTTTGATGATACAGATGCAAGAGTGTCCTTTCTTAGCTAGAACAAATGTATATCACTACTGCAGGGTGTTGAGAATGTGGAGAAGCATGGGAAAAATACAGCTGGAGTGAGCTATGGATCATGGTTAGCAGTAATAATATAATATTCTTGCATCTATGTGAAAGATGTACTGTGTTGATAATGAGGCAGTATGGAAAATGTGAGCCAAATGAACACTATGGACATGGTAACAATCAGATGATATTATCTTACCTGTAGCAAATGTTCCTCCACTGTGGTGTGTTGATGAAGGGGTGTTGTTTGGGAATTCTGCACATTTGCATGATGGTTTTATAAGTTTATAACTGCTATCATAAAAATTACATTTTAAAAATCATAATAGGGTGGGTTGGGGGAAAAGCACACCAAACGTAAGGTAAAGGCTATGATTAGTAGTAAGATTTTGACAATATTCTATCATAATTTGTAGCAAATGTCTCAAGACAATGCAAGGTGTTGGTGGAGGGTTGATGTATAGGACCCCTGTATGACGTTATGCATGTTTGCTTTGCAAGTTCACCATTTTTACTATACATGTCATTGTTCATGTATGCTCATATATAAATGATATAAAGGTAATAATAATAATAGGACTGGTTAGGGGAAAAATACTTTGGTGAGTAGTAATATTTTGACACTGCTCTTTAAACATTACTTAAAAAGGTTTAACAACAATGCAAGGTATTGATGGTAGGGTGTGTTATGTGAGTCCTGTATGATGTTATATGCTTGTTTTGTAAGTTCACAACTATTACTATACACTTATTGTTTATGTATGTTTGTGTATGAGTGATATACTTCAATAAATTAATTTTTAAGTAACTCAAAATGGATCAAAGCCCTAAATATAAAAACAACAACCATAAAAATCATAGAAGAAAATAAAGTAAAATCTCTTTAAGATTTTGTGGTAGGCAGTAGTTTCTTAAGCCTTGCACCCACTGCATGAGCAACAAAAGAAAAATGAGATAAATGGCACCTCCTAAAATTAAATACTTCTGCATCTCAGAGAGTTTTGTCAAAAGGGTGAAAAGGCAGTCAACTCGTTGACTCAACAATAAAAAGACAAACTACCTGATTTAAAAATGGGCAAATGACTTGAAAAGACAATTGTCCATAGAAGAAATGCAAATAGTGAAAAAAACACCATGAAAAAAGTGTTCAACATCCCTAGGGAAATGCAAATCAAAACTATAACAATATATCATTTCAAATGTATTAAAATGGCTAACATTAAAAGTCAGAAAACTGTGAATGTTGAACAGGATGTGGAGAGATAGGAATTCTTATTCACTGTTGGTGGGAATGTAGAATTGTACAGCCATTGTGGATGTCTTTTTGGCAGTTCCTAAGGAAGTTGAATATAGACTTGCCATGTGACTCAACAATATCATTAATAGGTACACACTCAGAAGAACTGGGAGCAGTGATATGAATACACATCTGCACAGCAGTGTTCACAGTGGCATTATTCACAATTGCCAAAGTTGGAAATAACCCAGGAGTCCAACAAATGATGAAGGATGAACAAATTGTGGTGTACACACATGATGAAATATTAAGCTGCAGGAAGAAAACATGAAATCGTGAAGCATATGAAAACACAGATGAACCCAGAGAACATTATGTTGAGTGAAGCAAGCCAGACATAAAAGAACAAATACTGCATGATTGCATTATTATGAACTAAATGTTTTATATAAATTCATGGAATTATTAATTAGAATATAGGTCACCGGAAAATTGAATGAGGGTAGAGAATGGAATGCTGATGGTTAATCTGTGCAGAATTGGTTTAAAAGATTATTTGTAAATCTTTTAAAATGAATAGAAACGGTGAGAGAACATCATGGTGTCTGTGACTAGCAGAGCTGTTATATGGGTATGGCAGTGGTTGAAAGGGAAAATCTAAGAACTTTTATATTACTAGAGGGAAAGCTAAAAATTGTAAAATGCAATTGTATAACATAGTGAAACCAAATGTAAAACATCAATTTGGGTGGTAGTACATATATAAGACTGTTTTTGCAAAATATAAATAAAAATGACACAGAGAAAAGGAAACAATAGCAGCTATGTATGGCAGAGGAAGCATAGAAAGATTGAGAGCTGATGAGTGTGTTTGGTTTTTGATTTTTAGAATTATTATTACTGTAATAATGAAAATGCTCTTAAAATTATTGAAGTAATGAATGCACAACTGTGTGATTATACCAAATACTGCTGATTGTACACTTTGGGTGGATTTATGCTCTATTGCTATGTACCAATATATGATTTAAAAATATTTAACATCCTAAGTCTATAAAAACCGTATTTGATACCAGCTTATCTTCAATAACATACACATACATTTAATCCTATACCCCTCTGTCCCTCCACCTTTTTTGCACTTCTTATAAATTCATTAATTGTATGTTCAAAATCATAGATATATCATTATTTCTTATGTATTTGCATTTTAGCACCTGTAAGACTAAGAAGTGTAGTCACATACCAAAAAATACAATATTACTGGCATTTCTAATTTCCCATTTAGTTACCTTAACCAGGGTTCTTTTTTTTTTTTTATGCTCCTTTGAAACACTGCCTAGTGCCCTTTCCTTTCATCGTGAACTCCCTTTATCATTGGTCTAGTTGTAATAAAATCTCTCAACCTTGCTTATCTAGGAATGACTTAATCTCTCCCTCATATTTTGAAAGAAATCTTCCAGATATAAAATTCTTGGTTGGCAATTGTTTTCTTTCAGCACTTTAAAGCTTTCATATCACTGCCTTCTTGCCTCCATGAATTCTGATGAGAAATTACACTTAATCTTATTGGAACTCCCTTGTATATAACTCAGAGCTTTTTTTCTTGTAGCTTTCAGAACTTTCTCCTTGTCCATAGCATTGCAGATTTTGTTTACTATGTGTCCTGGTGTGGTTCTCTTTGAATTTGTCCTGTTTGGGGTTTGTTTGGATTCTTGAGGGTGCATATTTATATCCTTCATTAAAAATAGGAAGTTCTCTGCCATAATTTCTTTGCATATTTCTTCTACTGCTTTCTCATCATTATGGGAATCCCATAATGTATATATTGGTGCACTTGGTGGTACCCCACAGGTCTCTTATACTCTGTTCATTTTTATATTCTTTTTTCTTTCTTCTCCTAAGCATGAATAATTTCAATTGTTTTATCCTCAAGATCACTGATTCTTTCATCTGCCACTTCCAGTCCACTGTTAAGATTGTCTAGAGAAATTTTCTTTTGTTTTCTTAAACTCCCATATTTCTCTGGAGAGATTCCCATATTTTTCATTCGTTGTTTTCCTTTTACCATTTAGTTCTTTCTTGTGTTTTCCTTTATCTCCTTGAGCATATTAAGGATCAATTTTTTAAAGGTCTCTTTCAATAAATCCAAAATCTGGTCCTTTTAATTGATGGTTTCTGGATATTTATCTTGTTCTTTTGGATGGGTCATCATTTCCTGCCTTTATTTGTCTTATAATCTTTTACGCACTGTCCATTTAATAATTTAAAGTGTTAACTATGGGATTTAGTCCCTGAACTGCCATTTTCTTAAATTTGTATCCAGATAGTGATATGAAAGAGCTAAGCATAAGTGCCAGGAGTTAATACAAAAAAAATCTTTTACACACTATACATTTAATAGTTTGAAGTGTTAACTATAGGATTTAATCACTGAGCCTCCTTTTACTTAAATTTGTATCCAGATAATGGTATGAAAGAAATAAGCATAAGTGCCAGGAGCTAATCAAAACAAAACAAAACAAAACAAAAAAGCAAAAAGCAAGTTTCACTATCTTTGCAAATTGGTTCTGCTTTGGTAGGTGGACTCCTTCTGAGCTTAACCCTCCTGTCAAGAAGATCAACCAGATGCAAATGGGAATGCAGGGTCTTATCTGAGCCTGGACAGAACCACATAGCTGTCTTTTTTCCCTGGGCTTGTGCTTTCTAGAATCCTTAGGAATTCCCTGTTTACACTTTACAGGTGTTTCAGGGAATTCCCCTTCTATTAGCTTTGAAATATACCTCCTCCCCCTCCTGGGTTCTCCTATGAATGACTTAGTGTACATAGTCTTTTACCCCAGGAAGCTTCAACTTAATTGTGTCTCATACAGTCCCAACTGTCTGCAAGCCACATTTCTGCTCTCCAGACAACCTCTGGGAAGGTGCCTTTGACAAGTTTCCCAGCTCAGTCTCTGATTTCTACCCTGTAGATTGACACTGACATACTTGCACCCTAGTATGTGCACAGGGGCCACTCTGCTCCCTCTAGAACAGGGCCAGGGACCCAAATGGGGGCCCCAGCTGGCTCTACCCTGTGTTATAGAGAGGGAAGTGGAGGGATCAACAAGGTCTCCAGGAGCTGCTTCTATATTATTTCAAGCTGCTTTTTCTTAATTCAGATCTTGCCTGATTGATGCAGCCTTTCAACTGTTTTCTGTAGTTTTGAGGAAGGTCCGTGCGATGGAGAAATAAAATATGGATTAGACTGGACTTACTGGTAGTCTACTATAGAACTATTGTGACTCTAGCAATTGAAGAAAATGTATCATTGATGTGGAGACGGTGGCCACAGGAGCTGCTGAGGGCAGGGAGAGGGAAGAAGCAATGCGATGTGGGGGTATTTTGGGGACAATGAGTCTTCCTAGATGATATTGCAGGGACAGATGCTGGACATTATATATCCGGCCATAACCCACTGAACTGTGGGGGAGAGTGTAAACTACAATGTAAACTATAATCCATGAGGTACAGCAGTGCTCCAAAATGTATTCACCAAATGCAATGAATATGCCACAATGATGAAAGAGGTTGTTGATATGGGAAGAGTGGGGTGGGGTGGAGGTATATGGGAACCTCTTATATTTTTCTAATGTAATATTTTTTGTGATCTATGTATCTTTTTTTAAAAAGGCAATTAAATAAAAATATATTCCTCTGCCGCCTTAGCCCAAGGGAGTTTGGAACAATGGCCACCTTCAAAGCTGGCCCCAAGCGATCTGAAGTAACCGATCAAAACTATGATCAATGATCAGACTGCACATACCTGGAGTTGGAACACAAGGTCCTATGTCCTACCCTGGCACAAGCAAGTTGAGCCAGGAGCTCAAAGTCCAATTCCCATTGCTGCCCACCGTTAGGCCGGGGAAAGAAGAATGGTACCCATTTCAAGGAGGGAGAAACTCACCAATATTTATCACAATTACCAGCCTTTACTTCCTGCTCCTCCCTGGATGCTACACAGTGTTCCACTAGACTCCAGAGTTTCCAAATAGTTGATTCATAAATCTACTGCCAGTTCAAAAGTTGTTCTGGTGAGAGGCTGATTCCTGGAGCTTGCTACTCCCTCATCTCCCTACAATCCTCTTCTCAGTTAGGCTACATGAGCAGTTGGGCTGGGTCGGAATGGCCTTTGGATTTCATTTTGATATGGTTCTTGAGGATGACAAGTTCCAGGAATAGATGTCAGTGGAGTGGAAGAAAAAGTCACTAGACAGGGAGACTGAGGCCCTGAGTGGTTAGTTGAAGAGAGGCAGGGGACTGTCATGTGGATGTTAAAGCTCCAAGAATGATGGCAGGGTGAGGGGTGGAAACAGAGAAGGTCAGTCCAATGTCAGAGTTTTACAGCAATGAGGATCAGAGTGCAGGCACATCTGAACAGCCAATAGGAGGATTGTGGGTCAACAGTGCCTCTGTGCATGCATGTGTGCCTGTGTGTATGTGTGTGCACATGTCTACACACAGGTGTGCTTTGGGCATGTATATGTGCACTCGTATGAATGTTTATGTGAGTGTGCTCATGTGTGTGGAGGGGCAAATATCTCATTAAAGCAGCTATGTTGGGGGCCTCACCCTTTCACTGTTCTTGCCTCTCCTTCACAGCCTCTCTTCTGCTTTATGTTTATTGTGTTTCACACTCAACTTTCATGGTAATTTCAGGAAACAGGCTCAATTAATAAAATGTAAATGCATTCATCCGCTGTCTCATTTTACAAATTTATTTTCCCACTGATGTTGAATTGCTTTAAAATTCTTGCAAGGCTTAAAGGGAACTATCACTTGAAGGTTCTTTATTTAATTACGTATCACCAATTAATTTGCTGAATAGATTTGAGCTTTATGAAATTTTTTATGGATTGTTTGAAAGCAAACTTCCAATTATCAAAGAATCAGGTATTACCAGTTTAAAATTCCTCTGCATATAGCATGAAGTTGGTATCAAGTTTTAAATATCTTGGGTTTTTTGAGTCAAATTGCAAGTTTAGCCCCAATGTGAGGATCAAATAAAGAAAGCATCTTCTTTTTTTTTAAATTTAATTTATTTTCATTTTATTTTTTTAAGATTTTTTTTTAAATTTCTCTCCCCTTCCCCCACTGCCCACCCCAGTTGACTGTTCTCTGTGTTCATTTGCTGCAGTGTTCTTTTGTCCGCTTCTGTTGTCGTCAGCGGCATGGAAATCTGTGTCTCTTTTTGTTGCGTCATCCTGCTGTGTCAGCTCTCCTTGTGTGCGGCACCATTTCTGGGCAGGCTGAACTTTTTTTCGTGCTGGGCAGCTCTCCTTACAGGGTGCACTCCATGTGTGTGGGGCTCCCCTATGTGGGGGACACCCCTGCGTGGCACAGCACTCCTTGCGTGCATCAGCACTGTGCGTGGGCCAGCTCCACACAGGTCAAGGAGGCCTGGGGTTTGATGGTAGATGGATGCCCTATCCATTGGACCAAGTCCACTTCCCAAGAAAGCTGAAGAGGAAGGTTTGAAAAACCCAAATTCTAATTATCAAGGCCATTGGAGTGTTACCACCTTGGCAGAGGAGCATCTCACTTGCTTGGGTTTTGCAGGACAGTGCAATTGAACCTGGGCTCATATATTTAGGCTGGAAATAAGGGGTCTTGTTTGGCAACCATCCAGGCCCCAGGCCCTGCCTCTTACAACAGTGTGGGCCAGCTCCACACGGGTCAAGGAGGCCCAGGGTTTGAACCGCAGACCTCCCATGTGGTAGACAGACGCCCTAACCACTGGGCCAAGTCCGCCGCCTATATCTACTTTCAATCCTCCAACCAACTCTTTCCATTTTTGAAATTAAGAAACAGCCACACAAAAAATAAGATGTTTATTTGCTCAAATTACACAGTAAAAGGGGAAAAGCCAGCACTGAACCCAGGCAGCCTGACCCTAGAAATGGAGCAATTTGGACTTGAAGGTAGGCCTTCTTGCTCTAATGCAATATTCAAATGCAGTACTGAGTGTCCAGGGTTTGAGGTGAGGACGAGGTGTCCCCAGCAGCCCTGTTCAGCTCCTGCCCTGCCTCCTCAGTGGCTCTGAGCTTGATTCAGAAGGAGGATGGGGCCGCCTTGACTGCTTGGCTATGGGCCAATTGCAGGGCTCGTCAAATCACAGCCCCCTCTACTCCTGCAGCTCCCCTTGAATAAGTGGTTGCACTTTAGTTCATCCCTATAATCGTCCAAGGCCAGGACCTCAGGGCCAGGCTTGATAAAATACTCCCACACAGCCCATTTGGTGGCTATAAATAACTAAGTGTGTCTGACTGAGGCCCCAGTCTGTGCATCGCAGGAGTGCCGGGCCTTGCTTGGAGCTGGGGAAACGGGCACCTGAGAAAATGGGACCTACCCTGGGGCCACCCAGGCCACCCTCCACTGAGCTGGGTGAGTCCTTATCAGGACTGGGTCTGTCAGGACCTAGGGAGCTGGGACACTTCCCTTCTTCTCCCCTCCTCTGTTTTTATCTGGAAAATTCTCACACTCCCTCACACTCGGCTCTTGAAATTTCCTCAGGTCTTCTTCCCCCATCAAATGCTTGCTGTATTCCAAGAGATGGAGGAGATTGCTTGCAGGTTTCCTGTCCCCAGGGGCCACGAGACTGGACATGGAGCACAGGTGTTCCCTGCCTCCTCTTCCTCTCCCCGTCCCTCCTCACCTGCTTATGCTTCCTAGGGATCTTCTCTTCTGCTGCTGGATCTATTCCCCTCCCTCCTTTTTTTTAGGAATTTTGCTTCTATGTTCATGAAAGTTACTTATATCTTCCTATTCTTACATTGTATTTGTCGTCTTTTGATATCAGAGTTATGCTGACAGATAAAATGAGTTCAAAATGATTCCCTCCTTTATTTGTAGGACAGAGTTTATATAAGTTTAACATTATTGATTCCTTAAATCTGAGAGATTTTACCAATGAACCCATCTGAATGTGAAACTTAGTTTTTTAAATTACTTTTTAAAAATTTCTTTAAAAATGACTTTAGATTACATAAATGTCACATAAAAAATATAGGGGATTCTCATATGCCTACTCTCTACCCCTCTCACACTTCCCCACATTATCATCCTTCATTAGTGCAGTAGGAATTTAAATTACAAATTTAAACTCTTTACAAATAAAGGGCTCTTTAGATTTTTCTTCTTAAATCAGTGTTGAAAATTGGTTTTCATTAAATTTTTGCATTTACTACATTAGCAAAGTTATTGTAAAAATATTGTTCTTTTATTTTCCTTATGATCCTTTTATATCTGTAGGACTATATAATGATGTCCACACTTTTATGCTGATAATTTGCATTTTAGTTTTTCTTGATCATTCTTACTAAACAGTTTATCAAAGGTATTATTCTTTTCCAAGAATTAATTTTTGACTAAATTTCCTCTCAATAAAAAGGTTCTGCATTTTATTAATTTCTGATCTTTAGTTCTCTCTTTCCACTAAATTGGATTGTCCTTACTTCCCTTTTGCTAGCTTCTTATGTAGAAATTTAGTTCAATGATTTTAAATTTCTTATTTTCTAATACAAACTATTAAAATCAAATATCTTTTATATATGTTTAGATACATCTTACAAATTTTGATGTTTTATGATCCATAGGTTATTGAGAAGTAGATTGTGTAATTATCATATATTTGGAGATGTCCTAGGGGTCTTATTGTTATTATTTAATTTAATTTAGTTATGGTCATAGAACAAATTATATAATATATTAATTTTTGAAATTTATTGAGACATATTTTATGTCCCAGTGAAGGGCCAATATACATGAATTTCCAATGTTCCCGTTAAAATAATCTTTGCTCTTCAGTTATTGAGTATAGTGTTCTGTCAATATCAATTATGTCAAATCAGTTACTGAATGTTGTTCAGATCATCTCTATCCTTACTTATTTTTTGTCTGATTGTCCTATTAGTTATCAACCTAGGACTGCTAAAATCTCCAGCTATGCTTATGGATTCTCTAGTTTTCTTTAAGATCTGCCAGTTTTCCTTCATTTATTTTGAAGCTCCTTTATTAGGCACCTATTGAAGACCAATTTAGACATGTTCTTAATTTTAACCTGCATTCTTGTGGGTACAAACACATTGTAAATAGGACCTCTTGATGATGTTGGGCTACACCTACTAAGATGTAGTCCAATTGAGGCAGGATAGACCTTAATCTGGATTACTGGAGGCTTTATTTAGAGAAGAAACCAGAAGCCAGAGGCAGAAAAGACCATGGGAGAAGGGGAGGCAAAAATTTCCAGCAAAACTGGAAGAAAAAGGAGAGGACATTGGTATGTGAGAGCAAGGCGGCAACAGAATGCTACTGATCCTGGGAGGAAACAAACCTTTTAGCCTCTGAAACTATAATGCATTTCCATTGTTTAAGCCAACCACTGGGTGGTATTTGTCATAGCAGCCTGGCAAATTAAGACAGTGCATACACACTTGGGATTGTTATGCCACTCAAATAATTGACATTTTTTAAATCATTTCACCATGTGCATCTTGGGGTTAGTTACTGTTAGCTCTTTTTTTCTTGACCATGGATCTCTTTTTTCTGCCTCTTTGAATGTCATGTCCCTTCTTCCTACCTTTGCCCTTTGTGGTGTCTTAGCTGAATACCAGGTGTTAATGAGCCCTCTTCACTCTGGGTGGACTAGGTTTCTGGAATCTCCCAGTGCCACTGTTTCTGGTGTCTCATTCTGCTCTCAGTCCCACAGCCTATGCTCTTGGGTAAGCCTGGTAGTCTTGTCCAAACCTCAGGCACAAATTCACAGAGAACCCCTACAAAATCTTCTGGAGCACCCGCCTACACAGGTCCTCTTTCTTATGCCCCACCCCACAGATTCCCACCACTTTGGGCATCCTGACCTCTGAGCTCTGCCTCCTGAGTCCTCTTCTTGGGTTCTATCCCCTAAGGCAAGCGTAGTACATAATCTCCAAACACAAGTCTAGGGAGCATGCTGTTCTTCCTACCAGCTTCCCTTTCCTCCTGCTCCCTTGTACCCAGTGATGGAAACAGTGGCCTAATGTACTTTGTCTAGTTTTACAAATGTTTATGGCAGAAAGTGAATCTATCTGTTAGTGCACCATGGCAAGAAGCAGATGTGTCCAGTACCAACCCCTTTTGATAACAAACACACCACCACACAGTACACACACACACAATAAACACACTACCACACACCTCCCCATACATACCAAAACACCATCACACACACACACATACTCAAAACACCACCAAACACACACCGAAAACATACCACACAGAAAACACACCTACACACACATACTACACACATACCGCACCCCACACACATGCCACACCACACACTGCACATATGCATACACACACACACCATTCTAATGAGGGCAGGTACATTACATTCGGCTATCAGGTGATCCATGGGGCAGTGCCTAGTTTTACCTGTAATTGGTCAATTAGAGATTGCAACCTAAAGCACAGTCTCAGACCCATCGGGACAAAGGACTTGAAGGTCCAAAGGACTTCGGTGAGGTGTACAGGGCCTTGCTCAGATTCACCCCTCTGAAAGCAAGCATGCGGAAGAGTTGAGTCACCAACTCCAGCCCCTGTTTATTTCACAATTGCCCCTCGGGCATTAACTCTTCTGCGCTTCTGGGACTCACTTGTCTCTGGGTTCAGTGGGCTTTAGAAGATTTGGAGAGAGTCTGAGGCACAAAAACATAGAAGATAATTCTGCGCTCCAAGTGCAACTCTGCCCAGGAGCAGGGGGTTGCTCGTAGAATTAGGTCAAGGGTTTGTGTTACTACTTTTAAACAGTCTTGGTTCCTGTTTTAGTTTCGTGGCTCCTAAAGGAGACACTATGCAATAGGTTGGCACAGACAATGGTAATTTATTGGCTTACGGTTTTGAGGCTAGGAAAATTCCAAAATCAAGGCATCAACAAAACAATGATTTCACCAGAAGACTGTGGCATTCTGGGGCTGGCTGCAGGTGATGCCTGACCCTTCGCTTCTCTGTCACATGGAATAATCTTGTCTTCTCCCTTCTCTTCCAGGTTCCAACGACTTTCAGCTTCTGGATTTTCCCTGTGGCCTTCTCCCTCTGTGGCCTTCCCAATTAGGCCTCCAGTAACAGGATTAAGGCCCATCCTGAGTCGGCTGGGCCACCCCTTACTGGTGTAAACCCCATCAGAAGGTCCTAATTACGAGAGATCATACCCACAAGAATGGATTAGGATTAAGAATATTTATTTATGGGGTATATAGCTCTAAAGCCACCACAGATCCCAAAGCCAAAGTCTTTCTTAGTCTTATTCTAGACTAGGATTTCCTTAGCCACAAAGTGAGAAAGAGACCCTAGAGTGCAGCTTGCAGTACTGCATATAAGGAGGACAGAGGCGGGCTGCTACTGCCCTCTGCAGTCAGGGGTGTGGTCCCAGGGGCATTAATCCAGTTTCCACTGGGAGGCTGAAGAACACAGAGGTCTTCTGCCTCCGCATCCTGGTTTTTAGGATGCCAATGAGAACCAGCTCATATCATCTTGGGCTCAGGTCTTCCAAAGCAAAATAGGGCAACAAACAAGACTTTCCCAGGAACAGGGAGGAGCACAGAACTTTCTCATGCTAATTACACCCCCAATTCTCAGAATAAAGAAGGAAATAGAATGAGAAAGTAGGGATGGGTGGAGGAATGGTGAAGAAAGGAAAGCAAATTTCATTATGATATCTAAAACAGTCTCTTTCCATTCATTCTTGGACCCCACAACCTCAACAACTGCTATGCCTAAAACCACTTATGAATTGTGACAGTGGAGGAGATTCTATTTAGGCCAGAACATCCCCAAATTAGCCTTTTCCAGTCTTCTTCAGATTATCTCCTTCTCATATCCTATCATCAAAGCCACAACACTTTGACTCACACAGAAAAGAATAAGGAAAGAGAGAAGAATGTAAAAACAAAATAGCTAAAGAAAGGAAAGAAGTAAAGAAGGGAGAAAGGGAGGGGAGGAGGGAGGCAGGAAGGAAGGGGGGAGGGAGGAAGGAAAAAAGAAGGAAGGAAAGCAAGAAAAAGAAAAACATGAAGTCCTAAACCCAAAGGGAAGGTTGTTTCTGGCAAATACAGTTGTATATCTACTGTTAATGCCACCTTCTGTGTTTGGCCTATGTGGATGTATGTGTGAGTGTGTACTCCCTTCTTGCCACATCTGCTTTCATCTATTATTTATTGCAAACTTTCTATCAGCTGGCACTGGCCTTTTCCATATGCTTATTGCAGCACAGGGGGGTTATATAATGGTGAATAATAATTACAACAATAACAATAATAATGATTGATGCTGTGGACTCCTCCAGATTTCTGTGGTCCAAAAGCAGCAGCTGCTATTTCCAAAGAGAACCCAGCTGGAGAAATGTGGGGAAAATACATTTTCAAACCCATTTACACTGTTTTCATTTGTGCCTTTCTACAATTGTGACACGTGTAAATGGCTTAAGATTTTTGAGAGAACACTAGTCAATGAGGACATTTACATATACATTTTTAGTGATGGCCAATAAACATTTCTGTTTTGTTTCCAGTGAGAGATACATAATGCCTAGATAAGTAATTAAGTGTAACTTTGCATTGACTTCCCCTTTTTACCATAGGTTAGAGTTTTTCAATGAATAAGTACATCAGTGTCTAGATCTGTTACCATGAATTTATTGCCAGTTTCAGTAGGAACCACACAATTATATCTTGTCTGCTAGAGCTGCAAAGACAAACACCACACAATAGGTTGGTTTACTCAACTAGCATTTATTGTCCCACAGTTTGGAGGCTGGAAGTCCAACACCAGGAAGTCTGCAAGGCCACACTTCCTCCTGGAGTCACTAGCATTCTCGTGAGGACCGTCCTCCAACACATGCCTATTTTCTCTCCTCTCTGGTTTATTCAGACTTTGTACATCTTCTGACTGAGTATGTCCTAGTTTCTTCTGTTTCTAAGGCCACCAGCCATTCCAATTAAGACCCAAGCTGATTCATTTTGGCCACGCCTTTCCAAAAATAGCATCTTTAAAATAGCTTATTTACAAATGGGTTCACACCCACAGGGATTAAGATTTGAACTTATTTTGGGGGGAACATGATTCAATCCCCAATAAACAGCTTGGCTTTCACTTGTCCTAGTATGTCCTTTGTCCTGAAACTTAAGACATTTCAAGGTCTTCATTTTAAAATGCAGCATTTTATTTCTAGGAAACCTTGAGAATTATGAAGCACTGTTGTTCAAGGAATCAGCGCTAGCTTATTCCCTCTGACCAAGGCAAATATTGTACCCCTCTTCCACACCCTGCCTCTCTAGAGTGGAAACAGGCTGTGCCTCTCTTCCCACCTTCTAAAGTGAGGTCTTTGTCCCCTGAGGCCCCCCCTCTATGGGCAGGCAGCCCCCGTGGTGTGCTTGGCCTCTTCATCCACACAGGCTCCACTGAGCTTCTGCAAGAATGGGGCCTTCTCTTCACAGCCCTGTGTTTATTCCTGACCCTGGCAGGAGCCTTAGGGGCTGGGGTGAAAATCTCTCATCACTTAGGTATATGACCATGCCCCATGGTCACTTTCTTTGCTGTCTGTGGGGAGAAGCAGGTTGCCTCTCTCGGCTTTTCCTACTTCCCTCTCCTTGGAGCTGGGTGAGGAGGAGATGCCAGATTCCTTGTCTGTGCAGACTTTTCCCTATGTCTTCATGCAGCTGGTCAAAGGATTAAAAGCCCTCAGCTTAGACAAAAGGGAGACCATGAACCTACACTGCATATTCCAACATCATCTTCACCAAGTTCTGCAGTAAGTGTCAGTTACACCATGTCAGTCATTGAGTAAAGTATAATTTTGAATTTAGAGGTGATTAACCAGACCGGCTTTATGCATTTCTGATGATCAACCACAATACCATGAATAATACCATTCCTTCACTGCAATCCAACATACTACACCATTGGGTTGCCAGATAAAATAGAGGACACAAGTCAAACCTGGAATTTTGGATAAACAACAACTAGTTTTTTAATATACTTGACTCTCAAATATTGCTTAGGACATAGACGTATTAAAATTTTTCACTGTTTATCTAAAATTAAAATATAATGGCTATCCTGTCTTTTATGGGCTAAATCTAGCAACCCTACACAATTTAGCCTCTTGGTTTTGAGAATAAACTTCCATGCCAGCCTGTCTGTGTTCAAATCCCTGCTGTAACTTACCAGATGACTAGCAATCATGGGGCTTCACTTTAACTCACTATGCTTCAGCTTCCACCTTGATGAAAGTCCCATAAGAAGTGCCATGTGTGTTTAGTGTGAGGATTATAGAATCATAATGTGCAAACTGCTTAGACAGAGCCTGGAACAGAGTAAGCAGATGTGAGCACCAGCCAATGAACTCTTACAAGAAGCTCTGCTCAATCCAAATCACCAGGGCCCTCCAAAAGTTAATTTCTACGCAAAATTTTCCTACTTTTCACACTATGAACACGGTTTGTTGTACTTAAATGCAAAATTTTCTATTTTGCAAGTTCAGTGCGTTTATATGCACGTTTATAGTATATGTGCCTATCTGATCCTTCATCTGTCTATCATCTATCATCAATCTATCATGATCTGTCATCTATAGGTATCTATCATCAATCTATCATTGAATTACTTTCTATATTTATCTATATCTATCTATGTAAATCATCAGTGAATCTTTAATCTATCATCTATCTCTATTATCTAGATTATTCCATCTACCTATCTGTCTGCCATCAATCTATTTTTTATCTATTGCTCTTTTCACCTCTTCTTCCTTACTTATCACTCAAAGGAATCTCTCCTTGGCAATGCATTTGGGGCACACAAAAGGGATGAATTAAAAAGGCCTGGGGATGAGATTGGGAGACCACTGCAGAAATGCTTTTAGGTACCAGGATGGAAGAAGGATTAAGCTGAATATGCTGGAAAACCAAAAAACAACACATCCCTAGCAGTCTAAGGAAGTCTCTGGGGATTGAGACTTAGGGATGAAGTCAGAGTTCTCAGGCCAAAAGTTTGGGTCCAGGGACAAAGAGCATATAAGACTAGAATCTGGTCAATCAGGATGCTTGGAATGCAAGCTGCTATCTGCTGTCATGAACCAACCACTCAGGGCCAAGGGCATGGACAGCCATCCCAGCACAAAGAGCCAGGGATGTGCTGGACAAGGGGCCTTCTAATTCTTCATCCAAGTTCTGTTTAAATGTGGGACCATCATGCCAGAGGTTAGAGCCTCAACCACATTCTCCAGTAGAAATTGCTTAAAGGATGTGACTCCACCCTATCACATCATCCACCTCCATCCCATTGAGGGATTTAAGCCAATCATTGTCCCAGGCCCCGATGGAATGCAGACCTGCTATCTAAAAAGGGCCCCTGACATATCCAGAAATGCATCCCAGTGCATAACCACTCCCTGCAACTGTGAGGTCTCCCAAATACAGCTCTATTCCTCATGTTCAGTCCTTCAGCCGCCCTTGTGTCCTCCTCTCACAACAGCTGTGAAACTTGCCTTAACTCTCCACTCTGCTAAGTGAAGCTGGAGGAAACTGCTCTAATCCAGAAAATAAACCACATGATGACCCTCACAGCCTCTTCCTCCCCTCCATTACACCCACCTAGGACTCCTGTCTGGTCCTGTTTGACATCTTCAGCACTCTGCACCTTACAAGCAACTGACTGACATTAACAGGGGAGAAGAAAGTGAAGATTCAGATCTGTGTGCCTAGAGGACATCCAGTGGAGAACAACACTTAGGACTCTCAGCCTTTTCCACCCACATTCTCCCCCCCCTGTGACTCCTATATCCCCTTTTCTTCATTTCATCTATCCTGAAGCCAGGGCCTGTGTCTTCCCATGCTTAGTTCAGGGCAAGAAAACTGGGTATCACTAACCAACTGGTAAATGAGAGCCCTAAAGGAATGTATTGCCTCAATTAGGTTAATCACCTATATATTCATTCATGGTATCAGCATTTTATTAGGGAAGAGGCTGATAAAATTAGCAAATATGTGTATGTATATTATTGTTATATCATTATTGTAATAATTATGATTCATTAATCGATATTTTATAATCAGTCAATATTGTAATTAGTAAAATTTTTATATCATCATCATCATTATTGCTCTTCTATCATTATTCATTATTTCCATCTCAAAAAACTTTCTTTTTGAAAGAAAAAAAGGAAGGAAGAACTTGAGATGTTACAGTAAGGAAAAATATGGTTACATTTGAAACTATTAGAAGAATAGATGTTTTGAAAGTTTTCTCTAAATTCTGTCAGTCTTGCCGGAAAAAATCACAAGTGTTTCTTAAAAATCTTTATGTGATTATGACAAAACATATATTTAAAAATTGTTTAATTTGCACAAAAGGCAGGTGTGTGCAAATTGAAAGACACTAGCAAATGACTTCGAGGAATTGCCTTCTTATAACAGAAAGGTTGTAGGGCAAAGAAGGATTCAGGGTCCTTATATTCAGCTTGGCATTCTTCCCCCAATTCATGATCAACTTCCTCCGAAGGGAAACCATTTCCAGAAAGCTGAAAGCCGATCTCTTCACCAGTGCCTCTGAGTCACCTTTGTCTCAACACCCTGAAATGGAGAACTTCTCTTCATCCCCTTTGTGAATGGCAGCACTTCCAGCTCAATTGTCCTTTCATGCTGATCTATCCTGGTATGTGAAAGAGCACTGCCTTATCTTATAAAGCACATTTCATTTCAGCGAGGAGACACCGGATTCTGACACTCCATTTGCATAATATATTCTTAGACATTTAGAAAGTCATATAACAGTCTCTTAAAATGGGATATCTGGAATAAGTGAGCCTGAAACAGTGATCCCACCACTACGAATGCCGGGGAGAATGCCACTTCAGACCCAACACAAAAGAAAATGGTTTGGGAGGTCCTGGGTGTTTCTAGTCCCTCCACCAGGTCCTGGTAGCCCCAAAGTGAAGGGCAGAACTGGGAGGGTACTGTCTGGACCCCACAGGGGGTGTGGTGGAGAAGCTCAGTGCTGGCTTGAATCAGGCTCTACTACCTATGAGGTGTATGATCTCTGAGTCAGTTTCCTCTGGCTCTATAACTGCCAATGTATACCCAAAGCTGTCAAAAAAAAGGTAAGACTGGCTTGCCTCTTCCTCTCACTCTCACCTCCTGGCATCTTGATTACTGTCTGGAAAAACAATTTGCTTTTAGGCATTGATTTCACTCCACCTAAGAGGTCCAGGAGTATCAACAACCACTTTCATTTCCTCCAGGACCAGGTGGTCCCAGGACCAGTAACCACGTATGGAGTGAGATGATGGTGAGTTGTGGTAATGACCACACACATTTGGCACATGCCTTTCCCAGGCCATTTTGTATGGTCAAGCCAAAGGGCAAAAATGAGTCCTGAGAAGGCTCCTCAAGTTCTCCAAGGTCCCTGGCTTGTGAGAGCCTTCCTCTCTTGATAATGATGAAGCTGTTGATAATAACAGCAATTTCTCTCCAGATGCAGGTCAGGCACATACCAATGGATGCTCACAGCAATCCTAGCAGGTGGATTATAATCACCATTCCCATATAACTCAGGGTGAAATTGAGGGTCTACATTTTTTAAAAACTTGTGCAGTATCTACAAGCAAATAACAGAATCCCTTTTTTCAGGATAACTATAGGATTTATTAACTATATAATACTATATAACATATTCAATAGCATTTCACTTCAGGCAATGTAGTCAGGGAAAGAGACACAAATGTAAACTTATGGAGTGATCTTCTACCAATGTGCAGAACCACTTTTTAAGAGCTGCCTACTCTGCAAGGCTAGTTGCAGAATTCTCCTCCATCACACCTTCCCTTTGTTAATTTCTCCCAAAATGGACTCCTTCAGCACTTTGTCTGCACCACACAACTGCCATTAGATTATCTGACATCTTGCTTTCACACGATCTCATTGTTCTGACTGGAGGAGACAATGCTAAGAACAAAGACAAGGTCAGGGTCCTAAACATCTTCACCTCCTGGTGACTTTGCTCCCAGGGTTTGTGGAATGGGCTGCATGTGAGTGATTCTGCTATCTTGGTGGGGCCTATGGTCATCACTTCCCCAGACAGGTTCAGACATCAAGGGACTCTCAAGGTGCTAAAACATCCTGGTTTTAAAAACATTTGTTTCACTGGTTCACCTTGAGACCTGGGGGCCACCGTGAAGGTAAACCAATGTTCTCTCAGTCTTTTTCCAGAAGAACCCCTCCAACTGTGCAGGGCTTGCTCACCTTCAGACAGCCTGCAGGCTCACCTGGGTCTTTCTGCTCTTGGACAGAGCTTCCTTTGTGACCCCACTGCTGCTTCCCCAACTTCTCTCAAAGAGGTTCCCTGTAGCTCAGGCTTCCTCAGGAGAACTAAGGAAGAGGGAGATGCCTGCTGAGTATAAGCTAGGGGGACAGAAGAGAGGCATCTGGAGAAAAAAGGAGAAGAGGAAGATGCTTAGCCATTAAGTATTCCCTGAGAAGGAGCTGGGGGTACATCAGGCCCCATGACAGATATGGCCCTGCCCTCCCAATGCACCAGTGGAGTGTATATGTTGGAGGGGTGAGAAATGTTATGGCAGACTCTAGACACATTGACAGGAACCAGACCAAGTCCCTACTAGCATGAGGGGAAAAAAGTTGGGGGGGGGTGGATTTGGTTGGTTCAAACCCTAAGTAGTCCATTGACTCAGCTAGACCTGAGGCTCAGCTGATGTCACCAGAGACTGGAGGGAGTGGTTAGAATGGGGATCAGTAATTCCTAAAAGGAATAAGGGGGGTTGGATTCCAGGCAGATACAGAACAAGTGTTCACCACAGCCTTGTAAGGCAAGAGTAAAAACGTGGACAGGAATAGCAGACAAACAGGTGAAAGAAAAAGTATATAAAATAAAATAAGGAAAAATGATGAGGAAGAAAAAGAAAGTGAAACAGAGGGAACAGAGCTGAAAGGGGCCAGGTGAGCAGTGTTAGTCAGAGGAGAAATTCCCTGTGGGTATTCAAAGCTTATGGCAGATCACCCAGAAACCCACAGAAAAGTATTTGGGACAAATACTGGCTCTGTGTCAATTACTACAAGGAGCCTGACCCTTAACCCTGGTTCTAGGCAAATCCAGAGGAGACACCTCCTACCTTCCTATTCACTGCTGACCCCTCACTGCACAGAGAAGATGAAGAGCGTCCAGTTCTCCTCACCCAAGCCTCAGACAACCTCACCCTTCTGCACACATTTTTCAGGGACAGACTCTAGGTCTCTCCTCTGGAGAGATTCTGCCTGAGACAGGAAACTGGAGGGATACTTCATTTTAAGTATGATTTTTCTTTTTTAACATAGAGTAATGCATAGTCATTTTAGAAAGATCTACAGTGATATGGAGTGTGTTCTCCAGAAGAATCACTGAGATAGAATTTGGGGTACAAGGCTCTTATCATGTTGATTCAACCCCTGGGGAGGAAAGGGAGAAAGCAAGCTTGGGCAGAGGAAGCCCCAAATTGTAATGCAGGCTCAGCAAAGCCTGAGTTAGCTCAATAGGGAGGTCTGGAGTAAGGAGCACCCAGAGGGTAGCCACACTTCTGTGCTTTATAATGCCTCCTTGCTTGGATAGCAGATGTGGGCCACCCAGGAATGGTGTGATCTTGAAGGAAATGAGATGAACCTGAGTAGCTGACCACTGGAGGCTGTTTGTTTCAGTGCTTCACTCCACTTCACAGCAAGTCCTTCTCTGAAGGGAGATCTGGGCAGCCACCTCCATTTCTACTACAGTCCAAACCTTGCACTGCTCAGATCCACTCCACATACATTTCGAGACCAGCTCCTCAAGGATTCTGGTGGACTTCTCTTTCTGAGGGAAGACTTAGAAGAGAGAGACAGGTGGGATGATCTATAGCTCCACCACTGCAACTGAGCTTGGGGCCTCTTCAAAGCCCCTCATCTCCTTCCTCTACTATTCATGCTAGATATCTCTCACCCTTGGCTACCACATCTACTGGTTTCAGGGTTTAGTCCGGTGCCATGATCCAGAACCTCATCTCCAAAAGGCCTGAGCCCCTGTTCAACATTTCTTTTGGTGCTGAGGTTTTTTCCCCTATCTATACACAGTCACAATCAGTCAACAAAGTACCAAGAGTCACCCAAGTTAATTGCCTGGATCCAAAAGTACTTCTCCCTGTTCACTTAGT
This sequence comes from Dasypus novemcinctus, assembly GCF_030445035.2. Taxonomy (NCBI): domain Eukaryota; kingdom Metazoa; phylum Chordata; class Mammalia; order Cingulata; family Dasypodidae; genus Dasypus; species Dasypus novemcinctus. The sequence continues at coordinate 45,229,702 of NC_080699.1, read as the reverse complement.
ATAACACCAGACTTACCACCTCCTCATGATCAGGGACGATTACCTCTGCTACTTCATGGCTTCCCTTCTTGCTTTCTGGTTCCTAAAAACAAGGATCCCAACATGCCCAGGAAGCAGCTATAGTTTATGATTAAATGGAAATTGTATTAGACAAGATTCTTCAGAGAAACAGATCTCTGAAGAATATACATATATGTATATGCATATACATATATACATATGTTAATACTGAGAATTATTATAAAAATTGGCTCATGTTTCCTTAAAGATTGGCAAGTTTGGGTTCTATAGAGCAGGCTGCAAGTTGGAAAATCTGATGAAGAAGTTGAATTTCCCAGGAGAAGCTGCCTAGCTGAAACAAATGGAAATTCCTCTTTCTGACTTCTAAAATTCTCAGATCTCACTTTAAGGCTTCCAACTGATTGGATGAGGTGGTTTCTCTCGTTGCTGAAGGCAATCTCCTTTACTAATTATAGATGCATCAGCTATAAATGCAATCAACTGACTATAGATGCAAATCTGCCCATAAATTATTCTCACAGTAACAATCACACCAGTGCTTGCTGGACCAAATTGGGTACCATAACCTAGCCTAGTTGACACATAAAATTAATCATCAGAGGAAACTTGCTGCATCCCCAAGAGAAAATGTGCCCGTTTTGAGACCAGAACTTCCAAATCCACAGAGCCCACTGGACAAGTGAAGTACAAAATCATCTTGTGGGTCATTGGAAATGAGGGTAAGTGGGACTGCTCCATTTTCAACCCACTCATTCCCTTACCCACATTTCCATCCTCTTGGGAAGACAGTGTCATACAAAAGTATTTTTATTAATATGTATCAAGAAAATTGATTTGTTTGGAAAAAAAAGTCTTTGATTCAATTCAGATTCCTTAACCCGAAGGACAATATCTGATTCTTATGTACTATTGCTTCCAGTTAGCATGTCTGATATGCTGCAAGAAGGCTGTTTCAACACTATCAAGCTGGACATTTCTGAGTGGCGTGGTATGTGATACAATCAGATCCCTAACTGTGAAATGGGTCATGATCCAACAGGATTTAAGTGAAATCCTATACCTGCAGCTCAAGTCCTTTTGGTGTTCTAAAGATAGTGGTGCTACTCTGCTGGCAAGGACGACAGCCCCATAGCTGGAATATGTGTCTATTGTGAGAACAAACCACCGGCCCTGTGTCAGTGGAAGGGGTCCCTTGGTTTGTGATGTCAGAAGGCACAGCTGATTGACATAGTCCATTTTGACCAAGGGATGCCCCACAACGTTCCTGCTTCTTGCCCCTCCTCAGACCCTTCCTCTTAAATGACACCCAGATCCCCCATGTATGTTAGGTTGATAAGTGGCCCTTATGGCATGCTCTGATACAAGTGAAAATAAGCTCCCTTTTTGGTGGAAGCTGTAAGGATTCATTAGGTTTCAAATTCTACTGATCAGATAATGACTTATTGGAAATGTAACCTTTTACAAATTTAACACATACTTACTTTTGTATCTTTAATCTTGCTTCTTCTCCAATTGTTCTGTCGCCATCAACCTCTGGCTGGTAAAGCCTTCCACCTCTGGGAGTCCCTGTGACTATGAGTATTAATAAAGTTGGATCTCTTATGCTAGATGTTTTGCAGCCGTCTGGTAAATTCCCATATGTGGGACTGTTGTCAAAGGATTTTTGGAGAGGTTCCTCTAGAATGATTAGAAACACCACTCTTGGATAAAAGGAACTTATTTTTGTCAATTTTTTGCCACATGGTTTTGGTTTCCTCTAGGTGTGGTGCCATACTGGGAGTTCATCATTGTTTCCTATTATGGGCTATGGAAACATTCAATAGGACATCAGCTACATTAGCTTTGATAAGTAAGAACCCAAGCTCGTGGGCCCCTGTGTAGGCCTCTATTTCTGCCACAAAGGCTCTTCTGTTGATGTGCCCATTGGTGAATAACAGACCCTGGCTGACACTTATTGTGTAGATCGTTTTGTCTGGTTGCTGGTTTAGTGTCTCTTCCATAGTAGCCTCTCTCCAGTAGGACTTAATATATGATGCAAAAATCTTCACATCTCTTGTCTACTCAATGGGTCCAGCCAAATGCCTCTAGACCTCTGTTCCAGATATTCTTTTTATATATATTATTCTTTATTAGAGAAGCTGTTAGTGTACAATTCTATCATGCATAAAATACAGGATTCCCATATAACACCCTATTGTTAACACCTTGCATTGTTGTGGAACATTTGTCACAATTGGTGATAACATTATTATAATTGTACTACTATCTATAGTCCAGATTTATTGCAGGCTTCACTATTTGTCTGATATACTTCCATGATTTTTTAAACATTTATTGTTACCATATATGCAATCTAACATTTCCCCTTTAAATCATATTCAGATATATATTTAAGTGCTGTTAATTGTGTTCACAATGTTGTGCTACCACCACCAGCATTTATTACTAAAACATTTATATCATTCTGAGTAGGGACCTTCTACATTTTAAGACTTAACTTCCCATTCTCTAACCCCACCCTGTCCCTGGGGAACTTTATGCCAGATTCTGACTCTATGAGTTTTCTTATTCTAATTATTTCAAATAAGTGACTTTATACAATGTTTGTCATTCTATGTGTCTATAATTTCTTCCAAGTTCATCCATGTTGTCATATGTATTAAGATTTCATTCATTTTTATAGCTAATATTCCATTGTGTGTATGTACAACATTTTATTTATCCATTCATCAGTTGATGGAAACTTGTGTTGCTTCTATATTTTGGCAATTATGAATAATGCCACTGTGAATAGCAGTGTGAAAATTCAAGTGCCTGCTTTCAATTCTTTTTGATGATATATCTAATAGTGGAATTACTGTGCTTTCTGAGGAACTGCCAAACTGTCTTCCACAGTGGCTGCACCATTTTACATTGCCACCAACAATGAATGAGTGTTTCTATTTCTCCATATCCTCTCCAACACTTGTAATTTTCCATTTTGTGAATAGCAGACATTCTAATGGATATGAAATAGTATCTCATCGTAGTTTTGATTAGTATTTCCCTAATGGCTGATGATGTTAAGTATATTCTCATGAACTTTCTGACCATATATATTCTTTGGAGAGATGTCTATTCAAGTCTTTTGTTCATTTTTAACTGATTTTTTTTTGTCTTTTTGTTTTTAAGTTGAAGGATTTCTTTATGTATTTTGAATATTACACCTTTATTGGGTATGTGACTTCCAAATATGTTCTCCCATTGTGTAGGTTGTTGTTTTGCTTTCATGATAAATATACATAAGTTTTTAATTTTGGTGAAGTCCTATATATATTTTTTCTTTTATGGCTTGAGCTTTGGATATGAAGCCTAAGAAAACATTGCCTAACACAAGGTCCTAAAAATGCTTCCTTATATTTTCTTCTAGGAGTTTGATAGCTCTGATTCTTATATTTAAACCTACATTTAGGATTCTCATCCATGTTGAGTTGAGTTTTATATTAATATATGGTGTGAAGTAAGGATCCTATTTCCTTTTGGGTTTTTTTTTTAAGATTTATTTTATTTATTTCTCTCCCCTTCCTTCCCCCCCCCCCCCCATTGTCTGCTCTCTGTGTCCATTCACTGTGTGTTCTTCTGTGTCTGCTTGCATTCTTGTCAAGCAGGACTGTGAAACTGTGTCACTTTTTTTGTTGCATCATCTTGCTGCATCAGCTCTCTCTGTGTGTGGCACCACTCCTGGGTGGGCTGCACTGTTTTGTATGGGACAGCTCTCCTTGGGACACAATCCTTGCATGTGGGGTGCCCCTATGAGGAGGACACCCCTGTATGGCACAGCACTCCTCACATGTGGCAGCTCACCACAAGGGTCAGGAGGCCCTGGGTATCGAACCCTGGACCCTCCATATTGTAGGTGGACACTCTCTCAGTAGAGCCACAACTGCTTTCCCCTACTTTCTTTTTAATAAATAGAGATACAGTTTTCCCAGAACCATTTGTTAAAGAGATTATTTCTTTCCAATTGAGTGGTCTTTTTTCCCTTATCAAGAATAAGTTGTCCATAAATATGAGAGTTGACTTCTGAGCCCTCAATTCAATTTTATTGGTCAATATACCTGTTCTTGTGCCAATACCGTGTGCTTTTGACTACTATGTATTGGAATAAGATTTAAGATCTGGAAGTGTGAGTCTACAAATTCATTCTTTTTTTTTCCCAAGATGGCTTTAGCTATTCAGGGCCCCATACACTTCCATATAAATTTTATTATTGACTTTCATTTCTAAAGGTGCTGGAATTTTTATTATAATTGAGTTGAATCTATAAATCACTTTAAGTAAGACAGACAATTTAATGATATATATTTGAATCTGTGAACATAGAATGTCATTCCATGTGTTTAGGTCTTCTTTGATTTCTTCTAGCAGTATTTTTTAGTATTCTATATTCAAGTCCTTTACATCCTTGTTTAGATTTATTCCTAGATATTTTATTCTTTTAGTTGCTACTGTGATGGAAATTTTACATTGATTTCTTATTCTGATTATTCATTATTTGTGTATAGAAGCACGACTGATCTTTAGGTGTCATTCCTGTGTGCCTCCACATTACTGAATTCATGTATTAGGAGATTTGTTGTGAATTTTTCAGTATTTTTCCATGTAAGGGATCATGTCACCTGCAAATAGGGAATTTGGATACCTTTTATTTTTTTTTCTTGCTGGTCTGAACTGGCTAGAACTTCCAATACAATGTTGAATAACCATGGTAACAGTGAGCATCCTTGTCTTGTTGCTGATCTTAGAGGGAAAACTTTCAGCCTCTCATCATTAAGTAGGATGTTAACTGTGGGATTTTCATATAATTCCTTTATCATGTTGAAGTTTCCTTCTATTTCTAGTGTTCAAAGGATTTTTTATCAAGAAGTAGTGCTGGATTTTGTCAAATACCTATACTGCCTGAATTTAAATGATCTTGGTCTTTTTGAACATCATTGTATTAATGTGCTGTTACATTAATCAATTTTCTTATGTTGAATCAACCTTGCATACCAGGGATAAATCCCACTAGATCATGTTGTAATCCTTTTAATATGCTGTTGGATTTGATTTGCTAGTATTTTCTTGAGGATGTTTGCATCTATATTCATAGCATGTATTGATCTGTAGTTTCTTTCCTTCTGGTATCTCTATTTGGCTTTAAGATAAGAGTGATGTTTGCCTTATTAAATTAATTAGGGAGTGTTTGCCCCTTTTCAGTTTTTTCAAAGAATTTGAGCAGAATTGGAGTGAAATCTCCTTGGAAAGTTTAGTAAAATTCCCTTTGTGAAGCCATATGGTGCTGGACTTTTCATTTTTGGAACGTTTTTGATTACTGACTCAATCTCTTTACTAGTAATTGGTTTGATGAAATCTTCTATTTCATCTTGAATCAATGTAGATTATGTGTTTTGAGAATTCATCCATTTCATCTACATTATCTAATTTATTGGTGTATATTTGCTCAAGGTTTTCTTTTATATTCTTTTTCATTTCAGCAAGACAGTAGTAATGATTTTCATCATTTGTATCCTCTCTCTTTTTCTTCTTTGTCAGTCTAACTAATTGTCAATTTTATTTGGTCTTTTCAAATTACAAAGTTTTGGTTTTGTTTATTATCTACATTTTTCTATTTCATTTATCTCTGCTCAAATCTTTGTTATTTTCTTCTTTTAACTCACTTTGTGGTTAGTTTGTTTTTCTTGCCTAGTTATTCAGTTTTGAGGTTAGGGCTCTGATTTGAAGTTTTCTTCTTTTTTGATGTAAGCATTTAGACCTATAGACTTCCCTCTCAGCAATGCCTTTGCTGTATCCCAGAAGTTTTGGTATGTTGTATTTTCATTTGCTTCAAGATATTTAATACTTTTCTTGTAATTTCCTTTTTTATCTCATTCATTGTTTAGTTTCTACATATTTGTGAGTTTTCCATTTCTCTGTTACTGATTTCTAGCTTCATTCCATTATGATCAGAGAATATACATTGTGTGATTTCAATATTTTTTAATTTATTAAGAATTGTTTGGGGACCTAATTATTTTGCGACCTGGAGATTTATCCATGTGCATGCCAGAAGAATGGGTATTCTGTTTTTGTTGGGTAAAGTGCTATACATAAGTGTTGCTGTGAGATCTAGTTACTTTAGAGTATCTTTCAAGTCTTATATTTCCTTATTGAACTTCTGACTAAATATACTCTCCATTAATGAAAGTGTTATATTAAATTCTCCTGTGAGTAATATAGAACTATCAATTTATACCTTCAAGTCTGTCAATATTTGCTTCATATATTTTAGGAATCTTCTGTTAGGTGTGTAGATATCTATTATTGCTGCATCTTGATAAATTGTCTCCTTTTATCAGGATATAATGACCATCTTTGTCCCTCCTAATGTTTTTTTACTTAGTCTACTTCATCTGATATTAGTATAACTACCCCAGCTCTCTTTTGGTTAATACTTGCATGGTATATTTTTTTTACCCATTCACTTGCTTTTTTTATTTGTTTGTTTTGACATTTTGCCTGTCATTACTGTAAGACTGTTGTCTTTTTAAATTTTTTTATCTTTTATTTTTATTTTTTTATTAAACTGTCTTTTTTGTTAAGGTATATAGATCACAAAAAAAATATGAGGTTCCCATATACCCCACCCCCCACCCCCCTCACTCCTCCCACATCAACAACCTCTTTCATCACTGTGGCACATTCATTGCATTTGGTAAATACATTTTGGAGCACTGTTGCACCACATGGATTATAGTTTACATTGTACTTTACACTCTCCCCCAGTACATTCAGTGGGTTATGGCAGGATATATAATGTCCAGCATCTGTTCCTGCAGTATCATTTAGGAAAACTGCAAGTCCTGAAAATGCCCCCACATCTCATCTCTTCTTCTCTTTCCCTACCCTCAGCAACTACCATGGCCACTTTGTTCCGATCAGTGCTACAGATCTTCCATTACTAGTCACAATAGTTCTATAGTAGAATACCAGTTAGTTCACTCTAATACATATTTTATTCCTCCATCCTGTGGACCCTGGATTGGTGATGTCCACTCCACCTCTATTCTGAGAGAGGGCTTAGATCCCACATGGTTGACGGATGTGATTCTCCTGCTTGGATTTGTAGGCAGTCTTGGTTTCCTGGTATGGTGGTTGCCCTTCTTCACCTCCCACTTACCCAACCTATGCAAGTCCAACAAACCGGAGAGTAGGAACTACAACACTGCTGAGGCTCAGGGCCCAGCTGGCACATGGCCAGTTCAGAGATTCAAATCTCCTGGGTATACACCAACCCCAGTGCCAACCACAGGTTCAGTAAAAGTGACAGAAGAGGCATGTGTAGAAAGTTCTCATCTGAGTCCAACTCCATCACATCCAGGAACACAAATGGCAAAGTAGGGCCCACTGACAAGGCACTGAACTCCAGAGCCAACTGCCATGATCATAGAACCTGTGTGTCTCCGTAGCCCTCAGGAGCACCAGTATCTGGGGTTGTATCTACTTTGGCTGTCGCTGGGATCCTGCTAAGGCATGCATAAGCATGACCCCTCTGATGACTTCCTGACTCTTTTTTGAAGACTCTTAGCCATATATACTCATTTGTCTTTACCATTTTCCTCTTTTATTCCAGGTTTTTTTTTCTCTAGTTGCATCATAAGTTAGTGATTGGTAGTAATCCCTCGGCATTAGGAAGTCTCATCCCCAGGAGTCATGTCCCACAGTGGGGATGGTAATGCATTTACATGCTGAGTTTGGCTTAGAGAGTGGCCACATTGGAGCAATTTGGAGGCTCTCAGGAGGTAAATCTTAGGCACCCTGCACCTGTAGACCTAGTTCAAATTTCAGGCACACAGGTTCATAAGCATAGACTTCAGTATCAAGGGCTCATCATTGGAGCATCTTTCTTCACTGGTCTTTGCCCTTGCCCTTGGGGAATTGTTGCTGTTCCATTGGGGAATGTGACAGAACTCCCCTGGCTAGGAACTCAGCACTTCCTCAGTTGTCATTTGTAACTATAACTGCTATGAAAATACCTAACATATACCCGAACATTTTTATGCACCATATATACGTGCTCTGGAGAACTCCCTCCCAACCATGTGTCCCCCATCTATAACACCCTACACCAGCATTCCTCCCTTGCCATAGTTGAACTCCTCTGTGGTCCAAAACTTCTTCAAAAATTAAGCCTAAATTATTGCCAAATTCAATTAATTCCATTCACTTTCAACCTACCTGTATCTTTAATTTAAGGTGAGTCTCATGCAGACAGTGTATCGTGGGTCATACTTTTATATCCATTTTGCTAATCTCTGTCTCTACTGGAAAGTTTAATGCATTAAATTATTAGTAAGAATATATTCAAAAGAACTAAAAGCAAGGACATGAACTGACATATGTATACTGATGTTCATAGCTTTATTCATAATTACTAAAATATGAAAACTGCCACGTGTCCATCATCTAATGACTGGATAAACAAAACATGATATATGCACAAAATGGAATGCTATTCAGCTATAAAAAAAAAATGAAATCAGGATGCATTTCACAACATAGATGAACCTAGAGGATATTATTTTGAGTGAAATAAGCCAGACATCAAAAGACAAATATTGTATGGTTTCACTAATATTAAATAAATACAATGAATAAACTCACCGAGGTAAGCTTTAGAGAACAGGTTACTAGGAAATAGAATGTGGGTTGAAAATGGGAGATGATGCTTAATATATGTAGCATTACTAAATAAGATTAATTGTAGAAGTGTGGAAAGGAATCGAGTTGAGATTAACACTTTATAATGAGTATAACTAATATTGATGATTTATAAATGTGATTGTGGCTGAAAAGGGCAGTATGCGGAAGTAAATGTCAATTGAGAGGAAACTAGAGAATAATTTAGGGTATGTGTAACAGTGATTTCAGTGGAGGATGGTGATTGTAGTTAATAGTATAAATATAAGAATGCTCTTCTTTTACAAAGTGCTAAGCATATGGTGATACATGGGAAAAGTATAACTAATGTAACTTATAGATATAGTTAACAGTAAGATTGTAATATTTTGCAGCAATGGCAAGAAATATTTTCTATGCTAAGGGACAATGATAGGGGATATAAATAGGGTATGGGATTTTTCCTTTTAGAGTAATGAAAATATTCTAAAATTGACAGAAGTGATGACAGTACAACTCTGGAATGAAAATGACAGGCACTGAGTGTACATGTTAAATGAGTTGTACAAAGCATAGGACTGTGTATCACAGGAAATCCAGTGATGAAAGATGGACTGCGGTTAACAGGATTAATATGGGAAAAATTTCCCCTGAACAATAACAAATATATAATATTAATCTAGAGTGTTAATAATTGGGTGGATTGGGAGAAATACACCAAATGTGAGATATGGGCTATAGTTAGTAGTAATATCTTGACAATGCTCTTTCATAGTTTGTAACAGATGCAAGGTGTTGGTGGTAGGGGGATGTATGAGAGCTTTGTATGACGATTTGCATGTTTATTTTGTAAATTCACAAATTTTACTATACATTTATTTATTACGTATGTTATGCTGATGAATGATATATGTCAATAAAATTTTATTTAAAAATCCATTCAAATTTTGAGTCACTACTGATAATGTAGTTCTCTTGTCTATTCGTTTTCTATTTAGCTTTACAAATGGCAAGGGGTCAAGTCCTGTGGTTATCTTTCAAAAGAGATTGGTAGGCAAAGGGACCATAAAGTGCAAAGGCCCTGAAGCAAGATGTACATGATGTGGTTTGGGAGCAGCAAGCAGTCCAATGTGGCTAGAGCCCAGCGAGAGAGGGTCAGAGGAGAAAGGAGGTCAGAGGGATATCATCAGGGCAGGGGCAAGGCATTGAAAGCCATGCTAAGGGCTTTGGCATTTGTCTTCTTCTTTTTTCAAATGTATTCCAAAGTCTTTTATTGTTTTTTTATCAAACAGTTCTGAATAAAGAAGAAATATGTTTATTATACAAAAACTAGAAAATTCAGGGACATGAAAAAAAAAACAAAAAACAATCTCCCCGAATTCCACCATTGGATACTCTGTCCTACCAAACTTTTTATACTGACTTCTTTTCATGGACCTCATATTTATATTTATCAAATGCAACATTTAAAAGAAAATAAAGAAGAAGAAAAATGCGGTATATAAAAAAAAGAATAGCTTGAATGTTTTGCAATGAAAATTCATCCATGTATTATTCATGTAACAAATGAAAAGAAGGCATTTGCTTTCTGAAGAAAAGAAGGTGTCATTGGAGCAGGCAAGTGGCATGTGTGACTTCTGTTTTGATGGAATTTTCCTGGCTTCTATGTGAAGTGTGCACTGAAGGGGGACAAAGGTAGCGTCAGTAAGACCTGAAATTACCTGAAGTTAGCAGGTAGAATTGTAAGGGGATGTGGAACAGTTTGATATTATTGATGAATTCCAAAAAGAAACATTGGAGTATATTTGTAAACTTCTCTTTTCCTCTGGGCAAATGAGATTATATTGGATTTAGAAGTTTACATGATTAAGTAATCAAGTAAAACTCTTGTGTCAGTTGGGCATGGCAAAGGACAGAGCTAGACAGATTAATCAAGTAAACCTCTTGTGTCAGTTAGACATGACAAAAGACAGAGTTAGAGGGTTTTTCAATGTTGGAATTTTGATGTTGGAGTTTGGCTGAAGCTGGAGCACTGGGAAGAGAGGACCCCTGAGCCTGGAAAGAAGGGAGACCCTGGGAAGAAAGGAACTCTAAGCCCAGAGAGAAGAAGACCTGGGAAGAGAGGAACCCAGAAAGCCTGAACCCTCAGATGTTGGTAGCCATCTTGCTCCACCACGTGCAAACAGACTTTGGTGAGGGAAGTAACTTATGCTTTATGGCCTGGTATCTGTAAGTTCCTACCCCAAATAGATACCCTTTATAAAAAACAACCAATTTCTGGTATTTTGAATCAGCACCCCTTTTGGTTGACTAATACAGTGATCAATATATGATAAGGTAGATTTTTCTTCATGTTTATCCTGTTTTGTGTTCTCTGGACTTATTGGATGATGTATTCATGTACTTTGCTGTTTGGGATGTTCTCTCTTAATATGTATGGGATTTACAGGTATTGGTGAATTAAATGGAGTTATAATAAGACCTACCACTTGGTATCTTTGAGACCATTACAAAATGATACTTTTCTCTACCATCCTCACACTTGGAATGTGGCATTATTTTTTATTTGATATCTTAGCTGAGAAGGGAAATATTGCAGTAGTTTCAACTTGGTTCATCAATATAGTGGCTCTTAAAATACCAAACAGTGTGAGAATTGCACTGTCAAGTATATTCATCCCAATTATACACTGGGAAAAATGTCTACCAGTGCATCAGTTCGAAGCCAGACCTTGAACAAGGCTCCATTTTTACCTGGTTCCCATAGACTCCCCTTCTAAGAGGAATATAGGACTCTGCTTTGAGTCTCCCAGAATTTATGACAACCTGATCCTGTACCCAATAATCCTTAAATGCCTGGGTATGTCCTCTTACTCAGGTCACTATTACCCAAGTAAACACCCATATGTCCATTTAGGGAAGGATTGGATTATTCAATATTTTCCAGTGTTTCAGGATCCTCCTAAGCAATCAGCTATCTCCTCAGTCAATAGGTTCAGTTCTGAAAATTGGTTACAGTAAGGAAATTGGACAAAGGATCACAACATTTATTGGGACATCTCTCTTCAGCCTCACAATCATTCATCCTTCACATTTTCTGTTAATAGAAGCTGAGCAGTGCCCCCCTTGTCATCCACCCATTGATTTTTCCCATAAAAATACCATGTTCTATTAATCATCTCCATAATTCTCTGTGGCTTCAGCCCCCTTGGCTACCTTTGCCATCATAATAATAGTATAATTATTGCAGCTCCTTGGTTTCTGGCTACCTGGCCACTATAATTTGGAGGACATGTTATCCCAGTTCTATTAAAGAGTCAAATTTTGTCACAGCCTTTCCTATGGCCCATCCTGACTTACAGAGAAGAGCTGCCTCTGGAATTTTAATGAGATTGATTCCTATCTCAGGATGCATTTATGGTGGTCTTGGTAAGTGGTAGGTCTGATGGACCTTTCCATGGATAATCCGGTGGTTCTTTCAGCCACACTCATTATCCACTCTTCCATATCCATTTCACTGAGTCTTCTTATCCTTTTCTTCCCTGTCTTCTATGTCAATTCTGGAATTCCACCTTTGTAGTATGGGTTATCACTTTTCCAGGCTTCTAGACACCATCCTAATAGCAAGTTACAGCATCTCCTGGGATCTTTGCAGGATATTATATCATCACCCCCAGAACCCAACCCCATGTTGTACTGCCCAACTCTGTCTTATACATAATGGTTAAGTTTTGAAGATTTGGGGGGTACAGCCCCCTTTCTCTCTTTTCTGACCTGGAATACCCCAGCAGAAATATGTTATTACCAACATGCCATCTTTGAGAAGGGGAGGTTAGTACATGGAAGGTAGGTTCCCTGCCAGTGAGCCCTACTTTAGAATTTATGTTCCCCAGTGTGACAGGATTGAACTTAGTCATGGTTTCCCTACACTGCCCCTTCTATTTGAACCTATAGTTAGTACTAGAGTTGATAGGTTTATGTCCAAGAGACTTAAATCTAAACCTAAAGACTTAAATCTTTAGGTTTTCTATGTGCCAGTAGGACCCTGAATCTCAACAGAGTTGCAACACCTACTCTCCAGTTCTTTGAACCAACCCAGGACAACTAATAAGGAAATGATGATGGACAACAACCATCCCAAGGAACAAAGAAAGTCTTCAAGATAGTCCCATCCATCTGCCCTATGCAAACTAGGCTTTCTCGGAGTGGGCATCACCATCCCAGAATCCTTAGGATTGGGGAATGAATGATGGACTAGAGTAGACTTACTATTATTCTACTATAGAATTATTGTTATTCTACCAATGGAAGAACTTTTATCATTGATGTGGATGCAGTTGCCTCTGGAATTTCTGAGAGGAGGGAAAGAGAAGAACAGGTATAATACGGGGCATTATTGGAACATTGAAATTGGCCTAATAAAGTTGCAGTGACAGACACAGATCATTATATATCTTGCCATAACATACAAAATTGTGTAGGAAAGAGTTTAAACTATAAGGTAAGCAATAATCCACACACACAAAGAAAGAAACACACAAAGCTCGGAGTGAACAATGTTTATCAGGAATCAGGACCTTTGAAAAGGAGGATTTAGACAGGGGAGAAGTGGATTGGGAGGCAGGATTGGGAGCAAAAGTCTTGGGCCATCTGGCAAGGAGTTCAGGAATGAATGTTGCTGATCAGATTATCTTACATTGTGTGAAAATGATGAGACTGTCCTGGGAAAACAGTGACCTGGAGTGAGGCAGTTGTCTGCTGAGGCAGACCCCGAACAACTTTGGAAGAACAAAGACTTCTTAACTAGAACATAAAAAGCATTACACATTAAAGGAATTGGTAAATTGAATTTCCTCAAAATTAAAAAAAGAACTTCTTTTATTAGAAAGAGTATTTAGTAAATGCAAAGATCAGTCACAGACTGGGAAAAAATATTTGCAGCAAATATATATATGTAAAGAGTGAAAGATTTGGAAAGCCTACAAAAAAAAGATCTACAAATACAAATAAACACATGAAAAGATCATTTGTCATCAAGAAAATGCAAATTAATACCACAATAAAATGACATCACATAACCCCTAGAATCGCTAAAATTAAATAATCTAGGGAAGCGGACTTGGCCTAATGGATAGGGCATCCGCCTACCACATGGGAGGTCTCCGGTTCAAACCCCGTGCCTCATTGACCTGAGTTGAGCTGGCCCATGTGCAGTGCTGATGCACGCAAGGAGTGCCCTGCCATGCAGGGGTGTCCCCCATGTAAGGGAGCTACACACACAAGAAGTGCACCCCTACGGGGAGCTTCCCAGCACAAAACAAAGTGCAGCCTGCCCAGGAATGGCGCCGCACACGCAGAGAACTGACACAACAGGATGATGCAACAAAAAGAAACACAGATTCCCGGTGCCGCTGATAAGGATAGAAGCAGTCACAGGGAACACACAGCAAATGGACACAGAGAGCAGACAACTGGGGGGAGGGAGAAGGGAAGGGGAGAGAAATTTTAAAAAATCTTTAAATAAATAAAATAAATAAATAAATAATCTAACAATATCAAATTTCGGAATGGAGCACTCCTTTGGAGAATTGTCTGGCCATTGCTTAAATATGTGTACAAAATATGACTTAGAAATTCTGTCACTAGGTATTCATCAAAGAGGTCCACATAAAGACTTGAATACTGATGCTCATAGCATCTTTCTACGGAACAGGTAAAGGAATAAATAAACAAATTGTGGCATACCTACACAGTGTAATACTAATCAGTGTTTAAAAGGAATGAAGTGGAAAGCAGACTTGGCCCAATGGTTAGGTGTCTGTCTACCACATGGGAGGTCCACGGTTCAAACCCTGGGACTCCTTGACCCGTGTGTAACTGGCCCAAGCGCAGTGCTGATGCATGCAAGGAGTGCTGTGCCACACAGGGGTGTCCCTCGCGTAGGGGAGCCCCACGTGCAAGGAGTGCGCCACGTAAGGAGAGCTGCCCAGCAGGAAAGAAAATGCAGCCTGCCCAGGAATGGTGCCTCACACATGGAGAGCTGACACAACAAGATGATGCAACAAAAAGAAACACAGATTCACGTGCCATTGACAACAACAGAAGTAGACAAAGAACACGCAGCAAATAGACACAGAGCACAGACAACTGGGGTGGGGCAGGGCGGGGGGGATGGGGAGAGAAATAAATAAATAAATAAATCTTCAAAAAAATAAAAGGAATGAACTACTGATACACGCAACAACATGGATGGATCCCCAAAACATGTTGAGTGAATGTAACTAGACATAAAAGAGTAGGATCCCATTTAAATGACACTCTAGAAAAGGCAAATCTAATTTAGAGTAACAGAAAACAGACCCATTGCCTGAGGACATGTGGTTGACTTGAAGCAGCACAAGGGAACTATTTGGGTGTGTTGAAAATATTCTGTCTTGACTGTGATAGCGGTTATGCATATATACATTTATCCAAGCTCAATTCTGCAAAATTTAAGTGGGTACAGTAATTATATGTTAATTTCCCTCAATAAAATTTATTATAAAAACTTAAAAATCAAAGCTTTAGTAATTGCTACATTATGCCAGGTACTATAGCAAAACTTATATAGTATTTGATAATGGTTGCAAGATATCTGAAGTAGCAAAATGTTAGGTTATGTATGTATTGCTAGAATAGAATTTTTAAAATAATCCATGGAATTGCACAACACAGTGAACCCTAAATTAAACCGTAGAAGATAGTTAATAACAATTATAAAAATGTGCTTTTATCAGTTGTAACAAATGTACCACATCAATTCAAGGTATTAATAACAGAGTGGTGTGTGGGAATCCTGTATTTTATGCATGATTGTACTGTAAACCTACAACTTCTCTAATAAAAAAGAACCTACAACTTCTCTAATAAAAAAGAAATAAATGGAATGGAAACCCAGCACTCTGGCTGAATCCAATATATTCCGTGTTTACATCTTCACAGGAAATCCTCCAGTAAATCATAAAATAAAACAATTGCATAGAAATTTCAGAGTACTGTCAAAAGCGTCACTTCATTACTCCTTTATCTCTTGGTTCATGTACATATTGCATAAGCTGATAGGATCTGCATTGCATAAATTATCTAAATTTGGGTGGTAACCCTTAAGCCTATTTCAAGGTTATAATACAGTGATGTGAATTCCTGAAGTGAAGCAAAAAAGAAACATGACAATAAAACTTCCTTAAAAGAAAAATAGTTTCACATTGACAAGTTTACTCTGTAAAAACTTAGGGTTCCAGATCATGGTCTAAAATCCACAGCCTCCTGTTTCATCACACTTTAATAATTTATCTTTCTTTATTCAAATATCCAGATTACATTTCTGGTTCTATTAAAATTTCTGGAGGAGGGGGAGGCAAGATGGCGGCTGAGTGAACTTCCCGGTTACTAGCTCCTGGGGGGAATCGGCTGGGAGGCGTCGGAGACTCTTTGGGACCGGCTGTTTTGGGATTTTTCCTGGTCCGGAGGTGTCTGGACATCGATTTGGAGGGAAGGTAACAGAGAGGATCCATCTGTGAAATATACACAGAGATCCCAGCTACGTGTGGAGGACTCCCTCCTTGGGTAGGCGGAGCCGAGGCAGCTAGCACCGCGGCGGGTGGTGGGCGGGAGAGCCGAGCCGCGCTGTGCCGCGGCGGGCGGCGGGCAAAGGAGCCAAGCCCAGCCGAGCCTAGCTGCGCCGCGGCGGGCGGCGGGCGGGAGAGCCGAGCCGTGCTGCGCTGTGGCGGCGGCGGGCGGTGGGCGGGGAAGCCGAGTCCGGCCGAGCCCAGCTGAGCTCGGCCGAGCCCAGCCACGCCGCGCCGGGCGGCGAGCGGGAGACCCAAGCCGCGCTGCGCCACGCCAGGCGGCGGGCGGGAAAGCCGAGCCCAGGCGAGCCCAGCCGAGCCAAGGCGGGCGGCGGGCGGGGGACCGGAGCCCAGCTGAGCTCAGCCGAGCCTGGCGGCGGGGTTTCTGTTCTTTGGTTTTTATTTTTTGTTTTTTTTTTCTTTTTTGTTGTTGTTGTTGTTCTTGTTGTTCTTTTTTTTTTTCAATCCTCTCTTTCTTGTCCCCAATATTCTTCTTATACTATTTTACCTTAACAATACAATAGGTCCTACAAGAAATACCTCACATTTGCTGGGTTTCCTCACCCTCCACTGCCTCATTTCTCTGTGAATAGATTTAGCCTATCTACACTATCCCCTTTCCCCTGCAACTTGATATCCTCCACCATCTGCTATCTCTCCTATATTCCATCTCCCTTTCTTTGATCCACAAAGTGTCTAACTCTTAATTTCTAATACCTTTGTTTAGTTTTCCATCTGGTATTCGTCCCTGAAACTATTACCTTTCTTTTCTCTTTCCCTCTCTCACGAAAACAATAGCCTCTTAGTACGTACCACATTCCTCCCATATTCAGTCGTCTACCTCATTATAGGTACTTTCCTACTACTATAACTCTACACAATTTACATGATCTAACCTCCATCCTCCCAGAACTCATATTGTTGCTTTGTAAACATATATCACCAATACTACTTCACACTTTTTCCTTCCTTACACAATTGACTTTCCCCAGCACTAATACTTTCCTTTAAAGTGAGCTTAACTAGCAATAAGAAATTGGAATAAGAAGAACAAAGTGACAAAGAGAAGATATAACACTTACACAGAAACAACAGCTAATTAATCTCCAAGACTAGACAAAGAAGCTAAGGAACTGATTAAACCCGTCAAGAAAAAATGTTGACAAGACAGCAACAAAAATCTACAAACCAAACCAGTAATCAGGAAAACATGGCTGAATCCAATCAACAAACTGAAAATCAGGAAGGGGGGCAGGACTTCGCACAAGCAATGAAAGATCTCAGAACATTTATCACCGACAAATTTGATGAAGTAATGAAAGAGGTTAACAGCGTGAAGACAACACTTGGAGGGGAAATTGCAGACATGCGCAAAAAAATAACAGATATGATGGAAATGAACACCACAATTCAAGAAATCAAAAATACACTTGCAGCAAATATCAGCAGACTAGAAGAGGCAGAGCAGAGAATTAGTGATGTGGAAGACAGTGCATTGGAAATCAAACAGATAGTAGAAGTGGTCAATAAAAAGGTAGAAAAAATCCAGATAGGACTTAGGGACCTGAATGATAACGCAAAACGCTCAAACATACGTATTATAGGCATTCCAGAAGGAGAAGAGAAGGGAAAGGGGTCAGAAGGAGTGTTGCAGGAAATAATGAATGAAAACTTCCCAAATCTACTGAAAGAGACAGATGTACATATCCAAGAAGCACAGCGCATTCCACTGGTCATAAACCCCAACAGGCCCACCCCAAGACATATACTTGTCAAATTATCCAATGCTCAAGACAAAGAAAAAATTCTAAAAGCAGCAAGAGAAAAGAAAACCATCACATACAAGGGAAACTCCATAAGATTAAGTGCTGATTTCTCATCTGAAACGATGGAGGCAAGAAGGCAGTGGTATGATATAGTCAAGGTACTAAAGGAAAAAAATCTCCAACCAAGAATACTCTATCCAGCTAAACTAGCATTCAAAAATGATGGAGAGTTCAAAATATTCACAGATAAACAGAAACTGAAAGAGTATATCAACAAGAAACCTCCCCTTCAAGAAATTCTTAAGGGAATTCTGCAGGAAGAAAGGAAAAAACAGGACAGTCAGAGGTGGAGGAGAGTGTAAAAGCAACAAGAAAGACAAAAATAGAAGGGGAAAATAAAATAATGCAAACAAAATATAACAAACACAAATCCAACCAAAATATGGCTACCATAAATAACTCTCTAAACGTAATAACACTGAATGTCAACGGATTAAACTCACCTATCAAAAGATTCAGACTGGGACACTGGATAAGGAAATACGACCCATCTATATGCTGCCTACAAGAGACACATCTTAGACCCAGAGACTCATGGAGGTTGAAAGTTAATGGCTGGAAAACAATCATACAAGCAAACAACAACCAAAAAAAGGCAGGAGTAGCTATATTACTATCAGACAAAATAGACTTTAAATGCGAAACAATTGTGAGAGACAAAGAAGGATACTATATTCTAGTGAAAGGAACAATCTGTCAAGAAGATCGAACAATCATAAATATTTATGCTCCTAACAAGGGCGCCTCTAAATATGTGAGGCAAACACTGGAAAAACTAAGTGAAAGAATAGATGCATCTACAATTATAGTGGGGGATTTTAATACAACACTATCAACTCTGGACAGAACATCTCAAAAGAGAATCACTAAAGAAACAAAACATTTGAACAGTATATTAGAAGAGCTGGATCTAATAGACATATATAGATCATTACACCCAAACACAGCAGGATATACATTTTTCTCAAGCGCACATGGAACATTCTCCAAGATTGACCATATGCTAGGCCACAAAGAAAGGCTTAATGAATTCAGAAAGATTGAAATCATACAAAACAATATCTCTGACCACAGTGGAGTGAAGCTGGAAATTTGCAAGGGACAGAGACCCAGACCTCACACGACAATTTGGAAATTAAACAGCACACTCTTAGAAAAACAGTGGGTCAAAGAGGAAATCTCAAAAGAAATCAATGACTACCTTGAAACAAATGATAATGATAACACAACATACCAAAATTTATGGGATGCAGCAAAAGCGGTACTGAGAGGGAAATTTATAGCCATAAATTCATATATCAAAAAAGAAGAAAGAGCAGAAATTGAAGAATTAACTGCACATTTGAAGGAATTAGAAAAACAACAACAAAGTAACCCAACAGGAAGAAGAAGGAAGGAAATAACAAAGATAAGAGCAGAACTAAATGAAATAGAAAATAAGAAAGCACTTGAAAAAATAAACAAGACCAAGAGCTGGTTTTTTGAGAAGATCAACAAAATTGACAAACCTTTAGCGAGACTAACAAAGAAAAAAAGAGAAAAGATGCAAATACACAAAATAAGAAATGAGAAAGGCGATATCACCACTGACCCCACAGAAATAAAGACTATCATAAGAGGATACTTTGAAAAACTATATTCCAACAAAAATGACAATTTAGAGGAAATGGACAAATTCCTAGAAATACATAAGCAGCCCATACTGACGAAAGAAGAAATCGATGATCTTAACAAACCAATCACAAGCAAAGAGATAGAATCAGTCATTAAAAATCTCCCAACTAAGAAGAGCCCAGGGCCAGACGGCTTCACAGGTGAATTCTACAAAACATTCCGGAAAGAACTAACACCAATCCTGTTGAAACTATTCCAAAAAATCGAAACAGAAGGAACACTGCCTAATTCCTTCTATGATGCCAACATTACCCTAGTACCAAAGCCAAACAAAGACACCACAAGAAAGGAAAATTACAGACCAATTTCTCTAATGAATCTAGACGCAAAAATACTTAACAAAATACTTGCTAATCGTATTCAACAACACATTAAACGAATTATACACCATGACCAAGTGGGATTTATCCCAGGTATGCAAGGATGGTTCAACATAAGAAAATCAATCAATGTAATACACCATATAAACAGATTGAGAGAAAAAAACCACATGATTATATCTATAGATGCAGAAAAGGCATTTGACAAAATACAGCACCCCTTCCTGATAAAAACACTCCAAAAGATCGGAATACAAGGAAACTTTTTGAACATGATAAAGAGTATATATGAAAAACCTAAAGCCAACATTGTTTACAATGGCGAAATCCTGAAATCCTTCCCTCTAAAATCAGGAACAAGACAAGGATGCCCATTGTCTCCGCTCCTATTTAACATTGTCTTGGAAGTACTGGCTCGAGCACTGAGACAAGAACCAGATATAAAAGGCATTCAAATTGGAAGGGAAGAAGTCAAAATTTCATTATTTGCAGATGACATGATCCTATATATAGAAAACCCTGAGAGATCTTCAACAAAGCTCCTAGAACTCATAAATGAGTTTAGCAAAGTCGCAGGTTATAAGATCAATGCGCAAAAATCAGTAGCATTTCTATACACCAATAATGAGCAAGATCAGGAGGAAATCAAGAAACAAATACCATTCACAATAGTAAATAAAAAAATCAAATACTTAGGAATAAATTTAACTAAAGAGGTAAAAAACTTATACATCGAGAACTATACAAGATTGTTCAAGGAAATCAAAGAAGACCTAAATAAATGGAAGAATATTCCCTGTTCATGGATAGGAAGACTGAATATTATTAAGATGTCTATCCTACCAAAACTGATCTACACATTCAATGCAATCCCAATAAAAATCAACACAGCCTTCTTTA
The DNA here is from genome assembly GCF_030445035.2 of Dasypus novemcinctus. Classification (NCBI taxonomy): domain Eukaryota; kingdom Metazoa; phylum Chordata; class Mammalia; order Cingulata; family Dasypodidae; genus Dasypus; species Dasypus novemcinctus. The sequence continues at coordinate 45,208,657 of NC_080699.1, read as the reverse complement.
AGGAACTAGAAAAACTAACTATGAAATTTATTTGGAATAAAAAGAGGCCCCAAATAGCCAAAGACATATTGAAAAAGAAAAACGAAATAGGAGGAATCACACTTCCTGACTTCAAAACATACTACAAAGCTACAGTAGTGAAAACAGCATGGTACTGGCATAAGGAGAGACACACAGACCAATGGAATCGAATTGAAAGTTCAGATATAGAACCTCATGTATATAGCCATATAATATTCGATAAAGCCACCAAACCCTCTCAACTGGGAGAGAATGGCCTATTCAACAAATGGTGCCTGGAGAACTGGATAGCCATATGTAGAAGAATGAAAGAGGATTACCATCTCACACCTTATACAAAGATCAACTCAAGATGGATCAAAGACCTAAATATAAGAGCCAAGACCATAAAGACCTTAGAAAGCAGTGTAGGGAAACATCTACAGGACCTTGTAATAGGAAATGGCTTCATGAATATCACACCAAAAGCACGAGCAGCAAAAGAACAAATAGATAAATGGGACTACCTCAAAATTAAAGCCTTCTGCACCTCAAAGGAGTTTGTCAAGAAAGTAAAAAGGGAACCCACACAATGGGAGAAAATATTTGGCAACCATATATCTGATAAGAGACTTATAACTTGCATATATAAAGAACTCATATATCTCGAAAACAAAAAGATAAACAACCCATTTAAAAAATGGGAAAAAGATTTAAACAGACACTTCTCCAAAGAAGAAATACAAATGGCTAAAAAGCACATGAAAAAATGCTCCAAATCCCTAGCTATCAGGGAAATGCAAATCAAAACTACAATGAGATACCATCTTACTCCCATAAGATTGGCAGCCATGAAAAAAACAGTAGAATACAAATGCTGGAGAGGATGTGAAGAAAGGGGAACACTCATCCATTGCTGGTGGGAATGCAGAAGGATCCAACCATTCTGGAGGACAGTTTGGCAGTTTCTCAAAAAATTATCCATAGATTTGCCATATGACCCAGCAATACCACTGCTGGGTATATACCCATCAGATCTGAAAACAAGGACACAAACCGATATATGTACACCAATGTTCATAGCAGCATTGTTCACCATCGCCAAAAGTTGGAATCAATCCAAAAGTCCATCAACAGATGAGTGGATCAATAAAATGTGGTATATACACACAATGGAATACTACTCAGCTGTAAGAACCAATACACTACAATCGCACGTGATAACATGGATGAACCTTGAGAATCTTATGTTAAGTGAAGCAACCCAGGCATTGAAGGACAAATACTATATGACCTCAATGATATGAAATAAGTTAACTGCCTCAGAGAGCTAGAGTCTGGAAAAGTGGCTTACTGGAAATTGGGGGGTGGAGGAAGGATGTGAGTTAATGTCTGTAGGGGTGGAATCTGTGATGAGCTGGGGGTAAGTATGAGCACAAAGAAGGGACAAAATGGGGGCAAGGGGTTACCTTCGGGTGGGGTTTTCTGGGTTTGAGGGGGGCTGGGGATGGGAAGAGGGGTAATATGGTCCAAGAAATAGGTGGGAGGGAGGGGCAACATACAAACATGGGAGAGTGCCAGAAGTTCGTTGAGAACTAAATGTTGAGTAAAACGTATCAAAGTATAAGTAGGAGGGTCACCTGGTTAGGACGCTCAGGGGGTATGGTCTGATGCAGGACGGACTCTGGAGGGAATAGCTGAAGGCTCATTTTGCCAAGGTGGGTTCTACCATTGGGTGGGGTGGACCCATATCCTGGGGAAGACTAATGCCGTCGAATAGAGAGAACTGTATCTCTCGTGAGAAAGGACGGCTCCCAGGGCATTAGATTGGCAGGCGTTGTGGGCCCTAAGGGGAGGGGAAAATGGACGTGCAATGGATAGAACAAAGGTAAATAAGGGGGCAAAAGAGGAGTTATGTGAGAGTACACGAGGATGAATATAAAACAGCTAATATTACACCAAAAACATACAGGGGACGACAGACTAATAATGAAAACCATAAGACAAAACATAGGATAACTAAAAAATTTAGAAAACTGTACAACCTAAAGTATGGACCACATAGTAAGCACAAATGTTACCTTGTTTGAAAACTATAGTTTCGGAATCTGTACATCAGTTTCAGGAAATATGATATGAATAAGTTAAAAGATTATTGCTGTGGAAGGGAAAAGGTTTTATGGTGGATCTGGGGAAATACTGTATATTGTATATATGAATTTCGGTGATCTAAGACTCTTCTGAAGCTGACATTATGTTGGGATTCACTTTACAGGAAGTTTTGGATCACAGAGTGGTTCAACAATGGCAGCAGAGGAATACTGATATGGGATGTTATTGACAGGATATATATGGTTGACAGGGAGTTATACAGGGCATATGCCCAGGATATATGGTAATGTCTATATATACTCATAGTGGAAACAATTAAAAACAAAAGCTGGGGGGGTACTGGGCTCCTGGCTGGGGGGTCACTGTTGTGGGCCCTGGGAGAGCAGCGGCAATCCTTCAGGTGCAACGGCAAGAACCAGGAAGGAAGGAGGGCCCAACAGTGGGCTCTTGATACTAATGGCTACACTTTTGAGCCTATGCACCTGCAATAAGAACAAGGCCTAGAGTAGCATTGTGCCTGGGGGTTTCCTCCTGACAGCCTTCATGGTACTCAAATGTGGCCACTCTCACAGCCAAACTCAGCGTGTAGATGTGATGCATTCCCCCCAGCGTGGGACACGACACCCGGGGATGAGCCTCCCTGGCACCGAGGGATCACTACCACATACCAGCTGAAGAAGCAACTAGAAAATGACCTTGAACTAAAGATTCAATGCGGAACAGCAGAATATACCTGTCTACATATAATAACATGACTTCGGGAAGCGGTTTGACCTAATGTAAGGGGGAAATGGAAAGGAGAAATGAGATTATAAGGCTGTGAGTCTCTAAAAAAGAGTCTGGAGGTTGTCAGAAGGAATACCCCTATGTACAACTGAACAGAGTCTAAGAGACAGATAAGGTAGATACAACCCCAGGTATTGGTTCTTTTGAGGGATAAAGAGACCCACGGGTTCTATGGTCATGGCAGAAGGGGTTCACTGCCATGACAGATGGCCCTTCTTTGGAGCTGGTGTTTCTGCGTGATGGAAATGGACTCAGAGGGGATCTCTTTTCACAAGACTTGCATGCTACTTTATTGGAATTGTAGTTGGTGCTGAGTTTAAGATATATGTAGGGGATTTGAATCTCTGGACTGATAATATGACACCCAGGCCCAGAGCCTCAACAGACTTCAGCTCCTACACTTTGACTTATTGGACTTACTCCACTCAGCTAACATGGAGTTGAAGAAGGTCAACCACCACAGCATGGAGCCTAGAGTGTCTACAACTAGAAGCGGGAAGAGTGCATCCAGTACCCATGTGGAATCTAAGCCCTCACTTGACATAGGTGTGCAATGGACACAACCAATCCAACGTCCACAGAGAAAATGTGAAATGGGTGTGGGAACGGTAGCCATGGGGGCTGCTGGGTGTGGGGAACGGGAGGAAGAGATGAGATGTGGAGGCGTTTTCGGGACGTGGAGTTGTCCTGGATAGTGCTTCACGGACAATTACGGGACACTGTAGATCCCCCCAGGGCCCACTGGATGGAACGTGAGAGAATCTGGGCTATGATGTGGACCATTGACTATGGGGTGCAGTGATGCTCAGAGATGAACTTACCAGGTGCAATGGATGTATCACGATGATGGGAGAGAGTGTTGCTGTGGGGGGAGTGGGGGGCGGGGGGCGGTGGGGTTGAATGGGACCTCATATATATTTTTTAATGTAATTAAAAAATAATAATAATAAATAAATATTTTTAAAAAAACAACAATAATAAATAAAAAACTAAAAAAAAAAAAAATTTCTGTGGTACAGAATACTTAATAGGAAGAAAATATGTGAGTCATTTAGTTATTCCATAACCCACATGGCTGTAAGTTTCCTCTGTCATTATGTTTTGTTATAATGTTTTGCCAAACTAAAGAGGGGGACAATTAATGCTGACAACTCTTGAAAAAATATATATAACATATGTCCTGTTTATTTAGCTAAGCTGATGTTGGAATTATAGTTCTTAGCAGTGAGTTACAATTCTCAATCGCAACAAAAACTCGAGGGGAAGATCTGAGAGCTGAAAAAGTATATTGGTTGTGAGGGAGATAATGGGCAACAAAAACTTGGTATTTCCTTGGAACCACTGCTCAGAGCAGCTTGCATGTATTAGGGTATTAGGATGTGTGAAATGGGAATCAGGAAAAGATGTTGCCAAGGGCCTCCTAATACAACTATTTCCCACCTTAGTACCTCAGTCCTTCACTTCACTTGGGGCATCAGCCTCTGTATCCTTCCCTCCTCCTCAGGGATGAGTGACTCCACACACTAACTTCAAGAACATCCCCTCATACTGCCCCTGGGAGCTCACCCCAAACCATAGAGCTCCCCTGTATTGCAAACAACTATTAAGGCTCGATCTCCCTTACTAAATGATTTCCTGCTCCCCTAAGGTGAGCTATGGAGAGAGAATTTCCCTATGGAGACAGGTAGATATCATAGACTCCTCTCTTCATCTACAATTCATAGCCCCTGAGGATTTTCTTACTAATAGTTACTTCTGTCCCTGTGAACCATTAGTGGATGCTATCTCCATTTATTTTTCTTAATCCAGTTTAGACCTTTGAAATCTGGCTTGAAATATAAACAAGACTTTATGAAGCATTCAAAGAAAACAAAAGAAATAAACACTGTGAGTAATGACAAGATAATCTGAATCACAAGACAGAGTTACTATTCTTCCCACTAGGCTTCTCCTGGACTGTCTCCCTGCCCAGCTTCCAGGACATTTCCAGTAGAAGAGAGAACTTCCATTCCTCAGAGGAGTCCCCAGGCAAGCCAAAGTCTTTTCAAAGTGCAAGAACGAAAGAAAAAGGTCCAAGGAGCAAGACTCCTCTCCACATCCTGTCAAAGGGCATCCTGTCAAGATAGTATTTTCTTTGGATTTCTGATTCTTATAAGTGGCTGACACATGAAAATGTCCACTTTCTTTGGATGAAACATTTCCCTCCTGCTGACAGTCAATGACATCAGAATACAACATAAGTCTAGGATTTTCAGAGACACACAGAAATAGAGCCCATTTCTTCATGGAGACTGCAGATTCCTGAACTGGTGAAGGATGACCAAAACTTCATACTCCCTCCACATCATTTGTTTACATGGACATTAGGGATGTATAGAATTAAATCTGATTTTATCTCCAAGTAAGTTATTTTCATTGACAATTCACACAGCTCTGATAACTTAATTATACTTAGCTGTTTGAATGAGTAATGAGAACTGCCAGCTAACCATTCTCATACTCAGAGTTTGTTTTCTATTTTTTCTTTCCTTTCTCTGATTACATCTCTGTCATGAATGGAAAAAGTGGAGCTCTTCAGTTCACCTGATTTCCAGAAACCAAGTCCCTTCTTCCCATTTGCTAATAACAGTAATTGTGTGTCCTACCCTGTTCATGTCTAGGAATATTTGAGTTTTAATTTAAGACCAAAATTGACTGCAGTTTTTAAATCTCCGACTCTGAACTAAGGTTATCAAGTTGTTCCAGTTCCTTCAGAGTAAAGGAAACAACGATTTGCTTTAGTGTCTAGTGAGACTTGTAGCTTCAAAAGGTGGGGACAGTGAGGCAAATCTGAGTGGAGGTGACCCTGCCTTCATCCCTCCACCAAATTCTTTCAGTTTTACAATAAAGTGTACAGTATTGACTGTCATCCAATTGAGTGGGAAGAGTGTTCTTTATATGATAAATATATTTTACTAATTAAATAGTAATAACTAAGATTGGAAGACTGGAGATTGAAAGGTCTAAGGAAGAGGAATATGGTCAAAATGTCTACAGACCTTTGTGTCCACCTTATTTCCTACACTGAACATTGGCTGAAGATAAGACATTCAACAATCTAATGTTCAGATTGACATGTCGGGTGGATTTAAGGCAGCCTCTCTCTTCAACCACCCAGTGCTTGGGCATCTAGCCACAAGGGACATAGCTTTTTTGCAGGGTTTGAGAATGTGTGCATAGACCTAAGAACCTCACACCAAGGCAGATGTTACTATTGTTACAGCTGAGTAACCAAACTATCATCAGCCGAGAACCCTGTGGAACTCCGCATTTGGAAAGAGCATATGAGCAAATGGTGATAAATGGGTCTCCTCCTGGAGAATAATGGAGAGAGAAATTCTAGAGGAGTCATATCTAATTCCATGTTCCTGCTTTGCATAAACAGCAATCTCAGTAAAACACCTCTCCCCAAGAAGCTTCACTATTCCTGAATCTCAACTGTATACCTCCCTCTGTAGGCCTGAGGGTTGGTCCATGTATATACATCCAAATCTTTCTTACATTCTCTCCAAAAGAGGATATAAAAATGAAGCATGAAAGATTATTTCACTGCAAAATTAATTACAATTGAACCTTAGGGTTGCACTTATTTTCTGTTATGATTTGACCATCATGATTATGCTTTATCCAGCTAAATAATAAATGTGAATTATTTTCTTTGGTATTATTCCATTGACAGTTTATCCTGAAGCATGCTAAAGATTAGGTGGAAACTAGCTTTATAGTTTAAATCTCCTACAATCACCAAAAATATCTCACCATTCCTATTTTACTTGTTCCCCTGAAGTTTCAGAAACTCACAGTACCCTTGACAGTTATCCATTCTTTTCTTCTGACTGCACGGTGTTCCTGAGAAGTTGGACTGAGGACCCCAGACTAGTGGAGAGTATGTTTAGGTTTTAGAGAAAACCCATTCTGTGACTCTGCCCCTTGAAATCTGTAGCAGTTTCCAGAAAATGGAGGAGAATGGCTACTGTTAGCCTCCTGCAAACACCTTGCCATATAGACACCAGATGGGGGTGAGGTGTATTGACTTTTTGGCCATCTATTCCTGCAGAGATGGAGAACTTGTCTGAAAGAGGCGCTGCATTGTCTGTCAATTCCTCAAGTCCCCGGGGACAAAGCAGGACCTTCAATACCTCCCTGCCTAACATCTGGCTTTATTCATAATTGTCACCTCTTATATTCCAAAGCTGTCTCTTATCTTCATAACATTAGTGTCTATCCCAGGCATATTTCCACCCATTGAATTGTATATAAAAAGCCTGACTCAAAGAAGTAGCAGGGGGAATGAATTGTAATAATTTTGCCTTGAAAATTTCTGCTAGACTTCTCTGAATCTATCAGTTCCTGTCTCTACCTGGAGAGACAAGCTCATAATAGAACAAGGCTGGATTCTTGTGTCAGGTCTGTTAGTGGGGGGCAAAGGCATGCAATTCAGGAGCTACTAAGAAGTCCCTTGTGGGAAACTGGCTTACCTGTTTCTTATTGTAAATGTTACACCTGTTCTATTGTAAATGTTGCAGTTGTTCCCTATTATTGTAGATGATGTCACGGTTCTAATAGCAAAAAGCTGCTTGGTAGTTTCCAATAAATACGAGGTGGAAATTAGGGTCAAGGCTCTCATTTCCAGAAGCTGTGAGTCCCCTGGTCCCATATTTATCTCCTCTCTTGTGTCTCTTTGTCCCTTTATTTTGTAAAGTTCTGCATTGCCTTCCCTTAGAGGCAATCTATTGCTGAGCTGATTGCAGCAGTCTCTTTCCCACAATATATTCTCTATTGATATCATTAGGGAAATTTAGTGAAGCAGGGAAGTTAAAAAGGTGACATTTTGTTCAAAAATGCAATAACATACAAATCCTTTTTTATTTAACCACTTTGCCAGGAGTTGTCCAGATGTCCAAAGGCAAATGGAATTGTGGAAACACTTTCTTATTAGCTAAGGCTTTTTTCCCAAGCCCCAATTCAGACACCCCTAAGGTAAGTTGAACCTGATGGGAAATTCTTTTTAGTTGACCATTGGGAGCTTAAAGAAGTAAACCTAAAGCTAGGTAGTCTATTCTTTTGAAAACTCAGATCTTATTGCCTGAGAGTCTCTGAATTTCATTTGGCTGTTACCTGGGGCTTATTATCAGTCTATATCACTGTCAAAGGATCAGAAAGTCAGAGCTGAGAGACAGATGGTAAACTAATAGTTCTCAATGCTAGCTGCATTTCAGAGCCACCTGGGGAGCCTTGGCAAATACTATTGCTTGGGTCCTACCTCCTGAGAGTGTGAGCTAAGTGTTCTTGGGTGTGCTTACCAGATGATCCTAATATTTAGTCGAGATTGAATAATACTGATATAGCAGCTTTCCTGTGAGTGTGGTCTTCAAACAGCAGCATCAGTGTAACCAGAGAACTTGAGCCCACCTCAGATATAATGAATCAGAAACTCTTAGGGTGAGACCTTGCAATTGTGGCTTAACAAGCCCTCCAAGTGATTCTTATGCACACTCAGTGAGTTTGGTGGGGGGGAGGGGGATGAGAAGTGGCTTCTAAAATGAATATGCTTATGGAAAGGATCCAGAATTGCAAAAACAATTTGAAAATGAAAAACAAAGTTGGAGGACTTACATAGTTTGATCCCAACTTACTATAAAGATCAAGACAATGTGATATTGGCATAAAGATAGACAATAAGATAAAACAGAGCCTGGAAATAGACCCACAAAAACATACTCAATTGATTTTGACCAAGGAGCGAATCAATGTAATGAGAAAAGGAAAGTCTTACAAATTGTGCTAGAGCAACTTCATATTCACAAGAAAAATAATCTTGTCTGCTACAATATATAAAAAATTAATTTGCAATGGATTACAGATCTAAACAGTAAAATTAGATTTATAAATCTTCTAATCTAATTAAATTATTCTGTATTATACTAACTTTAAAGTTAGGCAAAGATTTATTGGAAGAGATATCAACGTCACTAGCCAAAAAATAGATTTCATTTTTATTAAATATATCTGCTTATTGAGAGGTACTATTAATAAGTGAATAGGCAAGTGATGATTGGGAAATATCTGAACATATATGTATTAAAAATAGGGACGCTCATTTTTGTCTACTGTTTTACAATAAATAAATAAAGAACCTAATCAAGATGTGCAAAAAATTCAAATAGGCACTTCACAAAAGAAGATACATGAATGCCAATAAGCACATGATGTTGTTCAGTGTTACTAATCAGGGGAATGCAAATTATAACCACAGTGACACACCATTACCAACCCATTAGAATTATCAAAATAAAAAGTTCTAACAATCCCAAACATTGGCAAGAATGTGAAGCATCTACAACTCATATACATACTTGAGGGAGTATAGAAGGGAAATTTCACTTCGGCAACTCTTAACAGATTCTTATAAAGTTAAGGATTCATCTGATCAAAGAATTCCAATCCTAGCTATTTATCAAATAAAAATTAAAACATATGTTCACAAAAGGAAATGTGCAAAAGTAGTTATAGTAGTCTTAGTCATAACAGCTGAAAATTGAAAGCAATCCAAATGTTCATCACCTGAACAATGAATAGCTAAACCATGGCATATTCATATAAAGGAATATTACTTAGCAATAAAAAATTATAAATAACAGATACATGAAACATATTAAATATAAAGATTGAGTGAAATAAGCCAGACACAAAAGAGTACATTCTGTATGTATGTATGTATGATTCTACTTACATGAAATTGAAAGAGTCAAACCCGATCTATGGTGATAGAACTCAGAATATTGGTTACAAATTAGGAGGGGAAAAGGTTCTATAAAAGAGCACAAGAGGGAAACGGACTTTGGCCCAGTGGTTAGGGCGTCCGTCTACCATATGGGAGGTCTGCGGTTCAAACCCCGGGCCTCCTTGACCCGTGTGGAGCTGGCCATGCGCAGTGCTGATGCGCGCAAGGAGTGCCGTGCCACGCAAGGGTGTCCCCCGCGTGGGGGAGCCCCACGCGCAAGGAGTGCGCCCGTGAGGAAAGCCACCCAGCGTGAAAAGAAAGTGCAGCCTGCCCAGGAATGGCGCCGCCCACACTTCCTGTGCCGCTGACGACAAAGAAACAAAAGCAGACAAAGAAACAAGACGCAACAAATAGACACCAAGAACAGACAACCAGGGGAGGGGGGGAAATTAAATAAATAAATAAATCTTTAAAAAAAAAAAAAAAAGAGCACAAGAAAACTTTTTGCTGTGGTGGAAGTGTTCTGTATCATGTGTTTTGCAGTAGTTCAATGAGTATATACAATTGTCAAAATTCATCTAATTGGATAGTTAAGATAAATTATTACCTTAATAAAGAAGCCATGTTGTGTTAAATAAGAAACATTATCTCATGTCGGACATGAACTTCTTTTTGATTTCCAAATTGAGGGCTTGCACAGATCTGACTGAGATGAAATGGCAAATGGAATAATTACCAGCAGCACAGCCAAGTTGTTTCATCTTATGACACTGCCTGTGATGTTGTTTGCTGACAAGGATTGGGCATGATCTAAATCACTATCTCCTATGACCCTTCAGATACAATCAGTTATCATTTCACAAAATAATGAGCCTGCCAGACTGGAAAATCCCAGATGGTCTTGACAGAATCAAATTCTTAGATTTTATTTCTCACCTTCTCTTACCCTTGATGTATTTCAAACTCTAGCAGCTCTCCTCATTAGCCTCAAACACAGAGCTGTCACATGAAAAGAAACGCAAATACCATGACCAGCTCTTTTGTATAGAAAAAGATAAGAGGTTAGAGAGTGAGTGCACAATGGCCAAAGAAGAGAAATGAGAAAGTTGTATAAAACATAATTTGCATATCCTAAATAACTCACTTGAAGCAGATAACAAAAATAATAGGAATATCCGATATTGAAAAACTCGCAAGCAATACACATATTTAACAACAGATCAACTAATTAATTAACTAATTAAGTATCTACAAATACACAGAGAAATTCAGGGCAGGAGAGGTAAGGAATAGGAAATACACCCTATAGACCCTTGCCTTAGTTTGCTAGGGCTGTTATAACAAACACCATAGACTGTTGGCTTAAACACCAGGAATTTATTATCTCATGGTTTTGGTTAAGTCCAAAGTCAAGGTGTTGCCAGACCATGCTTTCTCCAAAATCTGTAGCTTCCAGAGGTGGTTTACCCCAATCCATAAACCAATCTTTGCCCCATCATATGGCCATTGATTTACCTGCTGTCTCCTACTGCTGACTTTGTCTAAATTTCCTCTGTTTATAGACTCCAGTCATACTGGGTTAAGGCCCACCCATTCGACCTCACCTTAATAGGATCTTATGAAGTCCTATTGTTCACACCCACATGAGCAGGGGTTAGGACTTGAGAAGGTCTTTTGGGTGGACGTGATTCAATCCACAACCGCCCTCCTCTCTCTGGCCCTCAGCAGGCTAAAACTTATTATTTCCTTCTGATGAAAAGGCAGCCTCAGTCCATGGTGAAAATTCGTATTCTCAAACTAGGCTTCTGTAGCAGGCAGTGCCATGAAATAGATTATAAAAACGACAGCTCAGTAGTCGCAGTGAAAGATGCTGGACAGCTCCTCCAGCCCACAAGCATCAGTCCCTTAAAAGCTAATGTAGCCTCTCCCAGGATTGGCACACATATCTGAGGCCCACTACCAAAGTTTTGTTTGAGACACATTCTGTGCGTGTTTAATGATCCTGGGATCTGGGACATAGTTTTCTTCCCGACAATTTTGTTACCGCATCAGGGGGCATCTATTTCTCATTATTTCCTTGGAATTTCATTTCTTATGGATATAAGTTTATCAAGAACAGATTATTTTTGCCTATATTCGTTTTCAGAGAATTTGTGGAACAGTATGCTTCGTATGACTCAGTTATGCAAAAAATATTTCTGACCTTTTTGAAAACATTTAATGGTGCACCGTAATCTACGTCATAGCACTGCCTGGATCTTCCTCCCTGCCACACTGCTGAGTGCCTGGGGAAGTGGCAGCAGCATGGACCTGGACCACCCTCTACCCTTCCATTTGTATTCCAGACCCCCACTTCTAAACCATGGAAGGGATTAGGAGAAAAAAAGAGGAGAGAGATCAGATTCCATGGAGGATGCCCTCCCTGTTCCCACCAATAATCATGTGAGGCTTCCAAAAGAAAGTATTCAAAAGGGACCCCCCCCCCTTTTTCACCACGAGCAACATTGAGATACTATGGGTATTTTACGTACATGGAACACGAGTAGCAAAGTTGTAGGGTCAGGTTCTTTATTCTGTCCTTACTTTCTTACTGAAAAGGAATCCTCTCTCACTCCTTCCGAGATATCGAGGTCCTCATCAAAACACTCAATACAATTTGTTCTTGTTCTTGAAGGACAGAACTACTGGGAAGATGTTCTTGGAAGGTGGTTCTTTTTTTTTTTTTTTAACTGATTTTGTAAAAATATTACATTAAAAAATATATATATATGAGGACCCCTTCAACCCCACCACCCCCACCCCACCACTCCTCCCCCAGCAACACTCATTCCCATCATCATGACACATCCATTGCACCCGGTAAGTACGTCTCTGGGCACCTCTGCACCTCATGGTCAGTGGTCCACATCATGGCCCATACTCTCCCCCATTCCATCCAGTGGGCCCTGTGAGGATTTACAATGTCCGGTGATTGCTCCTGAAGCACCATCCAGGGCAGCTCCAAGTCCCTAAGACGCCTCCACATCTCGTCTCTTCCTGCCATTCCCCATACCCATTAGCCACCATGTCCACTTTTCCCACTCCAATGCCACCTTTTCTCTGTGGACATTGGATTGGTTGTGTCCATTGCACCTCTATGTCAAGAGGAGGCTCAGATTCCTCATGGATACTGGATGCAGTCCTCTCACTTTCAGTTGTAGGCACTCTAGGCTCCATGTTGTGGTGGTTGTCCTTCTTCAACTCCATCTTAGCTGAGTGAGGTGAGTCCAATAAATCAGATTGTAGGTGCTGGAGTCTGTTGAGGCTCAGGGCCTGGCTATCACATTGTCAGTCCAGAGATTCAGATCCCCTAAATATATCTTAAACCCCGACACCAACTACAACTCCAGCACAGTAGCATGAAAGTCTTAAGAAGAGAGATCCCATCTGAGTCCAGATTCATCACACATAAACACCAGCTCCAAAGAAGGGCCATCTGACATGGCAGTTAACCCCATCTGCCATGACCATAGCACCCATGGGCCTCTTTAGCCCTCAAAGGAACCAATACCTGGGGTTGTATCTACTTTATCTGTCTCTCAGACTCTGCTCAGTTGTGCATAAGGGCAATCCTTCTGACAAACTCCAGACTCTTTTTTAGAGACTCGTAGCCATATAAACTCATTTCTCCTTTCCATTTCCCCCTTACATTAGGTCAAACAGCATTTTAAAGTCATGTTATTTTCTGCAGACAGGGATATTCTGCTGATCCACATTGAACCTTCCATTCAAGGTCATTCTCCAGTTGCATCATCAGTTGGTAGTTGATAGTGATCCCTCGGTGCCAGGGAGGCTCATCCCCGGGTGTCATGTCCCACGCTGGGGGGAAGGCATTGCATTTACATGCTGAGTTTGGCTTTGAGACTGGCCACATTTGAGTAACATGAAGGCTGTCAGGAGGAAATTCCCAGGCACAATGCTGCTCTAGGCCTTGTTCTTATTTCAGGCATATCAGCTCACAAGCATAGTCATTAGCATCAGGGGCTCACTGTTGGACCTTCATTCCTTCCCGGTCCTTGCCGCTGCACCTGGTCCCCTAGGGACCACGACAGAGCACCACCGGCCAGGAACCCAGTAATCCCCCCAGTGTAAGAGTATCGCTGTGGAAAGGAAAAGGTTTTGTGGTGGATATGTGGGAGTGCTGTATATTATATATATGAATTGCTGTGGTCTAGGGCTCTTGTTAAGAGAAGTTCAATAATTAGGGGGGAAAAAAAAAAAAGAAAAAGATAGGATGTAGATTTTTTTCCAAGTCAACACGTATTCTATATCTAACCTTTAAACCCATCGCTATATGCCATTTTGCTAGTAAGGGATCCTGACATTATATTGGGCTTCAATTTTCAGGAAGTTCTGGATCAGAGTGGTTCAACAATGGCAACGGAGGAATACTGGTATAGGATACTATTGACAGGTGATATATGGCTGACAGGGAGCTATACAGGACATATGTCCAGGGTGCATGGTAATGTTTGGATATACTCATAGTGGCAACAATTAAAAACTACAGTTGGAAGGTGGTTCTTAGAGGCCTCATTCATCATATTTAGGATTGTCCCTCAGGGTGTGGCAGAGAAAACCTAAGATAGGAAGAGCATTAGCTACCTTCAGAACCCTGATGGCAGTAACCAAAATGGAGTCTTCTTCCCAAAACAACTATATGATTCTCAGAGTTCCTCAGTTTCACAACCTCCACCTTCTGACTGAAGATGAGCATCATTCTGGGCATATTAAGATCAGTGCCTAAGCAGATAAGATGCTCCTTCTCTCCCCTCCCCTTAGCACCCTCACCCCTCCCAGCATGACTCTACTACTCAAAAAGTTCACCTTCCCAGACATACTCTGAGCCCTTTCACTAACTTTCATGGTTCATTTCTTTTTTAAAAAAATTTTTTAAATTAAAGTTAATAGATCACGAGGAATGTTACATTAAAAAACATTTTAAAAAAAACAACAAATATAAAAGGTTCCTATATAACCCTCTCCCCACCAAATCATTTTTGTAAATTGTATTTTTGAAGATATATACATCACAAAAAAAGTTACACTAAAAAGTATGAGGTTCCTGTATACCCCCCACCCCCTATCCCACTCCTCTCACACCAACAACCTCCCTCATCATTGATTCATTTCTTTCTACAAATTAAATAAAAACCATTTCTCTGGGGAGATGAGTATCAGGAGTTTCACTGAGCCTCATTCTAGTAGCTGAATTTAGATTGAGCATTCAAAGCAAAGAAAACTCTGACTGGGACCAAATTCCAGGGAAAATAATAGTCCCTGAAAAGGAAGAGATAATTAGAACTGCTCTTTGACATGCTCATAAACTCCCTCTGCCCAATTCAGCTTGCCCTTCACAAGGAGGAACACAAAGACACTTTGGCTCACTGATTGTATCCCACCATCTAGGTAGCATGTGCATCTCAATTTAGTTCACTGGTGGGAGTCAGATAAAGAGCATGGACGAGAATAAAGGAGTATCAAACCAATTATTAGTTTGATAATTGTGACTAGAGGATGAGAGAGAATCATGGAAAAAGAAAGACTATAAATAGGCTTGGAAACTCTGCATGACTATAACGTATGTGCCATAAGCTGGGGTATAAATAGATGTATGTGAAAAATAGCTTTAGAATATATGACTATACCTATTAGAACCACTGCAATAATTTGGAGTTTGGGGAAATTTGGTTAAATGATGTATAACTTTCACTCTAAGGTAACTTCTCACTCTGTCCACCTGATGGTGGCTATTATGAGGCTCAAATGAGACAATATATATTTTGAAAGTAATTTTTAAACTGTAAAGCATTTTACAAATATTGGGAATTGTAATATGCTAAATTATTAATATTACCCTTTATCTAAAATTCATATGGAATCTCCCAAATTAGTTTCATATACATCACAAAACTATGTGGGACAGATGTCAAGCTTAACTATTTTAATTTTATTCCAAGGTATAGAGGAAAAAATATTTGGAAATTTATGACAAAATCAGGACCACGATCCAGGTCAAATGTCTTTTGAGGTATCTATTATACCATATTACTCACAGATAGAGAAATTAGATCAGAATACTATAACAGTGCGGTATGAGAACAGTTTTATTTGAGTAATCTGGTTCCATAGGACAGACCTGCAGAAAACAACTGGCAGTCTCACTGTAGAAGATTTTGTGGAAGTAAAAGGATAAAACTCATCGTTAGGAAACTTGTGTTCATGGTCTCGCTCTGACTCTGTCACTACACTATTTGCTCACTAAACTAAAAGTTATCACTAACCCTCTTTTCTCCTATTTTCCCCACAGTAGAGTCAGAAAAATGCAATACTTATTTTCCCAATCACCATAACCAGCATGGGTGTCCTTGTGATACAGTCCAGCTAACGAAATATTTGTGATTTTAGAGGATTCTGGGAAAGATTTTTCTTTCCAAACCAAAAAAACTGTTGAAACGACGCTCCTGTTCCCTCTTCTTCCTACCTTGCCTACAGCTACAATGTTTGCAATGACAGCAGCCATCTCATGACCATGATACCACAAGCATGAAGAAGAGCCCAGCAGAAGCTCAGTACCGTGAGTCTTCATACGGTCTAACCACTGAATCATTGCCAACCTCTTTCTATCCCCAGGCATTTTATGTTTGGGAATAAACTAAACCTTATTTGTTTTAAGCCAGTATAGGCAAGCATTTTTATTTGTTTTTATTCAGGTGAATGGACTTCCAACTTTGAGAGAACTTACTGATTTGTGATTGGGCATGCTATTAACCTCCCTGAGCTGATGAAATAGAGAAGTGATCCCCTAACTAATAGGGTCATTGGAAGGATTAGTTGAGAAGGTGTGTGGAAGGGAAGAGCAGAGGCTGACACAAAAAAGACACTGAATGTGCCTCCTCCTCAACTAACTAGTGCCTCTTCGCCTCATTCACTACCATATCCTTCTATCCCTCCCCAACTCACCTCTACCTCCTCTTTCTCCTCCTCCTTCTGCAATGAAACTTTTCTACTATTCTCAATGCATTTCTTCCTTGAACAGATCTCAGTACAAGGTTTTACCAGGGCCTAGACTGGGTGTATGAATGACAGAGAAATAGACTTTCCAGACACAGAGGCAAATAATAAGCTTAATGACATTTATCCTTGGAATTTTTCCCATCCACTTTTTTAGAACCCTCTTATAAATTATTCTAGGACCCTTGCTTGTGTATGTCTGCCCATCGCAACACAATCAATTAGAACCTTGTTTTCAATTACATGTCAGTTATTTTTTTCTTATTCTGTACCATTCCTTTGTTTTTAGGTTTAAGCTAAATAGACTTATAATTTTCTTTATTCCAAGGGCATTTGCCCTTTAATGGGACATTCTTTAATCTAGGATATGTTCAGGATCTATAATTCCAGGCATTCTCCCAGATGGTAAATAAAATAGATGAAAAAGAGGCCTCTACTCTATAATTCCCAAGGGTCTGATATGATCAAAGGCGTCATTGCTCACACAAAAATCATGCTTCTCCATTTGGTGCTCGTGATGATGAACCCTCAACAAAAATCCATTCCTTTGTCTCTTTATCAAGATGCACTTCTCTACTTCTGATCCCATGATTACATGTCAAACCTGAATGGGTAGATGTTTAGTGATGTTGATACCCTTGCCTCTTTCTGATATCATTTACTTGTATTATTTACAGAAGCCCAAATGTACCTGGATCTTCACCTCAAAGGAGAAAAAGTGAACTTAAGAGTGAGATACATTGGCTGAGATTTCTCCCTGGCAAGGCACATAAAAAGAGCTTAATTATCAGGGTCAGGTAGGCAGCTACTTTCAGTACTTGACAGCAATTAGATGGGCTAAGTAAGCAAGACCTTTGGATAATAGGACCTGATAATATCTAGAGGGGAGAAAAGCTCTCGTTTCTATTAGAAGAAGGTGGACAAAATAAACTTGAGAGTTTATATAAAATAACCAGGAATGGTTATTTTCATTGACAATTCTGATTTGCTTTTTCTTCCTTCCTTAATATTTGAAGAGTTCTTCATGCTTCATTATGAATCCATTGTTTTCATACTTGTTATCACCACATAACAAGAGCAATCCTCTGTTCTCATGACTGCCTTTTTCTACTTGGCTGCCATCAAGTTTCCCCATGGTTTGTAAAGATTTCATGCCTCTGATTTTTCTCTAATTCCTTCTGTATCTCAACCATAGCTCTCCTTCTCTCCCTCATTTTAGTCTGAGCCTTGATCTCAGGCAGATAATCTCCCCAAACTGGAGAAGGGCTCCCACTCCCCTAAAGACAATGACCCAGTGAGGGCTATTGCAATGCTGTTTCTGGTCATCATCTTTAAGGCTCTCTGATAGCTCTTTACTAAATTCTATTTTAGTGTTGATATTGCTTCTGCACTGGAGTTCTTTCACTAAGTGTGTTTAATCTGCTGTAAAATTGTTTTCATCGCTGCAGTCAATGTTATTGTAAGTGTTTAACAATGTGCATTTCTTTGCTTTGCAAAGGGCTTTTGCAGTCTCTGTGCAAATTAGTGCCTTGTCTAATGTCATTAAACATGGTTCCTAGAAAAGCAACAACTGTAAGCTTGGATAAACCTGCGCACTCTGTCTGGCGATGAGGTGTCCACTATCAGGATGCAGAACAGCTATCTCTGATGCATGGAACGATCTTTTCCTGGAGATACATGATCGTCATCTCAAACTGTGCTTTGTGTTTGGGATAGGGGTGAGCAGATTTCATTTTCCATGCTGAACTCATGCCCCCTTTGTCATCTGGGCTAAATGTCAACCTTATTCTGAACTACAACAAGATGGAATTTAGCTTGGTCTAAGAAAACATTTTTTTTATTTGGGTTACTCATGAGAGCTTTGTTCCAGGGAGAAAACAGCACCTCTTAAGGTATACTGGGGTTCCCAGAAAAGATTTAGGGTGTGATATTGTGAGGAAAGGGCATGAGGAAACATATTTATTGAGTGTCCATTACCATACTGCTGCAAGTGTGTTGAGAATTATATGTTATTTGTCTCAATGTTGAAAACAGTTTTGTAAGGTTAGGTGTCACAGGTTAAGTTCCTTTAGTAGCAAACACTGAGATGGAGTTTGCAGGCACAATGTTTATTAAGGAGTATCTTTGAAATCAAGACTTGTGGCAAGAAGAGAAAGGAAACAAGAGAAAACCAAGTTGTAATTTTAGTCCAACAATAGCCTCAACTCATTCCAAGTACCAGAAGCTTCAGACTTCTTCCAAGTTGGGCCAAGGTGGTCAGGCTTTCATATTCCCATGTTGTTCAGTCTGGCTCTGGGTTAACAGGAATGAGTGTGACCCTGAGAGAACCTTTTATCTGCAGCTGTGGAGAATCCTGAAGGGACTTACAGTTGAGAGGTGTTACCAGCAATGCTCCTAACTGTTGGGGCAAGAATTTTTCACTGAATGGGGGTCCAGTTGCTATGTCACAGTGTCTACCAGATAAGGTGATTTTATCATCTTGAATATGAAGAAATAGAACCCCAAAGAGAACCTAAGAGAAGTAAGTGATTGACCAAGGTCTAATAATAATAATAGTTATAATTGGAAAGATCTGCTCTAAGCCCTTCACATGTATATTTATTTAAGTCTCACAATAACCCTGTAGGATAGGTATCATTATAGTACCCATTTTTATAAATGGGGCAATAAAGGACAGTAAAGCTAAGTAACTTGTTCAAGAAAACGTGGCTAAAAAGTGGTAGACCTAAGACCCAAGCCAAGTAATCTGCCTCCAGAGACCATGATAGCAACTTTTCCATGCCACCATTATTTGAATTTGAACACAGGTCTTTCTGACAATTATGTCCATGCTCTGCCCCAATCTGGGTTCTTCAAGACCATGACTTTGGGAAGGTTCTAGGGCTAGGGAAAAAAAATGAGCTTTCTGGTCGCTCAACCAAAACAACCAGGTTTCCAAGCTCCCAAGGAGGCTAGATGGGTATACATATCTAGAGATGAGGGTATTATAGACTTCTACTTCCCTTCTCCTGAAAAGTGCAGCAGAGAGGAGGGTGCCATGCTGTATGGGACCTTGGTCTTTGTTACTTAGCACCTGCCTGACAACTCATCCTGTTTCTTTGAAAATGATTCTGTCAGTGGCTGGCCAGCATTCTGTGGTCTCTCCTTTCTGCTATGACAATTCTGACTTTCTTGGTCTTTCAGGCTCTTCATAAGGTGACTACTGGTGAGTTCCTCCAAGATCTCTCTCTCTCTTTCTCCCCCCTCTTCCATTTCTCTCTCTTGCTATCAGAGCCAGATTGTTGCAGTTCTCCTGGCCTTTCCCTCTAGGTTTTATGTCTGCTGGCACAGCTGCAGTTATAAAATAAATCATTAACAATGGAGGAAATAAATGTATCTCAAATGTATCTCAGTGTGTGGAAGGAGGGGGTGGCAGCAGTGGCAGCAGCTACATACGTGTCTTTTAATTAAGAAAGACAAATTTCCCCAGAAGATGGTCCCTTATAATTAACTGACTAGATCTGAGTTGTGTGGACATCCCTGACTATAGGGGTAGCAAGGAAAGTAAGTTTCTGGCTTTCCAGTCTCTCTAGTGTGAGATGGTAAGGGGAATGGAGACTGGAAATAGGTGGCTAGTCAACACATTGAGTCTGTATTGTGCCCTAGACATAAAAAGTGTCGAGATTTAAAATTTTACAAGGGGCTGAACTCCTGATAAAGATGGGAAGTGCAGCTGATACATCTTAATTTGGACCTGAATGCAACTTCATTTTGCCGATTGGCTGGTTCCAGGATCTAGGAAAGACAGTTCTCCCTGCTTACCTTTCAATGCTTCTCTCAATCCAACTATCATCACCTCCATTATCTATCCCCTGGAATATGTGATTTTTCTATCCCCATCTTATTCTTCTCTAATATGTTCTATACTTAATCCAAGTGAAGATAACTGAAATACAAATTTTACCAAATTACTCAACTGTTTATGCCCTACAGTCCCTATACTCAGAAGATAAAGTGTAAGCTCATTAAAATGACATAGTAAATTTCAAGAATTACTATCAAGCTACAATAACTAAGACAGCCTGACATCAATGGCAGAGAATAGAGAGCTCAGAAATAGACCCACACAAGGATAGTCCACTGATCTTTGACAAAGTCATATAGACAGTTCAATTGGAAAAGAATAATCTCTCCAACATATGGTGCTGGAACATTTGAATGTCAATAGGCAAAAGAGAACCCTGACACAAACCTTATACTTTACACAAAAATGAACTCAAAATAAAAAAATATAAAAGTTTTGGAAGAAAACAGGAGAAAAATCTATATCAACTTGAATTCAGTGATGAAGTTTGAGATAACTATCAAAAACATGATCTATGGGTGAAAAAATGAATAAGTTGAACTTTATTAAAATGAAAACATTTCTTCTGTGAAAGGCGCTGTTAAAAGAATGAAAAAAAAAGTGACAGAGTAGGAGAAAATATATGCAGAATACATATCTAATAAAGGACTTTTATCTAAAATTTTAAAAGAACTTGTAAAACTTAACCATAAGAAGATAAACAACCCAATTTTAAAATGAGCAAAATATATTAAACAGACACCTTACCAAGGAATACATAAAAATGGCAAATAAGCATATAAAAAGATGTTCAACATCATTTGTCATTAGGGAATTGCAAATCAAGAGAGAAATGGGATGCCATTAAAACCTATTACAAAGACCAAAATCTAAAAATAACTAACAATACCAAATGCTGGGAAAGATGTAGAGCAACAGGAACTGTCATTCACTCCTGGCGAGAATGTGAAACTGTACAGCTACCTTGGAAGACAGTTGGCACTATATTACAAAGCTAAACAGAGGCTTACCTTAAGATACAGCCATCACACTTTGGTATTTACTCAAATGATTTGAAAACATATGTCTACGCAAAAACCTGCATATGAATGTTTGCAGCATATCTGTTCATAAACTCAAAAACTGGAAGTAACCAATATTTCCCTCAACAGGCAAATGGTTAAATAAATTATGGTACTTCCATACAATAGAATATTCTTATTCAGTGATAAAAAGGAATGGGCTATCAAGACATACAAAGGATGAATGGATTTTAAATCCATATCTCTAAATGAAGGAAGCCAGATGAAAGGGCTACATACTATATTATTCCTATTATATGACATTCTGGAAAAGGCAAAATAATACAGTCAGTAAACAGATCACTGTTGCTAAGAGTTTCAGGGAGGGGCGAGTGTTGAACAGGTGAAGCATGGTAGAACATCTCAGGCAGTGAAACTACTTCATATGATACTGAAATGGTGACTACAAAACACTATGTATTTGTCATACCACATAGGACTTTATAGAAAATTTATACCAAAAAAAAATGTTGGGGAGGTTGGGAAATCCCAGGATGGAATGCAGACTGTGGCAAATGAATCTAATTACATTAGCAGCGCATGAAAGAGCCTCATGGAAGGAAGTGCGGGGGTAGGGAAGAGTGTGTCAACCTAAGTAACATGGAAACGCTTGGAGTTTATAAGAGTAAAGGAAAAAGAATCATACACAGCACTTAACTGTAGTTGATTAAGTTGTGTCTCACAAGCGCATGAGATAATTCTGAAACCCTCATACCTACATACTGGAATTGAACAATTAAAAAATGTGTGGCAAATTGTGGGAGGCAGTATTCTACTGTTACAGTGGGAGGGTACAGTCAAGCAAGGATAGAAAGTTAGAATGATTCATATCATATTGGATTAGATTTAGAAATATCAGCATGAACTCATGTTTATCCTAATATAAATGCAGATGGATAAATATACACAGAGAGAGAAATATGCACAAATACGTGTATATACATGGATTAGTAAGCACACATATTTCCTTGCTCTGACAGGAGAGCCTAGATGCAATAATATCCCATGATCAATAGGCACACCTAGCACCCAGATTTTCGTTTCTAAAGCTAATAAAAGAAATCCAAAGTCCTTAGAGAAATGGCCAATTCCAGAACCAGAGCAGGAAAAATACAAGATCAGCCTTAATGTAAGTGAATGCTAAACACATACACAATGATGGGAGTCTATGAAATGGCACAGAGGTCAGCAGAAAGAATTCTCAAAGGCCAAAGCTGAAGCAATGAGTAACAAAATATATAAAGCACTGTGGGATTATAGTTCATCGTATAAAATGAATATCCATGAGTCCGTACAGACATAAGTATATGTTTGAAACATGCATATATACATAGACACATAAATATGGAGACTAGAATAATCTTCTGTGCAGAATAATTCCAAATAATTTATTTAGATACTGTCATCAAAGAGGTAGAGCATGTGCATAATTTCCCTCTCCTTAGATTTACATGGTACATAGTGACTTTCTCCCAAAGAGTACAGAGTAGAAAGTAGAAAGGAGTACAAACATGACAAACCCTACCTCACTGAGGTGGTCAGTCCTAAAATCAATAGTCTTAAGTCATGTTGATAGCAAATGCCTTTTAGATGTTGTGATGAAAATGACACATCACCTCTGAAGTCTCCTTCCCAAAGCCATAAACTCAGTATAATCAAAGGAAACAAATCTCAGCCAAGGAACATTTTACAAAATACCTGAGCAGAGAAGTACTCCTCAAAAATGATCAAGGTCATCCAGATCACGGAGAGTCTGAGAAATTGTCACAGCCAAGTGGGATCTAAGGAGATAAACTGTTAATTGTAATGTAATACATAGGATCCCGGGTCAGGAAAAAGATATTAAGCAAAAACTAAGAACATCTGAATAACATATAAATTTTAGTCAATAATAATTGTTCAATTTTGATTAATGATTGGTAATAAATGTACCATACTAATATAATAAGTTATTAATAAGAGAAACATGATGTACAATGCATAGAAATTCTCTGTAATATTTTTGCAACTTTTCTCTGAATCTAAAACTTTTCAAAACTTAAATGTTTCCTTAAAAAATACCTCAGAATTTCAAATGACCCTTTTTATTTGGCAATAAAAAGGAAAAAAGTATCAAGTACTTACCAAATCATGGACAAACCTCGGAAACATTGTGCTAAGTAAAAGAAACCAGATGCAAAAGATGACATACTGTATGATTGCATTTATATGAAATGTCCAGAAAAGGCAAAGCTATAGAGACAGAATATTGATTAATATTTACCTAGGTTGGGAGCAGCAATGAGGAGTGACTGAAAATGGGCACAAGGTTTCTTCCTTTTTAATTTTTTTATTAGAAAATTTGTGTGTTTACTGACCAACCATGCATAAAATATAGGATACCCATATATTGCCCCACCACCAACACCTTGCACTAGTATGGAATATTTCTTACAATTGATGATAGCATATGATAGCCAGGCCCTGATCCCCAACAGACTTCAGCTCCTACAATCTGATTTATTGGACTCGCCTCACTCAGCTAAGATGGAGTTGAAGAAGGACAACCACCACACCATGGAGTCTAGAGGGCCTACAACTGAAAGCAAGTGGATTGCATCCAGTATCCATGTGGAATCTGAGCCTCCTCTTGACATAGAGGTGCAACGGACACAACCAATCCAAGGTCCACAGAGAAAAGGTGGCATTGGAGTGGGAAAAGTGGACATGGTGGCTGATGGATAAGGGGAATGGCAGGAAGAGATGAGAGGTGGAGGCGGCTTTGGGACTTAGAGTTGCCCTGGATGGTGCTTCAGGGGCAATCACCGGACATTGTAAATCCTCCCAGGGCCCACTGGATGGAATGTGGGAGAGTATAGGCCATGATGTGGACCATTGACCATGGGGTGCAGAGATGCCCAGAGATGTACTTACCAGATGCAATGGATGTGTCATGATGATGGGAGTGAGGGTTGCTGGGGGGGGAGTGGTTGGGTGGGGGTGGTAGGGTTGAATGCGACCTCATATTTTTTTAATGTAATATTTTTACAAAATCAATAAAAAAAACAATTGATAGCACTTTTTTGTAATTGTACTGAATTTTTAACAGTAGTTACCTCTGTTACAATTTGTGAAAAACTATTTAAATAATTCTATTAACTATTTCCCTAGTTACATTTGGTACATTTTTTTCATTAAACACCATATTACTAACATTTTATATTAGTGTCAAATACTTATTATAATTCATTAAAGGACATGATTATACTTGTACTATTAACTATAGTCCACCATTTACAATAAGGTTCACTGTGTTATACAGTCCTGTTTTATCTCTTAGTCTTATTCTAGTAACATATAAAGACCAAAAGTTTCCCCTTTAACTGCACTCACCTATATAATTTCATTGCTGTTAATTACACTCACAATAATGTGCTACCATTACCACCATCCATTTCCAAACTTTTACAATCAACCTAAATAGAAATTCTGTAAAAATTAAGTACTAACTCCCCATTCTCTAATACCAATCTATCTCGTTAACTTACATTCTCAGTTCTAACTTTATGAATTTGCTTATTTTAATTAGTTTATATCAGTGAGATCATACAAAATTTGTTCTTTTGTGACTGGCTTATTTCAGGCAGCATAATGTCCACAAAGTTTATCCATGTCATCACATGCATCAGGACCTTTTTAAAGTTAATAATATTCCATTGCATGTATATACTACATTTTGCTTATCCATCAATTGGGCAATGGACACTTGGGTTGCTTCCAATTCTGGCAATTATGAGTAATGCCACTGTGAACAGTAGTGTGAAAACATCTGTTTGAGTCCTCATTTTCAATTTTTCTGGGTATACAACTAGTAGCAGAATTTCTGGGTCATATGGTATAATGGTTAGTCTAATGTGTCAACTCAGCAGGTAATGGTGCCCATTTGTTTGGTTAAGCAAACACTGGGCTAATTATAATACAAGGACATTTATGAACTTTAATCATCAGTGAGTTGACTGCATAGATGAATGATTACATCTACAATTAACTAAGGAGATTGCCATCAGCGATGAGTGATGTTTCATCCAATTAGTTGAATGCCTTAAAAAGGGAAGTGATTTCAGCTTCAGAGACAATTTTCCAGCTTGACTTTGGACAACCACCATCTCCTGGTAACTCATCAAGGACCTTCAATGGAGCCCCTGGTTTGCAGCCTGACTGCAGAATTTGGACTTGTGCAATTCCATGGTCACATGAGAGAATTTTATAAAATCTCACACTATTTAAAGATATTTCTTGTCAAATCTGTTTCCGTAGAGAACCTTGACTAATACAGCTTGGTACCAAGAATGGTTCTTGAGAAGCAAAATCTTAAACATGGGTTCTGGGAGTTTTGCAACTGGCTTTCTACTCTAATTGGACTCAAGGGTACTAATGACTCACCTTCCAATAATCAAGAGGCCACTAACAGTCCATGGTGTGAGCTGACAATGGAGATATGCAAAATATCACCACTCAATTACCCTACTTCCACACTTATGAGAGGCAAGGAACTGGATGGGGGTGTTTTCAACACCTTAACAGAGTTTTTTGGAATCAGAAAGTGCAATGATGTTGGCTGTCTCCTCCTAGATACTCTGGATATAGTTACAAAAGAAAGGAATGAGCTAAAGTCTTCAAATTTGCAACTTAAATGCTGCATGAATGATGTGAAAGTTTCTACCTGTGCTCTGAAGGAAAATCTTGTTTCATGTAGCCATAGACTTATGATCCCTGAAAATCAGACTCAGAGTCTCATTTTGGGAGTAGCAGAGTTACAAAATAAACTAAAACTCAACCTTTCAGGGTGCTAGCTGTTAAAGTGAAGGCATTGATTGGAAAGG
Source organism: Dasypus novemcinctus (assembly GCF_030445035.2). Taxonomy (NCBI): domain Eukaryota; kingdom Metazoa; phylum Chordata; class Mammalia; order Cingulata; family Dasypodidae; genus Dasypus; species Dasypus novemcinctus. The sequence continues at coordinate 45,182,176 of NC_080699.1, read as the reverse complement.
AGTGGAACCCTGAGGATTGGGATGAAGATGTTTGGATTGATGATGATATTGGTGGGGACAATGAAACCCTAAATTCTGCTGAGACTCGGCCAGATAAACCTGTGATAGCCTGCCCTAGGGAACCTGGACCTCCTTCCAGCCCTGAGGCAGGAACCAGCCAAATTCCAGCATGCACTGCCCAACCCCTACCCTGCCTTGAGGAATCTGCCTTCCAACACCTGCCTGAAGAGATTAATCCTGTCTTAGCAGATGAAACTGCAAAGGAATTCCCTGAGGTTAGTAGCTTGCAAGGCATTTCTTTTTTTTCTTTTTTTCTTCTCTATTTTCTTTTAAATGTTACATTCAAAAAATATGAGGTCCCATATATCCCCCAACCCACCCATCCCACCCTTCCGACATCAACAACCTCTTCCATCATCACGGCACATCCACTGCACCTGGTGAATACATTCTGGAGTACTGCTGCATCACATGCACAGTGGTCCACATTGTAGTCCACATTCTTCCCCAGTTCACCTAGTGGGCCACAGCAGGACACACAACGTCCAGCATCGATCCCTGCAGTACCACCCAGGACAACCTCAAATCCTGAAAATGCCCCCACACTATATCTCTTCTTCCATCTCCCTACCACTAGCAGCCACCATGGCCACCCTCTCCAGATCACTACTACAATTTCTTCCCTTACTAATCACAATAGTTCCCCAGCAGAACACCAGTAAATCCATTCTAATCCATACCCTTCCTCGATCCTGTGGACCCTGGGATGGTTATGTCCAGTGCTCCTCTACATCAAGAAGGGCTTTAGATTCCACAGGGATGATGGATGCAATTCTCCTGCTTGCAGCTGTAGGCACTCTTGGCTCCCTGGTGTGGTGGTTGACCCTCTTCACCTCCCTGTCAGCTGGCTAAGGTAAGTCCAACAAATCAGAGGGTAGGAACCACAAGACTGCTGAGGCCCAGGACCTGGCCATCACATGGACAGTCCAGAGATTTAGGTCTCCTGAGTATACACCAACCCAAATGCCAACCATAGGCCCAGTAAAAGTAACAGAAGAGGCATGTGTAGAAAGGTTCTATGGTCATAGCAGATTTCTCTGGAGTTCAGGGCATCTCTAATCTTTCTCTTTACCCACCTCCACCACCCTTCTCTTTGAGACTTATTACTAGAATAAAATCACAAGCCCTCAAAAATGAAGTACAAAGTGTGACCCATAAGGAAGTATACTATAAGAGAACTGCATGAGTTTTCAAACGTATATAGACAGAAATCAAGGAAATATGTGTGGGAATGGATACTAACGGTATGGCATAATGGTGGAAGGAATATAACATTGAATGGGGCCAAATTTATTGATATGGGCCCACTAAGCAAAAATTTTGGATTCAATGCTCTAGTTTGAGGGATTAGAAAGGGCTCAAACAGTTTGTTTGTTTAGGTGGCTCACTGAAACATGGACCAAAAGATGGCGTAGAATGTCTGATACTGAGATGTCTGATTTACCCTGGTATACCATAGAGGAAGGAATTTAAAGGCTTAATGAGATTGGAATGCTAGAATGGATTTACTATTTAGACCTGCCCACCCACTCCAGCAATGTCCAGGGAACACACCGTTACCAGGATTGTGAGGAATGAACTTGTAAGAGTAACTCCATCCTCTCTGAAGAACTCTGTGGTTGCTCTCCTCTGTAGTCTGGTTATTACTTTAGGAACTGCTATAATGGAACTAGAATCCTTAAGCATTATCGGGATGATCTGATCTTGGGCCAGTAAAAGTCAAATATCAGCAGTTAATCATCAAAGAAAAGGTGGGAGTGGCTACCACACAAAAGGCAGACTCCAAGCAGCAATCAAAAGAGTCTGAGCTGCATAGAGTTATGGTGTTCGCTAACGGATCATGTGGGTACCTAGAAGTTAAATATTAATACATAGTCTACTGAATTCCTACTTGATCTGTATAAGCAGTAGAGTTCTAGGTCTTGTGAACAAAACTCTAACTCAAATTACAGACACAGAGAATCACAGCCTCTTAATCAATTCCCAGACTTGAGAGACAGTTTACAGAGCCCCTTGAATGAGAGAAGACCAGGTCTCCTTCGGGATGGATCCTGTTAAACTGCCAAAAGTTTATACTGTTAATCTTCCTCCCAGCTTTCCCCAAGGACACCTACAACCTTTTATCAGAGTTACGGTGCCTTGGGGGAAAGGAAAAGATCAGACGTTTTGGGGCTTATTACATACTGGCTCAGAAATGACATTAATTCCAGTGGACCCAAAACGTCCCTGTAGTCCACCAGTCAGAGTTGGGGCTTATGGAGGTTACATAAATAATGGAGTTTTAGCTCAGGTCCATCTCACAATGGGTCCAGTAGGTCCCTGGGCTCATCCTGTGGTTATTTCCCCAGTTCCAGAATGCATAATTGGAATAGACGTACTCAGTAACTGGCAGAATCCCCACATTGGATCCCTGGCTTGTGGAGTGAGGGCTATTATGGTAGGAAAGGTCAAGTTGAAGCCACTAGAACTGCCCCTACCTAGCAAAATAGTAAGTCAGAAGCAATACGAGATTCCTAAAGAGACTGCAGAGATTAGTGCCACCTTGAAGGATATGAAGGCTGAAGGGGTGGTGATTCCCACCACATTCCCATTCAACTCTCCTATTTGGCCTGTGCAGAAAACAGATGGATCTTAGAGGATAAGAGATTATTGTACATTTAACCAGGTGGTGACTCAAATTGCAGCTGCTGTCCCAGATATGGTATCATTGCTTGAGCAAATCAACACATTCCCTGCTACCTGGTATTCAGTATTGATCAGAAAAATGCTTTTTTCTCGATTGCCATTAGTAAGAACCACCAGAAACAGTTTTCCTTCAGCTGGAAAGTCAAAGAGTATACTTTCACTCTCCTGCCTCAGGGGTATACCAACTCTCCAACCCTATGTCATAATATTGTTCACAGGGATCTTGATCATCTCTCCCTCCCACAAGACATCACACCTGTCCATTATATTAATGATATCATGTTGGTAGGACCTAGTAAGCAAGAAGTAGTAAAGACTCTACTTTAATTGTACATTGAAAGCAGAAAAATTTTATGATATGTTTATTATGCCTCAAATAAACTTTTTCATAATTAAGTAGGTTATTGTGAATGACTCCTGACTTCTCTTTAATATCTAGCAACCACCATTATAGACTCTATCATTCCCTTTCTGCCATTGGAAATGTTGTGGCTCCTTGTGCAGGGAAGGACAATGCTCAAGAGATCAGGGTATGAAGCTGACCCGTCTGGGTTTGAATTCTTATTCTGCCACTGAAAGTCAGGTGACTTTGAGCAAGTTACTTAGTCACATTGAGCCAGAATTTTTTATTTGCTAAGTGCAGATACTAATTCTATTCTCTACATGGAGCTGTTATGGGTATTAACTGTTTTAACACATGTGAAGCACAGAGAAACTTCTTCCCCACGAAATGCTACCCATTCTTATTCTTACCCTCATGCACTTTGCCTTGCCCAAATTGTCCCTTCCATCTTTTCCTGGCTAATAGTAATTCATAGAGCAAAGGTTTAAAAGAACTTTTTCTCACTTCTATTTCTGGTGAAGATGGAGTAGCAGGGACTAGGCTTACTCTTTCACCTGAAACAACAAAAATAACAGAGAGAAACAGAGAGAGAGAAAAAAAAAAGAGAGAGAAAGAGATGGAGACAGAGAGAAAACATATGAAACAAATAATCCGAAAACCAAATGACATTGGACATCAGGCAACAAATAGAACATTAGAAAAGAGAAACAAACTAGAAGAGCTCTATGATTGTCCAGCTTACTCCTTGAAGAAAAATTTCATACAACGGTGCAGAGAATGGAAACCTAGGCAGAACCTGGAGTTATCCATGACTACAGAAAACAGAGCTGGGGGGGTTAGGTCATGGAAGTTCTCAAGGCAGTGTACCAGCAAGGACAGAGCTGATCATGGAGAGAGCTATGATATCCAAAGTGGGTCACATATTTTCTTGATAGCTAAGTATTTGCCTCAGAATTTACAAGCACGTGTACCCAAACCAGTGAAAGAACAATATGAAAGGATTAGAAACAACTGTGGCAAGTGCTCACACAGGGCTAGGAATAATTCCCATTCACACCACACAGACTGGTATACCTCACAATTCAAGTGTTTGGTGCACAGAAAGATCTTACCTCATTATTGAAAAATATATAGCCCTAGACTGAGCAGTGATCTGGTCCCACATAACAAACATCAAAATCAATGTTTCAACTATTTTCGGGTAATGTAAACTGCACTCTAGAATAAGGCTCAAAAATATTTAGAGGAGTAAAAAATATCTAGCATCCAAAAATGTAAATTCACATTATCTGATGTTTTAGTTTGCTAAGCAACCAAAAGCAGATATGTACCATAAAACGGGTTGACTTTTTTTGTAATTAATTTTTTTTAATTTTTAAAGAAGCTTTAGATTACATAAATGTTACATAAAAAATTTAGGGGATTCTCATATACCCCACACCCTCTCCCTCCCACAATTTCCCACATTAACAACATCCTTCATTAGTGTGGTACATTTGTTAAAATTGATGAACACATATTGAAGCATTGCTACTAATTGTGAACTATAGTTTACATTATAGTTTACATTTTGTCCTGCACAATTTTGTAGGTTATAACAAAATGCATAAAGGCCTGTATCCATCATTGCCATATCATGCAGGACAATCCCAATGTCCCAAAACTACCCCCATATTATACCTATTCTTCCCTTTCCTTCCCCTCAGAAGCTATGGTGGCCACTGCCTTTACATCAGTGATAAAAGTTCTTTCATTGCTAGAAAAATAATAAGTCTATAATAGAATAATCATAAAACTACTTTAGTTCATTGTTCCTTCTCCAAACTTGATGATTTGGGGATGGTATGCCCACTCCATTTCTAATTGAGAGGGGCTTAGATCCCATGGGGTAGAAGGATGGAACTATATTGCTTACAGTTGCAGACACTCTCTGTTCCTTGGGATGGGTGTTGTCCATCATCATCTCCTTGTTAGTTGTCCTGAGTGAGTCCAATAAAAGGGGAGGTAGGTGTTGCAACTCTGCTGAAATTCAGGGCTGAACTGGCAAATAGATGGACAACAGTTTTAAGTCTCTGGGACATATACTTATCAAGTATAGTGTTAATTATAAGTTCAAATAAAAGAGACAGAGGAGTTATGTGTAGGGAAACTATAAGTGAGTCTAACTCTGTCAAACTGGGAGCATAAATTCCAAAGTAAGACCCACTGACAGGGTGCCAAATTCCTGAGCTGCCTGCCCTACTTATAGTGCCTGGATGTCTCTGGAGCCCTCAGGAGCCCTGCTATTTGAGGTAGTATCTAATTTGGCAGTCAATGAGATCCTGCTTAGACATGCATAATCATAACCTGGAATGACAGCCCAACTCACTTTGAAATCTCTTAGCCATAAATACTCATTTATATTTACCATTTCCCCCTTTTTGGTCAAGGTCGTTTTCCAGATACATTGCTAGTTGGCACTTGGTAATATTCCCATATTGCCAGGTAGGATCATCCCCAGGAGTCATGTCCCATACTGAGAGGATGGTAGTACATTTATACGCTGAGTTTGGCTTAGAGAGAGGCCCCATTTGAGCAACAAGGAGGCTTTCTGGAGATAATTCTTAGGCAATATGTAATATCAGGCTAAGTTTCAATTTCACAAGAAAAGGTTCATAAGTAGAATCATCAATATCAAGGGCCTGGTAGAAAGGTCAGTCTTCCTTCACTAGTCACTGTCCTTGTACTTAGGGGGGTTCTTGCCATCATGTTAGAGAACATAGCAGAACTCCCCAGGATGGGAATTCAATATTCCTTTCATTGTTGTGTGAATCTCACCCACTGAGACAATGCCCCATGAATATTTGAACATATTTATATGTCTTAGAAGTATGCCCCAGATGAACCTCTCCCCAAGCATCCCCCATCACTGACACCCTGTACCAATGATTCTCTCCTACCACAGTTGTGACCCTTCTAATAGTGGTTTATTAGCTTACAGTTTCGAGGCTGAGAAAAATGTCCAAATCAAGTCATCACCTGGTGATGCTTTCTCCCCAAAGACTGCTGCTGGTGATCTATCACATGGCAAGTCATATGACAGTGTCTGCTGGTCTCTCCTTTCTCTTCCAGGTTTTGTTGCTTTTAGCTTCTTGCTTCTGTGGCTGCCTCCCTCTTTTTCCGAATTACTTTCTCTTATAAAGGACTTCAGTAAAAGGATTAAAATCCACCCTGAATGAGGTGGGTCACATCTTAACTTAAGATCTTACTCACCACAAGGTCCTACCGACAATGGGTTCATACCCACAGGAACATACTTTCCTAGAGTATATACAGCTTCAAGCCATCACATCTGAAAAGTAATAAAAATTTACAAAACATGCAAATAAGCAGGAAAATATAATCCATAATGAGGAAATAAATCAATCATTGAAACTTTCCTAGAACTGACACAGTTGTTAAAATTGCCAGATAAGGACATTAAAAGGATTATTATAGCATATAATATAAGTCTAAAAGGTATGTGGAGAGGTGAAAAACATAAAAAGAAATATTCAAGGGCCAAATTGAATGACTAGCTATTAAAATTAAATTTTGAACTGAAATATGTACAAAATGGAGTTAACAGCAGAGTAGATATTTCAGGAGAAAAGATTGCACATACTTAAAGACATAGAAATAGAAACCATCCATTACGGAAAAAAGGAGGAAAAATTAAAAGGAATGGAATATCAGTGAGCTATAAAACCACTTCAAGTGACCTGATAAATGTGTAATTGGAGCCTAAGAAAGGATAAGGCAAAAAAAAAAAAATGTTTAAAGAAGTAAAGAATATAATCTTTCCAAATTTGATAAAATTTATAAATCCACATTAAGACTACAGCAAATCACATAATAATCAAATTGCCAGAAACCAGTAATAAAAAAATCTTAAAAGCAAACAGAGAAAAGAGACATTACAGAAAATGACAACAGATTTCGCAGTGGAAATGACGCAAGCCCAAATACAGTGGAGCAAGATTGTTAATATACAGGGAGGGGGGGCTAACTTGGAATGCTATAATCAGTGAAAATATCTTTTCAAATAAGTGCATTTTTAGATATCGAAGAGCTGAAAGAATTGATAACCAAAAGACTGCACTGTAAGACATGTTAAAGGAAGTCTTTTAGGAGAGTAAGATTGAGTTTCTATTTGGGATTATGGAAAATATTTGGTAATGGATAATGGTGATAGTAGCATAATATTTTGAATATTGAATTATATATTTGATGTGACTAAAAGGGGAAATGTCACTTTGCATATATGGTACTAGAATAAAATATTTTTAAAAACCCACAGAACTGCACAACACAAACTATATAGTTAATAGTGCAATTGTGAAAACATGCCTTCATCAATTGTAACAAATGTTCAATGTTAGTACAAGGTGTTAATAATAGGGTGGTATATGGGAATCCTTTATTTTATGCATTATCGTTTTATAAACCCACAACTTCTCTAATCTTAAAAAAGATACCAGATGGACATTGGATCTACACAAGAGAATGGTAAATACTAGGGTAAATATTTTTAAATTTTCTTATTATTTAAATCTCACTAAAAAAGAATTGATTACTTAAAAATATTAACAAGTTACTGTGGAGTTAATAATATATGTGAGGTCAGTTGTGTGGTGGTGTTCCTGGGCCCACATGGGCCCTGTATGCATGATCCCCAGTGAACTAAGCCAACAAGGAAATAGAATAAGAAGAACAAAGTGACAAAGAGAAGACTTAACAAGCATACAAAAACAATAACCAATTAAACTCCAAACTAGACAAAGAAGCTAAGCAACTGACTAAACCCATCAAGATAAAATGATGAACAGACAGCAACAAAAAACTACAAACCAAACCAATAATCAGGAAAACATGCCCATATCCAGTGAACAAACTAAAAACCAGGAAGAGGAGCAGAACATCAAACAAGTAATGAAAGATCTCAAATCATGTATTAGGGACCAATTTGCTGAGGTGAAGGAAGAGATTAAGAATATGAAGAAAGCAATTGGAGAGAATACAGAAGAAATTGCAATCATACAAAACATAACAGATATGATGGTGATGAACAGCACAACTCAAGAAATCAAAAATATACTCTCAGCAAAAAACAGCAGACTCAAAGAGGCAGAGGAGAGATTAAGTGATGTGGAAGACAGAACATCTGAAATCAAACAGATAGTAGAACTTGTCGATAAAGAGATAGAAGAAATTTAGCAGGGGCTTAGAGACCTGAAGGACAATGCAAAACATGCAAACATATGTATTATAGGCATCCCAGAAAAGAGAAGAGAAAGTAAGGGGGACAAAAGGGGTGTTGGAGGAAATAATGGCTGAAAATTTCCCAAACCTACTGAGGGAGATGGATGCACATGTCCAGGAAGCACAATGCACCCCAAACAGCATATCCCAATAGGCCGACCCCAAGACTTATACTTGTCAAGTTATCCAATGCTCAAGACAAAGAGAAAATACTAAAAGCAGCAAGAGAAAAGAGAACCATCACATACAAAGGAGGCTCCATAAGATTAAGTGCTGATTTCTCATCTGAAACCATGGAGGCAAGAAGGCAGTGGTATGACATAGTCAAGGTACTAAAAGAAAAAAATTTCCAACCGAGAATACTCTATCCAGCAAAGTTACCATTCAGAAATGATGGAGAGTGTTCAAAATATTCACAGATAAGCAGAAACAAGAATTCTGCCCTTCAAGAAATACTAAAGGGAGTTCTGCAGGAAAAAAGAAAAAAACAGGAGAGGCAGAGTTGGAGAACATTGTAAGAGCAACTAAAAAAAAAACAAAAATAGAAAAAGAAAATCAAACAGAATATGACAAACACAAGTCCAAAGAAAATATGGCTAATATAAGTAATTCCTTGAAAGTATTAACACTGAAGTCCAATGGATTAAACTCACCTGTCAAGAGACTCAGACTGGAAGAACTGATAAGGAAATATGACCCATCTATATGCTGTCTGCAAGAAACACATCTTAGACCCAGGGATTCAAGGAGGTTGAAAGTGAATGGCTGGAAAACCATCTTACAAGCCAACAACAAACAAAAAAGGGCAGGAGTAGCTATATTAATATCAGACAAAATAGACTTCAAATGCAAAACAACTGTGAGAGACAAAGATGAACACTACAAAGTAGTGAAAAGGATAATCTTTCAAGAAGAAAGAACAATCATAAACATTTATGCTCCTAACAAGGGTGCCTCCAAATACGTGAGAGAAGCACTGGAAAAATTAAGTGATAGAATAGATGCCTCTACAATTATAGTGGGGGACTTTAATACACCACTATCAACTTTGCACAGAATATCTCAAAAGAGAATCAATAAAGAAACAAAGACTTTGAACAATATATCGGAGGATCTGGACCTAATAGACATATACAGAACATTACCCCCAAATACAGCAGTATATACATTCTTCTCAAGTGCACACTGATCATTCTCCAAGATAGAAAACATGCCAGGCCACAGAAAAAGTCTCAATGAATTCAAAAAGGTAGAAATCATACAAAATAATTTCCCTGACCACAGTGGAATGAAGCTGGAAAACTGCAAGGGCCAGAGACCCAGATTTGGCACCAAGATTTGGAAGTTAAAAAACACACTCTTAGAAAAACAGTGGGTCAAGGAGGAATTCTCAAAAGAAATTAATAACTACCTTGAAACTAATGAAAATGATAATATAACATATCAAAACTTATGAGAAGCGCAAAAGCATTACTTAGAGGGAAATTTATAGCCATAAATTCATTCATTGAAAAAGAAGAAAGAGCTACAATTGAAGACCTAACTGCACACTTGGAGGAATTAGTTAAAAAACAACAAACTAACACCAAAGGAAGAAGAAAGAAAGAAATAACAAAGATCAGAGCAGACCTAAATGAAATAGAAAATAAGAAAGCACTTGAAAAAATAAAACCAAGAGATGGTTATTTGAGAAGATCAAAAAAATTGACAAACCCTTAGCTAGACTAACAAAGAAAAAAAGAGAGAAGATTCAAATACACAAAATAAGAAATGAGAAAGGAGATATCACCATTGATCCCACAGAAATAAAAACTATCATAACAGGAAATTTTGAAAGACTATATTCCAACAAAAACAACAATTTAGAGGAAATGGACAAATTCCTAGAAACACATAAGCAACCTACCTTGACAAAAGAAGAATTTGACAATCTCAACAAAACAATCACAAGTAAAGAGATAGAATCAGTCATTAAAAACCTCCCAACTAAAAAGAATCCTGGGCCAGATGGCTTCACAGGTGAATTCTACAAAACATTCCGGAAATAACTAACACCAATCTTGCTTAAACTCTTCCAAAAAATCGAAATAGAAGGAACATTGCCTAACTCATTCTATGATGCCAACATTACTCTAGTATCAAAGCCAAACAAAGATACCACAAGAAAGAAAAAGTACAGACCAATCTCTCTAATGAAACTTGATGCAAAAATACTCAACAAACTACTTGCTAATCGTATTCAACAACACATTAAACAAATTATACACCATGACCAAGTGGGGTTCATTCCTGGTATGCAAAAATGGTTCAACACAAGAAAATCAATGAATGTAATACACCAAATAAACAGATTGGAAGAAAAAAATCACATGATCATATCTATAGATGCAGAAAAAAGCATTTGACAAAATACAGCACCCTTTCTTGATAAAAACACTGCAAAAGATCGGTATAGGAAACTTCCTGAACATGATAAAGAGTATATATGAAACGCCCACAGCTAACATCATTTACAATGGTGAAATCCTAAAATCTTTCCCTCTAAGATCAGGAACAATACAAGAATGCCACTATCTATTTAACATAGTCTTAGAAGTACTTGCTTGAGCACTGAGGCAAGAACCAGACATAAAAGGCATTCAAATTGGAAAGGAAGAAGTAAAAATGTCACTATTTGCAGATGATATGGTCCTATACATAGAAAACCATGAGAAGTCTACAACAAAGCTTCTAGAACTTATAAATGAGTTCAGTAAAGTCGTAGGTTACAAGATTAATGCCTAAAAATCAGTAGCATTTCTGTACACCAATAATGAGCAATCTGAGGAGGAAATCAGGAATCAAATACCATTCATGATAGTAAATAAAAATATCAAATACCTAGGAATAAATTTAAAGAGGTAAAAGACTTATACACAGAAAACTTCACAACACTGTTTAAGGAAATAAAGAACTCCTGAATAAATGGATGAATATTCCCTGTTCCTGGATAGGAAAACAAATATTATTAAGATGTCTATCCTACCAAAGCTGATCTACACATTCAATATAATCCCAATAAAAAGCAATGTATCATTCTTTAATGAACTAAAGAAACTAACAATGAAATTTATTTGGAAAGGAAAGAGACCCTGAATAGCCAAAGACATATTGAAAAAGAAAAATGAAATTGGAGGAATCACACTACCAGATTTCAAAACATACTACAAAGCTACAGTAGTGAAAACAGCATGGTATTGGCACAAGGATAGACACATTGACCAATGAAACCAAATTGAGAGTTCTGATATAGATCCTCATATATACAGCCATATGGTATTTGACAGGGCCACGAAACCCTCTCAACTTGGAGAGTATGGCTGCTTCAACAAATGGTGCCTGGAGAATTGGATATCCATATGTAAAAGAATGAAAGAGGATTACCAGCTTATACCTTATACAAAAATTGACCTAAGATGGATCAAAGACACAAATATAAGACCCAAGACCATAAAGACCTTGGAAAGCAAAGTAGGGAACCATCTACAGGACCTTGTAATAGGAAATGGCTTCATGAACTTCACACCAAAGGCACGAGCAGCAAAAGAACAAATAGATAAATGGGACTTCCTCAAAATTAAAGCCTTCTGCACCTCAAAGGAGTTTGTCAGGAAAGTGAAAAGAGAGCCTACAAAATGGGAGAAAAAATTTGGTAACCATATATCTGATAGGAGACTTACATCTTGCATATATAAAGAACTCCTATAATTTGAAAATAATAAGACAAACAGCCCATTTAAAAAATGGGAAAAAGATTTGAACAGATTCTTCTCCAAAGATGATATAGAAACGGCTAAAAAATACATGAAAAAATGTCCAAAATCCCTAGCCATTAGGGAAATGCAAATCAAAATAACAATAAGATACCATCTTACTCCCATAAGACTGGCTATCAAAAAATCAGAAGACTACAGTTCTTGGAGAGGATGTGGAGGAATGGGAAAACTCATCCACTGCTGGTGGGAATGCAGAATTATCCAGATATTCCAGAGGACAGTTTGGCAGTTTCTCAAAAAACTAGCTATAGATTTGCCATATGACCCAGCAATTCCACTGATGGGTATATACCCAGAAAATCTGAAAACAAGGACACAAACTGATATATGCACACCAATGTTCATAGCAGCACTATTCACTATTGCCAAAAGTTGGAATCAAATGCCCATCAACAGATGAATGGATAAATAAAATATGGTATATACATACAATGGAATACTACTCAGCTATAAGAACAAATATAGTACAAACAACTGTGATAACATGGATGAATATTGAGAACCTTATGTTGAGTGAAACAACCCAGGTATTGAAGTACAAATACAACATGGCCTCTCTGACATGAAATAAGTAAACCAAACTGTCTCAGAGAGCTAGAGACTCAATGATAAACTTTAAGGTAGTTGGAGGGTAGAGAAAGGTTGTGAGTTGACAGCTACTTGGGTGAAATCTATGATAAGATGGACGTAATATTTGTACAGGGAAGGGACAAAATGGGGGCATAGGGATAATTTTGGGTGGGGCTGCATGGGCTTCAGGATTGCTAGGGATGGGAGGATCAGTCAGATAGCCCATGAAATTGGGGAGAGTGTGTTGGGAACAGTTGATCGTGGGAGATTGTCAGGTATGTGGTTGAAATTGTGGTGCAGAGAAAACTCTTTAGAGAATACAATATGGAAGGTTGCCTGTTTGGGATGCTTGGGGTGGGGCAGCATCTGACACAGGGCAATCTTCTGGGGAGTGTGTGAGTGCTCATTTTGTCATAGTGGATTATATCATTGGGTGGAGACCCATACAATGAGAGTGAAGGTATACGCACATCCTGGGGAGGACTAATGTTCTCAAACAGAGGGAATTGTATCTCTTGAGAGAATCAGTGGCTCCCAATGGGTTAGGGCAGTCAAGTATGTCAAGCCCTCAACATTTTTGCAAGTATCTCTGAATATGGTCCCTAAAGTAATGACGATTGATTATCATGGTGGGCCCTGAGGGAAGGGCAAAAGAGGTGTTGAATACATGGAATCAGGGTAACTGTGGGATAATGGAAGTGTTCCACAAGATCATGCCATGATGGATATAGGTCATGTTAAATTACACCAAAAATGTATAAAAGTCTATAGGCTAAAATGTAAACCATAATGTAAAACATAAGGTAACTAAAAATTTAGAAAATTGTATAGTTCAAAATATAAGCTATATTCTCAAATGGAACCATGTTTGAAAGCTTTCATTTCAATATTTGTACATTAGCTGCAGCAAATATAATATGAATATGTGAAAAGATCACATAGGACAAAGGGTTTGATGTCGGATATATGAGAGTTCCATATATTGTATATGTGAATTACTGTGACTTAAAACTAATGTCAAGAGCAACTTAATAATCAGGATAAAAGAAAGAAAGAAAGTAGGTAGACACTGAGGAAGAAATGGAAGAAATTGCCTTGCCACTGTATATACAGGGCAACACCTATAGCAGTGATGAAAGGCAAAATGTCAAAAAAAAAAAAAGCTTTTTCCTTTTTTCATTCCTTTGATACTCCAATTTATTTTTCCTTTATTTAATTTTTCTAAATTTCTATATATTCTATATCTAACCTTTAAACCCATCACTATATTCCATTTTTCTATGAATGGAACCTAACAATATATTGGACTTCCTTTTTGAAGAAGTTTTGGACTACAGAGAGGTTCAACTAAGGCAGGGGAGGAGCACTTGTGTGGGGTGTCATTAGTGAGGGGTACACAGTTGGGAGGGAGTTCTCCAGGGCATGTATACAGGGTAAATAGAAAGGTTTGGATATTTTTATGGTGGTTTCAGTTGGAAACAACACATGAGAGAGTGCTGAATTCATGACCAGGGGAGCTCTATCACATTCCCCAATGGAACAACAACAAACACCCAAGTGTAACGGCAAAGACCAATAAAGATGGATGGTCCAATGATGAGCCCTTGATACTGATGGCTCTGATTATGAGCCTGTGTGCCTGGAATATGAACTAGGTCTATAGCTGTGGGGTGCCTAAGAGTTAACTCCTGAGAGACTCCATGTTGCTCAAATTAGGCCACTTTCTAAGCCAAACTCAGCATGTAGATGCATTGCCTTCCCCCCAGCGTGGGACATGACTCCCAGGTATGAGCCTCCCTGGCATCGAGGGATTACTACCAAGCACCAGCTGATGATGTAACTACAAAAAGATCATGAACAAAGAGGTCAACTCAGACTGGCAGAATATCTCAGCCTACATGTAATATTGGGTGTTAAAAACGGCTTTTTGACTTTGGATAAAAAGGAGACATTGGAAAGGTCAAGTGAGTTTATATGGCTAAGAGTCTCCAAAAAAGAGTCAGGAGGTCATCAGGCAGTGATGCTTATGCATGCCTCGGCAGCATACCAGAGATAGCCAAGGTAAATGGAAACCCAGGTGCTGGTTCTCCTGAGGGCTGCAGTGATCCACAGGTTCTATGGCCAAGGCAGATGGCTCTGGAGTTCAGGGCCATGTCAGTTGGCCCTACTTTGGAGTTTGTGTTCCTGAGTGTGATGGAGTCTGACTCAGATATGACCTTTCTACACATGCCCCTTCTGTTACTTTTACCAGACCTGTAGTTGGCATTTGGGTTGGTGTATACTCAGGAGACCTAGTCTCTGAACTGTCCATGTGACAGACAGGCCCTGGGCCTCAGCAGACTTGCAGCTCCTACCCTCTGGTTTCTTGGACTTATCCTGGCCAGCTGACAAGGAGGTGAAAAGGGTCAACCACCATACCCGGGAGCCAAGAGTGCCTACAGCTGCAAGCAGGAGAATTGCATCCATCATCCGTGTGGAATCTAAACCCCTCTTGATGTACACATAGCCATCCCAGGTCCACAAGATGGAGGAATAGAGTATGGATTAGAGTGGACTTACTGGTGTTCTGCTGGGGAACTATTGTGATTAGTAAATGAAGAAATTGTAGTAATGATGTGGAGAGGGTGGCCACGGTGGCCGCTGATGGTCGGGAGAGGGAAGAAGAGATATGGTGTGGGGGCATTTTCAAGATTTGGAGTTGTCCTAGGTGGTGCTGCAGGGACGGATGCTGGACATTGTGTGTCCTGTCGTGGCCCACTGGGTGGAGTGGGGGAGAGTGTGGTCTACAATGTGGGCCACTGTCCGTGTGGTGCAGCTGTGCTCCAGAATGTATTTGCCAGGTACAGTGGATGTGCTGCAATGATGGAAGAGGTTGTTGATGTGGGAAGAGGGGTGGGGGGGTATATGGGGACCTCATATTTTTTTAATGTAACATTTAAAAGAAAATAAAGAAGAAAAAAAATTTTTAATGATATATGTGAAATAAAAGGTATGACAACTTTAACACAATGAGTGGGAAGAACGAAATGCAAAAATATAATAAAGAACATATACTACGTGTGAGGAGGCATATTATAAGTTAAATTAGATGATTTTAATATTCTGAAATAACCACTAAAGTAGCATAACCCAACAAAAGAGATAAAGTGGAATGTTTTTAAAAAGTAAGTTAATCTAAACGCAGTCAGGAAAAAAAAAAAAGAAGTAAAGGGAACAAAGAACAAATGGGACAAGTAGAAAACTAATAGAAGATGATATGTTTAAACTAGCCATATAAACAATCACATAAAATGCAAAGGTTTAACACCCCAATTAAAATGCAGATTGGATTGTCAGATTAAATAAAGGAAACACACACAATTATAATTTTGTTATAACGCTGTCTACAAGAAACACATTTTAATTGTTAAGAAAAATAGGTTAAAATTAAAATGATGTAAAAGGATATACTAAATTAACACAGGAATAAATAATGTCGAAGTGACTATATAAATAACAGTCAAAGTAAGTTTCAGAGCAAAGAATATTATCAGAGCAGAAGATTATTTCATAAAGATAAAGGTGTCAAATCATCAGGAGGAAACAGCAATGCTAAACGTTCTTTTACCTAATACAGAGCTTCTAAATGCATGAAACGAAAACTGATAGAACTGCAAACTGGGAAAGAATCACACAAATCCACAGTTACAGTTGAAGATTTTAACACTGCTCACTCAATCACTGATAGTGCTAGTAGACAGTAAACTAGCAAGGATATAGAAGACTTGAACAGCATTATCAGTTAATTTGACCTAATTACCATTTACACACTTACCCTAACAGAAGATACATCCTTTCCAAATTCATTAGAATATTTACTAAGATAAACCAAGTTTTGAGCCATAAAAATGTCTCATTGAAACATAACAGAACTAAAGTCATAAAATATGTACTCTGACTACAATGAAAACTACATCCTTTAGTAATATACATGCAAAAATTATTTTAAAATTTTAGCAAATCAAATCTAATATATGAAACTATAAAACAACATGGTCAAGCTGGATTTAAACCTGGAATGCCAGATTGATTTAATTTTTAAAAGTCAATTAATGTGATTCATCATATTAAGAAAAATATGCGATCATCTCAGAAAAGGCTTTTGAGAAAATCTAGCATCCATCCTTGACAAGAACTCTCAGGATTCTAAAAAGAGAAGGGGACAGTGCAGCAGCTTCTTAAAAACCTATCATATGACCCAGCAATTTCACTCCTGGGTATTTACCCAAGAGAAATAAAATAAAAACACACGCCCATTCAAATACTTGTATGCAAATATTCATAGCCATTCTTTTTTTTTTTTTTTTTTGGAATAGTAAAAAGCTGGAAACAATCTTCAGCAGGTAAATGTAAATGAATATACAATTTTTTGTATATCTATACACTGAGTTTGACAAGGCATTAAAAAGGGGATTGAATTATTGATACACACAACATGGGTTAATCTCAAAATAATCATGTTAGGAGAAAGAAATCAGACAAAAATTGAATACTACACTGTATAAGTCCATTTACTTAATTCTAGAAAATAATAATTAACCTACAGCTACAGAAAGATCAGTGTCTGCCTAAGGAGAGGTGAGGGGGAGATTACAATGCACCATAAGAAGCTTTTGGGCACATAGCTTTGGTCATTATCTCAACTGTGATTAAAGTTTCATGAGTGGACACAATTGTCAAAACTTATCAAATCATGCACTTTAAGTATGTGCACTGTACCATATGTAAGTCATAACTCATTAAAACTGTTTTAAATGAAATAAAGGCTTCAATTGAACCCAGATTCAATCCAATTCTGCAAGTTGTTGGTGGCAGATATCAGTTAGACTCAGCCTTCTCAGCCACAACATGGAGAAAATAACAATACTTTCTTTATGGTGGTATTGTTTTCATAAAATGAAGAAATATATTAAGCATTTAGCCCAAGCTTGGATCATAAGAACTGCTCAGTAAATGCCAACCATAATCTTGCTGACCTCTTTGAAGGCTCAACATAGGCATTATCCTCCCAGCAAGACTTCTCTTAGACCCAAGAGTCAAATCCCTCCTCTGTGCTACAAGGGCAGCCTCTAGTCCGACCCTAATTACGTCAAAATGGTCATGTTTGATGGCAGTGACCCTACAGGATGGTCCCTGAATCATCAGTCCTGAGTCTTTCAATCAAATGCAGTATCGAGTGCTCATTAAATGTTTGTTTTCCTCAACCAAACTCAATTTGCCATCAATGACAATTTTACACAATTATTTTGAATTAATACACATTATACTTTAAGGCAAAGATCTCAGAAAGGAGAAACAGTTTCAAAAAGGGTCATGTTCTGTTGTATGACGGCTTTATCTGTTTGTGGGCAGCAGTCACAGGAGGCCACTGGGGTATGAGGCTCTGATATTGTTGGGCTTCTATATATTTGCAGAACTGATGTCAGTTAAAAGACTATAATTTTATTGATAATTTAAATGGTATATAAAATACATTAATCTCTTGGGCAACATGTTTGTAAATTGCCCCATTATTTTTAGTTTGTGGAAACCCACAAATAAATATCCTCCCCTGATACAAAGAGTGAAAATAAAGAACTCAGAGTTGTCTTCTTTTAGCCAAACACATTTTTCCCAAAAGATGCATATTTTCTCTTCAAAAGAGGAGTACGTTAGTATTTTTCTTTTGAAGACAGATATGAAGGCCTCCAAGCAGTTACTGCCCTGGTCATTTGGGAGTACGCTTCTGCTGGAATTTCCTACAGTATATACGGTGCATAAATGTTCTGGTATTGAATACTTTTTGTAGGTATAGTTTTGTTTTAGGTGTTGAATGTAACAAATCCCTGACTCCTGGAAGTTGCAGTGTAGTAGGGAAGAAAGACAATAAAAAGGAAAATATATAACATGTTGTCAGTGATATATTTTATGAAGAAAGTAAAGCAGGATAAGGGGACAAGAGTGTAACAGAAAGAAGCAAGTAAAATTGGGGAGAAACGAGGGAATAAATGGAAAGGCTAAGCCACAGAGACATCTGGAGGAAAAGACTCCTAGAGGGAATAGGAAGCACAAAGGTAAACTTTACCCTACTGTTTGTAATCAAGAGATGGTCAGATGGAAAGAGAGATGCACTGTGAGAAGCAGTGTTCTAGTGTAAATGTGAGGATGGGTGCTGGGGACAAGACCCCTCTGGAGTCAGGACCCGGCACACACCCCTCTGAATCACGGCTCTTTCCTGGACCAAGAGAAATGACTTTTCCAAGGCAAGGACCCAGTCTGCTCACCACCCCCGGCACAGCACAATCCTAAAAGGAAGGACTTCCCAGCTCTGGGGATGCTCGCTCTCTCTGGAAGACCAGGAACCCAAAGTCAAATCTCCAGCAGGATCTCTTTTCTAACTTTCTTATATGCTCAGAGGTTTGAGGTTGGGAGAGGCATCTCAGTGTCAGGTGGATTGTCCACCTCTGCAGAATGAGGCAGACCAGCCCCTTTCTGTCCTCTCAGTTTATCCTGCCCACCAACACCCCCTGCCTAGCACACATTAATCAGCTACCCCATAAGGACCAGCTTGTGTGAGATGATGGTGCACTATCAACGCAGACTGAGAAACCCTAGAGGAGCAAGGTGGAAAATGTAAGGAAAGGAGAGATGGGTTACTGACTTTACATTTTCTTTCACTTAAGTATTTAGATAGCACAGACCATGGGGCAACAGCATGGAGCCTGCTGGGCAGGGGAAGTCGGGAGCATGACTTCCCCTAGTCACTCACTGAGCAGCTTTTCCCCCTCTCTGGGGACTGGTTCCCAGGTTTGTACAGGAAGCTTTCAGGTCAGACTGGCCTGTGTCCATACCCCAGCTCTTCCACCTACTAATTCAGGAAAGAACAAGTCCTGGCTCCCTTCTGGACCCGGGTTCCCCATCTGTCCTTATCCCCTAGGGTCGCTGTGGGGATGAAGATGCACGTCACATCCCCTCTCTGAGCCCCAATGGGGGGTGATGCATCTGTACCCCCAGAAGGCCTTCCTGCCAGGAAATGCCCCTTGGTTTCGAGCCTCAAAGGGCTTCCCTGGGGCCAGTGTGCTGATGGAGTTGGCTGAGACTGAGCATGCAGGGCGAGCACACACAGAGGAAGCCCCACGGCCCAATGCCCAAGGGAGATGCAAGTGACCCTCAGGAAGGACGGACATGGACCCCCGTCCCTGGGATTGCTGCAGGGATTAGGAGCCCCCAAGGACAGGCCATGGGAGAACCACTCCATTCAGGACCTGGATGGTAGAAGCAATAGCAGTAATCAATAATAATAACAATAGCACTTGCCAGTTTCAAGCAATGTGCAATGTTCAACGTCCTTAAAATCTATTAACTCTCCCAATCATTACATACTTTGCTGTACAGCTGCTGTATTTCTCTGTGCATCACCTCTTGGCATCCCTGGAAGAAGATGCTGGGCTGAATTTGGAGTACAAGATGCTTATTAGGGTAGCCCTCAGGAACATGCGAAGCAAGAACCAGGAGAGGGAGCCAGGCTGGAGCAAGCTAGCAGCGCCCTGGAGCAAGCACTGACCATCGGCTGTCCACACTGGGGTCCAGATGGCCAACCCCTCATCCCCAGCCATCTTGGCCTTTCCTTGGCTGCCCTGCGAGGCTGCAAGCTCAGGAGAGGAGGAACCCGAGGGCCGAAGATCCGAAGCTCTCTGCGGACCTTCTGGAAGGGCACATCCTTCCTTGAGGGGAGACTGGGCAGCTCACTGCATTTTACAGGTAAGAAACAGGGGCACGAAACCCCTTCCTAAAGAGCTGACAGTGGCAGAGGGGACCTCAGTCCAGCAAGTGCAGCTTCTACGGCGGTGCTGTCCCGCTAAGATCCGCTGCGGCCTAATGCGGCCACGTGCTCCAGGCCTTGTAACCTGTAAAGTTCTTTCACCTCCAAGACAGCATCTGACCTGCCTGACGAGCTCCATGCGAGGAGCCCCAGCCTCAGGGGCAGAGAGACGGCAGGAGCTTGTTCCACCTCGCACAGCAGCTAAGGGGAGGAGGCAGGGTTTGCCCCAGCACCGCCTCACGCCTGACTCCAATGTCCTTGGCTGCATGCCACCTCCCCAGGCCTCCCCCATCCTGGCCCTCAGCCCAGGGCCGCTCTGGGCACCTGTCTGGCCACGATGGTAACGGTGCTGCCAGAGTGCTGAGCACCTGCCCTGCATCCTCACACGCCACCCTCTCCTCCCCTCCGCGGGCTGGTGGGACCAATGCTGCTCCCCAAGAGTGTCTTTAATGGGGGGAGATGCATCTGTCCCCAGAAGCCCTCCTGCCAGGAGGGAAGGCGCCGGTGAATGGGAAGGAAGTGCCCACCGTTCCAGTCCTGACTCGACCTCGGCAAATGGCTCTGTGCCGTCCCTGTCAAAATGCCACTGACAGACAGACATTTCTCAGTGCAGAGAGGACATGCAGATGAGGCCGCAACGGTGCATCATGGAGAGAATAAGGATAGCGTCTTAACGGCCCTGAGATAAAATGCAATCAAGGAAGGAAATGTACCCTAAAATTGTGATAATGGGCTTTGAGGAGAGTCCTGTCCCCCTTCCCCGGCCATCACTGGGTTGTCCCTTGGCACCCTGTCTCCCCCAGAGATATGGGGATGCAGAGGGCTTTCTGAGCGCGTGTCTGGGCAGCCCAGGGCAGAGGCTCTGGTATGGGGTCATCTGCTCCTGGGGACTGCAAACTGACAAAAGCCATGCAGAGTCGTGGGACCCCTGCACCCCCCAGTCCCCTGACCCTCAGCTGTGGCCATTTCCCTTTGGAATTGATCCCACAGGGGTGTGAACGAAACTCGAGGGCTACTCAGGGGTCCCCTTTCACAGCTGGGCCACCTCGGGTGACTGCTCATTTCTTAATACCTAAAATGGAAACCCCAGAACAAAGTCTCAGCCTCTTCACAGTCTGGACCTGACATGTATTTTTAGCATCATGGTCAGCTGCTGAGTGTCCCCAGCTGTAGAGAAAGCTTCCTGTTCCTCAAACACAGCCTAGACTTGCCCATCCTGTGCTCTGAGGGGGCTGCCTTCCCTCCCCTTCTCAGCCTAGCACTCAGGTCCAATGCGTCCCCTCCATGCACACCCTGGCACCCTCCCACCCCCCTCCATGCATGTCATCACCTCCTCCCCTTTCCTCCCTCCCTCCATGCTTTCCCTGAGTTGTTTCAGAGTGACAGGAAGATGAGTGAGAGGAGAGTGACCAGACTGTCTAAAAGTGGGAGCTAGTGTCTGTGCTCTCTGTGCCCCTACCACCCCTCAGAGTGCGTACGATATGGGAACAGGTGATGTCCTTGGTTCCAGCAAGCCAACTGCTGTCCTCCTGGTTGCTGCCCAGCTCCCTGCATGAATCATAGCTGCCATCCTTGATTACTAATGCTAGTGGGCAGATCTGACCACAGGTGCACTGATAGCACACACTCTCCACAGGTGAGGCCATGGCCAAGAAGCTGGGGGGAGGAAAAAGGGAGCCATCAGGAGGTACTGACCCACTGAGCAGCCAGAGGGGCTGAGAAGCGGCCCAGGAATCCAAGGCCTCTGCCCGCCCCAAGCCTTCCCTGTGAAGTCAGGTCTCTGCTGAACAAGAAGGCATAGTGGAGACAGAAGCAGCCCAAGAAGAGGGCCTGGGTTAAAGACAAAGCTCTGCCTTCTCTTGGCCTCAGTTTCCTCATCTGTAAAATGTGGAAAGAGGGTAAGCATATTTTATGGTTCTGTAATTCTGATCCAGGGTAATAAGTCACCTGGACTGGTCAAGGTTTAAGGAAAAGCCACTTAAGAAGCCTTGAAGCCCAGGGAGGGTGGAACTCTGGGGGCTGGATGGCTGGACCCCAAGGGGCAGAGGAGAGACCCGGAAGGCAGACCCTGCACCCAGGAGTCACCCTGAGCAATTGTGACCCCTCCATTTGGAGAAGGGAGTGCCTGCAGAGAATTCTGGAGCCCTGGCCTCCCACATCTCTGGAGGCTTCTCTACTTTGTGCCCTGAAGTGAGGCCCAGCCCATCTGGGCCTCAGATGTGCAGGTTGGATAAGGCCTTCTGTTGTTGTGGGGTGGCAATGTGGACCTCCAGCCACCCGCTCCCACTGCCACTGTCCCCACAGGCCTGTGGGTCAGGATGCTGCTCCTAGCCACCTCCCTTCCCTGTCCGCTCCCCACCCCAGGTGCTTCAGTTCCAGGGGTCTGCAGGCCTCCCGCAGCCTCTCTGCTGGCTGCTTTGCTTTGCAGTCTAGACACATGAGCTGTGTGTGCAGCAGGCAGGCTGGGCCTAGGCAGCAGCCCCCTCCCTACTTGGGGCTGGGGGGAGCACAGGGGGCTGTGAAAAGCTTATACAGTTCCCTCACGTTTTGGTAACCTTGGTGAGAAAAGGAAAGCCTAGCATGGTGCTAGGCCATTATCAGAAAGAGTTCAAATTAGAATGTTTCTTCTGTGTGATCATCAGACTAGATCAGAATATGACAGAAGGGGATTAGATTCAACTCCAAGGGCTGGGGACTGAGGCGTCAGTGGCTCCTGCCTACTGTGATTCCCCAAAGCACAGCCTCAGACTCGCCTCTGACAGAGCCGTAGGCTGTGTACCAGGACACCACGCAATAAAGATGCATGGCTTCCCCCCCCCCCATTGTCGTCCACCTAGGTGGACACGCCAGGGCCCCCACTGCTCCCGCAACCCTGCACTCCAGCATGTCAGGGTCATCCTTCTTTCCTCATGGGAAGTTTGCCTGACCACCCTGCCCAGAAAGCCTCAAAGGAACCAAGACCATAGGCTTGTGCTGATTATCCAGAGCAGTGAAGCAAAACCCAGAGCAGCCTTCATTTACAGAGTGGGAGTACTTTGTCAGTGTGACCTGATGAGTTTGGGCACCCCTGTCCTTCCACCTCCTGCCTCGAGGCCACATGTATACACAGACACTCATATGCACACCCTCCCATTCTCACTCACACACTCACTCACTCACAGATTTCCCAGGCCAGCACTCACTAGGAGCCTTGCATGTGCCTCATTGGCACCGGAGGATCCCTTGTAGCAGGCGAGGTGGCTGATATGGCAATGGCAGAGAAGAGATGCTGCAGCCTCTGTGCCCTGAGGACTGGGATTCAGGACAGCTCTACCATTCACCAGCTGGGTGGCCTTTGCTTAGTCACCTGACCTCTCTGGGCTCCATTGATAAACCAGCCTGATGGACAAAGTGATTGCTAAGGACCTGCTCAGCTCTTATGGCCGAAGGGTACATATAGGTTGCTGGCATTGAGGTGAGAGGAGTTAAGAGGCAGGGTAGTGAGAGAAAGGATGAAGTTAGGAGGAAGGGGAGGCAGATACTCAAGAAGGAAGGGGAAGTGGGTAACAGAGGAGCTACCTGTGAAAGAAGAACCTCCCGACCCTACATAATCCTTCCTGACCAGAGAGGGTTTTTTCAGAGACCCAGGAGCCACCTGAGCAATCTTGGTGATCCTGGACTGAAAGCAGTGACTAGTTACTTGAAAACACCTGAGCTAGACCTGGCACCATGAAAGATGATGTTGAGCTTGACCTTGGGGCCCTGTCCATCAGGAGGCATTCCAAAGTCTTCTCAATCCATTCCCAAATAGGTCTTTTGAGAGTCCCCTCCACTGTGTGTCACTGTTTCTATACCTATACAGGATGCTTTGGATGGTTCTTAATCTAGACCATGTTACTTTTGCATTTACTGCATTGATTCATTTGTCCCATATTTACTCACCTCTTACCATAGGAAGGCATTGATCTAAGCACTGAGGTTACAGAAATGGACAAAACAGACAAAACTCTGTTCTCAAGGCACCAACATTCTAGTTGATCTTTGTCATATGACTAAGCCTCTCAAGCTCTCTCAAAAAACTACCTACCACTCAATGTCTTTCAAGTGCTCTGGCTAACTGCCTCCTTAATAAAAGTAAACTGAGGAACCAAAGGAAAATATCTACCTAAGGTCATCCAGTTAGTATATGAAAAAACAGATCAGAAATGATGGATGGGTCAAAGGCTTCATAGTATCTCTATCTGGTGCAAGTACCTCTTGGAGCAGGCAGCTATCCATCAATCTTCACCTCAAATCCTTCCAGAGCTCCAGGGGTTGGTTGTTCTCCATCATGGGTTAGCTCCTATGTGGTTGTCACTTGATGATTTGGAAGGTGAAGGCAAACATCTCACTCTCTTAAGAGCACATGGAAGTATCCTTACCCTCTAAGTTAAAGTAATGATGGGTAGGGGTGGGGGACTTTAAATTAGAAAATTCAGTGCAGCCAGAAAGCTCCCCACCAAGACTCCCCCAGAATGAATTGTGAGTCATTCATCTGCTCTCCACTAGCCCCATTTCTATTGCAGAAAGCCAATGGACCTGCCTGTTTGGGGTGTTTTTCCCCCTCTGAGCTGCTGGAAGTTCTACTCCACATTTTCTTGTTCATTAAATTTTCTTTTGGATTAAGTCAGACTGTAAAATCAGCTCTATGTCATAGTACTTTTTTGTATGTGTCTGAAAGAGCCTCCCCTTGAGGCAGAGAGAAGCATTGAGGATGGAGAGGAGAGGGATAAAAGGGAGAGGAGTCTGAGTGGAGAAACTTTTCTTTCTTCGTTTTTCTTTTCCACATCTCCTGTTCCCAACCCAAAACTCCAAGCCCATTACAAATCTTTGGATGTCTAATGGCAGTAATGGGCAGATGATACAGCAAAAGGACATAGACCTACACCCTTCTTCAAGGGCAGGTAAGTATATATAAAAGAAGTTGGATCAGTGGAAGTGAAAAAGAGAAAAATATCTTATATGTTCTGAGGAGGAAACAAGAATTAATTTCTAGTTGAGACAAAAACACAATTCCTCAACCAATATCAAGTGTAAAAATATCTAGCCCTGGGGAGATATGATATACCAGTACCTAATAGATTCTCAGTTAATGTTTGAGGAATGAATAAAAAACAAGTTCAGCAAGGCTAGAATGTAATTCATTCACTGAGTGTGTAGTTTCTGAATCTCTAGGTTGAGATCCCAAGCAGGCTTATTCTTTGTGGTGGCAAAAGTCACAGACCCTGAGGTCTGATGTACTGGGTTGCCAAGCCCTACTATATCACTTACTAGTGATCTCATCTTGTAGAAGAAAAAGCATGATGACATAATGCCAAACCCCAAATAAGAATAAACAGTTCTTCCCAGGTCTCAAATGAGGCATGCCAGGCATGAAGCTTTCTGATGGCCTTGTTTCAACTAAGAATAGGTTTAGTCATCAAAAGGGAAAGAAAGGCACACAGCTTGGAACATCGTGACCAATGGCAATAAGTTAGAGGATTAGAGGTTTTTCCTTTTTAGCCTGGTAAGTATTTCTTGCTAACAAAGGGTGATAGTTTTTCTAAGGCCGAAATCCTTCTAGAAAATTTGATGATACACCTAAATAGATGTCTTTTCTACAGTACATTAGTAGAATAAAAGTAAGTCCACTCTAATTCATATTTTATTCCTCCACTCTGTGGACCCTGGGATGGTGATGTCCACTCCACCTCTATATCAAGAGGGGGCATAGACCCACATGGTTGATGGATGCGATTCTCCTGCTTGGAGTTGTAGGTACTCTTGGTTCCCTGGTGTGGTGGTTGACCATCTTCACCTCCCTGTTAGCTGACATGGGTAAGCCCAATGAACCAGAGAGTAGGAGTTGCAATTCTGCTGAGGCTCAGGGCCCAGATGGCACATGGCTATTCCAGAGATAAAAGTCTTGGGTATATGCCAACCATGCCAACCATGGATTCAGTGCCAACCATGGATTCAGTAAAGGTGACAGAAGAGGCATGTGTAGAAAGATCACATCTGAGTCCAAGTCCATCACACTCAGGAACACAAATTCCAAAGTAGGGCCCACTGACAAAGCACTGAACTCCAGAGCCAACTGCCATGACCGTAGAACCTGTGTGTCTCTGTAGCCCTCAGTAGTACCAGTACCTGGTGTTGTATCTACTATTGTGACTAGCAATGGAAGAAACTGTAGCATTAATCTGGAGAAAGTGTCCACAGGAGTTGCTGAGGGCAGGGAGAGGGACATTTTCGGGACATGTAGTTGTCCTAAATGATATTGCAGGGACAGATGCTGGACATTATATATCCTGCCATAACCCACTGAATGTACTGGGGGAGAGTGTAAACTACAATGTAAACTATAATCCATGCAGTGCAGCAGTGCTCCAGAATGTATTCACCAAAGGCAATGAATGTGCCACAAGGATGAAAGAGGTTGTTGATGTGGGAGGAGTGGAGGGTGGGATGTGAGGTATGTGGGAACCTTTTGTATTTTTAAAAGACATTTTTTTGTGATCTATGTATCTTCAAAAAAATACAATAAAAAAATAAAGTACATTGGGGTGAAATGAGGTAGAACACAAGGAAAAACAAGATTCTCTTCAGAAAGCCATTTGAGACCTCTGCTTCTAAGTAACATGTAGCAATTCAGTTCAGCCCAATATTCTTATTGCAGCAACTAGAAAAGGTTTATATAAATACAAATATTGTATTTTTATATCAGGAACTTTTTGAAGTAATGAGGACTAGATGCATTATAAACCCAGAGAGAAAGGGAGAGGGAACTTCTTTCATAGTGAGCAGAAAATCATCAGCTGTATACATCTTTAGATGCATATATGTCTTCTAGGCAAGGATTGGCACAAGCAGAGGAATTCTGTGGGGGCAAAGAAAACATCAGGAAGACTTTTATTGGCCAAGCCCAGCTGATATATCACATTGGATCTTGAAGAGACTCAAACATGTGGCTGGCATACCAATAAGAGGTTAGCTGAGTTTTGGGATACATAGGGTAAATGAGGTAGCTAGGCTCGGGGCTTGTAAAATGCATAGTAAAATCTCGTATAATTTCAAGAGGCTTTGAAACTAAATTTCTGTTAGATGGATGAATCCAGGCTCAAACATAGAGCCAGTCGTCTCTCAAGAAATTTGATAGATTTTGAAGATGAAATAAAGAGAGGGCTAAAAGTAAACTGACTTCAGTATCTCCAAATACTAAAATGAAACTCCCACTAACAAAGAGAGTGGAAAAGAAAAGTAAATAAACCCTATGAATCAAAATTCTAGTTGGACCACTCTTGAGGAGTAGAGAAAAATCAGATGGACTAAGTCATACTAAAATTGCAACTTAGACGATGTTACCTAATCCGTTATTATATTGGGTTGATCTGTTTCTCACTTGATACATCTGACAGATGAAAAGAGCATACTTTCCAGTGGAATATATCATCTAATATCTTTTATTTTTTTATATATAGTGTATGACAAACAACAAAGAAATGACAAAACACATGAAAAGAAATATGTGATTATTGAACAAAAGACAAGAAAACAGATTATTTTCAGATATTGGAGTTATCAAATAAAACCTTTAAATAATTACTATAAATATGCTAAAGAACTAAAGGAAAACAGAGGCAAAATGAATGACGAGATGAAAAACCAACAGAGAAATAGAACCTAAAGAATAGGCTGATCCTATATCTTGAAAATAAAAAGACAAAAAGCCCGTTTGAAAAATGGGAAATATATGAACAGACAATTCTCCAAAGAAGATATACAAATGGCTAAAAAAACACATGAAAAATGCTCAAAATCACTAGCTATTAGGGAAATGCAAATTAAAACAACAATGAGATACCATCTTACTCCCATAAGACTGGCAGCTATCAAAAAATCAGAAGACTACAATTGTTGGAGATGATGTGGAGGAATGGGAACACTCATCCACTGCTGGTGGGAATGCAGAAGGATCCAGCCATTCTGGAGGACAGTTTGGCAGTTTCTCAAAAAAACAGCTATAGTTTTGCCATATGACCAAGCAATTCTACTCCTGGGTATATACAAGGACACAAACTAATATATGCACACCAATGTTCACAGCAGCACTATTCTCTATTGCCAAAAGTTAGAATCAACTTTTTGACTCTGGATAAGAGGGGGAAATGGAAAGGACAAGTGAGTTTACATGGCTATGAGTCTCCAAAAAAGAGTTGGGAGGTCATCAGAGGGATGATGCTGATACATACCTCAGCAGGGTACCAGAGACAGCCAAGGTAGATGAAAACCCAGGTGCTGGTTCTCCTGAGAAACCCACAAGTTCTATGGTCATGGCAGATGGCTCTGGAGTTCGGGCCATGTCAGTTGGCCCTACTTTGGAGTTTGTGTTCCTGAGTGTGATGGAGTTGGACTCAGATATGACCTTTCTACACATGCCACTTCTGTTACTTTTACAGAACCTGTAGTTGGCATTTGGGCTGGTGTATACTCAGGAGATCTGAATCTCTGGACTGTCCATGTGATGAACAGGCCCTGGGCCTCAGCAGGTTTGCACCTTCTACCTTCTGGTTTTTTGGACTTACCCATGGCCAGCTGACAGGGAGGTGAAGAAGGTCAACTACTACACCAGGGAATCAAGAGTGTCTACAGCTGCAAGCATGAGAATTGCATCCATCATCTGTGTGGATTCTAAGCCCCCTCTTAACATAGAGGAGCAATGGACATAACCATCCCAGGGTCCACAGGATTGAGGAATAGTGTATGGATTAGAGTGGATTTACTGGTGTTCTGCTGGGGAACTAATGGGATTAGTAAGGGAAGAAATTGTATTAGTGACATGGAGACAGTGGCCACGGTGGCTGCTGATGGTAGGTGAAGGAAGAAGAGATATGGTGTGGGGGCATTTTCAGGATTTGGAGTTGTCCTGGATGGTGCTGTGGGGATGGATGCTGGACATTGTGTGTCCACTGGGTGGACTGGGGGAGAGTGTGGTCTACAATGTGAACCACTGTCCATGTGGTACAGCGGTGCTCCAGAATGTATTCACAAGGTGCAGTGGATGTGCCATGATGATGGAAGAGGTTGTTGATGTGGGAGGGGTGCGGTGGGTGGAATGGGGTGTATATGGGGACCTCATATTTTTTAATGTAACATTTAAAAGAAAATAAAGAAAAAGAAAAAAAAAGAATAGGCCGAAATGCATATTCTAGAATATTATAATATAATATCTGAAATGCAGAATTCATTGAACAGGATTATTAATAGAATGGGCAGAGGATAAGAAAGGGTTAGTTTACTTACAAATAAATTCATAGAAACTATCCAAACTAAAGAATGCAAATAAATGAAAAATAAGAGTAAAAAGACATGTGACAAATATGTGGAAAGTTCTTAGGAAATAAGTTATGAATATTAATAGCAATTGTAGACCATAGAGTGAGAAATGAGAACATTTCTGAAAAATTATTAGTCTTTCCCTCTCAAAATTAATTTTTCCACTATTCCAGAATATAAATAAAAATATTCCAAGAAAAATGTCTTATATGTGCAATTTTTCTTTCAAACTGAACAAATGTATATTTTTTTCTTCTTTATTTTCTTTTAAATGTTACATTAAAAATATATGAGGTCCCCATATACCTTCACCCCACCCACCCCACTGCTCCCACATCAACAACCTCTTCCATCATCACGGCACATCCACTGCACCTGGTGAATACATTCTGGAGCACCGCTGCACCACATGGACAGTGGTCAAGATTGTAGCCCACACTCTCCCCCAGTCCACCCAGTGGACCATGGCAGGACACACAACATCCAGCATCCATCCCCGCAGCACCACCTAGAACAACTCCAACTCCTGAAAATGCCTCCACACCATATCTCTTCTGTCTCCCTACCATCAGCAGCCACCGTGGCCACATCTCCACATCACTAATACAATTTCTTCCCTTACTAATCCCATTAGTTCCCCAGCAGAACACCAGTAAATCCACTCTAATCCATACACTATTCCTCAATCCTGTGGACCCTGGGATGGTTATGTCCATTTCTCCTCTATGTTAAGAGGGGGCTTAGAATCCACACGGATGATGGATGCAATTCTCATGCTTGCAGCTGTAGACACTCTTGATTCCCTGGTGTAGTAGTTGACCTTCTTCACCTCCCTGTCAGCTGGCCATGGGTAAGTCCAAAAAACCAGAGGGTAGAAGGTGCAAACCTGCTGAGGCCCAGGGCCTGGTCATCACATGAACAGTCCAGAGATTCAGATCTCCTGAGTATACACCAGCCCAAACGCCAACTACAGGTTCTGTAAAAGTAACAGAAGTGGCATGTGTAGAAAGGTCATATCTGAGTCCAACTCCATCACACTCAGGAACACAAACTCCAAAGTAGGGCCAACTGACATGGCCCCGAACTCCAGAGCCATCTGCCATGACCATAGAACCTGTGGGTCTCTCAGGGGAACCAGCACCTGGGTTTTCATCTACCTTGGCTGTCTCTGGTACCCTGCTGAGGTGTGCATAAACATCACCTCTCTGATGACCTCCTGACTCTTTTTTGGAGACTCATAGCCATATAAACTCACTTGTCGTTTCCGTTTCCCCTCTTATCCAAAGTCAAAAAGCAGTTTTTAACACCTCTTATTACATGTAAGCTGAGATGTTCTGTTGGTCTGAGTTGACTCCTTTATTCAAGGTCTTTTTTAAATTACATCATCAGCTGGTGCTTGGTAGTAATCCCTCCTGACCAGAGAGGTTTAACCCTGCGAGTGATGCTCCATGCTAGGGGGAAGGCAGTGCATCTACATGCTGAGTTTGGCTTAGAGAGTGGTCATATTTGAGCAACATGAAGGATCTCAGGAGGTAACTCTTAGGCACCCCACAACCCTAGGCCAAGTTTATATTTCAGTTAATACCACAAAATGTTAATATCAGACAGTAAAACCACTATGCTTAATGAAAGACATCAAACACAAAGTACTACATATTGTAAGATTCCATTTATATAAAATGTAACTATAAATCAATTTATAAGATGAAATTAGATTAGTGACTGTGTAGGGCTGGGGAAGGATTGCTAAAGAGTGTGGAGTTTTCTTTTTGGAGTAATGAAATTGTTCTAAAATTTTTGTGGTGATGAAAGCACAACATTTTGATTATACTCAAAGTCACTGATTCTACACTTTTGATGTATCATATGGTATGTGAATATATCTCAATAAAACTGCTTAATAAATAAACAAATAATTGTGCAAGAATCACCAGAAATAGCAGTTACATACAGCAGGAGAAGTGTAGAGAGATTGAGAGGTGAAAAATTTTCTTGTTTGCATGTTTGTCTTTTGTTGTTGTTGTTTATTGAAATAACTAAAATGCCCTAATAATGATTGAAGTGATGAATGCACAATTATGTGATGATACCAAATACCATATATTATACACTTTGGAGGAATTGTATGCTTTCTTAAAATGTATTAATAAAATAAATTTGTTTTTTTAAAAAAAAGTCAGGTGAGATATAGTGAAAAGAGCTAATATATTTATAAATGGACTCCAAGAGAAGAAGTAGGGAATGGGAAGAAGCAATATTTGAGCATCAGTTGTCAAGAACATTCTAAAACTAATGAAAACATGGTCAAGAAAGTCAGTGAGAGTTGTGGCATTATCAGCATGGCAGTATAAGACATCCCATGGAAAAATCTCTTCTCAAAAACAACTAGCAAAATGACAAGTCTCACTTGTTTGGAAATCTGGGGGACAATAGTGACTGGAGTAGAACACACCAAATCAAAACTTATGGGATGTAGTGAAGGCCATGCTGAAAGGGAAATTTATGGCCCTAAATGTTTATATTCAAAGACAAAAAAGCTAAAATTGAAGATATAACTACAGACCTGGAGGAATTAGTAGAAGAACGACAATTTAACTTGAAATTGACCTCTTGGAGGAAATAGAAAAAGAACAGCTAACTAAAATCCAGAGTAAGTAGAATGAAATAAATAGCAAAGATTAGAGCAGAAATAAATTAAATTAAGAATAAAAGATCATTAGAGAGAATTAACAAAACCAAAATTTGGTTCTTTGAAAAAGTAATAAAATTGACAAACCCTTAGCCAAACAAACCAAAAAAAAGAGACACTAATAAATAAAATCAGAAATGAAATGAAAGGGGACATATTACTTCTGAACCCACATAAATAAAAAGAATCATGTAAGTGGATACTATAAGCTACTGCTTGCCAAAAATTAAACAATCTATATAAAATGAATATATTCCTAGAAACATGCAAACAAAGTACACTGTTGGAATCTCTTTAATGGGTTTGTATTATTTTTATAGTTGTTCTGTAAGTTTTGAAGTATTTCAAAATATACATTAAAAAAAACTTGTTCAACAAAACACACTGGTAAGTGAGTGAAAAATCATCCAACAGAATGGAAGAAGATATTTGCAATATATATGTATCTGACAAAGAAATTCTATTCAGAATATATAAAACATTCCTGTAAACCATTTTCAAAAAGCTACAGAAAAGCAAATAGAAAATATAAACAAAAGATTTTAACAGTCATAAAAAAGATAGACAAAGGGCCAGCAACATGAAAAAGGATTCTCAACTTCATAAGTCATTGTGGAAATATGAAGTAAAAAAATTATACCAACAATATTTTAATCTATATGTATTGCAAAACAACTAAAATCAAAATTATGGAAAATTCCAAGTGTTGCAAAGTGGTGTATCCAGAACCTTCATGAACTATTTATGAGTGTGCAAGTTAGCACAAGCACTGCAAAATTGGCTACACCCAATTGTAAAAGTACTTGGCAGCATCTACTAAAGCAGAAGAGACGCATATCTTATGACCCAGCAATTCATTTCCTTACTATATAATCAATATATATTCCCCAAAGACATATAATAAAATGTTCATGAAAGCATCATCCATAATAACCTCAAACTGGAAACATCCCAAATACACATCAACAGAAAAATAAATAAGTGTGATTTATCCACATAATGGAATACTAAATAAACATCAATGAGAATGAACTAACTGGTCAGAAACATTTGGATAAAGCTCAGATACATAAGGTTGAATAAAATAAGCAGATCCAGGTTACATATTATAATTCATTTATTTTAAGTTCACTTTTAGGCACAACTGATAGTTCCTATTGGAAGTCAAGATAGGGGGTTACTCTTTGGTGGATTTTGCAGTAGTAAAAGAGGCCTTTGGGGTTCTGGTCACATTCTATTTTCTTGAGTTGAGAGCTGGCTACACAAGTGTGTTCCATTGTTGAAAATCAACTGAGCTGTACAACTAAGCCTGGCCATCAGTCCAAGTCAGAAGGCTCTAGTTTCCAACTAAGGTCTCCAGTTATGAGAAGAGAGGGCCTGGACCCTACCCTTCCCCCTTCTCTTCCCCCCTCCCAGACTGCAGGGCAATTTTCTGGGGTCACAGACTCTCCATCCTAGAGCCCTGGTTTTTGTCTCCCAGCTCTTCTCAAGCCTTCCTGGAGTTTGCCTGGAGGTTTCTAAACTTTTTAATATATTTATCAAGGCAAGCAGGGCCAAGGGGCCTCCTTGATGTACAAGAAGAGCAATTGAGGCACCAAGAAGGTAAGGAGCATTGCATTGTTGAGGTCACACAAAAGCTCAGAAGCTGGGCTGTGCTAAAAACCAGACTGGCTGACCCTAGCCCAGGACCCTGGATGCTCTAATCCCTCTTCTCTAGGAAGACTCTGGAGCTACACTGACCAACAACTTCATACATCACTCACTGTAGGGAACTGTTTAAATTTAAAATAATTAAATTTAAAATTCAGTTCCTCAGTCACATTAACCATCTGTTGGGTTCTCAATAGCCTCATGGTGCTTGTTGCTACCATAGGTACAGCACAGATAGATAACATCTCCATCATCACAGAAAGTTCCAATGGACAGCACTGCTCTAAAGGGACCAGTGAAAACTCAGGAGCAACTGAATCCTTCAAATCATCTTGCTACTATCAAGTAGAGGAGGAAAGAGCCCCTAAAGTTGTTACCTTCCAGGACTGCTTCTTAGCAAGGCAAGTACAAAATGTCCCTGTGTCCCACCTCAAATTTCTGTGCTCTTCCTCCTTGGGGCTCAGTGCCCACACTTCCCCAGCTTCTTGTGAAGGTCAGTCACTATGATTTTTATCCAAAGTGATTTGCACTTTAGCTCCTCTCAAGGCTTTCTTTCCTTTAAAGGGATATTGAGTATCTGAAGTGTGAAGAGATAGTATTGGGAGACAGCAATTTCTAAAACTTTTGAACTCACTAACCTAACATCACAGAGACAGACACCCCATTCCCCAAGGGTAGCAGTTCTTACCTAGTGACTTGAGACCTCAGGTACCAGTCAGGCAGAAATCCCCATCCCTCACTCAACCCCATGCCTTCTCCTTAATCTAATGCCTGTGGAGGTCCAATGTCTCAGAGCTAGCATCTCCTCTAGGAAGATCTGTGGTGACAAGCCTCCAACACCTCCCTCAGTGAGGGAGGTCTATCCAACTCCAGCGAAGCTCTTTGCACACATGTCACTCACCACACTCAGCCCAGAAGAGCCGTGAGCCTTCCTGGAGGAGAGGCTGGATTAAAACTGAGCACTTCACAGGAGCAGATGGCCCATCTTCCTCAAAAGGGAGGTACTAGGGCAGGGCAAGAGCTATGCCCTCATGTTGAGAAGGACCCTACAGTCAAGAGGCCCTAAGCCCAGGGAGGTCATGGTGTTGAAAGTTCCCCAAGGCTGAAAATCCGCAAGACTTCTCCCTCAGGACTATAGATCTAGATTTGCTTTGACAGTTGACTGCTTTTCCACTGCTTGTGAAGTCAGCTGGAATGAAACATTCTGTGGGGGAAAATATCTATAGATAGGGACTGCAGAGATCTAACATTTTTAGTCATTCAATTATTTTATCCCTATTTACCACAGCTAGAAAAGACCAAACAAAAAGCAAATTTGAATTAACCATTGAGGGACAATTGGAAGACACATAGCTATGTATTCTTTAACCCAACACCCACAGCCTCAATTCTGCCACTGAAGTCACAGTCACTTGGGGGTGGTTAAGCTATGTGTGTCACACATGAGAGAGCAACCAAAGATTTCACCTAAATGTTTCCTGACTCTCCTTGAGGCTTCATCAGAATCCCAGGACTGAGAAATCCCAGCAAGCCTGCCCTCTGTGCCCTCCTTCTTTTCTCTTTCCCCCATATACACAGAAGAATGGTCACGAAGAATATGAGAGCACTCCCAGCCTCTGCCTATCACCCCATCAGAAAGACTCCCACTTTGTCATCTGAGGTTGAGCTGCCTGTCACTTTCAGACTCTACTCATGGTTGATGAATGGGGAGAAGAGGTTGAGGAGGAGTATCTCCTACAAGGAGCATCTCCTACAAGGCAGGTGGAAGATGGCAGGGTTTTTCATGGTCAGAAAGAATAACAGGTTCAGTTACCCTAAGGAGGACTTTCATTTGCAGAAGCTTCAAAACTCTGGGTAGGATGATTTTTTTCAAGATCCCACCCACATACCCCTAACTGACCCCTCCTTGCCAGTGTTGGGTATGGAAATCCTCTTCTGCTTCTTTGTCTACTATCTCATGAGTCCTATCTAGCATCAGGGTGAAAATGAAGTGTTCCACTTGGAAAATGGGAGCACAGGACTTACCAAAGACCACAGAGAAAACCAGTGGCAGAACCCAGCCCCCAGCCTCATGTTCTCCTGCCATAACACCAACACCCACTGCCAAAGCCTCATCTACCAGTAAACCAA
Organism: Dasypus novemcinctus; assembly: GCF_030445035.2. Lineage (NCBI taxonomy): Eukaryota > Metazoa > Chordata > Mammalia > Cingulata > Dasypodidae > Dasypus > Dasypus novemcinctus. The sequence continues at coordinate 45,145,781 of NC_080699.1, read as the reverse complement.
GCCAAGCTTCAGCAAGTGAACACCCAGGCTTCTCTTGGAATCTTATCTCTGGGCAGCACATGCTGCAGCACAGAGGCAGCTGGATTAGGAAATCTCTTGTTAATTGGGCATGGATACCCTGGTGGAAGGGACCCTGAGTGGAAAACCTAGCCCCATCATCAGCAGCTCTTTCATAACTGGTAGTGCCCATGGATGCCACTTGTCAGAAGCCCAGCCAAGACCTGGATGGTGATCCCAGGACCTTGGACTATGACAATTCTTATACCCAATTGTACAGTGGTTGTACCAATTTACTTTCCACTTATAGCTTCTCCTCACAGAGCCAAGGCATAACCTGGAAAATCAAAGTTGCCCAGAGGACAACCATAAGCAGGAAGCTGTGCAAACAGACCTGCCCACTACATCTGAGCTCCAAATGCCAGCTATGGATTTTAGTACAGCTCAGACACTTGTGTCTTCTTTCCCAGATCTCAGAGAGTAACATGCCCTTGGGGATGACTTTAGCCACTACCATTTCCCCATCCTTGGAGCAGAAGATGTTCTCTTCTTCTTGAGAGAAAATCCACAGGAATCACTTCTACTTAGGAGAGAGTTCAATTGACAGCAGAGGTAGACTCTCTGCTTCTCAAGAACTCCTGATGGCTTTACAACCCACCCTTTTCATCTACTTCAAACTCTTTTCCTCATGTCCCCAACTTATAACAGAAATAAGTAAATAAATAAAAAGAAAGCTTTCTTCCTTTCAAAGATATCACTGTCTAAAAAGTGTGCAGTGTTCGAATATGTCTGAGTCATAAACAAAATAAAACCAAACCCTCTTCCCAAATTCCTCCAGAAGAAAAAACCCAATGATGTAAACCCAAGCTCTTCTTCCATTGGCCTTTTCTGAAGTCCTTGCAATAGACAATTATGTGAGAGTCCACAGAAATGAAGGACACACTGGGCCTGTATTCATCAGTACTGGCTGGACATCTTAAGGGTTTCTGAGGCTTCCATGCTTAACTGTTTGGAGGATCCAGGAGAGTGGGAAAACCCTCAGGCATTGGCCATGTGTGTGGCTTCCTGATTTTGTCCTCAAGGCTCTGAATACAGGGAGGAGGAAAGGAGGGGTGAGTGAGAGATGAGAGTGAGTGATAATGAGTGAATGTGTGAGCGTGTGCATGTGAAAGTGACAGTGTGGGTGTGCAAGTGACAGTGTGAGTGAGCAGTGTGTGAACCATGGGATAAGAGTCTTTCTTTTCATTGGCAGTGGAGTCCGAGTGTCTAGAACACTTGAGTTGCTCAGTACATGTATTGAGGAAGCATCTAACTGAAGGAGGGGGGACATAATTTGGACCATGGGATGCCTATTTGTCCCATGCCATGCTGAGACCCAGGAGGTCAGGCAGGAGCAGCACCATCACTTGGAAATGACATTCCGGCTCCAAGTCCAGGTTTCCTATGTCAGCACAACCACAAGCTGCCTCTAATAATAAGCATGATAATGCATATGGAAACCATTCTTTGGTGTCTTACTACTTTATTGATCCTCCAAGCTCCTATGTGAGTGAAGAGGAAGGAATTATTATCCTGTCTAATGGGAAAAGTAACTGAGCCTCTGAGGATTCGTGACTTGCCCAAAGTCATATTTCAGTGATGACACCAGACCGCATCTTCTGGTGTCCATTCTGGCTTCTGGCCTCTGGTCTCTACTTTCATAACCTAGGTGGTAGGAGGCAGTGGGCTCACTGGTGAGGGAGGGGAAGCACGGTCTCACAGGTTTGTCTCTAAGGAGCCCATGGTGCAGGGGACAGAGTCATGGAGATATCTGGGATCCTCAGCAAACCCCAGCCTCTGGGACCTCTGTTTCCCTTTCTCTGAAATTACACCTTGATCCCAATTCTCTGTCCCAGCCTATTGACCCATCCTCCTCTCTTCCTATCACTGAGAACCCTGCAGGGGCAATGCAAAGGCCTGGATTTGGCCCTGATCCCCTTCCTAGGACCCTAGACCTGTCTCTTTGGCTGATGAAGCTTCCCTGGGATGACCCAGATAGGATGAGACAGACCTAGAAGAGAAGAGCTGGAGTTTCTGCAGCCGATCATCTATGGATGCTGCTGCTTTTGTTCTCTGGGAGATTTTTATCAGGATCTCTGCCCCCAGACACCCCTCTTCCTTAGATGAATTTGATCCCCAGGACTTAAAGCTGTCCTCTCTTCCCACCTGACACTCTGTCTTCTATGAGTCTACTCCTCTCTGGCTTCCAGCTCTGTCCCTCTGAAAGGCTCTAATGTCACTGAGTAAAGATAATGCAAAGCACAAGCCCAGGGAGTGGCATGCACAGGTGAATTTGGGGAACAGCACACCATAAGTTCAAGAACCCCCAAACCCACATGATTCTGACCTGGCATGCTGGAACTCTAAGGTCATCTGCCTGGGTTTGGTGAGACCATAGCCATGGTTCACAAATGTCTTCATGAATGCCATACATGCTTCCTGTGAACAGGGGCAATTCCTGGATATGAATTCCTGAAAAACAGAGTCTTTAAGGCTGCCTTTCTGGGATGTGGAAAATAGAGGGTTAAGTTGTGACACACACCCTTTCTATAGTGAATATTCATAAAACATGGAATAACATTTTTGTCCAAATATAAACTTTAGGAAAAGTGAGATATTGCTTGGATGGAGCCAAAAAGATATATGAAACTCCAGGTTCAGTGGTTCAGTAAGATAATTTCTGGCTGAACTCTTACTGATACGGTTTCCCTATAGAGCAAAGTGAAAAATACACATATAATCCCTTAACTGTGGGCTTACACCTTCTCAAAACAGACCTATGGCTGTTTTCACAGTTTCCCCAATTAACTCTTGCGGCATTGGCCACTTACTTTTGCATGAATGAAAATTGGCTTTCTGCTTCATGAGATTTTAAGATAATAAAGTTGTATAGAGAAAGCCCTGGGGACACGGCAGAGCTGAAAAAAGCAAAAAACAAAAAACACCCAAAAAAAAAACAAAAAGCCATACTCTCTGGAGTTTTCTCTTTATCTTCTGAAATTTGAAATCCCCACCAAGGTAAATGACAGATAAAACTAGTTCATTACCTTTGATTGAATACAAAATAAAGCCCACTTGTCCTAAACCCACTCCTGGTCCAATCAATAGAAGTCAAGCTATTTTCATGTCTATGCCTGTAGAAATCCTTTGCCATCCTTAGAAGCCACTTCCATTCTGGCTTCCTTTTCTGCAGCAAAACTTTGGTGTCCCAAATAAAATGTCATAGTCTGTAAACTCAACTCCAATTTGTCTTCCACAGTTTGGAGGTCCCACCAAGATATAGAAGATAACCTCTGGGGATTCAGGCTCTAGCAACTGACCAGGTGAGTGTCCAAGAAAGATGCTTTTTTGTCTGCTTTCTGATAGCTGAAACCCCATATCCCCCAGGTAACTCATTCTTTTCTGAACTTTGCAATTTGCATCAAGTTCAATTGCCTTTTCTTTGGAACTTTGATTTAGATACTTTTGATTTGAGTCTGGTTTCTGTCCTTTCTCAGACCTTGCATCTGATTTCATTTCACTTGTCCCTTCAGCTCACTAATTTTTTGTCACTCTCAGAGAGATAGAGTTTGGGAATCTATAGGGGCCTCTAAGCCTACTCCCAACCCAGGTCATATGACAAGCAGTTTGCCAGTCCTCTAAATTCTGTGTAATGAGTCTCCTTTTCTACCCATTATGTTGCCTATACTCAGTTCTAGACACCCCAGTGAAATTTCTGCTCAATAGGGGATTCCACTGAGGTCCAAGTGGTATCTGAGTGAGTGGCTGAACCTAAAAGGCCCAGGGCCTGAGAGGCATTTTGTCTGACCACAGCATAATGGGGTTTTCTGCTCTAAATCACCCTCTCCATCTCCTGTTAAAACTCCTCCTTCTTATATGTACTTCTGCTATGGACCTGTGTCTTTTGGATCATGGATGGATATGATGAAGGACAATTTGTCTTTGTAGTGGCCACTTTGAGAAACCTTATAAAAACAAAACTGTGCAATTGCTAGACACCTTATGAAAAAAGATCCAAGATTGATACTTGGAAACTAGAGGACAATCTCCTTCCACAAAGCTGCACTTAAAGTGTCATTAGAAAAAGAAAAGGCCAAAAGCAAAGTAAAAGGAAAAGAACACCAAACCAAACCTATACCTCCTCCATCTTCCCATACCCAGCTCTTCCCCCATAGCTGCCTAACTGCTTCCTTTAGCAGTTAGATCCCTGAGGGGAAATTATCTAGTCTAGACTCCTTTAGAGATTAAGACTTCTGTGTAATCAGGCTGCCTGCTAGAGCAGAATTTAAACCTTGGAACTGAACTGAATTAAGAGCTATAGTCAAATATCTCCCCCAAATTAGACAATCAAATATTCATAGAAGAACTTAGAATTCCTTTGGGTGCATATGATGCAGGGCTACCTGACCTGTATCAGCTTGTACACATGTTGGTCCAAACCTCAGATGTTAAATCCTGGATGGCAAAGGCTGGCGGCACAAACCCAGAGAGGGCATAACAGATACTTCTTTCCACAATCCATGTAAGAATCAAACATATCTGAGAAATATGGCAAAGTTCTTCTGTCCCTTCTTTTTGAACCTATAATTGGTGTTGGAGCTGGTAGGTACACATTCAAGACACTTGAACCTTTGGTCTGTCCATGTGCCAGCTAGGACTTGAGCCTCAGGGGAGTTGCAACACCTACTCTTCAGTTCATTGGACTTACCCAGGACAACTACAAAGAGGTGATGCTGGACAACCACCACACCAAGGGAACCAAGAGAGTATACAACTGCAAGCAAGAGAGTCCCATCCATCAGCCATGTGGGATTGAGGTCCCCTCTCAATTGGAAGTGTAGTGGGCATCACCATCCCAGAATCCTCAGGACTGGGGAATAAAATATAGACTAGAGTAGACTTACTGGTTTTCTACTATAGACTTATTGTTATTCTAGCAATAGAAGAAATTATATCATTGGTGTGGAGACAGTGGCCCCTAGAGATACTGAAGGCAGGGAGAAGGTAAAAGACATATAATATGGGGGCTTTGTGGGACTTAGAATTGTCCTGAATGACATTGCAAAGACAGATACAGGCCATTATATATCCTGCCATACATAACCTACAGAATTGAATGAGAGAGAGTGTATACTACAATGTAAACTATAATCCATGCTTAGTGGCAATGCTCCAAATGTGTTCATCAATTGCAATCAATGTACCACACTAAAGAAAGAAGTTGTTAATGTGCATAAAGGTGGGAACTGTGGGGAGTGCAGCAAATGGGAATCCCTTATATCTTTTTATGTAATATTTTGCATAGTATAAGTATCTTTAAAAATAATAATAAAAAATATCTTTAAAAAAGATTAGGTCTGTCCAATCAGGATAAATAAATAAATAAATAAATAATAAGGCAAAGTATTTATAAGATTATGCTTCAGGGTAAATAAAATCTTAAAGGCCTCCTCCACAAATTCTAAGAAAGCTTTAGTTCTCATGTTAAATAAATAACCTCAACTAGTACCATCTGCCAAGAACAAGAATTCTGAAAAATGTGAGTGGCACAAGAAGAGAAAGCCTACTCTTTTATATAAACTAGTGAGTTTTATATTTTTGTGCCTGACTCATGGCTAAAAATTTTTTATTAAAGCTATAAGCTCTCTATTTTGTTAGTCTGTTTGTTGAATGTATATTTTCCTACCTCCAGATGGTAATATCAAAATAATAAATAGAAATCCTTAAAAGAACTCTATTCAAATTGCTTAAAGATAAAAAAGTGCTTATATATAAATTAATACTCCTAAGTCTCCAAAATTTAGGGGAAAAAGTTCTAATATTTCTAATGTAAAAAAGAGTATTCATAGAAACAAAAACATGTTTTTTTAAAAATTAAATTCACATAATTCAGACAAACATTTGGCAAACAGGACTTGTTTAATATTGTCAGCTGAATGGCTGTCTTCTGAGTTATCAGTGTAAAGAACAGTAAAAACATAAAATGTTATTCTGCTTCGGTTTTCCTGCCTGAATTTATATGGGTGTATTGATAAAATAAATTAACATTATATTTACTAGGTCTTTAGGAAGATGAAAAGATAATTTGTGTTTAATCAAATTGAGTTATTATCTTTGATGAACTTTATTTTAAGAGTAATTGTATTTACTAGGATGCTTAAAGAAAGTTTCAAATGCCTTTTTTTCATTTTTTATTATCTTTTTCTTAAAGATACATAGATCACACAAACGATATATTTAAAAAATATAAGATGTTCCCATGAACCCCACTCCTCACACCCACCACTCCACCCACATTGACAACTTCTTTCATTAGTGTGGTATATTCATCACATTTGATGAATACATTTTGGAATACTGCTACACAGCTTGGATTATAGTTTACATTGTAGTTTACACTCTCCCCCAGTCAATTCAGTGGGTTATGACTGGATATATAATGTCCTGCATCTGTCCCTGTAATATCATCAAGGACAATCCCAAGTCCTGAAAATGCCCCAATATAACACCTCTTTTACACTCTCCCTGGCTTCAGCAACTCCCACGAACACTGTCTCCATATCAGTGACATAATTTCTTCCATTGTTAGAGTCACAATAACTTTATAGTAGGGTACTAGTAAGTCCACTCTAATCCATATTTTATTCCTCCATCCTGAGGACCCTGGGATGGTGATGCCCATTCCACCTCTAAATTGAGAGAGGACTTAGATCCAGCATGACTGATGGATGGGATTCTCATGCTTAGAGTTGTAGATATTCTCAGTTGCCTGGGTGTGGTGATTGATGATCCTCACCTCCTTGATGGCTAACCTGGGTAAGTCCAACAAACTGGAGAGCAGATGTTGCAACTCTGCTGAGGCTCAGGGCCACATGGACTATTCAGATATTCAAGTCTCCTGAGCATACACTAACTACAGTGTCAACCACAAGAAAAGTGACAGAAGAGGCACATGTAGAGAAATTGCATTTGAATCCAACACCATCATGCTCAGAAGCACAAATTTCAAAGTAGGGCCCACTGGCAAGGCACTGAATTCCAGAGCCATCTGCCATGGCCATAGGAGCTGGTTGTCTCTGTACCCCTCAGGAGGATCAACTGCCTGGAGTTGTATCTACTTAGACTGTCTCTGAGATCCTGCTAAGATGTGCATAAGCACGACCCCTCTGATAACCTCCTAATTCATTCTGAAGTCGCTTAGCCATATAAACTCATTTGTCTTTACCATTTTTATTCAACATTTCTTTTTCTAGTTGCATCAACAGTTGGTGCTCAGAAGTAATCCCTCAGCACCAGGGAGGCTCATCCCCAGGAGTCATGTCCCACACTGGGGAGAAGGTAATGCATTTACATGCTAAGTGTGGCTTAGAGAGTGGCCACATTTGAGCAACATGGAGGCTCTCAGAAGGTTACTTTTAGGCACTATGCAGCTCTAGGCCTAGTTGAAATTTCAGGCACATAGGCTCATAAGCATAGTCATCAGTATCAAGGGCCTATTATTATAACAATTCTTCTTCACTGGTCTTTGACCTTGCACTTGGGGGATTGTTGCTGCTCCATTGGGGAATGCAACAGAGCTTCCCAATATGGAAACTCAGAACTGCCTCAGTTGTCATGTGAAACTCTACCCACTGTCAATACCCAACAAATATCCAAACATATCTATATACCCTATATGCATACCCAGGCAACCTCTCTAACATGCATCCCCCATCAATGACACCCTACACCAATACTCCTCTGTCATAGTTGAACCCCTTTGTGATCCAAAACTTCTTCAAAAATGAAGCCTAATATTTTGCCAAATTCAATTAAAAGGAAACTGAAATACTAATAATAGGTTTAAAAATTAGAAATAAAATACATACATAATAATTTAGAAAAACTAAAATAAACTGGGTTATTTAAAAAATGAAAAATGTCATAAAATTTTTTTGATGTTTTGCCTTTCATCACTGTAATAGATGTTGCCCTGTATGTACAGTGGCAAGGCAATCTCTTCCATTTCTTCCTCAGTGTCTTACATATTTTTTAAATTATGTCTTAAAAAAGTTTTAGGTCACAGTAAAGTCACATATAGAATATAGGGGACTCAAATATATCCAACATCAAAGTCTTTTCCCCCTTCCCCAGCCATGATCTTTTTACATGTGGATGTTACATTTGCTACAACTGATGTACAGATATTTAAACATAGCTACTAACCATGGTTACATTATGATTTACATTATGGTTTACAGTTTAGACTGTACACTTTTTAAAATTTTTGGTTACATTGTGTTTTACATTATGGTTTACATTTTAGATAATACACATTTATAAAATTTTGGTGAAATTTAACATGGCCTGTATCCATCAATGCACAATCATACAGAACACTTCCATTGTGCCTCAGTTAACCCCTCTTCCATCTATTTTATGCCTCTCTCCCACTCCCCTCAGGGCCCACAGTGACAAACAAGTTTCACTGTTTGAAGGGCAAGATTCATGGATACTTGCAACAATGCTGAAGGCTTGACACACTAGTCTGTCCTCCCCCATTAGGAGCCATACATGCTCTCAAGAGACACCCTCCCCTCTGAGAACATCAGGCCTCCCCACGATGGAGGCACAACACCTTCCCACTCATTATATGTGGCTACACCCACTGACATAACACAGTATGACAAGATGAGCACTCACACACTCCCTAGAAGCCTGCCCCAGGTGCACCCTGTGCCAGATGCTGCCCATCAGACCCCTTAAACCAGCAATCCTTCCTTATTATATTTTCTAAAGAGTTCTCTCAACATTATAGTTTCAACCACATACCTGACAATCTCCTGGGTTCACCTTCTCCCCTCAAATCCTCCCCCCAATTCCATGGACCATCTGACCCATCCTCCCAACTCTAGCCTGCAAAGCCCCACCCAAAAGTATCCCTATGCCCCCATATTATACCCTCACTGCACAGCTATTTACCTCCACTTAATCATAAATTTCACCAGTGTGGGTGTTGGCTCACAACCTTCCTCTACTCCCCTATTTCCTGTAAGCCTTTATTCCAGTCTCTAGCTCTCTGAGACAGCTAGATTTGCTTTATTCATATCAGAGAGATCATGTAGTATTTGTCCTTCAATGCCTGGCTTGCTTCACTCAACATAAGGTTCTCAAGATTCATCTGACTAATGACTATGCTTGTGAGCTGATAAACCCAAAATAATAACAAGGCCTAGAGCAACTTTGTGCCTGGGAATTTCCTTCTGTCAGCCTTCATGTTACTCAAATGTGGCCAGTCTCGAAGCCAAACTCAGCATGTAAATGCAATGCCTTCCCCCCAGCGTGGGACATGACACCCGGGGATGAGCCTCCCTGGCAACGAGGGACCACTATCAACTACCAACTGATGATGCAACTGGAAAATGACCTTATATGGAAGGTTCAATGCGGATCAGCAGAATATCCATGTCTACATAAAATACCATGACTTTAAAATGCTGTTTGACCTAAAGTAAGGGGGAAATGGAAAGGAGAAATGAGTTTATATGGCTACGAGTTTCTAAAAAAGAGTCTGGAGGCTGGCAGAAGGTTTGCCCTCATGCACAACTGAGCAGAGTCAGAGAGACAGATAAAGCAGATACAACCCCCAGATATTGGTTCCTTTGAGGGCTAAAGAGACCCATGGGAGTTATGGTCATGGCCGATGGGGTTAACTACCAGGGCAGATGGCCCCTCTTTGGAAATGGTGTTTATGTGTGATGAATCTGGACTCAGATGGGATCTCCCTTCATAAGACATTCATGCTAATGTGCTGGAGGTGCAGTTAATGTTGGGGTTTAAGATATATTTAGGGGATTTGAATCTCTGGACTGACAATGTGATAGCCAGATCCTGAGCCTCAACAGACTCCAGCACCTACAATCTGATTTATTGGACTTACCACACTCAGCTAAGATGGAGGTGAAGAAGGACAACCACCACACCATGGAGCCTAGAGTGATTACAACTGAAAATGGGAGGATTGCATCCAGCATCCAGGTGGAATCTGAGCCTCCTCTTGACATAAAGGTGCAATGGACACAACCAATCCAGTGTCCACATAGAAGAGGTGGCATTGGATTGGGAAAAGTGGACATAATGGACAAAGGGTATGGGGAAAGGCAGGAAGAGATGAGAGGTGGAGGCGTCTTCGGGACATGGAGCTGCCCTGGATGGTGCTTCAGAGGTAATCACCGGACATTGTAAATCCTCACAGGGCCTACATGATGGAATAGAGGAGAGAATGGGCCATGATGTGAACCAATGTATATGAGGTGCAGAGGTGCCCAAAGATGTACTTACCAAATCCAATGGATGTGTCATGATGATGGGAACGAGTGTTGTTGGGGGGGGGGGGGAGAGGGGGGGTGGGGGGGCGGGGTTGAATGGGACCTCACATATATATTTTTAATGTAATATTATTACAAAGTCAATAAAAAATAAAAAAATTAAAAAAAAAAAAAAAAAAGAAAACCAGGACGAGAAAAAAAAAAAAAAAAAAAAAAAAGATTCATCTGTGTTATCCCGTGTGTCAGTAAGGTACTCCTTCTTACAGCTGAGTAGCATTCCATTGTATGAATATACCACATTTTGTTTATCCTTTCATCTGTTGATGAGCATTTGGGTTGATTCCAACTTTTGGCAATAGTGAATAATGCTGTTATGAACATTGGTGTGCATATATAAGCTTGTGTCCTTGTTTTAAATTCTTCTGGGTATATATCCAGCAGTGGAATTGCTGGGTCATATGGCAAATCTATAGCTAGGCTTTTGAGGAACCACCACCTGTCCTCCAGAAAGGATGGATTGTTCTACATTTCCACCAGTGGATGAGTGTTCCCATTCCTCCACATCCTCTGCAACATTTGCAGTCCTCTGGTTTTTTATATTTATTTTTTTTCCCTTTCCAGCTGGAAGCCATTATTTTTTCCCACGTTTTCTTTCTTTTTTTTTTACTGTTACATTAAAAAAATAAGAGAGGTTCCCACATATGCCCCACACCCCTCATTCCTCTCCTCCCACATCAAGAACCTCTTCCATCATTGTAGCACATTCATTGCATTTGGTGAATACATTTTGGACCACTGCTGCAACACATGGATAATAGTTTAGATTGTAGTTTACACTCTCCCCCAGTCCATTCAGTGGGTTATGACAGGATATATAATGTTCAGCATCTGTCCCTGCAATATCATTTAGGACAATTCCAAGTCCAGAAAATGCCCCCACATCACATCTCTTCTTCCCTCTCCCTACCCTCAACAACTCGTGTGGCCACATTCTCCACATCAATGCTACAATTCCTTCCATTACTAGTCACAATAGTTCCATAGTAGAATATTAGTAAATCCATTCTAGTCCATATTTTATTCCTCCATCCTGTGGACCCTGGGATGGTGATGTCCACTCCATCTCTATATCATGATGGGGCTTAGATTCCACATGGATGATGGATGCAATTCTCCTCCTGCTTGCAGTTGTAGACCCTCTTGATTCCCTGGTGTGGTGGTTGACCATCTTCACCTCCCTGTTAGCTGACCTGGGTAAGTCCAATAAACCAAAGGGTAGGAGTTGCAAGTCTGATGAGGCTCAGGGCCTAACTGGCACATAGAAAGACCAGAGATTCAAGTCTCCTGAGTATACACCAACCCTAGTGCCAACCACAAGTTCAGCAAAAGTGACAGAAGACGCATAAGTCCAAGTCCATCACACTCAGGAACACAAACTCTAAAGTAGGGCCAACTGACATGGCACTGAATTCCAGAGCCATTTGCCATGACCATAGAACCTGTAGGTCTCCATACCCCTCAGGAGAATTGGTACCTGAGGTTGTATCTACTTTTGCTGTCTCTGGGATCCTGCTCAAGCATGCATTAGCATGACCCCTCTGATGACCTCCTGCCTCTTTTTTGAAGTCTCTTAGTGATATAAACTCATTTGTCTTTGCCATTTCTCCCTTTTATTTAAGGTAAAAAAAGCAGTGTTTAACACGTGATCTTACATGTAGGCTGAGATATTCTGCTGGTCTGAGTTTTTTTGTAATTATATCACCAACTGGTTCTTGGTAGTAATCCCTCAGCACAAGGGAGGTTCACCCCCAGGAGTCATGTCTCAGGCTGGGGAGAAGGAAATGCATTTACATGTTGAGTTTGGCTTAGAGAGTGGCCACATTTGAGCAACATGGAGGCTCTCAGGAGGTAACTCTTAGGCACCCTGCAGCTCTAGGCCTAGTTCATATTTCAGGTACACGGGCTCATAAGCATAGTCATCAGTATCAAGGGCTCATTGTTGGACCATCCTTCATTGTTGGTCTTTTCTGTTGCACTTGGGGGATTGTTGCTGTTCCATTGGGGAATGTGATAAGAACCCTTCTGGCTAGGAACTCAGCACTCCCTTGGTTGTCATTTGTAACTGTAACTACTATGAAAATACCCAACATATATCCAAACATTTTTATGTACCCTATATACATGCCCTGGAGAACTCTCTCCCAACCATGTGTCCCCCATCAATAACACCCCACAACAATATTCCTTCCCTGCCATAGTTGAACCTCTCTGTGGTCCAAAATTTCTTCAAAAATGAATCCTAATATATTGCCAAATTCAATTAATAGGAAAATGAAATAAAGCAATGGATTTAAAGATTAGAAATAGAACACATACTAATTTGGAAAAACTAAAATAAAGTAAAAATAAATTGGGTTATTAAAAATGAAAAATATTATAAAGCTTTGTTTTTGACATTTTGCCTTTCATCACTGCAATAGGTGTTGCCCTATAAGTACAAGGCAAGGCAATTTCTTTCATTTCTTCCTCAGTGTCTACATACTTTCTTTTTTTTCTAATTTTCAATTTTTTCTTCACAAAAATTTTAGATCAGTAATAATTCAAATATACAATATGGAGGACCCCCATATATCCAACATCAAACCTTTTCCCCCTTCCCAGGCAATGATCATTTTACATGTTCATGTTATATTTGCTGCAGCTGATGTACAGATATTGAAACATAGCTTCAAACATGATTCCATTTTGGTTTACATAATGGTTTATATTTTAGACTGCACAATTTTCTAAATTTTAAGTTACCTTATGTTTTACATTATTGTTTACATTTTAGCCTATAGACTTTTATACATTTTTGTTGTAATTTAACATATCCTATATCCATCATTGCATGATAATGTGGAACACTTCTATTGTCCCTCAGTTGCCCTGATTCCATCTATTCTATACCTCTCTCCTCCTCCCCTCAGGGCCCACAGTAACAATCAATATTTATTACTTGAAGGACCAGATTCACAGATACTTACAACAATGCAGCGGTCTTGACATACTAGACTGCCCTAAACCATTGGTAGCCACCAATTCTCTTGAGAGACATAATTCCTTCTGTTTGAGAACATCAGTCCTCCCCAGGATGTGGATACACCTTCACACTCATTGTATGGAACTCCACCCAATGATATGACCCACTATGGCAAAATAAGCACTCACACACTCCCTAGAAAGCTGTCCCTGTACCAGATGCCCCCCTTAAGTATATTTTCCTCTTTTTTCCCTTTCTTTATTTTTTTTAATGTTACATTAAAAAAATATGAGGTCCCCATGTACCCCCCTTACCCCACTCCTCCCACATCAACAACCTCTTTCATCATCGTGGCACATTCATTGCATTTGGTGAATACATTTTGAAGCACTGCTGCACCACACAGATAATGGTTTACATTGTAGTTTGCACTCTTTCCCAGTTCACCCAGTGGGCCATGGCAGAACATACAATGTCCAGCTTCCATCCCTGCAGTACCACCCAGGACAACTCCAAGTCTTGAAAATGCCCCTACATCATATCTCTTCTTCCCTCTCCCTACACTCAGCAGCTACCGTGACCACTTTCTCCACATCAATACTACAATTTCTTCCATTACTAATCACAATAGTTCCATAGTAGAATATCAGTAATTCCATTCTAATCCATACTCTATTCCTCCAGCCTGTGGACCCTGGGATGGTTACATCCACTCCCCTTCTATATCAAGAGAGAATCTTAAGCATCTTAAACAGGTAATCCTTCATTATTATATTTTCTAAAGAGTTTTCTCAACATTATCATTTCAACCACATACCTGACAATCTCCCATGTTCAAATGTTTCCCCCAGCCCTCCCCTCAATTCCTTGGGCCATCTAACCCATCTTCCCAACCGTAGCCTCCCTCAAGCCCACAATGTCCCACCCAATAGTATCCTTTGGCCCCATCTTATCCCTTCCCTGTACAAAACTTACCTCCAGCTTATCATAGATTTCACCCAGGTAGGCATCAGCTCACAACTTTCCTCTCCCCAAACTTCCTTTCAGCCTATCATCCAATCTCTAACTCTCAGAGACAGCTTGGTTTACTTATTTCATATCAGAGAAGTCATGTAGTATTTGTCTGCGGTCACCCCTCGGGCTGAAGTGTGGTTTGCTGGCCTGGCGAAGGGCGGCGGCCGCGGTAGGCCTATTCCAAACTGCTGCCCCCATAAAAGGGTGGTTGGTCGGGCCCACCGCCACCGCTGAAGGAAGCTCGGCATGGGCGCAGAGTGCCCTCTGGTCTCCCCTTCTCAGCTGCCATGCTTCCGCGGCTGCCCCTCCTCCCAGATGGCGCCACACGATGCTTTGTGGGGCGGCACCCTTCTTCTTCTTTCTCCCTGCACAGGCGCAGGGCGGAAAAATCCAGTCTGCCCTTTTCCCTCCCCCCCGACAGCAGCAACAGCCAGGCGTGGGCGGAAAAATCCAGTCTGCCCTTTTCCCTCCCCCCGACAGCAGCAACAGCCAGGTGTGGGCGGAAAAATCCAGTCTGCCCTCTACCCCAGCAACAGCAGCCACCAATCACTAAACCCTGCCACTTCCCCCAGCAACAGCAACAGCCAATCCCTAATCACCACCCCTCCTCCATCCAGTACCGCCCACTGACCTTTCTCCGGCAACCAATCAGAACAGGGCATGGCTTCGACCAATCAGCCTTCCCCAGCCCCTATAAAACTGTTGCCTCTCCCTCAATAAAGTGGACTTGTGTGTTTACCTTGTCTCCGCGGTAGTTCTTCTGCCGTGCGCCCTCCAGTACTGAGAGCCCCTGACAAGGGCCTGGCCTCCCTTGTCCCCAGTTCATCGCCTGCTTCTCCAGGTGGCCCCCTCGTCACCGGCTTCGCCGGGCGACCCTGTCAGCCGAACCGCGCAACCCCTGTGAGACCAACCCCTCGTCTGCTGCCGGACCGACCCCTTGTCCCAAGCAGGACCGATCCCTCTTCCCAAGCGGGACCGACCCCTCATCCGGAGCTGGACCAACCCCTCGTCCGCAGCCAGACACCACCTCTACCGACCGAGCAAGCCGCCGCATTTGTCCTTCAATGCCTGGCTTGCTTCACTCAACAT
This sequence comes from Dasypus novemcinctus, assembly GCF_030445035.2. Classification (NCBI taxonomy): domain Eukaryota; kingdom Metazoa; phylum Chordata; class Mammalia; order Cingulata; family Dasypodidae; genus Dasypus; species Dasypus novemcinctus. Next base: position 45,130,313 of record NC_080699.1, on the reverse strand, counting down.
AAGGTTCTCAAGATTCATCCATGTTATCCCATGTGTTTGTAACTGTATTCCTTCTTATAGCTGCGTAGTATTCCATTGTATCACTGTATGTATATACCACATTTTATTTATCCATTCATCTGTTGATGGGCATTTGGGTTGATTTCAACTTTTGGCAATAGTGAATAATGCTATGAACATTGGTGTGTATATATCAGGTGCTGTCCTTGTTTTAAGTTCTTCTGGGTATATATACCCAGCAGTGGAATTGCTGGGTCATATGGCAAATCTATAGCTAGTTTTTTGAGAAATCACCTAACTGTCCTCCAGAATGGCTGAATCCTTCTGCATTCCCACCAGCAGTGGATAAGCATTCCCATTCTTCCACATCCTCTCCAGCACTTGTAATCTGATTTTTTGATAGCCACCAGTCTCATGGGAGTAAGATGGTACTTCATTGTAGTTTTGATTTGTATTTCCCTAATAGCTAGTGATTTTTGAGCATTTTTGCATGTGCTTTTTAGCCACTTGTATTTCTTCTTTGGAGAAGGGACTGTTCAAATCTCTTGCCCTTTTATTAAATGAGTTGTTTGCCTTTTTATTTTGGAGATAGAGGAGATCTTTATATATGAAGAACATTAGTCTCCTATTAGATATACAGTTGCCAAATATTTTCTCCCATTGGGTAGACTGTCTTTTTACTTTCTTGACAAAGTCCTTTCAGGTGCAGAAGGGTTTAATTTTGAGAAAGTCCATTTATCTATTTATTCTTTTGCTGCTCGTGCTTTGGATGTGAAGGTTATAAAGCCATTGCCTAATACAAGGTCCTGTAGATGCTTCCCTACATTGTTTTCCAAGGTCTGTACGGTCTTGGCTCTTAGGTCTTTTATCCATCTTGAGTTGATTTTTGTATAAAGTGTAAGATGGTAATCCTCTTTCTTGCTTTTGCATATGGATATCCAGTTCTCCAGGCACCATTTGTTTAAGAGGTCATTTTTTTCCAGTTGAGTGTGTTTGGTGGCCTTGTCAAATATCCCATGACTGTATATGTGAGGATCTATATCAGTATATGTGAGGATCTATATTTGGTTCCATTGGTCAGTGTGTCTATCCTTGTGCCAATACCATGCCATTTTCACAACTCTAGTTTTGTAATATATTTTGTTGTCATTTTTTTCTTTTTCAATATGTCTTTGGCTATTTGCAACCTCTTTCCTTTGCAAAAAAATTTCATACTTAGTTTTCCTAGTTCATTGAAAAATGCTGTGTTGATTTTTATTGGGATTGCATTGAATCTGTAGATCTGGTTGGGTAGGATAGACATCTTAATAATATTTAGTCTTCCTATCTATGAACAGAGAATATTCTTCCATTTATTTAGGTCTTCTTTCATTTCCTTGAACAGTGTTGTGCAGTTTTCTGTGTATAAGTCTTTTACATCTTTAACTAAATTTATTACTAGATATTTGATTTTTTTTTATTTACTCCTGTAAATGGTATTTGTTTCTTGATTCCTCCTCAGATTGCTCATTATTGGTGTACAGACATGCTACTGATTTTTGTGCATTGATCTTATAACCTGCGACTTTACTGAACTCATTTATAAGTTCTAGAAGCTTGATGTAGACTTCTCAGAGCTTTCTATATATAGGATCATGTCATCTGCAAATAGTGAAATTTTAACTTCTACCTTTCCAATTTGGATGCCGCTTATGTCTGGTTCTTCCCTCAGAGTTCAAGCAAGTACCTCTAACACAATGTTCAATAGAAGGGTTGATCATGGACATCCTGTCTTGTTCCTGTCAGATCATTTGATCTGTTTATGTGGTGTATTACATTAATTGATTTTCTTATATTGAACCGTCCTTGCATATCAGGAATGAATCCTACTTGGTCATTGTGTATAATGGTTTAATGTGTTGTTGAATATGATTAGCAAGTATTTTGTTGAGGATTTTCACATCTAGGTTCATTAGAGATATTGGTCTGTAATTTCCCTTTCTTGTGGTGTCTTTGTTTGGCTTTGGTATTAGAGTAATTTTGGCATCATAGAATGAGTCAGGCAATGTACCTTCTGTTTTGACTTTTTAGAAGAATTTAAGCAAGACTGGTGTTCATTCCTTCTGGAATGTTTGGTAGAATTCACCTGTGAAGCCATCTGACCCAGGGCTTTTCTTAGTTGGGAGGTTTCTATGACTGATTCTGTCTCTTTACTTGTGATTGGTTTGTTGAGTTCATCAAATTCTTCTGAGGTAATGTGGGTCATTTATGTGTTTCTAGGAATTTGTCTATTACTTCTAAATTGTCCTTCTTGTTGGAACATAATTTTTCAAAGTATCCTCTTATGATAGTCTTTATTTCTGTGGGGTCAGTGGTAATACCTCCTTACTCATTTCTTATTTTGCATATTTGCATCTTCTCTCTTTTTTTCTTTGTTAGTCTAGCTAAGGGTTTATCAACTTTATTGATATTCTCAAAGAACCAACTCTTGATTTTGTTTATTTTTTCAAGTGCTTTCTTATTTTCTATTTCATTCAGTTCTGCTCTGATCTTCGTTATTTCTTTCATTCTTCTTCCTTTTGGGTTTAGTTTGCTGTTTTTTTCTAATTCCTCTAAGTGTGCTGTTAGTTCTTCAATTTTAACTCTTTCTTCTTTTTTGATATATGAATTTATGGCTATAAATTTCCCTCTCAGTACAGCTTTTGCTGCATCTCATAAGTTTTCATATATTGTGTTATCATTTTCATTACTTTCAAGGCAGTTACTGATTTCTTTTGAGATTTCCTTCTTGAACCACTGTTTTTCTAAGAGTGTGTTATTTAACTTCCATATCTCAGTGCCAAATCTGGGTCTCTGACTCTTGCAGATTTCCACCTTCATTCCACTGTGGTCAGAGAAATTATTTTGTATGATTTCAATCTTTCTGAACTCATTGAGACTTTCTTTGTGGACTAGCATTTGGTCTATCTTGAAGAATGATCCATGAGCACTTGAGAAAAATGTTTATCTGCTGTATTTGGGTATAATGTTCTGTATATGTCTATTAGTTCCAGATCCTCTAACATATTGTTCAAAGTCTTTGTTTATTTTTTATTCTGTTTTGAGATGTTCTATCCAATGGTAATAGTAATGTATTAAAATCCCCCACTATAATTGTAGAGGCATCTATTCCTTTCACTTAGTTTCTCCAGTGTTTGCCTCATGTATTTGGAGGTGCTCTTGTTAGAAGCATAATTGTTTACGATTGTTCTTTCTTCTTGAAAGATTATCCCTTTCACTAATATGTAGTGTCCATCTTTGTCTCTCACAATTGCTTTGCATTTAAACTGTATTTAATCTGATATTAAATATATAGCTACTCCTGCTCTTTTTTTTTTTTTTTTTTTTTTTTTTTGGCTATTGTTTGCCTGTAGGATTGTTTTCCAGCCATTCACTTTCAACCTCCTTTAATCCCTGGGTCTAAGATGTGTTTCTTGTAGACAGCATATGGATGGGTCATATTTCCTTATCCAATCTTCCAATCTGTGTCTCTTAACAGGTGAGTTTAATCCATTTGCATTCAGTGTTAATACTTTCAAGGACTTACATATATTAGCAATATTTTCTTTAGATTTGTGTTTGTCATATTCTGTTTGATTTTTATTCTCTTTTTGTCTTTTTAGTTGTTCTTACACTCTCCTGCAACTCTGTCTCTCCTGTTTTTTCTTTCCTCCTGTATTCCTCCTTTAGTATTTCTTGAAAGGCAGGTTTCTTACTGGCATACTCTCTTAGTTTATGTTTATCTGTGAATATTTCAACTTTTCATCATTTTTGAATGCCAGCTTTGCTGGATAGAGTATGATTGGGTGGAAATTTTTTTCTTTTAGTACCTTGACTATGTCATGTCACTGTCTCCTTGCCTCCATTGTTTCAGATGAGAAATCAGCACTTAATCTTATGGAGCCTCCTTTGTATGTGATGGTTCTCTTTTCTCTTGCTGCTTTTAGTGTTTTCTCTTTGTCTTGAGTGCTGGATAATTTGGCAAGTATATGTCTTGGGGTAGACCTGTTGAGATTTATGCTGTTTGGGGTGCGTTGTCCTTCCTGGACTTGTACATCCATCTCCCTCAATGTGTTTGGGACGTTTTCTGCCATTATTTCCTCCAACAACCCTTCTGTCCCCTTTCACTTCTCTTTCCTCCTGGGATGCATATAATGAATATTTTTGTGCATTTTGTATTGTCCTTCAGGCCCCTAAGTCCCTGCTGGATTTTTTCTATCTTTTTAAAGATCAATTCTACTACTTGTTTGATTTCAGATGTACTGTCTTCCACATCACTAATTCTTTCCTCTGCCTCTTCAAATCTGCTGTTATTTGCTGAGAGTTTATTTTTGTTTTCATGAATTGTGCTGTTCATCACCTTCATGTCCATTATCTTTTTGGATATGATTACTATTTCTTCTGCTTGCTCTCCAAGTGTTTTCTTAATAACCTTAATCTCTTCCTTCACTTCATTAAATTTGCCCATGATATATGTTTGAGAGCTTTGATTAGTTGGTCGATGGTCTGCTCCTCTTCCTGGTTTTTAGTTTGTTCATTGGATTTGGCCATGTTTTCCTTATTATTGGTTTGGTTTGTAGCTTTTTATTGCTGTCTTGTCATCATTTTATCTTGATGGGTTTATTCAGTTGATTAGTTTCTTCATCTAGTCTTGGGGTTTAATTAGATGTTGTTTTTCTGTGTGTGTTAAGTCTTCCTTTTGTCACCTTGTTCTTCTCATTCTATTTCTTTGTTGTTGGCTAAGTTCTCTTGAAGCAAAATATTAGTGCCTGAGAAAGCAAAAGAAATAATAAAAGAAAAAGCATAGTAGAAGCATTGATAGTAAATGATAGCAGAAGGACCATGTGCAATCTAAGAGAATGGATATTAGACTCACGTAAGCTGTGTAAAGTTATAACAGTATGAAAAGTGGAGTACCTATAATTAGACAGTAAACTGAATATGTGGAGGAATATAGTATGAATTAAAAGCCAATGTGATCAAGAGAGAAGGAAAGAGAAAAGAGAGGACAATAATATAAAGAATGAATAACAGATAGAAAGCAGAACAGAAGTATTAGAAATAAAAAGTCAGAAAAATTGGAGGCTAAACAAAGAGAGGTGGAATACAAAATAAATGATGGAGGATAGAAAGATATAAAGGAATGATGATAGCATTGATAGCCAAAATCAGTACACCTAGAAAAGAAGAAATCAAGGATGAGGAAACACAGCAAATAAGAAATGCTCCCTGCAGCACCTAATATACAAAAGATAAAAGAAAAAAATGAGAAAAAAAAAGGCAAGGGAAGGATAAAAGCAAGCAAGAAAAGAAAAAAGAAAAAGGGGGCTTGAAGGAATAAAGAGGAAGGAAAAACAAGAAAACAAACCAATAAAAAAGACCAGATAAGACTTCAAGCAAAGAATCCTCTTTACAGTTTACATGCTTAGGAGTCTGACCTTCTCCCTTTCTCCCCTCCTCACATCCCTCTCTCACACAGCAGCAGAAAAGCTGTGTGAGGTGTCTGGTAGGAGATTCAAATGGGTCCCTGGTGAACCAAGTCACCACAGAAAATAGACTTTTAATTTCTTGAGAAAGAGCACCCACATCTTGCCAGGAACCCTAAATATGCTATTGGAAGCCTGAAAAGCACGTCCTACTCTCCCTCTCCCTTAGGTGTGCTACAGGAGAGCTAATTTTCTGACTCCACCTTCTTCCAGACCAAGTTTCCTATCCCAGGGTGTTTAGGTAAATCAGGCTTTCTCAGCAGATTCCCCTCTCCTTTCTTCATAGGTTCTCCCCAAGTCAGCTGATATGCTCCTCCAAACAAAAAAAAAAAGGAGGGGGGACCAGAAAACTGAACTTCCACTCATCAGGCCCCCCTGCACCTTCCACCAAAACCCTTCCACTCCCAGAGTTAGTCCAGGACTGGAGGGCTGGGGAATCCTGGATTTAGGGGGTGCTGGATTCAGGAAATGGAAGCCTGGATATTGTGGACTCAGGGTATGTGGGTCTGTGGAATGAGCATTACAGGGGTTCAGGGAACACGGACTTGGGGATCATGTGTTTGGGGAACAAAGGGCTTGGGAACACTGCCACACAACCAACAGTTTTAAGGGAATGCTGCAGCCCTCAGCCTCAGGGGGAAGGGTTTTGCCTTCTCACAACTTCCAATGTCCAGGCACCTCCTGCTTTGTAGGTTCCCAAAACAGCCTGCTCTGGCAAGGTTCTGACCCCACTCAGCTGGTCCATTGCAGGAGAGATTACAAGGGTGTATTCACTCAGACACCATCTTGTTCCACCTCCCTCTGTTTTTTTTTAATAGCCACCAATCTATTGGGTGTAAGATGATATCTCATTGTAGTTTTGGTTTGCATTTCCCTAATAGCTAGTGATGTTGAGCATCTTTTCATTGGTTTTTAGCCATTTGTATTTCTTCTTTGGAGAAGCATATGATAAAATCTCTTGCCCATTTTTTAAATGGGTTATTTGTCTTTTTATTTTCAAGATATAGGATTTCTTTATATATGCTGGATATTAGGCTCCTATCAGGTATATGGTTACCAAATATTTTCTCCCATTGAGTAGGCTGTCTTTTCACTTTCTTGATAAATCCTTTGAGGTGCAAAAGGCTTTAATTTTGAGGAAGTCCCACTTATCTTATTTTTTTCTTTCACTGCTCATGCTTTGGGTGTGAAGTTCATGAAGCCATTTCCTATTACAAGGTCCTGTAGATGCTTCCCTACATTGTCTTCCAAACTCTTTACATTGGCTTTTATATTTAGATCTTTGATCATCTCACATTGATTTTTGTATAAGGTGTGAGATGGTATTCTTCTTTCATTCTTGTTCATATGGATATCCTGTTCTCCAAGTACCATTTGTTGAAGAGGCCACTCCCTTCCAGTCGAGTGGGCTTGGTGGCTTTTTTGAATATCAGATGAGTGTATATGTGAGGATGTATATCAAAACTCTCAATTCAGTTCCAATGGTCATTATGTCTATCCTTGTGCCAATACCATGCTGTTTTGACATGTTTTGTAGGATGTTTTAAAGTCAGGGAGTGTGATGCCTCTGATTTCATTTTTCTTTTTCAATATGTCTTTCACTATTTGGGCCTCTTTGCCTTCCAAATAAATTTCATAGTTAACTTTTCCTGTTCATTAAAAAACACTGTGTTGATTTTTATTGGGATTGAATTAAATCTGTAGATCAGTTTGGGTAGGATAGACATCTTAATGATATTTAGTCTTCATATCAATGAATAGGAAATATTTTTCCATTTATTTAAGTCTTCTTTGATTTCCTTTAAGAGTGTTGTGTAGTTTTCTGTGTATAAGTCTTTTACATCTTTAGTTAAATTTATTCCTAGGTATTTGATTTATTTATTTAGATTGTAAATGGTATTTTTTCCTGATTTCCTCTGCAGATTGTTCATTACTGTTGTACAGAAATGCTACTGATTTTTTGTGCTTAATCTTATAACCTATGACTTTACTGAACTCATTTATAAGTTCTAAAACTTTGTTGTAGATTTCTCAGGGCTTTCTATGTATAGGATCATGTCATCTGCAAATAGTGATTTTGACTTTTTCCTTTCCAATTTGAATGCGTTTTTTTATTTTTTTATTCTTTTTATTTTTTCTCTTCCCTTCCTTCCCCTCCGCCCCCCCCCCCCCCCCATTGCTGCTCTCTGTATCTATTCACTGTGTATTCTTCTCTGTCCACTTGCATTCTTGCCAGTGGCACCAGGAATCTGTGCCTCTTTTCTGTTGCATCATCTTGCTGCATCACCTCTCCATGTATGCAGCACCACTCCTGGGAAGGCTGCACTTTTCTTTTTTTCATGCAGGGCAGCACTCCTTGTGGGGTGCACTCCTTGTGCATGGGGCTCCCGTATGTGGGGAACACCTCTGTATAGAATGGCACTCCTTGCACACACCAGCACTGTGCATGGGCCAGGTCACCACATGGTCAGGAGGCCCTGGGTTTGAACTGTGGACTTCCCATACAGTAGGCAGATGCTCTATCAGTTCAGCCAAATCCACTTACCTTGAATGCCTTTTATATCTGGTTCTTGTCTCAGTGCTCAAGCATGTATTTCTAATACAATGTTGAATAAGAGGGGTAATAGTGGGCATCCTTTCCTTGTTCCCAATCCTAGAGGGAAAGATTTTAGTATTTCACCATCGTATATAATGTTACCTGTGGGGTTTTCATAGATACCCTTTTTCATGTTTAGAAAGTTTCCTTCTATTCCTGTCTTTTGCAGTGTTTTCATCAGGAAAGTGTGCTGTATTTTGTCAAATGCTTTTTCTGCATCTATACATATGATAATGTGTTTTTTTTTCTTTTGATCTGTTTATGTGGTGTATTACATTGATTGATTTTCTTATTCAAATGTCTTTTTGGTAACTTAAGGCATATAGATATGTAAAGTATGCAGTATGTATTTTGTTAAGGAAAAGGGATATAGTTTTATCCTTAAGTAAAATGGCTATTTGTCTCAGAATGAGAAGTAGGAATATGTAAGACAAAACCTGAATGGATATAGAAGGCTGGAAAATGTTTGTGGGAAGAGAATTTTATTTGTTATGGTCAAGGTAGGCTAAGATTTGATAGGCTTATGGGATTTTTAAGAGTTTTCTCATCAGATAGTATCCTCACGCAAAAGTAGAATTTGGTTTTCTCTGTTAAAATGATGAAATTTTCTGGACTATTGGTTTGCTTTTAGTGAGAGGTTATAAAAGGTTTTTCTTAACCATCTGAATAATCTGCCTAGAAGACAAAGATTCTATGTAATGTCAGAATAATATCCTCACTGCTATTTATATGACCTTATCATCATTTATTGCTTAAGAGGACAAGTCTTCTCGTTTCTAAAAGAACTGTCTTTTTCTTAAAGTCGTATCAACTCCTATTTACTCTTTTGTCGTCACTTTGGTTAAATACAGAACCAAATATTGTTTCACAGTGACCCATTTTCCTATTTAACAAAATGTTCAAACCTGACAACTTTTTAACATTTTACCTTCCCAAAATAAAACCCTAAGTAAAGTTTTACTGATCTTGAACTATCTTTAGGGTTTTTCAAAGAATATCCTGGAAAATTGCAAAGGATTTGTTCTTCCACCTTGTACAAAAAGAGGTGCTATAAATAGGTCTATTTGATATGTTATGAGTGCCATAGGAAATGTTGCCAAATGAAGAGGAATTTTCTAACCTTCTGTTGGTTAATTTTGTATGTGTAAAATATTATTCATATAAATACTTAGAGATTATATAAAATTCCTAGAGATTTGACAATATTCTCACTGTCATATGTTCTGATACTAATCTGCATGATATAAGACAATAGCACAGAGTTATTAGGTTATCTGTCATAATTTTAGTTGTTCCTTAAAAATGCTACATGCCACAAGAACAACCAAATTTCCTTGTCAGTTACAGTTTTACCCTTTTACTGTGATGCTTCCCTGAAAGTGCTTGCATTCAGCTATAGGTCAGAGTTTCATCAGCCAAAAAGGGGGGTGGTATTTAAATGAGAAGCAAGGCAGTATATAACCCTGGTATAAGGTGGTATAGGGTCAAATACCTCCACTGACAGGGCCCTTCGGACACCTTCAAATGGACTATACACCACTATTCCCCTCTATGAGATGTCTATTTGCTAGATGGATAAAGCCTTTTGTTGTCACAAGGCTATTGCCCTCATAATAGCAAAAATAATTAGACTTCATTTGTCCCATCTGGGAAATTTCAGCTATTCTCTGAAGCAATAGAAGCTCCCAATTTACTGTAACTGTGAACAAGGAATTTTGCAAGGTCTTACTCATCAACCAAAAGCTTTACTGTCCCTACCATCCTCAGCTGTCAGGAAAGGTAAATGGTATCTAGCAGCTTAAAGTAGCTAAGTTATTTGAACCCTTCTCCATCAACCTTGGCCATCATTAACCTTGATGGTAATAAGATGGATCCATCAGGAGAACAACTGATAACCCACTATGAAGTCATAATGAGAAGACCCATGTGGTTTATCATTTCCCCTACTTTACTGGACATCAAAGGCAGAACCATGGAAACTGAGGTCTGGACTAAAGACATCTTCTTAGGCCAAGAGAGCACCCCAGTTTTCTCAGATGTCTAAAGGGTTGTGGAAAGTCTGGTCAGCACCTTGATGCTTGACAAACATAGGACCATCAACCCAGTATTCAGGGAGAGAAGGACTCCTGTGCAAGCACTTGGAAAGGGTGGGTCTTCTGCTTCATCTGGCCGGGATGACTCTCAGACCTTGAAATCTAATGGAGTATGTGCTGCAGGGTTACAGAATTCTTTGGGACCTGAGATCCCATTTTCCTTCCAATTTCTCCCTATGGAAATGGAAATGTTTATCCTATGCCTTTGTATATTGGAAGCAGATAACTTGTTCTCTAAATTTCACAGGTCCACAGCCAGAGGGAAATTGTGCCCTAGGATGGACCACACATACAACTAATTTTGAGAGACATTGTGCTAAACATTGTTTTTAAGTTATTTAAGGCTTTTGGGATATTGTGATGGAATATATGTATTGTTCATGTGGAAAGAATATGTCTTTTTTGAGGTCCAGAGGTTAGAGTGTGATGGTTTGGAACTGCATATACATTAGAAAGGCATGTTCGTAAAGTTAATCCATTTCTAAGGGTGTGGACTCTTTGTAAATAGGATCTTCAGATGAAGCTACTTCAGTTAAGGTGTGATCCACCTCATAAAATGGGATGACTATATATAGAGTGAAAAAGGTATGGAAGCAAGAAATTGTATGCTATGAAACCCAAAAGAGAAGGAAGAGACCAGCAGGTGCCACTGTGCCTTGCCATGTGGCAAATGACCCAAGAATTGTCGGCAGCTGATCTTTGAGAAAAAAACATTGCCTTGATGATGCCTTGATTTGGACATTTTTCTCAGCCTCAAAACTATTAGCTTATAAATTCTCATTGTTAAAAGCTGGTCCATTTTATGACATCTGCTTTCAGAAGCCTAGCAAACTAAAACAAGCTATCTTTTCTAATACCATTTGTAATCTTAGTGTATCTTCCAACACAGTAGATACCTGCCCCAATGACAAAGGGAACAATGTTTAGCACCCCATTAGTGTTAGCCCAGGCTGTGGGTTTTTCCATTAAACACATAGAGTTGCCTTTTAACTGATAATAATTTCTCCATGAATTTTTATAGTGTGGGAAGAGGTCATAAGAGCCCTCATGTTTCTAATATTCCCTTTAGGATGTTCCAAATAGTCATTTGGAGTATAAGATGTATTTTTTCTTATTAAAAAGGGACTAACCCAATTTATGGGTACTGCTTTGTATATCTTGTATTCACATACAAAAAAAATTCCCTGAAAAGTTTAATAAGGGTAATTATATCCTTTATGGAAACGTGATACTGGCAAATAGAATTAATTGGGTATAAACTCCACACAGAGCATCAAATCATTATCTTCTTTGTTATCTGATATCTCGTTACCACTTAACCAATGGTTTCCTTTGCCTGAACTTTCAACCCACCAGAAATTTGAGACTCAAGTGGTGAGCTCTCATGTTATTAAAATCTGGAGTGCTAGAAAAACAAAGGAATTGTGTTCAAGTTAGGAGTAGATAGGGCAGAAATAGGGCAAAGTTGAGGTAAAAGAAAATCATGGTGAAGGTAGAGTATTAGCATGGATGGATAGTGGGTATTATAAGTGTATAGCTTGAATAAGAGAATGTTTAGGCAGATGGTACAAAGGAAGAGTCAGAGAGTAAGATATGGTAATTCAGATGTGTCTTGATCCACGATCTTGGATATCATCTACTTGCTCTGATGTCTTGGGCAGAAGCTGCCTACATCACATGTTACCCACTTGTGGAATTCTCATGACAATTTTACCTTGAAACATGTTTTAGTTCTGACAGGAGGACCCAGGGGTCAACTCTGTAGTTTTACTGCTGTAACAGGTCAATAAGACTAGATAAAGTCCTTTCCATTGAGGATCTAAAGCAGTCTTTTGTTGAGCTTTTTTCCAGAATATTAAGTCTCCAGGTAGAAGATCATGTAAAGTCTGCTGTAGAGGAATCTCAGGAATGCAACTGAGGTTTGTGAATGGGGGAACTGGATATATGTGATTAGTCCCTGTTTTAGTTTCCTAGACTGCTCAAATAAGATACAATAAATTGTGTTGACTTTAACAATGTGAATTTATCAGATTACAAGCTTATGGTTTTGAGGCTGTGAAAATGTCAAAATCAAAGCATCATCAAGATGATGCTCTCTTCCTGAAGACCAGCTGCTGGTGATCCTGGACTCCTCTGCCACATGACAAGCACATGGTGGCAACTGCAGGTCTCTTCCTTCTCTTCCAGGTTTAATTGCTTTCAGCCTCTTGCTTCAGTGGTTTTCTCCTCCTCACTCTGTATTCATTCCATTTATAGAGGACTCCAGTAAGAGGATTAATACCCACCCTGGACCATGCCTTAACTGAAGTAAGTTCATCAAAATGTCTTACATTTAATGTAAACATCAAAGTATTTACATGCACAAGAATGGATTAGCTTTAAGAACAGATTTTCTGGGTTGCATACAATTCTAAACCACCAAATTCTACCCTCTGAATCTCAAAAGACATGTTCTTGCCATATGCAAAATACATTCATTCCATCACAATATCCCTAAAGCCTTAAATCATTTTAGAAACAATGTTTAGTACAAATTCTCTCGAAGTCAGTTATATGTGTGGTCCATTCTAGGACACAATTTCCCTCTGGCTGTGGGCCTATGAAACTTAAAGAATGAGTTATCTGCTTCCAATATACAAAGGAGGGATTGGCATAGTATAAACATTTCCATTCCCATAGGGAGAAAATGGAAGGAAAACAGGGAAGACAGATCCCAAACAATTCTGAAACCCTGCAGCACATACTCCATTAGATTTCAAGGTCTGAGTCATCTATAGAATTGTGTTTGCCCTTCCAAACTGAAAAGCAGCAGCTCCATCTTTCCTGGAAGGGCAGTAGCCATGCTCTCCCCAAACACTGGGGTGAAGGCTCCAACCTCTGATAACACTGGGGTGATGGCAAGATTCTCACCAATCCCCAAGGAATAGGCTCCACTCCCTGAGAAAACTGGAGTGGAAGCCAGACTCTCCCTAATCCCTACAGAATAGGCTCCACCCTTTCTGAAGACTGGAGCAGCAGCACTCTTCCTGAGCAACTGCGTGGAAGGCCTTCCTTCTCTTAAGTGCTATGAGTGGGCTTTCTCTCATGACCGAAGATGTCTTCAGTTCAGACCTCAGCTTCCATGGTCCTTCCTTCACAGTGATTTTTTTCTTCAATCTGTCCCTTTTCTATCCATTTTAGTCCAGGCAGTGGTTCCATTCATACAGATCTCACAAAACCTTATTGGTTTCACAGGTAGTACTCAGGAGTCCAAAACATCAGACAAAAAACTTTCCACAGATCCTTCCTTGATAACTGCACCTCCAATCCTGACATGCACTGAAATGACTGACTTGTTCCATGTTCAATTAAGTTCCCACATGGAGCACTATTCTCTGGGGACTTGCTTTCCAGAAGCTCAGAATTGTCCAAACCATCAATTTCTGGTTTCTTTTGTACCCAGGAGTTCAGTTCTTAGCTTACTCCTTTCTTCTTTCATTTTAGTGTAAGCCACAAGAAGACATCAGGCAACACTTTCCACATTTAGTTTGGAAATCTTCTCCGCTAAACATTCAAGCTCATCACTTTCAAATTCTGTATTCCATTCAACACTGGGACACAATTTTGCCACATTCCCTGCCACTTTAAACAAGGGATGCTTTCTTCCAGTTTGCAGTGACACATTCATCATTTCTAAGACCTCACTGAATGTAGCTTTAGCATCTATAGTTCTACCAACACCATGGCCTTTTCTCTCTTTATGTATCCTATGTATAAGGGACTCTAGCAAGAGGATTAATACCCATCCTAAGAGAGGTGGGTCATACCTTAACTGAAGTAACCTCATCAAAAGATCCTACTTATACCACACCCACAAAATGGATTCATTTTATAAACATTCCTTTCTGGGGTATATATAGTTTTAAACTACCACATAACTTATAGTGATATATCTCCCCCATAAGGTAGGCTATCAACTCACTAGCTGACAAAGCATTGGAACTTTGCAAAATGAACTTTGCAACTTGAATCTACAAAATTAGCATTAGACTATATATTCTGGCTTCCCAAGGAGGTGAGTATAAACGATCCAGGGCTGTGAATTTGTAAATGATAGTCAAGAGGATATTTATCAAATGGCAGGGGCAGCAGAAGTCCATGCTAGAGAATCTGCCACATCAACTGACACACTTCTTCACTCTGATGGATCTCTTTGGTTGGTTTCTAGGGTCATGGGTATCTTGGCTCAGAGATGTCCTAATTAGGGCACTTGTTGTCCTCTTAATCATATCCATATCGCTCATTCATTGCCTGATCTCTCTACTCTTAAACGCTAGTATGCAGCCACTAACTCAACAAATGATACAACTGATGATACAAAATTAGCATGAGTGGGATGATGAAAATCTCAAACTTCAATAAATCCATGAAATTGGCAATGAAACATGAGAAATTTTTAGTGGTCAAGCCCTAGTAACCAATGGAAGGGAGAGAACAAAAGGGAGAAATTGATAAAACTATAGGGAAGGATCTGGGGACATATCAGAGAAAAAAGAAGATGAAAACAAACAATAAAACAACCATGCCCTCTGGACTTTCCTCTTCATCCTTTGAAATTTAAATCCCTACCAGGGTGGCTGAGTCAGATAACCAAACAAGTCTCCAGTTTCTTACTTTGACCCAATACAATATAAAGCCCACCTGCCTTAAAACCGCTCCTATGAGATGGGCAAACCTTGATCCAATCAATAGGATTAGATCTATAAAAATCCTTTGTCTATAAAAATCTATGTCTATAAAAATCCTTTGCCATCCCTAAAACTCTGAAGGTACTTTTGTTCTTGCTTCCTTTCCTGCAACAAAACTTTGGTGTCTGGAATAAAATGCTGTAGTCTGCAAACTCAGCCTTGTCTTTCACAAAGCCAAAAATAAAACATTTGCCTCCACCCATCCATGAACTCCACTTCACATCTCATTCTGAAACAAAAAGAGAATGCTGTAACTCCCTGGTAACAGAATTCAGAAATCAGAAGGGAGTTTTTCACTCAAAGTAGTAACCATGCCTTGTGCATCAATTATTTTAAAAATACCATGGTATCAAATAGGATTAATTTGCAGCTTTCAGTTCAATTCAAACATGCTTTGAAATGGCACATGCATTTTCTCCAGAAATAACTTAAGTGAGACAGCACAGATATCCAAAGGAGAGCTATCCCACAGGTGTCCTGCCTTTACTTCACCCTGCTGTCCCTCCAGTCCCCTTTGTCCCTGACACATGAAAACCATTTAGCTTTGCTGGTGTCCTCTCATGCCACTCAATTTCTTTTGAGAACCAGGCCTTTGACTTTATTTGACAGCTCCACAGAAACCGAGGTGAGTGGACTGAGGAAATGGAGACATAGGACAGTATCCAGAAAGTTAATGGCAGTGTTCCTGAGATATCTTACAGAGAACCATTGCAGTAGGAGGGATTTCAGTGAGAAATGTGATTCCCAATCATGGTGAAATTGAACTTTCTGTAGAACCTTATAACTTTATATCCTTGTCCCCAACCCAGGAGATTTGATTCAATAGATCTAGGGGTGAGAAACAGATATCTGTATTTTGACAAAAGTATATGATTCTACTGCCTACCAGAGGCTGGAAACACTGGATGAGACGGTGGGAACACTCATTCAAGAATGTGAACCAAGGACTTTATCTCTGCTTCTTCCTGGAAGCAGGGGGTTGGGGAATGGACTGCAGGCACCTGAAGGTGTTTAACAGGACAGGCTGTTATAGCTCACACCTAGTATTATTCTGAGCAAGGCTGAGCCTGAGATACCCAAAGTGTGACTATCACCTACTTCAGCTCATGTCGTTTCGAAAAAAAATCATACAGTCATCGAATCTTTGGGTTTGAAGGCATCTTAGAGGTCATCTGGGTAGCCTCTCTGTTCAATTCATGGATGTCATCTCCAATACCTCTTTCAATTTATCTTCCACTTTTTACTGGAATGGCTTGAATGAACTATTTGATCATCAGTAAATTGTGCCTTTCTTGTGAAAAATTATAGAAATACTCTTACAGTAGAATATACAGTCTTATTCTTACCATGGCAACCAGAATCTGCCATTTTCAATCCATCTTACCAGCTTCCTGCCTTGACATGACATCAAAGTTGGCTGCTTTTTCTGAGAATATATTGCCTTCCAGAATAGATTTAACTTCAACCCTATTCTCCCACACTTTGTTTAAAGGTTGTGCCCTGCAGCTCCTCTCCCAAAATTGTGGTGCCACAAAAATAAAATGAAAGAAGGGTGGATGGAGGCCAGGATGGGGTAGTACCTGTCTCATTTATAGTGAGGAAATCACCACAGGAATCATTTCACCTAATCCACCTGTACCCTGTGGCAGGGATCTAAATACATAAATAGAACAATGATGGGGAGGCTCCCTGACTACTTTGGTTTCCATAGCAACACTTATGAGACAAGCTTGTACAGGGAA
Organism: Dasypus novemcinctus; assembly: GCF_030445035.2. NCBI lineage: Eukaryota > Metazoa > Chordata > Mammalia > Cingulata > Dasypodidae > Dasypus > Dasypus novemcinctus. The sequence goes on along the minus strand of NC_080699.1, from coordinate 45,113,651 downwards.
GGATGGAAGGGGACTGGTCAGAATAAAGCTGTAATAACTGGGACTCCCCTGGTCAAAACATAGCCACGAAACCCCATCCAAACGCCCTGAAGGCTGGTAGCTACTTGAGAACAAAGCCATACCATGATAGCCAAAAAGCCTGCCAAGACTCTGGTTACTCAAGGTCCCATTTGAAACCACAGGCTCAAAAGAAGTCCTGGATAACTCCAAACAGAAAGGCCTCCCTGAAAGCTAAAGGTAGAAAGGCAACCAATTAGGAAGGGCAAACAGCTGAGGTCCCTCCTTAATATGGGGAGGGGGGTGGAGGAAAGGCTTTAAAACGCCTACCCGGGGGCGCACGCGTGCATCTCAACCTGCAGCACCCCCTGCGCCCACTCTTGGGTGTGCATGATCTCCTTTCTTGTTTCTCAATAAACTCTTTTTTTTTTTTTAATTTTTTTTTTATTATTCATTTTTTTAAAATATTACATTAAAAAAATATGAGGTCCCATTCAACACCACCGCCCCCACCCCACCACTCCCCCCACAGCAACACTCTCTCCCATCATCATGACACATCCATTGCACCTGGTAAGTACATCTCTGGGCATCACTGCACCTCATGGTCAATGGTCCACATCATAGCCCATACTCTCCCACGTTCCATCCAGTGGGCCCTGGGGGGATCTACAATGTCCCGTAATTGTCCGTGGAGCACCACCCAGGACAACTCCAAGTCCCAAAAACGCCTCCACATCTCATCTCTTCCTCCCATTACCCAGCAGCCACCATGGCCACTTTTCCCACACCAATGCCACATTTTCTCTGTGGACCTTGGATTGGTTGTGTCCATTGCACATCTATGTCAAGAGGGGGCTTAGATTCCACATGGATACTAGATGCAATCCTCCTGCTTTCAGTTGTAGGCACTCTAGGCTCCATGGTGTGGTGGTTGACATTCTTCAACTCCATGTTAGCTGAGTGGGGTAAGTCCAATAAATCAGAGTGTAGGAGTTGAAGTCTGTTGAGATTCAGGGCCTGGCTATCATATTGTCAGTCCAGAGATTCAAATCCCCTAGATATATCTTAAACCCCAGCACCAACTACAATTCCAGTTAAGTAGCATGAAAGTCTTGTGAAAAGAGATCCCATCTGGGTCCAGTTCCATCACACAGAAACACCAGCTCCAAAGAAGGGCCAACTGACATGACAGTGAACCCCATCTGCCATGACCATAGAACCTGTGGGTCTCTTTAGCCCTCAAAGGAACGAATACCTGCGGTTGTATCTACTTTATCTGTCTCTGAGACTCTGCTCAGGTGTGCATAAACTCTTGCTAATTAAACTGGCACATCTCTGAACTCTTTCTTGGGATGAAGTCAGGGACATAGAAATCCAGAACGCAGAATGGTCTGCTTACAATTTGGGAAAGTTTATCACGAGTATCCATCTTGCCATTTAGCTTCCCAACAGGAATCATTCTCTCAGGGAGGGGAGAGGGTGGATTCAGAAACTTGCTGCCCCTTCTGGACTGGGACACACAGGACGATGCACGCCATGAACAGACTGGCCCTCAAATACCCCCAAATAACCATACGTCAGGGATCCGTGCAGGCAAAACATAGTTTCAACCTGTATTTTTTCCTTCCTATTTGAATGCCAAAAAAAAAAATCTTTTGAATAAGCAGTGGTCCTCCTTAAATAAAATGAATTGACATGAGTTTTGTAAATTGCTAAATTACTCTGCATATCCGGTCTGCCGGCCCCTTACTCCTGGAATCAGTGTCCCCCCAGGGGGCAGCTGTGGGTGGTCATTACCCCTCCCCCTGCCTCCAGGGAAATTATTCTTCCTAATGTGGATGTTCTCCACTGAAGGAAGCTCTTCACAATCTGCCTTGATAATTTCCCCAGGGTTTTGGTCAGTTTTTATTTTATTACCTAACTTTTTTATTATCTACTATTATATAATATCTTACTGCAATTTAAACTTCTTTTAATTCTTTCTAGCTTCATGCTCGCGATGTCTGGAAGCAGGAGCTGAGCATCCTCTTTCACCTGGCCCGTCAGTCATCTCCAACTTGCCTCAGCGGCATCAGTCAACCCTGACCTCTGTCCCCAGACACAATGGGCCCCTTTAACGGAAAACGTTCCAGATGAAGTTGCGTCCTCAACTGAATCCAGGAACAGAAAAGGGACATTAGTAAGAAAACTGAAGAAATCCAAACAAAACCTAGAGTTTAGTTAACGGTAACCTCTTTAGTTTTGACAAATGTATCACACTTATTAAAATATTAAGATCGGTGGACATTGGATAAAGGGTACACAAGAATTCTCTATACTATCTTTGCGACTTTTCTGTAAATCTAAAATTATTCCAAAATTTTATTTAAACATCACATTAAGGGAAAACAATGTTTTCCTTTGGTTCAAGAATGCCCAAAAAGAAAGTTTCCAATCTTATCAAATTTATCAGGGGACTCAGACTAAGATGAGAATGAGGATGAGAATTATATGTAGGTTTAAATTTAGATTTGTTGTGATCTTAAAAGGTCTCAAAGTTGGCAGCAGACTTGGCCCAGTGGTTAGGGCGTCCGCCTACCATATGGGAGGTCCACGGTTCAAACCCCGGGTCTCCTTGACCCATGTGGAGCTGGCCCACGTGCAGTGCTGATGCGTGCAAGGAGTGCCCTGCCATGCAGGGGTGTCCCCCATACAGGGGAGCCCCACGCACAAGGAGTGCACCCCATAAGGAGAGCCGCCCAGCGTGAAAGAAAGTGCAGCCTGCCCAGGAATGGTGCCGCACACACAGAGAGCTGACTCAGCAAGATGAGGTAACAAAAAGAAACACAGATTCCCGTGCCGCTGACAACAACAGAAGTGGACAAAGAAGACGCAGCAAATAGACACAGAGAACATACAACCTGGGTGTGGGGGGGAGAGGGGAGAGAAATAAATAAATAAATAGATCTTAAAAAAAAAAAAAAGGTCTTAAAGCATGTTTGCTTTCATCTCCTTTGAGCAACAAGAAACCTACTGAGAAAGGCAGGTACATGATTCACATTTTTCCCAGGGAAGAATCCAGGACTCAGAGAGGCCAAGACATTTATCCAGTGCCACACAGCAAGAGACAGAAGGTGCAGGTGACAGAACTAGTGAAGGATGGGACTGGTGACCAACTGTGGTGGTTAATTTCATGTGTCAACCTGGCTGTGGTTTCCAGGTGTTCTATAAGAACTGACCCGATAGTTATTGTGAAGGTATTGATAAATGGATTTAAATCATAAGTCAGTTGATTGCAAATACTGTTGATTATATCCACAATCAACAAAGGAGTTTGTCTTTGGCAATGAGAGATGTCTCATCCAATCATTTGGGGTCTTAAAAGGGCGGTTGAGGATTTCAGCAGTCAGAAAGAAGAATTTTTTATCTCTACCTCAGTCAGCCATCTTCTCCTGGGAATTCATTGTCACCTTCATTGGAGTCCCCAAACTGTGGGTTCTCCTGGGGAATCATCACCATCACCAAGTTTCCAGTTTGCAGCCTACTCTAAGGAATTCAGACTTGCCAGCCCTCATAGTCACATGAGCCAATCCCAATTGCTACAATAACTCTTTTAATATTTACATATATATTTTGTTTCTGTTACTCTGGAGAATCCTCACTAATGCACAGATGGGACAGTCAACACATGGGTCAGGTGATGGACAGAGTGAGTGATGAATGGAGTGGGTGAAAAAGATGGGGCAGATGACAGATGGGGAAGGTGATGGATGGAGAGGGTGACAGAGTTGGTGACAGATAGGGCAGGTGATGGATAGGTTGGTGATGGATGGGTTGTGTGACAGGGCAGGTAAAGGACATGGCAGATGACCAATGGAGCAGTGACAGAGCAAGTGATGGACAGAGCAGGTGACAGACATAGTGTGTGATGGATGGCATGGGTGACAGTCACAGATGCAGGAAGTAACAAGCGGGGTGGGTAATGGATATGAGTGACAGATGTAGTGGGTGACAGATGGGATGGGTGACACACGGGGCAGGTGACAGATGGAGTGGGTGATGGATGGGGTGGGAAACCAAGCCAGTGGTGATGGAGAGGGTTGTTGATGGATCGGACAGGTGACAGATGGGGTGACTGACAAAGAATCTCCCGTCCACAGATTCAAGACCAGAACCCATCACCAGCCTCAATGGACCTCCACAGGCCTCAATGCTTGGTCCAGGTCCTTTTGTCTCATGAGGTGGGACCACAGTCTGCTATCCCAGCCCTGAACCAGGACAGAAGGGTGCAGAGAGGAGAGAGTACCCTTTTGTTCTCCTGGAGACCTCAGTACTGCCAACTTCAGGGGCCTCCCCTTCTCTACGCTTGCCCCCCACAGTGCATTTCCCACAGAGCAGCCAAGGAAGACAGATCGTATCACCCCCTGCTCTGCACCCTGAGCAGCCCCACATCTCGCTCTGAGCTAAGGCCACCGTCCTCACAGGCCTGCACCATCTGGCCCACCTCCCTTTGGGAACTCACCCTTCCAATCCCCACCCCACCATCACTCAGCCCAGCCACACTGGGGCACTCAGGGCACTTCCTGCCCCATGGTCTTGTGCTCGCTCATTCTTCAGCCAGAGCATCTTCTTCCAGATACCCTCGGGGTTTGCCATCCTGCCTGAGCCCAGTCTTTCTCACAAGTGCCTGTTCAGCATTGCAGCCCTCTCTCACCCCTCCCTATCTCCATAATATTTGATTTCTCTCCACAGTAAGCATCACTCTTTAATGTGTGTGAGATTTAGTTATGAATTTCCTCTATTGTTTGTCACTTTTCACTGGAATGTAAGCTCTTTGAGAACATGGAGTTGTGCATGTTTAAGTATGTTGCTTATCACCTGTGCGGTAGGTGCTTAATAAATATCTGGTGAATATTGATTAAATGAATAAATGGAGTTCATACTCAAAGTGGTCATTTTCCCATCACCTGCTTCCATAACTTGAGTAGATCTGTCCTGCAATTCCCACCCCCTCAGTATCCTGCTGTTTCCTTCTAGGTGTGTACACAAACTTCATGTTGGTTTTTACTTCTTTCATATTTGTCTCTCCAACTAGAATAAAATCTCCTTGAGGGTAGGCACTGATTCTGTGTCTTTCTTATCCCCAATAGATCCAGCTGGGTCTGCCCAGTTAGAGGTGCTCAGTAATTACAGACAAGTCCATTACATTTTGAAGTTACAAAACTACATCTCTTTCTTGAAAGATGGCTTTAGGTGCAGTTGGCAAACATGTACACACATAATGCTTGTGCACATACACACATGCTCGTGTACATGCTAATTCATGCACACATGTACATGATCGTGCATACACATGCTTATTCTCACACAACCCTGCACATGCGTGTTTGCACCTTTGTGTACATGCATGTTCGTGTACATGTTAATTCATGCCCACGTGTGCATGACCATACACACATGCTATGTACGCATTTGTGCACATGCTTATGCACACACCTTTGTGTGCTCATGCACATGCATGCTCATGCACACGTCTTCTACACCCTCGTGTACACACATGCACACAGTAGCATGGACTGTTCAAGGGCTGGTGGGAATATTGGCTCCCAAGTCCGAGGTTGTGAGCTGTGATTGTGGGATTGTGGGATGTTGTAAGAAGGTAGAGGAAGCACCTAAGATGTGCCGTGTGAGTCTTCCCCTCACTGACTTCATGCAGGGCACCCTTGCCCTTCAGCACCGCTCATCTGCCCTGACCCTGTCCCACCCAGCATCTGGGCTCCTCAGTCGCATCAGCCACCCAGCCTTGAAGCCTGCCTGCTTCCTGGAGCGTTCAGCTGCCACATCCCGGAGCAAGGGGACATGCTCCTTCCATTCTGAGTCTGACTTACAAAAATTTTTTTAAGTATATTAGAAAAAGAAAAAAATTCGGGTGGGTTGGGGGAAAATACACCATTTATAAGATTTAGGCTATAGTTAGTAGTGATTTTGATGATACTATTTCATAGTTTGTAATAGATGTTACACACAGTACAAGATGCTGGTAGCAGGGTGACATCTGGGAGCCCTTCATGGTGATATGTATGGTTGTTTTGTAAATTCACAACTTTTACTATATATTTATTGTTTTTGTAATTTAATGTATGAATGATACACTTCAATAAAATTAAAAATAATTTTTAAAAAATCAAAGGTTAAAAAAACAAAAAAAAGTGCTGGATTCATTTCACAGGCTCACCCTTCAAACAGCAGATTCAGGGTATTGGAGGGTGGGTATGACTATGTGTTGTGAGAGGACAGAGAGAGATCCACATGAAACTTTTCGGGGCAACTTCCTTGAGCTGCTGTGTACGGTCACAAATACAGAAATGTCAGCTGGTGTGTAAAATACGCAGTGAATACTCACACCCAGGCATGCACACGTGCATGCACACACACACACACCCCTAAACATGCATGCGCACACTCACCTGTGCACACGCACACATAGGCACACACACCAGCACACACGTGCACCTCAGCGTGTTGCAAGAACGGAAGAGCTAGGCGCTGAGGCAGGCAGTTGCCCCGTTGACTCTTTGACACTGGCTCCTGGGGCTGGCCCTCCCCCCCAGGGGTGGTTCCAGGGAATCTCCCACCATTGGCCAGGGCTGGCCGCCCAGTGGCCCAGCATGGTTACTGCTGGGTTCAGGTTGCTGGCTGGAAAAGCCTTCCCCACCTGGCCTCAGGAGCGCTGGCTCCTCCTCCAGGGGCCAGGGGACAACAGGTGAGCTGCCTCCAATCCTGGCTGCCTGAGAAGGCCCAATGCCGTCCTGCCAGGGGACCCAGCCATGAGGAAGAGTCCTAGCACAGGGCAGTAAAGGGCGAGCACAGGGTCCGGGTGGGGAAATTTTCTTTCCCACGGCAAGAGTTGCGTCCTCCCTGGGCCACATCTTTCTTCTTCAGGAGTCCTCCCACCACCCCTGGGCATGCTGTTATATTAGAACTGACTTGGAAAGTGGATTTGGCCCAACAGATAGGGTGTCTGCCTACCACATGGGAGGTCCAAGGTTCAAACCCAGGACCTCCTGACCCGTGTGATGAGCTGGCCCACACACAGTGCTGATGCGCGCAAGGAGTGCCGTGCCACGCAGGGGTATCCCCCGTGTAGGGGAGCCCCATGTGCAAGGAGAGCTCCCATAAGGAGAGCTGCCCAGCATGAAAAAAGTGCAGCCTGCCCAGGAATGGCACTGCACACATGGAGAGCTGACGCAGCAAGATGACACAACAAAATGAGACACAGATTCCAGGTGCTGCTGACAAGAATATAAGCAGACAGAAGATCACACAGTGAATGGACACAGAGAGCAGACAACTGGGGGGGGGGTAGAAATAAATAAAAAATAAATCTTAAAAAAAAAAGGAAAGAACTGGCTTATGTCAGCAAGGCTGGGATAATGCTACAATAGCATCCCATCCCCTAAAACACGCCTGACCACTCTCTACTGCTTTGGCAAGACTTGCTTTCCTATCTCCCGACATTTGCCCAAACCTCCCTGGCTCCAGAAGCCTCTGCCCCATCTGTCTCCATCCAAGTCTGCTGCTCTGTGATCATTGTGTCAGGTCTCTCCTTGGAGAGGCAGCCCTCACCTCCCTCGCAGATTCCAAAGCATGCTGTGCACTGTCTGCAGTCACACACACCGCTGTCCACCTCAAATCAAAGTTATCCAACTGCGCTGATACCCAGAGGGGTGAGGGACTCCCCAGGGGCCCAGCTCAGCACCTTCCATGTGGAGGGACTCAGTAAACCTGAGAGGCTGTAACCCACGGCTGCTGCCAGCTCTGGGAGGCCTAGTTCATGCAGGACGCCGTATCTGCTCTTGCCGGCAGGAGCACCGGGACTCCCCAGCTCCCCTCAACCTAGAACAGCAGCCCCATCCTGCTCGGCCATCACCCGCCCATGCTCCCAGCCCTGGAAGCCTAAAGGGCGTGCATGACAGATGCTCAGCATGTCTCCTGGCCCAGTTGGTTCTTCCCACCATGCCACCTCCTCACTGCACCTTCAGTCTGTAAGAAGACCCCAAGCCCAGCTGGCTCCAGCACTAAGGGGCCCGCTTAACAACCTGAGCAGGCAGCTGGTCCCTCCATGCTTTCTGCAGGGGTCATTATTATGAGAAAGAATTGCCCAAACAATACCCAGCAGTCCCTGTGCCACTTTTAATGACGTTCTTATAGAAGCTGAATGCATCATGCACACTGCGTCTTCCTCACCCTGCTGCCCCCTCCCCATTCTGGCACTGCATCCATCCATCCATCCATCCATCCATCCATCCATCTCTCTCTCTCTCTCTCTCTCCCCCCTTCTCTTTCTCTCCCTCCCTCCCTCTCTCTCTTCCCTTCCCTTTCTTCCTCTACCTCTCTCTCTCCCTTTCTCAGTCTTTCTCCTCATAGCTGTCCCTAAGCAGCAGCAAAGAGTTCCCTGTGTTCAAGAAGGCAGCAAGGAAGTTAAACCACGGGGTTGCCCAGAAATCATCTCTCACACCAGGGCAGGTCTTTCCTCACAGAGACACCTGTGGAGCTTGTCTAACTTCTTCCTTCTCACTTGGGGGAGGGCCTTGGCTCCAGGGACAGCTTCAGAGACACTCGACTCTGCTGCCTCTTCATCTTCTAGTGAGGACAGAGTTGTTGGTGGGGTTTGCGAGGCCAGGTTCAAAAGAAGAGCTGCTCCAGGGAAGTAGAACTGACAGGAGACATATATATTTGAAAATATTATGAGATTTATTATAGGAATTGGCTCATGAATCTGTGAGGATAGGAAAGTCTGAATTCCATGCAGCAGACTGCAAGCTGGGAACTCTGGTGAAGGTTTTTGATGAATTCCCTAAGAGAAGCTGGCTGACTGAAGTAGAGATGGAAATTCTTCTTTCTGACTGCTGAAATCATGAGTTCTCCCTTTAAGGTCTTTAACTCATTGGATGAGACATCTTCCATTGCTGAAGGTGATCTCCTCTGTTGATTGTAGATATACCCAGCCATAGGTGGAACAAAGAAATATCCTCACAGTCACAATTAGACCAGTGGTTACTTGACAGGCAACTGGATGCTAGAACCTGGAGAAGTTGACACATGAGTTTAATCATCACAGTGGGAATCTGTGTGGCAGGTTCAAATGAAGGATCTAGACAAAATCCCAAAACATCTGCACTGAAGTCTGTGTGAGAATACACCCTGAGATCCCCAGTCCAGTTGCATCACCTCTTTGTTGGGGTGGGGCATAGGATGAGGTAGACTCAAATGACAAGTCTGGGACAGCACAGGCCTGGGAGAGGTGGACTCCCCTCCAGGGGCTCCAGCCCTGCTTGGTTATCAGAATTCCAGCAGGAGGGCTTTCTAGCACAGGAGGTGGGCATGAGTCAAGCCTTGCCATCCAAACTGAAGTTTATTTGATTCATCAAGGATGGTGGGGACGGAATTTGGTAATATATTAGGCTTCATTTTTGAAGAAGTCTTGGATCACAGAGGGGTTCAATTATGACAAGGGAGGAGCACTGATGCAAGGTGGGAGGGAGGAAGGAAGGGAGGAAGGGAGGAAGGGAGGAAGGGAGGAAGGGAGGAAGGGAGGAAAGGAGGGAAGGAGGGAAGGAGGGAGGGTGAGAGGGAGGGAGGGAGGGAGGAAGGGAGGGAGGAAGGAAGGAAGGAAGGAAGGGAGGGAGGGAGGGAGGGAGGGAGGAAGGAAGGAAGGAAGGAAGGAAGGAAGGAAGGAAGGAAGGAAGGAAGGAAGGAAGGAAGGAAGGAAGGAAGGAGAAAAGTGGGAAAGAGTCAGCAAAGGAGAAAGGAAAAGAGAAAAATCAGTGTAGTGATGGCTTTTTTTCTTTTAAAACCCCTAGAACCTCCTGTGGGAGGGTTAGGTTGCAGGACTCCAAGGTGGGGGCCTCAGGTTACTTGTGTGGAGTCGTAACACACTGGTTTCCACCAACTGATGGGATCTGCTCCAGGTGTGGTTTGGTTGTAGCAGACTTCGAAGGGAGACACCACACTTCCCTTGGCTCCCTTTTGCCCATAGACCTGCCTTTGCCAAAGTCCCCAAGTCGGCTCTCAAGGCCTCATTCACAGGTCTACTCTTGCTACCAACCCCTTCAATCAGACCTCAAATAAAGACCTCCTCCCTGATGCATCCTGGTTGCCAAGCCCCAACACTGAGACCAGCTCCTTCTACCCCTCTCCCATCCTACATCTCTTCTTGCTCTTTTTTTCACATTTTTTTTTTTGGCCAATTTTTTTTTTTTATTAGAGAAGTCATGTATGATGTATGAGAACCCTGTATGTTCTGCTTGCTCTTGGCACTGCATCAAGGTTGAGTCTTAGCCCAGATTCCAAATAAAACAATGCCCAAGGCAAAAGCTTATCTGTGACTCATTACTTCAGGACTGTGGGAATGGTGGATAAAAGTAGAAAGTGACCTAAAAGAAAAGGAGAGCAGCTGTCAGACAAGAAATTTTGAGCCAAACCTGTCAGAGGTACAATATCAAGAGTCCAGCATTAGTTCCTGTGGCTGAAACTTTAGAAATTTAACATTGGCAGTAGCTAGCTCAGCCATGGGTGGAGAGAGCTTGTTGTTCTCAGGCCCCCTTTACTTCAAATGGCCACTCTGTTTACAAGCCCATTGCATAAGCTCAGGATGGGCCATACAGAGGCTCTGACTTCTCACATCCCTTGATGTTGGAGACCCTCTCCTATGGCAACTGCTTTCCATTGTAGGGTACCAAGAGACTCAGCTATCTGGTCTACCCTCACATCTCTCCCCAGACTGTTGTTTCCAATCCTCTTGTCTTGGCGATTCCAGTCCATTGACTAACCAACCAATTGATTTTCCACTTCACAGGAGTCAGGGTGTACACATACAAAATGATTGCCCAAGTACACTGCTCATGACTCTGTCCATGAGGAGAATTTCCATTCACCACCATCTTTGAGATGATCTCAAAGTTAAGCTGTAATGCAGCAGCAACCAATATCTGACCAGCAGTTTATCAGAGGGAACATCCCAAGAAGCTACAAATGTAAGTTGAAAGAGAAACATCAGACAACAGGGGTCGGGAGTGTGCACCAGCTGTTCATTCAATTTACATGTCTTCTGGAATTGCTTATACCCAATCTTAAATGTACCATTTCCATCATGCAACGTATTTGTAGTTGCATCAGATGACAATTATTATCAAGTGAACCCAAGGTGACCATTACTTGATGCTCAGTCTTCACAGTCACTTGGTGTCCCATGCTATTGTAGTTCAGTAGCATGTCAGAATCTCTTTTTCCAAATGGAGAGTTGTTCTCCACTGCAGAAGGCAGGGCCTTGTTCCAGAAACCTTAAGATCTGCTCTGCTACTTCTATGTTGGAACTTTCCAAAACCTTCAACCTACATCTTTTTCATCATAAATATCTCTGGTGCCATTGGAGCAACTGGATTTTATGGTTGAACATGCAGAGCAGTTTGCATTAACAGCTGGATCTGCTCCAGAGTCATCTCTTGTTCTGGGGTTCACTTGGACTGTTAACTTCCTAAGCCATTCAATAAAAGGTTTGTGGTGGTATTCCCAAAGCATTCATTTTCTGCCTACAGAATTTGAGAAGACCAGACAAGAACTGTGCCTCTTCCTTGGTCATAAATGGTGTGAGTTACAGCAACTTGTTCTTTACCTGGCATGCCTGTCCACTGGACCCTAAAGGTTCATGGATATTTTGGGTTCATGAATCTTTGTGAAGTTTATCTCTTACTCTCTGGGACAACTAGTTACTTGCCAGTTACTGCTCACCTGTCCAACTAGCATGGTATCATCAACACAGGAGAGCATTATGATATTCGGAGGGATGACAGCATGCTCCAGATTTCTTCAGACTTCACTATGACATAGAGCAGGAGAATTAACAAAGCCCTGAGGCAAAAGAGTTAATGAATACTCTTAGCTGTATAGAGGTTAGATACTTTGGAATATCCCTACTGATGGGGACTGAGAGGAACAACAACCCCAGAAAGAAGATGATACCAAGTATCCAAAACAACAATTATCTTCTCCAATAAAGACATCATCTGGAAGTTACTGGCAAGATGGCATCTGAGTGAGTGCACCTTATGGTCTCTCCTGCGAAGAGGTGGCCAAGCGGGGTTGGAATCTTGCCGGAGCAGACTGCCTTGGGGGCTTGCAAAGCGGAGGGGGTGCGGACATTGATTTGGAGAGAGAGTGGCGGAAGTGGTGCTAGCTAAAGGCAGAATTGCAGCTTACAAGTACAGAGGTCTGAAGCTGTGGACTGGTGGGATCCTTCCCCCTGGGGCTGGCAGCCGAGGTGTTTCCTGAGAACTGTAGGTTGGGCAGTAGTGTTCCTGGGCCCCGTAGTCCCCAGATACGTGGTCCCTAGGTCGGTGTCCCCTGAGCCCCCATAGCCCGTGTTCCCCGGACCTATATGCTCTGGATCTGCAGAGTCCCGGACTTCCCTGTCCTGAGTCCAGCGCTCCCGGAGGTCCGGGATTGCCTTGGCCCTCCAGTTTTGGAGTGACTCCGTGGGTGGGAGGGATTTGGTGGGGAGTGCAGTAGGGGGGCCTGGTTAGTGTGGGTTCGATTTTCTGGTGTTCCTCCCTCTTTTTTCTTTTTTTTTTTTTTTTTTTCTTATTTTGCACTTGGAGGAGCAGACCAGCTGGCTTAGGGAGAGTCTGGTAAGAGAGGAGTGGTGAATCTGCTGAGAAAGCCCTATTCACCTAAATACCGTAGGATAGGAAACTTGGCCTGGGAGAATGTGGAGTCAGAAAATCAACTAGCCCTCTCATAGCACACCCAAAGGAGAGGGACCATAGGAGGTTCTTTCCAAGCCTCTAATAGCATACTTAGGATTCCTGGTGAGGTGTGGGTGCTCTCTCTCTGGAAATTAAGACTTATTGTTTTCTGTATGGAGCTGATTCAACAAGGACCCACCTGAATCTCCTACCAGACCTGTCAGGCAGCTTTCCTGCTGTCTGGGAAAGAGGGAAGTGAGGAAGGGAGAAAAGGGGGAATGTCAGATCCCTAAGTTTTTATTTAACTACAAACAGGATTCCTTGCTTGAAATTTTCCTTATTATTTGGTTGGTTTTGTCTTGTTTTTCCTTCCTCTTTATCCCCCCAAGGCCCTTTTTTCTTTCTTTCTCTTTTTCTTTTTCCTGCTTACTTCCCCACTCCCTTTTGTCCCTTTTTATCTCTTTCTTTCTTTCTCTGCTTTCTTATTCTTTTTACATTAGGTGCTGCAGGGAGAACTTCACATTTGCTGTATTTCCTCATCCTCCATTTCCTCTTTTCTGTGTGTATTGATTTTAGCCACCAACCCTATTCCCTTTCCTCTGTATCATTCTATCCTCCATCATTGATTGTTTCTCTTACATTACACCTCTCTTTGTTTGCCCACCTATTTTTTTACTTTTAGTTACTGATACCTTTGTTCTGTTTTCTGCCTTATATTCACTCTTTATATTATTGCCCTCTCTTTTCTCTTTCCCTCTTTCCTTAACACACAGGCCTTTTAATTTACACTGTGTTCCTCCCCATATTCAGATTACTATCTCTTTTTACATACTTTACTTTACTTACTGTTTAAACTCTACATACTTTACATGACTCTAATATCCATTCTTCTATACTTCACATGGATCTTCTGTTAATATATACTATCAATACTACTATTATTCATTTTCTTTTCTTACTCCCTTTGCTTTCTCTGGCACTAATATTTCACTTCAAGTGAACTTAGCCAACAACAAGGAAATAGAATAAGAAGAACAAAGTGACAAAGAGAACACTTAACAGGCACACAAAAACAACAACTAATTAAACCCCAAACTAGACAAAGCAGCTAAGCATCTGACTAAACCCGTCAAGATAAAATGATGACCAGACAGCAACAAAAAATTAGAAACCAAACCAATAATCAAGAAAACATGCCCCAATCCAATGAACAAACTAAAAACCAGGAACACAACATTGAACAAGTAATTAAAGATCTCAAAACATATATTAAGGACAATTTGATGAGGTGAAGGAAGAGATTAAGAATATGAAGAAAACAATTGGAGAGAATACAAAAGAAATAGCAATCATACACAAAAAGATAATGGATATGAAGGTGATGAACAGCACAATTCAAGAAATCAAAAATACACTCTCAGAAAATAACAGCAGATTTGAAGAAGCAGAGGAGACATTAAGTGATGTGGAAGACAGTACATCTGAAATCAAACAGATAGTAGAACTGGTCGATAAAAAGATAGAAAAAATCCAGCAGGGGGTTAGGGACCTGAATGACAATGCAAAATGCACAAACATATGTTTTATAGGCATCCCAGAAGGAGAAGAGAAGAGAAAAGGGACAGAAGGGGTGTTGGAGGAAATAATGGGTGAAAATTTCCCAAACCTATTGAGGGAGGTGGATGTACATGTCCAGAAGCACAATGCACCCCAAATAGATTAAATCCCAACAAGCCTACCCCAAGACATATACTTGTCAAATTATCCAATACTCAAGACAAAGAGAAAATACTAAAAGCAGCCAGAGAAAAGAGAATCATCACATACAATGGAGGCTCCATAAGATTAAGTGCTGATTTCTCAACTGAAACCATGGAGGTAAGAAGAGAATGGCATGACATAGTCGAGGTACTAAAAGAACAAACTTTACAACCAATACTCTATCCAGCAAAGTCAGCATTCAAAAATGATGGAGAGTTCAAAATATTCCCAGATAAGCAGAAACTAAGAGAGTATGCCAACAAGATTCCTGCCCTTCAAGAAATACTAAAGGGATTTCTGCAGGAATTAAAAAAAAAAAAAAAAAAAAAACAAGAAAGACAGAGTTGGAGAAGAGTATAAGAGCAACTAAAAAGACAAAAACAGAAAAAGAAAATCAGACAGAATATGAGAAACACAAGTCCAAAGAAAATATGGCTGATATAAGTAATTCCTTGAAAGTAGTAACACTGAATGTCGATGGAATAAACTCACCTGTCAAGAAACTCAGACTGAAAGACTGGATACGGAAATATAGCCCATCTATATGCTGTCTGCAAGAAACACATCTTAGACCCAGGGATTCAAGGAAGTTCAATGTGAATGGCTGGAAAACAATCTTATAAGCAAACAATAACCAAAAAAGGGGCAGGAGTAACTATATTAATATCAGACAAAATAGACTTTAAATGCAAAACAATTGTGAGAGACAAAGATGGTTACTACATATTAGTGAAAGGGATAATCTTTCAAGAAGAAATAATAATCATAAACATTTATGCCCCTAACAAGGGTGCCTCCAAATATGTGAGGCAAATAGTGGAAAAACTAAGTGAAGGAATAAATACATCTAAAATTATAATGGGGGACTTTAATGCTACACTATCAACTTTGGACAGAACATCTCAAAAGAGAATCAATAAAGAAACAAAGAATTTGAACAATATAATAGAGGAGCTGGACTTAATAGACATATACAGAACATTACACCCAAATACAGCAGGATATACATTCATCTCAAGTGCACAAGGATCATTCTCCAACATAGACTACATGCTAGGCCACAAAAAAGTCTAAATGAATTCAGAAAGATTGAAATCATAAAAAATAATTTCTCTGACCACAGTGGAATGAAGCTGAAAATATGCAAGGGCCAGAGACCCAGATTTGGCACCAAGATTTGGAAGTTAAACAACACACTCTTAGAAAAACATTAGGTCAAGGAGAACATCTCAAAAGAAATTAATAACTACCTTGAAACTAATGAAAATGAACACAAAATATCCAAATATATGGGATGCAGCAAAAGCAGTACTGTGAGGGAAATTTATAGTCATAAATTCATACATCAAAAAAGAAGAAAGAGTTAAAGTTGAAGAACTAAATGCACACTTGGACGAATTAGTTAAAAAACAACAAACTAACCCCCAAGGAAGAAGAAAGAAAGAAGTAACAAAGATCAGAGCAGAGCTAAATTAAATAGAAAATAAGGAAGTACTTGAAAAAATAAACAAAACCAAAAGCTGATTCTTTGAGAAAATCAAGAAAATTGACAAACCCTTAGCTAGGTTAACAAAGAAAAAAAGAGAGACTATGCAAATACACAAAATAAGAAATGAGAAAGGGATATCACCACTGATCCCACAGAAATAAAGACTATCATAAGAGGATACTTTGAAAAACTATATTCCAACAAACATGACAATTCAGAGGATATGGACAAATTCCTAGAAACACATAAACAGCCTACATTGAAAAAAGAAGAAATTGACGATCTCAACAAACCAAGCACTAGTGAAGAGGTAGAATCAGTCATTAAAAACCTCCCAACTAAGAAGGACCCTGGGCCAGATGGCTTCACAGGTGAATTCTAAAAACATTCTGGAAAGAACTGACACCAGTCTTGCTTAAACTCTTCCAAAATATTGAAACAAAAGGAACATTGCCTAACTCATTCTATGATGCCAACATTACTCTAGTACCAAAGCCAAACAAAGACACCACAAGAAAGGAAAATTACAGACCAATCTCTCTAATGAAACTTGATGCAAAAATCCTCAACAAAGTACTTGCTAATCATATTCAACAACACATTAAACAAATTATACACCATGACCAAGTGGGGTTCATTCCTGGTATGCAAAGATGGTTCAACATAAGAAAATCAATTAATGTAATACACCAAATAAACAGATTGAAGGGGGAAAAGTCACATGATCATATCTATAGACGCAGAGAAAGCATTTGACAAAATACAGCACACTTTCTTGATAAAAACATTGCAAAAGATCAGAATAGAAGGAAACTTTCTGAACATGATAAAGAGTATATATGAAAAACCCACAGCTAATATAATTTACAATGGTGAAATCCTAAAATCTTTCCCTCTAAAATCAGGAAAAAGACAAGGATGTCCACTATCACCCCTCCTATTTAACATAGTCTTAGAATTACTTGCTCGAGCACTGAGGCAGGAAACAGATATAAAAGGCATCCAAACTGGAAAGGAAGAAGTCAGAATTTCACTATTTGCAGATGATATGATCTTATACATAGAAACCCCTGAGAAGTCTACAACAAAGCTTCTAGAACTCATAAATGAGTTCAATAAATACACAGGTTACAAGATCAATGTGCAAAAATCAGTAGCATATCTGTACACCAAAAAAAAACAATCTCAGGAGGAAATCAGGAATCAAATACTATTCACAATAGTAAATTAAAAAATCAAATACCTAGGAAAAATTGTAACTAAAGAGGTAAAAGACTTATACACAGAAAACTACACAACACTGTTCAAGGAAATCAAAGAAGACCTAAATAAATTGAAGAATATTCCCTGTTCATGGAAAGGAAGACTAAAATTTTTAAGATGTCTATCCTACCAAAACTGATCTACAAATTCAATGCAAACCCAATAAAAATCAACACATCATTCTTTAATGAACTAGAGAAACTAATTATGAAATTTATTTGGAAAGGAAATAGGTCCCAAATAGCCAAAGACATATTGAAAAAGAAAAACGAAATTGGAGGAATCACACTACCTGACTTCAAAACATACTACAAAGCTACAGTAGTGAAAACTGCATGGTATTGGCACAAGGATAGATACATTGACCAATGGAACTGAATTGAGAGTTCTGATATAAATCTTTATATATATACAGCCATATGGTATTTGACAGGGCCACCAAACCCTCTCAACTGGGAGAGAATGGCCTATTCAACAAATGGTGCCTGGAGAACTGGATATCCATATGTTAATGAATGAAAGAGGATTACCAACTTATACCATATACAAAAATCAACTCAAGATGGATCGAAGATCTAAATATAAGAGCCAAGACCATAAAGACCTTGGAAAGCAAAATAGGGAACCATCTACAGGACCTTGTAATAGGAATGGCTTCATAAACTTCACACCAAAAGCACAAGCAGCAAAAGAACAAATAGATAAATGGGATGTCCTTAAAATTAAAGCCTTCTGCACCTCAAAGGAGTTTGTCAAGAAAGTGAAAAGAGAGCCGACACAATGGGAGAAAATATTTGGTAACCATATATCGGATAGGATACTTATAACCTGCATATATAAAGAACTCCTAATCTTGAAAATAAAAAGATAAGCAACCCATTTAAAAAATGGGAAAAAGATTTAAACAGACACTTCTCCAAAGAAGAAATACAAATGGCTAAAAAGCACATGAAAAAATGCTCCAAATCTCTAGCTATCAGGGAAATGCAAATCAAAACTACAATGAGATACTATCTTACTCCCATAAGGTTGGCAGCTATGAAAATAACAGAAGAATACAAATGCTGGAGAGGATGTGAAGAAATGGGAACACTCATCCACTGCTGGTGGGAATGCAGAAGGATCCAACCATTCTGGAGGACAGTTTGGCGGTTTCTCAAAAAACTAACCATAGATTTGCCATAGGACCCAGCAATTCCACTGCTGGGTATATAACCAGCAGAACTGAAAACAAGGACACAAACTGATATACGCACACCAATGTTCATAGCAGCATTGTTCACTATCACCAAAAGTTGGAATCAACCCAAATGCCCATCAACAGATGAATGGATAAATAAAATGTGCTATATACATACAATGGAATACTACTCAGCCTTAAGAACAAATACACTACAAACACATGTGATAACATGGATGAATCTTGAGAGGCTTATGTTGAGTGAAGCAACCCAGGCATTGAAGGACAAATACTGCATGACCTCAATGATATGAAATAAGTAAACCAAGCTGCCTCAGAGAGCTAGAGACTGGATGATAGGCTTACAGGAAAACGGGGCATAGAAGAGGGATGTAAGCTGACATCTACATGGGTGAAATCTATGATAAGCTGGAGGTAAGTATGTGTATAGGGAAGGGATAAAATGGGGGCATAGGGTTACCTTTGGGTGGGGCTTTGTAGGCTTGAGGGGGGCTAGGGATGGGAGGATGGGTAGTATTGCCCAAGAAATTGGGGGGAGGGTGGGGCAACATACGAACATAGGAGATTGTGAGGTGTTTGTTGGGAGTATAATGCTGAGAAAACCTTTTCAAAAATATAATAAGGAAAGTTACCTGTTTAAGATACTTAAAGGGGATAATCTGATGCAGGACAGACTCCTAGGCAATATGTGAATGCTCATTTTGCCAGAGTGGGTTATCATTGGGTAGAGACCCATTTAATGAGAGTGAAGGTATACTAATCTGGGGAGGACTGAGGCCATCAAATAGAGAGAACTGTATCTCTCAAGAGAAATGGTGGCTCCCAGGGCATTAGGGCAGTTGAGCATGTCAAGCCCTCAACACTGTTGCAAGTATCTCTGAACATGGCTCTTCAAGAAATGAAGATTGTCTGTCACTGTGGGCCCTAAGGGGAGGAGGAAAGAGGTACTGAATAGATGGAACCAATGTAACTGTGTGGGTAATAGAAGTGTTTCACAAGAGTACTCAAGGATGGATATAAGACATGTAAAATTACACCAAAAACATATAGGGGCTGATAGGTTAAAAGGTAAATCATAATGTAAAACATAAGATAACTAAAAATTTAGAAAATTGTATAGTCTAAAATATAAACCACAATGTAAACACAAATGTTACCTTGTTTGAAAGCTATTGTCTCAATACCTGTACATCAATTTTAGTAAATATGGTATGAATATGTTAAAAGATTAAGGGAAAAGGTTTTATGTTGTATATGTGGGAGTACTATATACTGTATGTATGAAATACTGTGATCTAAGACTCTTGTGAAGATAAGCTTAATAATTAGAAAAAATAAAAGAAAAAGATAGGATGTAGAATTTTTCCAAATTAATATATATTCTATATCTAACCTTTAAGCTCATTGTTATATTCCATTTTACTATTAAGGGAGCCTGGCAATATATTGGGCTTCGCTTTTCAGGAAGTTTTGAATCACAGAGGGGTTCAACAAGGGCAGTGGAGGAATACTAGTGTGGGATGATATTGACAGAGGACACATGGTTGGCAGGGAGTTATACAGAGCATATATCCAGAGTACATAAAAATGCTTGGATATTTTCATAGTGGAAACAATTAAAAACAACAACTGAGGGAGTGAGTGCTGAGATTCTAGCCAGGGAGCTCCATCACAGTCCCTAAAGGAACAGCAACAATCCCCCAAGTGCAATGGCAAAGACCAAAAAAGAATGAAGGTCCAACAATGAGCCCCTGATACTAATGGCAATGCTTGTGAGCCTGTGCACCTGAAATAAGAACAAGGCCTAGAGCAGCGGTGTGCCTAAGAGTTACCTCCTGAGAGCTCCGTGTTGCTCAAATGTGGCCAGTCTCGAAGCCAAACTCAGCATGTAAATTCATTGCCTTCCCCCCAGCATGGGACATGACTCCCAGGGATGAGCTTCCCTGGTGCTGAGGGGTCACTACCAAGTACCAGCTGATGACGTAACAGAAAATGACCTTGAATAAAAGATCAACTCAGACCAGCAGAATATCTCTTTCTACATATAATAATGAGTTAAAAATGCTTTTTGACCCAAATCAAGGGGGAAATCAAAAGGACAAATGAGTTTATATGGCTATGAGTCTCTAAAAAAGAGCTGGGAGGTTATCAGAGGGGTTATCCTTATGCACACCTGAGCAGAGTCCCAGAGACAGATAAAGTAGATACAACCCCCGGTATTGGTTCTTCTGAGGGCTGCAGAGACCCACAGGTTTTATGGTCATGGCAGATGGAGTTCACTGCCATGTCAGTTGGCCCTTCCTTGGAGTTGGTGTTTCTGTGTGATTGAGCTGGACTCAGATGCGATCTCTTTTCACAAACCTTTCCTGTTACTTTACCAGAATTGTAGTTGGTGCTGGGGTTTAAGACATACCCAGGGGATCTGAATCTCTGGACTGACAATATGATAGCCAGGCCCTGAGCCTCAACAGACTTTTGCTTCTCCACTCTGGTTTATTGGACTTACCCCACTCAGCTAACATGGAGTTGAAGAATGTCAACCACCACACCATGGAGTCAAGAGTGCCTACAACTGAAAGCAGGAGGATTGCATCCAGCATCCATGTGGAATCTAAGCCCCCTCTTGACATAGATGTGGAGCAGACACAACCAATCCAAGGTCCACAGGATGGAGGAATAGAATATGATTTAGAGTGGACTTACTGTTATTCTATTCATGATCTATTGTGGTTAGTAATCGAAGAAAATGTGGCATTGGTGTGGAAAAAGTGGCCATGGTGGCTGCTGGGTGTGGGGAATGGGAGGAAGAGATGAGATGTGGAGGCGTTTTCGGGCCTTGGAGTTGTCCTGGGTGGTGCTGCAGGGACAATTACCAGACATTGTAGGTCCTCCCATGGCCCATTGGATGGAGTGTGGGAGAGTGTGGGCTATGATGTGGACCATTGACCATGAGGTGCAGTGATGCTCAGAGATGTATTCACCAAAAGCAATGAATGTGTCATGAAGATAGAGGAGAATGTTGCTGTGGGGAGAGTAGTGGGGTGAGGGGGGTGGGGGGTACATGGGGACCTCATATTTTTTTAATGTAATATTAAATAAAATGAATTAAATAAATAAATAAATAAAAGAATGCTGGAACAACTGGATATTCATATGCAAAAGGATGAAATCAGATCTGTGTCTCATAAAACATACAAAAATTAATTCAAAATTGATAAAATACCTAAATGGAAAAATTAACATGACAAAAACTATTAGAAGAAAACAAACCTTCATGATTTTGGATTAAGCAATGAATTCTTGGATATGTATCCAAAGCACAGTGACAAAAGAAAAAATATACAGTGGAATTCATCAAAACTAAAAATGTTTTAAAAACAATTTTAAAAACATTTTTAAAAGGGTGACTATAACAAAAATGCAGACAATAATGTGTGTTGGTGAGGATGTAGAGAAATCAGCCTTATATATGGCTGGTGGGAATGGAAAATGATGTAAGTACTTTGGAAAGGAGTCTGGCATTTTTTCAAACAGTAAAACATAGAGCTACCTAATGACCCAGCAATTCTACTCCTATATTTATACCCAAGAGAAAGGAAAACCTATGTCCATACACACACAAAAATGTGAATATATATAGTAGGATTATTCATAATAGACAAAAAGAGGAAACAACTCACCTAGTCGTCAACTGCTGAATGGATAAACAAAATGTGGCATATTCACTCAATGGAATATTGTATGTGAAAAAAATGAAGTACTGATATATACCACAACATGGATGAACCTTGAAAACATTGTGCTAAATGAAAGAAGCCAGACACAAGACAATCTATTGTATGAACCAAGGAACCCCAAAGATTGCCAGCCAGCCAGAAGATAAAATACCCAGGGAGGAAGCAAGCCTTCTAGGTTCTGAAACCATGAACCAAAATAAATTCCTTTTGTTAAGTCCTTGCATTGTATTGTATTTGTTTTAGTACCTAGGAAACTAAAGAATATGGACGGTACTCAGCAATTGAAGGGAACAAGCTATTACCCTGTGAACTGATTCCAGAGAATTGTGACCAGTGAAAAATATCAGTCCCCGTAGGTTATATACTACTTGATTTCATTTGCATAACATTCTTAAAATGACAAATTTATAGAAATGGAGAACAGGTTAGTGGTTTCTGGGGAGAGGGACCGATCTGAGGGAAGTGAGTATAGATATAAAAGGACAATATGAGGGACTCTTGTAAGAAAATTTCTGTACCTTAACCATGCCAGTGTCAGTATCCTACATGCAATAGTGTACTATAGTTTTGCAAAATGTTACCATTGGGGAAAGCTGATTAAAGGGTAACTAAAAACTCTTTTCTTATAGCTTCATGTGAATCCAAAATTATCTCAAAATAATAGTAATAAAAAGAGACTGTGTGGTACTACTTCATTAGGGTATACAATCCTGCCAAGCAGGGGCAAGGGAATTGGGAAAGGAAAGAGAAAATATGAGGGGGTATGCTACCAGCCTCTATTTAGTAGCAGTTGTAGTTGATGATCAAATATCATGAGTCTTTTTCAGAGGATCAAAAGAAGGATAAAGAATTTATCCAGGCAGCGGACTTGGCCCAGTGGTTAGGGCCTCCGTCTACCACATGGGAGGTCCCCGGTTCAAACCCCGGGCCTCCTTGACCCGTGTGGAGCTGGTCCCTGCGCAGTGCTGATGCGCACAAGGAGTGCCCTGCCACACAGGAGTGCCCCACGTAGGGGTGTCCCCGTGTAGGGAAGCCTCACATGCAAGGAGCGTGCCCCGTAAGGAGAGCTGCCCAGTGTGAAAGAAAGTGCAGCCTGCCCAGGAATGGTGCCGCACACACGGAGAGCTGACACAACAAGATGACGCAACAAAAAGAAACACAGATTCGCGTGCCACGGACAAAGAAGACGCAGCCAATAGACACAGAGAACAGACAACCGGGGTGGTGGGAGAAGGGGAGAGAAATAAATAAATAAATCTTTAAAAAAAAAAAAAAAGAATTTATCCAGGGACGCACCCACCTACCACCTGGGAGGTCCCAGTTTTTAGTTCTCAGTGCCTCCTAAAAGAAGACAAGCAAGACTGCAAGCTGATGCAATTGGCTGATGTGGCACAAGAAGGTAACACAGCGAGATGACAAAGAAGAGACAGAGTGAGGAAACACAATGAAAGATACAACGAGCAGGGAGTGGAAATGGTTCAAGTGATTGGGTACCTCTCTACCACATGGGAAGTCCCAGGTTCGGTTCCCAGTGCCTCCTAAAAAAAAAAAGATGAACAGAGAGCAGAAAATGGGCAGGGGGCAATAAATAAATAAAATAAATCTTTTTTTTAAAAAAAAAAGAATGTATCCAATCTCTTCCCATTCTCTTATCCCATCATCCGTTAAACCCATGGGAAACTAGAAGTGTGTGTTCTCAGCTGTACCAGAAGATGAACACCCAGAAATTGGGGAACCATCACAAATACATAGTTTGTGTTCCTATTAATAGCACCAATCACAGAATGGGAATGGGAATTATATGCTGGGTGCCATGTGAGCCCCCATTTCATGCATTATTGCATTTCATACCCAAAACAACTTGATGTGGCTTGATCCACTGTAAAGATGTGCAACATATTCACGATCATATCCCTGAGGATAGAAATCCTGAAATATAAAAAAAAAAATCATGTTTAAACTCTCACTCCCCTCTCTCCCTCTTTCTTTCATACTTACACACTACTCAACGACAGTATGATTTGTGAGCACTAAAACCTTTGCCAAATTACCTAAACGTTTCAGAACTGGCCTCATGCCCTAACGGGTTGTTTAGGTTTGAGCCAGGGAATACCCTGGACTGTCTACAAAGGATAAGAAGTTCCTGGGGAAGGAAAGGCTGCCCGAGGAAGGGAGCAGAGTAAGGTCTTGGGGCAAATTCCCAAGAGAGGAAAGAAATGACCTGCAGGATGGTGGAGTGTGGAGTGGGGTGTATGGAAGTCTTGCTGAGGGGAATCTGTGCATGGGAGGGGAGGTGGGGGTCACTTAAGGAAGAGGACACTGTGAGAGGTAGGATTTAGTCTAGAGTATGTGATAAGACAAGGTCAAGACCAAATTCATGTTTGTGAGCTCTTGCCTTTGGACAGGCCTATGTAAGGAACAACTCCATTTCTTTTTTTTTTCATTTTCCATCTATGATGCTTGGTAGACTTGTTGTGGTCAGAAAGAAAACTATAAAACCCTCCTGTCTCAATTCATTATCTTCTCATTCCATCTTCATTCATGCTGATTATCAACTTTCTGGGGGGTTTTGCCTAATTTTCTCTAAATTCCTCTCCCTTAAGAGTGGCCTCTCAATACATGATAGTTTCTAACTCCACCTTTCTCCATGTTCCTCCCCCTACCTCAGTGTCTCTTCCTCCTCTGTCTGTATCTGGAGCTGGACAAGGGGCCTCTCAGAGAAGCAGGCCGCAGGGAGGGATCGCATCTCAGGGCCACCTAGTTCTCAGCCCTTCTTTCCCACAGGACAGCTTCCAGCAGGACTAGGAGCTAAGAACCCATCCAGGTAGCTGCAGCTCAGCCCTGGGCAGTGAACCCAGCGAAGTCTGAACAAGCAGGGTCAGTGGGACTGGGAGCTGCAGGGCCTTCTACCTGCAGGTGGTACCTTCTGGATGAATCAGAACATGCCCAGATGGGGGGGATTTTAGCTGAACTTGCACCTGTGCTGACTACACTGGTCCTGGTGCACTGATACATTCCTGCAGAGATGAGGTTAGGATCATACTGCCCTCCTCCTCAATCCTGAGACCTGGAAGTCATGGCCCCCCTGCAAACTCAGAATTTGGCAAACAAAGCAAGAATGAAAGTCCTTTTTCTACAGAGCAAAGCAAGTTTGCTTAGCTTCATGCATGGTCTTTAATTAGAACAAATAGTCCTAGCCACACAATAAAATTAAAAAAAATTGATGATTCAGTGGCAGCTAATCACTTGCAAGAAACAACAGATGCCTTTACAATGGAGATATATTTCATGGTGTTTTTAAAGCACTTTTAACTAACTGAATAATGCATTATAATGATCATGCTGATATTTCTAAATATGATTTTAAGAATTCATAATAGAACTTTTCCTCTGAGCATTTCAAGGAGGTTTACTTAATTGATGATGAAGTTAAAGAAGGAGTAGGCTCAGGCTCCAGGGCTCAAACAGGGAAAAAGAACCTTCAGTGTTTGGAGGGATGGGAGCAGGCCTGGAGTGAACAGGGACCACAAGTCAAAGCCTGAGTGGTGACTAAATATCATCAAATTGGTAATAGGTGGTCTGGGGTTGGGAAGATCTGCTGTCCCCTTCCCAGGCCAGACAGAGACATTTGGCACAGGCTGCAGAAGAGGAGATGGATCAGCTGAAGAGCAGACCCATTCTGAGGCCACTGGCCAAGGGGAGACCCTGCCAGCCTGGGCCCCATCAGCCCAGGAGTCTCTGACCAGAACCTGTCTGGACCCAGGACCTCTCTGCTTCAGGCCATGGAGGAATAACTGGACTTACCCACCTGTCATAAACTGCAGGACAAAGGGACAACATCAATGAAACCGTCCTCTTCAGATATTGGGAAAGAGGAAGAGGAGATTACTGAGCTGCATCTAGAGCTGAAGGTCATAGAATGCTGGGGTTCCAGAGGGTCTTGCATTGTCCATCCAGGGTGCCTTGATAGTTCTGCCACCCCAAGCAGGGAGCAGGACACATCAGTCACTCCGTTGGCCTCTGCTATCTTAACAAAGTTCCCAGGTGCTTTGCATCATGGAACATCATCTGCTCCAAAAGAGGTATGCATTTTGTTAATTTCGTAATGACCCAACTGTAACAAATTTAATGCAGGAGTTCACTTTTGGTCATTTCATAACTGAAAATCAATTCCCATCATTCTCCAAAGTCTCTCCATTCCTTTCCTTTCCTGGGCGCCTGGCTGAGCCTTTCTGCTTATTGACCCCAAGTCGAAGCACGATCTCAGCTGAGATAGTGGCTGCAGTGCCATCTCTCCCACCTCACAGATGTGGTTCAACCTGAATCTGCAGAAGTTCAGATATGGCTTCTGTGGCTCATTTCTCACTGAATATGGATGCAGATGATGAGACACTTGGCATCAAAATCACCACATTCTTGAAGAAAGATATTGAGTTGGCTCAGATATCTCATTTCTAGGCCAAGATTTCAAGCTTGCAGAGCTAATATCTCTTGAATTAATGTGGAACTGCATCTTGACAGTGAAAGATACATTTTTATTTTAGTATCTTGAAGCTGTGACTCCCACAAATGCACAGGAGGAAGGAGGTGGGTTGCCCCCAGCTGTGCTCCATACACCAAAGCCTGCCTGCCAGCTTTGCCTGGAGTTTGTTTTCAGAACTTATTTACAGAGGAGCACCACTGGGGTTTATATAAACCAAAGAAACCAGAGCAGATGGGAGGGGAGGGGAGGGAAGGAACACTTTTGAGTGCTCATTAAGTACTGGGCACCAACCTGGGAGGTTTGTATATTATTTCTGGTTTTGAGATGATGACGCTGAAGCTCAGAGAGGTTAGGCAGCAATCCCCCAGATCACACAGGGCTGGAACTAAAATGACCAAGGACTGAGAAAGATGTGTGAAGGGCTGAGTTAAAGCACATACAAACATTATTGTGGAATTAGTGGGTTAGGAATGCGAGAGCTCCTCCCTTGATCTAGGTCTGGTAATAGGCCTCCCTTCTTGCATGGGAACTCACTGGATGTATGCAGCTGTGCTACAACTGAGGGAACATCAATAAAATCATGTAATGGGTGCTTCTGTTGACTTTCATAATTATTTCATCATAGAAATTTTCAAACATCCATGAAAGCAAAAAAAATTTTAAGAATATCATAGTTTACCCTCAACATCTCTCATCTCCCAGCTTTAATGTATCTACTTATGCCAATGTTTTCTCATCTACTCAACCCACTTTATTTCCAGCAAATCCCAGACATTATAATTTTACTCCAAAGCACTTCAGCCCATTGTAGCTGCAATTCTATAATCACATCCAGAAAAATTTCTTACAATTTCTTAATGTTACCTATCATTTCGTTTATGTTCAAATTCCTGGATTTTTCTTAAAAAAAAATGCCTTCTTATAGTTAATGTATTTAAATCAGGATCCATACAAGTTCTAAATATTGCAGTTGTTTCTTTAAATGTCACTTCATCCTGTACCCTCCTTTCCCACTGTCATTTCTTTTTCTGAATAAATTAGGTCATTTATTTCTGTAGAATCTCCTGCACTCTAGATCTGACAAATACGCGTGTTTAATTTAAATTTAATCTGGATGTTAGGTATAGAGCCTGATGGCATTTTTTGGCAAGACTATTTCATAGATGATCTATGTTCTGATTGCATTGTGTCAGGGGACATATGCCTGGTTGTCAGTGAGATTATACAATTGGTCGGTGTGTTCAGGCTTTGTCAAACTGATCCGTCTCCTTTGGGGCTTTTAGATGTGCTGTATTCAGTCAAAAATGGAGCAGAAGATGTTGCAAAATCTAGTAATTACAATAATGGTGACAATGATAGCAATACAAAAATTCAATAGCTAGATATTTGATAGTCAGACATTTCCTAAAGGCATTGTAAACATTCTTTTCATTTTCTTCAACATCCTCATTTTACAGAGAAGGAAGCTGAGGAACAGAAGATTAAATGACCGGCCTCAGGACACACAGGTAGTGATGGAATTGTCTCACTTCAAAGCCTGTGCTTTCTCCCTGTGTGGTGGTGACTCTGGTGTAAGAAGGCTTCTTGCACAATGACTATGGGTAGCAGAAAGAAGGAAAGTAAAGAAGGAGGTTCTATTATAGGGAGATGGAGAAGGCATCTCACAGCCTTCCAGACAATTGGAAAAGTGTTAAGTGACCCTGCTAACAAAGGTACTGTGAAAGCAGGAGCTATTCAGGACAGTGTGGGTGCGTGCATGTGTGTGTGTGTCTTTGTGGTGAGTGTATAGCTCTGTGTGTGCTCTGTGTTGGGTAGGGACAAGGGGTTGATGGGCTTGATGGGACAAGGGATTACGGGAGTGTGATAGTTTAAGTCTTTATGGACCCAAGCAAAATACGTTCTTAAAGTTAATCCATTCGTGTGGGTGTGGAACTATTGTATGTGGGACCTTTTGATTAGGTCACTTCGGTCAAGGTATGACCCAGGGTCATAATCCTCTTTCGAAGAGAATTGAAAATTTACATGAGAGAGAGAAGAAAGCCACACAAGAATCTGGAAGTAACAAAACCCGGAAGAAAAGGTAGAGACCAGCAGATGCTGCCATGTGTCCTGGCATGTGATACAGGAGTCCAGGATCACTGGCTACCAGTCTTCAGGAAAAAGGTATTGTCTTGATAGTGTCTTGATTTAGACATTTTCACAGCCTCAGAACTGCAAGCTAGTAAGCTAACACTTGTTAAAAGGCAACCCATTTCTGGTCTATTGTATTTTGGCAGTTTTAGTCAACTAAAACAGGGAGTTGCCTTGTTTTTGCTCTTTCTCACACCATGCCTACATAGGCCATGGCACTACTCTGAGATGCTCTAGGGCCATGATGGAGCCTCAACTTGCTACTAGGGGTGACAAGCCTGGGGGACCCTGGCAGTTCCAAGCCCCACCCTGGGAGGATGAGAATTCCGCCTCTTATTCAAGCATGGAAACATTTTCAGGAACAGCAAAGCCCTGTGACCCACCTGTCAGGAAGTGCTGGTTTAGGCTCTGGAATTAATGTCCTGGTGTTAGCAGCATTTGTGCTGGGGTAGAGAGAGAGAAGCTAGGAGCCGAACTAGAAAGACCTGTGTTTTCTAATGCCAGCCTTAGGATGATGGTGGCCCTTCCTGGAGCCTCTGCCCCTGCTAAAGCATTGCTGCTTGAATCAGAAGACATGGATTTGTGTAACGTTTACTACACCTAAAATGGTTGGTTAAATGCAGTGGGTTTCATTACTCACTGCTATAAAGAGGACAGTACATTAGGAATTCATCCAATAAGCATTTTGAGGAACTATTAAGATGCTCTAGACACTGTGCTGGGACCTGGGAATGCAAAGTTGTGCTGATCATTCACGGCTCTCACCCACAAGGAATACAAACAGGGATTTCTGGGAGGGTAAAATAAGATAAAGTATATGAAACTGGTTTATGAACTACTGCTCTGTATGAAGTACAATAAGGTAATATGATTACTGGTATGGTGACAAAGAGACTAACATTCAGGACAGGACATAGGTCACTTGGAAAGTGAGAAGATGACACACTCTTGCCCTTAGAGGGTTAGCATATTGTGAAAATATAAACCACATTTGCATATGACAATTACAGTTGGCCAAAAAAAATGTCATGATAATGTAGTATCAAAGTAACCATTCCCAGCAGCATGAAGTCAGGGGATGGTCATTCCAGGAAGGTTTTATTGGGGCATTTGGACTGGACTGGCTCTCTGAGTTGGAGAAGCTTCCAGCGAGAGAGAAATTAAAGAGGCAACTCTTAAAAAAAAGGACCCTTCTGTCAAACAAGGGCTGAGACCCAAGAAGTGGGCCAGCTTCCCTCAAAAGTAACCATGCAAAAACAATCTGTTAGGGTTGAATGACTGGGTTAATCTGCATAAGTCAAAAGATGCTCCTCAGACTGAACTGGTGAATATATCTCCAGACGTAATGTATCTTCTGACATTACCAACATTGCCCTCAAATGAACAGGTGAAGCAAGAGGGATACCAAGGAAACTGGATGATGGAGGTTCTCAGGAGGACAGGAACCTAGACAAGATGCTATTCGTAAGGAAGAAAGGCCAATTTTCCAGATGTTTCCAGGAAGGTGCTAGTATATGACAATGTTTGGGGGCCTTCCTTTTAGGGAACATCTTAGAATATTTATCATTTTCCTACCCGTGCTTGTGGATCTCCTCTGGTAACGCAAGGTGACCCAGTGGTCCATGGCTACTGTACTGTGATGAAGACACTCAGAGGGTTGGCTCCAGGTGTTAAGGAATTTTGATGAGGATTTTATTATAATCCCACAGTAAGAGTCACATTGCTCATTCAAAGCTACATGAAGCTTTTACCCTCCTCACGTCACTTAAGATCCACAATTAACTTGTGAATCCATTTTATACAAACGAGGAAATTGAGATCCAGAATACAATAGTCATGGCATTCATTCAATGTCATAGTATGGGGTGAAGCTGGAAGTTTTGATTTTAAATCTTGGCTTCTTTAGGTTATAGGAAGCTGAGGAAAGAGGGAATTGTAGGTAAGGAAAGTTTCCAAACACAGATTCTGTTTCACTTTCCCCACATTTAATCCAGACTTTAAGGATGAAGGACTAATATCTCTCTATGAAGTCACAAATTGTTATTGTGTTGCAGTGACATGTCATAGAGCAAGAAACTTCCCATTTGAGAGTAATGCTTGGCTCCCTACCAGAGCCACTTGGCAGAACCAAAATGGCTCATAGAAAACTGAATTCACAGAGAAGTTGCATTAGTGTCCTAGGACTGCCAGAACAAATTATCACAAACCGTGTAGCTTAAAACAAAGGAGATGTATTGTCTCACAGTTCTGTAGGCTTGAATTCTGAAATCAAGGTGTTGGCAGAATCATGCTCCCTCTGAAATTTGTAGGGAAGGTTCATTCCTTGCCTCTTCCAGGTTTGGGTGTTCTAAATGTTCCTCCACCTGTGCTGCATCCCTCCTGTTTCTGCCTCCATCTTCTCCGTGTCTTCACATAATGAACTCTCTGTTTCTCTTCTCTTCTTATAAAAACACCAGCCACTTTATTTAGATTGAACCTTAATTCTTATCTTATCTTGGTGACATCTGCAAAGACGCTATCTCCAAAATGGCCACACTCACAGGTACCAGAAATGAATACTTTAGCACATATTTTGTGGGACACAATTCAAGTCAGAGCTGAAGTTAAGGACTTATTTAGGGACTTATGGCTCATCAGTGGTGAGTCTAATGTGCCTTATTACAGAGCTTAGTGTTTTCTTTCCACGATGGCCCAGCAAGTCCCTGAAGAATCATATGAATTATCAGCTTTCTACATGGTATTTGTGCTGTGAACACATCTTCTTCCCCACTAGTATGGAGTTTTCCAAGGGCAAGGCTGAGATCTCCTTCCTCTGCATTCCCTCACAGAATTTTCTGGTCTTCCCCCAACATCAACAAGTCCTGGTGGAAACCTAGAACCATCTCGCATGTCTATGCTCCATTCATAACCTGTGGGCACTGGGGAAGTGTTTCTCAGGGGGCACACACAGAATAAGTAGCAGGTCCTTCTCCACCCTGAGGTCCCCCTGACTCTGCCTGCCCACCCCCTACAGACACACAGACCCTGACCCTGCCACAATAGGGCCTGAGCATCAGCATTGTCCTGGAGGCTTTCCTGGAGTTCCCCTCCATCCTGCCTGCAGCTCTCATCCCTGTGAGCTGCCTGTGCCATCTCACTTGATACTGCTTGGAGCCCAGGACTTCCATGATGTCAGAGCACAACTTGTTCACACCCCCATTTCGTAAATTGGGGAATTGGGGCCCAGTGAGAGCAAAGTGAGAATGCAGGAGCCCAGGCTGCTAGACTCTTCCCACTTCTGCAACTGCCCCAATAGTGAAGAAGAGAAGGAAGGGAACAGGATGAGAGCCTGGTCAGTTGGCAACTCCCTGCCAGGATCTCTGTCTGCACCTTTCCCTGGAATTATAATTATGATCATTCACATAGACTAAACACTTGTTCTGTATCAGGGCCTGGCTGGATCTTGAGTGCTTTTGTGAATTTTATTCCCCACCAATAGCCCTATGAAGTAGGTGTTATTATTAACCCCCTTTTACAGATGAGGAAACTTGCCTGAGGTCACACCAATGGTAGTAGTGGGTCTGGATCTTGAATTCTGCACTGTCTGGCTCCAGAGCCAAGCCTTAGCCACACAGCTTTCCTGCATCTCCTTCCAACTACACTGACCAGAGTTATGTGAGCAAACATGTATATTTCTGGAATCGGTGTGGAGCCCAGAAAGCAGCATTATTCTGCTTTCAGGAGGAGACCCTTGTGTTTTTGTTTCTTTTGTTGATGGTGGTAGGGTGGTTTTAGCTCCATTGACTCCCTGAGAGCCACTGCCATCTTCTTCCCTGCCCCAGATCATGTCCATTTCTTTATGTGATTTTCTTCAATAGTTGTAGCTTTATTCCTGGTAACACATTGCTCCATCATTGTTGAAACAGGTTATACCTCTATAATCTATAATCAAACAGTAGTACCCCCTCTTTCATGAAGCTCAGGGGATAGAAAAGAGGAGGCTCTCCTTCTAGCAGACCAATTTCAGGATCTGAAATTGACAAGATAGCAAGATAGTAGGCTGCAGGGAAAATGTGTCCCAAGTCTGGACCCCAGGCTCATACAGGAAAGGAAAGTTCATGAACTTACACAAATTCAGGACTGGAAGGTCCTCCATAGTGACTCGACCTAAGTATTTGCAAATTTTTTTTAATTTATGTCAGATGTAATCTTAATTCACTCTGCCACTGAGCTTCAAGATGAGATTGGCGTGAATCATGACCTGTGGAAGATCCCACTTCACACAACTATTTTTAGCTGTAGCAAGTGTGAGGCATAGCAATTTGTCCTTTATCTAAAAAGTGGATGCACCATCATGCTCTAAGTCATTTGACCCCTAAAAATGTCATAATGTTTAATGACTGGTCATGATTTTCAACTCCCATTTTCTGGCATGGCAGCAACTTACTAACGCATTAGTATCCTTACCACTTCTTGCTCACAGTTCCAATTAGCTTAATGTCATCTGGTTGACTATCATGATGATCCATGAAACATCAAGACAATCAAGATCCCTCCAATTTTTTTAATAGATTTTTTTTATTTTTTAAAGATACATAGGTCATACAAAATGTTACATTAAAAAATATAAGAGGATCCTCTGATTTTATTACAAGAGATCAAGTAAGTGACGTTGTGATGCAAGAGTAAAAGCATACCGATATCCTTGCTATGTAAAGGCAAGCTGCTTCAGGTTCTTTCTCATTATGGGAACTGACAAAAAAGTACTCACCAAATATGTGATTGCATATGAGCAGTCAGCTGCGGTATGTAATGGTGAAGGCCCAATAAAGACATAGAAAAGTTTTGACAATGGATGATGATGATGGAAACACAACATTGTGAATATAATAAATACCATTGAATTGTATACTTGAAAGTAGATAAAATGAGAAATTTTTGTTGTATGTATGTTACCACAATAAAATTTGAAGAAAGAGAAAGAGATAGAAACCACACTAGTAATTTTAACAGGAAATTTTAATATAAAGACTTATTAACTAGTAAAAGATGATTCAGTACTAAAAGAGAAAAACCTAACTCTAAGTAATAAAGGAAATAGCAAATGCAAGGAGTAGCTGCTATGTCTAGAGCTGAGGGAGAGTATGCAACAAAAAAAGAGGGCTCATCATCAAAGCCAAAAGTTATATCTCTCCTGGGATGCTATTTTAGTTTCCTCATTGCTAAAGCGAATACCATACAATAGGTGGGCTTAATAGTAATAATTTATTGACTCTCGGTTCTGAGGCTAGAGGAAGTCCAAATCAAGGTATCATCAAAGCAATGCTTTCTTCCCAAAGATTGGTGTTCTGGACTAGCTGCTGGTGATCCTTGGTCCTTGGATTACCTGTCACATGGCAATGCACATGGTGGCCTCTCCTTTCTCTTCTGGGTTCTATTGACTTTTCAGTTTCTGGCTGCCCCCACTGTGGCTTTTTACTTTCTCTGTGACATTGTCTGTAACACCTGTTGTAAAAGGATTAAGACACATCCTAAGCCACATCTTAGCTGAAATAACCTCATCAAAACAACCTATTTACAATGGTTCCCACCCACAATGGATCACATTTTAAAACATGTCTTCTAGGGTACATAGCCCAAACAAGTGCTGATGGGTCAGAATTGGTACACAGGAAGGCACCCTCTGGAGTGCTAGAACATCAGTGAAGTTCAGTAGAGGAGCTCCAGCATGCCACCAAGAGCCACAATGTACTTGAAAAAAAGAACATTCTGGAATCAGGAAGGGAGGTTCCGACCTCTGTTATGCCTTTTAGTTTCCTTCCAGGGTCTTTTATTGGGAAAACATGATATTGCACTTACTGACAAAGGAGAAATGTTTATATGGTCCAGCCTAGTATCACAAATCAAAATGTTAACCGGCACACTGTGTTAATTTACTCCAGTAATGATACTACATCCAGAACAATAGCTGTAACTGGGGCTTCCACCTAGCTAAGTGTCTGGTAGTACACTGGATTAGTTTGCCATGGAGCTGTGACAAACACCACACACTGCATGGTTTGGCAACAGGAATTTAGTGGCTCATAGTTTCAGATGCTATCAAAGCATCAGCTAGGCCATGCATTCTCCCCAAAGTCACAAGCTCTGGGTGTCCTTGACTTGCATCTCTGCCTCCTATTACATGGTGATCTCTCTTTTCTTGGGCCTGCTCTTCTGGTTTCTGCTGACTTCTGGCTTCTTCCTGTGTGGTCTTCTCTGACTTCTGGCTTACAGGTTCTTGTCTTTCTAAAGCCTCCAGTAACGTAGATTAAGGCCCACCCGCGTTTGAATGGATCATACCTTAGCTAAAATAACAACTTCAAGAGGTCCTGTTTACAAATAAATTCTAACCCACAGTAACAGATTAAGATTAAGAATGTGTCTTTTGAGGGAATACATAATTCAATCCACCGTATACACCATCAACGTCATCCAGTTTGTTTATGCAGAGGCCAGGAAGGTGATTTTAATGGGGATATAACCAGGTGCACAGCATATCTGAATGAGGCAAGGGTGGACTTAGCATAATGACTGGTTTTCCAGTGTTCCCTTAGACCACCTCTGATTTCGGTCATGCAATACCATGGAAGTTCAGATTCACCCCATGCCAGAGGTGCCCCACTTCAAGCAACATGTGTCATAGCTCCACTTCCATTTGCAAGTGGGGAGTTAACTCCCCTCTATTTGGTTATGTCCTCCAGCCCTTTTGGTAGCTGCTTGGGAAGCCATATCCCACTTATGACATAGAAGCTCATCCAAATCTGAAAGTATTAAAAGGAGCAGATTCAGGAGTATGACTACTAGGCATCAGCCAATGGAAGGTCCAGTAAGCCACATGATATCAGACAGCACCACATTACAGAATCTCAAGGCACCCAGTGTTATAGAGGGACCATGGAAGCAGCCAAGATATAGCAAGAGGTGCTGAAACTGGGAGGCAGACAAACTGAGGAAATATAGGGGGCAACAGAAGATGTGTCCAATACAGACAGTGGACAAGAGTGAGTCAGGGAGGCTTTGTATAAGGAGTAAGACTTAGCGCCTTGACTGAGGAGGGAGAGGGGGTGGAAGAAGTGACTTTAGATACAAGGAATATTTGCATTCCAGGAGGTTTTAAGAGGAAATGCATTGTTCTCACCCAGGGGTGTATCCTAAGTGAGAAGTCATCCAGGCCCCC
Organism: Dasypus novemcinctus; assembly: GCF_030445035.2. NCBI lineage: Eukaryota > Metazoa > Chordata > Mammalia > Cingulata > Dasypodidae > Dasypus > Dasypus novemcinctus. Next base: position 45,077,670 of record NC_080699.1, on the reverse strand, counting down.
TCTAAGAGGGCTCCTGCTCCTCCGGCATGAAAAGCAGGAAGGTAACACGCTGAGTACTTAATGGTACCTCCACCCTGCCTTTAGCACTCCTGGATTTATGCAAATATATTTCTTACATTCAGAGTTCAGACTCAAGAAATGTTGAATTTGTAAACAATTTACATCTGAAGCCTCCTCTAAATGCCTGAGCATGAAGGCTCAATTTGAGTAATCAGCACAGTTGTGGAGAAGAGCCGCAAATCAGCTAACTGGATGGAGCTGAGAAGAGCACCACGCAACTCAGAGGGTTCTGTTGTGGAAGAAGCAGAAAAGAAGGGGAGCACAGTTCTTTTGAATTTTTAGGGGGAAAGAATGCTGAACCCAGTGTGCTGTCATTTCTGATCAGGGGAATGGGATGAGGGGATAACAAGAGGCTTCTCAGAGAGGCGAAGGAGGAAGGTTGATCATAGTGAATTTTAAAAGTATCACCAGCATCTATTCACACACAATACTAATATGTGTTATTAATAACAGGGTGGTTTGTGGAAAAATGCACAAAATGTAAGATATGGCTATAATTAGCAATAATATTTTGATGATGTGCTTTCAACATTTGTAACTAATGTTCCACAACAACGCAAGGTGTTGGTGGTGGGGTAATGTACAGGAATCCTTATGGTATGTAGGATTGTTTTGTAAACTCACATCTTCTCTAATTTAAAAAAGTGAAAAAATATCACCAGCAATTGATCTTCTCACTTCAGACAATAGAGTAATTAAGAAATGCTTGCCAGACCCATGAGTAAGGTCATCATGTCAGTCTCTAGGATGCCAAGTTCACATCACCTGAACCAAGGTCATTGCCATGACCTCATCAAATTCCCCCCAGTACAAGGACATGAACATAAACCAGAGTGGGCAAGCTTGAATGTGTATGTCCATACAACAGAACACCTGTAGACCCAGGATCCCTCTCAATTTTACTGCTCAATTACCTTAGTCATAAATATCTACTGATACTACATGCAAAACGCCTGTTGCACCAATTTTTCCCTTCATTCTGCCTTTGTGCGGATTCAGGCTTCCCTCTTGGGTATTGGCAGCGCATGTGTCCACCAACACTGTGTTCAGGAGGGTTGCCTCAGTTTTCCTGAGCTGTTATAACAAACGCCACATGCTGGTTTTAGCGTATCAGTAGGAATCTACTGGCTCAGAGTTTCAGAAACCAGAAGTCCAAATCAAGGCATTGGCAAGACCAGCACCAGGATGCTTATCTCCAGGAACAAAACATGGTCTTGCTGCATCTTTGGGGTTCCTTGGCTTGCAGTTCTGCCTCATACCTCATACCACTGTCCTTCCCATTTTTCCAGCTTCTCCTGTTGCCTTCTCTGACTGTGTATAAATTTCTTCTGCTTATAATCTAGATTACAATGAACCTCACTCAGCTGGGCCACATCTGACTTTAAGTTACCATCTTCAAGAGGTCCTACTTACAATGGGTTCACACCCACAAGGAAATGGATTAAGATTAAGAACATGTCTAAATTTGGGTACATAATTCAGTCTACCCCAAAGGTGGAGCATAAGTGTGAGTGGGGGAGGTACAGGGACATACGGGGGGCTCAGGGCAGAGATGACCTCCCATCTTGCCTCTTCTAAATCCTTCCCAAGGCTGCCTTGTCATGTAGAACCAACCTTTGCATTCCATACATATCTGACATACTGGGCATTTCTTTACCATGGCCTTCTAGCACACTCATTTACTGTCTTGTCTGTGTTCCTGGACTAGTCTTGAGGGCAGAACTGCAGCTTACTTATCTTTCTATCCCTCACCCCGTGTTCAATATCTAGTAAGACACTTTGTAAATATTAGCTGAATTAATGAACAAATGGGACTCTGAATCAATTTGAAGCGATAACTGTGATTGAAGTAGCTATGAATAGCTATGAATTAAGAGGTCAATTGTAATTTATAAAGGCTATGGAAAGATAAATTAAAGAGTGATCATTTTCTAATAGAACAATAAAGGAAAGAGGATCAGACCATCTCAGAAGTACGCTATTAGAACTGCTCATTGGGCCATAATAATGGAAATCATAAAGACAATAATATTTACTGAACACATACTACATTCAGGGCGTATGTTAAGGACTTTGCATATATTGTGAACTGAGGTATCATCATCCCTATTGACAGATAAGGAAACCAGTGCTTGATAAGTGAAGTGCCTTGGGAAGGTCACACAGGGAGTGCGCAACAGGGTTCTGACACCAAAGCCCTTGCTCTGACCACCCCATTGTTCTGCCTTTCAGGGCTTCCCACACACCAGACATCCTGCTAGCATCATGTGCTAGCTAAAGAGACCCTGAGAGGCACTGTCACGGAGTTCTCAAGCCATGTCCCTGGATCAGCATGCTGACAGGAACATTAGTGTGCTCAGCATGACAAACACAAGTTTCTCTGACACAACACACCCACACAAGGACTGTTTCTGGGAAAATCCCACTTGAACTGCCCAGCCACCAGCCCAGAGCCTGCCCAGCAACCGCTGACACCCAGGGCTATCCTGCAGCAGGTAAGTGTGCGAGTGTGTGTGTATATGTGTGTGATAGGCATGTGGTACATGTGAGTATGGGGTATGTGTGTGTGTGCAGTGTATTGTGAAAGTATGTTTGTATTTGTGTACGTGTGTATGTGGTCTATGTGGGTATGGTGTATGGGTGAACGTGTGGTTGTGTGTTTGTGATGTGTGTGAATATGTGGGGATTGAGTGTATGTGTGGTGTCTGTAAGTGTGTGAGTGTATGTGGTGTGCAGTGTGTGTTTGTGGTGTGGGTGGGTGTAGGTATATGAGTGTGAGTGTGTGTGTGGATGTGGTGTGTGGATGGTGCATGGTGTGTGTGGTATTAGAATGTTTGTGTTTGAGGGGAAGTTGCGAGTGTGTTGTAGGGTGCATATACGGTGTGTTTGGTGGAGAGAGATAAGAACAAAGGATTGCATTCACTAGTCACTAAATCCATTCAATACCAGAACTGTCTGCCCATTAGAAATCTCTTACTCATCATTCCCTGAAAGCTCATGTTGCAAAGAAAAATCAATCCATTCAGTCGCCCCCTCCTTAGGAAGGCCTTTTTTCCTCAACCACCCTCTCTAATGCAGCTCCCAAGACCCTTCTTTCCCATTGCTCTTTTTAATTTTTTTCTGTATAGTACTCCCCAATATGTGAAATTATCTTAATTGATGGTTTATTTATAGTCCATCTCCCCATATTAAGATGCCATGTGCCCTTTGAAAGAACAATGGTATTTTATTCAAAACTTTTGTCCCTGAGGGCCTGAAACAGTGCACAATATGTGTTATATTTTAAAATGCAATTAATAGTTACATAGAACTTAATATACATCAGGCATTGCTCTAAATGATTTTCGTATATGAACACTTCCAATACTCACAAGAGCCCTGTGATGCAGGAACTATTTTCATCTACATTTCACAGAGGATATTGAGACACAGAGAGGATAACTGACTTGCAGAGTAAGGCAGCCAGGCTCCAGGGGGCACTCCCCAACCACAGCCAGGCACCCTTCCTCAAAGTCACAGTGGGTGGGTAAAAGTTAGCCCTGATAGACATAGAGCAAGAACACAAGCAGGACCTGGAACCTGCATACCCATCCCTAAAGGGGTCTGCTCTATCAGCACTGAGCTCAGTGCCAGGATCCCAGGAAGGGACAGTCTAGACCATTCTACCTGGAAACAAGGTCTATGCCACAGAGAAGGCTGGCCCGGGCACACTTCTTCTGAGAAGCCGCCTCCAGTCCAGCCTCAGCATAGCTTCAGATAGATCTGCAGGCCTCTTCCCCTGCTGCTCTAGACTCGCCCCCACTCCCTGACTCAATTTCCCTTTCTGGACTCAGAGTGTTCCAAGCCATGATGGACTTCAGCTGTTCCTCACAGGAAGGTCAAGAATGGACAACTCCAGCTATGCTCAGGAATTCAGAGAGCTTGCTTCTCTCTCTCTCTCAATGAGGATAGCACCTCTCCAGAGCCAGAGCTGTACAGAGCTACAGAGACAAGGACACCAGCATCCACTAGAATCACCTGGGCTTCCCTGTTCAATAGGCAGAGGCCTTAGGTCACCAGAAGGACAAGAAATTTGCATCTTCTATGAGCTCTCCAGATGATTCTGTTGCATTTGATCACTGAGTTACCTTCAGAGAATAGCACTACCCTCACAAGGGAAATTGAATCTAATCAGGACCCACCTGCAATGTGGACCGGTTTCTAAGTCCATTTGAAGGATACAGGCTCAACCGCACATACCCTTGCTGTGGGGAGGGCACATCCTAAATTGTCATCCAGGGTGACCTAGAATTAGAACCTGTGAGTCCCTATCATTGCCCCTCAGACTCAGGACAGTGCCCAAGCACCCCACCCTCCCAGCCCCAGTATCTGAGCTGCCCCTGAGATCCAGCACTCTACAAGACCAACACCTGCCATGAAGACCCATCCCTGCAGACTGCACCACCTTCAGCTTCTGTTTGCTCCTCTTTGTGCCCTGGTCCAGGGAAACGTTCTCCTCCACCATTTTGGCGATGAGCAAAGCCAACCCTTTCATACTGGGTGTGGAGTACAGATAGGAGGGTTACAGCCATGGATCTTTTCACCTTTGTTTAGTCATATTTAAAGTATGATACCCCAAATTATCTCTTGTTCATGAAAGGGAAAATAACTCAGGAATGAAGATCCAGACGTTTCCTTTGAGCCAATGAAGTCTTCCTTATGTGTAAGCTAGCAGGGCTGATGGTGGCGTGGAGAAGTTTATTGTCTGAGAGCAAAGCTTGCAAGGGATTTGAAGCACCTGAGGGTGCTTTGTGGGAGTATTGGAGGTGGGAGAAACCTCTGGGTCTAAACTGCCTGTTATGATCTTGGCAAGTTACCTCCCTTCTCTGAGACTGATTTTTCCTATAAATTCAGCAAAGGGTAATCAGGGTTTTTATTTTGACTTTCATAGGTAGTTTTGATTTTGTTGTTTCCACAAAACAATACAAAAAGGTTTTAGCAAGGGCAGGGAGAAAACAATGATGGTGATTCCAAATTCTGTTTATCATCTCACCCCTGCCCTTCTGGAAAGAATAAGAGGAAATATTCTGAGTTGCCCAGAGAAGGAAAGCATGAAAATAAGGTTGACCTCGTCTTACTATGAAATCCCTAGGATCTGACCATGTGAAATCTCAGCTCACCTGGCAATCCCACTGAGTTCTGGGACAGCAAATTGGGGACTGGGAAAAGAGGGGATTAGCAATATGGCCAAGTAGGGGACAACTATCCCAAAGTGACCAGAGTTCAGACTACAGGTGCTTTCAGACCTCAGCACCCTTCTCTCTGCTTCAAAAATAACTGCTGCCTGCTGCCCTTTCCCCACACCCCTCCCCACTGGGATGAGCCCACAAGCAGATCAGGCCCCACAGCCCCCATATAGAAACAGCAGCTCCTTCGGGCAGGGGAATCCAACCCCAGGAAGTCACAGGCTCATGTCCCTGGGCTACAAACACCTTTTACATTACAGTGTACTCAAAAACCAAAGCATAGTTATAAGATTCTAAGGAGCTGAATGGCAAATATCAGGATAATAAATATGATAGTATAATCACTCATTTAAAATACCACATTTACTAAACGCTCTTCATATTTGGTTTGCCTGACCAGCAGGGAGTCACCCGTGACATTCTACATCCTACATCCATTCTTATTATTTTAAAATATGTCAGATCATGTCATTGCTACCAAACTCATCAACACAGTCTCTAAGAACTTGTACTATCTGGCCCCCTTCTGACATTTTCAGATTAATAGTTTCTTTCTATCTCATTCCCTGGATGACATCATTGCAGGGGTTCCTCAAGCACTCCAAAATCATCCCTGCATCGGGCTCCTTGCACTTGCTTTTCCATTTGCCTGGACTTCACTGATTCCAGCATTTCTCCTTGCTGTTGTCCTTACTTTGAGTTTGCTATTCAAATGCCTTTCTGGCCTCCATATCTTCAGAAGTCACTCAATCCCTCTCTGTCCCATTATCCTGATTCATTATCTCGGTGGCACTCTGCACTTCTATAAATTGCACACGTGTCTGTTTATTGGTGACAGCCATTAGCACTGCACTCCAATGTCCACATCTCCCTCCGTGGGCACCAGGAAGATAGTATACTCAGTCCTTTGCATTCACTGGAGCCAACAACTAACTCTGACTGATGAGTTGTGAGTAAAAGATTTCTGCTCAACCTTTGGTATTGATGCGTGCTGTGCACTTCCTCCTGTTGCCACGGAGATCATGCAGTTGTTCTGCGATGAAATCCCTCAGCGACTGATGAAAAAGGTCTCTGACAGCCCACACTGGATGTGATCTCTTGTGGCCTGTATAGGCCATAGAGATTTTGAACTTCTTATTGTAACATAACTTAATCTTATCCTGACTCATACATTTGCATATTTTCTGGGTTCCCTACTAGAACATAAACTCCACAAGGGCAGAGAATTGTCTTCCTTGTTCATATTTGTATCTTCAATGCAAAGACCTAGCAGGTAGTAGCCTACTAATAAATGAATGAACTGAACAAATGAATGAAAATGCACCTATATATTGCCTTATCACTTACCTGACCAAATTTGGCCAAATATTAATCTTATCCCCATTGCACAGAAAAGAAAATAGGAGGCCAAGGGAGGTTATATGACCTGCTCAATATCACTGCCTGTTGTTTTGGGCTCTTTTACAAGGATCCAATCCACTGTACACCAGACCCTATTGCATCCCATGCCAAGCCTCCCTGCTGGAGAAGCAGCCTAGTGAGCACAAAGTACTCAAATAGCACCATCAGGACTTAAACCAAGGTCTTTTGATTCCATATCCAAAGGGGAGTATGGAAAAAACCAAGCTCCATTGGGCTTATTGGGGGGTGGGGGATAGGGGTGGGAATCAAGAATAAAATGGGAAAGAGAGAAAACAGAAGGAAAAGAAAGCAGCAAGAGGGCAAAAAGACATTCTTGCAAAATATGAAATGATTATCTACAGCCCCATATAGGAAGTTGTGGCATTTTATGGAGCCAAGAAGCAAAGCCTTTTGCAGATGGCTGGCAGCTCAGAGACAGCCCTCACTCTCACCTCCACTGCTCAGGGAGTCCCACAGTTCCTGGCGATGCTGGTGTAAGTCTGACTTCCATGGCTGTGACCTCATCTCTTAGGGGGCCCCTACAAGCCACTGCTGCAGACACAGCCCTCTGCTTATTTATGAACTTTCTCCTCTCTTCCACATCTGAAGGATGAAACTCAGGGGACCATGGTTATATTTTCACCTTCTCAGCATGACTCAGCAATTTGTGGCAGTTCCTTGATGATTCTGGATTTGTCTGCATGAAAGAAAGAAGGCTTTGGGAGAGAGTGACGAGCGTGGCTGAGCAGGCCAGTCCCAGGAGAGGAAACTGTGATGTGATCACATCTGCTGGGGAGAAAACAATGAGAGAATGACCTCCAGTAGTGCTGCAATCCACAAAGTCTCTGGGAAGGCCCTGTGTCATATGTTCCTCCACAACAGTGGATATTAGCTCCTTTTTGATTGATGAAATTGAGACACAGACAGGCCCCAGGTCAGTCACAGAGCTGCCAGTAGTGGTTCCTGGAGCCTTCTGAGAGCTCATGCTGACAGTCCCCTTTGTCATTATCTCTCTTCTTAGCCATCTGCCCCCAGGCAGCCCCAAGGCATGTGACAGCTCCGCATTCTAACCTGTTACTTGTGCCGACCCTGGAAACAGGGGTCCTCAGCATCCCGTTCTTCCTGGAGGAACCTCTGGTCTTGAGAGGATATGGGAGGGTCAGGGGCATGCTTGTCCATGGCAGCAGCCCACCATTCTTCCCTCTACCCTGAGGCCACTTCCATACTGTTACAATTCCCAGCACAGAGATCATGATCTGGTCCTTTCAAGAGCACCATCAAACCCAACTAGGTTTCCCCTGCCCTTTCTAGGGCCAGAAATTCACACCAGCAACATCACTTTAAGTGGGTTGACTGATAACACATTAGTTAGCGTCATGATGACATTCACATTACAGTGTAAAGCAGGGGCTCCTTCATATTGATCAGAGCCTCTAGGGGATGGGGAATAAAGCTGGCAGGGTTTGAAAAAACAGGAAGAATGTCCAGAACAAATAGTCTAGCTGGAAGGCACAATGAGGTAGGCCTGGATGGTTAGGAGGACAGGTGGTCAGAGTGGAAGAGACACCACAGAAGCCAGATCACTGCCATCTGTTACCATTTCACCTGGCTTGTCCTGGGCTCAGACAAAATCTGCCCACCCAAGGTGCTCAGCAAATAATTGCTAAATGGGGGAGCAAATGGACAAATGAGCCACAGTCTTCATGCAGAGTTTCAAGAAAGGCAGAGATAAGATGGGGCACCACTCCAAGGGGCATTTGAGACACTGTTAAATCACTGCCGCTTGGAGTGGTGCCCCATCTTTGACTATAAAATAGAAGTCAAAGAGGGGTCTTGATGTTGGGAATAAGGCAGAAACCCATTGGCATGAGCTGAGGACAATTTGGGACCAGAAGAGTGGGAAGAAAGGAATTCAAAAAGGGGGCTTTCACTGGTTCCAGCTGCTTTGGGGAAAGCTCCTAGGACTTAAAGAAGAGGCAGACCTTGCTGTGGATCAAGTTAGTACAGACATAGGATGGGGGAACAATGGAGAGCCCTTGGTAATAGTCATTTCCTGGACTGCAGGGACTGGGGCAGGCCTACGAGGGCCCCAGAGTATCCCAAGATCATGAACACAAACACAAAGGAAGTATGTTGGATCCTGGCAAGGGGCCCCTAGCAGTGGGGCAAAGGTCCCCAGCTGCAGATTTGTCTACCTGAACTCTTGGAGTCCAAGTCTCTGTTTGACCGGGTCCCCTCATCTCCATAGCTCCTTCTCCAATCCTTTCACCTCTTCCCTCCTCTCCATTACACTTGAATGGATGTAGGAGTCTTCCTTCTTGGTCATCAGCCACCCTAGATCTCCAGCCTCACAGATGTTAAAGCAACCCACATCAATATAGAAATCTGAGTAGCTTCCCTTCCTCCCTCCTTTCTCTGGCTTTCTCCCTCAGTGGCACACAGTAAGCTTCTTGCAGGGGAGCAGAAGCACAGGCCAGGGAAGGCCTCCCTTCCCTATGCAAGTCCTAAATTGGGCTCCTCCCACCCACTGGTCCTCAGCCTGTGCTTCCCCACTTACTGGTCCCAAGCCTGATCTCCTCCCACCCCCTGGTCCCCAACTGACATCCTGATCCCCAACCTGGACTCTTTCTACCTTCAGGTCCCCAACCCAGTCTCCCAAACATGCTGTTTTCCCACCAAGACTCCCCATACCCACTGGTCCCCAGCTCAGGCTCCCACCACTCACTAGTCCCTAACCCGGAATCTCATCCCCTTCAGGTCCCTGATTTGGGCTCTGACACCTACTGGTCCCTGCTGTGGGCTTCTCCAGCTCTCTGCCCCCCAACCCAGACACCTCAACATGCTGGTCCCCCACTTGGACTGTCCACACCCTTCTGGTCCCCGACATGGCCTTCCCCACTGGCTGTGACAGGGCTATCATCAGAATCAGGATGAGGGTGCCGGGAACACTGCGCCGGTGGCCCCAGTCCATTCCTTCCCCTCTGCCACAGGTCTGGAGCATGCTTTTTCTTGTATGATACCAGCCTGGCCTACTCACATCAGCTGCCCAGAACAACTCCCCACCCTGGGACCATACCACAGACAGTCATGGGGTGTTTGGGTGAGGACTGGGTGTGAGGAGGCTGCAGGAGTAGCAGGAAGAGTTTATGTCTTCCCTCCAATGCTGCTCCAGCCCACATGGGTGCACTGTTCAGGTGTGCACACGCATCCAGCACACACCTGTGCATGCTCCATGAGCAGGAAGTGGCAGACAGCGCATGGATTGTGGAGCATGCTGACATCCACAACTGAGAATCACCAGGGATAAATCACCCTAGAGAGTTCCTTGGCTGTAGATGCACATGTCGATTGAGGGAGCAAAGGCCCCATGTACAGAATTGGGCTGCCACACTGATCCGGCCCAGCAGGACACAGCCAAAGCTGTCTCCTTGTGGCAAGTCAAGCTACCTGGTGCTGGGAGTGGCAATCTTCCAGGATGCCAGGCTAGACTGTCTCCTGTCCTCCCACCTCCTTCCTGGGGACCATGTGAGCAGTCTCCAGGTCTTAGGATCTCCATCAGTTAAATGGAGGAAGCCACTCTCCTGTCTACCTGGATAGGTAGTGTGTGTGTTCGTATGTGTATGCATATTAAAGACAATGAATGAGAAAACATTCTGGGAAAGTATAAAACAGTAACACCTTCTCATAATCCTCAAGACACAGATAAGCTTCTTGGGTTTTCTGGCCCTGTGGTAAGGTTGCAAGGAAAATAAAATGCATGAAAAAGACTATCCACAACAATTATTCTATTGGTGTGACGTAGCTATATGATGAAGATATCATAATCATGATGCATCAATCATGCAAAGGAAAATGGCTGGAGAAGTCCACTTCAAAAGCTTGGAAAGGGATAAAGCTGGAGGAAAGGCATTAACAATTTGAAGAAGCTTCCCTCTGCTCCATGAGGAAGGGGATTGAAAAGTCACAACATTTCTGGAAGTAGTAGGAGATAATGCAAGAGGAAAATTATCTAAAATATCAGTGAGTGGAGTTAGGGGTAAAAGTACTAATAGAAAGACCTTCCAGGAAGCAAGGCCAAGGAGATGCTGAAGAACATGACCTGAAGTGCTAGAATGACCATCCTCTGAGAGTTTTGTGGGCCTTCTGAGAAGTGGGCACTGGGGAAGCACAGGTTTCTGTAAATGTCATAACAAATAAAAACTAGAATTTTCTGAGTACTTCCAGGCAATGGGCACCATCAACAGCCCTCATAGACCTCACTTCAACAAGTCCTAGCACAGCTCTATGAAGGGAGTGCTATTGTCACCCATGTTAAGGAGGTGTCTCAGGAGGTTAAGTAACTAGCTCAGAGTCAAGTATGCACTTTGCTCACCCAGCTCTCAGAGCTCTAAGATCTGTGAAGCCCCAAGGGAGAAGAGGAAATGTGGCCAGTGGTGGACATCAGAGGCCAGGTGCACAGATGATCCTGATCACCTGAGAGTAGACTGCCAATCTTCCCTCACCAATGTCTGCAGAAGGGCCAGGCCCTGTCATTTTGGTTCATGGATGGTGTAGCAGTTTGATATTATTGATGACTTCCAAAATTATGTTTTTAATCTGATCTGTACCTGGGCAAGATTGAGTTATGATTAGGGCATTGAGTCCCCACCCCTTGGTGGGTAGGGACTCATAGGTAAAAGGCATGGCAAAGAAGAGAGCTGAAGGTTTCTGATGTTGGAGTTTTGATGTTGGAGTTTGATGCTGAAGACTTAAGCTAGAGCCCCAGGAAGTCAGCATGCAGAGGAAAGAGAAGCCAGCCTCAGGAAGAAAGGAACTTTGAACCCAGAGCAAAGCAAGCCCCAAGAACATAGGACCCCAGGAAGCCTGAACCCTCACAGACGTCGGCAGCCATCTTGCTCCAAACAGACTTTAGTGAGGGAAGTAACTTATGCTTTATGGCCTGGTACCTGTAAACTCCTACCCCAAATAAATACCCTTTATAAAAACCAACCAATTTCTGGCATTTTGCATCAGCACCCCTTTGGCTGACTAATACAGATGGATAGGTTGCCGACGTAGTACTTGGCACATAGTAAGTGCCAGCAACATTTGGTGAAAAAATGACAGAGACCACTCATTACAGATGGGAGCAGAGAGGTGGGCGACTAGGCCCTGCCTGTTAGCCAGCCTCATCCAGTCATCCATCCTTTGTGGCTAAAAATTTAAAAAGGGAATTACTTTCAAGGACCTTCTCTCTTTCACTGACAGAGCAGCAGGAAGCCACTCCTGCAAAATAAAATGAAATAAATTTGCTGGAGGGCAGAAATATTTCAATAATAACATGTTTGCCTTGTAACACCGTCTGCAATCCCAGTGCTGGATACACTTTGCTGGGCAACTGTGAGACAGCAGCAGACAGAATTACCCTTCTCTGGCATCTGTCATTGTCCTTCGTTGACATGGAACTGCCAGAGAGGTGGTGGCAAAAAGGAAGGGAGAGGGGCTTTGGAGCAACCCCAGTTTTACCAAGGAAAACCCTACATCCCAGGAAAGCCCTCCCCAGGACAAAAAAAGTTCTGATTTTTGATGAGGGATGTGGAAGTTTGGGGAAAAGCTCAAAACCCATACAATAGCCCAAAAAAGTAGGAACTGAAAGCAACACTGTTTGTAGTGTCAAATGGATATGTCATAGATTATAAGTTTTCTGTTCTCACTGCCACTGCTTTTTGCTCTGACCTCTGATATCGGCCACCATGATTTGTGGTTTGCCATGAGGGATCATCAATTGTTGCATTGTTCTATTGGTGTGACATAGCTGTGCAACTAAGATGTCATAATCATGAGCATTAACTGTCTGATATTACCTGTTGATCAACTATTATGCTTATCAAGATAGAGTTAGTTTAGTGTTTAACTTGGTGAATATGTGACTACGTTTTCTAAGAGTTCAGATAATGAAAAGAGAATAAGTAGAATACCAATACCAAAATGGCCCAGACATCTCTGAAAAACAAGACTAAATGACTAGTTATTTTAATGGCAGATGGACAGACACATGCAACCATAATAGGGAAGGAAATGGTTAAACAGAATACCACACAATAAGCAGAAAATAATTTGGAATTGGGCATGGGGCAGAAGGCATGTAAGAGCTCATCAACAAAAATAGCCTCTCCCAACTCTTAGGTACTTTGATTTGTTTAAAAAATATAAAATTTTAAATAATCTTACTAATTTCTATGTAGATTTTAATGAAACCACAGAAAACATAGAAAAGATTGATCTCTTATCCAAATATAAACTGAACTTCGCTCATATATCTGCAAATTTGGCAGATAGTGCAAATGTTAATTTTGGCAAATTCCATTCAGTCTTTAAACTTCTTACCAAAGAAAATGAAAAGATACTTCCTGGTAAATGTCCTACCTACCTTGTAAAAAAGACTATTACAAAGCAGTGTGATTTGCTGTCCTGTGATATTAAGACTTTCATAATGAAAACTTGGAGTCACTTTTCAGTTTCTAATTAACTTGCAGGATTAATTTGCACATTTTGACTTTATAGAAATAGGAGTTAACCACCTTCTAGATGTGCTGATAAGATGGAGGACATTACTGTGGGCCTGTGATTAAATCATATTTTCAAAGTTTGAGAAAAGAAAAATGTCCCCTCTAAATTTGTAAATGCATTGAGCATGAGAAGGGAGAATGCATCACAGTTAAACAAAGATTCACGTTTTTTCAGCAAAAGTGATGATCTTTGAAGAGGCCATAGGAGCAGAGACAAAGATGAACAGACTGTAGCTAAATTGTTTTATGTTATGTGTCTGTTTCAACAAAGACTCAAAAAGACAAACAACTCACTTTTTTAATATGACTGCATCCTAACTCAAATAATGACACCGGAAAAGGGCAGCCAAGTTAGACAGGAATTCCTCAATTTCTTTACTTAACCTGAAACTTTTATTTTGAATCCACCTTCAATTTCTTAAGTGCAAATTATCTCTGCGCTTTAAAATCATTTTCCCTGAGAAAGAGAGGTTTAACTTCTGATGACATAAAGTGTGCTTTGGAGTGTTTAAAAACTGACTTTTCATTCATGGCCAGCCTACACGACAAAATCATACATTCAGAAGACCTAGCTGATCACAAGCCTGCAGGTACCAGTGGACGGATGTGATCTGAGAGGGACACACTAATTCCTACAAATCTAAAGGCTTGCCATTTCCAGTAAGTAAAATCCCAAGAATTCCATGCTCATGCACTTTTGTCAAGAGGTTATTTAGCTCAGTGCTATCACATTGGGCTGACACAAGGAACCGATGACAAGATCAGAACTGCAGGTCAAAGTCTGCCTCAAAATTTCTTGCTTCAGTTTTACCACTTCATAAAAGAAAAGGAAGATATCCTAAAGGATGCAGGCAATTCACAGAAGTATTGAAAAAAGTAACAGAAAAAGTAAAAATATTCATTTGTATCATGGGACAGAAAGAAATAGGACATTGTTTTAAATATTGTTTTTGAAATTTGTAAGTCAAATATTACTTATGTTTAATACCTGCTTAGTCATATTTTATTTAAAAGTCATATTTATTTAAAATAAATTTATTTATTTAAAATAGTCATATTTATTTAAAAGTTCTTACATTTAGGTATCTTAAGAATATAAGAATCTACAAAGTGCATATTTCCAATAAAGAGTTTTACAAACTTTGTATCAGGGAACAGAAAGAAATATTTTAAAAAGCATTGTCACATTTTTTCATATATATTATTTATTTAGTCCTACAATTTTTTTTTCCAGCATGCAATGCCTACGAACAAGAACATTCTTTTATTTTTTTTATTTTTTTTATTTTTTTAATTAATAGATCACAAGGAATGTTACATTAAAAAACATAAAAAAACAAAAAACATAAGAGGTTCCCATATAACCCACTCCCCACCACATCATTTTTGTAAATTGTTTTTTTGAAGATATATACATCACAAAATAAAACCGTTACACTAAAAAACATAAAAGGTTCCTTTATACCCCCCACACCCCCACCCCACTCCTCCCACACCAACAACCTCCCTCATCATCTCAGCACCCTCATCACATTCAGTGAACACATTTTGGGGCACTGCTGCACTATACAGATAATAGTTTACCCTGTAGTTTGCACTCTCCTCCAATACATTCAGTGAGTTATGGCAGGATATATAAAGTCCAGCATCTAACCCTGCAATATCATTAAGACAACTCAAAATCCCAAAAATGCCCCCATATCACATCTCTTCTACCCTCTCCCTGCCCTCAGCAACTACTGTGGCCACTTTCTCCACCTAAATGCTAAAATTTCTTCTATTACTCGTCAATATAGTTTTATAGTAGAATATCAGTACATCCACTCTAGTCCATATTTTATTCCTCCATTCTGTGGGCCCTGGGATGGCGATGTCCCCTCCACTTCTAGATCAAGAGGGGGCTTAGATTCCACATGGAGGATGGATGCAATTCCTTTGCTTACAGTTGTAGGTGCTCTTGATTCCCTGGTGTGGTGGTTGACCATCTTCACCTCCCTGCTAGCTGATCCAGGTAAGACCAATGAACCGGAGATTAGGAGTCACCACTCTGCTGAGGCTCAGGGTGCAGCTGGCACATGGGCAGTCCAGACATTCAAGTCTCCTGAGTATGGACCATCCCTAGCGCCAACCACAGGTTCAGTAAAAGTGACATAAGAGGCATGTGTAGAAAAGTCACATCTGAGTCCAGCTCCATCACACTCAGGAGCACAAGTTCCAAAGTAGGGCCCTCTGACATGACACAGAGCTCCAAATCTGTCTGCCATGACTATATACCCTGTGGATCTCCATAGCCTTCAGGAGAACCAATAACTAGGGTTGTATCTATTTTGGCTTTTTCTGGGGTCCTGCTGAGGTGCGCATAAGCGCGACCCCTCTGATGACCTCCTGACTCTTTTCAGTAGACTCTTAGCCATATCGACTCATTTGTCTTTGTCATTTCCCCCTTTTTTCCAAGGTCAAAGAGTAGTTTTTAACACTTGATCCATCATGTAGGCTGAGATATTCTGCTGGTCTGAGTTGAGCCTTTTATTCAAAGTCTCTTTCTAGTTGCTTCTCCAGTTAGTGATTGGTAATAATCCCTCGGCGCTATGGAGGCTCATCCCCAGGAGTCATGTCCCATGCTGGGAAGAAGGTAATGCCAAACTCAGTGTGGGGGCATTTTCAGGATTTGGAGTTGTCCTGGGTGGTGCTGTGGGGATGGATGCTGGACATTGTGTGTCCACTGGGTGGACTAGGGGAGAGTGTGGTCTACAATGTGAACCACTGTCTATGTGGTACAGCGGTGCTCCAGAATGTATTCACAAGGTGCAGTGGATGTGCCATGATAATGGAAGAGGTTGTTGATGTGGGAGGGGTGGGGTGGGTAGAATGGGGTGTATATGGGGACTCATATTTTTAATGTAACATTTAAAAGAAAATAAGAAGAAGAAAAAGAATAGGCCGAAATGCATATTCTAGAATATTATAATATAATATCTGAAATGCAGAATTCATTGAACAGGATTATTAATAGAATGGGCAGAGGATAAGAAAGGATTAGTTTACTTACAAATAAATTCATAGAAACTATCCAAACTAAAGAATGCAAATAAATGAAAAATAAGAGTAAAAAGACATGTGACAAATATGTGGAAAGTTCTTAGGAAATAAGTTATGAATATGAATAGCAACTGTAGACCATAGAGTGAGAAATGAGAACATTTCTGAAAAATTATTAATCTTTCCCTCTCAAAATTAATTTTTTCCACTATTCCAGAATATAAATAAAAATATTTCAAGAAAAATGTCTTATATGTGCAATTTTTCTTTCAAACTGAACAAATGTATATTTTTTTTCTTTTTTATTTTCTTTTAAATGTTACATTAAAAATATATGAGGTCCCCATATACCTCCACCCCACCCACCCCACTGCTCCCACATCAACAACCTCTTCCATCATCACGGCACATCCACTGCACCTGGTGAATACATTCTGGAGCACCGCTGCACCATATGGACAGTGGTCAAGATTGTAGTCCACACTCTCCCCCAGTCCACCCAGTGGACTATGGCAGGACACATAACGTCCAGCATCCATCCCCGCAGCACCACCTAGAACAACTCCAACTCCTGAAAATGCCCCCACACCATATCTCTTCTTCCATCTCCCTACCATCAGCAGCCACCATGGCCACCATCTCCACGTCACTAATTCAATTTCTTCCCTTACTAGTCCCAATAGTTCCCCAGCAGAACACCAGTAAATCCACTCTAATCCATACGCTATTCCTCAATCCTGTGAACCCTGGGATGGTTATGTCCAGTGTCCCTCTATGTTAAGAGGTGGCTTAGAATCCACATGGATGATGGATGCAATTCTCCTGCTTGCAGCTGTAGGCACTCTTGACTCCCTGGTGAAGTAGTTGACCTTCTTCACCTCCCTGTCAACTGGCCATGGGTAAGTCCAACAAACCAGAGGGTAGAAGGTGCAAACCTGCTGAGGCCCAGGGCCTGGTCATCACATGAACAGTCCAGAGAGTCAGGTCTCCTGAGTATACTCCAGCTCAAATGCCAATTACAGGTTCAGTAAAAGTAACAGAAGAGGCATGTGTAGAAAGGTCATATCTGAGTCCAACTACATCACACTCAGGAACACAAACTCCAAAGTAGGGCCAACTGACATGGCCCTGAACTCCAGAGCCATCTTCCATGACCGTAGAACCTGTGGATTTCTCAGGAGAACCAGCACCTGGGTTTCCATATACCTTGGCTGTCTCTGGTACCCTGATGAGGTATGCATAAACATCACCTCTCTAATGACCTCCCAACTTTTTTTTGGAGACTCATAGCCATATAAACTCACTTGTCCTTTCCATTTCCCCCTCTTATCCAAAGTCAAAAAGCAGTTTTTAACACCTCATGTTACATGTAAGCTGAGATATTCTGTTGGTCTGAGTTGACCCCTTTATTCAAGGTTCTTTTTTAATTACATCATCAGCTGGTGCTTGGTAGTAATCCCTCCGCACCAGAGAGGCTTATCCCTGGGAGTGATGCCCCATGCTGGGGGGAAGGCAATGCATCTACATGCTGAGTTTGGCTTAGAGAGTGGTCACATTTGAGCAACATGAAGGATCTCAGGAGGTAACTCTTAGGCACCCCACAGCCCTAGGCCAAGTTCATATTTCAGTTAATTCCACAAGATGTTAATATCAGACAGTAAAACCACTATGCTAAATGGAAGACATCAAACACAAAGTACTACATATTGTAAGATTCCATTTATATAAAATGTAACTATAAATCAATTTATAAGATGAAATTAGATTAGTGACTGTGTAGGGCTGGGGAAGGATTGCTAAAGAGTGTGGAGTTTTCTTTTTGGAGTAATGAAATTGTTCTAAAATTTTTGTGGTGATGAAAGCACAACATTTTGATTATACTCAAAGTCACTGATTCTACACTTTTGATGTATCATATGGTATGTGAATATATCTCAATAAAACTGCTTAATAAATAAACAAATAATTGTGCAAGAATCACCAGAAGTAGTAGTTACATACAGCAGGAGAAGTGTAGAGAGATTGAGAGGTGAAAAATTTTCTTGTTTGCATGTTTGTCTTTTGTTGTTGCTGTTGTTGTTGTTTATTGAAATAATTAAAATGCCCTAATAATGATTGAAGTGATGAATGCACAATTATGTGATGATACCAAATACCATATATTATACACTTTGGAAGAATTGTATGCTTTCTTAATATGTATTAATAAAAGAAATTTGTTTTTTTAAAAAAAAGTCAGGTGAGATATAGTGAAAAGAGCTAATATATGTATAAATGGACTCCAAGAGAAGAAGTAGGGAATGGGAAGAAGCAATATTTGAGCATCAGTTGTCAAGAACATTCTAAAACTAATGAAAACATAGTCAAGAAAGTCAGTGAGAGTTGTGGCATTATCAGCATGGCAGTATAAGACATCCCATGGAAAAATCTCTTCTCAAAAACAACTAGCAAAATGACAAGTCTCACTTGTTTGGAAATCTGGGGGACAATAGTGACTGGAGTAGAACACACCAAATCAAAACTTATGGGATGTAGTGAAGGCCATGCTGAAAGGGAAATTTATGGCCCTAAATGTTTATATTCAAAGACAAAAGAGCTAAAATTGAAGATATAACTACAGACCTGGAGGAATTAGTAGAAGAACAACAATCTAACTTGAAATTGACCTCTTGGAGGAAATAGAAAAAGACAGCTAACTTAAACCCAGAGTAAATAGAATGAAATAAATAGCAAAGATTAGAGCAGAAATAAATTAAATTAAGAATGAAAGATCAATAGAGAGAATGAACAAAACCAAAATTTGGTTCTTTGAAAAATTAATAAAATTGACAAACCCTTAGCCAAACAAAAAAAAAAAAAAAAGGAGACACTAATAAAATCAGAAATGAAATGAAAGGGGACATATTACTTCTGAACCCACATAAATAAAAAGAATCATATAAGTAGATACTGTAAGCTAATGTTTGCCAAAAATTAAACAATCTATATAAAATGAACATATTCCTAGAAACACGCAAACAATGTACACTGTTGGAATCTCTTTAATGGGTTTCTATTATTTTTATAGTTGTTCTGTAAGTTTTGAAGTATTTCAAAATATACATTAAAAAGTGGCCACATTTAAGCAACATGGAGGCTCTCAGAAGGTAACTCTTAGGCACCCTACAGCTCTAGACCTAGTTCATTTTTCAGGCACACAAGCTCGTAAGCATAGTCATCAGTATCAAGGGCTCATTATTGGATCATCCTTCCTTGTTGATCTTTACCATTGCACTTGGGTAGTCCTACTATTAATAACCACTATTTGCCAGGGTTAACTACATCTATTACTGTTTTGTTTAAATAACAGCATTTCAGGAATAGGAAATCAAATAACACAGAATATACAACTTCATATAAAAACATTTTCATGAATTTTATGGTGAAAGTAATGACACATGTTAACTATTGCATGCCATATCACTAAGGGCTATTTCTTGTCGAGTATGGCTGTGCCCCAGGTTGGTTCTCTTAGAACCACATGGTTTGCTTTGCTCATGGCAGGAGATAGCATGATTTGCAGGAATATCATCCTATGCCTCAGCCTGGATTGGAGCTCTTGGCACTGGGGTCCCTGCCTTGCATGAAGGGCACCCCAGGTCAAACCTTCTCTCCTGTACCAGGCTGAGCCCAGCACGTGCACCTGCTGTGCAGGCGTCCACCAAGCAGAGCTCCCCATTAGAACAGCACCTGGGCTCGGCTCAGAGGCTGATGCCCAATTAGCTTATTTCAGGGCACCTGGCGGATTTCTCCCCTACTTTCTATGACTCCACTGAAACAAATGGCTCTTCCTTATTCTCCATTTATTTTTTTGAGGATTTTCTTCCTTCTTGGGAAGAACCAGGCACTGCCCAAGGGGGGGTCTCTCCTTATCACCTGTCCTGGGCAGGGTGGTTCCTTCCTCTGCCGTGAGAGGTCCCTAATACAACGTCCTGTCAGGATTCCCTCCTCACTGGGGTTTCCCTCTACCCTCTTTCCTTGGTCTGAATCTAAATTTGCATTCTGCCTCTTCCCTGGGGCCTGAAGCTGAGGGGCTCCAGCTCCTTTGTGGATGTAAATACCTGGGACCCAGACCCATCTTCAGGGTGTAACTTGAGATGTGGCTGATAGCCATAGAAGAAAACCTACCTGCCTCAGGGCACTCAATGGCTCTGCAGCTCCAGCTTCACTTGGAGCTTCCACTCACTGTCTTGACGTCCTTTCAGGAGGACTACCTAGCATTGTTGGTGGTAGGGACATCTTCAGGACTATAAACTGAAATACTCAGATCTCCATTTGGCTTGAGGGAACATCCACATCCAGGCTCATTGGTTCTCAGGATATCTCCTACTTTGGATTGGGGAAAAATGAGCTCCTCAGGCTTCATCTCCCTTGAAGGACTCCTATGTTCACCTCCCCTGTCCATACCCTCTAACACATGACTAGTCATTATTGATGTGTAGTGAGCTCTGGCCCCCAGGGTCTTCTTTAATGCAGAGCATGAAGGACTGAACAATTTGATTGCTTTCTTCTCCAATCTGGGGGGCCTCTGTGAGGTCATAAATAATAACAGAGAGTGTTCATTATCATACCATCTGAACGTCCTTGCCCATAGGTGGACAGGACTGTCCAGGAGGGGCACTGGATTCTTGTCATCACCACTCCTCCCTGACTGCTGCAAGATGTCCTCAGAGGAGCTGGGAAGCCTTGGCTGTGGAGTCCACCCCTGGTCTGAGGGTTGCCCAGGAGAGAAGGGCAAACTAGTAATGCAGCCAGGATTGGCCCTCCCTCAGGTGAGACTTATTTGGGATTCAAGGACTTTGAGAAGTAGACCGTACCTCTGCCACACAAGGAAGCATATACAATGAACCTCTAGTGAATTTCAAGGGCCGTGCTCAGAAAAACAAAGCACCAGAAGTTTGTTTAGTTGATGTTTCTAGCCAATGGAGGCTGCCAAACTTCTGTTTTCCAAGGCACTATGGGACCTCCCAGGAGATGGCAAGGCAAAGTGGGCAGGCAGCCAGGAGCAGAAGGCAGACCCAGAACTACCTGACTGAGTGTCCCAGCTTCCTGCACAAAGTCTGTCCAGGCTATTTATCAAGGCTTCTCCTTGGGCCCCCTGTACATCATTCATTTCTCAGAATCAACCCCCAGACCCTGACTGGGAAGCTTCCTGAGCTCCTTGATAGATTACTTTTGGGGCTCCCCAACTGGAGTCTTCTGGGATTCCTCACCTAGAAGCTTCCTGATTGCCTCAATCCAGTCTTCCTTAGATCCTCATGACTTTGGCCCTTAATTGAGGAGAACCATGGGTGTCCATGATTGCCTGCAAGCTGGAATGCCCCCGGCAATTTTCCCTGGGGCTATGTGGGTGCCACTATGTTGAATAAGTGTGCCTGTCCCTCTGTTGTTGGACAAGCCTATTTTCAAAACAGTATTCAAGTGGCTTCTACATCTCCTTGCTGGCATAAACTTCTTCAGGAAGGATGGAGACCAACACATGGGAGTAGAGAACTAAAGGCTTCTTGAGACCTTTTGACTTCAGAGAATGAACCCCACAATCCTCCGTGGCTTCTGCCACAGGTGCCATTTAAGAGTTGGGTTTTCAGCTGTGGTGAAAGACTATGACTAATTTCGGGATCTGAGGAGGAAAACTCCACAGTTCCTGTCCTGACTTGGAGGTAGAAGGGGCCTGGGGCTGTTCCTGAACCAGATGGAATGGCTGCCATTGAGGCTGTGGTGGAGCTTATTTAATAAATCAGGAAGAGAAACACGGAAAACAAGAGTCAGTGGATACTGGGGACTCAGTCTAGGGCTCCCTTCTGTTTCATCTCTGTTGTTCAAACATTGAGGAAATCGATTTTTCTGGAAGGAATAGAGAAACAGAAGAAGCCATACCACAGACTAAATAGATAATAGATAGAATGCCCCATAAAGTTGAACTTTGAAATCTACCATGGGGCAAAAAAGTTTCTCACACACACCCACAAATAGATATGTCTCCAGGAAACAGTGAACCTTGAGTAGAGGTCCAGGCCCACATCGCAGAGATATGAGACAGTCGGAAACAGCGCACAGGCCACCCTGATTTGGAAAGTGGCCAATGTCTTCTCCTCAGAACAATCCAAACCCTTAAGGGAGCAGCTGGAGATATTCACACCACTCTTTGGTCTGTTCGAATTACCTACTGTGAAGAGATTCCTGATTTTTCCATTCTACTTTCTAACTCTTACCAAAATCTCTGCTGGCTACTCAAGACTTTTAAAAAATAACAAGGTCACTGATAGATAGATAGATAGATAGATAGATAGATAGATAGATAGATAGATAGATAGATAGATAGATAGATAGATAGATAGATAATCGGAATCGATGGAGATTAGATAGACAGGTAGCTAGATAGATAGATGATAGATAGATGGTAGATAGATAGATGACAGATCTTAGATATTGATACTGATGTCATTATATATATAAAGACTTACCTTTTACTTTCTGGGTTTTCACCAAAATCCCTACTGGTCTGTCAGTAATTCTTAATTTATGTTAGGCAGGCATATAACAGAGTTGAAATTCTTAGAGCTTAATTGTTAAGATTCCCAATTGCTGAAATCCACCATTTCTTCCTTTCCTTTGTTTTTTCTATGTTCCAGCTAATTCTAATGAATTGGCCTTGGCCCAGGAAATTAAAATCTTTCTACCCACATGACAAGTCTTTACCAGAGTTGACAGTTCCTCTCTTTTTTTACTTCACTTGCAGCAACAGCTTCCCCACAGATCTGCACCCTCAAAGTCTTCCTCTTAACCATATTCCCTATTCTTCTTTCACTGTAGGAGGTCTTTCTGTCAAGAAAAGTCCCCCTTAATTTCCTAGACTGTCTGGCATTTTCATTTCTGGCATGAGTTTGGCTTTGTGTAACCCTGAAGGTTAAAAGCCTCTCATATGCAAAAACAACCTTCATGTTTTGAGCAAAGAAAAGTTCCAGAAAAAGAATTTACAGCTGATGGAAGTGTTTATAAAAGTGATCAATCAGAAATGCCCAAGTCATGACAAATAAGAAAAGACTGGGGAATTTTTACAAATTAGAGGAGACTAAAGAGACAGTATGTCACAATACAATATGTGATGACTCCTCTACTGGAGGGAAAACAATGTTATAAAAGCCATTGCTGGATCAACTGAAAAAATTGAAATACTGCTGGTAAATGAGATTAAATTTTGTATTAATATTCAGTTTACTGGAGTTGATAACTATACTGCAGGATTAAAAGAGCATTTTTCCTTTGGAAATGCACACTGAAATAGTTTAGGGGCAAGGCCATGATATACATGATTTATTGTCAAATATTTTGTAAAAATGATAATATATATTTGTCCAGAGAGAAATAAAATGGGAAAATTATCAAAAATGGGTGACTCTAAGTAAAGGGTATAGATGTATTTCTTTGCTATTCTTGCAACTCTCTGCAATTTTGAAATTATTTAAAAATAAAAAGTTTTTAAAATGACCCATTACTCAGTTCCCTGGATGAACCCCACTTTGATCAAGAGCCTCTGACATTGCTTGCCAAGCTGCCACTTCAGATGTGCAAATGAGTCTGACTGGAGAGGGCCAGGAGAGATGCCCCAGGGACCAAGCAGGAGTTAGTGAATTAACAATTCAAAGAGTCTTGCACTGCCATGCAAGGAAGATGTTTGGCAGTGTTACAACCCTTCTGGATATGGTGATGGGGAAGCAAAAGGAAAAAATAACTAAAAATGTCAAGGACAGGGGATTAGTTAGAATTAAATTTAGTATGTGTGGAAGTCTGAAGCTTTTGTGGACCCCAGAAAATCCTGTCCTTA
Organism: Dasypus novemcinctus; assembly: GCF_030445035.2. Lineage (NCBI taxonomy): Eukaryota > Metazoa > Chordata > Mammalia > Cingulata > Dasypodidae > Dasypus > Dasypus novemcinctus. The sequence continues at coordinate 45,053,533 of NC_080699.1, read as the reverse complement.
GAGCTATTCCATTCCTGTGTATGTAAACCTATTGTAGGTAGGAACTTTAGATTAAATTACTTCTGTTAAGTACCTTTGATTAGACTGTGTGACCCAGGATGAGTCTTAATCTTCTTTCTGGGGTCCTTTATAAATGGAGGAATAAAAAGCCACAGACACAGAAAAAAGCTTCAGAAACAAAGAGGAAGCCACTAAGCACAGAGAATGCCATGGAAGCTTCTTGCTTGGAGGAGAATGAGGACTGGCAGAGCCACCATTATGCCCTGCCGTGTGGCAGGAGTCCAGGATCACCAGCAGCTGAACTTCAGACAGAGAACTTCACCTGGTGCCTCGATTTGGACATTTTTCTCAGTCTCAGAACTGTAAGCTGATAAGTTAATAAAGTTCCACTGTGAAAGCTAATCCATTTCTGGTATATTGAATTGGCTGCATTTAGCAAACTAAAACAGTATGTAATTTCTTTTTTTTCTTTTTGGAAGAAAGGATCCATGGTTTTCAGCCACATTTGAGAAGAGTGAACCCCAGAATGTTTACAAGCCTCTGTCTGGGGATCCTTGAGGAGGCACCTATGTGTTTCTGCACCTCTCACCAGCACCTACTCCAGGTTGTGTCTGAGGGTGAGGCAGGCAGAAGGGACCTCCTTTCTCCCATGTTCAGAGGGAGAGGCCCTGGACAGCCCACAAAATCCTCCACCCAGCACTGCTCATCCTCAATAGACCAAGGACATCATAACTGTCCATCTCTGTTTCCTTGGGTCCAGGCAGGGGCCTCTTGCAATCTGTTGAATGAGTGGGTGGATGAAACATGGTGACTTGGATGTAGAGTGGTTTCCATGTTCCCCATTCTGCTCAGGGCAGGGCAGGGGAGATTGCCTGGTCATACTGAGTCATGCTGTGAAGTCAACCCCTGTTTGGTCCTGTTGCTGAACGGAACTGACTGCACCCCAGCAGCAAAGCACCCATGACTCCCTTCTCCTGCATCAAGTGCCAACATTTGGGGAAGACAAACCGGTGGTTGCCTCTACTTTTAGTGTCTCTGAGCACTCAGTCCCAGCAACTGCTTCTGGGCAGATAATTTTTAATGGATCTACTGAGGTCTGGTCCTCGGGGCCCATGCTAAACCCCAGTCACCCAGAGAACTGCCCACCCACGGTGTGGTCAGGAAGCCTTCCAAAGCCTTCCTGTACCAGGTTATCTGCCCAACTGCCACCAGCCCTCAGGGGCTGCAGTGGTAGCGCACTGCTGCCAGCGTGTCCTCTAACTGATGGGTAACCGTCTCCAGGAAGCCCACATGGGGCACAAGGCGCCATCTGAGGGAAGCAGGGCATGAGTGGTCCTCTCCCCAGGCCATCCCCAGGATCACACCAGATCTCAGAATAGGCAGATGCTCTCTCCAAGGCTCCAGTAATCCACGCCTGGAGGATTAGGCAAGGACCAAGAAGAGACTGTGTCCTCTCCCTGTGCCTACTCAGGACCACCCTTGCCAGTAGTAGCCTCAGGAGCAGAACTGACCCAGGGGTTCCTGGAGTAGCAGCTGGAAGAGAACCCAAGTTCCCTCTGTGCTAAGCAGGGGGACTGAGCTGCGGGAAAAGGGAAGTCTTCGCTCCATTCTCCTTGGAGAAAAGAATTGGGCCAGTGGTCCCCAAAGTTGTGGACAGCCTAGCTGGGACCCACAAGACCATCTTTGGGACTCCCCCACACACACATTGCCCCTCAAAGGTGCACTTGATGGTAAAATACAATTGCAGCAACACCTTTTGTGGCAGTCTCTCTCACCTGACTCCAGGCATAAAACATGAGAGATTTGAGCATAAATAAAGGGAAAGATCGCCCAGCCGGAGCAGAGAGAGAACTGGGCTCACAGCACACATACTGTCCCAGGCACCTCTCACAGGAGGTAAACTCAAATCCTTACCCCCTGCCCAAGCCTCCCCATGAGGCAGCTGCAGAGTTGCCACAGCTGTGCCGGGGCAGGGGGAACTGAGTGCATGTCCAGCCAGAAGGGCTGGTCTTTGCATACTCAGTCATTTATTCACACCTTGTTGACTCCTGTCTCCATTCAGAGCCCTGCCAGATAGACCCAGGGACTGGTGGCCAAACAAGATCTTCTTTAGAAAGGGATGTGGGCACCGAGTGCTGAGAAGGAGCCGGCTAGCAGGTATATAAAGGTATACACGCTTTGTATAATCAGCACAGAGAAAGAAGTCAGTGGGGAGGGAATGCAGTGAGCTGGGGAGGGATGGGGGGTGAGGACAGGACAGGTGGAGCCAGTCCATACGGGGCGTGCGGTGAAGGCAGAGCATTTGGTTTTATTTTAGGTGAAAGGTAGAGCTGTCCAAAGGTCTTAAGCAAGGAGCAAATATTAAGAATGTGTGGGAGTGTCAAGAAGGCAGATTTGATCTAGAAATGAAGAATCTAACAATATTGGGACCTTTAATCTGGGTGGCACCCTGCATGTGACCACAAACTGGAGCAAAGCAGAGCCTCCTGAGTCAGACCGTTTACTTGACACCAGATTCTCCCCATTGCAGGCTCTGAACCCTTGGGCGAGTTACTTAGCATCTCTGACCCTCCTGGTTCGTGGTGGTTGTAATCTGTAACTTGGAAGTGCAGGTTCCAAGTCACCTACAAATCTCAGCTAGTTAAATCATCACAATATCCTTATGTTTGGTACAATATCTGTCACTTTGTGTCTGGCTTATTTCACTCAACATGGTATCTTGAAGGATCATCCAGGTTTTTGCATGCACTGAACTTCATTCCTTTTATTTTATTTTATCTTATTTTTGTTTTTATTATACTGTTTTTTAAAAGATACATAGATCAAAAAAAATATTACATTAAAAAATATAAGAAGTTCCCACATACCCCACACCCTACCCCACCCTACCCCACACCCTACCTCCTTACAGCTGAATAATATTTTATTGTATGGATATACAACATTTTACTTATCCATTCACCTCTTAATGGGTACTGGAGTTGCTTCCACCTTTTGGCCGTTGTTAAATACCTGGAATAAGCAAATTCATAAAGGCATAAAGTAGATTACAACAGAGGAGGGGGAGATGTGCAATGTTTGAGGTGATGATAAAGTTTAAATAATGAGTGTTGGTGGCGAATGTGATTAAGGTCACAGAATTGCACACATTGAAGTTGGTCAAAAGGAAAGTGTTGAGTTGCACATACATTACTACAATAAAAAGATATTTATCAGGTAGGAATACAGGGCAGAGGTCAAGTCATAGGGCAGCAGTAGCAGATCTTAGGAACTGAACACTGACTTCTCAGAGCGAGAGACCACGAGGCTTAGGGCAGGGAGAACTCATCTCACCTTCCTCCTCGTCCCTGCGCAAGTGCTGGCTGCTGGTTGCTGCTGTTAGTTATGTATGCTGGAGTTTAATGCAACATTCTCAGCACCCAAAGCCAAACTCCCAAGCTGCAGGGCAGATGAAGGGTGAGGGGCAGATTTCTGAAATTGCCTCAGATACAAGCATTTAGTGTATGGGAGTAAGGAATGCGAGGTACTCGGTAGAAAATTCTTTTTCTAAAACTTGGAGAGTGAGGAGTTTTCACCCCAACATAATTCACATTCATATTTCTTCCCTCACTATGCCAAACAAGAAGACTTTGTTGTTTTCTGTAATGGGCCTCTTTTTTAAAATTTTAAACATTCTGTTATCATAACAAATACGCAACTCAAAACTTCCCATTTTATCTACCTTCAATTGTACAATTTAGTATTAATTGCACTCACATTATTGTACTACCATCAACTGTATCCATTATTCTTACTTTTTTTATCACTTCAAACAAAAATCTTCACTATTTTGCTATCACCCATCTCACAGTCCCACCCATCAAGCCACTGGTAACCTATAAACTATTGTCTTTGTAAAATTTCTTTCTAGGTATTTTATATAAGTAAGGTCATATGATGTTTATCTTATTGTGTCTGCTTATTTTACTCAACATAATATCTTCAAAGTTCATCTAAGTCGTAGCACACGTCAGAATATCATTCCTTTTCACAGTTGAATCATAGTCCATTGTTTAACCATTCTTCTTTCAATGGACCTTTGGGTTGCTTCCACACTTTGGCATTGTGAATAATGCTGTTATAAACATTGGTGTGCAAATATCTATTCAAGTCCCTGCTTCCAAATCTTTTGGGGATAGAAAAAACAGTATTTTCAGCTGAGGAACTACCAAACTGATTTCCACAGTGGCTGCACCATTCTATAGTGCCATCAGCAATGTATAAGTGTTCCTACTTCTTTTGCAGCCTCACTAACAATCATTGTTTTCTGCTGTTTGCTTTTTAATAATAGCCATCCTAGTGGGATGAGAAGTAATATCTCATGGTGGTTTTCATTTGCATTTTTCTAATGATCAATGATCATTAGAGCATCTTTTTGTGTACTTATTTGTCATTTGTATATCTTCTTTAGAGAAATAGCTATTCAAGCCCTTTGCATATTTTAATTGGGTTATTTATTTTTTGTTGTTGTTGAGTTATAGCATTCTTTATATATTCTGGATATAAAGTCCTTATCAGATATGTGATTGCAATTTTTTTTCCCACTCAGCAGATTGTCTTTTCACTTTTGACATGTTTTTTGACATACAAAAGTTTTAAATTTGGTCCAGTTTTTCCTTTTTCCTTGTTGCTTGTGCTTTTTTAAAATATACTTTTAATTTATTTTTAAAAGATACGTAGATCACACTAAATGTTATATGAAAACAATATGGGAGATTCCCATATGCTCCACTCCCCACACCCTCCACTTCTCCCACATCAGCAACTTCTTTCAGTAGTGTGGAACATTCATTGCATTTGATGAATACATTTTGGGGCACTGCTACCCAGCATGGATTATAGTTTTTGTTGTAGTTTACACTCTCTCCCACTCCATTCAGTGGGTTATGGCAGGATATATAATGTCCTGTATCTGTCCTTGCAATATCGCTTAGGACAACTCCAAGTCCCCAAAATGCCCCCATATTATACCTCTTTTTCCCTCTCCCTGCCTTCAGCAACTCCAGTGGCCACTGTCTCCACATCAATGATATAATTTCTTTCATTGCTAAGGTCACAGTAGTAATTCTATAGTAGAATACCAGTAAGTCCACTCTAATCCATATTTTATTCCCCAATCCTGAGGACTGTGGAATGGTGATGCCCACTCCACCTTTTAATTGAGAGGGGTATTTGATCCCACATGGCTGATGGATGGGATTCTCCTGCTTGCAGTTGTACACTCTCTCAGTTCCCCAGGGTGGTGGTTGACCATCTTCACCTCCCTGTTCGCTGACCTGGGTAAGTCCAATGAACTGGAGAGTAGGTGTTGCAACTCTTCTGAAGCTCAGGGCACAGCTGGCACATGGACAGTCCAGAGATTCAAGTCTCCTGGACAAACACCAACCCCAGAACCAACCACAGGTTCAGTAAAAGTGACAGAAGAGGTGCTTGTGCTTTTGGTGTCATGTGTAACAAATCACTACCAAATTCAGGTTTTGAAGCCCCTCCTATGTTTTCTTCTAGGAATTTTGTGGGTTTAGCTCTCATGTTTAGGTCCTTGATCTACTTAGAGTTAATTTTTGAATATGTTGTGAAGTAGCGATCCAACTTCATTCCTTTAGTGGTGGCTCTCCAGTTTTCCCAGCACCATTTGTTGAAGGATCTTGTTGAAGGATCTTGCCAAATGCTTTTTCTGCACCAATTGGCATGATCAGTAATTTTTATCCTTCATTCTGTTAATGAGCTGTATTACATTGATTGATTTTCTTATGTTGAAGCACCCTTGAATTTTTGGGATAAATCACCTTTGGTCATGGTGTCCTTTTAAAATGCTGTTGGATTTTATTTGCTAGTGTTTATATTTTACTGAGAATTTTTGCATCCAAATTCACAAGGGAAATTGATCTGTAGTTGTCTTTTCTTGTGATACCTTTATTGGACTTTGTGATATTAGGGTAATGTAGATCTCACAGAATGAGTTAGGACGCTTTCCCTCCTCTTCAATATTTCTGGGAAATTTTGAGAAGGATTGGTATTAATTTTTCTTTGAACATTTGGTGAACTAAACCAGGAAGCCATTTGTTCCTGGACTTTTCTCTGTTAGGAGGGTTTTAATTACCAAATCAGTCTCTTTACTTGTAATAGGTCTGTTGATACCTTCCATTTCTACTTGAGTCTGTTTAAGTAAATCACCTATTTCTAGGAATTTGTCCATTACCTCTAGATTTGTTAGTACAAAATTTTTCATGGTATTCTCTTAAAATCCTTTTAATTTCTGCAAGATCATTGTAGTATCTCATATTTCATTTTGGATTTTAGTTATTTTAATCTTCTCTCTTTTTTTCTTTGTCAGTTCAGCTAAAAGTTTGTCAATTTTATTGATCTTTTCAAAGAACCCATTTTTGGTTTCATCAATTTTTTAATTGTTTTTCTATTCTTGATTTCATTTCTCTCTCTAATCTTTATTATTTTTTTCCTTCTACTTACTTTAGATTTAGTTTATTCTTCTTTTCCTAGAGCTACTATATGTGAAGTTAGCTTGTTGATTTGAGATCTTTCTCTTTTTTTATTATATAGACATTAATATCTATAAATTTCTGAATACTGCTTTCACTGTGTCCCATAAGTTTTGGTATGTGTTTTCATTTTCACTCATCTCAAGATATTTACTAATCTCCCTTGTAATTTCTTTGGTCTGTTAATTGTTTAAAAGGGTGCTGTTTAATGTCCACATATATGTGAATTTTCCAACTTTCCTTCTGTTATTGATTTCTAGCTTCATCTCATTGTATTAGGATATATTATAAATAACTTCTTTGTGGTTATCATGGGTTTTGTAGTTAACCTCTGTTTTTAAACCTAAATTTATAACCAAATGTTTTTAAATGATATCAACTAAACTTCAAAAGTGTACACAGTTTATAATCCTATACTCCTCCATTCATCCCCTTTATGTTGTTCTCATCACACATTACCTCTTTTCTTTTCTTGTTTTTTAACTTACACATTACCTCTTTATATTTTGTGTGTCCATACCATAAAATATGATTATTTCTCAGTCAATTGTATTCTAAATCTTATAAGAAATAAAATGAAGATTTACTGAGAATTATACAGGCAATTGTATTTACTTATATAGTTACTTATATAAATCTTTACTTATATAGATCTTTATTTCTTCAAACTACTCCAGGTTGCTATCCTTTCAACCTCAAGAACTCCATTAGCATTTCTTAAAGTGCAGGTCTCTTAGTGACAAACTCTCTGATTTTGTTTATCTGTGAATGTCTTAAACTTCTCATTTTTGAAGGAATAGTCTTGCCAAATTTAGAATTTTTAGCTGGCAATTTTTTTTCTTTTAATACTGTGTAGCAATTTGATATGATTATGAATTCCAAAAGTAGATATTGGATTATGTTTAAATCTGGTCTGTCCCTGAGCATGATTGAATTATGATTAGGGCTTTGATTAGGCCATGTCATTAGGGCATTGAGTCCCCATCCCTTGGGGTGGCATGATAAAAGGCATGACAAAGGACAGAGTTAAGGGTTTTTGGATGTTGGAGTTTGATGTTGAAGTTTGATGCTGAAGCCTTAAGTTGGAGCCCCATGAAGTATGGTCACAGAGGAAAGAGAAGCCAGCCCTGGAAGAAAAAAGCCCTGGGAAGAAAGGAAACTTGAACCCAAAGAGAAGCAAGACCTTGGAAGGGAGGAACCCAGGAAGCCTGAACCCTCACAACCATCAGCAGCCATCTTGCTCCAACATGTGGAAATAGACTTTGGTGAGAGAAGTAACTTATACTTTATGGGCTGGTATCTGTAAGCTCCTACCCCAAATAAATGACCTTTATAAAAACCAACCAGTTTCTGGTATTTTGCATCAGCACCCCTTTGGCTGACTCATACATACTTTAAGCATGTTGTACCACTGATTTCTCATCTCCGTGATTTCTAATGAGAAATTGGCATTTAATCTTGTTAAAGATACCTTGTATGTGACAAACTGCTTCACTCTTGCTGCTTTCAGAATTCTGTCTTTATCTATGGCATTCAACATTTTGATTACAAAACACTTCTCAAATGTATATATTCGTATCTTTCATCACTTTGGGGTAGTTTTTGGCCATTATTTTTTCAAATATTCTTTCTGCCCCTTTTTCCTTCTTCTCTCCTTCTGAAACTCCCATATGCATATATTGGTACATATCACATTGTCCTATAGGTCCCTTAGTGTCTGCTTACAATTACTTGAGAGAGTTGACTGAATGTCTTTCATTAGTTGTTAAAATGTCTGTCCTTCTGTTGTTTTAACTTGTTCCTCTGGGTTGTCATCTCCTCCTGTTTCTTTGTATGACTTGTGATCTTTTACTGCTGTCTGGGCCTTTGATTATTTCGATGTGCTAACACTGGAAGTCACTTTGTCCCTCTTACCCAAAATATAGTGTAGGTTGACTGTGTGCCAAGGCTTTTCTTCAACAATAACCCCTGGTTGACCTTCTCAGATCTCTCTGAATCTTTATCTTTCCCTGGGCATGCACAGTAGCTTTCAAGTATTCCCTAGTGGGTATGCCTGATTCTCCTCCAAGAGATTTTTTTCTCCCCAGATCCTCTTCTAGAGTCCTGGGGTGTGCTTTTCTATATATACAGATTTTCTACCCTCAGTCCCACTCCACACTCTTGTCTGCTTTTTCCCTCTCAAATCTACACTGCCATTCAATGGTTCAGCTCTCCCTATTCCACGCAGCTTTTCTGCCTCTGGGAACTCCTGGGTTAAGGGACCCAGACCCATGCCATTAGTCTGTCTTCCATTGAGCTACTCGAGGTCGATACACAAAGACACCCAATATTTTCACTTAGGTGCACCAGTAATTGAGCCTTAGAAACCTGGACTGGGAATGCATGCAGTTTCCCAAAGCACAACTACAGGTTAACCCAGCTTCAGGGAGCTGCAGTAGAATGTACCCAGGCCAAGGAGCCACCGCCATGAGTAGCATAAACTGCTTTCTGGAGCCAAGCATAGGATTGGGGTACGGACTGGTAAATTTGTTCCACTGCTTTTCTACCACTTCTAGGGTTTTTTTCCTGATTCAGTTTTTGTTGAGTTCTTCTCCAGTCTCAGTTGTCCTCCAGAGTTTTGAGAGAGTTGAATCTACCCTTTTATTTTGCTGTTTCTAAGTAGGAATGTTTACCAGGACATCTAACGCCACTTTCTTGATGACATCACTCCCAGTAGAGAGCTCTTAAGTGTTGTTCTGGATTTTTTAAGACAATTTAGGTTTATTTAGGTTTGTTTTATAAGTTGTTAAAATTCTATACAAATATAAGAAAATGTTCATAGAAAGAGAACAAATCCTACTTGTAGCATTCCATATACATCACTGGACCACACAATGTCAGAGCAGGAAGGGCCATGGCAAGCAATAAAAGACGAGTTTTAAACATTATTGTAGCCCTCCCTTCTGACAGTTTCATTCTCCTTCAAATGAAAAAAAAAACATCACTTTCCCCAGGATAGGGGAAATTTGGAACAGGGTATGAATTTGAAAATAGCTTAGACAGACAGATTCAAAACTTCTACATAGGATTGTGTCAATCTGATTTAAGAAATTAACCTAAACAGAAGAAAATTATATGGTAATCTGAGTGAATGCAAAAAAAAAAAAATTTGATAAAACTGACTCATGTTGAAAACAATTTTATCAAGTTTTATGAGGTTAGGAATAAAAGGGGAAATTATAATGTTGTAAATTGTATCAATCATGTCAAGCCATATGAAATTGATATTCTTGTAGATCAAAATCCCAAAAGCAAATATCATATTTATAGTGACAAACTGAGAGAATAAGAAAAGGATGTCCACTTTTATTGTTTCTACTCAACATTGTACTGGAGGTTCTAGCTAGTGCAATAAGATAAGAAAAAATAAAACCAATATATAAGGATTGAGAAAAAAAGAAAGAAAACTTCTTTACAAATAACACTATTATGAACCTAGAAAATACAGGAGAATTGACATAAAAACTTTCAGAATAAATAAGCAGTGTTGTAAATATGCACACACACACATATCTATATATATTCTCTCCCCTCCCCTTTACCATTATTTAACAGTATCTGGCATACTAAGCACCCAATTAAAGTTTGTTGGATAAACTTTAGGAGAGTGCAACTTGTGTCAGTAGCTCTAAGAAGAGAACAGTGATCCACGAATCAGTGCTTCAAACTGGGCAAATTCCCAAGCTGCCAGGGGCATACAAAAGTGCTTCCAGTAGCATAGGGCACCCATAATACCTCTCTACTCTAGTAAAAGATTGAAAATTTTGCATTGCTGATAATATGTTTGGGCATAACCAACTAGCCCAAGTCAATGAGTTAACTGTTCTTAGTGCAATGGTAGTTTTCAATCTATGGAACTTCAATAAAATGTTTTCTTGTCTTTCTTCCCTGCTAGAATTAAGAACTAATTTTATGGAGATTTGTTCTGTCTTCCTTGCAGGAACTCATTTTGTGGAAAAGATTTGTTTAAGAATGCATAACTTCCACATATTTGAGAATCTCCTGCACCTAGCACAATATTTTGCTTGTGAGATTATTGAATCTTGTGGATTATTGAATATGTGTAATTTATTTCTCTCACTTTGGGGATAGAAATATTATTTTAACCCTCTTAGGGTCTCATGAAAAACTTTGACCACATATCCAGTTCCAGATCCTGCATCACTTCTGATATTGCCCAAATATGGTGTCAGTACTAGAGGGAAATCTGCCTCCAACCCTAAGCATATTCAATTACCTGAATATACTAAGTTTGCAGTAGAGTATTAGCTTTCAAGGTCACTTAATGTTGATTGTATGATCCAGTGGCCATTCTGTGCCCAACAAACCTGAGGAAATATTACACAGAGTGAAGGACATAAATCAGTCTTGGAAAGAAGAAAACTTTGTAAACTCTATAAAATGCAGGTCAATCTCATTTTCAGCAAATTCACTAAGATAATGCAGCCACTCATTTAGAGCAGGGATTCAGCTTACATAAATGGAAGCCTTTTTGTGGAAACCAATACGAGCTTCAAAGTTACAAAAGGAAAGTGAACTTCAAATGCCTCTGAGGGATCAATTAACACCTTGAAAATTTTCATCTAAAAGCTTTCTTAATGGATACCTGACTAATGCATACTTAATTCTAATGAGAGCCAATAATAGAATACTAACAGAGTTGTTTGGTTTTAGTTTTGAAAAAGACAGTATCCTTTTGCTTGTCTACACTGAGCTGTAGATAATCAGAGTAGGAAGAAGAACCTGATTTGAAATAAATAAGTATATTAATGTATAGAAAAACAAATCAATAACAAACATTTTTCATGTAGCCATTCTAGTGAATATATTCTGTTTAATATCTGACTATATAAATTTCAGAAGTGTGAATTTTTTTAAGATTCATGATTTTTAAATAAACTTTCAAATTGATGAATGGCATGCTTACATGAAAGTACATAAATAATGCATGTGTACTTTGATGATTTGCACAGTTAACTACCCTGTAACACTACTGTAGCAGTTTGATATGGTTTATGAATTCCAAAAAGATATTGGATTATGTTTGCGAACTGGTCTGTACCTGGGCAAGATTAAATTATGATTAGGGCTTTTATTGGCCACATCAGTAGGAGGTTGAGTCCCTGCCCCTCAATGGGTGGGGACTCACAGTTAAAAGACACGGCAAAGGACAGTGTTGGAGTTTTGATGTTGGAGTTTTGATGCTGGAGTCTTGAGCTGGAGCCACAGGAAGTAAGCACACAGACTTGGCTGTGAAGAAAAAGAGAAGGCCTGGGGAAGAGAAACAAGCTATTTGCCTAATAGTCTATAGCTGGCCTTGTGGAGATAACAGAGCAGTGAGCCCAAAGAGATGCAAGCCCTGTGAAGAGAGGAATGCAGGAAGCCTGAACCCATGCAGATGTTGGCATGCCATCTTGCTCCAACACATGGCAATAGACTTTGGTGAGGAAGGTAACTTGTGCTTTATGGCCTGGTAACTGTAAGCTTCAACCCCCAAATAAATACCCTTTATAAAAACCAACCAATTTCTGGCATTTTGCTCCAGCACCCCTCTGACTAATACAGCTAACAACAAGAAATGGAAACTTAACAGTTATACACAAGCATCATACCCCACATCTTGTTCCAATCACTCTTCACATTCTTCTCACAAAGGTATAACTACCTGATTTCTAACACCATGAATTAGTTTTGACTGCTTTTGATCTTGAAACAGAATAGTGCACACAACTTAGTATCTGGCTTTTTGCTCAGCATTTTCATGGTAAAACTTAACCCTGTTTTAGCATGTAGTGATAGTTTATTTTCATTGCTGTATACTATTCCTATGTGAATATACCACAATTCTATTAACCATTCTCCTGTTTATGAACATTTTGATTGTTTCTAGTTTGGAACTATTTACAGTGTTGCCATATTCACTTCTGTAGATGGTTGGTGGTTCTGATGCACAATGCATTTCTGATGGGTATACACCCAAGGTGTGAAATTTCTGGATCACCATAGTGCATTCATATTTTCCACTTTAGTAGATATTGTAAGCCAGTTATCCAAACGATTTTGGCAAACCACATTCCAAGCAGCAAGGACCAAGTTCCCCCAGTTTTTCCATGTGTTCTCTGACACTTGATGGTACCAGCATCTTTTATTTCAGCCATTCCAGTTGGTGTGACTTTTATTTGCATTCCCCTGATGATCAGCTAGTATGAGCATCTTTTCATAAATTTATTGTCCATTGAGATATCTTGTTTTATGAAATGCCTATATAAGTTGTTTTCCCATATTTTCTATTGAGATGTCCATCTTTTCTGTTTTGATTTGAACATTTCTTTATATATTCTGGATTCTGATACTTTGTTCCATATATGCAAAATAAATATCTTCTTATGCACCCCAGCCTTCCTTTTCACTCTTGTAATGGTATCTTTTAATGCATAGGAAGTTTTCACTTTAATGTATTCCCATTTATCAGTCATTTTCTTTGTGTTTCTATTTGTCCAACCAAGTTGATGGAGAATTTCTCCTATGTTACTCTCTAGAAGCTTATTATTTTACTTTTCACATCAACCTACAATAAAATTGGAACTTATTTGATTGTGGTGTGAATTAGAGATTAAAGATCCATCTTCCCTCCTTTTAATTTTATTTCTCTTAAGGAATATTCTCTTAAGTTTATTTGTTTTTAGATTCCTTCTAGTTTTGTCTTTACTTTTTAATTTATGTTTATTTTATTCTTCCCTCTTTCCTCATTTATCAGCTCTTTTCTGAGCCTTTATAATTCTTTTAATATTGATTATTTATATACTATATTATTTTCTTAAATATTTGGAGCTTGTTTTGAAATATTATTACAGCTTTCACTTGTTCTGTGGACATGTACTTCCAAATTCATTCTTGGTAAGGACATTATTCAGTTCCTTATTCTCATTTTTTTTTTACACAATCTTTGTGTGGGTTGCAACCATTATCTTTTTTCTTGCTCATTTTTACATGAAATTAGTTTTCCTGGACTTTTAAAGAGAAGAGAGAGATCAGGAGAACTTTTTTAGCTTCACCTCTAACGCTCCCTATTCTGTTATTTTCTTAAAGTAGACAAAACATGGCTCAGTAATTTCTGTGATCCCTCAGTTCTACCCCTCCCCACCTTCATCTGGCCCTTCCATTTCTCTACCCCTCTTGGCCTTGTCCTGGAGGATTTTGTGTCTCTTCTGAACAGCTTATTTCCCCAGGGTGCAGCTTGGCCTTGGACTGCTTCTTAAGCTGGCTAGTTTTCAGAGTTCATGGGCCCACATTTCTCAGGCCCTCAAGACGCCGCTGAAGGCACCTTGTGAGCTCCTTGGAAAGGCTCCACCTTGTGAGGTGCAGCAGGCCTAATTCCTCCCTGTTCCAGCACCTGCTATCAAGTTGGGCCACTGTGTCTACCAGCTTTTCCATTTGGGTTACTTGGTGGCTCTGTTCTCAGGTCCACCAAACACCCTTTGCTTCCTTCTGCTTCATCTCAAACAACACTGATACCATAAAAGACTTGGGCCAGTTCACTGTTCCCTACCTGCTCAATTTTGAGGTTCTTAGGGATAACTTACCACTACATTTTTTTCATAAATATAGTCTTTCATTTTTGGTTTTCCTATCCTGCATGTTTCTATGAAGGGTTCACAAGAAATTTAAAATCTAAGTGGTAGCTTTTGTCATCTTAACAGAATTCTTTCAGGAAGATTTATTCCCATTTCCTCGAATCTTAGTTATTAACACACTGCTTATCTTATAGTTGATGGAATTGAGGAACAAAGAAGTTAAGTCACTTGTTCCAAGGGCACAGAGTTCAATTCAAATCAGGGAGTCTGACTCTGAAGGCTGTTCCCTTCACCACTATGCTATAATGCCTCTTCGGTCAGCCCTCCAGAGGAGGACCTACTTCTGTCAAGTCCACTCAACCTCCACCTCCCCAAGCCCACACTTCTCCAGGCAGCCCTTGTAAGGCTGGCTTGCTTTCTAAGATTGCCCTTGGCTCTAATTTCTCCAAACTTCACATGGAGTATGTGGGAGGAGGGAAAAGAAAAGGGGCCATGCACAGAGTGTGACTGATGCTGCAAACCTGCCTCTTTGCCCTCTCCCACCAATAGCGCTGTTTCTAGCCACAGAGTCTCATGGGCTTCTGCTATGCCATTCACCAACACTCAGGAAAGGGCACCTTTTTTGAGGTGTCACCTGTATCTAGACAAAAGTAAATCCAGGGTCACACAGATTGGTAATTGAGGGATTATTTACACAGGCGGAAATAGAGTTGTATAGAAAGGTCTGAAAATAATCAATTTCCCCAGAGCTAGGGCTAACAGTAACCCCACCCACACAGACACACAGACCTAGGCCCAAAAGAGCAAGGAAATAGAATAAGCACTAGGCCTGGTAAAAGAAAGCTCTGTGGAGAGGCTTCAAAGGAGGGAGGTGGGCAGTCAGCCCAAGTCACTACCTCAAGGCAGGGAGAGGGAATAAGGACCTGGCCTCGGTTGCCTTCTTCCTCGTGATCACTGGTCACTGCTCTCCCTTGGTGGAACCCAACTGGAACCAGAGTGCAAGGGGTCTAGTGAAGCCAGCTAAACAGCTGACCTCCCAGGCCAGGATCCAGAGGGACAAAGGGACAGACAAGTCCCAACAGCCGGGACAATGGAATGAGTACTGAGAACCAAGTATAGGAGGGTCTGGTCATTTGACAGGCAAAATGCTCCTCTGGTCCTGGACAGCCGATGTGCCCCATGCACCCTTCACCATGCAAGGGAAAGTCATCTACCTTTTGTGAGATGCCCTGGGTCTCTTCTGCATTCCTTCCTGCAGAGTACAGTAAATCGGCTGTCCATTTTATTGTACCAGCTGATTGCAGTACAACTAACAGGTAGCTGAGGTCTATAAATAACAAAGTGAGAATTCAAACCCGGGCGTGCTGACTTTAAATCTCAAGTCATAAGTACAGAGAAGTTTAAGTTATAAGCACAGAGAAATGAAATTGAGCATTATTCTCATAACCACATTTATAGCCATTTGTAGAAAATGAACCAAGTCTCAATCAGGTCAAATTTTTAAAAAAAAACATCCGAACAGAAGAAGGTATTAAATCCAGAAAAGTATACCTACAGGAATTTGAATTCTTCTAAGATGGTTTTAAAGAATGGACAAGAGATTTTCTATCTAGGACAAAGCTCTACCAAACCTATGTGTTGAATCCAACAATATTGAGAGGCACAAATTGGGTTGTCAAGAAACCCAAGAAATTCATGGGCCAAGAACAGACTCTAAGCAGAATTACAAATTATGAGAAAGAGAGCAATGTCTTGGGGCCTTTCACGCTTCTCTTTGACATCCCCATAATTCCTTTCCTTTTCCAATAAAATAGTCTTGCCCACTCACATCCAATCCATCCTAATTCCTCTTCTCTCTAAGTGACAGCACAGTGATAACTAACATGTTAGCTAGTAATGAAGAGTAATCTTGCGACAATCCCTAAGGATATGTGCCTTTTAGGAAACTCGCCTTCAGAGAGTCTCCCTTCACCTCTTACTGATTGCCAGTTCCAGACTGTCTTGCCTGAAACCTCCACCATGAACTTAAGGTGTAAAGAGAACACGTGGCCCAGCACTTCCTAAAGGTGACTGACCTGGTCTCAGATGGTTCAGCGGCATGCTGGGTGGGGCAAGATCCTGGACATAACCAAAGAAGGCTCATTGCAACCCTCAGAGGAGATGGGAGAGTGGAAATCTGGAATTAGAATCTTACTTACAAATTTCTACTTATAATTTCAGATCTAGCTAGCTGGCTAAATGTTTCTTATTTGGAAATGCTGATGAAACAGGAGCCAAAATACCTGTAGGAGAATTAAAAAAAGCATGGGCAATAAGTTATCTGGAGTAAGATAAATTCTGTCTCCCTTATGACCCATTCAGTGTGCAATTTATTGTCCCTCACCACTGAGGTATTGTACCCCAGTACCGGGCATTGTTGCCCTTGCATGTGGAAGCCAGGGGAGGGTGGTGCTTGGGAAGATTGACCCTCATTTTCCCTGTTCTAAGGCAGCAAAAGGACCTAAATCTGTACTACAGACATAGAAATAAAAACACAGGGGCACATCTGAGTCCAACACCATCACATTCAGGAACACAAATTCCAAAGTGGGGCAAACTGACAAGGCACTGAACTCCAGCGCCAACTGTCATGACTGTAGAGCCTTTGTGTCTCCATGACCTTTCTATACATGCCTCTTCTGTCATTTTTACTGAAACTGTGGTTGGCGCTGGGGTTGGTGGATACCCAGGAGACTTAAATCTCTAGACTGGCCATGTGCCAGCTGGGCCCTGAACCTCAGCAGAATTGCAACTCCTACTCTTCAGTTAGTTGGACTTACCCAGGTCAGCTAAGGAAGGTGAGGATGGTCAACCACCACAACAGGGAGCATAGAGTATCTACAACTCCAAGCAGGAGAATTGCATCCATCAACCATGTGGGACCTAAGTCCCCTCTCAATATAGAGGTGGAGTACACATCACCATCCCATGGTCCATAAGATGCAGGAATAAAATATGGATTAGAGTAAACTTACTGGTATTCTACTATAGAACTATGTGAGTCGCAATGGAAGAAACTATAGCATTGATGTGGAGAAAGCGGCCACGGTGCTTACTGAGGGCAGGGAGAGGAAAGAAGAGATAGAGATGAGGGGGCATTTTTGGGACTTGGAATTGTCCTAAATGATATTGCGGGGACAGATGTTGGACATCTATATATCCTGCCATAACCCACTGAATGTCCTGGGGGAGAGTGTAAACTACAATGTGAACTAAAATCCATGCAGTACAGCAGTGCTTCAGATGTATTCACTAAATACTTCTGTCACTTTTACTGAACCTGTGGTTGGTGCTAGGGATGGTCCATACTCAGGAGACTTGAATCTCTGGACTGCCCATGTGCCAGCTGTGCCCTGAGCCTCAGTAGAGTGGCGACTCTTACTCTCTGGTTCATTGGTCTTACCAAGGTCAGCTAACAGGGAGGTGAAGATGGTCAACCACTACACCAGGGAATCAAGAGTGTCTACAACTGTAAGCAAAGGAATTGCATCCATCATCCATGTGGAATCTAAGCCCCCTCTTGATCTAGAGGTGGAGAGGACATCACCATCCCAGGGTCCACAGAATGGAGGAATAAAATATGGACTAGAGTGGACTTGCCAATATTCTAATATAAAACTATTGTGACGAGTATTAGAAGAAATTTTAGCACTGAGGTGGAGAAAGTGGCCACAGTAGTTGCTGAGGGCAGGGAGAGGGTAGAAGAAATGTGATGTGGGGCATTTTTTGGGATTTTGAGTTGTCCTTAATGATATTGCAGGGTCAGATACTGGGCTTTATATATCCTGCCATAACCCACTGAATGTACTGGGGGACAGTGTGAACTACAGGGTAACCTATTATCTGTGTAGAGCAGCTGTGCCCCAAAATGTGATCACCGAGTGTGATGAGCATGCCAAAATGATGAGGGAGATTGTTGGTGTGGGAGGAGTGGGGTTAGGGGGGTGGGGGGTATACAGGAACCTCTTATATTTTTTAATGTAACATTTTTTGTGTGATGTATACATCTTTAAAAAACTCAATTTACAAAAATGATGTGGTGGGGGTGGGGAGTGGATTATATGGGAACCTCTTAAGTTTTTTTAATGTTTTTTAATGTAACATTCCTTGTGATCTATTAATTTTAATTTTAAAACATAAAATAAATAACTAAAAATAATAAAATAAAATAAATGCAATGGATGTGCTACAATGATGAAAGAGGTTGTTGATGTGGGAGGAGAGGGGGTATGGTGGGGGCCTTATGTGAGAACCTCTTATATTTTTTAATGTAACATTTTTGTGATCTAAATATCTTCAAAAATGCAATAAAAAAATAAATGCTCATTTTAAAAAAACCTCACAGGGCAAGGAAAGGGCTAACATGGAAAATAGAAGGGGACATTACAAAGAACCTCTCTGTAAGGGTGATTTGACTTCATCAGGGGATGAGGACTAAAAGGAGAGGAATATTCTCCATGGAACAGTCACAGCACCTTAACCAATAGAGAGCTGACCCATATTCTGTGACATAATATTCTCTACCCTTTTTCTCTCTCCTGAGACTGTAAGAAATGGTGGTGATCCAGGAAACCTTAAAAGCTGGTGTACTCAAATGCAATGAATGTCTCATGATGATGGAGGAGATTGTTGTTATGGGGGGAGGAGTGGGGTGAGCAGGGTGGGGGTATATGGGGACCTCATATTTTTTTAATGTAATATTAAAAAAATAAATAAAGACAAAAAAAAAAAGCTGGTGTACTAGAAAAAGCATTGAAATGGAATTCAAGAGACTTGTCACTAGAATCTGAATTTTTCACTAACTAGCACATGGCTTTGGGCCAATCACTTAACCTCCCAAATAATAATAAAGGACAAAATGAATTATTTAAAGTTTCATCAATATTGAAATTTCAATCCCAAACTACTTGCATGGTGTAACTCTCTAAAGTGAAAAGGTGTCTTTGATATTTAAGCTCATAACACATTTATTCATTCAGTCAATTGTGTGTTCATCTACTCATCTAATTATTATTAATTAAGTATGCCCCCAATAAAGAAATAAGGAAGTTCACCTTCAAAATACTTTGAGAACATATGCAAGCTGTCATCTTTGTTGCTGTCTCTGTTACAATTATCCTTTAGGCACCAAAATCGATTTTAATTTTCGCAAGGAAGAAACAGAGACAGGTCAGATTGGGAATGAATTGTCTTGGATAGCAAATCCACCCCAATCTCAGAAACAACACTGCCAGCTCAGAAATACAGAAGAATTCACCCCTGGGGTGATAATTTTTTTTCTTTTTTATCTCCCAAGGATGCTTCTTCACTGTTTTTATCTTCACTATTTTTATCCAGAACTACATTTAAGGGACTATCATCCAATTCCATCTTCTGCCAGTAATGGGGTAACAAGGATAATAAGCAACTAGAAAACTGGACAAACTATGTGAAACAACTGTTTTTAGACACTGTACAACAGTAACTGCAGTATTGTGATCCCTGAGAGAATGGAAACAAATTAGATGAGCCCTATGATTCCTCTAACACTCTTCCTAGAAACAATTCCCAGATTCAGGTGAGAGAGGGAAAATGTAAACAGAGCCTGATGGCCCTACTGAGTTAAGGAGATTAAGATCAGAGTTTACAGGCAGCTGCTTAGATAAAGAGCTCCACAAATTCCAATACAGGCTCCTTGAGACCATTACTGAGTACTAGGGTTTACATGTGTAGAGTGAATTGTAATAAACCTTGAAGACAATGATCATGCAATTGTACAATGAAAAATTCTAGAGCGCCAATGGGGTAGGGAGAAGTCCTTATGACCATCTAAAACCAAGAGCTTTCAGTTAACACTAAGGTATTCAGCAGAGATCCTTGGGGAGATACACCTTTGTAGTAGAGCTAAACTACCTTCCCTGGAGTTAAAATTAGTGTAGATCTTCCCTACCAAAGCTTAAAGACAGGCCTCAGAAAGATAAAACTGATGCATTAGGGACTTGACTTTCCAACATGTTTTACAGTCTAACACTCTTTAAAGATAATAAAATCCAGGCAATTAAAATACTGTACTAAAATACTCAAAAAATACTAGCAAACGAAATCAAGCAAAATGTAAAAAAGATTATACACCATGACAAAGTGGGATTTATCTAAGGAATGCAAAGTAAGTACAACATCTGAAAATTAATATAATATACCATATCAATAGAATAAAGAACAAAACACACATGATTATCTCAACAGGTAAAAAAAAAAAAATTTGACAATATCCAACAGTCTTTCATGATAAAAACTCTCAACAAACTAAGAATAAAAGGGAACTCTTTCTGCCCAATAAAGATCATTTACAAAAAATTCATACTCAATTGTGAAAGACTAAATATTTGTCCCCTAAGATCAGGAGCAAGACAAGGATGCCCTCTGTAGAATTTCTATTGAATACTGCCCTGGAAGTTCTAGCCAGGATAGTTGGGTAAGAAAAATAAACAAAATTAATTTATCCTGGAAAGGAAGAACTCAAACTATGTATATTTGCAGATGGCATAATCTCATATATAGAATATTCTAAGGAATTCACTCAAAGACTATAGAATTAATAAATGAACATCAAAGTTACAAGACCAACTAAAAATTCATTTCTATACACTAACAATGAACAATCCAAAAATGAAATTTAAAAAACAATTCCATTTGTTTAGTATTAAAAAGAATAATATACCTAGATATCCATTTAAAAGTGTATTATTTGCATTCTAAAAATTACAAGACATCATTAAAATAAATAAATCACTTAAATAAATGGAAAGACATATCATGTTCATGGATCAGAGAACTTAAGATAACAATATCTCCAAATTGGTCTGCATATTCAATGCAATTGCTATCAAAATCACAATTAGTATTTTGGGTTTTGCTTTTTGTGTTTTTTTGCAGAAACTGAAAACTTGATATGAAAAATTTATATGGAAATGCAAGGGACCCAAAACAGTCAAGACAATCTTGATAAGAAAGAACAAAGTTGGAGGACTCATGTTTCATGTTTTCAAAACTACAAAGCAATAATAATCAAGACAGTATGATACTGGCATAAGGATAAACAAATGGATAAATGTAATAGAACTGAGAGTCTTCTGGGCATTATAAAGGGTATTTATTTGGGGTAGGAGCTTACAGCTACCAGGCCATAAAGCGGAAGTTACTTTCCTCACCAAAGTCTATTTCCACACATTGGAGCAAGATGGCTGCTGACATCTCTGAGGGCTCAGGCTTTCTGGGTTCCTCTGGGCTCAGTTCCTCTGTTTCCTCTACAAGGTCAGCGATAGCCTATGAGGCTCTCTAGGCTTTGCCTCTCTCCACAAGGTCAGGTATAGACTATCAGGTGAATGGCTTTGCCTCTTTCTGTGGGGTTCCAGCTTAAGACTTTAGCATCAAACTCCAACATAAAAACTCCAATATCAGAAACCCTCAACTCTGTTCTCTGCCATGCCTTTTATCTGTGAGTCCACATCCCTAATCATAACTCAATCATGCCCAGATACAGATCAGATTACAAGCATAATCCAATATTTCTTTTTGGAATTCATCAATAATATCAAACTGCTACAATAGTCAAATAATTAATAAGCACATGAAAGGATGCTCAATATCACTAAGTCATTAAGGAAATACAAATCCAAACCACAATGAGATACCACTTCACACCCACTTATATGAGTATAATAAAAAGATAGATAATAAGAAGGATTGGGAGACTGTGGAGAAAGTGTAAACCTCATATATTGCTGGTAGAAAAGATAAAATAAAGCATCATCCATGTTATCACGTGTGTTTGTAGTGTATTTCTTCTTACAGCCGAGTAGTATCCCATTGTGTGTATATACCACATTTTGTTGGTCTGATGCGGGACGGGCTCCTGGGGAATGTCTGAATGCTCATTTTGCCAGAGTGGGTGGTACCACTGGATAGAGACCCAACTAGTGAGAGTGGGGGTGGACCCACATCCTGGGGAGGACTAATGCCATCAAATAGAGGGAACTGTATCTCTCGAGAGAAAGGGTGGCTCCCAGGGCATTGGGGCAGCTGAGCAAGTTAGGCCCTGAACACTGTTGCAAGTATCTCTGGACGTGGCTCCTCAGGAAACGGAGGTTGGATGTCACTGTGGGCACCAAGGGGATAGGAAAATGGATGTTAAATGTGTGGAACCAAAGTAAATGTGGGATAAGAGAGGACTTTCATGAGAGTACACAAGGATGGATATAAAACATGTACTATTACACCATAAACATATAGGAGACGACAGACTAATAATGTAAACCATAATGTAAAACATAGGACAACTAAAAATTTAGAAAACTGTATATCCTAAAGTATGGACCACAATGTAAACACAGATGTCATCTTGTTTGAAAGCTATTGTCACAGAGTCTCTACATCACTGTAAGTAAATATGATATGAATAAGGTATAAGAATATCGCTGTGGAAGGGAAAAGGTTTGACGGTGGATGTGTGAGAGTACTGCATACTGTATATATGAATTACTGTGGTCTATGGCTCTTATGAAGAGAAGTTCAATAATTAGGGGAAAAAAAAAAAAGAAAAAGATAGGCTGTAGAATTTTTCCAAGTCAACACATATTCTATATCTAACCTTTAAAACCATCGCTATATGCCATCTTACTAGTAAGGGAACCTGACATTATATTGGGTTTCAATTTTCAGGAAGTTTTGGATCACGGTGGTTCAACAATAGCAGCAGAGGAATACTGGTATAGGATTGCGGCAGCTTGCTCGGTCGGTAGAGGTGGGGTCTGACTGCGGACGAGGGGTTGGTCCAGCTTTGGACGAGGGGTCGGTCCCGCTTGGGACGAGGGGTCGGTCCCACTTGGGATGAGGGGTCGGTCCGGCAGCAGACGAGAGGTCGGTCTCACAGGGGTTGCGCGGTTCGGCTGACGGGGTCGCCTGGAGAAGCAGGCGACGAACTGGGGACAAGGGAGGCCAGGCCCTTGTCGGGGGCTCTCAGGACTGGAGGGCGCACGGCAGAAGAACTACCGCGGAGACAAGGTAAACACGCAAGTCCAACTTTATTGAGGGAGAGGCAACAGTTTTATAGGGGCTGGGGAAGGCTGATTGGTCGAAGCCACGCCCTGTTCTGATTGGTTGCTGGAGAAAGGTCAGTGGGCGGTACTGGACGGGGGAGGGGCGGTGATTAGGGATTGGCTGTCGCTGTTGCTGGGGGAAGGGGCAGGGTTTAGGGATTGGTGGCTGCTGTTGCTGGGGTAGAGGGCAGACTGGAGTTTCCAGCCCACGCCTGGCTGTTGCTGCTGTCGGGGGGAGGGAAAAGGGCAGACTGGATTTTTCCGCCCACGCCTGGCTGTTGCTGCTGTCGGGGGAGGGGGAAAGGGCAGACTGGAATTTTCCGCCCTGCGCCTGCGCAGGGAGAAGAAGAAGGGTGCCGCCCCACAGGCATCGTGTGGCGCCATCCAGGAGGAGGGGCGGCAGCGGAAGCATGGCTGCCGAGAAGGGGAGACCCAAGGGCACTCTGCGCCCATGCCGAGCTTCCTTCAGGGGTGACGGTGGGCCCGACCAACCACCCTATTATGGGGGCAGCGGCTTGGCCTGCCGCGGCTGCTCCCCCGCCAGGCCAGCAAACCACACTTCAGCCCGAGGGGTGACCGCATTTCCCCCTTCTTTTCAAATAAGGGCCAGGATGGCAGCAGCAACAAGTAGCCGAGGCCCAAGAGGCAGTAAGCAATGAGGAAAGCGGGGCTGAAGAGGGAGGTGAGTATGACGGGGATATAAATGTACAATTTGGGGGGTGGTATCTTGCCGTTGCAAGCAAGGGTGGCCAATGTCCAATTCTTGTTGATCTCGGCGGCTATAAGATCCATCTGCTGTTAAAAGTCCAGGGTGACAGCGCGTTACAGGTAGTTGATCTCTTCTTGGCGGGGAAGAGCGGCAGAGGCAGACTGTGTGATGGTCTGGAGGATCACAGTTGTGAGGACAAGTCGTGTCAGGGCACCAGTGGCGGTGGTGGCGGCAGCGTCGGGAGTGGTGGAGACGTAGGCAAGGGCAATAAGAAAGCCAAGGTCTCCATGGGCACGAGAGAGGCCGATGTTAATGGGGCGGGCCGACATGGGGTGGCCCAATCTGCAACGCAATGGGGGTTCAAGCAAAAAAGGAGGGGGGCGGGGGATGAGAAAGGACGCTTTGGATGGCTGAGAAGAGGAGTGAGGTCGAGACAGGAGGAAGCTCCGCAGAAGTATGGGGAGGCAAAAGCAGAGACAGGAGGAAGCTCCGCAGAAGTATGGGGAGGCAAAAGCAGATGCTAGAAAGCAGGCCGCGGGCCGGGGAAAGCGGGTTGCGGGCCGTTTAGCGGGGCTGGAGCTGCTTGAGAGTGATGGCGGCATGGGGGGCCGCGGTTACAGAAGACTTGGGGCTCTTTCAAAGAGATCTTACACCAGTGAGTGTCTAGGAGACCAGCGAGGGCCCGAACTTGTGGGGCTTGCTTAGCAGATAGGATGTTACCCATTGCTAATGGCCTTTTGGAGCCGATAAGAAAAGGGGCCCTTACCTTGAGAGCGTGGCGATGGGAGCCGAGGTGCGTGGTGAGACGAGGGGTCAGAGCCGGTGGGGCTCTGACGGTGGTCGCAGGCCAAGAGAAGGCCCTGACGAGGGGAGGGCGGAACGACGAGCAGTGGAGCAAGGCAAAGGGGAGCAAGCACGGAGGGGAGGAGGCAGAGGTGAAGGCAGGGATGGAGGTGCTCAGGCACACGCTCCTGAGAGTTTTATTGGCGCCTCTTAATCATAGTGGGTCGGTATAAGCCCCCGACATGGAAGGAGAAAGCCATCCAGCGATTCTCCCAGACCGCCGTGGATCATATGAGGTCACCAAGGTTCAGGAGCAGCAATGCAGAGCGAAAAGATAGGGGTGAGAAGAGAGGAGGGTGTAGGGCTGTGGTAGGGTTACTTCAGACGTGCAATCATGCGCTCCCAAGAAATCCAAGGCTCCACTTAATCATAGCGGGTTGGTATAAGCCCCCGACATGGAAGGAGAAAGCCATCCAGCGATTCTCCCAGACCGCCGTGGATCATATGAGGTAACCAAGGCTCAGGTAGCAGCAATGTTGCATGAGAGAAGTCCCATGGTGAGAAGAGAGGAGGGGGGGGCCGCCAGGTAATGGAGTGAGGCTGTGGTGGGGTTGCACTGCCCCACTTTGGGCGCCAGCTGCGGCGGCTTGCTCGGTCGGTAGAGGTGGGGTCTGGCTGCAGACGAGGGGTTGGTCCAGCTTTGGACGAGGGGTCGGTCCCGCTTGGGACGAGGGGTCGGTCCCACTTGGGATGAGGGGTCGGTCCGGCAGCAGACGAGGGGTCGGTCTCACAGGGGTTGCGCGGTTCGGCTGATGGGGTCGCCCGGAGAAGCAGGCGACGAACTGGGGACAAGGGAGGCCAGGCCCTTGTCGGGGGCTCTCAGGACTGGAGGGCGCACGGCAGAAGAACTACCGCGGAGACAAGGTAAACACGCAAGTCCAACTTTATTGAGGGAGAGGCAACAGTTTTATAGGGGCTGGGGAAGGCTGATTGGTCGAAGCCATGCCCTGTTCTGATTGGTTGCTGGAGAAAGGTCAGTGGGCGGTACTGGACGGGGGAGGGGCGGTGATTAGGGATTGGCTGTCGCTGTTGCTGGGGGAAGGGGCAGGGTTTAGGGATTGGTGGCTGCTGTTGCTGGGGTAGAGGGCAGACTGGAGTTTCCCACCCACGCCTGGCTGTTGCTGCTGTCGGGGGAGGGGGAAAGGGCAGACTGGAATTTTCCGCCCTGCGCCTGCACAGGGAGAAAGAAGAAGAAGGGTGCCGCCCCACAGGCATCGTGTGGTGCCATCCAGGAGGAGGGGCGGCCGCGGAAGCATGGCTGCCGAGAAGGGGAGACCTGAGGGCACTCTGCGCCCATGCCGAGCTTCCTTCAGGGGTGGCAGTGGGCCCGACCAACCACCCTATTATGGGGGCAGCGGCTTGGCCTGCCGCGGCTGCTCCCCTGCCAGGCCAGCAAACCACACTTCAGCCCGAG
The DNA here is from genome assembly GCF_030445035.2 of Dasypus novemcinctus. Classification (NCBI taxonomy): domain Eukaryota; kingdom Metazoa; phylum Chordata; class Mammalia; order Cingulata; family Dasypodidae; genus Dasypus; species Dasypus novemcinctus. Next base: position 45,027,302 of record NC_080699.1, on the reverse strand, counting down.
GGGTGACCGCATAGGATACTATTGACAGGTGATATATGGCTGACAGGGAGTTATACAGGGCATATGTCCAGGGTGCATGGTAATGTTTGGATATACTCATAGTGGCAACAATTAAAAACTACAGCTGGGGGGGGTACTGGGTTCCTGACCAGGGTTGCTCTGTCGTGGTCACTAGGGGAGCAGCGGCAGTCCCCCAGGTGCAACGGTAAGGACCAGGAAGGAATGAGGGTCCAACAGTGAGAGCATGATACTAATGACTATGCTTGTGAACCTATATGCCTGAAATAAGAACAAGGCCTAGAGCAGCACTGTGCCTGGGAATTTCCTCCTGACAGCCTTTATGTTACTCAAATGTGGCCAGTCTTGAAGCCAAACTCAACATGTAAATGCAATGCCTTCCCCCCAGCGTGGGACATGACACCCGGGAATGAGCCTCCCTGGCACCGAGGGATCTCTACCAAGTACCAACTGATGATGCAACTGGAAAATGACCTTGAATTGAAGGTTCAATGCGGATCTAGCAGATTATCCCTATCTACATATAATAACAGGAGTTTAAAATGCTGTTTGACCTAATGTAAGGGGGAAATGGAAAGGAGAAATGAGTTTATATGGCTATGAGTCTCTAAAAAAGAGTCGAGACTGTCAGAAGGATTGCCCTTATGCACAACTGAGCAGAATCTAAGAGACAGATGAAGTAGATACAACCCCAGGTATTGGTTCCTTTGAGGGCTAAAGAGACCCTCGGGCTATATGGTCATGGTAGATGGGGTTCACTGCCATGTCAGATGGCCCTTCTTTGGAGCTGGTGTTTCTGCGTGATGAAACTGGATTCAGATGGAATCTCTTTTCATTAGACTTTCATGCTACTTTACTGGAATTGTAGTTGGTGTTGGGGTTTAAGATATATTTAGGGGATTTGAATCTCTGGACTGACAATAGATAGCCAGGCCCTGAGCCTCAACAGACTTCAGCTCCTACAATCTGATTTATTGGACTCACCTCACTCAGCTAAGATGGAGTTGAAGGACAACCACCACACCATGGAGACTAGAGTGCCTGCAACTGAAAGCAGGAGGATTGCATCCAGTATCCATGTAGAATCTGAGCCTCCTCTTGACATAGAGATGCCACGGACATAACCAATCCAAGGTCCACAGAGTAAAGGTGGCATTGGAGTGGAGTGGGAAAAGTGGACATGGTGGCTGATATGGGTATGGGGAATAGCAGGAAGAGATGAGATGTGGAGGCACCTTTGGGACTTAGAGTTGCCCTGGATGGTGCTGCAGGGGCAATCACCGGACATTGTAAATCCTCCCAGGGCCCACTGGATGGAATGTGGGAGAGTATGGGCCATGATGTGGACCATTGACCATGAGGTACAGAGATGCCCAGAGATGTACTTACCAAATGCAATGGATGTATCATGATGATGGGAGTGAGTGTTGCTGGGGGGGGTGGGAGTAGTGGGGTGGGGGTGGTGGGGTTGAATGGGACCTCATATTGTTTTTTTAATGTAATATTTTTACAAAATCTATAAAAAAAAATTAAAAAAAAAATAAAGCAGCCATTTTGGAAAACAGTTTGGCAATTCTTCAAAAAGTTAAACATTGAGTTACCAGTTGACCCAACAATTCCACTCCTAGTTATATACCCAAGAGAATTTAAAACATACATTGTTGCAAAAACTTGTACACAAATGTTCATATAATATTATTCATAAGAGCCAGCAAGTGAAAACAACCCATATGTCCATCCATGGATAAATAAAGAGGAATAAAGTATTTATTTAGGCTACAACATGGATGAACCTTGGAAACATGCCAAGTGAAAGAAGCCAGGCACAAAAGGCCACAGATTTTATGGTTACATATATGTAAATGTTTGGAATAGGTAAATCCACAGATACAAAATCCAGCTTATTGGCTGACAGGGACTGGAGAGAAGGGAACGAGGAGTGATTGCTAATAGGTACGGGTTTAAGGGCGACATTAATCAAAATGTTCTAAAACTAGATTGTGGTGATGGTTGCACAACTTTATGAATATGCTAAAGACCATTGAATTGCACACTTTAAATAGGTGCAATTATGGTACATGAATGTATCTCAGAAAAGCTCTTAAATTTTATATGAAAATGCAAAAAAATCAATCCTGGAAAAGAAAAGAAAAAATGGAGACCATTTACAACCTGATTTCAAGACTCACTATAAGGCTATAATATAATCAAGGCAGTGCAATATTGATCAATGAAACAGAATATAATCCAGAATAGAGCCATACACACACAGTTTATTTTTTTTTAAGGCTTCATGGTAATTCAATGGGAAAAGGGTAGCTTTTCACAAATGGCACTAGAAAATTGGATATCTATATGCATAAAATGTAGATAAATAATCAACCTCTATGCTTATCTTACATTGCATATAAAAAAATAAGACAAAATAAAGCCAGAGACCTAAATATAAGAACTAAACTATAAAACTTGTAACAGAAAATATAGTATAAAATTTCGTAATCTTGGCTTAGGCAAAGATTTCTCAAGCATGTCATACAAATATGAACCATTAATAAAAATTTTGATAAAATGGACTTCATCAAAATTTAAAAATTTGCTCCTTAAAAGACATTTCTAAGGGAAAAAAAACAGCAAGCAACAGCCTCAGATAAAATATCTGCTAAACACATATTCAATTTCAGAATATATAAAGAATTCTTATAACTCAGTACTAAGAACACAAACAATACAATAGGCAAAATATTTGAAAAGCTACTTCACCAAAAAAGATATATAAATAATAAATGACACATATAAAGTTGCTTAACATCTTTAGTCATTAGGGGAATACAAATTAAAACCACAATGAAAAATCTCTACACACCCACTAGAATGGCTAAAATTTAAAAGATTGACAATACCGAGTTTGAGGGAGGATGTGGAACAACTGAACTCTCATACATTACTGGTGGAAGTGCAAAATGGTACAGGAACTTTGGAAAACTGGCAGTTTTCTATAAGGTTAAACATACACTAACCGTATGGTCTAGCAATCCCACTCTTAGATATTTCTCTAAGAGAAATTAAAACATCTATCCACACAAAGATTTCTACTGAAATGTTCACAGCAGCTTATTTGTAATAGCCCAAAATTGCAAAAAAAATAAAAGAATAAACAAGTTTTGATGCATTAATATAATGAAAAACTACTCAGCAATGAAAAAGAATGAACTACTGGTACACTCAACAACATGGATGAATCTCAGAAGCATTATGCTATATGAAAGAAGACAGAAAAGAGTACATAACTTTACTATTCCATTTATATGAAATTCTAGAAAAGGAAAAACTATAGTAATAGACACAGATATGGGACTTCCAGGGCCTACGAGAGGGAAGGTGACTGACCGAAAAGGGACGTAAGGAAAATTTTCTGTCTTGATTGTGGTGTGAGTTATCATACAACACTAAGCCTTTGTCCAAACTCCTTGAATTATGCACTTAAAATCCATAAAATGTCGTTCAATACAAGTCTTACCTCATAAATTGATTTAAACAACAATAACAATGACATCTAAAATGTAAAAATAACAGGGAAGGGCCCGCTGGGAGGCAAATGTGGCGATGTGTTAGAAAAGAACAAAACAACGCGACCCTTTCTTTGCAGAGTTCTGAATAAAAGATGCTTTATACGGTCCCAGAAGGAATGGAAGCTAAGTTCGAAAAACAAAAACAAAACCCACAACCAACACCAACCTGAACAGAAATGGAGAGTGTGGTGCAACATTCTTTCTGACCCTGTACCAGATTTCCTTCTGCCTGGGAGGATTTAGGTAGAACTTGGTGATCCTTGAGATCCCCGACCTTAACCATTCAGTCATGATTCTGGGAGTGCATGTGCAGTTCCAGACGTGGTCTCAAGAGCAGAAGAAGGTTGTAACCTCTGGGATGACTGCCTGGCTCCAGCGGGCTGGGGTCACAGGTGCCCTGGACGGACGTCCTGAATGGGGATGTGAGGAGATTGGCTTGACCTCCAGGTATAGACTAGAGCCTCTCCTATTTTAAATCATGACTCTAGTTTCAAGGCTTAGGTAAAATAAGTTGGAAACAGTGTGGATGGGAAGATACTATCAGTTTATATCATCTGCAGGAAATCATTACTTACAGGGAAAGTTTCAAGTCCTGCTTCTGGCTTTAAAGCCCCAGCTCTTCTGTTCTCAGTTCTACTTCCCACATCAAGGGTATGAATTATCAACAGAGATTCTGAAATCCAAGCTCTGCACCAGAAGGATAGATAGTATGTATAAACACCTGAGTATTATGCGATTGTTGTTTTCCTGGAGAAAATGGAACACCCTATCTCTTGCAAAACACATTTCATCTTTCTCGTACCTACCATTTTCTGACTTACTGCAGCTGGTGGAAGCATTTCCTAACACTCCTAGCACATGAAGGATGAGTATTGCTCTTTGCCATCACTGGATAATTGGAAATCCTTTTACTAGTTGAAAGACATATGAAATGAAGAGAAGAGAACACATTTAGAAGGGGTAAAGAGAAGTAGATGTGCTTCCTCACCTAGGGATGCATTTCAAAGCTTCCAGTTTCTGGCTCTCAATTAACAGATCTGCAGTTCAATTCCCAAGCTAAATTTCTCTCTGGTCAGGTCAAGTAGAATTATTAGAGGTGCCGAGAGAAGTAGCTTTAAAGAGTCTCAAGACAGGGGAATAGCTCTTTCCGATCAAGGAAACGGGCTCTGCTGGGTCAGAAGACTCTGGGATTGATTGCTACATTTTCAAAGGAGGAGGTGTTTCAGGGATTCCCCAACTCTCCAGACAAGGGTGATATTTAGTGGGGATTCTCCCTCTAGAGAAACCAGACAAACATCAAGTCCAGGTGTTCTGTGTTTGTGCTCTAAGCAGCTACAAATGTAAGGGCTCCAGGTCCAGCACCAGAGAAAGCAATGTGGGCAACGAGTTAACTTCACAAAGGCTCTTTCTCTGTATTTCTTCCCCTCAGTGGGTGATTGCTGCTCCACAGAGGAAGTGTGCATGTCTGTTCCTACAATTCAGCCGCCACTGAGACACGGGAGAAGCACCAGGCAGGTCGAGGACTCTGTGTCCTCATCTGTGACATGAGAACAGACCCACGTGACAGGTTTGGAGAGGACTAAAGGCGGAGCCCGGGCAGTGCGTGGAGGCAAGCCAGGCACGTGTACTAACCACGCTCCATGACCGTCGTCGTGCGCAGGCACACACAAGAACACAGCGCCTGTGCATGGGCATGCACTTGTCCATCAGCGCTCACACACGTGTGCCCACACATTTGCACAGACACGGGCACAGACTGGTGCTCGTGCACATACACCCACCTATATGTGCATGGAGGACTGGAACACTCGGGCGGGAGGGGCCCACGGATGCAGACCAGAGGGGACCCTCCTGTGCTGGGACCAGCAGCAACCCCTCGAGCCTCACAGCCAGTCTTCGGGGTGCTGGCTCTTTCCAGGGGCTGCATCCAGCCCAGGGTCCAAGGCCTCACAGAGCATCTCACCTCCATGTGGACTGTGAAAAGACGGACAAGTCACAGGGTCCCCAGTGAGCCCCTCGGATGAGCCCAAAATGCCCCATCGTGAGAAGCACAGACTCCCAGAGGTGGAAGGGGCTCTGGGGCTAGGGTCCACGAAAGGAGGAGGCAGGTGCCCAGGTGGCAGCCGGGGCCACCCCAGCCTCTGACCCAGGTCTCCCGCTCCCTCATACCGAAGCCCAGAGAGGCTAGAAGCCGTCACACTCACTCCTGCCAGTCGGACCACTGTCCGCGAGCCCCAGACCTTCCGAATGAGAATGCACGGATAGCAGAGCGCTGACCAGCCCTCAGACAGCAGGTTTGGATCTTGCCTTGTGGCTCCCACCCCATTTGCAGGTCGTGCACTGACCCTCGCCATCCTGCTTCCTGCTTTCTCTAGCTGTCTGCTTGCTCTTCTGTGCAAAAGCCTCCTTTCCAGGCAGTCTCCCCCCTGCCCTGCCCCTCCAGCCTCCCTCCCCACTCTTGTCCCTCCCCTCCAGCCTCCCTCCCCACTCCTGACTCTACCCTCCAGCCCTTTCCTTCCCCGACTACCCGTCCTCTCTTCCCCTTCCATCCAGCCCCTCACCTTCTCCCAAATTGCCCCCTTGTCCACCGTTAGCCTCTGCCTGCCTCCTCTCTTGAGCCGGTGGCTGATCCTCTGCCCCTTTTCCATCTGTAAGGCTAGGGGTGGGGAACAGAACCCTGGTAGCTGCAAGCAGCAGGGCCAAGAGCTGACAGCTTAGCTGAGAGGCAGGAACCAGGGCCCAGCTTTTAACCCCTTTTGTGCAGTTCTCTTCAGTTCTCCTAACACTCACTGAGCCTACTTCTTCCAGTTCTTCCAGTCTTAACTGGATTCCCTGAGACAAGGAGATGAGGGTCACAGGTCCTGGATTTGACTGCCAAGAGGAGATGTGCAGGGTCTAGAATTCAGAGTGCAGTGAGGACGTGGAGGACAAACAGGCCAGCTCAGAGGGAGGTCATCAGGTGCTCCAGGTGCTTCCTGGAGCCTGACCACCTGTGCTCCCTTCCCTGATCCCCTGGGTACCAGCTATGTGACCTTAGACAAGAGGCATGCCTACCTCAGTGTCCTCCTCTGCTCATGGAGATTATCACATGATTAGCACACAATGGGAAGCCTGACACATCAGCCAGAGGGTCTGCACAGAGCACCTGGCACAGCAGCATAAGCCACTGTGCCTTCCTCCACTCTTGCTTTTCACACCTACTCTGGTTTGACTTCTGTTAAGAGTTGAATTGTGTCTCTAAAAACCAGTGTTGGAGTCCTAATGCCTGGTATCTGTGAATGCAACCTTTTTTGGAAATCAGGTATAGATGTAATCAAGTTGAGATGAGGTCAGACTGGATTAGGGTGGGCCATAGAGCCAATAGCTGGTGTCCTTACAGGAAAAGGAGAGCAGATAAAGTCAGACAGAGAGGAAATCACCATGGAAAGATGGGACACACAGGGAGAAGGAGGAGACAGAGATGGGAGTGATGCAACCAGAAGCAAAGGAACACCTGGGGCCCCCAAAGCTGGAAGAGCCCAGGAAAAAGTCGCCCCTCAGGCTTCCATGGGAGCATGGTCCTAGAGACACTAGAACTGTGCGAGAATAAATGTCTGTTATTTTAATCCAAGCAGGTTGTGGCACTCTGCTAAAATAAGATAGGTTCCATGAGCATGATGCCAGAAGAGACTTCTTAGCAATGCTGAAGTATCCCAGGTACCAAACTGGAGCTTCTGACATAAAAATTAAGTACTTGGGGATGTTGAGCTGGGTTTCTTTCTTCTTCTGGCCACCAGGAGCTCCTTTGTCCCTGCTGTTCCTCACAGTGGAAAAAACACCAAACATCTGTACTAGTTCAACAAGCTATAGTGCATTCCCACACACTACATGAAATTAGATTTCCCTACAAAACACCCTGCGAAATTAGATTTCCCTATTGTACACATGAAAGAAAAAAGGTGTAAACCAAAGCATACACTAGAAACTACAAAGCTGATCTTTTTTTGAGACCACAGAGATAAAAAATGTCAAGGACTCTTGGAAGGCCGGGAGAGAGACAACTTTGGGGCTTTCCTCAGCCTGACCACGTAGCACCAAAACACTAACCAAACCCCACTGCAGGAATAATGTTGAGACTGAAGCTCCACAGCTGGGAGCTGGGCAGAAATAGTTTTCACCAAGCATGGGCTATGCCTTACAAAGAGAAATGTTCTGTTCAGCAAAGAATGAGAGGTAAAGAACGTATCTAAGAAAAGAAGAAAATGGAACTCAATGGGAAAGGAATTCTGGAGGCTTAAGCAAGAGAACTGCTTTATTTAATGAGTGAATGCAGGGAGACACAAAGAGCCCTTGTCTGCAAAGCATTGTCAGCCTCCCCTGGCTTACACTGGCTTATTGTTTGGAAACAAAGTGGGTGATGTGGGGGACAAGGGACCCAGGTCCACAAACAGCCTTGCTATCAATATCCCAGGCACTCTGTTGTGGGAGTAGGAAATGCTGGTGAGGAGGTTGGTGTCTCTCATCCTTGTCCAAGGCTTTCTGGTATCTCAGTACACTCTCTATCCACCTCATGTGAGCCACAGGAACCCCCTCTCCCAATGACTGTCTACCAAATCAGTCACAAAGATTGAAAATGCAGTCCTGTGTGGGCCTTTGCTCTATGACCAGTGCTAAAATTGCTCTACAGGTAAGTTTTGGATTTTGCAAAGAGAGCTAAATTTTTAATCATTTGTTGCTCCAGTTCTTAATTATCTCAGGGATTCAAGGACAAATTATAAAGGACAGTTAATCCTCTAAAGTGTACATGCCTGTACGTGTGTGCATGTTTGCTTGCTTGAAGTAATTAATTATTTTCCATTTCTTTAAGCTGATGATAGAACTGGGTCTCTGTCTCCTATACCTTCTGGAAAGTCCAGTTTTTTGGCAAGCTGGAGGTGGTCCCTTGGGCCGGTAGGCAGGAGTGAGCAGTACATGGCAGATGAGTTCACTTTCCAGACCCCAACACACCACAAAGGTGGCCATAAATGAAACCTGCCACCAGAAAGGGGGGCATCAGTGGGGTCTGAGATGTTGAGAGGCACCACAGCCACCCTCCATGGCACCAAGGGTTGATGGCGTGGCCTTCTGGGCTCCTTGCCTCTGACAACAACCTACCTCCCCATCATCACACCTTCCTGCCTGCCTTGCCAGACAACTGCTTTCAGTGGGAAGTAATGGAAAAGTCAACCAACAGCAATGTAAAGTCTACAGGATGTCTCATCACAGATTCAAGCCAGAAGCCTGGGTGCAGGGCCATTCCTGGGTTGGTTGAGTAATTCAAAGTCCACGCCAAGGACAGCCTACATTCCATACTTCCATACTGCCTTTCTTCAGGACTAGAGGCACCTCCCTTGGTGTCTGCAAAATGATGGAGCAGTTCTTGGCTTGAATGCATGTATGACCATGTCCAAAACCAAGAAGAGAGATACTTTCTTCCCTACAACTTGTGTATCAAGAAGGAAACATTTTCCAGAAAGCCCCATATGACTTTTTCTTGGCTTCCTTTGGCTAGGATTGGGTCATGATCCTATGTTCCACTCATAAAAGAAACCAAAAAGGTAAAAATCAGCTCAGTAGGGAGTGCAGGAAAGGTAACTTTGGGAAAGAAGACAGTACTGTGTGCTGGTCCCTGCCCAGTGCTTTGCAACTTCACAGCCTCTGCTTCCTCTGTGCCTTTGCACATGCAGATCCCTCCGTCCCCCACCCCACCCCCACCCTTTCTTCCCCATTCCCTTTCGTATTTGGAGAACTGCTACTCAATCTAGAAAGTTCTCTCACTCCCTCTGTGAACTTACCACGCAGAGAGGTTGTTCTATTAGATTCAACTCCTCACAATATATTGTGAAGTCAAATGAAAAGGCCACCTGCAGATGTTGTTGGCATTGCCAAGAGCAACCTACTTCCCAAGAAGTGACAGGAACTGTCCAAAGAGGTAAAAATAAGAGCAATGACTTCCCAAAAAAACAGAATGTACTCTATAAAAGTCGTGGTCTAAGCAGCAATTAGAAATAAGCTGGTTTCAGTACAGTGGAAATAGCCTATCAAAACTTGACAAATAGATTATAATAACCAATACATAATCACCCACTACTTTGTAAGACCCTGCTTTATAATAAAGAACCTAAATGTCAACCACTTATTGTAATTTCCTCTTTGGGAATCCCTTAATTGCCTTTATAAGTCAAGGTAACTTGCTAACCATTTTGAAACTCTTACTTCAATTTGAGATCTCCCTGCTCGAGCAGTTTCTCCTTCAATAACCCTGCATTATTGATTATGGATTACTATTGGTGACTCGGTTTCTTTTAATAGCATTCTGTTAGCTTTCATGTCTGTTACTTGAATGTGAATTCCTTGAGTTAAGGACATGTCTTTATTTTTTAATCCTCCAAACCTCAACTCTCCATGTTCCTCACTTACCTCATACCTGGCAACGTACTTGTCTATTCAGCTTATAGTCTAGGCTCAGCAAGCATGGGGGAGGAATGAATGAGCACACTAATTGAATGGATTAAGATGTCGCTTACACAGTGCTACATTGCTTAAGGCCTTTGGGCGCCTTAGGAAAGTGAAACATGGGCATGGCGCTCTCTGCATCAGCAGAACCGTGATCCCTAGTCGGCGTGGATCCTCCCCTGCTCTGGGAGGAAGAAATGAGGAAGCTGCTGTTCCTCAGCAGCACCTGGGTTCTGCTCGAGGTGGCGAGGCATAGGGTATAATCCATCACGCTTGCATTTCTAGAAAACATGGTTCTAAAAGTTCAGTCTGTGTCTTAGTTTCCTACTGTGGCTGTAACAAATTATCATAATTGTTGCGACTTAAAACAATACAATTTTACTATCTTCATGTTCTGTACGTCAAAAATTCAGCATGGGTCTCACTGGGCTAAAACCAAGGTGTTGATGGGACTGGTTTCTCCTGGAGGCTCCAGGGAAGAATCTTTTCCTTGCCATTTTCATCTTCTAGAGCAGGGCTTCTTAACATTTTTTGTTCCATGGCCTCCTTTGCCAGTCAATTGAAAGCCATGGACCCCTTACTAAGTCCACACTATACTGCGTATTATTTAATAAATATATCACAAATAATTCCGTGTCTTAATTAATAAATATATCACACCTGCACTAACATATCCTCACAAAAATGTTTTTCTTTTATTTCAATTCAAGCTCATGGACCCCTTGTTAAAAACGCCTACTCTAGAGGCTACCCACATTTCTTTGCTTGTGGCCCCTTCTGTCTTAAAAGCCAACAGCAGTAGATTGAGTATTTCTCTGTACTCCTTTTAATGTTGTCATGCTGTCACATTTCTCTGTCTAACTGCAGCTGGGAAGGTTGTCCGGTTTTAAGGATTTCTATGATAGCAACAAGCCCACTCAGATAATCCAGGATAATTTCCCCATTCCAAGGTCCTTAACTTAGTCACATCTGCAAAGTCACTTTTGCCATGTAGGTGACATAGTCTCAGGCTCTGGAGATTAGGGCATTAGGAGATTAGGAGAATAGACTTCTAGGGTCATTATTCCCCCAACCCCAGTGTGGTGGTTTGGAGCTCTATGTACCCCAGAAAAACATGTTCTTAAAGTTAATCCATTCCTGTGGGTGTGGACCCATTGGAAGTAGGACCTTTTGATGAATCTACTTTAGTTAAGGTGCCACCCACCTCATTCAGGATGGGTCTTAATCCTATTACTGGGGTCCTTTATGAAGAGAATGAATTCAGACATGAGAGAGAGAAAGTCATGGAAGCAATAGCAGAAATCAATGACACCTGGAAGAGAAGAGAGAGACCAACAGACACTGCCCTGTGCCTTGCCATGTGGCAAAGGAGCCAAGGATGACCAGGAGCCAGTCTTAGGGAAAAAAGTATCACCTTGATGATGTCTGGATTTGAACATTTTTGCAGCCACAGAATTGTAAGCTAATAAATTCCCACTGTTGAAGCCAACCCATTTCATGGTGTTTTCTGGAGAAGCCCCAGAAACTAAAGCACCCAGGCTACAAAGATTTACCTGAAGTCTTTCATCTGGTGTCTCAGGTCATGTCTCCAGAGATTCTGAGTCAGTAATTCTGGAGCGAGGTAAGGAAGCTGTCTGCTTTTATACCACATGCCTCAGATGACTCTAATGCAGGTAGTCTAAGGCCATGCTTAGAGAAACTCTTGTCTAGCACATATAAGGGGATTTCAGTCCCATGATTTCACAGGGTGTTCACAGGGCCCTTTGGAGATAGGGGGTAGGAAGGCTCAGACCTATTTTATGAACCAGAACTTGAGTCTAGTCCCATGTTACACATAAGGCATCTGGCATTGGGGCTAGAGTCCTCAGCCACCAAGTCCTGTGCTCCTTGCGAGCAAGAGTGACCACTGAAATTCACTGGAAGTGTCCACATTGCTCCTCCCCAACATGTACAGGAAGAAGGAAGCAGACTGCACTGGAAGCCACTCTGTAGCCACAGATGGAGAAGCACAAATTGTTGTAGTTTCTCATGCTATCTGACTAATACTGGGACCACCTCCCACGGGACCATCTCCCACAGCATCACCTCCTGCAGGATCACCTCCCATGGGACCACCTCCCTAGGACCATCTCCCACAGCATCACCTCATGCAGGATCACCTCCCATGGGACCACCTCCCAAGAGACCACCTCTTACAGGACCACCTCTCCTGGGACCACCTCTCACAGGACCACCTCCCATAGGATCACCTTCCACAGGACCACCTCCCATGGGACCACCTCCCATGAGACCACCTCTTACAGGACCACCTCCCCTGGAACCACCTCCCACAGCATCACCTCCCATAGGGCCACCTCCCAGAGGAGTCTCCTCAGGACCACATCTCATAGGACCACCTCTCACAGGACCACCTCCCACAGGACCACCTCCCATGGAACCACCTCCCTTGGGTCCACCTCCCACAGGACCACCTCCCATGGGACCACCTCCCACAGCATCACCTCCCATAGGGCCACCTCCCAGAGGAGTCTCCTCAGAACCACCTCTCACAGGACCACCTCCCACGGGACCACCTCTCATGGGACCACCTCCCACAGGAATCTCCCATGGGACCACCTCCCTAGGACCACCTCCCACAGGAATCTGCCTTAGGACCACCTTCCACAGGACTGAGCAGTAGCTGGTGAAGTCTCACCCACATTTACCACCCTGACGCCTGGTACAGAGGCATTAATCCAGTTTACACGTACAGCTTCCCTGTACCTCTTTTGAATTCCCAAGCCCCATAACCTCTGCTTCAGGGGAGAGAATTTATCTGCCGGGAGGGAGGCTTGCTGAGGGATTCCTGTAGGATTCACTTCTGCTGCAGACGCTGATGTGTGTGTTTGGGTGCTATGCTTCAATCTAATAACATAATTATAAGTAGGGGGACGCGAAATACTAATTGGAAATTAGAGATGCTCACCTTCTGAAGTCTGGGGAGAATTTGTGTGCTTGTCTGGCTAGTAGGAAAGGATTGTATTTTTTAGATCACTGATTTATCATCGTTAAGGCTCCAGATACAGCACTGTGTGAGTCAGCATCGGAAATGTGCTTCTGCTGTGTGGTTTACCTCTGACTGAAATTGCCTCCAGCTCTGAATGCTAAACAGGCTGCATTCAATTTGGGGCAATTGCCTCCCTACCTGTCCAGGGTTATTTACCTCATTGATTTTCAGGGCAGGTGTTTTAGTGAGATCCTCATAATTATCCCCTTGTGCTAGTGACTATGGATTTGTAATATGGCACTGTGCTGGCCTGAAATAAGGAGAAAGGGAGAGCTGAGGAGGGAGGGCAGCCAGCGTCACCCTCCCCTCTTCTTTCGGACATTGCAAACCCCCTCAGTGGACATGTCCAGACCAAGGTGGACTGCCGTGGCCAGGGGAAGGGCCAACAGGGCAATGGAAGTGGGCAGTTTCCACACTGGCATGGACTTAGGGCCCATATCCCCAAACGCTCCCCTCCCCATCCTGCGCCATGGGGTATGCCCCGTGCCTCTTTGCCGGGCCTGGGGCACAAGCTTGACCCCCTGATTCATCGGGAAGTGGGTGCAGGATCCTCCTAACGCCAGGTCACACGCTCGCACATGCAAACACAATCGGGGCAAGGGGCTCGCTCACACAGACCCTGAGTCCAGGGTCCCAGGGAAGACGTGGGCTCAGATCACCACCTCGGATGACATCACTGAGCATCTTCAGGCACTCGTTCCTAAGTTGAAATTCTTAACATTCTTGACTTTCGTCTCTCTCCAAAGGTAGTGGCATGGTAGCTGCTCACCAAACCCTTTCTCTTCTCTTTCTGGACCCACAGCTAGGACATTCTCCAGCCTTCCTGTAGGAGGGGGTGTCATGCCTGACTAGGAGCAGCAGTGATGGAGTGACTCCCTGGTGGAGCCCAAGAACACCCACCACCACGGCCCACTGGGTTCTCCTCCCCTCTCTGCCCATTCCGTGGGTGAGCACAGCAAACCCACATTAGACTTCCCGTGAATAAGGGATGGATCTAGATAGCATCAAGCCCCTGAGATGTGGGAGTTGGCCGGTCAGAGCACCAAGCATTCTCTGAACTAATACACCCCCCAGCCGGAAAGTCAGGCCCCCACGGGCAGGGACATTATCTGCCACATACAGCCCCACCTCCCCGGCACCTAAGCACCTGGCAGGCTTTCAATAGGTATTTTTTTTCTGTGAATGAATGAACAAAGTGCCTGGAAAACTGTCCCCGTGCCCTCTCTTCTTCCTCCCTCCAAACTCTCCAGCACAGAGGTCGTTTCCCCTGTGTGAGCAGAGGGTGATGGACGGGACCTCTCGGGGAGTTTGGGGAGCTGCACACAATTCCCGGGTGACCCTCCGCCTCCACCATCGGCTGGGGCCCCACAGGGCTGGGACAGCCTAGATGTCCATCACCTGCGTTCCCAGCTCCCGCTCAGTGCACCGCCCATAGCAGGAGCTGGAAGGAGTCAATACTACATGAGCCCACAAAGCCCTTTCACATACAGCTGCCCTCCATTTCCCAAGTCTATTTGATTCCTTGGTTCTGACAGTAAGAATTAGGGTAATAAGAGATATAAGAGATACAGAGTTATCTGAATCTGAAAGATAAAAAAAAAAGAGAGATGAAAAGAATTAGCCCAATCGTTTCAGTTCCTAAGTTCAGATAGTAAGATTTTTGGTCATGAGGACTGATGATGAGGGTTATTGTGGCTTGTTCATTCCATCTTTACAAAAATCCTGTAAGGTATCAGCATCCATGTGATAAATGACAATATCCCTTCAGAAACGGCGAGTGATTTTCCCAAGGATGCCAGCATGTGAATTACAAAGCCAGACCTGGAATTCTCTCTCTCTTGCTCCTCCCGACCGAGACCTGAGAGACCACCAAAAATAGCAGCTGCATGCCCTGGATCTTCTCAGAAAGCTCTTATTGTAAACCGTGTGGCCCATTTTCCTTGTAGGTGCACCAGAACATGTTGGAGGCTTGTACCCACTCTCATGTGGAGAATGCAGTTTGCACTTATCTAAGGCACAGCCAGGCAGTCACGGCCAGCTCATTGTGCCATCCGCCACTTCACACCCTGACAGCTCTCGACCGACTGCAGCCCCCTCCCCGCCGCATCCTGCTTCTCACCAGCGGAGCTCCCACCCCCTCTCCCTGGCCTCCCAGCACCTGGGAGACACAGGGACCTTGGGGGAGGCATTTCCTCAACTCCTGCCCCCCCCCCCACCCAGGCTTCCAGGGCCCAGCAGGAAAGGAGAGAGGAAAATACAAGGCTGGCAGAGATGCCAAACCAGGGGGACCCCCAGCATGACCCAGCATCTCACTAAACACCACCTGAAGTGTCGACAGCATAATTGACTTCTGCGTTGGAGAAAATATAGGCCAGCACTTCAGCGCAACAAGAAGAAAGCACGGCCATCAGGGTGGAAGACAGAAGGGAAGTAATTACAAAATATAGATTAAATAACCATCAGATAACAGGCTGAGTAACAAGCTTCAACACATGGAGATAAAGGAAAACAATCAAGTCGATGGGTTGTAACAGGTTCCCCAAACTTGTCACAAGGTCCCCTCCCTCCTATTTATTTGTGAGACAGGCAACATGCTCTGTTACCAGGGAATCTGTCTTCTCTCTTCTCCACTCAACACACACTGCCGCTGTCAGGGGCTGCCACATATTCAGAGAGCCGGGACTGCTCTCTGCTGCAGCTGGCCCAGGCTGACAAGAGCTAGGGGTCCCGACGGGGTACTTTGAGAGCTGGCAGGGCAGAGTCAGACCGCTTGAGGGTGTTTCCCAGGACATCCTCTGGAGGCCTCATGGGGAACATCTCAGCCAAATGGGCTTGGCCCAACCCTCTCAGAGCTTTGCCCCGCCTCCCCTGGGCAACATCACCACCAGGAGACCTGGGTCTGAGCTTATTCTGCTTGTCCGCTGCCAACATTGGGCACGTCAGTCAACCCCTTGGGCCTCAGCCATCTCATTGGCAAGACAAGAATGCCACGCGATGAACTTTAGAGCCACGAAGCTTTCGAACAGCAGGGAGCAGGCAGCACATCCTGCCCCTGTCTGCTCAGTGACCGAAGCCCTCCTGCTTGAACCCAGCGTGGGGACACGGGCTCTCATCAACAAGTTCAGGCTACTTAACCTGCCTAAGCATCACCTGAGCTTCCCCCAAAGCCTGGCTGTCACCCCTGCTTTGCTGCACTTCTTCAGACCTGAAGCAGAAGTTTGCCAGCCCTCTTTGGCCTCTTCCTTCATCTTCCTCTTGAGGGAACAGGAGGCAGAGCTGCAAGAGGCCAGGGACAGGGTGTTGGGAGCTCAGTGTGTCTCCCAGAGTTCCTGAGTATATCCAGAGGGGGAAACTGAGGCCTAGACAGGTGGCGTGACTCATCCCAGCTTTCACACTTGCTAACTTGGGACTTTGTGCAAATCACTTTCCATCCTGAGATTCTGTTTCTTTACCTAAAAAGTAGGTCTAACACCACCTGCTCACAGTGTTTTGAGAGGAAAAATAGGAAATCTATCTATAACACCTCACCCGTGCTAAGTATTTCAAAAGTGATGGTATCCTACTATAGACTTACTGTGGTTCTAGCAATGGAAGAAATTTTATCATTGATACGGAGTCAGTGGCCTCTGGAGGTGCTGAGGGCAGGGAGAAGGACAAAGAGGTGTAAAACGGGGGCAATTTCAGGACTTCAAATTGTCCTGAATGACATTGCGAAGACAGATACAGGACATTCTATATCCTGCCATAACCTCCGGAATGGAGAGGGCGAGAGTGTGAACTACAGTGTAAACTATTATCCATGCTGAGTGGCAGAGCTCCAAAATGTGTTCATCAATTGCAATCAATGTACCACACTAAAAAAGAAGTTATTAATGTGGGAAAAGTTGGAGGTGTGGGGAGTGGGGCATACAGGAATCCTCTTTATATTTTTATGTAACATTTTATGTAATCTATGTATCTTTTAAAAATAAATAAAATATATATTTAAAGAAAAAAAAGGTGATGGGCGTTTTTAATACCACGGCTCTCATGACTGATGAGTGGCCAGCCTGAAACTGCAACCTGTGTGTCCTGATTCCCAGACCCATATTCTTCCTCCTATCATATGTTCTTCTGGAAATAAATGGCAGCTCCCTCCCCCTTAGACACTGACAAACAGAGAGCTCGGGCAGGAGCCAGAGCACTAACGGATAAGGACTGGGACAGGGTACTGGGGCAGACCTGGGCTCTCAGGCCAGCTCGCCAGGGCCTGCGTCCTGCTCTCACCTGTTGAACAAGGACGAGAACATCCGCCTCCTCACCTACCCAGGAGATGAACTTCCTGAGGAGCCTCCACAGCAAAAGCCTTGCAATCTGGAAAAAAAAAAAGTCTGGTCCAAAGGGAAGGTCTGTTACTCTAGGGGGTTTCCAAACTTTGTGCAGTCATGGGGTCAGAGTAGATGACAGTGAAGGGGTGAATATTACAGTGCGCAGCCCGTGGGGGATGCTTCTCCTAGGGAAGGCTGACACAGGCAAAGAGAGGTCCGCTCGAGGTCGTGCGGGCTGGTTGCAGTACCTTGACTTCCTGGGGGCCTCCTCGGGGCATGGGAGCCTGATGGCACCCGGAGCAGGGAGGAGAGCCATGGGCAGGTTCCCAGCTGGGTTTGTTTGCCTGCTGAAACCCCTTCTGCTACAGTCCTACTCATCGAAGCAGCTTTCATCTGTCAGAAAGGGCAACTTTGCATAATAAATTACATTGGTGTAATCAAATATTTCCATAGTTTGAATTAGGTCTAATTTGTTGCCCTCAAGAATTTTCTCCTCCTCCCCAGCAGGGCTGGCTGCCCCTCCTGGCCCTGACCCCTGTCTCCTCTGCCAGGAGTGTGCCCCGACTGGGGAGACCCAGCCTGAGCCCCGACACCTGGCCGGCCACACTTGGAGTGCTTTGTTGGACCTGGTGCTGACCGCATGCAGTGCTGTTTCCGCTAACGCGCTCAGAGATCGTCCCAAATCAGTGTTACCCAGTTCTTACTGAAAGCCGCAAAGTCTGCAGTTTGATGGCCGGAGCATGACTGATTTAGCTCTATTAATGGAGCAGGTTGGAACAGACTCTCAGCCACATTCTCACCTGGGCAAGTCACTTTGTCCTGAGCCTTCTGTAAAAGGGAGCAGGCGACACCTGCTTTTCTACCTCACAGGGTGGCTGTACGGCTGAAATCATCCTAGCTTGGCCTCACTTGATTTACTCCTCAGAGCCACTCATTGAAGCAGGAAAACAATCCCCATGCACAGATGAGGAAACTGAGGCACAGAGAGTCCGAATGACTTGTGCAGGGTCTCCTAGGTAAGTGACATGGCTGGGAAGGTCACAGCTCAGAGAAGAGAGGTGACGAAAGCAGTCCAAAGTGGAAAAGCCCCTGCAGGCTACCCCGCAGGGGTCAGATGGCCCGGGGGTCTACAGACAGGGCCGAGCCTGCCACACGCCCCCGTGGATGCCTCGCTGCACAGCCGAAGAGCGCCCAGGGGCTCCTGATCGCACTCCGAGGGCACGTGATCCCGAGAGGGTGCGGCTGGGCCGTGGCCCTGGCACTGCCTCTGCGAGGGCCCCGTCCCCTGCAGGTCATCGCCCCTTCTCTGCATGCTGCCCCCTAAATACAGACCCCACTGCCCTTTTCCCACAGCATGACCACTGCTGCCAGTGTGTACGTCTCCGTCCAGAAACGCACACCTTCGCACCCGTGCTTCCACCACGATGCTAACCCCGAGCTTAGCAGGAGAGACGGTGAGCGGGTGCACACTGAGTCGAAAGGAATTTCCTCAAAGCAGAGACACGAGATGCCCCACTTGAGGACCCCTTCCCCTGGGGCTGTGAGGAGGCAGTCCAGCCCCTGACGGGCCACCCAGGTGGGCTCAGAGTGGCACACGACCTGGTCACAGGCAGGTGCTAAAAGCGGGTCCCCACCCTCCAAGGACAGGCCCCTCCATCTGGCATGCCGCTGGCTGTGGTCATCTGAGTAGGCAAGAGCCGGGGCTCAAGTGTCTCCACGTGAAGGACAGGGTGGGCACTGCCTCGGCCTGCGCCTGAAGGGTGTGGCTCAGGCCAAGGCAGAGGAAGGGAAACTCCAGCCCGCCCTCACCTAAGCAGGCAAGGCTGCAGCACGGGCCAGCGCCCAGACCCCTCTAACCAGGCAAGGCTGCAGCATGGGCCAGCGCCCAGACCCCTCTAACCAGGTGAGGCTGCAGCACGGGCCAGCGCCCAGACCCCTCTAACCAGGTGAGGCTGCAGCACGGGCCAGCGCCCAGACCCCTCTAACCAGGTGAGGCTGCAGCACGGGCCAGAGTCCAGACCCCTCTAACCAGGCGAGGCTGCAGCACGGGCCAGCGCCCAGACCCCTCTAACCAGGCGAGGCTGCAGCATGGGCCAGAGTCCAGACCCCTCTAACCAGGCGAGGCTGCAGCACCGGCCAGCGCCCAGACCCCTCTAACCAGGTGAGGCTGCAGCACGGGCCAGCGCCCAGACCCCTCTAACCAGGCGAGGCTGCAGCATGGGCCAGCGCCCAGACCCCTCTAACCAGGTGAGGCTGCAGCACGGGCCAGCGCCCAGACCCCTCTAACCAGGTGAGGCTGCAGCACGGGCCAGCGCCCAGACCCCTCTAACCAGGTGAGGCTGCAGCACGGGCCAGAGTCCAGACCCCTCTAACCAGGCAAGGCTGCAGCACGGGCCAGCGCCCAGACCCCTCTAACCAGGCGAGGCTGCAGCATGGGCCAGAGTCCAGACCCCTCTAACCAGGCGAGGCTGCAGCACGGGCCAGCGCCCAGACCCCTCTAACCAGGTGAGGCTGCAGCATGGGCCAGCGCCCAGACCCCTCTAACCAGGCGAGGCTGCAGCACGGGCCAGCACATCAGGCCCAGACCACCTCTAACCAGGCAAGGCTGCGGCACGGGCCAGAGTCCAGAACCCCTCTAACTGGGTGAGGCTGAGGCAGGGGCCAGCACACTGCAGCCCCGGACCCCTGCCTGACCTGCCAGGGGAGCTGCCCTTCCTACTCATGCAGCTGCCCCGCCTCGGGGCTGGGAATCAGGCCCG
The DNA here is from genome assembly GCF_030445035.2 of Dasypus novemcinctus. Taxonomy (NCBI): domain Eukaryota; kingdom Metazoa; phylum Chordata; class Mammalia; order Cingulata; family Dasypodidae; genus Dasypus; species Dasypus novemcinctus. The sequence continues at coordinate 45,007,129 of NC_080699.1, read as the reverse complement.
GGCGGCCACTCAGCGTGTTCCAGCCATGACCTGCAGAATATTACCTTCTTAAAAATAAATCCTTCAGGCTCGGCTGAAAACAACCTCCTAAAAGCAGCAGGAGAAATTGGACACTTTATTTCAGTGGCTAAACAGCTGGGCCGCTGAATCACTGGAAAAAAGTGCTCAATTCGGCAATTCCCACCCTGGACTGGGAGTCAGTGACCAGGGCTATCCTGAGGGGGCGGGGGGCTGCCAGGCCCCTCTGAGCTGCCCTGTCCACTGCTTCTAACAAAGAGCAAAATCCACAGGGCAGGCCCTGCAGCCCCCGTGCTCTCCAGGAAACCGCTAATTACCTCCACCAGTCAAATCATTCCCTAGAATTTTCCCAGAGGTCACTTCAGCTGTCCAAGATCCCCCAAACACTGCCCACTCATCTTTCTTGAGGGAGCATTAACCCTGATCTATCTTACTGAAGATTTTTCAATCTGTAAGACATGGTTGACGAAAACCTCTAGGACCCAGTAAATGAATTATCAATACTACTCATTTAGGTCATTAGTGATTTAGGATAAAAAGGCCCAATAAGATGGTTTCCCTGGACCACTTCTCCTGGGTTATGAGTCTACGCAGCATCCTCTCTGTGCATTGAAGATCACCAGAGCTTCCATTTGCACAGGCTGCTGTGTTGTCAAAGATCCTCTCCAAACACCACGTGTTTTCATCCTCACAACAACCCGGAGTTTGAGCCTTAGGCATCAAGTTCTAGTCACCACTCTGCCCTTGCTCTGGAAAGTTCTGGAGAGGATTCTATAGCACTGAGCTGACATTATCTTCACCTCACCCTGTGCTTGAAGGTCTTCAGCCCATGTGCTCACCCAAGCCCCCCATGCACCCATCAACCCTTTATATTTGGGTGCATTTCAGAGGGGTCATTGCATAAAAGCAACCCCATACCCTTGTATCCTGGCTTCTCAGATAAGAGGCAAAGGAAAAATCTCTACCTAGTAGGATGTGCAATTTTTAAATTAAAAAAATATATATTATGACTTCTGCTTCTGAGTTGTATATATCAGGTCATGAATGCTGCAATAACTGGAATAAGCAGGCTAACTAGAAAAAAGGAAAATTACAAAAATACGTTCTTTAAGGCATCAGAGAGTGATGAGAGGAGCTAGAATTACTGAGAGGGAAGGATCCTTCCAGGTTAGCTGAGGACATAAGCCACTGACCGCAAGTCAATGACAGGGATTGGCCCAGCCCCACTGGAAGAAAGAATAACTCTCAACGTACTCAGCAGGTGCACAGGGCTGGAGCCACAGGTAGGATGCTTGAGGTGACTCCAGCACACATGTGTCTCTGTCATGGAGTATTTGCTGAGTTCAGGGTGGGGATGGTGGATGCAGCTCAGAGCTGGCTAGAGCTTGTTCCTAGGGATTGGGGACCGAAACATAAAGGGAAGCATCCTGCAGATGTCTTGCTCTACTCAGGAAACAAAGGCCAGATGGACAGACGGGGACCTGCCAGTCTCTCCTCAAAATATTTTCTAGAATTTGAGTCTTTGCAAATGACTGCCATGACTTTGGCATTGCAGTTCTGATTCTGCCTACCTGGAGTCAGGTCAGATGCCACTGGTTAAGGGCACTCCTTCATCAGATGGCCCTCACTCAGACACCAGCCCCCAAGTTCAGGATCCCAGGGCCACTTCACTTCTGACCACCTGGCTACAAATTTAGGGGTTTCTACCACCCCTTCTTGTTCCATAATTCACTAGAAAGACTTACAGAACTCAGGAAAGTACCATAGCGGTGATTACAGTTTTATTATAGAAAAAAAAAAATACAAATAAGGCATATCAGGTGAGGACTGGGAAGGTCTCAAACACCAGCTTCCATGTCCTATCCACGTGGAGTCAGAACACGTCACCCTCTTCCAGCACAGGAGTGATACATCTTATCAGTCAAGAAGCTCACCCAAGCCTCGAGCATCCACCATTTATACAGGGTTTCATTATGTGACTGATGGAGTCAATTTCCACTTCATTGAACTCAGTCTCCAGCCCCTCTCCACAACGTGAAGATGTGGCTCAAAGCCCCAACCCTGAGTCATCCCATCAAGCGGGTTCCTGGGTCCACCATGAATAACAAAAATCCCTCCTATCACAGAAATTCCAAGGGCATAGATGTTCCCTCTCAGAAACCATGGACAAAGACCAGCCAAGTTCTTTATTAGATTACATGCTTCCCCCTGGTCTTTGACCACAGTTCCTTCGTCTCATTCAATCATTAATCATCAGTCCAGTCCATCATCATATCATATGACCAAAACTTCTCCCAGAGCAGGATGGCTCAGGGTTTCAGGTTTGCGTTCCCCCTCACCAGGTTCCTCAAGCAGGAGGGGTCCAGCAATACGTGCTTCTCTCCCTCAGATATCTGGAGCCAATATTGTCCTCTTGCTCTGAGCATCTCTTGAGGCATTAGTAAACTATTGAATTTACCTCATTGCAAGACCCACTTTTTTATTCCTTTACCCTCACCTATATCACAACTGGAAGGCTGGAGTCCTGGGCTTTGAAACTCCTTGGAAGATAACCTGGAAACCCCAGTTTTTAGGCTGAGGGGATGGAGAACTGCCATGAGGTAAGAACAAGGGCAAACCAGAGATGGACTGAGTTTCCGGTTTTTCTTCCTTTGCTTTCAGTCCATCTGCTTATATTTAAAATATGTATCTTCTCCACAGCATATAGGTACATTTTGCTTTTTTATCCAGTCTGACAATCTGCTTTCAAATTAAAATGGTTAGTCTGTTTATGTTGATTGTGATTATTCATATGATTAAGCATAAATCTATCCTCTTGCTGCTTGTTTTCCAATTGTCCCTCTGTTTTTTTTCCCACTATTGCTCCTTTCCTGCTTTATTTTGGGTTAATTGAATCTTTGTCAGGATTCCATTTTATTTCCTTTGCTGGCTGTTAAGCTATACCTCTTTATTATCATCTCAGTGGTTACTCTGGGGATTACAATAGTCATCCTTATCTTTTCACAGGCTAATTAGAGTTAATATTGTTCCACTTCACAACTGACACGTCAACCTTCTCACTTCATACTTCACACATGTAAAAACTTTAAAAGGGTATCGTTTCCCTTACCTGCCTCCATCCTTTGTATTATTGTTGTTATATCTTTTACTTCCACATGTGGTAAAACCTCCACCTTATAGTGGTATTATCTTTGCTTTGAACAGGTCATCTGTATATTAAGAAAATTAATAGAAAAAAAAGATACGTTTTACTGACCCACACATTTAACATCTTTGCTCTTCATTTCTTCCTGTAAATCTAATTTTTAACCAGATATAATTTCTCTTCAGCTTGAAGAACATTCTTTATATTTCTTCCATTGCAGGTCAGCTACAAAGTTTTCTGAGAGAACATCTTTATTTTACCATCATATTCAAATTTTTTATGGATTTAAAATTTGAGGTTGAAAACTTTTCCTTGTTTTTCCTTTCAGTTCTTTAAAGATGTTGCTTTATTACCTTCAGACCTCCATAGTTTTTGATGAGGAATCAACAATCACTCATTTCACAATCCCCATGTATGTAATGGGTCTGTTTCCTTAGGATGTTTTTAAGATTTCATCAGCATCTTTGTTTTTCAGGAGTTTGATTATGATTTCCTTGGGTTTGGTTTTCCTTATACTTGTAAAGATTACTAGGCTTCTCATCTACACACTGATGTTTTCCTTCAAATTTAGCAAATATTTCACCATTTTTTTCTTCAAATATTTTTGTCTGCCACATTCATATTATCCACTGCTTTGGGGACTCCAACTACAATGTGTGATATTGCCTCACAGTTTAGTGACATTGTTAGTTTTATTCTATTTATTTTTCTCTGTCCTTCAGCTTGCATAATTTACATAAATCTGTCTGTGAACTTATTAATTATATTTTCTTCCACTTCCACGGAATGGGACACATTACACAGATGTATTCAATGTGCAAAGATGTGTACTGCTGTTTAGTCCATTCGGTAAAATTTTCATTGCAGTCGTTCTACTTTTAAATTCTGAATAACTTTTTGATTCTTATTTATAATTTCTAAATAGTCCCTAAACAGACTTCTACAAGCTCCCCATACAACTATCTCTACTTCAGGCTTCTGCTGAGTCTTAATTAAAAAATTAAAAAATAGCCTCAATATGACTTAATTTGTTATTAAGTTGAAATCAGCCCTTTACCCTCCTGCTTAACAGAGGAAAAGGAGAGCTCTAATGTGAAGAATGAAACATCACCTAGAGTATCCATATCTCTTTTATAGATAATATGTGGCATACAATGAAAGAATATCACTAGACACACAGGAGACGTGTGTGTGTGTATATATATATAAATACACACACACACACATATATATACACATATATATGCAGAGAGAGAGAGAAACAGACCAATGATTCAGATATTAGAGTTAGCAGAAAAACTTTCCAAAAACTCTGACTAAAAATGTTAATAGAGGAAAAGATAGACAATGTAGAGGAAAACATAGACATTTTGACATGTGTAATTGGAACCTACAACAAAGCGAAAATATGAAATCTGAGATTAAGAACTTAATTGGTAGGTTTAAGAGCATATTGAACACAGCAGAACACAAGATTAGTGAACTCTATGAGAAGTCAGAGGAAAGCACACAGGGAAAAAAGAATGGAGAACGCACCCAAAGATCAAGAGACATGCAGAACATATTTGATAGGTCTAAAATGTGTATAATTGAAGTATCAGAATGATAAGAATTATAAAATGCAGCAGAAAAATATTCAAAGAGATAATCATTGAAAACATTCCAAAACTGAACAACGACACACAGAAGTAAGATACTTAGCAAACTTCAAGCTGAATAAATACCTAAAAGTTCATTCCTTGGCATTTAATAATCAAACTACTTGAAAAATACCCAAAAAAAAAAAATTCTTAAAAAACAGGAGTAAAAAATATACCCTCAAAGAAGCAATAATAAGGTGAAACCTAACTTCTTAAGAAAACCAACTGAAACCAAATGAAAATGGAATATTATTTTTTAAGTGCCTAAAGAAAAAGTGAAAATCCTGAAAAATACAGGCGAATTTTTAAAAGAAAATGTTTGGATTAAGCAAAATGTGGTAAATAAGAATGACCAGCATATCTTAATTGAAGTAAATACTAAAGAGAATTGGTCAGGTTGAAAGAAAACATACTTGTTGGAAACACAGGACTGCATAAATAAGTGAAGATAACTAAAAAGGGAAAATATAAAGGTAAATTCAAGTTGATATCCACAGTACAAAGTAAAAATAGTGTTAACTTATAGAGCTTAAAATATATGTAGAATTAATATAATAATAATTTAAAAGGGCAGGAGGGACAAATGGAGTCAAAAATTCTAACATTCTAGTAACATCAGTAAAGTGGTAAAAGTAATAATTTATATTAGATGGTAAGAAGTCAAAAGTGTATATTGTACTCTCCATGGTAACTATTAAAAGAATAATAAAAGAAGGTATATATATATATAAAGATGATAGGGAAAAGAGAGTAATAAAAAATAAAGGATTTATTCAAGAAATAAATCCTTTATGAAGGATTTACTCAAGAAAGGAGAGAAAAATGAACTGAAGTTATTTGTCCAAAGAGGAAATTAATAGCAGCTATAAATCCACCCAAATTAGTAATAACATAAAATGTAAATGGAGTGCTGGTAATATTGTTTCTTATTCTGGAGGCTCATTACCCAGTTGTATTCAGTGTGTGAAGATGCATACTTTTCTTTTGTATTCCATCCATAATTTAACAGTTTTTCTAAGGGAGTATATTTATATACATTCTGGAAAGCTGTATGGCAAAATGCCAAAGGTAATGGAAAAAGGGCTTATGGAAGATACTGCTATTCTTGTTTATGTATCTTTTCTAATATTTTAATAATGAACATGCATACGTTGCAGAGTTACCAAAAACTCAAATATTTTAAAGTCAATGGAAAATAAATAAATGCCAAGATGGCAGTGCCAACGTCTGCCCCTTCCCCTCTCCTAAGTTTCCCATTCTCGACCTCTCATGCTGCATCTACATGTAACGTTCACCCCGTCCCTGCATCTGTCAGCTCGCCTGAGTTCCAAGCTCTGAGCAGAAACTGAAATAAAGTAGATTGGAAATGTAAGGTTCTCAGCTATTGAGGAGCTGGGGAAGATACTTGCACACCTGTTCTTTCTCTTTTCTTCCCTCCTCTACCCCACCTCAACAAATCCAGTAGATGCCTGTGCAGCATTGGTATCCCGCAGCGCAGCTCTTTCCGTGGGCCCTTCTGTTCCAAATGCGATAGGTGCAGCTCTGGGGTGGGCTTCCCGGATGCAGAAATACCCTGGGGGAAGCCGCAAGTAGGGGCTGGGGGGCAAAGGGAAAGGAAAAGAGGTTTATTTTCTGGTCTTTCTCATGGCCTGGAAACTACTGGAAGTTATTTAGAATGCCCCACTGACTAGGGTACCTGGAATTTTCTTCAGCCTAAGGAAGGGCGTTAGCCTTTGTGAGCTGTATGTCTCTCTGTCCAGGTCATGGGCTCAAAAAAAGATCTGACAACTACAAAGTGCGCAGAGCAAAGTGCAGCTGCAGGGACAAGCTCCAAGATGGCCAAAGTCAAGTACACCTATTGCTTGTCCCACCAGTACCCCAATAACTCCTACCAGCAACACTGTATCAACTTGAACAATCAGATGAGAAGAAATGTGAAGGGGGAGTGATTTGAAAGCTACGGGTGCCCCACACATGACTCATCCTAGTTAAATTCATGCCCCACCCCTGAAACCTACTTCTCCTTGGGTGTTCTTTTTAATGCCATTCTCCCAAGCTGCCCCCATGTTCTCGGCCCCCTCTCAGGCGCAGTTCCAGCTGGGCACGCGTTCCTGCAGAGCCCCGGAGAGAGCTCCACGTCGCTCTCCTTCTGCTTCCCCACAGTCTTCGTCACCTCCCACACACCCTTTTGTCAAGCCAGCCCCAAGAAATCTCAGCTCTTTCATGCCAACGCCGTTTCCAAAGCCCTGATGGTTCTGTATGACGTGGAGCATGAAGGCATGCCACTCGGGCTGTCGCCGTGGGGTCCCGCTGCCGCCACCAGCCGCACTGCCTGCCTCCTTGCCCCAAGCACAGCTGCAAGGAATTTCTCTCCTCCGTGAAGACGCCGTGCGATCTGGCACCTCCACGTCTTGGCATGTGCTCTTTGCTTTGCCTGTTGCAGCCCCTCAGCCTTCTTCCAGATGCCGAAATATTTGGGTATCCTTTCCCAGGTCAGAGCAATTGCTCTGCAAGACTTTGCACACACACACCTCAGTTTCTAAACACTTCGTCAGTTTCTAAACATTTATTACGTACTGGAATACCATGCCAAGAGGCCGTAAGCACCTCATCCAATTTAATGCCCACAGCAATCTGCTCGGCCGATACAGTAATTATCCCCATTTTACTGAAGAGAATGAGACGGGGGAATTAGCTTACCCAGCGTCTGCGTGCAGACACAGGGCTGCGCTGCTCCGTCCTCCAGCGCTGGCTCCCCTGAGTGCCTCTGAGCTCACAGGGGATGGGGGCCCCAGCTAGGGCCAAAGCAGTCATGACCCGTGACCGCGGCGGCCCCACTTTGTTTAGGGAGGGTTATGGGGGATGTGGTGCATCGGAGATAATTCATCTCAAGTCCTCATTACGCCCCGACGACCCAGAGATGAGCCAACGCGGTGCCTGTCCCCGGCCTCGGGCCACGTCGCCATCCCGCTGAAGAGGCGCTGGAGAAGCAGGTGCAGGGGAGAGGAGCCTCAGCAGGCACGGAAGCAGCAGAGCCCGAGCGAGGGCTGGAAGTGGCCTCCCTGCAGCCTCAGCCTTGTGGGGGGGAGTCCCAGCCTGGACCTGCTGCCTTCCACACCCTTCTGTGTCCCGTCTGGACCTCCACTTGTCCAGGCCTCCCGGGCGTGAGCAGACTGCCCCTCGGCAGGCAGCGAGGGGCGGTGGTGGGAGCGGGACTGGGGCAGTGACCCGGAGCAGCAGGGACAGCCGGGGTCGCCCCTCTGCTCTAACCTTGAGTCTCCCTGAGAAGGGGCAAGGGTCAGGCAGCTGGGAGGACGCACAGGGGCCTCTGTTCAAGAGCTGAGGCACGAGGGAGCGGAAGGGCCCTTCTCCCTGGCAGAAGACTCATTCCCTGGGCGTTCTGCACATGGCCCTGCGGCCGTGAGCTGCAGAACCACCGCGAGCCTCTTTGCACGCCACCAGCTAAGTCGGGGAGCCTGGGTGCGGGCACGCTGGACCAGACGGCCGGCAGCTACGCCCCGATCCAACGCCCCTAGCTGTGTGACCCGGAACAAGCACAGGACCCTCTCTGGGCCTTTGCTTTGCCTCTGAGAAGTGGGTAACAGCTGCGCCTTCCTTGTGGGGCTGTTTGGAGGATTAATTTTTTTTTAATTATTTATTTATTATTATTTTTTAATTACATTAAAAAAAAATATGAGGTCCCATTCAACCCCACCGCTCCCGCCCCCCACTCCCCCCACAGCAACACTCTTTCCCATCATCATTACACATCCATTGCACCTGGTAAGTTCATCTCTGAGCATCACTGCACCCCATAGTCAATGGTCCACATCATAGCCCAGACTCTCTCACGTTTCATCCAGTGGGCCCTGGGGGGATCTACAGTGTCCCGTAATTGTCCGTGAAGCACTATCCAGGACAACTCCACGTCCCAAAAACGCCTCCACATCTCATCTCTTCCTCCCGTTCCCCACACCCAGCAGCCCCCATGGCTACCGTTCCCACACCCATTCCACATTTTCTCTGTGGACATTGGATTGGTTGTGTCCATTGCACACCTATGTCAAGTGAGGGCTTAGATTCCACATGGGTACTGGATGCACTCCTCCCGCTTCTAGTTGTAGACACTGTAGGCTCCATGTTGTGGTGGTTGACCTTCTTCAACTCCATGTTAGCTGAGTGGAGTAAGTCCAATAAATCAAAGTGTAGGAGCTGAAGTCTGTTGAGGCTCTGGGCCTGGGTGTCATATTATCAGTCCAGAGATTCAAATCCCCTACATATATCTTAAACCCAGCACCAACTACAATTCCAATAAAGTAGCATGCAAGTCTTGTGAAAAGAGATCCCCTCTGAGTCCAATTCCATCACGCAGAAACACCAGCTCCAAAGAAGGGCCATCTGTCATGGCAGTGAACCCCTTCTGCCATGACCATAGAACCCGTGGGTCTCTTTATCCCTCAAAAGAACCAATACCTGGGGTTGTATCTACCTTATCTGTCTCTTAGACTCTGTTCAGTTGTACATAGGGGTATTCTTCTGACAACCTCCAGACTCTTTTTTAGAGACTCACAGCCTTATAATCTCATTTCTCCTTTCCATTTCCCCCTTACATTAGGTCAAACCGCTTCCCGAAGTCATGTTATTATATGTAGACAGGAATATTCTGCTGTTCCGCATTGAATCTTTAATTCAAGGTCATTTTCTACTTGCTTCTTCAGCTGGTATGTGGTAGTGATCCCTCGGTGCCAGGGAGGCTCATCCCCGGGTGTTGTGTCCCATGCTGGGGGGAATGCATCGCATCTACACGCTGAGTTTGGCTGTGAGAGTGGCCACATTTGAGTAACATGAAGGCTGTCAGGAGGAAACCCCCAGGCACAATGCTACTCTAGGCCTTGTTCTTATTGCAGGTGTATAGGCTCAAAAGTGTAGCCATTAGTATCAAGAGCCCACTGTTGGGCCCTCCTTCCTTCCTGGTTCTTGCCGTTGCACCTGGAGGATTGCCGCTGCTCTCCCAGGGCCCACAACAGTGACCCCCCGGCCAGGAGCCCAGTACCCCCCAGCTGTTGTTTTTAATTGTTTCCACTATGAGTATATATAGACATTACCATATACCCTGGGCATATGCCCTGTATAACTCCCTGTCAACCATATATATCTTGTCAATAACATCCCTATCAGTATTCCTCCGCTGCCATTGTTGAACCACTCTGTGATCCAAAACTTCCCGTAAAGTGAATCCCAACATAATGTCAGCTTCAGAAGAGTCTTAGATCACCGAAATTCATATATACAATATACAGTATTTCCCCAGGTCCACCATAAAACCTTTTCCCTTCCACAGCAATAATCTTTTAACTTATTCATATCATATTTCCTGAAACTGATGTACAGATTCCGAAACTATAGTTTTCAAACAAGGTGACATTTGTGCTTACTATGTGGTCCATACTTTAGGTTGTACAGTTTTCTAAATTTTTTAGTTATCCTATGTTTTGTCTTATGGTTTTCATTATTAGTCTGTCGTCCCCTATATGTTTTTGGTGTAATATTAGCTGTTTTATATTCATCCTCGTGTACTCTCACATAACTCCTCTTTTGCCCCCTTATTTACCTTTGTTCCATCCATTGCACGTCCATTTCCCCTCCCCTTAGGGCCCACAACGCCTGCCAATCTAATGCCCTGGGAGCCGTCCTTTCTCACGAGAGATACAGTTCACTCCATTCGACGGCACCAGTCCTCCCCAGGATATGGGTCCACCCCACCCAATGGTAGAACCCACCTTGGCAAAATGAGCCTTCAGCTATTCCCTCCGGAGTCCGTCCCGCATCAGACCATACCCCCTGAGCGTCCTAACCAGGTAACCCTCCTACTTATACTTTGATATGTTTTACTCAACATTTAGTTCTCAATGAACTTCTGACACTCTCCCATGTTCGTATGTTGCCCCTTCCTCCCACCTATTTCTTGGACCATATTACCCCTCTTCCCATCCCCAGCCCCCCTCAAACCCAGAAAACCCCACCCGAAGGTAACCCCTTGCCCCCATTTTGTCCCTTCTTTGTGCTCATACTTACTGCCAGCTCATCACAGATTCCACCCCTGCAGACATTAACTCACATCCTTCCTCCACCCCCCGATTTCCTATAAGCCACTTTTCCAGACTCTAGCTCTCTGAGGCAGTTAACTTATTTCATATCATTGAGGTCATATAGTATTTGTCCTTCAATGCCTGGGTTGCTTCACTCAAAATAAGATTCTAAAGGTTCATCCATGTTATCACGTGCGATTGTAGTATATTGGTTCTTACAGCTGAGTAGTATTCCATTGTGTGTATATACCACATTTTATTGATCCACTCATCTGTTGATGGACATTTGGATTGATTCCAACTTTTGGCGATAGTGAACAATGCTGCTATGAACATTGGTGTACATATATCGGTTTGTGTCCTTGTTTTCAGATCTGATGGGTATATACCCAGCAGTGGTATTGCTGGGTCATATGGCAAACCTATGGATAACTTTTTGAGAGACCGCCAAACTGTCCTCCAGAATGGTTGGATCCTTCTGCATTCCCACCAGCAATGGATGAGTGTTCCCCTTTCTTCACATCCTCTCCAGCATTTGTATTCTACTGTTTTTTTCATGGCTGCCAATCTTATGGGAGTAAGATGGTATCTCATTGTAGTTTTGATTTGCATTTCCCTGATAGCTAGAGATTTGGAGCATTTTTTCATGTGCTTTTTAGCCATTTGTATTTCTTCTTTGGAGAAGTGTCTGTTTAAGTCTTTTTCCCATTTTTTAAATGGGTTGTTTATCTTTTTGTTTTCGAGATATATGAGTTCTTTATATATGCAAGTTATAAGTCTCTTATCAGATATATGGTTGCCAAATATTTTCTCCCATTGTGTGGGTTCCCTTTTTACTTTCTTGACAAACTCCTTTGAGGTGCAGAAGGCTTTAATTTTGAGGTAGTCCCATTTATCTATTTGTTCTTTTGCTGCTCGTGCTTTTGGTGTGATATTCATGAAGCCATTTCCTATTACAAGGTCCTGTAGATGTTTCCCTACACTGCTTTCTAAGGTCTTTATGGTCTTGGCTCTTATACTTAGGTCTTTGATCCATCTAGAGTTGATCTTTGTATAAGGTGTGAGATGGTAATCCTCTTTCATTCTTCTACATATGGCAATCCAGTTCTCCAGGCACCATTTGTTGAATAGGCCATTCTCTCCCAGTTGAGAGGGTTTGGTGGCTTTATCGAATATTATATGGCTATATACATGAGGTTCTATATCTGAACTTTCAATTCGATTCCATTGGTCTGTGTGTCTCTCCTTATGCCAGTACCATGCTGTTTTCACTACTGTAGCTTTGTAGTATGTTTTGAAGTCAGGAAGTGTGATTCCTCCTATTTCGCTTTTCTTTTTCAATATGTCTTTGGCTATTCGGGGCCTCTTTTTATTCCAAATAAATTTCATAATTAGTTTTTCTAGTTCCTTAAAGAAGGCTGTGTTGATTTTTATTGGGATTGCATTGAATGTGTAGATCAGTTTTGGTAGGATAGACATCTTAATAATATTCAGTCTTCCTATCCATGAACAGGGAATATTCTTCCATTTATTTAGGTCTTCTTTGATTTCCTTGAACAATCTTGTATAGTTCTCGATGTATAAGTTTTTTACCTCTTTAGTTAAATTTATTCCTAAGTATTTGATTTTTTTATTTACTATTGTGAATGGTATTTATTTCTTGATTTCCTCCTGATCTTGCTCATTATTGGTGTACAGAAATGCTACTGATTTTTGCGCATTGATCTTATAACCTGCGACTTTGCTAAACTCATTTATGAGTTCTAGGAGCTTTGTTGTAGATCTCTCAGGGTTTTCTATATATAGGATCATGTCATCTGCAAATAATGAAATTTTGACTTCTTCCCTTCCAATTTGAATGCCTTTTATATCTGGTTCTTGCCTCAGTGCTCGAGCAAGTACTTCCAAGACAATGTTAAATAGGAGCGGAGACAATGGGCATCCTTGTCTTGTTCCTGAGTTTAGAGGGAAGGATTTCAGGATTTCGCCATTGTAAGCAATGTTGGCTTTAGGTTTTTCATATATACTCTTTATCATGTTCAAAAAGTTTCCTTGTATTCCGATCTTTTGGAGTGTTTTTATCAGGAAGGGGTGCTGTATTTTGTCAAATGCCTTTTCTGCATCTATAGATATAATCATGTGGTTTTTTTCTCTCAATCTGTTTATATGGTGTATTACATTGATTGATTTTCTTATGTTGAACCATCCTTGCATACCTGGAATATCCCACTTGGTCATGGTGTATAATTCGTTTAATGTGTTGTTGAATACGATTAGCAAGTATTTTGTTAAGTATTTTTGCGTCTAGGTTCATTAGAGAAATTGGTCTGTAATTTTCCTTTCTTGTGGTGTCTTTGTTTGGCTTTGGTACTAGGGTAATGTTGGCATCATAGAAGGAATTAGGCAGTGTTCTTTCTGTTTTGATTTTTTGGAATAGTTTCAACAGGATTGGTGTTAGTTCTTTCCGGAATGTTTTGTAGAATTCACCTGTGAAGCCGTCTGGCCCTGGGCTCTTCTTAGTTGGGAGATTTTTAATGACTGATTCTATCTCTTTGCTTGTGATTGGTTTGTTAAGATCATCAATTTCTTCTTTCGTCAGTATGGGCTGCTTATGTATTTCTAGGAATTTGTCCATTTCCTCTAAATTGTCATTTTTGTTGGAATATAGTTTTTCAAAGTATCCTCTTATGATAGTCTTTATTTCTGTGGGGTCAGTGGTGATATCACCTTTCTCATTTCTTATTTTGTGTATTTGCATCTTTTCTCTTTTTTTCTTTGTTAGTCTCGCTAAAGGTTTGTCAATTTTGTTGATCTTCTCAAAAAACCAGCTCTAGGTCTTGTTTATTTTTTCAAGTGCTTTCTTATTTTCTATTTCATTTAGTTCTGCTCTTATCTTTGTTATTTCCTTCCTTCTTCTTCCTGTTGGGTTACTTTGTTGTTGTTTTTCTAATTCCATCAAAAGTGCAGTTAGTTCTCCAATTTTTGCTCTTTCTTCTTTTTTGATATATGAATTTATGGCTATAAATTTCCCTCTCAGTACCGCTTTTGCTGCATCCCATAAATTTTGGTATGTTGTGTTATCATTATCATTTGTTTCAAGGTAGTCATTGATTTCTTTTGAGATTTCCTCTTTGACCCACTGTTTTTCTAAGAGTGTGCTGTTTAATTTCCAAATTGTTGTGTGAAGTCTGGGTCTCTGTCCCTTGCAAATTTCCAGCTTCACTGCACTGTGGTCAGAGATATTGTTTTGTATGATTTCGATCTTTCTGAATTCATTAAGCCTTTCTTTGTGGCCTAGCATATGGTCAATCTTGGAGAATGTTCCATGTGCGCTTGAGAAAAATGTATATCCTGCTGTGTTTGGGTGTAATGATCTATATATGTCTATTAGATCCAGCTCTTCTAATATACTGTTCAAATGTTTTGTTTCTTTAATGATTCTCTTTTGAGATGTTCTGTCCAGAGTTGATAGTGGTGTATTAAAATCCCCCACTATAATTGTAGATGCATCTATTCTTTCACTTAGTTTTTCCAGCGTTTGCCTCACATATTTAGAGGCGCCCTTGTTAGGAGCATAAATATTTATGATTGTTCGATCTTCTTGACAGATTGTCCCTTTCACTAAAATATAGTATCCTTCTTTGTCTCTCACAATTGTTTCGCATTTAAAGTCTATTTTGTCTGATATTAATATAGCTACTCCTGCCTTTTTTTGGTTGTTGTTTGCTTGTATGATTGTTTTCCAGTCATTCACTTTCAACCTCCATGAGTCTCTGGGTCTAAGATGTGTCTCTTGTAGGCAGCATATAGATGGGTCGTATTTCCTTACCCAGTGTCCCAGTCTGAATCTTTTGATAGGTGAGTTTAATCCGTTGACATTCAGTGTTATTACGTTTAGAGAGTTATTTATGGTAGCCATATTTTGGTTGGATTTGTGTTTGTTATATTTTGTTTGTATTATTTTATTTTCCCCTTCTATTTTTGTCTTTCTTGTTGCTTTTACACTCTCCTCCATCTCTGACTGTCCTGTTTTTTCTTTTCTTCCTGCAGAACTCCCTTAAGAATTTCTTGAAGGGGAGGTTTCTTGTTGATATGCTCTTTCAGTTTCTGTTTATCTGCGAATATTTTGAACTCTCCATCATTTTTGAATGCTAGTTTAGCTGGATAGAGTATTCTTGGTTGGAAATTTTTTTCCTTTAGTACCTTGACTATATCATACCACTGCCTTCTTGCCTCCATCGTTTCAGATGAGAAATCAGCACTTAATCTTATGGAGTTTCCCTTGTATGTGATGGTTTTCTTTTCTCTTGCTGCTTTTAGAATTTTTTCTTTGTCTTGAGCATTGGATAATTTGACAAGTATATGTCTTGGGGTGGGCCTGTTGGGGTTTATGACCAGTGGAGTGTGCTGTGCTTCTTGGATATGTACATCTGACTCTTTCAGTAGATTTGGGAAGTTTTCATTCATTATTTCCTGCAACACTCCTTCTGACCCCTTTCCCTTCTCTTCTCCTTCTGGAATGCCTATAATACATATGTTTGAGCATTTTGCGTTATCATTCAGGTCCCTAAGTCCTATCTGGATTTTTTCTACCTTTTTATTGACCACTTCTACTATCTGTTTGATTTCCAATGCACTGTCTTCCACATCACTAATTCTCTGCTCTGCCTCTTCTAGTCTGCTGATATTTGCTGCAAGTGTATTTTTGATTTCTTGAATTGTGGTGTTCATTTCCATCATATCTGTTATTTTTTTGCGCATGTCTGCAATTTCCCCTCCAAGTGTTGTCTTCACGCTGTTAACCTCTTTCATTACTTCATCAAATTTGTCGGTGATAAATGTTCTGAGATCTTTCATTGCTTGTGCAAAGTCCTGCCCCCCTTCCTGATTTTCAGTTTGTTGATTGGATTCAGCCATGTTTTCCTGATTACTGGTTTGGTTTGTAGATTTTTGTTGCTGTCTTGTCAACATTTTTTCTTGACGGGTTTAATCAGTTCCTTAGCTTCTTTGTCTAGTCTTGGAGATTAATTAGCTGTTGTTTTTGCGTAAGTGTTATATCTTCTCTTTATAAACACAGTTCCCATAACTAAATTTATTTTACTATAAATAGAAAGTAGCATTCTGCACACTTAAATTCTGGGACATATGTAGACATTGCCCACCCCAGGCTACATTGTTGGCATAGGCTCCATCCATTTTTGATATATGTTCACTCTTTATTTCCATGGAGAATTAGAAATTCTCCTAAATGTTCTAAAGGGAAAATTTTAACACACTTAAAATGAAGACATTGATCTCATTATATGAATACCTTCCTTAACTCCATTTTTCTATTCTAGTTCTATTAGCAGTGTCTCTCAACAAATAAGTTACTAGTGCAGTAAAGATAATTCATGGAGTGAGGTAAAGTAAAAGAAAAAAGGAACTAATGACAAAAATATTCACATGATAATATTGTCTTCATATGCCAGATAGCCAAGACAGGATTTGTGAGAATGTTGTAATCTTGTTTCATGCAGGCAAGCACAAGTGGGCAGATTCTTTGAAACACTGGCATCCTGAGAAGAATCATTTTGTTTTATAACAAGTACCTCCATGTTCAGTTCCAGGTGGCATTAGGGAAAATCCATGAGAGCACAGTCCTTGACATCTTTAATAGTCATTGCCTAGAGGTGATATGTGGAGGATAATTGACTATCATTGTTGCTAATTCCACTCCGAGAAATCCATCCAAGACAAACTGCTGTACAATGAATCTACAGCAAGTTCATGGCAGTCAAAACTGGAGGCCCGCGCCACGACTCGGCCTGGCCCGAGCACCAGCTCACCGCGACCGCATCCCGAACACCCCGAGCTGCGAGAGGTGCCGCCGCCGCCGCACCGCGTGCTGGAGGGGACTCAGGGGGCGGGGCTCTGTTTGGAGGATTAAAAGGACTAGCATAGAGGGTAGGCAGGCTAGTGCTGGGAAGATATTGGGTACCACTGTGCTGCGTGCCGTTTATCCTGGAGGCTGGGCCCCACATCTGTTATTGCAGAAGAAAACGCGATGGGCAGGGTAGACACAGGAAAGGGGCGACTAAGGGGCCATTGCTGTGCTTCTCATCCACGAAAAGGCTCAGCTCCCCCTTCGGCCTTCGCGTTGTGCCAGACCCCAGGAGTCCCAGTGCCCCCAGTGCCGTAGGGTGGGGGCTGCCCCGGCCCCCCAGACAAGATGGTGCCGATGAGAGCTGCTTGGCACAGCTGTGTGGCCGGCAGACACGGTCCTCCTCCTGCACCGTCACGAGCATGTCCTCCGTCCCCCCGGGCAGCAGCGTCTGGACTTTCCCTGACTCAGTGCTTTCTGAGCGGCGTCTCTGGGCCTGCCCCTGGCCTGTGAGGTCTCCACCAGCAGGGGCTCTGGTCCCCAGGAAGCCCCGGCCTTGACCATGTGCCAGGAAAGCAGTGCATGGTCAGTAAACAAGGGACAGGCGAACGCGCTAGGCAGGGACGCTGCAGCGCAGGACTGGAGGGTGAGCCACGGAGCCCCACAGAGAGAGGGGCCCTGGGGAAGGCTGCCTCTCACCAGCCCCTCAGCTGAAAGCACATGGCCCAGGCAGGCACGGCAGTTTGGGGACAGAAGGCGCGTTTGCTGTCCCTACAACAGTTACCAAATTCATATTCACCTCGGCATTTTGTTGATTAATATCTTGACGTAATTCATTTCCAGTAGCATTTGAAAGGCACGTTAGCAAATACTGATTTTACACAAATATTAAATAAAATAGAATGCTCGTGCAATCCACTGGGAGGATCCTCCAGGCAAAGCCATAGCTCAGGAAGCTGGAAGCCCTTGAAACTTCTCGGTCTAAAGAGAGGCGAACTCTCCAGGGGGCACTGGTGGGCATCGGTCAGTGCTGGTCTCTGCTAGAGGCCTGGCCTGGACGCCACCGTGATGCTTCTCAGTGGGGCCCCAGAGACAGGGCAACGGCACGAGCCCGAAGCACCCCACAATCAGACCGGGGAAGGGGAGCCCACGGCAGCACTGGCCGCGTGGGACGGCTGAGGAAACCGAGGCTCTGCGAGATCTAAGTGCCCACTGGTGCAAGCGCAGCCCCAGGCTCCCGACGGTAAGCCCAGGGCTCTCTCCTCTGTACCCCTCAGCCTGCAGCACAGAGACTAGCCCGGCGCCGGGCGTTCTCCAGGGAGCCCGTCAAGTCCCGCCAAGAAATAGAAACCGCAGCCGTGGCTTTTCCAGACTCCGCGTGGCCGTCTGTGGGCAAAACCCAAAGGCTGAGGCCGGTCACGGGGTCCGGGTCCCACAGCAGCAGCAGCGTGTGCAACGAGGTGAGCTCCCCGAGCCGCAGCCGCCCCGGGTCCTCTCCCTAACGGCCAGGCCGCCCCCTGCTCAGCCAGGCCCTGCCGGAGCCCGGCGACGAGGTGACCCTCCCCAACAAGCTCGCAGCCTGCTGCACTGCAGAGATGCGGAAACGTCAGAGGATTCTTTTTTTAAAAGCAAGAGGAGGGGGGTAAAAAATAGCAGCGCACAATTAGGGAGCCGCTGAACTTCTGTGCAAACTAATGAATAAACCAGCCCTTGACAACTTCCCCCAACTGCTGCTGACAGGATAATTGTGCCTAATTTCTTAATTTTAATGCCGTTGTTGCATTTGGCTTCTGCTAATGAGATGTAAATATGTGTTGCGGGTTTGTGGATTTGTTTAATTGCAGGGTAGCTAAACTGCGATTGGCCGGAAGGTTGGTCTTTTATTTTTTTATTTTTATTTTTATTTTTATATGCCCCTGGATGGCAAAGAAAATGGAACCTGGGGTGGGAGGGAGGCAGGGGGTGCAGTGACCGTTCCCGCCTGCTCTGTGGCCATCCGCCTCTTCGGGAGGAGAGGGGACGTTCGAGCGCTTCCCGGGGCTGCTGGTGCAGGTGTGGGAAGAGGGCGATGGGGGCGTCGGAAGCCCCTTCCCTCCTGAGGTCCGAGCCGCCCGCCGCTCGCCCCACTTGCAGGGACCCTGCCCCGTCACCAGGGGAGGAGGACCTGGAGCTAACGGGGTGGGCCCCTGCCTTGCAGGGTGGGATTCGGACCAGAGGTCCAAAGCCACTTGCAAAGTGGCAGTGATGGTGGGGGGCGGGGAGGGTGGAGCCGACAGGGTCTGCGGGGGGGCCTGGGGCCTGGGTCCCCGGTGCCACCCCCGTTTAATCCCGTCAGGGCTTTGTGCCTCGCTCCCCGTCTTAGGGAGCAGCGGTGGCCAAGGGCTTTGAGCCGAGGGTCGGCCCGCAGAGTCCGTGGTCCAGCTCTGCGTCACCCATCCTCCCACCAGCTAGCCACCGCCCAGCCTGGCCCCTGTGCCCGGCCCACCCGGAGATGAGGCCCCTGCTCTTCTGAGCCAGAAAGGGCTCCCAGGCTCCCAGAGCGCGGAGGTCCTGGCGCAGCCCCGCTCGCGGGTGACCTGGCCCCCGACCCTTCCTGCTCTAATCCTACTACCAGAGCAGGTGCAGCGCCTGCAGCAGCTCACATCCCTCAGAAGCAGGAACGCGCCCCATTGTCTGACCCGCGTCTGGCTCCAGGGTTCTACACGGAAGCTCGGGGCCACCCTCTCTCTAGAACAGCCCCTCAGGAGCCAAGAGAAAGACGCTGGTGCCTCTCCAGCCCTTGCTGGGAGGACCCCGATGCCTTCAGCCTTCCCACCACCCTTCTGAGACCCTCTGCGGCTCCCTCTGGAGTCTGGTCCGAGTACACAGCCCAGGCTGACCAGGAAGCACAGCTAACCAGGGCGTGAGCATGCACACAGCCCTTCTTCGTCTTCACGAGGACCGATGCCTCTCTGGAACCCTTCTCCCTCCCTGTCGCTGATCCCGTCCCTCCCCCTCCCATTCCTCTTCCTTCCAGTCTGCCTTCCACTCCCAGACCATTCTGATCTCTTAGTGCGAAGGGAGCTGATAAACCAATTCCTCCGTAATTCCCTCGGTTGTTATTTCTCCAGAGGTATCTATGTTTTAAATGATAAACTGAAACAATTTTACAGTCCAAAGGAATGAATCTCTAAAGGTGGAATTCCCTTGTCAATGGGAAATAACAAATTAGTCTTAAGAATATAGTATTCAAAATATCTCTTCTTTGACATCTTTATTTCTGTGTTTTCCTTCACGTGATCCTTTCATCATTTGCTTTTCTTCTTTACTAGCATGAAAGCAGCCAGGTGAAGTTGAATGTGTCCTGACCAGATGTTAGCAGACCTATCCTCAAGATCTCTAGACAGAAGCTCAGAGAAGAGCGCATCACCTTGCTTCTCAAAGGCAAAGACCCCTGCATCGAACGCATCAGTAAGGTCATCTGCTCTGTTCACCCAGTTGAAGTTTGAACACTATTACTCCAAGCAAGCAAGTGCTCATCCAGCCTCTTTGTGAACACTTCTAAGAACCCACGTCTTCCCAAAGTAGATCCTTCATGCTTGAGCAGCTCTGAGAGTTCTGGTCTACCCAGGGGAGGAGGTCATGTTGCCAAGTGGGAAGAATGGGGAGTCAGGTGCCTTGTTCAGCACACTTTCCTCACCTGTAAGGCAGGAATAATCATCTCTACGCCAGAGTGCTCATTGTGTGGATTAAGTGAGATCGGGTCATGTAAAATGCCTGGCATTCAGAAGTAAGATGACAAATGGTAAAATCAGTATTAGTGTTAAGTCTCACCTCTTTTCTACATAAGGGCCCTTCAAATGTTTGCACACATGCTCAGGTGTCCATTCCATTGCTATCATGCTCAGGTGTCCATTCCATTTAGCCATGCATCTTGTAAAATGAGCCCATGTCCTCTCAACGATTCCAAATTCTTCATCTGTAATATGGGAACAACCTCACATGGGCTTTCTATCTCAAAGGGTTATAGGAATTGTCAAGTAAAATCATGAAATTGGCAGTATTTTGAAGTACTCTTCACAGTTAGCGTTGTTATTTGTTAAATCTCTCCATTTCCCCTTTTCTGTCTCTTTTCTTCTTTAGTTGCCTTCTCAGTCCCTGCCAGACCTTTTTCTTCCTATTCTTGCCTCTCGTTTCCCTCTACAATGACTCCACTGAGTTCAACATATTCTTTTCTTCTCCAGGGGAGAAGGATCTGAAGACTGATTGCAGGGCTCCTCTACACAGACTTTGATAGAATTCATAGCTGTTCATTTACAAGTACATTTGGTAGGAAAATATATCTGCATTAGTTTAACAATGGTAATAGGAAACAATACAGGCTAATAAGGAAGCCAGGCAATTGCTTTGCAAACAAGATGATCTTCCTTAATGAGCCAGGGAGCTGATGAGAAAGTTCCAATATAATTAACATTTTTACTGAAGGCCTATGTCTACCTTGGTTGACTATCTGGACATCCTAGCCCCATCACCTGGTTTTCAGCAAGAGAACAACTTGGCTGAAAACCTACTTCATCCATCAATCCTCCTGACAAGCGCAAGGAGTTAAGATGAGGGGGTGTATAATAAGATTGACAGCATGCCCCATTTTTTTCTATTCTGTCAGAGCAATAATTCTCAAGCTTAGAGGCTCATTAAAATTACAGGGGAGTCTTTCTATTCCAATACTGAGTACCACCCCAGCGCAATTGTATCAAGCTTTACATCTGGGTGTTGTTTTTGCTGGTGGTTGGTTTTTGTTTTTTTTGTTCTTGAGCATTAGAAGAAAAACTGCCCAATCCCTAGAATGGATCTCTGGAGAGAGGGGGGCTGCGATTCTGGATCCAAGAAGTAGCTGCGGGGTCTGGGCCATGGGAGCCTGCTTTGTGGGGAGGGGACATATATTGAGATTGTTTGTGAGTTTTTTGTCATTAAACTTTTTATTTGAGAATAGCTTTAGATTCAGAGAAAAGTTGCAAATATAGTACATCCCACACTTGGTATCCCCTATTTTTAAATCTCATATCAGGATGGTACATTTGTCACCATTAGTGAACCAATATTACATATTGTTTTAAAGTGAAGGCTGTACTTTATTCAGATTTCCACAAATATGTATACACATATATGCATGTACACACTTTATACCCGCACCCACATATTTGAACCCACATGCACAGTAAAAGCACAAGTGCTCACAGACACATGCACATATCCATGTGTATGTACACACACATACACACCACAAATATATTTGCACACACATCTGCACACACACCCATGTGTATGCACATGTATGCACAGTACGAACACGTGTGCTTTCATCCATACCCACGTAATGCACACACAAGCACACCACAAATGTGCATGCACACATGCACACAGGCACGCACACACACCCTCTCCATCACCCTGTGTGCAGGTTTCATTCACTGACCCAGCCCACACCTGAATCTCCACATGGCTCCTTCCTGCAACCCCGTGACCAAGCAGCTGCCCGGTCCTGGCAGGTTGCACGTGAGGGGCCTGGTCATCCTGAGGTTGGGGTGAGGGTCCCCACTTCACGGGTCAGGATGCACAAAGTGGCCAGGCAGCTCAGGCAGTGGATGGGAGCCATGATTTGGGCCAGGCCCATCTGTTTCCTAAACCCATGGCCTTTCTGCTATACATTGCCTCCCTTGGGTGCTCTAAGAGTAAGGAGAACAGCAGGTTTATTCTAGGGACAGAAGTCTGGGGGCAAATCACTGGAAGGGAAAGTTCGATCTCCTCCAGTACTGTGGGCCACAGTGGGACAAGGGGCAGGGGCAGGAAGGGCCAGGAGCAGGCCTCCACCTTGGGGGCCCTAGACTGGAGCTGGGTGTGCCTGAGCCAGCTCCCCCTGCACCCTCCCTGCAGCTGGGCAGGCTGCTTAACACCTCTGAGCTTCAGACCCCTGGTCCACAGAGAGGCATCCCTGCCACCCCCTTGGGGGAGTCACAGGAAGTGGGAACAGGGCCAGAGCAGGGAGGTGCTGGGTGAGGGCGCTTGAAGCACGTCCCAGTTTCCCGGGCAGCTCTGTGCCACCGGTGCTGCGGGGCTGCAAGGCTTCTCCGCGGGCAGGCGGCCACCAGCTCAGCCCCGACCAGCTCCACCACCGGCACTTCCTCACCGCCACCGCTGAGCTCCCCGCTGGGCTCCTGGGCAGGGCTCAGGCTTTACCGTGGACCCACCACCTTGAAGGATGACTGCCCAGAGCAGACCCACCTCAGGTTCTTCTGGGAGAAGGCATCTGTCGGGATTCACATCCCTTTACAGAGCAGGAAGCTGGGCCTGCAAAGTTGACAGAGTGGCCTGAGCACATTTCGGCAGCCCGGAGCTCCTGCAACCAGCGAGGCTGGCAGGTAAGAGGCGAGGCTGTCCCAGCCCGGAAGCCTGCTGCAGAGACAGGAGGCCCGGTCATGACTCCACCTCCCTACTTCCAGACTGTGTTGCTGTAGCCAGTCATTTAACCACAGCTTCCAGCCTTAGAAGGCTAAACCAGGCAATGTAAAGGAAAGGCACCTGGGACCCGGGACCTGGAATGGGCTGCGTCCACCACGTCATCACTAGAGCTGCCTGGAGGCTGATGCTGTCTCTGATGACCTGAACCTCAGCAGAGACTCGTCCTCAGCCCCTTAGCTGGCAGTCACTTACCCTTCCTCACTTGCGTCTCCTCCCTCTAGCAAATGTTAATTATACATGAAGATTCCCTCCAGCAGAAGGCATATAATTAATTTATGTCAGGACCTACTAGATTCCAAGACAAACTCCATTCCCTTGCATCCAACTGCACTCTGCTGTTTGCTGGAAGGCACAATTCCAAAATGCTCTGTGAAACGTGGCTCCCTGCAGCAAACCCCTGAGAGGGAGAATGCAGGTACCAGGGTGCCTGGGGGTTGTCAGGGAGGCTCTCAGTCGGATCTCCCCCGTCTCCGTCTGTTGGCCACAGGCCTAGAAGAGAGACAGCCTGGAGGAGTCTCAGCTCCAGTAAAGCTCTGACTCACACATCAGCCCAAGCTCCCTGAGCCTCAGCTTTCTCACCTAGGAAAACAGAGCCACTCAGTAATCCTACCCAAGGCATCTGTGAAGATGAATCAGATGGGCTTTTGTGATGCACTCCAAACACACACCAGCAGCTAATTCTGTCGAGCACTTGAGTGCTGGCCCAGGAATTTTCACAAGCACCTGGCAAGGTGAGTCCTGGCTTGCTTTCCAGGGCATTGTAGTGAGAGTTCAGCCTGATAGGAAGTGAAGAAGATGCTCCATATCTCACTCCTCCCTTCATTACAGTTCTGCCCAAAAGACATAGTCTCAGGACCCTCTGGGAACCCCACGAGAAATAGTCCTCTTGTCACTCAACCCCCTAACCCATATTTGTCTGTGTTCATAGCACCTATAACTACCTAGTATTTTAAAACATATTTTTGGTTATTTTGTCATTGCCCATATCCCCTAATAAATTGTCATATTTGGGTAATGATATTTTCAAAATATTTTTAACTACCACATGCCCAAAGCTTATAAAAGTGTCTAAACATGGTAGGTTTCCAATAAACCATTTTTGAATGAAAGAATGAGCAAAATAAAATGCTACAGAGCCCTTCCCTACTACCTTGTTGACAATAAAAGAAGTTAGAAAGCAGCCCATAAATGTAGATTTATATATATCAAACACATACATACATATATATATGCACACATGTATACCTACACATGCACATACCTAAACATTTCCACACATGTCTGTGGAAAGGCCCAACAAGTAAAATCCTGTTGTTTTTCTCAGGAAACCACACTCCAGAAGAAAGAGTGGCCACAAGTGGAAAAGAAAGTAACATTAGACAAATTAATCTTCAAAGAAAGTACAGATTAATGCTGTCCAACATTGAGGAGCTAAATATCAGAATGCAGAGGGAGAGCAAGAGACTGGAATACTTTGGACTGGATGAGTCAAGGAGGCTTCCTCGATGTCCAGGAAGATCAGGACAGAAATGACCCTCATGTGCCACCAGGTAAGGTTCCACTCAGAGAGTAAGCAGGACTCACCTGCCAGTGGAGAGGTCATGACCCAAGCCTGTAGGACCTGCACAGACATGTGGGAACTGGCCCAGAAGTAATGGGCCACCCACCCCAGAGCTGCCCTTCAGGAGGTCATTTCCAGACTTCTCTAAATTCCTATGGAGCAGAGTCACAGTGTTCCTCCTGCTTATTTGTCAAGGAATCTAGGTGTTGGAAGGAATTAGACCTTCTAAAAGTTTGGTAGTCAAGGTCCTGAATTAGAATCCTAGTTTTGCAACTGAATCTTGGAGGAAATTAACTTGGACTATTCTGATTGATGTTTTAGAGTTCTGGTTTCCCAGTGGGCAATCCCATGACTCAGTTGGCCTGGGACCAACTGTGAGCCTCTGTTTTCACATGAGTGATCTTGTGACTCAGCCAGCTGAGACTGTTTCATGGCAGATGTCTGTAAATGTGGTCTCCCACATAGTTTATGACCTCATAAACTAGTTTGCCTGGAAATATTGTGGGGGACCTCTGTTACCTCTGCTTTCCCTCTGGGAGAGCTCGTTACCTATTTGACAAGGGATCCTCATGGTAAACATCTATTTCCCCATGGGTGACCTCTTGACTCATGACACAGCCTGGGACAATCATGGTGGACTTCTGTAGGTTCTGGCTTACCAGTGAGTGACCTCATGACCAGTGGGCTTTGGACCTTCTTGGTGGATGTCTGTGATCCTCTGTTTCCCTTTGGGACACATGATGGCTCAGTCAGTCTGGACCTTTCATGATAGGCATCTGTAAGTCCCAGGTTCCTTCATGGACCCAAGGGACTGGGAGCATTAAGCAGGTGTCTGTAAATCGTGGTTTCCCTATTTGTTTCTTTGTTACTCATTTGGACTGGTTCAATCGTGGTGGACATCTGTGGTGCCTGCTTTCCTCATGGCTGACTGCATACACAGCTGGCCTGGGAAATCATGCTTGTCATTCATGAAGCCCAGTTTCCCCATAGGTGATCTCATGAAACACTTAGCCTGGGACCATCATGATTGATATATGCATGTCCTGGTTTCCCTACAGCTTGCCTCGTACTCAGTTGACCTGGGAAAATTATGTTGGCTATTTGTGATACCCAGTTTCCCCATGGATGAGCTCCTGGCCCAGTTATCCTGAGCCCATCATACTGGATGTCTCTGAGCCTGGTTTCCCCATGGGTGATCTTGTGACTCATTTGGCCTGAGACCATTATGTTGGACAAGTATGAGCCCCAGGAGTTTCCCCAGGGTAAGCTCATGACCCAGTTGTCTTGGGATCATCGTAGCACATGTTAGTGGGTCCTTGATTATCTGATCATGACTTTGTAACTTTTGGCCAGGGACCACCATGACAGACATCTGTGTGCCCCTGTTTCCCTTTGGGTTACCCCAATACATAGGTGGGCCAAGACCATCATGGTGGACCCAGTAGGCCTGGGACTATCATGTAAGACTTCTATGAATCACAGTTTCCACAGATGGCAGCCTCACAACCAATTGGCCTGAGACCACCATGGTGAAGATCCCTAAATCCTTGTTTCCCTGTCAGTGACCTTAAGACTCAGTTGGACTGGTACCATAATGGTGGACATCTCTTAGCTCCAGATACTCCAAAGTTGAACTCAGAACCAAGTTGGCCTGGAATAATTGCAGTGGAACTCTGTAGGTGAACTTGGAACCTAACTGTCCTCAGACCATCATTCTGGATGTTTTGAGTAAAGGATTACCCATGGTGACTTCATAACCCAATTTGTCTGAGATCATCATGATGCATGTCTCTGAGTGCCTATTTCCCCATGGGTGACCGCTTGACTCAGTTGGTGTAGGACCATGTTAGTGAACTTCTGTGAGCTCCAGGTTTTCAGTGAGTGACCAACCAGTTGGCTTAGACCATAATGATGGATACTAGAGCCCCTGTGTAGTTCTGGCCAACTGTGGAACAAGTCATATATAGAGTGTCATGGGAAGACAGGCTCAGGCAAAAGAGAGACTCCCATCATATGACTGTTTTATTACTTACACAGTACAAAAGGTCCAAAAGAGCAGGCGGAAGGAATGATCCCATCATAGCCAGTTCCCCAGGGAAGCCAACTTCTTTGGTCAGGGTAGGTGCTTGGAAGCTTTTCATGCTTGATTTGTGTCAGAGATGAGGGATCATCTGTGGCTCATCTCCAGGGAGGCCAACTGCTTGGCAGCTCCCCACACTGAGCTTCACATTGGAAATTAGGGACAACTGCTCTGCCCAAATGCCTGGCTTTTATATACTCCATGGGGCGAAGACCCTCCCAGTTTGTGTCCTTTGTGGTTTGGCAAACAGTTGAAGCTGGTTAAGATTTAATGTCTCCCTGGGGTGCCTGCAGTCTCTTTCTTATGAAATAGAAACATACCAAATACCTTCACACAAACAAGCACAAATGGAATCATAACATCTGCATGAAAATAAACAAGGTGCAGGCTGGAAGATGGTCACTGAGTTTGTCCATGATTTCCCCAGCATTGATCTCATGACCAAGTTGGCCTGAAACAATCATGATGGGCATCTGTAGGCTTGAATTATCCCATGGGTAAGGTCATGATGATGGCCTGGAATTATCATGGATGTGGCCTATGAGTCTCTATTTCCCCATGGGTGGTCTCAGGATCAAGTAGGCCTAGGGATATCTTCCCCCTGGTTGACCTCATGACTCATTTGACCTGGAACCATCATGATGAACTTCTGTGAGCACCATTTTCTTGATGGTTGATCTCATGATCAAGTTGGTCTTGGACTTTCACAGTGAACATCTGTGATCCCATTTCCCCATAGGTGATATCATGACTCAGTTGGCATGTGACCATGATGGTGTAGGTCATTGGACCCTGTTTACCTCATGGAAGACCTTGTGACTCAGTTGGTCAGGAACCCTCATGGTGGATATCTGCAAGCCCCGGTTTCCCCATGGGTGACCTCATGAACTAGTTGGACTGGACCTTATTGTGGATGTCTATGATCTCCAGCTTCCCTGTGTATGAGCTCATTACCAGGTGGCCTAGGGCCATTGTGGTAGACATCTGTGTGTCTCAGGTTCCCCATGATTGAGCTCAAAAACAAGTTGGCCAGGGACCATGATGGTCATCCATCATCCCTGGTATCCAATGAGTGGCCTGAGATCATCATGATGGGCATCTTTGAGCCTATTACTCTGTAGATGACTCTGCTGGTTTGAGTATTTTGTGGATCCCAGAAAACTATGCCTGTAGCAATTTGATATGGTTATGAATTTCAAAAATAGATACTAGATTAGTTTGTAATCCAGTCTATACCTGGGCATGACTAAGTTATGATTAGGACTTTGATTGGGCCATATGATTAGGGCAATAAATGGTATGGCAAAGGACAGAGTTGGAGAGTTTTTTTTATGTTGGAGTTTTATGCTGATGCCTTAAGCTGGAGCCCCAGGAAGAGAGGAACCCTGAGCCCAGGAAGATGCAAGCCCAGGAAAGAAAGAAACCCTGAAAATCCAGAGAGAGGCAAGACCCTGGAATGGAGGAACCCAGGAAGCATGAACCTTTGCAGACACTGATAGCCATCTCGCTACAACATGTGAAAATAGATTTTGGGGAGGGAAGTAACTTATGCTTTATGGCCTGGTATCTGTAAGCTCCTACCCCCAAAAATACCCTTTATAAAAACCAACCATTTTCTGGTATTTTGCATCAGTACCCCTTTGGCTGACTAATTCAATGCCCCTATGTTAACCCATTCCTGTGCATGTAAACCTTGTTATGTGGGACCTTTGGTTAAATTCAGTTAAGGGACATTTTGATTAGATCACTTTTGATTAGATTGCTTCCGTTAAGGGTCTTTGATTAGATTGTGGTATCAATGGTGGGCCTTAATCTTTTTACTGGAGTCTTACATAAACTCAGGACTGAGAAAACAGAAGTGCACAGAGAAAGAGAACTGCCTTTTTTATCCTGCCATGTGAGAAAGGACTCCCAGATCACCTGCAGCTGCAGAAAGACAGAGAAACCCTGAAACACTGAGAAGCCAGAGACTGGAATAAGTAGAGCTGTCAAAGCTGAAGCAATGAGGCCCCCAAGAGGTTAGGCCCGTGGAGCAGCCCAAAGCTTAAAGAGAGAGGCCTGGAGGAGAGAGGAGAGATGAATGGGCCACCACTATGCCCTGCCATGTGATTGATTGCCCCACAGCTGAGCTCCAAGAGAAAGCATCTTTAGATGGCACAGTTATGTACCTGATCACCCTCAGGTACGGTTCAGTGAGACAGCCTCTCTGATGATGCCTTGGTTTTGGACATGTTCACAGCCTCGGAATAGTAAACTTTTATCCTAATAAATTTCTATTATAAAAGCCAGCCCATTTCTGATATATCCCACTGTCAGCCTTTAGCAAACTGCAACAGTGAACCTATGACAAAATTGGCCTAGGACAATCATGGTGCATGGTCATGATGGACATCCGTGAACCCCAATTTCCCTATAGGTGACCTAATGACCCCTTTGGCTTAGGACCGTATGTCGGAAATCTGTAGGTATCAGTTTCCCCATGGGTAATCGCATGGCTCAGTTGGCATAGAACCATCATAAACAATGTTTGTGAATTTTGGTTTCCCAGTGGGTGGCTTCATTAACCAGGTAGCAAGGGACCAACATGTTGGATATCTGTATGCTCCTGTTTCTCCTTGACCTGGGTCCATTATGGGGAACACGTGTGAATCCCCATTTCCCCATGGGTCACCTGGGAATCAAGTAACCTGGGATAATCATCATGGCCATGTGTGCATCCTGGTTATTCATGATCATCATGGTCATGTGTGAATCCTGGTCATGGTCCTCATGACCCAGTTAACCAAGGCCTTAAAGGGACCCATTTCCCCATGAATGAGCTCTTGACCCATAATGATAAACATCTGGTTTCCCAGTGAGTGACCATAGTATCCAGTTGGCCTGGGACCATTGCAATGAGCATCTGAGAACCTGTTTCCCAATATTGTCAGACATATATGAGCTCCAATTTCCCTGTCAGTGATCTTGTGGCCCAGTAGGCCTTGGATCATCATGGTGGATACCTGTGTGCCCCTGTTTCCCCATGGGTGATCTCATGCCTTAGTTGGCTTAGGACCATTATGTAGTTTTTCTGTGAGCCCCAGTTTCACAGAGAATGTTTGGGATCCAACTGTACTGGCACCATCATGGTTGATGTCTATGAGGCCCATGTGCCTGTTTGTGACCTCATAACTCTTTGATGTGGATCTGTCAATGTCAACAAGAGTGCTTCTATTTCCCCATTGAGGCTTCATGACCCATTTGTCCTGGGGTCATGTTGGACAGCTGGTGTCCCAACATAATTATTAGTCATACCTCCTTTCTCTTCAAAAGAGTCTCAGTTAGATAATAGATTACATTTTCACTCTATAATAATAATATTGCATCCCTTATAGAGTTTCATGAAAATTAAATGAGTTAATATATGATTGAGTGGCCAGCACAGCATCTGACACATGGGCTTAATAAATGTAGAGGGAACAATAAAATGTACAATTCATGCTGCATTTTGCCTATAACTGAGGCCCATTTGGGTCCTGCCTCTTTGACCTCCGTCTGTGTCCTGGGTTAATACTTCACACTTCCTTTCTCGACATCCCCATAGTCTCTAGGCTGTTTCTTCTAATCCCACCCCCATGTTCCCCATCCCTGAACTCACTGGGCCTGGATCCCAGTGACTCATGGGCCTTGGAGGGCCCAGTGGAAGGGGTACTGCCCTATCCAGGGCTGGAGATCTGGGATGGATGGCTTCCTGTTCTGGCCACTTAGGTAATGAATGGCCATAGCACTCAAGGAATCATTTCCTATCTCACTCTGGAAAGGTTCCCTCTTCCTCTTCTTGAAAAATGTGTAGCTGGCTGACCTGGGAGCATGGCCATTCTTTCATAGCTCCTACAACAAGATTGATGGGGGAAATTCATCTGATTTCTAAAGAGAAATTTGGTTGAACAAGCCTCTCCTCTGGGATTTGTCTGCCTCCCTGTGAAGAAGCATGGACTGTAGAAGCTGCAAGGAAGCTTGAGTACAACCTCTTCTTCTACAACAGGAAAAGATATTCAGAGAAGAAAGTGGAGCCAGGTCCTAAGGTGGTGGGCCTGAACCCAAGCCAGCCCCACAGGCTGCTTCCACTTGGTGATTTTGCTGGGGGAGAATGAGAACTATGAGACGGCGAGGAGGAGAGGTGCTGAGTGGGAGTCAGAAGCAGATCCTGGGCACTTAGGCAGGGTGGATTCTCCAGGGTCCTTCTCCAGAAGGAGAGGGAGGTGTCTTCACACCAACCTTCCATTCTGGAAGGGCCCCTTGTATGCCAGGCCTGCCTCCCACCTCATGACCAGGAACATACATTTGCCAGATTTAGGGAATTAAATTACAGGATACCCTGTAATTTATGTATATAAGGGATATACTTATGCAAATGTCCATGATACCATGAAGCACTAAGAATATACTTATGCTGAAAAAGTGGGGGAGGGGGGGACCCTGCAGCATCAGGGACATATGCTGAAAGACAGGATATGCGGCAGCATTAGCGACATACTTACTCAAAATGAATACAGCACACCCTGCAGCACTAGGGGCATACTTATGCTGAGAAAATGCATTGTTTATATTAATGCAAATTTAATGGGGCATCTCATATTTTATCTGGCAACACCACATCCACAAGACCTTTCCGAGTACAGCAGGTGTTGCCAGGGAGGTCTGCCCAGGGCAGCAGGGCCATGCCAGTTCTCAGGCTGTGACCTGGGAGAGGTCCCTCAGAGCCTGAGAAGGGGCCCCAATGAATTCCAGCAAGGCCACATGTAGCACAGTGGGCATGGGGTCCCCAAAGCTCTGACCCTGCGCTCAGGACACAGCCAACTGCAGTCTATATCCAGGCTGCTGCAAATAGGAGGGTGTAGCTACAGAAAAGGGATGTTGCTGTCCCTTGGGAAAAGATACTGGAGAGCAGGTGCATCTTCCTGCAGATGGGCCAGGGAGCCCTAGGACCCTGTCCAACAGAGTTCTCCAAGAAAGGAAGGCAGAGGAGTAAGGCCTAGAGCACACACCCACCTACCTCATATCTACACTGCCATGTAATATTGACAGTCAAATTAAATTAGGTAATTATACAATAGCATTAGAACTACTCAGTGCCTGGGTAGGTGCTCAAAAAAGTTTGCTACATGAATCAATGAACTCAGCCTACAGTGCATAATCACTCTTTCATTATGTGCTTATGAGCTGAACATGCTCTTCTCTGCAAATGTTTCCATCCTCCATGTCTCCTCACTCTCCTTCTGTATTTGTCATCCTCTAAACTAGCTTCAACCTCATTAATTGTTTCCATCACTGCATTTAATCTGCAGTTTAATGTAGCCATTAAGATTTTAATTTCGAAGACTAATATATGCTAATTTTTAGAAGTTCATTTTTTCAAATCTTATTTCTTCATCTTAATAACTTATTCCTCCTTTATGGTTTTATTCCTTCTTCTCTCTCTTTAATAATTTATAGACTCTTTCCTATTGTCACACTCTCCTCAGTGCTTAAGATTTTGGTACTCTTCTTTCTTGGGTTACTGAATCCAGCTCATAAAAGAATGTCTTGACATCACCATCCGAGGATCCACAGGATAGAGGAATAAAATGTGGATTAGAGTGGGCTTACTGGTATTCTACTACAGAACTGTTGTGACTCTAGCAATGGAAGAAATTGTGTCATTGATGTGGAGACAGTGGTAGTTGCTGAGGGCAGGGATAGTGAAGAAGAGATGTGATGTGGGGGCATTTTGGGGACTTGGAGTTGTTCTGAGTGATAGTGCAGGGACAGATGCAAGACATTATATATCCTGCCATAACCCACTGAATGTATTGGAGGAGAGTGTAAACTACAATGTAACCTATAATCCGTGCAGTATAGCAGTGCTGCAAAATGTACTCACCATATGCAATGAATTTGCCACAATGATGGAAGAGGTTGTTGATATGGGAGGAGTGGGGTGCAGTGGGGTATATGAGAACCATTCACATTATTTAAAGTAATCTTTTTTTGTAATCTATGTATCTTTCAAAAAAAAGACAAATAAAACTTAAAAATTTTTAAATTTTAAAAAAAGTCTCAAATATCTTGATCATTTTTTATTGTGAGCTCATAATCAGCAAGGATTTTTGTTCTCTATAGAAATCCTAGATGACCTAAATTATGGATGTGTGATTCCAAAGCAGTTTTTTTGTTTGCTACTTCCTGGCCCCTTAGGCGGTCAAAGACCTGAGATCCAAAAATTAGCAAAAATTAGCATAGGATTGCTTAAGCATCCATACCCCACAAGGGTGCTATAAATTCAAACTCCAAACCAGGCATGACAGACGCTCGGAGAAGGAGATACGCTTTTCCTTCCCAGAATCACAGGTAGAGGTGTTTTCCTTCCCTCTCCCTGCAGTGGTGCAGAGTTTTCTTACTCTCCATTTCAATAGCAGTGTTTCCTTTTGAAGGTGTTGCTTTATTCAGGTAATTCAGTTTCAGGTCCTCACCCTATCTTGTGCAGTTAGAACCCAAAGCCTCACACACACATACTCATGCTCACACATACAGATGCATACTTGTATGCATGCTTACCTGTGCGCACACACAGTGCATGCAGACATATATGCGATGCGCACACACACATAGGCACACAGCCACTGAAGTGCTTTCTCACCCTTCCACAGTGCTGGCTTTTAGCACCATCTTCATTGCTGGCATCTGGGATTTCCATCTGTTTCTTGTGTCTTAAAATTTGCATTTGAAGTATATGCGTATAGAGTGCTAATCTGTTCAGCAATTCTATGACTTTGCATTGGGAGGGACCCCACATTTGCTCCAGACAGTCACCCAGGTTCCTGTGGCTGTGGTCTCCTAGGGCCTCTCTCAGAATGTTCCCAGGGCTTTGGCTAACTGTGGTCTTCAGGACATCTTGTTGCCACCAGATGGACACGGAGAACATCTTCAGACCCAGCCCCACCTTGTGGGTGGAGACAGCGTGCTGAGGCTGGTTTGGTAGAACTCCCATTCTGACATGTCTTGGATGCCCCCAGCTGCAGCCCAGGTCATGAGCCAGCATCCTGGGATAGGAATCAGCAGCCAGATCCATGAACGTGAGCTTCCCTCCATACACAGCTAAGGGAAGGGACGGATGCACCTCAGCCCTGGCTGGGAACCCAAGGGTGCAGCCTCCTGGACAGGAGGCTGAGCAGGACTCTATCTCATGGCACTGCAGTCTCTAAATAAGGTCCCCAGTGCTCCTCAGGCTCTGCTGACCCTACCCTACACACATGGGGCACAACACTCCCACTACAGCTCTTCTGCTGGTCTCATACCCATTTGGGGTGGCAGGGCGAGCATGGCCCTCGAGGCTCCAAGGCTGCTTGTACTGTTCCCACTCCCATCCATCCACAGCCCATCTATCCAGGGTCCCTCCATCCTGGGCCCATCATCCATCCCCCTCCATCCATGTCCATCCACCCATGTCCATTGAGACTCCAAGGCTCCTACACTGTCTGCACTGCTGTCCATCCATGGCCCATCTGTCCAGAGCCCACCCAGCCGGTCCATCTAGCCAGGATCTGTCCATCTATGTCCACTCATCCAGGGTCCACCCATCCATGATCCTTTATCCATTGTCCTTCTGTCCATGGCCCATTGTCTATTCTCTCATTTTTTCCTCAAGCCTCACAAGTCCCCTTCTAGGCCAGCACTGTGCAAGAGCTAAGGAAACAAAGATGGTCCCAGTCTCAGCTGAAGTGCTGCCATGCAGCGGGAGAGCTGAGCACATAAATACAAAGACCTGCAGAAGGAGCACAAAACAGGAAGGGCCAGCTGGCCCCTGGGACTGGCATGACCTCCCAGGAGAGCTATGATTTGAGGAGCACCTGAAGGCAGTAGGACTCAGCAGGGATCAGAGTTGGGTGGGTTCCAGTGAGGCAGGGCCTGTGCTGATCGGGCTGCCCGCACACTCAAGGTCCTCTCACCTTGGCCCAGGGTCCCTGGCAGGGTTGTTGTGGGGTCAGTTCTGGGTTTCAGAGAGGTCCATCTGGTGTAAGTTGGGTGCTCTGGGTGGGCTGTGGGATCAGGGCTGAGGACATGTGCTGAGGAGCAGCCCTGAGGCTGACGGTGGGCGTGGACACATGAAGGTGAACATGCTGAGGAGCAGCACTGAGGCTGACCGTGGGCACATGGTGAACCTGCTGAGGAGCAGCCCTGAGGCTGACGGTGGGCATGGACACGTGAAGGTGAACCTGCCAAGGAGCAGCACTGGGGCTGACGGTGGGCGTGGACACAGGAAGGTGAACCTGCTGAAGAGCAGCACTGGGGCTGATGGTGGGCATGGACACATGGAGGTGAACCTGCTGAGGAGCAGCACTGAGGCTGACGGTGGGCGTGGACACGTGAAGGTGAACCTGCTGAGGAGCAGCCCTGAGGCTGATGGTGGGCGTGGACGCATGAAGGTGAACCTGCTGAGGAGCAGCCCTGAGGCTGACGGTGGGCATGGACACAGGAAGGTGAACCTGCTGAGGAGCAGCACTGAGGCTGACGGTGGGCGTGGACCCATGAAGGTGAACCTGCTGAGGAGCAGCCCTGAGGCTGACGGTGGGCGTGGACACAGGAAGGTGAACCTGCCGAGGAGCAGCACTGAGGCTGACGGTGGGCGTGGACACAGGAAGGTGAACCTGCTGAGGAGCAGCACTGAGGCTGACGGTGGGCGTGGACCCATGAAGGTGAACCTGCTGAGGAGCAGCACTGAGGCTGATGGTGGGCTTGGACACATGAAGGTGAACCTGAGTTGCGCACAGTGGCAGAAGCTGCAAGGGCCCGGGGCTCACAGGATGGACGTGTACTTCAGGGAGGAGGAGGCAGGGATGGCCTTCGGGAGGCTGACAGATAACTGGGGGAAGGGAAAAGAGCCACTCCTGCTCCCCCGTCTGGCTCCTGCAGGTCTGGTGGAGCAGGGCTCTGGGGAGCTGGCCCACTTCTGCTCTCCCATTCTCAAGGCTCTTCCCTGAGTGCTTCCCCACCCCACCCCAGGCTGCCAGAGGCCCTTCCCCTGGGCCCCTCCACCCAGCCAAGCCTGCTGGTGTGATCACAGGACAAATGGGCTTGGGGCAGAGCCCTCCGCAAGCCCTGGGAAGGGGGAGGGATTGCGGAGGAAGGGCTCATGCATTATTAATTTCCCCAGAGACTCCAGGGCCTCCAAAGTCAGTTGAATTATTTAAAATTGGCTTCCCATTGGCCCAGAATAGAGAGCTTTAGCTCTTGTTGGCCGTTGTCCCCTGCTCTCCTGTGGACTCGCCCGTCTCCTTAGAAGAAACAGAGTTGGGGGGGGGGGGTGTTCTGCACTGCCTCTGCAGACAGCTCAGCTCAAGGCCTTGCAGGAGGGGCATCACCGCCTTATTCCAGGCTGTAAAGTGGAGCCAGCCTCCCCACTCTGCTTTCAGCCTCCGCAGTTTGCAGAGAGCGTCTATCGCATTCATTTCCAGTGGCGCTTGGGGAGGAATCCTGCTATGGGAGCCGCCCTGGGTGGACGCATTGCAGGTCTCCTGGCAGTGAATGGGCAGAGGGTTTGGCCTGTCCTTGGCACCCAGCAGCTCAGGGGCTGGGACTGAGGCCTGAGGGTCTAGCCTGGGGGGAGAAGCAAGGGTCTGCCAGAGAACTGGTTGCTATGGAGATTTTTTCCCCAGCAAGAGGAGGAGTTGGGGCTATCAGTTGGTGCAAACCTGGAAGGATTTTACCATGAGGGAGAAGCCGAAACAGATGCAGATAAGATGCATATATATGATGTGAAATCTGACCTTTAACTGGGAGGCCTGGGAGGCAGATGTGTCGGAATAGATACCATAACTGGATGGGGGCCTGGCTGGGAGGAGGGGAGGATTAGGGAGTGGATAGCAGAGGAGAAGGGGGAGGGAAGGAGATGAGTGCAGGAGGGAGTGGGGGAGGGGAGAGGAAAGTAGGGGGGAAGGGAGGAGGGGAAGGAGGGGAAATGGGGAGAAGTGAGGGCATGGGTAAGAATGAGAAGATGGAGGGGAAAGGAGGGGGTAATGAGGAAGGGAAGGAAGAGGAGGAGGGCAGGAAAGAAGCAGTTACCAGGGCACTTGTTATATGCCCAACTCTGAGATTAAAACCCTGCATACTTTCTCCCATTTGGCCTTCCCCAAACCCCTGGGAAGATGTTATTAGTCTGAATTTTACAAATGAGGACATTGATCTTGAGGAATCATCCAGAGTCTCCCCTCAGTAAATGATGGATTTGAGGTTTGAGCCCTGGTGTTTCTGACCCCAAAATCTATGTCCACTCTCCTCGTGCATAACCCCACCCAGTCATCCCACTGACCCAACTCTCAGGGAGGGAGGGGCTACACAGGTTCCAAAAAGAGCTGGCTAGACTAGAACCCATTTTCCAGATCTCACCTCTGTCCAGACACCAGCCCTCCTCCCAAGAACATTTCTCACTGGCCTCCAGGGCCCCTGGGTTCTGGCCCTGCTGACCTGCCCAAAGACCAGGCCAGCCCCTCGCCCATCCTCAGGTGCCCACAGCCCTTGGTTGCTTTGGCCATGGCTCTTCAGGCTTCTGCCTTGTGGCTCTTCTACAGACCTCACTCTTTTCCTCCCTGGATCTCCTCTGAGCACGCAGCACATGGGCTCCCTGGCTCTCCTGGAAGAGCTTCCGCTGTCCCTCTCTTTCCTTTTGGTGCTCCTGCTGAAGGAGCCAAGTGATAACATTTAAGGGACTTGCAACCATAGGGGCCAGCCAGCAGGATGGGCTCAGCAAAGAGCAATCTGTGTTGTCCCAACACAAAGGCAGCCAAGGCCATCAGACAACCCACTGCCCAGTGTGCCCAGGGCTTCTCCCCCACCCAGAGCCAGGTCCATGGAGTAGGGGTCTGTGACCCTACTGCCAGCACTGCCCCTCCTCAGAGTCAGCTCCACAGGGCAGGGGGCTCTGACCAGCTGCCAGCACTGCCCACTCAAAATCTGGAAGTACAGGTTGGGAACCTCATGGGCCTTCTTTGCTTCTGCATCCTGGTTGAAGCTTTTAAAACAGTCAGTACTCACAGAGTATCTGGAAATGATAAATAAGTAACTAGTATTGTTTGTCTAGATAATTGATAGGTTGTGCTGAATTGACCAAGGGCTGAATTCTCAGAAGGTACTGGTGCAGCCTCAGAAGCAGAAAAGATAAAGCTTCCTTTTAGATATATTTTTGTTCCTAAGAAATCATTTTTCAGTCTGCAACTTCTGATCTGGACTCGATTTGAGATTTGGGGATTGTGGTGGTTCAGAGTGATGTACCCCAGAAAAGCATGTTCTTAACGTTAATCCATTCCTGTGGGTGTGAACCCATCATAAAGCAGCCCTTTGATGACATTACTTCAGAAGGTGTGGCCCAGTGGGTCAGGATGGGTCTTAATCCTCTACTGGAGTTCTTT
This sequence comes from Dasypus novemcinctus, assembly GCF_030445035.2. NCBI lineage: Eukaryota > Metazoa > Chordata > Mammalia > Cingulata > Dasypodidae > Dasypus > Dasypus novemcinctus. Next base: position 44,968,812 of record NC_080699.1, on the reverse strand, counting down.
ATTAAGCAGAATGAAATTCATACAGAGAGAGAGAAAGCCACAGAAGGACCAGAAGCTGAAATCAATAGAACCTGAGGAGGCCACCATGTCAATTCCCATGTGAGAGAAGAGCCAAGGGCCAAGGAGCACTGGCAGCCAGCCCCAGAGTGCAGTCTTCAGGAAGAAAGCATCACCTCCATGATGCCTTGGTTTGGACTTCTCCTAGCCTCAAATCTGTGACCCTAATAAATTCTTGCCATGTAAGCCACCCCGTTGCATGGCATTTGCTTGAGCAGCCAAGGAAACTAAAACAGGAGCTCTGATTACCAATGAGAGAAGTGACCACAAAACCTAGAAACACAAGTGACTGTGAACAACAAAGGGTGTTCTGATTTTACATTACAGCACATGACAGAGTCCCATACATGATGCAGTATCTTTCCTTAGCAATGTGGAGTGCAATGTGTTGTGTAAAATTGCAACAAGCACTATGGCACAGAAACCCCCACCAATACTGCACACCGCTACAGCATTTCTACCATCACCTTGGGTGAACACAGCATCCCCGTCATCACCACTTATCAATGCTGCATCCCCACCAATCCCTACACATACTCTATGAAGCATTGCCTCCTGTGATCTATGTGTCTGACTGCTACTAAATAAATGTGTGTCTTTATCAGACCCCAGAAGACAAGGTCAAGGGGTTCAGATCTGATGACATTCAACCCACTCCACCCAGCTACCTTGTCCAGTGCAGTGTGGGAAATTATCATCACCAGCACCTCACCCTCCAGTAAAATGCCAGCCAAGAATTCTATATCCGGCAAAGCTGGAATTCAAATATGAGGGAGAGGTCAAAATACTCACAAACATAAATTAAGAGAGTTGGTCAACAAGAAACCTGCCCTTCGAGAAATACTAAAAGGAGTTCTTCAGGTTGAAAGGAAAAAAAAGGAAAGAGGGTTGGAAGAGAGTGTAGAATGGAAGATTATTAGTAAGAATAACTAAAAACATAAAAAATAAAAAACAAAATATCACATATATAAACCTAAAGAAAAAAATGGCTAATGTAAGTACTGCCTTAACAGTACACCAAATGTAAGATATGACTATAGTTAGTAGTAATATTTTGACAATCCTCTTGCATAGTTTGTAAGAAATGTTTCACAACAATGCAATGTGGCGGCGGACTTGGCCCTGTGGCTAGGGCATCCGTCTACCACATGGGAGGTCCGCGGTTCAAACCCCGGACCTCCTTGACCCATGTGGAGCTGGCCCATTCGCGGTGCTGATGCCACGCAGGGGTGTCCCCCCGCGTAGGGGAGCCCCAGGCGCAAGGAATGCGCCCCGTAAGGAGAGCCGCCCAGCACGAAAGAAAGTGCAGCATGCCTAAGAATGGCACCACCCACACGGAGAGCTGACACAACAAGATAACACAACAAGAAAAAGAGACACAGATTCCCATGCCACTGACAACAACAGAAGTGGACAAAGAAACAAGATGCAGCAAATAGACAAAGAGAACAGACAACCAGGGTGGGGCAGGGAGGGGAGAGAAATAAAAAAATTAAAAATGCAATGTGTAGGTGGACGGATGCTGTATGGGGCTCCTGTATAATGTTAGGCATGTTTATTTTGTAAGTTTACAATTTTACTATACACTAATAGTTTATGTATATTCATGTATGAATGATATACTGCAATAAAAAATAAATTTTAAAAAACCTAGGAAAGGAAAAGTAAACCATATCCAAAGAAAGGAAAGGGAAGGAAAGAAAAAAGATAGAGCAGAAATCAATGAAAAATTTTTTAAATAAAGAAAATGAATGAAATAGCTGAAAATTTTAAAAGATCAATAAAATTACAACTGACAAAGGAAATGACAGAGAAGACACACTTTATCAACATGAGGAATGAAATATATTTAAAAACACATCCTGCAGACATAAAAAAGGATAAGAAAGTACTATGAATAATTTTACACATATAAATTTGAGGGCTTATATAAAATGGACTTGTTCCTCCAAAAACACTAACAACCACAACTCAATCAATATAGCATAGATAACTTTAACAGCTCTATAATTATTAAGGAAATTAAATTAATAATTTAAGAATAAAAAGCTGAAATCTCCAGGCCCAGATGATTTCACTGGAGAATTCTAACAAACATTTAAAGAAGAATTAACATCAGTTCTACTCAGTCTCTTCCAGAAAAAAGAAGAGGAAGGAACACTTTCTAACTAATGTCATGAAGCTAGTATTACCCTGATACCAAACCAGACAAAGACTGTACAAAAAAGAAAACTAAAGACCAATGTCCTTATGACAATAGATGCAAAAATTCTTAACAAAATATTAACAGATAGAATTTTTTTAAAAGATTTATTTATTTTCCCCCTCCACCACCCCTGCCCTGCTTTCTTTTTTTTTTTTTTTGCCGTCTATGTCCATTTGCTGCATGATCTTCTGTATCTATTTCTCTTTTTTGTCTTCTCTTCTCATAACCGATAGAATTTTAAAAATGATTAAACATTATGACCAAATGGGTTTTATTCCAGGGACGTAATGATATTTCAACATTCCATTAAAACCCCTCCACAGTCTCCTCCTGGGGGGCGGGGGGGGCATGTAAGAGAGAGCAGCAGAGGGGAGTGTGGGCACTTTGGGGGAAGAGGGACGGACGAGGTTCAAGTGGGAAAGGCTCTCGGTGTGGGGTCCTGAGGTCAGGCAGGGCACATAGAATCAATGGGACCTCCTGAGGAGGGGCGCCTGTACCCCAAACGCACAGGGAGCCTCCCCCTGTGGTGCTGGACTAACCTCAGCCTCAGAGTGTCCCCGCTTTCCAGACCTAAAACATCCCAGAATGGACGAGGGCAGACAGGTTGGTTCTCTCACTTGAACAACAAACAAGAGGGTGTCTTGCCAGTCTTCCTGCGAAGGCAGCCAATCCAAAGGAAAGGCCCACAGCTTTTGGCGATGGCTGTTTCCTCCTTCTGACAATTTCAGGAGGCATGGGAGGCTTTATCCATCAGACCCAAAAACCAATCCACTTTTTTTCCAAGCTTCATCCATCACCCGATGGGTTAGGCGAGGTGGGGGAGGCAGGGAGGGAAGTGCACACCCTTCCTGCCTGCCCCACTCTCTGGACAAAGCTTCTCTTGTTGCCCTAGAGGTCCTCACCTCAAATAAAGCAGTGGGAACTGATTAGTTTGTTTTGGTTTGCTAAGGTGCTCAAAGCAGGCACCATGAAATGCATTGACTTTAACAATGGGGATTTCTTAGCCTACAAGCTTAGAGTTCTGAGGCCATGAGAATGTCCAACTCAAGGTATCACCAGGCGATGCTCTCTTCCTGAAGACTGGTAACCAGCAATCCTGGACTGCCCTGTCACATGGCAAGGCTCACAGCAGGTGTGCTGGTTCTCTCCCTCCTTTTCCAGGTTTCATTGCTTTCAGTGTCTTGCTTCTAAGGCATTCTGTCTTTTTCTCTGTATTCATCCCATTTATAAAGAACTTCACTAAGAGGATTAAGACGGACCCTGGGCCATGCCTTAATGAAGTAGCCTAGTCAAAAGGCACTATTTACTATAGATTTACACTCACAGGAATAGATTAGTTTTGAGAACATGATTTTCTGGGACATATAGCTCCAAACCGCCACATGGTGGATCCTTCAGACATTAGGAACCCTGCAAGCCTTGATTTTCCCTCGTGGTTCCACGACTTCCCTGCTGCCTGACTTTGGGCCAGCCCCCATCCCACCACCGCTCTGAACCTCCGTGTCCTCATCTGGAACAGGTGGATCCAATGCTGAGTGTGGGGTTGCTCCACAACAGAGGATAGTGTGTGAGTGGCACCAGGCCAAGGGCCCAGCAAGGAGGGGTGCAAATGAAATATCCCTCCCTTATGCACTTCGCGTGTCCCGGGCCTTGTGAGAAGTTCTCCACATCCCCAGCTCCAACCCCCTTTCCTCCAAATGCATCTTCTCTCATGAGCTCAGCTCTCCTCATCTACAACCAGAGGATTGAAAATCCTCTATGTTTCTCCCTGGGAAGCTTCCTCCTGAGGAGGGCTAATCTGGCTTTCCTCTTCTGCCCATCCCAGGAATTCATTTGTTCCATGACGTCATGTCTGCAGGGCGCTAAGTACCTAAAGCACCTTCCTCATTCTTTAGCTCATTTGATTCTCACAACAGGCTTTTTAAAAGACAAAGGTCAGTGACATCACCTGAATTTGAGCCCAGATCTGTGTATCCCTACGTGTTGAGCTAAGCTTGTTCCAAATCATCCCTCAGAACACACTCTCTGGTACCTATTACCAAGTGAGTGTCCCCAGTCCTTGGCTCACACTTTCACTGCTACAACACAGAGCAACCACTTTCCTCCTCTCCTGGAAAAGATGCTGCCCTGTCCATGTCCACGGCGGGTTGCCCAGCAGGTGGGGTGGCTCTACAATGAGGACTTAGCAAATTGTTCCTTAACCTCAAGTTAAGAGCCTTTCCAAAGCCTTTCCAAGCCAGACAACCAGGTGCATCAGGAACAGGTAGGAGTGGGAAACAGAAAGCCATAAAGTACTCCAGCAGCCACTCACATTCTGAAATGACCAATTGGATTTCCTCTGCTGCTTACTTCCATTACAAGATAAAGATTCAAAGTCTCCTTGTTCCCATGACCCAGATACTGATTCTAGTTGAAGAGTTCAGGGCATTTCTCAAATAGGCAGACAGTTCCTGAGTCCCTTCTTGGGGTCAGGGGGACAGAGTGGGTGCATTGTGCTGAGATTCCCGAAGCTTGATTCTCCAAGGCTGGAACCAGGCTGATCTCGGGGTGATGAAAGTGGAGGTTTCCCAGGCCAGGCCTCTGGGTCAATGGCCCAGGATGAAGGAGGTGAGCACAGACAGCCTGCTCCAAACACCTTGCCCCTCCCTTCTCAGGCCAGGTGCAAGGGGCGGCTGTAGGTGGTGGCCGGAGAGGTTAAGAATGAGCAGGGGGTGAGGGATCCCGGGGCAGAGCAGAGGCGTGAGTGGGGAAGGCAGCAGCGGGACTGTGGGTCAGCACTGCAGACGCGTACACGCGCACACACACAGAGCACCACGCAGCCTGCCTGACCCACAGCCAAACCCACGGAGGCAAACAGGTGGGAAGCGCAGGCCTGTGCGCATGGTGGATCCTGCTGAGGACGCCACACCCGTCCTCCTGAGCCATAAACCAACCGCTCACGGTGACAACGCTGAGGAGGCCCCGTCCTGGGGCCCCGCTGTCCTCAGATGGATGCCCTGCTCCCTCAGGCTGTCACTCTTCCCATATGCCGGGAAGTGCCGCCATGTCCACACAGGGAAGGCTTGTCGGCCCATCAGGTGAGAGTGACAGAACAGGAGCCGAGGAGGCGTGTGAGTGTGGTGTGGACGAATGCTTATGCTTGTGAGTGTGGATGAATGTCCATGTCAGTGCACTGAATCTGTGTCAGTGTGACACGCGAGTGCTTCTGCGTGTGCACGTGTGTGAGCATATTGTGTATGAGAGTGTATGCATAGCATATCAGTGTGTGCGTGTGCGAGTATCATGTGTGACTGTACCTGTGTGTATCTGTGTGCCTGAATGTGTGCATGTGGGAGCATATATGCATGTGAGTGTTTTTGTGTAAGTGTATCTCAATGCCTAAGTGTGTAAGCATGACTGTGTGCGAGTATATCTGAGTGTGTCTGTGTGTGAGGGTGTGCATGCATGAGTGCATGATGTGTAACTATACTTGAATGTGAATGGCCATGTGAGCATATCTGTGTGAGGGTGTGAATGTGCACCAGCATGTGCATGTGAGTATATCTGTGTAAGTGCGGGCATGTGAGAGTGTGCATGAGCGTGTGTGAGAATGTATGTGTGTGCAAGCGTGCATGAGGGGATGCATATATCTATGTGTGCATTTGAGTATATCTGTGTGTGTGTGCATGTGAAAGTCTTCATGAGTGTATGTGTGAGTATGTGTGTGCAAGTGTGCATGAGTGTGTCCATTTGAGGGTATGTGCACATGTGAGTATATCTGTGTGTATAAGCAGCATACCTCTATGAGTGCATGTGTGAGTGAGCGCATATGGGCACATTTGTATGGGCATATGTGCATGTGGGTGTGTTGTGTGTGTGGCTGTAACTGTGTAAGTGTATCTGTGTGCCTGAGTTATGTACATGTGTGCAAGTATATCTGAGTTTATCGATGTGTGTGTGCATAAGTGCGTGAATGTGTAGGTATACCTGTGTGTCCATGTGAGCATATATGTGAGTGTGAATGTAGGAATGTGCATGAGCATGCACCTATGAGTATATCTGTGTGAGCGTGTGCATGTGAGTATGTCCAGGACTATGTGTGAGTTTATATGTGATAGTATATGCATGTGAAAGTACATGAGTGTGTGCATGTGAGTATATCTGTGTGTATGAGCATATCTGAGTGTACATGTGAGTGTATCTGTGTGTGCATGTGAGCATGTTGTGTGTGTCCACACACTCCCTGCTACATGTCACCACGTCCCATTTCTTCCTGGTGCTAATCTCGACTTCAGATAGAAATCTGAATCCTACACCTTAGAGACTATTTAGCCCAAACCCAGTGCTTTACAGATAAGGGAATGGAGGGTCCAAGCCGGGAAGCATGCTGCTGCAGGTTCTGCAGCCAGTAAGCGCAGGTGTTGGCGGGCCGCTGGGTGCCAGGTTCCCGTGGGCTCAGCCCCAGCCCGCGCCCTCCTCTACAGCAGAAGCCCGTGCCTCCCTGGCTCCCAGCTCTTCTCGCCCAAGCCTCTCGAGCCCCTGCCTGAGGAGGCTCTGTCTTCTGCACCCCTGCCCAAGCCCTGGGCACCGCAGTGGCAGCCAAGTGGAGGAAGTGGACACGGGCAGTCATGGGTGTTGAAAAGGACTGAAGTCAGTGTCGGACAGGAGCGAGGCAGGGCAGGTATTCTGAAGAGGAAAATCACCAATTCCACGGTAAATGAAATGGAAGGACGGGAAAGAGCAGTACGGGAGGGGGCCTGGCCCGAGTCCTCAGCAGGAGTGGAGGTTCAGAGGGGTGGCCAGAGGAGTAAGAGGGACCTTCTGCAGATGCCCCCTTCCAGGTGCTGCCCGACAGAGGGAGGCCCTGAGAGCAGCAGGGAGGAAGCACCACCTCCTGGAGAGTAAGGTGATGGTCAACAGCACAATGAATCAGGCGAGGGCAGGGGGATGGAAATCTTTCATTAAAAAGAGAGAGAAAAAGGTAAGCACGAAATGAGGAGCACCCCGATAAAACCAAGCCAGCAGCTGGTGGGAGCCAGGGTGCAGCCTTGAGGAGCTGGCAAGGAGAACATTACTTGTCAGAGGAACAGGCCATTCATTATGTGTGCTCCCAGCCTGCTCGTCCCCTGCAGAAAGCCATGCTCAGTGTTTACCGTCCTCGGGTGGCTCCCTCTCCAGCAACACAGTCAGAATCAGAGGGAAAAGGAGAGGTACAGACGAGAGTGTGCACATGGGTGCAAACTGTGCACAGGCACACCTCCTGAAAATGGGCCGTAATTGTGGAGGAAGGATGTCTCTACCCTGACAAAGCCCTCAGGATGGTTGATCTCAATTTCAGAGAAGCAGGATAGTCCACCCTGCCTAAGGCTCTGCAGCTTGCTGGGTATTTCTGCCTCAAAATACCCACCTCTGCAACCCTGAATAGCAGCCAAATACCAGCTACTGCAGCCTGTTACTCTGGGCTTTTTGGCCTTCATGCCATTAGCACAGTTATATCTTCACTTGAAAGTGAGGTTGAATCTGCATGGGGGCAAGAGCGATGGAACTCTCTGAAAATATATGGGTCCATCAACAAATGAGCCAGATTTTAATATATATGGTTGTAAGTAGACTCCCTGAGATATATATAGAGATAGATAGATGATAGATAGATAGATAGATAGATAGATAGATAGATAGATAGATAGATAGATAGATAGATAGAGATAGATAGATAGATAGATAGATAGATAGATAGATAGATAGATAGATAGATAGATAGATAGACAGATAGATAAATGATAAATAGATACATACATAGATACATACATAGATAGATATAGGTAGGGAAAGAGAGATACAGACATATAAACAGATATAGGTAGGTAGGTAGGTATATAAGTGATAGATATAGGTAGGTAGGTAGATTGGTGATAGATGTAAATAGATAAGTAAATGATTGATTTCAGAGAATAGGTATCCTAATGGGAAAAATAGCTGGACAAAGGAATTATTAAATTAACAGAAACATAGGAAATGAATGGAGAAATATAAAATGGTATAAAGATATTATCTTTAAAATAGATAATAGATAGTGGCTATTGTGTGTCAAGTAGCAGACCTCAGTAAGAAGTGCCATGAGGCTAATGACAACTCTTGCTTGTGTGTGTAGCAAGAGCCACTGCACGGGCAGTTTGCATGCCCCATCCCATTAATCCTCCCAAAAAGAAGAGGCGTGAGCTGAGCCCAGATCTGTCTGAATGAAGAGTCAAGATTCGTAAACATTTTGCACTGCTTCCTCTCCCCAGGATGGAAATGGAGGTTGACAGATGTGGTAGTTTGAGGCTTTTATGGACCCCAGAAGAAACATGTCCTTAGAGCTAATCCACTCCTATGGGTGTGAGCCTACTGCAGATGGGACCTTTTGATTAGGTTACTGCAGTTAGGGCATGGCCCAGGTTGGGTCTTAATCCTCTTACAGGAGTCTTTTATAAATGGGATGAATACGGAGAAAGAGAGAGACATAGAAAAGACCTCAGGAACTGGGTAGAAAGCCAGAAGAAGCCAGAAGCTAAAAGCAGAAGGGAGAGGCCAGCAGATGCCGCCATGTGCCTTGCCATATGACGGAGGGGTCCAGGGTCGCTGGCAGCCAATCTTTGGGAAGAAAGCACCACCCAATGATGCCTTGATCTAGACATTTTTCTCAGCCTCAGATTTGTAAGCTTATAAGTTAACCAATCCCCATTGTAAAAGTCAATCCATTTCTGGTATATTGTTTTTGGCAGCCCAGCAAAGAAAAACAACAGAAGATGGGAAAATGACCCAAGGATCACGCTGGCCATCCCCTGCCCTCCTTCCCGTCTCCATGCTGCTAACTCAACCTGAGCTCGCCAGATCCCCATCCTATGTGTGTGCTGTTGGGAGAGGCTGTCAGGCTGAAGGAAGCTGAGTATCCAAGGGAGAGAGAGGAAGTCGTTTCCCAACACTCAGACCAGCATCCTTTCACCAAAAACCAAAATAATGCTTCTTCCTCAAAATCCCACCTTTCCTTTCGACCTCAGATCGCATCCTACACTGGGGAGTATTTTCTCCCACTCTCAGTAGAGCGTGCTGCTTTTGCTATGACTCACTGCAGTGACAGGCAGTACTGGGGAGACAAGTGGGGGTGCAGGAGTCAAGTAACTTCTCAATGGTCTGTCTTTGGGCCCAAGGGACCACAGGGTGACCTGCCATTTGCTTTCACCATGGCCTTTGGGGCAGGCACTGCAGTCCCTGTTTCACCGATGACAAAACTGAGGCTTAAAAACAAATTAGGAACTTGCCCAAGGATGTACAGCCTGATGCCAAATTGCTCCCACCTGCTCTTTGGGGTGTATGTGCATACCTAACAGACCCCAGGGGATGACACTGGGATTAAGAACAGGAACTACAGAGCAGGACCTCTCTGTGCCTCAGTTTCCCTCAATAAAGTGGATGTCATCCCAGCGCCTGCCCCAGAGGGCTGATGAGAGTGCCAAATGAAATGCACAGGCATTGGGCAGTGTGGCTGACCCTGGAAGTGTTCGCTGATGCCAGTGGACTCCTTGCAGCCCTTTCCCTCCTTACCATGCTTACCCCTCAGCTGCAAGAGCTGCCTGAGCCCCCAAGGGGCTGGGCTTCCAAAAAATCAGCCGGTCCGCCAAGAGGGGGGTGTGTGAGCCTTCTAAGCATGTGTGCGTGGAGGAGGGGGCTGCCTGCTCAGAGAAGAAGCCACACGTGGTGACAGGCAGGGAATCCCCAGAATTAACTGCGCACCACCATGTCCCTGCTGGTGACAAATTGGCAATTACTGTCTTCCTGGGAAGAAAAATGTCCCATCCCTCTCCCAGCTCCAGAACCAACATCTCAGACCTGATTTAAGGAGGTCTGGGAGGCAGCGGCTGCCAGTTTCAAAGGGCAAAATGACCCCAGCCGAGAAGAGGGGACGCATCGTAGCAACAGCCCTGTCCTTCAAGGACAGACGGACTCTCCTTCTGGGTTTCCATCAGGATCAGGACTGGTCTGCGGAGATCTTCCAGTGGGGGGATCAAGGCCGAGGGAATGTGGAGTGAGAACAAGAAAAAGAACACAGCATTGCACTGTGAGGATGTACTTGACTGGCTGCCCGCTCTCACCTGGCCTCAGACTTTTGCTTCAAGGCTCTTAAGAGGAGACTGAGCTACGGGGAAAATAGACCTTAGTGTAAACTAGGGACTGTAGTTAACAGTACAATTTACACTATTCTCTCATCAATTGTAACAAAGGTACCACACTAATGCAAAATGTTAATAATGGGAGGAAATATATGGGGACACTAGTTTTACATGATTTTTTGTATACCTACAACTTCTCTAATTAAAAATTTTAATTTAAAAAAAAAGCAAACTGGGGAAAAGGACAAAGGACTGGAAGAGAAGTCAGGCCTTGCACTGGATTTCTTGAAGGCAGCAGCAGTCCCTGGCAGGCCCGATGCTTGGCTGTGCGTTCAACGGGTCAACATGGCAGAAATTGAGGTGCGGGCCACTGACCAGAAGCCACAAGTGCCCTCCTGTTACAACCTCAAAGAAATTGAACCCCAAAAGTCCTTTTGAGCATGTCAATTTTGGTGTCTGGGATTCCAGCCCTGGTGAGTCGGGAACCCAGCGCTGCCCCTCTCTAGTGGCTGGAGCCGGTGCTGCATGGGCACCTCACGGGCCTCCCTCCCCTTCTCTGTTGGCAGCAGAGAGGCAAAGGGATGGACACTGGCCATTGGTCGCAGGCCCAGATCACAGACCAGGTTCTCGCAGCACCCAGGAAGGGGTGACTGGACCACGTCTTTCTCCTCCTGGACTCTGGGTGTCACCTACTAGTGTGAGTGCAGGTGTAGCTCTCCCCTCTCGGTCCACCTGAGGGTCTTTCCTTCTCGACCTAACTTGATTTGGCGGTTTGGAGTTGTTTGACCCAGAAAAACATGCTCTTACATTTCATCCATATCTTATGAATAGGTCCTGTTGATGACGTTCCTTCATTAAGGGGTGGTCCAGCCGAATCAGGATGGGTCTTAATCCTACTACCGAAGGCCACATAGGGAAGGCCACAGAGAGAGAGAGAGCTAGAGGGAGAAGCAAGAAGGTGGAAGGCAACAGAACCCAGAAAAGAAAAGAAAAGCTAGGAGAGGCTTCCACAGAAGCCAAGGACCAAGGGTTGCTGGCAGCCAGCCCCAAAACACAGCAGTCTCCTGGGAGAAGACACTACCTTGCTGATCCTTCAATTTTGGACTTCTCCTAGCCCCCAAACCATGACCCAATAAATTCTCGTTATTTAAGCCAACCCACTGCATGGTATTTGCTTTGGCAGCCAGGAAACTAAAACACCTAACTGCTCCCCACTTGAGCGGCATCATGCCCTGTGCTTTTATGTCTCATTGAAATCACCACCTTGCCTCTGCAGTCTAAGCTCCCCAATCTCTAAATCTCTAAATTTAATCCAATCTCTAAAGAATGGATGCAGGGAAGCGGACTTGGCCCAGGGGTTAGGGGGTCCGTCTACCACATGGGAGGTCCACGGTTCAAACCCCGGGCCTCCTTGACCCGTGTGGAGCTGGCCCATGTGCAGTGCTGATGCACGCAAGGATTGCCGTGCCATGCAGGGGTGTCCCCGCATAAGGGAGCCCCACGCGCAAGGAGTGCACCCCGTAAGGAGAGCCGCCCAGCACGAAAGAAAGTGCAGCCTGCCCAGGAATGGCGCCGCACACATGGAGAGCTGATGCAGCAAGATGATACGACAAGAAGAAACACAGATTCCTGGTGCTGCTGATAAAGATAGAAGCGGTCACAGAAGAACACACAGTGAATGGACACAGAGAGCAGACAATGGGGGAGTTGGGGGGTGGGGGGAAGAGAGAGAAATTAATTTTTAAAAAAAAGAATGGATGCAAACCTTAAGGACCCACAGCACAGGGGTTCGTGGGCCACATCCCAGCATTGGGCCAGGCCGTGGAGATGTAGGGCTCAGCCTTTGGGGTGTCCACCATCTGCTGGGCAGTGAGAGATTACACAAAGCAGCTGCCCATGGAGCCAAGGCAGAGAGTCCTGGAATGCATGGATTTGGGGAGTTATTAAACCACATCTAAGTACCCAATGCCTTGAGAAAGAGGACAGTGATTTATTGGAAGTCTCCCTTTCTTCGATCAAAATCACATATAAATGACCCAAACTTTGGGTTTGGGTTGCAGAGAGGGGGTAGGCAGTGAAGTTGGGGAGGGTTTCAGACTCAAAGACACCAAGAAAAGTTTCTTTTTCATTGAGCAAAAACCCCAAGCCTGGGCAGCCAGGGGAACTTTTTCTCCTCTTCCATCAATTCTCACTGGTGGACCAAGGGCTCCAAGGTACAAAGGGGAAAGGTTAGAAGGGGGGAGAGTCTCTGCCTGCCAGGGGTGCTGTCCCCTAGAGACACACAGACCTGGTATCCCAAATTTTCCAACCCAAAAAATTGAGTTGCTCAGTCTGCAAAGCAAGTCTCCCGCTGGAGATTGAGAGCCACCTCTCCTACACTCCATCCTTCAAAGCCACCTGTGGCCTGGCTCCTCCAGAAAGTCTGTCAGGTCCACCACCTTCTTCTGAGCCCCTAGGGCAATCGTCCATTCATTCCTAAAATTAAATTTAAAAAGCCTGCTGATTAACCAGATTTATCTGGCCTTTGCTACTTTTCCAAAGATAGTGGGGACTAACTGAGACAAAGTCACAATCGAGCTTAGGGAAACCAAACCCGGAACCAGTGACCTTGCAGGCCCTCCTCCCTACCTTCAGGTTAGGTCTCCAAAACTGGGGACACAGTGAAGAAGGTGAGGCACATGAGTGATCAGGAGGACCAATTAACCTCTCTCTAAGGAACGAAGGGGGCACTTCCCAAGGGACAGGACTTCTGGAGCTAGAGTGCCACCACCTCCGATCAGTCACCTTCCCCATGAGTCCTGGACACAAATCCACATCTCGTTGCTGAGCACCTGGTGATGGGGGGCTCTGCAATAATTTCCAGTGAGTGCTGAGTTATTTCTGTCTGCATCAGGAGGACAGAGCAGGAGGAGGTAGAGTCCAGAAATAGCAGAAGCAATTAGCAGGCGGGCTTCTGAGGGCATCATTACCATGCGTGAAGGACCTGGCCAGGTAACCTCAGCCTAGTAGCCTGGTGAGTGAGAGGCTGGGCCTCTGCAGGCCCTTCCCACAACCCAGGGCCTGATATGCCCACCAGCTTCAGGGGCACCTCCTCCTCAGGCCCCATAGTCCCCAAGGGCCCTGGAGTGGGGCCACAGAGTTTCCAACTGACACAGAGATGTTCCCCAAAATGGCATAAAGGCCTGGGGGACCCTAGAGGGCCATGTCAAGAGCCCACCAGGTCTGGTGAGGGAAAGCAGCCTGGGTTGCAGGTCCTGAGAAGCAACCCAGGGGTCTGACCCTGAGTAGTAGATGGGAGACCAGGGCTGCATCAGAAGACAAAGGTTCCATCTGGAACTTTAACCCCTGAGCAGGTCACTGAGCCTCACAGAGCCTCAATTTCCTTAGCCACAAAATCAGCAACCTGCCCGACACTATTAGTAGGGAAAGGCTGAGCATCGCTGCCCATACAAGCTGCTCCAAACCCTCAGAGGCACGTGGAGGTCTGCACTCCAGGCTACATCAGGTGTGGGGGTCTCTCCCAACTCCATGACAAGCTCTGCACTTTGGGGAGCAAAGCAGGTGGGCAGAGCTGAGGATTTCCTCTGCCTCAAGCAGAAGCACCCACTTTGCTTTTGCCAGCCTTTAGTTGGCTAGAACAGGTGGCAGGGAGTCTGGGAAGGTGGTGACCCAGGGCTAGAAAGGAAAGGGGAGCAGGCGTGAGGGAGCTCTAGGGGTCTGTGAAAGCCTCATGGACAGTCCACCAGAAAGGCTAGATTCCACCTGGCACTGCTTCCCTCTTTCCATAGGGTCCCTCCTTGTGGTTCCTGTTAGGGTCACCTCCCCAAACACCACACACTTACACACACACACACACACACGGGTAGGGATGTAGGAAAGGTGGAACAACTGAAGCAGAGGCTCCTGCCAGACAGAGGAAGGAGTTCAAGCCCAGAGGATGCATGAGCTCTGCCCTCCAGCCCAACTCTCCAGCTGTGGAAAAGTGGCAAGGGCAGAAGGTTCGCATGAGGGCTGGGCAATGGAGGAGCCCCAGCACTGAGAGGCCGGTGACCCCTGGCAGTGCCATTTCCCGGCTCCTGAGCAGCCCTTCCCTCTCCCCGGAGTCCCTGTGAAGCCCCCACGCTGCTCTGAGCACTCATCACTCTGGTGTCTGAGCCTCTATGGCAGGCCCGTGCCCACTTGCTTGGTTCTGTCCAGATGCTCCAAATCACCAGTGCCCAGCTCGGAGAAAACAGACGTGCCTACCAGGACTGGAGCTAGGACCCTGCTCCAGCCACCACTCCCTACTGTGGAGAAGAGGCCAGGACTCCAGGGGGGCAGGACGAGGAGCTGAGGGAGGGGCGAGAAGCCCTGGGGTCCTAAGGCGTCGAGCTCAATTCCAGCTCCACAGGGATGGCTAACACGGGACTGCCTCCTCCTGCTCTGAGCACAGGCTCACGGTGCCAGGGATCTGGGGTGCTGCGAGGACGGGACAGGTGTCCTGGAGGCAGTGAGGTCCCAACCAGTGCTGTGGGGCTTCTCCATGGGTCACCTGCCACCACCTCAAGGGTGCCTGAGGTGGCAGCTGCCATTGCTGAAGTGCCCTCCAGGCTTCTAGAGCCATCTGCAGGAGAAGAGAATCTCCATGGCCTGTGCCTTGGATTCAACCCCAAATGACAAATCCCAAAAGTCTCCCTCCAAGGGGTGCCCCCAGGGCCCATATGCTTCTCACCCGGGTCCCTATCCAATTAAGATGAAAGAACGCTAAGGCTGTTATGGATCCAGTCCTAGAACTGGAATCAGAAAATCTGGTTTTGGGTCCTTGTCCTGGCTCACCCTGAAGCAAGCCGCTCAGTATCTCTGAATATGAGTGTCCCCGCCTATAAAATGGGGGGAGGGCTCACCCCACCATCCTGCCTGCCTCACTGGGTGGCTCTGAGGAGGGGGATGAGATGATGCAAAGGGATCACATCCCTGCCCGTCTGCACCCCTCGTTTCTAAACCTTCAAAGACAGTTGGGCCACTTGGAAGGTGAAGCACATTGTCCCTGGTCACAGAGGGACATAGAACTCAGATTCTCAACAAGACCTGCCTATCATACCGAGTGGGCACAGTGCAGGGTCACCAGGCATCCAGGGGCCTCCACAGGACATTAGACAGCCAGGTGTCCTTCTCTTCTCCCACTCACCAGTGAATCCATGGCAGGGCTCTGTCCACTCATCAATCCACCCATCCATCCGTCTGTCCAGTAGAGCCTCTTCCCACCTCAACCCTGTCATATCAGCCCCTTTCAGACCCGATGCCTGGTCCTGGTTGACACCGTGAGTAATGGAATGTTACGTTTGTCTAGTGGATTTATCACTACACACAAACGCAGCTTCATCAACAAAAGCAGGTGGAAATCGATGTGAAGGCAGCTAAGTGAGCTGCACTTTCCCTCACCACTCAGCGTGTATCGATAACTTTCATCCACTTCATGTTTTGTGCCCCATGTGGAGCTGAAAGCAGGAATAAAAATGCCCTCAGTCTTCTTGCCGACAGCCCTTTGGCTCTGCCCAGGCAGGATGCTGGACCTAAGCACTTGCCATCCATCTTCATGTCCTGCCCTGGCGCAGCGTGTCCAGAGGGTTTTCTTTCCTCCAGAAGCCTGGGGAAAGGCTTGCAAGTCTAAAGAGAGAACTGGGTGATTATCTTCTGCATGCATGTGCATGTGTGCTCACATGCCTGTGTGTGTGTATATGCACATATGTGTGTGCACCAATGTATGCATAAGCATGTGTGTGTGCATGGGTGTGTATGTAGGTGTGGGTAACTGTGTATTTTGGTTGAGGTGATTGGTTGGATTGAAAGAGGTGTAGGGAAATGGATTTTCAGATGTTTCTTAGCAAATCTGCATTCATGTATGAAAATTAAAGAGGGGAGGAAGGCTGCAATTCCCTAGACTTTGTTCTAAGTTTTTCTTTATCAAAGCCTGTTCTACATACCTACCTGATATTAGCTCCATATTGAGTGTCTCCTTAGCTAAGTGGAGAAGATATGGACCAATCCATTGGATTGAGCTGTAGATGGCAAGTGTGAAATAATTCAGATACATTGCATTTGTATATTAAGTACCCATTACAAAGTTTGGCCATGTTCTGGGCCAAAAAAATGAGGCAGGTGGGAGGAGATAGAGATGGAAAAGGGCTTCTTAAGTGTTTTTCCATTTATAAAGAGCATTCACTTCATCCCAGCATCTTACATTACTTCCAATCCTTACAACAACTATCACGGTAGGTATTATTAAATCCATTTTAGAGGTGGCAAAACAGGAACTGAGCTTCCTCAAATCTCACAAATCACACAAATGGGACTTGAATTCAAGACCGTCTAGCACCAAAACTCAAGCACATTGAGATGTAGTAGATTGTGATTAAGTAATTTCCCAGTTACTAAAACAAATACTGTACAATGAGTTGACTTAACAAGAATTTCTTAGCTCAAGCTTTCAGAAGTTAGAAGGCCAGGTTCCTCCCAGGGTCAGTCAGCAGTCTTTGGGGTTCCTTGGCTTTTCCATCACATGACAATGCACACATGGTGGAGTCTTCTCCTTTCTCTTCTGGGTTCCATTGGCTTCCACCTTCTGGCTGCTTCCCATGGCTTCTCTCTATGACCTTCTCTATAAACTCTCCAGTAATAGGATTAAGACCCACCTTAATTTGGTACTTAGCTCCAAAGCATCACACTGTGTTGCTCCCATTTTACAATTCAGAAGATTGATGTGATCTCAAACTTCAGCATGAATTCCACAAAGGGCTTGTTTAAGCTCAGTTTGAGGGGTCCCACCCTGAGTTTCTCATTCAGGAGGTCTGGAATGGTACTTGAGAAGATGCATTTTTAACAATTCCCCAGATGGTGCTGATGCCACTGGTCGGGGACCACACTTTGAGAACCACCCCTCTGGACAGTATGTTCTGGGAACTCCAGAACCCAGGAGGGGGCAGATGGCCATTTGGTGACATTGCTATGGAAAGCTTTGTGGAGATCAGGGGACCACTTCCCTCCATCTGGACAGAGGGTATTTCTGCAAAGAAGAGGGCTTAACCCCTCAAGCATGCCCAAAGCTCAGCCACCCCAGAGGCTCCCCTACACCTGGATCATAGACTCACCCAGCAGCCTTGTCTCCTTGTTCTTAATTAACATTTTACTCCTTCCAGATGGTGAAGGCTCTCAGCAAGATGCTCTCCCCTATTTTTTGCATTCTTCTGATGGGGACAGAAAGAAATAGCTGACTAATTTAAATAGGTTTGAGAAAATGGACAAAAGGAGTTGGGGTAGGGGTAGATTCTGTATTTGTGGCAACGTCTTGTCTTCCTAGGATTGTGCTCCCCAAGTGCATGTACACATTTTGGATGGATATACATTTAAGTTGCTCCTGGGATACCAAGGAGATATGGGAGACTCTATCCCCATTTTGCAGATGGAGAATAAAAAGGGCCAGAGCATTTTCCCAGGTTTACAGCTTCCAGTGGTGCTATCACCACAAATAACAATCAGTAGTCCTTGACTGCTTATGAGGTGCTGGAGCACACATGCATGTACAAACACATATATTTATAATACCTCATTTAACCCACACACAGCCTGTCTGGGTTTGCCAGGGGAGCTATGACCAAACATCACAGACTGGTTGGTTTAAGCAACAGGCATTACCGCACAGTTTTGGAGGCTAGAAGTCCCAAAAGAAGGTGTTAGCAGGTCTCAGCA
Organism: Dasypus novemcinctus; assembly: GCF_030445035.2. Lineage (NCBI taxonomy): Eukaryota > Metazoa > Chordata > Mammalia > Cingulata > Dasypodidae > Dasypus > Dasypus novemcinctus. The sequence continues at coordinate 44,950,695 of NC_080699.1, read as the reverse complement.
TCTGTAATGCTCTAGTGGTGGTTTGCTGGCACTCAGTGGTCATCCTTCTCCTGTTTCCTCCTGAGACTTTTACTCCAAGGTTGGAACTTTCTCTGATTGTAAGGACTCCAGTCATGGATTCAGGTCTACTCCGCTTTAGTTGAGCCTCATCTTAATAGGATCTTCAAAGATCCCACATACAAATGAGTTCACACCCACAAGATCCAGGGGTGAGGACTCCAGTGTATCTTTGTGGGGGGCAGGATTCAGTGTACTACTTACCCCTTCAGTCAATAATGATAACTGGCATTTGTCAAATCTATACAACAGACCTAGCTCTATTCTGAACCATTTGCCTGTATCATCTCATTTCATCCTCACAACTGCTCAGTGAGGTAGGTGCTATATCTTCCTCTTTAAGGAAAGGGGACAAGACAGAGGGAGATGGAGATGAAGTTCCTATACCCCAAGCAGCACTGCTAGGAAATGGGGGTATTTGGGGAGTTGTATACCTCCAAACCCAGAGGCTGTGCCCTGAATCAACTCTGGGCTGGCTCCCATTCCACCTCCTAAGACAGGTGGTTTTACCCCACATTTCCCAAACCCAGAGGAGACTGTGGAGGCCATCTGTAAGTCCCACCAGCAGGGTGCCACCCAGGGTTGAATGAGTGTCATTCCTGCATTCTCTAAGGGGGATTCCACACTCCTAAGCCAGGGTTCTATCACCTGAAGTTACCAAGTAGGACCATCCATCTCGGAACTTAAAGCCACCATGAATTTGCTTCCAGAGTCTCCATGAGAAATGTAAATCCTATGGAAAATCTTACATCAGAGCCTTCTCGCTCTCCTTGCTTTTTGAACACATAAGAGATGGCACAGTTTCCCAAGGATACACAACTCAGAAGGAGGTTGGAATGAAAGAGTTCAAATCTGCTAATACTGCTGATTCTATGTTGGCCAAGCTTTGCTTCAGTTTACCAGACTAGGGCACACACCAAGACTTCCTCCCCAGGTCCCCTGTCTTCCCTGGTTCCCTGCCTCCCCTGGTTCCCTGCCTCCTCTGGTCCAAGCTCCAGCCTCAGCTAGATTCTTGTCTCCATGGTTTACACATTCCCAGAAGGAGGGGTGCTTCACAGAGCATCTGTCATGAGACTATTTTTGTTGCCTCTTGGTTGCTATAGTGTCGTCTTACTATGAATATGCACCCAGCCCTGGGACATCACTTCTTTTCTGGTATGTGGAGAGTGGGGGCTGAGGGTGCAAGGCATTGGGGGCATGGAGAGGCAGTGGCTGGCAGCAGCTCAGAGGAGCAGGTGGAGGCGTGTGTGGGACTCCTGGCAGGCTCTTGCCACATGGAGCTCCTTCCCCACCCAGGATCTCTATGCATTTGGTCAACTCTCTTGTCTTTTCCTACCCAACACTGCTTGTGAAGCAAGGTAGTCTTGACCTCCTTCTGAAAGGAAAGCATGGAGAAGAGCCAGTCCAGTCCTTCTTCTTCTGCCCCAACAATAAAACTTCCTTCTAAATACCCAGTTCTGTTCTAAATCCCTGCCCTCCCCCAATTACAACAATCAGCATATGCTCTTGAGCTCTAAGCCTCCCCTTGCTGTGGGGTGCTGGGTTCCAGGTAAGACAGAGGTGGGAGAACTGCAGACTAGAGAACCAATTCCCATGTAGCCACCCAGGCAAACAGTGCAGAAGGGATGAAGGAGGCACCATATGCTTGGCTGGGCTTCTTGGCTCACTTTCTTCTCTCTGAGATGCTTTCCTAAGAACAATTGTTTATCAGAGGCCCCAGATGATGAGATTTATATCTGTTAGTCAAAGGGAGAAATGAGCCATAAAACTTCCCATAGAAGCTCAGAGGGGCCTCAGAGCATCATAGTCTTTTCAGCCACCTGCATGTTTTTCTCCCAAATCCCCCATGACCAAAGGCCCACTTGTAGAGCTGCGAGAAACCTCCTGGAGAAGAAGGCAAGGAGTGAGTCCTGGCTCATGCCCAAGTCCAGGAAGGGAGGGAACAGGGATCAGGCCTTGCGGTTTCCAACTTTGAAGTTCTCCCATGGGGCACCATGGGAAAGGGTTTGGATTTATCTGTGAGACTCCAGAAGACAGAACAACAGCTAATGAGTGAAAGATTCAGGAAGATAGACATTGACTCATTAAACCAAGGCATGATCTCACATTGAAATTAGAATCTGCTCTCCCAGGAAAGTGTGGAAACCTTTCACTGAAAGGTTCAAGCAGAGGCTGGGGATCACAGCCAGGGATGCTGAGGATGGAGAAGGGAGGGTCAGAATGGAGAAGGGATGCTGAAGACAGAGAAGGGAGGGTGAGGATGGAGAGGCAATGTTGACGTCAGAGAAGGGATACTGAGGATGGAGAAGGAATGCTGAGAATGGAGAAGGGAAGCTGAGGATGGAGAAGGGATGTTGAGGGTGGAGAAGGGAGGCTGAGGATGGAGAAAGAAGAGTGAGGACACAGAAGAGAAGCTGAGGATTGAGAAGGAAGGGTGAGAACACAAGGAGGCTGCATCAGGAGACCCCTTGCTCTGGATGACCAAGAAGTGACACAGCTTCTCAGCTTTCAGTCCTTAGGTGGTCTTAGCTCAAGTGAGGTGGCCCCAACTCACCTCTGGCCCATCAGTTCTTTCTGAAAACATAAAGTGCCCAGAAGAAGCATAGGCAGAGCCCCTGACCTCTAGGAGCTTGTAATAACACTGAGGCAAGATGACAGACCCATGGAAAATGATCAGAAAGCAAGAACAAGTGGTTCATGAGTATGACCACATGCAAGAGACCTAGAGTGCAACAGAGAGTAGAAGTGGCAGGAAGAGGCTCGGGGTGGCTGATGAGGGCTTGCAAGGGGTTCTCTCCTCACTAGTTCAGATCACCCCTGCCTATGAGCTTCCTGAGCCGACAGGGTATGAGGAGTGAGCACCAGGAGGAGGGCAGGGAAAGCCAGGCAGGCACAGGACCACCTGCGGGCTGAGGTTGTATGCTCCAGTGATCAGGTCTTCTAGGCCAGCCGTGGCTCCTGGGTAAGGCTGAGGGAGAAGCTTGGCCATGTACAAGTCTTGGCACTTGGGAGATAGAAAGCTTGGGCATGCTCCCTGAGGGGAAGTAAGGCCCTGATGCAGATGACTCCTCTGCAACTTCTCTGCCTGGAAGTGCTTCCCTGGGCCTCTGAGATCTGCCCTTTTCATTCCTGGATTATAATTCTTTGTGCAAGGGTCTAACATCTCCAACTGGATTGGAGTTCCTCCAGAGCAGAATTCATCTTTCACCCATTTCCTCACACCCCCGACCCAATACCCTTACACAAACTCACACACAAATAAATATTGACAAATGTCCCCATTAATAAACAAATTAATTAATACATTTTTCTAGAGAGCATTTCTCAGAGGGGATGAGGTAGGGGTCTCAGCATGGAAATGTGACCAGAGGCTGGCTTAATGGATGACACCCCAAACCTTCCGGAATGCTACATTATGGGAAGCATGGATTAGGGACCATGGGTACTTCTGAAAACGGGACGGAAAAAATGCCAGCCACAGGATTCAGTGCCAGTAAAGTTATTGAGAAACACCAGTTATTTCATTTTCATCGAGGCTTCACACTTCACCATACCTACACATGTGAGACTGCATATTCTCACACATGAGCACACACACGTGCAAGTGCACACCAACACACATCTGAATACTTAGACATGAGTACACACATGTGCATGTGAAAATGCACACTCACACTCATGTAAGCACACACATGCAAGTGCACAGAACACACATATGCACGTGCAAACATGTGCACATGGACAAAATCATGCACATGCACATGAGAGTACACACACGTGTATATGCAAGGACACACATCCAAGCACACACTAACACACATGCATGCGGGAGTACATGCCTCATACATGCAAATACCCACTTACATACATATGCACATGTGAGTGCATGAACGCACAAAATGTGAGCACATAATCATACTCATGGTCACACTCATTGCACACATGTGAGTACATACTCTCACACACACATGTGAATGCATGCTGTCACAATACATGTGAGTGCACACATTTGCATGTAATCATACACACATGCACAAGCATGCTCACACACATTAGTACATGCACACACTTGCACCGTCTCCAAATTCTCCACTCCTCACTGAAAGGGTTCTCCCCAGCCCAATTCCTCCCACCTGGAGGGCCGAGATGGCCTGTCTGGTACCCTGCAGATGGCCGAGCTGGGTCTCCTCTCTGCCCCATTTCTTGCCCCATCATCACCCAGGACCCACTTCTGATGAGCGGCCTCTTGGTTCCCTGGAGGTCAAGCTCTGGTCAGTTTATTCAGCTCCCCCCCTTGAAGAGCTAACCTGACTCCCTTAAAATGCCAGGGGCCAGAGTGGAGAAGGAGCATCTCCATAGCAGCGAAATCAAGGAGAGGTCTGCGGTCTTCATCTCAATCTTTCACCCTGGACCTCTTAGGGTCAAGGGCCTTCTAGAAATCATTGTTTTATGACTCTGTTATTAAGCAGGCTCTCCACATAGATAACTCAGAGCCAGGCTGGTTTTCAGAGGCACCCAAGGAAGGAGCAGCGGCGAACACCTCTGGATTCTTACTGCATTCCTAGTTAGAGGAACCCGGGATTAACACTTGCCTGGTCCCTTGGTTTTTAGATCTTTATGAAACCAGCAAGAAACCTTACTGCCCAAAACTTCTCTGTGCACACAGAATAGGACCTAGGTGCTTACTTGCAGAGGAAAGAAATAAGGAGTAAAGGAAGGGAGACAGGGAGGAGAGAAAAAGAGGAGGGAGTGAAGGAAGGAGGAGCAAGGAGAGAAGGAGGAAGGAGGGTGCATGGAAGAGGGAGAAGGGAGGAGGGAGGAAAGAAGGAAGGAAGGAAACTGGTTTAGCAGAAGAATCACATTTTTGAGGATACCAAGACTTGAGTTTTATTCCTGGTTTGTCATGTGACAATAGCGGTCAGCTAAGCAACTTCTATGGGACTTAATTTTCTCATCTGGCAAATAAAGATGGAGTACCTGTCCCTCAGGGAAAATATAAGGATCAGGTAAGCAATTGATCAATGCAAATATAGTTAACATACTATAGAGTTAGCATACTGTAGAGCCAGGGGATATTTCTGTTAAAGTCCCTCCAATCTACCAGTTCGCTTTCAGCACAGTGTGGGAATGCCAGTTTCCTCAGACCCTTGCCAACAGCATGTTATCCAACTCTTGGTTTTTTATAGTGTATTATATGAAAAATGGTATCTCAGGGTAGTTTAAATTTGTATTTCTCTTATTTTAAGCAAAGATGAGCATCTTTTCACATTTAAGGGTTATTTATATTTCCTGTACTGTAAATTGTCTCTTCATATCCTTGGCCCATTTTTATTTTGAGTCTTTAGATTTATTTTGTAGGAGCTCTTTATATATTAGAGAAATCAACCTTTGGCTGTAACCAGAGTTGCAAATATTTTCCCCAATTTGCTATTTGTTGTTTTGCTTTGTTATAGTGGGTTTTGCTGTGTAGACATTTTTATTTCTTATGTAGTCAAATTTGTCAAGCTTTTATTTATAGTTTCTGGGTGCGTGTTTTTTTGTTTGTTTTTTGTTGTTTTTGTTTTCTTTTATCTTTCTGTCATAGTTAGAAAGACCTTTCCCACTCTGAGACTATAAAATAATTCCCTCATGGTTTAAGATTCCCAATAATTGTGTACCTTCATTTTTACCGGTAAATCTTTGATCCATTTGAAGTATATCCTAGTTTATTATGTCCATTCAAAGCCTTATGACAGATTCAACAATTTTGCCAGATGGTTAGTTTATTGTTCCAACACCACTTATTGAATAACCCATCTTTTCCTCACTAATTTGAGAATATCTGAGGAATCATCTTCATTCTACTCTAAATTTCCATCTCTGGTTCTACTTTTGAACTGTACATTCTGTTCCATTGATCTAATTACCTCTTCACATAACAGCATTATGCTGCTTTATTTCTTATAGCTTTAAAAGATAACTATCACACTAGTTTCCTGTTAACACATCTGATTTGGAATTTTCTGAGCTATTCTTGCTCATTTATTTTTCTATGTGAATTTCAGCATCAGTTTATCAAATTCCTAAACAAGTTATTCTGTTATTTATTTGGGGATAAAATTGAATTTATAGAGTAATTAGGGAGAATTGAGGTTTACAATCTGTATTACTTGGGAAATATGTTCGACTGCTAATAGACCTGAATACATTGGCTTACCACATATGGGTTCATGGAAAAACAGTCTGGAGGTAGGCAGCCTGAGCTAATTTGGCAGCTCAATGAAACCATCTGGAATCAAAATTACTTGTCTTTCTTCTCTGCCATCCTTAGCGCTGGCTTCCATCCTCAAAGTCATCCTAGCTAAAGGTTCCGTGATGGCAGCTGGAGCTGCAAGCAGCGTGTCTCCATTCCAGGAACAAAGGAGACAGGCAAAATGTTCATTTGCCCCCTCTCCTTTTAAGGAGTTTTCTTGAAAGTCCACTTGCTAAGTGTGACATGTCTACCTATAAGAGATCTGGAAAATGTAGTCTTTTCAGCTAGACAAGCTACCATCCCAAATAGAATTAGCATTCTATCACTGTGGAAGGAAGAGCCCGCAGGCTCTGCCACCTTCCCTGGCACATTGGATGCCTTTTGAACTGTTCAAGTCCCTTTTTCGCTCACCCTTATTTGTGTCTCATCACCACCATAACCTAAAGCTGCTTTTATCAAGATCATCAACAACCACCATGTTTCCAAATCCAATAATCCATTTTCACTTTGTCTGTGCAGCCAACCAGCAACATCTGACCAGAAGATCACTCCTTCTTTCTTAAAATACTTTGTTAATTTGTCAGTTTCTTATAAAGTTAAACATAGTTACTCTATGACCCAGAAATCTCACTCACATACATTTACTCAAAAGAAATGCATATGTGTCCACATGAAATCTTTGTGTGACTGTTTATAGCAGCTTTAGCCATATTTGCCAAAATTCTGGAGAAAAATCCCAAATACACATCAGCCAGTGAATGGATAAACAAATCGTGGCTTGTGCCACATCCACACAATGGGATACTACTTACTAAGTAATGAAAAACGAATGGACTATTAATGCAATCAGCATGGGTGAATCTAAATGCATTGTGTTAAATGACAGAAGCCAAACTCAAAGGCCCACATCCTCTATGACTCCACCTATAAGATTCTAGTTATATGACATTCTAGAAAAGACAATACCATAGGGACAGACAGTAATTTCCACAGGGTAGGAGTGGGGAGAGGGATTGATTCCAAAAGGGTAAGAGGGAAGACTTTGGGAGGAACAACATAAATACTCTATCTCTTGACTGTGATGGTGGTTACATAGCTATATATTTGGCAACATTTATGGAGCTATCCACCTAAAATGGTGACTGTTACTACATTAAGTATACATAAATAAACCTGACTGTCAACAATTTATCCAGCCTCTGTGCTTCCCTAAACGCCACACTCGTGTATCTGCTCTAGAACAACACCTGGCTAAATGTTGGGTTTCATCTGCTCTTAGAACAATACCCGGCTAAATGTTGGGGCTCTGTCATTTCATTAGATGTCATCATCCTTTATGGAGTTACTTTGGAGAAAGAAGCCAAGCCTTGGCAAAATCCTCAAACCTTCCTTTCCCTCTGACCCAGTACTTGGTCAGCACCCTATTATCTCTACCTTCAACACCTGCCCAGTCTGACAAGTTCTTGTTACTGGCTGAGCGCCCTACCACCCCTCAGCACTGCCCCTTCCGTGGCTGCCGCAGAGGACTTCCTCTGTCGATTTTTGACTCCTACAGCTGTTCTTCCTAGAGCTCATGGCGTGTTTTGGGTTTTCATTTGTTCTTTGCAAAACATAAGTTAGATCACATCTGTTATCTGCTCAAAGCCACACCCATGGCTTTGCCACCGTCTCAGCTGAAAGCCCTGTCCTCCTTTGCGATCAAGGTCCTACTCAGCAGGCCCATCACCTCTGCCTTGGATCAGCTACCAGACCCCAGAGAGGCCCAACATGGTGCCCTGAGACCCCGAAGCCAGGGAGGTTGGGGTAGATGCTAATCTACCAGCTCTTTGAGGGACCTGGTAGAGGGTAGGAGAGCACCAAGCATGGAAAAACATAGTCAACCTGCATGCCCAGATAACATCCTCTCAGAGCACCTGGCCTGTCAGCCCACACTGCTCAGCCTTTCTTGTCACTCAGCGCTTGGCACAATCCCACTTCCTTCATGGTCAGCCCATCTTCTTTGCCCTCCAGAGATGTGCAAAGCAATGGGGGCCTGTCTCCCCACCTTCCACTGCTGGAAGCTGGGTGTGAAAACTCTCCAGCACCCTCTCGCGTTTATGAAGATAATAGTAAGGACAGTGAGGGTGAGAATGAGCACTCTGTTCTTGGTATACAGAGAGCGATAGCCAAAACAAGACTGGTCCCCACCCAGGCAGAAGTCTGCAGCTACCACCACCCCCAATTTCCCTTGCAGTGCATTGGTGGCTCCCTGTCAGCCCATTAATTTGGGGCTGGACCATGAATTGAGCTTAGGACTCTCCTCCCACCTGGTCCCTGGAGGCGCAAGGCACCGGTGCTTTGGCCGTCTCCCTCCATCGATCTGCCTGGGGGGCCCTGGGGTGACAGATCACCAGGTGTCCAGGCTGGCACTGATCATTTAATGCCCTTGAATAAAACATTACTCACAGATTAACTGAGCAGTTTTAAGTGAACGACCGTTTTCATCTGTTTTAAATTTTCATGGGTACTTTTCTGAAGAACAAGTACATTGTTAATAATTGAGGGGAATGAGACCTTGTTAATCTTTCTGTATTTTAATAAGGTCCTGCTGGGCCGCTGACCATGTATATTCAAAACAGCTTCCTTCTCTCCCCAAAGTTGCTTCCTTTGAGGAGTGTGTTGGTGGGACAGGCGGGCTTGGGTCTGGGAGTCTGGAGTGAACATTGGCAAAAAGGTATTTGGGTTCTGGATGAAATAATTGAGGTTCAAGGGCTGAGAACGTGGGAGGAGGATGGCAAAATCAGGGTAAATGGGGCCATGGGGCTGTTAACAGAGAAGTTGGTGAACAGTTGAAAGGGCAGAGAGAACCAGCAGGAAGGGAAGGGGAGAACACTCATTTCCTCTGGAATGCCTGGGCAGGGTAGTGAGTGGTGGGGTTGGGGAGCTGGAGCTCTGCTTTGCCTCTGTCACCTGAGCAAGCGCCACTGAGCCACGAGGCTCCAACACCGTCCTCCAAGCCACACCTGGGTTACCACAGTGCTCACCACAGCTAGCACTCACTGGCACTGCAGGCCTGGTTCTCAGCCCTGGGCACCATTATTTCATTTCTTCCTCTCCAACAACCCTTAATGGAGGTCCTAGAATTATTCCCATTTTACAGGTCATGGAAAAGAATTGCAGCACAGACCAGTAAGGCAACGTACTTCAGCTTATATGCCTAAGGAGCCGTATTGCCAAGATCGGAACGAGATCTGTGCTTTTAGATCATCGAATGTGACAGTCTGACGTTATTTTATGAATCCCAGAAAGAAAATGATTATGTTCTTAAGGTAATCTATTCCTGAGGGTGTGCGATGCTTTTGATTGGACTGTGTCATCTAGGCGTGAGTCAGCTTGGGTCTCCACCCACTTGCTGGGTCTGATATAAATGGAGATGCCATAGTTGATCCTGCAAAGTTGGAGAAAGGACTCCAGTTTTGCCCACCATTGAGCAGCAAGGAAAGAAGTCCTGGAGAGGACTTCCTGAAGCAGGCCCAGGAAGAGATGATCATAACCCTGAATGCTAGAAGCTGAGCTCAGTAAGAAAGCTGAGCAGCCATGACTGACAGCAGAGGCCAGGAAAGAGACAAGCACTGTGCCTGGTTACACAACAGCTGAGCTCCAGGAGACAGTAGATTCTGGAGAGGAAGGCAGAGGCCTCCGCAGAGATCGGCGGCCATCTTGCTTCAACGCATGGACAGACAACAGGAACAACAGTAGCCGACTCTACCAAGAAAGTACCTCTAGTGGTGCCCTGGTTTGGACAATTTGTGGCCTCGGAACTGTAAGCTTTTACCCCAAATAGATCCCCTTTATAAAAGCCAACTCATATCTGTTACTGTGCATAGGCAGCACTATAGCAAACTGAAACACTAAGCAACACTGAGACAAGATGGCCTGCCAAGAATCTGAGTCCGTTTCTGTTTCTAGCATCTGGCTTTCCTTGGGCAACAACCTTCACAGTCTGTCCTGGGAGCTAGAAAACAAAGCCCACACTCCTGACCCTGTGCCTGCCCACACAGCTTCCAGGTGTGACCACCTACCTGGTGATGAATCTGCCTTCTCTTGCATACACTCTCCAGCCACGACCCCTGGACCTGGCTCGCTCCTGTTAGAGACTTGGCTGCATGACTTGGCTTGCAGGAGAAAAGATACCTTGAGACCACTGGATTTGGGGAAAGGGGTGGATGGTGGAGAGCCACAGGAAGAGAGATGTTTGGATGGCACAGACTTGGCTTCAATTGAAAGCCACTCAAGTGAATGATTTCCTGCAACAAGCTGTTAAAACATGCTGGGAGGGGAGCTTAAAACAGCTCCATGTTAAAGCCTTACTCTACTGGAAAAATCAGCTTTTCGTATTTATTGCCAGGAGAGCAACAGCCCTACTCCTGAAACAAGGTTAGCTGAAAGCTTCCTGGACTAGGAGGATCCAAACTTAGAAGAGAGCCATAATATTTTAGCTTACGTAAAGCGCAAGATTGTCCCAGGGCTAGAGATGAGGGTAGTAGCCTTACTCTCCAGAGCAGAGAAGTAAACTCAAGCCTCATTTTAGGGCCTTTTGTCATGTCCAGGATATGTTACATGTCATTTGTGAAAAGGTAAATCCCTGCATGGTATGTTTCCAGGATCTCAAGAATTCCTCTCCCCACAACTTGCCCCAAATGTCTCCCCAATCAAGCCGTCCCTAGTGCCTAGAATTCCATTATTAAGGATCTGTTTCCTGTGCAAATGTGTTGGGGACGAAAGAAGTCACCAGAGTCACCTATCTCTGGATCCGTAGCTTTTATCAGTACATTTAAGTACATAGCACATATCAGTTTACTTTCCTGTTCTTCCTCCATCTTCCTGGAAAGGCAAAAGTGATCTAACAACTAGAAAAGAAATGCATCTCTAAAACATCTCCAAAATAAATGCAAGGGCAGACCCATGAAACACAGAGAATGTACAAGCCATCAGCTCCAGATACTAGCTGCAGATGCTAGCCACATAACTGGCTCTCTAGGCTTCAGTGGTGACCTACATACTACTGTGTTAAAAGTGCTGGTCTCCTTCCCTGCCTCTGTCATGCTCATAATTTCCATTCTATTAGCTTTCCACGTGCCAGGAGCACAGAAACCCACCCTGGTGCACAAGCAGAACTCTCAGCACATCATGCATTCGGAGCTCAGCATGTTGCTTGTACAGTTCTCATCACTGTCTTTACATTTGCAACCACGTACAAAGCTGTATTATCTCACTGTAGTACCACCCGTGGTGCAGGCCAAGCCAGAGGGCTCAGCCTTGTTCTACAGATACACCAAGAGATAGAGGGGCTTGTCCTTGCTGAGCCAGGATCAGATCAGAATCTTCTGCTGGGCTCCCCAGCCAGCCCGCCTGCCAGGTGCTTTCCCCTACTCCACTCCAACACATTCTGGAAGAGGAGAGACCTAATTGGTGGCCCATCTCGCCTGTTCCTCCTGTGTCTTTCCTTGCTAAAAGCTTCTGCCATCCCCAAGTCTGCATTCAGGGGGTAAGAGTACAGCACTCATGCCCTAGCTCTCATTTGCCAGCCACTCCCTACCTTCATCACCCCTTCATTTTTTGCCACATCCCTTCCCTTCCCCACAATGATTGATCTTTCTAATTTAATATTTTAACTCTTCTGAGAAGCCTCATCTGAGTACTTGACCTCATCAAGGAGTTCCTTGACCCAATTGCATACATTTCTGGGAACCACATAAACATTTCCATGTCCTACACTGCGTGTGTAAGCATGTGGGTGGGGGGGGGGCATGTGCATGCATATGTGCCCTGGTGTGTTTCTTTCATATGCACACATGCGTGTATGCATACATTACATGTGAGACGTGTGGCTGTGTGGGGGTAAGTGTGCACATGCTGTAGGTGGGTGCATGAGTGAGCATTTTGTGTTCACACATATGTGCATGCATCCATTATGTTCACATGCATGCCTGTGTACATGTTGTTTGTGTGCTATGTGTGCAGACACACTCATATGTGGTTTGTGTTTTAGGTAATCCTTTGACTCCTATTGTAATAGAAACTCCCTAAGGGCTCTTGGAATGTCACAGCTCAGTAGGACTTCAGTGGCCGTTGAGTCCAAAACCTAGATTTTACAAATGAGAAAACCATGGCTGGGAAGAGGAAACAAATGGCCTGAGGTCACCCACTGATCAGGGACAAGTTTGGAATGAGCTTGTGACAGTTTGAATTTAGTGAATCTCAGGAAAGTTTATGTTTTTGAATTCATCTATTCCTATGGGTGTGAGACCCTTTGATTGCATTAGATTCAATTAAAGAACCTTGATTAGATCACTCAATTAGATTGCTTTTGATTGGATTACATCAGTGAGGCGAGACCTAGGTTGGGTCTCTACCCTCTTACCAGAGCCTTATATAAACAGTGACACAAAAAGAAGAAACTCACGGGAAAGGGAGCTATGCCATTTTGACCAGGCCATGTGAGAGAGAGCACGCTGGGTTCACCTACAGCTGCAGAAAAACAGAAGCCCCAAGAGGCTCAAAGAGGTGAGGCCCAGGGAGAGATGCCTGATCAGCCAGAGTAGAGCTCCAGGAGAAAGTAGAGAGAAGGTCAGACCTGCCATCTTGCTTCACCAGTTGGCAGGACTCCAGGATTCACAGCTGCCAACTTCTGGTGAGAAACCCTCTCTGATAAGCCCTGAAATGGACATTTTCACAGCCTCAGAAATGTAAGCTTTTACCCCAAAGAAATCCCCTTTATAAAAGCTAGCCCATTTCTGATATTTTTGCATTGGAAGGCCTTTGGAAAACTATGACAGAGCCCCAGCCTCAGTGGTTTCCCACTAGGCCACACACCATGCTTGGTCTCCTACAGGTGTGCCATGAGCCTAGGGGGTGGCCTATCCCCTGTGATCTACAGGTCAAACTTTCAGGGATGTGCACAGACACCTCTCCCTCCCTCTCTCCTTCCAGTTCCTCCAGCCCCACATTCCCTTGTGTGTCAGCCTTTCTCTTCTACAGCATTGTATAAATTTGGCCACTACAGGTGACAGGAGCAGGCACAGACAGAAACACAGCCACGTGCTATGTTCTCCCCCAGGTCTTCAGGTGCACCCTAGTGACTGGACGTCCACAGATGCATGGAAACTTACAGGTAGCACAGATCGCATTTGTAATGGCACATGCTTTTCCACTGTGACTCATCCTTGTTTATCCCCTAGAAGGAAAAGGCCATAAGGGCAAAGAAACAGTCCAGCCACACCAACCAGCAGACACACATGTACACACACATGTGGCACCTTGTAGGACATTGGGACCATGCCCACAAAGTGTGTCACAGTCACACTAGCACATCCACTTGCACTGTATATATGGACTCTCATGGACAATGGCATTTCTTGCCTTCCTCAGGGAATGGGGTAGCACAACTGCACTGGGCTCTAGAAAACACATTCTGAGTTGAGAATGCTGTTTTCATATCTGTTGCCTGGGGTTAGCTCTGGAGAGGACCTGTGGGGAGCTGAGCACCAACCCTAAACCCAACGGCACCATGCTGATGTCTATCAGTGGATGGCAGTGATGAAACCACATCCAGCTGGGGCAGGACCTCCTGAGTAATGAGGCATCTGTAGCTGTACCTGTCCTGGGGGCTACTGCTGCCCCTCCCCAGATCACTGAGCTCCGAGCTGAGTTCAAGGGCAAAACAAACCCACCCCTGCTGTACCCTGAGGAAACAAGGCAAAGCACAGGTAGTGCCAGCAGGGGGTGCGCCTCTGCTTCCCAAAACAGAGAAAAACATAGCCATCTCAATTAATTCACCATTTGCACACGCACATGCTACACACAAACACACACTCACATTCACATGCATATTTACATACTCACACATGCACACTTCACACATTTGCATATGCACACACATTCTACACATGCAAGCCTACATGCATTTGCACACTCACATGCTTGCACATGCACACACCACACACACTCATGCTGAGCCTTGAGCTGGGACTGCAAGTTATGTTGAAAAAGCCCTCAAGGAGCTTATAGCGTTGGCTCTTTAAACCACTCTCCACATGGATACCAGTCTGGGGTTTGCAAATTTAAGGCAGATTATGGAGCCCTTTTTCACAGCCTTCCAGAAACTCAACAAAGTCCCAGTTCCTTCTCCTGGCTGTGAGGCCATCCGTGGCCTGGTCTGCTTCCCTCCCCCACCTCTAGGCTCTGTCCAGCCTGGTCTTTCTGTCCCTTGTCCCATCATTCTGCCTTGGACCCTCCACGTGGGCCCTTCCTTTTCCCTGAAGCCCCCTCCTCCGGTCAGATCCAACCCAAATATCCCCTCCAGAACCCCTCCATGGCGCCCAGCCAAGCTGCAACACCCGTATTGCCATCCATTCCTTACTTATCAACCCAGCAAACGAGGAGTCAGCACCTCCCCATTTTGTCTCTGCTCCAGAGCTGAGACATAACTGTGAACAGAAAGACAAAGATCCCACCCTCATCGAACTTTCATTCTGACCAGGGAGAGCCAGGCAGAGAGGAAGGTCCACACTAGGCCCTACACCTGGTTCTGGTCCCGATGCAACAAGAATTTCTCCCATTTTGCAGAATGAGAAGTTGGTCCAGCCATGAGTCTTGGGCAATGCCTTCCACTGCCTGGGTCTCCATGTCCAGCTGTCAGAATGTAGAAAGCAGGTGAGTCTGGTCTTGGCTCCCTGCGTCCCTGGCTCTGGGCTGTGCTCTCATTTGGTCTCACTTCCTCCAGCCCTCCAAAGGACCCTGTAGCAGTTTGACATGGTTATGAATTCCAAAAGTAGATATTGGATTATGTTTGTAATCTGGTCTGTACCTGGGTGTCATTCAGTTATGATTAGGGCTTTGACTGGGCTATGTCATTAGGGCATTGAGTCCCTACCCTTTGGTGGGTGTGGACTCACAGATAAAAGGCATGGCAAAGAACAGAGATGAGGGTTTTTGATGTTGGAGTTTATTCTGAAGCCTTAAGCTGGAGCCCTGGGAAGTAAGCTCACAGAGGAAAGAGAAGCAAGCCCCAGAAAGAGAGGGCCTGAGCCAGGAGAAGAACACAGAGGCATAGAGATGGCGCCTTAGACATGGCAGAAACCCCAAGGAGAGAAATAGAGCCATTCACTTGATAGTTTACAGCTGACCTTGTGGAGAAAACAGAGGAGCTGAACCCAGAGGAACCCAGGAAGCCTGAACCCTCACAAATGTTGTGAGGCATCTTGCTCCAACACATGAAAATAGACTTTGGTGAAGGAAGTAAATTTTGCTTTATGGCCCGGTATCTGTAAGCTCCTACCCCAAATAAATACCCTTCATAAAAACCAACCAATTTCTGGTATTTTGCATCAGCACCCCTTTGGCTGACTAATACAGACCCCAAGTCCTCCTGCTGCCTCTGAATTCCCAGGGCCTCTCACGAGGATCCCATACTTGCCCCACTTTCCCCACAGCTGCCCAAGCTCACTCCACTCCCAAGGTTCCCTCTGTCTTAGGGGTCAGGGACAAACCCTCAGCACACCTCTGACTCTCCTTTACACTGCCCCTGCAACACACACACTACAGAGAGTTGCCAAAAATATCTTTAATTCTTTTTGGAGGAAGAAGGAAGGGAAGGACGAAGGGAAAGAGAGAGAGGGAGAAAGAAAGGGAAGGGAGGGGAACAATAGAGGAAGAGAGCAAGCTTCAGATGGTGCAGTGTTTCATCATAAGGCTCTTGGATAAGTCTACCTGGATACAAATAAATATCAGCTTTTCTGCTCACTGAGCCTGGACACCTTTACCTCGCTGTATCTCACTTTCATCACCTAAAAATGGCTTAATAATTAATACTTCTCTCATAGAGCTGTTATGAGAATTAAATGAGATCTCATAAATGATAATCCATATAAAGCACATATCACCTAGTCTAGCACCTCATTTAGCTATCAGTAAATGTCAGCAAATATTATGTTGTTTGCAGCCAGTCAGACAGAGATTTGAATCTGCACTCTGTCTCTTTAGCTGTCAGGCTTTGGGCAAGTGGCAGAATTTCTCTGCCTCTTGAATTCTCGATACAAAGAGTAATAAAAATGCACTAGAATGTAAATTCTCTGAGAATGGTCTCTGTCCTTACCGTAAACATATCAGAGAATCACTCAGAAGAGTTGAAAGAATGAATGGATGGGAATGTGACTGATGGAGAGCACTTCAAACAGTAGGTACTCAGTAAATACTACCCAACCATATGTTTATTCTGCAGCCTCCTGGGGATGCAGGCCTCCATCACATATGGACAATGGTGAGGACCTCAGGGCTGTCCCTGTGCCTTGGCTGCCTGCCCGCTCCAACCTCCCACCACCAGGTCGAATTTCAGGAAGATCTTGGAAACCCCCAATTGCACCCTGTATTAGTCAGTCAACGGTATGCTGATACAAAGTGTCAGAAATCTGTTGGCTCTTAAAAAGGGTATTTATTTGGAAAAAACTTACAGTTGCAAGACCCTAAGAATCCAACTCAAGGTTTCTTTCTCACCAACATCAGTTGCCACGTGTTGAAGCAAGAGGTGGTTGATCTCTGCATGGGCTCAGCCTTCCCCTCTGGGTTCCTCTTTCTCAGCTGCAGGCTGGCATAGGACTTGTCTCCCAGGGCTTCCTCTCTCTCTCCTGACATGGGAATCACTTCTTTCCAGGCCTTCTATATCAGTCTTGGCTCTCTTCCCAAGGTCAGCTGCAAACTATCAGGCAAATAGCTTATCTCTCCCAGGGACCCCAGGATCAAAATTGACAGAGCTCTCTCACTCCCCAATGTGTCTTCTTGGGAACATGCCCACCAAGGGAACAGAGACTCAACCTGAGTCATGCCCTACTGACATGGTCAAATCAAAAACCCTAAATTGATTTCACCAAGTATATTAGTCAGGATTCTCTAGAGAAACCGAATCAACAAGAGATATCTGTCAATGGTATGCAATTCTATAAGAGTCTCTCACGCAGCCACAGGGATGCATGAGTGCAGGTTCCACAGGCAGGCTGCAACCAGGGGCTGCAGTGAAAGTCCAATGAAGGTTTTCAGTGAGTTCTGGGAGATGCTGGCTGTCCAAAGACAAGTTGGGAAATTCTCTCTCAATGCTGGAATCACTTCCCTTTTAAGGGATTCAACTGATTGGGTTAAGCGTCACTCATTGCTAAAAGCAATCTCCCTGAGTGATGTAATTATAACCAGCTAGCTATGATTTACCATTGCAGTAAAGTCAATGGTGACTAAAATCCATAAATGCCCTTGTACTACAGATAGCCCAGTGCTTGTTTGACCAAACAACTGGGCACAGTTACCTGGCTGAGTTGACACAATAGCCTAACCATCACATCAAGTCAACTTAATCTGAGGCCCCTCTCTGAATTTAATACAAAGGGTATCATACCCAGAGGAATAGATTTGTTTACAAACATAATTGTTCTCTTTTTGGGAATCACAAAAATAATCTCAAACTGTCACATGTCCCTAAAAGACAAAGTTGAGTATGGAATCCAAGGTCCCCAAGGCTCTGGCCCCCACCCTCCCTCTATGAATCCTCACTTTAGCCATCATCTCTTTTTGAAATATACCTGCCCACACACTTCACCTCCATCTGTGTACATCCCACTGTCCTCAAAGACCTTATCTGAATGCCAAGCCCTCCTCTCCAACCATGCTCCTTGGGACCTACCTGCAGACTCCCAATCCATTCCTGGTGTTACCATTCATTGCAGGCTGTGGGTCTCCCTACACACCCAACTTCAGAGAGTACAAAGTGGGTTGAACTCACTGAGCTCGCTGAACTCCCATGCTCACCTCAACCCTTCTCTCTCCATCATGAGCAAATCAAAACACATCATGCCCTGGGTGTGCTAGTCTATGGTTCCAGCAGCCTCCTCTGCAGAGCAGTGTTTGTGTGCTCCCCGTTTTGGAGAACACATCTGCATAGTTGCAGAAACTTTCAGGGATTTAACCCACAGAAATTAGGAGACTTTCTGAGCACAGAGGCTTTCCAGGACCCCTCAAATCCCACGTGCATGAGCACTATTCCCCACCTGGCAGTGGCCTTTGGGTAAACGCTGGCCTCCGTACTTTGGACACTTGCTGCAGGATGTTGTTCAGAAAGGAGCAGCCTCCTGGCCAGCCACCAGGGATGTTTCTCTAGCTGGAATACTCCTAGAGTCCCCAAGGCCAGATGGCCTGGGGTGGGGCTGCACAGTTCTTTTGAGGACTTTATTCTCTGTCTTCCTTTCCAGGATTTTCTTCAGCCAAGGACTTCACTGGAAAGATCAAGGTGGAACATAAGTTGTATGTTTACTCCCAGTCCAGGGATCCTTGCAATGTGGACTGAAGACCTGCTTTGAAAATGCATGTTCTTGGACCCTGCTCAGACCTACTTACCTACTCTCAGGAGGAGCCAAGATCCACCTGGCCTCTGGCTTCCGGTCATTCCCATGTACACTTAGCACCTGAAGCCTTCTGGGCATCCTCAGAGCCCCAGTGCCCCCAAAACTTCCTAATATGTTGTACAATAAGCTTTGAGCACATGCCATTCTAGAGGGCTTAGTTTCTGCATTTTGCCATCTTTGGAGATTCTTAATTTTCTCATATAATTTCAACTCTATGCCCCCCCCCCCAAGCTTAGATGAGAAATAGAGTCCAATTTGGGATGGGGAGCGACCTACCACAGACCAGAACCCCTGGATGCTCTCAGCCCAGAAGTATTTCACAGCCTTTTCCAAATGTTTTCAAACACGCTCTGCTCTTCTCTGAAAATTCTGTCACCTCTAAAATTCAGAAGAGAAACCAACATTCAAAGAAATAATCTCACATCAACTAACTCATCATTCATATTGTATCATGACCACAATTATGTAAAGCAGGTATCCTATTCCCTACTTCACAGATGAGAAAACGGAGGCTTAGAGAGGTGAATTAGGATGCACAAGCTACCACAGCAATGAACTGTCAGAGCCAACATCAGCATCAGCTCCTTAAATGAAAATCTGTCTTCTCCACCACATGGCCTGTCCTTAACCAATTCTCTGCCTGAGGCTCATTGACCTCACCCTGCCCAAGGCCACCTCCTCAGTAAAGGGTTCTTTCTCAGACTCTCAGACTCCTCTTTGTAGAGTTACTAACACTCTTCTCTTTCCTCTACAGCCCTCTGCCAAAGTCTTTTTCTCCTTAAATGCAATTTATTTATATGTCCCCCTCCACCACCAGGCAGGGCTCTTGAGGGTTGGTCCTGTGTCTTAAACATTGTTTTATAACTGACTCATGAAAAGTGCTCAAGGACCATTGACTGAATGATGGTGAAGTACCTGAGCCCTTGGAGCTGGAATATGAGAACTCTTCATCAGCTTTTGCTCTTGCTTTTTGAGCCCCTCTGTCAATTTCTTCTAAACTGTGCCCAGGAGAGGCAGAGCCCCCAGTCTCGATGCTCTGATCAGGCCCTGCACCAACTTGACCAGGGCTTGAGGATGTCAATGAGCAAGCCAGCTCGGGCTCTCTGTTGGGACAGGCTCTTTCACATTTCTCCTTTCAAAAACATCAATAAATAGCTTATGATAGCTTTAATGGAGATTAATTTTCTAGGCCCAAGTCTTGCCTCATGGTGGGGCTGAGTTGTTCTCAACAAATAAAGTTACTGTGGAAATTAACATGGGCCCTTAAAACAAGATGTTAGAGATCCAGCAACTGGATTCAAAGTTGGTTCCAGAATTACAAAATTGCCTTCAGATCCCCACACTCAGTGTGGGAGGAAAAGAGAAGGCATAACGTTCTGGCATTTTCTCCTCCTGTGACCAGCGTGGGCAGGAAGCGGCGAGAGCAGAAGGGCGGTTGATGAGCTCACAGGACCGTCTGGGTGGCAGCTCATGTTTCTGGGAGCTGTCAAATCTGGTGCAGACACAGGCTTCTTTACTCCCTGCAAAGGGCAGCTCGGAGAGCTGGCAGCTTCCCCTCACTTCTCAGCTTCCCCTGAGTCTCTTGACACTCACCAGGGTTTCATTACCATGAACAGTTCTGCAAATTGCACCATCAGCAAAATGCCCAGATAGTTAAACAGCTCCATGAGCAACTCCTGGTAGATTTGTCTCTCTGTTTCCTGATGAAGGGTGCAACTCCCCAGCATTTCTACCAGCTTCTGGATGTGAGAGGCAAAGTCACCCTGATGCCCAGCTAATGGGGGGTCCATTATTTTTGGAGCCAGGGTTCTATCTTGTTCTGACACCTACAAGATATATGACCTTGGAAAACTCACTTAACCTCTATTGGTCTCAGTTTCATCATCTGTAAAAGACAGCAATAATCATACCTACCTCATATGGTTTTTATGAGGATTGAGTGATATAATACAGGTAAAGTAACTCGTAAAATGATGACAGAAAACAAGAACTCAAAACATATTTGCTATTGTCCTTGCTATCTGTCGAATGTCATACATGAGTCATTGGGAGATTCCAAGTAGTGCTCGCAGAACACGGGAAACATAGGTGTGAGGTGCTTTCATCATTATTATTTCATCATTATTATAATTTCATTATTATTATTATTCTTGAACCAGCCTCTCCCATTCTCCCAGGTCTAACAGTCTTTCCTTCTCAGCCCACCACCATTGTCCATTCCTTCTGCCTTTTGTGCCGTCTTTACTGAGGTTTTTCTCCTGAACCCTGGAGGCCACCAATATCCGCTGTATACCCCTAGCACTTGCCAAAGATATGTTCTTCTGGCTCCAAGAATGGGGACACCAGAGGGTGGAACATTCTGACAAAGCGATCCATAAACCAGCTGTGTCCCAATTTTGCTGGGTCCGGATGGAATCAAACAATCAGCATGACCTTGTGGTGCATTGAAGGGAGGCTGTGGCAGTCTGTCTGAAAGCGAGCCTGAGGGTGGCCTGACCACCCACACCTCCCCCAGGCCAAGGCAAAGGAGCATGGACTCCCCAGTGCTGTGAGGACTCCTTGCCTTGGACCAAAGTACAGTTGGAGAAGGTATCTGTTGTGACATGCATCTCTGGTGGGGACCTGGTCAGTGTGGGATTGAGTTTTAGAGCTTGGCTGTTGGCTGCTAGACTGGATGAAATGTCACCCTTTGCAATCAACGATTCTGTGGCTGCTGCAGTTACGCTTGGGCTGGGGTCAGAGGAAAGCACTGCCTGGCTACTGTATGAGGGGACCCACCTCTGACAATTTCAGTTTGCCTGTCTGGCATTCCAGAGGCTTATTCTCTGTCCTCACCTCTCAGGTAAGTGGCCCCCTGCAGCTTTCCTAGAGGTGTTCCAAGGAGTAAAGGCTCTGGGATGGTCTCGCCTCTGTCATTTACTAGCTGAGTGACTTTGGACTAGTTACTTGACCACTCTGAGCATCAGTTTATTCATTAATATGAAGGAAAATGAATAAGTTTGGGTGCAAACATTCCCAACTAAACAGCCAAAAATGAGAAGGCAATTTAACATTCCACAAAATAAATTGCCCATAGAAAGGAGGGAAATGTCAGAACTTTAACAGAACTCAACAAAATCATTGAGAAGTGGGTTCTTCCCATCTTTTCTCTCCGCCACCCTAGCTTTGTTGGGTCTGTTGTCAAGCTTCGTCCCCTGAACTCCCAGGCGAGCTGCTCTCGTTCTGGTGTCATATCCAGGAACAAGTCATCCAAGGAAGAAGGCAGGCAGCCTCCTCCTCAGGCCTCTTCAAGAAACCTTCTTCCGGTGCCTCTCGACTCATTTCTCCCTGTATCTTATTGGCCAACACCGTGTATGTGTCCTATTGACCCTACCATAAAGCAGCAACTTGCTAGGGAAATGACAGCATGGGAGCCTTGCCAAGTCTGAGTCAGCTTTACCAGAAACACAAGGCTGCGCTGAGTAGGGCAGGCACCTGAGCCAACGCAGGAAGACGGATCATGGAGTTGAGGCAGTTAACTAAATACAATTAAAGAATGCTTCACTTACATAAGATATAGACAGTTTAAAGAGGTATTTTAAAAAGCAGAAACACATGAGTACCTTGAGATACATATATTGAGTTTTTGCTGCTTAATGATACTATTTAAATTTTTTTATTATTGTGGTAATGTACATATAACATGTGTAACTATACAACTCAATGTCATTTACAATGTTGTACCACCATCACCATCCATTACCAAACATTTTCATTACTCCAAACAGAAACTCTGTACTTATTAAGCAGTTGCTCCCCATTGTCCCTTCCCCCGGCCCCTGGTAACTTCTATTCTACTTTCTGTCTATGAAATTGCTTATTCTAGTTATTTCAAATAAATAGAAGCATTCGGTATTCATCCTTCTGTGCCTGGCTTATTTCCCTCAGTACAATGTCTTCAAGGTACATCCATGTTATAACATGTATCAGAATTTAATTCCTTTTTATGGCTGTCATATTGTACTGACGTTCAACTTTTGCCTTTGCAATAAATTAACTGAGGTTCCACTTACAGGATTGCAAAGAACCCTTCTTTATAATTCATCTTGAATCTTTATTGGCTTATATTTCCTTTGGCTTGTCCATACTGCAGTGCTTGCTCTCCTAATTCAGCCAGATTTTCATCAATTACTTGGGGCTGGTTTTCTTTTACCTTAATTAAAGACAATATGGTTTCGCCAGTTCCTCTACTGTCCTTATGTCCCTCTAGGTTTGCTTGGTGATAAACACTCAAATGGCAACTTTCCTCATAGTTGAGGGTTGTCTTCTCTAAGCACCATTCTGCTAGCTTCCTCAAATCTTTTGAAATAGGGTAAGTATACTTAATTTAAAAATATATATTCTGAAATTTCTTTGCCCCTTGATCCCATATGACTCCCTGAGAAGTCAAGGTGGGTTTCTTTGTTTTCTTTTTCTTCCAGATACAGAAGTAAAAAGAAGATCACAACCAATAATTTAAGTGTGACCAAAGAAAACCATTTCATGCAATTTAGATCTCACAACTTTATTGAGTGACTCATGAATCAGACAGCATCCCATTCAGAAAGTAGAAGGAAGCTCTTCAGAGGGAGTGCAAAGGGAAGGTCATGTCGGGTGAGCACTGAAGCAAGAGAGGAAGTCTACTGATTGGCTGATACTGAGTGTCCATTTTATATAAGGAAGTCTTATAGAGTTGGGGGTATGGTATGTTTGTCCATTCTGATAAGCTCTCTGTACTGAAATGAAACCGATTTTATCATCAGGTACTAATTTTCTGCAGTTCTGTAGGGTGTCATTCTGCAGACCCACTGTTTTCATCCTCTGGAAGAGCCCTTTTCAGGAAGCAATCTCTTCACAGCACTGCCCAGGGCAGGCGGCGATTTTATTGAACTCAGCAGGTATGTGTGCCAGTATAATGTCTCTGTGACCATTCTGCTCTGGGACAGGGGTCAGCAGTGGGTTGTGAGACAGGTGGGAAGTGGGTGTGGGCCCCCAGCCTTGACAAGCTAAATTGGATCTGCTCTAGGAATGGCCCAGCTCCTTCCCCAACCCCACACACCGGAACACAAAGATGGAAACCTGTGTGAGCCTGCACCCACCCACCTGCCTCCAGGTGTGGGGACCCTTCTGGGGACACCATGCCTCTCCTACACCCACCTTGCAGGGGACACAGGAGCACTAGGTTAATCTGGGTGAGAGTGGCAGAGAATATAGGACTTCTTCTCCCCATTGCCCACCTCCACCACCACACCCAGGTCAAGAGCTGAGGGGCCACTCCAGAATCAAGAGTGTTAAACCAGGTTAGATTTTATGAACTTGCTTAATTTAGTTTTTAATTGCATGCAGGTCCAAAGTACATCAATTGGTTTTCATAATGGATGTTTCCATTCTCTTTTAGAGAGTAGGAAATAGCCCAGATCCCCAGGGCAGCATGACAGGAGGGGAGGCTCATATTCAGCCAGAGTCTAGAAATGTCATAAAAGCAGAGTTTAAGGGGTCATTTAGTGCAGACCACTGCCCTCCACCTGCATGGTACTTAATCTGTTCCAACAGGTCAACTATCCTTCTCCAGTTAGGACCACTCAGAGCCTACCTCCCCTCCTCCATAAAATGCCCAGTGGAAAGCAATTCTTGATGCTTGGGGATTTCTTTTGGAATATAACCTAAATCTCTCCTGCTATAAATGCATATTTCTGCATTTCAGCAGGAGCTAGTAAGCCGAAAATGTTGTTAGATACAGAAGACTTGAAAGCGTGGGCTGAACTCCTATGTAAGAGCTCCAGCCATAAATAACAAAAGGAAACAGTCCCAATAGCCATCACTGGATTAAGAGACCTTTGTCTTATCTAGAAAATATCTTTCTAAAAGCTCTATCTCCCACCCCAATGCCTGCCTGAATTCCTAGGTGGGAGGGGAATAAGGGGCTTATTGTCACAGAAAAAACCTAATGCATTTTATGGTAGAGATATTAATAAGATCTTATTCTAGCACAAAGCCCTCCCCCCTAAGCCGGTCTAAGGGTGACTGTGCTGTGCAGGTATAGATATGTGCCCACTTAAAGGGGTTAAGAAATAAGGAAACAAGTCCACTCTAAAGAAGAGAGTGGGAAATTCCATGGCTTAGCTTTGAGTAGAAACATAACTGGCACGGGAGCTTAGGCAAAAGCCTTCCTGGGCCAAGCAAGCTCTAAGGAGGTCCCTTCAAGGGAAGGAGAGAGAGGTCCATACCTGAAAGAGAGGCAGGAGACCTCCGCCTGTGGGGTGGGGACCCAACGATGAAGGTGCTCTGATGGGTACAAGTTCCCATGGAGGCAGCCGACACTCCCGACAGCAGGACACACCTCTTGTCCCACTGAAAACGATCTGGCCTTGCCCCAGGAAGGCCTACACCAGGGAGAAGTGGTCAAACAACCTGGAAAGGCAGCCCCAGGAAAGGAGTCAGCAGAGAGGAGGAAAGAGCCTCAATTGCTCCCGCCAGCTCGGTCTCCTGCATCCGGCACCCTGGCTCAGCGGGAACCAGGACTGCTTTATCACAGCAACTCCTCTGGCAAGCGGAAGGGGCAGGAGGCATTCAGAGCCTTTGCTTAATTAGGGTCTTTCCCCCTTTCTCTGCATGAAATTCCATCCCTCCCTTCTCCTATCTCCATTCCTCCCTTTCCCCACCTAAATTCAGCTTTCTCCTCCCAGACTAAATTCCAAACCCGCAGCTTGGAGTTGGGCCAGAGAAGCATGTAGTCTTTATATTCACTTATTTTCAGAGTCTGTCTCCTCCTTGCCTTCTTGAATCTCATCCTCCTTCTCCCCCCTCACCACTCTTACCCCTCCTCTTTGCATGGACTACAAGCCTCTTTGTACCCATGCCATCCCTTCTGCTTCAAATGTCACCACAATACCACTAAATTTATCCACTCATAAGCAAAGCCAGACTCCTCTCAAGTCCTTCTTTCTCTGCCTTCTGAACTCCTTCACTCTTGACTCCCTCATGATAGCAGGGTACTAGAAATTCCAGTGCTAATGCCCACCCTCACTAAGCAGAGTGTAAGCTCCCCGAGGGTAGGGCACCATTGGCTCACGTTGTTCCCTGGCATGGGGTCCATAGCCAAGTACCACGTGGCACCAAATCCGGGTTGAACTGAGTGTTCCCTGACGGCTTTCAGCAGCTTTCTCTCCTGGATAGTTGCCTGCCTCTCTCCTCAATTGGGTGTAATCCCTTAGAAATGCATAGTCACTGCATAGCTCTACTCTGCAAGGAGATACATACAATCAAAAACAACAAAAGGGAGCCTTCCCCCACTCCTTGAGATCATACTGGCTAAATTTAACTCATCTGTTCACAACTTTTTCACCTTTTCACCAAACAGGTTCTTCTCTAATTATCTATAATTTCCCCCAACCAAAACAGATAAAAATCAAACAATAAAATGAGGAAGAGAAGTTCTCATCTTCCTAAAGTTTTCCGGGACCCAGAATTGCAGAACTGGTAAAATCTTAGACATCATTCAGTCCAAAATCCATAATTTGTAGATGAAACAACAGTCAGAATTGGCCCCAAAGCATAGCTCACATGGGATCATGGTGCTGCTAAATCCCAAACTCAGTTTGAGGTACACTCCTCTCTGACCCCCCTCGCTCCCATAGCTGCTGTGGCTTTCACTTCTGCTGCTTAAAAATCCTGTCAATAGTCACTCATCTAGGTTGAGCAAAGGATAAATCAAGCTACCCAGGATAAAGAAGGGTCACCCTGAGTCTGTCAGAGAAGTCAGCCGAAGTAGTGTGGTGGGTGAGGGAGGGGAAAAACAGTGGCCGAAACTAGACAATCTGGTAAGTAGCCATTGTAAAAAGAAATAAGGCAGGGAAGCAGATATGGCTCAAGTTATTGAGCTCCCACCTACCACACGGAAGGTCTATGGTTCGGTTCCCGGTGCCTCCTAAAGAAGACAGTGAACGGGCATGATGGGCAGCTGTGGCAAGCTGACACAACAAGAGACACAAGAAGAAAAACATAATGAGAAATACAACAAAGCAGGAAACAGAGGTGGCTTAAGCGAGTAGGTACCTCCATCCCACATCAGAGGTCTTGGGTTCAGTCCCTGGTGCCTCCTAAAGAAACAAAGAAGGCAAACAGACACAGCAAATGCAAACAATGAAGGGGTGGGGAGAAATAAATAAATAAAATAAAACTTAAAAAAAAAGAAGACAAAATAGTTTACTGTGCCTAAGAGATATAAAATGGAGCCAGGAGGTCATTCTGGAGGTTACTCTTACGCAAATTTCAGCTGGATATCACAAACCACCAAAGTATGCAAAATCACAAACAACAGTGTTCCTCAAAGCCCTGTGGACATCAGGCCCCAGAAACAAACTACAAGACAAAGAAATCAGTAAATTAGTAAACCAAAGGACATGCGGAACACCCCATATATCCACCAATCACAAGCAACTTGCGTAACCTTTTTCTTTAAGAAACCTTGCTCTGAAACACCCAGATGGACTATGTGCATTGCTACCTCAATCTGTGCTCCCAGAATTGCCTTTCGAAGACCCCAGATAAATGCCTTTGTTGCCCTGCACCTCAGTTTTTTTTTCTCAAATGACACCATCTTCTGAAAAATGTAATGCAAGCCATGTAGGTGGGGAAGCAGGAGGAAGGGGCAAAGCTGCCACTGTGCCCCAGGAAAACCTTCTGAGGTTGCTCATAGGGTCACCAAAGCGATGGGCAGTGCAGAGGGCAGAAGTCGTGGGGGAGGCAGAGTGGAAAGTGCCCTGAGCCTAGAGGCAGATAAATGGGTTCAAAGCCCAGCTCCATCACTTAATAACAGTGCAATTTGGGACCAGTTGCTTACCCTCTCTGAGCCTCAGTTGCCACATCAGTGAAATAGGAACAAACCACAGAGCTCATTACAAGAATTAAATGGATGCCAATTTCAAACTGCTTAGCGGGCACTGGCTCCAAGAGGGCCCCGTGGAGCATTAGCTCCCCTGCTGAGCTCAGGCTCAGTGGTTACTTCCCAACTGGCAAGCATAGGCCTCCAGCCTCTGCAGCTCACTGCAAACGAGCCCCCAGGGAGCACTTCCCAGGCCGACCTCCCTGACCCAAGCTAACAGAGCCAGGCTGAGGCTAAGTTCTTGGCACGTCAATAGCTTCCTGCTCAGTTAAATAATCCCCCGACGTCCTGATGCCCCTCGGAGGCCGAGGTGGCCCAAGTCCCCCTCTCCTCCCCGACTCTCGATTTGCCATTTCACCTGAGCCAGTACGGGAGGGATTCGAGGACCTGGGGACAGAGGGCCAGGATGGCCTGGCGTCCTTTCTGATCCCTCTCTCGCCATCCTGGACACCAGACCTAAAAGAGATGTGGATGGCTCCTCACCTCTTAAGGCCAGGGGCCATCGTCCTGCCCTGGCCATCAGGCCCCACAGTCCAGTCCTAGCCTTCATCTCTCACCCACCACCCCCACCCCCAGTGGCCCACACATTACACCTGGGCCCTCGACTCAGGGAGCCACACATCCCATGCTCTTCCTTACCTCTGAATCTGTCGGACCATGCCCCAGCCCCGAGCATCCTTCTCAGAATCTCCACCGTCTGAGCTCCTTGTGCCTAGTTCCCTGGCTCTTCCGTCTTCCCCGATGCCCAAGAGGCAGCTCGTGAACAGACAAAGTAACACTCATGCGCCAGAGCTTCCCGATTCAGCCAAAGCCACCTGGCAAGTGCTTACCTGGTGCTGGGTGCTCTTTCAGCTGGGCGTGCATCCTTCTGACTCCCTGGTGGCACCTGGCACTTTACTTACCTCTGCACATGCCTGCTCAGTGCAAATGCCATGATACACAGGGGTGCGGTAAGTGGACGGATTACCTTCACTCCAATTTCTCTTTGTCTTTAGGGGCTCAGGACCCCCGGTCCTGCCCTCCTACCTGCTTGCTGAAACAACATCTTGGTTGCTCCCCAGGGAACACAAGTGAGGTTTTCCTCTGGGCTGGCTCCCAAGATAGCTTCAGGCAGTTCCCACCAACCTGCAAAATGACTGGACCTTGGTAAGGCCAGGTCCGACAGAGACCCAGAGACTGAACTGCTCAATTTAGGAGTTGTTGGCCCCTCCCCCCCAATGCAAGTACCTCTGTTTGCTCAAGGGGATGGAGCTCCTGGAGCAACATGATCCAAAAAAGACAGGAGTGGAGAGGTAGGTCCCACCTGCCCCCTGGGGGGTCATCCCATCCCAAAGCTCCAGGTGCTGTTTCCTCATTGATCCAACAGAATTTACGTTTAAGGAATTGCTTATTGGACTACCTTTATTGCTTCTTCTCCCCTTTTTAAATAAGTCAAAGATTATAGGTACCCATTGGAGCTGCTAAACAGTATGAGATGACCAAGCTGTTATTGCGAAAGCCTAAATTAAAGACTGGCATTTCAGGTAGACTTTGCAGCCTTAACATGGATCCAGGCATGGTTTTTAGCAGACTTTTTTTTTTTAAATATTGCCAAGAGACCTAAGAACTTCCACTACAATTTTATAGACCTCAAGAGGTCTGGAATCCAGAGACAGGGACCTCTGAAGGGGCTCCCACCTCCTTGCCCAGCAGGTTCAGGCATGGTGTGGAGGAGACAGGAAGGGAGCATGAGGACTGAGGTGCAGAGCCCAGCCTGCTAGCCTTATCCTCCAGGGCAGCCAGGGAAGCAGGAGACAGAGCCTGTTACAGGAGAGAGAAATAGGGCCTGGGCCAGGGCTTGTGAACTCCTCATTGTCCAAGGCAGTTCCTAGGAGCCCTTGCGGGGTTTCCTTCCCTAACCCTCTACTTCTTGGGCAGTCCTCAACTCCACAAAATATCAGAGCTGCTGAGGCCCAGAAAACTGAGATGACATGCCAAAGGTCACACAGAACCACTGGAGGTGGAGGCCAAGCTGGAGTCCAGTTGGCTGGTGGCTCTGGGCCTGTGGACTCAGCTTCTGCAGGTCCAGCGCCTGTGTGGTCAGGGCCTGTGGGCTCTGGGCCTGGGGATTCAGGCCCTCAGATCTGTGGACTCACAGCCTGTGGGTTCAGGGGAAGGTCTCCCCAGCAAGCTCCTTTACATCAAGGTAGCCTGGGACTTGGCACTGGCCCGACTTCCTTGGGCTCAAAGCTACCAGTCTAGGAAAACCACTTGGTGACAAGAGGCAGACAAGTGTACCAGGTCCTGCATCCCTGTGATGACTAGACTCTACCCCTACCCAACCTCCCCTGCGTGAGGGCATCACACCACCCCTCCCACTAGCAAGCAGTGGTCCATCACTCATCCCCCCACTCATTCAAAAAAAGGACACTGAGTACCTAGGACACCAAGAGCACACAGGTAAGGGCAGAGATCAAAGTTGGGACTCAGGTCCTGTGGGGAGACACATACCTATGAGGTGTTGACTTGACAGTGCTGTGCAGGGTCAGCTGCAGGGATTCGGCTGTGACCTGTGCACAGCACCTGGTAGCTGGGGTGGAGGTGGGGGCTGGGAAAGGCTTCCTGATGGGCTGACACCCGAGCCAAGTCATCATGCATGACCAGGAATTAGCCCACCGAGGGAGAGAAGAGCACCGGCACAGAACAAGCAGCAAGGTGTAGGGGGAGCAGCCGACGCTGGGGCAGGCAGCCACCCAGGTGTTCTTCATGGCTAGAGTTTGTGCCTGAGAGTTCAGAGAGCCAGACCACAAAGGAGTTTACCAGCATCCTCCCAGACCATGAATTTTCTTTAGGTGATGGGGAGCTGTTGTAGGTTTTTAAGCAGTGAAATTCTGTATTTTAGCTTAATTACTTTGGCAATAAAGGGGGATGAAATGCTGACTGATTAGGGGAGCAAGGCCAAGATATTGGCACACGTCAGGACAATAAATGGGAGAGACAAATAAACAAAAGTACTGGCTTCAGTATGGTGTCCCCAGCTTTGGTCCATGAAACATGGTGGCCATGGGTAGCTACAACCAGATGAGGGGGAAAGCAAGCACTTTAGCCCCTCAAGGTTCCCCCGGAGGAGCAGGCCTGCTTGGGAGGCTTCCCACATGCACAGAGGGGGCTGCTGAAGAGGCAGTTACTGTGCTCCGTCAACACTGATGGTTTGGATAGTTGACCAGATGCCCCACCCGCTGTGTTCACCCTGCCTCCTCCTGCCACAGAATCCCAGTTTCTACTCATTGACCAAACTCTTCCCGGGTCTGGGACTCTCAAGCTACTGTCAGTTAGACAAAGGGTATCTTGGGGAGGTCTTGCCCAAACAGGCAAAGTTGGGGTTTCCCTGTTCAGGTTAGTAACTCCACTTCCCCTACAAACTTATCCTGTTTACTGAGGTTAGAGGATTCCAGAGCCGAAGCTCTGCTTGGATCCAGGTTAGGTGCCACAGACAGACATCACCACCTCACTGCTGGGATGAGGAAAGCAGGTAGAGAATATTAAGAGTGCAGAGCCATCAATATAAATTTATCCATGCGTCTCTCCATATGCACAGGCAGATGCCAGAACGGCCATATATCCTGATCATAAATGGTTATCACTCAATGACAGATTGGGGTGACTTTTATTTTCTTCTTTGAACCTTTTATTTTACAATCACTTAAGAAAAGAAAAGATTTACATAGACGGAGCACTTGCCGCCTCTCAGTCTGAAGCAGAGTGGGCATCACCATCCCCAAATCCTCAAAGTTGAGGAATGAACAAACATAAGGGGGACTGCAACCATGGACCAAATTAGGTTTATTATTCTAGTAATGAACGCAGCTGTAACATTTTTTTAAGATTTATTTCTCTCCCCTCCCCCCCCCCCCATTGTACGCTGTCTGTCCATTTGCTGTATGTTCTTCTGTGTCCACTTGCATTCTTGTCAGTGGCACTGGAAAACTGTTTCTCTTTGTTTGTTGCATCACCTTGCTGCATCAGCTCTGTGTGTGTGTGGTGCCACTCTTAGGTGGGCTGCACTATTTTCATGCTGAGCGGCTCTCCTTCCAGGGTGCACTCCTTGTGCGTGGGGCACCCCTATGCGGGAGACACCCCTGTGTGGCACGGCACTCCTTCCGTGCATCAGCACTATGTGTGGGCCAGCTCCACACGGGTCAGGAGGCCCTGGGTTTGAACCCTGGGTCTCCCATGTGGTAGGCAGAAGCTCTACCAGTTGAGCCAAATCCGCTTCCCAGAAGTTGTAACGTTGGCATAAAGACAATGGTCAGCAGAGGTTCTGAAGGAAAAGAGAGGGAAGAATGGGGACATGGATCATTCTGCATAGCACTGCAATGATGGATACAGGCCATTATATAGTTTGTCAAAACCTATAAAATTGTGTGGTGCAAAGTGCAAACCATAATGTAAACTATAGATCATGGTTAGTAGCAGTGCTTCAATATGTGTTCATCAATTTTACAAATGTACCATAGTAATGAAAGTTGTTGTTAATGGGGAAAAGTGGGGAGGGGGTAGGGGTGGGTAATATGGGAATGCCCTATATTTTCAATGTAACATTTATGCAACCTAAAGCTTCTTTAAAAATAAAGGGGAAAAAAGAGTGTTTGCAAGTTAATTTTAACTCCTTTTACCCAGGAGTCATTTCCTCGTCCAGGCTTGAGGCTCCCTGCTATACTGACAGCCTTCCAACCCAGCCCCCCGAGAAGAGGTCGGAGCTCTCCTCTCACTCCCTGAATCGCTAGTGCACCCAGAACCCCCACGCCCAGGCTCGCAGCCTCCTGGGCGTCCTCCCTGCAGCCTGACAAGCCACCAGCACTCAGCCGGAGGGGACGTGCGCCCTCAGCACCCACTGCAGCCTGTTCTGTAGGACTGAAGGGGCAGCGCTGTGAGGAGCCCTGTACCCCCTGGGCTCTACAGGGGTGCACCCAGCATGCTTCTCCCAGGGGAGCACCCCACAGTTGTGCCGTCTTCCATGGGAAAGCCCCCCATCCCTGAGACAGGGTTCTGTGGGTTCCTTCCTGACCTCCCAGCTCATCCCAGGAATGGGGCTCCATCTGGGGACCCCCTATTAGCACCGGGTTGCCTGCTCCAATTAGGTGGAAAGGACAGGGGCTGAGGAAAGGAGGGGAGAAGGAAAACGGAGCGTAACGAGAAGGAAAGTATGAAGGAGCTCGAGGAAGGGCGGAGGGCATGGCCTGTCCTCTCTAACATCCCTAATACCGGCCTGTGCGGTGCCTGAATTTCCCCATTAATATCACTCCCCTGGGTCCAGATTTTGACATTCTGCTTAAAATGCAAATCAATTTCTCAGGAGGGAAGGCACATTGATAGTCATACCTAATAACACTTGATTCTCAAAACAGATCCTGCAATGAGAGCTTGAGTGGAAGATAAAACTATGACCCCAAGCCTTTACCAAGCACCCGTAGTAGAGTTCTCTGCCAGACAATGGACGTCAGAGACCAGTAAAGATCAGATTAGGTGTGTTATCGTTCCACCTGAACCTATGGGCCAAAGGCTCCTTAAGCAGTCGCCATTAATTTAAGGGCCAGTGTGTAAAATAGAAAAATATTCTGGCCTAAAAACTATGTCTAGACAAGAAGAAATTTGACTGTGGTTGTTTGCACATTAAAATAGTCAGAAGCAAATACACTAGAAGCCAACTTGGCTTTGAGGAAATTGTATTTCTTAAAACCACCACCACCACCACCCAGCTGGCAGCAACCTGTGACTGTGAAAGACCTAAACCCTCCCCATTCCCCAGCAGGATGCCTGCTCCCAGAAGAACTGGACCTCCGCTCCTGCCTCAGTGAGGGCATGGAGGCTGGTGGAGAGCTGCTGAGGGGCAGCCAGATGGACCGGCCAAGGAGCTCAGTCTACAGCCAGGGCAGGAGCCTTTCTGCCCAAGGCCCAGCAGGATTTGACACTCGGCATGGACCAGGGATCACCATCTCCCTTCCCCCTCTCCTGAATGGAAGGCTGGTTTTTATAAAATAGTGGCTTAAAATGGTGGCACACTGCATCCAGACATCCTGGGTCTTAGCTGGATGCCGTAACTGGATGAGAGTTGGAGCTGCTGCCTTGGGGGATGGAGGGTGTGTTCTCCGTGGGAAGAGCAATATGCAGGGGAGCTGACTTCTCCCATTCCTCCCATTCTGACCTCTTTTTATAGGATGCCCCTATTTATTCAGGGCAGTCATCTGCACAGTCAAATCTACATTTCCCAGCCTCCCTCACAGGTAGTTATGGCCATGTGATTAATGTCATTGTCATTCTGACTAATGAGATGGAAGCAGAAGATTGTGGGTGCTCTTTGTAGGAAAAATGCCTTTTGTGCCCTTTTCCCATTTCCTCCTCTTTCCTGAGTATCATGTGGACATGATGGCTAGAGCTCCAGTTACTCTATGAGTGTACCAGTGAGTACACAGTGCTAGACAGGAATCACCAGCCAGGCATGGGTGTGGAGGCACTGTACCAGCCTCCCAGGCTGGTTGGTCCCCAGATTTCTACTAGGGGGGGAGGGTGGGATCTTTTTATATCCTTTTGACTAGAAGCTAAACTCAGTTCTTAACTGATTCAAGCTCTATCACTGTTCCCTCTGAGTCTGAGTTTCAGCATCTGTAAAATGGGGAAATAAAATACCCACCTCCTCAGATTTTTTTGTAAAAATTTAAATGAAAGAATGTATGAAAGGTGCCTGGCCCCACACCTGCTGCTTGACTTCTGCTCAGTAAATGACAACGGCCAATGCATCTGCTATTACTACAATCACCAGGGACCACTGTGAGCGCAGATGCAGACACAGGCCTGCTGACAGCTAAGCCTTTGCTTTTGCATTTTATGAACTTGTTTTAATTCTTTACATCTTAACATTAATGATAAATAGACTCAAAGCACTGCAAAAGAGGATGGGAACATTTTGTTTGAGGCCATGCATCAGGAAGATACACTACAAGTAGCAAAATCTTGCCTAGAGCAGGGTAAGCAACTTTTTCCCTCAAGGCCCATAGAGTAAATATTTTAGGATTTGCAGGCTATCCAGTCTCTGTAACAACTACTTGACTCTGCCAGTGTAGCTCAAGAGCAGTCCTAGACAATATACAAATGAATGCTCCTGTCTGTGTGCCAATAAAACTTTATTTACAAAAACAAGCAGTAGACAGAATTTGGCCCAGGTCCCCACAGCACCCATCATTGCCCAGTCACATGGTCACACTGCCATCACTTGGCTATCTCCTCCATCGGACTGACCTATGCACAGAGCCTCCTGCAGGGCCATTGTAAGCTCTAAAGTGGAGGTGGGATAAGAGAGGGCCAGGGCTGAGTGCAAGGAAGAGGGGAAGTCCTCAAGTCTGTCCCCAGTGCCTGCAGCATGGACCCAGCCCTGCTCCCATGAGACTCTGAATCTGGCAGGCTGTTAACCTCGATAATGAAAAGCACAACTTTATGAGCACCAGAAATTGGCTAAACTCATTAATTTTACTCATAATAGAAAATTAATGCTTGGGCTGACTGAGCCAGCCAGCCGTAAGGGCCTCTGGTTTACAAATGTGAAGGGGAAAGCATAGAGCCATTTCCTGATGTTGAGGGTTATTTTCCCCTTAATTACATTGCAGCAGAAGTAATTTTTAATTGTCTTCTTTGCATGTGGGGACAGGTACTTTGCTTTCTAATTCTAAAATTTCATTTCCATTAGAGCAGGGAAGGAAGGACACTCAGAGAGTGTTTCTGTTTCGTCCCTCTACCTCCATTCTTCCCCCTTCCCATGAATTATTAGGTTGAAAAGAGGTGTCGGTGCCTCCGTCCTGCCTTGCAAGGATCAAGAAGCTGCCATCAAGGCATCTGTGATACTTGTGCTGCCCAAGGGACCTGGCTTTTCCACTTCTGTCCCAAACCCACCAGCCAGAATCTGGTCCCAGAAGCTGGGGAGATGCAGGAGGGTGGTAAATAGAAACAGAAGATAGAATGAAGGAAGGAAAGAAGGAATGAGGGAGGGAGGAAGGAAGAATGGGGGGGGGGCGCCAGGGGAGAAGGAGGAAAGGCAACAATAGCCAGCATTACCTGAGAGCCTAACTCGAGCTCTGCTTAGTGATCTCATTTAGCTCTTATAATCATCCTTTGAGAACACAGTGGTTTTGCCTGTTGATGGATGACGGACCAGACAGAGGTTCAGGAGGCTAAGTGAAGTATGGGCATGTTTTCCCCACCTATGCGTCCAGACCCCATTCCCTCTCCACTCATTTCTCCCCCACCAGCTGCTCCCTCACCCTGTGTCCCCCAGCTCTTCTCCCATGGCCCCACCTGCAGTTCAGAGCAGCCAAAGTGTCCCAGGTGGCCTGTGACGATACAGGTGAGGGAAAAGCACACATCTCCAGCCAGGATCAGTGGGGATTATAAGGAGCCCCTTACTTTCCACCCACAAGAGAAGGGGCCTCTTCTAGGGGTTGGGCAGCCACAGCGCTGAGGCCTGTGGCTAAGGACAGCTCCAACTTGCTCTGTAAGGTGAAACTTTTGGTCAAATACCAGGGCTTTTATGCTCTTTACACAAACACAGTCTCAGAGGTCAACAGCTGAGGACATCTCACGCTGGCAGCTCCAAAGCTACACAGCCTTATCCAGCAGAGAAAGAAGTCACAGCCATGGCAGAGGGAGAGAACAGGATTGAAACTGAACTGTGCCAGGAAGGTGGGTCTTCGCCCTCAACTTCTGGAAGAGAAGATGGTGACCTGGGCTGGAGACTGCAGCTCGGTCTTCGATGTTGGACAGACCCAGATTCAGAGCAGTTCCTGACCCTTATAATCTGTTACCTCATGCCCAAGTCTCAGCCTCTGTGTCCACATAATGGTATTCCCAGAATTCCCAGCCTTACTGTGAAGCCTGACTGAGGCAACAAATGTGAAGAACTCAGCCCTCATCAACCCCTGCTGTCACCATGAATAGACTGTGAATCCCTGCTGTTGGGAGAAGAGAAGTACAAGGTCATTTATTTCCCAGGACAGTTAATTAACAGCATGCATTCTTCTCCCATAGCCCCCCTGCTTCACCACTTGATGTCATGTACTGCTTCTCCAAAATTCAGGAAGTCAGGGTCTGTAGAAATTCCATTGCTAGGCACAGTTTCTTACATTGCAATTACCTCTCACTGTCAACCACGACTTCCCTCCTGCCCTGCAAGTCCAGCAAACTAGCATCTAACAGCAGGACTTGAAAACAAAAGTTAGGCAGGGTTCTTGTGGTATCCACAAAGCAATCCTGTATGGATCCTGAGGGCCATTCCCCCAGCCAATGTGAAAGCTTGGAGAATAGCTTGCTTAATTTGAGGCTTAAGTGCTACACACTAGTTTGCTTAAAACATTTTTTTTTTCTGTTGTGAGTGAACTGGTGGAATCCAATCGGCCTAGAGTGAAAGGAATAATTCTGGACACCCCTTGTGAGATTCTGGGGGAAAAAGAAGTCTGTTGACAACTTACTGTTGTTGAATTGTTCTAACAGCACAAATATATCCCACATGGGCTCTCCCTAGTATGAGATGCCTGGAGAGCTTTTTCTCCATCCTTTTTGCAAGGAAGATGAGAAGCTTTTAGGCAAAGGAGATAGGACATTTGCTTATTCACAACATAGCTTCTAGGTTTATGTTCACTGTGATCAAGAAGGACATGGGGTAGCTCAAAACTTCTGATAAAAGACCCTTGAGAAAAGAGTCTGAGAGGTATTTGCTCCAATTGTTGACATGTCACGTCAGACAGGGTTAACCCCACCTTGCCCCCAGGGCCACTGGTGGTGTTGTAAATATGCAGTATGGAAGAGCATCTACACAGAGAACTTGTGAGCTAACTCCCAGAGGAAGCATTCAAGGGGCAAGAGTACCAATCCCTCAGCTTCCTTCTGATGGATTTTAAATGGTACCCATCCTTGAGGATAAGTTCGCTACAATCTTAAATGTATTAGCAAACTGATGATGTAAACCTCAATGGCTTGAACATGCTATGAATATTTCTGAATAATCTGGTTATATGGAGGGCCATTATTACTTGGAGCCAATTGACCCTTTGCAATAATGCTTTGGGTCCTATTTGATCTTTGGATTAAATTTACATTCGTTTGAATTATAAAATGTTTTGTTAGTGGTATTATTTATAAGTAGCATTATTGTTAGAATTATTGGTTTTATACAGTCTTTCTGTCTATAGCCTTTCTTTTGGGTCATTTCCAAGGTCATGTTGGCTCTAGCCAAGAGGAAGCATGACATTATTCTTTGCATCTGCCTTACCAGTTGGTCTTGCATTTTCTTAAGGAAGGATTCACAAATGTGCAAGATCAAGATAGAAGCATGCATCTCGGCAGTGTGGGCAGCCCTGCCCTTGACAATATGTTGGTCCTATTTGGGAGATAGATGTCTCCATATTGCCTGATGTTGCTGGTAAGAAACACACTTTCAACTGTCCATGAGTTTGTTCATTATAATTAGTTCATATCAGTGAGGTTATACAATATTTGTCTTTTTGTGCCTGGCTTATCTCACTCAACATAATATCATCAAAGTTCATCTGTGTTGCTGCATCTATCAAGACTTCATTCCTTGTCATGGCTGAATAATATTCCATGTATGAATATGCCACAATTTGTTTATCAATGGATGAGGGACACTTGAGTTGCTTGCATCTTTTGGCAATTGTGAATAATGCTGCTATGAACATTGATGTGTAAAGATCTGTCCATGTCCCTGCTTTCAATTATTCTGGATATTTCCTTAGAAGAGGGATTACTGGGTAATATGCTAATACTATCCTTAGCTTTCTGAGAAACAACCAAGTTATCTTCCACAGTGGCTGCACCATTTTACATTCCCACCAGCAATGTGTGAGTATTCTTATTCCTCCACTTCCTCTCCAACTCTTGTAGTTTTCTGTTGTTGTTTAAATAGTAACCAATCGGTGAGAATGAAATAATACCTCATTGTGGTTTTGATTTGCATTTCCTTAGCAGCTAGTGATGTTGAGCATCTTTTCATGTGCTTTCTATTCATTTGCTTATTTTCTTTGAAGAAATGTCTGTGAAAGTCTCCTGCCAATTTTTAATTGAGTTGTTTGTCTTTTTATTTTTAGTTGCAGGGTTTCTTTATATATTCTGGATATTGAATCCATATCTGATATGTGGTTCCCAAATACTTTCTCCCAT
This sequence comes from Dasypus novemcinctus, assembly GCF_030445035.2. Lineage (NCBI taxonomy): Eukaryota > Metazoa > Chordata > Mammalia > Cingulata > Dasypodidae > Dasypus > Dasypus novemcinctus. The sequence continues at coordinate 44,911,877 of NC_080699.1, read as the reverse complement.
TGGGTAGGTTGTCTTTTCACTTCCTTGACAAAGTCCATTGATGTACAAAAGTTTTTAATTTTGAGGAGATCCCATTTTTCTATTTTTCTTCCGTTGCTGTGCTTTGGGTATAAAGTCTAAAAATCTATTGCCAAACACAAGATTCTAAAAATGAATTCCTGCATTTTCTTCTAAGATTTTTGTAATCCTGTTTTTTATGCTTAGGTCTTTGATGCATTTTGAGTTAATTTTTGCATATGGTGTGAGATAGGGGTCTTCTTTTGCATACGAATATCCAGTTCTCCCAGCACCATTTTTGAAGAGACTATTCTCTGCCAATTGAGTGAACTTGGCAGCCTTGTCTTAAATCAAGCGGCCATGGATGTGCAGGTCTATTTCTGAACTCTTAATTTGATTCCATTGGTTAATATATCTATCCATGAGCCAGTATCACAATGATATGACCAATGTAGCTTTGTGATATGCTTTAAAGTCAGAAAGTGTGAGTCCTCCAACTTCATTCTTTTTCAAGGTGATTTTAATTGTTTGGAGATCCTACCTTTCCAAATAAATTGACTTTTCCATTCTGCAGAGTAGGCTGTTGGAATTTTCACAGGGATTGTGTTGAATCTGTAAATCATTTTTGTTAGAACTGGCACCTTAATTATATTTAGTCTTCTAATCCATGAACATGGAATGTTTTTCCACCTATTTAGGTGTTCTTTGATTTCTTTCAGCAATGTTTTGTAGTTTTCTGTGTACAAGTCATTTATAGGCTTGGTTCAATTTATACCTAAATATTTGAATTTTTTATTTTCTATTATAAATGGAATTTTTCTTAACTTCCTCCTCAGATTACTCATTACTAAAGTATAGAAACACTACTGTTTTTTGAGTGTTGATTTTGTACCCCACTACTTTGCTGAATTTGGTTATTAGCTCTAGTAGCTTTGTTGCAGACTTTTCAGGATTCTTTCTATATAGAATCACATCATCTGCAAATAAGGAAAGTTTTAGTTCTTTCTTTCCAATTTTGATACCTTTTATTTCTTTTTCTTGCCTAGCTGCTCTGGCAAGAACTTCCAGTTCAATGTTGAATTAGTGACAGTGGGCATTCTTCTTTTGTTCCAGATCTTAGAGGGTAAGATTTCAGTCTTTCACCATTGAGTGTGGTGTTAGCTATGGGTTTTTTCATATATGCCCTTATCATACTGAAGAAGTTTCTTTCTATTCCTATTTTTCTAAAGTGTTTTTATTAAGAAAGGATGCTGTATTTTTTCTTTTCTATATAAATCGAGATCATGCATTTTTTCCTTCTTTTTTTAAATGTGGTACCTTACATTAATTGATTTCTTATGTTTTTAACCACCCTTCCATGGCTGAAATAAAACCCACTTGGTATGATGTACAGTTCTTTCAATGTGCTGTTAAATTCCATTTGCAAGTATTTTATTGAGGATTTTTCATCTATATTCACAAGATAAATTAGTCTATAATTTTATTTTCTTATCTTTATCTAGATTTGATATCAGGTGATGTTGGCCTCATAGAATGTGCTAGCTAGTGTTCCTATTGAAGAGTTAAAGCAGAATGCATATTAATTCTTCTTGAAATGATTGCTAGAATTCACCTGTGAAGTCATCTTGTCATGGGCTGTTTCCTGGGGGGGATCGGAGGTTTTTGATAACTGATTTCAACCTCTTTACTTTTAATTAGTCTTAGAGGTCTTCTATTGCTTCTAAAGTCAGTGTAGGTTGTTGTGTGTTTCTAGGAATTTGTTCATTTCATCTATGTTGTCTAATTTGTGGCACACACTTACTCATAGTATCCTCTTATGATCCCTTTTTTCCTGTGGGTTCAGTAGTAATGCCTCCCCTCCCCCCTTTCTGATTTTATTTATTTGTATCTTCTCCCTTTTTTTCTTTGTCAGTCTAGCTAAGTATCAATTTTACTGATCTTTTCAAAGAACCAACTTTTGGTTTTGTTACTGCTCTCTCTTGTTTTATGTATTCTCAATTTCATTTATTTCTTCTCTATTCTTTATTTCTTTCCTTCTGCTATTTGAGATTAGTTTGCTGTTCTTTTCCTAGTTCCTCCGGGTGTGCACTTAGGTCTTTGATTTTTGCTCTTTCTTCTTTTTTAATGTATGCATTTAGGACTATAAATTTCCCTCTCAGCCCTGTCTTCACTACATCCCATAAATTTTGATAGTCTGGTTCTCATTTTCATTTGCCTCAAGATTTTTGTTGATTTCCCTTGCAATTTCTTCTTTGACACACTGATTGTTTAAAAGTGTGTTATTTAACTTTCATGTATTTGTGGATTTTCCAATTCTCCACCTGTTACTGATTTTCAACTTATTTCCATAAAGGTCAAAGAAGATATTTCATATAATTTCAATATTTCTAAACTTATTGAGACTTTTTTGTGACCCAGCATGTGGTTTATCCTGGAGAAGAACACATATCCTGCTCTTATGGGGTGCAATAAGCTCTATGTCTGTTATGTCTAGTTCATTTGTCATATCATTTAATTTCTGTTTCCTTATTGATCTTCTGTCTAGATGTTTCATCTATTGATGAGAGTGGAGTATTGAAGTCTCTAACTATTACTGTAGAGGTGTATTTCTCCCTTCAGTTTTGCCAGTGTTTTCCTAATGTATTTTGGGGTACCATGGTTAGATGCATATATATTTATGATTGTTATTTCTTCTTGGTGGATTATCCCTTTTATTAATATATAGTGTCCTTTGTCTCATATCAGATTTAGACTTAAAGTCTAATTTTTTCAATAATAGTGCAGCTAGACCAGCTCATTTTTTGTGATTATTTGCATGTAATGTCTTTTTCCAACCTTTCACTTGCAACCTATTTGTGTCTTTCAGGCTAAGGTCTCTGATAAACACATATAGTTGGATCATGCTTTTTTTCCATTCTGACAACCTGTTTTTGTTTTTTGTCTTGTTTGTTTTGATAGTTTGACTGGGGGGTTAATCCATTAACATTCAGTGTTATTACTGTAAAGACAGCCCTTTTTTCCTTTGTTTTCTATATATTCTATTTTTTTTTTTGTCTCTCTTTTCCTTTATTGAAATTTCCTTTTCTGTAGAGTTGATCTTTTGTGATGTATCACAAAAGATACATGACAAATGTGATCCCATCCTTATTCTGTTTTCTGTGAAATTCAAAATACTTTGACAATTTTTGTGGTACCAGTACCAGTCCATGAGTGTGGGTATCGTGGATATCAGCTGCAGCACATACAGTGGCATCCTCTGACATTGATCTCGATAGGCTGGCATGGGAGGAGGGGTGGGCTGGCCTCAGGGGGCAGTGGTGGGGTAGAGGCCCCTCAGAGACTCAGAGAAGCAGCCCTTTATCAGGTGGTGTGAGAGCTTCCAGTGTGCTCATACCCAGCTGTGCTTAACCTCCTAAGCAGGGCTAATAAGATACCATGTGACATAGAAAGGTTTTTAGGCCCCACCTGTCTTTCAATTTGTTTTCAATTTCTAAAGTTTTTAAAAGTTATATTACACTCTTTTTCTACTATTTTTCTGACCTTTACTAACATGTAAAATCTTTAAGCATGAACTAAAATTTTATGCTAGTATGCAGGTTTTATTTTAAACAGAAGCCATTCTTATTAGCAGAAACACCATATAATATGGGCTGCAAATTAATTCTATAGCTCACACATAAGGAAACAAGAAAGACAAAAGGAACTCTTTGATGGCTGCCAGGATGGTGAAATTGGGGCGAGTCTGATCCCCTGGGGAACCATACAGCTGCCCACATGCTCCTGGACACTGTCCCTGCATCTTCCCAGGCACCTTGGCAGCTCCCTACATGTTTCTGGACATCCAAGCAGCTCCCTGCATGCTCCTGGGCACACAAACAGCTCCCTGCATCCTCCTGGGCACACAAACAACTCCCTGCATCTTCCTAGTCAGTTTCCTGCAATTTCCTGGACATAGTTTCCTCCAGGACGCAACTCCCTTCACCCTCCCAGGCACAGCTCCCTGCATCCTCCCAGGCACAGCTCCCTGCATCCTCCCAGGCACAGCTCCCTGCATCCTCCCAGGCACAGCTCCCTGCATCCTCCCGGGCACAGCTCCCTGCATCCTCCTGGGCACAGCTCCCTGCATCCTCCCGGGCACAGCTCCCTGCATCCTCCTGGGCACAGCTCTTCATTACATATTTGCATGCTCATTTGATTAATGTTGTCTCTCCCACACTCATCAATATGTTCCATGAGGATGAGGACAGAGTCTGTGTTCAACTCACCATTCCATTTCCACAGAGACAAACACCATAAATATTATTTGAATGAGGGGTTGTAAAAGAAAGCAACAGTAGTAAAGAAGAGAGAGAGGAAAAATGGAATGAAACAGACAGAGACAGAGACAGGAAGAAGAGACTGAAGGAGAAACAGAGCAGATGGGGAGACAGAGAGGACACAGGCAGAGAGAGGGAGACTCCACCTGGGTTTGGGGTCTTTGTTCCCTCACAGCCCAGCCCATCATGCTGTGGTGCTTTCCCTGGATCGGTGCTTGGCACAGCAGGTTGAGGGGCATGAGGACGGTGGAGCTGAAGGTCTGCAGGGTCCCTGGTCCCAGAGCAAAGGGAGGCTCTAGCGCCTCCTGAGCAGTGTCCATTCGGCTTGTGTTCAAGTCTCTCTCTATCATGATGTTAGCTATTGTCATTGGATGTGTTAATTACCATCCATCGAGTGACAAAGACTCAATTACAGCAGGAGAGCTGAAGTCAAAGCTGTCACCTCAGAGGAGCCAGACCTGACAAGAGGTGATGACAACAGCTTTCTGCAGGGCAGGTGCCCCAGAGCTGAGCACCTGGACGCTCCCTCCTTTAGCCCCAGGCTTCCCCTCTGCACAAGATGCTCTGGTGTCTCCCTGCTGCTGCTTCATGAGGCAGGCCTAGCCCTGCAGAGCGTCATGGATCCTGTGGCTGGTACCAGTGTCCAGGGACTGGCAGCAGGGAAGGCCTTTGCTCACCTGCCATTCTCCAGGCTGCTGCAAGAGAAGATTCTAACAGGAGACCCGGGAACATCAGGCTGGGTTGGCAGGCCAAGGACAGTCCCAACCTCTGCTGCCCAGGGGCTCAGGGCAATCACTGGTCCTCAGTACGAGATAGGCACTTGTACACAGAAGGAAACAAGGCAGGGTTCTGCCTCTTGGAGCTGAAGTACAGGAGAGCTGGACATCACCTTTCCTGGCACTGATGGCAGACAACTTCGTGAACTCAGCTTCTCCAGGCCTCCATTCACCACACTTTGAAAAATGGGGAGATTTTCTAAGATCAAGCAGCTAATTGAATAAGCAAGCCTCTGGGTTTGGGTTCCAGCCCACACCCTGCTGACGGCAGCTTCCCGTCTCACCCTGGCCTCTTCTTTCATCCTGCCAGCATGGTCTTCTCAGGCCCAGGTAAGGTCAGGTCTCTCACATCCCTGATCAAATGTCTTCCATAGCTCCCACTGCATCAAATAAAGGTCAGTCTTCCTAGCCTGGCATGTCAAACGCAGCACCATCTCTCTGTTACCTGAAGAACCTTTGGCCTCAATTCCTCCTCCATCTCTTCAACACACTGGTTCCAGCCAAATGGGCTATTCCCATCCCAGTCAACAAGGGCCATAATAGCTATGAGATTTACTGGCTCTTTTACGTGGGATCCCAGGGCACCTTGTACCTCTGAACTTAAAGCCTTCCTAGGTTATGCTATTTTTATATTTTATTGTTTACAGTCTGTATTTTTATGTTTTATATTACCATATTACATTTTCCTCATTGGATTATGCACTCCTAGAAGGCATTCCTCACAAAATTTAGTTCAGTAATATGCCCATATTATGCACTCAGTGAGTTTTTCTCAAAAAGATGAATAAATACATAAATTAATGGATGAATAAACTTAAGTTACCTCCTTGTCCAGATCTGTAGAAAAGGGTATTTTGATGAATCCCTGCCTACCTCACAGGATTGATGGGGAGAGCCATTGTGATATATTAGATGAAAGTGCTTTGTCATTTGAAAACATTAATAGAAATGTGGATGGCCACTGAAGTGATCACGATAGTGGCAAGGATGGTGTGAGAGCAGAGCTATGGAGGGCCCTTAGTTGGATATCCACAACCAGAGTCATTCTGAAGCAATGCTTTTTTATTTGGTTTGTTATGACTTAGCTCAATTTGGTTTGGTTCATTTCAGTTTGGTTTGGCTTAGTTCGTTTGGTTTGGCTTGCTCTGCTTTGCTTTGCTTTATTTGGGTTTGTAAGTTTAGTTTGGTTCAGTCCAATTCATTTTCTTTGGTTTGATTCAATTTGGTTTGTTTTGGTTGGTTAGGTTAGGTTGGGTTGAGTTTGGTTATATTCAGTTAGATTTGTTTTGGTTTGGTTTGATTTGATTTGGTTTAGTTTGGTTCAGTTCAGTTTGGTTTGGATGGTTTGGTTTGGTTTGGTTTGCTCTGATTTGAGTTGGGTGGTTTGGTTTGCTTCAGTTCAATTTGATTCAGTTCAGTTTGGTTCATTTTGTTGGGTTGAGTTGGATTGGGTTGGTTAGGTTTAGATGGTTTGGTTTGTTCAGTTTGGTTCTGTTTGATTTGGTTTGGTTCCATTCAGTTTATTTGAGTTTGGTTTGGTTCAATTCGGTGATTTGATTTAGTTGATTCAGTTTGATTCAGTTTGGTTTGGTTCGGTTCAGTTTGGTTTGGTTTGCCTTGGCTCAATTCAGTTTGTTTAGGTGTGGTTTGTCAAGACAGTTATCCCCTAAATGATTTTTCTGCCTCTCAGTTCATCACTACTCACGGAGGCCCCCTCCATGCCCATGGATGCCTGGAGAATCCATAAACTAAGCCCTGATCAAGGGGAACACAAGGGAAGGATTAACAGGGGCCACACATGGGCTACCTCCATGATCCTGATGGGGGAGAGAAGAGATTTTGTAACCAAGAATTACAGAAGTTGCTCATACCATGAGGAAGACCACTCCTCCATACATGGATAGAAGGGGCCTGAACTCCCTACCCCTCTTTTCTGCTGGTGTGAACTTCCAAAGCTCCTCCATGCCTATGTGAATTGAGGTTGAAGAATGAGGGAAAATGTGAGTAGAGGGAGATGAACACTTGAGTTCTTCAAAGATGGAAGAAGGATTCCTGGTGTGAGATGGAGGAAGTGAGCTAGAGCATGGGACAGTTTCTTAATCCTGGGAATGTGGTGGGACATCAAACTGGGAAACTCAGACCTTTGTGCACATCCCTCGGGTCTGGGGCTACTATGCCAATTATGGTGCAGACAGCAAGACCATTTCCTTAGAGTGTGGGGGGATATACAGTCCTCTGAGAGACCAGTAGGGGAACCTGCTCCTCTCAACAGCCAATGTGGGCACAGCTGGATAGAGGCGGATGCTGGGGAATCATATCTCCAACTCTTGAGGAGGCCTTTTTATCCTGGGATAGGGGTGTGTGTGTGCAAAGCATAAGATTCATAAGAGGAAGCACAACATTGATATAGACAATCAAATATCCATTCAGTTGTCTAGTGGACACTTCCACACACTAGTGAGAAGTTGGGTGGCTTCCTGTTCACTCACCAGTCCTATCCCTTCTCAGTCTCATTTGTGGAGCATCAATGATGGCCCAGTTCTTAAGTCAATGTAAATCCAATTAAATCATACCTTCTGACTGAGGCACAATTTCCAGCCTCTGCACTCCCACCTCCCTCAATCCAACAAGTCGGCTCAATATCAATGACCCACCCTGGTGCAGCTGTCCAAGAATGTGGACCTGCTCTGATGTGCCTGGGAGCTCATGTGGGCTGGTACAAGTCTCTTACTGAGTATCCAGTACTGGCACCCTTTGCCCTCACCCTCCTCTCTGCAATATTGGTGGGGAACCTGAACTCACCACTTTGAACCCATGATGGGCCTGGGGCTCTACCTTGATCACTGTCTCCAAAATCTATTTGAAATCCTGCCTGGGACCTCATCCTCTTTCAAGACTGGCCCTCCCTGCCCCTTGCCAGACAACAGTTTTTTCACTAGGAGGAGTCCTGGCAAGAAAAGGGCAAAGTTCTAAGCTAAGAAAAACAAGGAATTCTGCTAGGTTTCAAAACAGGGAGGGGCTGTGGCAGTTTGATATTATTTATGAATTTCAAAAAGATATTAATTATGTTTATAAACTGGTCTTTCCTCTATCCTGATAACCCTTTGACTGCACTGGATTCAGCTGAGCCATCTGATTAAATTATGTTAAGATTAGGTCTTTGATTCAACCACATCATTAAAGTGAGACTCGGCCCCCTTGCTGAGCTGATAAAACAGACGCTCACATGGAACTAGACTCATACAGAGAAGAGGAACACAGAGGAAGAGAGACAGCTCATTAGATATGGCAGACCCTGAGAAGAGAGATGAGCCTGATAGTCTACATCTGACCTTGTGAAGAGAACAGAGCAGCTGAGCCCAGAAAGAAATGAGCCCTGAGGAGAGAGACAAGCCTATGCCAGTCTACAGCTGAGATCAGAAGAAGTTGGGATCATGGAGACTTAAGAAGGAAGGCTGAATCCTTGCAGATATCACTTATCTTGCTTCAACATGTGGGAAATGACTTTGGGTAAGGGAAAGAACCTCTTATGGTACCTTGGGTTGAACACTTTAGGTTCTTGTGACTATAAGCTTCTATCTCAAATAAAAGCCAACAGAATTCTGGTACTTTGCACGAGCACCCCTTTTGGTCAACTAATACAGGGCTATTATCAATTGGTATACTCCCATACTCCTACTGCTCCAACACCATACTTACCATATAGACTAAAATCCATGCTCCCCAGCCTTTCTGTCTTCTAATCTCCCATCTCTTCATCCAGCACATGCCTTAATTTCCTAACTCTCACATTTTTGAAACCCAAAGTGTCTTACAGTGGAGGCTCAAATAAACTTGCCAGCCAGCAGGCCGAGAAGTCTGGGCAAGGTTGTCTTTACCTTCCTGTGTAGGAGGGTAGAAAGAACAGTTGTTTCATCATTTGCCTTGGGAGCACCACACATGTTGAGTTTCTCTTAAATGTGAATCCCCAACTGTATTAGTCAGTCAAAGCGGTGCTGATGAAAATACCAGAAATTGGTTGGTTTTATAAAGGGTATTTATTTGGGGTAGGAACTTACAGATACCAGGCCATAAAGCATAAGTTACTTCCCTCACCAAAGTCTATTTCCACGTGTTGGAGCAAGATGGCTGCCGATGTCTGTGAGGGACAGGTTTCCTGGGTTTCCCCCTTCCAGGATCTTGCCTCTCTCTGTGTTCAGGTTTTCTCTTCCTGGCGCTGGCTTCTCTGTTTTCTCCACAAGGTCAGCTGTAGACTATGAGTCCCTCTAGGCTTTGCCTCTCTCCACACGGTCAGCTGTAGACTATCAGGCAAACATCTCTGTCTCTCTCCAAACTTTCTCAAGACTTAAAAAATCTTAAGAATGACAGAGCACTGGAGCAAAAAGCTATCATGCATTCTGGAGATAGCCATTCACTTGCCAAGCAGCGCAATTAAAGGTGACCGAAGCTGCCGAACTGCCTGACATAGACCGCGGTGTCTTCAAAGCCGGGGGTGGGCGGTGGGACCGATGTGCACATCTTGAGAGACCATCACTCAGACACAGAGCAGCCATCTGTCAAAAGCATCAGATGGATTCTCAGGACAGCCCGTTTTGCTTCCAGCAATATATGTCAATATAGAAAAAAGGGAGTTTAATCAAATAGCAAAAGCAAAATAAATCATGGCATTTTTCAATATGCTCGAAATGGTATTGGTGATCCTGAAGTGCCCCTGAGGTCCACATGGGACATACCCCGAGGAGTTCCGTGGGCATCAGGAGGTTCCAGGACTCCAGGAGGCAAGTCCCACGGTGGGGAAGGGTAGTGCAACTCCAAATGCAAAGAAGGCAGATCCAAACACTATCCTCACTGACAAAGAAAGGCAGTGGCTGAGATAAATGCATATCATTTAATTAGGCAAAAATAATTTGGGGTACATTTAATGTGGTAGTTCTATTTCCTCCTAAAATGTCACAATGTAGATGGTACATCTTACATGGAATTTCCTCAGAATCAAGAAAAACACGGCACAGAATTTGAGGATTCACTCTGGGCCAGACACTGTACTGGGCGTTGTTACCAGCCACAGCTCTTGCCCTCAGGAGCTCCCAGGCCAATGGCAGAGTCAGCAGGTTAGCAGGCTGTTGAAGGGCAGTGTGGCAGGGGCCCACAGGGAGATGCACAGAGGGTCTTCAGAAATCCCCAGCCAGGACCCAGTACCATACATGGGGTGCCAGGGGAAGCAGACATCTAAGCCAACCCTGAAAGGCAAGGAGCTGGCCAAGGTGAGGAGTCAGGGGGATTGCAGGTGTAGGGAGCAGGATATGCAAGTGTCCAGGACAGAGGAGTGGGTGGCCTTAGGGGGAACTACAGTCCTGGGCAGTGGGAGGAGAAGGAATGGGTCTGGAGAGGTAAGTGAAGTTCAGACCTTGAGGGCCGAGGAGTTGGCCTTGGACTTCATCGTGTAGGCAATGTCAAGGCACTGAAGGAGCTAGAGGAGTGTCGTGATAGGATCATGCACAAACTTAAAAGTATGGAAAATGCACAAGGAGCGTGCATCGGAGGGGGACACACCAAGGGGGAGGGATCAGTTAGGGTGCGGTTGCCATGTCACAGGGCAGAGGTGATGGCAGCTAGAGCCAAGTGAGGATACTGATGGAGAGAAGTGATGGCATTGGGGGCATATTTAGGAGGTAACATCACTGGGCACTAGAGAGAAGTAGCGGGTAGAAAAGGATGCCGTTGGTGACTGAGCATAGAACAGGGTTGTTTGCAAGAGAGGGGGAGCAGGGTTAGGGGAACAATTAGTGTAAGTTTCACCTCCGTATGTACCAGGCCTGTCATTGGAAAATCCCTGCATTCAGGCAGTGTGCTTGGTCATGGGAAGGGAGAGAAGGCATGCTCCCTCTCGGGCTAACAGGAAACTGCACCCTGGGAACCTGAGCTTTCTCCTGCCCAGCTAAATTCTGCTGGCAGTGCTTGTGGATCTGGGGCAGCTTCCTCCCTGATGTCAGACCTTGGCATGCCCTGGTGCCCCCACTCTACCCCACTCCCTCAGGCAAGCCTGGCCTTCCTCTAAGGGAGCTGTCATTCCTGTTAGCTAGCCCTGAAAGAAGGCACTTAGAGAAAGGGCAGGCATCTGCCGCCCCACAAATAATATGCCTGAAATCCCCCCACGAACTTCTCTTCTGCCCTGGACTGCAGGACGGCAGCTTCCAAAGGTGAGTCTCTGGTGTCCTAGACCTGGGCAAGCAGAGGTTTCCCCCTTGTCTCCCTCCACCCCCAGGCAAATGCTCACACACACACACACCCACACCACAGCCGGAACACTATCTTCCTCTAAAATTCATAGAAACTTCAACTGTTGTGTCTCCCTGTTAATTCACCAACCTCTTTCTTTGCTCCTTATTTTGCCACCACCACATCCCCCACATAAATTAGCAGGATCACAGGTTTGTAAAGGACAAGGACCTTGTATAATCTAAAGCAACTTTTTCTTCAAGTGAGAAAACAGAGGCGTGGAGGGAGACCAGTTCTCAGCCTGGCGGCAGGCGCAGCGCTTTCCCATCCTGTGGAGTCTATTCATTTACCTTCTCTTACTGACGCTGAGCGCTGAGCGGGTGGGAGGCTGTTCCTGCGGAGCCCCTACCGGCTTTGCTGAGTCAACCTATGCAGACCCAGTCGCTGGTACCCCACTCCCCAGTTCCACCCCAGGTGTAGCGCTGGACAGAGATCGAGCCCGCCGGCTCATGTGCCTTTGAAGGAATCACTACAAGGAAATCAGGTGGATAATGCTGCTTGGCTGCAGCAGCCCCTAAAACAGAACTCACCTGCACCCACTCGGCCACTTTGGCTTTAATATATCACCGGGGCGCCTCATCCGCCGCTTCCCTCAGCCGCCCATGCCTGCCTTTCTTCATCTCTTCCAACTCCCGTCTAAAAGCTCCTCTGCTGACCTCTCCTGCTTTATCCCTCTAGCTGAGGGGAGGCCCGTGACCCTCGGGTGGCCTGTGCAGACACAGTGGCTGCCCCCAGAAGGAGCTGTTTTCATAGGAGCAGCAGTCAAGGCAAAGTACTTAGCGGAGAGTGGGGCAGGCGACTCCTCTCTGATCACATTCTCCACCAGGACTCACTGAGTGGGCCTGGCAAAGGTCTCGGCTTCTTCAAGCGGCAGTTTGAGTTTCTTCATCAGACGCTGATGAGGCCGTGGGGTGAGATTTCAACATGCAGGACAAAAATGGCTTCTATCGTAGGGGTTCTTACCCAGGGATTAAGATTTCAGGGGGTCTGTGAGCTTGAAATCAAAGAAATCAACCTATCTTTACTTTCTCTGACAGCTAACTGAAATCTAGCATTTCCTTCACTTATGAATGTATGCAATAAATCACAGTTGTAGTCATTTCATATCACATTACAGTTACATATCTTGAAAAATCGCTTACGCTCATCCATATTTCGAAATTACCATAGTTATCAGACCTGACGCTAGTTAAGTGTCTGCTGCTAATTCTGAGAAGGGGTCTATGATTTTCAACTGACTGGCAAAGGGGGGTCCATGGAACAAAAAAATTAAGAACCTCTGCTCTACAAAGTGGGCCAAGAGGAGGGAGCAGGGGCTGATGTTCATTCAACCTACACGGTCAATTGTGAGCTCCTTCCTCACCCTTCAAAACCATCGTTTCATACAACAGGGCCTGGACCGCAGGGAGTGTTTCTGTATCAAGACATCGTTGCACAACACAATCTGGATATGGCCTGGAATGAAATTAAACGGCAGTTTGGTTACACTTTAATCACCCCAGGCAGATCGAGACGCCGCTGTGATTACGACGAAGGAATCTATATTTATTGTCTTGTGGGGATTTGCATCAGAGATACAGGCTTGTTCCGCCAGGCACCCAATTTATTCATAAAGCCGCAGCAAGGCACTGCAGCTCTAAGTAACTCAGGGGTGCCCTCCTCCTGCCCCACGGAACTGGGAGCCTGGGATGGAGTCCCCTCTGCCCAGGGGGCACTTCTGGTCTTGGCCCTGGTTTGGTGAAGTGGGACAGTACCGTGAGTCCCATCCCCAGGCAATGGGGAGTGCAGGGAGAGGCAGGGGGCAGGCAGAACCAAGTCCTGTTAAATATGGAAGGGGGACAAGTGCAGCCACAAAGCGAGGGCCCCACAGACACTGATAGGAAAGACAAAGATCCACATAAACAGGTCCAGAACCCGGGCCGAAGCTGGCTTCAAAGGCTCTTTAATTATCCTGCCTGTTTCAATCACATGTGACCCATTATTGAAAATGTCTGTCATTGAACAGGTATTTGTGAGATGCCTACACCGTGTCTAGAGACTAGACATGGACTAGAGAAGGGTAGGGACTGGGGAGTGCAGCAACAACAGTGAATAAAACACCAAGGAGGAGGGCACCAAGAAGACTAAGCCACGTGGGTCCCAGCTGGGGACCAGGTCCTCAGATAGTATAAGGAGGACAGAGGCAGAGCCATGCCAGGGCTCCCAAGGGCCTAATAGATTGGGATGGTTGAGAGGTGGCATACAAGGGATATCCATCCAGCCACTCAGCCTAGAGCCCCGTTGATTCCCACCCCACCCGTGGCAATCGGCACCATCTTGAATCAGTGACTCATTCTGGTAGCTCCACGTGGACCATGGAAGAATACTTGCACCCAGGAAAGAGGCAAATATTAAAATCAGCACACCCCACCCCCATGTCTGGAATGGCTGGAATAAAATGAGTTCTGGTCATCTCTAACCATTTTTTAAACAGATTCTGACACTTGGTGTCTTTAGGCCAGCAAGGGGTTTGTTTTAGTCTCCTGGGCTGCTCAAACAAACACCATGAAATGGGTTGGATTAAACAATGGGAATTTATTCACCATGGTTTGAGGCTGGGAAAAAGTCCAAATCAAGGCGTCATCAAGGAGATGCTTACTTCTAGTGTTCTGGGTTGGCTGCTGGCTCTCCGTCACAAGGCAAGGCACATGGCAGCGCCTCGTGGTCTCTCCCTTCTCTTCCAAGTCCCATTGATGTCCAGCCTCTTGCTCTCTGAACTTCACTCCACTTACAAAGGCCTCCAGTAGTAGGATGCAGAGCCATCCTGACTGAGGTAGGGCACACGTTCTTAACTGAAGTAGCCTCATCCAAAGGTCTGACACACAACGGGTTCACACCCACGGGAATGGATTGAATTTTAAGAACATGTTTATCTGGGGCACATAAAGCGGCAAACCACCACAGGGTTCTAATTAAGAAGGAAGCGTTCTAGAAATATATCCCCATTCCCTTGCCAAGGCACGAAGAGAAGGTGCTGTCTCTCCCAGGTTTACAGCTTCCCACAGTGTTGGGGGAAACAAGAATCAATGTAAGCAATCACAAATGTGACCTAACCCTGTGTCTTTCTGCCCCTCTACCTTCCTGTTCTCTATTTCTCTCTCCCTCCCTCCCTCCCTCTCTCCCTCACTCTTACCTCTCTCCCTCTCCCTTCCCAGCTCCCCCTCTCCCTCTTTTTCACACACACAGAACTAACATTTATTGAGTACTTACCATGTGTCAAGCATGATGCTAAATACTTTACATGACCTTATTTATCCCTTTTAGCAATCTAAGAAATCGACCCTGTTTTCATCCTCATTTTATGAAGAAGCTGAATTTCAGAGAGCTCAAGTATTTGAGCTGGTTCCATAGCTGGTAAGAGCAGGATCATCCAATCTGTGCAGGCAGGTCCAGACCTCTGAGCAGTGACCAGGCATCACCATGGGCATATCCAAAAAGGACCTGAGGCCTCATCAGTGTATAGAAAGTCACCAGAAACACAAGCTTTCAAGAACACCCCTCCAAATACACACACACACTATTCTCTTTGCATCTAAGATGTCCTCACAAGGGGACAAAAGAAGGAAAGAAGCAGAGCCACCAGGTCAGAGCCAAGTGCTTCGGGTGACCTGGCACGGTCAGCCACTGCCTTCCAGGGCCCAGCAGTGCTGGACAAACTCCCCTGCCCCGGCAGCTGGCTACCCTCCTGTGAGGACACAGATATTTCCCTGCAGCCAGAGAAGTAATCAGAGCATTTTCTTGTTCCCAGTGGAACAAGGAGCAATGGACCCTACCTCTGGTCCAGCAACCACAGACTCCCAAGGGCTTTGATCCGTGGGGAGACCGAGTGAGGAAGGGATTGATCTGGATGTCTCAGAGATCCATTCTATGTCAGACTTTGTGCCCAGATTCCTACTCCCACACCCTGTAGTTCAGGCTTCTGGGGGGGGGGGGGGGGGCCTCTGTCCATGGAACCAACACTAGCTCTGCCGCCTTAGGTAGTGTCCCTTCTCCAAGCTGTGAGCTCCACCCTCCTCCTCTTGCCTCTGCCTATGGACAGGTAGAGGCCCCATGCCTTGGTGAGCTGGGTCATTTGAAATCATTCACAGAATTATTGGCTAAAGAGGGCTAAACTGGCATGGGGAGCTGGACACTCAAGGCCTCCAGGTCACTGGGGGAGACTGCCCGATCTGTTGTATAGCACTAGATTGTAATTCTAAACACGATGTTCATTATTCCACTGGGTGGATTCTAATTAACTGTCAGAAATGCATTGTTGAGGGGATGATGGATTGTACTGGGGAACCTATTAATACAAATCATTCAGTCCTGCCCATGGGCAGCCCAAGCCCAGAGAAACTGGCTCTGGAAATGCTGAGCTGCAAGCGAGGAGGCCCTTGGTGGCCGTCCCTGGTCAGTGATTAGGAGATGATTAGTGCCACCCCTGCACCTGCAGTGGGCTTGGACATTGGTATTCCAGATCCCACAACTGCAGGACGAGGCGAACGGCTTTGGACAATGTCCACTAAGCAGTGGAAGATGCCCTGCAGCCTGAGGGAGAGGCCCCAGTGAGCAAAACAGAAATGATTCAGGGCAAACACAGAACCTACCTGTGGTTTTGAGGAAACCAGTCACACGAGTACAGGGAAGATGTGGGGTTCACAATGATGGCTGCTCTGTGGGGGTGGACCAGTCACCTGATACACTGTGCAAAAATAGTCCACATTCAGAAAAGTGAGCTATCTCTGCACGTAGCTCTGGAAGGGTGCCTGCTTTGTTTGACACCTGCAGGACTGTGTCCAACTCCAGCCAGTGATTATAAGAGGCATTGGCAAGCCAACCTGAACTCATGCAGGCAGAGACTGCAGTCATGTGACCATGTCATAGACGAATCCCTTAAAGGAACCAAAGGTACTGGGACTCACCTGAGAACGTATTGCCCCAAAGCTAAGACATTAATGATTATTTTGTATCTGTTATTTTATGTACCATTTTTTAAGAAAGAAAAATCTCTGTGAAGTCAGGATAGAGTCATTTATCTGATTTATAGTCTTTATTTTATACTTATTCAGTAAAATTTTTTACTTAATTTGACAATGCTTTCTATCAAGTAAATGTTTTACATGCTATAGAAAGAAAAATATTTGGAAAAATACAGGATTAAGTTAGTCTTCAGTCTTCTGCGCATTCTGAATCTCAGACCCCTGTCTGACTCTGGATTCCAATCTGCTGTGTTTAGGTTTTTCCACCTGACCTTGAGTTGGGGGTGGAGCATCTTTAAAAGAAACTATATTAGAACTAAGCACCCTGGGAGCTCTTAAAATGGTTTTGCCCCATGTGGAGCTGGCCCATGCGCAGTGCTGATGCGCACTCAAGGACTGCCGTGCCATGAAGGGGTGACGAAGGGGTGTCCCCCACATAGGGGAGCCCCACGCGCAAGGAGTATGCCCCACATGCAAGGAGTGCGCCCCCTAAGGAGAGCCACTCAGCGCGAAAGAAAGTGCAGCCTGCCCAGGAATGGTGCTGCACACACAGAGAGCTGACACAACAAGATGATGCAACAAAAAGAAATACAGATTCCCATGCTGCTGACAACAACAGAAGCAGACAAAGAAGATGCAGCAAATAGACACAGAGAACAGACAACTGGGGTGGGGGGGAAGGGGAGAGAAATAAATAAATCTTTTTTAAAAAATAAAATAAAATAAAATGGTTTTGCAACCACACATATCCAGCCTACTTTGGTTTTGTTTTGTTTTATTGTTGAGGTACCAGGAGCCGGGGAATGAACCCAGGACCTCACATGTAGGAAGCTGGCACTCAAACTCTAAGCCACATGGGCTCCCCCTTTTTTCACTTGCTGTTTGTTCCCATCTTCCTTAGGAGGCACCAGGAACTGAACCCGGGGCCTCCCATGTGGGAAGCAGGTGCTCAGCCGCTTGAGCCACATCCGCTCCCCAGTCTATTTTTGACTCCGGTTTTGGGCAACTTGCTAAATGCACCTTATTCTTCCCCACAACAGTATGATTCCTCTAGGATATAGAAAAGTGCTCATGCTGTCTTCTTAGCAGGTCTCTCTCTGCCGTAGACCTCACCTGCAGGTCCTGGTGCTGGTCTTTGGCTGTGTAGGCACTGAGCCCCTCTGAGAAGCTGTGACCTGATCTATTGCAGAGGCACTAAAGTTTCAGGTAGGGCTGCTTTTTAGAATCCACACAAAATAATAAGTAATTACTGAACCTAGGAGCTTGACAGGCATCACTACATTTAATCCTCATGAAAGTTGCAATGGGCTGCAACTGCAGCATTGCCAACTCACAGCTGAGAAAAGTAAGAATCAGAGAAGTTGAGCAACCAGGTCAGGTTATAGTAAGTTAAGGAATAGAGGTAGGACATAACCCCAGATTGTCTGATGGAAGGGGATCTTCACAAGCCACTCGGTGGCCTCTCATCTACAAGCACTTCACAGGCTCATGGCAGAAAAATTCCTAGATTCTGCTACAGGGTATGTTATAAGACAGGGATGCTATAAAATGGGGAGTGCTGGAAGGTATTGGATATTATAGGAGGGGGAAACTGAGAAGGGGAAGGTATGGAATGGGATGGGGACACTGAGATGTGGAATAGTATGAGACAGGGATGTTGTAAGATGGGAGACTTTATAAGATGGGGGATGCTATGAGATGGGGATGCTATGAGATGGGGATGCTATGAGATGGGGATGCTATGGGAAGGGGATGCTATGAGATGGGGATGCTATGAGATGGGGATGCTATGGGAAGGGTATCCTAGGAAATGGCAGATGCCATGTGATGAGGACACTATGAGATGGGAAATGTTATAAAATAGGGGGAAAGATTAGATGGAGGATGCAATGAAAAGGGGAAATCTATGAGATGGGGACATTATGAGATGGGAGAAGCTATGTAATGTGGGACCCTATGAGAGGGCAATGCTATGAGTTGGGAAAGCTATGAGACGGAGATGCTATGAAATGGGGGATTCTATGAAATAAGGAACTTTATGAGATAGGAATGTTATGAGATGGGGAATGCTATGAAATGTGGACACTATGAAATGGAGGACCCTTCAAAATGGGCAAGTTATAAAATGGGAGATGCTATGAGATGGGAAAGCTATGAGGTGGAGATGCTATGAAATGGTGGATGCTATGAGATGGGGAACCCTATGAGATGGGGATGTTATGAGATGGGAGATGTTATAAGATGGGGGATTTTATAAGATGGGGAATGCTATGAAATGTGGACTCTATGAAATGGAGGACCCTTCAAAATGGGCAAGTTATAAGATGGGAGATACTATGAGATGGGAAAGCTATGAGGTGGGGACACTATGAGATAGAGGATGCTCTGAGATGAGGATGCTGTGACATGGTATTTTAGTTTCCTAAATCTGCTGGGAGCAAAATACCAGAAATGGGTTGGCTTTTATAAAAGGGATTTATTAGGGTAAAAACTAATGGTTCCAAGGCTGCAAAAATGTCCAAATCAAAGCATCATCAGAGATGCTTTCTCACCAATGGCCTCCTGCTGGCAGATCCTGGACTCCTGCCATGTGGCAAAGCAAAATGGCAGCCTATCTCTGCTAAGGTCCCTGCCTTTCCCCATAGGCTCATTTTGTCCCTAGACTCAGACTCAGTTGTAGATTATCAGGCACATGATTCGTCTCTTCCTGGGTCTCCTCTCTTCAGGATCAGCTGCTCTACTGATTCTAGCCTCCAGCCTCTCCCTCAGTTTCTCAGGGTTTCTCTTTTTTATTTTTTAAGATTTATTTTATTTACTTCTCTCCCTTTCCCTTCCCCTCTCCCCCCATTGTCCATTCTCTGTGTTATTTGCTGTGTGTTCTTCTGCGTTTGCTTGCATTATCCAGCAGCACTGGGAAACTGTGTCTCTTTTTTGTTATATCATCTTGTGTGTCAGCTCTCCATGTGTGGGGCACCACTCCTGGGTGGACTGTACTTTTTTCACACAGGGCGGTGCTCCTTGCAGGGCACACTCCTTGCGCATTGGGCCCACCCACACAGGGGCACCCCTGCATGGCACAGCACTCCTTCCACGCAGCAGTACTCACATGGGCCAGTTCACCACATGGGTCAGGAGGCCCTGGGGATCAAACCCTGGACCCTCCATATGGTAGACAGACACTCTAGCAGTTAAGGCACGTCTGCTTCCCAGGGTTTCTCTTGGCCTCTCTCCTAACTATTGCATATCCTGAGTCCTCTTTCACATAGCAGCATAAAAAAATGACATCTGCCTTTCTTTCTGTGTGTTTCTGCTTTCAGTTCTCTGCTTTTATAAGCTTCCAGCAAGACAGCAGAGACCAAACATGGTTCATACCTCACTGACATAGTCCAATGAAAGACCCTAATGTGATCTAGTCAAAAGGTGATCTAATCAGAAGTCCCTTAACTGAATCTAATGCAATCAAAATGTCCCAAACACACAGGAATTAATCAATTAGTTCAAAGAACATGATCTTTTCTGGGACTTACAAAACTTCAAACTGTCACACATAGGTACACTGAGATGTGAGACCCTATAGGATTGAGACCTTATGAGATGGGAGATGCTATGAGATAGGTACACAGTGAGATGGGGACAGTATAATAAGGGAGACACTATGATATGGGAACAGTATAAGATGGGGGAGTTATGACATTGAAGATGCTAAGAGATGCAGGTGCTATGAGATGGGGACATATGAGCTGAGGATCCTATAAGATGGGGACCCTAAGAGTTGGGGCACTATAAGAATGGGGGACACTATGTTATGGGGACACTATGAAATGGAGACCTTATGAGATGGGACATGCTATAAGAAGGGGGTGCCCTGAGATGGGGGACCCGATGAGATTGAGCCACTATGAGATGGGGATGCTATGAGATGGAGAAGTTATAAGATGGGGCACATTATGAGATGGGGATGTGATGAAATAGTTTATGCTATGAGACAGGGAAGTTATAATACGGGAGATGCTGTGGCATGGGAGACCCTGAGAAGGAGGCACTATGAGAGGAGATGGGAAATATATGAGATGGAGATCCTATAAGATGGAGAGACTATGAGAAGGGGGCATTAAAGGAATATTCTATGAGATGGGGGATACTATGAAATGAGGACACTATGAAATTGGGGACCCTAAGAGATGTAGAAGTTATAAGATGGGAGACTGTGAGATGGGGCATGCTATGTGTTGGGGAACCCTATAAGATGAAGACATTATGAGATGAGGACACAGTGAGATCGGGGGCTTTATGACATGGAGGATGTTATAAGATGGGAGATGCTATGAGATGGAGACCCCGTGAGATGGGGTGTGCCATAGCCTTGACAATTGTGAACAGTGGTGCCCCTTACTGGAAGGGCTGAGTTAGGGGGAATGTGAGCCCCGTCACTACTGATGTTTGTGCCCATTTTGGCTGGGACTGATCTTAGATGGGTCCTTCACTGGGGTTGTTATAGGGCTAAACGGGGAACACGTGGGACAGAGTAAGGTTCAGCACAGCCCCTGAGACCAGCACATGGTAATAGCATCCACAGAATTCTGGGGTACTAAGTATCAGATTTTTCCCTCTCTGCACACAGGAGTCTTTTGATAAGGATATTAACTCTCCTCTCCAAATGAGGCAGCTCTTCCTGTCAGTAGCAGAGAAAGAAAATAAAAGTCTCAACTAACAAAAAGATCATTCATGTTTTATTCCCCTGGATAAACACTAGAAACCCATATCGACCTTAAATACTTTACTGGACAAATATTATATTTTTCAAAAGTCTTTCAAGTGGCCTTTAGAAGTTTGCTAAAGTGATAACGAAGTTTATCATCCTCGCCCTTTCTGAATTTCGCAAGGTTTCCATCCTCTCACCTGACTGTTGGAGCCTGTCCTCCCCTGCTGACCACAAGGTCACCCTTTGTGTGTTCTCAGAATTAACCTTTGTATGAAAGAACACCTGTGATGTCCATGTTCACCACCTGGTTGGTCCCTCAGGGGCCAATCCTGATACACCCTGACTGGAAGCCCAGCTGCCCCAGGCTCAGCCACTGGGTTCACCTGCCCCAGGCCCTCACTCCAGCTCCTTGGGGTACCAAACCCAAACAAACTGCCCCCAGGCCTTGCTGCCAGGCATGCTTTGGGGGGAAACTGTGCTGTGCAAGGACTTCAGTGCTAAAAAGTCAGCTTCAACTGCAGACACGTGCAGGCTCGAGCCAGTGGGACGGTGAGATGTCAGAGCGAGGGGGAGTAAAAGAGAGATCAGACGCCAGAGGCTCTGCACAGATCCTGGGAGAAACCCTCCTTTCGGTCACAGAGGAGGGAAGGCATTAGGCTGTGTCCTGACGATGTCAGGAAATGACCCACCAAGAGACAGAGTCAGAGCCTTGGCAGCCCGTCCATTCGCTGTGGCTTCTCTGCCTTTGTGGCTGTAGCAGGAACCCAGGCTACAAAGTTCCGGGGATTCACATTCAATCCAATTTACTGATCCAGACAAGTTTTCAAAGCATGCTTTTTCTGCCAGAGGGTGTTCGCTACCAGTAAGGGCAAGAGATAAAAGCCAAAGGGGGAAACCAAAGATGCAGAGCTAACTAAAGAGAAGCCCTCGAACCTGCAGGCACATCTCATCTGCTCAGAGCCTCAATTCTTCTTTCCTGCCACAGTCGCCTTATGCTCCCGGTGTCTCTCTTAGCAGTGACAAAAAGGACAGGACAGAGGAGGGAACCGGGACAAAGAGGGCTGTGAAAAGAGGGAGAAGAGCGGCAGGAAGGTCTGGAAGTTGACAACATTGTACAGAGAAAGCCCGGGGCCCTCCCTCGGAGCCGAAACAAAAACAAAAACATAAAACTCATGCCCTCTTAAGTTAGCTCTTTGCCTTTTGAAATTTGAACTCCCCACCAAGGCAGTTGACCTGAATAACCAATCAAACCCCTCATTCTTTACCTTTGATCCTATATAAAATACAGCCCACCTGCCCTAAACCCACCCCTGTAAGATGGACAAACCCTCCTCCAATCAGTAAGAGGCAAGCCAACTTCCTTTCTATGTCTATAAAAATCATTTGCCATCCCTAGAGACCTTAAGCTACTTCTGCTATGGCTTCCTTTGCTGCATCAAAACTGTGGTGTCCCAAATAAAATGTCGCAGCCTGCAAACTCGACTCCAATTTGTCTTTCACAGTGACCATTCACTCAGGTCCAGGAGGGTGGAGGACACCTTGGAACTCAGCACGTCGGCATGGCGGGAGCCCTTTCTGCAGAGGACAGTGCAGGATTCGGATGCTCCGAGGTGGAAGGGGGGCTGGCAGGGAGGACCAGGGGAGCACCGTCGCCCTATCTGAGATAAACAGGGTGGTACCTGAGGGGACCTCAGCCAGGTAGGAAGAGGAGCAGCTTGTCTTTCTGGGTAAGGGGGTTGGGGGTGTGTCAGAGGGTAAGGAAAAGAGGAGGAAGGTGGAAGGTGCCAAAGGGAGGGCAGATTGGGGAGAGCCCACTGTGGTCTCTCACGCCCCACCAGGGAGACCCATTCCAGGGATGTGCCTCTTCTCCCTTGTCTCCTTGCCATCCCTCCCACTACCTAACATGGTGTGCCCAAGATCTACTGGGCCGTTCCCAATTACATGCAAATGAAAACAGGAGGACCGGGAGGCGAGGAATGGAGAACTTGAGATCCAGAAGAAGGAAGGAGGGGTTCCCACTGAATCCAATCAACCTTCTCAGTAGAGCAGAAGAAAACAACCATCTGCTCAAAATGAGTCAGGCGGGGGAAGTGCTGGAGGGTTACACATCATGGGGGAGATTTGGAAAGGCCTTCCTGAGCAAGATGCTTCAACAGACATCCCTGCCCAGGCCGCAGCAGGTGGCTGAACCACGGGATCACCGCATCAGCCCCCAGGACAGCCGAGCCAGACCTGGACACCAGGGCACAAGGGCACCAGGGCCAGTCTCCACAGTCTCAAACAGCCTGAGATGGGGCTTCTCAAGGAGAGGCTCGAGCAGCTCTCAGGCCATCAGCCTGTGCCACGTGGCACCTGCTGCCCAGTGCTATAGAGCTATGCTCCAGGTGTGGCCACGCAGGCAGCCCCCACACCCATCCATTCCAAGCAGCTGCCACTCAATGTCAACAGGCCTTGGTACGTGGAGGGGTGGGGATGGTGTCCCTGGCACCCAAGGGCTCGACCTACAACCCAGGGCAGCCAATTGTTGGGGGGTGGGGTAAGGGGGGGGATGGGCTGGACAGGGGTTTCCAGGAGGTACAGGTGTAGGCAGGCACAGTTTGCCATCGCATCCAGGCCAGCTGCAGGGGGATAGCTCCAGTAGGGTATACACACTTATTATTTGGAAATACCCAACAAGGAAAAGTCCAATGAGAAATCCATTCATATTATTATAAGAAATTCCAATAACACTTTTGTCAGTGAAAGTAATGTTTGATTCCTTAAACATAATTTCAGCTGTTGTAAATATCAGAATAGTTGTAAAAAAATGGTTTTAAAATTTTTATCACCTGCTTTGTCTGAGCAAAGTTTCTAGTCAGTGGTGCCTATCAGGAATTTGAACAAATTATCACCAAGTCTGAGGCATATTTTGCATTGCACCTATTTGAAGCATCAAAACTGATATGTAGAAAAGGTTGTGTTCCTAGAAGCAGGTTCAATCTTCTCATGTAAAAAAAAAAAAAACTATATGGATTTCTAGAATTCTGAAACAAACGTAATATTTAACATCTTCCTAAGTATTGTGTATTTATCATTCCCATCAACCTTAAGAAATGTAAAAAAGTATAATGAATATGTTAACCAAGTACCAAATCTATACCCCATAATTTCCCTCCAGTTTGCTCCAGTGTTCTGTTCAAATATGATTTTCTGTGTATCAGTGTACATATGAATGAAGAAGAGACAAGGTCAAGAAGCATGATAGAAAGAATCAAAGAATGAACAAGATGATGTAGATGTAGTGGGCTGGGTCAAAACAATGCAGAACCTTCCCCAGCAAAGCTGTGTCAGAGGAGCAGAACTGTGAGCTCAGCAGCAAGCTGAGTGGAACCAGAGCAGCATTGACTGACAGGGGAGGCCAGCCTGGCTGGGTGGGTAGGGAGTGGGGGGTAGTCTACCCTAGACTTGGGGTTCACATCTAATCCAAGTGAATGCCTGCAGGGCCGACTTTATTTACTCATTTCCTCTTTCCCACTCTGGACAATCCTCCCAGGTATTTGCAAAGTCATCCTGCCTGCTTCAGTACCAAGTTTCTCAAAGACATGAAATGTTTCCATTTCAGAAGCTCTCCCTTTTATCCCAGATTTCAGTCATCTACAGTGCTGCTGCATGCCCTGTTCGCACAACATGCATGCACCTCCATTCACAGACACCAAGTCTGACTCTGGGAAATCCAGAGACACACCTTGCCATGGGGAATGCCCTGCTCAATAACAGGCCCCAAACTGTTCAGCCACCGACCTGCCGAGGGGCCTCTGGTCACATCCCTTGTCTGACATCGGAGTCCTCATTTGTAAAATGAGAGGGTTTAGATGATCTTTAAGTTTCCTTCCAGTTGACATTTTCCATTTCAGAGGTAACAAGTATCCGAAGCATTCACGAAATGCCAGTTCACACATGCGGCAGGGAGAATTCAGGCTCAAAATCACTAGAACGTAACTTCCGGTTGACCGAGATGGCAGAATAAGATGCCTCAGGGTGCAATTCCCCCTTAGAATCTTTGAAACTTCACAGAGCTACCTCCATCAGAATTCCAGAAAATAGTTAAAGAGTTGCAATAACTGGGTAAGAGCCAACTCAAGAAAAGGCAACTTTTAAAAAACGGTAAGACAAGATTGTGGTGCGTTGCTGTGCCCTCCCTGGCATGATGTGGAGTGAACCCGCACTCGCGTTATGGGGCTCTGGCCCTCTTCCAGAGGCGTCTGTGGGCACAGCATGGAAGACTGAACCAGGAAACCTCTCTCTGGCTTGACCTCCCTGAACGTGCCCTGCAGGAAGAAGCAGCTTCCAGACAGCTGAAGTATTGTAAGGAACAATTAAGTCACAGTGGCCTGGGGCAAATGATAGCCTGCTTTAAGTCACACAATAGATGACCCAGGAGAGGGATGAAGCCTATTTCATAGGAAATTGAGGGACCATTCAATTTCTGTACGTGGGGAATTCCTAAGACCATGAGAAAGCACAAGCTAAGATCAATAAACAAGCTCAGAAAAGGTGGAGACAACCTGGCACTTTGCATTTATCTCAGGCTGATCTTCTTTATAGGAGAACTGAACTCTAAAAGAGAGCACCAAGCATTGAAGATCCAATTTGCAAAGACAGTGAAAGGTGTTTTTTGAATGCTTTTGTTTTAGTTAGCTCCTGGCACTCAAGGAAATCTCTGTAAATGTCACTAGCTGGATACAAACTTAGGAACAGACAGCTCAAAGTTAATGAGTTAACACTACGTTTTAGTTTGCTGAAGACTACCAACACGATATACCAGAAATGGGTAGGTTTTTACATGGGGATTTATTAACTTATAAGCTAACAGTACTGGGGCCATGAAAATGTCCATATCAAGTCCATATTATCATGCAATGTTTTTCTCCCTGAAGACCAGCCCTGGAGAGCCTGGACTTCTCTCTCATGTAAAAGTCACAGAGCAGTGTCTCCTTTCTTCTCCAGGTCTTGTTGCTTTCAGTTTCTGGCTGTTCTATCTGTGTTCTCTCTCGGCTTCTGTGGGTTCTTCTCTGAGCTCCTGGGTCTGTTCTCTTTCTCTGTCTATCTGTATTCAGTTCATTTATTAAGGATTCCAGTAAGAGGATTAAGACCTACCCTGGGCCATGCCTTGCTGATGTAATCTAATCAAAAGCCCTTAGCTGAATTGATTTAATCAAAAGATCACACATACAATTGGTTCAGATCCACAGGAATGGATTAGCTCTAAGAACATCACCCAGCATTAAGGGTCAAAGAAGGACACTATAAACTAATAAAGGGTCAATTCAAAAGAAGACATAACAATTATGAAAATATATGCACTTAACACCAGAGCCCCAAAATACTGAAGTAAATATAGATAGATTTGAAGGTAGAAAGAGATAGTTCTATACAAATAGTAGAGACACAAATACACCACTTTCAATAATGGATAGAACATCTAGAGAGAAGGTCAATGAAGAAATAGAAGACTTCAATGATATTATAAGCCAACTACACTAAACAGACATATATAGAACAGTTCGCCAAACAACAGTAGAATACACATTCTTCTCTAGTGTGCAAGGATCATTCTCCAGTAAAAAACATATTTATACTGGAGAATGTCCCAAAAGAAGCCTCAATAAATTAAAAAAATATTGAAATTGTACAATGTATCTTCTCTGGCATTAATGAAGTGAAGCTAGAAAACAATGACAGAGGAATAACAGGAAATTCACAAATCTATGGAAATTAAAAATGCAATCAAACAATGAGACAAAGAAGAAATCACAAGGCAAATTAGGAGATATCTTCAGGCAAATAAAAATGAAAACACAGTATACCAAAACTCATAAGTGCAGCAAAGAAAGTGCTGAGAGGAAAATACATAGCCCTAAATGCTCACTTTAAAAAATAAGAAATATCTTAAATAAGAGACCTAACCTCACAACTGGAGAATCTGTAACAGGGGTTCTTAACTTTTTTGTTCCATGGATCCCTTTGCCAGTCAGGTTAAAACCACAGTCCCCTTACTGAGTCCATCCTATACTGTGTAATATTTAATAAATATATCACACCCACAAGAATAATGTGGGTTTTTTCATTTAAATTCAAGTTCATACATCCCTTGTTAAGAACCTCTAATCTAGAAAAAGAAGGGCAAATGAAACCCAAAGGGAACAGAAAGAAGGAAATAATAAAAATTAAGGCAGAGATAAATGAAATAGAGAATAAAAATATAGAGAATCAACAGAACCAAAAGTTGATTCTTTGTAAAGGTAAATAAAATTGACAAACCTTTAGCTAGATTGATAAAGACAAAAAGAAAGAGGATTCAAATAACTATAATCAGAAATGAAAGAGGGGACAATACTACTGATCCCAAAACAATTAGAAGAACAAAAAGGATACTAGGAACAACTTTATGTCAACAAATTAGGCAATATAGATTAAATGGACAAATTCCTAGAAACACACAAACTACCCACACTGACTCAAAAATAATAGAAGATTTCAACAACCAATAACAAATAAAGAGTTTGAATTGGCAATCAAAAACCTACCAACAAAGAAAAGCCCAGGACCAGACTGGTATCACATGGGAATTTTACCAAGCATTCCAAGAAGAATTAATACCAATCCCACTCAAACTCTTCCAAAAAACTGAAGAGAGGGAGCAAGCCCTAAATGGTTCTATAATACCAATTTCACCCTAATACCAAAGCCAAATAAAGATACCAAAAGAAAGGAAAATTATAGACCAATTTCCCATGTGAACTCAGATGCAAAAGTCCTCCACAAAATACTAGCAAATGAATCTAACAGCATATTTAAAGAATTATATACCACGATCAAGCGGGATTTATCCCAGGTATGCAAGGGTAGTTCAACATAGGAAAATCAATTAATATAATACAGCAGTACAATATAATGAAGGGAAAAATAATTATCTCAATTGATGCAGAAAAGGTACTTGACAAAATACAGCATCCATTCTTGATTTTTAAAAAAACACTTAGTAAACTAGGAATAGAAAGAAATCTTAACATAATACAGGGTATATATGGAAAAACCCACAACTAAAATCATACTCAGTGGTGAAACAATGAAAGCTTTCCCTCTAAGATCATGAACAAGACAAGGATGTCCACTGCCAGCACTATTATTCAGCATTATAGCCAGAGCAAGTAGGCAAGAAAAAAATAATAAAAGGCATTCAAGTTGGCTAGGAAGAAGTAAAACTTTCCCTATTGCAGATGACATGATCCTATATAGAGAAAATCCTGAAGAATCCACAACAAATTAAAACTAATTACGGAGTTCAACAAACAAACTCAGCAAAGCAACAGGGTACAAGATACACAAAATTCAATAGAGTTTCTATACATTATTAATGAATAATTTGAAAAGGAAATCAAGAAAAAATTCCATTTACAATAGCAACTGAAAGAATCAAAGTTCTAGGAAATAATTTAACCAAGGATGTAAAGGACTTATACATGAAAAACTATAAAACTTTGCTAAAAGAAATCAGTGAAGATCTAAATAAATGGAAGAACATTCCATGTTCACAGATTGGAAGACTAAACATTGTTAAAATGTCAATTCTACCAAAACTGATTTACAGATTCAACACAATCCCAATAAAAATTCCAACAACCTTCTTTGCAGAAATCATCAAATTTATATTGAAGGGTAAAGAGCCCCATAGCCAAAATCATCCTGAAAAAAAAGAATGAAATTGGAGGACTCACACTTTCCAATTTTAAATTTTCTTGCAAAGCTACATTAATCAAACAGCATGGTACTTGCATAAAGACAGACATATTAGACCAACGGAATTGAATTGAGACTTCAGAAATAAACCCACACATCTATGACCAATTGATTTTTGACAAGCCCACTTATAGTCTCTTCAAACAATGATAATGGGAAACTGGGGATCCATACACAAAAGAATGAAGATGGATACCTACCTCACATCATATGCAAAAGTTATAAAAAGGAATGAAGTTCTGATACAAATGACAAGATGAAGGAAACTTGAAGATCATGTTAAGTTAAATAAGTCAGACCCAATAGGACAAATATTGTATGATCTCACTGATATGAAATAATTAGAATGTGCAACTTGATTGAGTCACAAATGAGAATACAGGTTACCAGGGTTTGAGGAAGGGTTAGGGAATTGGGGAGTTAATGCTTAATTTGTACAGAATTTCTGTTTGGGGCAATGGAAAAGTTTTGGTAATGGGTGGTGGTGATGGCAGCACAATATTGTGAACATAACTAGCAGCACTGAATTATATATTAAGAAAAAAATCATAAGACTGTACAATACGAAAAGTGAACCCTAACATAAACTATGGACTATAGTTAATAATACATGTATAATAATATTGTTTTATCAAGTTTAGCAAAGTTACCTTACTAATGCCAAGTGTTAATAATAGGAAAAACAGTGTGTCTGAGACTGGTGTGTATGGAACTCTGTATATTCTGTATGATTTTTCTATAAACATGCAACTCCTCTAATATAAAAAATACAAAGAATGAAAACACTGGAATGCAATACTCCAAGGACATGGATTTTGCATTATTCACTGCTGTCCCCCCAGCATTGAGAAAATTTTCTGGCATACAGTATGCGGTCACCCCTCGGGCTGAAGTGTGGTTTGCTGGCCTGGCGGGGGAGCAGCCGCGGCAGGCCAAGCCGCTGCCCCCATAATAGGGTGGCTGGTCGGACTCACCGCCACCCCTGAAGGGAGCTCGGCATGGGCGCAGAGTGCCCTCGGGTCTCCCCTTCTCGGCAGCCATGCTTCCGCGGCCGCCCCTCCTCCCGGATGGCGCCACCCGATGCCTATGGGGCGGCACCCTTCTTCTTCCTTCTCCCTGCGCAGGCGCAGGGCAGAAAATTCCAGTCTGCCCTTTTCCCCTCCCCCGACAGCAGCAACAGCCAGGCGTGGGCGGAAAAATCCAGTCTGCCCTTTTCCCTCCCCCCGACAGCAGCAACAGCCAGGCGTGGGCGGGAAACTCAAGTCTGCCCTCTACCCCAGCAACAGCAGCCACCAATCACTAAACCCTGCCACTTCCCCCAGCAACAGCAACAGCCAATCCCTAATCACCACCCCTCCCCCGTCCAGTACTGCCCACTGACCTTTCTCCGGCAACCAATCAGAACAGGGCGTGGCTTCGACCAATCAGCCTTCCCCAGCCCCTATAAAACTGTTGCCTCTCCCTCAATAAAGTGGACTTGTGTGTTTACCTTGTCTCCGCGGTAGTTCTTCTGCCGTGCGCCCTCCAGTCCTGAGAGCCCCCGACAAGGGCTGGCCTCCCTTGTCCCCAGTTCGTCGCCTGCTTCTCCGGGCGACCCCTTCATCGTTGGCTTCGCCGGGCGGCCCCGTCAGCCGAACCGCGCAACCCCTGTGAGACCAACCCCTCGTCTGCTGCCGGACCGACCGCTCGTCCCAAGTGGGACCGACCCCTCGTCCCAAGTGGGACTGACCCCTCGTCCTAAGCTGGACCGACCCCTCGTCCGCAGCCAGACCCCACCTCTACCAACCGAGCAAGCCGCCGCAACAGTATTTATTGGATGAATGGATGGGTGGATGGATACGTGGATGGATGGCTGTGCCTTCTAGGAACTTGTTGAAGCTAGAGGCTCTGATAAAGATATTGCAAAGGTCAATCCTTCGGAAAAACATAAAATAAAATGCAGCAGGCCATTGGTAGTTATACCACCAAAGATCAATAGTAACTAGATACTGGTACATTCAATATCCAAACATTGGGGAGAGGCACTGGGCATGGAGGATTGTAGACACATGGTCATCAGGATTCCTCAACAGCAGGGCTAGGGGAACTTTTTTTTTTTTTTTTAGAGGAACTCTTGATTCTCCTTTGACCAATCTTAGAAGACTTCTAGGAGGGAAGATTTAGAAAACTAGAAGATTGAAACTCAGTCTCTGGATAGCAGAAAAAAGCAAATTGTACACACTAAAGAAGAAATTAGAGCTGGGTTTGGGACTGTTAGAAAAGGATTCCTGTGGAGATAAATCCAAAGCTGGTGGATGGGGTTGAGGAAGCCATGAAGAGAATCAGCTCTTCAAGCCCAGGTTTGTGAACTTGACTGGTGGCCCCAACACTTCATCCATCTTTGATTCTCCTCTGAGCTCTCATGAGGATGGCAACGCCCAGAATTCCAGTGAAAGCCTGAGGAGTAGCTCATACCATCCCAGTGTCCTCCATCTGAGACCAGCCTGAAGGCTACATGAGACGTTCATGCATTCTGCATCTCATCTCCAGCAGTTAACCTTGCCCCTGGGTCATGTTCTCTCCTATCAAGCTGGAATGATCCAGGAAATACAAGGGTCTCATGTGATTGGTGTAGGGGAAAGCCTTAAGAGAGGGTATTATCAGCAGGAGTCTCCATCAGGGCAGTTCAGCTGCCCTCCCATCTCCAGCATGGACTTCCAGTCCCAGGCCAGTCACCTGGAGGTCACCTAGTGACCTCTCATGCAATGTGGAGAGGAGGCTTCCCAATACCTCTCTGCTCTTGCAGTAGACTCACCCACCACAAGCTATGAAATGACTTCATGATGCTGTATTAGAACTGCTGCTGCTGTAACAAATTACCACAAACATAATGGCTTAAAACAGCACAGACATTATTTTACAGACCTAGAGATCAGAAGTCTAAAGTGACAGGGCTGCATTCCTTCTGGAGGCTCCAGGGAGAATCCATTCCCTTGCCTTTTCCACCTCCTAGAAGCAGCCCACATTCCTTGGCTCATGGCCCCTGCTTTCCTCTTTAAAGTCAGCCACGTAGCAACTTCCAGTCTCTCCCTCTGGCCCCCTAACCTCTTCTTCCACCCTCACGTCTCCTCTTGCTCTGACCTTACTGGCTCCCTCTTATTCAGACCCCTGTGATGACACCGAGCCCACTCAGATAATCCAGGTTCATCTCCTCATTTAAAAATCCTTAACTCAATCACATCTACAAAGTCTCTTTGCCATGTAAAGTGACATCCTCAGGAAATGGGAACTGGGGCATGGTATTATTCTGCTCAGCACCCCCAACATCCTCAGTTTTGAAGCAAACACTAAATAAAACTGACAAGTCTTGAGGTGACGTGGCCCACGGTTCTCCTCTGATCTCAGCATTGACCCCTCCTGGCGCACATCCAGCCATGGGGCCTCCACTCTGCCTGCCACCCTTGCCAGGACTAAGTCTGTCTCATGGCCTTTGCCCACTGCTCCCAGCCCTGGGAAAGCTTTCTCCACCTGTGCCCATACTCCTCCGACTCCTACCTGCGTGATACCTCCTCAGGAAAGACTCCCCTGACCTCTCCTCTTAAAGGTGCATGTCCTTCACCCCCACCCCAGCATTCTTGCCCATCTGTGGTTCTTCATCGCACTTCTCACCAGCCACGATGCTATTGATTTCCCTTTTTATTTGTTTACAGCCCACCTCCCCTCACTAAACATCAGCTTCATGAGGCAATGGATTTTTGTCCATATTGGTCTTATGGTAATCCCAGTACCAACAATGGCACCTAAAATCTAAACCTCAATAAATACCTGTGTAATTCTGTCATTCATTCAAAATCCTCTTCAAACACCCTCTCAGGGTCTCTGTATCACATGACTCTAGTTTGCTAGGCTGCCAAAAGCAATATACCAGAAATGGGTTGGTTTCTAAAATGGGAATTTATTAGCTGACAAGCTTTCGGTTCCGAGTCCATGAAAATGTCCAAATCAAGGCATCATCAAGATGATACCTTCTTCCTAAAGACTGGCAGCTAGTGATCCTGGATCCCTCTGCCACATGGCAAGGTGCATGTGGCATCTGCTCGCCTCTTCCTTCTCTTCCTGGTTTCATTGTTTCTGTCACTTTCTCTCTCTTTGTCTGAATTTCATTTTCTTATAATGGACTTCAGGAGAAGGATTAAGAGCTACCTTGAATGAGGTGGATCACATCTTAATTTAAGATCCAATTCACCAAAAGATCCTAACTATAAAGTGCCCACACCCACAGGAATGGATTAATTTGGAGAACATGCTTTTCTGGGGAACATACAGCTTCAAACCATCTCACATCGCTGTTTATGGCACCAGCCCGTTTGGTGGTAGAGATTGCCTGTCTTGTGTTGGACACCATGCCCCAGGTGGGAAGCTCAGAGGTGAAGGACAGTCTCTGCCCTGGAGGAAAAGGACATCCAGTGGGGAAGCTGATGCAAAAGCACGATGGCAGTGGACTTGGCCCAGTGGTTAGGGCGTCCGTCTACCACATGGGAGGTCCGCGGTTCAAACCCCGGGCCTCCTTGATCCGTGTGGAGCTGGCCCATGTGCATGCAAGGAGTGCCGTGCCACGCAGGGGTGTCCCCTGCGTAGGGGAGCCCCATGCGCAAGGAGTGCGCCCCATAAGGAGAGCCGCCCATTGCAAAAGAAAGTTCAGCCTGCCCAGGAATGGCGCCGCCCACACAGAAGGCTGACACAACAAGATGATGCAACAAAAAGAAACACAGATTCCTATGCCGCTGACAACAACAGAAGCAGACAAAGAAGACGCAGAAAATAGACACAGAGAACAGACAACTGGGGTGGGGGCGGAAGGGGAGATAAATAAATAAATAAATAAATATTCAAAAAAAAAAAAGCACATGACCGCAGTCTGGGTAGACAAGCATGGGCCACGCAGGCGCGGAAGGTCGCAGCAGCGTGGGGGACATCCCACCTGGCCTCATTACCTTCTGAGGCCATCGAGGGGCCCATGTGTGTCCTCAGGCTTCAGAGCCTCACACGCTGAACAGCAGGCCTCCCACAGTAAAATCCCAGAGGCAGGTGTGAGATGGCAGCACGGGTTCCCCAGCAGCCCAGCGCTGCTGCTGCCTCTGTCCCAGGCCAGGTCACCATCCGAGGCAGGTGGTCACCTGACACCACCCAGGAGCTGGACCCAGTGGATGGAGACCAAGCCTGGTCCGCCCGCTCCTGGGACTGGACGGCGATGCATCACCACGGTCCAGTGCTGAGCAGACCCGCCTGGGTCATCAGAGGCCCTCTGTCACTTTTTAGGAGAGTGCCTCTCAGCTTGGCTTCTACACCCACATTCCCTCACCCTTATCTCATCCTGGAGATGCAGGATGCAGCTGAGATGAAGGCAATTAACTGAGGCTTTCACTAAGACCCACACATGTTTTCTCTGGGTAGCACCAAATTAATCGTTCATGGCATATAAACGCAAGCTGCCACCAGAGCGAGGGCTGCAGATCCCAGCAGAACGAGCCCCTCCCAAACACTCCTCAAAGCTAAGCACACTGAGGAAGGGGGTCCCGAAGGGGTGGCATTGCTGCCTGGGTGAACGGGTCCTTATTTCCCCAATATAGAGAGTGGTCAGGGCATCTTTGTCCTTGGACCCAGGGGATCTAACCCAAGAGGGTGAGAGGCAGGTAGGCCCTGCTGGATGCTGCTTGGCCAAAGACTCCCATAATGGGTTGCTTTTGCGGGGGACGGATGGAAAGCCATCAAGTTTGTGGTCAGTGCCCAAGGCGGCACATCATCTCTGCTCTAGTGCCCCCACTGGCTGCCAGGGCACATGGACGAGACCACCCCAGTGCGCTGGCCGTGGTCAGACAGAAGAGGTTCCTGAGCACCTTCAAGTGTCCCTCACGCTGCAGGGCCAAGGAGGAACTTAAGCCAAATCCCCATACTCAAGAGCGTACAAACCAGTGACCACGCAACCAACAAAGCCACAGCGGCACCGGCAAGGGCTGAGTCTGTGTTTCAGAGAGGAAGGCGTGTGGGGAGCAGGCGAGGGGGCCGGGCTTCCTGCGCAGTCGGGGGGCTGCGTGGCCATAGGAGGGCGTTGCTGTGGGGGGGTGCGAAGCAGAGGTGCGACGTGCCACGGAGAGAAACGAGCCCAGGACAAGCGGGCCCCCTGCCGAGCCGGGCTGATCGGAGGCAAACCCGAGTAGGCGCGTCGGCATCCCAGCCCAGGCAGCGTCGCCCAGCCCCGGCAGGCCGGGCACCAGGCTCGCCGCTTCCAGACATGCAGGCCAGGGGGCACAGAACCTAAGGTGCCGGAACAGTCTCTTTGCATCGCGCCCGACTCTAAACACTGCTCCCTGACCCACTGATTCCAGCCAGCAGCCTCTGTAGTGGATGCTGTTTGCTACCCATTTTACAAAACAGAGAACGGAGGCCCAGAGACGTTAAGTGACTGGGCCAAAGGTACACAGCCAGTTAGTCTTAGAGCTGAGTTTGGAAGTCAGGGAGTTTGGTTCCGAGGGCCCACAGATTTGTTCTAGTTTCTTGGTACCTTTATTTATTTTTTTTAGAAGTGTTGCCTTTTCAACTATTACTGACATGACGACAAATCCTTATCACTGAGTTGGCCGAATTGCTCCGTAGAGCTTGGTAAAGAGCAGCTGCCCCACGCCTGACCACTCTGGTCATTCTGCACCTCCCCCACCCAGCAACTGAAATGTCAGTAACGGTCAGCCCCGTTTTTAATGCTGTGCTAGATCTTCTCTTGCAGATAAGCCTGCACGTCCAAAGGGAGCAGCTTCTTATCTGTTGAGTGGAATAAGCAGGAGGCAGCCTCGGGGACGGGAGAAAATGGACTCAGACTAAGCGTGAGCTGGCAGGCGCGGGTCGACGTGGAGCCAGGACGTGCACCTGCCGTTGCTCCGCGGCGGCTCGGAGCCCCCCCTCTCCAGGCGCCTGCGCCCGCGAGCCACGGGGCACCACCCAGCAGGCCGCGAAGGTGGGGCCCTCAGGGCTGGGGACAACTTTGATGGTCCGCACTAAAAAAATCCGTAAAGATGGTTAGGAGTTAGCATGACTGACTGTCTAAATGCTTCTTTTTATGTGTCTATAAAACGACACCATCAAAGCAGGGCCTCGGGACCGTGAGCCCGGCAGCAGCCTCCGGGGAGAGGAGGGAGGCGGGGAGGAGAGGACGCCGACCCGAAGCGAGGAAGGCCGCCCGGGGAAGGGGGGCGTCCTTGGGCTGCGCACACCCAGAAGACGGGACGGAAAGGGAGCCACGGGGGTCCCTCGGGGAGTGGGCTCAGGCCCGCCGGCCCCCACCGCGCATCAGCCGGCCATGGCAGAGCCCCCCGCCCAGCCGCAGGGCGCGCGGAAGGTGACACGTAACGAGCTGAAATAGAAGAGACCCTTAGGAGATAAAAGTGCTTAACTGACCCCACACACACACCCCGTTTCCACGCAGGGACGTGGGTGACGGGTTCAGTTCCCGGCACCTGCTCGGGACCGGGCCGCCCTCGGGGGCAGCCGTCACGCTTCCCGTATGTCTCTTTGTCTTCTAAGAAGTTTGACGGGGCTGCCCGCTGCTGCATTTAGTCTCTCCACTTCTTACGGATCCTTTCCTTCAATTCCCACTTAGAGACGGAAGGAGGGGGAAAGAGCAGGGAAGCTGGGAGCAGGCGGCGGGCCTGGCTGCGCCACGTGGGTGTGCAGGGGGGCGTGGCGCCTGGGACCTCCTTCGGGGGCGGGAGGGCTTGCACGCTGCCTCACGGGGTCCACTGAGTCAGCCCTGGGGTGCGTCCAGGTCTGTGGGACTCAGAACAGAAAGGCCCGCTGCTGGGGCACCCCCGGAACACGGAACCCCATTCTGTGTCTTTGCTCAGGATTATGAGCTGCCTCCTCTGGGCAGGCAGATTGCCAGTGCGAGGCATATGTGATCCTGCCCAGAATTTTCCAAAAGCTCCCCAGATGCGCCCTGCACCCACAGAGCCCCCAGGAGAGGTCTCCATTAGCGAGCAGACCTCCGAGGGCACTGCCCGTTGATGAAGCAGAAGCAGCGTTGGTGCCATAGCCAAAGCCTCGGGAGGAAATGCAGAGAGAATTAGATGTGAGGCCGCCTCATCTCTGAGCGACTAGAGAAGCCTGCTGGTCCCAGGGAGGCTGGCTTGCCCATAAGACTTTAACCCCCTGGGACTCAGGGTCTGGGCCTCCTGGCCCAAAGCCCCCCCCGACTGTGGGAAGCCCCTGGCCACGGAGCTGGGGTGAGAGTGTGGTGGGCGAATCTGTACCGGCTCCCAGGGCCTCTTCTCCCCACCGGGCTCCCAATCCAGGGCCATTGTCATCGGCAAGGTTGTTGCCGGGTCCTCTCTCAGAATCACGGGGGGTCTGTCACTGCGGTTGGCACCTGGCTTACCTGGGGCTGGAGGTGAGCCACGCCCACTGGCAGGCAGGGGGCCAGCCGGGGCCTCAGGCCTGGGGGAGTCGGTGCTTCTGACCCGGGGCGTCCATCAGGGCAGGATGACCCCCTGGGGAAAGAAGACGCAGGGGGTCGCCGAAGTGCTACCCAGACCCGCATGGACAAGGGAACAGAAGCTCCGAGAGGTTAAGGGAGCTGCCGGGAAAAGCCCGTGCTCTCACCCAGGCCTTGACCCAAAGCCTGTGTAGGGGGATTCGGGGCCTTGGATAAAGGAGGTGGGGGAGCTCAGGCCACAGGACCCCAGGAGCGTGGGCACTGTCCCAGAAACACGGTAAAGCGGCCAGACTCTGCCCCATCGGGGACTGTCCTTGGCAGACAGGTTCCCACTGGGGTCAAGGAAGAGGCGGCTGCCGTCCTCAGAGACCCAGCCCCAGAAAGCGCCTGCAAGCCCAAGCAGGATGAGGGTCCAAGCTGCGTTCAAGCTGCCCAGAGTCTGACCCGAACCCAAATGGATGTGATGTCGCCCATTTCACACTTGGGAGAGTGGACTGGGCATGAGAAGGGACTGTCATTCTACCCGCCCCTGCTTCCGATGGAATCGAGGCATTGGACGTTTATCTCTCTCATGCGTCTTCCCCACTCTCCCTCTATTCTCTCCTCTCTCCCTCCAGTCTAATCCCCAGGTCCAGTTCTCTGAATGGCCCTGAATCCACCCCAAGGGCTTTTGACAATTTATTTGCCCAACAAAGCTTCCTGCAAGAACAACATGATCCCAAACCCATGGGGCAAGGGCCAGGATGGGCTGGGGTCGGAGCAGTGGCCAGGGGGCTAGGAACATCCCTGGGATCTCCAGGGCCCAGGAGCACCTGCTGCCCATCTCCCCTGCCTTGTGACCAGGCACACCAGCCCGGAGGTGCAGGGGAGAGCCTGGGAGGCGCTCAGCAAAATCCATGCTCAGAAACACTTGGAGACCACATATCCGATAAGGATTTAATATTGAGACTCCATAAGAAATCCTTCAGCTCAACAAGCAAACACTCCAGTTTAAAAATGGGCAAAATACTTGAATAGACATTTGTCCAAAGAAGAGATACAAATGGCCAAAAAGCACATGAAAAGATGCTCGGCATCACTAGCCATTAGGAAAATGCAAATCAAAATCTTGAGATACTATTTCACACTCACCAGAATGACTCCTATTAAACACACACAAAAAAAACACACACACACACAGAAAATTACAAGTGTTGGAGAGTATATACCCAAAAGATTTGAAAGCAGGGACTTGATATTCACACACCAATGTTCATAGCTGCATTATTTACAATTGCCAAAAGATGGAAATAACCAAGTGTCCATCAACAGATGAGTGGATTAAAAATATATGGTATATGAATACAATACAATATTATTCATCCAAAAAAAGGAATGAAGTCCTAATGTATGCCACAACATAGATGAACCTAGACAACACCATGACACCATGATGCGTGAAATAAGCCAGACCAAGTATGATCTCACAGATATGAAATAATTAGAATAAGCAAACCCATAGATTCAGAATCTAGAATACAGTGGATGGGAATAGGGAATAAATAATAATAATCCACTCTCAGAGAGGAGAGGGGCTCACTGAAGCTCTGATGCCTCAGCAATCTTTTAAAATAATTATCTCAGTGCCATGGTTCTTTCTGATAGTTGCTGGGATCAAAATAACAGCTGTACTCAGGGGGAAAAAACAAGGGACAAAAATTGTCAGGATAAATACAGCTAGCTCGACAACATAGCTCTGCTGAGCCAGAGTTTTCTGAGTTGTTTTGGTTTTATTTTATTTTCTTTTCTCTTTGCTAAGATGTTTAGTGGAAATAGTGTGGGACACAGACAGCTCCTCTCAGAAAGATGCTCCTAGGAGAAGGGAGAAAGGGAGCTGCTGGGTTCCTACTGAAAGAGTGTCAGATGGAGGTTGCTACCAGCCCCAAACTCAGAGTCCCCTCTTAACGGACAAATGGCAGAGGTAGATAGGGATTCCCGATTTGTAACAGTTCTATGCTGTTGAGGATTGAATCCTGCAGCCCTACAAAGGATATGTTCAAATCGTCATCTGCATTCCTGTGGGTGTGAAACCATTTGTAACTAGGACCTTTGGAGATGTTCTCATTATTAGTCGAGGTGTGGCAAATGGATTTAGGGTGAGCCTTAATCCATATGATTGGAGACCTTATACAGAGAAGAAATTCAGACACAGTCAGAGGAAGTCAGAAAAGAGAATTAGACTCCAGAAACCAGGAGAAGCCAGAAGTCAATGGATACCAGAAAAGCAGACACAAGGAGAGAGAGATGGCCTTGTGGTGGAGGATTGCTGGGATGGTGCAGACTCCACAAGAAAGCAGGTGCTGCCAATACTGTGATGTTGGACTTCCAGCCTTCAGACTCATGAGGCAATGAATTCCTGTTGTTCAAGCCAGCCAGTCTGTGGTATTTGTCATAGCAGCCATGGCAAACTAAGACACATACCTCTAAAATTTTTCATATATTTTGATGGTCATTCCACTATACCGCCTTGGCAGGTGGCAGGCTTGGAGACAGTCCAGATATCTGCTCACGCAACTTGCGGCCCTTGCAGAGCGTGATGGGCTTAGATGGGAATCAGCACTTCTCAGGGATGGGGAGCTTCATGAAAGTGCGCATCTGGGGCAGTGCTGGACCCTGATCGGTCAGGCTCCCCCCACATCAGATCTCTCTGCTTTATTTACTGAACCTAGAATAGGAATCACTACAATAAGAAGGCTTCCTCTGACAGGTTTCCATCACGGATGGCAGAATTGAAAAATAATGTTAAAAAAAAAAAGAAAAATAATGTTAATAATAAAGTTGCCGTTTCATGCATCACAATTAATAAAGCAATTCATATTTCTTAAGAACTTGTCATGTGCATAGTACTCGATACAATAAGAAATTAAAAAACAAGTATAAAACAGCAAACCTATAGCACCCCAAAAGAGACCTCAAAAAGCTTTTAATTCATTGACTCATTGAGTCAACATTTAATTGAATCAGGCACAGGATCCCAGAGCTGAATGAAGCACCTCAGGAAATGCTAAGTCAGAGATATACTTTCTCTCCTTATAGGGATTACATTCCAGTGAATTAAAGGCATTACAATTCACAAAAAGCCAAAGTGGAAACCCAGAGCAGGATCAGCTTTTGAGCTGGGCCTAGGTTTTCAGCTGATGGAAAAGCATGAGGAAAACATTTTAAGTAAAGAATGGTATGATTGCATTGGGGAGAAGAGTTGCAAACACAGAAACAAATAGCTGGCAATAAAAGGCAGGATGTGGTAAATGTCAAATGAGTGTTTTTAACAGTAAATGCCAGACAAGTTAAAAGGAAAAGCCTTGTTTGACTTGGGGTTGATGGGGAAAGGCTACACAGTGGAGGTGAGCTTTTTAACAGGATCTCATAAGGCTTTCCTTATGCAGCTGTAGAAAGGGCAATGCATTCCAGAAGAATAAAGGTAAATTACAGCCAAATTCATAGGCCATCTTGCAGGACATCTTGAATCCTTAGCCACAGCGTTAGGAGTTTATTCTTGGACACAGGCAACC
This sequence comes from Dasypus novemcinctus, assembly GCF_030445035.2. Lineage (NCBI taxonomy): Eukaryota > Metazoa > Chordata > Mammalia > Cingulata > Dasypodidae > Dasypus > Dasypus novemcinctus. The sequence continues at coordinate 44,871,016 of NC_080699.1, read as the reverse complement.
TTGAATGTTAGGACCCAAGGAGTGGCTTGAAGGAAGTCGTGCTTTCCCCATTTAGAAAGATTAGCTCCTAGACCCAGTAGGGTTAAATGTCTGGGGAACGTTCAGTTGGCTGGTGCCCAGAGGAGGCTTAGAAAGCTGTCCTTCCTCGCACAGTCCCTCCAAGCACCACTCAAACCATGTGTGTCGGAGGGGGCCATGCTTGCTACTCTTTACTCAGAGAGAGATTTTTCTATCAAAACCAAAATGAAAACATCAGGGGCTCCTGAACACAGCTTATCTTGAAAATACAATTTTCCACTTTCTCTCTGTGGGTGGTGAGGGCTCCCTTCTCTCATAGCTCTGGGCTCTTTCCCACCCAGTCTCGGTGGAAGTCTGTAGAGCCAGATGACACCCCCTGGGCTCTGTGCTGGTCCTGCCAGCTGCCCAGTGGCTGAGCCCAAGGGCGACCGGTGGGAGCTCTGTGAGACAAGCGAGCAGGAAGCAGTGCCCAAAAGACCCGTGGGCTGACTTCTGCAGAGTGAAATAAAGTAGAAACTAAAGATCACATTATAAACCCAACAACCACCACTAACATTTTATGTATTTCCTCCGGTATGTTTCCACAATTTTTTATACCATCGATATCTTATACAGGCAGATGTGTATCCCACCTTTTTTACCAAACATTATATCCTAAGTATTTTCCCATGCCTGTCTGAAGCACTATTCTCTTCTTTTTTTCTTTATTTTTAAAGACATTTTAGATTACATAAAAGTTATGCTGAAAATATAGGGGATTCCCATATACACCCCCCTCCTCCTCTCATGTTTTCACCTATTAATAACATCTTTCATTAGTGTGGTATTGAAGTATTACTACTAACAAAGGTCTATAGTTTACATTATGGTTTATCCTTTGCACCACACAGTTTTATAGGTTTTGACAAAATGTTAAATGGCCTGTATCTGTCATTGCAATGTTATGCAGAACAATTCCAATGTCCCCAGAATGTCCCAATGTTACGCTTATTCTTCCCTCTCCCTCCGGTCAGAACTCCTGGTGTCCACTGCCTTTATATCAGTGTTACAAGTTCTTCCCTTACTAGACTAATAATAAGTCTACGTTGGTCCATAGTTGCATTCCCCGTTTATGTTTGTTCATTCCTCAGTCTTGAGGATTTTGGAATGGTGATGCCCACTCTGCTTCTGATTGTGTGCATCCATGGGGCAGATGGATGGAACTGTCTTGCTTGCACTTGTAAATACACTCTGGTTTTTGGAGATGGACATTGACCATCATCATCCATTTGCTAATTGTCCTGGGCAAGACTGGTGAACTGGAGAGTAGCTGTTTCTGCAACTCTGCTGAGATTCAGGGCTCAACTGGCATATGAATAAGCCAAAGATTTAAGTCTCTGTGAAATATATTTAATGGATATAGTGCTAATTATAGGTTCAAATAAAGGGGCAGAAGAACCACATGTAGGAAAATTATAAATGCATCTAACTGTTACATTGGGAAGATAAGGTTATCAGATATTCCAAGGTATCTGACAGAGTGCTGATTTCCTGGGGTTGTCTGCCCTCTGCCCTGCCTATAGTAGCCAGATGTCTCTAGACATCTCAGGAGCACCTCTGTTTGAGGCACTGTTTGGCAGTCAATGAGATCCTCCTGAGACATACATAAGCACAACTCTGGAATGACCTCATGACTCACTTTGAAATCTCTTTGCCATAAAAACTCACTTGTATTTAATATTTCTCCCTTTTGGCTGAGGTCTTTTTCCAAATACATCACTAGTTGGTTCTTGGTAATAATCTCTCAGTGCCAGGGAGGCCCATTCTCAGGAGTCGTGTCCCATGCCAAGGAGAAGGCAATGAGTTTATATGACGAGTTTGACTTAGAGCAGGAGTTCTTAATCAGGTGTTAAGAATTGAAACTCAAGAAAACATTATTCTTGTGGGGACATGTTGGTGTAGGTGTGATATATGTATTAAATAATACACAGTATAGTGTGGACTGGTTTTTACCTGACTGGCAAACGGGCCCATGGAACAAAGAAGGTTAAGAACCCCTGGCTTAGAGAGCACACATTTGAGTAACAAGGAGACTTTCAGGATGTAACTCTATTAGGCAATATATATTACTAGGTTAAGTTTCAATTTCATAAGAGTAAAGCTTATAAGTACAAGCATTATTATCAAAGGTCTGGTGCATTTGTCTGTCCTCCTTCTCTAGGAACTGCCAACGTACTCTAGAGATTCTCGCCATTCTATTAGAGAATGTAGCAGGACTCCCCAGGATGGGAACTCAATATTTTTTTGGTTACTATATGGGTCTCCACTGAGATAACACCCCATGACCACATGAACACAGTCATATTCCAGTATTATTCTCTCTTGATCTCTGCATCCAGCCAACTCTTCGTCATCCTTGATGTCTCAGCTTACACAGCCTTTCTTCCAGAAAGACATTTTTTAATTTATTTAATTGTCTTTTTTTTAAGATACATAGATCACAAAAAATATTACATTAAAAAATATGAGGTTCCCCTATACCCCCCACCCAACCCCCCCACTCCTCCCACATCAACAACCTCTCTGTGGCACATTCACTGCATTTGGTGAATATATTTTGGAGCACTGCTACACTGCATGGACTATAGTTTACATTGTAGTTTACACTCTCCCCCAGTACATTCAGTGAGTTATGGCAGGATATATACTGTCCTGCATCTGTCCCTGCAATATCATTCAGGACAACTCCAAGTCCCAAAAATGCCCCCACATCACACCTCTTTTTCCCCCTCCCTGCCCTCAGCTACTCCCATGGCCACTGTCCCCACATCAATGATACAATTTCTTCCATTGCTAGGGTCACAATAGTTCTTTAGCAGAATACCATAAGTCCACTCTAATCCATATTTTATTCCCCCATCCTGTGGACACTGTGATGGTGATGTCCACTCCACCTATAAATCGAGAGGGGCCTTAGATCCCACATGACTGATGGGTGCGATTCTCCTGTTTGCAGTTGTAGGCACTCTTGGTTCTCCAGTTCATTGGATTTACCCAGGTGAGCTAACAGGGAGGTGAAGATGGTCAACCACCACAGCAGGGAACCAGGAGGACTTTTGATCACCCACATTTCAGGGATGACCTCACCGAGGGCTTCCTTTATTCTCATAGTCCTCATCAATAATATTATGACTTCTTGATTGGGTGAGGGTCATGAGGGTAGAAAGTGTTTATGTTTTGACAACTCTTCTGTATGTGTAGCATAATTTCTGGTACAAATCAGGTATTCGACAAATATTTTTGAATAGATAAATGGATAGATGGATGTCATTCTTTATAAACATCACTTTTAATGGTCACATAATATTGTATTATAAGAATACACCATAATGACACCACAATTGCTGAACAATCATCGTTTCTTGAGACTTTTCACTCATTTATCGATTGAAATCTCCACAAGAGCAGAAGCCATGTATTTTCCATTTATCAATGTATCCCCAATGTCCAATTTAACATTTGGAACAGCAATTGTTTGGAAAGATACTTATTGAATGAATGATTTAAAGAATGAGTGAACATTAGGGTTGTTTCCAATGTATGGCTATTTTGAATATCCTTGTACACGAATCTCAAAAACAATGGAGAATTATTTAATCAAATTGTTTGAACTTATACAAAGACTTCTAATGCATGTGTCCAAATTGCTTTAGTTAAAGGTAGCACATATTTATCCTTCCATCAACTATACACATTTGAGAATGATGCTAGTATGTCTCCACACATTGAACCACATGAAAAATATATCTTTTAAGTCTCTGGTAATTTCATCAGTGAAAATAGTATCTCATTTTTGTTAATTTGTATTCATTTGATTTCTATGAATTTTTTTTTTACTATGTTTCTCAGTTATTGATATATCCAATTGCCTGTTTCCGATCTTTACTCATTTTCCTCTTGGTGGTCTCATATTTTCTTACTAATAGAGGTGTAAACTCTTCAGATAATTTATTCTTTGCCTTTGATATTTCTAACTCTTTTCCTGAAACATTTCCCTTTGCATTGTCAAATGCTTTTGATGTGCAGAAGTTTTTTTAAAAATACAGCAAATCCATGATTATTTATTCCATCACTTTTATACCTGGGTCTTGGCTCTCTGTCTTATTCCTTCAGTGGGTTAGATTAGTATTGATTTATGATATGTTCTAACACAGGATTTTTAAAAACCCTTATTCAGTTTCTCTCTCATAATTCTTAGCTATTTTTACCTGTATATTTTTTCAGGTGAACTTGAAAAGTTATTTTGCCCAGTGTCCCTCATCTGCGCTGCCCCGTCCCATGAAAACCTTGGCATTTGACTGAGGAAATATTAAACCTCTCTGTTCCTATGGGAAGAATTGACATCTTCATGATATCCAGTTTTCTCATTTCCCTTGCTTAGTAAGGCTCTTTCTGCATGCATGTTGTTTTCTGGGGACAAGGCCTGAGGTGGGGGGAGGGAGGCAAGTACTGGGACTTCCTGGGGTGCGGGAAGTCCCGGAGACTTGGGGAGGGGGGGAGGAAGGGAGTAGCACCCCTACCAGCTTGGGGGTCACTGAAAGAGCTGGTACAAGGTCCATACAGCAATTATTTAGCTAGTTGACAACCCAAATAAGCATTTTGATCTGAATTAATTTTGCAAATCAGGCCAAATCGACAATAAAAAATAAGATCCTGAAAGTAGCTACATCATGGCATAATGGCCAAAAAATAACAAGAAGCACATACAAGCACCAGCCTTGATCTCAGCCACACTGCTGACCAGCCCTGTAACCGGAGACGAGGCTTCCTCTTTCTGGGTCTCAGCTTCACACCCGTGAAGTGAACAACTGCACCAGGTAATCCTGAAATCCCTTTTGTGCTCTGAATTTCAACTAGCCCATCTACAAACCATTCTGTCTACATTTCCTTACCAATTGGCTGAAATTGGATGCTCTCACTCACGCTCTCCAGTTACCTGATAAAATTTAACCTCTGCATTACTGTCAAATGTAATGCCCCCAGCTTCTGGGGGAGCAGACCCCTCCAGGGCATGGAATCAGATTCCCAGGGCTTCTTTCCCAGGCTGCATCAGAGGTGGAGGCAGAGGGAACCTGACATCCCTCCCATTGACCTGAGAACAGTGGTCTTTGCCCGCAGCCCTGGCTGGTCTCCTTTCCTCCACAGGACCAGCACGGGGACTGTGGCCAACGCCAAAGCACCAATGAGGGTCGTTGAGTGCTGCGGGACTGGCAGAGGAGACAGCTCCTCACCGACGGAGGGCAGGAGTTTGAGAGTCTTGGGGCCATGGACACCACAGGGAGGCTCACGGCCTTGGGGGTTAAGCCTCTGTTCCCCTGCAAAGACCACAGACAGATCTGGAGGGCCTTCTAGGGTTCAGGGCCCAACTCCAAACCTCCCACGGCTGCAGTGGTGTGTTCTAGTTCTGCAGCACCCACCAACCCAAAGGCTTTGCACTAAGTGTGGGTTTGACTAAATGTAAACAAATAACGCTGACTCTCCTGGAGGGTCCCGTTGTACGCGTGTAAGAGAAAGGCATAGTGCCTGGACCCACAGAGGTGCGGTTGGTAAGGGAAGCAGCCCCGTCCCAAGGTCACACGTATCTGGGGACACCGTGGAGAGAGGCACAGCGCAATGACCTGAGGCAATGCTGAAGTCACACCCCAGGTCACCACGCACAGCCGGGCACGCCGTTTCCCTTCCCTGAACCTCCACACCTTCCCTTGTGAATGGGCTTATGAATGGGGTGCACTTGCACAGCCCAAATGTCTCACACCCACCAGGAAAGCAATCAGCAAATGCTCTTCTTCCTTTTCTTTTCCCCAACCCAGAGCAGTGAAAGAGCAGAAAGAGAGATACAGTCCAAAAAACAATTTCAAATCCCCGCTCCCCTACTTATCAACCATGTCCATTTGAACTTTTCTTGAACCTTCCCTTCCTTATCAGTGAAATGGGAATAACACCCACGGCAAATAAGAGACCAGCAGGGGGGCATGTCCTCTATCGACTGCAGAAGGCCGTGCAAAACTCAGGTCAGACCCCCTGGTACAGAAAGGAGGAAAGATGGGAGCCTGGGTAAATCCCCACTTGCCTGCATCTGCTGCCTGGGGGTCGCCCAGGGGTAGTTAGCCATGCTCCCATACTTAAGGCCACCCAGGTTTGGAAGGGAGCAGGGTGCTCCTGGGGTGGCAGCTTCTGTCTGCTGGCTGGCATTGATGATGCTGTTCCCACGTTAACCTTCCCCAGAAGTGTACCTCATCTGTGGCAGTTTGGTATGATTTATGAATTCCAAATTTATGAATTCCAAACAGATTATGTTTGTAAACTGGTCTGTTCCTCTGGGCACATTAGATTGTATTAGATACAGAGGTTTCGCTTTTAGTTGATTTAATTATGATTAAGGCTTTGATTCGGCCACATCAGTAGGGTTAGGGTTAGAGTTGGGTGGAGACTCACAGAGAAAATGACATGGCAGAGGATAGAGTTTTAGGTTTTAATGCTGGATCCCTGGGAAGTAAATACACAAGAGAAGAGTACAGAGGACTAGAGATAGCTCTATAGACACAGCAGTGAAGCGAGTGAGTCTGATGGCATACAACTGCAGCTGAGCCCAGAGAGAAATGAGCCCCAGGAGAGAGATGGCCTTATGGCAGCCGACAGCTGACATCAGAAGAAGCTGGTACCACGGAGCCTTAAGAGGAAGAGGAAGGCTGAACCCTCGCAGACACAGACCGCCATCTTGCTCAACGTGTGGCAAACAAGTTCGGGTGAGAAATTACCTCTTATGGTACCTTGAGTTGGATTCTTCAGGGTCTGATAGCTGTAAGCTTCTACCCCAAATAAATACCTTTATAAAAGTCAGCAGATTTCTGGTACTTTGCACCAGCACCCCTTTGGCTGACTAATACACCATCACTGGGCAACCAGAAGTGAGCTGATTTCTGGCTTGGTGCTGCCTCTCACAGCTGGGCTGCAACCAGGAGGCTGTCCTGGGATGGTTGTCTTTCACTGCAATGTTACTCTGACAGGATGATGGGGTCAGAGGTTTCAGATGCACTCTCTGACTCACTGAGAAGGATGAGAGGTGAATAGCAATTCCGTCGGGGCCCCAGGTCTTGGAGATGCCAGTCCTTGTGCATGGAATGCCTTCTCCCCAAATCTTCTCCTCATCCTCCTCCAAGACTCACCTCCAGGGGCTGAGAGCTTCCTTCCCTCACCCTGAATTTACCACCTCAAATGTGCTGTCTCTGTTTACATGTCATCTTCCCTAGGAGATGGTAAGCTCCTTGAGGGAGAAATTACCATCCCGTTCATGTCTGAATCTTCAGCACCTCACTCATAAAAGGCACAGAGTTACAAATAAAACAGAAACAGACCTGAAGGCTGCATTAGTTTTGGGGGTGCAGAGAGCAGCTAGAGGGAGGTGAAACTGTGGGGAAAGTAGGTGCTTCCTGGGCAAAGCGAACCCACCTGGCCTGCAGTGCCTCCCACAGGTAAGCAGTGACACCCCAGTCTTGCCAGGAAAACCTTGAACTTTGAGTTCCTCTACCTACAGTGTTCAGAGTTTCTAAACCAAAAACTGGAGAATGGGCATAAAAAATAAATAACATATGGCAGTCCATTGAAGGCATCAACTTCATTGAAACAAAGACAATCATGAGAAACCAATCAAGAGTAATAGGACCTATAAGAAGAGTGAGAAAGGGCTCCTACAGGAACAAAGGGCAAAGTAGTTCAGAAGAGCTCTGTGAACTGCAGAGTGGCCTGAGGGCCCGATGGCTGGTATGAGGTCCTGGTCAACCCTCCCCAAGGAGTCCCCTTGCATGATGGCACAGCAGCAGCCATGAAAGCCTGCAGAGTCTCCTAGGATCCCTTGCCCATGCCCCAGGAGCCCTGCAGGGAGGAGTTCACTTTTGTCTTCCTCAGGTCCCGTCTCAGTGGCCAGGCAATTGCTTAGACCCCCTAAAAGATGGCGAACTGGGATCAGGAGACCTGGGTGCTGGCCAGCACTCTTGGAAAGAACACTCTGTCTTCTTGGATGAATCTCCTTTCCTCGTCTACAAAATGAGAGCATTTGGCCTGATGGTGGTTTTCCAAAGTGACCAGAGGAAGCCAGGAGTTCCCCTGAGAACTTGGGAAGCCAGGCAGAGGGTCTCCAAGACCCAAACCCACCAACCCCACAGCACCTTCACCGCCCCTCCTTCCTCTGTCTCAAATACTAAAGTGCATAACACAATTTTATTTGGGGAAAATCCAAGGGTGTAAACTCCCCAACTCACTGGTCTCTAAGGATTTTCTGGGCTCTTATGTCCCTCTCCCCAGAGGAGCCTGGGAAAGAGCAGAAGCCTGGCTGAAGTCAGGGTCCTCAGCAGCCACACACAGGAGCTGCACAAAGGAAGTCAGAGATTCTTCCTGGTGGGATGAGTCAGGATTTGAGAGAAGCTTTCCCCACTTAGCCAGACAGCTTACACCCAGGAAGACAGAGACATGTTCTGTTCTATCACTACCCAGCTGAGTGCCTGTATTAGTCAGCCAAAGGGGTGCTGATGCAAAGTACCAGAAATCTGTTGGCTTTTATAAAGGGTATTCATTTGGAGTAAAAGCTTACAGTTACAAGGCCTTGACGAGTCCAACTCGAGGCTGCTTTCTTACCAACATCAGTTGCCATCTTTGTCTGGTCTCTCCTTCCTCTTTCTTCGTAAGGCTCCATGGGCCCCACTTCTGATCTCGGCTGCAGGCTGGCATAGGGCTTGTCTCTCAGGGCTTTCTAGATCAGCTGCAAATTACCAGGCATATGGCTCTTCTCTTCCTGGGGCTGCAGGATCAAAGTCCTCTCTTCCGTGTCTATGGGGCTCTCTCTCTTCCTGTGTCTTGTTCTCTGTGTGTCTTCTTGACTGAGTGTCCATTTCTACAGCCCACCAAGGTGGGGCAGGGACTCAACCCTGAGTTACACCCTACTGACATGGTCAAATCAAAGCCCCAATCTTAACATAATTTAATCAAAGACACCTCAGCTGAATCTAACACAATCAAAGGGTAACACACCCAGAGGAACAGGCCAGTTCACAAACATAATCTCTCTTTGGAGGATTCATAAATAATTTCAAACTGCCATAGTGCCCTTGAGCCAGTGCTTTTAGCTTCTCTGGGACTCAGTTTGCTCATCTGTGAAATAAGAAGAATGAGGAAAAGGCCTCCCTGAGAAGTCCTCACTAGTGAGGAAGACTCTGCACATGAGAAGGAAGCCCACTAGAAACCAGTCTCTTCCTTTCCTACTGGAAGGAGAAGAAATTGGTTTGCTGCTTTTAAGAGATATCGTTCCTTTATACAGAGTTCTGTTTTTGGTTTTCTTCAGAACAGCTTAATTGGAAAGATAAACTACAGAATCATCATGCATTGCTATTAAAAGCCTCCGCTAACCCTGCCGGGAAGAGCTGCTTTGGGGTGGGGAGGGGTGGGGGGAGTGAACCTGCCTCCAGAACACAGTCCTCTTGATTCACAAGCACTCCAGGCTGCTGACCTCTAGCGGGTCACCTTGTGTCCCTGCTGATGTTCTGGGGCAGGGGAGGCACAGGAAGTGTGTCCACTGTCCCCTGCTAGTCCCCCAGCCCTAGCTTCCTGCGAGAACCCCAGCTCTGCCTTGCCCAGCAGAAACCCAACCAGACAAACATCCAGGAAAGGGAAGCTACCCCTTGGCCCTCGGACTCAAAGTGTTGGTCTAGGAATGTGTAAGTCCCCACAGCTAAAGATGCTTCCCCCACCTCTGGGGTTAGCCCCACATCAGGCAGTGGGGAGGTCAGAGCGAGGTAGGGGAGGCACTAGCTGCTGAGAGCCACTGTACACGGCCCACTCAGCACCAGCTCATGCCTCACCCTCTGGCGAGTCCCTGTCCCCCCATCCTGCGCTGCATTTGCTCTCCTCCAGAGCTGGTATCCACACCTGTGCAGCCCAACCCTGCCACAGACAAGGTAACTTCAGTCCACAGAACAGCACCCTTCTGCTGCCAGCCCTCCTGCAGCACCTGCCTGTCAGCCTCACCTTCTCCAGCTCTCTTCTGGTCCAAGCTCCCCCACCCGCCCTGCTTTTAGCCTAGCCCAGCTTTCCATGACTTCTGTGATCCCCCTGGATGGCTTCCCTGCTGCTAAAACTTGCCCTGGGCTGCCTAGTCTCTCCATTTCCAAGCTTACCTGATAACCACGTAAATCTCAGTCCAAGAGGCCTCAATTCTAAGAGTCCGCCTGGCCCCTTTTGAATGGCATCAAGTCCATTGACATGCCCAATTTACCTCAGATTGAGGTTTCTTGTCCTGGTGATGCTAAATTGACAGGGCCAAACTAATTCCCTGCAAAAGTTGCTACATTTAGACAGGGCCATGCCTGCAAATCACAGGCTGGAGAGTTAGCCAGAAACTTAGAGCTAGCTCATCTGGTCTAACCACCTCATTCTGGCGTTAAGGCTCAAGCCCAGAGAGGGAAGCGATTGCCACTGGCCATCTATCTAGCAAACCAATCGCTTCCAAGATGATAAAGGTCCCCAAAGAGGCCGCAGAAGGGTGGAGATGGTTCTGCTCCAAGATAGGAGTTTGGACGGCCTCAGTGGGGGGAGAGGCCAAGGCTCAGCAGTAAGGAAATGAAAGGGGAGAGCAGCCGAGAGTGGGCTTCTTAGCCACTCGAGAGCAGAACGGCTGGAGCTTTGGTCCAAAGAGATAAGGAAGGTTCTGGAGTGTCTGGCCCAGTTCACCCCTCTGCCTCTATATCCTCACTGCCTGTCTGCAAACGTGTTTGCATTTGTTTCCCATCTGCTCTTCAACTCAGCAGCATGGGCCAGCTAATGTCGCCAATGGATCCATAAAATAAAGCAAACCACATCTCGGTCCTTGAATTCCTGGACACTCAGAGAATTTGGGCATGGAGACAAGTTTAGGAGAGAGGACACTTATCTCCCAGCAATCCTGCTTCCAGGGCAGAAGAGGACCCAGATGGCTGGGCCAGGAGAACACCTGGCGCCTCGGGCCTTTTCCTTGGGGGCCTTGGGGTCCAGCCCCTGAAGTCTGGCCAGGCGGACAGAGGACTGGAAGCCCCACATGAGAGAAGGATCCCACTCATCCACAGCTTGAGCTGAAGCGCTAAATGACACGTAATTCAGTTAAAAGAAAAGGAAGCAAACCTCATCACAACAGTTGAAAACACGAAAACAACAAATAAACAGCTGCTTTGAGCTGGCAATGAGGAGGCCAATTTGATCTTTGCAGAAAGAAAAGTGGCATCTTGTGTGTGTGCGTGTATTTGTGTGTGTGTAGGGAGGGGCAGCTCTTCAAGGAGCTGCAGCTGTGAGCAGTTCAGAGCACAGCGGAGTTCCTGGAATGAGCTGCTAGATTAGAACTACACTATTCACAGAACACAGAGGGATCCCAAATCTAGATACGGATAGGCTGCACCCACACCACACACACAGATGCACACCCTCACCGATGCACACGCACACTCACCTGTTTTAACTCACAGATACACACAGACTCACAGACACTAACAGACTCACACACACACACAGACACTCATACACACACACAATCTCACACACACACACTCCAGCTGTTGAAACTGTACATACACACACTCACAGAAACACACAAAGACACACTCATACACAGGCACACACTCCTATACACAGACACACACTCTCACACATGCACACTCCACCTGTTGTAACCGGGCTGTAGACAGAACTATGAGATTCTGAAAGCTTGAAAATGCTCTCCACTCTCACCCACCAGCCACAGAAGATTGGAGACAAGTCCCCTTGCATAGCTTTCCCCATTCAGGGCAGAGGAGGTAGGCAGCCCGACACGGAACTACGGGGCATGGATCTAAAATGGAGATGCCTGGGCCCCTTCCTGGACTTACTAGACAGAACCTCCTGTGGTCCTAAGAGTCTGCAGTTTAACAAGAACCTCGGATGACTCTTTACACACAAACGTTGAAGTGCTCAAAGGTACTCAAGGACTTACTGTCTCTATGAATATCAGTGAGCTCTTGCTACACTAATTTTGCATGAAAAAAATAAACCACCAAATCTCAGTGGCTTCAACAACAGTCTTTCATTCTCACAGATCGGCAGGTCTGCAGGAGCAGCTTAGACTCCAGCTGTCAGGGATGGGTGCGGGGTGACGGGGTGCCTGCTCCACAAGTGTTTTTTTCTGGGGCTCAGTGGAGGGGCAATAGCTTCCCAGGAACCATTCTTCTCATTGTCAAGGCAGAGATGAAAGAAGAGAAAGTGGAAAACACGCCTCTTAGTGTCGAGCCTCAGAAAAGGCTCACTTCCACCCCATTTGGATGGCCAAAGCAAATTCCATAGGCCAGAAGTCAAAAGGTGAGAAACTACACACTGCCTACAAGAGACCAGGACAAGGGTATAGATTCAGAGAGGGAGAAAGAATTAAGGCCAATAATGCAATCTACCCCACCAAAACTCATAGCTTATTATTTTCTTCATCTGTAAAACAGCCTTGATCCTCAATTCTCCTATCCGTAAAATGGGTGCAAAGTAATTCCTGCCCTACCTACCTATCTCATGAATAACTGATGTCATGAGATAATGCATTTGCCATTTCTAAACTGTATGGGATCTGTACATTAGCTAACACGACTTTTATTTCTACACTGTGAGTCCAGAAATGTGGAGGGGGTAAGTAAACCAGAAGACCTCTAATTCCTGCCAGGTTCTTCAAATTTGTGCCATGAGCCAATTTTGTCCCCTGCTAAACTGTGCATTCACCCTCTCACCCTGCCTGCTGTCATGCTCTCACAGCGACAAGGAGCACAAGAGGATTCCACCCTTTGATAGAGCCAAGTCTTTCTGGTGGAGAGACCACAAGGAAGCCTCCAAGTGGCCCAGCCAATGGAGCCCTGCACTTCCAGGTCTTTCTACCTTAGCACATAACTCCAACCTTCCACACATTTGCAATTCACCTGATCCAGCTACTCGACACCCTGCTCCCTTCTTAGTCATTCTGAGCCGCAGCAATGTTTCTATCCTGACTGGTCAGCAATTATGTCACTCCCAGCTGTCTAGAGAGCTCCAGCACTTTTGGTAAAGACTTGTTCTGTTTGATGGTCCTGTTTTGGTCCTGATGTATTCTATTTTGGAGAGCTCTGTCTAGTACCTTAATCCCAGAGAAAGTACAAACTGATGCTGTGGTGGCTCTGTCCCAATACCTGGGTAAGGATAAGCCAGCAGGGGAATCAGGTCTCCACTCTTAACCACTCCTTGCCCACAGGACTGTGATCTGATACCAGCCCCTCAGTAACACAGACACCTGCCCTTTGGAACGGAGTGTGCCTTCTAGCTGAAGAGAATATACAGTGTCTGAGACATTCCCATTTGTCTCAGTTGTCCTAGCATAAGCTTGATCATGTGGCTCCTAGTCCACATTCTTCTTAAGGTGCAGGTGGGATTTGGCTCATTATGTGTTTCTGTAGAATCCATGGATATCAGGTCTGAGTCCTGCCATGCAGAGCAGGAGTGAGGCCTGAAACCACGCCTGCTTCCCCATCATCCCTTCCTCCTAACCATGGGACCTGTTGAACCCTCCCCAAGGCTCTCTCCCAGCCAGTAACAAGGTTGTAGATGAGTTTAGATAAGAGATTCTCATCTCCCTGGGAATTGATGTGCAGCTGGTGAAGATGTGATTTTAGAACATTCCCGAGTATATGCCTAGGTCAGCCTTTGTCCATCTCCCCTAGAACTCAATGAGCTTTGCAATCTTCAGACTCAAGTCAAATAATACAGAAACATTTTCTGTGTTATTTGTTTATGGTCTCTCCTCCATCTGTTCCCTTTTCTCCTTCTGGAACTCCTACTCTTTACAAGTGAAGTCTTCAGAATCTGTTCTCCAAATCTCTTATTTCTTTTCTCATAATTTCCAATTCTTTATTTTTTATCTGTGTTTGAGATGTTTCTTCCACTTGATTGTCCAAGCCACTCATTTATTTCTCAGTGCTAGCCATCGTCTCCTTTAATTGAGCTGCTGAATTTTTCTACTTAGAAAAGATAACTTTTAGTTCCAGACAGGATCATTATGCTAGAGCAAACCCTTTCAGTGTTCTCATGTTGTGGCTTTGCTATTAAACCTTTCCTCTGCATTCTCCAGTAAAGCCATCCACCCCTGGTGCTCTGGTTGTCCTCCCCCTCTCATGTGGGGAAGTCCCCTTGAAATGTGTCTTAATTTTCCACTGCTGACTCATACTTACCTGGGGTGCTCTGAGGTTCCTTACTGCTGCTGAGGTACCTCAAGCAGTGGAAAACCGTGACTCCTGCAGCTCTGATGGTAAGCTTGGGTCCTCCATTGAGGCTCTGGGAGGAAGTTCTCCCTTCTTGGTAGCTGAAGTAGCATTCGGGGGTGATGGACTTCGGGGGTGATGATGGATATAGCCCACCCTTGCAGACCCCAGAAGCTTCTCTGGACCCAGGGAGACTTAAAATCTTCCCTGAAATATCTAATATTCATGTCAAACTTACTGTCAAAACAGAACTATTGGTTTTTCCTAAGAAACCTGATTCCCCCCACTATTGCAGACTCTTTCAACCTTAGAGCTACCCTTGATTGTTCAATTTCCCTCTTCAAGCTCATCCAAAATGCTTCAAGTCTTCTTGGTAATCCCAGGTCTAATTATCACATTTCCCTATCAAGATGGTTTTCTTAGGTCTACAATGATCAGATTTTCATTATTAGACTTTAGAGTCCTGGACTTTGTCTTCCTACTTCTAATTTAGGCATTCATGCATTCTGAAAATATTTATTAAGCACCTAGTATATGCCAGGTTCTTGGCTAGATGATTGGTCAGACATGTTGAATAAGTCCTTGCCTTCAAGATGCTTATGGATACAGCTGGGGAGGCAGATAAGTCAGCAGTAAATATTACACTAAGGGTCAAATACTATACAGGGATAAGAACAGAGTGCTGTGGGAATGGGAAGGATGGGTGCCCATTTTCTCTGGTACGTTTTAAGGGATCTTCTCTCCTCCTACTCACCAGGAGTCTCTAATACCCTTACACTCTTCCAGGACCCATCCTCCAGGGGTATTTTCCCATCACTCCTGATTGCTGCCTCTTCTCTCTCACATATCTCTTCTGCTTCTTCCTCTTTCCCTGGAGGAGCTTCCAAGACCTACTATTACTAACCTTTGTGGGGAATTGCCAAGAGGACCCCCCTCTTCTCTGCTTCCTTCTCCTGCAGCAGCTGGGGAACCACATTTTATCACCTTCTCTTGTCTTTTCCTAATGTCAATATTGAAGGCAGAACAGTCTAAGAGAAAAAATCCTGACTCAGCAAACTTTAATTCTAGTTTATCTCTGCTCTGCCAACCATATGATCTTAGGCAAATCTCTGGACCTTCTTGGGCCTCCCTTCCCTCATTTGTAAAATGAAAAGATTGGACAAGATCTGTTTTGGAAGATCAGAACTCTTCTAGACTTGATATCCTATGAGTTTATAAAACTCATTCATCATGAATTTAATGGAACTTGGGACTTTGGGCTTCTAAAAAGGCAGGCATCGAAGTTGCCTGCAAACTTATATCCTGTCACGTGTCCTAGTGCCTTGACTATCCAAAAGGAGCTTAGTGGACCAGCAGTATCAGCATCACATGAATACTTTTTAGAAATGTAGCATCTGGTGTTCCACCCTAGATCTACTGAATCAGAATCTACATTTTAATAAGAGTGCCTCAGGAGATTCATATGTTCTCTAAAGTTTGCAAGGCACTGCTTAAATGATATAACCCAAGAGGATTAAAGGGAGCCAGGCTTCCGTTTCAAAGGAAAGAACTTCCTAACTGGGGAGCCAGCTGAAGTTGAAATGGGATGTCTTAGAAGGCAATGGGATCTCTGCCATTGGGTTTAAAACAGAAATAGGATAAGCACTTTTCTTGGATATTGTACAAGAGAATGGAGGGTTCTCTGGGGATTTGCATAAGATGATCTCTGGGTTCCCCTCTAACTCTAAGGTGTAAGGTCTTTTAATTCTACCTTTACTCATTGCCTTGGTTCTCTCCAGGGGCAGGGGAGCCAAAGTACAAGTCCACCAGACTACTTAACTGACTAGAGATAGCACTACCAAGTGTGAGAGTAATGATGGGCAGAGGCAGAATAGGGAGTAGGGCAGAGGAGGGTGACAGGGCCCCTCCCTGGTTATACATCATTCCCTCCTTACCCACAGCCTTTTCTGGGAAGCCACTGGGTCGTTTGCAGCCTATAAATCTCTTTCCCACTGGACTGCACAAGGACCTTCGTCTCCCTTCCTGGTCAAGGGCCTGTATTCTCAATTTAGAAGCTAATTCTCGTTCAAATTAGTTCATCTCACAGATAGAATTAGAAGCTGGGCGATGATTTGGAAAATACAATCAATTTAGTCCAATTGTTCTTGCACGTCAGCTCCATGCAATAATGAAAAATTTACTTCTCAGGCCCTAGCGCTGACAAGGAACTATTATCCATGGGAGTGAGGTTAGTCTGATAGAACACAGGATCCATGGGGTCAGGGCTGCTTCCAGCTCCGAAGAGGAGCACCTGGCCAGGGCCAGGAAGGAGGTGGGAGCAAGAGGCTAGTGATGGGCTTCTGTCCGTGAAGGGAAAGAAAAAACATCTCCGTATTGGTTCCTTTGAGGGCTAAAGAGACCCATGGGAGTTATGGTCATGGCCGATGGGGTTAACTACCAGGGCAGATGGCCCCTCTTTGGAAATGGTGTGTATGTGTGATGAATCTGGACTCAGATGGGATCTCCCTTCATAAGACTTTCATGCTAATGTGCTGGAGGTGCAGTTAATGTTGGGGTTTAAGATATATTTAGGGGATTTGAATCTCTGGACTGACAATGTGATAGCCAGATCCTGAGCCTCAACAGACTCCAGCACCTACAATCTGATTTATTGGACTTACCACACTCAGCTAAGATGGAGGTGAAGAAGGACAACCACCACACCATGGAGCCTAGAGTGATTACAACTGAAAATGGGAGGATTGTATCCAGCATCCAGGTGGAATCTGAGCCTCCTCTTGACATAAAGGTGCAATGGACACAACCAATCCAGTGTCCACATAGAAGAGGTGGCATTGGATTGGGAAAAGTGGACATAATGGACAAAGGGTATGGGGAAAGGCAGGAAGAGATGAGAGGTGGAGGCGTCTTCGGGACATGGAGCTGCCCTGGATGGTGCTTCACCGGACATTGTAAATCCTCACAGGGCCTACATGATGGAATAGAGGAGAGTATGGGCCATGATGTGAACCAATGTATATGAGGTGCAGAGGTGCCCAAAGATGTACTTACCAAATCCAATGGATGTGTCATGATGATGGGAACGAGTGTTGTTGGGGGGGGGGGAGAGGGGGGGGTGGGGGGGTGGGGTTGAATGGGACCTCACATATATATTTTTAATGTAATATTATTACAAAGTCAATAAAAAATAAAAAAATTAAAAAAAAAAAAAAAGAAAAAACATCTCCGTGAGGCCAAACCACCAGACACAGCCTAGGGCAAGAAAATGCAACTATTTGTCCTTCCATCTCCTCATGCATAATTAGGAGTGACATGTTCTGCCCATCTCCTGAGGTTACTTTTAGGAACAAACATACAAGGTAATTTCTGTGGACACTGAATTCATTCATTCATTTAGTCAATCAGTATTTATGACTGATATTCATTAGGCATCGAGAATGTGCCAAACACTGTGCTGAGTGAAAGAGCTGAATTAATGAACAAGACAGTCTTGATCCCCATGGAACTTCCATACAGACCAAATATAAAATCTAAAATAGAAATAAAGGTGATGATGGTGGTGGTGATTATGATTATGGCGGCAGTGATGATGACAGAGACGATGATGATGATAATGGTGGTGGTGGTGGTGGTGGTAGTGGGTGGTGGGTGGTGATGGACATTCACCCCAGAAGACACTGCAGACCAGAGCCTGAATTTGATGTGCAGGGAGAGATCATCCTTCCCATTGCTCATATTGGCTATGAGCTAAGAGAGATTAAACTGCTTTTGTAGGAAGCAAACAACATTCATATTTTATGAAATACATTCCTCTGCCTGTTTAATTGTGGGATCTTGAAGGGAAATCTGCCATTCTCCATTAGGATAGATGCACAGAGTTTCAGCCGTCAGCCTCAGGAGGCTCCTTGACCACTGTAAAGTCCTGAGCTGTCTTGGGCTTGCTGGAAGCCAGAGACAGCAAGACTGGTGGTATACAATATGACCCTGGGCAAGTTTTATTTCCCTAGGCTTCAGTGTGCCCAGCTGCAAAGTTAAAATTTCCATTTTCCCCTTGCTTATGGTTTCTCAAGCGTGGTTCATAACAAATGAATCTCCTGGGTTGCCACAAGGATGATAGTAGTATACCCAGAGAATAAAAAGAGAGGTCATTAGAAACTGCCTGTCCTAGAAACATCCTGGTATGTCTAGAAGTCACCCATCCTGGTTCTTAGAAGCATCTCTGGTGGTCTTCCCAAATCCTCACATTGCCATGACACTCCTAACCTTCCCCTTAATTCTTAATCTAGAATGTGGGCTATTTCAACCCCAACATGTTTAGGGCTGTAAAGGTGGCTTCAGATTGGAGATATGCTGGGATTTCTGTAACCATATCCATGTTGGGTCTATGAGAGGGCTTTGTGATCATCTTAACTACAAACAGCAGGTGAAGGTCCCTTCACAGGGTCATGCACGGGTTTGTAAGCATACTGAAAACCTAGAGTTTAGGGCCTCTTTTCTTGACCTTACAGCTAACTCTTGGAAAGCTGTTTTCACCTTCTGCCAGTTGGGCTGCCATCACGTAGGGAGGTTCATAATTTGATTTGTGGAACCTATTGGGCCAGGACTTCATTCAAACCTTCGCTGCCCCAAGAACGTAACATCGACCCCAAAGAACACAGACTTTATCCCACTATACTATATCTCTTTAGTTGTCTGTTATACTGTAAGTTCATGGAGGCTAAGTGAAATGTACTGCCCAATAACAAACACTTAGCAGGCACTTGATAAGTATTGGTTGAGTGAGTGAATAAATGAATGGATTAAAAGAAGAATGGAAGGAAGAGAATGCAAGGAACATACATTTTTAAAGACACATACTCATACAGTTGAAAACGATCTCAGAAATGGCAACATAGATAGATGCACACGTGTCATCTCTATTCCTACTGCCCACGCAAAGCAGGCATCACTAATTGGTCTTGGCCCTCTCTTCTGCTTATCACAGATGTAGCTTCACAACCCTCCATACAGCACTTTGCAAATCCACAACCGATTTACGGAATTTGGCATGCAAGATGAAATTGATTTGCCTGATCTAGCTCAGTACGCTCACTGGAACATGGTCCCTCTTCACCTTCTCCTGTCCTCACCTGAATTCTTTGCTTCCACTCATATACCTTACTTACCCGTCTGTCACTTTAAATAGCCCTGTCTTTTTTTTTTTTCCCAAAGAAACACAAGCACAAGCCCTGGAAGCAGGCTCTGTGTGGATGCCAGCCTATTCTCTGCAATGCTGCCCTGCAAGTTGGGCTTCCTGGGCCCTGACGGCGCTTACCTTGAAGTGCAAGAACGTGGCTCTCCTGAGTGGTGCTGGCCTTGGTGCTGAAACCTTATACCTATACATGAGATTGTAAAACTTACATTATTGAGGACTTAGGGTGTTTGCTTTGCTGAATGAGGGATTAGAGACCAGGAAGCCCAAAATGGCCATCCGATTCTAGAAGATGGACTGGAAAATTAAAACTGGCAGAAGTGTGCTCAAACCCAGGGGCACCCTATTAGAACTCTCCTCAATTCCCTAAATCCTGATCCATCTCTAAGCCATACAAGACAGACCATCTCCACCACAGAGATTCTGAGTGCTTTTAGCCAGGTAGCAGTCATCAAATAAAGTGCAGTTTTCTTTCCCCATCTCCATGCGTGAAGCTGGGAGCCCTCTCTAGGGTGTGGTACCTAGTGAGCAGCCCAAGAGGCCGTGGGAGTTGATTAACTGGTCTGGAGGTCCAGAGCGGCAGTCTTGGGACTCCTCAAAGGGCTTGCTGTTTCACGCTTTGCAGAGGCCACTGTCCAGGCGTTCAAGCAGCCTTGCCCCCACCGTGGCTTCTCAAAGTCTGAAGAACAACTCTGTCCCCAGCCTTCAGCACCCTTTCCATTAGTGGGTCCCTTCCGTTTCTCACCACCTCCTTCTTACTCAGAAACCCTGAAAGACTCTTGTTTTGTTTAACAAAGCCAAGTGGGACGTTGCTCTTCAGCTCCTGCAGCATCTCTGGTCAAAGTGTCTACCAAGAAATAGGGAGTTTGAGTTCCATTTTTTCTGATCTGGCATAACACATAGTTCAGGCTCCATGCAGGATTGGGCAGAGTATCAGGTCCACTGTTGACTCTGCCATCCTCTCAGCTCCAGGGAAAAGAAAGCCCATGGACCTGAGAGTGCTTGAGGGGCAGGACCAAGGTCTGCCTGGGATGAACTGGGTTAGGGCTCTCAAACCTTTTAGCAAAACCTTTTCTTTCAAAATGTGTCTGATAAAAATTCACTACTGCGAATTGAAATTTTGCCTGCAACTGCTACCATCTCCTCTTCCTCCTCTCCCACTCGAAAAGTATTACCCCCCAGCAACTGGGTGGCAACCAGAGTTGGGAGTCTGCTGCTCACTGCTTGCCTCTCCCTCTTCCCCTTCTTGCCACCTGCAGCCAGCCCTCCAGTGTCTCCATCTGTCCCCAGATGCCTCACCCTCTGCCTCCCTCCCTTGCCTTTAGAAGAATTCAGTGGCATTGCACAAGGGGAGAGGCGTGTCTTCCAAGATCCTGAGAGCAAAGGGTGGGGATGTGGCTCAGGGTACAGAGTAGAAGCTCCACTCGTGCCTGAAGGTCTAAGATATTTGCTCCCCATCAGCTGTGCTGGAGAGAGGAGACAGGAAATGAAACAACTCCATCCATCATATTTATTGAGCAGCTACTCTCTGTAAGACACTTTGTGCAGAAGGTCAGTCGTGTACACGAATCCTCAAAACCTGAAACGTGAATGTTCTCATGCCACACCATGCTCTCCTCGCTCACCACACTCAGCCTTGCCTGCCTCGCTTCGGTTCTCCAGCCGCACCAAGGCTTTTCCTCACTCCCAGCTCCGCTGTTCCCTCCCTCCGCCTGGAATAGCAGTTTCTTGCAGCCCTACCCCCCTCCCGCATACCTGAGCTCAAACGTTCCCTCTTCAACAGAAGCCCTTCCTGACCCTCCCCTGGAGAAAG
This sequence comes from Dasypus novemcinctus, assembly GCF_030445035.2. Lineage (NCBI taxonomy): Eukaryota > Metazoa > Chordata > Mammalia > Cingulata > Dasypodidae > Dasypus > Dasypus novemcinctus. Next base: position 44,849,697 of record NC_080699.1, on the reverse strand, counting down.
CCCCCACCCAGGATTCTCTCTAGGTCTCCACTCTGTTCTCTCCTTCATGCATCTCACCCATCACCTGCATTTAGTCTGCAGCCGGTGCGTAAGCCCCTGAGGCACACTGATGGTGATGAAGAGCTCATGTTGGGAGCTGCTAGACTGCCCGCACTCAAATGCCAGCTCTGCCACATGACACACCCAGCAAGGAGCCACTGCGGGAGCATTCCAAACGTACCTGACATGTGCTGCAAGGCACGGCAGGGAACCCTGGGAGTCACCTCTGCCCCAACAGAGGCCAAGTGGCAGCTTTCCTTTCCCTGGGTGCCCCCCCCAGCCCCATCCCCACCAACACCCCAGGTGGGCAGGAGCTGGTGGATGAGAGGCTGAAAAGCCTGGAGAGGGAGGGTGGGAGGGAAGGCGGGGCCTGGGCCCATGTGTGTGTGTGTGTGTATGTGTGTGTTTGCTGTGCCTCCTTGCCTGTCAGTGATGGATGGGCCGGGCAGTGTGTGCTCACATGCATCCCATCTGCACTTGGCTGGGGGTCTGCACACTCACTTCAGCAAAAGCACTGCTGAGGGTTCCTGGGAGGGCTCTGGCTGGCCCCCTGAAAGTGAGGCTCAGACACCTAGTACACTCAGGCTGGGGCTAAAGCTCCTATAGGCAGGTGAGGCGGGGCGGGGCGGGCTGGAGCAGCTCTGTGCTGGTCTCCAGGGTGGGTTAGCTGGGAAGGAAGGACTAGCCGGAAAAGGAAGCATAATTACAAGTCAGGAGCAGTGCAAAGCTGCTGCTGAAGGAGAGGCCTGGGCAGGGGAACCCACAAGGGAAACAATTAACTGATAAGAGTAAACTAATTGTTATTCATATTGAATTAGGGCACAGGTGATTAGGAGGGGAAAACCTACAGCCCTTCCCTTCTGCTTGGCGGGTTTTGCATTGCAGATGATGGTTTTACGGGAGCCTTCTGGGATTCTGAGTATAGGAGCTGGGCCTGGACCAGAGTGGGGGGCAGGGCTCCTGTCCTGCTTAACTGCATAATGAACACATAAGGTTCGTCCCCGAGGACGGCCTGGAGCTCTGCATACTAAACGTGTTGGCGCTAGGCTTTGAAAAGAGGCGCTTGCTCCTGGCAGGGGAAGGGCAGAGAGGGAGGTCAGCGGTGGTGGGGAAGGCAGAGGCTGCTCCAGATGGTGCAGGAGGCACTGGCGCCGCATGTGGAAGGTCCTGGGTTTTTCCAGAACTACAGAGGCTGGGCTTGAAGATGGGGCAAAGGGAAAGGAAGACAGACGAAGATGGTGATGATGACACTGGTGACGGCAGGACCAGTGCGTGTGTGCAGGTGTGGGCAGGTATGTGCAGGCGTGTGAGAGCTGTGTAGTGATGGTGATCTGTTTTGTGTGTTTGCCTTCGTACACACCTCTGTGTGCATGTTTTGTGGACACATATATTTGTGTATTTGTGTGTCTGTGCACTTGGGGCTGTGGCCAAAACTTCCCACCAGAACCATGCCAGGTGCTTCCCTCTTCACTGAGCATCGTCATACTAACCATAATTCCACGGTTTTAAGTTGGCTCTAAAATTTAATAATAAAAATTCCATAAACAGACCTGGGGCTAAATTGCAAAGACAGGTCCCAAGAAGGAGGGGATTTGATGGTCACTGTGGTCTAGTCAGCATGGTGGGATAAAGCTGGCCCCCCTTCCTGCTCCATCAAAGCCCAGCATCCCTGAGAACACCCACGGAGAGGGGCTCCTGAGACCACCAAGCCCAGCCCCTGGTTTCCCTACTGAAAAGACTCTGGCCCGGCAAGAGGAGAGAGGGGTGTCCTTGGCCACCCACTCAGCTAGAGTCTCCAGAACCGCCTCCTCACTCCACCACTCATTCCTCCTCCCTGAGCTCACCACGAGGCACTGCGCCCCGTCCTGGAGTAACGGAGGAGTGGGTTTGATCCCCATCGTGGCCCCCGTACACACACCACTCACCCCGCAGGTTCCCTGGCTCACGGCACGACCCTGGGCAAACCACTTCCCCTCCCTGGGTCTCAGTCTCCCTGTTTGTAAATGAGGAGCAGGAAGTAGAATTCACCAAGGTCATTTCTGCCCTACCATGGTGACTCTGAGACTGGCCAGAGGCAGGTCCACACTCCCACGGCCCGACCTCCCCTCTGTGCTCCCTTAGGCTCCCCTATCCTGCACCTGCCCTTCTCTCTCCCTCCTGCTGGGGTGGGAGCCAGGGACTAAGCAGGATGTGGAGAGAAGGAAAAGAGCAGGAGGAAAGCACGGTCTCAGGCATGTCTCCCTTAGCAGAATCTACAGAAGCAAGTGTTATTTCAGAAGGGGAAGCCAGAGCAGGTCTTACTGTAATTCCTGCTCCATTAAGAAAATGAGGAAATGATCTCAACCTGCAGCAGGAAGTACTCGGATTAGAATTGGAAGAACTTCCTGGCTGAGGGCAGGAATGGAAGACGGAGTGAGAGGGGAGATAGCTGTCCCTAGAGGTGGCAACTGATACTTTCAAATGTCTGTGAGGCGGCGCATTTGGTGGGGTCCTTTCCCACTTCAAGGTCTCAACTGAAGTGGCTGGTGGTGCAGCCCTGCCCCTGCCCACACCACACACACTCAGTGCAAAGAGCAGGGCCTGGCTGGGGACTGCCCAGGGAAGAGAAGGGACGGGGTGGGAGCCCCAGGATTCTTAGCACCAGCCCCAAATATGTAGAAACACACAGCTGGGATGCAGCCTTGGTTTAGCAGTACCTGGAAGTGGGGCCACAGCGGCCGCTGGATTAGGGAAAAGGCATCAGCTCCTATGGGAGAATGGCACTCACTAAATAGCAGGCGTTGCTGGCCCCACAGAGGACAGCAGCCCGGCTACCAGAGCTGGCCTGGCCCTGCGGCTGGGAAGGAAGGGACACTGGTGTGGCTCTGCCTACAGCTGTCCAAGAGGAAGCATTGGGAGGCAAACCTTTAACACACGCACAAGGATATGAAAGGATTTTGGAAATACTCCCAGAGACGGCTCCAGGGCACTGCTCCATCTACTCCTGCACAGGTGTGCACACGTGTAAGTCACGGGTGCGTACACACGTGTGCACACATGTATGGCATGCACACATGCGCGTGTAGATACACGTGTATGCATGCACATACACCTGTGCGCACACTTACACACACATACCCACGGGTCCTCCCCGCTGACTCCAGCACACTCAGGTTTGGAGCACGCAGCTGCTCCTTGGCCCAATTAGCTCCTGGAAATTTCCTGGATAGCTCGCTGACCCCCTCCCTTGGCTCCTCCGTGCCCCTCCAATCCGTCAAGTTCCAGAGCCAGCTCCTTTCCAGCTCCTTCCCCACCCCACACATGGCTCAGAGGCCATCTCTTTGGAATGGCCAGGGGACTGTCCCGGGTGGTGGGTGGCAGGGAAGGCTCACCCAAGAGCTCGGCCATCAGGTGGGGCCACCCTATGTGCCCCTGCCTCCTCGGGACCTCCCTCTTCCCCCACCCAGCTACCCTTGCATGTTGGCAAGGGACCCTCGGCCCCGACCGGCCACCTCCCATTCAGTCCCAAAGGCAAGAAGGGAGCTCGCTCCCTCCCCCTCCCCAGCTCTGCCTCAGCCCCAGAGAACCGCCCCGCGACAGTCCAGCCGGGAAACAATCCCCCTTTGAGAGAAGCTGCCGAGCTGGGCGCCGGGAACAGCCGGGATGGAGGCGGGGTGGGGGCGGGGGTGCAGGGGACTGGGGCCCGGCGAGCTTCAACTCTGGAGAGGAGAGCCCCAGGGTGCGCTCGGACCCCGCCCGCGACCCCCTTTCGGGCTCCGAAAGCGGAGTGGCCGCTGCTGGGGTGACGGGGGTGCGAGGGGGGTGGGGGGACGGCGGGAGACCGCTCCCTGAGGCGGGGCCTCCCCGCCCGCCCGCCTCCTCGCCCCCCGCCTCAGCCGGCGAGGTTGGTACGGGCCGTTGGCAGTGCGGGTCCCGCCGGCAGCGCGCGCGCTCTGGGGCGGAGGAGGGGGCGGGCGGGGAGGGGAGGCGCTGTCACAGCTGCCAGCGGCCCCGCGCATCCGCCGCCGCCGAGGGCACTCCGCGCCGGCTCTGCGCGGCTCGGCTGCGCGCCCCGGCCTCCCCCCCCCCCCCGGCGCCCCCTTCTCGGGCTCCCTCCTTGCACCCCCATCTTCCTAAGCCCCGTGTCCCCCTCTCTGGCTCCCTCCCCCCACCACGCCTCCTGTCCCCCGCGTCCCCCTCTCCGGCTCTCTCCTCCCTCCTCCTGCCCCCCGCCCCCCTTTCCGGCTCCCTTCGTCTCCCCCGCCTCCTGCCCCCCGCACTTCCCAGGCTCCGGCCGCCGCCTCGCGGAGCCCAGAAGGTGTGGGAGCCGGGCCGGGGTGGCGGCGCCGGGCCGGGGGCGGTCGGGCGGGCCCCGCGGCTATGAAGGGGCGCCCGGGGGCCCGGAGCCCGAGCGCCCCCGCGGAGGGAGGCGAGCGCGCCGGGCCGCGCAGCCCAGGGCAGCAGCCTCGGGGCGCCGGGGCCGGGGAGTAGGGGCCGCCCGCGCGCCATGGACCGAGCCAGGGAGGATTCGGAGCCGCCGCAGCAGGTCAGTGCCCCGCGCCCCGCGCCGCGCCCGCGCCCGCGCCCCTCGCGGCAGCACAGAGCCCCTTTATGCGTCCCCATCAGTCCCCACGCCAGGTCCTCCCGGTGGGAAGCGGGGGCGGGGAGCTGGCAAGGGGGCCGGGAACCCGGCAGGGGGCTGCAAACCCTGCAGGGAGGGGAGAAGCCACGCCGGAGCGGCCGCGCGCGAGCCTGGGCTTAAGGGTTCTCTCCACGCGCGTCCCAGGCCCTGAGCCTGCCAGTCCCCTCCTCACCTCAGCAGGTGGTTCTGGGGGCCTAGAGGAGAAAGTCAGGAGCCCAGCACCCCACTTCCCGCCCCCCGCCCGTCACCCCCCGCAACTCTTAGCCCCTGCATGAGAACGGTTTTCAGGGGACCCGAGCTCTGCAGCCCTGCTGGGGGTGGGGAGAGGCTGAGAGGCTCAAGGGCTCCAGGGGGCCAGGAGGAGGGTCTGCCCCCCACCCCACCCCACCCCACCCCACCCCGAACCTGGGCCAAGGCTGAGCTCCTGATTCCACGAAGTCAGAGCCTACAACTTCAGAAATGAAGCTCAGAGGCGCCAGGCAGGGGGGAGGGGGCAGCCTGATGCTGGACAGCTACGGTCAAGAGAGCCCCCTTCCACGCTGGCACACAAACACCAAGCCCAGCCTTGACCCCGCTGCCCCTCTCCCCTTCCCGGGTCCAGCCAGGCCTGGTTCGTGGGGCAGGAGCTAATCCGGCTTTTAGGGAAGCTGGGGGCTGAGGCACAGGGGGTGTCTAAGATACAAGGACGGGATGGGGTGCCTTTGACCTTTGCCAGCCCAGCTGCTGGAGGCCGCGCTCCTCGCTGGGGAGCAGTCTGGGTGCCATGCCAGGGCCCTGAGCCCGGCTGCGCCGCAGGCTCTGTTCCCACGGACTGGGTGGAGGAGTCCTGCGGAGAGCACCTGAAGTTTTTGTGTTCCTTGGAAATGGGAGGCACAGTCTCGAGTTCCTGGGGCAGTGGGCGTGTGTGATCTCCCAGGATGGTTGTCGTAGGGCTCCTGAGGCTTTGTCTTCTGCTCCCTGCTTCTCCCCAGCTCTCCCAATAGAGACTGGACATTTCCTCCCAGAACTGCTTAGGGAGGACAATGTTTGGCCTTACCCAAACCAAGCATCCAGCCTTCCCCTTCCCTCCCATTGAATGAGGACACTTCCTCCATGAGGCCCTCGGTGGTTGCCCGCTCCACCCAGCCTGTGCCCGGCAGCTGCAAAGCCTCTAGCCGCGGCCTTTTCCCTCTCGGAGCAAAAATGCTTGGCTAGTGTTGATGAAACAGAACGGTGCAAAGCCTTCCCATTCAGCAGTTTGCTGTTCTCAGTTCTGCCCGACCCTTAGATGCTAGAGGCCACGGTGCGTGCAGGCACATCAGAAGCTCCTGAATAGAAGTTGAGTGTGTGTGCATAGGCTTGTGGGTGGGCTGGTCCCAGTGGCCCCACCGTAAGCTGGAAGCAGGTAAATCGCTGAGATGGGACACTCCCACAGCAGGACTGGAGCTGGTGACAACGGAGGAGCATGCCAGGGGCTGGCCCCGCCTCCTCCTCCGGCCTCTGATAGACCTAGATTTTTCCACTGTCGCCTTGGGGGCAAGGGGAACCCCCATCGGCCGTGCTCTCCCAGGCTGTGAAGCTCAGGGTGATGGAGCGTGGAGGAAGGCGAGCTACGAGGGGAGCTGGGATAGGGGAGGGCGTGCCTGGGGTGGCTCTGAGGGGCACAGCGGTGTCTGAGAGCCCCTCTGCTGAGAGCTGGAAGAGAGGACGTCCAAGATGGCACAGAAGGAGGCCGAGCGAGAGGCAAGACAAAGACGGCCAGCACACTTAGACACGAGCCAGGGTCGGGAGCAGGGCGGCGGGCTCGGCGGGTCCGGCGCCTTCCCCAGCCGTTGGCAGGGGCCTGGCGCCCCTCGCGTGCACTGTCTGCTGAAGCCGCTCTTTCCTGTGACTTTAGGAGTGCAGGGTGGTTCCAGGGAGGCCCTGGGACAGAGGGGTGTGGCTGAGGGCAGGGGTCCCAGGAGCCTGCAGGGCTTCGGGCCCCTTCCCCGTGCAGAGGGCCCTGCTCTCCATTTCTAGCCTCTCCCGCACCCCCCGGTCCCGGAATACAGCAGGTGGGCAGGCTGGCATGGGGGGAGATGCAAAAGAGAAGAGCCTTCTTCATGGAGACCCCCTCCAGGCTTCCAGGCAGGAGACCCCCACCGAAGCCCGCAGCCGGGCATGGAAGCTTTGAGGGCAGGGGCCGCCCAGGGCCCCCCCCCCCCCCCCCCGTCCCCAGAGCCCCTGGTTTCTGCAGGCCTGTCACCTGAGGAACCCCGTCTCCCAGGCTCTTTTAGGAGGGAGTGTCGTTTGAATGCTAACCCAGCGAGTTTACTTCATACGCCCCTCCCCCACGTTCTTCCAGGGTCGGGGTGGCTCTAGAATTGGGAATGGAAATTCTCCAGCCAGGCCAGCCTGGAGCCGGTCGACCCGAGGCCGCGCTGCCTCTCCCGCTCTCCCCATCAACCCCGTCTCATCTCCCACGAGTGCAGGCTCGGGGCTGGACCTGCCCATTCCGCCTCCAGCCCAAAGCCCCCAGCGAGCCTCTGCTGGCGTGGGTAACCTCTGTTTGCCTTCCAGCCTCCGAGGAATTAAGAACGACTGCGGCAATAATAATATTTTCATGTTTAATTAGTGTTAAATTTAATCACTCCAGTCTATCAGCTAGCGGCTGTCTTTAAAAACTCTTGAAATCTACACCTCAAATCTGCAGCCTTATTATCCACGCCCAGGGATGGGGAGGTGGGTCGGGGTCACTCAGCGCCTGGTTCATGTCCACAGACAAATGAGCTCCTGCTGCGGACAACAGGTGCTGGGAACAGAAAGCGTCAGATCCAAAACCTGTGTTTTCTGTTTATCTTTGGAAGGGAGATGTGGGTTGGCTTTTTTTTCCCCAGCTACAGCAAATTTACTTTTCTAATAAGGTTTAACTTCGGCCAATATTAAAATGAGTCTGCCTTCGTTGCACACACACAGGCGGGGACAGGCCTCGGAGAAAATGCCCGCAGGGATTAAGGCTTTGTTCCCAATAAGCCCGAGAGTGGGGAGTCTAAGCCTGGATCTTCAAGGGCTGCCTGGAGTCCCTGGTCACTGGGCCACAGGGCCGGGGGGCAAGGGCAGGATTTCTCTTTCCTTCTAAGTGGGGTTTGGAGCTGGACACCCCTGCTGCCCGATAGGGAGAGGGAGAAGGCGTGGGGAAAGGCAGAGCTGAAGGCCTGGCCGGGAGCAGGTCCCCGACCTCCACGGCTGGCTGGGGGGGGGGGGGGGCGAGCTCCTCGGCCGCGCTCCTCTGTCCTTCCCTCCGAGGCGGCTGGGCCCGTCCCCCAGCCCTGAGCTTTTCTTCAGGCTCCCAGCTCGGCGCTGCTCACGCAAATGCCGCTCTGGGTCCCTCCCGGCCCAACACGGAGGGCGAAGTGGGCTGCTCTCCCTCCCGAGGGGCAGCGCTGTGGCCACCCGCTGCTCAACGGCCCTGTGGGGCTGGTGGCTGCCCACTGCACAGCACAGAGAACATTCCAGCATCCCTGCACGCACCACTGGCCCTTCTTCTAGATGGCTGGTTTAACAAGACAGTGGAGAGCATGGGCCCTGCTGCCTGCCGGCTGTGCGGCCTTGGGGTAGTACTTAACCTCTCTGTGCCTCCATTTTCCCATCTGTCAAATGGAGATAATAATAGATGTTCGTGAGGAGCGAGTGAGTCATTCCAGTTAATCACGTGGAACACTCAGAGCGTGCGACAGTGAGTGCTCAGCCGTCTTTGTCGTTCGTGGATTCAACCAACCCTGACTGAGTGGCTGACTTGGGGCCAGGCACCCTCAGACCTCAGCACGTGGGCTGGTCCTGCCTGCAGCCCTCAGGGGTGATGAGAACACAGAGCTGACCACTGAGCCACCCCCACCCAGCAAGGTAGAACAGGAAGAAGGCTGTGCGCGAGTCTGTGTCGGAATCGCCCCCACCAAAGAGCACCTCCTGAGCTCACATGGGTTCCACACGAGAGGGGCCAGGGGGTCCCAGCCAGTGGCCACCAGCGGGCGGGAGGTGTCCAGCAGAGCGCCCTAACCAGCCCACCTCTCCCTGGGCCTGGGGGGCTTGGAGGCCGTGGTGCTCTGGAGGGGCCTGGCCTGGCAGGACGCAGACCAGCCCCCCGGGGTCAGTGAGCACAGTGCAGCGGAATCGTTGGGGGCCTCGGTCCCCTCTTCACACTCGAGGGGAATGGAGCACGTGAGCATCTCCCAGTCCCACACAGAGAGCGAACCTCTTCACCTCCTCTACCCCATGCCCGGCGCCGGACGCCAGGTGGGAGGAGAGCCTTCCAGACAAGCTGCGGCTGGTCAGAGGGAAAGGAAACAGGCCCGAGGGGTAAGAATCTGCTGCCCGTGGTCCCAGCCAGCCTCTGAGGCCTGTCCCACAGTTGGGGTTCTGTGGCTCCCGGCTGCGTCCTGAATTTCACCGAGAAGGAAACAGACACCCAGAGAGGCCCCCAGGCGTCTGAAGGCACACAGCAGGTCGTGCTCGGCCTGACTGCCCGTGTCTCCCCGTGCTCCCGTGCTCCGTCCCAGGCCCTCTGTTGAGCTGCTTTTCCTCCTGGGGGTGGGGACAGATCTGTTCAGGGGCAGAAGCAGCAGCAGGGTGAGGGTGAGAGCCCACAGGAGCCCCTGGAGGCCCCTGGCATGCCGGCCGGCCTTCTCCCCACTGTCCGGCAGTGGGGCCCAGGAGCTGCCCGTGGCAGGTCTGGGGAAGGTCAGGTCCTGCGGGCCCCGTGGCAGAGTCGAGGTACGCACAGAACGTTAAGGAAGTCAGTGCGAGTCGTTGGCCTGGCGTACAATACGTCCACGCACAGACCCCCAGCCCCGGCTCGTCCTGGGGGCAGTTGGCCTGCGTGAGCCGCACGGGGCGTCTATGCCTTAAACCTGGGCTGAGGCTGTCCTAGCCCAGACGTGCAGCCCCCCGGGGTGCCCTCGGGGTGTGTTCCTAGGCCTGTGGGAGTGTGGGGGTGGCTCTAGACCCACAGCCCCATCTCCACCTTCCTGACAAGCCCCCCCACAGGGGACGTCAGCATGGGCTCGCTGGGGCTCAGCGAGTTTAATGAGCGGCCGGGAGTCAGGAGGTGGGGGGTCGGGCCGTTCCTGGGGCCTATTACCAGTCCCCACGGCATGCCCTCTTCTCACCCTCTCCCCGTCAGCTCCCTCTCCCTCGCCTTCCTCGCGTCAGTGACTCCAGGGCAGGAGGGACCCCAGCACCCCCAGCCCTCCTGGTCCTGGGGAGGCTGCAGGGCCACAGCGGCTGCGGCGCTCGCGTTGCGCAGCCGGCGGGCCGGCAGGCCCTCTCCTCCCCGCCTGCGGGTTAGGGGCACCTAAGGCCTCTCTCTGGGCCTGTAATTTGCTTTTTCAGTCAGAGTTTCTGAACTTAAGGTGAAGTATTGCTCTCCTAACTCATTCTTGTCAATATCATCTCCTTCTCCCAACCGTAAATCTCTCTCCAGGAAACGAGCGTCCTGGCGCTCAGGCTCGGGCCCCCGCCCCCGGCCCGTGGCCGCTGAGGGGTGGCTCGCGCCCGGGCTGCGTCCTGCCCACGCGGGGGCGCATCTGTTTGTCCAAGGGCTGCTCCCTTAGGTGTGCCCGGCACCCGGTCACCAAGGCCACCCCCAGGGGACAGCCAGCAGGGAGGCACAGAGTGGCCCCCAGGGGCCAGAGCCCAGCCTGGCCGCGGGAAAGCCCCCGACTCAGAGATCCGGGCCCCGGGCTGCAGCCTGCGGGACCCTCTCTGACCAGAGCTGCCGGGTGGCGGGGTCTTTGGTGCACTTGGTGGCTCTCCTGCCCACCCTTCCTGGCAGGGAGCGCCCAGCGTGAGGCAGACCCACCAGACACCCCCGGCGCCAAGCCGGGGGCCAGGGGTGCAGGGGGAGTGGTGTTTGGTTCGAGCTTCCAGTTCCGTTCATTCATTCACCACCTCCCAGGAGCTGAGCCCTGGGTGGGACACCCTACACGATGAAAGCTTGACCTTGCAGGCCCAGCTGAGGTCGCGAGGTGGCGGGACAGTGAGGGGAGAGCATTTCCTGAAGACTCCGCCTCCTGCTCCCAACTCCTCCCTGCCCCCCACCCTCCCCCAGGGGTCCTGAGAGGGAAGTCTGCCCATTCCACCCGGATTCCTTCCCAGGACAGGCCCGGGAGAGCCAGGAGGGCGGGTGTGGGAGCAGTGCTCGGTCAGCCCGAGCCTGTGCCAAGCGGAGCTCGGCGGTGATCCATAGCCGCCCTGCAGCGGGCTGGATAACGTACGGCCTGAGAAACACGGAGATAGTGTCAGCATAATCTGCCATCTGCAGCTCGAGATTTAGGGGCCGCCTGGTGCATCCCATGCGCCTGGCGGGCTCCCTCTGCCCCCACCCACCCCCAGCGCCTGGCTTTAATCTCTTCTTCTCCAGCCCGTGGGTTTAGCAGACTCCCTGGGGGAGGCACCCTGGAGGCACGGGGTGAGGGACAGGGGATGGGAGGGATGAGGAGGGGTCCAGCCGTGATGGCCCACCCAAGCCCCAGGGCACAAGCACTCAGGGCTCAGGCAAGAGAAGGGCAGGCCATGGGCCTCGTGGCCTGTGAGACTGCAGGTCCTCTCTGGGCATGGGGGAGCTGGGCCCCCGGTGGGGGGCAAGCAGGGACGTTGGGGGCAGTATAGTGTGAGCTTCGGGGTCAAACCACAAGCTCACGTCCCAGCCGGGCCTCGCGGCTCTGACCCTCAGTTTCCAAATCTGTAAAAGAGGGATAACAAAACGGGTGCCCCCGAGACAGCCTTGCCAAGGCTGCAGGGAGAAGCAGACGTGAAAGACTTCGCGTCCTGGGATGTGGCCTCGAGGGGGAGCCCGGGCTGGCCTGGGGAGGGCGGCAGGGCAGGGGGAAGCAGGGCCAGAGGTCCCAGTGCCAGGGGACTGGCCTCCTCTTGGGGTCCAGGGTGCCTTCTCCAGGGGCCTGGGCCACTCCCACCCACAGCCCTTTTGCCCCTCTGCCACGGCTTTCCGTGGAGCGCAGCTTGGGGAAAGCCATGTCCTTGGGAAGGAGGAATCTGCTGGAAAAACTTCCGCAGAGGCCGGTCAGGGCTGATGCCGTAGAGAAGGAGCCGGGTGTGCCCCTTTTCTCCAGGCACTTGGGTCCAGCTGAATTTTAAAACAGGGTGGTGGGTCGGAGTTATTACCGTAATGACTGTCGCGCTTTATGCTCTCTAACACTTCCGGTGCTAATTGTGTGCCGGGCTCTGCTAGGCGTGCCCTAGGCTAGATGATGCCCACGGATTCCCCACTGAAGACCCTAGAAGCTGACGGCCGGGACACGCCACATAGGCCTCTGGAACTCTGAGTATGGTTGGGAGGCCTCCACGTGGGGAGAGGCCCAGGGGCACCCTTACGCATAAGCGGAGACACCATGGGAAACTGAGGCAGAGCAGGGCCTGTGATGACACAGTGCTGGGGGACAGGCCAGGGCAGCCGCTGCACCCTCCTTGCATTCACCCACGGCCTCGAAAGCTCCAAGGGCAGGGCCAGACTCCAGCAGCCTACCTGGTCTGCTTGGCTGGCCTTGCCGAGGCCACCCGCCCTGGTCCCCTGGACCGCCCGGGGTGCAGGGTGTTTGCTCCATGGGTGCCCCAAACATCGGCTGAGTCCTCCCTGCAGGGAAGGATGCCCCTGGAAGCTGAGGGGTCTTCGTTCCAGGCTGTGCAGGCCACCCCCGGCTCAGCCTTCGAGGCCTCTGCAAAGAGGGTAGGATCCGATGAGGGCTGAGAATCGAGGATGCTGGAATCTCTCTGAGTTCTGGACTGTTCTCTCAGCCTCGGTCCTTGCCCTTGTCTGCGTGGGGATGGGACCCCGGCAGTGTGGCCGCAACGCTGCAGCTCTGTGCACAGCTGGTGACTCGCCACCTCTCCCCGCCAGCCCGCTCGTGGCGGCACTTAGCCCCACTCTGTCCCCCTCCACGCCCAGCCGACCCAGCGTGTCCGGCTAGAGCTCTTCCCAAGGTGTCCTGAGCTGCCGGCCGGCCTCTGCGGGCTCCCTGTGGGCTGAGCGCGATGGCCTCCCTGGCTGAAGGCGCAGAGCCGCGGGAAGGCTCCTGGCATGAGAGAGCTGGGCCCCGTTGCTTCCAGAGCCCCTCCCGCAGAAGGGAGCCCTTTCTTGGTCTGCACGTTCCTAGAGGCAAGGCCCATTGGCGTGAGGGTCTCCACTGGGGGCGAGCAGGGACGGAGCTGGGTGCTTGGGGCAACTGATGCCCCAGTTTGCCCGGAACAGCCTCCGTTCGTGCCTGCGGACGGCCCATTAGTCCCGTCGATGGTGTTATCAGCCCATCTCACTTCCCAGGCGTCCCAGTTTAGATAGCAGCGCTGGCGCTTACGGGCATGCCAGGCTCTGCGGAACAGCCAGGAGGAAGCATTTTGGCTGCATGGAGGGAGAGGGATGGCGGCAGGGTGGGGAGCGCCCCTGGGCAGAGCCGGCCCTGCCACCCACTGTTCCTTCCGGGCAGCGGCCCCAGGCCAGGGAGGTGACCTTGCTGCCAGGGCCCTGCCGTGGCCATCGTCCCAGCAGAGGGCAGGAGCACTCCTGGGGCAGTAGACCTGAGTACCCACTCCACCTCCACGCGCCTCGCCTTCTCCATCTGTAAAACCAAACATGGTGTAGCAGTTTGGCACTGTTTATGAATTCCAAAAATAGATACTGGATTATGTTTATAAACTGGTCTGTTCTTCTGGGCATATTAGATTATAATGGATTCAGAAGTTTCACTTTTTACTGGATCAAATAGTGATTAAGGCTTTGATTGGGCCACGTCAGGACATTGAGTCCCCCCCTTTGTGGGCAGACACTGCAGAAGAGTTAGTTGGAGTTTTGGATACTGGAGCCCTGGGAAGTAAACACACAGGAGAAGAACACAGAGGAATAGAGACAGCTCCATGGACACAGCAGAGACCCCAGGAAGAGAGAGAGCCTGATAGTTCACAGCTGACCTTGTGGAGAGAGCAGAGCAACTGAACCCAGAGAGGAACGAGCCCTGGGAGAGACACAAGATTTATCCCAGCCTACAGCTGATACTGGAAGAAGCTGGGACCATGAGCTTTAAGAGGGAGAGGGAGCCTGAATCTTGCAGACATCAGCAGCCATCCTGCTCCAACACGGAGCCAATGACTTTGGGTGAGAAAGCACCTTTTACGGCACCTTGAGTTGGACCTGTGACTGTAAGCCTCTACCCCAAATAAATACCCTTTATAAAAGCCAACAGATTTCTGGCACTTTGCATTGGCACCCCTTTGGCTGGCTAAAATACATGGGTGTCCCAAGGATTTGATGATAAGATGAGATAACCCATGGAAATTGTTCGTTGGCCCCAGGCAGCACTCAGCTGGAGTATCAGCAGTTGCGGAGCACTGCAGAACCAGGGACCCAGACTCTCCACACCACCCCTTCAGAGTCTGGGTGCCCAGGGCACACAGGATAACCTTTCATTGGAACTGAGACCCAGTGGGATTCTCCACCAGGGCTCAGGAGCTGTCACACAACCCCACCCAGAGCGTGCCCACACGGGCACAAGGAGATGCATGCGTGCATTCTGATGGGGTGGGCACAGGAGCACACGCATGCGCGGGACTGCATGGAGCATGGCAGCTGCACCTGGGAAGGCAGGGGAAGGGGGCTCCCCTGTGCTGGGACAGCCTCGGTGAGTGCCAGGCCTGAGTCAGGTTCTAAATACCACCCCTTCCAGGCAGCGGCCCCAGGCCAGGGAGGTGACCACACTGCCAGGGCCCTGCCGTGGCCATCACCCCTGCAGAGGGCAGGAGCACTCCTGGGCAGTAGACCTGAGTACCCAGTCCACCTCCACGTGGTAAGGCCAAGGCTGGACCTCATGACGGGAAGTTGTGTCCTCTGTCGATCCCTGCCCTTCTCCTCCTCACCTGCCTCTTCTCTCTGGGGCTAAGTGGGGTCTTCAGGATCTGTAGTTTTGTCCTGCCTTCCAGCAGCCCAAAGGTCAGCCGGAGGGAAGCAAGGCTAAGCAAACCCATGGCAGGCCCTTTCCAGGCTGCCAGGATGACATTACCTTCATTTATTGGACGCCAACCCCATCCTGCTCATAACCCAGAAAGGGCTCTCTTATTACTCCCATTTTAGATATGGGAAATCCAAGACCTTGCCAAGGTTGCAGAGCAGGGAAGGAGTGGTGCTACTTTGGCATCCAGGGCTGCCTGACTGCAGGGCTCAGCTTTTCCCACTGCTCCCCCTCCACATACCTCTCTTCTGGGCAGAGCAGACCAAAGTGAAAATGCGGGAGGAAAGAGAAGGATGCAACTGTGGTCCTGCCATCATCCTCCAGAGCTCTGGGGCCAGGCAGGGCATGAGGAGCTAAGGTCAGGAGGTGACTTGGCCAGAGGCTGCCATCTGCCTTTGTGATGGACAGACTGAGGTGCCTCCTTGGTCCCTGTTGCCTAGCATTTGTGCATTGTGTGATCCTCTCCCAAGTGGGATGGCAGCTGTGCCTTGCTCTGAACACTAGGATGTGGAAAAGGAGATGGGACCTCGGCCCTTGACTGCAGATGTTATAGAAGGCTCTGGAGCTGGCTGGCTGATGGAAGTGGCCATGTTGGAAAGTCCCATGTGGCAAGGAGATGGGAGTGGCCTCTAAGAGCCAAGGGTGGTCTCTGGAGCCGAGGGCACTCCTGGAAGCCAAGGGCATCCCCCAAGGAGCTGGGGGCACTCCACTAGGAGCTGAGGGCTACACCCCCCCCCCACCAGAGCTAAGGGCACCCTGGGAGCTGAGGGTGGTCTCTAGAAACTGAAAGCATGCCCCCAGGAGTCAAGGGTGCATGCAGTAGTTTGAGACTGTATGTACCCCCAGAAAATAACATTTCCTTAGAACTAGTCCATTCCTGTGTGTGTGAATCTAATGTGTGGGACCTTTTATTAAACTACTTTGATTAGATTATTTCAGTAAGAAGTGACCCAGGATGGGTCTTAATCCTCTTATTGGAGTCCTTCATAAATGGGATGAATAAAGAGAAAGAAAACACACAGAAACAGTGACAGGGTGACACAGGAGCTCAGGGAGGAACCCGTGGAAGCTGAGAGAGGAAGCCGTGGAAACCAGGAAACTGAAAGCAACAGAGCCCAGAGGAGAAGGCAGAGGCCGGCAGATGCTGCCAAGTGCCTTATGGTAGGCAGCCAGCCAGCCTTTGGGGGAGAGCATCACCTGAGGTCTTGGTCTGGACATTTTTCTCAGCCTTGGAACTGTAAGATTTTAAGCTAATAATTCCTCATTGTAAAAGCCAACCCATTTCTGGTATAATGCATTTTCAAAGCCTGGCTAAGACGGCGCCCTTAGGAGCTGCGGGCACCCTCGGGAGCCACGGGTGCCTCTAGGAGCTGAGCATGACCTCTAGGAGCCAAGGGTATCTTCAAGAGCCAAGGGTGCCTCCAGGAACCAAGGATGGCCTCTAGGAGCGGGGATGCCCCAGGAGCTGGGGAGCCCCAGGAGCTAAGGGTAGCCTCTAGGAGCTGAGGGTGCTCCCAAGAGCCCAGCATGCCCCAGGAGCTGAGGGTGACCTCCACAGCCAGCAAGGAGCTGCAGCCTTCAGTCCTGCAGCCACAGGGCAGTGAGTTCTGCCGGCCAAGTCCAGTGGGAGCTTGGAAGCAGATTCCTCCACAGTCAAGCCATAGGATGAGGATGCTGCCCAGCCATCACTTTGACTGCAGCTTGTGATGCTGAGCAGAGAACCCAGCAGAGGTCCTCCAAAGGACCTGTGGAAACTCTGGAAGCATAAGTGTGCATTGTTTATGGCTCCTAAGCACCCCCTGCAAGGGGCTCCCCTCTCTCCTCACTCCAGGCCCGAGCTCGGTGCCAGAACCTGGATGGCAACATTCTTGCTGACATCTGGCTGCTCTCCTGTACCACCAACTCTAAAGACGGCCAGGAGCCTGCCCACCACCCCAGCTCATGTGGCCAGGACCAAACAGCCATGCACCAGCCTCACCTGCCTGGTCAGGACGCTGCACAGGGCTGTCGGCTGACTCGCACACACCCTCCAAGACTCCACAACCATCTGCAACCCATCCTCAGCATGCAGTGACACCTCCCACCCTGCACAGCAGCCCCTCGCCCTGGGCCTCCACTGCCTGGCCCACTGCACACAAGGGAACCCAAAGGCCTTGCTGACCACCCTCCAACTGCCCGCATTCTTCAAAGGTCTCTGTCCACCCAGGTCATCTGTGCTTGTGCCCTGCCCACCAATACCCCAGCAGAGAGGAGCAGCACATGAGGACCCCATGCAGTGAAGCCCCTGCCTTTTGCCCTGGAGCTTCCTGCGTGGGGTCTCCGGGCTGAGTGGGAGAACTGTCTGGAGACCACGAGCTGCATGGTCCAAGGGGCTCGGGTAGAACCCAGTGGGGCCCAGTGGTACGTGTTCCCCAGAATGCACCGGAATCAAGCTTCACTTGCAGAGTGCCACAACAGACCAAATTCTTATTTTCATTTTCAACTAAATCATAATCCAACTCTAACCAAAAAGTTACTTCTGAAACAATTGAAAGTAAAACAAAGGAATTACCTTTAAAAAAATAACAGATTACTGTTTGTGAAGCCATGCCACTGGAACAAAACCAGAAGATAAAAAATCTTCTTTACACCAAACCTCAACTGACCGACTATTCCCTTCTGCCCAAGTCACTGGCTTTGTTTCCCCAGTTCAAAGGAAACACGATGGCCTGAGGTCTGGAATCCATACCTGGCCTTCTGATCAGAAAGAACCGGAAATGAGAGTTAGTGGGGCCAGTCCGGGAGGCAGGAAGCTGGCAGCTGGGCCTTTCTGTCCTCCCCAGTAAGGCAGCCGTGAGGCCAGGGCGGGGGCAGAGAAGCTCAGGGCCAAGGCGGGGAGTCCACCTCTGAGTGAGGGGTACAGGGAGGCTGGGGGCGCGGCCCTGGGGCAGGTGGCAGCCGGGAAGGCACAGAGTCCGGTCATATCCGAGTCTCTTTCCAAAAAGGTTTGCCCCAATACGTTCTTGAGTTTTCAAGCATTAAACACCCAAGTGAGACTGGGTCGATTACTGCCCATCTTCCCACCAGCGTCCTGTCCATAAAATGAAAGCCTTGGGTTAAAACAAAAACTCAGGAAACTGGAGCCAGCCTTCCGAGAACACCTGTGCTTGCAATCGCAGCCCTTGGAGGTCAGCTGGAAGCCTGCCGCGGCCGGCCTGTGACCTGGGCCACACGGTCGCCGCTGGCAGCCCGGCCCCTTGTCTGTTCCTCACCTGCGGGTGGAGGTGGGAGGAGCCCAGGCGGTGGGTACCCCAGGAGAGCTCCTGGTCTAGGGGGAGTGAGTCGGGAGCTTGCACTCCCCACCCACAGCAGCCCCCCGGGGATCCCCGTGTCCAAGACAAAGCCGGGGCCTAGGGCAGAGCAGGCCCCTCGGACCTCCCACCCCGTGGGCGCAGAGGCTGCTGAGTCCAGCAGGAGGTCTAAGCCCAAGGGGTGCTGTGCGGGGCTGGAGGGCGGTGAAAGCCAGAACCGGGCGGGGTGGCCAGGGATGCAGGAGGACGGCGGCCCGTTAATGAAGTATGGATTGACTGCCCCGGATCTGATTAGCTCTGGCACCAGGCTTCTCCTGAGCAGCGGCAGCAGGATCAATGCTAATCCCTTGATCCCATTAGGTAGGGCCCCTGCTGCTCTCTGGGACCAGGCTGGGCTCCCTCGCTGGTAGGGCCCTGCCTGGGGCAGGGGAAAGCTGGGTGAGCAGCCCGTCAGCTGCCCTCTTGCAGAGCTCCTCTCCATGGGCCTCGCTTCTCGCGGCCACCTCTCAGTACCCACCCCAGAGGGCTGGGTGCCTGCCACAGCCACCCCGTCTCCCCGCCACCCACCCCGTCCGCACCCGCCTCCTGGCCCTGGCCGTGCGCTTACGGTTGAGGCTTGCTCCCAAATGGTGGGGCCCTCCTGGGAAGCAGAAGCTGGGCTGGAGGGACTTAGCAAAGTGCCGGCCGTTCTCCATTCAATCCAGAAGGCTCAGAACGGAGGCCCCCGGCAGGGCACGCCTGCCCGCCGCTCCCACCAGCAGCCCTGTCTGCTCCCAGCGGGCGGCCGCCCCCAGAGCTGTTTGCAACAGGCACGCAGCATCATATGCACCTGTGAGGCATGGGCCGAAAGGCCACCAGTGGGTTGTTCCTATGAAAACTAAGCTGAATGCTCTTGAAAGAATCCACCAGGTGGGTCTGGGGAAAATGTCCAAATTAGGTGAAGGCTTTGTGGGAAAGTCATAAAAATTCTGAGGACCTAGCACTCAGATTGCTACTCTGGTGCCCTACCTTGGCTGGCTTTCAAGAAGCCGAGCTGGAAATCCCGCAGAGGCTCCGGTGGCACTGTGGCAGCAGCGCTGCCCCGGTCCGAAGAGCAGAGGTGCTGAGAGGGGGGCTGTGGAAGAGTTATCACCTATTGGTCAATGGTGGGAACCTCTTCAATCCAGCAGCTGGCTCTTTTGAAAATTACTTGTTTTAAGTTGAAATGTTTCTGTGTCATTTTTGACAAATGTATATATCACTTTTAAGAGATTCTTCACTCTGAGTTTTTTATTAACTACTACTGTCCCCAATATTAGGATTTCTGAGCTCTTTGTCGCCTAAATCTGTTACCTGTATGCATGCACACGGAGGCACAGCCCTTACATGGGCAATTACACACCCTTACACACACGCCCCACCTCTCATGCACACACACACACATGCTGGCGTGCATGCACACACCCTTACACACGCCCCACCTCATGCACACACACCTCATGCACACACCCTCACTCGTGCACATGTGCACACACACGTGCCCTCACATACACATGCGGACGTGTTCTCTGCCATGCTACCTACCCTGCTGTGATGGTCTCTTCCTGCTTTAGGAAGGATTTAACCGAAGGGCCCAGTGCAGACTCAGTTAAATACTGAATGGAATGAATAAGCCCCCTCTTCAGGGGCTGGGGGCCCTTAGCAATTTTATTTGAACCCAGCAGGTGCAGAGAAGCTCCTTCCCAGGCCCGTTAGAGCCGCCGGCCTCCAGGCCAGCCCCACACCACCTGCTGCCTTGGCACAGCCGCCCCAGGCCCCCGGCCAGACGTGCCCACCTGGCCCTGGCTCACCAGAGCCTTCCCTCCTGGTCCAGACACCCTGCTTCTCCTTGAAGTTCACGACACCCAAGACCCCAAGACAGAGTCTGTGAACAGGTGTCCCCGGCGTGGCCAGCCTCCGTGGGTGCCATGGCCTTGGTGGGAGCCTGCATCCTGGGGAGTTGTCTTGTCCCCCCGCCTGACTCTTGAGCCCCCACCTTCTTCGTCATCCTCCTGGAACTTGCTGAGCCTCAAGTTGCTAAAATGGCAGAAGTGAAAGTTCATCAGAACATATCAATCCTACCTCCCTGTTTTAAGGATAAAGGTGTTGGCTAGAGAAGGAACCGCTTGTGGGGTCACCCGGGGGGGACCCAGGGGACCCAGGGGAGGATCAGGACACGGGGTGGGGGGGGTGGGAGAGACAGGATACCCAGGGGAAGGGGGCTGGACACCCAGGGGAAGGGGTCAGGGCATCCGGGGGAGGGGGCTGGACACCCAGGGGAGGGGCCAGGACACCAGAAAGGGGGGGGAGGCTAGGAACCCCAGCTTCCTGCCACATCCTGCCACCCGGTCCCACCCCTCCCTGAAACGCCTGTGCCCCCAGCCCATCTCGTGGATGGAGGCCGTGTGAGGACACGGGGGCACTTGCTGAGGGAGAGGGGCCGTGGCTGCCACACCCTCCCCACAGCGTGGCCGCCCTCCTCCAGCGTCGCCCTCCCCATCTCCCCCCGCACACCCTGCTGTCTCTGCCCCCTCCTCCTGCCCCGTGCCCCGGCCCCCTGGGCGCCCTCTGGAGAAACGGGCCGTTGTGCCTGTCTCCTCCCCCCGGGCCGGGCCGTGGGGGACAGAGCTGCAGGGCTGAGCTGTGCCCTGCACGCACCCCGCCCTCTCGTCCAGGAGAGGGGGGGACGGGGACAGCTGGGGCCTCAGGCCTGCGGGGGACCTGCCCCCTGCCCAGCCCCTCGGCCGGCTCCCTGCTGGACAGCTGGCTTCCTCCGAGGCTGGGGGCGCTCTCTATTCTGCTTAATAACCGCCTGGTAATTAGCTCTACAATTTTGCTACTATGCTTATAATAGCTTCCATTAAAGTTATGGGGTTTTCAAGCCGTTATGGCTTCCAGAGTAATTAATGCACAACTGAGTTTATTGCTAAGTTTATTTTTAGAGCTTTTCTCCCTCTTTCTCCCTCCCCTTCCTTTCAGGAGTTGTTTCTACCAAAAAGACTAGATGGGATCAGAACTCTCTCCCCACAGCCCCGCTGCATCCTGGCCACATTGTTTCCCCCCTCCGGCCCCTCCTTCCCGCTCCCGCCTCCAGGGGGCGCTGGAGTTGTGCTCCGGGACCCGACACGCATAGCCAGACTTGATGAAACTGCTTGGTTCTCAAATGGCTTACGGCTTTGGGGATGCTGTGATGGAATGGATGTATTTTGCGTATGGGAAGAGCATGTCTTTTGGGGCTCCAGGGGATACAGACTAACGGGGATTGGATCTTGTCGGGTTCCAAAAGGCACGTTCAGGTCCCAACCCCCGGTCCCGTGGGTGTCAGCCACTTGTGAAAGGACCTTTGAGGGTGTGATTAGTCGTGAAGGTGTGAGCACACTGAGTGAGGGCGGCCTTACTCATTACGTCTGTGGTCCTGAGACACAAAGGAAGGCGGTCAGGGAAAGACGCCAGAAGCCGGAGGTCAACAGAACACGGAAGAGAAGAGAGGACGCCGCCCTGTGCACTGCCACGTGGCAGCAAAGTCAAGGAAGCCCAAAGATTGCCAGCCAGAAGACGGTGACCCTGGGGGGAGCAAGCCCGCTGGCCTCCGAAACCGTGAGCCAGTGCATTCTATTGTTTGGTATTTGGTTCAGCATCAGGAAGCTGAAACACTCATTATTACTGCAAACAAGAGCCCCAGCACACCAGCCCTGCTGAGCAGGGGCCGGAGCTGGGGACTTTGGGCAAAGAGATGGCCCGGAAGTCAACAATGGAAAGGGGCAACGTGCCCACCAGCAGACATGAACGGCACGTACCAAATGGGTTCGTGGCTCACCTAACTCCTCAGCTTGCTCCATCCTGAAAAGAGAACCTTCACCAAGACTGAGGAAATCTGAAAGTGCTCCTTCGGGAGTCACCAAGAACACAGAAGCAACCCTCGTCAGGCCCAGCCTCCCGGCCTTTAGCAAACATGGCCCGAGGTCCTCCCAGCCACAGTGTGGCCTTGACCCAGAGCCCCCTCAGCCCTGTTGGTGGCCCAGGGCGGGCACAGGGGTTGGGGCTGTGGCACGAGGGCACTCCACTTCATCACACACCACACCTGAGGTGTGTGGGACACCAGGCTCGGCTGTTGCCGGGGATGTGGAAGAGGAGTGTGTGGGAGGCAGCATGTACACAACATACACACAACATATGCATGCCCCCTACACACACAACATATTCACACACCATGCACATACACAAGCATGCACACATGCTCACACACAAATATACAGAAACATACACACACATGCACCCCACACACATACACACACCACACATTTACACACCACAATACAAAAATATGCATACACACATGCACCCTACACATATACACAAACATGCACACACCTGCTGCCCTCATACATATACAAGCCACACAACACATTCACAAACCACACACACAAAAACATGCACACAAGTGCACGCACACACACCACACATATAGACAGGCACACACATACTTGCACATGCACACACCCACCAGCAGCAGTGGGAACTCACTGGTCTCTACCCCACCCAAGATGGAACAAGAAGGCAGATCAAGCCACCCTCCTGAGGACTCAGAACGGAAAGCACCCCCTTGTGCCTGCTCAGCCCTTCAAAGCATCCTCAGCTGCTTGCTGGAGACCTGCTGGCTTGCTCCAGGCGCCCCTTGGGCTCAACTGGGATCTGTGACATCCTGCATGGCTGTGTGCAGCTGTGTAAGAGACTCCGGGGTGAGCAGTTCACCAGGAAAAGGGGACTCTCAACGTCCAGCCCCACAGCAATAAAACAAGACAGACCAGCCACAACATACTATATGGGGAGGTGACTCCTGCAAGGCACAAGCCCTTCCCGAACCAGGCATGGCAGAGACTCTGATTTTCCTACCTCCTCTTTTGTCCTGTGGTAGACACATGGAATGGGCCTTCAGCACAGCCCTGCAGGGCAGATGCTTCTCTGTTCTCCACCGAGGAGACCTGGCTTCACCTCCCTGGGCACCTGCCCTGCTCCATGTTCAGGAGGACCCACCCCTTGGGAGAGCGTTCCTGCCAACAGCCATCAACACTAGCTGCCCTACACGTGCCAAGCACTTCCGTCCGACTGCCCGTGTTGCCCCAATTTACAGATGAGGAAGTTGAGGCTCAGAGAGGTGGAGTGATTTGTCCAAATTCCACCAGCAAGTGGGAAAGGTGGATTTTGCTCCCAGGGCTGACCTCAAAGCCCATCCTCTTGATCTCTGCACTAACTTTCTAGAGCTGGAAGGAAACCAGCAGCCCCCGACCCCATGCCCCGCTGCATTTTAGAGAAAGAAGTGCGAAGGAGCGCAGCGGTGTGCTCAGGCGGTGTGCTGCAGCCCCCTGGCCTCATGCCCCTCCCTGTGCAGCATGCCACACAATGCCGAGAGGTCTCCGTGCCATCCCACGTCCTGCCCCAAAAAGCCAGAGCTGTTCTGAGCGTGCTAGCTCCAACATAAACCCACAGAGCGCAGCTGGAGCTTACTCTGCTCTGACTCTAAGCAAATGGAATGAAAAGGAAGGGTGTCCCTAGGCAGTAACTGGTTTCCCGTAAGATATAAACTACCCCAAGTGACTCTCCTGACTCCACAGTGTGCACGTGTGTACAGGCATGCACACATGCTCACACCCCAGTACGCCAATGGGCATGCATGCACGGGGGGCACGTGCACACCCAAGAATGACTGCTTTGTCCTCTGTGCCCCACTTCTGGTGTTTGCCTCGGGTGTGACGTGTACTCCGGTGGCCTTGCATCTCATGAAGTGAGCCTGCCCACCATCGGCCTGCGGGGAAGCAAGGGGACAGACGGGGGCCTTCGAGGTGAGGGCGGGGGCTGGGGGCCGGCCAGTTTAGGAAACGGTGACACTCTCTCGGTAGAAGACCTTACCTGGCTCATCCACAAGGTCGGAAAAAATTAGAGAAAGGACCAGCCACGGGAAAATGCACTTGCTGAAACCATGGGGCCCAAACGCCTCCTTGTCCCTGGCTCTTGGCTCCTTGCAAAATGCTGGGGCATGAGGGAGAGTACTCAGGGGTGGGGCAGCCAGGCTGTGCCCCCAGCTACCCACTCCCTGCAGACACAGTCTGCGTGCTGCACTAGACTCGGCATGAGAGCAAAGGAAGGACAAGGAGGCTGCAGTGTGCTGAGAGGAGCAGACCCCATGTGGCATCTCTGCACCTGCTCTCCAGATCCTCATCACTCAAGAGGACAAGACCCTGGCGGAGAGGCCACCCGTGCAGCCTCTGCAGAACGGAGAGAAAATTTGACTCAGGCTCATTTGTGCAGAGAGGGGTACCTCTCCCAAGTCTTGCTGCCTTTGTGGGACCCCTCTTCTCCTTGCCAGCACCCAGCCACAGAGCCTGGAGCTCTGCAAAGGAGGCTCCGATTTCCTGTTGATGACGTCAGAGGAGGACCAGGGCCCACCCCAAAGCGTCTCTTCCTTATCCTCAAGGAAACCCCACCCCCATCTCTGACCCCTTTATCCAGGCTGTGAACAATCCAACATGGGCCCAAATATTAGGACTTAAGAGGAGCGGGTGTTTCTTGGGCACTTACTGCATACCAGGATTCGAGAGGTAATGTCCTGTGATGTAGGTATTGACATTTCCCCCATTTTATTGATGGAGAGCTTTGGCAGAGAGTTGATGTCGCTTAGCAAAGGTCACACAGCTTGGTGGCGCAGCTGGGATTTGGCCCAAGGCAGGGTGCCTCCCAGGTCTGGGACCTTAACTGCTGCACCCTGCCTATGGTCATAAACGTGCCCATGCCACCACGGACCACTGGGCTTGTCCCCGTGCCCATGGTAAGGACAGAGGCTCACTTCACCCTGGCAGGCACAAGTGAGGGCCCGGCAAGTGCCCCCGTGAGGCTTGGTGGAGGAAGTCTCGACTGGCGCATGTCCTGGATCCCGGCTATGTCCCTCTGCTCTCTCTTGCAGGTGTCCACCTCCCAGGGTTCCTGACCCCTCCCCTGGACAGCCACCCCTTCCCAGGCTCCGCCGGGCCGGACCCTCCAAGCCAGCCTCCGCAATGGGTGGGTTGTGAGTGCCGGTAAGACGTGCTGGCCAACATTTCGGCTTCTCGGCTCCCTCTGTGCCTGACCTGCCGCCCATTCCTGTTCTTTTTTCCCTGTGCTCGCCACTTCCTGCCGCCGCCCCGCTCCTGACCTTCCCACCGCTCAGGTAATGAGGAGCTGTGGGCCCAACCAGCCTTGGAGATGCCGAAAAGACGGGACATCCTGGCGATCGTCCTCATCGTGCTGCCCTGGACGCTGCTCATCACCGTCTGGCACCAGAGCACCATCGCGCCCCTGCTGGCGGTGCACAAGGGTGAGCCGCCCTGGCAGATGCCCTGGCAAGGGCACAGGTAGCCTGGAGTTTACCGGAGCTTCCCTGCGCATCGCGGAGCGCAGGGCACCCGCGGCCGGGGGCTTCCATGCGCACGTGCAGAGCGCAGGACGCCAACAGCCGGGCCTTCTCTGTGCCCTGTGGCTGGTAGCTGCTGCAGGGACGGCTGAGCCAGGGATTCCTTGTGGATGCTTTTGAGAATCTAGTGAAAGCTTACACACACACACACCAAACACACACAGGGACAACGTCCACAGAAGCATGCAAAGCCACAAACCACACACAGACATACACACAGGACACATATACAGGCACAGAACCACACTGACACACAGACACAGCACGCGGCATACAACTTGAGGATAGGTGTGCACCGGGAACCCTCAGCAGCGGGCGAGGAGGGATGGGTGGAAAGGGTTCCTGGGCTGTTTTGGGTTTTTAAAACTTTCTGGGATACTATTTTGCTTTCTCCTCCCTTTCTGGCCTAGTCCTGCTGAGTGGGAAGCAGGTGGGAGAAAGGCAAGGCCTGTCAAGCCAGCAGGGATCAGTGGAAGAACGGGCTGGAGCCCTCTCCTCCTGGCCCCAAGCCCAGGGTGCCCGCACACCCAGATCTCCTGCATCCAAAACCTCCTGTCTGGCCTGACCCCTCGGGGCTTCATCTTCAGAGTCTCCATCTCTTTGGCTCTCCCCGCCCTGCCAAGCACAGAATCAGTACTTTAGGGCAGCAGTTCTCACACTGAAATGTGCATGGAGGGTGCTTGGTAAAGCATAAATGTGCCAGACCCACCCCAGGGAGAGAGAGCAGGGCCTGGGGGCCCATTTAACCTGCAACTGCCGGGGGACTCTTGGTGTCCATGAAATGTCCCCTCCTAGTCACCTCCAGTGAGTCCTGATACCCCAGAGAGGACGGGTCAAGCTAAGAACTGCAGGCCCCACTGCGCAGTGCTGGCCATGCATGGCCTCGACTCCCGGCACTGGCCCATCCTGTCCCACCCACCCACACTTTGGCTCTCAGCCTCTCAGAACTTTTGTGAGCACACAGATTCCTCATTCTCTAGGAGTTAAAGCTCCCCCACTTCTCCACCTGTCTTATCACGTCCATCATGGAGCTCGAGGGCCGAGACCCCAGCCCGCCTGCGAAGCGCTGGTTTAACTCCTGAGCATGGCGACTTGGCATTCGCTTCTCCCAGGACACGCCAAGAGGAAGCGAACGCTGCCCTTAAGTGAGCTCAGGAGAACTGAAGGGCTGTGCCGCTCAAAGAGCGCAGACGCCAGGGGAGAAGGCAGAGAGCGGGCTCCTAACACACACCTTCGGGCCACCTGTCTGGGATGGCCTGGTGTCAGCAGCCTGGGCAGAATGTCTGAGTCCCGCTTCCCAGGCCTCGGTCTCCCAAACCCTCCTGACTGCAGGGTAAATCTGTCTTCCGCACCTGTGAGAATCCTGACAACATGCAGCTTTCTTCCTGCAGCCTGGCTGCCTCTGCCCAACTTAATCCAACACTCCTCCGGGGAGTCACATTCGATCACCTGCTCCTGGCTTGGTCCTCCCCCGGCCGGCCCGAGGCCTGGGTAATGGCTCCAGGCCACTGCCCACATGTCCCTTGGGGCCATTAGCCTGGGAAGCCCTCGGAGCCAGAGCAGTCTGCTGGGTCATCTGGCTGTCCCCCAGCCCACTTCAGTGTCCGTGCAGACACCCCCAGGCCCTGATGATGGAGCACAGAGGCTAGCAAAACGGCAGGCCTTTAAAGCCCCCATGTGAGTGGCTCCTTTTGTCCTTTCTGAAGCCGCATGAGGTCATGTGTGCATACAGCTGGTGCTGGCCTCCTGCAGATGGGGAAATGACCGTCACCATGGGCTCTGAGCCCTTCTCGCGTTACCGACTGGTCAGTGTAAGAACTCTAGGAAGCCAGTACTATTATTAGTCCATTTTACAGCAGTGGCAAGTGAGGCCCAGAAGTGCAGGGACTTGCTCAAGGTCACCCAGATAGTGAGTGACAGAGCTGGGTCTGAGCCCAGGCACCCAGATTCCACAGCCTGAGCTCGAGAGTCTCTCACGGGGGTGCTTAGTGCCTGCATCCTCCAAACAGAAGGGGTGACTGGAAGGGGTGCCCTAAAACAAGAATCCCACAGCCCTGATTTCTCTTGCTGATTGGGCTGCTAGATGCACCAGGGAGGAATCTAGTACCCACGTTACGACGTAAGAGAAAACTTTATAACCAGGAGGGCAGGCTGGCTCACGGAGGCAATGTGTTTCCCGAGCCTGAATCAAGGCTAGATTTCCACAAGTGAGCAGTGACTCTCGCAATACCCTTGGGGTGAAGATGGGTATGCATTGGCTGGATGAGAGGAGAGCAGGACTCAGTGAGTACGGTCAGGCTCCCAGTGGCCCAGGGAAGGAGCAACGCAAACCAGTAGGAAGGCTAACAGGTCCCCACCCTGTCCTGTGTGTATCAAAATGTAGGAAGGGCTAGAACCTGCAGCTATGGAGTCAGCATTCAAAACTACCCTGACAACTATGGGCAAAAATCACTGGCATAAAGCACAGTAGTTAAATCTTAAGTTCTGTACCAAGGCTCAAAGATTCAGTTAGAGAAGGTCCAGCAGGATGGGAGAGACCTCACTTGACTGGTGGGGTATGGACACATTGGCGTGAGCTGACTTCAGGCTCCTGCAGAGTCCAGGTGGGCTGCAGCCTCTTCCCCCCCAGGAGGCGGCCCCACTGCTCTCGGCCAGCCCACCCCTGTGCGGCCAGTGTCATCGGCCCCGGGCCCAGTGAGGAGGATAGCCTGGTGGCCAGGGTCTGGGAAACTGGATGCCTGTGGACCAGGTACCTTTCAGCACCTGTGGGAGCTGAGGATCCCATCTGGAACGTGGCCAGCTGCAATCCTTCTTGTAGCTCAGGGCTGTCCAATGCGACAGGAGGGGCGACCTCATTTCTAGGTCATTCTGGGAATTGGAATTAGGCCGATCCCCACCAGGGCGGTGGGTGGGCGGCAGGGGCTGCTGACCACCGTGCAGAAGGGGAGATGAGGCGGACCTGGGCGCGCCCTCCTGGGGTGGCCCCCCGGCCCAGCGCCCCTTCCCCCGCCCCTCCCGTTGTCCCCGCAGATGATGGAGGGGGGCGCAGCGGGGCGCCGGGCGCGGACCCCCGGGAGTACTGCATGTCGGACCGCGACATCGTGGAGGTGGTGCGCACCGAGTACGTGTACAGCCGCCCGCCGCCCTGGTCCGACACGCTGCCCACCATCCACGTGGTGACGCCCACCTACAGCCGCCCGGTGCAGAAGGCCGAGCTGACGCGCATGGCCAACACGCTGCTGCACGTGCCTAACCTGCACTGGCTGGTGGTGGAGGACGCGCCGCGCCGCTCGCCGCTGACCGCGCGCCTGCTGCGCGACACGGGCCTCAACTACACGCACCTGCACGTGGAGACGCCGCGCAACTACAAGCTGCGCGGCGACGCCCGCGACCCGCGCATCCCGCGCGGCACCATGCAGCGCAACCTGGCGCTGCGCTGGCTGCGGGAGACCTTCCCGCGCAACGCCAGCCAGCCCGGCGTGGTCTACTTCGCCGACGACGACAACACGTACAGCCTGGAGCTCTTCGAGGAGGTGCGGGGCGGGGACGAGGAGGAAGTACCTGGAGGGCCGGGGCTTCTGGGCGTGGCCCCCCGGGGACCCCGGGGCCGGGAGACGTGGCAGGGTGGGGAGAACCAAAGCAGCGATGGGAACCCTCACTGCGGGTTAAGGGGCAGCCAAGGCACCAATGCAAGAAAGTCGGAGTTCCAAGCTCCTAAAATCGCGTCCTGGGCCTAAAGGCTGCCAGGCGAAGCGGGACTCGTGGCAGGGCCACCCGAGACCGCTGTGGTGCGATGGTTTGGACCCCGCAGTCCAACGTGGAAGCTGAGGGTTTTGCGGGAAGGAGAGCGGCGGCTCTGCCCGGGGGCAGGTCAGCTGGTGTGAGAGGCAGGGTCCTGCCAGCAGCCGCCTCGCAGCCCACCAAGCGGGGTGGCGTCCGGAGGTGGGTTGGGGCTGGAGGCATCCATGCTCCTAGCGCCCTGGGCAGCCCGACTCTCCGCCCCGTTGGCAGATGCGCAGCACCAGGAGGGTGTCGGTGTGGCCCGTGGCCTTCGTGGGCGGTCTTCGGTACGAGGCCCCTCGGGTGAACGGGGCCGGGAAGGTGGTCGGCTGGAAGACCGTGTTCGACCCCCACCGGCCCTTTGCGATAGACATGGCCGGGTTTGCCGTCAACCTGCGGCTGATTCTGCAGCGCAGCCAGGCCTACTTCAAGCTGCGCGGCGTCAAGGGGGGCTACCAGGAGAGCAGCCTCCTCCGCGAGCTCGTCACCCTTAGCGACCTGGAGCCCAAGGCAGCCAACTGCACCAAGGTAGGAGCCTCAGCCCCGACCCCAGAGACGCACACATTTCCAAGCCCAGTGGGACTCTCCCAGCTGTGAGGGAGATGGAAACCAAGACCTCAAAACGGCGTGCACATATGAACCAGCCTGGGACAGACCTCCTTACACATCCTCCCAGCCAGGCCGTTGTCACCGCTAAGGCAGGTGGGAACTGGGGAGGAGGTGGCCATCAGACAGTCACAACAAAGGACTGCTCGCCTCCCTCAAACCAGCTGTGCTGTGACCTCCCGGCCGAGCACACACCTGCGTGCATATGCGCTGATGCACACGCACAGGTGCACGTGCCTCCTTCAGCTTCAACGTCTCAGCCTAGGGCCAGGGCTAGCACTTGACTGCGCTGAAGGGCCCCAAAGAAATTTCTCCTAGGGGGCATCACAAGCAAGAGGAAGCCTTAGGCCTTATTTGTCTGCTTTCAGTAGCCTTGGACTTAATGCTTCCGATAGACACCTTGTTGCACACGTACAAATAGCAAAAACAATCCATGGGAGCGGATGTGCTTGCAGTGGAGCGCCAGCTCCCTGCATGGGAGGTCCTGGGTTCGGTTCCCAGTGCCTCCTAAAGAAAAGAAAACAAAAAGCCAACTCGGGTAAGCTGATGTGGCTCAGCGGTTGAGCACCGGTTTCCCACATACAAGGTCCTGGGTTCAATCCCCAGCCCTGATACCTAAGGAAAAAAAAGAGAATGATCCAGAAGACCTTGATGGAGCAAGAGTGGAGAGGGCCGGGGCAGGTGTGGGAGGAGCAGGGGAGGGCCACACGCGGCCGGGGCCCCCCACTTTGCGCTGTTTCTCGCACACGCAGATCCTGGTCTGGCACACGCGGACGGAGAAGCCGGTGCTGGTGAACGAGGGGAAGAGGGGCTTCACCGACCCGAGCGTGGAGGTCTGAGCCTGGGACCAGGTATAAGGGCAGGGGGAGGACCGTGCAGCTGGACCCAGCGTGACTCTCCACGGCCTCTTCCTCCTGGTTGTGGGAGGGCAGGGCAAATGGGGGCAAGCGGGCGAAAGGGGCACAGCTCAGCTCACCCCCTGGCTGTGCTTCACAGAATTTGAGAGGTGCCATCTGGCACCCACACAGCTGGGTCCTTCTGCCACCTTCCAGAAACCTCCTCGTGCCGTCCCTGTCGGTACTGTACTGGCCACGATGCCGGTGCTGTGCCAGAAGAGCCCCATCTGGGCTCTCACTCTCCCGGGCTCCATCTTCCCCTTTCCTCTCTTCAGTCCTGTCGCTTTTCACTTTATCAGCAAGTCCAGGGGTCCTCTCAGATCCCTGTGCTCCCACGTCTCGCTGCAGTCCCCTCCTCCATAACATGGGCTGTTGGGGACCCTGAGAACAATCTCTGGCACAGAGGAAATCCTCTGGCAGTGTTGCTAGTGTTTAATGATTCTTTCAAGCCCTCTTTTGAAGTAAGCCACAGGTTTTGTCTACATTTAGAGCTAAAGAACAGCTGTTCAGGCAAGCTAAATGGCTAGTCCAAGACCACCCATTTAACGACTGGCAAAGCCAGGAGTTTTCTATCCTCTCACCCTGCCTCTCGAAAGCACCCCACTCCAAATTATTTCAGGCAGTGGTGGGAGCTTGGACAGGAGGACATACAACTGTCCTTCTGGCCCGAGTTAAACAACAGCTTCTGGATCGTGTTTGTGGTTGTCCTGCCCCCCCCCCCCCCCACGGGACCACAGAATGCCTATTTCAGTCCTCTGAATCTAAAAAAACCAACTGACAATTCCACATAGAACGTGTCAGTGTAAAGCCACTCTCCCCACCTCCCACCCTCACTGGGTCACTGAAATCCTCTCGTACCTCTGCCCACTGAACAGAGTAGCCACGGAGGACCCCAGAGGGTTGGCTCTGTGGAGCTCCTGGTAGCCTTGCTGGGGTTCGGGGTTTCGGGGCACAGCCAGGCTGCCATTCCCTCACTGGCACCCCTCTTCCTTCACAGGATGCCACCTCTGACCTGTCGTTGGTCTTCCACCCTCTCTCCACGGCTGATGGTCTCTCCAAGGCTAACTCCTAAGGAAATCACCACCACCCTGTTTTCTACTCTGGAGACTTCTGAGAGCCCAGCCCAATGCCAGGACAAGGACCGAAAATTTAAAGCACAGAAATCCCAGGCCTGTTCCCTTCCATTCGGCCTGGCCCAGGGCTGGAGAGACCCAGGGGGCTGGGCGTCCATCTGCAGCTGAGCCGGCCAGGCAGAGGCACGTCCCAGCAGCTCCTGAAGACGCTTCCGGCAGACCCAGCCCAGGAGAGCCGACGTTGCAGGCAGCACACCTGGGACGAGACCCGGCCCCATGGCCGAGGTGGGGAAGAGACCCAGGCCTTCCCCTGGCTCCTGCTTCAGGGCCCAGCTCCCCACCACAGAACAGCCAGCGGGGGCACTAGAGCACCATGACCTGCAGCCCCCTCGGCTCCCTCTTCCCGAGAGCTGCCCCCAAATCCGTGCGCCATGACCTCCGGCCCCCTCAGCTCCTCTCTTCCCGAGAGCTGCCCCCAAATACGTGCACCTTGAACTCCAGCCCCTCAATGCCCTCCTTCTGAGAGCTGTCCCCAAATTCATGCATCATGAGTTCCATCCCCTCAGCTCCCCTGAAATCCACACACCGTGAACCCAGCCCCCTCAGCTCCCCTCTTCCCGAGAGCTCCCCTCCAATCCCACATGCCCTCTGCTCTCCCGGGTTCATGTTTACAGAACATGAGGCTGTCTTCGATCCCAACAGGCAACTAGCCCTGCATGTGGGGTGCCTGGGCCTGCCGCCAGGCCCCCTGTACCTCAGGCTGTGGTGGGAGTGGCACCCATCGTCTGGGCCCACGCCCGCCCAAGCCTTCTCTTCCCACCCAAGGTAAGGGGTGGGCACTTGAGCCAGCACAGGTCCCAGAGTGGACCTGGACTAAGACACCCAGAGGCCCAGGAGCCGCACCACTGCCTCCCGCCACCCCCCTGGGCCCCAGCGCCCCTCTCCTGAGCCAGGGGGACCAGGGATGGCTGGAGAAGCCCCCTGCCCGGAGCTCCCACAGGGCAACACGCTCGGGTTCCGACTGCCGGTGGTAGGGATGGGGGCAGGGAGGCTGCACAAATGGGAAGCGGGGGGTAGTCTACCACTGTTTTGGGGGCAGGGGGGATTAGCAGAAGGACTTAGGGAAGGGGAAGAGATCCTTTGGACCCTGAGGGGAAAGGAGATCTGAGCACATGCTGCTGGGTAAATCATTCTGTTTGAAACACAAAATGGGAAAGGAAATCCCACTCTCCCTAGGTCGGGCGTGTCTGGAGCAAATGCCCCCGTGTCAGCTCCCCCTCGACCCGCCCCAGGGGAGGGACGTCCACCTGCACGGGCTTCCTGGAGGAAGGGCGTCCCACCCCGCCCACGGGCGGGCCCTCTGCTGGCCATTGCGCTCCTGTTCCTGAAAGTCAAGTTGGAAGCACAATTTTCCTGCCGGGTGAAGGAAAAGGAAAGGGCCTGCCCCTGCTGGAAGAGAATCTGCTTTTTTACCTAGAAAGACCCCCCCACTCTATTTGAGCCCCCAGGCCAGCCCCCGGGCCGTCCAGGACCTGCTCCCGGCAGGTGGGGCTGGGTCCAGCAGACCTGACGTTCAAACTGACTGCGGCTGCCGAATTTAAGATGTCATTTCCCGTGGAAATTTCCTCGTGAAACCACCTGAAGGAACAAGATCCTGAGAAGCCGGAGCTGCTGGGCGGGGGGCGGACCCCCGCCTCTTACTCTCTCCTGGTGGCTTTGGCCTTGAGTGGGGCGGCACCCGAGAGGAGGGGGCGGGCCCGGGCGTCCTCACCCTGGACACCACCTGCTCGCTGATGGAAACCAGCCCTGGATGCAGGGTCGGCTGGTGGGCAGCCTTCTTCGCCAAAACCCGGGGCTCGTTTTCAGGAAATCGATGATGAATAACAGAATGGAACTTTTTTTTTTTAAAGAACAAAAATTTTTTTTTCAGATGCTAGTTCACTTGTTTTCACCTAATATCCTCTCTTAGCTGCATGGGTATTTATTTATAATTATAACCCTGGTGGACTGCAGCCATCATCTTTGGGAATGAGTTTGTCCTCATTGGGACGCTTGGGTCCTTGAGGACAATTTGGTTTCTCTGTTCCCTGCTCCCGCACCTGGTGGGACCTGCCCTGCAAAAGGGAGGCCAGGGGCTGGGGGCCCCAAGGACCTGGCCTGGGTGGAGGGTGGAGCCCCAAGCTGCTACACCATCTGGTCTCTTTTTATTTAACTGTATTTAATTTGTTTTCAAAATTAAAAGTCAGATATGGTTTTTAACAGCCCTAATTCTCCCCAGTCCTGCCATATTTTTTTCTCATTTATTAAGGAAACCATGCAACAAATTCGTAAGAGGTGCCTACCAGAACCTCAAACCCAGTGTGGATGATTATGATACCTAGTAGTCATGAGTGGAAAGCACAGCACTTGCCTTCAGCGAGTTAACATTCCAGTGAGAAGAAACACTGTAGCAATTCAGATGTGGTCTGTTCTAAGGGGAAGAAAGAAGTGGGGGGGGGGCTGCTCAGAAAGACACCCGCATCCCCACAGCACAGTCGGGAGCTGCACGAGCCCCTGGGCGGGGGCGTTTGGAGAAGAGGACGCTCCCAGGGAGGAGAGGGGTCCTCAGGTCTGAAGCTCAGTGAAAGATGAGTGGGCAGGGCAGGGGCATGCTGGAGGGGCGCGGCCCCCAGGGGCCAGTGGAGGGCTGTGGCTTTCGCCCTGAGTGAATTGGGAAGCCATTGGGGTGTGGAGCCGAGGTCGTGGTCACCCGCTCTCCAGTGGGGACGGTACACGGGGAACCAGGTGGACGTGAACAGCCCTCAGTGGCCGGGAGGATTCGCCGAGGGACCGGACGTGGGGTCAAGGGAGGCCCGAGCGTCAGGAAGGCGGGGGTCCCACTTCCTGGCACAGGCAGAGGGCACGGGGTGGCCCAGGGCAGTGGGGACTCAGCTTCGGTTCTGGAGGTGGGTCAATGGCTGGTGGCCCCCCGGGCGCATGGAGGAGACACCCGGGAAGCCGGACGGCAGGATCCCAGGGGCGGGGGGGGGGCTGAAGGACGCCAGCTAGAGGCTGGGTGGTGAGCAAGACTCCTCGGACAAGAGACAAGGCCTGAAGGGGAAGCGGCGGCTGGAAGCGGCTGGCACACCGCGGACGTCTCTGTCTCGGCGCGCGGGAGGACCTGCGGGACGCGGGCAGGCTGGAGAAAAGCAGCATCGGCGCGGACACATCCTGCTCGGATTGCACAAAAAAAAATTTCAAGGGGATTCTCTGTTACGGGACTCCCTGCAAGAGTCCTGTAAGTGCCAGCTCCCGGCCACATTGTCCACCAGGATCCCACTCCCTCACAGCCTCGTGGACCCATGTGTTTCTGGAAGCCAGGTGAGGTCACCCTGGCCTGGCCGCAGCCTCCACTCTGGCCTCTCGCTCCCCGGCCAGCGCAGGGGCCAGTGAGTGTGGGCAGAATCCGGCTCTGCCCCTCGTGCTCCCCAGCCACGGCCCAGGCCCCTCCCTCGTCTGGTAATAAGCTCCATTTCCGCGCCTCGGGTCAGCCTCGGGACAGCTGGCCGGCCTTCCCTGTGGCTGCCCCTCCCTGACCCAGCTCCGCCCGCACACCCCGTAGCCTCCTCCAGCGCAGACCGCGTTCCTATCGGAGCTTGTGTGACCCCCACGGCCCGTGAGTCGCTTGGTGTGGGAACAGAAGCAGGTCTCTTATTTGACCACCACTGAAGATAACGTGGCTGTGGCCACAGAAACTGACCCTGCTTGGGAAGAGCAGTCCAGCCCACGGGCTAACTCGTGCGCAGGGCTCTTGGCTGCCCAGCCGGCTCTGCGCCCTGTCCACCATCCCCTGGATGAATCTGTATTTGGCCACAACTTCCAACCCACAGAGACGTCTGGGGGCCCCGGTCTGGACGGACAGTGGTGGTGAGAAGCCAGGGGCACGGGCCACCCACCAGCAGGGTCAGGTCAGCTTCTGGAAGCACGGGCGCCTGTTGGGCTACACGGGGGCTGACCCCAGACGCTTTCACGGGGGGCTGACGGCGGAAGGCCCAGGGACACCAGAGGCCGTCCCCAGAGAGGGTCGCTTAGACTGTAGTGCTTTATTGCAGTTCAGAGCAGCGAACCTGAGCCATCCCAGGATGTGAGCTGAAGCAGACCCCTCACACCTGGACCAGGGAGGCACCTGCGAAGGCAGGCATCTCCTCCTCCTGGCTGCGGGGTTACGGGAGGTAGAGGGAGGAAGCGGGGAGCCACGCCTGGGCCCCCTGATCGCCCCACTCCAGGGGGCCCTGCCCTCCGGCCCTCTCCTCCCTGCAGTTTCTTTGGGATCTATATTTCCTTCTCTATTTACATCTCGTTTATTCTCACTGAGCAAAACAGGAACTATCCTCTAAGTCAGGAAAACTATGTGGCTATATCTGTTTCTGGAAGCTTCTGTTTGTAATCCCATCAGATGGGGACAAAAGGGAACAACCAGTGTGCACCTCTCAAGCGGCGTTTCCTGGGAATCCCTGAGGATGGGCCGGGCTTGGGAAGGGCCCTCACTGCCCAGGCGTCCTGACAGCCCCCCGCATCTGCCCTCTACTGATGGCCCTAACTCACTGTCTCAGAAACAAAGGGCCTACGGGAGGTGGCAGGGCCCGTGGAGGACCTTCCCTCGGGCAGCACGTGTGAATCCAGCAGCCTTTGAGGACTCTGCTTCCCAGGCAGGGACTCACGCCTCAGTACCTGCCTCGGAGGCCCCGGTTCTCACCGCACCGTGGCCTGATTAGGCGCCGCAGCCCCAGAAGCACGGGGTGCAGCCAGAGTGCCTTGGCACGCCAGGCCCGGGGAGGCAGGTGCCCCTCCCTCCCCCCACACTGACTTCTTTAGCTCTCCAAGATCTGGGGTCCTGACGGGAGGAGGCAGGTAAGGCCACGGGGTTCCCTGAGGTTGCTACTTAAAGAAACTCTCTGGGCTCCAGAGGGTGAAGGGAGCACCCGCCAGACGCAGAGAGGCTGGCTGGCCAGCGGATGGTGCTGGCCACTCAGTCAATGTAGTGGTTCCTGCCCAGGTGGGGAGTCTCCATGGACTGTATCACTGGGCCTGCCATCTCCTCCTCAAAAACGATGACCTGGGGAGGGAGAAGGCAGGTGTGATGGCAACCATCATGTGCCAGGGAGTCAGATGAGGGGCCTCAGGGTGCTGCCCTAGGGAAGTCCAGGACTGGAAGGGAAGGGTGTGGGCACCTGAATGGAAGGGGTGGGGCGTGGGGAGGGCACTCAGCTGCCCGGAGGGAGAGCGAGGAGAGGCTGAGACGTCTGCCCTCTCATCTGCCCCAGCCAGCTTTAACAGACTGCCTCACAGCTCCCCAGAAGAAGCCTGAGTGCAGAGGGGTGCCTGATGCCAGGGAGGGAGAGGGGGAGCAGGGCTGGGCCAGGCAGACGGAGCTTCCTCTCCAGGGGTTTTCCCCAAACACCAGCCCCGAAGAACAGCCCCGTTTAGGAAGCCCTCGCCGCCTGGGGGAACGGCTGCCCCGCCCACCTGGAGGCAGAGCCTGCAGGGGTCCCCCGCTTCTGAAGGGGTGCCAGGGCCCTGGGAGCGGCGGGCCGGCGGCGGGCTCGCCCCTACCTGGTTGGCTCCTCTGTTCAGCCAGACGCCGGGGAGGTAGAGGGTCTCCTGGGGCCCGACGTCCCAGTAGCGCCCCAGGTTCTGCCCGTTGACGAGCACGGCTCCCTTCTTCCAGCCCTTCAGGCAGAGCGCGGGGTTGAAATGAGGGGCGCGAGGGCAGGGGCGAGGGCCCTCCCCGTGGCTGCCCCGGCCCTGAGGCGGCCGCGCTGCCGGGCAGCAGGGTCAGAGGGCGGTTGCTCCCACGCCCACCCGAGGGAGGCCCAGGGCCCTGCCGAGCGGCCCGTGGACAGAGGGCTACCGGCCCGCACGGCTGTGGGGCCAGAGTCCCCCAGGGGCACCCAGAAGGCGCAGGCAGGCCAGGGGGACCCACTCACCTCCAGCTTCAGAAAGGTGTCCGAGGGGGAAGGGCCGGCCGACAAGATCCCCGAGAAGAAAGCCGGGAAGCTGGGCTCCTCTGGGACAGAGCTCCAGTTGTTGGCGCCGAGCCTGCGGGCGAAATGGGGGTGCGCACACACCCTCAGATCTGGTCCCGGCCACCCGGCCTCCTCCAGTCCCTTCCGCCGCTGTACCAGGCCCGGGGACGCAGCGGGGTGGTGTGACGGAAACACACCGCGCTGGGCCCACGCGCTCCTGGGCCTGCGCTGCCCCGACCTTGGGCCGGGCTTTGGCTCTCTAGGTCCGTTCATGCACCTGGAGGAGGAAGAGGCCGGAGCACGGCACGGGCCTTCCTAGCGCGTGGTGACCACAGCTACGTGTCCACCTGCTCTGGCACAGGGCAGCCACCCACCTCTCAAAGAAGCTCCTTTTCATATCCAGACTGTAGATCCTGAAGTTTTTCAGGGGCACACCATCCAGATAGAGGTTTCCAATGAGACCTGCCAGGAGGAGGCAAGGGGGCGTGAGCCAGGCCACAGGCCGTGGGGCGCTGACCCGGCGGTGGCCAGGGGCAGGCGTGGGAAGGTTCTGGAGAGCCCGAGTGAGATTTCTCCTGGAGTGCATACTGCTTAAGGAGCTCGTCAGCTGGCATCGAACCTCCAGCAGCCCCTGAGGTGGAATGAGGCCCACTGAGCCGCCAGGCCCAGGGACCTGACGAGGAGAGGAAAGCGGCCGAGGGCAAGGACGGTGCCGAGGTGGCCAGAGCAGGCTTCTGGTCTTGTTCCCAGGAGAGGCGGCAGGAGTGCCCCTTGGGGGGCTGACAATTCCAAAACCAAAGAGAATGCGGAAAAAGAGGGGGAACAGAGGTCACAGAGATGTGGCGTTCAGGCCCAAGACTGAATAAATCGCCTGGAGATCTCCAGCAGGACCGAGGATCAAAGACATCTTCAGAAAGTGTGTAAATTGTGAGCAGATGGCAATGTTACCTGGGGATCCAACTCTGAAGAGCTGAGCACACGTGAACTTAATTGGTGCCTCTGGGCACAGGTTGGCTCTGGGTCCCAGAATAGCCCCCTGCATCATCCTGATCAAGATGACTGTCCTGGGCTACGGAGACACCCAGG
Source organism: Dasypus novemcinctus (assembly GCF_030445035.2). Classification (NCBI taxonomy): domain Eukaryota; kingdom Metazoa; phylum Chordata; class Mammalia; order Cingulata; family Dasypodidae; genus Dasypus; species Dasypus novemcinctus. The sequence continues at coordinate 44,810,871 of NC_080699.1, read as the reverse complement.
TCCCACGGTCGTGGCAGGTGGCTCTGGAGCTTAGTGCCTCGTCAGTAGGTCCTACTTTGGAATTTGTGCTCCTGAGTGTGATGGAGTTGAACTCAGATGTGACCTTTCTACACAGCCTCTTCTGACACTTTTACTGAACCTGTGGTTGGCACTGGGGTTGGTGTATGCTCAGGAGACTTGAATCTCTGAACTGACCATGTGCCAGCTGGGCCCTGAGCCTCAGCAGAGCTGCAACACCTACTCTCTGGTTCATTGGACTTACCCAGGCCAGCTAACAGGGAGGTGAGGATGGTCAACCACCACACCAGGGAACTGAGAGAGTCTACAGCTGCAAACAGGAGAATCCCATCCATCAGCCATGTGGGATCTAAGCCCCCTCTCGAATTAGAGGTGGAGTGGACATCACCATCCCAGGGTCCAGAGGATGGAGGAATAAAATGTGGATTAGAGTGGACTTACTGGTATTCTACTGTAGAACTATTGTGACTCTAGCAATGGAATAAATTGTATCACTGATGTGGAGACAGTGGCCACAGGAGTTGCTGAGGGCAGAGAGAGGATAAAAGAGATATGATGTGGGCCACTTTAGGGACTTGGAGTTGTCCTGAATGATATTGCAGAGACAGATGCAGGACATTATATATCCTGCCATAACCCACGGATTCTACTAGGGGAGAGTGTAAACTACTATGGAAACCATTATCCATGTGGTGCAGCAGTGCTCCAAAATGTATTCATCAAATGCAATGAATGAGCCACAATGATGAAAGAGGTTGTTGATGTGGGAGAAGTGGTGATGGGGGAATGAGGAGTGGGGTATATGGGAACCTCTTATTTTTTTAATGTAACATTTTGTGTGTTCTATGTATCTTTAAAAAAAAAAAAGACAATTTAAAAAATTTGCTAAAAAAAAAAAAAAAGATGACTGTCTTGCTCAGGCAGGTGCTGACATGCCAGGGCAAAAATGTAGGCAGGCTTCACAGGGCCTGAAGACTCTTTAATTGTAGGTGAAGTGTGGGATGTCTGCATTGCTGGACAAGAGGTCCATGACCTATAAGACAGTGAACGGTGGTCCAGAAGGTGAGAACTCCATAGTCAAGACCACAGCACACCTCGACCAAGGACCGGGGAACCAAACCTTGGTGGGGCTCCTTCCACCACCAGGAGAGCAGAGGAACTGGAGCAGGGCCTAGAGAGGGAGTTCCCTGGGGGAGGAGCTGGTGACTCAGAGTAAGACTAGGAAACTGCTCGGGAGGAGGGAAGGTGAGCATGGCTAGTGCTGGAAGGAGCGAGGAGGGCCTCAGGGCAAGTCAAGGTCCCCAGGATGCAAGAGCCACCAATCGCGGCATTGTACTGCCTCCCTAGCAGATGGCCAAATGATGCTGTCAAGTCTCCTCTTGGACTTTGCTGGAAATTTTACAAAGAAATAAATACATTTTCCTTCAAAAAGGGCAATTCCAAGAAGCAATTGGGAGGCCACTTGGTCTTCCTTTACCACGGGCCTCCATCACCTTCCTCCATGGGCCTCCATCACCTTCCTCAATCCACAGGCCTCCATCACCTTCTTCACTCCATGGGCTTCCATCACCTTCCTCACTTCATGGGCCTCCATCACCTTCCTCACTCCATCGGCCTCCATCACCTTCCTCACTCCATGGACCTCTATAACCTTCCTCACTCCATGGGCCTCCATCACCTTCCTCACTCCATGGGCCTCCATCACCTTCCTCACTCCATGGCCCTCCAAGATCCTCTCCCTCCATGGATTCCATGACTCCCTCACTCCATGGGCCACCATGACCCTCTTACTCAATGGGCCACTGTGACCCTCCAACTCCATGGGCCTCTGTGTGCTCCTCCCTCCATGAGCCTCCATGACCCCCCTTCTCCATGGGCTTCCATGTCCTGCTGCTCATGCTGACGTAGAGAAAGGAAAGCTGAGCCCTGGCTGGCTTCTCTTGGCATGTGCTTTGACCCACCTTTGCGCTGGCCATCGATATTTTTCCCGTAGTTAACTCGCCCACGATTCTCCACCAAGATCCTCAGTATGGTGTAACCCTGCCAGAAACACAGCAGCTCATGGTGACAACCTGATTAGCTGCCCTAAGGTCACAAGTGCACTCAGGGCTTCTCTGTAGATCCCTCATTCCTCCTTGAGCTCTAAAAACAGGAGTGGACATGTCCCTGTTGCGCAGAGAGCTACCATCTGCCCCTCTCCTCACTCTGCAGTGCCTGTCTGGGTCGTCCTCCTTGATTCCCACCACCTGGCTCAGAAGGCAGCAGCTGCTGGCCATCCCCAGCTCCCAGGCAACCAACCTGGATCAAGGGGATAGCAATCTTGTCGCTGTCATAGTCCAAGAATCCTACAGAAACTGTGTTCACAAACACCTGCCAAAAAGCACAGGAAGCACCCGTGAGTCAGTAGGAGGGGAGGGAAAAGCACAGGGGTTTCTACTAAGCCAAGGAAGAGGTAACCCCTGCATGTGCATGCTCTGAGCAGGGCTGAATGCCATGATGATGGCTCAGTCGCTACAAGCCATGTTGTACAATGGTTAACAGTGGGGTGTGCAGGCTCCCCCCACTGGGATTCGCAGGGAGAGTTGGGGGACTTCGGCTGAATTAAGCACAGGCACTCCTACCTGTCCCCGGTCGCACACCCGACCACTGAGGATGCCAGAGACAGTGATGGTGGTCTCATAGAGGGTGTACCCGAAGGCCTGTCCATTCCCGTTGTTCACTGGCAGGTTCTCCATGTTGACTGGACTTGCAGACGTGATTGGCTAGATGTGAACAGGCAAGGGGAAAGGTAGGGGGCATGCAGAGACGCAAGCCAGGACGCAGATGTGAGCCCCTAGTGAGAGAGGGCTGGAGGCAGGTCCCCACCGGTCGGGGCCACAGGTGGGGGATAAGGGTGGTGCGGGGTGGTGGGTGGGGTTCGGGGATACTAACATTTTTCTTCGTTTTGACTCAGTCCATATTTCATAAACCTATGGGCTTCGTGGGAGTGGCCAATCCAGCCAACTGACCATCTAAGTTCCAGAATTCTGATTTTGACTTCTCATTACACTCAATCTACAGATCAACAGATCACAGGGATAAGTGGACACTAAAAGGGGACAGAAATAATAAATAGAGCAGAATAAATCTCTGCAACCTGGTGGAGTTTTAACTTTTCTCAGCCGCTGTCTCTTCTGCATCCCAGCAGCCCTCTGAGCGAGCATTCTGCCTCCAGCTGCAGGTGCGTTCTGCCCCTCACCCTCCTCATCCGCCCTGGACCAGGGAGGCCCAGCCGCTGAGGCTGGAGAAGGGGAATGCCTGCTCTGTCACTCAGCTTTCCTCCAACTTTTAAATTTTCCCTCCCACTTCATACTCTTGCATGAGTTTGTTCTTCCCTGAGCGCTAAAGCTGGAGAATGGATTTCACAGCTACCACGAGCGGGGTCCAGTACAGCAATCCTGCCTGGGGAGTTTCTTGCTCCCCGCCAGTGACCTCCCCCCACCCCCCACGCCCTGCAGTCCTCACCTCGCCCATATACTTCAGGGCATCCCACAGGGACAGGTAGAAACTGGGCATCACAGGCTCGTATGTGGTCTTCGGAAGAAGGCCAGGTGGGGGAGGCAGGGGGACACCTGTGATACAAAGAGACCAAAAGACCAAAAGCGATCACCTCTCCTCTGGCCTGCCCAGTCCCGGCTCCTCTCCGCGGGCTCAACGTGCTCTTGTATACAAGGGCAAGAGGGGGAAGCAGGTCCGTTCTCGGGACACGTCTAGGCCACCCCAGGGGAGTGGGGGAGTAAGAGGGAGGCTTGCTCATAGCCCCGGAGTCCCAACACCTGTGGCATGCAGAGGCGATGCTGGCAGGACATGATCTCTGATGGACACGCGTGGTCCTTCAAGAGTGCATGTCCTTGTCTAGAACCTCTAGGTGAGCTGCACGCGGACGAACGAGGGCTGAGATGAGGACATGTCTCTTCGGGGGTCCCACAGGACCGAGGGCCCATGCGGGTGCTTGCGCCTGCTGCTGGCTGGGTACCTGAGAGGGAGCTGAAGAACTCTCGGAGTTTGAAGTACTTGGCTGTGTAATCCCCGGCCTCTGTCAGCACAGCATCATAGTCTGCAAGACACCCGGGACCTGTCACTCATGGTGACAGGGAAGCAGAAAGGACAGGCACAGACAGGTGGGGCAGCAGCAGGGGCTTCGTCCCAGCAGTTCTGGAGACAAAACACTTTTGGTCTGAGCAATGCTGTTGGTACGGAGGAAAGGCTGCCTCTGCCCATGACCCCGGCATGCCTCCATTTCCAGCTGAGGGGGCATAAAATGGGGCACCCTTCCTGCCTTCTGGGGACTCCCACTCTAACGCGGGCAGGGGCCACACTCTCACCATCACCGGGGCCGGGAGCGCGGAAAGGCCACCCCTGGTGGTCTGCCAGACACCTCGACTGCCGTGAGGCTCTGGCTGCTCTGGAGTTACGACCAAACTCCACCCTTCAAACCAACCCTCCCTGGCGGCCGTCCACGCGACCCCGAGGAGACCCTCTGAAAGTTGGGGCGAGCCAGGGGGGGCCCACCTCGGGGAGTACTTGCCATAGCTGGTGACGTCAGACATATACCCATCGAAATCCATGGCTCCGTTGATGAAGCCGAAGTTAGTGCCTCCGTGGAACATGTAGAGGTTGATGGAGGAGCCACCACGGACGATGGCTGACACGGTTTTCAAAACCTCTGCAGAAGGAGGGACGGGGCAGTTTGGGACGAGCCGGAAGGCCGCTTGCCTCTCTTGGCCTGCCCTTCTCCACCCGTCCAGCACCCTTCTCAGCTGCCACTCTCACTTAGTGCAAGACAAAAAACAGGACTCACCATTTGAGCTATTAACTAACCACCTCCCAACCCTACCTTTATCAGAAAATGAGCTTATTTCATGAAAAGATATCAGAAGGAGAAACATAAATGGCTAATAAATATACACAACCTAAAACCTCAAATCAAAAACATGCAAACTAAACCATGATCTCTTAGACCCGCAAATACTGAAAATAATTCTAGTATTTAAAGTTGAAGTGTTGATGAATCTCGTTCAATGTGGGTGAGTGAAAACTGCTACAGTTTAGGAAACCTATTGAAATTGTATTGGTCAAGCAATTCTATTTCTGGGAACTTATTATAGAGAAATAATGAAATAATATGATATGCAAAAATGGATGTTCAAGGGTGAGCACTGAAAGGGTGTGGTTAACAACTACAAAAATAAACACGCTGCAAAGACCCATGTGTTCATCAATAAGAGACTAAAGGAGCTCAGTCATCAGGTCGACAGAGGTCTGTGCATTCTTTAAAACGATGATGCAAATCTTTATTTACTGGTAGTACACTACATTTAATAGTATATTACTAGCTATCTGTAATATGGCCTTAGCTGATACCAGCAGGTTTAGACCCCATTTGTATACAAATCAGCCCTCTCTCTCGATAAGTGAGGTGCTGGAGATGTTCTCTCTGGCTTTTGGATTCTTTTCTTTACTTCTTTATACTTCCTCTGTATTTTATGAATGTTTGCAATAGGTATGTATTACTTTTCCTAATCAGAAAGAAAAAAAAAAAAAACATAATAAAGCAATATTGAAAGTCCTGCCATTTGCTTCAGGTGTCAATACAAGTGGCTTTCAAATGTCAAGAGCTGCCTCTTGCACACCAGTAACTACAGAAGCCTTGTGCTCTGTCCCTAATTTCCACCAATTAGCTGGGTATTTGAAACATTCCTACTCTGCAGGGCAATCTGCACCCTGATGTAAGGAGCCACAACACTCACCAGAAGAATCCAAGATATGGTGCGGGCCTCCCCAGGAGTCAAACCACCCCGTCCAGTACTCCATCACCATCTTGGGCTGAACGCCCTGGGCACAGCAAAACAAGAGGTTAATGGACAGGCTGACCACAGGAAAAGATGGGAGCCCTTCCTGGGCGGGCGGCAGGGGAGGGGAGAATCCCAGGACCCCATCCTCCCAACTCTGCCCTGACTATAGACCCCTGCCTTCGAGGCCATCCAAGGTGGAACACAGGTGAGGGCCAGATGCCTTCACACCCACAGGCCATGAGGTATGGCCTCCAAGCCTGCAGGTGTGAAGGTGGAGGAAGCCCCCAGCGTGGAGGAGTGGACCCTGATGGGTTAATGTGGTTTAAATGTGCATGCGGAGCCAGCAGGGAAACACTGGTGTCTGTTCAATTTACATCTTCCTTAGACTCCATCTTCAGCTGTAGAAGCCTCCTCCAAGCTTTCCCTGTCCTCTTGTTGGATGCAGGGTGACTCCGTATCTGAGGGATATGCTGTGGCCATGGGTCCCTCAGCTGCTGCTTCCCTTTAGCTGGGAAAGCCAGAAGGCTGGGAATTCAGTGCATCCCTCTTCAAGGTCTAGCTTTGTTTAAACAAGTTGTGCAAACCTGGGGCAGGAGAGAGCGCCTTACATTACAGCCACTTGGAGTGCAGGCTTTGCAGCCAGTGTGTCTGGATTTGCACCGGGCTGGGGCACTTAACGTATCTTAAAATATTTCCGAATACGACTGACTTTGGGACATGACTGCACCGAGTAGGCAAGACTCCATCGCCCAGAGCACATTCCACTCGGCCCTGATTCCATGAAGCTCCTGGTGGGAGGTGCGAGGACCAGTGCTCCAGGAAGGACTTCAGGTACTCAGTGACGATGGGCTGGACCTTCTGTCTGTGATGCCCTTATACTCAGAGGGCCATGCAGATGGAACAAAACCCAGGCAAGTGGGCCCAGGTGGCAGGGCAGGTGATGATCCAGTTAGCAGGTGGTACCAGTCACCCACATAAAGGCCAGAGTAGTTACAGGAATTTTTAGGAAAACAGGTTGTTTGATGTCCTTCTCAAGCTGTCTCCACCCCAGGAAGGGGACAAGCTGTACACTTAAAAGTGGCTGAAAGGGATCATTAGGTTCTCAGCCCCACATCTCAGTAGACTCCAGGCCAGGACAGGGTTCCACGGCTTGAGGCACAAGGGCCAAGGGCAGGGGGTGCCCCCAGGGCCCAGGTGACCGCACTCCATGGTCGAGGGGCAGCTCCGAGATCAGCCAACCACGCCAGCCTCCCCTGTCCACTACTCCCCGGGCGTGCTCTCGGGCAAGGTGCTTCACCGGCTCTAAGTGTGAAATGGCAATATCTGCATGCAGCTCCTGTGGTCACTGGCGGGGTTAGACGAGGTAATGTACTTCAAGCACTCCGCACGCAGATCCCGGCACGCAGGAAGTGTTCAAACCCAGCAACACCCGAATCATACCACGTCGTTACCGACGAGCACCGCGTACTGGATATTCCAAAGCTAAGCAGAGCTGGCATCCGTGCGTTCGAGGGAGCCCGTGAATAACAAGGAGGCATCCACGTCTCCTTTGGAAAACTGTCATGCCTGAGAAAGCTTTGAGATGAGGGCATGAGGTGTTTCAGCAGAGTCACTCTGTCAACAGGACGGCGTGGCCTGGAACGGCTCAGGAGCGGCTGCTTCTCCAAGGAGAAAGGGGAACTTGTCAGCAACAAGCCCCGTCTCATCTCAGCTACCGGCCTAAGTGCTTTCCAAATACCACCTCGTTACGTCCTCGCAGGAAGCGATGCCTGTGTACCACCATGCCCATTACTGAGGAGGAAAGAGGCTCAGTTAAGCCAGCTGCCCAAGGTCTGGCCAGGGCGAGGCAGAGCGGGCGGGAGGCTCGCAGCAGCCTCCGCACCTCTTGGACGGCATCGTTCACAATTCTGCTTAGTTATTTGTGCAAGTACTTGTTTCGCATTTCTCTTTCCAAGTAGGTGATCAGGCCATCGTCTTATTCACCCCAGTGTAACAGGACCAAGTCCGTTCCGGCATCGAGCAGGCCCCGGTGAACGTTGGAGGGGAAGGAAAGCACAGGGAGGGTGGAAGGAAGCTACTCATCCTGGGTGAAGCCAGGCAGGCATGGAGCGCCCTGCTTCCACCTCCTCCCTAAAGCCTTCCCTGCCCATTCTGGCTGTCCATCCGGATTCCAGCAGCAGCTGCAGCCTGTGCTCCTGCGTCCCTCGCCCTCCACTGGGTGGCACTGGAATGGGCCACAACCTCTGCCCTAAAATGGCAGTCTGGAATGGAGCCGAGAGCGTGTGGCTGACACAGACGTCCCAGTGGTGCCACCTGGGGCTGGGTGGTGGTGGTCTGGGTGTTTACCCCTCAAGGAGGTGGCATGAAGACGGGCTGTGGATGGACTCAGGGGGGACTGCAGGTGCCTTGGCCCAGGCCACACCTGTCTCCTCAGGAGGAAAGAAACAATCCAAAGAAGCTTCAACCGCAAGTCCCATCAATCCAATGGATGCTGACATACAGCCAGAAGATACGTCCTCTCCTTCCGTCTTCCTGATGACAGTGATCTTTCTTGCTCCTGAATGAGCCGTCTGGATTAGTTGAGTCCACAAGCCCATTTGGAGCCCTTTGGAGTATGCCATCCTTGGGCTTTCAAAAAGGTGCCCCCTTTTCAGGAGGCAGGTACCGCCTGCACAGCCGCCCCTCGAAGCTCTTCTGAGCTGCTGCCCTTGCCGGGGTCCGGCACATGGGCACAGGGCACAGGACAGGAGCTGAGTACCAGAGGCTGGCTGTGAGCCGATGGCTGCGGGACCCAGAAATCCCTCCCACCATCCTTGGGACCCCTGACACGGCTAAGGGTGTTCCCAAGCACAGCGGCCTTCCTGACCAACAGGCTCAGTTTCACTTGTTAAGAACTCTTGCTCTTGTGTTGAGCAAGGCGGGCAGTTTCCAGTTTCCTCTGGGTTCAACTCACCTGGGCTCCCAGGAGAACATCAGTCAGGAACAGTATCTCCTTTTGCGACTGTAAGTTGATCGTGGCCAGCACTGGGAAGGGGAAGGAGAAACAAAATACTATCTCAAAGCCAGGACGAGCCTGTTCTCTATCCACCAGCATAATGAATCAAGTAGCCTCCCATCTCCAACTGCACGTGACACCTCAAGGTCAGCAGATTTATCACATGCTCGTGGAGATCCCACCACGCAGCTCGGACCCCACAGTGCAGTCGTTCGCTGAGACCTCGAAGCACTGCCGTTTTTATAACATGCGTGCATTTCTGTTTGTGGACTGAACACGTGCACGGAACTTGAAGGGCTTGGCTGTCTTGGTCTACCCAGCTTGAGAACCTGACCACTAAGCTCCTCGCCTGCTTGCTCTTTGTGCTGACAGTTGACGCACAGCCCACCAGCCTTGGCCTGAGCTCCAGGGGGCCCAGGGGTATCGGCGGCAGATGGAGCCAGCTCAGCCACCCTGACACTCCCATAGCGTCATGTGATGAGCAGTGACAGGATACAAACAATAGCCGAGGCTACTGAGGTGAAAAAGCTCACCTCCGGCCACATACCCAGTGAAGAGCACAGCAGCGGTGCCAACCCAGCGCACGTGACCCAAGCCCACTGTCCTGCGGTGGTACAGTCCCCTGGCCACCAGCCGATGGTGGTGCCCCTGCGCCCAGACATCGACACACCTGCAGTCCTATCGGAAACTAGTCGGGCAGAATCCTCGCACGTCAACAGGGTTCCTACGCCCGGCTGAAAAGTGCCTCCTGTCCCACCTGGCACCCCACTAAGAGAAAAGTAAAGAGCACAAAGGTACAAAGCCCTGGGGGCCGAGAACTGGAGTTGGGACACGAGCGGAGAGGAGATTTCAAGATAATCTTGGCAGACTGAGCAAGGGCGAAGGGTGGAAAACGACTCAGGAGAACGGAAGAAGTTGCAGCCAACCCCCCATTTTCACCCAAACCTTGCCCCCACCTGCGACTCCCACTAAGGAGGACACTGGGTGTCCAGGTGGCCAGGCTCAGCCTCACACACACCCCAGGCCTCTGCCTCATGCACCCCCTGTTCTCTGGGGAACCCAGGCACAGCAGAGTGTGGGAAGGAGCCGTGGGAGGAAGAACTAGAGGGGAGCCTGGGTGTTCTGAAGAGTGGGACCATGTCTCTGCTGCCTGCCCCAGAGCACCTGCAGCCAGACCAAGGCCCTTCTCTGGAGAAGCTCGCACTGTGAAGGACGAGATCTCCAAACACCTCCGTGAGGAGCCCGCACTGAAGCAGCCCCCACCAATATGTGGCTCCCGCACTGAAGCAGCCCCCCACCACGTGGCTCCCTCACTGAAGCAGCCCCCCACCAATATGTGGCTCCCTCACTGAAGCAGCCCCCCACCACATGGCTCCCTCACTGAAGCAGCCCCCCCACCACGTGGCGCCCTCAATGAAGCAGCCCACCCTACCACGTGGCGCCCTCAATGAAGCAGCCCACCCTACCACGTGGCTCCCACACTGAAGCAGCCCCCCATCACGTGGCTCCCTCACTGAAGCAGCCCCCCACCAATATGTGGCTCCCGCACTGAAGCAGCCCCCCACCAATATGTGGCTCCCTCACTGAAGCAGCCCACCCCACCACGTGGCTCCCGCACTGAAGCAGCCCCCCACCATGTGGCGCCCTCACTGAAGCAGCCCACCCCACCACGTGGCGCCCTCACTGAAGCAGCCCACCCCACTACGTGGCGCCCTCACAGAAGCAGCCCCCCACCACGTGGCGCCCTCACGGAAGCAGCCCCCACCACGTGGCTCCCTCACTGAAGCAGTCCCTACCACGTGGCTCCCTCACTGAAGCAGCCCCCACCACGTGGCGCCCTCACTGAAGCAGCCCACCCCACCACGTGGCTCCCTCACTGAAGCAGCCCACCCCACCAAGTGGCGCCCTCACTGAAGCAGCCCACCGCGGCCAGTCACTGCCCTGAGAAGCACAACATACCTTCTCCTCATGCACAAAGCGCCCAAATAGCTCTTTTGCCCCTTTCTTAAACATGGCTGCTCAGTCAAGAGTCAGATAATTGAGAAAACTCTCCTCACACTGAAGACTGAACACACAAGGCAAAGAGAGCAAAAAGAACCAATGGAAGAAGCAAAATGTTAAAAAAAAAAAAAAAAAGTGAAATATACTGAGAGAGATGTGAGCAGATCATATCCATTAAAGCATGCTATGAGAAAAGAAATATATTCAAGATTTACTAGTATGCTCTATGATCCGAGAAATAACAGAAGGATTGGAAGATAAAGTTGAGGCAACCGTCCAGAAAGAAGAACTAAAGGGCAAAGAGAAAGTAGAGAAGATAAATCCATATGAAAGTCCAGGAGATAGCAGGAATGACCCAAGGGCCGGAGAAGAGGAGGGGACACGCGACTAGAGACAGCGACAGAATCGCCTGCTGAGGGTGGAAACAGCGCTTCCAATTCAAAGGGAAGAGGCCTCACATCAGAAAATCAAGGATGAAAAGGAAATTCCCAAAGCTTCTAGAAACAGGAGAGAGGGAGGAAAATAAAAGCAGTGTTCTAAAAGGACCAGGAATCAGAATGTCATTGTACTTCAGCACCAAGAGTGGACCGCAGAAATAGACCCATGCCTTGGAAATTCCAGGAAATAGGGATTCACCCAGTCGCGGAGGCCGCCCGGGGAGGGCGCTGAGGACCCATGCAGGTCAGAGACAAGGGAATTAAGACAGCCCACCTGACGCGCAGGCAGTGGAGAGCACCAGCAGTAGGCGTCTGGCAGATCCCTAATAAAGTGTTCATTTTTAAGAGAAAAGAAAGATAGAAAGCGGAGGGACAGCAGGAGAAAAGAGAAAAATTGAAAAGAAAACCAAATGGGATCCTCCACTGACAGCTAAGCACCCTGAAAAGGAGTCGATCAGGAACTCCAGGATTCACACATACCGTGCGGCGCAACCCTGATACAGTCCTTGGCCCAGCAGTGAACAATACTTACAAATCAATAATTCAAGCACTGCCTACGATTTCAATCAAAACCGAAACAGAGGGAGGGAGCGGTGGGGGCGGCAAAGGAAAGCGAGGGCCTCAGCTGGGGTAATGAGAAAGCAGCAGAGAATTTTAAATGAATAAATACAGAGCACTGTGAGCTTATCATTCAGAAACGTGAAGGAAAATGCCAGAAGAAAAACGTGAACAAGCACACCAGGGTAGTTTCTGGGGTGTGGGGCCAGGGGACGGGGCAACGCTCTACTTCCTTACAAGGTTTTTCTATTATTTTTTTATTTTATTCTTTTTTTAAAGATACATAGATCGCACAAAATATTACATTAAAAAGCATAAGCGGTTCCCGATGCCCCCTCCCCACACGCCCACCCCTCCCACATGGACTTGTTGCATGGGTGGGGCACAGTCACGCGTTTGCTGGGTGCGCTCGGAGCACTGCCGCACAGCGCGGATTAGAGCTCATGTTGTAGGTCACACTCTGGTATTTCCAGATCCCAGCACTGGAATGTATTTCTCTCCAGGGTGCTGGGGCTGGGGGCCGCAGGAGGGAAGGAGGGAGACTGCACCTGCGCGGCCTGGAGGCGCCGCCTGGACGCAGCCGGGTCCGGGTCCGCTGAGTGGCCGGGGGAGCGCAGGCGGGAGGCCGCGCCCCGTGTGCACGCGGTGGCCCCGCCGTCTCCCGCGCGGGCCTGGGGGCGGGTCTCTCGCCAGCTCTCTCCGTGGTACCACCAGCCGCCCCCCCCCCCCCCACCGCAGCGCTCCGGGAGGTCGCGGCACCAGGCCCCATCTCCCCCGCTCCGTCTCGGGCGGCCCAAGCAGGCGAGACCCGCGCCCCTGGCGCAGCAGCTCAGCCAGGCAGGGAACAAACCCCCCCCCACCGGCAAAGCCACGCCCGCAGGGCACACAGCCGCACAGGACGCGGCCAAAGGCACCAGATGCTCTGAAGGAAACTGGAGCAGAGAAGGGCTGCGTGGGTGGGGAGGAGTCCATTCTAAAGAAGCCTCACGCAGGTGACCTTAGAGAAAGGACGGGGAGGACAGGAGGGGACAACCCAGGCGGCACCCGGCAGAAGCGCTCTCCTGACGCCGGTGAGAGGCGCAGGGTGTCTGTGTGCCCCAGGAGCGGCAGGAGGCGGGGCTGAGGGCAGAGTGGGCTAGGGAGGCAGAGGGCACTGGTGGGCTCGCCACCCTCAGAACTGGGGCTCGCAATGGGAGCCAGGGGACCCCAGTTACACTTCAAAAGGGACACACGCTGCACTACCCAGAAGAAGCTGTAGGGAAGGAACCGTGAGGACAAGGGAGGGCAGTTAAAAAGCTACTGCAATAACACAAGTGAGAAATGATGGGAAGAGCTGAAGTGGTAAAACACTCAAGTTCAGATATATTTTGAGGATGAAGCCCACAGGATCTGCCAAGGGACAGTGTGTCAGGTGTCGAAGAAAGAGGCATAAAGAGTGATGGTGAGTCGTGTCCCACACTAGGGGAGCAAACTTGTAACTCCTACCCTCTGGTTTACTGGACTTACCCTGGCCAGCTGACAGGGAAGTGAAGAGGGTCAACCACCACACCAGGGAGCCAATAGTGCCTATAACTGCAAGCAGGAGAACTGCATCCATCATCCATGTGGGATCTAAGCCCCCTCTCGATATAGAGGGGGAGTGGACATCACCATCCCAGGGTGCACAGGATGCAGGAATAGAGTGTGGATTAGAGTGAACTTACTGATACACTATGCTGGAACTATTGTGATTAGTAATGAAAGAAATTATAGCATGGATGTGGAGAAAGTGGCCACGGTGCCTGCTGAGGGTAGGGAGAGGGAAGAAGAGATGTGATGTGGGGGCATTTTCAGGACTTGGAGTTGTCCTGGGTGGTACTACAGGTACAGATGCTGGACATTGTATGTCCTGCCATGGCCCACTGGATGGACTGGAGGAGAGTGTAAACTACAATGTAAACTATTATCCATGTGGTGCAGCAGTGCTCCAAAATGTATTCACCAAATGCAGTGAATGTGCCACGATGATGAAAGAGGTTGTTGATGTGGGAGGAGTGGGGTGAGGGGGGTGGGGGGCATATGGGGACCTCATGTTTTTTTAATGTAATATTAAAAAAAAAATAGAGAAAAAAAAAGAGTGAAGGTGAGAGCAGGGCTCCGAGGACTCTGGAGACACCCGGACGCTATAGGCAGGGCTGACAGCTCAGGATTTGGACCCTGCCAGTGGGCCCTACTTCAGAATTTATGCTCCCCATGGTGACAGGGTTGGACTCAGCTGTGGTTTCCCTATATGTGGCTCTTCTGTCCTTCTATTTGAACCTGTAATTAGTACTAGAGTTGGTAGGTGTACCTCCAAGAACAAATCCTTGGGCTGTCTGTGTGCCAGCTGGGCCCCAAATCTCATCAGAGTTGCAACACCTACTCTCCAGGTCATTGATCTCACCCAGGACAATTAACAAGGAGGTAATGATGGACAACCACCATACCAAGGAACTAAGAGAGCCTACAACTGCAAGCAAAAGAGTCCGATCCACCAACCTTATGGGATCACAGCCACCTCTCAATTAGAGATGGAATGGACATCACCATCCCAGGATCCTCAGAATCGGGGAATGAACTATGTACTAAAGTAGACTTCCCGGTGTTCTACTGTAGACTTATTGTGATTCTAGCAATGGAAGGAATTTTATCATTGATATGGAGGCAGTGGCCCCTGGAAGTTCTGAGGGAAGGGAGAGGGAAAACAGGTGTAATACAGGAGCATTTTGGGGACTTGGGAATTGTCCTGAATGACATTGCAATGACAGATATATATATATCTGCCATAACCTACAGAATTGGGTGGAAGAGAGTGTAAACTACAATGTAAACTATAATCCATGCTTAGTGGCAATGCTCCAAAATGTGTTCATCAAGTGCAATGAATGTACCACATTAAGGAGGAATGTTGTTGTTCATGTGGAAAAATGTGGGAGGTATGGAGAGTGGGGCATATGGGAATCCCCCTATATATTATATAACATTTATGTAAGCTAAGGATCTTAAAAAAAATAAAATAGGTGTAATATGGTGGCATTTTGGGGACACTGGAATTGCCCTGACTGATGGTGCACTGATGCATACAGGCCATTATATATCTTGTCATAACTTACAAAAATGTGTGGGACAGAGTTTAAACTATAAACTATAATCCACACTTTGTGGCAGTGCTCCAATAGGTGCTCATTAAGTATAACAAATGTACCACACTAATGAAGGATGTTGTTAATGGGGGAAAGTATGGGAGGGGTAGAGAGTGGGGTACATGGGAATCCCCAACATTTTTCACATAACGTTTAGGTAATCTAAGTATCTTTTAAAAAGTAAAAAATTTTTAAAAAAGAGTGCTGGTGAGGGTGACGTCATCAACATGATGTCCCCTGGAAAAGCCTCACCCCAGAACAACTGATTAAAGGACCAATTCCACGTGCTTGGAAGCCTGGATGGTGACAGAGAACGGAGAAGGTCTCCACAAATGCTGAGTCAAACAAAAAGAAAGAAAGAAACAGGTAGGAGATTTCTGTCCGGTTCTCGCCAGCCCAGGGCCCTCTCCTCGCTCAGCTCCATGCAGTTTAGGAGTCCCCAGACGCAGCATGGCCTGGGGCGTCGCGGGCACAGATGGCTGACCCACGCACGGCAGCGAGCGAGAACCCCACGTGTACCCAGGCCCGCAGAGACCCAGGGTGGGACACAAGCAGCCGGAGGACCTCCTACAAAAGTGCCCCCAGGGAAAGAGCCCACTGCAAACGTGTTGGCAAGAGATGCACACACTCAGCCAATCTCTGGAAGCTGGGTCCCTAAACGAAAAACTGACATTTCTGGATCGATCCCATCTGGCTCCCTGGGGTGGGACACCCTAATGAGGAAGGAACGGGGGCAGAAAAGCCTGCTAGAAAAAAAAATTGGCGGTTGAACTTCTGCAAGGCAGGATAGACCCCAGAACTGAAGGGTATAATGAAAAGGGGGCACTGAGTGAAGGAGAGAATTGTATTTCCACATCCAAAAGAATGAAAGAAGACCCCTATCTCACACCTTATACAAGAATTAGCTCAAAATGGATCAAAGACCTACATGGAAGAGCTAGGACCATAAAACTCCTAGGATTCGTAGACTTTATACACAAACCTTGAGCAACAAAAGAAAAAACATATAAATGGGAGCTCCTTAACTTAAAAACTGTGCTTCAAAGGACTTTGTCAAGAAGGTGAAAAGGCAGCCTATTCAATGGGAAAAAAATATATGGAAACCACATATAAGAAATGGTTTAATATCCAGAATATATAAAGAAACCCTAAAACCCAATAATAAGACAACCCCATTAAGAAATGGGCAGAAGACTTGAATAGACATTTTTTCAAAGAGGAAGTACAAATGGCTAAAAAGCACGTGAAAAGATGCTCAACATCACTGTTTGGGAAATATAAATCAAAACCACAATGAGATTATTTCTACCTACTGGACTAGCCACTATTAAAAAATGGAAAACTGCAAGTGCTGAGAGGTTGTGGAGAAAGAGGAGCACATATTCATGGTTGGTGGGAATGTAAAATGACACAGCCACTGTGGAAGAAAGTTTGGTGGTTCCTTAAGAAGCTAAGTCTAGAACTGCCATATGTTCTGGCAGTCCCGATTCTAGGTAGATACTCAGAAGAAATGAAAGGAGGGACATGAACGGATGCACTCCATTGTTCATAGTGGCGTTATTCACAATTGCCAAATGATGGAAACAACCCAAGTACCCATCATCTGAAGAATGGGCTATCAAAATGTGGTGTATGCGTAGGACGGACTATTATTCAGCTGTCAGGAGAAATGAAGTCCTGACGCAAGTGACAACACGGATGAATCCTGAGAACGTTATGTTGAGTGAAATAAGCCAGACACAAAAGGACAAACACTGTATGATCTCACAAGTATGAACTAACTGTAAGGAGCAAACACAGGGACTTAATATCTAGAATACAGGCTACCAGGAAGGAGCATGAGGGTGAGAAGGGCCGATGCTTAATTTGTGTAGAGTTTATAAAAAGTTTAACAGTAAATATTTGAAAATGGACAGAGGTGATGGGAAAACATTATTGTTAGGGAAACTGACAACACTGAATTGTGCATGTGATTGCTTCTGGAAAGGGAAATTTAGGGTCGTGAATGTCCCTAGAAGGGAAGAGAGAGGATGAATCGTGGAACAGTATAACACAGTGAACCCTGTTGTGGATGATGCCTGCAAATATTAGTGCGAATATAAGAATGTTCTTCCATGAACTGCAACAAATGGACTTCTATAAGGTGTTAATAATGGGGGGTGTATGGGAAAAAGACAACTAATGCAAATTACTGACTACAGTTAAGAAAAATATTGTAATACTTTTTCATTGATTGTAACAAAAGTACGATACCAAAGCTAAGAGTCAACTGAAAGAGGCCATAATGTGTTGGGTTTTTTTTTCCTTTTTTCTTTTGTATTGGGTTTTTTTTTTAAATATTTGAAGCAATAAAAATGTTCTAAAATTGATTGTGATGATGAATGCACAAGTCTGTGATTTTACTGACAGCCACTGATGGTAATAGGTTGGATATACTGTGTGGTGTGCGAATCTTTAATTAAAAAAATACACTAGAGGCATACGACAGCAGATTTAAGCAGGGAGAAGAAATAATCAGTGACCTGTAAGACAGGACAGTCAAAATCATAGTCAGACTAACAGAGAGAGAAAAGAATAGAAAAATTAGCAGTATCTAAAGGATCTGAGTGCCAGCACAAAGTATGCAAACATATACCTCATGGGTGTTCCTGAAGGAGAAGAGAAGGGGAAAGAGATGGAAAGAATATTTGAGGAAATAATGGCTGAAAATTTCCCAACTCTTAAGAAAGACACAAATATACATGTCCAAGAAGTACAACATACTCCAAACAGAATAAATCCTAATAAACCCACTGCTAGCCACATACCAATCAGAATGTCAAATGCCAAAGATGAAGACACAATTCTGAAAGCAGCAAGAGAAAAGTGATTCATCAATACAAGGGATCTTCAATAAGATTAAGTGCCAATTTCTCATCAGATCCTTGGAGGTGAGAAGGGAGTGGTACCATATATTTAAAGTACTTAAAGAGAAAAATCTTCCAGCTCCAAATTCTTTATCCAGAAAAACTATCCTTCAAAAATGAGGGAGAGTTTAAAATACTCACAGATAAACAGAAACTGAGAGGGTTTGTCACCAAAAGACCTCCCCAAAAAGAATTACTGAAGAGAATTTTTCAGGGTGAAAGTAAAAGACAGGAGAGAGTGGCTTGGAGTAATGTGAAAAAATGAAGATTATCCATAAGGATAAATAAAAGGGCAAATGCAAAATCCAATAAATAGTACTGTATCCTCAACATATAACTCTACTCTTTAATTCCTGTAAAAGCCAGAATACAACTGAACAAGAAAAATACATATTTCCTGGTAATGGACATACAAAATTTAAAGAGGTAATGTGAGACAAAAACAACATAAAGAAGGAAAACAGAGGGATATGGGAATATTGAATGTAAGCTGGTCTCTTTTCAAACAGTATGTTAGAGATGTAGGTTGCATAATATAAACTGCAGGGTAACCAAAAAGAAAGTATTTTAAAAATATGCAGAAGTGTGAACTACAATGTAAACTATGGTTTATGCGGTATGCAGTGTTCCAAGGTGTATTCACCAAATGCAATGAATGTGCCTCACAGATGAAAGGGGATGTTGATGTAGGAGGAGTGGGGGGTATGGGGTGTGGAGTATATGGGAACCTATTATATTTTTTAATATAACATTTTGTGTGATCTATGTATCTTTTTTAAAAAGACAATAATAAAAAATATGCAGAAAGAAAACTAAGAAAGGGATTAGTCAATTATATCACAAAAAAATCAACTATACAGAAAAGGAGGCTGTGATAAAGGGGAAAAAAAGACAAAAAGATATGGCATATAAGAACCAAAGCATCAGATGGCTGAAGGAAGTACTGCCTGAACAGTAACAGCACTGAACGTGAATGGATTAACCTCCTAGGTCAAAAGAGAAAGACTGGCAGCATGGATTTTAAAAAGCACGACACAACTGTATGTTATTTATAAGAGACTCACCTTAGAGTCAAAGACATAAATAGGTTGACAGTAAAAAGATGAAAAAGATAATCCGTGCAAATAGTAACTAAAAGAGAGCTGGGGTAGTGATACTGTACCATCATACTTAGTGGGAAAAGATCGAAAGCTTTGTACGGGAAGTTCTAGCCAGAGGGATTAGGCAATAAAAAATATTAAAAGTGGTGAGCAGATGAGCTCAAATCATTGAGTGCCTGCTTCCCACATACGAGGTCCCAGGTTCAATCTCCAGTACCTCCTAAAAACAAACAAGCAAGCAAAACCCAGCTCTCTTTGGGGAGCAGATGTAGCTCAGTAGTTGAGTGCCTGCTTCCCAAGTATGAGATCCTGGGTTCAATCCCTGATACTTCCCAAAAAAAAAAAGAAAGAAAAGGCACCCAAACTGGAAAGGAAGAAGTAAAACTTTCCCTATTTACAGATGACATAATCCTTATATACAGAAAGTCCTGGCAAATCTACAACAAAGCTCCTAGAGCTAATAAACAAATTGGGCAAAGCGGTGGGGTACAAAATCAACATGCAAAAACCAACAGTTTTTCTATGCATTCATAATAAGCAATCTGAGAAAGAAATAAAGAAAAAAAATTCTGTTTACAATAGCAAGTAAAATAATCAAATATCCAGAAATAAATTTAACTTGGAATACAAAGGACAAGGAAAACTACAAAACTTCACTAAATAAGTGAAGAACATTCCATGCTCATGGACTGAAAGACCAAAGATTGTTAAAACATCAATTCATCCCATAATAACTTACAGATTCAACACAAGCTCAATCAAATTTCCAATAGCTTACTTTGTAGAAATGGAAAAGTCAGTCATCAAATTTATCTGGAAAGGGGAAGCGGATATGGCTCGTGATAAGGCCTCTGCCGACCATATAGGAGGTGAAAAGAAGAGAAAGCGTGCCTACATGGCAAGCCAGCGCCCACGTGGCGAGCTGAGTGCCTGCGCAGTGAGCCAAGTGCCCACGTGGCGAGCCGAGAGCCCATGACGAGCCAAGTACCCATAGGGTTTCCGTGCAGCGAGCCGAGTGCCCGTGTGGTGAGCTCAGTGCCCACGTAATGAGCCGAGCACCTGTGCAAGTGCCTGCATGGCGAGCAGAGTGCCCGCGCAGTGAGCTGAGCACCGCACTAGTGCCCATGAAGTATGCCGACTGCCTGCGTGGTGAGCTGAGTGCCCGCATGTTCAGCTGGTGCCCCAGTGGCGAGCCAAGTGCCCATGAGGGCTCCTGTGGTGAGCTGAGTGCCCAGGTGGGTGCCCACAGAGTGAGTCGAGTGCCCACACAGCGAGCCGAGTGCCCGCATGTTAAACCAATGCCCCTGTGGTGAGCCAAGTGCCCGCACAGCAAGCTGAGTGCCCACATGGTGAGCCAGTGCCAGCACAAGTGAGTCACGCAGCAAGATTATGACGCAACGAAAGACAAGGGGGGAGTCAAGGTGAAGCACAGCAGAGACCAGGAGCTGAGGCAGCGCAATTGACAGGGAAACTCTCTCCACATCAGAGGTCCCAGGATAAAATACCAATGAATCCTAGAGGAAAAAGACGAGAAGAGAAGACAAAAAGAGAAATAGATATAAAAAGATCACACAGCAGATGGACACAGACAGCAAAAACAGCAGGGCGGGGAGGGAAGAAAAGAAGAAAAGAATTCTGAATTCCTAAAATAAATACCTTAATGTACTTTAAATTTCTTTTTATTTGGAAGGGTAAGGGGCCCCAAACAGCCAAAACCATCTTGGAAAAGAATGAAGTTGGGGGAACTCACATGTCCTTATTACAAAGATAGAGTGGTTGAAACAGCATGGTACTAGCCCAAGGACAGACACATACACCAATGGAGTTGTATTGAGAGTTCAGAAATAGACTCTCCATCTATCACCAGCTGATTTTTGACAAGGCTGAAGAGAATAGTTTCTTCAATAAATGGTGCTTAGAGAACTGGATCTCCATATGCAAAGGAATGAAAGAAGACCTCTATCTCACACCATATACAAAAATTAATTCAAGATGCATCAAAGGCCTCAACAGAAGAAACAGGACTATAAAAGTCCTATAAGAAAATGCAGGGAAGCATCTTCAGAATCCTGTGTTAGGCAATGATTTTTTAGACTTTACAACCAAAGCTCAGGTAATGAGTGGGAAACCAGGTAAATGGGACCTCCTCAAAATTAAAAACTTTTGCACATCAAAAGGACTTTATCATGAAAGTGAAAAGACAACCTACTCAATAGAAGGAAATATTTGGAGACTGCATATTTGATAATTTAATACCCAAAATATAAAGAGAACTACAACTCAACAATTAAAAGACAGCCCAATTTTAATATGGTCAAAAGACTTGAATAGACATTTCTCCAAAACAGATATACAAATGGCCAAAAAGTACATGAAATGATGCTCAGTCTCATTTACTATTAGGGAAAAGCAACCCAAAACCACAATGAGATACCAATTCACACCCAATAGAATGGCTACTCTTAAAAAAAAAAAAGAAAATTTCAAGTATTAGAGAGGATGTGGCAAAATAGGAGCACTCATTTACTGCTGGTGGAAATGAAAAAGCTGGGCAAGATGGTTTGGCAGTTCCTCAGAAAGCTATGTATAGAATTACCATATGATCCAGCAATCTCACTTCTAGGTATATATCCAAAAAAACTGAAAGCAGGGACTCAAACAGATATTTGCACTCTGATGTTCATAGTGGCATTATTAACAATTGCTAAAAGATGGAAGCATCCATCAAAGAATGGATAAACAAAATCTGATATATTCATGCAATGGAATATTATTCAGCATTAAAAAGGAATTAAGTTCTGATACATGTGACAACATGGATGAACTTTGAAGACATCGTGTTGAGTAAAACAAGCCAGACACAAAAGGACACATATTGTATAATCTCACTGATATGAAACAGTTAGAATAAGCAAACTCAGAGAGTCAGAATCTAGAATATAGGTTACTAGAACTGGGCTGGGGAAGGCAATGGGAAATTAATGCTTAAATTGTACTGTTTCTATTGGGTCGACTGTAAAGTTTTGGTATTGGATGGTAGTGACGTTAGCACAACATTGTGAAAGCAATTAACGGCACTGAATTATATATGAGAATGTGTTTTAAAAGAAATTTTAGGTCATATTTATGCTACTAGGGAAAAAAGCAATAAAACTAAAAAAAGAAACTGATTTTCAAGAACTCACAGCCACATAAACAAGCAGAATGATAAAGTGCAATAAATTCTATGGCGGCGGACTTGGCCCAGTGGTTGGGGCGTCCGTCTACCACATGGGAGGTCTGCGGTTCAAACCCCGGGCCTCCTTGACCCGTGTGGAGCTGGCCCACGTGCAGTGCTGATGCGCACAAGGAGTGCCCTGCCACGCAGGGGTGTCCCTGCATAGGGGAGCCCCACGCGCAAGGAGTGCTCCCGGTAAGGAGAGCCGCCCATAGCGAAAGAAAGTGCAGCCTGCCCAGGAATGGCACCACACACACGGAGAGCTGACACAGCAAGATGACACAACAAAAAGAAACACAGATTCCCAGTGCCGCTGACAACAACAGAAGCGGACAAAGAAGACACAGCAAATAGACACAGAGAACAGATGGGGGGAAGAGAAATAAATAAATAAATAAAATAAATTCTATAATGGTTATAGTAGAAATCACGATAATGAAATAAAACATACAGAAAAAAGAGAGAGAGAGAATGACAACGAGGTTTGGGCACGACGGTTGGGAAATCGGAGATGCGGGTCACAGGTCAGAGGAAGGCGGCAGGTGGCGCAGGTTTGGGGAAGGAATGCCGGGATTTCAAACTGAAGCACGTGACACCTGGGAGGCCAAGCACCCCCCAGGGCAGAGGCCCAGCAGGCAGATGGATCTGTGGGTCTGAAGCTCATGAAAAGGCCCCTGCGGAGACAAGGGTTTCAGATCTGCCTGTCTGCACACAGCTGACCTGAGGACGCCGAGCACCTGCGGAAGGCCACCAGGTCAAGGATAGGGAGACAAGTGAAGAACCACCGCGCCAAGGCTCAGGAGACGCTACGAAGGACTGTCCCTGAGCTCAAAAAAGAGCCACAAACCCCGCGACCCGAGGGTTTGCAGCGTAGCCAAGGAGAGGGCTGAGTCTCAAGAAAAAGCACTGGGGTTCCTGCCAGGTGAAGCCGGACAGGTCACAGGTGAACTGAGAAGCACACCTGGAGGCCACTGGCGACCTGGAAAAGAGGGGCTTGAGTGGGGTGGTGAGGGCGACGCCTTGAGAGGGAGAGAGGAAGGGAACTGGAGCCATTACGTGTGGACGACGACGTGGGGATGTGCCAGAAAGGGAACACGATCGGAGCAGTCTCTGCGCAGGGAGAGGAGTCAAGCACGCTTTTCAGAAGGGTTTGGAAGGGGAGCATGTTCACATGCAGAGGGGCATGGCCCAGAAAGAGGAAGGAGGCACGAGCAGAGGCCGCGCAACGCCCGAGCAGAGCAGGGAGGCCCTCGGGAACGGCAGGGCGGCGGGTGCCGGGAGGGGCGTGCTGCTGGGCTGGGGCCGCCGCGGCCACCTGCTCTTGCCCAGCCAAGTGTCCATCGCCGCGGCAGGCACGCAGACCCTGGGGAGTGGGCAGTCAGGCCGACTGGCAGGACTGGAGGAAGCTGCCCCCCACACACATCCAAGGCTTCCTCGGTCAGCACTCCGTGTGGACAGGCAGACCTTCTCAGACCCCGTGGCGGCTTAGAGCTGTGTACCCCAGAAAAACACGCTCCTACACTGATTCCTCACCTGTGGGTGTGGACCCTTGTAACCTGGACCTTTTGATGAGGTTATTTCACATAAGGCGCGACTCACCTCCACCGAGTTGGGTCTTAACCCTAATACTGGGATTCTTCATGAGCAGAACGATATTTAGACTGGTGAAAGACACAGAGGCGCAGCCAGAAGCTCAAATCAATGGAACCCAGAGGAAAAGAGGGAGGCCAGGAGAGGCCGCCTGGTGCCATGCCCTGTGGCAAAGGAGCAAGGGCCCAGGCGCCGGGCCTCAGGGGGAAAGTACCACCCTGACGACACCGTGGATAAATTCCACTGGTTAAGGTGGCCCATTGCACGGTATTGTTTCAACAACAAGGAAACTAAAATCGATCCCAACCCCACCAGCCCTGAGGCTGCAGCGTGCTTTCAGCGTCCTGCACCTAAAACAGGAGGCCAGTCACAGACCTGGCCCTGCCCGTCCATCTCCACTGGGGACCCTCCAGCCCTTCCCAGACTAAAGCTTTGGGGCCAGAAGAAACTCCTGCTGTGCCTCAGGCCAGCCCAGGGGAGCGGCCACCTCCCCACCACGGCCTGCGGGCACGAACCTCCGTGCACGACCCCCTTGCTCAGGCCTTCGTTGTTGTCCGACGTCAAGAGCAGCTCCACGATGCCGCGATCCTCCAAGGCCTGCAGAGCAAAACGAGACGCATCAGAGTCCACCCTCACCCTCGAGCCCCAGCAGATGGAGGCAAGTGCAGAGACTGGGAGGCTCAAAGCAAAACAGAGAGCAGCCACTTCCCTGTGCCCACGCCTCCAGCACCCCTGGATTCCAGCCTCGGCTGGGGGCAAGAGCAGGCGGGCACTGGGCTGGCCTTGGTGCCTCCCGCCCATGGCAAGGTGCCCCGAATGGCCAGTGGTCGGTCTGAGTGGGCCCAGACCTCAGGGAGAGCCTGCCACTCCCTCCACCTGCCACAGCACAGGCCCACTTGGGCTCTGGTCAACAGCAAGGGCAGACCCGGCTCGGCCACGCCTGTCCCATGCCCACGGAACGCTGCCTGGCCTAATACAGCAGGAAATGTGTCACAGAAGGGACCGGTCAAAAGGCAGGGAGGAGTGGACGGACGCGCGCTGTGCCCAAGGGGCAGGAGTGGCCACGGTCTGCATATGTGGGGCATGTGCCAGGTGGGTCTCATCAGTCCGTACCTCTAATATCTTAATCTTACAGACAAGCGCCTCGGGGAGGTTCAAAGATGTGCAAGGGCCACAGAGCTGGCGAGAGCGTGGGCCTGACCCGAGTCCGTCCCCCTCCAAAGACTGGGGCTCTGCGGCTCTTGGTGGGATCAGAAACCCCAGCAAGGGACCGCTGTCCTACAGTCCTCCCCGCAGAACTGTGACGAGACTGGTCATCTCAGCTGAATTCTTTTGGAAATCACAGAGGCAGAGAGATAATCTAGTAAGTGAACTAAGCTCACGCGTGATCCTAGGTGCTGGCAAGGAGAGAGCAGAAGGAAGGGAATTCTTCGGGCTGACTGAAGCCGCGGGAGTTTGATCCATGAGAACGGTGAGACCATGAACAGTCCTGGTCTACAGCCTCGCAGCTCTCCCGTCCCTCGTCGGCCTCACATTTATATTCAACAAAAGCTGCGCCAAGCTCCTGCCATATTCATAGTGCCCTGTGAAGCTTCCGCCAAGCGAGCACACTTGGTTTTATTGTTTTTCTGTTTTTTAAAGATTTATTTATTTATTTCTCTCCCCTTCCCACCCCCCACCCCAGTTGTCTCTTTGTGTCTATTTGCTGCGTCTTCTTTGTCTGCTTCTGTTGTTGTCAGTGGCATGGGAATCTGTGTCTCTTTCTGTTGCGTCATCTTGTTGTGTCAGCTCTCTGTGTGTGCGGCACCATTCCTGGGCAGGCTGCACTTTCTTTCGCGCTGGGCAGCTCTCCTTACGGGGCACACTCCTTGAGCTTGGGGCTCCCCTATGCAGGGGACACCCCTGCGTGGCACGGCACTTCTTGCGCGCATCAGCACTGCACATGGGCCAGCTCCACACGGGTCAAGGAGGCCCGGGGTTTGAACCACAGACCTCCCATGTGGTAGACGGATGCCCTAACCACTGGGCCAAGTCCGCTTCCCCACACTTGGTTTTATTGCACTTCACAGATGACTGTGCTTTTTACAGAGTGAAGGCCTGTGACAACCCTGTGGCAAGCAAGTCAGTGGACACCATTTTTCCAACAGCATGGGCTCACTTCGCCTCTGTGTCACATTTTGATTAAGGTATGGACACTGTCTTTTAGACATAATGCTATCACACACTTAATATGCTACAGTATAGTGTAAGCATAGCATTTACATGCACTGGGAAACCAAAAAGTTCCCACGACTCTCTTTCCTGAGCTATGTCTTCATCGTGGTAGTCTAGAACGGAGCCCGTGCTCTCTCCAAGGTCTGCAACAGTGTCAGGAGGGTATGAGTGTAGCTTGGCTCTTTCCACTTGGCTCTTTTTTTTTTCCTTTATTTCTCTCCCCTTCCCACCTCCCCACCCCCCAGTTTTCTGCTCTCTGTGCCCATTCACTGTGTGTTCTTCTGTGACCGCTTCTATCCTTATCAGTGGTACGGGAATCTGTGTTTCTTTTTGTTGCGTCATCTTGCTGTGACAGCTCTCTGTGTGTGAGGCGCCATTACTGGGCAGGCTGCACTTTCTTTCGCACTGGGCGGCTCTCCTGACGGGGCACACTCCTTGAGCATGGGGCTCCCCTATGCAGGGGACACTCCTGCATGGCACAGCACTCCTTGTGCACATCAGCACTGTGCATGGGCCAGCTGCACACAGGTCAAGGAGGCCCGGGGTATGAACCATGGACCTCCCATGTGGTAGGCAGACGCCCTATCCATTGGGCCAAGTCCGCTTCCCTCCACTTGGCTCTGCACAGGCACTGATTCATTTACTCCGCAGAGCAGGGAGTAACTGCTACTTCCTGGGCTGGCAATGGGCCAAGCAGTGGCAGAGCAGGTCTTTTTGCCTCCGTTTTGCACACAGTGGAACTCAGGCTCGGCGAGGCGAGGTGACTTTCCGAGCTCGCCCTACGCTGATGGTGTCCCTCCCTGCAGTCCCCAAGAGCTCAGGACCACGGAGGCTGGGTGTTGCTGTCATCGCCTCACACGCAGACCCCCAGGGAAGCGTGACGTGCAGGAGCAGTCCCTGGAGGAGCGGCATGCTCATCCCTTCCTACCCGGGCTTCTATGCAAGTAAACAGCGCTGGAAGCCTGGAGCCCAGGGGAGCAGTGAGGCCTGAGGTGCAGGGAGCGCAGAGGTCCTAGGCCTGAGCTGGGCTCCCTGTAGCTGGGCGTGTCCCGCCCTGGGGACAGAGCGCTTTCTGGAGGTGAGAGGAGGTGGGGAGAGTGGAGGAGAACCGACAGGCTGCAGTGCTTTCAGGTGGAAAATGAATCTGCATCTTTATTTTCTCCCTTAACGAGGAGGCCTTGTTCATGCCATTTAACCCATCTGTGCTCATCCGTGTACCTCTCTGAACACTGGAGGAACAACGGAGTTTGTTTTAAGATTAGATGAGATAAATGTGCCTGGACAGAATGTTTTGGAGTAATGCTTCTATAACTTGTTAAGCTGCCTTTTGTCTGTTATTTTATTTTTTGAATTTAAAATTGTTTACTTGGGAAAAAAAGAGACAGCGAATCTGCAAAGTGTCAGCAAAATTCAGCCCAGAGCACAAGGGCCTTGTCAGAGCAGTCTCAGAGCAGGTGGGTCCACTGAGGCCACCCAGGCTTTCCTCCATCTCACCAGCCCCCAATCTGAGACCCCTCCCTGTGTGCCAGCTGCAGTACCGAGCGCACTCGCATGTAACACTCACAATTCAGAGAGTTTGAGTGTTCTGTGAGAGAGTTCTTTAAACCTCCACTCTCTCTTTCAGAGAATAGAACAGAGGTTTTAAAAAAAAAGCCATTTGTTACAGAGGTCACAGCAGCTACTAAGTGGCTGAAGCCAGACAGGAAGACAACGCCCCTTTTCTTTGTTACTCCATCCCTGCCCCTCCCTGGTCTGCCTCATAGTAAGTCCCTGCTTTTCAACCTCAGCTACACCTTGGAATCACCTTGGAGTTTTAAAAAATGCAAATGTCTGAGTACCACCCGGAGGTTCGGATGGATTTAAGTGGACATAGGATTTTCCACCGCACGCCCCTCTAAGCGCCGCCCCCACCCCAGCCCGTGCAGCCGGCGGAGGGAGGGCTCTAGAGGCTCCAACGAGGGCAGACCCCACAGGAACGTCTCCAGTGGCCGCCCCTGAGCGACTGGCGCCGTCGTGGCTGGGACATCCTTTATTCTCACCTGTGTGCATTCACACAGCACAAGTGCAAAATACAGCACAAGCGCACGAGCACCACACCCCCAAATTAAACTCCATCAATAGAGGTGAAACAAGTGACATTCTTGTTGAAATAAAACAATGGAGAAAAGATCCCCTAATTAGTAAGTGGTGCTGAGAAATGTGGTCGCAGTCCTAGAAAAAAGGAACTGAGCACCACCTCATACCATAGCCTAATACATCCCCCATAGGCTAAAGTCACTCTAAAATATGAAATAATTGCATTGCTTCCTATTTTGAACATGAAGGGTAGCAATTGTTGACATTTGAAGCAAGAGAAAAATCACTAGAAACAAGGAGGATCCATTTTAAAGGTAAAAGTTAAAAAAAAAGTTGTGGTGTTTTTAAAATATAGACCATTGGCACATAGTAGGTGTTCAAAAATATGTGTTGAAAGAGTAAGTGAAGGAACAAATAGACAAAAAAGTATAAGTATCTATAAAGAAAAACGAATGAAGTAGAAAAAAAATGCTGGAAAATCACAATCTGGAAATTATTTTATATCCGAAATGTTTAGCATCTATAAACCTGAGAGTTAAACAATATGTACAATTGAGTAAGGTCCAGAAAGCAATCATCAAAGAATATGATTGGGCATCACAGAGCAAACAAAAAGTAAGAAGAGTAACCAACTCTGGACTTACAAGCTACAACAACTTAATGTAGATCCTATTATCCATTATTTACATATATGACAAAAATGTTGACAGACTACGAAGAAACAGAAACACTTATAATTCTGGTAACTATAAATTTGAGTAATTTTTTCAGACCAATTAGGCAAATTATGGTGAGAGTAGAAAAAAAAAAAAGGATCATAATCTTTAACTTGGTAATACCACTTTGAGGATTAAAGCCCAAGAAAGTAATTTTCTTAAAAACATACCTGTTCAGTGATATTAATAACCTTAATATATTTCATGGCTAAGAATACATTTATACGTCTCTTCTCAACTTCTCTTATTAAATTGATTAAATGTACAATAGCACTACAATGTGAAAGCACTGTGCAAAATATAAAATGCTAAATAAATGTGCCTTTTTATTATTGTTATTGTGGCTATTTAGAGTTCTTCCATCACTTTCTGTCTGCCTTTGTCTACCTCCAAGACTAAGTTTTTGTCTTCTACCCATTTACCATAGTCTCATACTATGTGCACTGGTGTTGGCTGAATAGTAACAACTGAGTGATTTCCCTGATTTGACCAAAATAACTGATGTAAAGTCAAGCAGGGCAAACTGGGGACAAAGCTAGGACCTGAGCAGAGCGCTCCTCCACCAGTTCACAGCCCCCTCTCTCCTACGAGGGCGCCTAGGAGGGGCCAAATGCTGGCCTGGTCTGTGCTGTGAGCAGAAGCAAGGGGAGGTGGACGAGGCAGGCGTGGCCCGGCCGCGCTTACCTTCTTGACGTAAGGCATGTAGGCGGGGTCTTTGTGATAGGAGCCATACTCATTCTCCACCTGCACAGCAATAATGGGTCCCCCGTGCTTGTACTGGGGAGAAGAAACAGAAGCTGAGTGTGAACTGGGACCGGGATCATCTCAAATCGCACCGACCACTAGCAAAGCGTCCCTTTGGAAACCAAAGTCTCAAAAGGGCTGGCCGGCTGTTTCCAGGCCTAGGGGTGCTGCTCGGCCAAATTCCTGGCGTGACTTTCCCTGTCCCCCACTCCTCTGCCTCCACCCCCAAACCTACTATGGCAACCTGCTATCACCTCGGTTTAAACAGCTCCAGTCATCTCACCTTGCCTGAAAAAATCTAGGGTGTAACTTTCTAGCACTTCCTTCCCACATGACTAGGATTGCCAGATTTAGCCAAAAAAAAAAAGAACTCCAGACATCCAGGTAAATCTGAATTTCAGATAAGCAACAAAGTCATTATTTTACATAGGTATGTCCCCAATATTGTAAGGGCGACCTGTGATTCATGTGCCAACCTGACACTTCAGGTGCTTCCCTGTGATCTCTGTGTGATGTCAACATTCCAAACCAGTGACTCAATAGCAATTTTTTATTGATGTACTAATTTTTTACTAATGTAGAAATTTCTCAGTGTCAATGCTCTTAGCTTTATATAAGCAACTGGGTTAGTTATTCCCAATCTTGCTTTTTTATTGTGTCCAATGCGTCCATGAGATGTTCAGATCATTTCTCCCCCCAAAATTTCATTGTAACACGTTTCGGGTAATAAGCGCACACCACGCAGCAGGTCGCTGGCAGCAGCGGCAAGCACCTTGAAAAGCCATTGACCGTGCTTTATAATTACAGAATTACTCTCGTCTGAAAGGCAAGGGCCCATCCAGACACGCCCCTCTCTGCGCGGAGAGGGCCCCTGTGCCGCTGGCACCAACGAGCGGCTTCGGGTGAGCGCCAAGGCCTTGGCAAGCTGACCGTCGCGGGTGCGGCTGCTCGGGGACCCACGAAACTGGGGGAGCCCTGATGCCTGCCTGCCCTCTCGCGCTGAACTGAGCCGATACGGCAGGTCTTCTTAAAAGCCAGCCTAGAAGCCCCTTCACTGCTGAATCGCCAAGCCAATACCCGAATACTGGATCTCTTAATGGGCAGTGGGGAAGGGTGTGCTTCTGGGCTGCAAAGACCTGTGAGCCCCCGGCCGGAGGGCTGCGAAAGGGTCGGGTGAAGGCGCGAGAGGCGCGAGTTGGCCTTTACCTGGAGTGGGACCACCCTGGACATCAGGTGATCAAAATAAAGATCCACCGCCTCGGCGAAGCCCTTGTAAGTGGTTCTCAGCTTCATGTCAGGGTCTTGGAGTAACCAGCTTGGAGTAAAGAGAGGAAGGGTTCTTTTCACTGTTTGTGGGTCTGGTTTGCGCAGGGGGCTGGGGGCGCAGAAGGGAAAAGCAGCTTCCACGCAATCAGGAAGAGGCTGGAGACCACCCTGACCCCTCCCCTCAGCCAGCAGGCCGCGATTCCTCACACCGACCGACGGCCTGCCGAGCAGGGGCACAGAGCGGCCGCCGCCCACCGGGGACTCCGGCGCCAGCAGGGAGTTTACTTCATGCTACAGGTCATGGCTGCAGGTCAAGAGTGAGAGGGGCTCTCCAAAGGATCCAAACCCACTTTCCAAGCATCTATACCACAACCTTCTGACAAAGAGCCGGGACTCTCTGGGGGTGGAGAAGAGCAGACTCAGCCCATGCCTTTCCCTATCACCCAGAAAACGCGGCACGAAGCTGAGCCTGAGAGAGGCCAGCTCCGCAGGTGCCCTCCTCAGCCTCTAGCTCTGGAGTCCTCGACGCTGGCATGGCTGGGTGCAAGAAGATCGGTTGTTGTTTTTTTCCTTTCCACAACCTCTACACTGCGATCACAAAGTTCTGCAGGTGAACTGCGAGCACCCTGGATTAGTTCCAAAGCTGGAGTCAGGGTACTTTCCCACTCCACTTGAAATTCTGAGAAAATGCTTGACTTTTCTAACAAAAGGCCTAGATGCTCCTCTCACCCTGGTTTGCAAGTCCTCAACGGGGTCAGAAAATTATCAGCTTATGTTGGGGACAGAATGGATGAGCACAGACATGGACGCCTCCACGTGGCCTCTGCAGTGCCTGAACTTCACCTCCGAACCCGGCCAGCTTTCCCGAGCTTCCAGCTCGGCCTCTGTGCGCCACAGTGGGGGGAGGGGGGCCGGAGGGGAGGGGCTGGAGGAACGGGGTGCAGGGCCAGGGCTGGGTGTCCTTGCGGCTGCTTCTAAACCGAGATGGTCAGATACCTTGCTGCTGCGCTGCGGCCCCGCCAGCAGGAAGGAGTCGCTGACAGGGCAAACGCGTCTCTAACGCCTGACCGGTGCTTTCGTGAGGCCACTCGGCCAGGCCAGCCGGCAGAGCACCTGCGCCTGGAGGGAGGGCACCTATGCCTGGAGGGAGGGCACCTGCGCCTGGAGGGAGGGCACCTGCACCTGGAGGGAGGGCACCTGGCCTGGAGGGAGGGCACCTGGCCTGGAGGGAGGGCACCTGCTCCTGGAGGGAGGGCACCTGGCCTGGAAGGAGGGCACCTGGCCTGGAGGGATGGCACCTGGCCTGGAGGGAGGCCACCTGGCATGGAGGGAGGGCACCTGCATCCTGGAGGGAGGGCACCTGCATCCTGGAGGGAGGGCACCTGGCCTGGAGAGAGGGCACCTGCTCCTGGAGGGAGAGCACCTGGCCTGGAGGGAGGGCACCTGGCCTGGAGGGAGGGCACCTGGCCTGGAGGGAGGGCACCTGGCCTGGAGGGAGGGCACCTGCGCCTGGAGGGAGGGCACCTGGCCTGGAGGGAGGGCACCTGCTCCTGGAGGGAGGGCACCTGGTCTGGAGGGAGGGCACCTGGCCTGGAGGGAGAGCACCTGGCCTGGAGAGAGGGCACCTGGCCTGGAGGGAGGGCACCTGGCCTGGAGGGAGAGCACCTGGCCTGGAGGGAGGGCATCTGCGCCTGGAGGGAGGGTACCTGGCCTGGAGGGAGGGCACCTGCTCCTGGAGGGAGGGCATCTGCGCCTGGAGGGAGGGTACCTGGCCTGGAGGGAGGGCACCTGCTCCTGGAGGGAGGGAACCTGGCCTGGAGGGAGGGCACCTGCTCCTGGAGGGAGGGCACCTGGCCTGGAGGGTGGGCACCTGGCCTGGAGGGAGGGCACCTGGCCTGGAGGGAGGGCACCTGTGCCTGGATGGAGGGCACCTGGCCTGGATGGAGGGCACCTGGCCTGGATGGAGGGCACCTGCTCCTGGAGGGAGGGCACCTGGCCTGGAGGGAGGGCACCTGCTCCTGTAGGGAGGGCACCTGTGCCTGGAGGGAGGGCACCTGCTCCTGGAGGGAGGGCACCTGGCCAGGAGGGAGGGAACCTAGCCAGGAGGGAGAGCACCTGCGCCTGGAGGGAGGGAACCTGGCCTGGAAGGAGGGCACCTGCGCCTGGAGGGAGGGCACCTGGCCTGGAGGGAGGGCACCTGCTCCTGGAGGGAGGGCACCTGGCCTGGAGGGTGGGCACCTGGCCTGGAGGGAGGGCACCTGGCCTGGAGAGAGGGCACCTGCTCCTGGATGGAGGGCACCTGGCCTGGATGGAGGGCACCTGGCCTGGATGGAGGGCACCTGCTCCTGGAGGGAGGGCACCTGGCCTGGAGGGAGGGCACCTGCTCCTGGAGGGAGGGCATCTGCGCCTGGAGGGAGGGTACCTGGCCTGGAGGGAGGGCACCTGCTCCTGGAGGGAGGGAACCTGGCCTGGAGGGAGGGCACCTGCTCCTGGAGGGAGGGCACCTGGCCTGGAGGGTGGGCACCTGGCCTGGAGGGAGGGCACCTGGCCTGGAGGGAGGGCACCTGTGCCTGGATGGAGGGCACCTGGCCTGGATGGAGGGCACCTGGCCTGGATGGAGGGCACCTGCTCCTGGAGGGAGGGCACCTGGCCTGGAGGGAGGGCACCTGCTCCTGTAGGGAGGGCACCTGTGCCTGGAGGGAGGGCACCTGCTCCTGGAGGGAGGGCACCTGGCCAGGAGGGAGGGAACCTAGCCAGGAGGGAGAGCACCTGCGCCTGGAGGGAGGGAACCTGGCCTGGAAGGAGGGCACCTGCGCCTGGAGGGAGGGCACCTGGCCTGGAGGGAGGGCACCTGCTCCTGGAGGGAGGGCACCTGGCCTGGAGGGTGGGCACCTGGCCTGGAGGGAGGGCACCTGGCCTGGAGAGAGGGCACCTGCTCCTGGATGGAGGGCACCTGGCCTGGATGGAGGGCACCTGGCCTGGATGGAGGGCACCTGCTCCTGGAGGGAGGGCACCTGGCCTGGAGGGAGGGCACCTGCTCCTGTAGGGAGGGCACCTGTGCCTGGAGGGAGGGCACCTGCTCCTGGAGGGAGGGCACCTGGCCAGGAGGGAGGGAACCTAGCCAGGAGGGAGAGCACCTGCGCCTGGAGGGAGGGAACCTGGCCTGGAGGGAGGGCACCTGCGCCTAGAGGGAGGGAACCTGCGCCTGGAGGGAGGGCACCTGCTCCTGGAGGGAGGGAACCTGGCCTGGAGGGAGGGCACCTGCTCCTGGAGGGAGGGCACCTGGCCTGGAGGGTGGGCACCTGGCCTGGAGGGAGGGCACCTGGCCTGGAGAGAGGGCACCTGCTCCTGGATGGAGGGCACCTGGCCTGGATGGAGGGCACCTGGCCTGGATGGAGGGCACCTGCTCCTGGAGGGAGGGCACCTGGCCTGGAGGGAGGGCACCTGCTCCTGTAGGGAGGGCACCTGGCCTGGAAGGAGGGCACCTGGCCTGGAGGGATGGCACCTGGCCTGGAGGGAGGCCACCTGGCATGGAGGGAGGGCACCTGCTCCTGGAGGGAGGGCACCTGGCCTGGAGGGAGGGCACCTGCTCCTGTAGGGAGGGCACCTGTGCCTGGAGGGAGGGCACCTGCTCCTGGAGGGAGGGCACCTGGCCAGGAGGGAGGGAACCTAGCCAGGAGGGAGAACACCTGCGCCTGGAGGGAGGGAACCTGGCCTGGAGGGAGGGCACCTGCTCCTGGAGGGAGGGCACCTGGCCTGGAGGGAGGGCACCTGGCCTGGAGGGAGGGCACCTGGCCTGGAGGGAGGGCACCTGGCCAGGAGGGAGGGCACCTGCTCCTGGAGGGAGGGCACCTGGCCTGGAGGGAGGGAACCTGGCCTGGAGGGAGGGCACCTGGCCTGGAGGGTGGGCACCTGCTCCTGGAGGGAGGGCACCTGCTCCTGGAGGGAGGGCACCTGCGCCTGGAGGGAGGGCACCTGGCCTGGAGGGAGGGAACCTGGCCAGGAGGGAGGGTACCTGGCCTGGAGGGATGTCACCTGGCCTGGAGGGAGGGCACCTGCGCCTGGAGGGAGGGCACCTGGCCTGGAGGGAGAGCACCTGCGCCTGGAGGGAGGGCACCTGCGCCTGGAGGGAGGGCACCTGCTCCTGGAGGGAGAGCACCTGGCCTGGAGAGAGGGCTGAATCCTCTGGAAACAGGAATGAGAAACAAGCACGTGGGGACAGCCCCAGGAGGCCTCAGGCCAGCAGGAGCGCCGCGCTTCCCTCCTGGGGCGGCGATACGTGGAAGTGGGTCTAACCAAACAGGGTGAGGGTGGGAGAGGGTGACACCTGGCAACCAGGAAGCCTTTGTTCCAGAGAGTAACACTAATCGTTCTGCCGGCAAGGAGTGCACAGGGAAGCCTGAGTCTGTCCAGGTTTCCATTTCAACAACAAATTATTTTACCAACCTCAGCTCATACTGCCCACAATAAGACGATACATTAATGTCTGAGATTTGAAGATAAAACCTTAATAAGAATGCGTTCTTCTTATACTTACCAAAACACTGGACATTAAAAAAAAATTCTTGGTAATTTCCCTAAGAAATAGGGCAGGTTGGATTTTTCCAATTTTATAGCCAGGAAAAGTGCAGTCCAGAGAAGTTAAGTGATTTGCCTGAGATCCACCTAACTAGTAAGACCCTGGTGAAGTGAAATGTCTTGGGAATGGCCAATGCTTTCTTCTGCACTTGCCACATTAAAAAAAAAATCACAGCTTTTCACCAGGGCAATAACTGTGATATCGATTTACATGGTCCTTTTTGGGTGCCACTTATTCTGAAAAGGAAATCCAGTACAGAAAGGAAAAACAGACTTTAAAAGCAAATTTAAACCTACTGGTGTGATTTGCAGGGCACCTAAGCAGAGGGGACGGCGCCAGGCGCAGCAAGAGCCCTTTGCCGCCTGCTTACCTGGGCAGGCCCCCCAGGTCGATCTCGGCGCAGATGTAGGGGCCTGGACGCAGGATCACCCACAGCCCGAGCTCGGCCGCCAGCAGGATGAAGGCCCTAGGGGCGAGCAAGGGCCTTGAAGGCTCAGGACAGCCCAGGGCCGAGGCCAGGGGGGCTGAGCCAGGGTGGGGTGGGGGCCAGCACCCACAGTGGAGGGGGCTGAGCCAGGGGAGGGTGGGGGAGCCAGTACCCAGGACAGGCCAGGGGGCTGAGCCAGGGGAGGGTGGGGGCCAGCACCCAGCACAGGCCAGGGGGGCTGAGCCACAGGCCAGGAGGGCTGAGCCAGGGGAGGGTGGGGGGGCCAGCACCCAGCACAGGCCAGGGGGGCTGAGCCAGGGGAGGGTGGGGGAGCCAGGACCCAGCACAGGCCAGGGGGCTGAGCCAGGGGAGGGTGGGGACCAGCACCCACAGTGGATGGGGCTGAGCCAGAGGAGGGTGGGGGAGCCAGGACCTATGACAGGCCAGGGGGGCTGAGCCAGGGGAGGGTGGGGGAGCCAGGACCCAGCACAGGCCAGGGGGCTGAGCCGGGGGAAGGTGGGGGAGCCAGCACCCACAGCAGAGGGGGCACCTGGCTCCTCCCTCCACCCTCCCCACTCGACCAGGAGACTAGAGTGGGGGCAGTGAGGCTGCAGCCCCTCCTTCCCGCGGGCAGGGAACCCAGAGGCCAGAGAGGCCTGCGAGCCGGGTTTCCACGGGCTCCCAGCTCAGGACAGTCCAAGCAGACTCCCAGGGAGAGCACACGAGGCACCGCAGCAGGAGCCTGACCCCGAATATCTGCCAACCGAGAGCGAGCTGGACCCCGCTCCACGCGGGCTGGCCCCCTGGGCCTTCGCGCCTCTTGGGCTGCCCTGGAGAAGCCTGGGCGCAGAGGCCGCAGGCCCAGGCCCCTGGAGGACAGGCTCGCGGCTGGGGGGCACCCGGGGCTGTGAGGAGAGCCCTCCAGAGGGTCCTGGGAGCAACGCGTTAGGACGTCTGTGGTTCCTGACCAGCCCCAGGAGCCACCCTTTGCTTCCCACCTCGGGCACAGAAACAACATCAGCACCTACTCCAGGTCCAGGTTCCCAGAGAAGTCGAATTTGTCTCTTTCTGGCTCGTGGAGGTTCCAGGGAACATAGCTGGGAAAGAAAAGACCATTAAGGCAAGAGCCTTTCGTTCCTTCCCCACCTTATCTCCCATCTTCCCAATTTCCTTCTGCACCTCTAAAACCCTCAATGATGGCTCAAGATGTGCTCTTAGGGTCAGGACTGAAACCAAGAAGTAATGGAGGGAAACGGACTTGGCCCAGTGGTTAGGGCATCCGTCTACCATATGGGAGGTCCGCGGTTCAAACCCCGGGCCTCCTTGACCCGTGTGCAGCTGGCCATGCGCAGCGCTGATGCGCGCAAGGAGTGCCGTTCCACGCAAGGGTGTCCCCCGCGTGGGGGAGCCCCACGCACAAGGAGTGCGCCCGTGAGGAAAGCCGCCCAGCGTGAAAAGAAAGTGCAGCCTGCCCAGGAATGGCGCCGCCCACACTTCCCGTGCTGCTGATGACAACAGAAGCAGACAAAGAAACAAGACGCAGCAAATAGACACCAAGATCAGACAACCAGGGGAGGGGGGGAAATTAAAATAAATAAATAAATCTTTAAAAAAAAAAAAAAAAAAAGAAGTAATGGAAGAGACCGAGGGTTCCTGGAAAACCCAGCACAAGTCCCCAGGGAACGGACATCTCGTCTCCTTAGAAGGAGGAGGAATGGTCCACAGCTTTGGGGCAAGTAAAAGGTCACATCAGGACCACGTGTCAGCCCTTCTCTCTCTCGAGGAGTGACCTCCCCGGAATAAAAAGTTGAAAGCAGGGTAAGAGGAAAGCCCCTACAGCAGTCCTGCTTCCACTGATGCAAGAGGGAGGTTTTCACTAAAGAGAAGGGAAGGAAATGAAGCAACGTCTTGAAGGGGCCTGACTCGGGAGGCAAACGCATGAGCTCAGGTACCATGACAGTTAACAGCAACGGTCCTCCTCGCCCGACCCCACCCCAGCCCTCAGGCCCCCGGGCATCCCCTCCAGGGGCAGAGTCACACAGGAGCAGGGAGGGCTTTCTGGCTTCCAACTCAGACTCCAGAGCTTCGTGTCTAAGCAAACGCAGATTGTCCTGCTTTTGTAAGGCCGAAAGCTCACGCTACAGGATTCTGCCAACCCTCAGGAGTCTTACCAGGTGTGGGTGGATCAGAACTCAGTATGCAAACAAGTGGTTCCTTTTAAGTAGTCTTTCTGGGAGATCATAGACATTTATTTCAACAATGCTCTCATAACTCAGAACATTCCTGAAACTCTTTTCGGGAGTTGTCTTCAAAGCCAGTTGATAAATCACCCAAGAAAATCTATCTCCTTGATTTACAACCACATATTTTTGCCTGAAAATGGAATAGCCCAGCCTGAAAATGCACTTTATTTCAGAGACTTGGAGCCAAATACCTAATGGCAATTTTGAAAAAAATAAAACAATCCACGAAAAGACTGGGATTTTCCACCAACAGAGCATCTATTTCAAAACAGTCCCACTCAGTAGTTTGCGTGCCTAGCCTGCGCCATGCACGCACCAGGTGCTAGAATGACAGGCCACAGCATCTGAAGGTAATTCCAGAAGAGGGACGCTGAGCGCTGCTGGGACAGAGCTTCTCCAGGGGGGCAGACCACACTCCTTTGCAGCGTAAATCTGTGCAGGCTGGGAGGCCTGTTCGCCTCTGAAAGTTGATTGTGGTCATTTAATTGCCTCCTAAATCCAGGCTCGCCTCTGCCACTACATTCTTTTGCACACACTGGTCGGCCTGCTCCTCTGGAAGTTACCCCGTGCCACTTCTCACCCCCACAAGCTGGACCTACCTGCCAGACCAAGCGGGGGGCTCGGGCCAGCTCCTGCCTCGTTCTGCTCCCAGAGCTTAGCCCAGGCTTGGCGACAGGCCTTCCTCAGGGCCGGGGCCTGGGAAAGCTCACCCTCCTAAACACACAGGAGAAGGGCCAGGCCGGGCTGGCCGCGAGGCCCAGGACGCGGCCCCCGTTCCGTGGCAAGGCTGGGGCTGGCGGGCGGGGCTGCACTCACGTGGTGACAGTGTTCAAGCCGCAGGCCTTCAGCTTCAGCAGGCGGTCCCGCCAGTACTCCCGCGGCACCCGGAAATAGTGGATGGAGCCCCCGAAGATGGAGAAGGTGGAGTCCTCCAGCAGGAAGGTTGGGCCTCTGGCCTGCAGCCCTAGCTGACGCCGTCGTAGCCATGGAGGGACTAGGTGATACCAGTCCAACCTGGGGAGAGAAAAGACGGTCACGGGAGCCCGGGGCCTCACCCTTGGCCGTGAAGAGGTGGGCGCCCTCTCCGCCTTCCCAGGCCCTACGAGGGGATTCAGAGCTCCCGCCCTCCAGCCCGGCCAAGCCTGGGCAGCAGCCTCTTCCCAGCACCACTGACGCCGCCGGGCCCAGCTGCGAGGCTAGAGCAAGCTGCTGCTGCATCGGCCAGGAGCAAGACAGACACAAGCGTCAACACGGAGGCACGCATGCTAAAAGGAAAAAGGATGCATGGGAGGGGTGTCCTCAGCAAGCTGAGAAGCTGTCCTCGGTCACTGGGGACACAGGCAGGTGGGCACACAGGTGCCGCCAACAGCCAGCTCTCCTGGGCCATCGGGCTGAATGCTAAAAGCAGCAGGTACTTCGAATAGAACCGCTGAGCCGGCTCGTGGTCACAGCTGCCCACTCGAGGTATGGACACCTGCAAAGAGGCATCTGGCTGGAAACAGCCTCTGTTCATTGACCACACTTCCAGGTCTTAGGGATTTTCTGAAGTTCAAGTAGCAGCCAAGAGACACTCCAGCAGGACAGACAGCTCCACCCCAGGAGGCTGTTGGAAAGTTTCAGCTCCTTTGCAAAGGTACCACTTGGTTGCGTCAGAGGATCCTGCCCCCTCCAAAATTGATCCCAGCGACTCACTCACTCCTAGGATCCCTCCCTCACTTTTTCGCGAGGAGCCCAAGCCAGTCATGGGAGAGTCTGAGCCCTCTCCTGAAGGCACAGAA
Organism: Dasypus novemcinctus; assembly: GCF_030445035.2. Classification (NCBI taxonomy): domain Eukaryota; kingdom Metazoa; phylum Chordata; class Mammalia; order Cingulata; family Dasypodidae; genus Dasypus; species Dasypus novemcinctus. The sequence goes on along the minus strand of NC_080699.1, from coordinate 44,771,011 downwards.
AGTCAGAGAGAAGCCACGTGCTGCCAAGCGCCCCAAGGTTGCCAGCTGGGAAATTCGGGGGCGCTGGGGACAGAGAACAAGAGCGGGAGGGAGTCTGGGGCAAAGGACTTGCGGGCCGGTGCTCGCGTCCTCACCCAGTCTCGGGGCAGCTGTGGACGCTCAGGCAGGGCCTGGCAGGGACCCCTGCATGCACCAGCTCCCCTGGCGCTGGGACCTTTCGACTCTCGTTGTCAAGTGGGCTGCGACTGCGCCCTCAGGGGCTCATTTCGTTAAGGGTTGATCCTCACACTTGCAGTCAATAGGGACGTGCCCTGTGCAGGGCTCCTCTCAGGAGGAGCCGAGCAGGGGTGGGGAGCAGTCCAGGTGAGCTGGGACCCAGCAGCTCTGCACCCGCCCAAGGGCAGCCCTCCCCTAAGCGCCTGCCGGCGGGAGCAGGAGTCGCAGGGGAGTGGGCACAGATCCATACCGCACACCCACCACCCCTTTCCTGCTCTCCCTCCACCTCCGCCCCCAGCCTCCTCCCCGTGGCTCTTGTCCTGCACGGTCAGCTCCTTCCCCAGCTCCAGCCGGCATCTCAGCTCTGGACCTGAACTTGCACACCCGCCTCCATAAAGCAGCTAGAGCCCTGTCATTCAAGCCATCCCATCTTTAAATGGCATTTAGTGGCAATCCGGTGGCAATTTGCTCATGCTTCTCGGGAACCTCACGCCCATCCTGCCCAAGTATACCCTCAGACCATGGATGTTAGGGGTCCCTGTGAGAAGCCTGAGACACACGGCTGTCTTCATCCCAGTGCACATGACCGGAACTGCAATTCCGTGTCCTCAGAGCCAACAAAGAAGCAGAAACGTGGCCAGGACTGGCTGCCCAGCCGTGCAGCCTGCCCCGTCCAAGGGGCCCATGCTCGGAAGGGACCTCACACTGGGCTTCAGACTCCGCTCTTGCCATCTTGAAATCCTTCATAATTTTTCAAAAAGGTCCCTGTATTTTTATTTTGTAATGAGCCCTGCAAATGATGTTGCCACTGTTAGAGAAGGCAGATGATAGATAATAGATAGACAAATAGACAGGTGACAGATAGTAAATACAGAGGTAGACAGATTGATAGATACAAAGAGATCTAGAGGTAGATAAAGACAGATGTAGAGATAAGTGGATAGATTCAGAGATAGACTGGTAGGTAGGTAGATAGATAGATAGATAGATAGATAGATAGATAGATAGATAGATAGATAGATAGATAGATAGATAGAGATAGCTGAATGAAGAAATGACCTAAACCATCCAGGCAGTGTTTGTTAGAGGAGGCTTCACACACACTGTGGCTTTTTCACCAGGTCTTGAAGGCACGGAATACAAGGAGAACTCAGGCAGAGGAAACCTGGGCCAAAGCCTGAGAATATGAAAGCTCAGTCCAGCTGGGGAATGGTGATCAGCTCAACACTGAGCAGGGAGACTGCGAAAAAATGAGGTTGAGAAGAAGCGGGAAGGTCTGGATGGGAAAAGAGGAGTGGAGGTGAGCAGACTGGTTACAGATTGTGTGATCATCCTACTCTGGCCAGAGCTACTCAAAGTACGGGCCAGCTCCTGGAGCTCACGGCAAAGCCATTCCCCCCAGATCCAAACAGAACTCCAGCGTAGACACCTAGATATTGCTATAGCAATGAGAGTGATTTTACGTCTGATGAATTTAGTAATAAAAAGCTAGGGCGTGTGCTTTGTTTATCTTTCCTCTTCAGTTCATTTTTCTAGGAATTTAATTTTGTTGTGTTTTATAAAGTATTGGAAATTTTTTATAAAGGAGAAGAAAGATCCTTCACCCCAAAGAGATGGAGAAGCTAGGCTTCTGGAGCAAAGATGATAGTCTGGCCTTGGGGAGTGGTGGCGAACGGCAATGGGAAGACAAAGACACTGGGCGCAGGAGAGGAGAGCGGGCTCACCGAACAGCAGGCTGCCCAGCACTGCACTGAGGCCAGCGCTGCCCAGCAACAGAGGGGTGGGCTTGCCACGGCGCTTCTCCAGGCTGGGGGCACGTCTGACTCACCTGGGGGACGGCCGCCAGTTGCCAGCGCCCCGGCCCACCCTGGCCAGCTCGCTATGTCCGGAGGCGGGCGCAGCTCCCCGGCGGATTCTAACGTGCACGTTGACAGCCTCTAGCCCAGAAAGGGTTCCCGGAGGGCGCTGGGCAGTCCGAGGGCCTGGGGGAGGGGCAGGATGCCTGCCAAGGGGCACAGGCGTCAGTGGCGTCCCTGATGACAAGGAAATTTGTCCAGGGCCACCCACGAGCAAAGAAAATGATTTTTGCCTACTCCTTCAGACGTCTCACAGCCCCTGAGACCCAAGGCTCAGGCAGAAGCTGCAGGACTACAGTTCTGCTGCGTTATACACGAGAGAGTCATCATGGGCAAGCTGGGACCTAATCACCACTTCGCCTCTTTTCCTAAGAGGCATTCCCACACTCCAACCACTGGCTTGCAAGCGACATTTTAGAACACAGGTCTTTCCAAGGACGCGGGTGCATGCAGGGCAGGGGCGGGTGGGGGTGAAGACAAAAGCAGTGTCTACGAGGGGGAAATGTGGACAGGATCCTGGCCACGCCCCTTGGCTAAGAGAGGCAGGAGTTTCTTCACCTGTGAAATGGGGCTACTGGTTGCCCTGCTGTAAGAAAGGTGGCGGCGAGGGCCAGCTGCGTGCCAGCGGCGCCTTCGGGTGCCCTGAAGAGCCTCATCGCTACTGCTAAAATAACTTTTATATGTCCTCGATATGGGGTAACCCCTACTTTTCCATTCTTTTTCCTCCTAGGATTTAGTGTCTAATTCTACTTTATGTGCTAGACTTTATGCCAAGCCATCTTGTTACAATTTCTAAGATTTTACAATAAATTTTCTGTCCTCTGGGATCCTGAAGGACCAGCCCGCCCCTGGGCTAGGGATCGGCTATCTATGGCTGCCTCCAATCCGAATATTTCCTGCCAGCAAAGCATGCTTTTCACATTTTCAAATGGTTGCAAAAAAAAGAAAACTATGGAATTCAAATGTCTGCCCATAAATAGTTGCACGGGCACTTGGCCACGTCTGTTCGCTGGCTCGTCCACGCTGCTTTAAGCTACAGTGGCACAGTGGAGCAGCTGCAGCAGAGCCGTCCGGCCTGCTCGACTGAAGTGTCCACACTTGAGACGCAGGAGGGCCTGTGTATCTTGGTCACACCTCACTGACCCTAGCTTTTCTCTGTATGTTTCTCTGCACGCTGTGAGAGCCTCTTCTCCCACACCTGAGTGCAGAGGCTGGAGGGGGACTCTCTGACCCCCGACTCTAACATAATCCCCTTGTCGACTCCTCATTAGGCTACCGCCCTCTAGGTTGGCTTCGCTGGGAACATCTGCAGACGGCAGAGTATCTCTGTGTGGAGCGTGTTAGGGACAAAGACACCCAGGCCTTACCTGAGCTGGAAGGAATCAAAATCTTCCTCTCACCCAGATGGCGTGACTACAGCTGAAAAGCACTGATCTGCAGCTTCTCCTCTGATAAAGAGAGAGAGTCTCTTCTTGACAGAGCTTATCTTTGCCAGTCCCTTATACCCTCTACCATTTTCTAGATTTCTTTTTTGAAAAATTTTCTTCCCAGTGCTTATCGAGAGGTATGAAATGAATTCTGCAAACAAACGCAAAAGCTATTAGCCAATTCCAACTTCTGAAGAATTCAACTGCTTCCTTCTCTCCTTGGGATGTTTCCAGAGAAGCATGTTTCCAAACATTAATAAAAGGTTTGAAGAATTCACTGAGAAAATGAGGATGATAAATGTTGGGTTTCTCAAAGGAATTCACAGTGAGAAAATGAGATGATACACATTAGTGCTTCATAAAAAGCAAAGCACCATGCAAATGGTTATTAATATTGATAATGATCATTAATATTAATGAGCAAATATATTAATAATAACCCATATAATTTCCTGACTAATAAACTCAGTAATAATAACATAAGAAAGTAGAACTGGTGTGGTTATACCTGGCTGATTTAAAGGTCAGAGAGCCTTCCTTCTAAATTATGCTTGTAACTACGGCGCCAACCAAATCCCGAGGAAGCCCTGCCTATTTCAATGGCTTTGCCCAGTGAGCAATTCATTCATGATGAAACTTTCTTTGTGAAATGAAACCAGGGATACCTGCCTTCTTTCTAGCTGCTTATATTAAAACTTTCTTCTGGAATTCTTGTTGCCTTTGTAGCTCTACTTTATTTTAGGGTAAGTGACCCTTTGGTCACTGACCTGCGCTTGGACCCTGGGTTGCTAAGTCTCCCTCTCCTTCCCCTCCTGGAAAAGCAGGGTAGCAGGGCCCTCAGACTACGCTGAGGTTCCTCATTGATGCACACATTTCAGGCTTCCCAACAGGGACCCCCAAAATGTAACAGCCCTCTAAGCCTTCAAACCTGGCCCGCACAACTTCTCTTTGACATATGGGAATGGGGCATGCCTTGTTTGTGTTATAGGCTGGGCAATCTATAGACACAAAAAGAGGCTGTAAAAACTGAATGGAGAAGAAAAAATAATAGGTGCATTGGAAACATAAACAGAGGACGTAAGCCCTGGGTTCTGCTGCATCCCAGGTGAGACATTCTTCTTGGGCTTAGACCAGCTGAGACTAGTGAAGGAAGAGGGGGAAAGGATGGAGCCTTCTCGCATTTTATTCTAGATATTGTAGTGGACTGTGAGGAAAAAGGGCATGAGGCAGGCTCCAGCAGGCTGGAAGCGACTGTGTGGTAAAAATGCCAGGTGGATGAGCCTGGATGGAGAAGAGAGGAGAGAGGGTGTTACAGGAACAACCTCTTTCACTTGGAATGGACCCACAAATTGATTCCCAAGATTCAGAGGGTCTTACAGTACGGCTGGGGTGGGAGAAGAGACAGCTCCAGCCACCTCCTTGGAGGATCTCCTAAAGGTTCTGAAATGCTCCTGGTCATGCAGAGCCGCCTGTGACTCCTGTAAATGCTGGTCGAGGGCTGTGGCTGGGTGGGCCCGGGAGCCTCCCTGGGGTATCAGAGTCATTGTTGATGATGCAGTATGAACCAGACAGAGGAATGCCTGGGTCCATGCCCTGGCCACAGCAGAGTCAGTGTCTTGAACTTCTAACGTACAGTGGTCTGCAGCAGAGACAAGGTGGGACTCAAACACATCAAGGCTGGTCAAGCAAGGGTATGGGCTGCTGGGCACACAAGGTAGGAACGTGCGCTGGGAGTCCTTCAACTCTAAGAACATAAGACCCCGATGGCCGCGAGGACCCGTTATTGCAGCAGCATCTGCACATCACGGGTACGTGCTAATTGAGATGAAGGCTTATGGTGCCAGTCTCCAGGTACACTGCAGCTCTCCCAGGCAGAGACTCCTCTGAATCCAGGTCCAGGGTGCCATATTAAGATGCTGACCAAGGAAACACTCATCTCTTCATTCAAGTGGTCACACCAGAGTCCATTATTTAGATGGTAGGTAGGTTGAACCGTCCAAAAGACAGCGTCGCACATAAAAAACTTCCTCCCTTGGGTCTAAAATGCAAATTTCTATTCACTACTCTCAAAATTCTGATGTGGTTATAGGCTCCCTTGAGGTCCGATTTCACTAGCTATCTTGTTCCTTTAAACTGGTCCACTAAGGGACTTTCCAATCTACCAATCTTCATCTCTCTTCTCTCCTCCCTCCACAGGGGAGCGTGAGGGCCTGGAGAAGTACCCTCATTTTTTGGCCCAGGTCAGTGCCCTTAATGCCTCTATGCCCAAATACTGCCTCTTGGATCAATCCTTGGGCCCCAAGAACTTTAGCTCCAGGGATATGGAGCTCCGTCTCTGTGTCTGGCCCAGCTCCCTAAGTTCTCCTTGGCCTGAACCCAATGCTTTGGGTTCCTGCTTTACTGGAGGAGGCACTAAATACTCCCAAAGGGCTTGGGCCTTCCATCCCCAAAGCAAGGACACTCCTTTTGCTCGAGCTCAATGGCACTATTGTAAACCTGGCATCTCCATCTTTGAAAGTCTTCTGAAACGGCTTCTAGGTCAGCAAGGCACTGGCCGAGCACCCAGGCCCCAGCGACTCAGGCCTGGTGGCTCCCACGTGACCCAAGGACAAGGCTGGTGCTTCAGAGGACATCTTCTAACTACCTAGGAAGTCTGTACATGAACAAGCGTTTACTGGACCAAGAGCTCGAGGTCCAATAGTGAAATAACAAAACCTATTCATTAGTGACCCACCTCATGACAAAGAAACCCAACCATCCTAATGTCAAGTGACACTGTTCTTTTTCCTCAGGGAAAAACTTCCACTGATGGTACCATAAATCAAAAAAGTAATAACTTAGAAGTGAGAACTGTTAGAGATCTCAAAATGGCTCTATTGTGTGATAAAAAATTCTGACCTAGGAGATGCTTGTAAAGTTTGAATGAAATTATTTCCAAGAAACAGAGAACAAATGTTAAATATTTTTAAAAACCCACTATATGGAGCTTATCTATAGAGACACATAAAAGACGGACTAGTTCTTACAAGACATCAACTATATTGCTCCCTCCAACAGACTAAACTGAATTCTCCTTCCTCAGACTACAGAGTTGAGCTCAGAATCTCCTTTACAGATCCAACCAAAATAGAATGTGCTATTTTGGAAATGTCTATCAAGATTTTAAATGAATATACCTAATGATCAGCAATTCTACTTAGAGAAATGTATCTTCCAGATAGTCACGGCAACTTTGTTTGCCATAGATAGAAAATTGCAGACAATCAATTCCCATCAATAGGAGACTGTTTAAATAAATTATGTGTCTAATGGGCAGATGGGGAATATGTATACCCATATTCTTGTATATGCATAGACTATCTCGGGAAGAAATCATCATCACCGTCTGGTGGTGTGGGAGGGGTAACTAGAGGTCAGGAGTGGTAGTCTAAGCGTACATTCCCTTTATGCTGTATGAATATTTCTTTATGTTCATCTATTACCTACTCACACACACAAAAACTTTTAAGATAAACACAATTTGTTCTTGAAGGGAAAAATCCAGCTAGCTCAGTCTTGCTGAGTTCAAAACAGAGAAGCAATGAGTATCAACTAAGAGACTCTGGTGGGCAGATGCCCCTCAAGAAAAGTTTACTTTGTTACATGAGCCCCTAGAACCAGCCCCTGCCCTTTTATCCCAGGAGAAGACACACAGGCTGACTCTTTTCCAATATAGCCTTTAATATCCAGGGCAAGCACCACTTTAAAGTGGAGACCAAACAAGAAATCTCCCCACACCAACACAACTCAGCTGGATGATGGAGACAGCGAGGTGGAGGTGGGGGCACCTGGACTTGAGTCCTTCTCAAGAACTAAATGTTCTGAAAACTTCTCTCCAAGTCTCCAAGCTATAGCATCTCCAGAAGTCTTCCTCTTCAGAAGAGAGGGCAAGGTGACCTCATGGAACTCTGAGTCATTCCATCAGAATCTAAGTGCTTTTATTTTGCTTGCTAATTCCTTGGCCCAAGGGGGAGAGAACTCTTTGGCCAACTTTCTGATATTTCTGCTGCCAACCCGATGTGGCTCTTTGCCCCCAGTCCTGCGGGTATCCTGGCTGCTTTCGTCACAAATGCACCAATGATGGCGCGGCTCTTGTTCCCAGGCAGCTCAGGTCTCCTGTGGCTGCTGGCTGGTGTGGCAGTGTAAGAACCCCAGTGCCAACTCGATCTTCCCAGCCCAGGGTGCAGGGGCTCAGGCCGCCCACCTCTTCCTGACTATGCACCCCTGTCCAGGAAGCCTTGCTCGTCCACTTGCCTCAGAGGGGTGATGAACCGTGGAAAGGGATACTGACCAGATGCTGAGACCTTCACTACTAGAAGATCAAAGGCACAGAGTTCAAAGAGCTTGATCCAGAGATTATGAGTCATGCCTCAAGCAGAAGAGTCCTAGGACAGGCAAAGCTCATAAAACCATTACCTCCCAGAAGGATACGCAGAGAGGAACAATCTGCCTACACACCCTTGGGAGACAGGACTGGCTGTGATTTGGATCAAAGAAAGTGACCAGAATTGCTACGTTAAGTCCTTTTCTTTCCCACAGGCAGTGCTTGGGATCTGGAACCCAGATGGGGCCAGTGCAGGAGCGGAGAGAAAACGTGACCTCATCTTTGATGGGGCATGCTCTCTGGCTGCCCACCTAGAGGCTATTCTCTCTCCTGACTGTTGTCAGCAAAATTTCAGGTAGGAGGGATGCAGCATTGATTAGACTATTGCTCAGTGATGCATTTATATTCAGGGACAAATCATCCATCAAGCAGGCATTCTTGAGTTCAGGGAGTGGGAGGAAAAGAGGACGAGAGGCAAGTAGCTCAAAGACTTCTGGTCCACACTGACATACCCAACATGGATCTCAGAATAACATGCTGAGTGAAAGAAGTCAGATAAAAAAAGAGTACACACCTCGGGATTGCATTTATATAAAACTCTAGAAAACACAACTTAATCTAGAGTGGCAGAAAGCACCAGATCAGTGGTACAGGTGTGGTGCAGAGAGGGGCGGGGCGGGGCAGGGGCAGGGGCAGACGGACACAAGGAATCTTTGGGTAATGAATACCTTCGCAATCTTAATTGTGGTTGTATCACAGGAAGAAATGTATTTCAAAACTTCTCAAATTCTACACTTTAAATATATTCAGTTTATTATATGACAATTCTACTTTAAAGAAAAAAAAAGGATTTTAAGAAAGACCTTTGGTTCAAGCCAACAAAACCTAAGGTTGAGATCTTCCCACAAAGGTCCTATTTCTTGGATACGATGTGATCAAATAGACATGACTGACCATGAATCAGCCAAGGACCAGTTCATGGAGAAAAAGAAAGACTGCCACCGAGCAGCCTCCCACTCCCAGGTGCCATCCATTGGTACAGGAAGAAAGCTGGTCCTGACAGTTCAGCTCACAAAGTTCCACCCTGAGTAGCCGGTTTCTGTGTGACCTACATGCCACTGGCCTCATGACCATTCCCAACAACAGCAGGGAGAGGCCCCCACCTCCAGTCAGTGACCCAGCCCAGGCTTGAGTGAGGAAGGAAGAGGAAGAGACAAAGAGAATATTCTGCTCCTGGCCTCCAGAGGTAACAGCCAACTCTGCATCCTGTGTCCAGTCTGAGCTGAACAGAAGAACTGGGCGGAAAGTGTCCACGAGCGTGATACCATCAAAAAGATGCCCAAAATACATGACACTAAAGGATACTATGAGATGACACTAAACCTGGTCCCAAGCTTCTCAGTCCTGCCTGACCTGCTGGGAAAGTAGGGGTAGCAGCAAAATAGTGACCTTCATAAGCACTGCCAACTATTTCCACAGGCTTGAGTCACAGCTAGCATTCCCAGCTGCCATTCCCAGGGTGCCCACAGCCCTGACCGGTCGCCTCCTGAGGCCACCTGTATTCTTGGCTAGGGAAAGGTGAATCCATTTGGAAGGTTTCCCAACAGCCCCATCAGCTCTGCCTGGCACTTCATCTTCTGTTGTATCAACACCAACAAACCTGCAGCCTCCTTCCCAAATCCTTTTCCTCTGGACAAATTAAGAGAGTACAGCAAATACAGATGTGCTAAAGCCTCCATCTCCAGCCCCTCCAAGATGCCCCCTTGATAATGACTTCTGGTGGGGGCGCTAGCATGGACTACTACATTCTTGACCTCGAAGGATGGGCAAAGAGCAAGCTGCCTGCACCATCTGTCTGCTAGGGCTAATGAACACGCTGTTTCTTGTGGGAGGCTCCTGCCCTCTGCTTGGAGTAACTCTCCTGGGGTTTGCATCAGACCCTGGGCCCAGAGGAGGCTGAGCATCCTAGCAGAGCCAGGACCAGTCCTCCAACAAGGAACGAGCTAGCAACCACAGACCGGAGAACTGAAATGCCTCTTAGGTCTCTGGGCCCCAGAATGATTCGAGCACCAGTTCCTTCTTCAAAACTATATCATGACATCCTCGCTATCTAAGAAACAAAGAAAAGGTGTGAATGGAAAGAGTTTCTGAATGTGTTCTTGAGGCAGCAAAAAAGATTCATATCAAGAGCTCCCCTGTCTCCTAGGGGAAGTTCCACAAAACTAAGCAGGGGGTTAGGGAAGAAGCAAAAGGTGAAGCCAAGAATTGGTGTTCCCAACTCCAGTTCCAAAGGCTCCCACTTCAGCTTCTTCAATATTGACTCTTCCAGCGGCACCCTTTAGATGCCGCTGGTATGCGGCCCCAGCAAGAGAGGTTTTGAATATGCAAAGTACCAGGCACTGACCCGTCCTGAAAACTATGGTCAGGCCGAGAATACTATAAACAGACACAGCTGACCTGGGCTGGGGAGTATATCATTTTATCGCCACTTGCCACCAAACGCGTTTTGTCAGAGGAGATGGGGAGGTAGAGGGGGGCTAGTGATTGGGGAACGGAGGGAAAGTCCAGGGAGCAGATACTTTTACCCCAGAACGGCACAATACACGCAGGGTCTAGGGTCGTGGAAGACCACTCTGCTACAGGGGCACCGGAGCATGTGCTTCCGGTCCCCAAACCTCAGCTTCGCCTCTGAGGGACAGAGAACTGTCCCAGCAGGCTAGGGCCGCGGAAGGGAGGAATGGAGTTCTCCAGGAAAAGCGGGGGGTGCGCAGTTATAGGGAGTCCTGGGGGGCCCGGGAACATGCCCCAGGAAAGCGGAGGAGGAGTGGGGAAGCTGTGGGCACGAGGAGCGCAGGCCCGGTGGTCGAGCGCCTGGGGGACCAGGGGACTCCGAGGAGCGTCCCGGCGCAGCCAGGGGTGCTGGGAGCCCCGAAAAGCAAGAGGCCGAAGGGCTGCGCGCGCGAAAGCGGGCGTTCCCGGGGTGCAGAACCCCGGGGGAGGAAGCCGCGAGTGAGAGGCAGCCAGGCGGAACCCCAGGGGCGCTCGCGGTCGGCTCACCTGCGGAGCACCAAGAAGCTTAGGACCACGAGCGCCAGGAGTCCGAGCCGGAGGCCGGGCCTGCGCCGGACGCCGCACGCGTTCATCCCGGCTCAGCGCGCAGCACCCAGCTCTGACCCCCGCCCGGGCGCCGCCGCCGGGCGCCCCGGCAACCCGCCGGCCCCGCCCCCCTGGCGCCGCTCGCCCCGCCCGCCGCGCTGCCGGCCCCGCCCATCCACGCCCGCCGCGCTGCCGGCCCCGCCCACCCAGCTCTGACCCCCGCCGGGGCGCCGCCCCCAGGCACCCCGGCAACCCGCCGGCCCCGCCCCCCTGGCGCCGCTCGCCCCGCCCGCCGCGCTGCCGGCCCCGCCCATCCACGCCCGCCGCTCTGCCGGCCCGTCCATCCCCGCCGGCCCCGCCCCCCTGGCGCCGCTCGCCCCGCCCGCCGCGCTGCCGGCCCCGCCCATCCACGCCCGCCGCGCTGCCGGCCCGTCCATCCCCGCCGGCCCCGCCCCCCTGGCGCCGCTCGCCCCGCCCGCCGCGCTGCCGGCCCCGCCCATCCACGCCCGCCGCGCTGCCGGCCCGTCCATCCCCGCCGGCCCCGCCCCCTGGCGCCGCTCGCCCCGCCCGCCGCGCTGCCGGCCCTTCCATCCCCGCCGGCCCCGCCCCCTGGCGCCGCTCGCCCCGCCCGCCGCGCTGCCTGCCCGTCCATCCCCGCCGGCCCCGCCCCCCTGGCGCCGCTCGCCCCGCCCGCCGCGCTGCCGGCCCCGCCCACTCACGCCCGCCGCGCTGCCGGCCCGTCCGGCCCCGCCGGCCCCGCCCACCTGGCGCCGCTCGCCCCGCCCGCCGCGCTGCCGGCCCCGCCCACTCACGCCCGCCGCGCTGCCGGCCCGTCCGGCCCCGCCGGCCCCGCCCACCTGGCGCCGCTCGCCCCGCCCGCCGCGTTGCCGGCCCCGCCCACCTGGCGCCGCTCGCCCCGCCGTCCCCGTCCACGCCTGCCGTCCCCGCCCACGCCCACCTGCCCCGCCCACGCCCACCTGCCCCGCCCACCTGGAGCCCCTCGCCCCGCCCTCCGCGCTGCCCGCCTCGCTCGCCCGCCGGGCTGCCTGGGGCGTCTCCCCTCACTGGCGTCGGCGTCCTGGTCGCTCCCTGGGTCGCAGGTTGGCGGCCTGTGTCTCTGAAGCCCCTTTTCCCACACCAAGGCGCAGGCAGGTGCAGAAACAGACGTTCCCCGCCGCGCACACTCAGCACAGGGTCGCTGAGGCCCGGGAAGGCGGCCCGTCGGCGCCGCGCAGGGAAGCGGGCGTGTCAGCGCCCCCCGGGCGCGGACCACAGGGAAGCGGGCGTGTCAGGGCCCCCCGGGCGCGGACCACAGGGAAGCGGGCGTGTCAGCGCCCCCCGGGCGCGGACCACAGGGAAGCGGGCGTGTCAGCGCCCCCCGGGCGCGGACCACAGGGAAGCGGGCGTGTCAGCGCCCCCCGGGCGCGGACCACAGGGAAGCGGGCGTGTCAGCGCCCCACGGGCGCGGACCACAGGGAAGCGGGCGTGTCAGGGCCCCACGGGCGCGGACCACAGGGAAGCGGGCGTGTCAGCGCCCCCCGGGCGCGGACCACAGGGAAGCGGGCGTGTCAGCGCCCCCCGGGCGCGGACCACAGGGAAGCGGGCGTGCCAGGGCCCCACGGGCGCGGACCACAGGGAAGCGGGCGTGTCAGCGCCCCCCGGGCGCGGACCACAGGGAAGCGGGCGTGTCAGCGCCCCCCGGGCGCGGACCACAGGGAAGCGGGCGTGTCAGGGCCCCCCGGGCGCGGACCACAGGGAAGCGGGCGTGTCAGCGCCCCCCGGGCGCGGACCACAGACCCGGCCTCTGAAGTAACCGGCTGCGGGGGCGGCGGGGGCGTGGGTACCGACTCACGGGGAAAGCCAGGCTCCCTTCGTCGTACCTGATGGCTCCGTTTAGTTCCTGTTTGAACTGCAGGGGCTGGCGAGGCTGTGACAGACAGCAGAGATACCTTCTGTCCTCAGTGTCAGCAGGTGTGACTCACCCAGCACGGGGCGGCTTCCCTTCCCGCGCAGAATTATGTCGCGACGGGCGCTGTTACACTTCAGCGAAACTTACACTTCTAACACTCGCAAATCCAACTCTTCCCAGGGACAAAATTCAGTTTTTAAAGAAGGAAACTCTTTAGGGAGGCAAATGTTTGCCAGAGTATCGAGGTTCCTAGAAAATCTCCCCCTTGCAGGCTCTAAATCTATTTTCCTACACTTATACCTATACTTGCAAAACTGAAAAAAACAAAATAAGATTTTATTGCTCAGAATAAAGGCTTGCAGAGTTTGGCTTGAAGGGTTCTCTTTCTAACATTAAGCAAATATTTATGCAAATAGCAAAGGTTGAACCAAGGAGAGGCCAAAAAAAAAAAAAAGTGGGGAAAATAAAAAACGTAGAATCAGGGCGGGGAGGTTGGGTCATAGCTTGGTAAACTCTGAGAGCAGCAGCAGAAACACGCCTGGGGGGTGAGGAACTTTAGCAAGAGCAGTAGCTCCCCTGAACATACATTCCAAAATCCACGCCTTTTCTACATTTAAAAAAGCTTGGTTGCCTCATGGTTAAGATTCCGATGAAAATAATTTTGGTGTAATTGGGATAAAAGCTAGCCCAGGAGACCATATGGAGAAGGTGCCAAAGGTTAGCAACCTTTCTACCTGAAAGGGCCAGTCCCCAGAAAACACACCCACAGTCACACCCTCCCTGCTGACCTGTTTGCTGAGCAGCAGCAGATTCTATTAAACATCAAGGCATTCTCAAGTTATACAAGCCAGTCCAGCATCTCCATATTTTTTTTTAAATACTAGCAAAGGCTTGTTAGCATGGGCTAAAGAAACTTTGATATCTTAGCCCACCCCTGTGTCCCCCATTTTTATTCAATGAGAAAATGTAAATATTTAATACCTTAGAGCTAAAAAAACGCCTTACCCCTTCACCTCCTGGAAACCCAGAACATGCACATCCCCACCCACAGTTTTGGAACAAGATTAATCTGACTTCACCTGGACTTAATGGCTAGCACAAGTACTGCAAGGAAAGCGCTGCACCTGAGACATGTTTTGCCGAGGGCCAAGCTATTCATTTTTTAAAATAGGAGCAAGAGACTCCTTCGGTTTCGCCTTTGCACCATGTTTAATGATCCTCAACCAGGCGGACTTGAAAGCACCCAGTTCCCGGGAGACAGGAGCCACCGTGCCGTGAACTGGCATGGTAGGGAGTCACACCAGGCAGGCCTGGAAGAGACTGGGGCTGGCGACCCACAGGAACCTAGGCGACCGGTTTAGAAAATCCCGGAAATGCTTCTAAAGCGTGAGGTCCTGTTGATACCCTCAGGCTGCCGCTCCAGGTCAGAACTCCCGCAGGCCTGGAGAGCTGTTCCCCTCCTTGAGGATGCTTGCATTAAGTCAGAGCCAAGAGGAAACAGGAAAAGGGACACGAAGATGCACACAGGGAGGCTGCAGTCATTTCAGATCAGCATAGTGACTTCACTAAAGAAAACGAATCGTGTCAAACTAGCCTCACTTGCTATTTTTATTGGTAATGCTAACGGGCCTATTGATCCGCTGTTCATTCATTCATGCAACTTATTTTGGACGGCACCATGCTAATTCCTTACCTACAGCGTGTGTGATTTTAGGAAAGCATTTGAGGCAAATCTCTCCTAAAGTCATGAGGATAAAATGCAACATGTGGCTCCTATGATAATCCAGTCACTTGGGCCCCTGGACCAAGACCCAGTGCCGTCCCCCTCACTGTCCCCTGTCCCCTGACATCTCTGACCAATCATCCTCATTGACCCTCACCTGCTCCTTTGTTCAGGGATACAGGAGAAAGCTCAGGTATGATTGACAAGTTGCCAGGCATCTTGATTGAAGAAATTAAGAACATGGGGGGAATTTCTGGGAATAAATGGGGGTAATCTGAACTCTTAGAAGGGGAAAGTAGCAAAGAAGGAGACTTTGGACCTGGAAAAAGGAAAGGGAAAACAGATTTAAGTCGAGATAGGTAGACATGGCTTCTCGTCCCAAAAGATGCCTTAGTGGCCATGTGCCTCAGGTATTCTTGGCCTTAGTGGTACAAAAACATCACTTTTCAGCTGCAACCTCTGCCTTTGGAATAGCCCAAGGTCTAATCTGACAATATTTTACTTGCTCAAAAATAGCCAACAAATTTTTAATGATCATCCATTATTTGCCACACACTGTTCTAGATGCTTAGGATACATTCAAAGTGCTTGGACAAAACAGACAAGCTTATATTCTCTAAAATTTATATTCTAGCTGTGGAAGACAATCAATGCAAATCAGCACAATGAATATATTAATTGTAGAGTAAGTTCAAAGGTAACAAAGCCCATAGCAAAAATAAGTAGCTAAGGTAAGGAGGTGTATTCGTCAGCCAAAGGAGTACTGATGCAAAGTATCAGAAATCTGTTGGCTTTTATAAAGAGTATTCATTTGAGGTAAAAGCTTACAGTTTCAAGGCCCTAAAAGAGCCCAACTCAAGGTACCATAAATGGTACTTCCTCACCAAAGTCTGTTGTCACGTGTTGGAACAAGGTGGCCTGCGATGTCTGCTAGGGTTCAGCCTTCCTCTCTTAAGGTTCCAGCTTCTTCCGGTCTCAGCTGTAGGTGGGAGGGTTCATCTCTTTCTGGGCCTTCTTAGCTGCTCAGGTCCCTCCGGTCTCTTTAGCTGCAAGTTATCAGGGTAATGGCTCATCTCTCTCCAGGGCTCTGCTGTGTTAATGGAGCTGTCTCTCTTCCTCTGTATTCTTTTTTCTGTCTCCTTGACTGAGTGTCCATTTTTGTAGCCCACCAAGGGGTGAGGACTCAACCCTGCATGCCCTAATGACATGGTCCAATCAAAGCCCTGATCTTAACATAATCAAAAATGTAAGGCCTTTGCTTTTAATACAAAGAGTATCACACCTAGAGGAACAGACCAGTTTACAAACATCATTTATATCTCTTTTTTGGAATTCATAAATAATATCAAACTGCCACAGGAGGGTTGGAAGTGTGGTGGGTGGCTGGGGGAAGGTTGCAGAGAAAAATGTCAGGGAGAAGATGTGAACTGAGCAAAGCCCTGGAACTGGGGAGCGAGCTGGCCAGGAATGAAGATACCCAGAGGAAGAGCCATCAGAGCAGAGAGATCAGCTGGTGAAGGTCTTGAGGCAGGAACATCATTGGGGTGTTCCAGAACTAGAATGGCAAGGGTAGCTGGTAGGAGAGGGGGGAGGGCAAGAACCTCAGGCCATGCAGTAAGATGGGGCAGGGGCTTTAGGGGCAGGGCTTTTACTCTGAATGAAATGGGGAGGCTTTGCAGGCTTTTAACATGTCAATTACACTTTAGAAAGATCACTCTGGCTGTGGTGTTGAGAATAGCAGGGGGTGGGCAAGAGTGGGTGGAAGGAGAGCAGATAGAAGGCCATTGAGGTAACTGGTGGCAGAGATGATGCTGGTTCATGCAAAGACCGTAGCAAAGGAGGTGGTGAGAAATGTTGGATTCCTGGAAATATTTTGAAGGCAGAGTCAAGAGGGTTGTTGGGACTCTTGGATTGTTTGTGGGATGAGAGAGGTAAAGAGGAGTCAAGGACAACTCCAACATTTTGGGCATAAGAAGCTGGAAGTTTCCATTTCCTGAGATGGAGGTGGCTGTGAGAGGAATGACTTTGTGGGGCAGCTTGGGGGGGCTTGTTGGATCTGAGCTGTCTCTGAGACTTCCAGCTGGAGACGTCTTGGAGGCTTTGATCTACCAGCCTGGACTTCAGGAGAGAGGTTTGGGATGGAGATGTACATTTAGGAGTGGACAGATTGGCATTTCTAGCCAGGAAGCCGGGTGAGATCACCAGTGAAGCGTGGGCAAAGAAAGAGGACAATAAGCCCTGCAGTGTCCAACATTAAGAGACTGAGGGGAGAAAAGAGATGGAACAGACAGAAACAATTTAGGAATGAGCAGCATGTGAGTTGGGAGGAAAACTAACGAAGTGTGGTGTTCTGAACACAAAACAGAGAAGAGTTCCCAAGGAGGACGGGGGTGATCAGCTGTGTTAAAAGGTCCAGCCAGGTCAACGTTAAAGAGAGATCGAGCAGTGCCCGGTGGATTTAGTAATATAGAGGTCATCAGTGAACTTGACACAGGCAGTTTGGGAGGAGGTGGGGGGCTGGGGAACCCCGGCTGGAATAAAGACAGTAAATACTGATAACTTAATCAAGACTTGTGGGAAAGGGGGTCGCAGAATCAATGGGACAGGAGCTGGTGGCAGAAGAGGGAGTCGAGTCAAGAGTGGTATTTTGATTTTGATTCTAGATGGAGAGCCCAAGCATGTTTGCATGCTGATAGTGGTTCATAGAGAGTGGAAAGTAAGTAGGAGAGACCATGGAGAGTTTCTGGAGCAATATCCTTGAGAAGGTGAGGCAGTTGGGAAGGCAAGAGCATATGTAGCCATCTAAGGCATTGCTGAATTTCTGCATGCTTAGGGATTGTGAGATCTCTTAGGTTAATTTCAACTATAAGCCATGTAACAATATCAGAAATGGGAGCCAGGCATGTCATTTGAATTTATTGTTTAATATCCGAATATTCGCTTTCCAGCCTAGATTTGCAATGGAGATGTAACATGAAGTGAAATGTTGTCATTTTATCAGTAAATTAAATTAAATAAAGCAATGATTTAAAAATTGTTGTGAAAACTATCAATAGATTGATAGTTAATATGATTATTAAGAGCACATTAGCTATATAACTTTAGGAAGAATATATCCTTTTTGAGCCAACATATATATATATAAAATATATATTTTTTAAGATATAAAATATTTAGATATGTATATTACATGAATATATAAACTTTATATATTTATATAACACGCATTTAAAATACACATAATTGAAGAATAATTACAAAGATTATGTTATATCACAATTTTAATCTTTTTAGGATTGTTTGATGTATACCATTCATACTATTAAGCATCATACCTTAACTGAATTTAATTTCATTCATGCCATGACTCTTTGAAAAAAAAGTCCTATTTGGGAATTTTTGCTACCTTAAAATTTCATGAGGAAGAAAATCTCCAAAATTATTTTCAACACTTATGATAAATTTTCAATCAGGTAAAATAAAGAATTTTTAAAATGTATGAACAAAAGATGAATGCATTAAGGAAAAATTAGGCACGTTTTGTTCTCACCAATCAAACTTCAAAAGGACAGACTTTATAGTTTTAAGAAGTCAATTTTGTACAGCTTTGAGTCTATGATGGCTAAATAAAAAGACTGCCAAAATGATTGTTATATCCTGCTAACTCTTTTTCATACTTTTTCAGCTCCTAAGGATTTAAAAAATCTGCCCAAGTTTGAATCCAAGGTGAAAATTTCCTCCTGTAAAACATGTTACTAAAACCCTTTTTTCTGAATTATATTTTGTTGCACCAAATGATTAGTGGTCTTTTTTTTTTTAAAGATTTATTTAATTTTATTTATTTCTCTCCCATTCCCGACCCCCCCACCCCCCCAATTGTCTGCTCTCTGTGTCCATTCACTGTGTCTGCTTCTTCTGTGTCTGCTTCTATTCTTGTCAGCAGCACCGGGAATCTGTGTCTCATTTTGTTGAGTCATCTTGCTGTGTCAGCTCTCCGTGTGTGCGGCGCCATTCCTGGGCAGACTGAACTTTCTTTTGCGCTGGGCGGCTCTCCTTATGGGGCGCACTCCTTGCTCTTGGGACTCCCCTACGTGGGGGCCACCCCTGTGTGGCACAGCACTCCTTACACATATCAGCACTGCATGTGGGCCAGCTCCACACAGGTCAGGGAGGCCCTGGATTTGAACCGTGGACTCCCATGTGGTAGGCAGAAGTTCTAACCATTGAGCCAAGTCCGATTCCCAGTAATCTCTATTAAATGGGCTATTTCCGTTTCTTAACCATCTAATTTACATACTTGGGCATATAAAAATAAATAGAAATCTTTTTAAAAATTTGAACATATGATAGATTACTGATGAACGTAACTATGCTTCTTCTTTACTTTGTTGCCATAATTGCTGAGTTTTGCATAGCAAACTAAGAAATATATAAAATATATATAAAAATAAATATAAATATATATAAAATATATATAAAACTGTGATACAGTTATTACAGGCAAAGAACAAACATGGCTAAGGCTATGAATGATTTAGGAATTCTACAAATGCATGATGTTTCTTTCACAATCTTCAGCTCTGGGTTTAGAAAATAATTTCAGCCAAGTTGATAAGCATTCTTCTACCAAAAACAAATTCCATGACATGAAAGATATTTTGAAACTCTTTTGTCTATATACTTTATGCAAGATATTCAGAAAGGTTGAATGGTAGCTAGTCCATGATTTAAAAAACATTTGAGCAAAAGAAAGCCTAATACCATACTTTGCAGATAAAAATAGCAACACAGGAGGTTTATTTGTTTGAATTTAATGGAGAAGCAAACACATAGACATGCCTCAAGAGGAAAAGTTATTCTTATATGGTCCTTGCTGAAAGAAACTGTTCTCCTACTCTGTACCCAATGACAGCTGACATGCAGATGGAAATTCAGAGATGATTTTTGTTATCCTGAAATCCAATTACATTGTTCTATAGCTGCATTTCTAGATTCAGTATTTGGGAGAACAAATTTGTAAGAAAATGCAAATGAAAACCAAGAGATAGCGTTTTATACCCCTATGATGGCTATAATAAAAAAGACAGATAACAATAAGTGCTGGTGAGAATGTGGAAAAATTGGAGCCCCTACCCCCCACACACTGCTATTGGGAATGTAAAATGGTGCAGCTTCTCTGGAAAAGTTTGGTGATTCCTCAAAAAGTTAAATGTAGAATTACCACCATATGACCCAACGATCCCACTCCTAGGTACATACCCAAGAGAAATAAAAACATATGTCCATATTAAAACTTGTGCATAAATGTTCATAGCAACATTATTCATAATAGCCAAAAAGTGGAAACAACCCACATATCCATCAACTGATGAATAGATAAATAAAATATGGCATACCCATACAATAGAGTATTACTCAGCCGTAAAATGGAATGAAGTATTGATATAAACTTTAACATGGTGGGTGAACTTTGAAAACAGCCTAAATGAAAGAAGCCACATATTGTATGATTGCTCTGTTCTAAGCAGGAATGCAGTATTGACATGGGATAACATGGATGAATCCTAAAGATCTTATGTTGCGTTAGGTAAGCCAGTCACTGAAGGACAAATATTACATCACCTCACTGATATGAATTAAGCAAATTGAGCAGATTCTAAGCCTGGAAGATAGGTTAACAGGAGACAGAAAGGGAGAAGAGGGCGGTGAGCCGATGCTCATATAGGCAGAATCTATGACAAGATGGAAAGGTGTTTGGGCAGTGGATGGGCACGACAGTGTGCAGTGATGTGGTTGGGCTGGGTGGTGCTGGCCTGTGAGGGGGAGGGGGTTTGGGTTGGACTCTCCTTGGAACTGGGGTAGGCTGAGGGAAGGCACAGTCTGTGGATTCCACTGATTTGAAATGTCCAGAATAGGTGAATTCATAAAGACAGAAAGTAGGTGAGTGTTTTCCAGGGGCTGAAGGGAGAAGAGAATGGAGTGTGCCTGCTAATGTGTACAGAGTTTCTTTAGAGAGTCATTAAATATTCTGGAATTAAACAGTGGCGATGGTTGCATAAGCTTATGGATAGAGAAGCAGATTTGGCTCAATGGATAGAGTGACTGCCTACCACATGGGAAGTCCAGGGTTCAAACCCAGGGCCTCCTGACCCATGTGGAGCTGGCCCACACGCAGTGCTGATGCGCTCAAGGAATGCCGTACTACACAGGAGTGTTCCCCACATAGGGGAGCCCCATGCACAAGGAGTGCACCCCTTAAGGAGAGCCACCTAGAGCAAAAAAAGTGCAGCCTACCCAGGAGTGACGCCACACACACGGAGAGCTGACGCAGCAAGATGATGCAACAAAAAGAGACACAGATTTCCAGTGCCGCTGACAAGAATATAAGCAGACACAGAAGAACACATAGTGAACAGACACAGAGAGCAGACAACTGCGGGGGCGGGGGGCGGGGAAGAGAAATAAATTTAAAAAATAAATCTTTAAAAAAATAATCTTATGAATATACTAAAACCCAATGAGCTGTAAACTTTAAAATAGTGAATTTGATAATATATGAATTATATCTCAGTTTTTAAAGTAGAAAAAAATTTGTAAATATAAAGTACTTCTATTTGTCTATTTCTAGTTATAGATCTGGAAATAATTTCCTATATATTTTGGGGCTGAATTGTTAAGAACATATCTTTCTTGTGAATTGAAATTTTTATCACTATTAGTAGCTGTATGTATACAACACCTTTTGCCTTTAATTCTATTTGCCTGAAATTAATATAGCTACTCCTGCATTCTTTGGTAAGAATTTACATGGCATTTTTTTTATCCTTTCAATCATTTTTTGTCCTTATGTTAAGGATGTCTCTTTTGTAATACTCATATATTTAGTTGTATTTTTTTTTTTAAATCTAGCCTGACAAAAGCTTTACCTTTTAATTAGAGGGCTTAGTCCACTTAAATGTATGACTTTGCTGGTATATTTTACATTTATTTCTACAATTTCAATATGTGCTTTCTACTTGTGCTGATTTTTTAACTTCTGTCTTCTCCCTTTTTGCCTTTTAGTGGCTAGAGTTTTGTTATTTATTATCATTCTGGGTTTTTTTTTTAAGATCATTCATTCATCCCCTCCTTCCCCCCGCCCCCCCTTTGTGGCTTGTTCCTTTCTTTGCAGTCTCTTTTCTGTGTCCATTTGCTGCGCGTTTTTTCAGTATCTGCTTGTCTCCCTTTGTTGCATCATCTTGCTGCACCAGCTCTCTGCGGCGCACAGGCCAGCTTTTGCCTTCACAAGGAGGCCCTGGGACGTGAACCCAGGACCTCCTGTGTCGTAGACGGGAGCCCAACTGATTGAGCCACAGCCGCTTCCTCATTCTGTTTTTGAATAGATTTTGAAAGTTGTGAGTGCTGTGCAGTCACTTGTTTTATCCGCGGTAGTTATGTTTTACAGAATTGCCATGACCACTGAGTCAGTGAAGACAAACACTATAACTGTGGATACTAACACTCTGCTCCTTGAGGAAATACAGGGTTAGGTTACTATGAGCCCCTGGACACAATATTTTGCCATCCAATAAATATATAAACTTGTTTTATGTATGTTTCTGTTTAAAGACACGTTTCTTAATGTATATCATTGATTTGTTATAATTGAACACCACAAAATGCCTGCAGGAAGCGCGTTGCACGCACTCTTCCCCACAAGCCTTCTTGTGCTCAGGAACACAAGACTGCCCTTCACTATGCTTGGGGGAGATTTTAAACAGCAAAATCACCAACAGAACGCACAAAAATGTGAGAAGCATGGCATCAAATACACCATGAAAAGGACTTGTTTACAGCATGAGAGCTAAAACGAAACAGCAGAGCATGGCTTTGGCCTGTGTTTCAGACAAGTCGAATGTTTTGCCCCTCTATGCATGTGCACAAATGACCAGAGAAGTGCCGAGAATATGAATTTGGGGGTTGTAAAGTTAAAATTAATAAAGTAGGCAAATTTGCCGACATGAAACCCATATTCTTTTAACAGTTATGCTAAGTTTATTAACATGCATATTTAACTAAGTCTAAAGTTTATATCTGAGCACTATGGGAACTTTAAATTACACCTAGCATACACATTTGTCTTACAATTCAATACTGATTTTACTTTCAAATTAGACAGTACTATTTTTATTGTGTTAATGTTTGTTTACATTTTCATGTTTCAGCACCTTCTTTGGCTCCACATCTCTTCTTGAATCTCAGCCCTTCCATCTGGGATCATTTTCTTTCTGCTTGCAATACATTCTTTAGGCTCTCTCTTCTCAACTAGAGTTCTCCAAGAGAGCTAAACCACGATGCCCTAAGGCATCCATGATTAATTAATAATGAGCTAGCTTCTCAGATACACATGTAGAATGGCACAATAAGAGATAAGTCATTGAAAACAATTTCTGGAGGGTTTAATTTTCTTAGGGAACCCCCGTTGAAAAGGCTGCTTTAGAATTTCCTTTAGCATGGATCTTTTGAGGATATACTCTCTTGACTTTTGTCTACAAGTTCTGAATTTCATTTTCCTGAGTTTTGCTTTTCTTGAAACAGCACTTTGCTGGATAAGGAATTCTAAGCTGTGAGCTTTTTTCTCTAAGCCCACTGAAAGTATTATATGTGTGAATAGCCTTGTTGAATTCTTTGAAAAAGACTGACAGGGATATGGAGCTGCGGTATAATAGCAAAAGAGGAGGCACATATCAGAGACATATATGCAAATACTTCTTTGAGCCTTGGTCTTCCACATTCATACAATGGCTATGTTGCCTGGTTGTTGTTAACTTTAGAAACCGTGTGTGTTATATCTGAAATCTAATACATATTATCGTGATGATTATTCTGCTCTCCTCCCTAACTCTACAGTTCCATAGAGGTCATAGAGTTCACGGATTTGCAACGAGGGCCTCAGAAAATGGAGTTTTATGTAGGAAATGTACGTAGGTGATAGAATCCTCCTTCAACCAAACAGTCACTCAAATTAGTAGAGAAGATAATCTGACTCCTTTGTTCTCATCCCAAACAGGCAGTTTCCTTCCTCACTGTGGACACATTTATTCCCTAAATTACTTAAAGACCTAGGCACTGTATTTTACAAGGTGATGAGATTTTGTTATAGTGCAATGATCTGTGTTTAGGCCAGGGGATATGCTTTAATTATCTGAATGTGGCTGGTTTCCAATGGTGTCATTTGAGAGATTTGTTGGTTAGTCACTAATCCCTGTCCACTATCAGTAAAAGCCTCTACTACACCCAGATAGCCAAGGAGTAATAAGGCATGGGAGAGCATGTACTCCAGGCCAGACTTTGCTATCACACATGATGAAACCAAACAACAAAACTGCTCTTCCTCCTTTGTTTGGCTCTGGCCCACAGGTAAGGAGCAGTGCCTGGAGACCCATTTTGTTGCCCCTCCATCATCCCCTCCCTAGACAGACAGACACACACACACACAGACACACACACACACACACACACACAAACATACCAGGAGCTTGCAATACTCACTCTGGGATGCAGAGAACAGTATGCCTTACTCTCCTCTAACCTGGAAACCATTCCCTTCTTCTCAGCTGAGTATGGTAAGACAGAAATAAATTTTGATTTTGTTTTATTCATATCTGCCTAAAAGCACATTTGATTAGAGAATAAGAAGCTGCTAAGAAATAAGCCTTTTTACTGGATAAAAATAAAGTCCTTAAAGATTTTGAAGACTTTTTAAAGCTCTTCTTAAAAATAGTCATCATATAGGTAGACCATAATTTGTATAAGAAGTCTCCTGTTGATTTTTTATGTCATTTTCACATTTTTGCAATTGCAGGTAGCACTGTGTTTGATCTACTTGACGTAAATCTTCTTAAAAATCCAGCCATAGATGGACTCCAACAATTTAAGAAATGTGTTAACATAGGGCCCTACAGCTTGGGTTTGTCCACGGATTGGATGTCTAAGCCACTCTTCATTATTTCAAACAGAATGATCTGGGAAGAAAAGAAAGGTTGACAGTAAGAAAAGGTAAGCCTTTTCAGTACAGGATGAGAAAAAAACACTGAAATTTACGCCCTGAGGATGAAGGCAGAGCTGAAGGCTTATGAGGCATCAAGGCAGAGCGGGGATGGCTCACCTCATTGTCTTCTGGATGAAGCCAAACACCAGGGAGGTACAGTGTTTCCTGAGGTCCAATATACCAATATCGCCCGAGGTTACGCCCATTGATGAACACAACTCCGTAACTCCAGCCCTGGAAGGGATGGGGGTTTGAGGCACAGGGACAGATTCACACTGGCAAGGTACAACTAAGGCACTTGGGGAGCGAGACTGTGACTATGGCCCTGAAACGGAAAGTGAGTTTAGAATGGAGTATGTTCTAGAAGTTCCATCCTACGGCACCTGACCTAGGAGTGAGGGAAAAAACAGCAGTGGAATCAACTCATGAACGGGAGGGCTACGGCTGCTCCTACCCTGCGAGAAATAATGTCCTATTTTTTAAAAGCAGCTCTTCTGCTTCCAGAATTAAATCCTGGGTAATAGAAGCGAACTTTGCTGACAACAGCTAGAAAAGCTACACAATTTTTTAAAATCTGCTTGCAATATAGGGAAGAATTACAGGACCCATATCTAAGCAAAGAAAACCCGGACAAGGAGATGTCAGGGCAGTTCTCCCATGAGAGGCATCTGCTTATTCAGGAGCAGGGGGATGAGAAACTGAGCAGAAGTTGGCAGAGCCTTACAAGTTTATCAGGACAAAAACTGTAGCAGGGAGCCTTGTTACCTGCTATGCCCTCTGGGTAGACACTGAGGGGGTGTACCCTAGAAGAGTGAACCATCAGGAGTCAAGTCCTCGTGAGGACAGAAGACTCACTTCGAATCATTCCACCCTTCTCGTTGGACTAAAGTGACGTGGGATGGCAGGTGTCCCCATTCACCTCCAAAAGCAGATACAATTCCTCTCTAGAGGAAGGTACCATCACCACAGGCCTTGAATTAGTTCCAGTATGTTTCCTAGGTAATGTCTGGCACTCCAAAATAAAAACCAGGCAGATAGGAAAAAAAAAAAAAAAGATAATGGGGTTAAAAACCAGGAGGAATAATAGACAAGAGAAATAGATTCACAGATAATCCAGACAATGGATTTACTAGATACAGGCTTTAAAATACCTATGCTGAATAAATTAATATGTTCAAAGAGATAAAAAGACCAAGAATTTTGACAGTGCAATAGAAACTGTAAAAAGGACCAAAGTTATGAAATGAAAATTCTAGAACTAAAAAATGCCATTACCGAAATTAAGAATTTAATGGATGTTTTGAATAGCGTAACTTAGACATAGCTAAATAGAGAATTCGTGTACTAAGTAAGAAGCAAATTTCCAAAACAGAATCAAAGAAATAAAAGAACAGGAAATACAGAAGACAATATGAGACAAAATGAGTACAGCTAGATAGTCTAACATATAAAATTGGAGTCTTTGAAATATTCTAATTAAAAGACAAAGATTGCTAGACTGGATTTTTAAAGCAGGTGTTTTTTTTTCTTTGTATAAGAGAAACATCTAAAATAATTGAAAAAAATGAAAGAAAAAGAATGGACAAAGATATAAAATGGAAACCCTAACCGAAAGGAAGTTGCTCTAACACTATTATTATCACAAAAAAAGTTGACTTTAGGCAAGAAGCATTACAAAAGAGATTACTCAAGATGATAAAATTCACAAATATGAATTACCATGAAAAAATATACAGAATATTTCAATTTGTGGAAGGTATAAATATAGATATAAAATATATAAAGTAAATTGACAGATTACCAAGGAGAAATAAACAAATTCCCACAGTGGAAAATTTTCATACAACCTTCTCAATTACTGATAGACAAAGCAAAAAGAAAACAATACAGATATAAGACAGTTGAAACAAGATGATTAACACAATTGAACTAATTGACATATATAGGTCATTGATCTAAAATCTGCTGAAAACACATTTTTTTCTCAGGTATACACCAGAACAATCACAGATTTGCCCCTATGTTGGGACTATAAACAAGTTTTAACATATTTTAAAGTTCTCAGACCATGGTGCAATTGAATAAGAAATTGACAGCAAAAAAATAACTATAAAATATCCAAATGTATGGGCAAAAAAGAGAGAATGTATAAATAATCTATAGCAGAAATGAAGAAGGTAACACACTACTGATGATTGAGACATTAAAGATGAACAAGTTAAAGGCAATATATTTGAAACTTGAGATAAAATGAGACACTTTTCAGAATATATTTGCAAAACTAACTTTTCAGGAACCTGAAAATCTGAAAAGTTCTTTAATTTTGAAGCACTTGACTCCATATTTACAAAACATTCCCCAAAAACAACCCAGCCCATGAAGTCTTCACTAATGAAAGCTACCAAATATATAAGGAAAAAACAATAGCAATCTCATACAAACATTACCTTCCAAATCATTTTTTGAATGTTTTAGACTTTGGTACCAAAACCTTACAAACATATCTCAGTCAGGAGCAGAAGTACAAAGAAAAAAAAACCCCTATAATTTAATTCTTATAATAGCCAAACACTAGAAATAATCCAAATGTCCAACAGTAGAATGGCTGGATAAATTACGGTATATTCATAAACTGGAATTCTATTCACAGCAACCTTCATAAATGAATGAACCTCACAAACATTGTGAATCAAAGAAGTCATGTTTAAAAAAAAGAATGCATGATGTATAATTTGATTTACTTGAAGTCAAAATGGAGAACATTGTTAGAAGTCAAGATGGGGTTACCTTTGGGGAAAAGGGGAAAGTGATTAGGAGAAGAGCTGACTATTCTATTTCTGTTCTCTCGGTGCTAATTATATGGTGTTCAGGTGGTGGTATTTTATTGATCCGTAATTTCATATTTTGTGCATTTGTTTTCTCTGTGTTTATATGTAAAAAGATATACTATTTATAAACTAACCCTTCCCTCCCCACCCCCCCCAAAAAAAAAGCAAATCGCAGAATAGAATTTATGGTATTGGTATAAAAAATAATTGTGTCTGTTTAGAAACACGCAGGCAAAGTTAATATATGAAAACACACAAACTGTTGGCAATGTTTAACTCTAAGAAGCAGAAAAGGATTGGAGTGCCAGGGGGTTGGAAGGAGAGCTTCCACTGTTTACTCTCTACATCTTATTGTTTGAATTTTTCCAACTGTGTTTTGATTGGTTATTTTTCAATAACAACAAATTAGGAAGATTGAGAAAAGTTGGAAGGGTTGGTTGAAGTGGGGAGCAGGAAAAATGGAAGGTGAGCAGGAGTGATTGCCCCGGACAGAACACGAAGGGTCTACTCAAGAGGAAATGATGGAGCTGCACAGCAGCTCACTTACCTGTAGTCTGAGAAAGGTGTCCTTGGGAGAAGGACCAGCCCGCAAGGTACCTCGGTAGAAGGCAGGACCCTTATAGCTCTCTGGGACTGGCCTCCAGGTAGCAGAGCGGAGCCTGGAAATGATCCAAGCGGTGAGGGTGAGGGTGAGGGCCAGGGTTAGGGTCGGGGCTACAGTTAGGCTTTTGGAATCTTGGATTCGTAATAGGCCAAGTGAAGAGTTTGAAATCAACAATTTAGGAGTTCCCTGGTCACTCTAAGTGTCTGCTGGGGGTAGGTGGCAACACACCTCTCCAAGAAGCTCATTTTCATCTCCAGAGGGTAGATAGTGAAATTCTTCAAGGCGATGTTACTGAGGACAACAGAGCTGATTACTCCTGCAGGGGGAGGGCGGGAAAGGGAGCGAGAGCTGGGCCTGGATAGTCTCTGTTGTCTGGGATAAAGAAATGTGCATGACAAGGGCGCACCACCAAGGCAATTGCTTCTCTGGGCTGCTGTGACCCAAGGGTTCCCATTGCACGTCTCCTCTGAGTACATATTACCAAGATAGTTCCCGCATTTAGTATGAGAACTTGCCCTGAAATTCCCAAAAGGAGACTGGGCGCTGCTCCTGACAAGGCAGCAGAAAAGTATAAGGAGGCTCCTTTTTGCAAGGAGGCCCAAGCCCTGGGAGGGGGCAAAGGGAAGGGGAGGGGAGAGTACCCATGAGGGAAAATCTCCTGTAGCATCATGAAAAGCAGGACGGAGGCACAGGGCACAGGAACCAGTGGGAAGTTACAGACAGAGAAAAATACTCCTGGCGTTGAGCCTTCCATTCTTTCTTATCCCAAAGATACAGCTACAAATTCCTCTAAGAAAAGGAAAGCTAGTTTTTTCACTATGACTTTATTGGATAAGAAATTCCAGAACGAGGTTTATTTGAGAGAGTAGCACCCAGCATACATGTTCCACTTTCCTGTAGAGGAGGCAGGACAGGGGTACGCAAAGGGTTGGCATGTTTAGTCCTGGACACAGGTACCCACTGTTTGAGGGACCCCATTTTTTCCTCCCAACCCCAACATAGGCCCAGCAGCCCCAAGGGCCCAGTGACTATGAAGAGAAATTACAGCCTGCTTCTTAGGCCCAGAGCCCACCTTTCTGCTGCTTCTGAATTTTCCATGAAAAATTGACCCGTCCTTGGTTCTCTACCAGGATCCTCAGAAGTTGGCAGCCCTGCTTGGGACAAACCAGTTAGGGACACTTAGGGCTTTTACTATGGTGGTAAACTGAATTATGGACCCCAATTTGGACGTGTTCTTAATCAGCATTACTGTGGGTGTGAGCCCAATGCATAAAGGAGCTCTTGAAGATGTTATTTTCAGTTTAGATGTGCCCTAACTGAATGAGAGTGGGTCTTAATACAGATTATTGGAGGTCTTGTAAAGAGAAGAAACAGGAAGCCAGGAGTCAGAGAAAGTCAGAGGGAGGAGCCAAAAGCTGGAAGTCAGCAAAACCAGAAGAGCAGACACAAGGAGTGAGAAATCACCATGGGACAGGAGGCAGAGGCAAGACATGGGGCCCCAAGGATTGCAGCCAACCAGAGCACTGCAGACAGTGGGCAGAAGACATTTCCCTGCCGACACCTTCATTCTAGACCTGTAACCTCCAAAACCATGAGTCAATAAATTCCTTTTGTTAAACCAACCTATACTGTCGTATTTGTCATAGCAGCTGGGAAAACTAAGACACCTATAGAACCCATTCTTTCCTCTGCATCCCAAGACGCAAGATGAGTAAGCAGAGGTGAGGAGGGCTCAGAACATGGCAGTCCTCGAGCTTTCTTAAGGACTTGGCTGTGTTCCTGTTTGCCTCCTCTCCCCTACTTGTCCTATTAGGAAAGGCAAAGAGAATTTTATCAGAGACCAGAACTTGGGCTGGTGGTTGAAAGAAAAGAACATCCAACGGGGAAGTTCCACTTACTCTAAAGCTCTGGATACACCCAGGCTGGGAGAATGCAAGTATATTTATAACCCTACACACTCCCTGCTGGGACTCTAAATGAGGAGCCACACAAAAGGGTAGTGCTTGAGAAAAAGAGATAGTCCATCTCAGGGCCTAGTGCATGCACATTTGAGCAGACAGTCAAGGGCAGCACCCGACTCTTGAATTACGTACCTTGAATTTGGGAATTTTCAAGGTCTTACTATTACCATTCAGGACACCTATAATTGTCTCATTCAAAAAGACCTGCAAAAAAAAAAGAGTCAAAATAAGATTGATAGCCCCTCCACCCCTTCTGCCCCCAAAGACAAGGGAGGAGGGAGCCTCTGGATAGGTAGAAGGGAGTGACACTCGCAGGTGGCTAACAGCTGACTAGGAGACCACAATGAAGGAATCTCATGAAAGTGAGCACAAAGATGGGACCCTGGGTTGACTTCCCATTACACTCAGTCTGGTCAGGAACTGAGATAAGTGTCTCAAGTTCAATGGGGGAGGGGGAAAGGGGCAGCCCTCAAGACAAGACGAAAAGAAAGAAGAATAAAAGGTCAGCCCAGGTAGGGAAGGATGTGGCAATGACAGCTACCCCCTGCAAGATGTGACACGAATGGAATGGATGGACCCTATGCCCCACATGCTGCAGAGACCAGAGTGCTGATAACTACCTTAGACTTTACAGATTTCACGTATGTCATCACGTGCACAACTGGGGAATTTCAGTGGCAAAAGTTGGGCAGAGGGACAATTAACAAGGAGATGATGATGGACAATGACCATCCCAAGGGACAGAGTATCTGCAACTGCAAGATAGTCCCATCATCTGCTCCATGGGATCTAAGCCCCCTTTCAATTAGAAGCAGAGTAGGCATCACCATCACAAAATCTGCAAGATTGAGGAATGAAAATGGACTAAACTAGACTTATTGTTGGTCTATTACAGACTTATGATTTATTCTAGCAGTGAAAGAACTTGATATAACGGTAGTGGCCACCAGAGGCTCTGAGGGGAGGGAGAGGGGAGAATATGTGTCATATAGGGGCATTTTCAGGACACTGGAATTGTCCTGTATGACATTGCAATGATGGTAACAGGCCATGATACATTTTGTCAGAGCCTATAATATTGTGCAGTGCGAAGTGTAAACTATAATGTAAACTATAGTCCATGTTTAGTAGCAATGCTTCAATATGTGCTCATCAATTGTAACAAGTGTACCACACTAATGAAAGATGTTAATGTGGGAAACTGTGGGAGGGGGAGAGGGTAGGACATTTGGGAATCCCCTGTATTTTTGATGTAACATTTATATAATCAAAAGCTTTTTAAAAATAAAAAATAATCATAAAAAAAAAGCCAGGTGGAGGCTACATCTTGCTGCTCCTGCCATTTCAGTGGGCAACGTGAGCAGATGGGTGGATCTGCCTGCCACACCATGAGCAGAGGTCCCCTCAACTGGTGACTAGCTTCACCGGTGTTGGGGTGCTAACAGCCACGGAGCCTCAACCAGCTTTCCTCTTCCTTCTGCCTTCCAAGCACCAATGATCACCTGCTTCTTTCAGGCCCGAGAACCAGCTGTACTCTTTCTCACGAAGGTCTTCACCCTGTCCACCGGGTTGGGAATATTCTCCCTGGCTCTTTTCACTTCTCTAACTCTGGCTTATTATCAAGTGTCCATGCCGGCTACCTGTCCTGATACCCGCCCCCCCAGCTGGGTTAGGCACTCACCTGAGAGCCCCCAGTCACCGGCCCTTCCCACTTTTGACATACAACACTGGCAGTGCCGATACTGACAGAGACTTTCCATCAGACTTAGGAGGTGATCAAAGCAAAGCAATCTACGTGGCTTATTTGTATTCTCAATGTCTAGCACATTCTTGGTGCTTAAAAAGACAATCAAATAATAAAGTTGGCCAGTTACTAAAAACCCTCTGCATTAACAGAGTGAAGCTAAAATTCTGCCTACCACCGACAGCCTGCTGACCCCTACCTGCGCCACATCGTGAACACAGACATTGAGATAACCTCCGGAGCAGATGGAAGTCTCATAAAGTATGAATCCATAGGACTGGCCGTTTCCATTATTTATAGGAAGATTCTCCATGTTGATTGGGTCCCTAGATTGGACCGTCTGGAAGGGAGACAAGGCAGGAACAGAAGACAGAAAGATGAGAAGTCCAAAAGCTTCCATTCCAAGATCCTTGTCACTTTCTGTTGTGCCACTTAACGGTCCCCAAGGGTTCTTTGGATGGGAAATAATAAAACAAAATGCTGTGACAGTGCTCTTGCATTTCATGTCTCAGCTAACAAGGAGACTAAGTAGGTGGAGAGGGGATAGGGAAGGGGAACAACTGCTGCAATGAGACTTGATTAACAAAGTTAATAAATGATATTCTAAGCTACCTGGAGTCTAGTGATGGGTTATTCAATTCACTAGGCAAACATTTCTTTAGCATCTATAGTGTGGCAGTCACTTTTTTATCTAAAGCAGTGATAAAGGAGGTGAAACCAATGTGAATGCCAAGACTTACATTTTTCAAACAATCTTCACCTTTCCTTCAAAATAGGCCAGGTACTCTAATTTTAAGGGGGAAACAAGGGACCACAGAAGTCCAGCGATTTGGCCTAGTTGATGGTGCAATGAATTCAGAACTCAGTGTCATGGGCTCCAAGCTCAGCCGCCTTTCCCTTATGGACCATGCAGTCCCACACAGCAACCTTCACCAGCTCGTGAAGCTTAAGTCCATCTGAGCTGGGCAAGGGGATCCTCTAATGCCCTTCTACATCCCACCTGCTCTTTAAGTTCCATTCCCTTCACAGTCCACCCAAAAGAACTCGTGGCTCTCGCACCACAGTTCTAAATAGGGACAAAATGCAGAGGAGTAGTTTGTATACTCCCCAGTAAAGAGCTCCTTGAGGGACTCCC
Organism: Dasypus novemcinctus; assembly: GCF_030445035.2. Classification (NCBI taxonomy): domain Eukaryota; kingdom Metazoa; phylum Chordata; class Mammalia; order Cingulata; family Dasypodidae; genus Dasypus; species Dasypus novemcinctus. The sequence goes on along the minus strand of NC_080699.1, from coordinate 44,738,119 downwards.
ACACCTTGGCCTAAGGCCTTCTCCCCCATCTCTCCAATGGCCGCCCCTAAGCCAGGTGGTACTCACTTCACCTACGTACTGTAGGACATCCCACAGTGGCAAGTAGAGCGATGGTGTCACCGAAGGGTACACAGCCTTGGCTACAGAGGGAGGCAACGAGGGCAAGGGGAATCCTGCAACAACAAGGGGCACAGGCGAGAAGCGTCTGACACAATCACTGTCTCTTCTAAGCCTCCCTGCCCTGCCCGTGAACTCTTGTATCCCAGAGCTGACAGGAGAAAGATGCCTGTCCTGGGACATGGGGGTCCCTCTCCAAGAAGCAGTAACTGAGGTGAAGACTTTTGTATCCACAGATATCTGAAATTTGCAGAGAACGCTAAGGGGTTATGTCTGTTCGACTTATAGAAGATGCCTCACAGCAAGTAAGAACTACGCCTTTCTGGCAATGTCTCTGCTTACCCAGTTTCTAGCACATAGTATGTGGTGAATCAATGTTATCTGAATAAATAAAATTCAACAGGATGATATTTACTATTGTGTGAGCTTACAATATACCTCAAATTTTGCAGACAGTAACTTATTCTTCCACATCACCATAGGAGATACATATTATTGTCTTTGTGTCTCATGGAAGAAACTGAGGCTGAAAGGGCTTAACGTCACTTATGCAAAACCACACAGCATTTCAGGGGAGAAAGCAGTACTTGAACGCAAGCGTGCCTGTGCTCTAAAGCACTGTATAACACTGCCTGCTGTAAGGGAAATCTTCTTCTTCCTCACCCTTGCGTGGGCCATAGACCCTCCAAGGAGGGCCGTCCCTCCAAGGCGCATGGCAGCTGAGTACCTAAGAAGGATCTGAGGCGTTTTCGAAGCTTGTAGTATTTTTCTGTGTAATCCCCAGCCTCCGTCAGCACACCACCGTAGTCTGCAAGATACCCGGGACCTGTTACTGCCTCTTCCGGCAGCCCCCCGCCCCCGACCCCTCCACCCTGTCCCCGATCCTCCACAGCAGTCCCTGCCTCGGCAGACAGCCTCGTGAGGTTGTGGAACTGGGCAGTGGGAAACCACCCCACAGCTTGGGAGACGAGCATTCCTGGCACAGGATGGGCTGGAAGGAGTCACCTCTTCCCTGCCTTCCAGAACTTCTCTCTCCCAGGCTGGAATGCCCTTCTGGGAATATTTCTTACAACCCTTAATGGGATCTGAAGCTGTTATGAGACCAGGTTCATCCTTCCATTTCACTGTCTAATTACACTCATTTCCTTCCCCCATCTGGATTGCCCGGCTGTGCCAATCTTGCCCATACACAATCACAGCAGAATCCTGTCTCCACTAGAAATGAATAGAGGCTGGATACCAGAGGAGGAAAGCAGAACCAGTAATGTCCTAGGCAACCCCATTTATTGCAAACCCCATTTATTGTAAATGGCAGACTACTGGGGACTGTTAAATTCATAGAAGAATGGAAAGCCAATACAAAAATCCTCAAAACCCCCGCATGCAGCACAGGTCAAGAACCCAATGACACCAGAACATGCTGCCAGAACCCCCTCTGCAAAGCGCCATGCCACCCGTGTGGGGAGCTGACTGTCAGCAAGCACTTGCCATAGCTGGTGACAACAGCTCTATGCATGTCAAAATTTGTGGCCCCGTTCATGAAACCGAAGTTGGTCCCACCATGGAACATATATATGTTGAAGGAGATACCAGCTTTGATAAAGGCAGACACAGTCCTTTCAATCTCTGTGAAGGGAGAAGATGAGAACATGGAGAAAATTAGGAATTAAGAGCAGGCACTCCCAACCCCTCTCCATAACTGACTTAATTGTTTTGTGTTGTGTTGTTTTCCATTCAACCTCCACTAAGATTCTAACCAGAAAGGGGTGCAAGGGACCAGAACTACACTAGAATATCAAGTCTGGTCAACAAGGAGTTTTGTTTAGTTAGTTTTCCCAGGGGTAATTATTAGATACATGTGTGAATCAGCCAAGAATCAGGTCTATCTTGACTCGGGGTCAAAAACTGCAAAACTCTTACCCTTCGCATTTCTAGGCTGGTGCTTATGTCCCCACGTGTCGAACCAACCGACCCAGAATTCCATAACCATGATAGTCTTATTCCTCTAGAAACAAAACAAATTCAGTACTAAATCTGGTAGGTCAGGTGAGAAACAAAAAGGTAGATCAGGAAAACTGAACCCAACTAACAAGAATTTGAGGAACATGGGCTTTCCACCTCTTTCCCAATATAGCACTTGCCCTTTTTTACCCCAAATCCCTTACTCCCCTCCCCCCACTACACCGCACCGAGCTCCGTATCTTTGGTCCCCCCACCTCTCCTAACCATCCTTGGCTTCCAGTCTCCTTCAAGCCTCACAGGCACACTTGTACGCCTGGATAGCACTACTGTATTTCAAGGTTAAAAGAACTGGGTTTGGAAGTTCAAAGACCTCACTGCAATTCTTTCTAGAGGAACTGAGGCTCAGAGATACCACTGGAGAGGCAGAGCCGTGACTGAAATCCAGGGCCGAGCCTAACCTAGGAGCTACTAGGTTTTGATGTTTATTAAGTATTTAGTTCATTTTCTCTTTTTCTTTATTTCATTTTATTCTACCTCATATATATATTGGTGTCTCCACTGCAGTTGTGTTTCTATCAATTTCTTTTTTATTTCTAACAGTTCTTCCCTTGTTTATTTTTGTCAATAATTCATAAATCATATGTCTTTATGGATTAGACCTTTTATTTGTATCAGATAACTTCTACAACATTAGACTTGACTAATGCTTATTGAACGCCTGGTCAGAACAGCTGGGCAGTGTTTAAGTACTTTATTTAATCTTCTCTGTGTAACAAACCTGCACGGTAGGTACTATCGGTCTCCATCTTACAAGTGAACAGACTGAACTTAAGTAAACTTGGCTAAGGCCACATAGCTAGGAAAAGTCAGAGTTGGGCTTTGCAACCTGGCAGCCAAGCTCCAGAATCCCTACTCTTAACCATCATGCTATATTGTTTCTTATTTTCTAAAGGGTTTATTATCTAAACCTAAAAGAACACATACCAAAGCAATACATTTCCCAAAATCCCTGAACCCATGCTTGCCTAAAATCCTAGGCCTTTTTTAAAAAATTCATATTGTAGAAGCCCAAATGGTCAATGCCCCAAGCTTTCAGCCTGGTGCCTGCATCCCACGTCGAGACAGGCATTTTCAAGGCTGCTGACAAAGGTGACATCTCCCCAGCTGGTCTAGCTGTCCTTTGCTGTGTATATTAGAACAGAAGATCACAGTGGGCTTCTCGGGGCCATATTTCAGCCACTCACAGTGTGCATTTGTTGAGCATTCTCACCTCCACTGCTGGAGTCCCTAGCACCCTGCCGTGATACAAAGTATCGCACATGTGCCCTAAGCCCCAGGACTCTCCCTAGCTGATCCCAGAGGTTGGATACAATGTCCCCTGAATCTGACATCTCCCTCTGCCTTAGTGTATTCCCTGTTTCCTGCATCCTCCAAGTGCTTCCATAGAAAGGGTGAATGAGAAATAAATTTTCTCCTTTCTTACATGTCTGAAAATGTCTTTCTTCTACCTGTACATTTGATTAATATTCTAACTGGGTATTAAGTTCTAAGCTGAGATTCATCTATCCTCAGGAATTTAAAGGCACATTCCACTGTTTGCTATCATCCAGGGCTGATATAAAAAATCCTATACTTTTCTGGTTCCCATGCCTTGTTATGTGAGCCTATCATATTTTCTCTAAGTAAGTTGTTAACTGTACAATGTGGGTCTTTTTGATCATTCTAGAGAGATATTCTGCAGTTATAGCAAATTTTCTTAGGCTACCTATTTGTAATTTTCTTTTTTCTGTGTTGTTTGTCTACTCTTTTTGTAAATAATAATAGTAAGAGGTTGGGCCTCCTGAATTGATCCTCTAAGACACTTACCTTGTCTCATATTTTATATCTTGTTGGCTTTGTGTACTATTTCTAGGAGATTTCATCAACTTTACCTCCAATTCATATTTAATTTTTAATCTCAAAACCAGATTTTAAATTCAAATAGTTCTTTTTTGGTTTTATGTTTATCTTAACACCCTGCTCTTGTCTCATGGGTAAACAATCTTAACATGTCTCTCTACGCATATTAAGGAGAATTTTTTATATTATGTATATTATGTTCTGTTTCCTGAATTAACTCTATATTCCCTGGTTTCCTTTCTCTTCTTTATTTGTAGTTTAATTATTTTCTCATTAGTGTCTTTTATTAGATGAATGCTGATCCTGGATTTCCTGCTTATAGTTAAGAAGGAAGGCAGACTTCAGGTCTATAAATGATACTATACTATCAGTGTCCCTGATGTTCTCCTCTTAGACATGCTCAAAATCAAAATGAGGAATGATAAATGGAAACACAAGCACCATCTATCATATATCTAAGACATATGAAACTTCTAGATATAAAGGAAGAGAAAGGAGTACGAAAAGCACTGAGGTCTGTTAGGGGAATAGAAAAATGCAGAGAGAGGATGCTCCATGTTGAAGATGGTAGGAAAGGCCAGAAGCACAAATTTCTTTCAAGTAAGAAGCATACTCTATAGTGTATTACCAACAACTTCTAATCTGTAATTAAAGAATGAGATGCACAGGTTGGAAAAAGGAATGCATTCTGCATAATTCAATATAACAAAAACTTGGAAGGAAGTGATACTAAAGAATCACATATAAGAACTGTCCATAGGAAGAAGTCTGCTTGTGAGGCATTTCAAACTCCTGTCAATGTCAACTAGCCCAGGAGGAGGCATCATCAGAAGAGGACAGAGGTGAGCAAAGAAAATCAGAACTGATCTCTGCATCAACATGTGCTCTCTCTCATGTGAGGTTCTCTTAAGTACCTGGGCCAAGAAGCACTCATCTTAGTCAAAGATGAGTAATAACCAAAAAAAGGAGCAAGAACAGAGTCTGTAAAATATATTTATAAGAAAAAAATGGAGAAAAATAAACAGGAAAAGAAATTACAGAGGAGAAACACCCCCAAATACTTTCATTGGAACAGGTCAAAATTGTTGCCTAAATTATTGTTATAAAGTTAAAAATCTCAATGAAATAATCACCTCTATAAGTCAAGAGCATAAAACACAACTAAATCTTTGGACTCACCCAGGACAACTAAAAAGGAGATGATGATGGGCAATAACCATCTCAAGGAACAGAGAGTTTGCAACTGCAAGAAGATAGTCTCATCCATCTGCCCCATGGGATCTAAACCCCCTCTCAATTAGAGGCAGAGTGAGCATCACCATCCCAGAATCCTCAGGATTGGGGAATGAGCGATGCACTAGAGAAGATTATTGTTATTCTACTATAGACTCATTGTTATCCTAGCAAAGGAAGAACTTTTTTCATTAATGTGGAGGCAGTAGCCACAGGAGGTTCTGAGGGGAGGGAGAGAGAAAAATAAGTGTATCTGGGGGCATTTTCAGAACTTGGGAATTGTTCTGGATGACCCACTGTATATCTTGTAATAACTTACAAAAATGTGCAGGAGAGAGTGTAAACTACAATGTAAACTATAATCTACCCTTAGTGGCAATGATTCAAGATGTGTTCATCAATTGTGGCAAATTTATCACAATAATGCAGGATGTTGTTGATGTGGGAAAATGTGGGAGGGCTAGGGAGTGGGGCATATGGGAATCCCCTATATTTTTTCATGTAATCTGTTACTTTTTTAAAAAATTAAAAAGTATATTAAAAAAACAAACACAACTAAAAGTGCCCTAAGAAGCTAAAACATAACCTGGAAGAATTTCTAAAATAAGTAGTAAACATACAACCATCTCAACTAATTAAGTTAAAACTAGAAACAGCTAAAGGGAAAATAAATACCATGAAGGATATGGAGAGTAAAGTAGTGAAAAGTGAACCAAATTAAATGGAAATGAACATAGAGTAGAACAGATTAGAGAGAAAATGGGATGAACAAAATGTGAAAGACAGAAGAATTTCTCATTACACATAACTTGTGTCCCTGAAGACAACAGACCAAATAACAATAACAACAACAAAAACCTAAAGAAATAATAGAAGACTTAAAATTTCCAATAATGATGAACTATGTTATTTGGACCAACCCGCTAACTAAAGACAAGCAAAAGAGATGTATACACGAATATCATCTTAGATATAGTTGAAAAGAGAATCAGTGAATGTAAAGGTAGATCAGGAGAAAGTATGCAAAAGATAGCCCAAGGAGACAAACATACAGAAACTAATTAAAGAGACATAAAGCACATATGAGCACCCGCCTACCACATGGGAGGACCCGGGGTCAGTTCCCAGTGCTTCCTAAAGAAGACAAGCAAGACTGTGAGCTGGCACGGTGAGCTGACACAAATGAGATGACACAACAAGAAGACACAACAAGGAGACACAATGAGAGATACAACAAGCAGGGAGTGGAGGTGGCTCAAGCAACTGGGCACCTCCCTCCCACATGGGAGGTCCCAGGTTCAGTTCCCAGCGCCTCCTAAAAAGAAGATGAGCAGACACAGAAAGCACACAACAAACAGACACAGAGAGCAGACAGCAAGCTCAAACAACGGGAGGGGGATAAATAAATAAAATAAATCTTAAAAATAAATAAAGTGTATGTAAGAAAATCGAACATAACTTTAATTGGAATCCCAGAATGAGAGGACTGAGACAAGAGGGCAGAAGCAATATTTGAAGAGAAAAGCTGAGAATACACAGCTTCAAGAGCCCAACAATGTCCAAGAATAATAAATTAAAAAATAAGCACACATAGACGAGTCATAGTCCAGATGGAGAAAACCAAAGACAAAAGTTCTTAATAGCAGACAACACAGCAAAAAAAATCTTCAAAGGAGAAACAGTTAGTCTGACAGAAGACATCTCTCTTAGTGATTGCTAGAATAGGCAAAAAAAAAACAAAACAAGAAATAAAAAATTAGAACAACACAAAATCAACATAAAAAACTTAGAGAATACAGCAACCATGGAAAGTACATTCCTAATAGACACATAAGACCTTTACAAAACTTCATTGGGGGAAGCAGACTTGGTCCAGTGGATAGGGAATCCGTCTACCACATGGGAGGTCCACGGTTCAAACCCTGGGCCTCCTTGACCCGTGTGGAGCTGGCCCACGCGCAGTGCTGATGCGTGCAAGGAGTGCCCTGCCATGCAGGGGTGTCCCGCGTAGGGGAGCTCCACACGCAAGGAGCGCGCCCCGTAAGGAGAGCCACCCAGCCCAGCGCGAAAGAAAGTGCAGCCTGCCCAAGAATGGTGCCCACACACGGAGAGGTGACGCAACAAAAAGAAACACAGATTCCCGTGCCGCTGACAACAATAGAAGCAGACAAAGAAGAACATGCAGCAAAATAGACACAGAGAACAGACAACTGGGGCGGGGGGGAAGGGGAGAGAAATAAATAAAATAAACCTTAAAAAAAAAACTTCATTGGTAGGGCATAAACACAAAAATAAAATAAGAACAATACCTAAGAAGTGAAACAAAACTTCAGTTCAATGAATGAACCTATCACTATATCAAGTTGATAAAATACCTATATGAAACAAAGAAATTATTCAAAGCAAACTTAGCACATAGAATTTTGACTCCACATTCTCTGAGGGATACATGCTAAGGTTAGCAAAATCTTTAACCCCACCCTTCATTAGGCAAACCCAAGGCAGGGGAGGCAGCCATCTCTGTGAGGTGACAGAAGCAGGAATTCCTCCCTCTGGTTTCCTGTACTGAAAGACAACCCAAAATCGCCTGAGAGCCCAGCTGAAGCCCCATTGAGGAAGTAGCTGTCTTCCTCTCAAAACCCTTTGTCTTCACTGGACACCACATACCAGCCAAGGAGGTCTTGGCAGGCAAAGGGGCAGAAACTCTCTACCCCTAAGATGCCCTTACCTGCAGCAACTTGAGCTGACTGAAAACATCACTTTTAAGTTCCTTCATGTTGACAGTGGCGAACACTGCGGAGGGAAGGGAGAGATGCCACATGAAGCATCACTACAATCTTTGCTGGCAAGGGATGGAGGCCCACGCCCCCACGCAGCAGGGAGGTATGCTTAATAGTAAAATAAGGAGATGCTACTTGTACCCTACTTTGTAGTATCCATAGGGCTGTCACCCTACCATTTGACAGTTGCGAGGACACCATGGAGAAAGGAAAGTAAAAATTAGCCACCATTTTCCCAGAGAAGTAGAACAATCCAAGTTCACACAGCTGGAGCAGACCCGGGAACTCACAGGCTTCTTCACCCCACACTTAGCTCACTTTCTACGGTGCCATAGCAATGCGGGCAAAGCCACCGAGAAGGAGGGCAGAGCAGGCTAGAGAAGAAGCTCTGAAAGGTGACCTTGGGCTCATCCCTCGCTCATGACCTTGGTCATTTCCCTCAACGTCATCACTCTGTGACCCTGTTCTGAGTTGCTCTGCTACTCTATTCTCCAGCCTCTTCTCCACATCCCCTTTGAATCTCAGGACTGGGACTCGGCCGAAGCCAGATTGCTTACACAACACAGCTGTCTCTGCTTCTCCATGTGGTTCTCCAGTGCAGGAGAGAGGGTCCTCACTCTAAGCCAGGCCCAGCACCCACCTGGATCCTGAGTACAGGGAAATTAGGGGAGGGGGCGCGGAGGACCAAGGATAGAATAGTTCTGTTACTGCTCGGGTGTGACAGCCATTTTAAAAGAGAAGGGGAAGCAGGGAAAGGTCATGGAGTTGACTAGAGAACTCTTGGCCTTGACTCTGGGTCCTCCTCTATTCTAATGTCAAATCTTTGCAATCCATTTCAAAGTACATGGGAGAGACAGGCATCAGAGGCATGCTTGGTTCTCCCTGAGGCTTGTTCAAGTTTTAAATGGTCGGGCTGAGAGTCTCAGCTCTCCCTTAAAATCATTCTTAATTTGTACCTCCATTTATGTGGCCTTTGAGCACACTTTCCTCATTATCCGAGGTCAGCAGCAGTTCCTGGATCCCTCTTTTCAGCAGAGCCTGTTGAGAAAGCCGAACAAAATGAACCTGCTTCCCTTGATCCCAGTGGGAAAATGAAATACAAAGAAATTAGGAAAAAAATACACCTGGGTTCAGATGGGCTAGAGGGAAAGGTTATATCCCGAATCTGACCATCTGTTGCTTAGTACACTGGAGGCACCCCTGCCTCTGTGCTTTCCCCAGAGTGGACAGCAGATGCAGCTGGGTGGGGTGGGGGCTTAGACACCTGTGGCCACAGCCTCCAGGGAAAGCACACCTGACAGAGGAAGAGGACTTGGAGGACACATTGGGCTTGTAAGGGAGAGACTAAGGCTGTGCGATAAGAAAGAACAAAGAAATAGCTGTCGCTTTTTCTAAAAAGCGCATTTCCACCCATTCCCAGGTTCACGTCCTGTACAAAGTGGCCCTGAGAGCTGTGTGTGTAGAATGAGCTCATTTACCTTGGGCAAAGGGGAACAGGCAAGCCCTGGAAAGAAGGTGTTCAACTCTTTGAACAGGAAGAAGAGAACAGAACCCAAGTACTATCCCAGTGGCCAGAGGAGGATAAATGGACGGAGATGTAGTAGAAGCCAGGAGTAAGACGACTAAATGACGTCAGGACCGGGACACCGCAGCCGCACACTCTAGGTGCTGGTGATGGGACAGGAGACGAGTTAGAGGTGGGCATGACTGCAGCTGTCCTTCCTGCTGGCACAGTGAAGTAGGAACTGCGAGAAAGAAGTGATCACTCATGGTAAGAAGACAAATAGGCCAGAGACGAAATCCACGAAACTTGGGTCAAAGCTGGATACTGTCAAAGGAAACAAGGAGGTATATCTCAGCTGCAGGGTCAGTCGAGAAATCTCTACTTTGAAAAGAGCATCTGGGAGGGGCGTAGGTAGCAGACAGCTGGTCAGATGCAAGAGAGCGTCCTGTCTGTGTCTTCCATGTTCACGGACCATCCTCCTCACCCATATCTGAGTCTGTGGGCAGAGCACAGCAGTACCTACCCTGGAGCTAAAAGTCAGACTAGGTGAAGATTGATTGGAAGGAGTCACATCAGTTCTTGAGAAAACTGAGCACCCATGAATCTTGTTCCACTCCAGGAGCCACGGCCGCAGGGCAGGAGCCGGCCACGTTGACCGAGCACAGATGTGCCCTATCTCTTCTCATTGGGCCGCTCTCGCTTCCTGGCCCAGCTGACCGGCCTACCAGTACCTCTGCTGGACAGGCTGGAGGCCACGATGGGCCAGGCCAGACCACGGCCCTTGCATCCTGCTCAGCCACCTGGGGAAGGATTCCCGAACGTGGGGACTCAGGGACAGGGAGGGGCCTGCCCCCCCCCCCCCCAGGACACCAGCCAGGACCACAGCATTCCCTGGCCCGCAGGGGAGCAGGAGGCACAGAGGAGCCTGTCGCCACTAGCACACTCCTGAGGCATCATCTACTAAGGAGGCAGCCTCACCCACCGCTGGGCAATGGGCACTGTGGGCCACCGGGAGAGCAGCCCACAGGAGGGCTCTCTCGAAGCTCTGTGTTTCTCATAGTGAGGTCAAGTCCGTCTCAATCTCCCTAGCTCTATTGTGAAGGCATGGAGAAATGGAGCTCAATATTACATAATTCTCCTTTTCCACAGTGACTAGCACAGGGTCCAAAGAGGAGCAGGGTGGTGCTGCAGGGACAATTGCCGGACATTGTATGTCCTCCCATGGCCCACTGGGTGGAACGTGGGAGAGTGTGGGCTATGATGTGGACCACAGGCCATGGAGTGCAGCGATGCCCAGAGATGTACTCACCAGACGCAATGGATGTGTCATGATGATGGGGGAGAGTGTTACTATGAGGGGAGTGGTGGGGTGGGGTGGGGGCAGTGGGGGTGAATGGAGACCTCAAATTTTTTGAATGTAATATTTTTTTAAAAATGAATAAATTGAGTAGAATTTGAAAAAAAAAAAAAAAAAGAGGAGCAGGGACTCAGAAGACGTGGGCTGGAAAGAGACCAAAGGAGGAGGGAGGCTGTAAATCCAGGGCTCCTTACCTGGTGGACATATGGCATGTAGGTTTTATCCATATTGTATGAACCGTATTCATTCTCCACCTGCACCGCGATGACGGGACCTCCCTGGAGGTACTGGCAGACGGGAGAAGAGGATTTGAGAGTGGTCTGCTGGTGGCAAAAGCCAGGAGTGGCTGGATCTGCGGCTACGGTGACACACCTGGTGTGGTCGCCTCACAGTTCTGGAACTCTCTCCCATGTCACGGTCCTCCGGGCAGGGGCCCTTCAACTGCGGCAGGGGCCCACCTTGCCCAGGACTGCACAGGCAGGCACGTCCCACAGGTTTCCTTTACTTCTCAGACTAGTTAGCCACTTAAACCTGTGCTGGCAAACGACAACCCCACCTGCTTCCACGCCCATCCCATCCACCCGCCTACTTGACAAGGGGAAGGGCGTCTCTCCTCTGACTCCGGGGAACGGTACCATTTGCGTGGGCACCCCACTGCCTACCACCCCCTGGCTCTTCTCTGTGCCCTCTCTTCCCCACCCTCCACCTCTGCTCCCTGACGGACTGATTTCCATCATCGTGTAAACTTGTCCAAAACCGTCCCATCAGAGAGAGAGAGACAGGCAGAGGCACACAGAGAAAAGAAGACAATGGAGCAGGTCGCCCTCCAGCCACAGGTCTTTTGCTGGCGCCTCTTTAAGAGTAAACTTCTTGAAAGAGTTATCAACGTCTACACTCAAGGCTCTGCTTTCTCACTTCTAACTCACTTTTCAACCCACTGTGATAAAGCTGCCACCCTATCACACCACCTACTTTAGTTATACTAAAGTAAAAAAACACACACTTTTCAGTTCTTAGTTTACTCTTTCTAGTATCTTTCCACACTCATCTGTTCCTCCTCCTTTTATTATTTTGTATTTTTTATTATCTTTTTTTTAAAGATACATGTTCTCTCCTTCTTGAATCCTCTCTTCATTTTCAGTGACATCTCTCCCCCAGGTTTCCTCTTACAGATCTCCTTTTCATATCCTTTAGTGAGTTCTCCTTGCTCTAGTCACTTCTTCAAAATGTTATTCTCCTTCTACCTCTGTATTAGTGGTAGTATATATATGATAGAACTTGCTTCCATATGTGTAGAAAATCTCTGGAAAGACAGCCAAAAATCTGGTAAAAGGGGTTGCCTCCTAAGAAGGCAAATAATGGCTTTGGGACAGGATGGAGGGGGGACTTCCATGTCACCACGAACTCTGTTGTACATTTCGAGCACTTTACCAAGACATGCACTAAGTGTTTAAAACAACAAAGACAATTTAAGAATAGAAAAAAACAGCACAACTATCAGCTAGTTCAGTGCGTGTCAAGCACATCCAGAAGAACGAAAGTCAAGCCCCAAGCAGGGAGCACAGACAAGACCCGAAGACGGGACAAGAGGAGCCTCTACTAAGCCCGGGTTAGAACTCAAAGGGGCACAGCTGGCGGCCTCTATTCTAACGGAGACGGGCGTCCTGCGCCACGACGGAGCCGGAACAAAGCGCTCACTACCACGAAGGGCAAGAGAGAAGCACAGGTAATTTGGCTGTACCTGGAGGGGGACCACCTTGGGAATCAGATGATCAAAATAATCATCAACTGCTTCAACGAAGCCCCCGTGTGCCGTCCTCAGCTTCAAGTTAGGGTTCCGCAGCAACCAGCTGGGGACAAAAGGTGGCGGGTGCAGAGTTAGAGGCTGGGAGGCGGCGAGAGGGTGGCCAACAGCAGCCCCTTAGCGGAGCTCCCTCCCGCAGAGATCGACTTCTTTTGATCTCGTGCCCAGGACCCTGGATCCCTCGAGGTTCCTGCGCGGTCTGACTGTGTGAGCTTTCTGGAGCTTTCCAGCAGACTGGTGAGACGTGGAAGAAACGCAGGACCTCACATCCCTGGGGCCCTTAAGAGGACTGCAGTGCTTTCCCCTCCACTCTGCTCCAGTGCAGGCCTGCGTCCGCGGGGGCTCCCATCAGACGCTCTGCTCCCATCAGCTCGTTAGAGGCATCTTCTCGGAGCGCAGCCTCTGTATCTCGGGTGCTGCACCATGTGTCCTCCAAGAGGAGGGCGCACAGTGAGGCCTCCAAGCCAACAGGAGTAGCTGCTTCTCCCTCCGGGAGGACTTGCTCTCCTCCTGAGCTGGATGGGAGGACAAGCTCATCTTGGAGGAAAGCAAAGCCCCGGGTCTGACTCTGGGTAAACTGAGGTCTTCTTAGCTTGGAAAGGCCACAGGAGCAGATTCACGGATGCTCACCTGAAGCTCGACTGTCTGGGCTGAGGGCCAGCATTGCAGACCAGAGAACAAGGCAAGGAAGATGAGAAGGAAGGGAGGGGCACTGAGGGCGCTCAGGGCACGGGAGCACGGGGCCCTCCGTTAAAAATAAGGAGGAAAACGTACTGAGCAGACTTCCAGCCGCGCCCTTCCATCTCCAAGCCCTCCCATCCCTTCCTTCCCACGCTTGAGAACTGGGTGAGCACAGCCCCCTCTGGAGAAAGGAGATCTGACGCCCCCATGGCTCTTCTGTCCCCCTCTCAAGCTCCTGGCCTGGAAGGCGGGACTGCGTCAATACCGTCCTCACGACGTTCGCATGAGCACTCCACGAGACGAACATCCACAGTGTGGAGCAAGACACAAGACAGGCGCTCAAGATAGGAAGGCTGCTTTTACTACTACTAGAAGAAAATGTTACTTAAACTAAAGCAGCATGCTTTATTACAACCACAACTCTGGACTCTCGGCCACCTGCTTACCTGGGCAGGCCCCCCAGGTCGACCTCGGCGCAGATGTAGGGGCCTGGACGCAGGATCACCCACAGCCCGAGCTCGGCCGCCAGCAGGATGAAGGCCCTAGGGGCGAGCAAGGGCCTTGAAGGCTCAGGACAGCCCAGGGCCGAGGCCAGGGGGGCTGAGCCAGGGGAGGGGGGTCCAGCACCCAGCACAGGCCAGGGGTCTGAGCCAGGGGAGGGGGGTGGCCAGTATCCAGCACAGGCCAGGGGGGCTGAGCCAGGGGAGGGGGAGGGGGAGCCAGCACCCAGCACAGGCCAGGGGGGCTGAGCCAGAGGAGGGTGGGGGAGCCAGCACAGGCCAGGGGGGCTGAGCCAGAGGAGGGTGGGGGAGCCAGCACAGCCCAGGGGGGCTGAGCCAGGGGAGGGTGGGGGAGCCAGCACCCAGCACAGGCCAGGGGGGCTGAGCCAGGGGAGGGTGGGGGAGCCAGCACCCAGCACAGGCCAGGGGGGCTGAGCCAGGGGAGGGTGGGGGAGCCAGCACCCAGCACAGGCCAGGGGGGCTGAGCCAGGGGAGGGTGGGGGAGCCAGCACCCAGCACAGGCCAGGGGGGCTGAGCCAGGGGAGGGTGGGGGAGCCAGCACAGGCCAGGGGGGCTGAGCCAGGGGAGGGTGCGGGAGCCAGCACCCAGCACAGGCCAGGGGGGCTGAGCCAGGGGAGGGTGCGGGAGCCAGCACCCAGCACAGGCCAGGGGGGCTGAGCCGGGGGGAGGGTGGGGGAGCCAGCACCCAGCACAGGCCAGGGGGGCTGAGCCAGGGGAGGGGGGGCCAGCACCCAGCACAGGCCAGGGGGGCTGAGCCGGGGGAGGGTGGGGGAGCCAGCACAGGCCAGGGGGGGCTGAGCCAGGGGAGGGTGGGGGAGCCAGCATCCACAGTGGAGAAGGCACCTGGCTCCTCCCTCCACCCTCCCCACTCGACCAGGAGACTAGAGTGGGGGCAGTGAGGCTGCAGCCCCTCCTTCCCGTGGGCAGGGAACCCAGAGGCCAGAGAGGCCTGCGAGCCGGGTTTCCACGGGCTCCCAGCTCAGGACAGTCCACGCAGACTCCCAGGGGAGAGCACACGAGGCACCCCAGCAGGAGCCTGACCCCGAATGCTCTGCCAACCGAGAGTGAGCTGGACCCCGCTCCAGGCGGGCTGGCCCCCTGGGCCTTCGCGCCTCTTGGGCTGCCCTGGAGAAGCCTGGGCGCAGAGGCCGCAGGCCCAGGCCCCTAGAGGACAGGCTCGCGGCTGGGGGGCACCCAGGGCTGCGAGGAAAGCCTTCCAGAGGGTCCTGGGAGCAAAGCGTTAGGACGTCTGTGGTTCCTGACCAGCCCCAGGAGCCACCCTTTGCTTCCCACCTCAGGCACAGAAACAACATCAGCACCTACTCCAGGTCCAGGTTCCCAGAGAAGTCGAATTTGCCTCTTTCTGGCTCGTGGAGGTTCCAGGGAACATAGCTGGGAAAGAAAAGAGAGAAATGGGATAAGCACCTTCTTATTTCTTTCCTCCAAATTCCTAGATCCGACTCAACCAAAGCCAGATGAAGTTGTTTGATATTGTACCCCCAACTGTATTTTGCTCCTAAGTTAGTTATTTAAAATAAGCAATAAATACATAAATCATTAACATAAAAAGGCACAAGTAAAGAATGATAGGAACAGGACAAAAGATAAAACTACAACTAGAAATTAAAATGTATAAGACAATGCTATAAACATCTTTACTTGACTAAATTGGAAATTTTGAATATTTTCTTTCAAAGACTGGCTGAGTGACCAAGATGGCAGCATAAGATGCTCCAGGGTTCTGTCCCCTCACAGAATCTTTGAAACTAGCAAAATCTGGCAAAGCCACTTTCCTCAAAACCCCAGATAAGAGTTAAAAACCTGCAGGGACTGGGCAGGTATCAAACCAAGGAAACAAGCTTAAACCAGAAGGAGAAGCGCATGATTCCCTCGCTGCCCCCCTCGCCCCCCAGCATGGGGGGGGCGCCAGCCTGTGCGCCCACTGTGGGTCCCTGGCTCTGTTCAGAGGGAAACACCATCTGCCCACGGGGGTGCCTCCATGTGGGTGCCAATCTACAGGGTGGCGGCCTGGAAGCCTGAACCAGGACACCCATCTCTGGTTCACCCCCAGAACGTGCCCTGCAGGGAGGAGCAGCCTGAGGACAGCGAAAGCAGATTAAGAAACAACTGCATCAAAGCGGCCTGACGCCAAGGACTGCCAACTTCAAGACATAAAGTGGGGGCAGGCGAGTCCCTTTCACAGCGTGCAGGAGGCATCTGGATCCTGACAAGTGGGTGCTTCCTAAGGCCAGGAGCACAGGCCCAGGACAAGACGCAGCCTCATAAGAAAACGGAGAAGACGCCGCAATTCTCCTCAGGCTGATCATTCTGACAGAAGGGCTAAATTCTGAATGGAGAGCCAGATCTGAGCCAATCTGAATGGTGTTCTTTGCATTGGTTTCCTTTGTTAACTCCTGATACTCAAGTGAACTCTGTCACATCACAAGCTGCATGCGAGCTTAAGGAATAGACAATTCACAGACTAACCTCTGATAGAACATTTAAATATGAAAATGTGCTGTGTGCACCAGCAGATTACAAGACAAACGAAGAAAAGGGAAAATATGGCCCATCCAAAAACAAGATAAATCTCAGCAACCATCAAAAAAGAATACCAGACTTTGGACATACTAGACAAAGATTTTTAAAAAGTGATCTTCAACATGCTAAAGAGATAAAATTATGTAGAAAGAACTAAAGAATATCAAAAGAATAATGAACAATATGAGAATTTCAATGAAGAGGAACCAAACAGACATACTGGAGTTGAAGGCCAGAACCACTGAAATTAAAAATTCCCTAGGGAGTGGATGTGGCTCAAGCAGTTGAACACCTGCCTCCCACACGGGGGGTGTCCCAGGTTTGGTTCCTGGTGCCTCCTAAAGAAAACAAACAGCAAAACAATGAGCAGACAACAAGCAAATCAAAGAGCAAAATAACAAGCAAACAATAAGCAAAACAATGAGCAAAAACAACAAGCAAACAATGAGCAAGCAGACAAGGCAGCCAACTCAGGGGAGCCTATGTGGCTCAGTGGTTGAGTGCTCGCCTCCCACATACAAGGCCCCTGTCAATCCCCTGTCCCAGTACCTAAAAAAAATATTCTCTAGAGGGTTTCAACAGCAGATTAGAGCTAGCAGAGAAAGAATCAGTGAACTAGAACATAGGACAATTTAAATAATTCAGGCTGAGGCACAGAAAGGAAAAAGAATGAAAAAGGAAACAGACTAAGAGACCTGCATGACACCATCAAGCACACCAATATATGCATTTTGGGAATCCTGGAAGGAGAAGAAAGAGAAGGAAGGCAGAAAGAATATTAAAAAAAAAAAAGCAGAAAACTTCTCAAATTTAATTAAAGACATAAATATACACATTCAAGAAGCCCAGGAAACCACAAACATGATAAACTTGAAGAGAGCCACAACTACAAATATCGTTGTTAAACTGTCAAATGTCAAGGAAAAGGAGAGAGTTCTGAAAGCTGTAGGAGAAAAAATACATGTTATATACAAGGGAGTCCCCGTAAGATTAAATGCCAATTGCTTTTCAGAAACCATGGAGGCAGGAAGGCAGTGAGACAAAATATTTAAAGTACTAAAATAAATAATTGCCAATCAAGAATTTATATCCAGCCATACTGACCTTCAAAAATGAGAACGAGATTAAGACATTCCCAAATGAACACTGAGGGAGTTCATCGCCACTGATTTACCCTGCAAGCAGTGCTAACGGGGGTTCTTCAGACGGAAAGGAAAGGACACTAGACAGTGGACTGAAGTGACACGGAGATACACAAATCTACAGAAAAGGTCAACATATGGGAAATTCTAAACACCAATACTATTGCATTTTTTGTATGTAAATAAATTCACTTTTTACTTCTTATGGTTCTAAATACAATGCATAAAAAGTAATGTTAAAGCTATGGTTTTAGACATACAATGTATAAAGGTACAGTTTATAATAAATAAAACAAAAAGGTGGGTTGAGAGAAGGTTACAGGAACAGTGTCTATGTATGTTACTTAAGTTAAATTGCTATCAAGTCAAATATGATAGTTACAGATTTACATTGTTAAATTTAAGCCATATGGTAACCACAAGGAAAATATCTCAGACATACATACAAAAGGGCATGAGAAGTAAGTAAAAATGATTTTTAAAAAGTCAAATAAACATAAGAATAGGCATTAACAGAAGAATTGAGAGAGCCAAACAAGGTATGACTTAAAAAGACCAAATAGCAAAGGCAGAGAAACTCCTGTGTTATCAGTAACACTTCAAATGTACATGGATTAAACTCTCCAGTCAAAAGACAAGGATTGGCAGAATGGATTTAAAAAAAAGAAAGCATGATACAACTATATGCTATTTGCAAGAGACCTTAAATACAAAGACAAAAGTAGGTTGAAAGTGAAAGGATGGAAAACATTCCGTGAAAATAGTAGCCAAAAAGAGAACTAGGGTAGCTATATTAGTATCAGATAAAATAGACTTTATGTCAAAAACTGTTTCAAGGGACAAACAAGGATACTATATACAGATAAAATGTCAATTCAACTGAACTCATAACAATTATATGTATGCACCTAATCGTAGAGCCCTAAAATGTATGAAGACAATATTGACAGATTCAAAGGGAAGAAATAAATGGTCCTATATTACAAGTTGGAGACTTCAGTATACCATTTGCAATATTGGATAGAGCATCTAGACAGAAGATCAATAAGGAAATGGAAGACTTGAATGACACTATACACCAAGCAGAACTTTTGAACATATATAGAACACTTTACCCAACAATAGAATATACATTCTTCTCTAGTGCACATGGATCATGACTAAGGATGCACGTTATGCCAGTAACAAAACAAGTCTCAATAAATTTAAAAATAATGAAGCTGGGAAACGGACTTTGGCCCAGTGGTTGGGGTGTCCCTCTACCACATGGGAGGTCCGCGGTTCAAGCCCCGGGCCTGGGCCTCCTTGACCCGTGTGGAGCTGGCCCATGCGCAGTGCTGATGCGCGCAAGGAGTGCCATGCTACACAGGGGTGTCCCCCGCGTGGGGCAGCCCCACGCGCAAGGAGTGCACCCATAGGGAGAGCCGCCCAGCGCGAAGGAGGGAGCAGCCTGCCGAGGAATGGCGCCGCCCACACTTCCCGTGCCGCTGACGACAACAGAAGCGGACAAAGAAACAAGACGCAGCAAAAAGACACAGAAAACAGACAACCGAGGGAGGGGAGGGGAATTAAATAAATAAAAATAAATCTTTAAAAAAAAAAAAAAATGAAGTTACTCCGTGTATCTTCTCTACCCAGCTAGAAATAAATAACAAGAAAAAGCAGGAAATTGACAAATATATAGAAATTAAACAACATACTCAAAGAACCAATAGGTCAGAGAAGAAACAACAATGGAAATCAGGTTGAATGTCAAAAAAAAAAGTCAAGTAATTTCATTTCAACAAGGGTGGAGAAAATCCATATGATTCCCTCAATAGATGCAGAAAATAGCTTTCAATAAAATTCAAAGTTATTGGTGATTATACTCTGTCTGATAGGTGGGTGAATTATCAATCTTTTCCTGTCCGCTTCAAATTCACCCTTCCAGTAATTGCTCTGCAATCCCGGAGTCTACCCTTTAAACATTTTCTCCTTTCCAGTGAGTAAATTGCTAAGTTTTGCCAGTAGAGGGCGGTGGAAGGACATTTAAGAGGCAGGGGGCTTCTCTTTCTCATGCTGATGAGCCATTTTTGCATTTCTGTGCTCCTGCTGTGCGTTGCTGAGCAGGTAAGTTCACGGAGACCTGCTGGTGGTGTTTTCTCTTTTAAAAATTCAATACATTATCGGTATCCATTACAACCAATGTAAATTAGCCCAGAAAGGCAAAGGAACTTAAATACTTGGAAATTAATAAAATTATAGATGTAAAACTTTGCATTAAATGTCCCATAGTGTGTGTAGGTTTTTTAAAAGATTGATTGATTTCTCCCCACCCCCTTGTTCTCACTTGCTGTGTGTCTGTTTGTCTTTTAGGAGGCATCAGGAAATGAACCTGGGACCTCCAGTGTGGGAGGGAGGCACCTAATCGCTTGAGCCACCCCTGTTCCCTGCTTTGTTGTGTCTCTCATTATGTTTTTCTTCTTGTGCCTCTTGTTGCATGATCACGTTGCATCAGCTTGCTGCACCTGCACATCACTGTCTTTTTTAGTAGACACCCAACCAGAGACCTCCCATGTGGTAGGCAGGAGCTTAATCTTTTGAGTCACATCCACTTCCCTGCCCCATAATGTTTTGCTAATACTTTTCTCCTCTCTTTCCATATTGTACATTTTGAGCTGTCTTAATTTTTTCCAGATATTAACTAATAGAATTCCATTATTTGACCGTGAAACAACAGGCCTCTCTAATTGCCAGTGACAAAAATTGAATCAAGGACCAGAAATACACTCTGCATCATAAAATGTCCCTGCAAAGGACACTTAGACCTTACAAGTTGTTGCAAAATCCTCTGGACATAATCCTCAATCTTTAAATAAAGTCTGTAATTATGAGAGGCAGCTGAATTGTTTAGCCGCTGGACCCTGGCACCTGATGGATCCTAAGTGCAGCTCCATTATTAATAACTTGTGGCTTTGGAAAACTAATTTAACCTCTCCACGTCTCATTTTCCTCACCTGCTAAATGGGGCTAATAAATTACACTCACCGCATGGTGTGGCTCTGGGGATTGAGAGAATTAATCTTGCCCAGGGTTTAGCACTCACCTGGCACACAGTAAATACTATATGAAAGTCTATTGAATAAAATGTGTTTGCTTAGAGTGGTAGACACATTCAAACTAATGGCTCCGTCTTCTGGCAATGACGGAAACTTTATAATAAGGGTCTTCCCTGCTCACCCCCTAACTTGTAGGATCGCTATTTCCGTGAAGTTACCCACACATGGAAATGGTCTGCTATCCCTCATTCAAATCGACCTTTGCTTTGAACACGGATTTTATTTGATGGCTCCTTTCTTGTGTAACTCCTGGGGTCACCCCCTTCACAGCCCCCAGCCACGCCTAGAGAGCAGGGAAGGGCACCATGGCCTGGAGGCTAGGACTGGGGGCTCTGCAGCTGGACCCCAGGGGTGGCCTCTAGTGCCATCTTGAGCAAGCTCGTCAACCCTCTGTGCCCCAGGGTCCATTCATCTCATCGGACAGTTGTGAGGATTGAGCGCCTCCGTGGAAATGCTTCCAGCATGCCTGTCCGAAAGCCCGAAGCCAGTCCCCTTATGTCACAACACACAGTATCAGGTTATACCACGCTCACTTCCATTCAGAGCCTTCTGGTGGACTAAAGCGTTAGTATTTCTTTGTGCCTCTGTTTACTGAACATACGTCATGTACCAGCCATAATGTTGAAAGGTTTTACCTTATTCGAGCATCAAAACAACCTCCAGAGGGAAATGTTATTCTTACCATTTATTGGATGAGGACACTGGGGCCCTGGGACGGAAGACCAGGTCTGTGCGATTCCAAATCCCATCCACTTAGTCAATACACTGCTATGTCCTTTCCCTTTATGTCATTAAAATGTCCCTTTATTGATACTGCCAGTTCCTCACAGGCTCCATTTTTTATGTTGCTATTTCCTCTATGCATTTGTACAGTTTAATACACAAAATTAAAATTGTTTTTAAACGCCCTGTCATGATCTCTAAGTACACCTTGACTGTAAGTCTGGGTTTTGTTTTTTGTTTTTTGCAAGCAGAAAGTTTATTGAGAAGCTCTGCCAACGAAGGGGGTCTGAAGAATAGACTGCAGCCCATGTATGTCATTTTTATATTGCTATTTCTGCTACATGTTTGTGCAATTTAATACACAAAATTAAAATTGTTTTTAAAGCGCCTCTAAGTATACCTTGAATGTAAGTCACTAATCTAGAGCTCCTAAGAGACCCAGGGCCTCCCCCCTTAGAGAGACTGCTGAGGAAATCACACACCCCCTTATTTTCCTCTCCTTAATGCCTGTTCAAGGCTTCGACGAGGGTAAACTAAAGGGAGACGGTAAGGCCCCGGGGAGCGTGTGCCTCGAGCGCGCGCGCTGGAAAGCGCAGCCAACCCCGGGCCGGGCGCCCAGGCGGGCGGGCTCTCGGGCTCTCGGGCCGCCGTGCGGAGCCCGCGCGGCCGGGCCGCACTCACGTGGTGACGGTGTTCAAGCCGCAGGCCCGCAGCTTCCGCAGGCGGTCCCGCCAGTACTCCCGCGGCACCCGGAAATAGTGGATGGAGCCCCCCAGGACCAGGAAGTCGCGGCCTTCCAGCGTGAAGGGCGGGTTCCCCTGGGCTGCGGTTTTCACCTCCAGGCCCACGTGCCGGTCCTTCAGGTTGGAAGGGGTCAGATGCAGCCAGTCAAACCTGGACAGAGAGAGAGCGCCTGCCGCAGCCCTGGAGGAGGCAGGGGCCGCCGGGGGCCCCTTCCCGCGCGCCTGCTCCAGGAGGAGCTGCGTCCGCTCCCTTCCCACCTGCGCACGCTGCGCCGCTCCTGGGGCTCACTCTCGGCGTCGTGTTGCACCCGAGGAACAAAACCGGGCAAGGTAAATGGCAGGAACCAGAGGCACAGGAGCCTCTTCGTGGAGAGTCGCGGGCTGCGAGGAGAAAGGGCAGCTGCTTAGGGGGTCGGGGCCGGGGCGCTGGCCCCCAGGGGCTGGCAGGAGATGAGCGGATGGGAAGGCGCAGAGAAGCCCTCGTGGAGGCAGGTGTTCTCCGCGGCTTACCCTGGGGTCCCCTCACCATGGACGCGTCCCCACCCCCCTCGCCGCCCCGGTGGGCCTGAGAATGGGGCGCCTGAGCTGCCGACTGACTCCCCATCCTAAAAGACCGGCGCGCGCAGAAACAGGCAGGCTGGTGGGTCCCAGGACCCCGGGAGGGCAGGGGTCGCCGTGACAACTGTAGGAGTGCTACTCTCCAGGGCGGAGGGGGTAATTCAGGAACGGGCAGCGCAGGGAGAGGTGAGACTTGAAAGGGGAGTTGAGAAGGAGAGCCTGGCCCCCGCGAGGCCCAGGGAGGTGTCGCCGTCCGGGGGCCCCGCCCTCGGGCTCAGGTGCCGTCCCCAGGGCCCCGCGCCCGACCCGCTGACGAAGGACGGGACCGGGGGGAGAGGAGCCGCTCCGCGCCGGGAAGGGCCAGACCCTGGAGAGGCCACAGTCCGTCACCTGAGCCGGCGCGGGGCGCTCATGGCCCCGAGGATGGGAGCGCGGGCTCCCGTTCCACTGTCCCTGTAGCCTGGTAGGCTGCTCCGCCCGGGGTCTGCGTGGGAGAGATGAGACGCGGGGGCCGGGCAGGGGGCACCCGGACGGAGGGGCGCAGAAGCAGTCCCGGCGCTGGCCCCCGAGGTCCCTGCTGCTGGCTCCCGGAGTCCCCGGCGATGGCGCGCCCCGCGCGCTGGCTTCTGAGGTCCCGGGTGCCGGCGAGGCGGCGCGCGCGGGCCTCCGAGGCGCAAGGTCGTCGGGGGTCCCGGGACGGCAGGGTCCGGCCGGGCGAGCGGGAGCCGAGGCCTCCGGGGGCGGGAAGAGCAGACGCCGGGGGCGGTGCGTCGCGCGCTGAGGCTGGAGCCACCCGCCTCGGCACAGACCCCGCTCGGCGAGCGGCCGGAACGGGAGGATCTGGGCTTAGCGCCCTGACCTTGAATCCCCGAAGCTGGAGGTCAGCAGCCGGCGGGGACGACCCCGCGGAACCCGCGAAGGAAGAGGGAGGGCCGCGCATCCCACGCCGGCCCGGGGGAAGGGCCGCCTCTGCTCGCTCGCTCAGCCCGGCGTGTTCCCGCTCCAGGGCAGTGCTGGGGCGGAAGCTGCGAAAGGCGCACGTGCTCTGCTCTCAAGGTCGGGTAGACAGGACCTGACCCGAGCCTGAGTAGCTGGTTTCCCACGAGGCTGTGAGCGCTGAGATAAAGACTCCCGTAGATAAGATTCAGGTATAGAAGGGGGACCAGCCCCACCCCCCGGGCGATTGTTGCAAATAATGTGAATTATCAAAGCAAAGAAAAGCGGGCTTGTTGTTCCCATCAGTGGGAACAGCTTGAAAGTAGCTACCTAGTATTTGCAGAAATCACGGACTTGCGCCCTTTGGGTATAAAGCAGTGGGTGGGAGGGAGAGGTGGGGTAGCAGCCAGATCTCCAGGGCGCTGGGTGCAATGCTGACTAGCTCAGTCCCTCTCCCCAGAGCATGGGTCCGGGGCAGAAACTAAGTAAGATTTTAGTTTATGGACCTGCCAGGCTGCAAGGTAGTGGCCAGCTGGGAAGCCAAGGAGCCATCCCAGCCCTGCTGGTGGAGGGTGAGGGCCTGAAGTGCCTCATCAGGACAGGAGGGTGTGACTACTTCTATCCTTATCAGTGGCACCCGGAATCTGTCGTGTCTCTCTTTGTTGCCTC
Source organism: Dasypus novemcinctus (assembly GCF_030445035.2). NCBI lineage: Eukaryota > Metazoa > Chordata > Mammalia > Cingulata > Dasypodidae > Dasypus > Dasypus novemcinctus. The sequence continues at coordinate 44,713,851 of NC_080699.1, read as the reverse complement.
ATCTTGCTGTGTCAGCTCTCTATGTGTGCCGCGCCATTCCTGGGCAGGCTGCAGTTTCTTTCGCGCTGGGCGGCTCTCCTTACCGGGCGCACTCCTTGCGCGTGGGGCTCCCCTATGCAGGAGACACCCCTGTGTGGCACGCACTCCTTGCGCGCATCAGCACTGCGCATGGGCCAACTCCACATGGGTCAAGGTTTGAACCTTGGACCTCCCATGTGGTAGGCGATGCTTTATCCATTGGGCCAAGTCCGCTTCCCAAGCCATAGCTCTTGATAACTGATTGGATGGCAGGGGCTACAGAGAGGGGAGCCCCAGGTGGCTGTGTGATTCAGGCATAGGTGACACATAGAATGGTAGTGACATTTATAAGACACAGAAAGCAAGGGTGGAGAATAATGAACCCAGGTTTGAGGGAGTCGATGTCCCAGTGACTGAGAGAAAGAATACTTTGCTTATTTTCACACAACACCCTGGGTTTCTGGGTTGCTGTTGATTTTTTTCTTGCTTTGTTCTTTCTTTCTTTCTTTTTTCTTTTTTGGTCTATTTTCTCTTTGCTATTCAGATTGGCTGAATTTGTTTATTTTGTCCTCGGGTTACAGATTCTTTCCTCTGCCCAGGCTGCTGGCTATGACTGGGTTCCTTTTTTCTGGCTTTGCCTGCACTCCCCAGTGTCTTTGCGCAGAGAGGAGATTCTCAGGCCTGCCAGGAAAACAAAAAACCTTCCTGAACCAGGATGCTTGCTGTTTCCGGAACTTTTCCCCCAGTTTTGCCTGCCTGCCTTGGTGTCTCTAGGTGGGAGAGCAGAGTCCATATTCTAAATGACAATGGAGTGTTTTAATTTCCATATTAGTTATGTAATCTGATCCTAAAAGAAATGTGTGCACAATCTGACACCCTATTAAATTTTGCAGAACAGTCCTGCACACAGAAATTAGAAAGTAATCACACTAAGGTGTAAGTAAGAACCGAGAAAACATATAAATTCATAACATCTAGAGAAAGTTATCACATCTGGTGTGGTCTAAAAGCTTGGAGAGTCACATATTTGGTTGTGGAAAAGAAAGTAGATCTCTCACATATTCTAATTGTAATCAGGAGGAAAAGTTGTTACATTGTGAAGGAATAAAATGTTAAATGATCTTAAGAAGTAAGAAATGAAAATAATCTGGAATAAAAATATATTCTAGATGCCCATGTATAGTGGATTAAAAAAAAAATTAGGGCAAAATAGTATTCGAGACCAGTACACAGTTTCCCTCATTTTCATTCTGTTGACCTTCAAGAAAAAGAAAAAAAAAATACAATAAGGATGATGGTCTTAATATTTGTGGGAGAAATCATATTACCACCTAAAACATCAAAACCATAACTAGGAAATTAAATGGTCATAAAACTCTTTTCATTTAACAGTTATTACCTAAGATTCTAAAGAAAATTGAGGCTTCTTATCTGAATCTCATATTTATATGTTTGTTTTAATAATCTGATAATTCCTTGGAAATTAATCTAGAAATCTTATTAATCAATTAATTAATTGTCTCTGTATATCATCCAGTTCCTTATACTTCTTTAACAAACTTAGGTCTCTAAACAAAATGAAAATAAGAATAGATTCCATAATCTTAAAATTTAGATAAAGATGGAATACTATGGAACAGATTCACTCTCTCGCCTTAAACAAACAGAAAACCAGACCATGTAAAAATATTTAAGATAATGGTTTTCGATTTTCAGACGTTGGATACCAGGAAGCACAGGTCTGCGAACACTGACAGAAGGGAAACAAAGAAGACGAGTCCCACGATTACCTGAGCTTTTTGCCCAAAGTCGTTTCCAGAGTCTAGCCCAGGGAGGGGAACACAAGTGGAACTTGTCATTCTCGCTAAGTTAAGGGAACAGAGATCAGAGTTCAGGGAGACCAAAGCAGCTAGATTCTATGAGCAAAGTATCACAGAGGTAAAAGCTATACAGAGAGTTCCAGAAATCTGCAGAGAAGTCTCTTCAAGGCTAAATACAGAACTGTACATGCTTATGAGGAAACCACCAAGCCAAAGAAAAAAGTGCTGAAAAAGGAGTAGGCAGAAAAATTCTTGAGATTTGCACAGGGCTGGGAATAGTTGATGTCTATTGGCCAGCATGAAAAGATTTCCTAATATTTGGGAAGTTGAGTTCTAAGAAGGGTATTGTCTTCTAGACCCACTCTAACAAAGCTTATGATAAGCAATCCTTGAAAGGATAAAGCTACTTCCCAGTTACTTAGCAGCATCCCATAGCAAAGTCCAAAGATATTTAAGGGAATATAGAAAAATCCAGCAAACAATGTAAAATTCACAAGGTCCAACAGTCAGTAAAAATTACCATGCAAAGAAGAAGTAAAATATGAGTTATAACCTTGAGAAAAATAGATCAATAGAAACATACCAACACAAAACATCGATTAAGGAACCAGCTATTCTAATTATGTTCCATGTGTTCAAGAAAGTCAAAGAGGGAAGCGGACTTGGCCGAGTGGATAGGGCATCTGTCTACCACATGGGAGGTCCGCGGTTCAAACCCCGGGCATCCTTGACCCGTGTAGAGCTGGCCCATGGGCAGTGCTGATGCGTGCAAGGAGTGCCATGCCATGCCACGGCATAGGGGAGTCCCATGCACAAGGAGTGCACCCTGTAAGGAGAGCCACCCAGCGTGAAAATAAGTGCAGCCTGCCCGAGAATGGCACTGCACACACGGAGAGTTGACATAGCAAGATGACGCAACAAAAAGAAACACAGATTCCCATGCCGCAGACAACAACAGAAATGGACAAAGAACATGCAGCAAATAGACACAGAGAACAGACAACTGGGGGCGGGGGAGGGAAGATAAATCAATAAAATAAATCTTTAAAAAAAAAAAAGAAAAGTCAAAGAAACCAGGAGCATGATAGAGAGAAAAACTGAAAGATTTTAAGAGACTCAAATTGAACTTCCATTGATCAAAACTACAATATATGAAATGAAAAATAACTGTATGAAATAGTGGTGCTCCTGAGGGTTACAGAGACACCCAGGTCCTACACTCATGGCACATGAGTCTGGAGTTTGGTGCCTTGCCAGTGGTCCCTACTTTGGAATTTATGCTCCTCAGTGTGATGAAGTTGAACTCAGATGTGACTTCCCTGTACATGCCTCTTCTATCACTTTTACTGAACCTGTGGTTGGTGCTGGGATTGGTGTATGCTCAGGAGACTTGAATCTCTGGACTGTCCCTGTGCCAGCTGGGCCCTGAGCCTCAGCAGAGTTGCAACACCTAATCTTCAGTTTGTTGGACTTACCCAGGTCAGCTGACAGGGAGGTGAGGATGGTCAACCACTGCACCAGGGAACCAAGAATGCCTACAACTGCAAGCAGGAGAATCCCATCCATCAGCCATGTAGGATCTAAGCCCCCTCTCGGTTTAGAGGTGGAGTGGGCATCGCCATCCCAGGGTCCTCAGGATGGAGGAATAAAATATGGATTCGAGTGGACTTCCTGGTATTCTACTATAGAATTATTGTGACTCTAGCAATGGAAGAAATTATATCATTGATGTGGAGACAGTGGCTGTGGGAGCTGCTGAAGGCAGGGAGAGGGAGAAAGAGGTGTGATATGGTAGCATTTTGAGGACTTGGAGTTGTCCTGAATGATATTGCAGGGATAGATGCAGGACATTATATTTCCTGCTATAACCCACTGAATGGGCTGAAGAGAGTGTAAACTACAACATAAACTATAATCCATGCTGTGTAGCAATGCTTCAAAATGTATTCATCAATTGTAATGAATGTACCACACTAATAAAAGAAGTTGTTGATGTTGGAGGAGTGGGGGGTATGGGGAGTGGGGTATATGGGAACTTTTTTTTTTTTAAATGTAAAAAAATTAATTAATTAATTGGAAAAAGAAAAAAGAAAAGAAAAATAACTAGATGGATTAACAGCAGATTAGACACTACAGAAGAAAAAGAAACTGGAAGACATAGTAATGGAAATTATCCAAAATTCAGGACAGATAGAAAAAACAAATAGAGCATCAGTGTCCTTTGGAAGAATATTAAATGGTCCAGCACATACATAATTAGAGTCCCAGATAAAGAACAGAAAGTGTTTGAAGAAGTAATGGTCAAAAATTTTCAAATTTCTATGCTTAATGAGCCTGTGTGCTTGAAATTTCAACTAGGCCTAGATTGGCAGGGTGCCTAAGAGTTATCTCCTGAGAGCCTCCATGTTGCTCAAATGTGGCTACTCTCTAAGCCAAACTCAGCATGTAAATGTATTACCTTCCCCCTAGTGTGGGACATGGCTCCAGGGGATGACCCTCCCTGGTGCTGAGGGATTACTACCAATCACCAGCTGGTGATGCAACTAGAAAAAGATCTCAAATAAAAGGGGGAAATTGTAAAGACAAATAAGTTTATATGGCTAAGAGACTTCAAAATGAGTCTGGAGGTCATCAGAGGGGTCGCGCTTATGCACGTCCCAGTGGGCTAGAGACAGCCAAAGTAGATACAACCTCAGGTGCTGGTGCTCCTGAGGGCTACAGAGACACACAGTTTCTATGGTCATGGCAGATGGCTCTGGAGTTCAGTGCCTTGCCAGTGGGCCCTACTTTGGAATTTGTGCTCCTGAGTGTGATGGAGTTGAACTCAGATGTGAGCTCTCTACACATTTCTCTTCTGTCACTTTTACTGAACCTTGGTTGGTGCTGGGGTTGGTGTATGCTCAGGAGACTTGAATTTCTGGACTGCCCATATGCCAGCTGGGCCCTGAGCCTCAGCAGAGTTGCCACCTACTCTCTGGTTCATGGGACTTACCCAGGTCCGCTAACAGGGAGATGAAGATGGTCAATCACCACACCAGGGAACTGAGTGAGTCTACAACTGCAAGTAAGAGAATCACATTCATCGGCCATGTGGAATCCAAGCCCCCTCTCAATTTAGAGGTGGAGTTGACATCGCCATCCCAGGGTCCACAGGCTGGAGGAATAAAATATGGATTAAAGTGGACTTACTGGTATTCTACTATAGAACTGTTGTGACTCTGGCAATGGAAGAAATTATATCATTGATGTGGAGACAGTGATCACGGGAGTTGCTGAAGGCAGGGAGAGGGCAAAAGAGGTGTGATATGGGGGCATTTTGAGGACTTGGAGTTGTCCTGAATGATAATGCAGGGACAGATGCAGGACATTATAATATATCCTGCCATAACTCACTGAATGGACTGGGGGAGAGTATAAACTACAATGTAAACTATAATCCATGCAGTGCAGCAGTGCTCCAGAATGTATTCACCAAATGCAATGAATGTGCCACACTGATGAAAGAGGTTGTTGATGTGGGAGGAGTGGGGGGGGGGGAGGAGTGGGGTATATGGGAACATCTTATATTTTTTAATGTAACACTTATGTGAGGGATAGGGCAAGATGGCGGCTGAGTGAACATCCCTGTTAGGGTCTTCTGCAGGGAATCGGCTGGGCGGCGTTGGAGACTCTTTGGGACCGGATTGTTTCGGGATTTTTGCTGGTCCAGAGGTGTCTGGACATCGATTTGGAGGGAAGGTAATAGAGAGGATCCGTCTGTGAAATATACACGGAGATCCCAGCTACCTGTAGAGGATTCCCTCCTTGGGTAGGCGGAGACGAGGCATCTAGCCCCACTCGGTGGGGCTGAGCCAGGCCGGGCCGCAGCGGCGGACGCCGGAGCCGGGCCGGGCTGCGCCGGCGGCGAGCGGGGCCGGGCGGGGCCGGGCCGGGCCGAGCCGGGCCGCGGCGGCGTGCGGAGCCGGGCGGGGCCGGTTCAGGCCGCGGCGGCGGGCGGCGGACGCCGGAGCCGGGCCTGGGCCGCTGTAGCGAGCCGAGCTGGGCGTAGCCGGGCCGGGCCGCGGCGGCGTACGGAGCCGGGCGAGGCCGGTCCAGGACGCAGCGGCGACAGGCGGACGCCGGAGCCGGGCCGGGCCGCTGTAGCGAGGGGAGCCGGGCGTAGCCGGGCCGGGCCGCGGCGGCGTACGGAGCCGGGCGGGGCCGGTGCAGGCCGCGGCGGCGAGAGGCGGACGCCGGAGCTGGGCCGGGCCGCTGTAGCGAGCGGAGCCAGGCGGAGCCGGGTCGGGCCGCGGCACCGTACGGAGCCGGGCGGGGCCGGTCCAGGCCGCGGCGGCGGGAGGTGGACGCGGGAGCCGGCTGGGCCGCTGTAGCGAGCGGAGCTGGGCAGAGCCAGGCCAGGCCGCGGCGGCGTAAGGAGCCGGGCAGAGCCGGTCCAGGCCTCCGCGGCGGGCAGCGGCAGGCGGAGCCGGGCCTGCGGAGGGGTTTCTGTTCTTTGTTTTTTTTTTTGTTTTTTTTTAATTTTACTAAATTTTTTTTTTTTTTTTGGAGCATCTGCAGTACTGGGGAGTTCGTGGGCCCTGGGCGGCCTATTGGGGGTTTGTGGGAAGGGAGGTGCTTGCAGACCCATTTGGGCAGACAGACGGGGGGTTTTAGGGCAAAGCGGGGGGAAGTTGTTGTTTTAGATAGTGTTGCAATTGTGACACGTGTATACCTGTATCTCTCTTCCCCCTATCCGTTCCCCACCGTTTGCCCATCCGCTTTTTCTTTCTTCCTTTCTTCTTGTCTTTCTTTTTTTCTTTATTATAATTAGTTTTTTTTATCGGTTTTCTCTTTCCCTCTTGTCCCTCATCTTCCACTTATTTTATTTTAATTCAAGTATACAATAGGTGCTACAGGGAACACCTCACATTTGCTGGGTTTTCCCATCCTCCACTGCCTCATTTCTGTGTGAACTGATTTAGGCTACCTACACTATCCCCCTTCCCCTGCATCTTGATATCCACTATCATCTACTGTCTCTCCTATATTCCACCCCCCACCTCCCGTTCTTTGATCCACAAAGTGTCTAACTCTTAATTTCTAATACCTTTGTTCTGTTTTCTGTCTGTTATCCACTCTTGAAACTATTACCTTTCTTTTCTTTTTCCCTCTCTCACGAAAACAATAGCTTTGTAGTTCATACCATATTCCTCCCATATTCAGTCATCTACTTCATAAAAGGTACTCTACCTACAGCTATAACTCTATACAATCTACATGAATCTAACCTCCATCCTCCCAGATCTCATATTCTTGCTTTGTTAACATACATCACCAATACTACTTTACACTTTTCCCTTGCTTACACAATTGCCTTTCCCCAACACTAATACTTTCCTCTAAAGTGAACTTAACCAACAACAAGTAACTAGAATAAGAAGAAAAAAGTGACAAAGAGAAGATATAACACCTATGCAAAAATAACAACTAATTAACCTCCAAGAGCAGACAGAGAAGCTAAGGAACTGATTAAATTCGTCAAAATAAAGAGATGACCAGAAAGCAACAAAAATCTACAAACCAAACCAATAATCAGGAAAACATGGCTGAATCCAATCAACAAACCAATAATCACGAAGGGGAGCAAAACTTGGCACAAGCAATGAAAGATCTCAGAATATTTATCACCGACAAATTTGATGCAGTAATGAAAGAGGTTAACAACATGAAGACATCACTTGGAGGGGAAATTGCAGACATACGCAAAAACATAACAGATATGATGGGAATGAACACCACAGTTCAAGAAATCAAAAATACACTTACAGAAAATATCAGCAGACTAGAAGAGACAGAGCAGAGAATTAGTGATGTGGAAGACAGTACATCAGAAATCAAACAGATAGTAGAAGGGGTCAATAAGAAGATAGAAAAAATCCAATTAGGATTTAGGGACCTGAATGACAATGCAAAACGCTCAAACATACGTATTATAGGCATTCCAGAAGGTGAAGAGAAGGGAAAGGGGTCAGAAGGAGTGTTGCAGGAAATAATGGCTGAAAACTTCCCAAATCTACTGAAAGAGACAGATGTACATATCCAAGAAGCACAGCGCACTCCACAAGTCATAAACCCCAACAGGCCCACCCCAAGACATATACTTGTCAAATTATCCAATGCTCAAGACAAAGAGAAAATCCTAAAAGCAGCAAGAGAAAAGAAAACCATCACATACAAGGGAAGCTCAATTAGATTAAGTGCTGATTTCTCTTCTGAAACCATGGAGGCAAGAAGACAGTGGTATGATATAGTCAAGGTACTAAAGGAAAAAAATTTTCCAACCAAGAATACTCTATCCAGCTAAACTAGCATTCAAACATGATGGAGAGTTTAAAATATTCGCAGACAAACAGAAACTGAAAGAGTATACCAACAAGAAACCTCCCCTTCAAGAAATTCTAAAGGGAGTTCTGCAGGAAGAAAGGAAAAAACAGGAAAGGCAAAGTTGGAGGAGAGTATAAGACCAACAACAACAACAAAAAAGACAAAAAAAATATATACAAACAAAATATGACAAACACAAATCCAATCAAAATATGGCTAACACAAATAATTCCTTGATAGTAATAACACTGAATGTCAACGGATTAAACTCACCTATCAAAAGATTCAGACTGGGACATTGGATAAGGAAATATGACCCATCCATATGCTGTCTACAAGAGACACATCTTAGACCCAGAGACGCATGGAGATTGAAAGTGAATGGCTGGAAAACAATCATACAAGCTAACAATAACCAAAAAAAGGCAGGAGTAGCTATATTAATATCAGACTAAATAGACTTTAAATGTGAAACAATTGTGAGAGACAAAGAAGGATACTACATTTTAGTCAAAGGGAAAATCTGTCAAGAAGATCGAACAATCATAAATATCTATGCCCCTAACAAGGGTGCCTCTAAATACGTCAGGCAAATGCTGGAAAAACTAAGTGAAAGAATAGATACATCTACAATTATAGTGGGGGATTTTAATACACCACTATCAACTCTGGACAGAACATCTCAAAAGAGAATCACCAAAGAAACAAAACATCTGAATAGTATATTAGAGGAGCTCGATCTAATAGACATATATAGATCACTACACCCAAACACAGCAGGATATACATTTTTCTCAAGCGCACATGGATCATTCTCCAAGATAGATCATATGCTAGACCACAAAGAAAGGCTGAACGAATTCAGAAAGATTGAAATCATACAAAACATTATCTCTGACCACAGTGGAGTCAAGCTGGAGATTTGCAAGGGACAGAAGCCCAGATTTCACACCACGATTTGGAAATTAAACAGCACACTCTTAGAAAAACAGTGGGTCAAAGAGGAAATCTCAAAAGAAATCAATGACTACCTTGAAACAAATGATAATGATAACACAACATACCAAAATTTATGGGATGCAGCAAAAGCAGTACTGAGAGGGAAGTTTATAGCCATAAATTCATATATCAAAAAAGAAGAAAGAGCAAAAATTGAAGAACTAACTGCACATTTGAAGGAATTAGAAAAACAACAACAAAGTAACCCAACAGGAAGAAGAAGGAAGGAAATAACAAAGATAAGAGCAGAACTAAATGAAATAGAAAATAAGAAAGCACTTGAACAGATAAACAAGACCAAGAGCTGGTTTTTTGAGAAGATTAACAAAATTGACAAACCTTTAGCAACACTAACAAAGAAAAAAAGAGAGAAGATGCAAATACACAAAATAAGAAATGAGAAAGGCGATATCACCACTGACCCCACAGAAATAAAGACTATCATAAGAGGATATTTTGAAAAACTATATTCCAACAAAAATGACAATTCAGAGGAAATGGACAAATTCCTAGAAACACATAAGCAGCCCATATTGACGAAAGAAGAAATTGATGATCTCAACAAACCAATCACAAATAAAGAGATAGAATCAGTCATTAAAAACCTCCCAACTAAGAAGAGCCCAGGGCCAGAAGGCTTCACAGGTGAATTCTACAAAACATTTCGGAAAGAACTAACACCAATCCTGCTGAAACTATTCCAAAAAATCGAAACAGAAGGAACATTGCCTATCTCCTTCTATGATGCCAACATTACCTTAGTACCAAAGCCAAACAAAGACACCACAAGAAAGGAAAATTACAGACCAATTTCTCTAATGAAGCTAGACGCAAAAATACTTAACAAAATACTTCCTAATCGTATTCAACAACACATTAAACGTATTATACACCACGACCAAGTGGGATTCATCCCAGGTATGCAAGGATGGTTCAACATAAGAAAATCAATCAACGTAATACACCATATAAACAGATTGAAGGAAAAAAATCACATGATTATATCTATTGATGCAGAAAAAGCATTTGACAAAATACAGCACCCTTTCTTGATAAAAACACTCCAAAAGATTGGAATACAAGGGAATTGTTTGAACATGATAAAGAGTATATATGAAAAACCTAAAGCCAATATTGTTTACAATGGAGAAATCCTAGACTCCTTCCCTCTAAACTCAGGAACAAGACAAGGATGCCCACTGTCTCCGCTCCTATTTAACATTGTCTTAGAAGTACTTGCTCGAGCACTGAGGCAAGAACCAGAAATAAAAGGCATTCAAATTGGAAAGGAAGAAGTCAAAATTTCATTATTTGCAGATGACATGATCCTATACATAGAAAACCCTGAGAGATCTACAACGAAGATTCTAGAACTCATAAATGAGTTTAGTAAAGTCGCAGGTTATAAGATCAATGCGCAAAAATCAGTAGCATTTCTGTACACCAATAATGAGCAAGATCAGGAGGAAATCAAGAAACAAATACCATTCACAATAGTAAATAAAAAAATCAAATACTTAGGAATAAATTTAACTAAAGAGGTAAAGAACTTATACACTGAGAACTATACAAGATTGTTCAAGGAAATCAAAGAAGACCTAAATAAATGGAAGACTATTCCTTGTTCATGGATAGGAAGACTGAACATTATTAAGATGTCTATCCTACCAAAACTGATCTACACATTCAATGCAATCCCAATAAAAATCAATGCAGCCTTCTTTAGGGAACTAGAAAAACTAACTATGAAATTTATTTGGAAAGGAAAGAGACCCCGAATAGCCAAAGACATACTGAAAAAGAAAAACGAAATTGGAGGAATCACACTACCTGACTTCAAAACATACTATAAAGCTACGGTGGTGAAAACAGCATGGTATTGGCATAAGGAGAGACACATAGACCAATGGAATCGAATTGAAAGCTCTGATATAGAACCTCACATATACAACCACATAATATTCGATAAAGTCACCAAACCCTCTCAACTGGGAGAGAGTGGCCTATTCAACAAATGGTGTCTGGAGAACTGGATAGCCATATGTAGAAGAATGAAAGAGGATTACCATCTCACACCTTATACAAAGATCAACTCAAGATGGATCAAAGACCTAAATATAAGAGCCAAGACCATAAAAACCTTAGAAAGCAGTGTAGGGAAACATCTACAGGACCTTGTAATAGGAAATGGATTTATGAATATCTCACCAGAAGCACAAGCAGCAAAAGAACTAATAGATAAATGGGACTTCCTAAAAATTAAAGCCTTCTGCACCTCAAAGGAGTTTGTCAAGAAAGTAAAAAGGGAGCCCACACAGTGGGAGAAAATATTTGGCAATCATATATCTGATAAGAAACTTATAACTTGCATATATAAAGAACTCCTATATCTTGAAAATAAAAAGATAAACAACCCATTTAAAAAATGGGAAAAAGACTTAAACAGACACTTCTCTGAAGAAGAAATACAAATGGCAAGAAAGCACATGAAAAAATGTTCCAAATCTCTAGCTATCAGGGAAATGCAAATCAAAACTACAATGAGATACCATCTTACACCCATAAGATTGGCAGCTATGAAAAAAACAGAAGAATACAAGTGCTGGAGAGGATGTGAAGGAAGGGGAACACTCATCCACTGCTGGTGGGAATGCAGAAGGATCCAACCATTCTGGAGGACAGTATGGCGGTTTCTCAAAAAACTAGCCATAGATTTGCCATATGACCCAGCAATACCACTGCTGGGTATATACCCAGCAGAACTGAAAACAAGGACACAAACCGATATATGTACACCAATGTTCATAGCAGCATTGTTCACTATTGCCAAAAGTTGGAATCAACCCAAATGCCCATCAACAGATGAGTGGATCAATAAAATGTGGTATATACACACAATGGAATACTACTCGGCTGTAAGAACAAACACACTACAAACACATGTGATAACATGGATGAATCTTGAGAACCTTATGTTGAGTGAAGCAACCCAGACATTGAAGGACAAATACTACATGACCTCAATGATATGAAATAAACAAGCTGCCCTAGATAGCAAGAGACTGAACGATAGGCTTACAGGAAATCGGAGGGTGGAGGAAGGATATGAGCCGATGTCTGCAGGGGTGGAATTTAAGACGAGATGGTGGTAAGTATGAACACAAAGAAGAGATAAAAGGGGGGCAAGGGGTTGCCTTTGGTTGGGGCTTTGCGGGTTTGAGGGTGGCTGGGGAGGGACGGATGGGTAACGTTGCCCAAAAGTGGGGGGAGGGAGGGGTAGCATATGAACACAGGAGAGGGTCAGGTGTTGGTGGAGAGTAAAATGCCGAGAAAATCATATCAAAATATAATAAAGAGGGTTACCTGTTTAGAATGCTCGGAGGGGAGGGTCTGATGCAGGACGGGCTCCTGGGGAATGTCTAAATGCTCATTCTGCCAGAGTGGGTGACACCATGGGGTAGAAACCCAAGCAGTGAGAGTGGGGGTGGACCCACATCCTGGGGATGACTAATGCCATCAAATAGAGGGAACTGTATCCCTCGAGAGAAAGGGTGGCTCCCAGGGCATTGGGGCAGTTGAGCAAGTTAGGCCCTGAACACTATTCCATCTATCTCTGGAAGTGGCTCCTCAGGAAACGGAGGTTGGCTGTCACTGTGGGCACCAAGGTGGAAGGGAAAATGGACGTTAAATGTGTGGAACCAAAGTAAATAGGGGGTAAGAGAGGAGTTTCTTGAGAGTACACAAGGATGGATATAAAACATGTAATATTACACCATAACATATAGGAGATGACAGACTGATAATGTAAACCATAATGTAAAACATAGGATAACTAAAAATGTAAAGAACTGTGTATCCTAAAGTATGCACCATAATGTAAGCACAGATGTCACCTTGTTAGAAAGCTAATGTCTCAGACTCTGTACATCACTTTAAGTAAATATGATATGAATAGGGCGTAAGAGTATCACTGTGGAAGGGAAAAGGTTTTCTGGTGGATGTGTGGGAGTGCTGTATATTATATATATACATTGCTGTGGTCTAGGACTCCTGTGAAGAAAAGCTGAATAATTAGGGGGGGGAAAAAAAAAAAAAAAAAAAAGATAGGATGTGGAATTTTTTCAAGTCAACATTCTTTATCTAAGTTCTTTATCTAACTTTATCCAAATTCTTTATCTATCCTTTAAACCCATCGCTATATGCCATTCCCTAGTAAGGGACCATGACATTATATTGGGCTTCAAATTTCGGGGAGTTCTGGATCACAGAGTGTTTCAACAATGGCAATGGAGGGATACTGGTAAGGGATGCCAATGACAGGTGATATATGGCTGACAGGGAGCTGTACAGAACATATGTCCAGGGTGCATGGTAATGTTTGGATATACTCATAGTGGCAACAATTAAAAACCACAGTAGGGGGGGTACTGGGTTCCTGGCCAGTGGTGCTCTGTCGTGGTCCCTAGGGGAGCAGCAACAATCTCCCAGGTACAGTGGCGGGGACCGGGAGGGAGTGAGGGTTCAACAGTGAGCCCCTGATGCTAATGACTATGCCTGTGAGCTGATAAACCTAAAATAAGAACAAGGCCTAGAGCAACATTGTGCCTGGGAATTTCCTCCTGTCAGCCTTCATGTTACTCAAATGTGGCCACTCTCGAAGCCATACTCAGCATGTAAATGCAATGCCTTCCCCCCAGCGTGGGACATGACACCCGGGGATGAGCCTCCCTGGCAACGAGGGACCACTATCAACTACCAACTGATGATGCAACTGGAAAATGACCTTATACAGAAGGTTCAATGCGGATCAGCAGAATATCCATGTCTACATAAAATACCATGACTTTAAAATGCTGTTTGACCTAAAGTAAGGGGGAAATGGAAAGGAGAAATGAGTTTATATGGCTACGAGTTTCTAAAAAAGAGTCTGGAGGCTGGCAGAAGGATTGCCCTCATGCACAACTGAGCAGAGTCAGAGAGACAGATAAAGCAGATACAACCCCCAGATTTTGGTTCCTTTGAGGGCTAAAGAGACCCATGGGAGTTATGGTCATGGCCGATGGGGTTAACTACCAGGGCAGATGGCCCCTCTTTGGAAATGGTGTTTATGTGTGATGAATCTGGACTCAGATGGGATCTCCCTTCATAAGACTTTCATGCTAATGTGCTGGAGGTGCAGTTAATATTGGGGTTTAAGATATATTTAGGGGATTTGAATCTCTGGACTGACAATGTGATAGCCAGGTCCTGAGCCTCAACAGACTCCAGCACCTACAATCTGATCTATTGGACTTACCACACTCAGCTAAGATGGAGTTGAAGAAGGACAACCACCACACCATGGAGCCTAGAGTGATTACAACTGAAAATGGGAGGATTGCATCCAGCATCCATGTGGAATCTGAGCCTCCTCTTGACATAGAGGTGCAATGGACACAACCAATCCAATGTCCACATAGAAGAGGTGGCATTGGATTGGGAAAAGTGGACATGGTGGACGATGGGTATGGGGAAAGGCAGGAAGAGATGAGAGGTGGAGGCGTCTTTGGGACATGGAGCTGCCCTGGATGGTGCTTCAGAGGTAATCACCGGACATTGTAAATCCTCACAGGGCCCACTGGATGGAATGGAGGAGAGTATGGGCCATGATGTGAACCATTGTCTATGAGGTGCAGAGGTGCCCAAAGATGTACTAACCAAATCCAATGGATGTGTCATGATGATGGGAACGAGTGTTGTTGGGGGGGGGAGAGGGGGGGTGGGGGGGTGGGGTTGAATGGGACCTCACATATATATTTTCAATGTAATATTATTACAAAGTCAATAAAAAAAAACACTTATGTGATCTATGTATCTTTTTTAAAAAAGACAATAAAAAATTTGCTAATAAAAATAAAAAACAAGCGAGAAAAAAATCCTGTACTCCCCTATTATTGACCTTTAGCATTGATGTAGTACCTTCTTTGACACTGAGGCAAGAATATTACAATATTGCTGTTAACTATAGTCCATAAATTATATCAATTGTATTTTTCCCATGTGTCAAAGGTTTACTGGGGCAATGACTGCACAACTCTGTGATGGATGTGAAAGCCACTAGAGTGTATACTTTGAATG
Source organism: Dasypus novemcinctus (assembly GCF_030445035.2). Classification (NCBI taxonomy): domain Eukaryota; kingdom Metazoa; phylum Chordata; class Mammalia; order Cingulata; family Dasypodidae; genus Dasypus; species Dasypus novemcinctus. Next base: position 44,698,534 of record NC_080699.1, on the reverse strand, counting down.
GAATGTATAATGCATGGGACTATATAACATGGTGAACCATGTGGTAGAAGATGGAGTGCTCTCTTATGAAGTTTAACAAATGTACAATATTAATACATAATGCTAGTAATAGGAGATGTATGGAAAAAGTATTCCAAGTGTACGCTATGGACCATAGTTAGTGGTAATAGTCTGATCATGTTCTCTCATAATCTGTAACAAATGTTCTACAGCATGTAAGGTATTGGTAGAGAGGTGATGTATGGGAATTCTGTACATTATGCATAATTGTTTTGTAAGTTCACAGTTTCTCCAATTAAAAAATAAGAAAAAAATTTTCAAATTATAAGCTCTCAGAACCAAGGTGTTTAATAATCCATAAGCCAGATAATCATAAATAAAACTACACCATAGCTCATCAAGACTAGATTGTCTAAAACCAGTGAAAAAGATTGGTGCTCATATGTTCACAACAGCTTTATATATAATAGCCCCTACCTGGAAACATCAAATATCTATAAGCAGATAAATGAATATACAAATTTATATATTTCCATATAATAGTACTATAGCAATAAAATATGTAGCAATAAAAAATGAAGTACAGTGCACGGAACATTATAGATATATCTCAAAGCATCATGCTAAGTTAAAGAATCCAAATCCTGTATGATTCCATGTAAATAAATTCTAGTAGATGCAAAACTGTAGAAATAGAAAGCAAATCAATGGATACCGTATCTAGAAGCAAAGGAATTGTAATGCACTCAGATGGCTGCTTTCTGTCCACTGTGATGACCCTAGAAGTGTGTTTGGTTATCCAGGTCTTGGCTCCTGCCTACTCCCAGAAATTTGGCAGGTCTCCTAGGATTTCCAGGGGGTCATAACTGGGATACCATTTCACAGCTCTGCTGCACCCCTGCTTCATATCTCCGTGGTTTCTGCCTGGCTCTGCACTGGAAACAGACTCTTGAACCCAGCAGTGTGTTTCTAGAGTCCATGCTCTTATCAGTACATGAAAGACCTAACTATAATTGGAATCTAATAAATCACAAAACAGTTACAACAAGACACTAATGTTAATAATAGCTCTTAACAGTAAATGAATACTATTGATCATTGATTATTGGACATTTTGCTAAGCAATGTATATGAATTTTCTTACTTCAACCCCACAACAACTATTTGAGATCAGAGCTGTTAGTACTGTGCCAATTTTGCATATGAAGAAACTGAAACTCAGAAAAGGTAAATAATTTGCCCCAAATCACAAAGCCAAGCGAGTCTAACAACAAAGTCCATGCTCTTAAACATTAAACTTGACTCTCTACTTCATGGACAATGTGGTGAAAAGGTGCACTATTTGAGAAATGGTACTAAGGTAGTATCTAACAATTCCAAAAAATAAATAAAATAAAACTTGAGCCCTATGCCATTCCTTAAAATATCCTAAGTGTTATGTGTATAAGCGATCAATGAGTAAAAAAATCAAACCACCCAAATACTGTAGGGAAGAAAGACAATAAAAATCAAAAGATGATATAAACACTAAATCCACAAAAATAAAAATACAAGTGGTCTAAATATGTGAGGAAGGGTTGAGCCTCACCAATAATGAAATAAATATAAATGAACTATCCTTGTCTATTGGATTGGGAAATGTTTTAAAACACTGACAAGCATCAGTTTTTTGAAGATGTGAGTAAATTGTCACTCTCACATACAATTTTTGATCCATCCTACTTACAGGAATTCACTTTAAAATGTTAATCACACAAATGTTAAAAACATCAAACCCCAGGATAATAATCAAAGTATTTTTTACATAACTTTGGAGATGATCCAAATGATCATTGGTGTAAAAGTGGTTAAGACTATGCATATAATAAACCACTATACAAATGTTAAAAACTACTGTCGTCCTATATTGTTTGCTATATTGATTGACATGAATACTTTTCAACCTTACATTCTTCTGTGAAAATAAAGCTTTGCAGAATAGATACAGAGGAAAAGTCCAAATATGTAAATGGAATGCAAATATTCATATCTCTCTGTATAAGTACATATTGCTATAAATATGCATAGAAGAACATTTACCAATATTTTCAGTGAATGGTTAATTATACTTTTGCTCTTATGCTTTTGTATGGTGTTTAAATTTTGTGAAATAAATATTTTTGCACAAGCAAAGCCAAAAAAAAACAACTACACTATCTCTTGTCCATTTCCACATCTTCCTTAGACAAGAGTGATAAATTTGGCTTCCACATACACTGAACACTTACTATCACAGCTATCCATTTGATCACCAGCAATGCCAATGTGTATTATGGAAATAAATTATATGTCATGAATCTACATTCTACTCTAACGTCCTCTATTGCAATAGCAGTCGTTTCCAAAAAGAGAACGGCAGCATGTTCCATTGCTTTAGAGAACTACCCTGTAGAATTTCTATATGAATCAGAAATAAAAAGTATTGATTTCTCTTAGGCTGACTTTGTGAAAGAAATGTACATGACAACTGTATTTATTTTTTTGATAATTGTATTTAATAAGAAATTTTGTGAAATCCAAAATCTGAGCTAGAAATTAACATTCTGAGTGAAAAAGTAAAATGAAAGATCAACAACTATTGATATTCCAGATATCAGAGAATAACTGTGGGCAAAGAGCCAACTGAGGGAAAGGTATTTTTAAGATTAAAGAATGCAAATTCTTTTAACTATTGTAAGATAATTTTCATAAGTTTACTAATATCTAATGAAAGCAGCAAAATTTGTAAAAGTAAACATTTAGCCACTTTTACTGATAAACCATGGTTGTTTACTATACTGTGTTATAGCTTAAGTAAATATTTGTTTACTTAAGTTACAAAATGTTTATTATAGGAAATGGAAAATGCTTATTTGAGCTGAAGAGCGGACTCCGTGGTCTCTAGTTTAATCCATGATTACATACAGTTGACACATAGAGAGAGAAGTAAATGATAGACATATATTCCTGCTAGTCAGAAACCTTAAGATCCATAATTAATTTTTTTCTTTATAGACTTCCAAACTGAAAGTGAATTAATAATTAATAATTTCCACCAGATTCAAATATAAACAAAATGGATATACAGCATAGAGGGCAAGGAAGCAAACCACTTCAGCTCCTGAGCCACCGTGTGATAATACTCAAAATGCAGGGACCTCTAACTCTAGTTTTAAATAACTCAAATGCGTCTTTTTGCTACCCCCCCCACCCCAAATCCGCTAGATGCAGTCATTAAGGAAATAGAAAATCATGCAAAAGCTCTAGGTAAGAATCCAAGGTTAAAGTGTGTTGGCAAGAGTTTTTCCCTTGAACTGAAATTAATCAGTCTGATCAGGTTGCAGTGGAAAGAACACTCTCTGCTTGAGTGCAGGTTCTGATTCAGAGCAAGTGCCAACCTTTTACACAGTGTAAAGAGAGAAGGGAGACTTACTGCCTCCCTCATCTGCTGGGGTATCCGTTAGCCAAGCAGACTGCTGTCTTTGCAAATAACCTGATCCTTTGAGGTAAGAGTTGGGTGGGGATTGTAAGAATATGAAAAACCTTGCCCGGAAGTGACTCATTTCATCGGGCTTTTTGTTGTTGTAGTTAATAGCTAATATTTACCGAGCACTTATGTACCGGGCACTGCTGAGTGTTTAACATTTATTTTGCATCTCAGCTCTCACAGCCCATGAAGGCAGTGCTACCATCACCCTAGTTTATAAGTGAGGAAATTGGGGCACAGACGTCCCAGCAACTTGGGTCAAGCCGCACAGCTAGTTCTTGTCGGAGCTGGGATTTGAATGGCCTTCCGTCGTAAAGCCGAGTCTGTGTTCACCTCAGACCACCTGGACTCATTTCAGCCGCTGTCGATCATCCCAGCCCCGTGCACCACACCTGTACAAACCAAGGGGAAAACAGCTCACTTTGGGAAAAACGCGTGAATGCATTTAAAATAAAAGTGTAACTATGTGACTAATAAAAGAGGTATAAAATGCTTCTAAATTAGCAGATGGGCAAAATAAATTAAGTACAGGTGGAAAACCTTTTCAGAAGGCCTGAAAATTCCCATTTTCTTCATTTTTGAAGCATTCAGCCTTCTCAGTTTAGTCCAACTAGACTAGACTGCAGTTTGAAGCGGTGCTATCTGGAGAAATGTTAAAATCTAGAAAAATGAGCCAATCAGTCGATAGGTGGTTATTGAAAGTCTCCTAGTGATGGCCAAAGCTCTGTGCACGCCTGCCTCTCTGCCACCCTGTGAGGGACTTGCTGGTTTTGTGCTGCCCACCCTCACAGAGCCGTGAGCAAGGCTGCGGTTTGTGTTCTGGTCATCTGGGTGTCTCCCAGCACACGTAGAAGATGCAGCTCTTAAATAAATGTTCGTTGATCAGCATTTCATTTTTTGTTCGTTGCACATTGTTTTGATATATATAACTGAAAAAGCGACTGAGAATAACTCAAAGCCTTCTGACGTTCTGCTAAAAGCATCCAATCCTTGCCTAGCTGTTGACCCCATTTGGGGAATTTCTCTGAAAAACACCAGGGTGTTCGTGAGAAATGTCCTTTCAGTAGCGCTGCCATTTCATCAAGTATTCTTCAGTGGGCCAGAAGTCAGGGGGAGATGACTGTCCCTCTCAGAGGTGGCCCTTCCTTCCGTGTTAGACTGTGTCAGAGCCTCTCGGCGTAGCGATTCCCGCAGCAGCCCGACGGCAGGGCGTTTCAAGAACAGGCCTTTCCCTCTCCTGCATCACCCCTCTCTTGCCGCACCTCAAGCTCTGGTTCAAGTCAGTACATGCTTTGGCCACAGTCATTGCTCCTGAGTGTCTCAGCAGTGGCGGCTCCCCGTTCACAGTTGTTCTTCAAATTCTCTCTTACGTGGATCACTTTCACCATCTCACTGGCTCTAATGAAAAGGATGTTTTGCTTATCAAATAAAATTCTACTTGGGATTTATAACCCTCTAAATTCAAACTCAACTTGCCTGAAAGTTTTAAATTTTCTTCCCCATGCTCAACCCAGACCATGACAAGCTGAAAAAGCGAGCAGCCTCCCCAGTCACCCCCTCTGCTCTCCCGCCCTGCCCCTGCTCCCTGCCTGGTGGGGAGTTGCTCAGTAAATATTTGTTGTGAATGTCTGAGTACAGTAATAGCAACATTACTGAGTGCTCAGTCAATTCTAAGCACTATTCTAAATACCTTACGTGAGTTATTAATACCTCATTATAACCATTTAACAACCCTACGGGGTGCGAACCATTATTATCCTCATTTTACAGATGAGGAAACTGAGGCAAAGCAATGTTTGGTTTTTTTTTAAAGATTTATTTTATTTATTTCTCTCCCCTTCCCAACCCCCGTCCCCAGTTGTCTGTTCTCTGAGTCCATTTGCTGCGCGTTCTTCTTTGTCCGCTTCTGTTGTTGTCAGCGGCACAGGAATCTGTGTTTCTTTTTGTTGCGTCAACTCTCCATGTGGGCGGCACCACTCCTGGGCAGGTTGAACTTTCTTTTGCCCTGGGCAGCTCTCTTTACGGGGTGCACTCATTGCAGGTGGGACTCCCCTACACGAGGGACACCCCTGCATGGCAGGGCACTCCTTGCGCGCATCACCACTGCACATGGGCCAGCTCCACACGGGTCAAGGAGGCCCGGGGTTTGAACCGTGGACCTCCCATGTGGTAGATGGACGCCCTAACCACTGGGCCAAGTCCGCTTCCCAAAGCAATGTTAAATAACTTGTCCTAAGCCTCACAAGTAAGGGCTGAGATTACCCAGGTGATCTGTCTCTGGAGCCTGTGCTCCAGGCCACGAACTAAAGCACCACTGACAAGGTTCAACCTGGTAGAAAATACAACCAGACAAACTTTTACTATTTAAAAGGGGATTCTTCTGGTAGATTTTCCCCCTAAAAGATAAAGAGAGTAAGTCAATCTCTAAGAAGCAAACACCTGCCTTAGAACCACTCCTTCCATGGGAAAAGCCCACAGGGCTTGAATGCCAGCTTCTGGACATGCCATCGTCCCTTTACTCCTGGTTAGCGATTCACCCAAGTCTGACTTTTCACCAGCCAGCAAGCCCAGGGGCCCAGCTAAGCTCTCCTAGTCCACATGCATGGACGAAAGCAACTCACATTAATATTGACAAGGACGTCCCCCGGGACTCGACTTACCCCTGCTCACCTTCATGTCTCTCTCTTTTTTTTTTTTTAATTTTTTTATTCATTTTGTAAAAATATTACATTAAAAAAATATGAGGTCCCATTCAACCCCACCACCCCCACCCCACCACTCCCCCCACAGCAACACTCTCTCCCATCATCATGACACATCCATTGCATTTGGTGAGTACATCTCTGGGCATCGCTGCACCTCATGGTCAATGGTCCACATCATAGCCCATACTCTCCCACGTTCCATCCAGTGGGCCCTGGGAGGATCTACAATGTCTGGTAATTGTCCCTGAAGCACCACCCAGGAAAACTCCAAGGCCTGAAAACACCTCCACATCTCATCTCTTCCTCCCATTCCCCACACCCAGCAGCCACCATGGCCACTTTTCCCACACCAATGCCACATTTTCTCTGTGGACCTTGGATTGGTTGTGTCCATTGCACATCTATGTCAAGAGGAAGCTTAGATTCCACATGGATACTGGATGCAATCCTCCTACTTTCAGTTGTAGGCACTCTAGGCTCCATGGTGTGGTGGTTGACCTTCTTCGACTCCATGTTAGCTGAGTGGGGTAAGTCCAATAAATCAGAGTGTAGGAGTTGAAGTCTGTTGAGGCTCAGGGCCTGGCTATCATATTGTCAGTCCAGAGATTCAAGTCCCCTAGATATATCTTAAACCCCAGCACCAACTACAATTCCAGTAAAGTAGCATGAAAGCCTTGTGAAAAGAGATCCCATCTGTGTCCAGCTCCATCACGCAGAAACACCAGCTCCAAAGAAGGGCCAACTGACATGGCAGTGAACCCCATCTGCCATGACCATAGAACCTGTGGGTCTCTTTAGCCCTCAAAGGAACCAATAGCATTTTAAACTTCTGTTATTATATGTAGACAGGAATATTCTGCTGGTCCACATTGAACCTTTAATTCAAGGTCATTTTCTAGTTGCATCATCAGCTGGTACTTGGTAGTGATCCCTCGGTGCCAGGGAGGCTCATCCCCAGGTGTCACGTCCCACGCTGGGGGGAATGCATTTACATGCTGAGTTTGGCTTCGAGACTGCCCACATTTGAGTAACATGGAGGCTGTCAGGAGGAAACTCCTAGGCACAGTGCTGCTCTAGGCCTGGTTCTTATTTCAGACATATAGGCTCACAAGCATAGTCATTAGTATCATGCTCTCACTGTTGGACCGTCATTCCTTCCTGGTCCTTACCGTTGCACCTGGGGGACTGCCACTGCTCCCCTAGGGACCATGGCCAGGAACCCAGTACCCCCCCAGCTGTTGTTTTTAATTGTTGCCACTATGAGTATATCCAAACATTACCATGCACCCTGGACATATGCCCTGTATAACTCCCTGTCAACCATATATCACCTGTCAATAACATCCTATACCAGTATTCCTCCGCTGCCATTGTTGAACCACTCTGTGATCCAAAACTTCCTGAAAAGTGAAGCCCAATATAATGTCAGGATCCCTTACTAGTAAAATGGAATATAGCGATGGGTTTAAAGGTTAGATATAGAATACGTATTGATTTGGAAAAATTCTGCATCCTATCTTTTTCTTTTCTTTTTTCCTAATTATTGAGCTTCTCTTCACAAGAGCCCTAGATGACAGTAATTCATATATGCAATATACAGTACTCCCACTCATCCACCATAAAACCTTTTCCCTTCTACAGCGATATTCTTATAACTTATTCATATCATATTTACTTACACTGAAGTACAGACTCTGAGACAATAGCTTTCAAACAAGGTGACATCTGTGCTTACATTGTGGTCCATACTTTAGGATAAACAGTTTTCTAAATTTTTAGTTATCCTATGTTTTACATTATGGTTTACATTATTAGTCTGTCATCCCCTATATGTTTATGGTGTAATATTACATGTTTTATATCCATCCTTGTGTACTCTCGCGAAACTCCTCTCTTACGCCACATTTACCTCGGTTCCATCCATTCAACATCCATTTTCCCCTCCCCTTGGGGCCCACAGTGACAGCCAATCTCCATTTCCCGAGGAGCCACATCCAGAGATACTTGCAACAGTGTTCAGAGCCTGACTTGCTCAACTGCCCTAATGCCCTGGGAGCCACCCTTTCTCTCAAGAGATACAGTTCCCTCTATTTGATGGCATTAGTCCTCCCCAGGATGTGAGTCCACCCCCACTCTCACTACTTGGGTCTCTACCCAATGGTACAACCCACCCTGGCAAAATGAGCATTCAGACATTCTTCAGGAGTCCGTCCCGCATCAGACCATCCGCTCCAAGCATCCTAAACAGGTAACCCTCCTAATTATATTTTGATATGATTTTCTCAGCATTTTACTCTCAACCAACACCTGATACTCTCCTATGTTCATATGTTGCCCCTCCCTCCCCCCAATTTTGGGCAATATTACCCATCCGCCCATCCCCAGCCCCCCTCAAACCCGCAAAGCCCCACCCAAAGGCAACCCCTTGCCCCCATTTTATCTCTTCTTTGTGCTCATACTTACCGCCAGCTCATCATAGATTCCACCCCTGCAGACTTTGGCTCACATCCTTCCTCCACCCCCTGATTTCCTGTAAGCCTATCTTCCAGTCTCTAGCTTTCTGAGGCAACTTGCTTATTTCATACCATTGAGGTCATGTAGTATTTGTCCTTCAATGCCTGGGTTGCTTCACTCAACATAAGGTTCTCAAGATTCATCCATGTTATCACGTGTGTTTGTAGTATATTTGTTCTTACAGCTGAGTAGTATTCCATTGTATGTATATACCACATTTTATTGATCCACTCATCTGTTGATGGGCATTTGGGTTGATTCCAACTTTTGGCGATAGTGAACAATGCTGCTATGAACATTGGTGTACATATATCGGTTTGTGTCCTTGTTTTCAGTTCTGCTGGGTATATACCCAGCAGTGGTATTGCTGGGTCATATGGCAAATCTATGGTTAGTTTTTTGAGAAACCACCAAACTGTCCTCCAGAATGGTTGGATCCTTCTGCATTCCCACCAGCAGTGGATGAGTGTTCCCCTTTCTTCACATCCTCTCCAGCATTTGTATTCTTCTGTTTTTTTCATAGCTGCCAAACTTATGGAAGTAAGATGATATCTCATTGTAGTTTTGATTTGCATTTCCCTGATAGCTAGAGATTTGGAGCATTTTTTCATGTGCTTTTTAGCCATTTGTATTTCTTCTTTGGAGAAGTGTCTGTCTAAATCTTTTTCCCATTTTTTAAATGGGTTGTTTATCTTTTTATTTTCAAGATATATGAATTCTTTATATATGCAAGTTATAAGTCTCTTATCAGATATATGGTTGCCAAATATTTTCTCCCATTGTGTGGGTTCCCTTTTTACTTTCTTGACAAACACCTTTGAAGTGCAGAAGGCTTTAATTTTGAGGAAGTCCCATTTCCTATTAGATCTTTTGCTCCTCGTACTTTTGGTGTGATACTCATGAAGCCATTTCCTATTACAAGGTCCTGTAGATGTTTCCCTACACTGCTTTCCAAGGTCTTTATGGTCTTGGCTCTTACATTTAGGTCTTTGATCTATCTTGAGTTGATCTTTGTATAAGGTGTGAGATGGTAATCCTCTTTCATTCTTCTACATATGGCTATCCAGTTCTCCAGGCACCATTTGTTGAATAGGCCATTCTCTCCCAGTTGAGAGGGTTTGGTGGCTTTATTTATTTATTTATTTTTTTCTAATTTTTTTTCTTTTTTTTTTTTATTGACTTTGTAATAATATTACATTAAAAATATATATGTGAGGTCCCATTCAACCCCACCCCCCCACCCCCCCTCTCCCCCCCCCAACAACACTCGTTCCCATCATCCTGACACATCCATTGGATTTGGTAAGTACATCTTTGGGCACCTCTGCACTCATAGACAATGGTTCACATCATGGCCCATACTCTCCTCCATTCCATCCAGTGGGCCCTGTGAGGATTTACAATGTCCGGTGATTACCTCTGAAGCACCATCCAGGGCAGCTCCATGTCCCAAAGACGCCTTGGTGGCTTTATTGAATATTATATGGCTATATATATGAGGTTCTATATCAGAAATTTCATTTGATTCCATTGGTCTGTGTGTCTCTCCTTATGCCAATACCATGCTGTTTTCACTACTGTAGCTTTGTAGTATGTTTTGAAGTCAGGTAGTGTGATTCCTCCAATTTTGTTTTTCTTTTTCAATATGTCTTTGGCTATTCGGGGCCTCTTTCCTTTCCAAATAAATTTCATAGTTAGTTTTTCTAGTTCCTTAAAGAAGGCTGTGTTGATTTTTATTGGGATTGCATTGAATGTGTAGATCAGTTTTGGTAGGATAGACATCTTAATAATATTTAGTCTTCCTATCCATGAACAAGGAATATTCTTCCATTTATTTAGGTCTTCTTTGATTTCCTTGAACAGTCTTGTATAATTCTCAGTGTATAAGTTTTTTACAACTTTAGTTAAATTTATTCCTAAGTATTTGATTTTTTAATTTACTATTGTAAATGGTATTTGTTTCTTGATTTCCTCCTGATCTTGCTCATTATTGGTGTACAAAAATGCTACTGATTTTTGCGCATTGATCTTATAACCTGCGACTTTACTAAACTCATTTATGAGTTCTAGAAGCTTTGTTGTAGATCTCTCAGGGTTTTCTATGTATAGGATCATGTCATCTGCAAATAATGAAATTTTGACTTCTTCCTTTCCAATTTGAATGCCTTTTATATCTGGTTCTTGCCTCAGTGCTTGAGCAAGTACTTCTAAGACAATGTTAAATAGAAGGGGAGACAATGGGCATCCTTGTCTTGTTCCTGAGTTTAGAGGGAAGGATTTTAGGATTTCTCCATTGTAAACAATGTTGGCTGTAGGTTTTTCATATATACTTTTTATCATGTTCAAAAAATTTCCTTATTCTGATCTTTTGGAGTGTTTTTATCAAGAAAGGGTGCTGTATTTTGTCAAATGCTTTTTCTGCATCTATAGATATAATCATGTGATTTTTTTCCTTCAATCTGTTTATATGGTGTATTACATTGATTGATTTTCTTATGTTGAACCATCCTTGCATGCCTGGAATGAATCCCACTTGGTCGTGGTGTATAATTCGTTTAATGTGTTGTTGAATACGATTAGCAAGTATTTTGTTAAGTATTTTTGCATCTAGGTTCATTAGAGAAATTGGTCTGTAATTTTCCTTTCTTGTGGTGTCTTTGTTTGGCTTTGGTACTAAGGTAATGTTGGCATCATAGAAGGAGATAGGCAATGTTCCTTCTGTTTCGATTTTTTGGGATAGTTTCAGCAGGATTGGTGTTAGTTCTTTCCGAAATGTTTTGTAGAATTCACCTGTGAAGCCTTCTGGCCCTGGGCTCTTCTTAGTTGGGAGGTTTTTAATGACTGATTCTATCTCTTTATTTGTGATTGGTTTGTTGAGATCATCAATTTCTTCTTTCGTCAATATGGGCTGCTTATGTGTTTCTAGGAATTTGTCCATTTCCTCTGAATTGTCATTTTTGTTGGAATATAGTTTTTCAAAGTATCCTCTTATGATAGTCTTTATTTCTGTGGGGTCAGTGGTGATATCTCCTTTCTCATTTCTTATTTTGTGTATTTGCATCTTCTCTCTGTTTTTCTTTGTTAGTCTCGCTAAAGGTTTGTCAATTTTGTTGATCTTCTCAAAAAACCAGCTCTTGGTCTTGTTTATCTTTTCAAGTGCTTTCTCATTTTCTATTTCATTTAGTTCTGCTCTTATCTTTGTTATTTCCTTCTTTCCTCTTCCTGTTGGATTACTTTGTTGTTGTTTTTCTAATTCCTCCAAATGTGCAGTTAGTTCTTCAATTTTTGCTCTTTCTTCTTTTTTGATATGTGAATTTATGGGTGTAAATTTCCCTCTCAGTACTGCTTTTGCTGCATCCCATAAATTTTGGTATGTTGTATTATCATTATCATTTGTTTCAAGGTAGTCATTGATTTCTTTTGAGATTCCCTCTTTGACCCACTGTTTTTCTAAGAGTGTGCTGTTTAATTTCCAAATCATGGTGTGAAATCTGGGCCTCTGACCCTTGCAAATTTCCAGCTTCACTCTACTGTGGTCAGAGATATTATTTTGTATGATTTCGATCTTTCTGAATTCATTAAGCCTTTCTTTGTGGCCTAGCATATGGTCTATCTTGGAGAATGATCCATGTGCGCTTGAGAAAAATGTATATCCTGCTGTGTTTGGATGTAATGATCTATATATGTCTATTAGATCCAGCTCCTCTAATATACTGTTCAAATGTTTTGTTTCTTTAGTGATTCTCTTTTGAGATGTTCTGTCCAGAGTTGATAGTGGTGTATTTAAATCTCCCACTATAATCGTAGATGCATCTATTCTTTCACTTAGTTTTTCCAGCGTTTGCCTCACATATTTAGAGGCGCCCTGGTTAGGAGCATAAATATTTATGATTGTTCGATCTTCTTGACAGATTGTCCCTTTTACTAAAATGTAGTATCCTTCTTTGTCTCTCACAATTGTTTCGCATTTAAAGTCTATTTTGTCTGCTATTAATATAGCTACTCCTGCCTTTTTTTGGTTATTGTTTGCTTGTATGATTGTTTTCCAGCCATTCACTTTCAACCTCCATGAGTCTCTGGGTCTAAGATGTGTCTCTTGTAGACAGCATATAGATGGGTCATATTTCCTTATCCAATGTCTCAGTTTGAATCTTTTTATAGGTGAGTTTAATCCGTTGACATTCAGTGTTATTACTTTCAAGGAATTATTTGTGTTAGCCATATTTTGATTGGAGTTGTGTTTGTCATATTTTGTTTGCTTTTTTTTTCTCTTTCTCTTTTTGTCTTTTTTGTTGCTCTCACACTGTCCTCCAACTCTGCCTCTCCTGTTTTTTCCTTTCTTCCTGCAGAACTCCCTTTAGAATTTCTTGAAGGGGAGGTTTCTTGTTGGCATACTCTTTCAGTTTCTGTTTATCTGCGAATATTTTGAACTCTCCATCATTTTTGAATGCTAGTTTAGCTGGATAGAGTATTCTTGGTTGGAATTTTTTTTTCTTTTAGTACCTTGACTAAAGGTATATCATACCACTGCCTTCTTGCCTCCATGGTTTCAGATGAGAAATCAGCACTTATTCTTATGGAGCTTCCCTTGTATGTGATGGTTTTCTTTTCTCTTGCTGCTTTTAGAATTTTCTCTTTGTCTTGAGCGTTGGATAATTTGACAAGTATATGTCTTGGGGTGGGCCTGTTGGGGTTTATGACTATTGGGGTGCGCTGTGCTTCTTGGATATGTACATCTGTCTCTTTCAGTAGATTTGGGGAGTTTTCAGTCATTATTTCCTGCAACACTCCTTCTGACCCCTTTCCCTTCTCTTCTCCTTCTGGGATGCCTATAATACGTATGTTTGAGTGTTTTGCATTGTCATTCAGGTCCCTAAGTCCTAGCTGGATTTTTTCTATCTTTTTATCAACCAATTCTACTATCTGTTTGTTTTCCGATGTACTGTCTTCCACATCACTAATTCTCTGCTCTGCCTCTTCTAGTCTGCTGATATTTGCTGCAAGTGTATTTTTGATTTCTTGAACTGTGGTGTTCATTCCCATCATATCTGTTATCTTTTTTGCATATGTCTGCAATTTCCTCTCCAAGTGTTGTCTTCATGTTGTTAACCTCTTCCTTTACGTCATTAAATTTGTCGGTAATAAATGTTCTGAAATCATTAATTACTTGTGCGAAGTTCTGCTCCCCTTCCTGATTTTTAATTTGTTCATTGGATTCAGCCATGTTTTCCTGATTACTGGTTTGGTTTGTAGATTTTTGTTGCTGTCTGGTCATCATTTTATCTTGACGGGTTTAATCAGTTCCTTAGCTTCTTTGTCTAGTCTTGGGGATTAATTAGCTGTTGTTTTTGCGTAAGTGTTATATCTTCTCTTTGTCACTTTGTTCTCCTTATTCTAATTTCTTATTGCTGGCTGAGTTCACTTTAAAGGAAAGTATTAGGGCCGGGGAAAGGCAATTGTGTAAGCAAGGAAAAAGTGTAAAGTAGTACTGGTGATAAATGTTAACAGAGCAACAATATGAGATCTGGGAGGATGGATATTAGATTCATGTAAGTTGTCTAGAGTTATAGCAGTAGGTATAGTACCTATAATGAGGTAGTCGACTGAATATGGGAGGAATATGGTATGAATTAAAAAGCTATTGTTTTCGTGAGAGAGGGAAAGAGAAAAGAAAGGTAGTAGTTTCAAGAGTGGATAACAGACAGAAAACAAAACAAAGGTATTAGAAATTAAGAGTTAGACACTTTGTGGATCAAAGAAAGGGAGGTGGAATATAGGAGAGACAGTAGATGATGGAGGATATCAAGATGTAGGGGAAAGGGGGTAGTGTAGGTAGCCAAAATCAATTCACACAGAAATGAGGTAGTGGAGGATGAGAAAACCCAGCAAATGTGAGGTGTTCCCTGCAGCACCTATTGTATAATTAAGTTAAAATAAAATAAGAAGAAAATGAGGGACAAGAGAGAGAGAAAAAACAGAAAAAAAGAAAAAAAAAGAGAAGAAAGGAAGAAAGAAAAAAGGGTGGGTAAAGGGTGGGGAACAGGTAGGGGAAAGAAAAAAAAGATATACACCAACCACAATTACACCACCAAAAAAAAAAAAAAAAACCCTAAATAACTGAAAAAAGACTTTGGGGTATATGCTGGGAGAAAAGACTAGGGGATAATGCAATGTTAGCAATCAGGACATTAACAAAAGTAAAAAATAAGATAAAATGAAAATAAAAGAAAACAAAACAAAAAAGAAAAAGAAAAAATGCAAACGTTGAGGGCTAGGGCATTCAAGGACCTCAGATGGACCTCAGGGTGTGATGGATTCAGGGATGGGAAATCTGAGATATTGAAGACTCAAGAGGTGTGAGTCTCTGGGGTGTGGGCCACCAGAGTTTAGGGGACTCAGACCTGGCAACCTCAAATCTGGTCAGCAGGGCGCCTGGGAGCACCGCAGTGTAACACAGCCTTCAGGGATCCCCGCAGCTGGGTGCCAGCCCTATGGGGGAAGTCAGATCCGCAAACTCTATCTTATGTCTGAACCCCGCAATTCACCCACTCACTGGGGTCTATTCTGTGGATGTATCATCAATTCGGTTTCAGGACAGCTCCCACCCTGTAAGCCCCCAGAACGGCCACCTGAGGGCGCCTCTACACTGCAGCCAATTTAATGATGCAGATCAGAAGCCAGGCCCGGGGGTGGGGCTCCAGCCGGAAACCCCGACAACAGAGTCCAAAACCGGAATTCCCAAGCTTCGCAAAATAATCCCCAATCGGCTTCCAGACGTGTCCCCCCCCTTGCCGCACCCTGTAACAGCCTCCCAATTACGTCCCTTTATTGCCAGCAATCTAAGTCCGCTGTAGATCGGCAGCCGGGCTTGTCGGGGCGGGGCTCCAGGCAGAAGCGCTATTACTTGTGTCTGCAATCAAAAATTCCCTGCTTCGCAACAAAACCCTTTTGTCTCCCCAAATCGGTCTGCAAAGGCGTCCCGTCCTGTCAACCCCCTAAAAGCCCACCCAGGGCTCGCAAATTCCCCAGTACTGCAGAGCCTCCAAAAAGCGTGACCACAGTGCCGGTTCCGCAGCTCCACCCCCCCAAGGAGGGAACGTCCTGCGCGCAGCTCTCACTTCCGTGCAATAGAGTTTCAATTATATCTTATAGACTAATCCTCTCCGTTACCTTCCCACCAAATCGATGTCCAGACACTTCCTGCCCTGCAAAAATCCCAAAACAGCCTGGTCCCAGAGAACCTCCAACGCTGCCCATCCACTTCTTTGCAGGAGAGACCGTCAGGTAAGCTCACTCAGCCACCATCTTGCCCCCTTCATGTCTCTTTTTTATTTCAGCGTTAGTACCACTGATGGCCCCATTTCTGTACCCAGGAATTTGAGACTCGCTCTTTGCTTTTCCTTTCTCTCCCTCCCATATCCAACCTGCGGTTGGCAGCTTCTAACACCCCTTCTAATAATTCCCACTCCCTGGAATTCACAGTTTTTTAAAATCCCTTCCCCTTGAATGTGGGTGGGCCCTAATGACTGACTTCTAATGGAAAGAACTCAACGAAAGTGAGAGCATGTCACTTTTGGAATTAGGTTTTAAGGATGGTGGCTTCCCTCCTATCAATAGTATCTCTCTTGCCCTTCTTCCATGCTTGCCCTGATGGAGAAGGCCATCTGACAAGGAAATGATGGTGACCTCTGGCCAACAGCCAGTAAGGAACTGAACCCTACCACAAGCCACTGCTGCAGCTGAGAAGATCTCACTCCC
This sequence comes from Dasypus novemcinctus, assembly GCF_030445035.2. Taxonomy (NCBI): domain Eukaryota; kingdom Metazoa; phylum Chordata; class Mammalia; order Cingulata; family Dasypodidae; genus Dasypus; species Dasypus novemcinctus. Next base: position 44,682,052 of record NC_080699.1, on the reverse strand, counting down.
CGGTCGAGCCTTAGGATGACACACAGCCCTGGCGCCTTGCTGCAGCCTGGTGAGAGACCCAGCTAAGCCACGCTCAGATTCAACCCACAGAAACTGAGATAATAAACATGTCACTTTAAGTGACTACGATTTGGGGCACTTTGTTACACAGCAATAAATACCTAATACACAACCCATCAGTAAATTTTGTCGGTTCTACTTCCTAAGTATATTTTGAATCTGTGCAGTTTTCCTTACCTTCTCTTGCCCACCCTCTGCCACAGTCTCCTAATGACTCCCTCCCATGTCCACTCTTTTTTCCCTATCATTCCTCCACAGAATAGCCAGAGGGACTGTCTTAAAACAAATATCGTATAAGTCCCCAGCACATGGTTTCCTAAGTCAATGGAAATAAAGCTGAATTTCCTCCCTGTGCTGCTTGGGAACTTCGAAACTCCACTCTGGCCCTCACGACCTCCAGTCCCTCTGGTCTTCGTCCCGTTCCTCAAGCTGCCAAGTTCCCTCCAGTCTAGGAGCCTTCACAGACGCTGTTCCCAACGTGGGAAAGATGCCCCCTCTTGTCCTGAGGTCTCTTTTCACCCTCAAAGTAACACTTTCCATGTCTGCTCCTCAGGATGGCCTCCTCTGACTCTCCTATTCTAGAGGAAAAGGACACTGCCAATTACTTTCTTCCATGACCCATCTTTTGTTTATTATAGCCCGTATCAGAAGGTTTAATCATTTTATTTACTTGTCTGCTCACTTCTATTATTGTTGTTTCAGTCTGTTCCCCCACTATGGTGGGTAAATAAGCTCCTCATTGCATCAGGAAGTTAATTGGTTAAAAACACATTATTTTTTCTTAATCAGTCCCAGGGAAGAAAGCCAAAACAAAGGACCTTACTGCTTCGTGACTGGTAAGTGTGAAGTCATCACTTTTCGAATGGTGGTGTTTCAGAATATAATTGGGACGGTCATGAACTATGACATAACTACCCTCCTAGAGCTGATGGGCACAGTAACATTTAGATGACCTACTTCAACTTCCACAATGAATGTACTCAATACAATCTTCCATAACAAACATAGTGGGAGGGCAATTTCCCACAATAATCAAGTAAAATGAGGTTTCCAGTTTGAGAATTTAAAGATTATATGTCCAGAGGAGGATAAAAACAGTCTTTGAAATTAAAAGTAACATAGCCCAAGAGATATTCTTGCTCTCCTCAGTAAATAAATAAGCCAGAAAATAAATTTTGAGGTGACAAGATACAAAGCATGCCATAATTAACTTTAGCAGTACCATTGTCCCCATGTGGCTTGTGCCCTTTAAGCTGTGTGCCTTGGTGAGACCTGACACATAACTTTTCCCCAGCCTTCTCCTTTATCTTTACAACAAAGAAAAATGACTAGTCTGGTGCTTAACATTCTCAGAAGCACATAGATAAGAAGCATCCTTTCCTCCAAATACTATTGTGAATTGTGACCTCAACTTCAATTAGCCTTTTTTTTTTTAATTTTTTAAAAATTTCTCTCCCCTTCCCCATCCCCCCCCCCCCCGTTGTCTGCTCTCTGTGTCCATTCACTGTGTGTTCTTCTGTGTCCACTTGTATTCTTGTCAGCAGCACCCAGAATCTGTGTCTCATTTTCTTTGTTGTGTCATCTTGCTGCATCAGCTCTCTGTGTGTGCAGCGCCATTCTTGGGCAAGCTGCACTTTTTTCGCACTGGGCGGCTCTTCTTATGGGAAGTACTTCTTGCACGCATCGGCACTGCTCATGGGCCAGCTCATCACACAGATCAGGAGGCCCTGGGTTTGAACCTTGGACCTCCCATGAGGTAGGTGGATGCCCTAACCATTGGGCCAAATCCACTTCCCCTCAACTATACTTTTTGAACAAGACTAAACCAAAGTGTTTGGACCTTATAATATTCAGTTCCCACAAATCTAAATTCTATGAGGGTAGGGACTATGAATGTCTAGTTCACTTTGGATAAAATGGGTCTTGATAAGAACTTCTTGACTATGTAAATTATATAGGCAGCTGCAGGTGGTTCTCTGCTATGGGGCAATGGTGGCCAGAGAGATAAAGTACAGTGCTCAGAGTAAGACCTCAGGAGTCTTAGGAAATGAGTCACCCAGCCTTGCTACCAAAAAGTAGAATGGTCTGGGTAGTGCCATCCCTTGAGATAAAAAAATGAAAGCAAGTTATTGCTCTTTGTGAAACTAGTTTATGGCCAACTAACTTTTGAAATGGGGGTGAAGACTGCTGGATTAGGAAAGAACAGTCTCTTCAATAAGTAATGCAGGGAAAACTGGATCTCCATATGCATAGGAGTTTGGTGAACCCTTAACTCACACTGCATACATAAACCAATTAAAAAGGCACTATAGACCTCAGTATAAGAGCCAAAAGAGTAAAACACCTAGAGGAAAGCATAAGGAAGCATCTTCAAGACCTTGTGTTAGACAATGGTTTCTTAGACGTTACCCCCAAAGCACAAGCAACAAAGGTAAAAATAGATAAATGGAACCTCATCAAAGTTAAAAATTTTGTGCATCAAAGGCCTTTTTCATGAAAGTAAGAAGACAACCTACTCAATGGGAGAAAATATTTGGAAATCACATGTCCAATAAGTGTTTAACATCAAGAATATATAAATAAATCCTTCAACTCAAAAACAAAAAGATAAAAACACAATTAAAAATGGGCAAAGGACTTGTATAGACATTCCTACAAAGAAGATATACAAATGGTCACAAAAGCAATGAAAAGATGCTCTACTTTGTTAGCCATTAGGGGAACGCAAATCAAAACCACAATGAGATACCATTTCATATCCATTATAATTGCTATTATTAAAAAATGGAAATGTACAAGTTTAGGAGAGGATGTGGAGAAAAAGGTACACTCTTTTATTGTTGATAGGAGTGTAAAATGGTGTAACTGCTATGGAGGATATTTTGGCAGTTCCTCAGAAATTTAAGTATAGAATTAGCAAATGACTCTGTCATATCACTTCTAGGTATGTACCCAAAATAACCGAAAGTAGGGACTCAAACAGATATTTGTACACCACTATTCATGGTGGCATCATTCACAATTGCTAAAAAGTGGCATCAACCCAAGTGTTCATCAACCGATGAGTGGATAAACAAAATATGGTACATGCACACAACGATATATTATTTAACCATAAAAAGGAATGAAGTACTGATGCGTGTGACAATATGGATGGTCCTTAAAGACATGTTGAGTGAAATAAGCCAGATACAAAAAAATAAACCTTGTATAATATGAAATAATTAGAATATGCAAACTCAGAGTCAGAATCTATGATATAATTTATCCCAAAATCTATTTGGGGTGATGGAAAACTTTTGTTAATGAATGGGGGTGATGGTTACACAATGTCATTAACACCATTAATTATACAATTGAATGTGGGCAAGAGGGGACAATTTAGGTTATATATATCTTACCATAACAAGTTTTTTTTAAAAAATCCATGGGCCTGTTCAACATGAACAGTGAACTCTAAAGTAAACCATGGACTATAGTTAGCAGTACAATTATAAAACTGTGCTTTTATCAATTAAAACAGATATGCCACATTAAAGCACGGTGTTAAAAATAGGGTGGTATAAGGGAACCTTGTATTTTATACATGATTTTTCTATAAACCCACTTCTCTAATAAAAAAAAAAATTTGTGTATGTGGTAGATTGAACTATGTGCCCTAATTTAGACATGTTCTTAATTTTAATCCTTGTTTCCTAAGGGTGTGAAACCAATTGTTAATAGAATCTCTTGAAGATGTTATTTTTTAGCTAAGGAGAGGCCCAGCTGAATGAGGTTGGTCCTTAATTAAGAATACTAGGGAAGCAGACTTAGCCCAGTGGTTAGGGCGTCCGTCTACCACATGGGAGGTCCGCGGTTCAAACCCCGGGCCTCCTTGACCCGTGTGGAGCTGGCCATGCGCAGTGCTGATGCACGCAAGGAGTGCCGTGCCACGCAGGGTGTCCCCCGCGTAGGGGAGCCCCACGTGCAAGGAGTGCACCCCGTAAGGAGAGCCGCCCAGCATGAAAGAAAGTTTAGCCTGCCCAGGAATGGCGCCGCACACACGAAGAGCTGACACAACAAGATGATGCAACAAAAAGAAACGCAGATTCCTGTGCCGCTGACAACAACAGAAGCAGACAAAGAACTCACAACAAATAGACACAGAGAACAGACAAATGGGGCCGGCGGGGGAATGGGATAGAAATAAATAAATCTTAAAAAAAAAAATTAAGAATGCTAGAGGCCCTATAAAAAGCCAGAATCAAGAGGCAAGAAGGGAAGGGAGAGCATACTGCCAGGTGATAGGAAATCCAAGGAACCCCAAGGATCTGGAAGGCTACAGTCTTTGGATTGAAAGCAAGCTTTGCTGACAGCTTGATGTTGGACTTCTGGCCTCAGAAATGGTGAGCAGATAAACATTTGTGTTTAAGCCAACCCATTAGATGGTATTTGTCATAGCAGCTGACACACATTAAGACAGAGTATCTACTGGGTGAGTCAGTGTGCTAGATTCTGGAGATTCAAAGACCAATTGGATGTGTTTCCTCTCTCTCTTTTGACCTCATGGGGGTGACTATCATATAAGGAGATGCTCAAATCCTAATGTAATATATTAAGTGCCACAATAGGCAGAACTTTTCATAGGGAGAGAGGGGTTAGGGAAGAGAAGACTCGTTCACTCGGCCGGGAATGGGTTCATTGACTTCAACAGGAAGTGGATCCATTTGCAGAAATTCACCACGTGTATAAATGTGGAGGGGCATTTAGGTCTCAAAAGCAAAACTGTGCAAAAATACAATGACAAGATAAGGAATTTCCTAGAAGTAAGGAAATACCGGTACCTTAATATTCCTAAAGCAGAACATAAAAGGGATGAGTTTGGCAGCTAAGGCTGGAGATGGGGAGAGTGCTCAGACCGTGGCCATCCTGGAGTGCCAATAACATGTGAACCTTTAAGAAAAGAGACACCCGAAGGTTTGGAACCAGGGAGATGCACGTTCAAATTTGTATTTCAGCGAGCTCTCCTGACCACATTTTAGTGGTCTGCTTTAAAGGCAGAATATACTCTGAAGCCTTTAAACCAAAAAAATCAAATTAGTGACATGGAAACATATTTACCAAATATTGTCAAATTTAAAAGCAATTTCATAAAAGCAGGTTCGGTAGAGTCCCTTTAATGTATGTTGTTGTAAGTGGCTCAATTATGATGAATAAGAAAAGTGAGAACTCATCAGGTTTCAGGCATTGTAACCCCAGTTTGGCCTCACAATAACAAACAGATGTAGGTGTTAATATCACCCCCATTTTATGTCTGAAGAACCAAGATTTGGCTAAACTACTTACCCAAAGTAAGTGGAAAAGCCAGGAAGTGGGTCCATATAATACCCAGGTACATAGGCTCAACTTCTCCACCCACATGCACTGAAACCATAGGAAAGGAGAGTTTAATAGAATTAAGCCATAACAATTCTGGAAAATATGCAAGACCTACATTGGAAAACTAGACATCTTGAGAAATGCCTGCAAGATTATAAAGGATATGGAATCTCTTTGGATATAGGAAAACCTAGCCCAAAACTCATATGGGAGGAATGCTGTAAAAATGTGGAAGTGGTTCCAGGCATTTTCAGACCTCAGGGCAGAGGGTGAGAGGAGCAGGACTGAGCCTGAGCCACCCCCCAAGCCAAGGCAGAGAAACCACAATCAGATCAGCCCCCTCCAGCCCTGCCCCCAAGCATCCCCCTAGCAGGAGGCAGGAGAGGCAGCTTGCACCAGGCTGAAGACTGATGAGCACTTGAGTACAAGGGTGGCAGCAGGGACACCCCATCCCGCATGCCAGCTGCTGGCACACCTGGCCAGAACCATGCTTTCCCCCACAATTGCTGGAGATAGGGAGATGGTCTGGGTGAACCTTAGGGAAATCCCCCAAACGGTCCTGAGACCTAGAGATATCATCTTGTAATAATTTTCCAATCAGCTTTCCACAAGCTGATAGGACACAGAATAAAAGGCGAAAAATACAAAGAAGAGAGGCAAATATGATTCATGTAAGGACCCCTAAGAAAGCCAGTTTCCAGTCTTGATCTCTGATTCCAAAGTCCGTGAGAAAACTGAGACAGGGGCCAATGCCTTTGCTCATCAACTATGGGATGTTAGTACACGAAAGTAAGAAGGACTTCAAGAAAGGCAAAAGTTTGGGAGCAATGTTCTACGGACGTATGAGAAAGTAGAGGAAGCACATGAACAAATACATGGGAATGAATTGGTAAAGGAGTCAAACTGGGGAAAAGGGGGAAGAAGTCACGAGCAGTATGTGAATGAAGGCATAGGAAAAGAGAGGTGCCCAAATGAGCATGAAGTTCCCCCCAAAAAAGGCAGGAAGGAAAGGCCTGGAAGAATTACACAAGTTCAATATTTAAATTTAAAAAAAAATACTCCAGTGAAAATATTTTTCATAACTATCCATGATCTAACAAATTTGTGTCGTGGTCATGAAACAAGTGATGCCCTAGCACCTCCTGGGATTGGTATAGAAATTTGAAAAAAAAAAATTAAACTTAAAATGAAATGTATGTACACATACAACATATACACACACACGGTATTAGCTATCGATTGCTGTGTAAGACATCACTCCAAGACTTACTGGCTTCAAACAACAGTAAGCATTACCTCCCACTGTCTTCCTGGGTTAGGAACCTGGGAGCAACCTAAGTGGGCCGCTCTGGTTCGAGGTCTCCCAGGAGGCTGCAGTCGAGCTGACAGCCGCGGCTGACCTCTGCAGGTCATCTGGGCTGCAGGGGCCACTCCCACAGGCAGGTGCGGCAGAGCTGGCTGTTCAGGGAGCCTCCATTGCCTCTCCTCATGGGGTCCCCCAGGGATACTTGAGTGTTGGCTGACTTCTTCCAGATCGAGCAATCAGAGTAAGAGAGAGAGAGAGAGGCAGAATCTACCCTTTTATGACCTGACTCAAAAGTCACACGGTCACTTCTGCCACCTTCTATCTACTAGAAGTGAATCCTGGAGTCTGACCAAGATTCAAGGGTGAGAGCTGGAAACTCTGCTTATTAAAATTCCTTCACTTAAGCAGCTTTGGAAGTTCTAATGCACTAATTGAGCAGGTTTTCGATTCATCCAAATTTTAGAAGTTTACTTTTTGCACTTATTTCCCTGGAGGAAATTAACCAGACCTTCTCTGTTGTGCTGACAGAAATAAGATAACATCCTCAAAGCAAAACAAGACAGAATGGTGTCAGGGACACCTTATGACCCAGTAAATCTGTAACTGTCCTCAGAGACTGAAAAAGTTTGATGTCTTCGAGCAGTAGGCTGAGAAAAGAACCAGGAAGACCTTGCTAAACTGTGGCTGATTAGCTGCTGAAACCAAGGACAGGTTTGGCATGCTTGAAACAACACAGGACTGAGAAACTGCACGTACCCTTCTTTCAAGACCCCTGGCATCACTTGTTTTTTTTTTTATAACTTGTTTTTTTTCTTCTCTACCCCTCTCCTTTGCCAATAAAAGCTCTAGCTCCCAATCTCACTTTGAACTGGTTTTGGGAAGATTCTCCCAGCTCCTTGCTTGTATGCTCACAATAAATCACCTTCTCACTGAGAGACACGTTTCTCTTCTGTGGCACGGGATCGGGTGGGCCTTTTTATTGGAAGTAGCCATGCCGACAGTAACAAGAGGAGGGGAACTGGGCTCTGACTTTTGAAGGGAGGAATGTCAAATAATTTACAAACATATCGTAAAATTAACACATACACACACACACATAACCTCGCCTACAGTCTTCATAGGGCCAGATGAGTTTTGAAATTCAGAAATTTTCAGAATTCATAACTATGCATATACTGTATACAATATAACATTCTCAGCAGAGTCTGGGGCAGTATCCTGTACTCAATACATTAATAATTCTGCAGTTGAAATATTTTAATATTCATGTAAAGAAAGATAAATAAAAATGATTAAAAGTCTCATGTCAATTCACAGCAGGTTTTTTTTAACAAATCAATTTTATTGATATGTATTAATAAAGCTTAAATCCATCCAAATTGTACAATCAGTGGTATTGAGTATAACACCTAGATAGTGCCTTGTATTCATGGCTACCATATCATACAGAATAGTTTCACTGACCTAAAAATGCTCTGTGCTCCACCAGTTACTCCCTTCCTCTCTCTGTAATCCCAGCCACCACTGCCTCTGCAGTTTTGCCTTTCTCAGAATGCTGGCAAGGACGTGGAGCAATAGGAACTCTCATTCTTTGCTTGTGGGAATGCAAAATGATGCAGTCACTTTGGAAGACAATTGGCAGTTTCTTGCAAATTTGAACATAGTCTTCCCATACAATCCAGCAAGTACACACCTAAGTATTTACCCAACCAATTGGAAAACTTACGTCTACACAAAAACTTGCATAGAAATATTTATGGCAGTTTTATTCATGATCACTCAAAACTGGAAGGAATCAAGATGTCCTTCAATAGGTGAATATACAAACTGTAGTATATCCAATAGAAATACTATTCACCCATAAAAAGAAATATGCTACAAGCCATGAAAAGATATGGAAGAAACTTAAATGCATATTGCTAAGTGAAAGAAGCTAGTCTGAAAAGGCTATATACTGTTTAATCCTTGTGTCTCTTTTTAAAGACACAGCAGACTTACTTATGCCTCATTGTTCAACACTGGGTCATAAGCCCAGCCCAAACCAATCACAGACTAACGAAAACAGGATCACAGTGATTGGCTTAGGCCAATGAGAATTCAGTTCTGGAAAGCACTTAGAAGTCAATACCTCAACAGACCAAGGAGGAGAGGCAGGATGGTTATTCGCTAGCATTGCACAAAGGGGCTCCTGAGCACACATCACCAGTGTCATGGCTGCAGAGATGCAGCAAGCATCACTGGACAGAAACTTACAAGCAAAGAAGTTGTAGAATTTACAGTGCCCCAATTCCCTATCATCCTTCTGCTAAGACCAGGGGCTGGGTATGCACCATGACCAATTCCAATGCAATTATGATGCTTTACTTATTTACAGGTCAGATGGGCAGGAAACACAGTGAACCTTCTCTTGAAGTAATACAGATTTGCTTGGCCAGCCTTCTGTTGAGTTAACTAGAAGTACAAGGAGAAAAATGCAGGGCCATCCAGATTTATTTCCCACCAGTCCATCTCCAGGTGCTCTGGAGGACTCATTAGATGTAATCACCTCCAGTTCTGATTGATGCCTAGGGTTTCCACAGTGCCATCGAGGAGTGAATTATCAGTCCCCAGGGCAGATGAAAGTGACATACCCAGCCTGCAGAATTCTCATGAGTCACTACCCAAAGAGGTATTGGGCTGTTGGGGCTCTTCATTTATCTCTGCAATAGGACAAAGGGAGAGTTTTTCACCCTTTTTGCCCCTGCCACCTTCCAAGTTCTGACTTGTGTATGTCCAACCAATTGAAATCTGTCCATAGTTTTCCCAGAGTGATGACCAGTGTCATCACCACGCTGTCAGTATAGTGGACTTCTGGGGCCCAGGAGGGTGGCCACAAGACCACCCATGTCAAAGTCAGTGTCCAAGGTCAAGTCTTTCCAGATATCTTGGTTCTGACCAATTTGAAATGTCCAGTTGTCCACAGAGGCCAAAGCGAGCACATATGAACTATGTGAACTGTATATGTGAATGATAAAATTAACTATATCTTCCTATAATAGAAACAGCAACAATAAAAATAAAAAAGGAGAGGGGGTTACTGTGCTGTTCCTCTTTGACAAAAAGGAAAGGAATGTTCTGATCTACCTCAAATTCTCCCTGTTCCTAAACCGCCAAGTCTCAGTACCTAGGAGATCAGCCAAGGATAGAGGTGTATGGCTGTGTACAATATGTAAATAATTGAAAATAGACACATGAGCTGATTCCATGGTGGTTGTTGGGGAATATGGTATAGTTGAAAAGTAGAACAGGTTTTGTGAGTAGCTTCCAATGTGTCTAAAGATCTGTCCATTGGGTATCCCAGTCCTTTCCAGTGGTTTCATTACCTCCTTCTCCATACAGTGAGGGTGACAGCCTATAATGGAAATGACGGCTGCACGTGCTTCATTGGCTATCAGTGCAGAGTCCTTTCTTTAGATGGAGCTGCTTATATGCCATAGGCACATGTAATATAAAGATTGAGTACCTGGTGAGTTGCATCTGTTTCCAAGGAGAGGCCTTTAGAAGCCTTTCTGGGACTGCAGTTAAGCCATTCACGTGGGTCCACTGGGCTGTCTATCTAGGAGCTGTCTAGGAGTGGTGCAGTCATAGCATGAACCACTCGAAGCTCAGCCCAGGGCTGGGGACTGCTGGCAACTCATCACTACCACAGATGGCTGCAGCATACTATTGGATACTTCTACTCAGAGGCAAGTTGTTTCACCTGTAGAACAGGCTGCCCTTTCAAGTGCAATCTCATAGTTAACACCCCAATCCAGTAACATATTGGGCAAAGGTGTCTTGGGGTGGAGGGATGGACCCCTGTATATGAAGTGACTATGATCTTGGGAACCAGGTGTGGCTCATCATTTCCATATCACAAGTGGGAATGTGAGATGAGAATTTAGTTCTGAGAGGATAAACCTCAAAGTGAGAAAGTTGGGTTAGGCGGCTGTGGCTTTTTTCTCCTTAAGCCAATCTCCTTAAGGCCCATGATGGGGACATCCTCAAGTCCAAATACACGGAGGCAAACAATGCCAGTGAGCCTTGTTGCCAAAGGTTCCAATCAGCTCTGAGGCCGCATACAAATACTCATAATTCTACTTCATGCGAGCAGACAGGGCACTCCAGGGACTGATTTTCTGTTATACAAATGCTTCCCAGGAAAGTAGCTGTAGCCAAAGTCCCAGATGTAAAACTGTCAAAGAGGCCAATCAATTGCTAAGCCTTTTTCCTTGTAGTTGGTGGCTCATGGGCCAGGAATTTATCTTTAATGGGTCATAGAATGTTTCTTTAGTCTATGGCCCAGAGATATCCAAAGACAGGTACTTGGAAGTTGATCTGGGATTTTTGCGCTCATTCAGCGCCCATCATCTCTTAATCAGCTGTGCTTGGGTGGTGTGTAATACAGTGTAATTCCTTTTCTCAGTAGAGGCCATTATCAAAAAGTCATCATTGTAACAGAACCTCTGAACCTAACGATCTTCAACAGTTCATACTACACTAGGGTTGCCCAGTTCTCTGATGATGTGTTGCTGGTTTGCCATTCCAGGTTGCTGCAAAGTGATTTTGATTTTCTATCTGGGTAATGTAAGAGGAGCGTTAGCAATACCCAAGGCTGTGTGCCAAGTGCCAGCTGTGGCTGCCCATTCATTGCTGTGACAGCACCAGCACAGCAGGAGCAGTGGTGGCCACACAAAAACTCCAAGCAGCAGTGGCTTCCACTGGCCAGAACAGGCAGTTGAACTTGGAGACATCCCTGCCTGCCTTAAATCTTGTGTGAAAAGACCAAGTACCTTTTCTTCTCTTGCCTGAGACATTGCTTCATTTTTGGCAAGATTCCCATGTCATTCCTGACCTTATGTTCTATTAACTCTTATACATACAAAAGCCGGGTGTCAGGATGTGTGTAACCGATCTGTGTGTCCATGTTCTCCATTACTGTTAATATCCATATCAATTGTACAGATAAAGTATGAAAGCAGATGTAGTCCAGACAAATCAAAACAGCAGCCATGCAAGCCATGTAGGAGGCAGAGGGTCCTGGGTGCCAGACCTCCTCCTCATCTCTCTTCTCCCCACTTTTGTGCAAAGGACTCTACACACACTACCAGCACCCTATGGGGTAACTAGAGAACAGGGTCTTGGGGGAAAACAAGAACAGAGGCAGAAGCATGTGTGTGCATCTGCTCCCAGCCTTCAGTCTGGGCGCCAGTGGTCCATGTTGCATGAGCGATGTTGTAGGGGAGTGGCTGCTCCGGAAACACTCTACACTTGGGGAGACTCAGGGAGATAGAGCATTCCTATGACTATTCCATATGGCAAGGAATCTTGCCGTGGGGAAGGGGAAACCACAGGATCCCACTGAACGCTCTCAGTTGTCCCTCAGTTGAGGTGAGACCTGCTGGGCCAGTTCTGTGCTAAGCCACCCCAGGGAGGAGACGAACCCCCAGGGCCATCCAACTTGTCTATCATTGGGTAGGCAATCGATATCCTCTGCCAAACTCCCTACCAAATATCTTAAAGGTGAAAGTTTAAATGAACTCCCTAAACTTTCTCATGTGAAAGTCACATTAAATCCTGAAGTAACACAATCCACTACACAATAGCAACAACAACAACAAAAATTGTGGGGGGGGGGGGAAAGAACCAAGATGTAAGATGCAAATTTGTTATTGTAGACAACATGATCACCTGGAGAAATCAGGAGACTCAACTGACAACCTACTAGAAATCAGTAAGTGACTGGATCCAAGGTTGACATAAAAAAATTAAGAGTGCCCACATACCAGCAAGCACCAATTATAAAATGTGGTAGCAAAAGGGTATTTTTCACAATAACAAACTTTCTGGGAATAAGACTTACAAAAATGTGCAAGACAGTCATGGAGAAAAATACGAAATTTAATTGAACTACATAAAAGAGGACTCCAATAAATGAAAAGATACACTACATGTCTTAGTTCCCTAGGGCTGCCACCACAAAGCACCACAAACTGGATCACCTAAAACAGGGTTTACTGCCATGCCTGGAGGCTGTCTCCAATCAAGGCAGGGCTGGGCTTCCTCAGAGGTCTGCGGGGTCTGGCGGTGGCTGACTGAATACATGATCTAGCTCTCCCTCTGTCTCCACCATGTGGCCATCTCTCTCTCTCTCCTATGGACCACGTCCAAATGTCCTCTCCTTCTAAGAAAATCTATCCCGTTGGATTAGGTAAGACACACCCTAATCCAGTTTGGCCTCATCTTAACTAATAACAAGTGCAAACTTCCCCTTTCCAGTGGGGTCACATGCCACAGGATTGAGGACTTAGTACTTGAATGTATCCTTTTGGGGGCACAAGTTTCAATACATGACAATATGTTTGTGGATAGGAAAACTCAACATTGTAAAAATGTTAATGCATCTATATTTTAAAAGTGTTTCCAATCAAAATCCCAATAATTCATGGCACTTGTCAAAGTAATTTTAAAATTCATGTGGTCCAACAAGGAAGCAAGATTCACCCTGGTATATATGAAAGACATACCAATAATCGCAAAGACTGTGCATTGCTTATTATATGCCAGGCACTGTTTGAAGAGCTTCATATTTTCTAATACATTTGTCCTTCATAAAAACCCTGTGAAGTAGATTATTATTGTTTTCATCTTACACTGAAATGGAGGCACACAGAGGTCAAGTAACTTGCCCAAGGTCACACTGCAGCCTTTTCAGGCATTATCACCAAGTTAGAGTAATTACTGCGTGGTTTTTAGTGCAGAAATTGAAGTATGTATTAGTTGGGAAGGAATAATGGGCCCTGATTCAGACACATGCATCTGTGGAAACTTGGTGTATGAAGGGCTTAATAAATGTGTTCAGACATTTTCCTCTCCATATAGGAAAAAATATAATTTGCTCTCTACTTCACATCACACCTGAACACAATGTGAATAAAAGGCTTATAAGATATTATAACAAACATAGAATATCTTCTCATCTCAAGAAAGAAAAGAATTTTATAAACAATACAGAAAAAGTAAATACCATCAAGAAAAGAATTTTTAAAAATACAATTGTATTAAGGTATAGCACTCATACATGAACATACACAAGCAATAATTGTATAGTAAAAGTTGTGAACTTACAAAACGAACGTACATATCATCAGACGAGCACCGTACCACCAACACCTTGCATTATTGTGAAAAACATTGGCGACGAAATATGGAAGAGCATCGTCAAAACGCAACTGCAAACCATGGCCCGTATCTTCCGTTTTCAAAACGTGTACCTTTGTAAGATAGGGGCTAGACAGCATGTCCATGTCCACAGTGTGTCTTAAACCTTGTACAAATCAGGGAGCACAGACACGCAGAGCCACGGACGCCTGGGCCAGCTGCCTCTGGGCTGTGCCTTCAGCCCTTGCATCAGCCCACGAGACGGTGCCGCCCACCGGCAGGCCCCAGCACCAGGCCCCAGCGGCAGGTGGGAGGCGGCCCCTGGAGGCCCTGGGGGGGTACCGGTACCTGCGTCCCACCCAGCCTCTTGTCCTGGGCCTCCCTCCAAGCCACGGGTTGGGATACTGTCGGTAATTCCCACCCTCTCCCACTTCCACGGTGGTGTGTCCAGACATCCATTCTCAATGTTTACAGTTATCTTTTTATTTTTGCCTTGCCTCTTCTTTTATCGATATGCATATTCTACAGAGTTATTTATATTAATAACTCCCACCATCACATTTCCTACAGTGTCCTCCTGGATGTATTTATTTATTTATTTATTTATTTTTAAATTTCTCTCCCCTTCCTCCCTCTAACCGCCCCCCCCCCCCACATTGCCTGTTCTCTGTGTCCATTTTGCTGCATGTTCTTCTTTGTCCGCTTCTGTTGTCAGCGGCATGGGAATCTGTGTTTTTTATTGCATCATCTTGCTGTGTCAGCTCTCCGTGTGTGCGGTGCCATTCTTGGGCAGGCTGCACTTTCTTTCGCGCTGGGCGACTCTCCTTATGGGGCGCACTCCTTGCGTGTGGGGCTCCCCTACCTGGGGACATCCCTGCGTGGCACGGCACTCCTTGCTCGCATCAGCACTGCATGTGGGCCAGCTCCACACGGGTCAAGGAGGCCCGGGGTTTGAGCCACGGACCTGCCGTGTGGCAGGTGGACGCCCTATCCATTGGGCCAAGTCCACTTCCCTGGATGTATTTATTTTAAAGTCAGCCTGTGTGTGGCCTTGAATGCATGAGATTTTAGTTGGGACCCCACCTTTAGATGTAAAAAATCTATATATGAGTTATTTTCCTTAAATAAACACTCTGGAAATGTGACTCCATTATTTTAACTCCAGAGCTATTGTCTGCTTTCAATTTAATTCACTTTTTGTTTGTTTGTTTGTTTTTAGAGGGGGGCTCTTATATGCTCATTCTTTCTGGAATCTTCTAAAAATCATTATATTTTTCAAATTTCACTGTCCTGCCTGTATCTTTCCTTGCCTGTTTCTCACCCACTCAGCTGAGTCTGTTGAAACATTACTTGGCTGATCTAGATGGCCCCAGATGGCTGTAAAACGCTAGAGTTGAAGTTCTTCTCTAAAACAAACACTCGGGAAATCTGACTGCATTATTTTAACTCTAGAGCTCTCCATGTGCTTCACAGAGGGCGCTATAAGCTCATGAGAGCAGTAGGGGAGAAAAAAATCTTGCCCAAGAGCTCTCCCCATCTCTGATCCAAAGCCTTTCTGTCCCTCACACATCAGGTGAGCTGATTTTGTCATCTCGGGTTTTCACGTGGTTGGTTACAGCTTCGGTGGCATGTCTGGGTTGGGGGGAGCAAGTCAGGTGCACCTGCCAATACATCTTCTTGTCAGGAACTAGAAGGCAAGAACTGTCATGGCATCCTGTTTCGTTTTTGTTTTGTTTTTCATTAATTTTTAAAGTCAGAAAGGAACAAGATGTGCAGAGAATGGAGTTTACATTTCAAAGCAAAATGAATATGCAAAATACATTGTAATGAGACTCTGTATGCAAGCATGAGAAATAAAATATTAAGAGAAGAAAGAAGAGCACAGGGTTGTTAGAATTCCAAAGTAATGATTAATGAACGTTTCATCTTTCACACTGCTGTCCAAGACATAACATGAAAGACCCCTGGAGAAAGGCTAGAAATGAGCAACTTACGGACAAGCTGATGGCAGCAAAGCTCAGACTAGAGCTTTAATCTTTCATTACGCGGAAGAGATACTCTATTTACCAAGGATCCTAGAGGGATATTGTATTAGTCAGCCAAAGAGGTGCCGAGGCAAAATACCAGAAATCTGTTGACTTTTATAAAGGGTATTTATTGGGGTAAAAGCTTATAGTTACAAGGTCCTAAAGAGTCCATCTCAAGATACCATAAGAGGTATTTCCTCACCAAAATCTGTTGTTGAAGCAAGATAGTTGCCAATCTCTGTGAAGGTTCAGCCTTTCTCTCCTTCTTAAGGCTCTGTGGGCCCAGCTTCTTCCCACCTCAGCTGTAGGCTGGAGGGCTCGTTTCTTTCCAGGCCTTCTCAGCTGCTCAGGGCTCTGGTCTCTTCAGCGGCAAGCTAACAGGCGAATGGCTCATCTCTCTCCGGGCCCCAGGATCAAAACTGACGAAGTTCTCTCTCTCTTCTGTGGGTCTTCTTGAGTGAGTGTCTGTTTCTATCAGCCCACCAAAGGGCAGAGACTCACCCTGAGTCACGCCTTACTGACGTGGTCAAATCAAAGCCCTAATCTTGATTTAATCAAGTGACCCGGACCACCCGCAGCCCGGGCCAACACGGGGGGAATCTAGAACAAAGCAAATGACTCAAAGACAGGGACAAGAGACACAAAGAATGGAGACAAGACAGGATTCTGATCAAGTCTCGTTTATTGAGGGTCGGTCAGGGGTATTTATAACTAGGAAGGAAGAAGGTAGTACGTACTGACGACAGCGCATGTGTTGGTAAATGATTGGGTAACTAGATTTTCGGTTTTCGCGCCACATGCTTGCGCAGATGGTTGTTTGGCAACGTCTGCGGAAAAACTTTCACGTGCTTTAGGGAGTGCCCAATCGGAGCCCGGGGGAGTGGCATAAGGAGAAACAGAAACTTAACTTACTTCAGCGAGCATGGGGAAATAGAAACTTAACCGGGTTAGTATCTGAGATGGCGTTTGGTAACAAAATGGCGGATACAATACCAGTGCCAGAGGCAGCTTCCCACAATCAAGTACATGGAAAACCTTTGAAATTAATACATTCGAAGAGTATCACGCCTAGAGGAACAGACCAGTTTGCAAACATAATCAATATCTTTTTTTGGAATTCATAAATATTATCAAACTGCTACAGATATCAAATATTGACAAAACTGAAATCTGTACCCACAAACACAAGAGATTTGTCACTTCGCTTATATTCCATTTGGAGTGAAACTTCCTGTGCGTCTGTTTCTGTAAAGCTCTGTAGGACATTGAGGAACTCCAGCATGACTGGGAGGGCAGAAAGGAAAGGAAATAATAAAGGAATGCTTTTTTAATTGTCCAGGTTTTTAGAGCTGAGCTCTCCTTACTTTGGTCTTTAAATGGAAATGCCTCCTTTTTGTTCTAAGAAACTTGAGCATAAAGATGCTCAAACATATCTTAAAAGCTTACAAAGCTGGAACAAACACTACTGAAAAATTAAGGAACCAGAATCAGGATTATCATGCAAAACTGATGAGAGCAGGCTCAGACACACGCTTCTCTCTCCCCGGGGACAGCCTGAGCCCTGATCGGCCCTTCTCCCCAACCAAATTGCTGACATTCTTCAGATGACTTTTCCTCTGAAAACATACTCAGAGAGAAAAGAAAAGGCACAGGTAGAGGCCAATAAGGTAAAGTAATCGAGTCTCTTTAATCCAGGCCTGTTGAGTGCAGAAGTGGTTGAGGGAGTGGGAATAAAGATAGGTTTTCTGTTAAACTCTGGACCTTAGGAAACTATCCTGCCTTACAGGAACTGTGAGCAAAAACTGTGGTGACAACGGTGATCAAGAACAATGAGGTTTCCTGGCTCAAGCAGCTTCCAGTCTAGTGAGAGAAACGTGCCAGAAAAAGTGAAGAGAATCATGAAGCGCCATGACAAGTCCTATGTGGGAAATAAGCAGGACTGTGTGATAACAGGTAGACAGGGATTGAGACAGGTGGTTGGGACCTGAGACCTGTAGCCCAAGAAGGGACGGCACTGTGAAGGTGGAGACAGTCTTCCTGGGAGAGGCCAGCTCAGCCAGAACCGAGGCCCCAGGGAGAGTGTTGACTGTGTTGGAGGAACCAAAATGAAAGGAGTCAGATGGGGCCAGAATGTAGTGAGAGAGGGGGAGAGTTATACCAATGGGAGCTGGAGGAGGTTGACAAGGCCAAATCAAGCAGAGTGCAGGAAGCAACAGGAAGAAGTTGGAGTTGTATCTGAAACACAACAGAAAGGTTTTTAAAAGGGAGATGCCTTGATCAGGATTCCACTTTTAGAAAGTCACTCCAGCTGCTCCCTGAAGAATGGGCAGAAAAGAGAAAGACTAAAATGGGGAAGAAAAATTTGGAGGGGAAGAATTGTCACTCTTCAGGTTGGAAGGGATTGAGGGCTTGGAGTGGTAGCAGGGAAGACTGTTTTAGAGGATAGAAGTAAATGTTCATGCTGATGGCTTGAAGGTTGGGGACAAGGGACAGGAGGAAATCAAACATGGCTTACTGCGTCTGCCCATTTGCCAAGTTGGTGAAGACTGGGAGAAGAACAAGCCGAAGGGACAAAGCAGGGCATCCAAGTAGAGCTGCCAAAGAGACATTGAAGTGTACAGGCAATAAAATGGAAGACTTGGCTAAGAACATATGCCTGGAGCTCTTCCTTTACCATGGCACTTCAACAGATAGCTGAATTCCTGCCTTAAAATACAATGGTATAAGGTAGCCGTTCTCTGCTTTTTACTGCCCAGATAAACTAGTCATATCTGTTACATTCCCATAGACTCAGTTTTCTCACCCTATTGGCAACATGGAGAAAATAAGGTTATGCCCGGGCATTTGCTGGGGGACTACTGCTATCTCTTTCACATATATAAACAAAAGCATACTAGAATATGTGCAAGTGCAATAGTAAGAGGTAAAAAATTTTATTTTTTAGTGTACCATTTACAGATTAAGAATTTTTTCTATTATTAATAACAAATTACTTACCATTCAAAATCAATTATTTCTTCATAATAGGCCACACCAGCATAATTTGACATAGTTCTGAAATGTCTAATTCCATCATTTAGGATGCATTTGGCTGCAAATAACACTCTACAGTGATTTAAACAGTGTTTAATTGCCTCGCATGGGGGAAAGCCTGGAGGTCTACAATACTCGTTGATGCTGGCAGGTTTGGTGACTCGGCTCTGTGATACCACCAAGGTCCCAGGCTCTTTATCTTTCTGCTTGGCCATCCACAGTGGATCCTCTTGTGAACCCAAAAAATTTGTGGCCCCTTGAAGCAGTGCTTCTCAAACTTAGCTGAAAAATGGAACTACTTGGGGGCTCTTAAAAATTTCAGTGTCCACCAAAATAGTCAAAACAATTTTGAAAAAAAACGAAGTTGGAAGACTTACACTTCCTGATTTCAAAACTTACTACAATGTACGGTAATGAAGGCAGTGTGGTACTAGCAGAAGGATAAACATAGAGATGAATGGAATAGAATTTAAGAGACCAGAAATAATCCCATACGTTTATGGTCAATTGATTTTTGACAAGGATACGAAGACAATTAAATGGGGAAAGAATACTCATTTTAACACATGGCGCTGAGAGAACTGGATAGCCACATGCAAAAGATTAAAGTTGGATCCTGACCTCATACTATAAATAAAAATTAACTCAAAAATGGATCCTTAACATAAATGTAAGAGCTGAAATTATGAAGTTCTTATAAAAAAAGTGTTGGGGTAAATCTTTTGACCAGCATTATGCAATGAATTCTTAGGTATGACCCCAAAAGATCAAGTAACAAAAGAAAAAAGATAAATTGGACTTTGGACTTTATCAAAATGAAAAATATTTTTACTTCATATGATACCAACAAGGAAGTGAAAAAGAAAACTCATAGAATGACAGGAAATATTTGTAAATAATATCTCTGATAAGGGGCTTAAATCTAGAATATGTTGAGAACTCTTACAGCTCAAAAATAAAGATAAATATCACAAATTAAAATGACCAAAGGATTTGAATAGACATTTCTCCAAAGAAAATATACAAATGTCCCATAAGCAGATGCTCAACATTATTAGTCATTAAGGAAATGTAAATCAAAACTACAATGAGATACAACAAATATTAACTAGGATGACTAAAGTATAAAACAGGCAATAGAGGTGGCAAGATGTGGAGAAACGGGAACCCTCATGCATTGCAGGTGGGATTGTAAAATGGTGCAGCTACTTTGGGAAATAGTAACTGCAGTTCCTCAAAGAGTTAAACATAGGGTTACCACATGACCCAGCAATTCCACTCCTAGGTATACACCCAACAGAAATAAAAACATATGTCTACGCAAAAACGTGCACACAAATATTTATAGCAGCACTTTTTAACAGCCAAAAAGAGAAAATGACCCAAATGTCCATCAACTGGTGAATGGATACTCAAAATGTGGTATACTCACACAGTGAATATGCCTCCATAGAGAGAACAAAGTTCAAAGTTCAAAGATGAACTTTGAAAACATTATGCTAAGTGTAAAAAACCAGTCACAAAAGACCACATATTGTGTTAATATGATTCCATTTTATGGTAATTCCAGAATAGGCAAATTCATAGCCACAGAAAGGAGATTAGTGGTTACTAGGGGTGGAGAACAGAGGAGTGACTGCTAAGGGCACAGAGACTCTTTTGAGGGTGAAGAAAATGTTCTAAAATAATGTTTCCACAACTCTGTGAAATTACTAAAAACCACTGTATAACACATTTTAATAGGATGAGATGAATTTTATGTTATGTAAATTATATCTCAACAAAGTCATCATTTAAAAAAATGGGGAACAGGTTAGCTCAGTGGTTGAGTGCCTGCTTTGCATGTACAAAGCTCCACGTTCAATCCCTGGTACCTCCCCAAAAAACAAAACATACAAAGAAATGAACAAAGTGAGCCTGTCACTTCAAGGAAAACAATTGACAGCATTTTTGGTCAATGAGAAAAATTCAAGCTTTCAATTAAAATTTTGAATTTTGGAAAACTTGGCAGCTTCTCAATGCTTAAAGATTTTCCAATGAGAATGATGGCGATATTGATGACTGTGATTTTTTAAAATATATGTTGAAATATATCAATATTTTGAAGGTCTATATAATTCAGTGAACCGACGCATGATGTTACAAAATCATGATTGTGTTAAAGATCCACTCAAAGTGCAAGATATACCAATGTATTTTAATGTGACCAGGCTCAAGAAGTGAATGTTATTTTAGATTCCACATTTCAACTAACCATTAGGAAACTACTTCATATCAAGGTCTGGTGTGCTACCAAAGAAGAATAGCCATAATAATTATCTAAGAAGGCTATTCAAATTCCCCTTGTTTGAATTACATATATGTGTGAAGCTATATTTTCTTCATATACTTCAACCAAAACAACATAACATGTGCTTTGGGTTGAATTTCCACCCCATCCCACCCTAAGGATATGTTGATGTGCTGACCACCAGAATGTGACCTTATTTTGGAAGGGGGTCATTGTAGGTAGAATTAGTTAAGATGAGGTCATGCTGGATTAGGGTGGGCCCTTAATCCAATATGACTGGGGTCCTCCTAAGAAGAGAAGGCAAGACACAGACACATGGGGAAGATGGAGGTAAATATCGAGGTTTTGCCACCAGAAGTCACCTGAGGCCACCAGAAGCTGGAAAAGGTACGGAAGGATTCTTCCCTTAGAGCCTTGGGAAGAATGTAGCCCTGTGGATATCTTGATTTCAGACTTGCAGTCTCCAGAACTGTCAGAAAATAAATTCCAGTTGCCTTAAGCCACCCAGTTTGTGGTAATTTGTTATAGCAACCTGAAGAAACTAAGAAACAGCATATCACAACACATGGAATGTAGAGGCAGATATGAGAATCTAGCTGTTTTCTGTTAAACCAGATTAAAGAGATCTGTAAAAATATAAAATGCTGTTCTTCTCACTAAATTCTTTTGTTTGGGAAAACATAGTTATTTTCCATAAAACATATGCATTTATTATTTTTTTTTTTAATAAATTAATATTTAAAATAAGAAAATCTTACTATGCTGGTTATACTCCATACCAATCACATTAGACCTTCTGGGGGTGGGACCCAAACACCAGTAGTTTAACAAAACTCCTAGATTATTCCAACGACCAACCAGCTTTTAGAACCAGCATCCCAGAACAGTGGTCCCCAAATTGGGGTGCTTATCAGCATCACTTTGGAGAACTTTGTAAAAATACAGAGATCAAGGCCCATGCTACTTCAATAAGCTGGACATCTATACTTCTTGATGGCTTATAGGTGATTCTAATATGACAACTAAATATGAGGAAGTACTGCCTTACATAAGTCAGTAGCACTGGGCCCTTAACTCTGAGTATTAGCTCCTGTGCACATTATTTGATCTAATCTCTTCTTTCCTGAAGACCAGGTTTCACTTTTCCTCTTCATGAGTTTTATTAAAGCAAAAATAACAATCTGAAACAGGTAGCAAGCAAGGTAGCTTTCAGCTTTTAGCTGAAAGGACCCTCCCTACCAGACATGTATCACCTGCACAGAGCAGAGATGGACCCCAGCTTCAGAGGGTACCACAGCATATCCCATTCTTCAAGGGGCCTTCTTTGGGCAATGCTGGGTGGCCTTATCACCATGTCTGTGGTTAAGGGCTCCTAAAATGACTTCAGGTGCTGCTGCTTGGATGGTTCCTCTCTCTAGAATTCAGAATTCTTTGTTGAGCCAAGTTTTGTAGTCTCTTTAGAATTGAAGGGCCTCCACTCAAGATTTCTCCTAACCAGTCAGCAAGTAAGGCGGTTGCTCACCTAAGCATTTGAAGTGGTGACTGATCTACTAGCTGGACTTCACAAGGCAGAGAGGTTCTGGAATTGGCTGTTGCCTCTTGTGCCCTTGATGGTGCCACACTAGGCTTGGGAGGAGAGATTAAGGTGTTACCTACAGGACAGCAAGTCTACAGGGGGATTACAAACCTGAAGACCTTCCATGTCTTTGTGCTGATTCACTTCCTCTCCTTCCATACATTTTTCAAAATTGAGGACAACTTGCATTTTCTGTTTAAATTTAGGTTCAAAAGGAGAAAGAAGAGCTCCTAGAAACCACCTAAGCTCTTACCAGGTTACAAATCATCTCAGGTTTCCTACCCCCTTCCCATATGGATTTCTGTTCCTATGGTTAGAAGGGAGAGCCATTGACTGAAATATTTCCTACTATGCAGGGACCTCTGTATGACAGAGAAGAAAAGGAGAGAGCTCTCTGATAGTCCCCAAGTTCCTCAGTCTTCCTCAACCTGCCCCTGGAAAACAGAATCAAAACTCACTTCCGATATAATGGACATTTAGTACCCGTGCTGAGATTTTTAGCAGAATCTAGGTGGAAATATTCAATTCTACTAAATTTATTATACTTAAAACTGTGATAGACCCTAAAAATACAACAATTTCAGAATGACAAACGTGCACACCACTCACTTGTGCAGAGAATTGTAACTCCTATAATCTATCTGTAATGCATCTGTCCAGTCTGATCACTGAAACGGCCTCTGTGGGTATGGTCAGTTTCTTGTTCTCTAGGATGGCCTCTCACCTTGCTGCCCTTCCCACCAGGGAAGGAGACATGGCTCCCACAGACTCACTGCAGCAAGGAAGGGTCAGTAATCTCAGGCATGCTGCCCTGTCTCCTTGGGTCTCCAGGGAGAGGTCCCTGGCCACAGAGGCCTGCCAGATGCAGATGTGGGTGGCACCTGACCTGACTCTCTCAGGTGATGGGGTCTGGCAGCCCCTGTGCAGCTAGCCTACTCGGGCATCCATGGTGCTCATGGCACCTCTGAAGTCCAGCTGTGCCTCCTTCCAGTCTCCTCTGTAGCCCTAATGCAGCCTGCTCACCTCTTCTGGGACCCACTCTTCCAAGTGCCCCAGAGGCCTGCCAGCTGACCCCAGGACCTGGAATTTGTAGTGGCTTGAGAAAGCCAAACTCCATAGGTCTTCTTCTGCCTGCCAGGCTGTGCCGTTAAACTGATTTGCCCCAGGTGATTTTTGCCCCACTGTCCAAATAGGTAGTGGGCCAAGAGCTCCTGCCCAGGTGCCTCCTTCACTTGGAAGCCCAGAGGGGAGAAGGAGGACCTGGGGCAGCATGGCTCCCTCCGCTCTCTGGTGCTTCTCCTCCCACCATGCCCCCGTCAGCAGACAACCAGGCAAAGCGCGTGCCTCCTCTTCTTACTTCCTCAGTGCAGTCGCCTCCGTGGGCATCAGGATCACCTGGAGGAGCACCGGGCTCCACCTCCAAATTCCTGATTCAGTGGGTCCAGGGTGGGGCCTGAGGATTCGCATTCCTGAAAGACTGGAACCCTAGCCCTGGAGCACAGTTTCTCAAGCCCTGCCCTGCTGACTTTTGGGCTGGATCGTTTCTTGTTGTGGGGCCATCCCGTGTACTGCAGAATGCTGAGCAGCGTCCCTGGCCTCTACCTAGCAGGTGTCCAGAGCACCGTCTCCCGTTGGGATCATCAAAACTGCCTCCAGACTTCACCACACGTACCCTGGGAGCCAGATTTGCCTCGAGTGGGCTCCCCTGCCATGGAGCCTACCTCCGTGTCAGAAGTAAGGCTTTTCAACCCTACAGTGTGGTACTCTTAAATTGACCGTAAATACACAAAAGGCAGAAATGAAGGAATTCTGGAAATCTCCTCTCAAGACAATAGTCAATCTGTGATGCTATTTTTCTTCTGCATCATCTTCTGACTGACAGAAACAGCTTGTTACTTGTGTCTTTTCTTTTGCACTGCTTTTCAACAAACTCTAATATTCCCACAGATAAATAGATGTCTAGAATGAATTGGGGTAAGGTCATGTATGAGGGAGGCTGTAGAGAAAATCACATTACACTGGTTAACAAATAGCACTACTTTTATGTTCATAAGCAAATGAACATGATACAAGGTGATTACATGTATAAAAGACACAGCTTATGACTGTGTTAGGCCTCCATTGTCAGGATCCCTTAGCATTCCAGGCAGTGCAGAGACAGCATGGACCAGCTGAGCATTTTCACCTAAAGTTAAATTTTGTCTTTGATCTTTCAGCTCTCACTTTTGTCCCACTTCAACCCCTTTTCCATGCACACTGAATCACTTAAAAATAATAATAATGCAAGTCTGATCATGTGTTCCCCCTGCTGAGCTCTTCCATGGCTTCCCATTATTCTGAAGATAAAGGTCAAAATCCTTTTCCTGGCCTGGGAGGCCCTAAGTGAGCTGACCACGACCTACCTCTCTTATAAAACCTTGACTGTTCTCTGGATCACTTAATTATACTCCAGGCTTATGGATCTTTTTCTACTCTACAACACATCAAGGTATTGTTTCCCCTACATGGCCTCCTTCCATCTGTCACTTGCTACTACCCATTCCTCATCAGGCTCATTTTAAGTGTCACCTTCTCAGGCAGATCTTCCCTTACCACCCAAATCTAAATTCTCTCATATGTCCTACCGCTTTTTTTAAATGTAGTAACCACTATTTGTAATTAAAGACTCATCTGTACTCTTTCATTAAATATCTGCCCTACTCACTTAAGCATGAAGGCCCATGAGAAAAGTTACTCATTTATGAATTTTTGCCACCACTAGCTACTGTAAAGAATGAAGAGAAGGCAAACAGGTAGATTGGTACAAACTTGGGTTTTCCTGGGTTGTGTTTAGGGTTGAGATGAGAGATTGGCAGTATTTTCATTGAATTTAGCCAGGGATATTGGAATGCCCAAATCCCAACAAGGACCATATGAGTCAAGAGGTATCTTACAGAAATATATACACAGGATAATGACTGATGAAGTAATATTTTCTTGCCCTAGGATTTGACCCCACCTCAATGTGGAACTCAAACTAGTCTTAATCCTTTGAAAAACTCTTTTTCCATAAGTTAGCTTAACTAAGTGATGAGCCTATTCTATTTTTCCCCTAATCTCATACCTGAGTCTTATCTCATTCTGATGATGAGAAGAAGAAAAAAAAGACTCTTATGCCAGCGCTGTGGAAAAGTAGAAAGAGAAAAAGAAAGAATGTAATCAATGTAGTCTTGGCTGGCATGTGAAAATTAAAGGATGAAGAGATAGAGAGAGACACACACCAGGGATGCATTTTAACCACATGAAAAGAAGACACAGGATATAAACCCACAGACAAGAACTTACCTTTTACTCAAGGAATGAATGGCTCCCAGATGGAATGCTGAAGAGGGCGCAAAGAGGATGAGCCCTGAGCTCACTCTGGAGGCTGACTATGGGCATGATGGAAAGACAAATGGAGGTTCCCAGAGGGCTGGACCATACTGATTGAGGTGATGGATCACAGTAGAGGGTAAGGACAAGGGAGGGAATTTGGGGGGGGCGGGGAGGTTGAATATAAAAAGTAGTATTACAATAGGGGTAGCTTCCAAGAATTAGAGAGCTGGAAGAACAGAATGGGATGGATATGTGCATTTAGTTACACATTGGAAGTGTGGTTGTCCTGGATGACAAAAACCAGGGAGTCTGTGGCGCATAGAAAGCTGAAATAAGGTAGAAGTTGCAGTCACTGGCCTTGAGGAAGTCAAGAACACAGCAAGCCAGGAATGAAAGAGTCTTCTAAAATGGTCGCAAGCACAGGAAGAGCAGGGAGTGGACATCACCAGTATGAAGTAAATGTATTGGGAGAAGGAAATGTATTAAAATGGTCAGATTAAAATGAATTAAATTAGTAAATACAGATAAAACGAACAAGTTGCAATGAACTTGTGGAGCAGCAAAGTTAGGAAAAGAAGACAGAAGAATTATTACATTAAAATGACCACACAGAGCTGAAAATTCAGCTGTGATTGAACAGCTCTGCTCTTCTGTGCTTGCTCTGCAACAGGCACCATCTCATAGTAAACAGTAGGATGAGAAAAAAACAGGGGCAGATGTAACAAAAGCAGTTGGTGATGGAGCAAAAATATCCCAGCTGGCTTCAGATTAGAAGAACATCTGAGAACTGTGAAGAAGGTTTATGCAGCAGAAAAGGAGAGATGATATGAGGAAGTATTTGAGCTTTGTGTGAAAGGGTAAATGAAATGTTAGTGCCAAGTGATCTACAGGACACTGTCCATAGCTGCCATTTTCTCTACCAAATCCTCTGGTCAGTATACAAACTACCACAAGTATTCCATTTCTCAACATTCTCACCTGTTCTGCCCTCGCCATCACTGCTTTAATGAGCACTTACACAAGGAAACAAGGAACCTGAGGCATCAAACTGGATTGGAGCAATTGTGGCAGCCTGCTACTTAGCTCTCACTGCCCTTTACTGATTAGAAGGGTCGAGCAGCCCATAGGAGGAGCAGGAACTCAACAAGGGCTGAAAGTCAGCTGCCAAAAGTGGGTGACCAAGAAGTGGCTATATGATGGTAAGGAGAGGCAGAGAATGCGATGGTTGGTTGGCATAAATCTCAAAGAAGTGCAGTTTCACTTGAGGATGGAAAGAGTACTGGGAAGTAAAAGGAAAACACCTTTATTTGCAGCAAATATACTTAGCATTTATGAACCACCTGTCATTTCTTGAATCAACTTTTTTGTTTTATTTGATTTGTTGGAAAGATCATTACTGTTTCAGATTTACATTTGTTGGGTCTATGAGCATCTTCACATTTTTCAATGTTTTATTTCATCAAGCATCTTTATTGTAGCAATCATGTACGTGGTATCCATTGTGCATGGAGTAGATTTATTTGGCTGCAAGCATCAGAAGCAGATTAGCTAACTTCACCCAAAAGAGGAATGTATGGGCAGGGTAGGAGGTGGATGGTAGATGCTGAGCAAGCTCTGGTGTGGACAGAGTCGCCAGGCAGTCCAGGGACCCAGGTGTAGGACCAACAGACGACTTCATCCTGGCACCACTGTCGAAGCCATTAGCTCAATTTCCAACTCTATGTCCCTCCCCTGAACGTTCAATATCCTGGAAAAGAAAGTTTGATTGGCATATCATAGGTCACATTCCCTCCCCCACCCCCAGGAGGGAGGGACAGTTGTGAGTGAACAAGAAGGGCTTGATTAATAGCCCCTCAAATACTGAAATAGTCTACTCAAATACTCTACAAATACTCTTCTCCGGATGGAAATCTGGAGCCTGCTACCAGCAAAAGAGGTCAGGGAGCTGGACATACAACTACACAAACTGACATCTACTATAGGAAGGCACATAAAATCAGCAAAAGTTTCACAGGATGCAAATGGCACATCCATTCCTTGCCTAGGGAAACCCAAGGGAAAGTACCAGAAAAGGTACCTTGGAATTATCTAACAGGGAAGCATGGGAAAGAGCAGTAGGAAACATGGTAAATTTCAGAAAACGCAAAAAGTTTAAGATATTGGAAACTTTGTTCACAATGAAACAGGAGGTTCAGAAATCACAGTGGAAATGTCTGGAAGGATGGAAGGCTGAGGGGGTTGGGCTTGAGGGGTGGGTTGAGTTGTATCATCTTAAAATGGGAGATGATGAGTGGAGCTGTGACAGGCCTAAGAGAAAATCTTTCTATTGTGCAAGAGCTTCCAGGTCCCGGGAGATGGTGTGCTGTCCGCCTTCTTTATGTCTACATCAACCAGAAAGATCCAAAATGACTGGCCACTGATGCTGCAAATTACCCCTTGAGAATGCCATACCTAGATCAGGCGTGTTTGTGAACTGGATTTTTAGGCCAGGCTTATATTCCTCAAATACAATGATCTGTCAAAAAGAAGATAAGGAGGTCATGAAAACGTGCCCTGTCTCTGAGGGTAGGCCGAGTCCAAGAATCATGGACCAGGGGGCCAGGGGAGGGGCTCACCTCATTTCTTCCTAATTGAAGCCAGGGTCCTGGAAGGTAAAGAGCTTTCTGGGGACCTATTTTCCAGTAGCGCCCTAGGTTTTTTCCATTGATGAATATTACCCCTTTATTCCAGCCCTAGAAAAGATTGGAATGGAAGATTCAAGATCTGAAGTTCTGGATTTAAAGACACAAGGAATGACAACTAGCCCTGGATGGGAGGTGACTCAGAGCATTCTTTACTACTCACCCTGGTGTGGAGTTGACTCTGCAGCCTCAAGAAGGAGGGCACTGATTTCTACTCAACTCCTGTGTCTGTCCAAGCCAGGGGAAGGGCTATATCCTGAAAACATTCTGGGCCCAAAACATAGCTAGAATTGTACAACTTGAGATGTGGCAATAAATGTGTTGGAATCTCCCCTACAATATCTTCTCGAGAATGGACAATGAGTTCATTAAGGGTCTCAGCTCTTGAATTAGATCTGGGATCTTGTGGGCCCTTCTCATCAGGCTTCCTGTGCAGTGGGTACTATAGCTGTCCCCAGTAGGACACACTACTCATGTCTAGCTTGCATTTCTGGTTTAGTTTCCATCTTACCCTAATTAATACTGGGGAAGGGAGAAGCATCACAGATGCTTTAGAGCTTAGATCCCTTACACAGGGCAGGACTCGTGCAACGAGGAGGTTTTTCTCAAAGGTCCTTCTGGGATGGGAGGGAGATGGGCTTGAGAAGACCAATCACTCACCTCCAGGTTTATGAAGGTGTCGTTGGGAGTTTCATCAATTTTCAAGTAACCAAGGAAGAAGGCAGGGCCCCTCGTTTTAGGGGTGATTGATTTCCAATGGTTAGGAAGGTTCCTATGAGAGAAGTCAAGCAGCAAGTGGAAAAGCAGTGCCTATCTTTACTATGTATGTGTCATGGTGATCTTTGAGGTAAATCTCTCCCTGCCAGAGCCCAGTGGGCCCTCTAAAGCTCTAGCATAGGCATGTGCCTCGCAGGGCATAGTTAATAAAACACGAGAACAGAAAGTGGGTGAATGAGATTAAGGTCACTGTTCTGCCCCCAGATAACTATGACACTTGAGGTCATTTCCTTCAATGTTCTGGGTCTTGATCTCCCTTCTCTGTAAACCCAAAGGTTAGTCTTGGTGATCTCTGAGGTTCATCCCATTTCTAAATGCTTCCCATCTTCAATCAATTGCCTTGAGTCAATGGCCAGGCACCCACCTCTCTATGAAGTTAGTTGTCATATCCAGGCAGGATATTGTAAATCTTCTTAATGGAGAATGGTCCAGATAGATATCCCCCGTTATACCTGGCATGGAGGAAGAAAGGGAGCCTGAGAAGGTGAAAGAGATGCAGATGTGCATTGGCTGCGCCAGGGCTACGCTGAAGGAAGATGGAAGTTTCTGCAAAATATGAGTGCACACCTCTTAGGTAAGACTAAATCTTCCATAGTGACAACACAGGAGTCACTGCAATGCTAGTCAGGTCTGCTTGAAGTTAGCTCTAATCCTTAAGCAGATGGAAGCACTGAGGTAGGAGAAGGAAGGTGTGTATGACTCTGTGCCCAGTGAGCACTGGAGGCTGGGAGAGGACAGCAGCAGGCATGGGCTCCAGAGAAGAAAACACTTCCTGGGAAGGGACCCTAACCATTTGTTCTCCAGAGGTATTTTGCAGCTTTCTTCCAAAGAAGCAACTTTGAAAAGCCTCTTCTCCCAAGAAGATGAGCAGTGCACTGATGCTGACTTGGTTTTACTGAACACACTTGGGGAACCTAGGAGCAAGGTGGTTTGCTCCACATCATTTCCCGGCAAATAAGACTTCATCATGATGTCTTGTTGGCTGAGAGATCTTGCTCTCTTTCAAACTGTGTAACTGTCCTCTGCCTGAGGTGAGAGCATCAGGAATTTGGTCACAAGCTTCTTCATTCTAGAACCCACCTTTTCTCTCCTTATTGATATTCTGCCCATAAGCGAGTCGACCTTGATTCTCCACCAGGATTGTCAGGTTCTTGGCTTTCTTTTTGTCCTGTCCAAGAAAGACCAGCAGAATTGGTATTACTCAGGCATCATCTACAGGCCTTCTAGATCTCCCCTGAAACTAAGATGGGATATAAGCAGAGTGATCGACATGAGAAGGCTGCAAACCTTCTTGTGTTCTTGCCCCTTCTACTCATCGCATCCCCTCCACCCCTGCCACACTGCTGGGCCAGTCCTTTCCAGGAAACAGTCATTTGAGCATTTTACTAGCGACTCTTCTAATGCTGATGACCAACCCAGAGTTTCTTGAATTACAAATATCCAAGGTAAAATTCTGCTCACCCTCGGCATGTCCACTGTACCTAGAGACTCACAGTCCTCCCTCTGCAAGGACCCATTCAAAAGGACAGTGGGAGGCATAATGGACCATCACAGGCCAGGTGTGTGGACAGCTGAGCCCAGGGCTAAGCAGCCAATGGAACTCTTGGTTGATTGACAATTGAATTACATACCTGGTTTTGGGGGACAGCCAGATTATCAGTGGAATGATCCAGGACTCCTATATACTGCTTATCCAAAAACACCTGCCAAAGAGAAGAAAGCACTATTTGATCCTTATAAAGAAAGGAGGAAGAAGGACTCAAAAAGCAAAGAGAGGGACAAGTCTTGTCTCCCAGAACTCTATAACCTGACCAAGAATTCATAAAATCAGTGTAATGGATCCAATTCTGACAGGCTTTCCCAGATTTTTATCTGAAAACCTGCTATCTCTTCTATATCTGGTTTGTAAGCATGATCTGAATCTAAATCCATTTTCCTCTATTCCCTACAATGTTGCTTCAGCCCTAGATTAGGCCACCTCAGAAGGTTCACCGCCTTCACCATCTAGGCTAGGAAAAGGAACAACAACTAATTTGCCCCTCAGACTGAGTTAAATTACAATTTTTCAAATGAAATTTAACTAAGAAATGGTAAGGATAAAACCCACACATTAAAAATGCAGAAAAGGTTAATACACAGAACAGAGAATTCACATTTTGAACTTCCTAGAGTTATTACAATGTTCATATATTCTACAGTCATTTACTAAGTACCTACACCAGGGTTGAATATTTCCTTGGGGAAGGGTCATACAAGTCTGCCACTGATGAACTCAGATCAGGAGATAATGTGCAGAAATAATCAGAATAAATAATTGACTAATTAAAAATAGTCAAACTACTCTGACTCTGGAAGCATAGAGGGAGAACAAATCTAGACATGGTGATGGTGGTCAGGGGAACCAGTGGAGACCATAAGTAGAGATGTAACATGATGAGATTTTTACCTTAGAAGGAAGCTCTGATGGCAGTCAGATAGAGGGATTTAGTAAAGAGGAGAGGGGGGTGGAGAATAAAGGTAAGAGATCTGAAGAAGGAACATTAGTTTTGAGGGCCTATCAACAGCAGAAGAAAGATACAAAAACTAGATTAAGACAATGACTGTATGGATTTTCAAAGAAGAAAAATTGGGTTATATCAAACCATACAGGAGATTAATTGAAAGTAAGGTGTGAAGGAAAAGAAGAGGATGGCAGCAGCATTTTTAGATTGAGAGGCTGAGAACCCATGAAAAAATGTAAGGAATGAGGTTTCTTTAGGAGCTAATGAGTTTGATTTTGAACATGGGTTTGAGCAGCCTATGGACATATAAAGATAAATGCCCAGTCTACAGCAATAAATATGGGTCTGCAGCTGAGGAGGAGGGGAGGACTGGAGTTGTAAACAATGAAATACTTGAAGCCTTGGAAGAAAAATGTGAAGCACAAGAAAATTTCCCAAAAAGTACCTAGAGGACAGACTGAAATAACCAAGAAACAGATCTCCTAGGGTTTAGGACACAAGGCAAAGGTTGGACACCACCAGAGGAAAAAGGGACAAAGGAGGGGAATTGCAATGACAGAACTGTGAGTTGAAACCAACAGCTGCTACTGCCAGCACCATCCCCAACACTAAAGACACTTTAGAGTTCTCGGACCTCTGGGCCTGTGACTACAGACAAAGGGATCTACTACCCCAGCAAAGGGGAGAGAGGGGGACACAACTAAGGCTGACTCAGCTTCTGACCCACAAATTTTCTCTGCTGTGTCAGGTGGGACCACACAGTGGTTTGCTCTGGTAGCCAGGGAAGGAATGGAGGAATTCAAACCTCGAAACCTTCCTCTCTTCTAGCTGGGACTAATTGTTGAGGACGCCCCAGGAAAGGGGAGAGAGAGAGACATAACCTAAGGCTGACTCAGCTTTTGACTCACAAATTTGGTCTGCTGTGTCCCAAGAGCCCTTCTAGGCCAGCTGGGGCAGTGCCATTGTTTGCCTTAGAGCCAGTTAAAGTCATACAACCCTCCCAATCTCCTCCTCTACTAATAGGGACTGATTGTCAAGGACTCAGAGGGGAGTGGAGTGGGGGGCTGCCAGAGAAGGCTGGAGAACTCTCAGAGAAAGTTCGAATTATGAGGCTCTTAGCCTCCAGACAGGAAGCTCTATTACATTGATCCAGTCTACGTTGCAACAAATACACTCCGACCAGGCATTGAACTGAGAGCTGCCAAAGAGTGCCATCTGCTGGCAGACCAAGGAAGTGCACACAAGAAAGTTAAAAATAATTAGGAGAGTTTTTTTCTGGTCTCTATAGCCTCCTTCCCCAAGGCCCTAGGAAGTGAGTCTACAACTAATTACTGGGTCCAGTGCCCAGATTTGAGCAACCAGCAGGACAATCCAAAAAATCCAGGTCAAGCCAAGAATCAAAGTGCAGTGGTAATACACAGCCTCCTTCCACTAAATCCCTACAAAAGAGAAAGAAATTGAGCATCTGCATAAACTACATCCTAATCAGATGCCTAGATATCAGCAAAAAATTACAAGCCATACTAAGAAAATATAAGACATGACCCAAGAAAAGGAATATATCAGAATTTGAGAGAATAAGCATGATGCACATAAACTTCCAAAATCAAATTAATGAGTTGAAAGACAATGTTATCAAAGAGATAAATGATATCAAGCAGTCATTGAGTGCAAAGAAGAATTTGAAATGCTAAACAGAAAAGTAATAGAGCTCATGGGAATGAAAGACACAATAGATGAGATCAAAAACACATTTGAGGCATACAACACCAGACTTGAAACAACAGAAGAAAGAATAAGTGATACTGAAGACAGAACAGCTAAAATTGGAGATAGATAAGAACAGAGAGAGAAAAGAATGGAACAAATTGAGCAGAGGCTCAGAGAGTTGAATGACAACACAAAATGCAACAACATACATGTCATGGGAGTTCCAGAAGAAGAGACGGGAAAAGGGGCAGAAAGAGTATTTGAGGAACTCATAGCTGAAAATTTCCCAACTCTCATGAAAGAAATGAACTTACGTGTCCAGGAAGCTCACCCAATCAGAATAAATCCAAAAAGACCTACTCCAAGGCACATACTACTCAGGATGTCAAATGTCAAAGATAAAGAGAAAATTCTCAGAGCAGCAAGGGAGAAGCAAACCATCATGTACAAGGGATGTCCAGTAAGACTTAATGCAGATTTCTCTTCAGAAACCATGGAAGTGAGAAGACAGTGGTATGATAAAATTCACATACTGAAAGAGAAAAACTGCCAGCTGAGAATTCTTTATCTAGCAAATTTGTCCTTCAAATATGAAGGTGGGTATAAAATATTTACAAACAAACAAAAACTAAGCAAGTTTGCAAAAAAGAATCCACCTTTCCAAGGAATATTAAGGAAGCCTTAGAACCTGAAAGAATAAGACAGGAGAGACAGGCTTGGAGGAAAGTATAGAAGAAAGAATAGCAGAAAGGATAACCAAAAGAGTAAAAAGATAGACAAAAATAAGATATGACATATGAAAACCAAAGAATAAAATGGAGAATTAAATAGTGTATTTACAGTAATATCATTGAATGTGAATAGATCAAACTCCTCAATCAAAAGATACAGGCTGACAGAATGGTTAAAAAAACATGAGCCATCCATATGCTGCCTAAAAGAAACTCACCTTAGACCCAGCAATACAAACTGGCTGAAAATGAAAGGTTAGAAAAAGATAATGCATGTGAATAAGTCATCAGAAAAGAACACGGGTAGCTATACTAATATCAGACAAAACAGACTTTAAATGCAAAAAAGTTGTGAGAGATACAGAAGGCCATTATATATATTTTTAAAAGGGACAATACACCAGGAAAATATAAGTCATAAATATCTATGCCCCTAACCAGGGTGCCCCAAAATACATGGGAAAAACTCAGGGAAAACTGATGGGAGAAATAGACATCTCTATAATAATTATTGGAGACTTCAATACCCCACCCACATCATTAGATAGAACAACTAGATAGAAGATCAACAAGGAAACAGAGAACTTAAACAATATGATTAATGAGTTAGACTAATAGACATATACAGAACATTGCATCCAAACTCAGTAGGTTATACATTCTTCTCAAGTGCCCATGGATCTTTCTCCAGGATAGACCATATGTTAAGGCATAATGCAGCTCTCAATAAATATAAAAGATTGAAATTTTACAAAGCACCTTCTCAAACCATAATGGAATGAAACTGGAAGTGAAAAATAGACAGGAAAAAAGTAAATTCACAAATGTATGGAGGCAGAACAACACACTCCTAAACAATCAGTGGGTCAAAGAAGAAATTGCAAGTGAAATTAATAAATATATTGAGACAAATGAAAGCAAGAACACAGCATATCAAAACTTATGGGATACAGCAAAGGCAGTCTTGAGAGGGAAGTTTATAGCCCTAAATGCCTATATTTAAAAAGAAGAAAGAGCTAAACTCAAACATTTAACTGAACAACCAGAGAAAATAGAAAAAGAACAGAAAACCAATCTCAATGCAAGCAGAAGGAAATAAATAATAAAGATTAGAGCAGAAATAAACGAAATTGAGAACAAAAAAAAAAAAATAGAGAAAATCAACAAAACCAAAACCTGATTCTTTGAGAAGATCAATAAAATTGACAAACCCCTAGCTAGACTAACAAAGAAAAAAAGAGAGAAGATGCAAGTAAATACAATCATAAATGAAAGGGGAGAGGTTACATTGGCCCCACAGAAATAAAAAGAATCATAAGAGGATATTATAAGAAACTATATGCCAACAAACTAGACAACCTAGATGAAATGGACAGATTCCTAAAAATGCACAACCAATCTACACTGACACTACAAAAAATACAAGAACTTAACAAGCCAATCATATTTAAAGAGATTGGGTCTGTCATTTTTAAAAAATCTCCCAGGAAAGAAAAGTCCAGGTCCAGATGGCTTCACAGGTGAATTATACCAAGCAGTTCAAAAAGAATTAACACCAATCCTGTTTAAACTCTTCCAAAAATTTGAAGAGGAGGGAAAATTACCAACATATTTTATGAGTCAACATCACCCTAATACCAAAGCCAAATAAAGATACTACAAGGGAAGAAAATTACAGACAAATCTCTCTAATGAACATAGATGCAAAAATTCTCAACAAAATACTTGCAAATCGAATTCAACAGCATATCAAAAGATTTACACATCACGACCAGGTGGGATTTATTCCTGGTATGCAAGGCTGGTTCAACATAAGAAGATCAATCAACATCATACAGCACATTAACAAATTGAAGGAAAAAACACATTATCATCTCAATCGATGCAGAAAAGGCATTCAACAAAAGCCAGCATCCTTTATTGATAAAAACAATTCAAAAGATAGGAATAGAGAGAAAATCCCTCAATCTGATAAAAAGGCATATATAAAAAATTCACAGCCAACATCATACTCAATGGGGAAAGATTGAAAACTTTCCTTCTAAGATCAGGAACAAGACAAGGATGCCCACTGTCACTGCTGTTATTGAATATTGTACTAGAAGTTCTAGCTAGGGCAACTAGACAAGAAAAAAAATTAAAGCATCCAAACAGAAAGAGAAGTAAAATTCTCACTGTTTGTGGATGATATAATCCTGTACTTAGAAAATCCTGAAGTATCCACCGCAAAGCTACTTGAGCTAATAAATGAGTTCGGTAAAGTGGCAGGATACAAGATCGCCACTCAAAAATCAGTAATGTTTTTGTACAGTACACTGAACAGTCTGAGGAGGAAATCAGGGAGAAAATTCCATTTTCGAAAGCAACAAAAATACTCAAATTAACCAAAGAAGTACAGGACCTATATGCAGAAAACTACAAAACAATGCTAAAAGAAAATTTAAAAGACCTAAATAAATGGAAAGACATTCCGTGTTCATGGATTGGAAGAATAAATATTGTGAAGATGTCAATCTTACCCAAACTGATTTATAGATTCAGTGCAATACCAATTAAAATCCCAACAACTTACTTTACAGAATTTGAGAAGGCAATTACCAAATTCATTTGGAAGGGAAAGTGCACCTGAATAACCAAAAGCATTCTCAAAAAGAAGAGCAATGTAGGAGGATTTTCACACCTTGAAACATATTACAAAGCTACAGTGGTCAAAACAGCATGGTACTGGCATAAAGATAGACACATCAATCCATGGAATAGAACTGGGAATCCAGAATAAACCCTCACCCATACAGTCAACTGGTTTTTTACAAACCTACCAAGTTAAAGTTAACAGGACTAAACAGTTTCTTCCACAAATGGCGCTGGGATACCTGGAGATCTATAACCGAAAGAATGAAAGAGGACCCCTATCTCACTCTCTTTATAAGAATCAACTCAAAATGGATCAAAGACCTAAATATAAAAGCCAGGACCATAAAAAAAAATGTAGGCATCTTCTAGTAGGTGGAGGTTTCTTGGACTTTACACCCACAGACACACACAATAAAAGAAAAAATGGGTAAATGAGATCTCAAAATTAAACACTTTTGCACCTCACAGGACTTTGTCAAAAGGGTGAAAAGGGGGAAACGGACTTGGCCCAGTGGTTAGGGTTCAAACCCTGGGCCTCCTTGACCCGTGTGGAGCTGGCCCATGCACAGTGCTGGTGCGCGCAAGGAGTGCCATGCCACGCAGGGGTGTCCCCCGCGTAGGGGAGCCCCACGCGCAAGGAGTGCACCCCGTAAGGAGAGCCGCCCAGCGCGAAAGAAAGTGCAGCCTGCCCAGGAATGGTGCCGCCCACACTTCCCGTGCCACTGATGACAACAGAAGCAGACAAAGAAACAAGACGCAGCAAATGGACACAGAGAACAGACAACCAGGGGAGGGGGGGAATTAAATAAATCTTTAAAAAAAAAAAGGGTGAAAAGGCAGCCAACTCAATGGGAGAAAATAATTGGAAATCACGCATCTGATAAGGATTTAATATCCAGGATATATAAGGAGATGTTACAACTCAACAATAAAAAGACAAACGACCCAATTAAAAAATGAACAAAAGATGAATAGACATTTGTCCAAAGAAGAAATACAAATGTCAAAAAAACACATGAAGAAATGATCAACATGGCTAACGATGAGGGAAATGCAAATCAAAACTACAATGAGATATCATTTCATACCTATCAGAATGGCCATTATTAAAAAGACAGAGAACTACAAGTGTTGGAGAGGATGTGGAGAGACAGGAATATGTATTCACTGTTGGTGGAAATGCAGAATGGCACAACCACTGTGGAGTACTGTTTAGCAGTTCCCAAAGTTGAACACAGAGTTGCCACATAATCTTGCAATACCACTATTGGGTATACACCCAGAAGAATTGAGAGCAGTGACACAAACAGACATCTGCACACCGATGTTCATAGTGAGATTATTCACAATTGCCAAAAGTTGGAAACAACCCAGGTGTCCATCAACAGAAAAATGGATAAACAAGCTGTGGTCTCTTCACACAATGGACTATGATGCAGCTGTAAGGAGAATGAAGTCATAAAGCACATGGCAACATGGATGAACCTGGAGGACATGATGTTGAGCGAAGCAAGCCAGACACAAAAGGACAAATACTGTACGATTGCATTACTGTGAACCAAATATATTGTGCAACATATTGTATGATTAAAAAAATGTTAAAGGTATCCAGTACATTTAATTGAGAAATTTATGTTTTTAATTTAACTGTGTTTTTTTTAGTTTTTAATTGTTTATATTTTCAATTATTAAGTGTACAAAATAAAGTTTAAAAAAAATTCCCAACACCTAGTGAAATGGCTCTTCAGTTAGAGTCAGCCTTGGCACTGCCACTTTTAGTATAAACAGCCTTTAAAAGTCACTTAATTTCTCTGAGGATTCCTCTTCTATAATAAGTATCTCAGATGGGTGTCATGAGATTAAATGAAAAGAGCCAACTGCAGAATGTAGCATTTAAATGATAAGGATTGATGCACAATAGGCAGAGGGGCTACTAAAGTTTTTCTCAAGTCACCTCAAAAAAACTCCATCAGTTCCCATAGGAGTTCAGTGGGCACCCTCCCCCCCCAGAGCTCCCTCACACCTTAGACATACAGTAGCAGTAGCATACAAGCAAAATATTTCATGGAAGGGACAGAGGTTAAAGAAAGAGTGATAATTTTTGAAGGTCATAAAAAGAGTTCATCATTGTTTAAACATGCTTCTCAGCAGTAGTTGAGTTATAAACACAGAGAAGTGGCCCTGGGACCAGTCCATTGTCCCCTACCTGACCGCGGTCTCGAACATGGTTCCCCGAGTAGAGGTAGCCTCCCCTGGTGATGGAAGTCTCATAAACTGTGTACCCAAAGGATTGTCCATTACCTTGATTCACAGACAGACGCTCCATGTTGATTGGCTTGAATGACTTGATTTTCTGGCAGAGACAAGAGCAAAAACAGGATGACAGTTCAGGTTAGAGAGAATAAACTCAGAAACCTCTACCCAAAGCCCAAGTCGCCAGAGGAATGGTCCCGAGAGCCTGGGGACAGAAGCATAAAAAAGAAAAACGTAGTGATCGTCATGCTTAAGCACTGCATATAAATTGCCCTTTTTGTTTTCCGAAGCAGCCTCATGTTTCTCTGTATATACCAGGGAAGGCATTGTTATTTTTTAGATGGAAAAGCTGACTTCAAGAAAAGGGAATGATTTGTGGAAGAGTCACTCATCAACTCATGATGGAGTTTGAACTAGATTCCTATGGTCAGTAATCCCAAACGACGTGTGCCAGATTCTAACACTGGCCATCTCATCTGTTTCCTTTTCATACTATCTGAGAGACCTAATTCTAACTCATGGTCTAGTTGACCAAAATGGTTTATGAATCTGTTTATCTAGCACTGACCTAAAGCATTCTTTATCTGCTTACCCTCATATTTACTGAACTTCTCCATCTGGAGATCCATAGATATTTCTAACTCAGTATAACCCAAACTGTATTTACCACACTTCCTTATCCTACTCTTTTTTCCTTTCAGAAGAGGTAAAAAGCATGGACAATATCCTTGACACCTCCTTTAACAGCCCACATCAACCCAAAGAGTCTTACTCAAAACAGTTGTTTGACTGATCCTCCTTAATTCCTATCATCTAAGCTCAAGCACTCTTTACTTTTCTCTTGGATTATGGCAGGACACTTCTATTTGCTTTTAATGCTCTGCCATGGCCTCACTCAAATCCATACCCCATGTAGCTACCTAAAAATCCTGCCAAGTGATCATTTGACTCCCACCCGTGCAATAAAATGGTTTTCCATAACTTTTAGGGGAAAAATCAAATTTATAAGTACAAAAAATGGCCCTTCAGAGCTCCTTGTGGAAAATAAGCTCTGTGGCAGGACGTGCAACAAAAGAGCTTGATACATCCTTGTGACCAAAAAGCAAAGATCTCCATAAATTCAATAAGTCATAGCAAGAGGACAAGATGCAAGAGCCAATTTGGGAAAGCGGACTTGGCCCAGTGGTTAGGGCGTCCGTCTACCACATGGGAGGTCCGCGGTTCAAACCCCGGGCCTCCTTGACTCATGTGGACCTGACCCATGCGCAGTGCTGATGCGCGCAAGGAGTGCTGTGCCATGCAGGGGTGTTCCCTGTGCAGGGGAGTCCCACGTGCAAGGAATGCGCCCTGTAAGGAGAGCCACCCAGCGCAAAAGAAAAGTTCAGCCTACCCAAGAATGGCACCGCATACATGGAGAGCTGACACAACAAGATGATGCAACAAAAAGAAACACAGATTCCCGTGCCGCTGACAATAGAAGCGGACAAAGAACACGCAGCAAATAGACACAGAGAATAGACAACTGGGGTGGGGAGAAGAAGGGGAAATAAATAAATAAATAAATAAATCTTTTTTTAAAAAAGGAGCCAATTTGAAGGGCATTCCAGTAGTCAAAAATGGGACAATATGAGCATCTAAAAGAACCACTATGGTAGGATCAAAATATACTGTGTGTTTTAAAATTTCTGAGTTTATAATCATATGAAGAGCCATATTAACAAAACAACTCACTGGCTACCTTCAGAGGACAGCCATTTGTTATTTTGATAAAAGAAAATTATGAGCTTTGTTCTGACTTTTCTGTATAAACTGTACTTTAAGGTAGCAAAAACAATTGAAGGAAAATTGCTTTCTGTAGAATAATTCAGGGGAGTAAATGAAAAAGAAATGATAGAATTAGAATAATACCATTTTGAAAACCCTAATGAAATACTAGATACAGGCAATAATCGTTATGGCTACTAAAACCATTAGGTAAAAGGCTGAAGGGAAAAGTGATATTTGGGGGTTCAGGATAATTCCACCTGGACCCCATTGATGA
The DNA here is from genome assembly GCF_030445035.2 of Dasypus novemcinctus. Classification (NCBI taxonomy): domain Eukaryota; kingdom Metazoa; phylum Chordata; class Mammalia; order Cingulata; family Dasypodidae; genus Dasypus; species Dasypus novemcinctus. Next base: position 44,640,541 of record NC_080699.1, on the reverse strand, counting down.
ATTATGAAAACAGAAACAACCAGACATTATGTTCTTGGAACAGGATGCATAGAAAGTACATAGCACTACGTACAAAGTACACTTGGAAAACAACAAAGGAAAAACTTAAACTGAATCTATCAAGATCTATCACCTTGCTAAAAATGCAGAGAGTACAGGAACATATTACTTGACACAGTGGGGATCTAATTAGAAAAAAAAAAACAGAACGTAGGGAATTCTATAGTACAAATAATGCAGATTCTTGAACAAATAAATGGAATAAGAAGAAAAAATATTTTAGGTAAAAGAGATGTAAAACAGAGAACCAGCAAGATGGCAGTGGAATGAAAAAGGTGCTCCTAGAGTCAGCTCCTGTTAAAGAGCAGCTATTAAATACCCAGAGCTATCTGGAGCTAGGTGAAGCACCTATTTGGGGACCAGAAGAGCATCCTGCCACATCCTTGAAGGAATGGAAAGAGGAGACTGCCCATCTGCAGAGAAGCCTCCATGACCCGGAGGCTGGTGCCCATCCACTAGAGGCACAAGCCACCTCGGGAGCTGTTCTGTGGCCTGAACAGAAAGCTTCCTGTCCCAAAAACAGGGGAGGAAGAGATGGTTGGGCACCAACTTCATCTACCGATGAGTAAATTTGGTGGGCTAAAGTACAATCCTGAAAACAGCTAAAGTCTGAGCCTGTCCAAGTTAAAAAGAGGCTGGGAGGTGCCATCTTAACTCCACACCTGGCACGAGTGGAAATGGGGCAGACTGAGAATCCAAGTGCTGGGGGGGACCGGCTTCTTTCCATCCAGGTGAGATTGCAGCTCTAGCCCAGGCCTCAGTGCCACCTCCATCAGGGAGGAAGCTGTGGGGACATACACCAGCTTCTCTTGGAAACTATCGGCCAAGCCGCGGAGGCTGGTGATTATCCTACTCTGGTGGCTCGAGCCACCCATGAGCTATTCTTTGGCTAAAACTGGAACCTCCATTTCTCAAAAACAGGGGAGGAGATGATTGGCTGCTGACTTTGGCTACTGATTGGTAGATTGACTGGCTAAGATACAACCCTGGGAACAGCTGGGGTGTGAATCTGCTCAAGTCAGAAAGAAGCCAGTGGCTGCCATTTTGACTCCGCCCCCAGCCTGAGGGGAAGCCGGGCTGACCGAAAATCACAGTGACACTAGGAACCAATTTCTTTCACCTAGATGGGCCTGCCCTAGTCTAGGCTTCAGCCCTGCCTCTGGCAGGGAGAAGGCTGGCAGGCCCTACACCAGCCTATCCAGGTAACTGTGGGTACCTTTGGCTGCCACAGACTGAATAATTAGAAGTCTATCAGGGCAACGGCAGTCATCTTTTTTTTTTTATTTTTTTAATTTTTTTTTATTGATTTTGTAATAATATTACATTAAAATATATATGTGAGGTCCCATTCAATCCCACCCCCCCACCCCACCTCTCCCCCTCCCCCCAGCAACACTCGTTCCCATCATCATGACACATCCATTGGATTTGGTAAGTACATCTTTGGTCACCTCTGCACCTCATAGTCAATGGTCCACATCATGGCCCATACTCTCCTCCATTCCATCCAGTGGGCCCTGTGAGGATTTACAATGTCCGGTGATTGCCTCTGAAGCACCATCCAGGGCAGCTCCATGTCCCAAAGACGCGTCCACCTCTCATCTCTTCCTGCCTTTCCCCATACCCATCATCCACCATGTCCACTTTTCCCAATCCAATGCCACCTCTTCTATGTGGACATTGGATTGGTTGTGTCCATTGCACCTCTATGACAAGAGGAGGCTCAGATTCCACATGGATGTTGGATGCAATCCTCCCACTTTCAGTTGTAATCACTCTAGGCTCCATGGTGTGGTGGTTGTCCTTCTTCAACTCCATCTTAGCTGAGTGTGATAAGTACAATAAATCATATTGTAGGTGCTGGAGTCTGTTGAGGCTCAGGACCTGGCTATCACATTGTCAGTCCAGAGATTCAAATCCGCTAAATATATCTTAAACCCCAACATTAACTGCACCTCCATCACCTTAGCATGAAAGTCTTATGAAGGAAGATCCCATCTGAGTCCAGATTCATCACACATAAACACCAGTTCCAAAAAGGGGCCATCTGACCTGGTAGTTAACCCCATCGGCCATGATCATAACTCCCATGGGTCTCTTTAGCCCTCGAAGGAACCGATATCTGGGGGTTGTATCTGCTTTATCTGTCTCTCTGACTCTGCTCAGTTGTGCATGAGGGCAATCCTTCTGCCAGCCTCCAGACTCTTTTTTAGAAACTCGTAGCCATATAAACTCATTTCTCTTTTCCATTTCCCCCTTACTTTAGGTCAAACAGCATTTTAAATTCATGTTATTTTATGTAGACAGGGATATTCTGCTGATCCACATTGAACCTTCCGTATAAGGTCCTTTTCCAGTTGCATCATCAGTTGGTAGTTGATAGTGGTCCCTCGGTACGGCAGTCATCTTGAACCCACACTGCATAGACTGCTGCCCACACCTGCAGCTCCATCCCCACCTCAGGCAGGGGAGAAAGCAGCATGAAGCTTCATCAGTCTCTCTGTGCAACTACAGTCTAGGCCTATATAACTTGGATTATTCCACACAGCTGTGACTCTGTCCCTACCCCTGGCAAAGAAGAAAACTGGGAGAAGCTTCATTGGTCCCTGGTACAATGAGGGCAGCTTGAGTCTCCACAGCCTATAGCACCGATTGCAACCTTGGCTCCTACTGCACAACCAGCAAGGGAGAAAGGGCAGGAAGCCCTAAAATAAAGAGAAAAACTGCACCCAGAATAAATACTCTAGTAAGCCAGATGCCAATACACCAACAAAAAATTACAATCCACACCAAAAACAGGAAGCTATGCCCCAGTTAAAGGAACAAGATAAGCCTCCAGATGACATAAAGGACTTGAGACAACTAATCATAGATGTTTAAACAAATCACCTTAATAAATGCAATGAGATGGCTAAAGAGATTAAGGATATTAAGAAGACATTGAATGAGCACAAAGAAGAATTTGAAAGCATACATAGAAAAATAGGTCTTATGGGAATAAAAGGTACAATAAATGAAATTTAAAAAACATTAGAATTATATAATAGTAGATTTGAGGAGAAGAAAGGATTGGTGTGTTTGAAGAAACGGCCTCTTAAAGTGAGCATACAAAAGAACAGATGAAGAAATGAATGAGAAAAATTGAACAAGGTCCCAGGGAGCTAAATGACAGCAAAAGGCATGTAAACATACATGTCATGAGTATCCAAGAAGGAGAAGAGAAGGGAAAAGAGGCAGAAGGAATAATTGAAGAAATAATGGTAGAAAATTTCCCAACACTACTGAAGGACATAGATATCCATGTCCGAGAAACACAACATACTCCCATCTTAAAAAAAATTCTGAATAGATCAGCTCTGAGACACATACTCATCAGAATGTCAGATGCCAAAGACAAAGAGAGAATTCTGAGGACAGCAAGAGAAAAGCAATGCATAACATACAAGGGATACCCAAAAAGATTAAGTGCTGATTTCTCACCAGAAACCATGGAGGCAAAAAGACAGTGGTCTGATATATTTAAGATACTACAAGAGAAAAACTTCCAGCCAAGAATCTTATATCCAGCAAGACTGTCTTTCAAAAATGAGGGCAAGGGAAGTGGATTTGGCTCAACTGATAGAGCGTCCACCTACCACATGGGAGGTCCAGGGTTCAAACCCATGGGCCTCCTGACCCATGTAGTGAGCTGGCCCAAGTGCAGTGCTGATGCACGCAAGAAGTGCCACACCACATAGGAGTGTGCCCTGGGTAGAGGAGTCCCATGCTCAAGGAGTGCACCCCATAAGGAGAGCTGCCCTGCATGAAAAAAGTGCAGCCTGCTCAGGAATGATGCCACACACACACAGAGCTGACACAGCAAGATGACACAACAAAAAGAGGCACAGATTCCTGGTGCCACTGACAAGAATACAAGTGGACACAGAAGAACACACAGCAAATGGACACAGGGAGCAGACAACCGGGGGATGGGGGAAGGGGAGAGAAAGAAATGAAAAAATAAATCTAAAAAAAATGAGGGCGAGATTAGAATATGCATAGATAAACAGAAACTAAGAGAATTTCTAAGCAAGAGACCAAATTTTCAGGAAATACTAAAGGGTATGTTAGAGACTGAAAAGAAAAGACAGGAGAGAGAGGCATGGAAGAGAGTCTAGAAATGAAGATTATATCACTAAAAGTAACTAAAAGTGTCAAAAGAGTGGTAAAAATAAAATATGACAGATAAAACTCAAATAGCCAGGAATAAACTTAACCAATGATGTAAAGCACTTATATTCATAAAACTGCAACTCAATGTTAAAAGAAATCAAAAAAGACCTAAGTAACTGGAAGAACATTCCATGTTCATGGATTGGAAGACTAAATATTATTAAGATGTCAATTCTATTCAAATTGATATACAGATTCAATGCAATCCTGATAAAAATTCCACCAGCATTAAAAAAAATTGAAAACACAATCATCAAATTTGTTTGGAAGGGTACGTGTTCTTGAATAGCCAGAAACACCATAAAAAGTAAAAGTGAATCCTCATCTCCAGACTTTAAATCATATTACCTAGCTATAGTGGTAAAAACAATATGGCATAAAGACAGACACATAGACCAATGGAACCAAATTTATGGCTTAGAAACACACCCTCACATGTATGGTGAAGTGATATTTGACTAGCCTGTCAAACCCACACAGCTTGGGCAGAACAGTCCATTCAAAAAATGGTGCTGAAAGAATTGGATACCCATAGCCAAAAGAAGGAAAGAGGACCCCTTTCTCACATCTTATCCAAAAATTAACTCAAAATTGATCAAAAACCTACAAATGAAAGCAAGAACCATAAAACTTCTAGAAGAAATTGTAGGAAAATATCTTCAAGACCTGGTAGTGGGTGGTGGATCCTTAAAGGAGATAAGAGGAGGACTGGATGGACTACTGATGTTTAATGTATGTAGACATTTCAGTCAGCTTTACTGTAAAAGTGTCGAAATGTATAGAGGGGATGGTAACACATAGTGAGTAACAGTTAGTTTATAAATGGGGTTGTGGCTGAAAATGGTAGTCTAGGTATGTAAATGCCAATTGACAGAATGCTAGAGAATAATCTAGGAACGGAATAGCACAGTAAACCAAGAGGTGGATGAGAATTGTAGTGGATGGCACAGATGCAAGGGTGTCCTTTGTGAACTAGAGCAAATGTACATCACTACTGCAGGATGTTGGGAATGTGGAGTAGCATGGGAATAATACAGCCGGAGTGAACTATGGACTGTGGTTAGCAGTAATAATATAATATTCTTGCATCTATGCAAAAGATGTACTGTGTTGATAATGAGGCAGTATGGAAAATGTCAGCCAAATGAACACTATGGACATGGTAACAATCAGATGATATTATCTTATCTGTAGCAAATGTTCCACCACAGTATGGTGTGTTGATGGAAGAGTGTTGTTTGGGAATTCTGCACATGTGCATGATTGTTTTATAAGTTTACAACTTCTGTCTTAAAAAATATATTTAAAAAATAATAATAGGGTGGGTTGGGGGAAAGACACACCAAATGTAAGAGAAGGACTATGATTAATAGTAAGATTTTGACAATATTCTTTCATAATTTGTAACAAACATCTCACGACAATGCAAGGTGTTGATGGAGGGTTGATGTATGGGACCCCTGTATAATGTTATGCATGTTTGCTTTGTAAGTTCACAACTTTTACTATACACTTAATTGTTTATGTATGTTCATATATAAATGATATGAAGATAATAATAATAGGATTGGTTGTGGAAAATACTTTGGTTAGCAGTAATATTTTGACAATGCTCTTTAATCATTAGTTAAAAAGGTTTAACAACAATGCAAGCTATTGGTGGTAGGGTGAGTTATAAGAGTCCTGTATGATATTACATATGTTTGTTTTGTAAGTTCACAACTATTATTATACACTTATTGTTTATGTATGTTTATGTATGAGTGATATACTTCAACAAATTAAAAAATAAAAAATAATTTTTTAAAGATATGTAAAACATATCAACTCAATGCAAAAGTGTGATGGACCTCATTTGGATCTGAATCTTAACAAATCAATGCTAAAAAATTTTATGAGATAACTGAGAAAATTTGAACATTGGATTTTTTATGATTTTAAGCAGTGGGGTGCTGAAGCTGAGTTGTACCAGGTCGTGAGAGCCCACTGTGCACTTCGCTCCCCAGTCTGTATTCACTGATATCATCTCGACAGCTTGGAATCAGCCATGGTAGGAGTATTGAACCACAGACATCAGCAAACATTACTAATCATAGCTTTTCCTTCCAGAGAGCCAACTGCTAAATATTTCCTAGCACACCAATTATTTTAAGAAATAATAATAATTATTGTTAAGGGTGATAATGATTTTGTAGGTTTTTTTAAAAATAAAAGTCTTGATCTTTTGAGAAAGATACTGAACTATTTATAGCTAAAATTATATGATATTATATGTGCTTAGAAATAATCCTGTGGAGGGTGGAAGAGAATGAGTAATGGTATAGATAAAAGAAGACAAGCTATATATTGATAAAGATGAAGCTGGGTGTTGAGCACATGGGAGTTCACTAGTGTTTTCTCTACTTTTGTTTGTTTTTGAAATTCCATAAGAAAAAGTTATGGAATAACAGCAAGGCCATAAAGTGGCTCCCTCCTTTGGTGTCTGTGTCCCTTTCCACCACCCTCCCACAAAGACTTTTCACTTTAATCCCAATTGCATTTGCCCAAACAGGCAGTTTCCTCCATGTCTTTACAAATAGGGTCCACAGTGCCTCAAACTCCTTGCTCTCCACCCTGCTGTCTTCTCATTAGCTTCTATTCATCCCTCAGGTCACAAAATCACCTTGACTGCAATGCCATCTTGTGATTTAATCTGATTGTCCAACATTCTGACAATAGCTTTATAAAAATAATAACTGCTAATACATATTCAGTACTTATCATGTGCCAGGTACAGATATTAACTGTTTAATCCATACAATAACTTTATGAGATAGGCATTATTATTATCCTCATTTAATAATGAGGCTTCTTCGGCAGAGTGAGGATGAATGACCTCCCTGAGGCTCCTAACTGGTAAATATGGGAGCAAGGATTCAAAACTGAACAGTCTGGCTCCAGAGCAGGTGCTCTTTAGTGCAACACTGTCCCCTCAACAGTGCTGTGCCAGCTTCATTCCTTTACCATGGAATCCAGAATCCTCTAATCTCTAGCCTACTCCCCTTTCTTACCCATTAGATTTGAAGTTCTCTGAGATGACACCTTGACAACATAGTTCTAAAAATCATTAATGTTCAGGAAGCACTGTATAAATAAGCATGCAGCTTCTGCTCTGGACCAGGGAGTAACTCAGAACCGTAGGGGTAACTCAGAAGTGGCACATAGACCATCCTAGAGCAGTGGCTGCTGATCCTCAGGGAGAGTGAAAGTACAGAGCTACACAGCTACCACCTCTGTTTTAACCAGCACAGTCTGACTTTTATCTGTTTTATGGATTTAATGTCAAAGTAAGTTTGAAGAAATAGCCCCTCTACTGACACAAAAATTTGACAAGCATCACCACAGGTACAGAATGCCTTCCTTCCAATTGTCTTCAGAAGACAATAGATCCTCTTCCTGGCAGGACTGTTAAACAGAATATTCTTGGTAAACTGCAGCGTGTATACTGCTTCTTCAAATTCAAATTTCTTACTCTGAAATCTTTATCTGGGTTCATTATTCTAAATTATAAAGTTGGGAGAAGGAACTAAAACTGCTCATGATTGCTATTTGTTCCTCAATAACTCACACCCTGTTCTGTGAACTAAGACCTTCCCTCCCCTTTCTTTGGTCCAAAGGCTATTCCACATTTCTATGCCCAGGACATGCTCACCTCATCCAAGTAGGGCAGCACATCCCACAGTGATAGGAAATGTGTTGGTGTTATTGATTCATATGCAGTCTTGGGTATACGTTCTGGTTTGACAGACTCGGGCACCTCTGCAATGAAAAATAGGCAGTTGAGCCATTTCAGGATCTTTCCTTCACCGTTCTAAGGTACGGCCTGTTCTGCTATCCCAAAGCCACCAAGAATGAAGGACCAAGTCATGAGACATGACTTCCCAATTCCAGTGAGAGTCATGAGACTGGCCATAATTGACTGAAATTTCTATCATATCTGCCCATGAAGCAGGGTGCCCTGCTGGGCCAGTAGTTCTCCACCTGACTGAGCATCAGAATCTCCTAAAGCCCAGTGGGAAAATACAACTGCCAGAATCCACCCTTTCCTCCCCATCTCAACCAGGATATCCTAATCTAATAGCTCTGCAAAAGGTCTGGGCACCTTTGGTTTTTAGAAGTTCCATGGAGGATTCTGATGCACAGCCACAACTCAGGAACATGGCCCTAGATGTTGAGTGCCTAAAGGGCAGGCATTCTATCTTGTGCATATTTGAATCAGTGAAAAAATACACCAGATCAAATTGACTATCTCCCCAAAAGATCTCTATCCATTCCCTCACTGCCCTCTTTGCAGGACAGCACCCTTGTGGGACTGAGATAGCGTTTGGATTGAGTTCGTGGCTAGGTACCTATAACTTGGCTAAAAAACTCTTCATACATGATGTACTCAGATGTGTATTCACCATCCTCTGTCAGTAGTGCTGTATAGTCTGAAAAATATAAGGAAATTTGTCACTTTCCCTTGTCACCACAGGAAGAGATAAGAACCTAGCACTGAGCAAAAGGATGCTTAATATTGTTGCTTTGGGGAGAGAAAACTTTTGGCATTAGACAAGAAAATGCCAAGTGACCATCTTCTTGAAACCTCTGTATGTGTCCCCATTGCTCCAAACCAGAAGATACTTGCTATACCTTCCAGGGCTTCCATAGGACATATAATAAACCCCTGGCTAGAACCTGAAGCTACTCCTATCCAATGAATCCTTCCTATTCAATTTCTCACTTGACTACTTCCTTTCTTTGATTCCCAACTTCTCACTTGTCTACTTAGTAGAGCTGTAGACTTAGGAAAACACAATAATCCATACACTGATGCTCTAAAGAGATCCAGAGTAATCTGTTCTCTAAGAACCAGGTTCTGCACAACAGATGGACAAATTAAACTACTGGCTTCTCTGCTTGCAAAGTCCCCAAAAGCCTAATCTAGTTGTGTATAAATTCTAGTACTGACAAGAGGAACAAATACCACACCCTCAGTCCTCACATGCATGAAGGTAAAGCATATTGTTCTGGTTGTTGTGAAGCTTCTATTTGAAAGTTCCAGTCTTAAATGGAGGACTGACATAGGTTGAAACAAACTCTGGGGGACAATTACTTGCCATAACTGGTGACCATGGGGTGATAGCCATTCAAATCTGTAGCTCCTCCCATAAAGCCAAAGTTGGTGCCACCATGGAACATATAGAAGTTGAGGGAGAACCTCAATTTGAACATATCACGCACATTTTCCATCATCACTGCGTATAGGTAGGAAGAAAAGGAAAATTAGAGTTTGAGAAAGGTTAACAGTCCCTCACGGTATCTTCAAATAATCTAGATCTCATATAAATCAAATTTGATTGTTCTGTCCTTGAACATCAACCAAGACCTCATACCCAGAAGATGAATGGGATTATACAGAATTGACTGGAAATTTATTGTTTTCTTCTCCTCAGTTTCACATTTGAAAGATTGTTTTCTATCAAACAAAATGCAAGTATTAAATACTTGCTTGTGCATTATGCCCATATTAGTAACTTTTGACAGGTTTTTTTTTTTCCATTATATTGTGTGGTTTTTTTCGTAGTTTTTTTTTCCTTATTTTCTTTTAAATGTTACATTCAAAAAATATGAGGTCCCCATATGCACCCCACCCCACCCACACCACCCCTCCCACATCAACAAACTCTTCCATCATTGTGGCACATCAACTGCACCCAGCGAATACATTCTGGAGAACCACTGCTGCACATGGACAGTGGTCCACATTGTAGTCCACGCTCTCCTCCAGTCCACCCAGTGGGCCATGACAGGACACACACCGTCCAGCATCCATCCCTGCAGCACCACCTAGGACAAGTTCAAATCCTGAAAATGCACCCACACCATATCTCTTTTTCTCTCTCCCATCAGTAGCCACCATGGCCACCCTCTTCACATCACCACTACAATTTCTTCCCTTACTAATCATAATATTTCCCCAGCAGAACTCCAGTAAGTCCACTCTAATCCATACTCTATTTCTCCATCTTGTGGACCTGGGATGGCTATGTCCAGTCCCCCTCTACATCAAGAGGGGGTTTAGATTCCACATGGAAGATGGATGCAATTCTCCTGCTTGCAGCTGTAGGCACTCTTGGCTCTCTGGTGGGGCAGTTGGCCCTCTTCACCTCCCTGTCTGCTGGCCAAGGTAAGCCCAAGAAAACAGAGGGTAGGAGATGCAAGTCTGCTGAGGCCCAGGGCCTGGCCGTCACATGGACAGTTCAGAGATTCAGGTCTCCTGAGTACACACCAACCCAAACCCCAACGACAGGTCTGGTGAAAGTAACAGAAAAGGCATGTGTGGAAAGGTTATATCTGAGTCCAGCTCCATCACACTCAGGAACACAAACACCAAGGTAGGGTCAACTGATATGGCCCTGAACTCCAGAGCCATCTGCCTTGACCATAGAACCTGTGAGTCACTGCAGCCCTCAGGAGAATCAGCACCTGGGTTCCCATCTACCTTGGCTGTCCCTGGTACCCTGCAGAGGCATGCATAAGTATCACCCCCTAATGACCTCCCGACTCTTTTTTGGGGACTTTTAGCCATATTAACTGACTTGTCTTTTCCATTTCCCCCTTTTTATCCAAAGTCTAAAAACAGTTTTAACACCTGATATTACATGTAGGCTGAGATATTCTGCCGGTCTGAGTTGACCTCTTTGTTCATGGTGTTTTTATAGTTACATCATCAGCAGGTGCTTGGTAGTAATCACTTGGTGCCATGGAGGCTCATCCCTGGGAGTCATGTCCCATGCAGGGGGGAAGGCAATGCATCTACATGCTGAGTTTGGCTTAGAGAGTGGCCACATTTGATCAACATGGAGGCTTTCAGGAGGTAACTCTTAGGCATCCCACAGCTATAGGCCTAGTTCATATTTCAGGCACACAGGCTCATAATCAGAGCCATCAGTATCAAGGGCTCATCGTTGGACCATCCATCTTTATTGGTCTTTGCCATTGCACTTGGGGGATTGTTGTTGTTCCATTGGGGAATGTGATAGAGCTCCCCTGGTCAGGAATTCAGCACTCTCTCATCTGTCGTTTCCAACCGAAACCACTATGAAAATATCCAAACCTCTCTATTACCCTGTATACATGCCCTGGAGAACTCCCTCCCAACCATGTGCCCCCCACTAATGACATCCCACACAAGTGATCCTCCCCCACCATAGTTGAACCTCTCTGTAGTCCAACACTTCTTCAAAAAGGAAGCCCAATACACTGCCAGGTTCCGTTAATAGAAAATTGGAATATAGTGATGGGTTTAAAGGTTAGATATAGAATACATAGAAATTTAGAAAAATTAAATAAAGGAAAAATAAATTGGGGTATCGAAGAAATGAAAAAATGAAAAAGCTTTGTTTCTGACATTTTGCCTTTCACCAATGCTACAGGTGTTGCCCTGTATATACAGTGGCAAGGCAATCTCTTCCATCTCTTCCTCAGTGTCTACCTCCTTTCTTTCTTTCTTTTTTTTTTTTTCTGATTATGAAGTTACTCTTGACATAAGTTTAAGGTCACAGTAATTCACGTATACAATATATGGTACTCCCACATATCCAACATCAAACCCTTTGTCCCTTCCCCAACAGTGATCGTTTTACATGTTCATATTATATCTGCTGCAGATAATGTACAGATATTGAAACGATAGCTTTCAAACATGGTTCCATTTGAGTTTACATTATGGTTTATATTTTAGACTATACGATTTTCTAAATTTTTAGTTATCTTATGTTTTACATTATAGTTTTAGCCTATAGACTTTTATACATTTTTGGTGTAATTTAACAGGACCTATATCCATCATGGCATGATCTTGTGGAACACTTCCATTGCCTCACAGTTACCCTGATTCCATGTATTCAACACCTCTTTTCCCCTCCCTTCAGGGCCCACCATGACAATCAATCTTCATTACTTGAGGGGCCATATTCAGAGATACTTGCAAAAATGTTGAGGGCTTGACGTACTTGACTGCCCTAACCCATTGGGAACCACTGATTCTCTCAAGAGATACAATTCCCTCTGAGAACATCAGTCCTCCCCAGGATGTGGGTATACCTTCACTCTCATTGTATGGGTCTCCACCTAATGATATAATCCACTATGACAAAATGAGGTCTCACACACTCCCCAGAAGCTTGCCCTGTGTCAGATGTCCCCCCCTTAAGCATCCCAAAGAGGCAACCTTCCATACTACATTTGCTAAAGAGTTTTCTCTGCACAACAATTTCAACCACATAGCAGACAATCTCCATGATCAAATGTTCCCCTAACTCTCTACCAATTTCTTGGGAAATCTGACCCATCCTCCCATCCCTAGTGCCCCTAAAGCCCACACAGCCCCACCCAACGTTATCCCTATGCCCCATTTTATCCCTTCCCTGTATAAATACTTACGTCCAGTTTATCATAGATTTCATTCAAGTAGCTGTCAGTTCACAACCTTCCTCTACCTTCCAATTACATTAAAGTTTATCATCCAGTCTCTAGCTCTCTGAGACAGCTTGGTTTACTTATTTCATATCAGAGAGGTCATGTAGTATTTGTCCTTCAATGCCTGGGTTGCTTCACTCAACATAAGATTCTCAAGATTCATCCATGTTATCACATGTGTTTGTAGTGCATTCGTTCTTAAAGCTGAGTAGTATTCCATTGTATGTATATACCACATTTCATTTATCCATTCATCTGTTGATGGGCATTTGGGTTGATTCCAACTTTTGGCAATAGTGAACAGTGCTGCTATGAACATTGGTGTGCATAGATCAGTTTGTGTCCTTGTTTTCAGATCTTCTGGGTATATACCCAGCAGTGGAATTGCTGGGTCATATGGCAAATCTATAGCTAGTTTTTTGAGAAACCGCCAAACTGTACTCCAGAATGGCTGAATCCTTCTGCATTCCTACCAGCAGTGGATGAGTGTTCCCATTCCTCCATATCCTCTCCAGCATTTATAGTCTTCTGATTTTTTGATAGCTGCCAGTCTTATAGGAGTAAGATGGTATCTCATTGTTGTTTTGATTTGCATTTTCCTAATGGCTAGGGATTTGGAGCATTTTTTCATGTGTTTTTTAGTCATTTGTATATCATCTTTGGAGAAGTGTCTGTTCAAATCTTTTTCCCATTTTTAAAATGGGCTGTTTGTCTTTTTATTTTCAAGGAATATGAGTTCTTTATATATGCAAGATATGTCTCCTATCAGATATATGTTACCACATATTTTCTCCCATCATGTAGGCTCTCTTTTCACTGCCTTGACAAATTCCTTTGAGGTGCAGAAGGCTTTAATTTTGAGGAAGTCCCATTTATCTATTTGTTCTTTTGCTGCTCGTGCTTTTGGTGTGAAGTTCATGAAGCAGTTTCCTATTATGAGGTCCTGTAGATGCTTCCCTACTTTGCTTTCCAAGGTCTTTATGGTCTTGGGTCTTATATTTAGGTCTTTGATCCATCTTGAGCTGATTTTTCTATAAGGTGTAAGTCGGTAATCCTCTTTCATTCTTTTACATATGGATATCCAGTTCTCCAGGCACCATTTATTGAAGAGGCCATTCTCTCCAAGTTGAGAGGGTTTGGTGGCCTTGTCAAATACCATATGGCTGTATATATGAGGATCTATATCAGAACTCTCAATTCGGTTCCATTGGTCAGTGTGTCTGTCCTTGTGCCAATACCATGCAGTTTTCACTACTGTAGCTTTGTAGTATGTTTTGAAGTCAGGTAGTGTGATTCCTCCAATTTCACTTTTCTTTTTCAATATGTCTTTGGCTACTTGGGGCCTCTTTCCTTTCCAAATAAATTTCATAGTTAGTTTCTCTAGTTCATTAAAGAATGTTGTGTTGATTTTTATTGGGATTGCATTGAATGTGTAGATCAGTTTTGGTAGGATAGACATCTTAATAATATTTAGTCTTCCTATCCATGAACAGGGAATATTCTTCCATTTATTTAGATCTTCTTTGATTTCCTTGAACAGTATTGTGTACTTTCCCGTGCATAAGTCTTTTATCTCTTTAGTTAAATTTATTTCTAGGTATTTGATTTTTTTATTTACTATTGTGAATGGTATTTGATTCCTGATTTCCTCCTCAGATTGTTCATTGTTGGTGTACAGAAATGCTAATGATATTTGTGCATTTTTCTTGTAACCTGTGACTTTACTGAATTCATTTATAAGTTCTAGAAGCTTTGTTGTAGACTTCTCAGGGTTTTCTATGTATAGTATCATATCATCTGCAAATAGTGAAATTTTGACTTCTTCCTTTCCAATTTGGATGCCTTTTATGTCTGGTCTTGCCTCAGTGCTCAAGCGAGTACTTCTAAGACAGTGTTAAATAGAAGGGGTGAGAATGGGCATCCTTGTCTTTTCCTGATCTTAGAGGGGAAGATTTTAGGATTTCATCATTGTAAATGATGTTAGCTGTGGGTTTTTCATATATACTCTTTATCATGTTCAGAAAGTTTCCTTCTATTCTGATCTTTTGCAGTGTTTTTATCAAGAAAGGGTGCTGCATTTTGTCAAATATTTTTTCTGCATCTGTAGATATGATCATGTGATTTTTTCCTTTCAATCAGTTTATGTGGTGTATTACACTAATTGATCTTCTTATGTTGAGCCATCCTTGCATACCAGGAATGAAACCCACTTGGTCATGGTGTATAATTTGATTAATGTGTTGTTGAATACGATTAGCAAGTATTTTGTTAAGTATTTTTGCGTCTAGGTTCATTAGAGAAATTGGTCTGTAACTTTCCTTTCCTGTGGTGTCTTTGTTTGGCTTTGGTACTAGAGTAATGTTGGCATCATAGAATGAGTTAGGCAATGTTCCTTCTGTTTCAATTTTTTGGGAGAGTTTAAGCAAGAATGGTGTTAGTTCTTTCTGGAATGTTTTGTAGAATTCACCTGTAAAGCTGTCTGGCCCAGACAGCTGAGAGGTTTTTAATGACTGATTCTATCTCTTTACTTGTGATTGGTTTGTTGAGATCGTCAACTTCTTCTTTTGTCAATGTAGGCTGCTTATGTGTTCCTAGGAAGTTGTCCATTTCTTCTAAATTGTCCTTCTTGTTGGCATATAGTTTTTCAAAGTATCCTCTTATAAAAGTCTTTATTTCTGTGGGATCAGTGGTGATATCTCCTTTCTCATTTCTTATTTTGTGTATTTGCATCTTCTCTCTTTTTTTCTTTGTTAAACTAGCTAAGGGTTTGTCAATTTTATATTGATTTTCTCAAAGAACCAGCTCTTGGTTTTGGTTATTATTTCAAGTGCTTTCTTATTTTCTATTTCATTTAGTTCTGCTCTGATGTTTGTTATTTCTTTCTTCTTCCTTTGGGGTTAGTTTGTTGTTTTTTAACTAATTCCTCCAAGTGTGCATTTTGTTCTTCAACTTTAGCTCTTTCTTCTTTTTTTTTTTTTTTAAAGATTTATTTATTTATTTAATTTCCCTCCCTCCCCTGGTTGTCTGTTCTTGGTGTCTATTTGCTGCGTCTTGTCTCTTTGTCCGCTTCTGTTGTCGTCAGCGGCACGGAAAGTGTGGGCAGCGCCATTCCTGGGCAGGCTGCTCTTTCTTTTCACGCTAGGCGGCCCTCCTCACGGGCGCACTCCTTGCGCGTGGGGCTCCCCCACGCGGGGGACACCCTTGCGTGGCACGGCACTCCTTGCGCGCATCAGCACTGTGCATGGCCAGCTCCACAAGGGTCAAGGATGTCCGGGGTTTGAACCGCGGACCTCCCATATGGTAGACGGACGCCCTAACCACTGGGCCAAAGTCCGTTTCCCTCTTTCTTCTTTTTTAGTGTATGAATTTATGGCTATAAATTTCCCTCTCAGTACTGCTTTTGCTGCATCCCAAAAGTTTCGGTATGTTATCATTTTCATTAGTTTCAAGGTAGTTATTAATTTCTTTTGAGATTTCCTCCTTGACCCACTGTTTTTCTAAGAGTGTGTTGTTTAACTTCCAAATCTTGGTGCCAGATCTGTGTCTCTGGTCCTTGCAAATTTCCAGCTTCATTCCACTGTGGTCAGAGAAATTATTTTGTATGATTTCTATCTTTCTGAATTCACTGAGACTTTCTTTGTGGCCTAGCATGTGGTCTATCTTAGAGAATGATCCATGTGCACTTGAGAAGAATGTATATCCTGCTGTATTTGGGTGTAATGTTCTGCATATGTCTATTAGATCCAGTTCCTCTAATACATTGTTCAAAGTCTTTGATTCGTTATTGATTCTCTTTTGAGATGTTCTGTCCAAAGTTGATAGTGGTGTATTAAAGTCCCCAAATATAATTGTAGAGGCATCTATTCCTTCACTTAGTTTTTCCAGTGTTTCCCTCACATATTTGGAGGGACCCTTGTGTTGAGCATAAATGTTTATGATTGTTCTTTCTTCTTGAAAGATTATCCCTTTCACTAATATGTAGTGTCCATCTTTGTCTCTCACAATTGTTTTGCATTTAAAGTCTATTTTGTCTGATATTAATATAGCTACTCCTGTCCTTTTTTTGGTTATTGTTTGCTTGTAAGATTGTTTTCCAGCCATTCACTTTCAACCTCCTTGAATCCCTGGGTCTAAGATGTGTTTCTTGCAGACAGCATATAGATGGGTCATATTTCCTTATCCAATCTTCCAGTCTGAGTCTCTTGACAGGTGAGTTTAATCCATTGACATTCATTGTTATTACTTTCAAGGAATTACTTATATTAACCATATTTTCTTTGGATTTGTGTTTTTTATATTCTGTTTTATTTACTTTTTCTGTTTTTGTCTTTTTAGTTGCTCTCACACTCTCTTCCAACTCTGTCTCCTTTAGTATTTCTCCCTTTAGTATTTCTTGAAGGGCAGGATTCTTGTTGGCATACTCTCTTTAGTTTCTGTTTATCTGTGAATATTTTGAACCCTCCATCATTTTTGAATGCTAACTTTGCTGGATAGAGTATTCTTGGCTGGAAATATTTTTCTTTTAGTACCTTGACTATGTCATACCACTGTCTTCTTGCCTCCATGGTTTCAGATGAGAAATTAGCACTTAATCTTATGGAGCCTCCTTTGTATGTGATGGTTCTCTTTTATCTTGCTGCTTTTAGTATTTTCTCTTTGTCTTGAGTATTGGATAACTTGACATGTATATGTCTTGGGGTAGGCCTGTTGGGATTTATGCTGTTTGGGGTGCGTTGTGCTTTCGGGACATATACATCCATCTCCCTCAATAGGTTTGGGAAGTTTTCAGCTATTATTTCCTCCAAAACCCCTCTGTCCCCTTTCCCTTCTCTTCTTCTGGGATGCCTATAATACGTATGTTTGCATGTTTTGCATTGTCATTCAGGTCCCTAAACCCCTGCTGGATTTTTCCTGTCTTTTTATTGACCAGTTCTACTACCTGTTTGATTTCAGATGTACTGTCTTCCACATCACTTCATCTCTCCTCTGCCTCTTCGAGTCTGCTGTTATTTGCTGAGAGTGTATATCTTGAATTGTACTGTTCATCACCATCATATCTGTTATATTTTTGTGTATGATTGCAATTTCTTCTGTGTTCTCTTCAGTTGTTTTCTTCATATTCTTAATCTCTTCCTTCACCTCATCAAATTGGTCCCCAATATATGTTTTGAGATCTTTAATTACTTGTAAAATGTTCTCCTCCTCTTCCTGGTTTTTAGTTTGTTCGTTGGATTGGGGCATGTTTTCCTGATTATTGGTTTGGTTTGTAGTTTTTTGTTGCTGTCTGGTCATCATTTTATCTTGACATGTTTAGTCAGTTCCTTAGCTTCTTTGTCTAGTTTGGAGTTTAATTAGTTGTTGTTTTTGTGTGCGTGTTAAGTCTTCTCTTTGTCACTTTGTTCTTCTTATTCCATTTCCTTGTTGTTGGCTAAGTTCACTTGAAGGAAAATATTAGGGCCAGAGAAAGCAAAAGGAGTAATAAAAGAAAATAAGGGAAGCAGACTTGGCCCAATGGATAGGGCATCTGCGTACCACATGGGAGGTCCATGGTTCAAACCCCGGGCCTTCTTGACCCATGTGGAGCTGGCCCATGCACAGTCCTGATGCACGCAAAGAGTGCCATGCCACGCAGAGGTGTCCCCCACATAGGGGAGCCCCATGCACAAGGAGTGCGCCCCATAAGGAGAGCTCCCCAACCCAAAAGAAAGTTCAGCCTGCCTAAGAATGGCACCACACACACAGAGAGCTGACACATAAGATGATGCAACAAAAAGAAGCACAGATTCCTGGTGCCGCTGATAAGGATAGAAGTGGTCACAGAAGAACGTACAGCAAATGGACACAGAGAACAGACAAATGGGGAGAGGAGGTAAGGGGAGAGAAATAAATTTAAAAAATAATAAGTCTTAAAAAAAAGAATAATTGTAGTATTAATAGTAAATATTAACAGAGGAATCATATGAGCTATAGGAGAATGGATATTAGACTCATGTAAGGTGTGTAGAGTTATAACAGTAAGAAAAGTAGAGTATGTAAAAATCTACTATGGGGAGGAATACAGTGTGAATTAAAAGGCCTGTGTGTTCAGGAGAGGGGGAAAGAGAAAAGAGAGGACAATAATATAAAGAGTGAATATAAGGCAGAAAACAGAACAAAGGTATTAGTAATAAAAAGTCAAAAAAAAAATAGTGGGCAAACAAAGAGAGGTGTAATGTAAGAAAAACAATCAATGATGGAGGATAGAAAGATGTAGAGGAAAGAGAACAGTGTTGGTGGCCAAAATCAATACACCCAGAAAAGAGAAAATGGAGGATGAGGAAATACAGCAAATGTGAAGCTCTCCCTGCAGCACCTAATGTAAGAAGAATAAGAAAGCAGACAAAGAAAGAAAGAGAAAAAAAAAGGGACAAAAGGGAGTGGGGAAGTAAGCAGGAAAAAGAAAAAGAGAAAGAAAGAAAAAAGGGCCTTGTGGGGATAAAGAGGAAAGAAAAACAAGGAAAACCAACCAAACACTAAAGAAAGTTTCAAGTAAGGATTCCTGTTTGTAGTTAAATAAAACTGCTTAGGGATCCGACATTCCCCCTTTGCTCCCTTCCTCACTTCCCTCTCTCCCAGGCAGCAGGAAAGCTGCCTGAGAGGTCCGGTAGGAGATTCAAGTGGGTCCTTGTTGAATCAGCTCTGCACAGAAAACAGTGACTCTTAATTTCCAGAGAGAGAGCACCCACACCTCACCAGGAACCCCAAGAATGCTATCGGAGGCTTGGAAAAACACCTCCTACAGTCCCTCTCCTTTACGTGTGCTATGAGAGGGCTTGTTGATTTTCTGACTCCACCTTCTCCCAGGCCAAGTTTCCTATCCCAGGGTATTTGGTGAATTGGGCTTTCTCAGCAGATTCGCCATTCCTCTCTTCCCAGACTCTCCCCAAGCCAGCCGGTATACTCCTCCAGGCACAAGAAAAGAAAAAAAGAAAAGAAAAAGGTGGGGGGGGGGGGGGAACACCAGAAAATCGAACCCACACTAGCCAGGTCCCCCCTACTGCACCCCCCACTGAATCCCTCCCACTCAAAACCGGAGGGGTAGGGCAATCCCGGACCTCCAGGAGCGCTGGACTTGGGAAAGGGAAGTCTGGGACTCTGCAGACCCAGGGCACGTAGGTCTGTGGAACATGGGCTATGGGTCTCAGGGGGCGCTGACCTGAGGACCATGCATCCAGGGACCACGGAGCCCAGGAATGCCACCACACAAATGACAGTTCTCAGGAAACACCGCAGCCGCCAGCCCTAGGGGGAAGGGTCCCTCCAGACCACAGCTTCCAACCTCTGCACTTGTAAGCCGTAATTCTACCTTTAGCAAGCACCACCTCCGCGACTCTCTCTCCAAATCGATGCCCACACACCCTATGCCCTGCAAGCCCCCAAGACAGCCAGCTCCGGCAAGATTCCAACCCACTCGGCCGCCTCTTCACAGGAGAGACTGTAAGGTGCACTCACTCGGACGCCATCCTGCCCTGCCTCTGACAGGTTCTTATCTGAAGTAGTGGCACCAAGAATAATTATCTTCAAACCCTGTGTAGTGATCATGGTCAATTCTTCAAAGAGAGCTAGATGGATAATCTGGGACCAGATAACTTTCTACTCCCATCTAACACAAGTTCATTGAATTTCTCTATATGCCAGAATAATTCTCTGAAACTACTTCAATATCCTCAACAAAATTAAATTAGAATGAAAATTCTGCTAAAATTTCTATCTCAACTGAAATAGCCTCTGGAATATCCATTTGGTACTGTCATTTTACTGCACACATATTGTAAGGTATCTATTTAATTACACTGATACTTATAAAACCATGACATCTAGGCGTCTTGTCTCCTAAATCTCAAGCACACTAATCAGCAGGAAAAAAATGGGTCAGTGCCACCTATACCATTCCTTCCCCTGAGAAACAGCTAAGGCACACTCACCATTTGAATCCTGGAAGTGGCGAGCAACGCCCCACATGTCAAAAGAACTAGTTGTATATAGCATCATCATTATGGGGCTTTGACCCTAAGAAAAAGGAAATGTCAGTTTGGAAGAGCTTGGTGTAATTCTGAAGCTCCAATTCCTTAGAAGGAAATTGTAAAATTCAGGTCTCACAACCTCCTTTGCAACTCTGATCACCCTGCACCCCCTCACAAACTCATACTCTTCCACATTTCCTGGTCAAGTTGGTCCTCTGCTGGTTTCACTGGCCTTCTGGCCCAGGATAAGCATTCACTAACTGCCATTTCAACATTTCTCTTTCTAGAACTATAAAGGAGCTCTTCATTCCTACGGAGTAGAAGTCCAATAAAGAACTCACACAAAGGAAGCACTAAAAATATTTTACAAATGAGTACCAAAAGGTTGACTCCATAAATGAGAATTTGGGAAACCCAGTTTTCCCATCTACCTCTGAGCTCCCACCCTTCCCTGTCCATTACTGTGCCCTCTGGTTCCTGTTTTTGCAATTCATTGGAATTTTCTAGATTCTCTGCAGGCTTGACTATATAGTTAGCCCTTTCAATTTTGCTCTTTATAGCACTGTAAAATTCATCAGCCCTTTGAGTTTCTTCCCTCAAACCTGTCACAATCTCCAGCTCTGGTAACTTCCTGCCAGCATCAGCAACACCTACACTAATGCTGAAACTGCTAGATGCTCAAAGCCATGAAACCTGCCAATGAATTCATCCTCATCTTTATCTATATTTCCTTATCTATATTTCTACCTGGCAATCTTGTGTTATGTATTTACATGTCTTTGTCTTTCTCATTGGACCATAAGTAGTTAAAGGTGAATGGGGCTGTGAGTAAAGGGTTAACAACAAAGTTTCTTTTGGTGAAAATTGCCTAGTATGCTGTCCCCTGTCCTTTATGGCCAGGTATGGACCAGGATGGTCCATGGTGGACATGTGAGTTTGATTTACTTGAACTAAAACCTCCTAGAGTAGACACTGCAAGAGAACCACAGATTCATGTTATAACTGAACTGAAAAGTGTGGAGGATTTCCTCTATAAAAGAATGAAAAGGTCCTGGCATGAACAAGAGTCACAGAGCCTTCTGTTCTGGAATATCCTTACCTGAATTGAAGAGAGCTTTGTGTACGTTTCTTTACGTATATTCTTCAAATGGAGAGTAGCAAGCACTGTGGAGGGAAAGGAGATACTCTGCATGATGTACCGTGTGACCACGCCAGGAGGGAGGAGACTGACTCCTAGATGGAGGTAAGTGCCAGGCCAGAACACCTGCATAACACCTAATGGACACTTCCTATTGAACGCTTTATGGCTTGTGACTAATAAAAAAGAAAGGATTCTGTATTTGTATCCAGTCATGAAATCACAAAAGGCTTTTGAATACAGCTTTTCATTCAGGACTTAAAATGAATGAGCCAGAGAAGAAGGACAGTTCAAGAAACCACATTATGCCAATGAATACACTGAGGTTGAGAGGTGACAATGAGCCTAAGTTCCAAAACTTGGTGTGATGGTTTAATTAAAGGTGATCCATACCTGTGAGTGTGAACCTGTTGTAGGTGGGGTCTTTTGATTGGGCCACTTCATTTGGGGGATCTTTTGATTGGAGTTTTTCAGTGGGGTGTGAGTCAGGGTGGGTCTTAATCCTCTTACTGGGGTCCTTTGTAGACAGGGTGAATATGAAAAGACACAGAGAGAAAAACCCAGAGGCTGAGAAAGAAGGTCTTAGAAGTCAGATGCTGAAATCAGGGGAAAACATCAACACAGAGAAAAAGCCACAGAAGCAGAGAGAGAAAGTCACAAGAGCAAGGAGCTGAAATCAGTGGAAGCCAGGAAAGAAGATGCCAGAAGCTGAAGCAACAAAACCCAGAAGAGAAGGGAGAGACCAATGGATGTCTCCATATGCCAGTCTTCAGGGAGAAAGTATCACCAGATAATGCCTAGATTTGGATACTTTCACAGCTTCAGGACTATAAGCGTATATGTTAATAAATCCCCATTGTAAAAGCCAACCTACTTCTAGTATATTGCCTTGGGAACCTTTAGCAAACTAACATATTTGGCTACAGGTCTCCTGATTTAAAATCCAGGAAAATATTCTGTCTATCCAACCTCAAGATAAGGAACAGTTACCAAAAAGCCTGGGATAAAGAAGACTACTGTTAAAACAACTGACAAATTCCAAAAAGGATTTTCTCCAGCTCCACCTGTGTATTCATGCCCTTTGTTCATTTAACAGCATTTAAATACATGTTTCTACCTTTTAATTCTATTCCACTTCTCTCTCCTACTTTTATTCCTGAGATTATGCCCTCATGTCAGATAATGACTTCTTTGATCTGGGTCTGTAAGAGCACCATTTCTCTGAAACAACATCCTCTTCCTGTTACTCAGCAATGGTCATTTGGCAGTGATGGAGATGGACTTTTACTCTGGTAAAACTCAGGACCTTGCTCTGGGCCAAGGCAGACTGAAGAGGATGGGTGAGAAGGATGCAATGAGGAGTGAAAAAGATGCATGGAGCAGAATTTGTGAGGGGGATGGGTGAGGAGGATGCAATAAATAGGGTGGATGAAGAGAGTTGGTGAGGAAGATATTTCAGGAAGAAATAGGATGGGTCAATAAGATAGGTGAGGAGGATGAGTGAGAATGAGTGAGGAAGATGCAATGAGTAGGGTGAGTGGGGGAATGGGTGAGGAAGGTGGGTGAGGAAGATGGGTGAGAAGAATGTCATGAGAAGGATGGGTGAAGAGGATGCAGGGAGGATGCAGGGAAAAGGATGCAGGGAAGAGAATGGGCAAGGAGTATGTGAGTGAGGAGGATTGGTGAGGAGGATGTAGTAAAGATGCCTGAGGAGGCTGGGTAAGGTGTGTGGGTGAGGAGGATCAGTGAAGCGATCCAATAAGGAGCATAGCTGAGGAGAGTGGGGGAGGAGGCTGGATGAGGAGGATGCAAGAAGGAGGAGAGTGAGGAGGATACATGGAGGTGAGTGGGTGAGGAAGGTAGGTGAGGGGGATGCAGTGCAGAGAATACTTGAGGAGTGTGGGTAAGCAGAGTAAGTAAAGAGGTTGGATGATGAAGATGGTTCAGGAGGATATGTGAGGAGGATGGGAATGGAGGATGGGTGTGGAGGATGAAGTAAGGAAAATGGGTATGGACAAGGGGTGAGGATATAGTTGAGGAGGATGCCATGAGGAGATTGTGTGAAGAAATGGGAGAGGAGGGTGACCATGGAGGAAGGGTGTAGAGGATGAGTGAGAAAAATGGAAAAAGGAGATTAGGTAAAATGATGGGTGAGAAATATGCAGAAAAGAGGATGACTGAGGAGGTTGGGTAAGGAGAATGGATGACGAAAATTGGATAGGGAGGATGGGTAGGAGGATGGGTGAGAAGGATGCAGAGAGAAGGATGATGAAGAGGATGCATGAAGGAGGATCAGTGAAGGATTTGGGGTGATGAGGATGGATTGAGAAGGATAGGTGAAGAGAATGGGTGAGGAGGTTTTCAAGGAGGATAGGTGAGGAGGATGGCATGGAGAATAGTGGGTGAGTGACCTGCACTGTTGATGCTCCAGGATAACGAGCCATGTGGACATCAGAGATGAGAGGTTGGCTCATTGCCTCTTGGCTTCCCATTGCTTTCATCCAATGACTATAAGGTAGTTGAATGGGAAATGGGAGAGATGAGGCATCAGAAGGACTCATGGTCCTTTTCAGATCTGACAAATGGGATAAATGGTGAAAACCCAAACACTTACCATTTTTTGAGTGACCATTTATCACATCTTTTCCATTATCTGCAGTCATGAGAAGTACTTTGATCCCTCTTCTCATCAGGGCCTGTGGAAAAACAAAATAGGATAAAGTGTACTGTCCTTGGTCCCTTCCTACTGCTTCCCTCTGGGAAAAAAAAAATGAAGCTAAAAAAAATAAAATACTAAAATGGAGATGATGTCCCAAGATGGTGATTGAGATACTCTAGTGCCTAGAATTTTTGAACAAGCACACACTGATCCATCTTCCTTAAAGCTCTAGAAAACAAATGTTGCAGTAATTAGGTAAGCAACAAATCAAGAAAAAGGCAACTTAAAAATAAAAATTGTAGGAAGAAATAATTTCACCTTGCTGGTCCTTCCCCCAACCCTCCCTTCCCCCCGCTGGAGCTAGCCTGAACTCTCAATGCAGGTCCCTGGTCCCATTCCAGAAAAAGCAGAGTAACCCTTACGTGCATCTCGTGTGCCTATATATCTGTACCAAGCTTTCTGGTGGGAGCCTGAAGGATTGAACTGGACATTCTTCTCTGGCTCACTATCCCAGAATTGGCTCACAGGACAGAAAAATAAGTTGTAAGAAATGAATAAATCACAGTGGCCTGGGGTGGGGGCGGATTATGACATTTAAAACACACAATAGATCACCCAGGACCATGAGGAAAGACTGTTTCACAGGGAGAGAGGAGGCATTCACATCATGTAAACAGGGAAATTCTTAAGTCCACAAGTACATACCCAAGACAAGACACATTCTCAGAAAAGACAAGAAAGGACTCTATGCTTTCAATTCAGGGGTCCTTCAGGTTCATTACTGGAATAGTTAAACTCTGAGAGAAAGTACCAAACAACAAAGAGGCACTTTTCAAAGACTGGGAATGGTGTTTGTTTGGTTTTTATTGTTTTGTTTTGTTAGGTCCTGACATTCAAGGAAATGTCGGCTATAACATTAGCTGGAAACAAACATACAGAAAAAACACACCAAGTAGTAAATTCCAGAGTTAATACATTAAAATATCAAAATACCTAGTGTGCAAAAAAAGATTACAAGACACACAAAGAAACAGGAAACAAGGGTCCATCCAAAGGAGCATTATAAATAACCAAAAACCACCAAGGGAGAAGTCTAGATGTTGGACATACCCCCCAAAGACTTTTTAAAAATAGTCATAAATATGCTGAAATAGCTAGAGGAAAACAAAGAAAAACAACTAAGGGATATTAAGAATATGATAAGTGAACAAAATAATAATTTTAATAAGGAGATTGAAATCACAGAAAGGAACCAGATGGAAATACTAGAGCTGAAGACCACAACAATTGATATTAAAAATTCCCTAGGAGATTCAATAGCAAATTCAAGCTTACTTAAGAAATAATCACTGAACTTGAAGATAAGAGAATTGAAAATATTCAGTCTGAGAAAGAGACAGGAAAAAGAATGAGTAAAAGTGAACATATCTTAAGAGACCTATGGGACACCATCAAGTATACCCTTGTATGCATTGCCAGAGTTCCAGAGAAGATAGAGAGAAGGAGAATAAAGGATATTTGAAGAAATAATGGTTGCAAACATCTCGACCTTTGTGAAATCATGAATATACATATCAAAGAATCACAATGAACTCCAAACAGGATACATTTGAAGAGAACGATGCTCAATCACATAGTGGTCAAACCACTGAATGCCAAGGACAAGGAGAAAGTTCTGAAAGTTGCAAGAGAATAGCAATATGTTACGCAGAAGGGAACCCCAATAAGATTCTTGATTTCTCACCAAAAACCATGGAGGCAAGAAGGTAGAGGGATGGAATATTTAAAGGGCTGAAAGAAAACATTTGCCAACCAGGAATTTTATATCTGGCTAGACAGTCTTCAAAAATGAGAAAGAGGTATTAAAACATTCCAAGATACACAAAAGCTGAGGAAATTCATCACTATTATACCTGCTCTACATGTCATGTTAAAACCTGCCCCACATGCCATGTAAAAATAGTTCTTCAGATTGAAAGAAAGGACACTAGATAACAGAGTGACTATGTGTAAAGAAATAAGATCTCCACTAAAGGTAAACACATGGGCAATTTTAAATACCAATACTATTATTCTATTTTTGGTTTGTAAGTCCACTCATTACTTACTACAGGATTTTAAAAGAAAATGCATAAAACGTAATAATAAATCTATAGTTTTGGAAAAACAATGTGTAAAGATGTAAATTGTAACTAAAACAATATAAAGGTGACAAAGTTGTAGAGCAACATACTTTGTCTATGCTACTGAAGGTACATTGGTTTCAAATCATAAATGACTGTTAGGGATTTAGGATGTTAAATTTAAGCCCCATTGTAACCATAAAGAAAATATTGGAAAAATATGTGCAGAAAGATATGAAAGAGATTCCAAAGGGATAACTATAAAAATCAAGTAAATATAAAAATAAACACTAGTGGAAGAATAGAGGAACCAAAAAGGTGTAAGACCTACAAAAACTAAAGTGCAAAATGGCAAAAGTAGGTCCCGCATTATAAGTAGTTACTTTCAATGTAAATGAACTAAATTCTCCAGTTAAAAGGCAGAGGTAGGCAGAATGGAGTTTTTAAAAAATCATTATCCAACTACATGTTGGATACACCTTAAATTCAGAGAGACAAATAGATTGAGAATGAAAGGATGGGGAAAAAATATTCCACACAAATAGTAACCAAAAGAGAGATGGGGTGGCTATACTAATATTAGACAAAATAGACTTTAAGTCAAAACTATCAAAAGTGACAAAGAAAGGCATTGCATATTGACACAATGTTAAGTTCATAAAGAAGATACAACAATTATAACCATATATGAACTCAACAGCAGAGCCCCAAAATATATATGAAGCAACATTAACAAATTTGAGGGGGGAAAACAGATGGTTCTACATTAATAGTAGGAGACTTCAATATGCCACTTTCAATATTAGATAGAAAAATCTAGACATAATATCAGTAAAGAAATAGAGAACTTGAACAATACCATAATCTAACTAGACCTAAGAAATATTTATAGGATGCTTCACCAACAGCAGAATACATATGCTTTTTGATTGCACAGGTATCATTGTGTATGGTAGGCCGCATGTTAGGTCACAAAACAAGTCTCAATAAATTTGTAAGATTAAAATAATACAATGTATCCTCTCTAGCCACAACGGAATAAGGCTAGATATCAAAAACTGAGTGAGAGCTGGAAAATTCACAAATATGTAGAAATTACAAAACACTCTCTTAAACAACCAATGAGTCAAAGAAGAAACCAAAAGGAAAATAAGGAAATATCTTGAGATGGATAAAAAATTAAAATAACATAAAAATGTATGGGGGGAAGCAGATGTGGCTCAAGTGATTAGGCCTCCACCTACCATATTGGAGGACCTGGGTTCAATCCCTGGGGCCTTCTGGTGAAAAAGAAGAAAAGAGAGAATGCCTACATGGCAAGCCAGTGCTTGAGTGGTGACCAAGTGCCCACTCAGTGAACCAAGTGCCCATGCAGTGAGCCAAGTGCTCACATGGAGAGCCAAATACCATGGTGCCCATGTGGCAAGCCAAGTGCCCACATGAGTACCTGCATGGTGAGCCAGTGCCTGTGTGGCGAGCCAGTGCCTGCGTGGCGAGCCAGTGCCTGCGTGGCGAGCCAGTGACTGCGTGGCGAGCCAGTGCCTGCGTGGCGAGCCAGTGCCTGTGTGGCGAGCCAGTGCCTGCGTGGCGAGCCAGTGCCTGCTTGAGTGCCCATATGGTGAGCCGAGTGCCCATGTGAGTGCCTGCATGGTGAGCCAGTGCCTGCGTGGCGAGCCAGTGCCTGCGTGGCGAGCCAGTGCCTGCGTGGCGAGCCAGTGCCTGCGTGGTGAGCTGAGTGCCTGCTTGAGTGCCCATATGGTGAGCCGAGTGCCCATGTGAGTGCCTGCATGGTGAGCCAGTGCCTGCATGGCAAACCAGTGCCCACATGGTGAGCCAAGGGCCTGCGCAGCAAGCCAAGTGCCCACGCAATGAGCCAATGTCCATGCAAGTGAACCATTCAGCAAGATGATGATGCAACAAAAGAGAGATGAAGGGGAGAGTCAAGGTGAAACACAGCAGAGACCAGGAACTGAGGTGGCACAATTGACAGAGAACTTCTCTCCACATCAGAGGTACCCAGGATCAAATCCCAGTGGATCCTAGAGAAGAAAGTTAAGAAGAGAAGACAAAAAGAGAAAGAGATATAGAAGAACACATGGCAAATGGACACAGACAGCAAAAACAGCAGGGTGGAGGAGTGGGAGGGGAAGGAAAAAAACATATGAGATGCAGGGAAGGCAGTGTTCAGTGGGAAATTTATAGCCATAAATGTGTACCTTTTAAAAAAGATCTCATCAGTAATCTAATCTTGCATCTAGAAGTACTAGAAAAAGAAAGCTAAACTAAATCCAAAGTGAGCTGAAGGGAGGAAATAATAAAGATTAGAGCAGAGATAAATGAAACAGAGAAAAGAAAAAACAAGAGCTAGAAGCAACAAAACCAAACGTTGGTTCCTTGAGAAGATCAATAAATTGCAACTCTTTAGGTAGACTGACAAAGGTTCAAATTAACTTTAAAATACTGAAATCATATGGTGTATCATATAGTGTATATTCTCTGACCACAACAGAATAAAACTAGGATTCATTACTAGAGGGAGAATTGGAACATTCACAAATATGATTTTTTTATTATACTACGCACTCTATTTTTTTTCTTTTTCTTTTTATGAGGTACCAGGGACTGAACCTGGGGCCTCACACTTGCAAAGCTGGCACTCAACCACTGAGCTACATCTGCCCCACTATGCTACACACTCTTAAAAATCTAATGGGTCAAGAAGAAATCACAAAGGAAATTAGGAAATACCATGAGGCCTATGAAATTGAAAATGAAAACTTATGGGATGCAGCAAAGGCAGTTCTAAGTCCACAATTGATCATTTTAAATGCATACTTTAAAAAAGAAGGAAAGAAGAACAAACTAAACTCTAAACAAACAGAAGGAAGGAAATAACAAATATCAGAGTGGAGATAAATGAAATACAGAATTAAAAAAACAGAGAAAATCAACAAAATTAACAGTTGGTTCATTGAAAAGATGGATAAAATAGACAAATCTTTAGCTAGAATGATAAGGAAAAAAAGTGAAAGGACACAAAGTCAGAAATGAAAAGGGACACATTATTACTGACCCCACAGAAATAATAAGGACTATAAGAGGATACTATGAAAAATTGTAGGCCGAAAGATTAGATAAACTAGATTAAATGGAAAAAATACCTAGAAACACAAAAACTACTTTCACTGAATCAAGAAGAAATGGAGCTCAACAGATCAATAATACATAAAGATTGAATCCCTAGTCAAAAACCATTCAAAAAAAGAAAAGCTCAGGACCAGATGGTTTCACAGGTGAATTGTAACAAAATTCTGAGAATCTTGCTCAAAATTCTTTTAAAAATTGAAGAAGAAAGAACATATCTATATTTATTCCATGAGGCCAGCATCCATCTAATACCAAAGAAAGATAAAGATACCACAAGAAAAGAAAACACTGGACCAATGATATGAACAATATCCCTTATGAATAAAGATACAAATATCCTCAATACTGGCAAATGGAAACCAACAGTACATTAAAACAACTATACACCCTGATCAAGTGGGATTTATTCCAGGTATGCAAGGATGGATCAACATTTTAAAAAATCAGTTATGGTAATTTGCCACACTAATAGAATGAAGGAAAGAAAAAAACACATGATCATCTCAATTGATGCAGAAAAGGTATTTGACACTATCCAGCATCCTTTTTTTCTTGATACAAACATTCAGAAAACTAGAAATAGAAGGGAATTACATCAACATGATAAATGCTTATATATGAAAAGCCCACAGTCAGCATCATACTCAATTGTGAAAGTCTGCAAACTTTGCCTTTGTAAGATCAGGAACAAGACAAGAATGCCCACTGTCACCACTATTATTCAACATTGTACTGTAAGTTCTAGCCAGAGAAATAAGGCAAGAAAAAGAAAAGGATCCAAACTGGAAAGGGAGAAATAAAGCACTCCCTATTTGCAGATGACTCAATTCTTTATATAGAATATTTTGAAAGATCCACAACAAAGCTACTAGACTTAAGAAACAAATTCAGCAAAATGGCAGGTACAATATCAACAAATTACATTTACAGTAGCAATTAAAAGAATTAAATATTCTGGAATAAATTTAAGCAAGGATATGAAAGAATTGTACATGGAAACCTACAAAACAATGCTAAAAGAATTCTTAAAAAGAAGACTTAAATGAGTATAAGGATACTCCATGCTCATGTATTGGAAGACTAAATATTGTTAAGATGTCAATTCTACCCAAGGCAATTCATAGATTCAATGCAATCTCAATCAAAATTCTAATAACCTTCTTTGCAGATATGGAAATGCCAATCATCAAATTTATATGGAAGGATAAGGAGCCTTGAATAACCAAAACCATCTTGAAAAAGGATGAATGAAGCTGGAGATCATAGTTTTCAATTTTAAGATATATTACAAAGCTACAGTAATCCAAACATCATGGTATTGGCACAAAGATCAACATTAGACCAGTGGAATCAAACTGTGAGTTCAGTTCAGAAATAACCCTCACATCTATGGCCAATTGACTTTTGACAAGGGTGGTAAATTTACTCAATGGAGAAAGAATAGTCTTTTCAACAAATGGTGCTAGGAATACTGAATATCCACATGCAAAAAATGAAGGTTGACCTTTACCAGATACAAAAATTAACTCAAAATGGATAAAAAATATAAATATAACAACCAGGTATACAAAACTCCTAGAAGAAAATGTAGGGAATCATCTTCAGGACCTTGTGTTAAACAATGATTTCTTGACTTTACACCAGAAGCACAAGCAACAAAAGAAAAAATATATAATTTCATCAAAATTTAAAAACTTTTTGCATCAGACTTCATTATGAAAGTGAAAAAGACAACCGACATAATGGGAGAAAATATTTGGAAGCCACAATCTGATAAGGGTTTACTTTCCAGAATATGTAAAGAAACCCTACAACTTTAACACAAAAAAAGAAAAACAACCCAATTTTAAAACAAGCTGAACACTTGAGCAAATAGTTTACCAAAGAAGATACATGAATAGACAATACTCACATGAAAAGACCCTCAACATCATTAGGCATTAGGGAAAAGCAACTCAAACCACAATGATAGTGCACAAATACAGCATTTTGAGGGTCCCAGTAGAAGAGGGAAAGGGGCAGAAGGAATAGTTAAAGAAATAGTGACAGAGAACTTTCCAAACTTATCAAGCTATGTGAATATGCACATCAAAGAAGCTCAGAGAACACCACAGAGGATAAATATGAAGAAAAAATGCACTACATCATATACTGATTACACTATCAAATCCAAAGCACAAGGAGGGAGCACTAAAAGCTGCAAGAGAAAACCAATGTGTTACATACAAGGGAGTCCCAATTAGACTGAGCAATAATTTCTCATCAGAAACTAGGGAGGCAAGAAGTCAGTATATTGAAATACCTAAAGCGCTGATGGAAAACAACTGCCAGACAAGAGTTTTATATCCTGTGAGACTCTCTTTCAAAAACGAGGTAGAGATTAAGACATTCTCTGGTAAATAAAAGCTGAGTGAGTTCATCACCTCAAGACCTGCCCCACAAGAAGTTCTTCAGACTGAAATGAAAGAACACTAGACAGTGGTTCAAAGCAGCATAAAAAAAATAAAGACCTGTGGATAATTATAAATGCCAGTATTATTAAGTTGTTTGCTATGTAACTCTACTTCTTCCTACAGTTGCTAAAATGTAAATGCAAAAAAGATAATAATAAATCTAGGTTTTTGGATATACAATGTCCAAAGATATAAGTGGTAACAAGTACAAAGAATGGAAGGAGACAGAGGAGTAGAGGAATCAAAATTTATGGGAAGCAGTGGAGGCAGTGCTGAGATGGAAATTTATAATTTTAAATGCTTATATTAAAAAGGAAGAAAGACTTCAAATCAGAGACCTAAACACAAAACTGGAAGAACTAGAAAAAGAAGAGTAAACTAAACCCAATTCCAGAAGAAGGAAAGAAATAACAAAGATTAGATTGGAGATAAATAAAGTAGAAAACAAAAAACAAAAGAGAGAAGTAAAAGATCTCAACAAACCAATTACTAGTAAAGAGATTGAATCAGTAATGAAAAACTGACAACAAAGGAAAGCCAGGACCAGGTGGCTTCACAGGGGAATTCTACCAAACATTAGAAGACTTAACTCCAATTTGGCTCAAACTATTCCAAAAATTTGAAAAGGAAGGAACACTCCCTAATTCATACAAAGCCAACATAACCTTCATGCCAAAGCCAGCTAAAGATACCCCAAGAAAAGAAAACTCTAAACCAATATCTTTTATGAACATAGATGCAAAAATTCTCAACAAAATACTAGCAAACCAAATCCAAGAGTATATTAAAGGAAATCTAAGCCATGACCAAATTGGATTTATCCCTTGTGTGCAAGCTTGATTCAAAATAAGAAAATCAATTAATACAATACACCACATTAATACAATAAAGAAAAAAAAACCCATGATCATCTTGATTGATGCAGAAAAGGCATTTGACTAAATGGAGCACGCCTTCTTGATTTAAAAAAAAAAAAAAAACAAGGAAACATTGACCACTAGAAATAGAATGAAAGTCCCTAAACATGACAAAAGTCATACATAAAGAGCCCACAGCTAACATCCTACCTACTGGTGAAGACTGAAAGTTTTCCTCTAAGATCAAGAACAAGACAAGCACACCCACAGTCACCACTGTTTTTCAACATTGTACTGCAAGTTCTTGCCAGAGTAATTAAGCAAGAAAAAGAAATAAGGTATCCAAATTGAGAAGAAAGAAGTAAAACTTACCTATTTCCAAATGACATTATCCTATATTAAGGAAGAAAAAATCCATAACAAAGCTCCTAGAGCTAATAAATGAATTCAGCATAGTGGTGGGGTACAAAATCAATACCCCAAACCAGTAATGTTCATATACACAAACAATGAACAATAATAAGAAGAAATCAAGAAGAAAAATATTCTATTCACAATAGCAACTAAAAGAATCAAATATATAGGAATAAATCTAACCAAGGATGTAAAGGACTTGTGCAGCAGAAAACTACAAAACATTGGTAAAAGAAATCAAAGAAGACCTAAAAAGATGGAAGTACATTCCATGTTCATGGATTGGAAGACTATCATTAAGATGCCAATCCTACATAAGGCACGTTATATATTCAACACAATTCCAATAAAAATTCCAGCAACCTTTTTTGCAGAAGTGGAAAAGCCAATCATCAAATTTACATTGAAAGGTAAGGGGCCCTGAATAGCTAAAGCCAACTTGAAAAAGAATAATGAATTTTGGAGGACTCACATTTCCCAATCTTAAAATACATTACAAAGCCACAGTAATCAAAACAGCATAGAACTGGCACAATGACAGACATCTAGACCAATGGAATCAAGTAAATTGCTAAGAAATTATTTATGACCAATTGATTTTTGATAAGAGAACAAAGACCACTCAATTGGAAAAGAATAGTCTTTTCAACAAAATGTTCTGGGAAAATTGGGTCTCTATTTACAGACAAAAATGGAGGAGGATCCTCTCCCTCACACTAAATAATACGAAATTCAACTAAAAACTGATTTTAAAAATGGAGGCGGAGCCAAGATGGCATCAGAGTAAGGAGCTCCTGGAGTCATCTCCAAAAACAGGGCAGTTGGTGGTCACCCAGAGCTACCTAAAGCACCTTTTGGAAGACCCAGGAGACCAGATGAGTATCCTGCAACATCCTCGACAGTGTGGAAGGAGGAGACTGTCTGCACGGAGGAATTGTGAGTAGAGCCCTCCACACTGCAGAGGTCAGTGCCCGTGGCGTGCAAGCCACATCTGGAGCAGTTCCGAGGTTGGAGTTGACGTTCCATTTCCCCCAATAAAAGTGGGAGGAAAAAAGTGGTGTGGCACCAACTTCAGCTACTGATTAGTGTATTTGGAAGGCTGAAGTGGAATCCTAGGGACAACTAAACTTTGAGCCTGTCCAGGTCAAAGGGAAGCCGTGGCCACCATTTTGATTCCACCCCAGGCAAGAGGGGAAGCAGCACGGACTGAAAATCATAGTGCTTGTAAGGACCAACTTCTTTCCACCCAGGTTGGATTGCAGGTCTAGCCTAAACCCTAGTCCCACCTCTGGTAGGGAGGAAGCTGGGGGGATTGCACCACCTCTCTGGGAAGCTGCAGGCCATGCTGCAGAGGCCGGCACCCATCCTACTTTAGGGACACAAGCCACCTCAGGAGCTAGTCCATGGCTGGAGTTAAAAGCTCCATTTCCCATAAATGGTGGAGGAAGAGACAGATGTCCACTGACTTCAGCTATTGATTAGTGGACTCTGTTGGCTAAAGTATAATCCTAGAGCCAGCTAGAGTCTGAGCCTGTCCAAGTGAGAAAGAGTCCAGTAGCCGCCATCTTGACTCCACCCCTGGCATGAGGGGAAGCCTGGCTGACTGAAATCCAGTGAAGTTAGGGATGGGCTTCTTTCCACCAAGATCAGACTGCAACCCTAGCCTAGGATCCGGCCCCACCTCCAGCAGAGATGTAGCTGGCGGGACCTGCACCAGGCTTTCCAGGCAACTGCACGTGCTCTCCACTGGCACAGGCTGAATAGTTGGACAGCTGGGGCTGCATCCCTGCACCCCAAGAGAATAGGAGAGGAGCTGGCTATCCTCAGCCTTCCTGGGCAATGGCAAGGGTTTTCAACCCACACAGATTCCTTGAGTGCCTTTGAGCCCATCTCTTCCTGTCCCCCCATAGGATAGGAGGGGGCTAGTGTTGCCTCAAACTCCCAGGGCAACAGTTTGGGGCTGCACAAGTCTGACTTTTGGACACCTGTGGCTCCACCTCCATCCCAAATAGGACAAGAGACAGACTGTGTTTGCCCAGCCTCTTTGGGTAACTGCAGGTGCATTTGGCCCACACAGCCTGGTCTGGTGGGTACTTATGGATGCACTCTCACCCCCCGATAGGAAAGAAGGAGACTGGTCTTTCCACAGCTTTTTTGGGCAACAGCAGACCTTCAGCCTGCATGGACTGGACTATTGGATGCCAATGAATCCACCCCCACCCCCAATAAGATAGGAGGGTTTTGGTGTCTCCACAGCCTCTCTGGATAGTGGTGGGCACTTTCAGCCAACAGGGACTGAACTGTCAGATGCCTGTGGATCCAACCCCATACCTTAAGAAGACATAAGGGAGCTGGTGTTTCCTCAACCTCTCCAGGCAATGGCAGGTATTCTTGGCCTAAAGGGACTGAACTGTTGAGTGAACATAGAACCATCCCCACCACCCAATAGGATAGGAGGAAGCTGATGCTTCCTCAGGCTCTCTGGGCAGTGGTGGGTACTTTCAGCTTACAGGACTGAACTGTTGAGCATTGTGGTTCTGTTCTCACCCCCCTAAAGGGCAGAAGGGCCAGTACTCCCTACTAGGAGTGGGTCTAGTGATACATCAGTTTACCTCAGCAACTGTGGTCATTTTTGGACCCACACAGCATAGATTGCTGACCAAAATGATAGCTCCATCCCTGCCTAAGGTAGGGGAGGAAGGGGTGTGAAGCTTCATCAGTATCTCCGGGTGACTACAGATAGTCTTGTGCCAAACTGGGATCATTATACATGGCTACATCTATGTCCCTAACCCTGACAGAGGAGAAAGGTGGGAGAAACTTCGTCAATTCCTGGGGCAATGGGGACATCTTCAGCCTCCATAGCTTACAGCACCAACTACATCCCTGGCTCCTACTACACAACTAGCAAGGGAGAAAAGATAAGAAATCCCTAAACTAAAAGGAGAAACTGCACCCAGAAGAAATATATCAAGCCAAATGTGGAAACACCAACAAAAATTACAATCCATAACAAGAAACAGGAAGAGATGGCCCAATTAAAGGAACAAGATAAGCCTGCAGATGACATAAAGGAACTGAGACAACTAATCTTAAATGTTCAAACAAATCTCCTTAATAAATTCAGTGAGATGGCTAAAGAGATTAAGGATATTAAGAAGACTTTGGATAAGCACAAAGAAGAATTTGAAAGCATACATAGAAAAATAGCAGACCTTATGGGAAAGAAAGGTGCAATAAATGAAATTAAAAATACACTGGAGGCATATAACAGCAGATTTGAGGAAGCAGAAGAAAGGATTGGTGAGCTTGAAGACATAGCCTCTGAAAGTGAACAAACAAAAGAACAGATGAAGAAAAGAATGGGAAAAAATTGAACAGGGAACTAAATGACAGCAAGAGACATTCAAACATACATGTCATAGGTGTCCCAGAAGGAGAAAAGAAGGGAAAAGGAGCAGAAAGAATATGTGAAGAAATAATGGTAGAAAAATTCCCAACCCTATTGAAAGACATAGATATCCATGTTCGAGAAGCACAACATACTCCCATCTGAATAAATGCAAATACACAAACTCCAAGACACATACTAATCAGAATGTCAAATTCCAGAGACAAAGAATTCTGAGACCAGCAAGAGAAAAGCAACTCATGACACATAAGGTATACCTAATAAGATTAAATGCCAATTTCTCATCAGAAACCATGGAGGCAAGAAGGCAGTGGTATGATATATTTAAGATATTGCAGAAGAAAAACTGCCAGCCAAGGATTTTATACCCAGTAAGATTATCTTTTAAAAATGAGGGTGAGATTAGGATATTTACAGATGAACAAAAACTGAAAGAGTTTATAACAAAAAGACCAGATTTGCAAGAAATACTACAGGGAGTGTTACAGCCTGAAAAGGAAACACAAGAGAGAGAGGCCAGGAAAAGAGTCTAGAAATGACAACTGTATCAGTAACAGTAACTAAAATTGTCAAATATAAAATCACAGACAAAATGCAAAGATCAAAATGGATGAAATAAGAACTGCCTTTACAATAATAATATTGAATGTTAATGGATTAAACTCCCCAATCAAAAGACACAGACTGGCAGAATGGATAAGAGAATATAAGCTATCTATATGATGTCTGTAAGAGACTCACCTTAGACCCAAGGATACCAATAAATTGAAAGTGAAAGGTTGGGAAAAGATATTCCATGCATTCAGTAACCAAAAACAAGCTGGGGTAGCTATACTTATATCAGATGATACAGACTTTAAAAGTAAAACTGTTATTAGAGACAAGGAAGGACATTACATATTAATAAAAGGGATGATTCACCAGGAAGAAATATCATAATATATATTCACCTAACTAGGATGCCACAAGATACATGAGGCAAACACTGACAAAACTGAAGGGGCAAATAGACATCTCTACAATAATAGTTGGAGACAAGTGGGTTTTATACCAGGCATGCAAGGCTGGTTCAACACAAGAAAATCAATCAGCATAATACACCACATTAATAAATCAAAGAAGAAAAATCTCATGATCTTATTGATTGATGCAGAAAAGGCATTTGAAAAAATACAGCATCTCCTTTCTTGATAAAAATACTACCAAAAATAGGAATTGAAGGACATTTTCTCAACATGATAAAGGCCATATATTAAAAACCCACAGCTAGCATTGTACTCAATGGTGAAAAACTAAAAGCTTTCCCGTTGAGATCAGGAACAAGACAAGGATGCCCACTGTCACTACTGGTGTTCAATATAGTGCTAGAAGTTCTAGCTAGAGCAATCAGGCAAGAAAAAGAGGTAAAGGCATCCAAATTGGAAAGGAAGAATTAAAACTTTCACTATTCACAGATGATATGATTAATATCTAGAAAATCCTGAATAATTTACAACAAAGCTGCTAGAGCTAATAAATGATTTCAGTACAGTGTCAGGATACAAGATCAATACGCAAAAATCAGTGGTGCTTCTATACACTAATAATGCACAATCTGAGGAGGAAGTCAGGGGAAAAATCCATTTACAATAGCAATTAAAAGAACCAAATATTTAGGAATAAACAACCAAGGATACAAAGCACTTGTATTCAGAAAACTATAATGCATTGCCAAAAGAAATCAAAAAAGACCTAAATAATTGGAAGAACATTTCATGCTCATGGATTGGAAGACTAAAATATCATTAAGATGCCAATTCTACCCAAATTGATATACAGATTCAATGCAATCCCCTCAAAAAATTCCACCAGCATTTTTTAAG
The DNA here is from genome assembly GCF_030445035.2 of Dasypus novemcinctus. Classification (NCBI taxonomy): domain Eukaryota; kingdom Metazoa; phylum Chordata; class Mammalia; order Cingulata; family Dasypodidae; genus Dasypus; species Dasypus novemcinctus. Next base: position 44,601,699 of record NC_080699.1, on the reverse strand, counting down.
AAAATGGAAAACACAATTATCAAATTTATCTTGAAGGGTAAGAGGCCCTGAATAGCCAGAAACATCTTAAAAAGGAAAAGGGAAGTTGGAGGATTCTCACTTCCAGACTTTAAATCATATTACCTAGCTACAGTGGTAAAAACAGCATGGTATTGGCATAAAGATAGACACATAGACCAGTGGAACTGAACTGATGGCTCAGAAACAGACCCTCATATCTATGGCCAAGTGATTTTTGACAAGCCTGTCAAGTCCTCCCAGTTGGGGCAGAACAGTTTATTCAACAAATAGTGTTGGGAGAACTGGATATTATCATAGCCAAAAGAAAGAAAGAAGACCCCTACCTCACACCTTATACAAAAATTAACTCAAAATCAATCAAAGACTAAATATAAAAAGAAGTACAAAAAAGCTCCTAGAAAAAAATGGAGGGAAACATCTTCAAGACTTGGTGGTGGATTCTTAAACCTTACACCAAAAGCACGAGCAACAAAAGAAAACATGGATAAATGGGACCGCCTCAAACCTAAACATTTCTGTGATTCAAAGGACTTCACCAAGAAGGTGAAAAGTCAGCCCAGTCGATGGGAGAAAATATTTGGAAATCACTTATCCGATAAGGGTTTGATTTCCATTCTATATAAAGAGATCACACAACTCAACAATAAAAGAGCAAGCAATCCAATTTAAAAATAGGCAAAAGATTTAAGTAGACATTTCTCCAAAGAGGAAATACAAATGGCCAAAAAGCACATGAAAAAATGTTCTATATCACTAGCTATTAAGGAAATTCAAATTAAAACAACAATGAGAGATCATCTAACACTGCATAGAATGGCCATTATTTAAAAATCAGACAATAGTAAGTGCTGGAGAGATGTAGAGAAATAGGAACACTCCTTCACTGTTGGTGGGAGTGTAAAATGGTGCAGCCTCTGTGGAAGACAGTTTGGCGGTTCCTCAGGAAGCTAAATATAGAACTGCCATATGATCCAGCAATTCCTCTACTAGGAATATATCCAGAAGAACTAAAAACTATGACATGAGCAGACTCCTGCACACCAATGTTCATAGCAGCATTGTTCACAATTGCCAAAAGATGGAAACCCAAGTGTCCATCCACTCATGAATGGATAAACAAAATGTGGTATATACGTACAATGGAATACTATGCTGCAATAAGAAGAAATGAAATTGGAACATTTGTGATAACATGGATGAGTCTTGAAGACATTATACCGAGCAAAGTAAGTCAGACACAAAAGGACAAATATTGCATGGTCTCATTAATATGAACTAAATATAAATAATAAACACATGGAATTAAAACCTAGAGTATAGGTTATAAGGAGATAAGAGGAGGGTTGAGAAGAACTATGGATGCTTAATGTACATAGAAATTTTAATTAACTTGACTGTAAAAGTGTGGAGATGGATAGAGTCGATAGTAACACATTATAGTGAGTAGCAACTGTTGGAAACTGAGGCACAATGGCCTCTCAAGGAGAGAGGTGCTGCCTCCATGCTCATGCTGTCTCCATGACTACGCTTGCAACCTAAGGAATGCAGCGATTGGGAATTCCCGGCAAATGGGCTGGGAGTTCCCGACAAATGGACGGAGGCTGTTAAAGGCTGAAGGAAAGATGAGCTCATACCTTTTGTAATGTATGGAACACTTAGACTTTGCACCTTGAGATAAGATTTTTTAAAAGAAAATTCTTTAGACTATAGGTAATGCTGATGGTTAATACTGTTGCTCCTTAATGTCACGTACACTAATGTTAATGCTAATGTTTATGCTTAATGGCACGTAGGCTGCTGTGGGCCTGCTTGTAGACACGTACACTGTGGTATATAAAGAGCCCCTTGTAATCAATAAAGTTGTCTAATGAGTCTCTACTCGCAGATCCCCTGATCCCAGCTCTCTCTTTCTTTTTTCTTCCTTTCTTTCATTCCAGATACCCTCGGGTCACCAACTCCCACAGCAACTGGTTTATAAATGGAATTGTAACTGAAAAAGGTAGTCTGGGGAAGTAAATGTCAATAGAAAGAAAGCTAAAGAATAATCTAGGGACTGAATAAACACAGTGAACCCAGAGGTGGTTGAGAATTGTAGTTAAGGGTACAAATGCAAGAGAGTCCTTCTGTTAGCTAGAGCAGATGTACATCACTACTGCAGGGTGATGTGAATATGGAGAAACATGGGGAAACTACAATTGGTGTGACTATAGACTGTGGTTAACAGCAATACCATAATATTCTTGCATTAATGCCAACCTATACTGTGCTGATAATGGAGGTGTATGGAAAAAGTGTGCCAAGTGTATGCTATGGACCATGATTGGTGGTAATAGTCTGATGATATTATCTCATAATCTGTAACATATGTTCCACCAGGGTACAGAGTTGTATGGGAAATCTACACATCTGTATAATTGCTTTGCAAGTTCACAATATCTGTAACAAAAATACATTAAAAAACCCTATGGGTTGGGGGGAAAGCGGACTTGGCCCGGTGGTTAGGACATCCGTCTACCACATGGGAGGTCCGCGGTTCAAACCCTGGGCCTCCCTGACCCGTGTGCAGCTGGCCCACATGCAGTGCTGATGCGCGCAAGGGGTGCTCTGCCATGCAGGGTGTCCCCCACGTAGGGGAGTGCCACGCGCAAGGAGTGCACCCTGTAAGGAGAGCCACCCAGCGCGAAAGAAGTTTCAGCCTGCCCAAGGATGGCCCCACACACAGAGAGCTGACACAGCAAGATGACTGCAACAAAGGGAAACACAGATTCCCGTGCCACTGACAACAACAGAGGTGGACAGAGAAGAACACGCAGCGAATGGACACAGAGAACAGACAACTGGGGTGGAGGAGAAGGGGAGAGAAATAAATAAATAAATAAATAAATCTTTAAAAAAAATACTATGGGTTGGGGGAAAAATACACCAAATGTAAGATAAGGAATATCGTTGGTAATAATATTTTGACAATGCTCTTGCATAGTTTGTAACAAATGTTTCACACCAATGCAAAGAGTTGGTGGAGGGATGATGTATGAGACCCCTGTGTGATGTTATGTACATTTATTTTGTAAGTTTGCAATCTTTACTATATACTTATTGTTTATGTGTGTTCATGTATGAATGATATACTTCAATAAAAAAAAGTTTAAAAAAATTAAATGAGAGAAGATACATGTAAGTATTTAGATCTATGCCTGGAACATAATAAGTGCTCAATAAATGATTGTCACTACTAAAAAAAATTGATCAAAAACCTAAATGTAAGAACTAGGACCATAAAACTCCTAGAAAACATAGGGAATCATGTCAGGACCTTGTGTTAGGCAATGATTTCTTAGACTTAACACCTAAGCACAAGCAAAAAAGAAAAATTTGATAAATGGGACCTCATCAAAATTAAAACTTGTTCCTCAAAGGATTTTATCATGAAAGTAAAATGACAACCTACACAATGGGAGAAAACGTACAGAAACCACATATCCAATAAAGGATTAATATCAGAATATATCAAGAAATCCTTCAACTAAACAACAAAAAGGCCAACAACGCAATTTGAAAATGGGAAAACATTTGAATAGACATCTATCCAAAGAAGATACACAAATGGCCCGAAAGACGTCCATGAAAAGATGTTCCACATCATTAGCCATCAGGGAAATACAAATCAAAACCACAATGAGATACTATTTTAAAGCCATTAGAATGGCTATTATTAAAAAAAAAAAAAACAGAAAATAAGCATTGGAGAGGATGCAGAAAAATAGGAACATTCATTCATCACTGGTGGCAATGTAAAATGGTGCAGTTACTGTGGAAGATAGTTTGGCAGTTCCTCAGAAAGCTAAATATACAACTTCCATATGACCTGGCACTCCTACTACTTGGTATATACCCAAAAGGGACCCAAATAGAGATTTGCACACTGATGTTCATCAATGCATTTGTCACAATTTCCAAAAGATGGAAGCCACCAAGTGTCCATCAATCAATCAATGAATAAATAAAATAAAATGGGGGATATTATTTAGCCATAAAAAGGCATGGAGTCCTGATTCATGTGATAACATGGATGAACCCTGAAGGCATCATGTTAAGTGAAATAAGCCAAATGCAAAAGGACAAATTTTGTATGATCTCACTACTTTGAAATAATCAGAATAAGCAAAGTCGTAGAGTCAGAATCTAGATTATAGGTTACCAGAGGACAGGGTGGGGGTAGAGAACGGAATGTTAAGGCCTAAAGTGCTCAGGGTTCCTTTTGGCAATGATGGAATTGATTTGGTAATGGGTGGTGGTGATGGTAATAGAGTATGGTGAACATAATTAACAGCACTGAAATAAATATTTCAATGTCATTAATAGAGGAAATTATTTTGTATATATGGTAATAGAATAATTTTTTAAAATTCATGAAACTGCACTACACAGACAGTGAACCCTAGGTTAAAGCATGGTCTATAGTTAATAGCACAATTTTAAGAATGTGTTATCCTCAATTGTAACAAATGTTTCACACCAATATGGGAATCCTGTATTTTATGCATGGCTGTTCTGTCAACACACAACCCCTCTAATAAAGAAAAAAAGATAGCTTCGAAGAAATTATCCATAAAACAGCATAATAATTTGTGGAATATGATGAAAACATCTACCATTTATTTAACCAAAGTCCCAGAGCAGAGGTGGGAGGCAGTGGAGCAGATAACTGCTGAGACGTCTCCAAAACTGTAGAGGATGAAACAGAACAAATAGAAAGAAATACTCTCTAGGCAAATCTTGGTGAAAACCCCTGAAAACCAAAGAAAAAACCTTAAAAGTAACCAGAAGAAAAAATACACATTACTTTCAAAGAAACAATAATTTTATTGATTTCTGACTTCTTGGCAGTAACAATGAAAACCAAAAGAATCTGAAAGAAAATAACTGCCAGCCTAGACTTCTATATAAAACAAAAAATATGCTTCAAGAATTAAGGCAAACTAGAGACATTTTGAGCCAAATGAAAAGTGAAAGAACTGGTCACCAGCAAACCTACAACAAGGAAAATACTAAAAGGTGTTAGTCAAAGAAAATATTAAGAGAAATTAAATTCAAAGACGTAGAAGAAAAAAAGTGGATTGTATGGATAAATCTAGCTTAACATTAATTCTATATGACATTAATAATGAGAACAATATCTTGTATGGTCTAAAATACATATATCATTAAAAGAAATATTAAAATAGCACCAAAGTAGGATGGAGGAAAATGTATTTAGACTGTTCTAAGGTGCTTGCATTGCCCTGGAACTAGCAACCATATTAATTTACATTTGAGATTCGCAAGTCAAGGATGTATGCTGTAATCTAGTTGGCATGTATTAACGGAATAGTGAAATATGTATAAAATATAGTAGAGGAGATAGTGGGATAGTAAGATATAGGCAAGCCAAAAGAAGGCAAGGGAGAGAAAAAGGACCATAGAATTTGGTGGGACAAATACAAAATAACAATATGTAGATTTAAATGCAAATGTCTAACAAATCAAAAGAAAAAAAAAACACAATCATCTCAAATGATGCAGAAAAGGCACTTGACAAAATCTACTACCTTTTTTTGATAAAAATACTTTGATAGATAAGAATAGAAGGAAAATCCTTTAACATGATACAGAGCATATATGAAAAACCCGCAGCCAACATCATACCCAATGGGGAAAGGTAGAAAACTTTCCCGCTAAGATCAGGAACAAGACAAGGAGGGACACTGTCACCACTGTTATTCAACATTGTGCAAGAAGTTCTAGCTAGAACAATTAGGCAAGAAAAAGAAATAAAAGTCATCCAAATTATTTTTTTTAAAAAAGAAGTAGAACTCTCACTATTTGCAGATGACATGTTCTTATATTTAGAAAATTCCAAATATCTACAACAAAGCTACTAAAGCTAATAAATGAGTCCAGCAAAGTGAAAGGGTACAAGATCAACATTGAATAATCAATAGTGTTTTCATATACTAGTAATGAACAATCTGAGGAGGAAATCAAGATATTTACAACATCATTACATTTACAACATCAACTAAAAAAAAAAAAACAAGCCCAAATATCTAGGAATTAATTTAACTGGGGTTATAAAGGAACTACACTCAGAAAACTACAAAATGGTGCTAAAAAAATCAGAGAATACCTAAACAAATGGAAGGACATTCTGTGTTGATGGACTGGAAGACTAAATAATATTAAGATATCAATTCTGGCCAAATTAATTCACAGATTCAATGCAATCCCAATCAAAATTCCAACAGCCTATTTTACAGAATTAGAAAAGTCAATTAGCAAATCTACTTGGAAGGGAAAGGGGTCCCAAATAGCCAAAAGCATTCTATAAATGAAGAGTGAGGCAGGAGGACTCAGAATTCCTGATCTTAAAGCATGTTACAAAGCTATAGTGATCAAAATAGCATGGCATTGGCATAAAGAAAGACATATTGATTAATGAAATCGAATTGAGAAATCTGAAATAGGCCTTTACCTCTATAGTCAACTGATTTTTGACAAGTCTACCAAATCCACTTTACTGGGTGAGAATATTCTCTTCAACAAATGGTGCTGGGAGAACTGCATATCCATAACCAGAAGAATGAAGGAGAACCCCGATCTTACTCCTATACAAGAATCAAACTCAAAATGGATCACAGACCTAAACATAAAAACAAGGACCATAAAACTCTTAGAAGGTAATGTAGGAAAACAGCTTCAAGATTTGATGGTAGGAAGTGGGTTCTTAGACCTGATACCCAAAGCATGAAAAATGAAAGAAAAAAATAAACAAATGGGACCTCCTCAAAATTAAACAGCTTTGCACCTCAAAGGACCTTGTCAAGAGGGTGAAAAGGCAGCCTACTTAATGGGAGAAAATATTTGTATATCACATAAAAGACAAGGGACTAATATCCATGGTATATAAAGAGATCCTACAACTCAAGAAATAAAAAGTCAAATGACCAAATTAAAAAATGGGCAAATGACTTGAATAGACATTTCTCCAAAAAGGAAATATGAGTGGTGAAAAACACGTGAAAAGACGTTCAACATTACAAGCTATTAGGGAAATGCAAATCAAAACTACAATGGGTGTCATTTCACACCTGTTAGAATGGCCACTATTAAATAAAACAGAAAACAACAATAGTTGGAGAGGATGTGGAGAAATAAGAATGCTTATTCACTGTTGGTGAGAATAATGATTACTAGGGAAGTTAAATATAGATCTGCTATGTGACCTGGCCATACCAGTACTAGGTATATACCCAGATGAACTGAGAGCAGGGACACGAATAGGCATTATTCACAATTGCCAAAAGATGGAAACTACCAGGTGTCCATCAACTGAGGAAGGATAAACAAACTGTGGTATATACATGTGAGGGAATATTATTCTGCTGTAAGAAGAAATGAAGTGGTGAATGAAGTATATGACAACATGGATGAACCTGGAGGATGTTATGTTGAGTGAAGCAAGCCAGATACAAAAAGACAAATATATGATTTTGCTATTATAAACTAATACAACGAGCAAATTCATGGAGTTAATACCTAGAATAGGTCACCAAAAGATAGAGTGAAGATAGAGAATGGAAAGCTGAGGCTTAATCTTTGCAAAATTGGTAAAAAGGTTGTTTGAACATGTTTGGAAATGGATAGAAATATCAAAAGCACATTACAGTGCTTGTAATTAGCAGTGCTAATATTTTGGTACAATAGTGGTTGAATGGGAAAGTCTAAAGTCATGTCTATCATTAGAAGGAAAGCTAAAAAATGAAACATGGGACTGTATAAGCATAGCAAACTTTCTTGTGGAAAACAAATCTGGTTAATAGTACATATATAAGAATGTTTTTCTCTGAAACAGAACAAATAATTGCTGATGTTACAAGATGTTAATAATAGGATGATATTTGGGTAAAATACAATCAAAGCAACTATGGATTGTAGGGTATAGTAATAAATTAATATATTTCCATAAATGGTAAAAAAGGAAGTATGCTAAGTAAAAGAAAGTAGACACAAAGTACTGCATATTGTTTGACTTCATCTTTACAAAATGTTAATACAAATAAATTTATAGAGATGTGTATTAGTCAGCCAAAGGTGTGCAGATACAAAATATCAGAAATTGGTTGGTTTTTATAAAGGGTATTTATTTGGGGTGGAAGCTTACAGTTACCAGGCCATAAACCATAAATTATTTCCCTCGCCAAAGTCTTTTGCCTGTGTTGGAGCAAGATGGCTGCCGATGTCTGCCAGGGTTCAGGTTTCCTGGGTTCCTCTCGTCCCAGGGCTCATTTCTATCCAGGCTCAGTTGCTCTGTTTTCTCCACAAGGTCAGCTATAGACTATAAGGCTACCAGCTCTGTCTCTCTCCCCAGGGCTCGATTCTCTCTAGACTCAGCTGCTCTACTCCTCTGTGTGCTTACTTCCCAAGTTCCAGCTCAAAAACCCCAACTCAGTTCTTTGCCATGTCCTTTATCTGTGAGTCCCACCCCTTGGAGTCCCAATGCCCTTCTGACATAGCCCAATCAAAGCCCTAATCATAATTTAATTAAGTAAAAGTGAATCATCAGACAGACCAGTTTACAAATGTGAGCCAATATCTATTTTTGGAATTCATAAACAATATCAAACTGCTACAAAATGGAATAGATTAACAGACGTATGGTAGGAAAGGATAGAGGGATTGAATTTTTCTTTTTGGAGTAATGAAAATGTTCTAAAATTGATCACAGTGATGAATGCACAATTCTATGATTATACCAAATGCCATTGATTGTATGCATTAAATGGATTGTGTGATTTATGAATGCTTTAATAAAATTGATTAAAATGCAATTGTATCAGTAATTACATTAAAAGTAAGCAAACCAAACATTTCAATTAATTCTCACATTGATTAACAAAAAACAAATTCCAATTATATGCTGCTTACAAGATATACCTTAAATATATGTATACAGAAAGGTTGAAAGTAAAAGGATGGAAAAATATGTGTCATGCAACCCCCAACAAGAAGAGAACTGTGATATTCATAGAAAGGACAAGATTTTATCATCACTCTTTGACTCAAATTGAGTTCTGCAAGTAGTTCCCAGTGTCCCAGGCACTTAGGAGATATTTACTCTATAAAAAGAGTAAGAAAAGAAGTATGTCAATATGGAGAAAATTAAATAAACACTTACCCTTTTAACAAATGACATGTAATTTTTATCCAGGTGATATGAACCATATTCATTTTCCATCTGCACAGCAATGACGGGGCCTTCATACTGGTACTAAGAGTTAAAGAGATAGAATTGGAGAGTGAGATAGTGGGAAAATGCTATCGTTTCTAAAATTTACTGCCATACACACATTTGGAGCTTCATAAAAAATAACAACGCTAATCCCAACCCCAAATTACACTACATTTCTGGCGACTTCTCTCACCTCACAGTCAGCAGTCCCTCTGGGAAGTCAAATGCTCCTGGAATCCTGCCTTTCCAAGTACTCCCTAGATAATTAACTCATTATTTTTTCATTCATTCAATACATGAAGCAGAAAGCCACAAACATCCACATCCTTCATTTCCTCCTCAGTGAATACGGTGATCCCCATCCCACATAAGGGCCATCTCTCTTCCTACGTGCTAGAGCTCATCCTCTAGCAGAAGTGTGAACACTTCTCAGAAACTTTTCTCTTGGAATATCCCCTCTCTCTTCACTATCTCCATCTTCCTCTTTAGAGACCCCTTCCCATAATCATTTAAATTGACTTGATTAAAGGCACGATGTGAAGATTAACTTTCCTGGACCATTTTCCCCACCAGTGACCATCCTCTCGCCCTCTTCACCTTCATGGCCAAGCTTTATGGAACATTGTCTACACTCACTCTTTACTTCTCCTCTCATTCATTCCTTTACTCTCTTAGCCTTACTTCCATCCTTTTCATTTCCAGTAAATTAACAACTTTGGACTCCTTTTTCCTTAATTCAAACAACACAGATGTAATGTTGTAATCATTTCCTCAGCAGCATCTGACACTTGTGGTCAGTCTCTCCTTCCTGATATCCTTTCCTCTATCTATATTTTTTGTAATGTTCTCCCCTCGTATTTGACCTGCCTCTCTGGTTACTCCTTCTCAGCCTCTTTTGGTGAGTTCCTCTTGCTCTATCCATCCCTTAAATGTTGATATCTCTCATGGTTCTCTATTATCCCAACTCTGTGCCGGATGCCATCTCCTTTTGTCCTCTTGTGGGAGTTCCTCTTTTAATTGTGTCCTTTTGTAAATATCTTCAAATCCTCCCTATTAAATTGTTCCTTTCTGTCAATATGAAATCTTGCTCATGGAGGATCTCCTAACTTCAAAGCTCTCTCCCAATCCATGGTCCCTGTCCAGCTAGTATATTTTCTCTCCATATTTTGCCCACCCCCCATACACACACATTCTAGCCAGATTTCACTGTGTGCATTTTTGTAATCTTCAGTTTGCTCTTAGTGATACCTGGAGTAACCATGAGGTATATCTCTAAGCATATAGAAATAAGAGAAATACTGTTGACTTCTAAAACTTAGACTCCATCCTAATAATGTAAGTAGCAACCTAAGAAGAATCATTGTATAAGAGTGACTGAATCATTTATTCACCAAAAACTGTGATCATGGTGACTTAGAGTTGAAAAAGTTAAAATGGGAGGTGTGGTGGTCAGGCTAATGTGTCAACTTGGTCAGGTAGTTGTGCCCAGTTGTTTGGTCGAGTAAGCACTGGGCTAATTGTAATACAAGGGTATTTATGGACTTTAGTCACCAGTGACTTTACTGCATAGATAGCTGATCATATCTACATCGATCAGAGAGATTGCCGTCGGCAATGAGTGAGGATTTACCCAATCAGCAGAATGCCTTAAAAGGGGAAGTGATTTCAGCATTCAGAGAGAATGTCCCAGCTCAGTCTGGACAGCCAACGTCTCCCAGAAACTCACTGTGGACTTTCACTGGACTTTGATCGGAGCCCCCGCTTGCAGCCTGCCTGTGGAACCTGGACTTGCGCATCTCCACGGTCACGTGAGAGACTCTTATAAAATCGCATACTATTGACAGATGTCTCCTGTTGATTCTGTTTCCCTGACTAATACAGGAGAATATTTAGCAAGCAAGGAATAGAGTTCACTGTACTGTAGGCTGATAGAAAAGAAAAGGAGAACACAAAGCCTAAAGCACTGTTTCTCAAAACCTTAAAACTCATATCCCCTCCTGACAAACACTGAAAATAAATGTCAGAACATGTTTCTCCCCTTCCCCCTTCCCATCCATGAGATGATAATAGAAAAAGAAGAAGAAAAGATCACAATACCTGGAATTCTACAAAGCAAGAGGTCCTGGATCTGATAAATACAATTGGAAGTCCTAAAAGAAGGGTACTCAGTTGAAAGGAAGTGCTTATTCAGGAGGCCTTGATTAAATAGCTTTCAAGACCTCTCAACCTTTTTGGGGGCCCTGTTTCCAAGCTCACTAAGCAAACTTCTGTCTACTAATTTAGCTTTCCAGGAGATTCAAGACTGAAAAGTTATGAATTTTGGGTGGTGTGAACACTCTGTTGCAGCACTGCCCAGTAGGATTTTCCTCAGCAATGAAAATGTTCTTTATCTGTGTTTCCCAACATGGTACCAATTACTAACACGTGGCTACTGAGCACCCGTAATGCGGATGGTGCGACTGAGGACTGCATGTCTAATTTTCTTTAATTCTAAATAATTTTAATTCAATCAGCCACATTTGGCAACAGCTACATATTGGAAAGCACCAATCCAGTCACTGAGAAGAACTCTCTGTGATTCTCCAATTGACTCAAACACTTCAGTCACTTAGAAGTTTTAATTGTTTCCCTAAATCTGATTAATCCTGGGATACACATAATGTTAGGAAAAACCTCTCCCCAGTAAAGTTATACCTTGTCAACCTTAACCTAGCCATATTGTCATCACCTCCATTCAATCCATGGTAATTTCTATTTCAAATTGTTAGTGAGAATGAAATATGCTAGGGAAATGTTAGCTGCACAAAACTTGTCACCTAGTAGATGTTTGTCTACATGTTTTCTAGACTAGACACCAGCCCGCTGCTCATTTTCTACCTACTATATAGACTTTTTAAATTTTCCAACCATTTTAGATAAGTAATGGCAGACTATTTCTACTTAAACAAGTATATTCAACACCAGGTTTTATTGCAAAAGCGGTATATTAAAAATCAAGTAAACTGCAACTTCTACAAAATCATTGACCTAAGGTCATCTATATTAGCTATTACTTATGAAGAACAGACCTATAACTATCATTAGCAGCCAAATTAAGTCATTTTGATGATAGCCATTAATATACCATTAATGGTGCTATATAGAGCAAATAAATAAAGGCCAAAGCAAAACAAAACGGTGCAGAGTGTAGCTCCAAGTTGTACTGTCAGGGAAAAAAGGCAGATCAGAGCACATGAGTTTTGTCCAGGGCCCATAGATGGAATAAAAAGGCACAAAAGCAGGACAACTAAATCCTGGTGTGCTTTAGGTAAGAAGCTGTAATTAATTGTTGCTATGCTTCCTTCTTATTTTATAGGAGGAATGCTAGGCCTATCTAGGAAATCAATTTAGGCAATTACCTCACTGGAGCAAATAGATGGAGAATTAGGTTTTACCTGGAGTGGTGCTATCCTGGAAATCAGCTCATCAAAATAATGATCCACTGCTTTAGTGAAGCCCCTGTATGTCGTTCTCAGCTTCATTTTCGAATCCTGGAGTAACCAGCTAGGATTAAAGAAGGCAAGGCTCAGACTTGGGATGGAAAACAGCAATAAGAAATGGTCAAGCCTGTGAGGCTGGAAGGGTACAGACAGCTCAAATTTGACGGTGGAGGTTTCCATCCAACGTTGAGTAAAAGTAGTCTGTGTCCCAGCCACAAATAGTTCAGCACTTCTACCTCACTTCTTTCAGCACAGTGGAAAGGGGGATGAATAATGCTGAACTGATCTAGAGCAGGGTGATCAAACAGCAGCCCATGGGCCAAACAAACCTACTGCCTACTTTTGTAAATAAAGTGTGACCAGAACAAAGTCATGCCCATCTGTTTACGCATTGTAATGGCTGCTTTTGTGCTAAAGCAGCAGGGTTGAGGAGTTGCAAGGGAGACTGTGTGGCCTGCAAAGCCTAAAATATTTATTATCTGGACCTTTATTAAAAAAAAAAAAAGTTTGCTGGCCTCTTGCCTAGAACTATTGAGGTTGCAGGGGGGCGGAAACACTTTTCAAAAGAATGTTATTGATCCAATTTCTTGCTATTTGAACTGCCACCATAAAAACTTATTACACTCAAGTTATTGGTGTAAGTGGTAACCATTAGTTTTTATTTAAATGATCAAGATGTACTCTACGTCATTCGCAATGCAGAGATGAAGGTTTATAAGAAATAAATACTACATAATCCCCAATATTGTAAAATTCATTTTATATGTCATAAAATGGAAAAAAAATAATACAGATAGAAAATGTACATGGAAAACAAAGCAAAACTCAGCTCTAACTTGCGTTTGAATGTGATTTATCCCCTAAGAGACTGGCCAGTGACCCTTGGAGAACTACTTACCTGGGCAAGCCTCCAAGATCTAGGTCACTTCCAATGTAGGGACCTGGACACAAAATGGCCCACAGTCCCACCTCTGAAGCCAAGAACAGAAAAGCCCTAAGAAGCAAAACAATAATGATAATTTCACATCAGAATTGGAGGGCTGGAATCACTGCTCTATTTCTGCTCTTGCTTTCTTCTGAGGCTGATAGGTAGGACTCCCAGCCCAGCCTAAAGTCCCAGTAGGAGCCATGACCAACCTCCAGAGGACAGGGGACCCCATGCCCAGTAAGAAATGGGTTCAGTTGAGGCATTAGAAAGAAGGACATTAAAGTGAAGGCCCAGAAATCCAAAACCAGCCTCCAACCCTCTCTTCCATATCTACCCTCCCCGTCTCCTGTCTCTGTGGAAAGCCACCGTCCAGAAGCTCCAAGGCAGGACCTCACCATCACTCTTGGCTCCTCTTGTTTCCTCAACCCCAGCTTTCTGGCAAGCACCAGACCATGTTACTTCTCCTACTTAATGTTTTCAAGTGTGGAATTCCTCTGCACTCCTGCTGCTACCATGCTGACTCTAGAACTCCTCTGAGTTATTAGAATGATCTTCTGACTGATTTATTTTCTTCATTTTTACCTTCTTCCAAGGCTTCTCCAATTACTGCTAATAATAGCAATAACACCAATAAGAGCTAAAATTAAGAATTTATATCAGGCACTATATCTAAAATTTTCAAATGCATCATTTCATTTGACAATTCTAGGAGACAGTTATCAACATCTTCTCTTTTTACAGATAAAAATGGAGGCTGAAAGGGGTCAGAGCTTTCTCAAGGTCACATTTTTAATGAATGGAAGAGCTAAAATAAGAACTCATAGTAAGCAGGTGTAGCTCAGTGGCTGAGTGCCTGCTTCCCATGTACAAGGTCCCGGGTTCAATTACCAGTACCTCCAAAAATTTTTTTAAATAAGATAAAAAATAAATAAAATTTTAAAAATTAAATAAAATTAGAATTCAGGCAGAGAGCTTCCAAAAATGCAATCTTCATCGCTATGGTATTCTGCCTCTTTAAAATACTGCCAGAATTATCTTTATAAATTGCAAATGTGAACTTCCCAAATTAAAATTCTTCAATTGATTCTCCATTGCTTCAGAATAGATTATAAATTCCGTAAGATGGTATATAAGGCCAGGATCTGCCCCTGTCTATCTACTTAGATTTATTTCTTGACTGTTCCTCCATTTAATTCTTATACTGGAGCCAGAGAGCATTACTTGCAGTTCCAGACAACACAAGGTATGGCAGAAAGTTAATTATCAAACGCATTCCCTTTTCTTCCTAGGCATGAAGCTCATCTACATTTTCCAGCCTCCCATACATTTAGATTTGTCCATGTGTCAGGCTTCTAGCCAAGAGAATATGAACAGAATCAATGTGTCCCAACTCCCATAGAAGATTCTCAATGTTCTGTCATCCATTTGCTAGCTTGATACAGTCAAGCATGGTGGTTTGGAAGCTATGTGCTGACAACGGTAGTGCCATAAGTTAAAAAGAGCTTGAGTCCCTCTATTACTGCTTGGAAGAGAAACAAGCTCACCAGGAATACCTGTTTTAGATTTTACTTGAATGAAAATAAATCTGTATTGTGTTAAACAATGAAGACTTTGGGGGCTATATGTTACAGCAGCTAACATCACATCCCATACTTAACCCTTGCTAGATCTTTTGCCTAAAATATCATTCAATCCCTTCTAGTTAATGTCTGTTCAATGTTCAAATTAACCTCAGCTGTAACTTCACTGTTATTTTCCCTGATTCCTTCCCCTAATTTGGACTACCCAAATATGTTGCTATTTGCCTCCTTCTCTACAAAGACTCCTTATTCTTGAAAACCTAAAGCATATTGTCCTTCCATCTCCAGTACCAAAGACAATGTTTGAGCTATAGTTGATGATGCTTAGCATATATATTTTTAATAAACAGTTACTCTACTTCTGTCATGCCTTAGAGACCCTGTAAGCTTTTGCACAGAAATTTTCTATTTTAGCTGAAAGAGTAGGTTTCTCATGATGGATAAAAAATGTAGAACTCTAGAAGCACAATTTCCAAGCCACACAGTAAGTAGTAATGCCTCACAAACATGAAAGGCTAGGCTCCATGTAAGTAGGCCTGGTAACAAAACTGCAGAGCTTTCTGAGGGCTGCAAAAGCAGAAAGTAAGGTGTCCTTCTCCTTCACCTGATCTCCACAGAGTCAAGCCCCTGAGGAGCCACAGACTTGGGCAATTTAATCATTACACATACATCACATCCAGGTTTCCAGTGAAAATAAATTGACCTCTCTTTGGCTCATGGAGGTTCCAGGGAATATGCCTGCAATGAAAAATAAGAGAAATTAAGAATCTTTCACTTGGCTCCATCTGATTACATATTGGATCCTCCAATTTTAATTTAGGATCTAGGTTACCTCTACTATGAAGAAGGTCAAAGATTCCAATAGCCAAACCCCTATGTGTACACTGTGTATTACCTTGAAATTTTTCCCTTTTAATGCCCAGAAAAGATCCAAGTAGACAATACTTTTCCATGATTCTGGACTTGAGAATCAGGTTAGATAGATACATGTATGCATAATTGTCCTAAGTCACACAACCACACATTTCTCTTTTTAAATGTCCATGAAAACATATAAAATATTTAGCTCCATACCCAGAATGGCAACAACAGAAAAATATCACAAAGCAGAAACCAAAAGTTTATAAAGCCAGTTTATACATTCGTTAAATGAATAAAATAAAACCCAGCAGCTAACACAGTAGATTCATAATGCCCAGTACCCATTAGAAAATTAATATGCATAACAAGAAGCAGGAAATTATGACCCATAACCAGGGAAAACAATCAATAGAAACAAACCCAGAAATAACACATACGATGATGATGAAACTAGCAGAAAACACTAAAAATCTAGGGAGCAGAGATGGCTCAAGCCATTGGGCACCTCCCTCCCACATGGGAGGTCCCAGGTTCAGTTCTCAGTGCCTCCTAAAAAAAAAAAAGTACACAACGAATAGACAGAGCAGATAGTGAGCTCAAACAACAAGGGGGGGAAATAAATAAATAAATAAAATCTTTTAAAAAGTCTATCACAAATACACTTTATATCTTTATTAATTAGAGAAAAAAATTATCATAATGAGGGAAAAAATAGAAGATACAGAAGGACCCAACTGGAACTTCTATATGTGAGAATGCAATATCTAAAATGAAAAATATTCTGAATTCTAGTAACATTAAGAAATGAGGAATACATGGAGTGGAATTAAAAGCAGAATAGATGGCAGAAGGAAAGGCCAGTGAACTTTAAGATATAGCTAAAGAAACTACCCAAAAATGGAAAACAGAAAAAAAAATTAGCAGAGCATCTGTGACATGAGATCTTTTCTGGAGTCTCAGAAAAAGGGGGAGAGAGCAAAAATATTTGAAGAAATGTGTCAAATTTTTTCCAAATTTTATGAAAACTATAAACCTATATAGCCAAGAATTTCAATGAACCTCAAATAAAATAGACAAGAAGAAAAACTACATCATAGTACATCATATCAAATTATTGAAGATCAATGAAAAAGAGAAGCATCTTAAAAGAAGCCAAAGGAAACAGTTTACAAATCATTTATAGAAAAACAAAAATATGTGCAGGAGATTTCCTGTCAGATCTGCAAGATAGAAGACAATAGGGAGATATCTTTAAAATACCAAAATTTGAAGAAAAAAACAAAAAACCTGTCCACCTAGATTCTTTACTCATTGAAAATACTGAATATCGGGAAGCAGCTGTGGCTCAAGCAATTCAGCTCCTGTTTACCATATAGAGGACCCAGGTTTAATCCCTAGGACTTCTTGATAGAAAAAGAAAAAAGGCATCCCAGACCTACATAAAGGTGACAATATGACACACCAGATTTAAAAAAAAAAAAGAAGAAAATACCGAATATTGAAGATGAAAGAAAGATTTTTGAAACAAACAAAAACTAAAGAGAATTCTTAACTGCAGATTTTCATTATGAAAAATGTTAAAGCAGATTCTTCAGGCAGGAGTTAAGTGATTCTAGATGGAAAACTGAAAGGAAGAAGAGCACCACAAATATTAAATATATGGATTTAAAAAAAGATATTCTTGGGAAACGGACTTGGCCCAGTGGTTAGGGCGTCCCCTTGACCCGTGTGGAGCTGGCCCATGCGCAGTGCTGATGCGCGCAAGGAGTGCCCTGCCACGCAGGGGTGTCCCCCGCGTAGGGGAGCCCCACGCACAAGGAGTGCGCCCCCTAAGGCGAGCCGCCCAGCGCGAAAGAAAGTGCAGCCTGCCCAGGAATGGCGCCGCCCACACGTCCCGTGCCACTGATGACAACAGAAGCAGACAAAGAAACAAGACGCAGCAAATAGACACCAAGAATAGACAACTGGGGGAGGCGGGGGGAATTAAATAAAATAAATAAATCTTTAAAAAAAAAAAAAAGATATTCTTCTCACTTTCAAATTTCTTTAAAACATAATTGAGGGAAGTGGATGTGGCTAAAGCAGTTGTGTGCCTGCTTCCCACATGGGAAGTCCCAGATTTGGTTCCTGGTGCCTCCTAGAAAAAAAAACAATGAACAACAAGCAAAAAAAAAAAACAACTCAGGGGAGCCAATGTGGCTCAGTGATTGAGTGCTGGCTTCCCACATATGAGGTCCTGGGTTCAATCCCCAGCCCCAGGTACCTCAGAAAGTAATAATAATAATAATTGAATATTTTTTAAAAATAATAACACTGTATTATGAGTTTTGTAGCTTATGGAATTAAAGCGTATGATACAGCATAGAACAAAGGATGGGAGAAGTGAAATGAAAGTATACTGTTGTGAGGTTCTATAGTGATAGTTACACTGTTATTTAAAAAGAATGAATTAAGAATTTATAGAGGGAAGTGGACTTGGCCCAGTGGTTAGGGCGTCCGTCTACCACATGGGAGGTCCGCGGTTCAAACCCTGGGCCTCCTTGACCCGTGTGGAGCTGGCCCGTGCGCAGTGCTGATGCACGCAAGGAGTGCCCTGCCACACAGAGGTGTCCCCCGTGTAGGGGAGCCCACGCGCAAGGAGTGCGCCCCGTAAGGAGAGCCGCCCAGCACGAAAAAAGTGCAGCCTGCCCAGGAATGGCGCCACCCACACGGAGAGCTGACTCAGCAGGATGATGCAACAAAAAGAGACACAGATTCCCGGTGCCGCTGATAAGGATGGGGGCGGTCACAGAAGAACACACAGCGAATGGGCACAGAGAGCATACAACTGGGGAAGGAGCGGGAAGGGGAAATTTTTTTAAAAAATTTATATAACTTTACATAAGCGCTTTGGATAAAAATCCTGAAAACTTAAAAACAATAAATATCTATGTAAACTGAGGAAAAAGACATGAGAAATTGGAAATAAAAAAGATGGTAAAGATATTAAAGAAACTCAGAATATTATGCAAAATTGTGTACAAAGGAGTTGGGACATCTCTAGTAAATGGAAGATTGTTTCTTTTTAAAAAATAGAAATTACTTATTTTTTTTAGAAACAAAAGATCTGATTAAATGAGAAAGTGTGGAAGAAAATTACAATTATCCTACACATAAAACCCTGCGTACCAACTCCATTAATTTTACTAATAAATTTTTTTTAATAGTAGGAATCAAATTCCAAGGTCTCACTTATGCTAATGAATGTGCCACATTAATGCAAGGTTTTATAATAGGGGGAGTTTATGGGAACATTGTTTTTTCTGAATGCTTTTTCTGTAAACATACAACTTTTCTAAAAAACAACTAATAAAAGGGAAAAATTCCAAGGTCCCATGCTATGCAACACATAACAAATTAAAATAAATTCATTTAATACAATTAATATAAAACTGGAAAGAATAGACGAGATTTTATTCAGAAATATTTTTGAGCATTTACTGTATGCCAGATACTGTTCTAATCACCAGGGATATTACCATAAACAGCAAAGACCAAAAAATAAAAATCTTCTGCATTCAGAAGCTTACATTCTGTCAACAGGGAAAAGGAAACAGGAAACAAAATATAGATATATAAATTTTAAAGAATATATAGTGAATAAATTAAAAAAGACTATTCAACAACCAAATCAGTCAAAAATAATGTAAAGATAATTCAACTTTGAGAAATATGTTAGTCAAATACTCCATAAAACTACATGAGCATTCCAATAAATGGCAAAATATTGTTAAAACTTAACATATAACCCTTGCTAGATAAAATCTTACACAGGAAATGAGATTATTTTTCTTTAAATAAAAAATAGTAGCTATTAAAAAGCGATAGCTAATACCACAATGAAGATATTTTAGTTAAAATGAAATGAAATAATTAAAATTATTAGAGTACTCTGCAATAAGACATAAAGTAGGAATAAAATAATAAACATTGAAGCAGTATATATAAATTATTATTTGCGTCAATATTTACCTACCATACTATAATCTCCATGAAGGCAGTAATCAATTTTATCTTGTCCACCATTTTATCTCAGTGCTCAATAAATATTTGTGGACTGAAGTAATAAAACGGAAAGTTAGACTACAGCTCCCATTAGGGAAAAATTAATCAATCATTTTCAATTATCTGAAAATTAAAGGACAATTTTTTCAAGACAAAAGCTTCCTTTTATCAAAAGGCAACATTAAGACATTGAAAATTAAAGTCCATAAAGTGGGGAATGATATTTGTAAAACTATTTCTAACGAAGTATGTAAATTAAAGAAGTATGAATAACAAAGAAGCATATGAGGAACTCCAACAAATCAAGTGAGGGGTAGGGGTAAACAACTCAACAGAAAACCAGGGAAACAAGAGTACCTACAACCTGCAAGCAGGAGAATCACATCCATCACCATGTGGGATCTAAGTCCCTTCTCGATTTAGAGGTGGAGTGAACATCACCATCACAGGCTCCACAGGATGGAGGAATAAAATTTGGATTAGAGTGGACTTACTGGTATTCTATTATGAAACTATTGTGACTCTAGCAATGGAAGAAAGTGTATCATTGATGTGGAGACAGTGGCGATGGTAGTTGCTATGGGTAGGGAGAGGGAAGAAGAGATGTGATGTGGTGGCATTTTGGGGACTTGGAGCTGTCCTAAATGATTTTGCAGGGACAGACGCTGGACATTATGTATCCTGCGATGACCCACTGAATGTACTGGGGGAGAGTGTAAACTACAATGTAAACCATGATCCATGCAGTGCAGCAGTGCTCGAAAATGTATTCGCCAAACGCAATGAATGTGCCACAATGATGAAAGAGGTTGATGTGGGAGGAGTGGGGTCGGGTGGGGTGTGGGGTATAAGGAAACCTCTTATATTTTTTTAATGTAATATTTTTTGTGATCTATATATCTTTTTTTAAAAGGCAATTAAATAAAAAAATTTTTAAAGAAATTAAAAAAGAAAAGAAAAGAAAAAGAAAAATAGGAAGAAGTCTTAAACAGGTACTTCAAATCAGAAGATATCAAAATAGCCAATGAACATATGCAAAGGTACTTAACATTATTAGTCACCTAAAAATGCAAATTAAAACCACAGGGAGATATCACCATAAACCCCCACAATGGCAAAAATAATTAGTCAATATAAAGCACTGATTAAGCTATGGAAGTCATACTGCTGGTAGAATTGTAAATTATTAAAACAACTTTGGAAAATTGCTCGGCATTATTTACTAAAGCTGAACCTGCACATACCCCGTCACTAATAAACAGTCCTAGGTATATATCCGACAGAAATGCTTATATATACTCATCAGGAGACAAATACAAGATCATTCGGGGCAGCACTTATAATAGCTAAAAACTGAAATAATCCAAATATTAAT
Organism: Dasypus novemcinctus; assembly: GCF_030445035.2. NCBI lineage: Eukaryota > Metazoa > Chordata > Mammalia > Cingulata > Dasypodidae > Dasypus > Dasypus novemcinctus. Next base: position 44,580,143 of record NC_080699.1, on the reverse strand, counting down.
TCATAATAGTAAATATTGGTAAAACTATCAATGAATTCAATACAGTTATGAGAATGAACAAATATAATGAGACAACATGAATGAATCTCACTAAAATAGTCTTGAGCAAAAGATTCAGATACAAAAAAGTTTATATATATCATATGATTCCATTTTCATAAAGTTCAGAAACAAGTAAAAGTAATTTACGCATTAGAAGAATGTACAGTAGCTTCCTCTCAGAGGGGTCATGACTGGAAGGGGACACAAGAGAGGTCCTGAGATGCTGGTATATTACAAGCTCTTGGCCTAGGTTCTGGCTACAGAAGTATGCTCATGAATTTCAATAAATTATTATTTTTAAAATAAAATGAAAACAAAGAATAATGGGGGGAAATAACTGAGAACTTCCATTCCAACAAGAGGGTACTATGTAATTTTGGACCAAACTTCTTAATGAGGAAAACTAGAAAAAATGAACAAATAATTTCTTAACTGCAAAAAGGCATCAGAAAAAATGAATAGCATTGATAGTAGCACATTATAGTGACTATAACTTAACACTGCTGGTGTATAAATGTGATTGTGGCTGAAAGGGGTAGTCTGTGGGCATAAATTTCCATGGAAAGGAAATTAGAGGATAATCTAGGGAATGCATAGCATGTGATTTCAGTGGAGGGCAAGGATCGTGGTTAATAGTATAAATATAGGAATGCTCTTCTTTTACAAAGTGTTAAGAATATGGTGAAACAAGGGAAAAATTACAACTAATGTAATTTATGGACAACAGTTAACAGTAATATTTTAATATTTTGCAGCAATGCAAAGAAGAAATTTCAGTTCTAAGGATCAACAATGGGAGGTAAAAGGGGGTATAGGATTTTGCCTTTTGAAATAATGAAAACATTCTAAAATTGCCTGAGGCGATGACTGCACAACTCTGTGATTAGTGTGAGAGCCACTGAGTACTCTTTGGACAGATTGTACAGGACGTGGGAATGGATAACACAGTGAACCATGTGGATGATGAACTGTGGTTAACAGCACAAATATGAGCATTTTCTCTCATGAAACTAGAACAAATTTACAATACTAATACATAGTGTCAGTAATTAGGGAGGTGTGTGGAAATTTTTCCAGATGAAAGCTACGGACCACAGTTAGCGGTAATAGTTCCTTTATAATCTGTAACAAATGTTCCACAGCAATGTAAGGTGTTAGTGGAGGGGTTATGTATGGGAATTCTGCATGATTTTTTAAGCTCACAACTTCTCTAATGAATAATACATATATATATTTTAAAAGGCATCAGAAAGCTTAAAAAGGCAATGAAGAGTTATGGAACCAAGATCAGAAAGAAGACAGACACCCAGAAAATGATTCCAACTGGGGCTACTTTTTTCTAGTTCTGGAAGAGATAGCTGAGAGGGTCAGGAGAATTTTTGTGAGCCTCCTGGGGCTAGGAGAGCAAAATTAAATCTAGGGCTGCAAAAGGAAACTATGCCTGATAACCTCCCCCCCCCCCCCCCGCCCCCACACCACACACAAATGCACTCTGGATTGAAACCCTGAAGGACAATTCTCTAGAAGGGCAAACAAGAAACAACTAACCTTTGATAGAGCTGAACTCCAGCTTCAAATAATAATAGTCCCTGAATCAAATTAAGGTAATACTGATGTCTTAATACCACTCACTGTCAGCCAGAAGGGAACCTTAATATTCTTTGAATGAAAATAAAATTATCCTAGCCTCAAGTTATTTTGACAAGTTTTTTAAAGAATTATTTTATTTATTTCTCTCCCTTTCCCTGCCCCCCGCCCCCACTGTCGGTGCTCTGTGTCCATTTGCTGTGTGTTCTGTGTCCACTTGTATTCTGTGTCAGCGGCACCTGGAATCTGTGTCTCTTTTTTTTGTTGCATCATCTTGCTGTGTGAGCTCTCCATGTGTGCGGTGCCACTCCTGGACAGGCTGCACTTTTTTCACACTGGGCGACTCTCCTTGTGGGGCACATTCCTTGTGCATGGAGCTCCCCTACACAGGGGACACCGCTGCGTGGCATGGCACTCCTTGCGCGTCAGCACTGTATGGGTCACATGGGCCAAGAGGCCCTGGATTTGAACCCTGTACCTCCCATGTGGTAGGCGGACACTCTAACAGGTGAGCCAAATCCAATTCCCTTGACAAGTTTTTAAATACAAGTTCTACCGCCCAGTTTTTTAAAAAGGAGGGAAGCGGCTGTGGCTCAATCAGTTGGGCTCCCATCTACCATATGGGAGGCCGTGAGTTCGCGTCCCAGGGCCTCCTTATGAAAGCAGGCTCACCCACACGCCGTGGAGAGCCACCAGCCCGCGAGCACCGCAGAGAGCCCACTCAGCAAGGTGGCGCAACAAAAGGGAGACAAGTAAAAAACACAAGAGCACGCAGCAAATAGAGCAAAAAACAACAAGCAAGCTGCAAGGAGGAAGGGAAATGAATAAAAATAAAATACCGACACACAGAAGAACGCACAGCGAATGGACACAGAGAACAGACAGCATGCAAAAGCCGCAAGGGCGGGGAATTAAAAAATAAAGTCACACAAGGAGAAATGACAACATGAATGAAGCAACAAATAATTGAAACGACTGAAAGTGTTCCAGATAATATAGTTATCAGATGCAAACTTTAAAATACAATTCTTTTTATATTTTCAAAGAGATAAAGACTGATTATTCTTTCAAAGATCTTAAAACTATTTAAAAATTTTTTTTAATTCTGAAAAAAAATTCATTAAGTGAAATTTATTAACTCACTGGATGTGTTTAGCAGCAGAATGTACACAGTTAAAAAACTAATGGACTGGAAATATAGAATATTGAAAATATATATAGGGAAAAAAAGATGAAAAAGGCAGAAGAGAGGGTAAGAGACATGGGGAACTCCAGAAGAAGAAAGAATAGGTCAGGAACAATACTTAAAGAGAGAAAAGATGAATATTTTTCAAAAACTAATAATTTTTCAAGCCATAAATCCAAGAAGCCCTGTGAATCCAAAACAAAATAAAAGAAAAAGAAAAACATAACCCAGCACAGCATAAGAAAACTGCTGAAAATCAAACACCAAAAGAAATTGTTCATGTCTTCAAAGCAACTAGAGAGAAAGTTAAGCTCACAGGATTGCAGTGACATATACAGGCCATTGTATATTTTGCCACAACTTACAAAATTTTGCAGGAAAAAGTGTAAACTATAATGTAAACTGTAGTGCAAGGTTAGTAGCAATGCTTTAATATGTGTTCATCAATTGTAACCAATGTACCACACTAATGAAGGATGTTGTGAATGTGAGAAAGTATGGGAGGGGGAGGGAGTGGGGTATATTGGAATCCCTTATATTTTTTATGTAACATTTATGCAATCTAAAGCTTCTTTAAAAATAAAAATAAAAAATTATTTTAAAAAGGAGTATAAAAGAGATCAACAGCCAAATTCGCATCAGAAACAATAAAAGCCAGAAGGCAGTGGCATATTTTCAAAGTGCTGAAAGAAAATGGCTGGCAACCTACACCAACTGAAAACATCCCTGAGAAATGAACAGGAAATGAAGTAATTTTCAGACAAAAAAAAAACTTAGAATTTCATCACAAGCAAATTTATACTAAAGGAAAGTTTTTCAGGCAGAATGAACATACACAACAATAGCATATATATGTCAGGATGGAAGTAATAGAGATAAAGTGTTCTAAAGTCTGCATTATCTGAAGGTGGATAAAAGAAAAGGGGTCATTCGTTGTTGATAAGTCAAGGATGTATGTTGGTTTATTTTGAGATGATGCTCTTTTTTGGGCATTAGAATGTCTTAATTCATAATATGATGGGTTATTTTATTTTTCTAAGCAAACTTTTGGGTCTAATTTAAAAAGTACATGCCTCTCAAGCTAATAGAGGAAAGGTAATTGAATGATAAAACACACTCCACCATTTAAAAGAAGGCAGTATTTTTTAAAATAGCAAAGAAAAAAAATAAGGCAATAAAAGATTGGGAAAGGAGACTTGTCTATCAGATATTTAAACAGTATAAAACCAGAAAGTAAGAATCCTATTTGGCAAAAGGTATAACAAACATAAATAAAACATACAGATAGAATAATTAAAAGTGAAGTGATGTCACAAGGGTGAATAGATAAAATAAGCACTTTATAATGGCCTAGAAACAAACCCCATCATGTGTTCACAAAGTGTAGTCAAGACCTACTGTCTCTGAAGCGAAGTTTTTATGAATTGATACTGAAAAAAAGATTTTTTTTTTGAGGTACCAGGGCCAGGGATGAACCTGGGACTTCGTATGTGGGAATCAGCTGCTCAACCACTGAGCCACATCGGCTCCTGAAAACTTTTAATGATTAAAAACTTGTTCCAAACAAATGAGTTTATATGGCTAAGAGACTTCAAAATAAGTTTGACGGTCATCAGAGGGGTCGCACTTACGCACGTCTCAGCAGGATCCCAGAGACAGCCAGAGTAGCTACAACCCCAGGTAGTGGTGCTCCTGAGGGCTACAGAGACACCCAGGTTCTATGGTCACAGCAGATGGCTCTGGAGTTCAGTGCCTTGTCAGCGGGTCCTCCTTTGGAATTTGTGCTCCTGAGTGTGATGGAGTTGGATTCAGATGCGATCTTTCTACACATGTCTCTTCTGTCACTTTTACTAAACCTGTGGTTGGTGCTGCAGTTGGTGTATACTCAGGAGGCTTGAATCTCTGGACTGGCCATGTGTGAGCTGGGCCCTGAGCCTCAGCAGAGTTGCAACACCTACTCTCCCATTCGTTAGACTTATCCAGGTCAGCTAACAAGGAGGTGAGGATGGTTAACCACTACACCAGGGAACTGAGAGTGCCTACAACTGCAAGCAGGAGAATTGCATCCATCAGCCATGTGAGATCTAAGTCCCCCTCTCGATTTAGAGATGGAGTGGACATCACCATCCCAAGGCCTACAGGATGGAGGAATAAAATATAGATTAGAGTGGACTTACTGGTATTCTACTATAGAACTATTGTGACTGTAGCATTGGAAGAAAGTGTATCATTGATGTGGAGACCGTGGTCACAGTAGTTGCTGAGGGCAGAGAGAGGGAAGAAGAGATGTGATGTGGGGGCATTTTCAGGACTTGAAGTTGTCCTAAATGATATTGCAGGGACAGATGCTGGAATATTATATATTCTGCCATAACCCACTGAATGGATTGGGGGAGAGTGTAAACTACAATGTAAACTATAATCCATGTGGTGCAGCAGTGCTCCAAAATGTGTTCATCAAAGGCATGAATGTGCCACAATGTTGAAAGAGGTTGTTGATGTGGGAGGAGTGGGGGGTATATGGGAACCTCTCATATTTTTTTTTTAAAGATTTATTTTATTTATTTATTTAATTCCCCCCCTCCCCCGGTTGTCTGTTCTCTGTGTCTATTTGCTGCGTCTTGTTTCTTTGTCCGCTTCTGTTGTCGTCAGCGGCACAGGAAGTGTGGGTGGCGCCATTCCTGGGCAGGCTGCACTTTCTTTCGCGCTGGGTGGCTCTCACCATGGGGCACGCTCCTTGCTCGTGGGGCTCCCCTACGCGGGGGACACCCCTGCGTGGCACGGCACTCCCTGTGCGCATCAGCACTGCGCATGGGCCAGCTCCACACAGGTCAAGGAGGCCCGGGGTTTGAACCGCGGACCTCCCATGTGGTAGACGGATGCCCTAACCACTGGGCCAAGTCCGTTTCCCTCTCATATTTTTTAACGTAACATTTTTTGTGATCGATATATCTCAAAAAAAAAAAAAAAAGGCAATAAAAAACTTGTCCCAAAAAATAACAAAAAAAAACTTGTCCAGAAAAAAAGGCAAAAAAACCTGTCCAGAGAAGTAATGTTAGAGTGAGATGCTCCAGAATTCTTTCCCTCCACAGAAGCTTTAAGCAATAACCCCAAACTGGCAGAACCATCTTTCTCAGAGCTTTGGAAAACAGTTAAAGGGTTTCAGTAACAGGGTGAGTGCCAAATCAAGAAAAAGGCAATTTAAAAATGGTAGGCAAACCTCATGGTACACATTAGGGCCCTTCTCCCACTGCCTCCTGGCTTAGTGTGGAGGTGGTCTATCTGTGCTCCTGGCGCGGGTCCCTCACCCCTGGTCTAGAGGGAGCAGAGTAGCCCTTGTGCACACACCAGGGTGCGTGTATATCTGTGCCAGGCTGTGTGATGGATGCCTGAAGAACTGAACCAGGACACTCATCACAGGCCTGTTATCCCAGAACATGCACAGTGCATGGAAGTGGCTCACAGGGCATCTAGAAAACTGTAAGAGACTATTCAAATCACAGCTGCCTGGGGTAAAGGATTGCCAACTATAGGACATACAGTGCAATAACTAGACCAGGAGGAAATAGTATTTCCTAGGAGAAAAGAGACATTCAGATCCACGTAAATGGAAGAATTCTTGGGGCCTTGCATGCATGCCCAGAACAGCATAGGCTGGGGATTGAATCACGTACCCTATAAAAGATGAATTCAAGACTTAGTCCCGATTGCTATAGGTGTGAGCCCATTTGTATCGTTTGTAAATAGTATGCTTGACTATGTTACAGTAAGTCAGGGTGTAGGTTTATTAGTGAAAAGGACCTTTGAAGATTCTATTTAGCTGTGGTCAACTGAATCAGGGTGGGCCTTAATTCATATTACTGGAAGCCTTATAAAAGTAAGTCAGGAGATGGCAAAGCCAGAAGTCAGAGAAAGCCACAAGGGGAAGTCAGAAGTCAGTAGAAACGAGATCAGCTATAAGGAGAGAGAGATCACCATGTAATGGAAGGTAGAGAGGCAAGCCATGGAATACCGCAGATTGTGGCCGTTCAGCATCAAAATGCTACAGACTTCAGGAAGAAAGCATTTTTTACTTCTAGTCTCTCAAACTCTGAACCAATAAATTATTGTTGTTAAGCCACCCATCATGTGGTATTTGTCATAGCAGCCCTGGCAAATTAAGAAAAGATGCATTCTCATATAAGACTGGGAAGGGCCCTAATGACTTTGACTCAGGCTGTTATTTAAACTCCCTGTTAGCAAGCCAAGCTCTGAAGAGCATTTGCATAGGTCATTATGCAAAGACTGGAAAGGTATTTTCTTTCTTTCTTTTTCCTCTCTCTTTTTTTTTGTTGTTAGTTCCTGACATTCAAGGAAATCTGTCATAACACTAGCTGGATACAAGCTTAAGGAACAGATGCCTTAGTGACTAATCTAGAGATAATACATTAAAAGAACAAAATGCCAAGTGTTCAGCAAAAGATTTCAAGGGGTACAAAGAAACAGGGACTGAAACCCCATATAAAGGAGCAAGATAAAGCATTAGAATCCATCAACAAGCCAGGCCTGGGATGTACCAGACAAAGACTTTAAAAACTTTTCCTAAATATGCTCAGAAAGCTAAAAGAAAACATGGATAAAGAACTAAAGGTAATTAAAAAATGATAGGGAAGCAAAAAGAGTTACAAATAAAGGGGTAGAAATCATAAAAGGAAGCCAAACAGAGCTGAAGACCACAGTAACAGAAAATTTAAAAAATTCCCCAGCAAGGTTCAATAGCAGATTCAAGCTGATAGAAGAAATAGTGAATCTGATAAGATAATTGAAATTACTCAGTCTGAGAAAGAGAAAAATGATGGAGAAAAGAGCCTGAGATATCTGTGGGACACCATTAAGTATACTAATATACACATTGTGACAGTCCCAGAAGGAGAATAAAGAAAGGGGCAGAAAGAATATTCAAATAAATAATTGCTAAAAACTATCCAAATTTAATGTAAGTCATAAATATAAACATCAAGAAGCTCAACAAAGTCCAAATAGAATAAACCTAAACAGACACTCACCGAGACATAAAGTAATCACACTATCAAATGCCAAAGATGAGATAATCCTGAAAGTCACAGAGAAGCAATGTGCCATGTACAAGGAAACCTCAATAATATTAAGTGCTAATTTCTCATTGTAAACTATGGACACAAGAAAACAGTGTGATGAAATATTTAAAGTGCTGGAAACAAACGGGAAAAAAAAGCCAAGCAAGAATCCTACATCTGGCAAAACTGTCTTTTAGAAATGTGGGAGAGACTGAGCTATTCCAGATAAACAAAAATAGAGGGAGTTCATCACTGCTAGATTGGCCCTACAAGAAATGCTAAAGGGAGTTCTTCAAGAATAAGACTTTCAAAAACCCAACAGTAAAATGGTAAAAGAAAGTCCTAATTGTTAGTAGTTACTTCAAATGTAAACTCTCCAATCAAAACTAAGAGATTGTCAGAATGGATTTTGAAATGACCCAAATATATGCTATTTACAAGAGACTCGTATTAAATTCAAAGACACAAGTAGGTTAAAAGTGAAAGGTTGGAAAAAATATTCCATACAAATAGCACTCAAAAGAGCGTGGGTATAGCTATAGAAATATCAAACAAAATGGACTTTAAGCCAAAAACTATTAATTTTAAAAAAAGTACAAGGGGAAGTGGCTGTGGCTCAAGCAATTGAGCTACCATTTACCATATGGAGGACCTGGGTTCAATCCCTGGGACCTCCTGATTAAAAAAAAGAAGAAGAAGAAAAGAAAAAGAAAAAGAAGAGAAAAGAGGTGTCCCAGACCTGCACAGAGGCACAAGGGCCCCGCCCAGCATGGGGAGGCACAAGCCTCCCCCCATGTGCACCCTGTGTGCCCCTGTATGGTGAAGCGATGCACCGAAAAGGTAATAACCCAACCAGATAGAAAAGAAAAAAAAAGTACAAGGAAGGGCACTATACATTTATAAAAACATCAAATCATCAAAAAGATATAATGGTTTCAAACATATGTGTACCTAACAACAGAGCCCTAAAATCTATGAAGCAAATACTGACATATTTTACAGGAGAAGTAGATCGTTCTATATCAATAGTACTAGACATTAGTATTCACTTTCAATAATGGATAGAATATTCAGACATAAGATCAATAAGGAAACAGAGAACTTGAACAATATTATAAATCAAATAGACGTAACAGAAATAAATAGACCACATCATCTAACAACAGTGTACATTTTTCTCAAGTGCACATGGATCATTCTCTAGAGTAGACCATATGCTAGGTCACAAAGCAAGTTTCAATTAATTTTAAAAGACTGCAATCATGCCAAGTATTCTCTCTGACTACAATGCAATAAAGCTAGAAATCAATAACAGAGGAAGAACTAGAAAATTCAAAAACATGTGGAAATCAAACAGCCAATGGGTCAAAGAGGAAATCACAAAGAAAATTAGGATATCTATTTTTACAGATTATTTTCATCCTTTTTCTCATTATTTTGTTTCTTTCATATAACAGTGATTCAGACATTGAGATTTCATGAACTATTAAAATGTTAACATGATAAAGGGCACATAAGAAAAACCCCACAGCTAACATACTCAACAGTGAAAGGAAGAAGTAAAACTATCCTTATTTGCAGATGACATGATTCTATATATAGAAAAGCATGAAGAATTTACAAGAAAGCTATTAAAGCTTATAAAGAAATTCTAAAAGTGACAGGGTACAAGGACAACACATAAAAGTCAATGAGGGAAGCAGACTTGGCCCAGTGGTTAGGGCATCTGTCTACCACATGGGAGGTCTGCGGTTCAAACCCCGGGCCTCCTTGACCTGTGTGGAGCTGGCCCATGCGCAATGCTGATGAACGCAAGGAGTGCCCTGCCACGCAGGGGTGTACCCCACACATAAGGAGTGCACCCTGTAAGGAGAGCCCAGCACGAAAGAAAGTTCAGCCTGCCCAGGAATGGCACTGCACACAGAGAACTAACACAGCAAGGTGATAGAACAAAAAGAAACACAGATTCCTGTGCCACTGACAACAACAGAAGCAGACAAAGAATATGCAGCAAATAGACACAGAGAACAGACAACTGGGGTGGAGGGAGGGGAGAGAAATTAATTAATTAATTAATTAAATCTTTTTTAAAAAAGTCAATGAACTTGTATACACCAGCAATGAAAAATCCAAAAAGGAAATCAAGAAAATTCCATTTACAATAGCAACTAAAAGAATAAAACACCCAAGAATAAATTAAATCAATGATGTAAAAGATTTGTACATGGAAGACTACAAATCATTACTGAAAGAATTAATGACCTAAGTAAATGGAAAGCTATCCCATGTTCACAGATTGGAAAACTTAATATGATTAAGATGTCAATGCTATCCAAAGAGATTTACAGATTCAACACATTCTTAATCAAAATTCCAACAGCCTTCTTTTCAAAAATGGAAAAACTAATCATAACCTGAATAGCCAAAAACATCTTGAAAAAGAACAAAGTGGGAAGACTCACACTTCTCAATTTCAAAACTTATTACATCTGATTTATTGGACTTACCACACTCAGCTAAGATGGAGTTGAAGAAGGACAACCACTACACCATGGAGCCTAGAGTGATTACAACTGAAAATGGGAGGATTGCATCCAGCATCCAGGTGGAATCTGACCCTCCTCTTGACATAGAGGTGCAATGGACACAACCAATCCAATGTCCACATAGAAGAGATGGCATTGGATTGGGAAAAGTGGACATAATGGACAAAGGGTATGGGGAAAGGCAGGAAGAGATGAGAGGTGGAGGCGTCTTCGGGACATGGAGCTGCCCTGGATGGTGCTTCAGAGGTAATCACCGGACATTGTAAATCCTCACAGGGCCCACTTGATGGAATAGAGGAGAGTATGGGCCATGATGTGAACCAATGTATATGAGGTGCAGAGGTGCCCAAAGATGTACTTACCAAATCCAATGGATGTGTCATGATGATGGGAACGAGTGTTGTTGGGGGGGGGAGAGGGGGGGTGGGGGGGTGGGGTTGAATGGGACCTCACATATATATTTTTAATGTAATATTATTACAAAGTCAATAAAAAATAAAAAAATTAAAAAAAAAAAAAAAAACTTATTACAAAGCTACAGTAATCAAGACAATAAATGTTTTAGATTGCTAAAAGCTGCCAAAGTTAATATACCAGAAATGGGCTGGCTTTTGCAATGATGATTTATTAGGTCTGCAGGTTCTGAGACCCTGAAAATTTCCAAATCAAGGCATCATCAGGCAATGCTTTCTACCAGAAGACTGGCACATGGTGGCCTCTTCTGGGGGTTTTGTTGCATCAGCTTCTGGTTTCCTTTCTAACAGTACATTGATTTAGGCTCCTTGCTCTTGTGGCTTTTTCCTCTATCTTCTGTGGGATTCTCTCGGTATTCATCGCATTTATGAAGGACTCCAATAAGAGGATTAAGAACCACCCTGGGTCATGTCCTACTGAAGTAAATTAATCAAAATGTCCCACCTACAATGTTTATAACCACAGTAATGGATTAGCTCTAAAGACATGATTTCCTGAGGTCCATAAAAGCCTCAGACTATTACAGTAAACAATGACAGACATATGAATCAATGGAATAGAACTGAAAGTTCAGAAATCAGCACACACATCTATGGGTAATCAATTTCTGACAAGGCTGCCAAGACCACTCAATGGGGAAAGAATAGTCTCTTTAATAAATGGTGCTGGGAAAACTGGGTATCCACATGAAAAAGAATGAAAACATTCTTTTATACTATGTTATCTCACAACACAGACAAAAATTAACTCAACCTGGATAAATGATCTAATTAATAAAATCATAGAATCTTAGAAGAAGGCATAGGGAAATATCTTCAGAATCTTGTTACTAGGCAATAGATTCTTAGACTTTACACCTAAAGACTAAGGTAAACTGGAGTGTACAAAATTTAAAACATTTACGTATCAAAGGGCATTATCAAGAAGATGAAAAGACAACCAACAGAATGGGAAAAAATATAGGTAATCATATATATGACAGGATTTAATATCCAGAAAATACAAAGAACTCCAGAAACTCAACAACAAAAAGGCCAACAACCCAATTTTAAAATGGGCAACGGACTTGAACAGGAATTTCTCTAGAGAAGGTATACAAATGGCCACTAAGCACATGAATAGGTACTGAATATCATGAGCCATTATGGACATGGCAGGTCCTCAAAAAGTTAAACATAGAATTACCATGTGACCTAGCAATTGCACTTCACATATATATTCAAAGAATTGAAAGCAGAGAGGCAGGTAGATAATTGCACACCAGTGCTCATAGCAGCATTATTCACAATGGCCAAAAGGTGGAAGCAACCCAAATGTCCATCAATAGATGATGAATGTATAAACAAAATATGGTACATATATACAATGGAATATTATTTGGCCATAAAAGTGAATGAAGTTCTGACAAGTGCTGCAACATAGATGAACCATGAAGACATCATCTTGAGTGAAAAAAGTCAGATAAAAAGGACAGGAATTGTATAATTAGATTTATATAAAATAACTAGAATATGCAACTTTAAAGAGTATTAAGACAATTGGGGGGGGGGAGATTCTTTAAAACAACACCTCACTATCATTCACCAAATTATATTCCAGACAGGTTTCTTCTAAACCTATGTTTTAAAAAATCAAATCATTGGAAAAGATAAAACAGTTAAAACTGACTGTGAAAACAGTAGGTAAGCACTTGCTAAGCTTTGAAGAAAAGAAAGGAATTGTGTATTTTTTAAAGTTTCAGCTTCTGGAATGAAGGTGGTTATATTATCTGCCAGGCCTGTCTCCCAATGAAAACCATCTCCAAAAGACAAGATTTCCTGGATCAGTGTTGTATCCTGGGAGTCGTCACTGCGAGGACTCGCTGTCTCTCCAAGGGGGGCACTCCGGGAAGAGGCCCAGAACTCTTCAGCCTTAGCCACCACCTGGGTCACTGCCCATGCAAGTCACAGTCCTGCCCCCAGAAGAAGACTTTTGGAGGGGCTGGGCCAGGCTGCACCACCTGGGTATCAACCCCGGCGATCCAGGCAGCCTGCGAACCCCCAGGAGACAGGCCGCCACCCCTGCCCCTGGTCTCCTGGGGTCTGGGGCGAGGGCTTCGTGGGCGGGTCAGCGCAGGCGCCGCGCCGGCGCAGGCGCCGCGGGGCCGCACTCACGTGACCACGGTGTTGAAGCCGCAGGCCCTCATCTTCCGCAGGCGGTCCAGCCAGTACTCGCGCGGCACCCGGAAGTAGTGCATCGTGCCCGCGACGATCAGGAACCGGAACCCGTCCAGGGTGAAGTTGGAGCCGGTGACCTTCAGCCCCATCCCGCGCGTCTGCCGGTGGGACGGGGTCAGGTGACTTTGATCGATCCTGCAAGGACGAAGGAAGGGCACGAAGTGCTAGAGGACTGCCCAAGAGTGGGGTGGGGGGTACATGGGGACCTCACATTTTTTTTAATGTAACATTAAAAAAAATTTTTTAAGACAAAAAAAAAAAGAAAAGAGTTATGCAACATGAGCGGATGGGAAAGGCCTTTCTTCGGGCCAGACACACTTCCCGCAGAACGAGGCGCCTCTCCACCCGTGCCTGTGCCCACACACCTGAACGGGTTGCGTCCTGGGAGCGCGGCCGCCATCCACGAGGCTGAAGACAGACACAGAACGCACGCCAGTCTCGCCTGGAACGCCCCCATGCTAAACACACGGATACAGGAGAGTCAGGGAGAACTGGGAAGGAGGGGAGGGCGCGCGGGGGCCGGAGGACACGGCGCGGGGGGCCCGAGAGGGCGGAGGCGGTCCCCACGCGTGAGGCGGAACTCCAGAGGAGCTGCCACGCGGTCTCGCCGCTCCCTGGCATGAAGACGGCGCCTCGGGGCCAAGCGTCCAGCGGGAGTCCGGGCAATGCGGGGAGGAAGGCTGGGTCGGCGCGGAGCCGCCGTCGGGGCAGGACTGCGGGCGCGGGTGCCCAGGCGCCCCCCGCTCCTCACCGCGGCCTCGGCTTCTGAGGAGAGCAGAGCGAAGCAGAATGAGCGCGAGGCCGCCGGAGCGGGGACCCCCTGGGGAGAAACCAGCAGGCATCGAGCCCGGGGTCCGGGGACCCTGCACGAGAGAGCGCAGGAGGAGCGCCCTGGCAACCGAGGGGCCTGGCCGGCGCAGGCCCAAGGGCGGGGGGAGCCTTGGGGCGTCCCAGGGCCCTCGTGTGGGGATGTCCAGGTGGCACAGGGTCCCCTTACTCAGCCCGGGCCGATCTGGCAGCCAGACGCCTCCGCTCGGCTCTCTGCAGCCGCCGCCCGGACCTGCGCAGGGTCCCCGCGCTCCGGCTCGCGCGCGCGTCTGCGGAGTTGGGGGTGGGCATGGCACCTGCCGCATCTGTCCCGTCCCTCCGCGCGCCCGCCCCTTGCCCTCCCCTCGCCCTCCCCTCCCATCCAAACTCCCGCTTTCCGGCAGCCCCCCCCCGCCGTGCAGACCGCCCCCCATCCTGACAGACGCACCTCCGGGACGCACACCCCTTACAAGGCAGAACCCACCTCCCTCTCAGGCACAACCTCCCCTCCCCGGCAGACCCATTCTCCTGGGACCCGCCCCCGCGGCCCGAGATCAGCAGTAGGAGCCACCGCGCCGACACCAACGCTGAGTGTTCCAGCGGCTTGCAGGGTGGGGCGGCTTCACCGCCCACGGGTCCCCGAGGCAGGCTCTGACCTTTGCCAGTTACGCAGTGTCGTAACTAGGACTCGCAGAGCCCTGGGTGTCCAGAGAGCCCGGGGTGCCTGGGGTCTGTCCGGGAAAGGCGGCCTATGGAAGGCCGTGTGCTAATTACCAGCGCGCTTTGAGCCCTACTCGGAAAGACTTCCCGCACAACCGCTGACCCTAGGAGAGTGCGCCTCCTGGAAGTCCGGGCTAGAGTCGGGAGGAAAGGTTCACCAGTTGTTCACAGTCCAGCGTTCGCCTGTGCTAGGTGCTGAGATGCAGATTAATAAGATAAGGAGTAACCCCTTGCCCTGGAGACGCGAGCGCCCAGTGGGAAGCTAACAGGGGCCTGACTGCCCCGTCCTGCTTCACTGAGGCAGGCCCGCCAGAAGGCAGCTGAGGGGCTTACCCAGAAGGCAGCTTTCTCAGTGTCACTCCAGGGTGTTACAAACCCTCCGGAAGGTTCTGCACACTAAAGTTAGCCAGCTACCTGTCGGGGAGCTTTCCTTGTGCATTCTCTGCAGCAGGGCCTTACAGGTTAGGGGAGGGAAGAGCTGGGTGAATCCAAGGCTAACTGCACCCTTGCAGTTGGGATGGTCCTTCTTACAGCCTGCTGGGGTGGGAGAGCTCCACTTAAAATTCCCACAGCTGGAGCCATGCAATCCAAGGGAAATTAAACTCTCCTCTGTGTAGACACTGAATGCCACAATAACCATTGCATTTTAAGAAATCTCTCTCTCAATTAGAGGCGGAGTGGGCATCACCATTCCAGAATCCTCAGGACTGGAGCATGAACGATGGACTAGAGTGGACTTCCTGGAATTGCGATTCTAGCAATGAAAGAACTTCTATCTGTGATGTGGAGACAGTGGCCACTGGAGGTTCTGAGGGCAGGGAGAGGGGAAAACAGGTGTAACATGGGGGCATTTTCTGGACTTCGGAATTGTCCTGAATGACATTGCAATGACAGATACAAGCCATTATATACCTTGTCATAACTTACAAAATTGTGCAGAGAGAATGTAAATGACCATGTAAACTATAATCCGTGCTTAGTGGCAGTGCTCCAAAATGTATTCATCAACTGTAATAAGTGTACCACACTAATGAAGGATGTTGTTAATGTGGGAAAATATGGGAGGGGTTGAGGTAGGGCATATGGGAATCTCCTATATTTTTTATGTAACATTTATGTAATCTCAGTATCTTTTTTAAAAATTAAGTGTATTAAAAAATATTTACCAAAATTTAAGTCAATATTTCAAAATTAACTAAAATATCAGTGGTTTTTGGAATGATTTTAATACTTACTATTTGTAATTTGCTTTTCCTTTTAATTTTAATAGGTGATTTTCATTATCTCCCCTCCACACTTCCATTTTCCTACAATTTCCTTAGTCAATCATTCCATTGATTCATATTCATTCCTGCAAAACATGTTGCTGTTTGTATGGCTATATTAATTATTTATACAAATGATATTAATTGTACATAGTATTCCATCTTATTGCTTTTTAAGATCTAAGCCCTTTATTAGTCAGTAATCCTGTAATAATTGTCAGTAAATCTGTACTACATAAAGCCAAAGATTTCTTATAGAATTTATGTAGTTTTTCTCTACCTCAGTCTCTACTAAGGTCCACTAGCAAGGCAAAAGCTCTTTCTCAAAAGGATAATAGTTACCACAGAGGATGGCAGGGCTTTGCTCCAAAATCTTCAGGGTCTGTGTTATAATTCTCCTATAAGGGCCTTCCAAAGGTTCAGACAGCATCTCTGTTTGCCACTGAAACTTCTGCTGGATCATACGGCCCCAGTAGCAGAGCGAGAGCAGCTTGCACAATAGCCTGGACCTGTCGTGGAACCTTCCCATGTTCTAGACCCTACTCATAACTAGCAGCTTTTTGGGTGACTCAGGAAATAGGACAGAGTAGCACACCCAAATGAGGAATATGTTGCCTCTAAAATCCAAAGAAGCCAATGAAGCATTATACCTCCTTTTTGGTTGTCAGAGGGGCCAGAAGCAACAATTTATCTTTCACTGTAGAAGAGATATCTTGAAATGCCTCACCACAGAAGTCTAGAAATTTCACTGAGATTGAATGCCTCTGAATTTTTGTTAGATTTATTTCCCATTCCCTGACACACAAATGCCTTACCGATAAGAGTTTACCAAGTAACAACGAGAGTAGTTACTTCCTGCTCAGTAGGTCTAACCAGCATAATGCCATCAATATGATTGATCAGTGTCATGTCTTGTGGAAGAGAAAGGTGTTCAAGGTTCAGTTTGACACAGGGATAGGGAGTTGATATACCCCTGAACTAGGACTGTGAAGGTGTATTGCTGGACCTGCCAGTTGAAAGCAAACTGCTTCTGAGGGTCTTTCTAAAAGGTATCAAACTACCAAGCACCAGCTGATGGTGTAATTAGAAAAAGACCTTGAATAAAAGGGTCAACTCAGACCAGCAGAATATCTCAGCCTTCATGTAACAGCAGGTGTTAAAAACTGCTTTTTGACCTTGAATAAAAGGGAGAAATGAAAAGGACAAATGAGATTATATGGCTATGAGTCCCTAGAAAAGAGTCTGGAGGTCATCAGAGGAGTCGTGCTATGCACACCTCACCAGGGTCCCAGAAATTGCCAAAGTAGATACAAGCCCAGGTATTGGTTCTTCTGAGGACTACAGAGACCCACAAGTTCTATGGTCATGGCAAATGGCTCTGGAGTTCATTGCCATGTCAATTGGCCCTACTTTGGAGTTTATGTTCCTGAGTGTGATGGAGTTGGATTCAGATGCGATCTTTCTACACATGCCTCTTCTGTTACTTTTACCAGACCTGTGGTTGGTGCTGGGGTTTGCGTGCACTGAGGAGACCTGAATCTCTGGACTGTCCATGTGATAGAAAGGTTCTGAGCCTCAACCGAGTTGCAATTCCTACCCTCTGGTTTATTGGACTTACCCCGGCCAGCTAACAGGGAGGTGAAGAAGATCAACCACCACAACAGGGAGCCAAGAGTGCCTACAACTGCAATCAGGAGAAATGTATCCATCATCCATGTGGAATCTTAATCCATTCCTGTGGGTCTAAATCCACTGTAAATAGATTCAGAAATCTTTATTTAGAAGGTCTATTTAGAAATAGACCTTCAAGAGGTCTCTTGAAGATGCTATTTTTAGTTAAGGTGTGTCGACCAAGTGAGGCCTTAGTCCTATTACTGCAGGCTTTATTAAGAGAAAGCCACCGCTTGGAGGAGCAGAAGCTGGGCATCAACAAAACTGGAAGAGAAAGGAGAGGACCTTGCCATTTGCCAAGGATTGCTCCAGCCACAACACTGCCAACCCCAGGAGGATCAGCTCTCTGGCCTCTGAAAACGTCAGCCAATAAATTCCTGTTATTAAGGCAATCCATTACGTGGTATTTGTCATAGCAGCTAGGAAAGTAAAACAGCTAACTTTTGATCTATGTTTCAGTCAGTCAAACTGTTGGGGCTCTTGTAAAGTTCTGAACTAAAACTTTGAATCCAGAATCTTTGTTAAATGTGCCCCTATCAAAATTTCAGCTTGGTCCAACTTTATGTTCCTTCCACCATTATCCCACACCCTTAATAATCATTCTCACACATATTCCCCAGATTTCTCTCCATATAACTTGGAGAACTCACGCTGTTCTCATCCTCATATATCACACTTTTTATCTCACTTTTCAGAGCTTTCTGGAACTTCAGACTGGTTACAGGTCCAGAAGCAAAGAAGGGTGGTAAGGTGGGTCCTGAGAAAAATCAGCAGTGTCTTGAAGTCAGCTACCTCAAGCCATTACAGGCCCATAAACAAAGCAGGATTAACCTCCTCAGATGGATTGGAAGTCTGCTTCTGTTGACAAAGAAGACCCAGGAAAATTTAGATACTCAATGACTCATCTTCTTCAAGATCTGCCAGTATGTACCAATTCCAATTTTCAGAGTACTATTCCTTCTAATTGATAAGAGCAGATACCCTGCAAAACTGGAGATTCAGTTTCCCTTGTACTTGCAATTGCAGGATCAAACTCTGGGTTCAGTTTTCAGAAATCTAAATTCTGTGATTATAGGAGATAATGGTGTATTTAAGGCACACAAAAATTTGAGATCATTTATGTGGCACTAGAGCTGGGAATTTGAAGCCCAGCATTCATCCTTTTCTTTCTCCACTTTCTGCAAATTGAAAGTAACCAGTCAACCTTACTTTGACTGTTTCTCCCCAGGATAGAAACCCAGCTAGATATTCTAGATATCTAGAAGAGATATCTAGATAAACACTAGATATTCTAGGGTTTGCATTTTGCAATGCCTCTCTCCTAGTATTTATTTTTATATTAGTAGTCTTAATAACAATTAGCATTATTACTAATTATTATATTAGTAATAATATAATATTATTATTTATACATATTTATGTCAGTATTTTTTTTTTAAGATTTATTTTATTTCTCTCTCCTTCCCCCCCCCCCCCGTTGTCTGCACTCTGTGTTCATTCGCTATGTATTCTTCTGTGTCCTTGCATTCTCGGCGGCACCAGGAATCTGTGTCTATTTTTGTTGCATCATCTTGCTGCATCAGCTCTCCATGTGTGTGGCACCATTCCTGGGTGGGCTGTGCTTTTATCGTGTGGGGCGGCTCTCCTTGAGAAGCACACTTCTTCGCATGGGGCACCCCTACATGGGGGACATCCCTTCGTGGCACGGCACTCCTTGCCTGTGGCAGCACTGCATGTAGGCCAGCTCACCACACAGGCCAGGAGGCCCTGGGTTAGAACCCTGAACCTCCCATAAGTGGACGCTCTATCAGTTGAGCCACATCCGCTTCCCAGTATTATTTTTATATTAACATTATGAGTGCATTGTGGGATGAAAATATATTATTTTCGAAATCTAGACTATAGAAAAGTATTAATTATGACAACTGATATCTTGATTGTCTAATGGTAAAAGATTCAAAATTTCCAAAAATAAGACATACAAGAAAGAACATCATAAAACACTATGTGGCCCAGCTATAAACAATACATATTAATGTAAACACTAAATATAAATATTGAGTTAACCAAAATTCTTGATGTAACTATACTGGTAGGAAAAGTAGAGAGAAAGACTATGTGGGTGTGTGGAAGGGGTGTAGGAGCCATAAATTCTCATCTTCTATATCAAGATACAAATAATTTTACCTACAATAAATAAAGATGGAAATGAGAGCTATTGTTTTTCATTAAAATCTTTATGAAACTACTTGACTTTTAAAATTATTTACATAATTAAAACTATTAAAAAATAGAAAACAAATTGCCAAAGGCAGTTCTAAACCATGTCGTATCATCTTGCTTCATTGGAACACTGATATTAAGAACAACTCCTCCTCCATTTTTCCCTAAGGGGAAACAAAGGTAGCTACCCGACGAAAGAACACTGCATGCTCCCATTGTCTCAGCCAGGGGCCCTGAAAGGTGTGGTGGACTGGGGCTCTGTGGAAGGATAGAGCAGCCTTTTTCTGGTGTCTTCTGAAGATCAGGCTTATTGGACCCTGCATCCCAGCAATTACAGAACCTGATACCTAAAGCTGTCTCCACAAATGGGGTTTAAGACAAGTTTAGATGCAGTGCTAAGGAATCCATCAAAAAGTTGATGGCATTGGAAAAGAAATGGCTATGTGAGGGCTTGGCATTTCCATAGATGAATTACAAACAACTTGCATCAGTTATTATGGGGGAAAAGCCCCAGCTGTCTTCACGGTTGAGATAATGACCTGTCCTCATTGGAGGAGACAGAAATCTTGTTCAACAGCAGAGAAAAAGATTCTGAGTAGCGATGTGTGTAGCGGGGGTGAGGATGGGGCGGATCTGCTTGAGACAGTTAGCTGCAATTCAGAGAAGGGCAGGACCCCAGGACAGGTTAGAGAGGGAGGAAGAGAACTGGAGTTGTGCAGCCGTGGGAAGGTTTCCAGCTTGAGCCCCCAGAGCCGCCTCTGTGGGCAGGAGGTGCTGGCACCTGTCGTGGCCGCGGGCTGGTGCAGCACTTTCCCTCTACTGGAGAGGGAGGCTGATCCCGAGAGAGGCCGA
This sequence comes from Dasypus novemcinctus, assembly GCF_030445035.2. Classification (NCBI taxonomy): domain Eukaryota; kingdom Metazoa; phylum Chordata; class Mammalia; order Cingulata; family Dasypodidae; genus Dasypus; species Dasypus novemcinctus. The sequence goes on along the minus strand of NC_080699.1, from coordinate 44,559,479 downwards.
TTCTGCAACCCTAGGACCCTGACCCAAGCCAGAGAAGATAACCTTAACCTTGGGCAGTAGGTGTGATAAGTTCTTCGACAGCAGGAAGCATATTTTAAACATTTCTCTTCCTACACAGCAGGCATTCAACAAATAAACAAGTATTAGTTGCAATTGAAAAGGTTAAGTGTTAGTCTCTCAGTACCAGTTTGTATGTAATAGAAAATATTGAGTTCTCCCTGCACACCGGGAAGATATGTGCGAGTGTAATAACTTGGGTCATAGGGGATCTCTATAAAAATGCTTGCTTTTCAAAAACACTGTAAATTGATTTCCTAAGTTACTGAATTTGCCAAATTCTTAATAAGGAAGAGGCCTTTATTTAGAGCCTCATTTCTTAGAGGAAGATTTCTTTAAAATGGTGTTTCCAGGATTAGCCAAATGCCTAGTCGAATCTAATGGAAAAATAAACACACATAAACAAAAATTAAGTTTTTTTGAAAGTTAAATACCAACTGGGAGTGGATGTAGCTCAAGCCATTGAGCACCTGCTTCCTACATGAGAGGTCCCAGGTTCTGTCCCCGGTGCCTCCTAAAAATACAAACAAGCAACAAGCAAACAAATGAAAAAAACAACCAGGGGAGCTGATGTGGCTCAGTGGTTGAGGGCTGGCTTCCCACATACAAGGTCCCAGGTTCAATCCCTAGCCCCAATACCCAAAAAAATTAATAAAATAAAATAAAATAATAAAATAAAATCCAACTTGTGGAACCAGGTTAGCATCCAAAGTAAACTTTATTCAATGATATAGTACTTATATTTATCTGAAAATAATAAAAAACTAAAAAAACACCTTAGATAAGGAATGGAATTCTGGAAATATCCTTGGGAAGGGCTTAGAACCTGGGTCCCTCAATGCTTCCTGGCCTCATGCCTCCATAAAAAAAAAATACTAATATAACTTACTCAATGTGCAAACAAAATCTCACCTTCTAAATATCTGGATAATTCACAGCCTAAGCACAATTTAGGAAGAAAGTTTCCTAAATATTTACTTAGGTTTAATATTCAGTGGAATGCTTCGTAGGAAGTGGGGAAACATGAGAAATGTGCTCTGTAGCTCCTCCTAAATAAAGGAGGTAATGGAAGGAAGGGAGGGAGGGAGGGAGAAAAGGGAGGACATTTTCTCTGTTTCTCCCTCTTCTTCTTATCTAAAACACAAAGTGGGAGAAGCAAATTTCCTTCAAGAAGTGAAATACCAAAACAGAGAGCAATTTAGACGACTTTTATTCTTCTTTACCTCTACTCCCGCCGTCCTCCAGCCCATTCTTTATGGAACAGCAAGAATGATCTTAAAACATTGACCAAATCATCTCACTCCTTCCTCTCCTTAAACTCATTTGACAATTTCTTAGAGCCCTGAGAATAAAATCTAAACTCCTTACTTTGCCCAAAATTTTCAGAGCTCTGCCAATTCTAGGAACACCAAGAATAGATATGGACCCAGGTTTTGTTTTGTTTTTTTTTAATCTGACTGATTCATTTTGATAGTTAGCATAGTTGAGCTTCGGCTGCCATCTGGACAACTAGACCCCAATAATGTGTATAGACGTTGCTCTCTGTTGGTTCTCAACCCTTGCCAATCTCTCCCTTCCTGCGCTTCAAGTCTGTTTTCCCTTCTTCACACCCATGAGTCTCTTTTCTGACTCAGAGGCTTTATAGATGCTGTCCACGCCATATGGAATGTCCTTCCTCACTCCTGTTAGATGGATGGCTCCTTCCCATATCAAGCACCAGCCCTGTCTCAATCCTGAACTATTCCTTTCTTGACTAGCTTTCCACACACACACTTTCTTGTTCCCATTCCTTGTTTTATTTCCTTCAGAGTACTCATCAAAATGTAAATAACTGTCTTATTCACTCTTTTTTATATCCGTCTCATAACAGCAGAGACGGTCAGCTAGTATAGCACCTAGCCAATTAAAAACTCTTAATAAGTATTTGTTGAGTGGATATATAATTTAGGAAGCCATTTAATGAACGTAGAGTCCCCTAAAACAAGAGAAACAACATGGTTAGTGATCAAGATAAGGAAATCTTCAGGAATATTGGAGAAAGAGGACACACCGTGCAGAGATCAGTAAGCGTAACAGCTACAGACTCCCTTTGATGGTTCAAAAAGAGCAATTACTCAGAAAAATACAGTTTGATCTCTGTGAGATGATTCATCTTCCCTTAGGCTGAAGACACAGGTATGCTTTAGCCAGATCATAATGGAAATTACATTGGGCTCAGTTAAGAAATTTCCAGGTCAACAACAAAGGAGGCTGAGGGAATCTGTGATGAAGATGAGGCATTATCTTAGCTTGGGACAGATACTTTGAATTTAGAGAAGGACTAGAAATTCAGATCAGGTTGGAAAAGGGTAGTGAAAGCCACAGTGATAAGGTTTTGCTATGGAAATACTGATGATTTAGAAGTCCAATACAATTATAACTGTACAATAATAATACAATAATGAAGTGGATTATTATTCATCCATAAACGAACAACGTACTATATAACATGGATGCACCTTGAAAACATTGTGCTAAATGAAAGAAGCCAGACATAAATCACACCGTATGATTCCATTTAGATGAAAATCCCAGAATAGGCAAATCTATAGTGTCACAAAATAAATTAGGGTTTGGCTAGTGCTGGCACTTGGGTGGGAGAGGGGTGGAAAGAGAGACTGATGGTGATGACTAAATGACTGTGGTGATGATTGCATAACCTCTATGAATCAACTAAAGCCATTGAATTGTATACTTCAGATGGGTGGATTTTATGGTTTGTGAATTACAGTTCAATAAAGCAGTTTAAAAAACTCATTGCCTAATGCTGCTAATTAAATTAAACAGAAATGTCTCTCAGTAAATCAGCTTTTAAAATCCATTAATCATTTTAAAACGACTATTTCTGTGATAATAATGAGCTCGATATATGTTATAAAAATGAAAATACAGGAATGACATCTTTTTATCTGAGCAAAACAAAGTTAGACCCTATACTAAAGCTAATGTTATTACATTTTTTTGAGTTTGCTTAATATAAAATATAAATGATCATTATATGAATAGGTACTTAAAAGCAGTTAATTCTAATGGAGACATGGAAATAGACATGCTTTTATGTCTTTATAAATTCGTTCTTAGAAAACCCTAGGCAATACTGTAAAATTACATAGACCTATAAGATTGTTCTACTTTAATATTTTGAGTGAAATTTAAAGATAGAGTGTTTCTCTAATAAATATCAGTAAGTTCATGTTATTATTATTATATTAACATTACTACATTTGGAAACATTGGAAACATTAACAACATTACAATATTTCCAATATTTACATTTGGAAATATTGGAAACATTAGCAAGATTAGACTAATACATACAAAGGTATGAAAAAGCTGTATTTATTTAAAGGCTTAGATTTCAACACAAACTATATAGAGAAAAATATTTTACCTTTGTGAGCATTAACTAGATATATTATTTTCTCAATTCTAAAACTAAAATGTTTTTCATATTTTAATATCCCTGATATTGGACTGCCTCTTAGAGTTGATGACATCTTAGGTTGGAGTCATGGTTTAATTATCAGCATTTTCTGTCTTTTTTATAAAATTATAAAATTATAAGTTTATAGTTATAAAATTATAGTGTATCTTATAATTGATGGCATCTTACTTAAACTATTTCTTACTGGATTTTCTAAAAGTCCAAAATGAAATTTGAATCATCATTGTATTATGAATATTAACTGATTACACTGAAATACAATTTGTTCAAGAAAGGGAAGGATTCATTCTGGTTCAGTTCTGAAACTGCCAAGTTTCTGAGTAAAGTGTTGATGGCCATTGGGGCTCAATGAGTTGTTCATATTTTTGTTTTGCCTTGTTTTTATCTATTTGCTCACTTTTGTATATATTTTCTTTGCTTTTTAGTGTCTTTATAGACTAGTGGACTCTTATATATTCAGCATGTTTGAAGTTCCTTCTTTGGCCAATAAAAGCTCCTCTCACTGGCTTGTGTGTCCCTTTTCTGTTTTTTTTTTTTTAATTTTAAATTAATAGATCACAAGGAATGTTACATTAAAAAACATAAAAAACAAAAAACATAAGAGGTTCCCATATAACCCACTCCCCATTCCCTACCACATCACTTTTATAAATTGTATTTTTTGAAGATATATACATCACAATTGTGTGTCCTATTGATAGCTACCTTGCTTTCTTTTTTTTTTTTTAAAGATTTATTTATTATTTCTCTCCTTGAGCACATCAACACTGCACGTGGGCCAGCCCCACACAGGTCAAGGAGGCCCAGGGTTTGAACCGCAGACCTCCCATGTGGTAGACAGACACCCTAACCACTGGGCCAAGTCCACCGCCTACCTTGCTTTCTGACACACACAAAATTCTCCAGCTCATCTGTATTTCCTGTCCCAGAGTTAGACTCAGTCATTCCTCCAAGGAACCCTGGTTCCTTTTAGCATTTAGAGAACAAAATCTGTGTCGTAGTTATTCTCGTTGCTATTGGGTTTTTATTGCTATTAAGCCTTTTAAGTGAACAGATCTTAGAAATACTTATTTTTGAGACAACAATAACAACAACAAAAGACCCAGTTTTCCAAAGTGATTATACTACTTTGTCCTCCTACCATCAATATATGACAATTCTAGTTGTTTCATATCCTTGCCACTGTTTGGTATTGGCAGGCTTTTTTATGTCAACCATCCTAGTTGATTTGTATTTCCATACACTTTTTGTTTGTTTGTTTTTTTGTTTGTTTGTCTTCAACTTTGTTCTTTTTTTTGTCTTTATTTTTTTAATATTACATTAAAAAGATATGAGGTCCCCAAATACCCCCCACCTCCCTCTTTAAACTCCTCCCCCCTTAACAACAATCTCCTCCATCATCATGAGACATTCATTGCATTTGGTGAACACCGCTGCACCTCATGGTCAATGGTCCACATCATAGCCCACACTCTCCCATATTCCACCCAGCGGGCCATGGGAGGACATACAATTTCTGTAACTGTCCCTGCTCCATACACTCTTGAGAATCAACTTGTCAAACTCCACCAAAAAAAAAGAAGTCTTCTATTTTAGTCTGCTAGGCTAATGAAAGCAATATAGCAGAAATGGGTTGGCTTTTACGATCGGGATTTATTAGCCTATAAACTTATAGTTTCTAAGGCTAGAAAAATGTCAAATCAAGACATCTTCAGGCAATGCTTCTCCCTGAAAACCAGCTGCCAGTAATCCTTGGTTTGTCTGTCACATGGCAAGATACGTAACGGCATCTACTGGTCTCTCTCTTCTCTTCATGGTCTTGTTGCTTTCAGCTTCTGGTTCCCATGACTTTCTCTCAGTTTCTTGCTTCTCTTGCTCTCTCTTCCCCCCACCCTGTATTCATCTTGCTTATAAAGTACTCCAGTAAGAGGATTAAGACCCACCCTGGGCCATGCCTTATCTGAAGTAACCTAATCGAAAGGACAGCTTACAATAGGTTTATACCCACAGGAATGGATTAACTTTAAGAACATATTTTTTCTGGAGTCCATATAGCTTCACACTATCACATCTTCTGAGATTTTGATTGGTATTGCATTGATCATTGATAGGACTAGGCCATATCCTTAGTCCCTGACCCAAACAATAGCCACAACTTGCACAAGTTGCAAGTTTATTATTAACCTGCCCCATTGTGAATGTGCAACCAACCATATACTCAGAAGGAGCCACATCCCCTGACATAGAAAAGCCCCCCATCCAGAGCCTACTGGTCCAGATACAGTTCATTTCCTCACAAGAATAACAAAGATCCCACACGACCCCACCAACCCATCCCATACCTCTAGAATTCACTGCTGCAGCCCACCACCCCCAGCCATCCCTATAGACCCTCGGTTCTTACCCAAGCCCCAACCTGCTCGCACTAACTAAGTGTGTTCCCGCCTATAGATGTACTATATAAATTCATGACTGCCTCTGCCAGTGGCAGGCTGAAGTTTCTATCTTTAGACCTCTTCCTGTTGGATTTTCTCAATAAATCCTTGCCTGCAATTGCTGTTCTCCAATACCCAATTGTCTAACTCTGAAATCTAACAATCATTTTGATAGTTCACCCACCACTCCCCCCACAGCAACACTCTCCCTCATCATCATGACACATCCATTGCATTTGGTGAATACATCTCTGGGCATCACTGCACCTCATGGTCAATGATCCACATCACAGCCCACACTCTCCCACGCTCCAGCCAGTGGGCCATGGGAGGACATACAATGCCCGGTAAATGTCCCTACAGCACCATCCAGGACAACTCCAAGTCCCGAAAATGCCTCCACATCTCATCTCTTCCTCCCATTCCCTGCACCCAGCAGCCACCATGACCACTTTTTCCACACCAATGCCAAATTTTCTTCGATTACTAACCACAATAGTTCATGAATAGAATATCAGTAAGTCCACTCTAATCCTTACTGTATTCCTCCGTCCTGTGGATCTTGGATTGGTTGTGTCCATTCCACGTCTATGTCAAGAGGGGGCTTAGATTCCACATGGATGCTGGATGCAATCCTTCTGCTTTCAGTTGTAGGCACTCTTGGCTCCATGGTGTGGTGGTTGACATTCTTTTTTTTTTTTTAATTCATTTTTTAAAAAATATTACATTAAAAAAATATGAGGTCCCATTCAACCCCACCACCCCCACTCCCCACTCCCCCCACAGCAACACTCTCTCCCATCATCATGACACATCCATTGCATTTGGTAAGTACATCTCTGGGCATCACTGCACATCATGGTCAATGGTCCACATCATAGCCCATACTCTCCCACGTTCCATCCAGTGGGCCCTGGGGGGATCTACAATGTCCCGTAATTGTCCGTGAAGCACCACCCAGGACAACTCCAAGTCCCGAAAACACCTCCACATCTCATCTCTTCCTCCCATTCCCCACACCCAGCAGCCACCATGGCCACTTTTCCCACACCAATGCCACATTTTCTCTGTGGACCTTGGATTGGTTGTGTCCATTGCACATCTACGTCAAGTGGGGGCTTAGATTCCACATGGATACTGGATGCAATCCTCCTGCTTTCAGTTGTAGGCACTCTAGGCTCCATGGTGTGGTGGTTGACCTTCTTCAGCTCCATGTTAGCTGAGTGGGGTAAGTCCAATAAATCAGAGTGTAGGAGTTGAAGTCTGTTGAGGCTCAGGGCCTGGCTATCATATTGTCAGTCCAGAGATTCAAATCCCCTAGATATATCTTAAACCCCAGCAACCAACTACAATTCCAGTAAAGTAGCATGAAAGTCTTGTGAAAAGAGATCCCATCTGAGTCCAGTTCCATCACGCAGAAACACCAGCTCCAAAGAAGGGCCAACTTACATGGCAGTGAACCCCATCTGCCATGACCATAGAACCCCTGGGTGTCTTTAGCCCTCAAAAGAACCAATACCTGGGGTTGTATCTACTTTATCTGTCTCTGAGACTCTGCTCAGGTGTGCATAGGGGCAATCCTTCTGACAACCTCCAGACCCTTTTTTAGAGACTCATAGCCATATAAACTCATTTCTCCTTTCCATTTCCCCCTTACATTAGGTCAAACAGCATTTTAAACTCCTGTTATTATATGTAGACAGGGATATTCTGCTGGTCTGCATTGAACCTTTAATTCAAGGTCATTTTCTAGTTTCATCATCAGCTGGTATTTGATAGTGATTCCTTGGTGCCAGGGAGGCTCATCCCCGGGTGTCATGTCCCACGCTGGGGGGGAATGTATTGCATTTACATGCTGAGTTTGGCTTCGGAGACTGGCCACATTTGAGTAACATGAAGGCTGTCAGGAGGAAACTCCCAGGCACAGTGCTGCTCTAGGCCTTGTTCTTATTTCAGGCATATAGGCTCACAAGCATAGTCATTAGTATCAGGGGCTCACTGTTGGACCCTCATTCCTTCCTGGTCCTTACCGTTGCACCTGGGGGACTGCTGCTGCTCCCCTAGGGACCACGACAGAGCATCCCCCGGCCAGGAACCCAGTACCCCCCCAGCTGTTGTTTTTAATTGTTTCCACTATGAGTATATCCAAACATTACCATGCAGATCTTGGTCCCTGGCAGTGGCCATAAAAGGAGCTCTCATACAGCTCCCGACCTCCAGGATTCTGGGGCAGCTGGCAGTCTCTTCAGGCAGATCTAGCAGTGGGACTCCAAGACTGATGAATGCATGTATCCTGGGAGAATGCGTCTCTTCCAGCATTCCAGCAGACTCCCCATTGGGGTGCCTTCTCAGAAACTGGAACAACCTGCCCACTGATGATCTAAAAAGCAGCTAATCTCTCTCTGCAATACCACGTGGCTGCAGCACAAGTTAGAGGATGACCAAGAGTGGTTGCTAAATGGGACCCTCAATTTCAACCCTATACTCCAGCTAGCCCTGCTGTGTAGAAGGGAGCGAAAATGGGTAGAATTCCTCTGTGTCTAGCTTTTTATAGCTTTGTATCAGAATAAGAGCTCAAGGGGTTCTTGTCAGAATGCTATGCAGATGGAAACCCTGGAACGCAGAGTAAGCCCCATCTTGAGAAGGATGACCCCCTTCTTCGTAGCCCACCTCTTTATGACCCAGCTCCAGTCCCAGAAGCCCCTTTAAGTTCATCTCCAGCAGGGGCTTCAGCACCGCCCCATGTGCCTTGGGTCTAGTCTGGCACATGTACAGGAGTGGAGCCTCACTCCACCCAGGTAGGAAGTCCGAGGGTCTCTACCCTATAAGAGAAGTGGCTAATGGGGACGCAGGAGCCATTACAGTGCATGGCCCCTGCTCTATGGCTGAGCTGGCACAATGCAAAGAGAAGTTAGGTTGGTTTTCCGAGGACCCCACCAAATTTCCTGAGGGGTTCCAGCACCTCACAATGATCTTTCAACTAACGTGGGAGACATGCACATTCTTCTTTCAACTTGCTGCACCCTAGAGGAAAAGCACAGCACCAGGACTGAGGCACGAGGGCACACTGATAGACTTGACCCCCCCAAGAGCCTAATCGGTATGTGGTGGGTGCAGCAGCAGCTCCTAACACAGACCCTGGGTGGAACTATCAAAGGGGACAGGCAGTTCTGAAGGCTGGGGATCACATGGCCGTGTGCCTCCTTGAAGGGACGAGGAAGTACGTTACCAAACTGGCCAATTACAGTAAGTTCAGGGAAATTGCTCAGGAGCAAGAGGAAAACCCAGCCTTATTTCAAGGAAGGCTGGTGGAGGTAATAAAGAAATAGACTCCAGTAGATCCTAACTCTAAGGAGGGACAGACCCTCAGAGCGACTTACTTCATCAGCTAGTCTGCCCCAGATATTCATAAGAAGATGCAAAAGCTTTCCATGGGCCCCCAGACTTCCATGAACGCTCTTTTAGAAACAACCTTCCCAGCCCTCAGCAAACACCGCCAAGAGGGAGAAGGTAAGGAGCAGCAGGCAGGGGGTTGGAGACAGGCTCACCTTGTAGCAGTCACTGTTAAAGGCACCTTGTCATCTCAGGGCCACCCAAGTTCAGGCTGCACGTCAGCAGGAACCTGCTCGGGGTGGAAAGGCTGGCCCTGGAAATGTGGCTGCCTCAAGCCACCTCACCCCTGGCACCCACCAGGGCCTTGCCCCAGGTGCAGAAAGGATGGGCACTGGGCCCAGGAGTGCACTGCTCCCCACAGAAGGACTGGGGCTCCCCAAGGAGCCCTGCTTACCATAACCGAGGAGGACTGGCTCCCTGGACAACACTGAACCATCAGCCAGGAGGAGCCTCGGGTGACCCTTGATATGGCAGGTAAGATTACTAATTTCTTAATTGATATGGGAGCCACCTGCCCAGTCCTGACCTCCCACTCTGGACTTCTTTCATCTCAGCCTTGCCCTGTAGTGGGAACTGAAGGAAAATCAAGGTCTAGGCTGTTTGCTAAACCCCTCTCTGGTAGACTGTAGACCATGGATACCCAGGCTTGGAGAAATAGCCCGGCCACATTACAATGCGATTGCAGGGGCTAGTAACCAACCCTTAGAATTGGGAACGGGCCAAGAAACTGCCTCCCATGCCTTAACACAGGGCTTAGTTAGCCCCAGCCCTAGGATTTCCTAACCTCACAAACCTTTCTTTCTGTATGTAACTGAGAAGTAGGGAGTGGCTCCAGGAGTGTTAGTCTAGAAACTGGGTGAGATTCCTCCACCAGTAGCTTGTTTCTCCAAACCCCTGGATAACACAGTGCAAGGCTGGCCACCTGGCCTGAGAGCAGCGGGGCAACTGCCCTGTAATTGAACAAACCCCCAAATTAACCTGGGGGCAACCTCTCACAGCCTACACCCCACACCAGGTAAAGCACACACTTAAAGCCAGGGACCATCAGTGGCTTACAGGTAGTTCTTTAATTAAATACCAGGCTCAATTATTAGGGACCCTTAGACCCAACCAGGAAACAGCTGGCAAAGAAGCTGAATGATGCAGTTCACGGAGAAGGGGGGAGAGCGGATCTTGTAGAAAGGAAAGCCACCCACTGTCCTCCCTGGGCCAATGCCTCCAGCGTGGCATTCTCCCTTCACCACCACAACTCCTACTACAGGTACTCACCTGGGCCTGCTGTCGGCCTCGCTTTCAAAGAACAGCAAATGGCAAGGCAGCTGCACCAAATTCCTTTATTTCCTAGATCCCACAGGAGGTTTGAAAATTGAAGTCTGGCCCAAACCGCCTGCTGGACCACTGACCTGCCCCCAGTCCTCCATTGTTCTGTGGCCCAGACCCTAAGCCAGCTGTATTCTCATCTAGGCTAAGCTCGGAAAACTGCAGCAAAGGGTTGTCAGAGCATAGCGGGGCCACGGGAAGGTGAGGTCTGGGGAGGGTCTCCTTGCCCAGATGACCTTCTTTTTAGTTTTTGTTTTTTTTTTTCTTTAGGAGGCACCAGGAACCCAAGGGACCTCCCATGTGGAAGGTGAGTGCTCAACGGCTTGGGCCACATCTGTTCCCAACTCTCTCTTTTGAAATAATTATAGGAAGTTGTACACAAAAAGTACAGGGAAGTCCCACACCACCTGTGCCCTCCTCCCCAGCAATAGCATCTTTGCATAAATGGAGTGTAATACCAGTACCACGACACTGACGTTGCCCTTATTCTGATCTCACCAGTTATACACACACTTGTGTGTGTGCAAGTCTATCATGCGTGCAGCTTTGTGTAACCACCATCACAGTCCAGGAAGCATTTGTGCTGTCACCACAGGACCCCCAACCACTGCAACCCCTCATCTGTTCTCCATCTCTATACTTATGCTATCTGAAGTGTCATATAAATGGGATTCTCTGGTACATAACCTTTCGAGTTTGCCTTTTTTTTCATCTAGCCTAACACCCTCAGGTTCCAGCCAAGTTGTATGTCCAGTTAGTTGACATTTGATGATATGTCTTGCAGACTTCTATATGGGGTGTGCCAGCAGCTGCAATTAGCATTCATTGGTGCTGATGGTCTTTTCCAGTCTTTCTCTATTTGCTTAATAAAGGTCGAGTCGTTCCCTATGTGCCAGGAAAGCACGAAGGATGAACCAGAGATGGTCTCAGATTCTGACCGCCTCGAAGTCAGTCTAGACTGTTTGCAGACAAAATGCCAACTCCTGGCACTTGTAGAAGTGCTGAAGGTGAGGGGCTCAGGGCCTTCCCTGGCTGAGGGCTGCTTGGAGTATTCCCTATAGAGCTCTTTATTAAAAAATTGAGGAGACTGTAAAGGTGGAGAAAGAGCCAGAAGTAAATTGCAGGACCCCTGCGCCTATGCTGGGGTGAAGAGAGGAATGTTCCGTGGGGGTCCTGACATGCGCAGTGCCATCCCTTCCTGCTGGTGGCAGGAGGAGAGCGTTCTGCATGAGCTGGGCCGTGGGTCCAGAGACCGGTGGGAGGGACAAGAAGCCGGGTGGACGGTGCAGGACCCAGGTGCACGGCAGCACAGCCCGCACCCACTTGCAAGTGGTGGGGGGGCGGCAGGAACGCCCTCAGCTAGAGCAGGGACGAGTGCCGGGGGCCCCCTCCCTTTCCACGGCTGGGTAGTCACGATGACTTTACACTGTTCTAAGTGATGAAAGAACATCTTGTCCATCCTGGCTTGTCCTTTTGTTCCTTCTCATCCATGACCTGCTACAGGTTGCCAAGCATTTAGGACCTGATTTTCTGTTGGAAAGCCTGGTTCACTGGGTCTCCTACTCTCTGGCCCCCTCGATCCTCTCTTCCCGTACCGGCAGGAAGAACCGGCACTGATCCAGAACTCTTGGAACAAGTGACCTATTCTGTTCCAAAATCTCTTTGTTACCTTGCTGCTGTGGCCAGGCAGCTCCAGCCCCACACACAGGCCCAGGAGAGTGCCCACTCACACAGTGGATCCCAAACTAGGACCAATCAGCCTTTCTGGATGCCCAGAGAAAACAGATTTTGTGAGACAAGAATGTATCTGTAAATGTCAAAGCGAAGACTGTGGACAAAGGGAGCTCTGCAGTGAAGGGACAGCAGCTCAGTCTCTGGGCCTGACTTGTGTGGGCCTCTTTCTGCCACTCCAGGAGAAACTTTACTCATGGGTCCATGTGTCCTGCTTGTGTGAAACTAGCAACAGGGAAATGCAATCCTGCCACTTACCCAAAGAGAGGCAAACTAGAAATATTTGGTTTTCAGTAGATTGACTCTCACAGTCACAATCTTGGATATTTTACAGGCTCTCAGAAGAGCGGTGCTCTACAACCTCAGCCTGCCAACCGCGTTAGCTTGAGCTGGTCACCCTCACTTCACCTTGTTCCTCCATAAAATGAAGCTGGTAAGAGCGACTACTATTTATTGGGAGTGCTTGATATACTCTTTTCTTAGCCCTTCGTCTGGATTCTTTCTCTCAATTCACCAGTTATTCCTATGACATCAGAACTTCTATTATATCCAGTTTACAGAGGAGGAAACAAGCAAAGGGAGTTTTGTTTAAAGTCACACAACTAGGCAAAGAGCAGAGTGGGCCATCAGGTCCAGATAAAGGAATCTGAATCCTAAGCCAAATCTCTTCACAGAACAGCAGGTCGGGCATTGCTATTTGGAAAAGGGTTGCAATTCAATTCAGTTCAACACAGCTTGACAAGGATCTCCAGTGCCTGCTCTGTGTGAAGGCTGCTTGTGAAAATCGAAAGGAAAATGTGAAGTAATTTACAGCGAAGTGCTTTGGAGAAACTCTATAGTGTTTTTAAAGAAAAGTATACCTAGGTAAGTAGTAATAAAGTATTTCTAACTTATCAAATCTATAAGAGAAAATTTTAAGGTTCTCTAGAGAAACATGCAACTGTGGGGACGGGCAAGCCCAGTTTCCACAGGCCAGGCTGCAAGCCGGGAAATCCAACAAAGGTTTTCAGTGAATACCCCAGGTGAGGCCTGAAGGCTGAAGAGACAGACAGCCTTCCTTCAAACCACTGAAATCATCACTGCTCCCTTTAAGGCCTTCAATCAATTGGACGAGATGTCTCTCCTTGCTGAAGGCAATCTCCTGTAACCAGACGTAGGTACAATCAACATACTGAGATTTAGGTCCATAAAATAACCTCATGGTAACAATCACACCAGTGTATGCTTGACCAAACAACTGGATACCATCACCTGGCCAAGTTGACACATGAGCTTAACATCCCAGGTAGCTTATACATTCTCCTGTTTAAAATATATATATGCAATTAAAGCAGTTTGATTTCCTCTCACTCATTTATAATAGTACTACAATGGGAAGTAGCTTGAAGATGTACTGACTTGTTAAGACAACTTGTAAATCTACTTCTTACCAGGTCATCCTCTGATGAACCCAAGACGTCTTGTGCCTACATGTGCCCACACCTTTCTTGCTGCAACAGAATATCAGCCCTCCCAGCCCACAGGCTTCGTCAAGTTGTGTTTGGTCGTCTATCTTGAAGCCAGTTTTTGCTTCAGATGTCAAATCCCTTGCCAGGTTACTAAAGCAAACTCTCAACTCTGAATAACTGGTGGTAACAATGAGAAATACATTTTTGCTATCATTTCATCAAAATCTGGCAAGGACAAACAGTACTATTGACACTGGCCCTGTTTGAAGTCCACAGGCTATTTCTGTACTCCATTCTTTTGCTTCCTGGAGTGCCAGGAAGCAAGCTGATTACTAAGATCTTCATGTCCCTCGGTGAACACGCAAGCACACAGTGTGCTCAAATCGACTTTACCTTCCAAGCTCAGGCTCGAAGCTCTCATCTTGGCTACTCAAGAACCTGCCGAGTATGCCTTACCTTTTATTTCTCCCCACTCACAGTCACCCCATATATGTATTCCAGAATGTCCTTATGAAAGCATTAGTCTCATTAAATAAAAAAAAACCTCCTCTCCTTACCAAACAAACCCACCTTGGCCTTCGTAATGCTCCATCCAGACTCAACTTATATTTTCTTTCTATCCCACCCCAATTCCAAATTACAATAGAAGTACAAACATCTCCCACAACTCCTGAGCTTTGCCTGCTCCTCTTTCCTGACTTCTGATTCCCTTTAGACATTATACATTTTGGTAGATGCATAGATGCTTAAATTTCGACCTTCCACATGAATCCCTTCCTACCTCAGCCCTCCCGCCAGCTTTCTCAGTCTCTTATGCAGGCATGTGGGAACCTTGCACTGTAGCTATGTCTTAATTCCCTATTAGAAAAAACTCTTTGATAGCAGAAATGTATTTGAGTTTATAGAACATGCATGCCCTGTCCCCCTGCAGTGCCCAAAACAATTGCTAGAGCATGCATTTCAAAAAGAAAATCTTTGTTGTAGCTAGACAAGCCTAATTTTGGTCTCAAGAAATATTGACTTGGTTAACAGAAAATCTTGCATATTTTCTCTATACAAATGAGGGGATGGTATAATATAAAGATCATCTATAACAGTGTTCTTCAAAAAGACCCCATCTTTAGATATTACTTTAAATCTACTTTCATAAATGATGAATAAGTTTGCACAGCTATTACTAATTTAAGGCGCCTAATTTTTACAAGACAAATTGGTCAAGGAGAGGTTTACTATCAATCTAAAATCTAGTCAAGTATTTAACTGAATACAGCAATAAAATGTACAGTTGCAAAGGCTTACTTAAAAGGCTAAAATAAAAGTCAACTTTAGAAGAATCAGAGAGACTACAGACAGGTAGATTTTATTTATTAATGTAATAGTTACAAGTATTCAAAAAGAGGAGCAAATGCAAAAAAAGAGAAAACTCAGATAGGAAAATATATATTCAAAGTACTTAACAGGAAGTTATAGAAGCCCTGAATACCATTCCTACACCACGTGCTTTTAAAAAGAGAAAAAAACAAACAAAAATACTGCCATTCAAAGTTCCAAATAATCTCAGCTCCTTGATACTCTGGTAGTTCAGAAGTAGAGACACACCCAATCACAGGGTAGAATGTCCCAAATACTCACTGTATCATGCATGATTTCCACTCAGAGGAGAGCTACCAAGGACGTGTTGCCCATGGAAACCTACATCTGCAGCTGAGGTACAGAGACCAAAAAGGAGAGGAGGATATCTTCTTCCCACAAAAGCCCTCAATAGAGGTACCCAGGTTCCCAGTGAAACGTAGACCAATCAAGACAATGGCTTCCAAGACATGCCTTTGGCCTGATGTGCACTTCACAGGATGCACGCTGAAGGCATGAGGATAACAATGCCCTAGGTCTTCTTGACTGTGAGGTTTCTGATCAGGGCTGCTCCTTCGGTTCTGCTGGTCCCTGTCAACTCTGCGCTGATCCTAGAGCTGAAGCTGCTGTCTACACACCAAGGTCAAGGTCTCGTTCAGAGTTGCCCAGCTTCCCTTCAGGATCCATTCATCACAGAACAGCCCAAATGCAGCCAATCCATACTGAATCAGACTGCACACTTAGCATCAGGCCAGTGTACCGACTCCACGTGCTACTCTTGGAGCAGGTTTCGAGAGATAAGCATCCTCATCACTTCATTGCTACCTGCAAAAGGGAGAAAGGAAAATCTGAGGGCCCTCCAAAGCTCTGGCCAGGTGCTCCAAGCTGAGTCTAGTCATGGGTTTAAACCAGAACTGTTGTTTTAATCATTGCAATGAATGGGATTATCATAGATTTCTCTCCAAAGTACAATGTCAAGAAGGACTCATATTTACTTTAAAAAAAAAAACCTTTCCTGATAGGGGAAAAAGGTTTATGATATCATAAGTAAAAAAAGGCAGGCAACTAAACTGTGTACATGGCATGATTTTAATTAAAAAAAAAAAAATTCCCTAACGAAAAAAAACACACAAAGTCAAAAAGGATATAGATTAAAATATTAGTTCTGGATGATGGAAGCATGAATGATTGTTTTTCTATTTTTCCTATATTTTATGTTTTTTATAATAAACAGAGAGTTCTTGGGTAATATAATTTTAAATAACAAACAGAAGCATTTCCTTAAAAGGAGGGGCTCAACTGTTTTCTTTTTAATAGTGGCCTTTAATGGAAAGAGAAATATGAACCCCCTAGCAAAATGAGTAATCATGGACTCTCAAATAAAATCACATTCTAAAATTGCAGATATGTCCAACAGCAAAGTCCAAGATGAGACAAAATGTAAAGTGGCCAATGCTCAAATTTTTCAACGTAAATAATGGTATGGCCTGAAGCAAAACATATTTAGCTTTTCCCAAATGTTATAGCAGGGCTAAAAGACAGAGTTAGATTCCTACACTCACAAAGTGTGGGTGAGAAAGTAATACTAGGAGCAAAAGAAGAAAAAGATGAAGGGGAATTTAATTGGAGCACAAGGGACTGAGCTCATCAACGTACTCTGGGGATGAGATCTGTGGCAGATACCAGCAGGCTAAACTTCTGCGGCCCATGGCCAGGGCAGGACACAAGAGGAGCGGGGCTCAGAGTGATGCGCAGAGAAGAAGCCTCACTTGAAAACTTGCTTGACATGCAAATTCTCAAGCCCCTACCCCAGAGTGGGTAGTGGGCACAACAGTCAGTATTTTGACAGGCCCTCCAAGAGATTCTGAGGCAGGTTAAAGCACGAGCAGGAATGGGGAGGCTGGTGCGAACAGGCTTCTCCTTCCTCTGTATACCCCTGAAAGCAGCCCTACCGCACTGAAAATCACTGAGAGCAGCTCTGCCCAGCTGCCTTTCCCACTGCCCAGAACAAGGCTCTAGAGGAGGGGGAGGCCTCGCTCCGCGCTGGACTTCCACGGCTCACGCTTCCCAGGCCGGACGTCCCTGGCTGCCGAGACGCCTGCATATGGATGATTTATTCTACTGAAAAGCCCACCGGCAGCGATACCATCACCTTTTTAACCACGTGGCAGATAGGCGACTTGCCGAGCTGCCGGCGATGACGCTGGCTCACACTTGCCCTGTAAGGGACGGGGTGGGCGTTCTGGGCTCCCTGAGGACTGGGCACATTGTTACAGTAAGAGACAGTCATTCCAGTAGTTTTCAGAATGCTTCTCATGTGTCATCCCAATTTGATCCTTCTTTCATATTTATAAGGAAGGAGAAGCAGATACAGTGAGCGATTCCCCAGGGTGGCAGAGCAGAGCCCAGGTTCCAGCCCAGGCCTCCCGACGCCCGTGCTCGTTCTATGCCTGCTTCCAGCGTAGGACAGGGAAAGAGAGGAGCGGAAGCAGGAAGCCGGACGGGGCCTGGAGGAACCCTAAGCCCCAGACAGCAGGAGACAGAGGCTGGAGAAGGTGCGGACCAGAAGCACCGCGAAAGCAGGAGCGTGGTCTCTGGCCATTTTACCTTCCAGAATCTGGTGCACCCTGGAGTCCCGCACATACTGCTGGACGGCGTAATCTTTGAGGTAGCCATAGCCTCCATGCATCTGCAAGGCCTGGTTGCAGATCTGCAGGGAGGCAGGGACCAGGGTATGATGGGTCAAGGGCTTCCCTCCCTGTGGCCCACACCACCCTGCCAGGACGTGCTGCTCGGCTGCCACCTGGTGGCCAAGCAGCCTGGGGTGGAAACGGCTCTCTCCCTGCCATTTGTAACGTGGCACGGTGGTGATTTTGAGCAAGGGGCCAAGCTGAGCCTCCCAGAGGTAGGGTCTCACGCATGGAGCAGCAGACCTGTCGTGAGCTCCTTTCTATCCTTTTGCCCCAAGGTGCTTCCTGCAGCATACCTAGGACTGGGTTCCCAAGCTGCCTGGCACCTCTCAGCCACCCCAGACCTAGCAGCTGCTCCCTAGCCAGCCCAGGAGATCCTGAGGGCATTGCCACTCACAGCGAAGCATTCGTCTGTGGCGAAGAGCTTGGCCATGGAGCACAGGGCCACGGCATCGCCCCGCTGCTTCTGCAGGGCCACCGCGGCACTGCGGACCATCAGCCGGGAGGCCACCAGCCTGGTCGCCATGTCAGCCAGCTTGAACTGCAGGTACTGCAGCAAGAGGAGAGAAAGGTCAGGCAGGAGAGGGGGCTCGGTCCAGCCAGCATCTGGTCCGGGGCCTGCATAATCTCGAATAAAGGGTCTTTTCCAAGCAGTGCAAAGCCTCAGTCTACAGAGAGGAGAGAGGCCACTGCTTTATAAATTCTATGGCCATTCTGCTCACCCTGGGCTTCAACGTTCTCTCTTTAAAAAGATCACCAATAGACAGAAGCACAGGTCTGGCTAAACTGGGAGGACTGCACTGCAGACTTCATGGCCTCACTCTCCCGGAGGCCTGGGGGGCTGCGGTGCCGGAAAGCAAAGGCAGGGGCCCCTGGGGAGGCACCTGGTTACTGGCCAGAGGCTTTCCAAACTGCTTCCGCATGTTAAGGTGGTCTCGGGCGAGGACCACTGAAGCATGGGCAGCCCCCAGAGAGCAGGAAGCTGTGAAAGAAGAGGGCCGGAATCAGGCAAGTGCCGCTGGCTGGACCCTTACCACGCCAGCCCCTGGCCTTCTCACCGACGTTGATCCGCCCTCCGTTGAGTCCGTTCATGGCGATCAGGAAGCCCTGCCCCTCGTCTCCAATCCTGTTGGTGACAGGGACGACGCAGTCCTCAAAGATCACTGCTCGGGTTGGCTGGGAGTTCCATCCCACCTGGCAAAATTCGGGGACTGTGTGGCTGCCCGACAACCCATCTCACAGGACAGCGCTCTCCGATGCAGAAAGCTTGTGAAGTGCAGTTTCTGTTACCCTGAGACTTAGACCCAAGAGAACTTAAAATGAGGAAAAACAAAGATCATATTTGAAGACTTGTCAATGCTCACCAAGATTTTTCTTTCAGCTAAAAAAAAATTTTTTTAACGTATTAAGAGAATATGCTTTCAATGTCAACTGTGTGGGGTAACCATTCCCCAAAACAGACCTCACAATTTCCTAGGATCAGGGTGGGGCTGGCCTCATTTTTGGAGCCACTGTAAGTATCCTCTTTTATAAAAAGACAGACAATGTAAGAATTAGATGGATTCTGGTAAGGGATGGTTGCGAGGTTAGCACAACATTGTACTTGGGAGTGGTTGAGATGGGAAAGCTTATGTTGTATATGTTTCCATAATTAAAAAAAAAAATAGAGCTACTAAAGAGACAATGACACTTAAACGTTAATACATGACCCTGGATGAGAAAAGGCCCAAAAGGATGTTATTGAAGGAGATGAAAAAATTAAGAGACTATAAGCTTTATATCAACTTTAAAGTTCTTGTACTCGATAAATGAACTCAAGGTGGTTACGTAAGTAAATGTTCGTAACTAGGAAATGTGTATGGAAGTTTCATGTATTCAAGATGCACAACGTATATAACCTACACTCAAATGTTTACAAAAGAGACAGGTGGACAAATAGAAGGATTATTATCAAAATAAATGTGGAATACATGATAAATGTTAAAATTGGTGGATGTGGGTATCTGGATGTTGGAGCTTTCTCTATGGGTTTTACATTATTTTTGCAAGTGTCTTGTAAGTTTGAAGTTATTTCAAGATTAAATTTGAAAAAATTATGAGCCAGACGATGTCACCCAGTTACCTGCCTTATAACCCTACACACACTCCACGAGACGACCTATGTTCTGTAATCCCCAACAAGGCCAGGTGTGATTCTGATGGTTTTTGATGCCCAAGAGCAAGCATAAGGCCTGGCCCAAAGTAGATCCACAGTAAATAGCTGCTGTGCTAAAATGAGAAGGGGGCACAAGCCTCAAAACTCCTTGGCAGTTACAAAGGACGGGGAAGGATGATACAGGGAAATAGGGAAGCCCTGGGATCTGTGCAAACCGGCCTCCTGGAAAAGGCAGGGGTGGATCTGGAGGGTGGCTGAGTCTCACAGCTCGACTTGCTTCCTGTCCAAAGCCACTCACCTTTTTCTCCTTCTTGCCAAAGCTGAGGCCTGGTGTCCCCTTCTCCACAACTATGCAAGAGATGCCTTTTGGGCCTGCTTCCCCAGTTCGGCACATGACCACATAGATGTCTGATTCGCCCCCTCCGCTGATGAAGGCCTGGGGTGCAGGGTAGAGGTGGGGTGCACAGGCATCAGGGATCACCAGAGTTCTAGGAGCATAAAGTCTGGGAAAACCAGGGGATTGTTCCAACCATTGGACACTTAAGGTATCTAATGGCACAGACAGTAAGGAGGGATAAAAAGAATAGCTGCACCAACGCTGGGGAATTAGAGATTTAGTTGAGCATATAAAAAGGATACAAAGAAACGAAAGAAATGACCTAGAATCAGATCACAAGAGACAGAAAAAGTAAAGGTGAATAAGGTTGGTCTTTATTTGGAGGCCTGTAAAAATTCTCCAGAGTGTTGACTCACAGAGGCTAAGGGACAGGGATATTACAGGGAAGACGGGAGGGGCGTGCACTAGCACCTTAGAGCCGTTAAGGATGTACCGGTCTCCTTGTCGTTTAGCTGACGTCAACAGGGAGGCAGCATCGCTTCCGCTTCCTGAGGGCAAAACAAAGAGGGCAGAGAGGGCAGGGGGAGAGAAGTCAATGAGGGCAGGGGAGCCCCATTTCCTAGGAAACCTTCCCAACAGAAAGACGGTTCCGAGTCTGAGACTTTAAAATCCACACTGTACTTGGTGAAAACCGCTAATGCCAGTTAGACCCTTTTCCATTTCCCAACATACTAGCTAGGGGTGAGCTTGCTGCCAGGAGAGTCTGTTCTTCAGCTTGGGGGGACCTGGACCTACAGGCCCCAAGGCCCCTCACATCAGGCTGGGGGGGCTTCCCGGGCAGCAGCGACCAACGTGCTGAGGAGGAGTTCCTGGTGACCTCACGAGTCACACCTGCTGCAGCACGCATGCCAGAAGGCAACCCACCTGGCTCAGTGAGGCAGTAGGAAGCAAACTTCTCCATGGTACAGAGAGGTGGGCAAAATTTGTGCCTCTGCTCCTCATTTCCGAAGGTGTCAATCATCCAGGCACACATGCTTGTAGGCAAAGCGTTCAGATGAAAGTTTACCAGAAATAAAGGCCAAAGAGAGTAAAGCAGAATAGAGTGGGAAGGGAAACAGCCACAGATAAGATGGTTAGACTTTAAATATTCCTGGAACATGTACCATCCAGAGATAACTGGGGCCAAGGAATTTCTCATCTGGATGTTGATGCTTTTAGTTAAAGGAGCTACCTAAAAACCAGAGAATTATGTGTACTTTTTATTATTTCCCAAGATTACTGGTGGTTTCGTCTTTGGGTTGGGCCACAAGCATTCTACTGGAGAAGTCTTACAATACCAGCTTGATTTAGGATTTGGGAGAAAGCTGGCAGACCTGATTCTCTAGGCAACATATAGGAAGACGTTCTCAAGTCCAACAGGCAGCAACAGACCTCGTGTGGACTTTTAACAGTCTACTTCTTCAAGGGCAGCAAGTTGGGGAGAAATCTTTCCCCTACATATCTGGAACTTCCCAAAAAACTCACGAGTGCTTCATTGTGCTTTCCAAGCCAGAAGACTCACTTGTGGATGCTTATATAGGCTGTGGTGCTGGTGCAGCCTGTCGCCAAGGCTTCAAAGATGATGGAAGAGTCAAGCCGGGACAGCCCGGCCCCACCCACATCTGTCCGTATGTAGACTCCTCCAAAGCCAAGCTGGGCTGCCTTCCGCATCACATCTACAGGGAAGAGCTCCTGCGCACAAAGGAGAGCGGGGTCGTCAGTTACTGACACACAGACGAGCCTCTCTAGAGGGAGTACCAGGACAGGAAATGGAGGTTTATATTTGGCAGAGTGTAGGGATTCTCTCAATAGGCCAATTTGTCATCCTACAGTGATGTCAGTTAAAATGCAATCTAAGAAGTTCACATGATTGTTTTGTTAGCTCACAACTTTTCAAATAAAAAAAAAAAAGCAATCTAAGAAAATGGACAAAATGGAAGAAAACAGTTGCAAACCATATATCTGATAAGGGCTTAATAACCAGAATGTATAAGGACCTTTATGATGCAACAACAAAAAGACAACCCAATTTAAAAATGGGCAAAGGACTTGAACATTTTTCCAAAAAGAATATACAAAAGGCCAATACGCATATGAAAAGATGCTCATCATTAGTCATTGCGAAAACATAAATCAAAACTATAATGAGATAACCACTTCACACCCACAAGGTTATTATTATTATTTTTTAATGGAAAATAATAAGTGTTTGGAGACGATCCAGAAGAACTGGAACTCCGGTGCATTTTTGATGGGAATGTGAAATGGGGCAGGCACTGTGGAAAGCTATATGGAGATTTCTCAAAAGTTAAATAAAGAACTACCCTATGACCTGGCAATTCCACTCCTAGGTATATACCCAAAGAAAGCGAAAATGGTCTCAAACTGATACTTGTTCTCCAATGTTGGTAACATTATTCACAATAGCCAAAAGGTGGCAACAACATCAGTGTTCACCAGCAGAAGAACGATAACCAAAATGTGTTATAACCATACACTGGAGTAGTATTCAGCCACAAGAGGGAATGAAGCTACGAGACATGCTGCAACAGGGATGAATTTTGCACACACGATGCTGGGTGAAGTAAGTAAGGCACACATGATGAAATATTGTATGATGTCATTTATATGAGATATCTAGAAATATCAAATTCAGAGACAAAAGGAGATTAGAGGTTATCACGGGATGGGTCAAAGATGGGGGGAGTTTTTTTGTTTGATGGGTATAGAATGTTCGTAAATTAAAAAATTAATTTTAAAAATGTGTGCTGCAGGACTGGTTTTTTGGATTAGCTTCTTTTTTATTATTATTAAGTATAGAGCTGCCTTTGATTTTTAAGTATGTCCAAATCTTTGCTCAATTAAAAAAGATATCTAACACCTCAGCAGACTCCCAGAGACAGATAAAGTAGATACAACCCCAGGTATTGGTTCTTCTGAGGGCTACAGAGACCCACAGGTTTTATGATCATGGCAGATGGAGTTCAGTGCCATGTCAGTTGGCCCTTCTTTGGAGTTGGTGTTTCTGCGTGATGGAGCTGGGCTCAGATGTGATCTTTTTTCACAAGCCTTTCTTGTTACTTCACCAGAATTGTAGTTGGTGCTGGGGTTTAATATATACCTAGGGGATCTGAATCTCTGGACTGACCATATGATAGCCAGGCCCTGAGCCTTAACAGACTTCAACTCCTACAGTCTGGTTTACTGAACTTACCCCACTCAGCTAACATGGAGTTGAAGAAGGTCAACCACCACACCATGGAGCCAAGAGTGCCTACAACTGAAAGCAAGAGAATTGCATCCAGCATCCATGTGGAATCTAAGCCCCCTCTTGATATAGATGTGGAGTGGACACAACCAATCCAAGGTCCACAGGATGGAGGAATACAGTAAGGATTAGAGTGGACTTACTGATATTCCATTCATGAACTATTGTGATTAGTAATCGAAGAAAATGTGGCATTGGTGTGGAGAAAGTGGCCATGGTGTCTGCTGGGTGTGGGAATGGGAGGAAGAGATGAGATGTGGAGGCAGTTTCAGGGCTTGGAGCTGTTCTGGGTGGTGCTGCAGGGACAATTACCGGACATTGTATGTCCTCCCATGACCCACTGGGTGGAACGTGGGAGAGTGTGGGCTATGATGTGGACCATTGACCATGAGGTGCAACGATGCTCAGAGATGTATTCACCAAGTGCAATGAATATCTCATGATGATGGAGGAGAATGTTGCTATGGGGAAGGACTGGGGTGAGGGTGGTGGGGGGTATATGGGGACCTCATATTTTTTGAATGTAATATTAAAACAATGAATAAAGACAAAAAAAAAAAGATATCTATGAGATGATAAGGGAGCTTTGTATTAGAGTAACCCCAGACCCAGCATTTCACTTGCAGGAAGAGCTGATATACAGAGAACAGACACTGAACAAATTAGGTAAAGACAAAGGAAAGGCACTTGGTGGAACATCTTGCCAAAAGCACTGCTCCTACCTCGTGGTCCCATTCGGCCATGTGTGGAGCCATCTCTCGGGCAGCAAAGTCAAAGGCCACTTTCTGAAATTCCTTCTGCTCTTCATTTAGTCCTATGGAAGCTGTGGGTAGGATTGCACACACTCAGTTCCAGGGCACTGACCAAGGAAGAAGAGCACTGACAAGAAGCTCCATGGGGCTGGGACAGACCTATTGTAGCACCACCCCCCCACCCCAAATGAACAGGGAAGCTTTTCCCAGTCAGAGAATGGCATTACCCAGCACCAGTTTCTCTGATGGAGAGGTGACAACTGTAGCAACACATCCACATCCACAGAGACCAGCATGTGATCTTTCCACACATTTCATCCCAGCTACTTAATTAAAAAGTTGTAGCCCCAGACAGGTAGAGGCCTCAGTAGCAAGAAATGAAGCAGAAGTGGGACGCAGAAAGGATCAAAGAGCACACAGTGGAACCCGGAGGGTAAAGACACTCATCTTTTTCTGTCTTGGGAGAGTTTACCTATCCTTGGAGGAACAGTGAAACCCCGAGGTGACAGTGGTGGATGTGAAAATGTTCAGGGGAAGCAATGAAATGCAGGTGCCCCGTATCACCCCCAAAGCATCATCCTTCAGTGCTGAAACTGATCACTGTGGGGCAGCATGAGCAACTGGAAAAGGAAGCCTGTGGAGCCATCATTTGCTTCCACGCTTAGTATAACAGCCATGCACAGTTCGGGCATCAGCAACTGCTGGTTGTGTGAGTCAAGAAGGTAATTCCCTCTGTGACTGGGACTCCTAAAAATGGGAACTCACAGAAATAAAGACTTGTGAACATTAAAGAGTAGGCTACCTTGAGAATCCCACAGCAGATACCTATGTATGACTCTCAGGAATATGGTGAGGGACAAACAATTTGCAGCTCCCTGACCAGGAATTAGGCCACTTATTCAAACAATCGTGCACAAGTACTGCTGCAGATGACAGCAAAAAAGAGTATTTATTCAGGTTCTACTATGTCCCAGGGCTGGGGTCACAAAAGAGAATAAGATCCATTCACAAAAGGATGACATGAGAGGTAATACTGCTATATTACAGGAAAAAAAAATGCTACAAAATTTCAGTCCTAGCAAGAGCTCAATAAATAGTAACAATTATTATTATTTGACAGAATAAATGATCATGGCTATTTCCTAATAGCAAGTAGCTTAAGGAACCAATTTAAGAAATAGATTTGAATTCCATTCTAAGTAA
This sequence comes from Dasypus novemcinctus, assembly GCF_030445035.2. Lineage (NCBI taxonomy): Eukaryota > Metazoa > Chordata > Mammalia > Cingulata > Dasypodidae > Dasypus > Dasypus novemcinctus. Next base: position 44,533,817 of record NC_080699.1, on the reverse strand, counting down.
ACAACAGAGAAGCGTTTTAGACAAGTCACGCATAAGCACATGATTCAATTACTTTTTGTGTGTGATAATAACACCGTTATCACTTTTAGAAAAGGGAATTAAAAAAACAACACCCAAGGTTATTACCTGGAGAAAAAAAACTGGAAAAGACAAAGTTAAAGGTAAATCATATACAAGAAAGCATAATGACTAAATAAAAATACCTAAATTCTCAGAAACAATGTACTATAAATACAAAACAAACAAAAACCAGGTCTTGTGAACTTTGCCATAATTACTGGCAGAATATAAGAAGCCAAGGCACACACTAAAAAGGTAAAGATAAATAGAAAAGGGGCCCAAATGAGGTTAGTGAGATTAGGTGTCTTCATGACAGAGCAACTTAGGGGGAAAAAAAATAACTCTGTACAATGTAAGGTTCTTTAAATGCATCCAAGGTAGACCTAGAATCAACTGTTCATATGAGAATTTTAGTGTTAAAGGAATGCTTGAGGAGCAACAGCAAATTGTTGTAAAAGAGCAACAGATGAGCAAACTGGCTTTTGAGCTCTGGTTCTGAAATGATTACCTGTATGACTTTCAGTAAGTCAACTCTAAAAAAGGGGGCTGCATCAGATATTGAGCAAATTTCCTCATCTATAAAATGAGGAAATTAGATTAAAAGACCTGTAAGCTGCCTTCCATGTAGAAAGTACTATGAAAAGGAGTTTGGGGTGTTCAATGAATTTTTCATTCCTCTTATTTAAAGATGACATCACAGAAATAATTCAGGTAAATTCTGAAGGTGAAAAACATTAAGGCAAAGAGCAGTGGACAACCAGGATATTACAGATCTAATCAACACAGCAACCATAAAGCTGCGCTATGCACTAGAGTTTTCCATGGTTAAAAATATGGTTACCAGGGGAGGGGGCAAGATGGCGGCTGAGTGAACATCCCTGTTAGGGTCTTCTGCAGGGAATCGGCTGGGCAGCGTTGGAGACTCTTTGGGACCGGATTGTTTCGGGATTTTTGCTGGTCCGGAGGTGTCTGGACATCGATTTGGAGGGAAGGTAACAGAGAGGATCCGTCTGTGAAATATACACGGAGATCCCACCTACCTGTAGAGGATTCCCTCCTTGGGTAGGCGGAGACGAGGCATCTAGCCCCGCTCGGTGGGGCTGAGCCAGGCCGGGCCACAGCGGCGGACGCCGGAGCCGGGCCGGGCTGCGCCGGCGGCGAGCGGGGCCGGGCGGGGCCGAGCTGGGCCGAGCCGGGCCGCGGCGGCGTGCGGAGCCGGGCGGGGCCGGTTCAGGCCGTCAGGCCGCGGCGGCGGGCGGCGGACGCCGGAGCCGGGCCTGGGCCGCTGTAGCAAGCGTAGCCGGGCGTAGCCGGGCCGGGCTGCGGCGGCGTACGGAGCCGGGCGGGGCCGGTCCAGGCCGCGGCGGCGGGAGGTGGACGCGGGAGCCGGCTGGGCCGCTGTAGCGAGCGGAGCCGGGCAGAGCCAGGCCAGGCCGCGGCGGCGTAAGGAGCCGGGCAGAGCCGGTCCAGGCCTCCGTGGCGGGCAGCAGCGGGCAGAGCCGGGCCTGCGGAGGGGTTTCTGTTCTTTGTTTTTTTTGTTTTTCTTTTAATTTATTTTACTTAATTTTTTTTTTTTTTGGAGCATCTGCAGTACTGGGGAGTTTGTGGGCCCTGGGCGGCCTATTGGGGGTTTGTGGGAAGGGAGGTGCTTGCAGACCCATTTGGGCAGACAGACAGGGGGTTTTAGGGCAAAGCGGGGGGAAGTTGTTGTTTTAGATAGTGTTGCAATTGTGACACGTGTATACCTGTATCTCTCTTCCCCCTATCCGTTCCCCACCGTTTGCCCATCCTCTTTTTCTTTCTTCCTTTCCTCTTGTCTTTCTTTTTTTATTATAATTAGGTTTTTTTTTTTCGGTTTTCTCTTTCCCTCTTGTCCCTCATCTTCCACTTATTTTATTTTAATTCAAGTATATAATAGGTGCTACAGGGAACACCTCACATTTGCTGGGTTTTCCCATCCTCCACTGCCTCATTTCTGTGTGAACTGATTTAGGCTACCTACACTATCCCCCTTCCCCTGCATCTTGATATCCACTATCATCTACTGTCTCTCCTATATTCCACCCCCCACCTCCCGTTCTTTGATCCACAAAGTGTCTAACTCTTAATTTCTAATACCTTTGTTCTGTTTTCTGTTATCCACTCTTGAAACTATTACCTTTCTTTTCTTTTTCCCTCTCTCATGAAAACAATAGCTTTGTAGCTCATATCATATTCCTCCCATATTCAGTCATCTACTTCATAAAAGGTACTCTACCTACAGCTATAACTCTATACAATCTACATGAATCTAACCTCCATCCTCCCAGATCTCATATTCTTGCTTTGTTAACATACATCACCAATTCTACTTTACACTTTTCCCTTGCTTACACAATTGCCTTTCCCCAACACTAATACTTTCCTCTAAAGTGAACTTAACCAACAAGTAACTAGAATAAGAAGAAAAAAGTGACAAAGAGAAGATATCACACCTATGCAAAAATAACAACTAATTAACCTCCAAGAGCAGACAAAGAAGCTAAGGAACTGATTAAATTCGTCAAAATAAAGAGATGACCAGAAAGCAACAAAAATCTACAAACCAAACCAATAATCAGGAAAACATGGCTGAATCCAATCAACAAACCAATAATCACGAAGGGGAGCAAAACTTGGCACAAGCAATGAAAGATCTCAGAACATTTATCACCGACAAATTTGATGCAGTAATGAAAGAGGTTAACAACATGAAGACATCACTTGGAGGGGAAATTGCAGACATACGCAAAAACATAACAGATATGATGGGAATGAACACCACAGTTCAAGAAATCAAAAATACACTTGCAGCAAATATCAGCAGACTAGAAGAGACAGAGCAGAGAATTAGTGATGTGGAAGACAGTACATCAGAAATCAAACAGATAGTAGAAGGGGTCAATAAGAAGATAGAAAAAATCCAATTAGGATTTAGGGACCTGAATGACAATGCAAAACGCTCAAACATACGTATTATAGGCATTCCAGAAGGTGAAGAGAAGGGAAAGGGGTCAGAAGGAGTGTTGCAGGAAATAATGGCTGAAAACTTCCCAAATCTACTGAAAGAGACAGATGTACATATCCAAGAAGCACAGCGCACTCCACAAGTCATAAACCCCAACAGGCCCACCCCAAGACATATACTTGTCAAATTATCCAATGCTCAAGACAAAGAGAAAATTCTAAAAGCAGCAAGAGAAAAGAAAACCATCACATACAAGGGAAGCTCAATTAGATTAAGTGCTGATTTCTCTTCTGAAACCATGGAGGCAAGAAGACAGTGGTATGATATAGTCAAGGTACTAAAGGAAAAAAATTTTCCAACCAAGAATACTCTATCCAGCTAAACTAGCATTCAAACATGATGGAGAGTTTAAAATATTCGCAGACAAACAGAAACTGAAAGAGTATACCAACAAGAAACCTCCCCTTCAAGAAATTCTAAAGGGAGTTCTGCAGGAAGAAAGGAAAAAACAGGAAAGGCAAAGTTGGAGGAGAGTATAAGACCAACAACAACAACAAAAAAGACAAAAAAAATATATACAAAATATGACAAACACAAATCCAATCAAAATATGGCTAACACAAATAATTCCTTGATAGTAATAACACTGAATGTCAACGGATTAAACTCACCTATCAAAAGATTCAGACTGGGACATTGGATAAGGAAATATGACCCATCCATATGCTGTCTACAAGAGACACATCTTAGACCCAGAGACGCATGGAGATTGAAAGTGAATGGCTGGAAAACAATCATACAAGCTAACAATAACCAAAAAAAGGCAGGAGTAGCTATATTAATATCAGACAAAATAGACTTTAAATGTGAAACAATTGTGAGAGACAAAGAAGGATACTACATTTTAGTCAAAGGGAAAATCTCTCAAGAAGATCGAACAATCATAAATATCTATGCCCCTAACAAGGGTGCCTCTAAATACATCAGGCAAACGCTGGAAAAACTAAGTGAAAGAATAGATACATCTACAGTTATAGTGGGGGATTTTAATACACCACTATCAACTCTGGACAGAACATCTCAAAAGAGAATCACCAAAGAAACAAAACATCTGAATAGTATATTAGAGGAGCTTGATCTAATAGACATATATAGATCGCTACACCCAAACACAGCAGGATATACATTTTTCTCAAGCGCACAAGGATCATTCTCCAAGATAGATCATATGCTAGGCCACAAAGAAAGGCTGAACGAATTCAGAAAGATTGAAATCATACAAAACATTACCTCTGACCACAGTGGAGTCAAGCTGGAGATTTGCAAGGGACAGAAGCCCAGATTTCACACCACGATTTGGAAATTAAACAGCACACTCTTAGAAAAACAGTGGGTCAAAGAGGAAATCTCAAAAGAAATCAATGACTATCTTGAAACAAATGATAATGATAACACAACATACCAAAATTTATGGGATGCAGCAAGAGCAGTACTGAGAGGGAAGTTTATAGCCATAAATTCATATATCAAAAAAGAAGAAAGAGCAAAAATTGAAGAACTAACTGCACATTTGAAGGAATTAGAAAAACAACAACAAAGTAACCCAACAGGAAGAAGAAGGAAGGAAATAACAAAGATAAGAGCAGAACTAAATGAAATAGAAAATAAGAAAGCACTTGAACAGATAAACAAGACCAAGAGCTGGTTTTTTGAGAAGATTAACAAAATTGACAAACCTTTAGCAACACTAACAAAGAAAAAAAGAGAGAAGATGCAAATACACAAAATAAGAAATGAGAAAGGCGATATCACCACTGACCCCACAGAAATAAAGACTATCATAAAAGGATATTTTGAAAAACTATATTCCAACAAAAATGACAATCTAGAGGAAATGGACAAATTCCTAGAAACACATAAGCAGCCCATATTGACAAAAGAAGAAATTGATGATCTTAACAAACCAATCACAAGCAGAGAGATAGAATCAGTTATTAAAAATCTCCCAACTAAGAAGAGCCCAGGGCCAGATGGCTTCACAGGTGAATTCTACAAAACATTCCGGAAAGAACTGACACCAATCCTGCTGAAACTATTCCAAAACATCGAAACAGAAAGAACATTACCCAACTCCTTCTATGATGCCAACATTACCCTAGTACCAAAGCCAAACAAAGACATCACAAGAAAGGAAAATTACAGACCAATTTCTCTAATGAACCTAGACGCAAAAATACTTAACAAAATACTTGCTAATCGTATTCAACAACACATTAAACGTATTATACACCACGACCAAGTGGGATTCATCCCAGGTATGCAAGGATGGTTCAACATAAGAAAATCAATCAACGTAATACACCATATAAACAGATTGAAGGAAAAAAATCACATGATTATATCTATTGATGCAGAAAAAGCATTTGACAAAATACAGCACCCTTTCTTGATAAAAACACTCCAAAAGATTGGAATACAAGGGAATTTTTTGAACATGATAAAGAGTATATATGAAAAACCTAAAGCCAATATTGTTTACAATGGAGAAATCCTAGACTCCTTCCCTCTAAACTCAGGAACAAGACAAGGATGCCCACTGTCTCCGCTCCTATTTAACATTGTCTTAGAAGTACTTGCTTGAGCACTGAGGCAAGAACCAGAAATAAAAGGCATTCAAATTGGAAAGGAAGAAGTCAAAATTTCATTATTTGCAGATGACATGATCCTATACATAGAAAACCCTGAGAGATCTACAACGAAGATTCTAGAACTCATAAATGAGTTTAGTAAAGTCGCAGGTTATAAGATCAATGCGCAAAAATCAGTAGCATTTCTGTACACCAATAATAAGCAAGATCAGGAGGAAATCAAGAAACAAATACCATTCACAATAGTAAACAAAAAAATCAAATACTTAGGAATAAATTTAACTAAAGAGGTAAAGAACTTATACACCGAGAACTATACAAGATTGTTCAAGGAAATCAAAGAAGACCTAAATAAATGGAAGACTATTCCTTGTTCATGGATAGGAAGACTGAACATTATTAAGATGTCTATCCTACCAAAACTGATCTACACATTCAATGCAATCCCAATAAAAATCAATGCAGCCTTCTTTAAGGAACTAGAAAAACTAACTATGAAATTTATTTGGAAAGGAAAGAGACCCCGAATAGCCAAAGACATACTGAAAAAGAAAAACGAAAATGGAGGAATCACACTACCTGACTTCAAAACATACTATAAAGCTACGGTGGTGAAAACAGCATGGTATTGGCATAAGGAGAGACACATACACCAATGGAATCGAATTGAAAGCTCTGATATAGAACCTCACATATACAACCACATAATATTCGATAAAGCCACCAAACCCTCTCAACTGGGAGAGAGTGGCCTATTCAACAAATGGTGCCTGGAGAACTGGATAGCCATATGTAGAAGAATGAAAGAGGATTACCATCTCACACCTTATACAAAGATCAACTCAAGATGGATCAAAGACCTAAATATAAGAGCCAAGACCATAAAAACCTTAGAAAGCAGTGTAGGGAAACATCTACAGGACCTTGTAATAGGAAATGGATTTATGAATATCTCACCAAAAGCACGAGCAGCAAAAGAACTAATAGATAAATGGGACTTCCTCAAAATTAAAGCCTTCTGCACCTCAAAGGAGTTTGTCAAGAAAGTAAAAAGGGAGCCCACACAGTGGGAGAAAATATTTGGCAATCATATATCTGATAAGAAACTTATAACTTGCATATATAAAGAACTCCTATATCTTGAAAATAAAAAGATAAACAACCCATTTAAAAATTGGGAAAAAGACTTAAACAGACACTTCTCCGAAGAAGAAATACAAATGGCAAGAAAGCACATGAAAAAATGTTCCAAATCTCTAGCTATCAGGGAAATGCAAATCAAAAACTACAATGAGATACCATCTTACACCCATAAGATTGGCAGCTATGAAAAAAACAGAAGAATACAAGTGCTGGAGAGGATGTGAAGGAAGGGGAACACTCATCCACTGCTGGTGGGAATGCAGAAGGATCCAACCATTCTGGAGGACAGTATGGCGGTTTCTCAAAAAACTAGCCATAGATTTGCCATATGACCCAGCAATACCACTGCTGGGTATATACCCAGCAGAACTGAAAACAAGGACACAAACCGATATATGTACACCAATGTTCATAGCAGCATTGTTCACTATTGCCAAAAGTTGGAATCAACCCAAATGCCCATCAACAGATGAGTGGATCAATAAAATGTGGTATATACACACAATGGAATACTACTCGCTGTAAGAACAAACACACTACAAGCACATGTGATAACATGGATGAATCTTGAGAACCTTATGTTGAGTGAAGCAACCCAGACATTGAAGGACAAATACAACATGACCTCAATGATATGAAATAAACAAGCTGCCCTAGATAGCAAGTGACTGAATGATAGGCTTACAGGAAATCGGAGGGTGGAGGAAGGATATGAGCCGATGTCTGCAGGGGTGGAATTTAAGACGAGATGGTGGTAAGTATGAACACAAAGAAGAGATAAAAGGGGGGCAAGGGGTTGCCTTTGGTTGGGGCTTTGCGGGTTTGAGGGTGGCTGGGGAGGGACGGATGGGTAACGTTGCCCAAAAGTGGGGGGAGGGAGGGGTAGCATACGAACACAGGAGAGGGTCAGGTGTTGGTGGAGAGTAAAATGCCGAGAAAATCATATCAAAATATAATAAAGAGGGTTACCTGTTTAGAATGCTCAGAGGGGAGGGTCTGATGCAGGACGGGCTCCTGGGGAATGTCTAAATGCTCATTCTGCCAGAGTGGGTGACACCATGGGGTAGAAACCCAAGTAGTGAGAGTGGGGGTGGACCCACATCCTGGGGAGGACTAATGCCATCAAATAGAGGGAACTGTATCCCTCGAGAGAAAGGGTGGCTCCCAGGGCATTGGGGCAGTTGAGCAAGTTAGGCCCTGAACACTATTCCATCTATCTCTGGAAGTGGCTCCTCAGGAAACGGAGGTTGGCTGTCACTGTGGGCACCAAGGTGGAAGGGAAAATGGACGTTAAATGTGTGGAACCAAAGTAAATGGGGGGTAAGAGAGGAGTTTCTTGAGAGTACACAAGGATGGATATAAAACATGTAATATTACACCATAACATATAGGAGATGACAGACTGATAATGTAAACCATAATGTAAAACATAGGGTAACTAAAAATGTAAAGAACTGTGTATCCTAAAGTATGCACCATAATGTAAGCACAGATGTCACCTTGTTAGAAAGCTAATGTCTCAGACTCTGTACATCACTTTAAGTAAATATGATATGAATAGGGCGTAAGAGTATCACTGTGGAAGGGAAAAGGTTTTCTGGTGGATGTGTGGGAGTGCTGTATATTATATATATACATTGCTGTGGTCTAGGACTCCTGTGAAGAAAAGCTGAATAATTGGGGGGGGGGGGGGAAAGAAAAAAGAAAAAGATAGGATGTGGAATTTTTTCAAGTCAACATTCTTTATCTAAGTTCTTTATCTATCCTTTAAACCCATCGCTATATGCCATTCCCTAGTAAGGGACCATGACATTATATTGGGCTTCAAATTTCGGGGAGTTCTGGATCACAGAGTGTTTCAACAATGGCAATGGAGGGATACTGGTATGGGATACCAATGACAGGTGATATATGGCTGACAGGGAGCTGTACAGAACATATGTCCAGGGTGCATGGTAATGTTTGGATATACTTATAGTGGCAACAATTAAAAACCACAGTAGGGGGGGGTACTGGGTTCCTGGCCAGTGGTGCTCTGTCGTGGTCCCTAGGGGAGCAGCGACAGTCTCCCAGGTACAGTGGCGGGGACCGGGAGGGAGTGAGGGTTCAACAGTGAGCCCCTGATGCTAATGACTATGCTTGTGAGCTGATAAACCTAAAATAAGAACAAGGCCTAGAGCAACATTGTGCCTGGGAATTTCCTCCTGTCAGCCTTCATGTTACTCAAATGTGGCCAGTCTCGAAGCCAAACTCAGCATGTAAATGCAATGCCTTCCCCCCAGCGGGGGACATGACACCCGGGGATGAGCCTCCCTGGCAACGAGGGACCACTATCAACTACCAACTGATGATGCAACTGGAAAATGACCTTATACGGAAGGTTCAATGCGGATCAGCAGAATATCCATGTCTACATAAAATACCATGACTTTAAAATGCTGTTTGACCTAAAGTAAGGGGGAAATGGAAAGGAGAAATGAGTTTATATGGCTACGAGTTTCTAAAAAAGAGTCTGGAGGCTGGCAGAAGGATTGCCCTCATTCACAACTGAGCAGAGTCAGAGAGACAGATAAAGCAGATACAACCCCCAGATATTGGTTCCTTTGAGGGCTAAAGAGACCCATGGGAGTTATGGTCATGGCCGATGAGGTTAACTACCAGGGCAGATGGCCCCTCTTTGGAAATGGTGTTTATGTGTGATGAATCTGGACTCAGATGGGATCTCCCTTCATAAGACTTTCATGCTAATGTGCTGGAGGTGCAGTTAATGTTGGGGTTTAAGATATATTTAGGGGATTTGAATCTCTGGACTGACAATGTGATAGCCAGGTCCTGAGCCTCAACAGACTCCAGCACCTACAATCTGATCTATTGGACTTACCACACTCAGCTAAGATGGAGTTGAAGAAGGACAACCACCACACCATGGAGCCTAGAGTGATTACAACTGAAAATGGGAGGATTGCATCCAGCATCCATGTGGAATCTGAGCCTCCTCTTGACATAGAGGTGCAATGGACACAACCAATCCAATGTCCACATAGAAGAGGTGGCATTGGATTGGGAAAAGTGGACATGGTGGACGATGGGTATGGGGAAAAGCAGGAAGAGATGAGAGGTGGAGGCGTCTTTGGGACATGGAGCTGCCCTGGATGGTGCTTCAGAGGTAATTACCGGACATTGTAAATCCTCACAGGGCCCACTGGATGGAATGGAGGAGAGTATGGGCCATGATGTGAACCATTGTCTATGAGGTGCAGAGGTGCCCAAAGATGTACTTACCAAATCCAATGGATGTGTCATGATGATGGGAACGAGTGTTGTTGAGAGGGGGAAAGGGGGGGTGGGGGGGGTGGGGTTGAATGGGACCTCACATATATATTTTTAATGTAGTATTATTACAAAGTCAATAAAAAAATAAAAATTAAAAAAAAAATATGGTTACCAAATTAAAATTATATATGTGGTTTACATTTCATTTCTGTTGGATAGTGCTGCTATAAAGTTATTGATCCCAATAATATCTCTATAAAAATCTCAAAAAGTTCTTTAAAAACTTAGGGAAAGATTGACCAAAACAAAATGTGACCAAAAAAACCCCGAACAATTTATAGACTGTTAATGTTTTCAATCAAAGAAAAAAGTTACCAAGACAGGAATATTAACAAATCTTATTTCCATACTTATCTTGTTGTTAGTCTCTATATTAAACTATAATTAAATGCAGTGAAACAATGAGAAATATTTGTTGTCCATATCTGTTGATTTGATACAATAATATCCATTTAGACAATTTCTTTTCATTTGATTAAATAAAAGAGATGTTCTCTTTAAAAGGTGAAAGATGGTCTCTATGGCTGAAGTTACACCTCTAGCTACCAGAAATACTCATATTTAACTTAGCTGTTGCTAGAACAATTCCTTGGCTGCTTTGTTTGGACCAGAGTGACCTTGCTGTGCCAACTGTAAACGTTAGAACAGGACAAGGCCTGTTGAAGGAGTTTTGGGACTTGAAAACACTATCCTATTCCTTAGGGTAGTTTATAGAGGTGATTGTCAAATGGAGGTATTCATAGACTATTCTGCTTTAAAAAGAATTGTCATTTATCTAAAATAAGTTAAAAACTGAGAAAAACTGAAGTGGCTAGGTACTTGACAGAGAAGTCAAAAACTGGCTGGTGGGCTATTTTCCAATCTGCCCAGGACCCTTAAGATACTTTCCTGTAATGTCTGGTAGTTTTCCATTTGCAATAACAGTTATTTTTCCTTGAGGAATTCCAACAGTGAAGCTGTTTTATAGCTACAGTTGTAAAGTTATAAAATCTATATTTGTGAACAAATCTTTTATCTCTAGCTTTTGCTCATTTATCACCACCATATACAAAAATTACAGATTACTTTTATGACCTATTGTGATTTTAAAAAGCCAAAGCTACAAGCTCCTTCACTTCCCCAAGCATCCATTTCCTTACCTGAAACATGGGAATCGTAACATAGATTAGAAGGTGAAATGGAAAGCAGTTATTTTACTCTTAAGTAAACTTATGAAGCATGGTGTTCCAAGAGGTTCATAAGGTAAACTAAATTTAAGGAAGAGTTAAGCAATTAAGGAACAGCATCAGGAACAAGTATGGATCTCTACGGCATCAAGGTAGTGTTGCATCTTTCCATCCTCAGAAGGCCCCTTCAAGGCGGGCAGGTGGTCGTTTCCCAAGAGCAACGCGCAGGTTCCTTTGGAAGGGCGCAGTGGGACTGCGGGGCTCCGATGAATGCGGGGGTTCAGATACACTTTTCAGAAGACGCCTTCCCCAAGCTGTTAGTGGGGTGGGATGGGAGAGGAGCGCAGAGAGACCCGACGCTCGGAACGAGCAGGGGCGAGGGCCGGCGGCCAGCAAGGGGGTGCTCCGGGGGCATGGCACGGGGCTGGGCCGGGTGACCATCTGGGGAGACGCAGAGGGCGTAAAGGGAGCGCTCTGCGGGCAGGAGAACAGGCCGGGTAACGCTCAGCAAGACGCAGTAGGCGCCAAGGGCGCGCTCGGCGGGCGGGGGACCCAGGGCGCCAAGGGCGCGCTCGGCGGGCGGGGGACCCAGGGCGCCAAGGGCGCGCTCCGCGGGCGGGGGACCCAGGGCGCCAAGGGCGCGCTCCGCGGGCGGCGGACCCTGGCCGGGGAGCGAACGGCGAGCGCCCTGGCGAGGGACGGGGGTGGAGGCTGCGGCCCCGCGGACGCCAGACCCACAGCCCCACACTGCCCGAGCGAGCCTTACGGTCGATGCAGGAGCTCAGGCCCCGGCGGCCCTTCTCGACCGGAGCGCGCAGGGCCGCGCGCAGGCGGGCCAGCGGGGCCCCAAGGCCCCGGCAAGCGCTCCTCAGCATGGCGGCGACGCAGCCCTGCGAGCAGACAGCGCCCTAGACCTCGGGCCGGCCCCGCTACGCGCTGGGAGGTGTAGTCCCGCCTCGCCCGCGCACTGGCCTCGGGCGCCGCCCTGGAGGAGCCGGGACTACAACTCCCGGCATCCCCCGCGCCGCCCCGGGGTGACGCGACCGCGGAGCGACGCGGTGACGGCGCCGGCCGTGTGCGGCGCGCGGGTGCCGAGCACAGGCGTTCCTGCGAAGCGGTGGGTCGTGCTGTGGCAGGACGGTGAAAGAAGGAAAAAGGGCCAGGGAAAGAACTGAGGAGCGTTTAGGGGCAGGTGATGCGAGATGGACATGGGCCCGGGGCGGGATTGAGGGGTCCGAGCACCACTTGTCCCTGTTCTTCGCAGAAGATCCACCCTAGAGACTTGCCCTCGTTGTCTTTATTTTGCCCTGCGCAGGTTTCTGGAGCAGTGGAATAGTCTCTTCTACCACTCGGTGGATTCCAGACTCCCCCGTCCTTCAGCCCCCTGCAGGGAGATCATGCCGAGGCCCCGGAAGAGGCTGGCTGGGCCTGCTGGGCCAGGTGAGCGTAATAAAGAACGTTTCCCTAGGGCCCGCTGACTGTTGTACACCTTCTCCCTGTTTGTAGGGAGAACTGTCTGCATTATCTTTCATTCCGTCCTCCCTAATCGCCCTCCGTTTTCTCCTTTTCTCCTCCAAGCAAGCCTCTACCCACCCCCACTCCCCATCCCCGCCCCTTTTGCTCCTTTGTTCATTCTTGCAGCAGCACTTGTTGAGCACTGAAAAGGACGCAATGGAGGGTGGTATGTACTGGGGTAAAGAATATACAGTGCCAACTCAGACACAAACATGTAAGGAAAGGGGCCAGGAAATTGGAGTGTTGGGAACATGAAAAGAAATTATGAGTTCAGCTGTAAAGAATGGGAAGGCTTTACACGGGCCAAGTTTGGGTATTCAGAAAATGGATGCCAGTTATATATTCATGAAGACAGAAAAAACCACCTCTTTGGGGAAGGCTAGGGTTGCAGATTGCAACTGATTGTGGATATTAACACTTGTGGTGTTTACAATGTGCCTATTAACTCCTAAGGGACCACAAGGAAATAAGGCTAGAAAGGTGTGCTGGGTTCAGAGCATTAGACATCCATGAATGATATTTAATGACGAATGATGTAGGAACATGGAGGGATTCAAAGGCAGTGTAGTACAGCAGTCATTAAGTGTGGACTCAGGCTGGAGCGGTGAATCCTGAGCAGAGGACTGAGGACTGGAGGTTCAATTTTCTGGTCCCCCCCCCCCCCCCCCATTTTTTTTTGAGCTTGGAGGAGTATACCGGCTGGCTTGAGAAGGGCCTGGGAAGAGAGGAGAGGTGAAAGAGCTGGATTTACCTAAAAGCCCTGGATAGGGAAACTTGGTCTGAGAGAAGGTGGAGTCAGAAAATTAACTAGTTCTCTTTAGCACATCTAAGGGAGGAGGACAGTAGGACAAACAGTGGGTCAAGGAGGAAATCTCAAAAAAAAAAAAATCAGTAACTACCTTGAAAATAATGAAAATGATAACATCAAAACTTATGGGATGAACACTTTGGAGGAATTAGTAAAAGAAAAAAAAAAACTAACAGGAAGAAAGAAATAAGAAAGATCAGAGCAGAACTAAATGAAATAGAAAATAAGAAAGCACATGAAAAAATTAACAAAACAAAAAGCTGGTTCTTAGAAAAGATCAATAAAATTAACAAAGCCTTCACTAGACTAACAAAGAAAAAGAGAGAGAAGATGCAAATACACAAAAAATGAGAAAGGGAATATCACCACTGGCCCCACAGAAATAAAGAACTATCATGAGAGGATACTTTGAAAAACTAAATGCCAACAAGAAGAGCCCTGGGTCTGACAGCTTTATAGGTGAATTCTATGGAACATTCTAGAAAGAACTAACACCAGTCTTGCTTAAACTCTTCTAAAAAATCGAAATAAAAGGAACATTGCCAGACTCATTCTATGATGCCAACATTACCCTAATACCAAAGTCAAACAAAGACACCACAAGAAAGGAAAATTACAGACCCATCTCTCTAATGAACCTAGATGCAAAAATCCTCAACAAAATACTTGCTAATCATATTCAACAACACGTTAAATGAATTATATACTATGACCAAGTGGGTTTCGTTCCTGGTATGCAGGGATAGTTCAACATAAGAAAATAATGTACCACACCACATAAACAGAAGGAAAAAATTACATGATCATATCGATAGATGCAGAAAAAGCATTTGACGAATTACAATATCCTTTCTTGATAAAAACACTGCAGAAGTTAGGAATAGAAGGGAACTTTTTGAGCATGATAAAGGATGTATATGAAAAACCCACAGCTAAAAAATTCTAAAATCTTGCCCTCTAAGATCAGGAGCAAGGCAGGATGCCCACTATTACCCCTCCTATTTAACATTGTGTTAGAAGTACTTGCTCGAGCACTGAGACAAGAACCAGATATAAAAAGGACCAAGATTGGAAAGGAAGAAGTCAAAATTTCACTATCTGCAGACAACATGACCCTATGCATAGGAAGCTCTGGGAAGTCTACCACAAAGCTTCTAGAACTTATGAGTTCAGTAAAGTCACAGGTTATAAGATCAATGCACAAAACATCAGCATTATGTACACCAAAAATGAACAATCTGAGGAGGAAATCAAGAAAGAAATACCATTTACAATTGTAAATAAAAAAAACCTAGGAATAAATTTTTTTAAATGCAAATACTTACACACCGAAAACTACACAACACTGTTCGAGGAAATCAAAGAAGACCTAAATAAATGGAAGAATATTCCCTGTTCATGGGTAGGAAGATTAAATAGCATTAAGATATCTATGCTACCCAAACTGATCTACAGATTCAATGCAACCCCAATAAAAATCAACACAGCTTTTTTAATGAACTGGAAAAACTATGAAATTTATTTGGAAAGGAAAGAGGCCCTGAATAGCCAAGGACATATTGAAAAAGAAAAATGAAATTGGAGGAATCACACTACCTGACTTCAAAACATACTGCAAAGCTACAGTTGTGAAAATGCCATGGCATTGGCACAAGGGTAGACATACTGACCAATGGAACTGAATTGAGAGTTCTGATATAGATTGTCTTATATACAGTCATCTGATATTTGACAAGGCCACCAAGCCCACTCAACTGGGAGAGAATGGACTCTTCAACAAATGATAGAGGGCTGGATATCCATATGCAAAAGAATGAAAGAGGATTACCATCTCAAACCTTATACAAAATCAACTTAAGATGGATCAAAGACCTAAATATAAGAGCCATGACCATAAAGGCCTTGGAAAACAATGTAGGGAAACATCTACAGGACCTTGTAATAAGAAATGGCTTCATGAACTTCACACCCAAAGCACAAGCAGCAAAAGAACAAATAGTAAATGGGACCTCCTCATAATTAAAGCCTTTTTCACCTCAAAGGAATTTGTCAAGAAAGTGAAAAGAGAGCCTACCCAAGGGGAGAAAATATTTGGTAACCATATATCTGATAGGAGACTAATATCCTGCATATATAAAGAATTCCTATATCTCGGGAAAGAAAAAGACAAAACAGATGCTTTTGCAAAGAAGGAATACAGATGGCTAAAAAGCATATGAAAAGATGCTTGAAATCACTAGCTTACCATCTTACTCCCAAAAGACTGGCAGCTATCAAAAAAACAAAACTACAAGTGTTGGAGAGGATGTGGAGGAATGGGAATGCTCATCCACTGCTGGTGGAAATGCAGAGGGATGCAGCCATTCTGGAGGACAGTTTGGCAGTTTCTCAAAAAACTAGCTATAGATTTGCCATATGACTCAGCAATTCCACTTCTGGGTGTATACCTAGAAGAACTGAAAACAACACAAACCAATATATGCACACCAGTGTTCATAGTAACATTATTCACTATTGCCAGAAGTTGGAATTAACCCAAATGCCCATCAACAGATGAATGGATGAACAAAATGTGGTATACAGTGGAATACTACTCAGCTATAAGAAGAAATACAGTACTAACATGGGATAACATGGATGAATCTTGAGGACCTTATGTTGAGTGAAGCAAGCCAGGCATTGAAGGACAAATACTACATGACTTCTCTGATATGAAATAAGCAAATCAAGGTGTCTCAGAGAGCTGAGACTGGATGATAGGCTTACAGGAAAATGGGGGGTGGGGAAAGAAGGTTTTGAGCTGACACATAATGGGTGAAATCTATGATAAAGTGGAGTTAAGTATTTGTACAGGAAAGGAATAAGATGGAATAGGTATTCTATTGGTTGTGGCTTTGCAGTCTTGAGAGGGGCTAGGGTTGGAAGGATGGGTCAGATCCTCAGGTGCAAGAAATTAGGGGGAACAGTTGAACATGGGGAATTGTCAGGTTTGTGGTTAAAACTATAATGTTAAGAAAATTCTTTAGAAAACAAAATAAGGAAGGATTACCTGTTCAAGGTGCTTAAGGATGGGCATCTGACACAGGGCAGGCTTCCAAGGAGTGTGTGAGTGCTCATCTTTTCATAGTGTGTTATGTCACTGGGTGGAGACCCATACAATGAGTGGGAAGGTGCACCCACATCCTGGGGGGGCCTGATGTTCTCAAACAGAGGGAATTGTGTCTCAAAAGAATTGGTGGCTCCCAATGGGGGAGGACAGTCTAGTATGTTCAAGCCCTCAGCATTGTTGCAACTATCTGTGAATCTGGTCCTTCAGGCAGTATAGCTTGGTTGTCACTGTGGGCCTTGAGGGGAGGGGGAGAGAGGAATAGAATAGATGGAAGGACGGGTAACTGGGAGCAATGGAAGCAATGGAAGCAATGGAAGCGGTCCACAAGATGGTGCAGTGACAGATATAGGACATGTTAAATTTCACCAAAAATGTGTAAATGTGTATAGGCTAAAATGTAAACAATAATGTAGGTGAAAATTTAGAAAATTGTACAGTTTAAAATATAAACCATAATGTAAACCAAAATGGAACCATGCTTGGTAGCTATGTTTCAATATCTGTACATCAGCTGTGACAAATATAACAAACATGTAAAAAGATCATTGCTGGGGAAAGCAGAAAAGTGTTTGATGTTGGATATATGGGAGTCCCCTGTATTGTATATGTGACTTTACTGTGATCTAAAACTTTTTTGAAGACAAAATTAAAAATTAGAAGAAAAAAAAGGGATGTAGTCACTGAGGAAGAAATGAAAGAAATTGCCTTGCCACTGTACATATACAGGGCAACACCTATTATAGTGATGAAAGGCAAAATGCCAAAAACAAAATGTCATTTTTTAATACCCCATTTATTTTTACTTTTAGTTTTTATAAATTAGTATGTACTCTAATTTTTAAACCTATCATTTTCCTATTAATTGAATTTGGCAATATAATAGGCTTCGTTTTTTAAGAAGTTTTGGACCACAGAGGGTTTCAACTGTGGCAGGGGAGGAGCACTGGTGTGGGGTGTCATTGATGGGGAGTGCACAGGTGGGAAGATTTCTCCAGGACATGTATTTAGGGTGTATAAAAATGTTCAGATATTCGTTGGGTATTTTCATAGTAGTTACAGTTACAAATGAAAACTGAGGGAGTGCTGAGTTCCTAGCCAGGGGAGCTCTCACAATTCCCAATGGAACAGCAAAAATCCCCCAAATGCAAGGGCAAAGACCAGTGAAGAAGGATGGTCCAATGATCAGCCCTTGATACTGATTATGCTTATGAGCCTCTGTGCCTGAAATTTCAACTAGACCTAGAGCTGTAGGGTGCCCAAGTTACCTCCTGAGAACTTCCATGTTGCTCAAATGTGGCCACTCTAAGCCAAACTCAGCATGTAAATGCATTACCTTCCCCCCATGACTCCCATGGATTAGCCTCCCTGGCACCGAGGGCTTACTACCAATTGCTAACTGGTGGTGCAACTAGAAAGAGACCTTGAATAAAAGGGGGAAATTGTAAAGACAAATGAGTTTATATGGCTAAGAGTCTTCAGAAATGAGGAGGCCATCAGAGGGGTTGCATTTAACGCATGCCTCAGCAGGATCCCAGAGACAGCCAAAGTAGATACAACCCCAGGTACTCGTGCTCCTCAGGGCTATGGAGATGTGCAGGTTCTCTGGTCATGGCAGATGGCTGTGGAGTTCAGTGCATTGTCATTGGGCCCTACTTTGGAATTTGTGTTCCTGAGTGTGATGGGGTTGAACTCAGATGTGACCTTGCTACACATGCCTCTTGTCACTTTTACTGAATCTGTGTTTGGCGCTGGGGTTGGTGTATACCCAGGAGACTTGAATCTCTGAACTGTCCATGAGCCAGCTGGGCCCTGAGCCTCAGCAGAGTTGAAACTCCTACCCTCTGGTTCGTTGGACTTACCAGGTCAGCTAACAGGGAGGTGAAGATGGTCAACCACCACACCTGGAAACTGAGAGTGCCTACAACTGCAAGCAGGAGAATCGTATCCATCAACCATGTGGAATCTAAGCCCCCTCTCGATTTAGAGGTGGAGTGGACATCAGCATTCCAGGGTCCACAGGAGGGAGGAATCAAATATGGATTAGAGTGGACTTACTGCTATTTTACTATAGAACTATTGTAACTAGCAATGGAAGAAACAGTAGCATTGATGTGGAGAAAATGGCCACAGTAGTTGCTGAGGGCAGGGAGAGGGAAGAAGAGATGTGATGTGGGGGCATTTTTGGGACTTGGAATTGCCCTAAATGAAATTGCAGGGACAGATGCTGGACATTATATATCCCACCATAACCCACTGAATGGACTAGGGGAGAGTGTAAACTACAATGTGAACCATAATCCAAACGGTACAGAATTGCTCCAAAATATATTCACCAAATGCAGTGAATGTGCCTGAATGTTGAAAGAGGTTGTTGATGTGGGAGAAGTCGGGGTGGGGGTGGGTGGGGTGCGGAGTATGTGGCAACCTCTTATTTTTTAATGTAACATTTTTTTGTGATCTATGTATCTTCAAAAAAATACAATAAAAAATAAATGCTAAAAAACAAAAAAAGCAGATGTTAGCTATTGAATGCCTACCATGTTTCAAGCATGTTTTTTATAATTCCTAGGATAAAATCCAGTTTTTACCAGCTTGACAAGGTCCCGAATGATGTTTTTTTCCAGCTACTTAATATATGTTAGGTACTCTGCTAGGATCTTTATTTAATCCTTAATACCCACCCTATAAGGTGGGTATTCTTATCCCATTTTTATAGGTAAGAAATGAAGTTTGGTGATTAAAGTGCTACAGTTAGTAATTAACAGATTCTGGATTTGAGTCCAGGTCTGACTCCAAAGCTTATGCTTTTTCCACAGTGGAGCATCACATCTCTGCATGCCTGACAGGTCTTTTCATTTCTCCTGTTGCAGACAAGAAGGGCCCATCAGGAAAACGTCCCAAATCTGAGAACCCCGGTGAGCTCTCAGCTACAGTGGAGCTCTCTGGCTCTCAGAAGACTGCAGCCTCTAACAACTGTGGGGAGACTCCAAGCAACCACTGGCTGATGAAGTCTGAACCGGAAAGCCGACTGGAGAAAGGTGTAGATGTGAAGGTGAGCCTGTGCTTGCGTCTAATCTCTTCAAGTTATTTTTCTAAATGAGAAGTGAATATGGAAGACCACAGGTATAGAATACCAGCCTCTTATCTTTGAAGGGGATGAGGGAATAAGAATGAGTAAAAGCAGAATCCATTACCATCAGCTGTCTGTTTTGTGAATCCTCTGTCTAGGGCAGGATTTGTCAGAATTTTGTCTGTGAAGGGCCAGAGTGTAAATATTTTAAGCTTGTATGTCTTAACAGTCTCTGTTGCAACTACTCACCTCTGCCATTGTAGCAAGAAAGTGGCCACAGACAGTGCATAAAGAAATGGGCACAGCTGTGTTTCAGTAAAACCATTTGCTCAGGCACTGCTCTGGATTTGGCCTGAAGCTGTAGTTTGCCCAACTCTGATCTAGGGAACGAACATTTCGGCCTTTCTCTTGCCACCTGCAATGCCCTCAGGTGTCTCCCTGCCCACATTTCATATACAATCAGGGAATTAATGTATGCCAGTAAATAGGACTTTATTATATTTGTATATAAGCAGCTGTGTGGAGCTACTTGCCAGTAAATGACGAACTTCCACTGTAGCCAATAGCACCTCTCAGTTTAGGGGAGGGAATGATCTGCTTTCATACAGTCTTACCAGTTGACTTAGGATTATCTAGTGAATGACTTTTATCTCCTGTTGGTTAGTTCGGCATTGAGGATCTCAAAGCACAACCCAAGCAGACAGCATGCTGGGATGGTGTCCGCAACTACCAGGTAAGGGAGTAATGAGCAGGACACCTGAGACCCAGGGCGTGTTAAATGCTGGCCTCATCCTCAGGACTTACTCAGTAGCAGAACCTCTTGGTTGAGGTCACTTTTGCCCAGAACTCCAAGCTGAAATGCATTAAAAAATACCTTACTTACTCTGACCACAGCATGTAATTTGCAAATGGCCTGTGTTCCAGCCACAAGTCTGGGTGTCTTTTTGAAAGGAGACTGAACTGGGGGAAGTTTCAGAAGAGAAAAACTCCTCTAATAAAAACACACTTGATTTCTGTTAAAAGCTAGTGTTTTTCAGCGGGTGGGGAGGACAGTTCTTATTTCTTCTCCCCTGGGACAGGCTCGGAACTTCCTAAGAGCCATGAAGTTAGAGGAAGAAGCCTTCTTCTATCACAGCAACTGCAAAGAGCCAGGCATTGCAGGAATTATGAAGGTGAGTGGGACAGTTTTGGTATGAATCCCTTCCTCCAGGGAGAGTTACACAATTAGTTATAAAGACATAAACCTTCAAGATATCACCAAAAAGAAGTATCCTTCCCCCATCCTTCCCGTTACAGGAATATGGAAGCATCCCTGGCCCTTTCTATGTGATAAGGACCAAAACAGCACAGGCCTGCCTTTCAGGTCCCACTAGCACAGATTTCTCCATCTCTAAGCTTTAGCATCTCTGAAAAACAGGCCTGATGGTATCTTCTCCAGGTTGGAGTAGAAGTTGGCCAACAGTAATCTCCATAGAGTTACCAAGAGCTGACTGTACAGGCAGATAACTGGGGACTTTGGTTTGGTTTCAGATTGTGAAGGAAGCCTACCCGGACCACACACAGTTTGAGAAAAACAACCCCCATTATGACCCATCCAGCAAAAAGGACAACCCCAAATGGTCCATGGTAAAAACTAGTCTTCCTGCTTCATGAGTGGCCTGGGGGTGGCTTTAGATCCTGGGACACAGTCCAGCCTTACTCTGATGAGGAGATGCTGACTGTGGAGGCAAGGCAAGTGCAGAACGCCAGCAGTTCTGTCTGCAGGGGCCTCCTGCACGTTCCACAAATGGCAGAATTTGGCTAAACACATCTTTCTGTTCCATGCACTTCTGCCTCATAGGTGGATGTGCAGTTCATTCGAATGATGAAGCGTTTCATTCCCCTGGCGGAGCTCAAAACCCATTACCAAGCACACAAAGCCACTGGTGGCCCCTTAAAAAATATGGCTCTCTTCACTCGCCAGAGACTCTCAATTCAGCTCCTGACCCAAGGTAAGAGGAGGCCCTCTCCCTTATCGTGCACACACCCCCAAAATTGTCCATTTGCTAGCTGATTAAACTGGGGCAGGGTGTTTAATCTCTCGGGGAGTCCTTACCTGTAATATCCACGAGGGAAGGAATGTATCCTGAGTTACCTATTACTACATTTCCAGTACCCAGCAGGGTTTGGCACATTGTAAGGTACTCTGTAAAATGTTTTTGGAATGAATGACTGCCTGCCTGAGTTACTATGAGAGTGACCTTATAAATACTTACCAGTGCCTGCCATAAACTTCCCTGCCTAGAGAAGACACAACACCTAATGCTTCCCGTCCTTTTCCCCCTTTTTTGTAGAAGAGTTTGATTTTATTTTGAGCCTGGAGGAAAAGGAACCAAGTTAACTGGAAAATAATACTGTTGGAGTGGACAAGGAATTTCTCCAAAGTCAGTATTTGTATTACAAAAGAAGGTGCAAGGAGATTTTCTTGTTATATTTACCTGTGGTTGTATACAGAGGTGAGTTTTGTGTACTTTTTCCAATAAACCTTAATATTGAGCAAATTACTTGAAGATGGTGGGGTAGGAATCTCCAGGAATCAGTCCCTCCACCAGAACAAGTATTAAAAATGCAGGAACTGTCTCAAGCAACTATTTCAAAACTCAGCAGAATACTGTACAGTGTCTGGGGAAGAGTGGGAAGAGGAGGCTGGTAAATTACCGTAAAGACCTGCAATTTGCTTTCTTCACACAGCTTTACTGGTTCCCATCTCTCACTCTTGTGGCAGGCAGCAGTGGTGTCTGGCTGTTGGCATAGCTTTCAGGTACCAGAAATGTCCATAAAAACCCACTTCCCCCAAGATCCAGAGTGGGAAGGGGTGTGTCTGTGGGCTGATTGCTGATCACTACTTTTGATTAGCTGCTTTGGATTCCTAGACCTGGCTCTCAGTACATACACTGTACTAAACCACCCCGAACAAAGGCAGCAGGAAATTTAAAGATGTATGTTCCCTCTGAGCTGCAGGGGAGAGGTGAAGGGCTGCGTTTGATGAGAAGGTGCCAAGTCAAGAAAATATAACTGGGTAGCCATGGAAGAAGCTCCTGACGCCCTTCCTGCCCACCCCCCCGGGGTTTTGGAGCTAGCCAGTCCTTCCTTTATGAGTCCCTGGCCTTGTTCCAGCTCAGAAAGACTGACTTGGTAAAACTCCTTTTTGGCTTGCACCTACATACCCCCACTGAATTTGCCCTCCAGGCTAAATCTACTTGAGATAACTAAAGCAGTAAGAAATAGTTGAGGTGGATAGGCTGGGGCAAAGGCTTATCTGCTTTAAAACCTGTAGTGAAATGCCCAGGAGAGAGAGCTCTGTTTTCCAGGTGGTAGAGCTATAAATGGGGAATTCCTAAGACCACTAATAAGCACAAGCCTAGGAAAAGACACAGGCCCAGAAAAGACAGGGAGGACCCTGCACTTTGCGTTTGCCTTGGGTCAATCTTTCTGGTGGGGTACAGATATGTGATGAAGAACACTAGCCAAAATAAAGGAAAATGCAAAGTTGGGGAAAGGTGTTTCTTGTTCAGATTTACTTGGTATTGTTAGCTCCTAAAACTCAAGAAAAATCCTGTCATGTCACCAGCTGACTAGAAACTCAAGAAACAGGCATCTCGGGAAATAATCCTAGAATTAACATGTTAAGATATTATAATGTACAAAGTGCAAGAAAAGACTATAGTAAGACAAACAAAGAAACAAAAAAAATGATGGCCTATTGAAAGGAAGAGACAAAATTCCAGAAAAGGTCAACAAGGAATATCAGACTGTGGACATACAGAGAGGCTTTAAAAAAAAAAAGTTCTTCAGTATGCTCAAGGAGATGAAGAAAAACATACAGGAAGAACTAAAGGATATTAGGAAAACAGTAAGTGAACAATATGAGAATCTCAGTAAAGACAGAGAAATTTTAAGGAACAAACCAGAACTACTGGAGTTGAAGACCACAATAATTGAAGTGAAAAATTCCCAGGGGGGTTTCAACAGCAGATTAGAGCTGGAAGAGGAAAGAATCAGCAAACTCAAAGACAAGAAGCTTGAAATGAGTCAGGCTGGCAAGCAGAAAGAAAAAAGTGTTATAAAAAGCAAAATAGCCTAAGAAGCCTCTGGAACACCATCAGACATACCAATATACATACACATTATGGGAGTCCCAGGAGGAGAAGAAAGAGAAGGATAGAAGGAACATTCAAAGATAAAATGACAGAAAACTTCCAAAACTTAGCAAGGCACATCCAGGAAGCCCAGAGTATACCCAACATGATGAACTTGAAGAAAAATATGCCAACCACATACTGTCAAATGCAAAGGACAAGCAGAAAGTTCTGAAAGCTGAAAGAGAAATGCAACATGTTACATACAAGGGGTCCCAACTAGATTAAGTTCTGCTTTCTCATCAGAAACCAGGGAGGCAAGAATGCAGTGGGTGGAAATATTTAAAAGTGCTGTAAGAGAACAATTGCCAGCCAAGAATTATATATCTGGCAAGACTTTAGTTCAAAAATGAGGGAGAAATTAAGACATTGCCAGATAAACAAAAGCTGAGGGAGCATAGCATTACTAGATCTAAAAATTAGTTGGGAGTTCTTCTAGCTGAAAGGAAAGCACCTCGATAGTGGTTCTAAGTGGCATAAAGACATAAAGCCCGATGGTAAAGAAACCTATTTGGACAATAATAAATGCTGGTAGTATTGTAATATATTTGGGTAAATATCAATTCCAATACTATTGTTTTGTATTGGATTGTAATTTTTGGTATTTAAGTCCACTTCTTACTCTCTACAGGTGTTAAAATGCAAATGCTTTAAATAATGGTAAATCTTTGGTTTTAGACATAAGTGTACAAAGACAATCTGTAAAAGTACAAAAAAAGGTGGTGGGGGAGACAGGAGTAGAAACAGTGTATGCGCATGCTATTGAAGTCAAGTAGGTTTCAAATGATTGTTATGTATTTAGGATAAATTTTAACTCCATGGTAATCACAAGGAAGATAATATAAATATATATATACACCCAGAGAGAAGTTAGAAGAGAGATTCAAAATAGTTCAATACTAAAGAAAAAAAAAAAAAGAAATACTAAGAATGGAGGAACAAAAAGAGGTATAAGTAAGATTTACAAAGGCTAAATAGTAAAATGGCAGAAGAAAGCCTGCATGATCAGTAAATGGATTAAACTTGCCAATCAAAGGGCAGAGATTGGCAAAATGGATAAGAAAGCATGACCCAACTATATGCTGTTTACAAGGGACTTACCTTAAATTCAAAGTCATTAGGCTAGAAGTGAAAAGATGGGAAAAAATATATACCATGCAAGCAGTAAACAAGAGAAAGCTGGAGTAGCTATAGTGATATCAAATAAAATAGGCTTTAAGTCAAAAACAGTAACAAGGGACAAAGATGACCATTACATATTGATAAAGGAGTCAATTCAATAAGAAGACATAATAATTATAAATATATATGCACCTGCCATCAGAGCCCCAAACTATAAGTAGCAAATACTGAAAGATTTGAAGGGAGAAATTGACGATTTTACATTTATAGTTGAAGACTTTAATATACCACTTTAATAATCAATACAACCTCTAGACAATGAAGAAAATGCAAGACCTGAACAATCCTCCAAACCAAACTAGACCTAACAGACGTGTGTGTGTGTGTGTGTGAGCATACAGTACTTCACCCAACAACAAAAGGACTACACATTTTTCTCAGGTGCACGTGGATCATTCTCCAGGATAAACCCAATCTTGGGTCACAAAGCAAGTCTCAATAAATTCAAAACTAATGAAATTATATAGTATATCTTAATTGACCCACAAAGGGATGAAACTAGAAATAAAAGGGAGAAATGGAAATTTGACAAAGTGGAAATTCAACAAGATATTCTTAACCAATAGGTTAAAGGGGAAATCACAAGGGAAATTAGGAATTGTCTTGAGGGGAATAAAAATGAAACTGCAACATACAAAAAATTACAGGATGCAGCAGAGGTAGTGCTAAGAGGGAAATTTACAATTCTAAATGCTTACATTTAAAAAGAAGACTTCAAATTAGAGACTAATCTCAAAAATGAAAGAACTAAAAAAAAAAATAGCAAACTAAAGCAGAAGGAAAGAAATAACAAAGATTTGAGTAGAGATAAAGAACAGAGAATGGAAAAAAAAAAAAAGAATCAACAAAACCAAAAGTTGGTTCTTTGAAAAGATCAATAAAATTGACACACCTTTAGCAGGACTGATGAAGAAAGAGAGAGGACACAACTAAAATCAGAAATGAAAAGGGGGGCATACTATTGACCTTATGGAAATAAAAAGGACTATAAGAGGATACTATGAATCTGTACATCAACAAATTAGCTAACTAGATGAAATGGACAAATTCCTAGAAGCACACAAACTGCCTATATTGACTCAAGAAGAAAGTAGACAATTTCACCTAACCAATAACTAATAAAAGAGATTGAATCATTAATCTAAAACCTCCTCAGAAAGAAAAGTCCAGGACCACAAGGCATCACAGGGGAATTTTACCAAACATTCCAAGAAGAATTAACACCAGTCTTGCTGAAATTTCCAAAAAATAGGAGGGAATACTCCCTAATTCATTCTATGAGGCTAACATCACCTTTATACCAAAGCAAAGGATGATATAAGAAAAGAAAACTATAGACCAATATCTCTAATAAATGTAGATGAAAAAATACTAGCAAACTGAATCCAACAGCATATTAAAAGAATTACTTGAACAGATACTTGCACACTGATATTCACAGCAATATTATTCACAATTGCCAAAAGTCAGAAGCAACCCAAGTGTCCATCAACCAATGAATAGATAAACAAAATGTATATACAGACAATGGAATATTATCCAGCTATAAAAAGTAATGAAGTCTGATATATGCAACAACATGGATAAACCTTGAAGACATCATGTTGAGTGAAATAAGCCAGACACAAAAGGACAAATATTGTAGAAGCTCACTGATTCGAATGAATTAGTATAAACAAACCCATAGGCACAGAATCTAGAATGTAGGTTACCAGGGGACAGGGTGGGGATAGGGAATGGGAAGTTAAGGCTTAAAATATACAAGGTTTCTATTTGCAGTGATAGACATGTTTTGGTAATGGATGGTGGTGATTGTAGCACATTGTGAATGCAATTAACGGCTTGAAGTATATATCAATATGATTCAAAGAGGAAGTTTCAGATTTTATATTTTTGGTATAAAAATTTGAAAAAAATATGTCCATGGAACTACATTGTACAAACAGTGAACTCTAAATTAAACCATGGACTTTAATTAATATTTTAATTATAAAAATGTGTTATCAACAATTGTAACAAATATTCCACACTGTGATGTTTAGGCTATTGTGTCAGCTCAGCCAGGTAATTGTGCCAGCTGTTTGGGCATGCAAGCACTGGGCTAACTGAAATACAAGGGCATTTAGGGACTTTAGTCACCATTGACTTTACTGCAGTGATAAATCATAGATAGCTGGTTATAATTACATCAGTCAGGGAGATTGCCATCAGCAAGAGTAATGCTTAACCCAATCAGTTAAATGCCTTAAAAGGGGAATTGATTCCAGCATTGCGAGAAAAATTCCCAGCTCGTCTTTGGACAGCCATCATCTCTCAGAACTTGTCAAGAACCTTCATTGGACTTTCACTGCAGCCCTTGCTAGCAGCCTGCCTGCAGAACCTGGACTTGTGCATCCCTACGACTGCATGAGAGACTCTTATATAATAGAGACTCTTATAGAATCACATACTATTGACAGATCTCTTGTTGACTCTGTTTCCCTGGAGAATCCTGACTAATATACACACCAATACAAGTTGTTGTTGGGGTGATGTATGGGATTCCTGTATTTTATGCATGATTGTTCTGTAAACCCACAACTTATCTAAGAAAAAAAAAAAAGGCAAAAAACAAACATAAAACCAACCAAACAGAACTATACACCATGATCAAGTGGGATTTATCTCAGGTATGCAAGGGTGGGTCAACATAAGAAAATCAGCTAATGTAATATAGCACATTAACACAGTGAAGGGGGGGGGTAGCAAAAAACCATGATCCTCTCAATTAACAAAATGCATTTCACAAAATCCAGCACCCCTTCTTGTTAAAAAACACTTTAAAAACTGGGACTAGAAGGAAACTTGCACAATGTGATAAAGGGCACATATGAAAATCAACATCATATTTAATAGTGAAAGACTGAAAGCTTTCCTTCTGAGATCAGGAATAAGACTAAGATGCCCACCATCACCACTGTTATCTTGTGCTAGATGTTCTAGCCAAAGTAATTTGGAAAAGAAAAAGAAATTAAAGGCATCAATATTGGAACAGGAGAAGTAATACTTTCTGTATTTGCTGATGACATGATTCTGTATACAGAAAACACTGAAAAATCCACAACAAAGCTCCTAGAGATAATAAACGAAATCACCAAGTGGTGGTATCCAAGCGCAACACCCCAAAAGCAATAGTTTTTCTATACACTAGTAATGAACAAGAAGAAGAAATCAAAGGAAAAAAAAATTGTCATTTCCAGTGGCAACTAAAATAATCAAATGTCTAGGAATGAATCTAACCAAGGATGTAAATGACTTATACATAAAGAATTATGCTAAAGGAATTAAAGAACTACCTAAATGGGAGGACATTCCATATTCATAGATTGGAAGACTAAATATTGTTAAGATGCCAATACTACCCAAAGTGATTTGCAGATTCAACACAAATCCCTATAAAAAATTCCAACAGCCTCCTTTGAAGAAATGGAAAAGCCAATCAAATTTATATGGAATATTAAGGGACCCTGAATAGCCAAAGCCCATCTTGAAAAAGAAGCATGACGTTGGAAAAGAAGATCCAGAACTTAAAGTTTACTACAAAGCCATGGTAATTGAAACAGCATGGTTCTGGCACAAGGATAGACAAGTAGACTAATGGACTCAAAGTAAGAGCTCAGCTATCAATCCTCATATTTATGGCCAACTGATTTTTTTAGAAGGCAGCAAAGGAAAGAATAATCTCTTCAACAAATGGTGCTGGGAAAATGATCTCCATTTGCAAAAGAATGAAGGTGGACTCTGGCCTTACACCATATACAAAATATCAACTCAAAATTGGTCAAGGACCTAAATATAAATGCCAGAATTATCAAACTCCTAAAAGAAAATATAGGGTAGCATCTTCAGGACTTTGTGTTTCTTATCATTTGCACCAAAAGCACAAGGAACAAAACAAAAAAATAGATAAATGGGACCTCATCAAAATTAAAAGCCTTTCTTCATCCAAGAACTTTATCATGGAAATAAATGATAACCTATAAAACTGGAGAAAATACTTGTAAAGCTCATGTTTGACAAGCATTTATTACCCAGAATATATAAAGAAACCCTTCAATTTAAGAAAAAAACCATTTTAAAAATGGACAAAGACTTGAATAGACATTTCTCTAAAGGAGATATACAAATGTTCAAAAAGCACATGAAAAGTTGCTTCACATCATTAGCCATTAGGGAAATGCAAACCAAACCACAATGAGATGCCATTTCACACCCACTGGAATGGGTCCTATTTAAAATTTTTTAAAAATTAAGAGTGTTAGAGAGGATGTGGAGAAATAGGAACAGTCACTCATTGCTGGTAGGAATGCAAAATGCTGCAGCCACTGTCGAAGATAGTTTGGTAGTTCCTCAGAAAGTTAAGTAGAGAATTACCATAAGACATGGCATTCTCACTTCTAGGTATATACCAAAAAAAGTGAAGGCAGGGACTCAAACAGATATTTGCATACTGATGATCATAGTGGCATTATTCACAGTTCTGAGTGCCCATCAACTCATGAATGGATGTACAAAATGTGTTGTTACATATATACAATGGAGTATTTTTGAGCTGTAAAAAGGAATGACGTTCTGAGACATGCAGCAACATGGATGACCCTTGACAGCATGCTGAGTGAAATGAGCTGGCCACAAAAAGACAAATACTGTATCATCTCACTGTTATAAAATAATTAGAATAAGCAAACTCATGGAGTCAGAATATAAAAGTTACTAAAGGATGGGGTGGGAGTAAGGATATAGGGAGTTAAGGCATAAAATGGATAGCATTCTTTCTGGGATGACGGAAAAGTTTTGGTAAAGGGTGGTGGTAATGGTAGCAGAACACTGCGAATGTAAACTCACTGATTTATATTTTTGAACGGTTAAAAGGGGAAATTTCAGTTTGTATATATTTTACTATAATAAAAATGAAATAATTCATGGAGCTGCACAATGCAAACAGTGAACCCTAAGGTAAAGCAAGGACTAGTTAATAGTACAATTATAAAAATACGCTTTCATCAATTGTGATACATGTACCACACCAGTACTACCATAGGGTAGTAAATGGCATTTTATGCATGACATTTTGTAATCCCACACCTTCTAAACAAGCAAACAAAAAAATCTTTAATGTCAATGTTGGAAAGCTTTTCTTTCACAATAGCATTGGGTACAGTTTAGAATCCATTGCAGACCTTTTGCCTTCAGGCTGGCTCCTTTTGCCGCCCCTCTCCCCATCTTCCTTTACGGTAGCTAACAGTTAACAGTAGCTAATAGTTAACGACCTCTGCAGTACCAGGGGGCAGGGCTGAGGCCTTTGGTCTGTCAACCCCCACAAAACTTTCCTCTTCATCAGCCTTCATTACCTGCGTGAGGGCACATGCACCCAAGGGGGGCTTACACCCTGTGCCCTTTCAGGGCACATGGCCACCTAAGGATCAAACCTGAATTCATTTCCCAGCCGTGTACTTGTCTGATAGACATGGTTCAGAAGGCGCTCATCATGACCCAGCAGGGGTTCTGACACTGGGGAGAGCAGGTATTTGGGTAGGGCAGGGCATCTGGCTGACGTTGGACAGAGTAAGGCAAGAGACCAGAGGCTGGTGGACCATGGGCAAAGAGCCTCCAAAGCCACAGGCGCTGCCTTTAATCACAGTGTGAAAACTGTGTTCCATTATAAAAATACAGCCGTTGGAAAGACCACAAATGAAGAAACATGTAAACTGAGGCTGCTTGATTACAAGTCGCACTACTTGGTTGGGTACCAATGTACTCCTAGACGTAGAGAATGGAAGAAGAGTATGAGAAAACCAAAGACCTGACTTGTGCACAGTGCCTGGGAGGATAAAAGCAGATTCTTCTAGTTCTCCCAGAAGAAAGGTCTTAGATGTTAGGACTGCTGGAGAATGCATTTGTGTTGTCCCATGGGAGGCAAAGGAATCAAAAGATGTGTTTGAGTTAGCACACTAGCTATTAACAGGAGGCAAACCAGAGCCTAATCTCATGCTCTGAAAAAAAGGAACAAAGAACCTACCTCCCTCATCTGCTCCAGCCCCAGCCTTAATCGTCCAAGGGCAGCTGGGGGCTGAACATCCCCTCTGGACTTCGGGTTCATCATGGGGGAAGCTACCTTATCTTGCCCAGTTCTGCTGCCCCCAGTCAACCTCAAGTCTCTTCTCAGATGCCTCTCTTTCCCATCTCAGCTTTGCTTCATAAGCAGCTAAAGGCCCAGGACTGCACTGATTGCTGAGGAAAAGGAGAGTCCTAATTAAAAGACGATGTTGGACCAACCCCTCTGCTTTCCAAATTAGAGAACTCGGGGTGCCAAATATTGTCCTTACTAGTGCGGTGTGTGCTGGCCCTGTCTGTAAGGGAAGGGAGGCTGATCGGAGAGTGATTCCTGGTCTCTTCCAGATGAGGTGGGGAAGGAAAGCACAGTGCAAAGGAAGTGCTACCCTCTTTCCTTGTGTAACATCCACCAGGGTTCCTACATGGGTTTTTAAACAAATCATACCAATGATCCTCACCTCTCTCTGTCAGCTGGTGAAGATGAAGGCAAGATTTGGCAAGCAGAATGATTCTGAAGATGTGGTAGCAAAGTCTACTGATGCCCCATCTCCTTCCCTTTACTCATAGGCAGAGGGGAAAGGGACTTGGGGGCAATAGCAGGAACAACATTTCAAACATTTGAAACTATGTCCCAATTCCCAGAGATTAAATGGAGACCAAGGAAGGAAGAGGATTCACCTTTAAGGAACACATGCTTCCCTCAGGGCTTGGTGGGACCCAGAGGCCCAGACCCCAGGACTGAAAGAGGACGCTCCCAAGGAAAGCAGACTGCTCCCGAAGCTGCGATTCTCCTCCTGGCTGCTTTCAACCCTGCTGACACTCCTGACTGGTCAACCCTTGTGTTTCCCTGGGCACAGCTTTCTACTCTCTCTCCAGTGAAAAGGGCCTTCACAGGCTCCAGTTCCAGATGTTAAAAGAATCCAGAGCTCAAGAAGGCAGGTGCCTGGGTCCCAGCATGGAGGGAAGGGTGGTGGGGTGGCTTGTGGAAACCTCCAAGCACATCCAAGACTCCTGAGGAGGCAGCATCCCGACTGTCCCCCCGTCCCTCTCCTGCCACCACCCAGGGCCGTGCTGCCTCTGGAGCCAAGGGTCCTGCTCTGCCCCCCACGTGGGAGGCCTCAACAGAAGGCTTTCCTGCCCCAGGGAGACTAGCTCTCAGGAAGCCGCCCCTTCCCTATCCCCATCAGCCACAGAACCCCAAGGAGACTGCCTCCCAGCCCCTGCCCCTGAGGTTCTTCAGAGAAAAGAATCCAAGTCAAAAACATGATTTTTTTTTTCAGGTTGCAAGTACGGGGTCAGCTGAGCGTCACACCCTCCTTCCCCGCCCCCTCTGGCCGCTGGTGTCTGGTAGAGGGGGTGCTGGGGGTGGAAGCCCAGCTGCGCCTCGGCCCCGGGGGCCTCACTGTCTGCTGTTGTCGGACAGCTGGCTGGGGGTCCGCACCTCCCCCAGGGAGGCTGTGCCCTCGAAGCGCTGGGAGGCGATGGCTGCCTGGTGGGACATGCTCTTCCGTACGATGTCCCCCTTCCGCCACAACACCACTTCCTGCGGGGCGGGTGAGGAGCAACATGGCAGCATGAGCGAGAGCACGGGAAGGGTTCCCCGCAGGCTCCCGACTTTCTCCTGGTGAATTCTGGGCAGACACCTGCTCCTCCTCCCCAGGGGCAGCAGCTGCCCACACGCCCCGTCATGGGCTCCTCATGGGGTGGGCAGGAAGGCCGGTGTGGCTGCAGGGGTCGGGCCCGAGGAGGCAGCCCCTCGCCCCCGCTGTGGGCCTGAGCGGCCCAGTGTCTCCAGCTTCGGTGGAACAACCAGTGGTGCAGAAGCCTGAGCCCCTTTCCCTCTACCAACCTCATCGGCCCACCGGGAAGCAGGCATCCCGAGGCCCGAAGCGGGGGACCCGGGCCTCACCTGCTGTTTGAAGTAGCGCCGCTCCTCCTCGTCGATAAGCACCAGGTTGAGGTAATAGCGCACGGAGAACTTCTTGTTGATGTCCCGCATGGTGGGCGTCAGCTCGTAGCCCGCCAGGAAGAGACGGATGGGGATGGACTCTCCTGGAAGGGGAGAAGGCCTCAGGGCCGGGTCCACGGCGCCCACCCCCTCGGGCCAGCAGGTGCGCGTCACAGGCACCCAGGAGCAGGACACTGGCGCGAGGCCGGACTCCAGCCCCCTGCCGTGCACGCCCTTTCACACTTCAGCACAGGGAACTGAGCAGCAGGACAGACAGCAGGACGTGGGGGGCAGATTTTTTTAAAAATCACATGCAATGTGTCTAGTTACTGGGGTTTCAAGAGGCAACTGTCAAACCCTGGCTACCTCTCCGTGTTCCCCAGCTGGTTCGACGCCACTCCCTCCACCCCCCAAACCCACCACCCTCTGGTGCTGAGGTCTGGAAAGCAGAGAAGCTTTGATCTGGCCCCAGTGCCCCTGTGCCAGCTGTCTGACTTCAGAGTAAGTCTTGCTTTCTCTGAACCTTAATATTCATATCTCGAATGTGGAGTCAGACTGAGTAATATTTAGGTGCCTTCTGGCTCCAACACTGCCTTTCCTGGTATAAGTGGAACAAAATCAGGGCAGTAATTCCACTGAGAAAAGCCAAACCTATCACATAGTCTAAAGCTAAATAGAACTGTCTTTCTAATTTGCTTTTCATACTGTTTCTCTTGGTGCCCTATTTCGCTTGTATGGGAAAATGGTAGTTGATTGTATTTTCACCACTGATGGGAAAAATGGGACATTGGAGAGTGCAGAATGCTCAGTCCAAGCCCCCAAGGGCCTGGCACAGTGGCCCCCATGAGTCTGCTGCCAGCTCCCCAGTGCTGCCGGCTGTGAAGTCTACGACACAGCTTTCACATGGAGACTGAGGACAGACTGTACCTTGGAAGCTTAACAGGGGCTTTGAAATAAAGAGTCACGATCATCTCCTGCTGTAGACCCAGTGAGAACAAACAATTGCTACGCCAGCCACACGAGCTTTCCAAACAACTGGCTATCAGCTCTACTCCTCCCCATCAGGGGAGGGACCGCCTCTGTCAAATGGCCAGAGCTACCTCCAGGACCGGTCATGTTGGCCAGAATAATCGAGGAGGCTCACTCACGTTTGGTGAGTGGTATCGGTGAATGAGTCATTTCACCAGAGCTAGTTGCAACAAAAATATTATACATTAATCTCTTGCTCCCAAGTAGCAAGAATGTCAAAGGGAAAAAGACAGCAAAATGTCCCAACTATCTGCTAAACCAGGACTTTTCACTTACTCTCGAACAGGCCTAACCCGGGATGAAATCTTGACTGGAAGCCCAGCATATCAGTGAGATCAAACGTGAAGCTGTGCTGGGTGAAGATGGTAGAGAGCTTGAGCTTCCACATACTGAGCCCTCCTGTTTCTTCCTTTGGTGCCCAATTTAGAGACGAGGATAATAAGAGGTTCATAGTAGCTCTTATTTTAACAACAGAATCCCCTGAGCACCTCCAACATTCTGGGAAAAAGGGAGTGGCTGAGAGCATGCTACCTCCAGCCGCAGGGCCCCGGAAGCTCACCTCTCACAGGTGCCCCGTCCATGATCTCATACTTGGCTATGGTGTCGTTCTCGTGGTAGACATTGGGGCCTGTTCCTGTTGTTTCCCGCTTGATGATGTCTATCTCCATGTGCTTGATTTTGATTCTCACCAGCAGGAAGTATATCTTCCCTACAATGACATCTTTCAAGTGGTATCTAGGGAAAAGAAGGGGAAGGAAGCAAGACATTTGCACAGTGCTCACCCTTGGGACTTCATGGTTTCAGCAGAGAGTATGTCGCCCTGCGTGCTGGTCAGGGTGCAGGCACAGCACAGAGCCACACTGCTGCTGCAGAACGACGTCCCGACGCATTCCTTACGTGAATCCATGAACTGCTGTCCCCCAGCCTTGAACCCACTCCAAGACAGCTTTTCCTGAACATCATCTCACCCGATCACGTTTGCTCATCTAACCTGTCTTGGTACATTTGCTCCCTTTTAGACCTTTTTGTTTGTTCGTGTGTTTCTTGAGATACTCTCAGGTACTGAGAGACCAGTCCCTCAGGCACAGGGGCCAGGTCTCACCCTCCCTCTGTAGTCTCCAGATAATATCTTTCGGGAACTGGGCACACATGGCTTGCAGCAAACAGCATCTCTGCTCTGCCTCTCACAGAGGGAGTGGCAGGGGTGGCAAAGAAAGGTGAATGAACCACTTTCTGTCAGTGCCTGCTCTCTGGGCTCTGCTCAGCAATGCCACTTCTCTGAGCTGTTAGGAAGCCAACGCTGTCTGACCCCCAAACTTTTACCGTTGGGCCAGCCCCCAGCACAGGCAGTCTGTAGCACACAGCCCTGTAAGCAGCATAGTAGGACAGCAGTTTTCAACCTGGAGGTCAGAACTGTGGGGCGTGAGTGTTGGCAGGGACTTCAGAGTTCAGCTTCCTTCTATGGCAGGTGAAGAAAAGGAGTTTCAAAGAGGATGAATCATGTGGGCCTGGATTTGGGCAGGGGAAGAGGCAGGTGTGAGCCCAGGCCCCGCAATTGCAGGCCTGCGCTGTCCCCACCCTATACAGCACCTCTGCCTTCAGTGGGTTGGGAAGGCTGCAGACAGTACACAGATCACTTAAGAACACTGCTCTGCATTTCAGGAGGGATGCTGAGAGGCCACAGGTTGTGGGGTTTTCAAACCTTTATAAGCAGCCACGCATTCATTCTGAATGAATTCCTGTGCAGAGGCATAAACACCAAAGGAAGATAAAAGAGCTGCCCTGCTCTGCGGGGGGCGAAGGCCTGCCCCTGCTCTTCTCTGCACGTCCCCTTTCCGTGGTGGCTCCTGTGTCTGGAACCCACTAGCCTGCTCCAAGCCCCTCGTTTTCCAGACACACACTCAGTCCCTGCTGGCCTTCATCCAGCCTCAGTGTCAGAGTGGAGGCCTGGCGCACGGCCACGTCCCTTCTACTGTCTCACGAAGTCAGATGCTCTGACGCGGCATGTTATTCCTCAAGACTGCATGTTGCACGCAGACCTTCCGAGGGCTCTTACGTACCTAGTCCACGCTGCTGCCTACAGATTACTGTAGGGCAAGCAGGCACTGCATGGGGCTGTGCCCTCCCCAGGCGGCGGGTGCTGTGGATGCGGTGAGGACAGAGGGCTGTGGGGCCTGTTCACTTACACATCCAGTCCCAGGCCTAGGCCAGCTACCCCTGCAGATCCACCCTGGGGCCAGGCCAAAGAGATGACACCCAGCCGGGGAGCTCTGGTGGCAGGGGTTAGTGGGCACCAGGGCAGGGGGCAAATACTCCCTTCCTTCACCTTTCTTCTAGGTACCATGTATGTTCTGGGCTTTTTAAAAAAGTCTGTTCTATACCCCTTCAAGGAGAGCCTCTGGATGCCCTGGGGCCAGAGGGCAGTAGCACAGTACAAACCCTAGCTGGGGTTTTTGATAGGTTTTAGCTCTCAATGAGTGGAATGCTCCTTTACCTTTTAGATAACTTGATTTCCCAACATTTTCAGGAATGTATTGCATTCACAAGAAAGATGCTTAAGGTCCGTTTTTGACTGTCAGTGAGTTTTGTGATATACTAACAGTTACTTATTCTAACAGTAAACATAGCTTGACTTTGAAAGACATCGTAGGACAGTAATTTAAGTTTACCTTCTTATTTAGTGTAGTTTAAGTGACAAGAAGCTTTCTTTCCTGGCCAGTCTCGCTCTAGCCAGCCCAGCATATGCAACCTCCGTCTGACCTCTGGGGTCCTCCCCCTCACGGCATCCCAGGATTGGCACGGGGCTCCCTAAATAACTGTGCCACCGCTGTGGGGCCCGGGAAACTTACTTGGATTTATTATACTCAAACTCAATGTGCAGACAGTCCTCAATCCCGACCTCCATCTTGATGGAGGAGTTGAGCTCTGGGTACGTGCTCAGCGTGTGCACCACGATGTCCATCTCCTTGACGACATCGTTGAGGCGGCGGCTGATGGTGGCGCGCAGGAAATACCTGCAGGAGGTGGACCGCATGCCCCGTATCCAGATGCTGCCCAGAGACCGACTCGAGCCCCCTCCTTCCCTGAGCGCTCACCTCTACGGGCTCTTCTCTCAGAAAATGCCCCCGTGCACTCACAGGACTGTGCCATTACCATTCCAGGGAGTTCAAAGGTTCTTCCCACACCCCTTCTGAATTGACGACTCTGGGTTATGAAATGTGCCCTAAGTGTAAGTGACTTCTCTGTACTCCAACAGCATGCCATTCTTCAGCGTTTCACGGCATCCACGTGATTTAACATGTGCTGTGTACGGGTTTCATTTCATCAACTAATTCTTAGCTCTCTGAATGCAGGGATCTGTCTCATACTCATCTTTGCACATCCATTCAATTAACAATTATTCAATCGACAAGCATTTTTCAAGTCCCTTGCACTTAAAAGAATAGGAATGGAGAAATGATGTCCGCTATTCATTCAGCAAACATTTCCTGACCCAAGTACTGTGCTAGGCAGTGGATGAGTAAGGTCTTGGGATGCTCACAGTCCACTGGGGGCGATGGGCAAATAAATGGCACACATACAAAAGTGCATTCCTGGAAAAGTAATCCTTAGCTATAGGCTTCAGAGGGTAAAAGAACCAGGTATGGGTGAATAACAAAGAAGCCTCCTGCTGAGCCTTCAATACTCAGGGAGGGTTTTCTGTGGCTGCGGACAAGTCAGAAAGAAGACAGACAGACCCCGAAGGTGGCTTCCGCCACAGCCTTTCCCACATTTCCTTCCCCCACATCCCTGTCCCCTTGATTTAACTCTACGCTGACGTCCAACCAGAGAGACAGTGTCCCTTTAGTGATTTTTCCACCTCAATACAACTCAGATAGCCCTACCACCTGTGAAGCATTACTAGAGAAGGTTATAAAAACGTGCCAGCTGGATCAACCATACATTTAGGCTTCCGCTGTCTGTGCGGCACCGGCTGCTCCTGGGCAGCCCTTCACTCCCCTCGGTAACTTCCCCACCACCTTGCCCCGTACGTGTTCCAAGCCCTCTTCTCCTTGCTCCCTCTCTGCAGAAGACGCTACTGTCCCCTCTGCTGAGAGGACGAAAGCTCCCCCCAGTCACGACGATAACGATCTCCGTCCTCTGCCCCACGCTGCTCCTCACTTGGGGCTTCGACACGGCTCCGCTTCCTGCGCATCCTGCCCTCCTTCCAGCAGGACCACTGCTTCTCAGGACACCTTCTCCTCCACCCCGCACGCTGATTCAGCCAGGAGGACGAGACACTCCGGGGGGGCCTTGAGAACCCCCAATTCCCAGGCACAGCTGGGGCTACTGGTTCTGGAGAGGGCCTCAGGCACCAGCACATTTTAAAACTGTGGGAGCCTCAGAGGAGGACCACGGTTCTGGTACCCCAAACCTTCAATCATTCCCATTTTCTCAGCATATCCAATCTCTCCCTAGCTAAAGGCTTCTTCCTTTGCGCTTATAAAAAGTCCCAAACCCATCAATCCCAAGCACGCTCTCTGGGCCCGATGCCCTCCTGACTGTACGTTCTCGTCCCTTTCTCTTGGGGACGGCTCTCATGAGAGGCCCTGTGCTCTCCTCCCCATCCGTGGCTTTGACCCCTTGCTTCTGCCTCCCAACCAGAAACTGCTCTCCGGAAGGTAGCCAGATCCAGCGGTCCTTTTCTCCACTGGAAATGTGGAACACTTCCTCCTCTTTCCCATGCCTCCCACAGGAGGCACTGCCCCATTCTCCTTTTCCCACCCACCTCCATCTGTCTCCTATGGCCCTGGGCTCCTTTCTCCTGGGCTTCCCTGAAAAGCCTATCTGTGGCCTCTGAGCAGATGGTGCCACCGGTGCCCTCCTAGGTTCCCCTCTGGCCCGTGTCCCAGACGCCTGTGAACTTTCTCACCTGCGTGTTCTGCCAGTGCTTCTAACTCTTCTCTCTGATTAGCTGAAATGTCCTCTCTCTGGCCTGACAGCCCTACGTCTTCACCTCCGCTGCGGCATCACCGGTGCCTTCTGTGGGCATCTCCTCCGTGCCTCACTTTTCTGCCTGTCCCCTGTGTCACCCACAGAAAACTCCTAGGACCTCAGAGAAGCCTTCCGACTTCTGTCGCGCACTCCTCCCATCCATCAAATGCTACACATCGACTCTAAATCAGTTTTCTTAAAGAACAACTCTGCCTCAAAGCAAAGCAAAAAAAAAAAAAAATCTAGAGCCCTCTTCTGTTGTCCCTCTACCCATGGTCTTAATCTGGGCCTACATCCTTTATAAATTGTGCTGAACTAAATTTCCCTTCCTTACCACCTGTCTTTCTCAACACAAATCCCGTAGTCTTCACTGAATTTGGACTGCAACGCCTTTCTTCCTGACGTACAAACACTTAAGACAAAGCCTCCGCAAAAAGCCAAAACGAAACAGTAATTGATCCCGCAGCAGGCTCCCTGTGGCTGCCTTCTCTGAATCCAGTTTCAAAAGTCTTAACTACAGAATGTGTCAGCCATGCAGCCTTCCTCAAATATTTAAAAAGAAGAGCCCACAAAAATGTCTTCTGATGGAAGAGGAAAGGCCAGAGAGACGCGATGGGGGGAAAGGGGGGCTGCCATCCTGAGCCCAGGTGCTGAGGAGCTGGCCTTCGGAGAGCAGGTGCCCGCGCTGTGGGCAGCCTCTATCCCAGGGCATCACGCACTGGGCTCAGGACCCAGTCTTTAGCTGCCTAGTGAAATCGGTCCCTAGCCTCAGAGTTTCCACGTCGGGAACGGTAAAAGGAACCCGTATGCACTTAGAATGTGTTGATTCATTTTCCAAGAACTTGTCACACTGTATGGCATTTTCTTTTCCCATCACCCCTGAGAGATGGAGAGGACAGAATTAGAATCCAAATCCGCCACCCACTTTCCACTGGAGGAGGCTGAGATCCAGAGCACGGGAGCCTGCTCAGGACCGAGGTGCAGGCTACACGTGCAGCAGGCTGGACTGAGCGTGGGGCCCTGGCACCCTGCCGTGGCCAGTCGGCTCGCAGCAGGTCACAAGAGCCCGTGGCTGACTGGTCAGAAACTATGCGAGCCAGCTGTTACAGCACTTATTTACAATTAAATAATAAAAACTTCCAGGTAAATAAATTATAATAAGCATGAGAATAACATACACTACAAATTCATCACTTCCCAATTGCTTTGCTAAATTTTAGGATCTTTTTTTCTTTTTTGTCTTTATTTTTTTAATGTTACATTAAAAAAATATGAGGTCCCCCTATACTCCCCACCCCCCTCACCCCACTCCTCCCCCCATAACAACAACCTCCACCATCATCATGAGACATTCATTGCACTTGGTGAATACATCTCTGAGCACTGCTGCACCCCATGGTCAATGGTCCACACCATAGCCCACACTCTCCCACAGTCCACCCAGTGGGCCATGGGAGGACATACAATGTCCAGTAACTGTCCCTGCAGCACCACCCAGGACAACTTCAACCCCCGAAAACGCCCCTGGCAGGCATTTATGTCCGGGGATCCAATCCCAACTCCACCTTCAGGGACATCACGTCGGTAGTTTGAAACATGTCATGGTGGAAACACTCACACTGTGGAAATGGACAAATGCAGCAAACCAGGGTTTTTCCCTCCCTATGAGCCAGTGGTTAAACATTTGCCCTCTGCCCTCCGCTTGCTGAGCCAGCACCCAAACAGACTCCCCCACCGTGCGGGCAGCCGCCAGCCCTCCTTCCTCACGGGCAGGTCCCAGGGGCGCGGTGGGCGGCGGGCGCCCCTTACCGTAGCTTCACGTTCTGCCCCGTGTAGGATTCGTATGGCTTCTCCACGTGAGTGAATTCAAAGTCGAAGGCCTGCGACTGGGTGATCTCTCCGGGCCGCGCCAGGTCCTTCACGAGGGACACAAACTCATGGTGGTTGCCCCGATCGTAGTAAAGCTCTGAGAAGAGAGGATCGTCCTCCTCCGTCAGGCCCTGAGCTGTGTGCACGGGGCCAACGAGGGGACCGCTCTGGGGAGACCCCACCCAGGGCCCCACGAGCGGCCAGCAGGAGGGACCTCCTCCAAAGCAGACCCCCCTTGCCTGGACCCTGGACGCCGGCTCTTCTCCTGACCACCCATTCCTTCAGTCATCTCCCCATTTGGTGGTCTTTCTAGATCCCCCTTCCCAAGTATGTCTATGGTATGTGGTGAAATCCTGTAACATAGAAAGGACCCCATAAAATCCTGTCTGGAACCTTTACCCAGCACCCCACTGTTTTACTTAACCTCCCTAGCCTGTGAAAGGCTGTTTGTAGTTACTTATCGGCATCATCCTTATACCTAGGCCAGGTCTTCTCACCCCATTCAGCAGATGGGGAAGCTGAAGCCCAGCCTGGCTTAGTCATGGAGCTGGGATTGAACAGGTCTCCTGGGCCATGTCCTCTTCTAGGACCTGGCCTATCCACTTTGGGAGTTCTACGAGCATTGAAGGAGGCCTCACAGGTCTCAGAGTCGTACCCAGTCCACAGTAAGTACTCAGTGCGTATTCACCGCCAGCCACCACCTCACCCTCACATCGGCGCATCTCAGCTTTCTGGGGGGCTGGTTAAACCACAGTGCTCGGCGCTCTCTTGTGTCTTCTGGTTCAGTGGGTCTGGGGCGGGGCCTGGGAACTGTACTTCTGATCAGCTCCCAGGGACTGCTGCTGCAGCTGGCCCAGGGACCACACCTGAAGCAGTGCTCTAAATGCAGGCTCTTCTGGAAACAGTGCTGGCATTTCTTTATTCTAAGTTTGTGCCACCCATTTGTGGTTTGCTATGCAAGTGTGAGTTGAACCCTTCTTTCCCCGTCTGGACTGCTCAGGCCGGGACTGCCAGCTTCCTGGACCCCTAACGTCGACACTGCCGTGGTGACTATGTCGCACAGAGCGTGACAGCTCAGGGGTCTCTGGTGTCAAGCCCTGTGCTCGGCTGCCACCTGCAGCCGGGAGACCAGAGCAGACGGATTGCACGGCGACTCCTGCCAGTGGCTGCTTGGGGAGGAAGGAAGGGTCTACGGACTCCTGGTTCTCGCGTCTCGGGAGCACTGGGGACCATCTCCTCGGTGACGACTGGAGCTTTAGGACTGGGGCGGGGGTGGCGGAGGGGAGGCCACCCTGACAGCTCAAGGCCCGGGACACCAGGTCGCTCGCCTACCAGAGCAATGCCTCAGGAAATGCGAGTCCCAGAAGCAGCAGGAGGGGCCCAAGGGGTGCTTTCCCAGTCTAAGCGCGGAATCTGCCTGGGCAGGGAGGCGTTGCACAGCAGAGCGGGCTGTTACGGGATTCGCTCACACCCACCAGGGGGCAGCGGCGCAGACACCCTCGTCCCACACGGGCAGGGCCACTTCCGTAGGAGTTCCCAGTGCACGCTGTGGTTACTGGCTGTTGCTGGATTTCCTGTGTAGTCACGCTTTGATCAATCTTGTATCAACGACCCACCTTCTCTCCCAAGTGGTTTCAGAAGCGGGCCACATTCTGGGTGGTGAGTGATAACCCACAAAGCAGCCAAATGAGAGAATTCAGTGCCCAACTAGAGGCATCTCACCCAGGGAAAGGCCAGGGCCCCACGGTTAGTTTTAAGCTCCAGGCAATGTGTCCGCCAATAAAGGGAAGCACTCGCAGGGAGGGGGACTCTCGCCACAGGAGCCCTAGTGGCGGCACTGGCTGCTCCGCAGAGCCTGAACTCAGCCTGTGCACCTGCTGCCTCAGTGCCCAAGTGCTGGCTCCAGGGGACAGAAAAGGCAGAGGGAGGCCCCAGTGTCTATGGTCCAGGGTCAAGAGAAGGTTGGAAAAATACACAAATCTGATCACCTAGCCCACAGGCAACATGAGAAACGAACAAAACGGAGAAGCATCCGATAGGGCCAGGGCTGCCAGTGCCGAAGGATCCTAGCAACGGCAGAGCTCTGCTGGCCCAGCTGGGGACCGGGCTGGCTGGCAGCGAGGGACCTCTGGCAGCAGAGGCCTTCCCCGCACTGCGATAGCTTTTCCTCCTGGGTGCACGCTGGCATCGCTTCCTGCCTCAAATATCACAGTACAGTCGCAAGTGGGTGGTCTATGCGGGGCTGGATTTGGCTTTTGAATTTAAAAACCAATTGCAATGCTTGTACAAACACTGTGGGCAAAGGGGGCAAAAAGAGCAGCTCTTTGCCCAAACATTTGGTTTCCGCTTGCACAATGTAAAAGAGAAAATCCAAGGCTGTTCTAACAAGCAGTTTGTGCCCTAAAGAGACTAGAAACTGCCTCGTTCCATCCCAAAGATACAACTCCCAGTCATCCCCAGTTCTTCCGGTCACCACAGCCTCAGAGGCCAAGTTTTCTGTTAAAACTAACTGCCCTGCTTCTCTAGCTTCCTTCTGAGTCCAGTAGGAGGGAATGATGTTTGTACTCAGGAGGTTTTCGTGGTGGAACTTGCCACCAACGGCTGAGAAGGGCACTTGCCCCTTTGGAAGGAAATTGAACCAGCTATGCCTCATCAAGTTCACCCCATCAGAGACATCCAAGCCTGAGGTGGAAGCCAAGCCCACCCGTGGCCCAGGCTGCAGGCTGGGCAAGGACACGGCAGCGGCCAGCAAGGGCCAACCCTTTCTGAGCCTCCCGGTGCCCTCACCCTGATTTTCCAGCTTCCCTTTGCTGGCTGGCAACTGAGTTGAATTTCCTGCTTGCCACAGGCCACGCAGATCTCCTGGGCCAAGGTAAAGGTGCAAGGCAGCAGTGTCTGGGGGCTTTCTCTCACTGTGCCTCTAATTTAACCCACCAAGGGCCCATCGATTAAAACGCCGGAAGCCTCTGGAGTTTTAAAAGGACAGACATGAGTGGTGCTGATGGGTTCAGACACCTCCAGGAGCATTACCCTTAAAAACCTGTAAAAACAAAAATCCAGATACTATCTATTTGGCTTTGGAGTACACGTCTGCTCTTAAGTTGGGCTTCCTCGATACGTCTGGTTTATTTAACCCCATTTGCCTCCAACGTGGCCCGGCTCTGCCTCACATCCCCCTTTACCGTTCCACAAATAATCCCGGCTGAGAAATGGGATCCACCGCACCCCTCGGTAGCTGCGTACCATCGTATGCTACGTGGCGTCTTTCTGGAGT
Organism: Dasypus novemcinctus; assembly: GCF_030445035.2. Lineage (NCBI taxonomy): Eukaryota > Metazoa > Chordata > Mammalia > Cingulata > Dasypodidae > Dasypus > Dasypus novemcinctus. The sequence goes on along the minus strand of NC_080699.1, from coordinate 44,489,432 downwards.
GTGGGCCACCAGGTGCTGGAGGGCCCTGGCTTTAGGCCTGCCCGGGGCTGTGCGCCGACACAAAGGCCTCCCTACACATCTTCTGGGGCTGCGACAACACAGACGGAGTGTGCCGGGGCAGGGAGGACCCCGCGGGCTTGCACGCCTGCAGAGGTTCTCAGCAGGACGCATGGGCCGCAGCGGGTCACAGGACTGTGCTGTGCTCCCAGCGGACCCCGTTCAAACGGGAGCATCTGAGCAGGCAGAGCAGGACTCTGAACCACAGGCCGGACAGTCCCTAATTTCTTCCCAGCATGGAGAAATCAGCCTCAGCTCGGCATAAGAAGGTGTGCGAAGAGAGATGCTGAAGCAGCTTGATATTATTGATGGACTCCAAAAAGAAATATTGGATTATGTTTGTAAACTGATCTTTTCCTCTGGGCGTATTAGACTATATTGGATTCATAGGTTTACTTGATTAAGTAATTATATAACCTCTTGTGCCAGCAGGGCGTTGAGTCCCTACCCTTTGGTGGGTGGGGACTCACAGATAAAAAGCATGGCAAAGGACAGAGCTGAGGGTTTTTGATATTGGAGTTTTGATGCTGAAGCCTTAAGCTGGAACACCAGGAAGAGAGGAACCCTGAGCCCAAAGAAAACCAAGACCCTGGAAGGGAGGAACCCAGGAAACCTGAACCCTTGTGGACGTTGGCAGCCATCTTGCTCCAACACGTGAAAATAGACTTTGGTGAGGGAGTAACTTATGCTTCATGGCTTGGTATCTGTAAGATCCTACCCCAAATAAATACCCTTTATAAAACCAACCAATTTCTGGTATTTTGCATCAGCACCCCTTTGGCTGACTAATACAGATGCCAAAGCAGGTGAGCTGGTGTCAGGTTGAAGACTGCCTTATCCCAGGTCCCCAGGGAGGAGGGAGCTGCTGGGGGCGGGGGGTGAGGGTGGCAGCCGGGGGCAGCCGCCTGAGTCCTCAGTGGCCTGAGTGAGGCTGCACCAGATCCTCACGCACACCTGGCACCCCACGGCATCTGGCTCATCCCCAGCACCCTGTTCACCTACCACATCCATCTCAACCCAGTGGTAACACACAGAACAGCTCGAGACTCCCTTTCTTTCGTTTAAATAAGTGCAGTTTATCTAAGAGGAGATGGGAGACATCCAGAGGATAACTTGTATAAATGTGTAGGCCTGACCGTTTATCCAAGGTATTACTGCGCCCGTGCCACGCATGGGGCGCTGAGAGTACTGATAGGGACCTGGTGACGGAGATGGAGGGAATGGTTTCCAGGGTTCAGAATTTAGTGAGGGTGACAGCTAAGCATATAAAAACATCAGGACCTGGGAGAAGAGTGGGGAGTCCTCGAGTCTGCCCGGGGAGTCGGGGAAGGCTCCCGGACGACTGAAATTTGCTGGTCTTTCAAGAACGAGTACGGGCTGGGTAAGCCATCAGACCTCGCAGAACGATGTGCACATAAAAGAAGCAGGTACCCGGATTCTGGAAGGAACACGGCATATTTAGGAAGCCACACATTGTGAGGATGAAGAGTGAGGGAGAGCTGAGGCTGGCCAGGGCGGCAGTGGCCTGTTCGGCAAGGCTGCAGAGGAGAAGTTTATACTTCTTCCCTTTAACATAGGAGTCATTGAGAAGGATGTTTGAGCATTCACCTTCCACAGATGGGCTGCGCGGACAGGGACAGAAGGGCAGGAAGGCCAGTTAGGCGATTTCGACAAACAGAAATAATAAGGCAGTAGCTCTGAGAATGGAGAGAAGAAAAGGGTTTAAGATAAATCACTGAATTTCAAAGACTAAAATTTAGAAGACAATGAATACAAGAGAGGGAGCAGGAAGAATCTAAGGTGACTCCTAGGTTTGAGGCTGCCTGGACCCGGGTGACAAGCTACAGTGGAGAAAGGAGACAGAGAAGCAGAGCTGGGGCTGGATTAGAGGTAAGGGTTTCTGTTTTGGATGTGTGTTTGAGGTAAATGTGGGTATCCAGGTGGGGGTGTGAAACTCGGAAGTGTTACCAAAGAAACAGTTTGGGAGTTATCAGAATATAGGAAATCAGTGAAGTCTTAGGCGTAGATGAGCTTGCCAGGGGAAGCTATAGAATGAGAAGGGGCCAGAGGGCAGAGGTTACACCTCTTCCTGCCTACCCCCAAAACAAGGTCTAAGTAGGAGCTTTTCTGCACTTCATCAGGGCCACTGTTTGGAACAGGGTTCAAAGTAATCCAGTGCAACAAAAAAACCAAACAGCTGTCCCTGCCCGGGATGGTGCTGTATGCCATTTCTTCCAAATCATTTTCACCTGGCTATCTGCCTTCCTGGAATAGGTACTTGGAAGACAACAGGAGGAGGCAGGCAAGTAGACAGGAAGGGGAGGCTAACTAGACCAGATGCAGAACTTTTGCACAGGTAACAGTGTTTAAAATTCTAGACCCCAGAAAACTTCCTGATGGATCAAGCTTTACTGTCAACTTAACTGCTTTTTACTGAGTAGCTGCTACGTGTGCCAAGCACTGTGCTGCCTACATATCAGGATCATCTCCAGTCCTTACAACACCTGGCAAGGTTGGCATCATGATAAACTGGTGCTGCTATAATTTAAATAACTAACTCCAGGCTGCTCAACCCCCAAATTATATACCAGACTGTCCTTCTAACAAACACATATATGTTCATCACGAGTAAAAAGAAATTAATCATAAAGATAAAAAAGATTAATCAACCCCTTCATGTTTAAGCTAGACAATTCTTCCCCACTTCACCTTCAATAAAGCCCATGCTGGAAGGGGGGAGGGTGGGAGGGAGGGAGGGAGGGGAGGAAGGACTCAAACTCAAGAGATGATGCTTTACAAGAAGTTAAATTTTCTTGACTTAAAAATGGGAACCAATGAGGATGGGGAAAATTGACAATAATATCAACTTTCTTAGCCCCATACATCACCCACAGCGCCAGATCTCAGAACATTACAGAAGTTCCACTCACTTCTGATCTTCAGTTACTTCATGCATGGTCAAAGAGTGCAATGAAGGATAAAACCACACAACCACAGCTTCAGCCCAGATACCACTAGCTTTGCGCTGGTGCCCAGGTCGGCTCATCAAGACCATCTTGGGTATAGGACACAAATGCTCTGTGCCTGCTTCTTTGTGGGGGCCAGGCAGACAGAATAGGAAGAACATGAGAGGCTAAGGAAAGCCACATTGTCACCCCCGAATATGCAGGTGCATCTTGACTATCAGTGTGTGTATTTCAGGAACATAGACTTCTTACGTCCCTGTAAGTCCCATATAACTAGAAAGTTGATTCTGATGCCTTGTCCTTGGTCAAGAAGTACATTCTAGAGCCAAATCATGAGAAACACATGGTTCATGATTCTGTAGTCATCTACTATTGTTCCCTTGTGTAATTCAGGGATAATTGAGAGTGAACACTATACTTTAAGCACCATAGCTGGATGGCTCTAAACACATCTGGCCAAGGCCAGAGCTTTAAGCAAAGGGCTTACAGTAAGCATGCCAGTTTTATTTCTGGGAGACATAAAGGGCATCCGGTGAAGCACAGTAAGCCAATGGCTAACAATAGGTCGTTAACCAGGCTGCACCTTGAATTTGTGCAATGGAAACATCACTGCTTCTACTACTTCAATTTGGATAAAGGAATGCTCTCTGGGGGCTTGAAGCATGAGCTCCTGACGTGCCCTACCTTCTCACAAGGTGATTTTATTTTCCCTGCTCTACAGGTGAGAAAGCTGAGGCTCCAGACAGGGGCAGGCTTCCTGCAAATCACATGGCCAGCTCAGCCCAGAGCAGTCAGCACCCAGACTTACCAGTGGAAGAAATAAAAGGTTCTGAGAAAACTCAGCAGGCATGTAACTGGGATGGAAGGAGTTAAGACCAGGCCAAGCAGGTACAGCAGGCAGGAGCCTCAGTACTTTTCATTTAGCCTAGAGAGCCTTTGACACATTTCCTCCTGGGACAGTGTGTTGTCTGCGGTGGGGACATCCCAGGTGATCTCCCCCTACTGATGAGCATCCCCTGGGAAAGCTGGCATAGCTACAGACAAAGCATGCCTTGTCATGGAGCCCAAGAATCCTTGTGAGAACTTAAAACTACTTAAAAAACCCAATTCTAAGTAGGCCATGACTTCTCGACTATGTTTTAATATTATGGTTGACATTTAAAGGTTTTGGGTTCTTCCCATTTACCCAGTGATTCTTCACCAGGAGTTATTTTTTACCCTCAGGGGTAAATGTCTGTAAACATTTTTGGTGGTCACAAGTGGTGCTACAGGTGTCTAGAGGGTGGAGGTCAGGGACGCCGCTAAAAATCCTAGGACAACAAAGAATGATGAGGCCCCAAATGTCACCTGTGCTGCAGCTGAGAAGCTCTGCCATCCACATACCTAAGCCAGACTGTGGGAAAGCAGAGGGCATGGGACTCGCTCTGCCCCCTTTCCTGGTACAGTGAAAGGTCTCCCACGGCCTGGCTTAAAGAGACAATCCCTATAGGATTAGCCAGTCTTCAGTCTGGTTTCATTTTCTTAAATACCATAGGTAAAATGCTTTAGGCTGACCACTGGATTGTGGGGTCAGGTCATGGGGCCCCTCTCCTGGGGCTCCTCCTACTTTCTGCCTCTGTAAAAGGGGTCAAAAGATTCTTTGCTCAACTCTCAGGATATGAGAGTATTTAACAAGCTTCCTCCGGAAAGCCCTAGAAAGCCTGACATGTGGTGTGGGGTACAGGGCGTGGATTCTAGGACCAGAGGTGTTTCAGCCACAGGGCAGTCACTGTGAATCTGCTCCTGGCCGATTGATTTCAGAATACTTGAGGGTTTAAATAAACACAAGACTCCACAGAGTCTTAGAACAGAGACACCCCATCCTGACTGGCAGCTCCCAAAATAGGTACTGTTTTCAGTCTCTGGTTCTGATGATTAGAGTAGACTATTAAGAGTATGTAGACTATTGAGAAAATCTGATCATTTACTTGTGGTTTTAGGTACATCATTTCTTTGTCTTTAAGGAGAAAATTAGTCAAGTGGAAACCAGCATTCTAATAAAGAAGTAAAAAACACAAGGTTAGGTGGGCAAAGAGGCTGAGAATTGCTGGTCTTCTTAAAACATATATAAGGTAGGCAGATCAGAGCTAAAATGAGACATACTGAGAACGGTGGGCAGTGTCTCCCACACTTACATCTAAAAAGAAAAAGGGGGTAGGTGTAGATGCACATAAATGAGGCACAGAGGGCTGGCTTAGCTTGGGATCTGACAGCTAGCTGTAGGTGTCCCGGGGGTGGGTCTCCCCCAACACACGCACCTGCAGGCTCTGGCCAGAGCAGGGATCAGAGCTTAGCAGGAAGTCCAAGGCCCAGTGGAGTAGCCCCGCATCCTCAGCCGTGCCCAGTCCATCGCGGCGCCCTGTCACTTGGGGCAGGTAAGGCAGGGGCGCAGGGGCTCACCACGAGCGGGGCTTGCCGTCGAGCCCAGGCCTCTGCATGCAGCTGACACCAAGTCCACCGGGCCCGAAGCCCCCACTGCGCCCTCGCTCTCTGGTTGCGGCGCCCCGGCCCAGCTGCCCGGGTCGCGGGCCGCAAGCAGGACCCCAGGCCCCGGTGGTGGTACTCACCGATCTGCCCGATGAACTCGATCTTGATGCCCTGGTGCTCCAGCCGCTTGTTGGGGTTCTTGAGCGCCAGGCTCACCTTCCCGGAGACCGTCTCGCCGTCGTAGAAGAGGAAATACTTCTCCTTCTTGCCGTCCTCCGTCTTGTGCTCGGCCCGCTTCCGACTCTCGGCGTCGTTCAGCAGGATCTCCACCTCCACGCTCTGCCCGAAGCCGAAGAAGCTCATCTCGTCGCCGGGCCCCGGGGCGCGCAGGGGTGGGGGCACGCAGCGCCCCTCCTCTACTCCCGCCGGGCTGCGCCAAGGGAAGATCCGGGGCTGGAGCGGGTCTCGGTCCCGGGCGGGCGGGTGGATGCAGGCGGGAAGCGCGGGGGTGACTGCTGGAGGGAGGGGGCTGCTCAAGGGGTGGGGTGGGGGTGACTGCTGGAGGGAGGGGGCTGCTCAAGGGGTGGGGTGGGGGTGACTGCTGGAGGGAGGGGGCTGCTCAAGGGGTGGGGTGGGGGTGACTGCTGGAGGGAGGGGGCTGCTCAAGGGGTGGGGGTGGGGGGGGTGGGGGCTGCCGGTGGGTGGGGGTGCTGGTGGGGTGGGGGTGCCTGCTGGAGGGAAAGGGAAGTCTCCTGGGGAATGCCTGCTGGAGGGGAAGGGGATTGCTGGAGGGGCGGTAGTGACTGCTGGAGGGGGGTCTGCCAGAGGGGTAGGGAACGCTGCTGGGGGTGGGGGGCTGCTGGTGGGGCGGGAGCTACTCTAAGGGAAGGCCAGGGATCCCGACACGGGTCCCGGCGCCGGGAGGCGTGGGGGGAAACTGCAGGCGGGGAGCCCTGGCGGGGGCGGGCGGGGCCGCTGGCGGGGGCACCCCCGCTCTACTGCCCTGGCGGGGAGACGACGCCGGACAACTGCCCTGTCACCGCGGCGGGAGGATGGAGGGAGGGCTGCAGGGGCGGAGGAGGCTGCAAGGCGAGAGCGGCTGTCGAGCGCGGCGCGATCCGGGCTCCCGCGGGTGCCAGGGCCCGGGAGAAGGGCAGCGCGAGCCCGCGTGCGCGCAGCCGCGCTCCGGGTGGGGCCGGCGCGGAGCTGCAGCGGGAGGAGCCGCTCCGCCTCCCGGGCTCTGAGGCCAGCGCACCGCGGGCCCCCGGACCTGGGGCGGCGTGCGCGTGCGCATTCCGCCGGGCCTCGCCGACCGGCGGCGGGGCGCGCTACTGCGCAGGTGCGGTGGGAGAGGGCGGCCGTCTTCCCTTAGCTGACATGGCTGCCAGGGCCTCTTGCTGTAAGGACTCGGCCCAACGGCCCTGAAATTCAAGGGTTGCGCTTAGCCTTTCCAAAGCCTTTTGGTTGCATTTCCCTGATCTTTTTAATTCCACGTTGAGCTGTCATTCGTATACAGATAAGCACAACGTCTGAGTGCTGTCTGAGCGGGGCAAAGATAGACCTTTGACACGCACGCGACATGTTGCTCGAAAGGGGGCAAAGGTGACAATTATGACAGGAAGTATCCTGTCTCAAATTCTCCTCAAAGTCTCTTCCTACTTAAGAAAAACGTGGCTGCGAAAACGTACTAGGTTAAATTCAGTTTCGGGCCCCTACTTTAAAGGGAAAGCTAAAAATCACCCCATCAAGCCTTTGGTTAGTCCAGAGTCCGGGGGCCAATCCGTGTTCTGCGCATGCGTCCCAATCCCCAGCCGATTGGCCAATGGCGCGAAGGCGCTCGCGGGCTGTGATTGGTCGCCGGGAGCGCCTGGAGCGCGCGCGGGAGCGAGCTTTGAAAGTTGAGCCTGCGGTCGGCGACCCGGCGCGAGGCCATGGTGGCGCTGGGAGGCCTCGGGGGCAGCCTGCAGCCCTGGTGCCCGGCGGACCTCAGCCCGGGTGAGGACGCGGAGCCGCGCGGCGGGGAGGTAGCGGCTGGCTGAGGAGGAGGCCCGGCTCCGCGCGCAGCTTGGCGCTGTGACCGCACGAAGCCGGGGCTTGTGGGGGAGGGGAGGGGAGGAGAGGAGGCTGGGGCGGGGGCGCCTGTGGGGAGACGAGAGGAGGCTGGGGCGGGGGCGCCTGTGGGGAGACTGAGAGGAGAGGAGGCTGGGGCGGGGGCGCCTGTGGGGAGACGAGAGGAGGCTGGGGCGGGGGCGCCTGTGGGGAGACGAGAGGAGGCTGGGGCGGGGGCGCCTGTGGGGAGACTGAGAGGAGAGGAGGCTGGGGCGGGGGCGCCTGTGGGGAGACTGGGAGGAGAGGAGGCTGGGGCGGGGGCGCCTGTGGGGAGACGAGAGGAGGCTGGGGCGGGGGCGCGCCTGTTCGGGACAGGTGGATGGGGAGGAAAAGAGGAGGAATGGGCGAGGGGTGAGGCGGGGCGGGGATCCGAATGGTGCCCTGGCTTTCGGGAGCGTTGAGGGGGAACGGGGCGGGGCTCAACACTCGGGAAGGGTCCTGTGTCTTCAGGTTTGTGCCACTGCCCGGAGCCATAGTGACCCGGATTACAATCAGAGGCTCAACTCAGTGTAGTAACTGTTTAAAAAATAAAAATTGTTTAAAAAAGAGCTTATGCTGTCATGTTGCCTGATCTCTTTCTGTTCTTTTGCATCTGTTTTCTTGTCCTTCCCCTTCTTATGCATATCTCCTTGGCAACTTGGCAACCATCCATTCTTGTGATTTCTTCTTTTCAGCCAGCCTCCTTTCTTGAACTTTATGTTCATATGCTCACCTGGCTATCTCGTAGGCACCACAAACGTCACATGTATGAAGCTGAACTCTTCTTTACCACCCAACATGCTTTTTAATCTAGATTCCCAAAGACAGCTACTGGCACCAGCCAGTCCATCTCTCCTTCAGTGCTGATCCCCACAACCACCTGCTGCCCACCTTAGAAAGGCCTTTCAGGACCTCTCTACCACTCCTGATGCTACTACCCAGGTTCAGGCCCTCATTCCGGAGTACTGCAGGTGTATCCTGCAGAAGGCAGCTGCTTTTGTGATGCTCCCTCTTTCAGTCCGTCCCCCACACCTCCATCAGAATTGCTTTTCAAACACAATTTTGAACGTTGCAGTTTTGAATAATTTTGAATCTTTAATGTTTCCCCTTTGTTTCCTGAATAAATGACCAAATCTTTGGTGTGCTGTAGAAGTGCCTTCACTGTCCACTCCAGTCAGCGTTTATCCAATAGCATATTCTTAAGCGTCAGAGACACTTCCATTGGTATCTTGGCTCTTCTACATAGCATCCATGCATCACTGGGCAAGTTGCTTAATCTCGCCAAGTGTCAGTTTCTTTGTACCTCTACTTCACAGGGTTTTTGTAAAGATTAGTACCTGGCTGTAATAATTGTTGAAAAATTACTAATTCTTACCCTCCATACTCAAATACTACATTGTAACCATTTTGTTGATTTCTAAACATTTTATAATCTCTTTCTCTCTCTGCCTGGAATGCAGTTTTCTTTCTTTACTTGGCAAACTACCACATTCAGGTCTAGTTAAAGAATTATTATCCCAAAGGATATTCTTATTCTTCACTCCCTCCCAAAGTAATATATTCTGTTATGGTCTCTAGCATTTTACATACCTGTTACTTTTTTAACATTTATCCGTTATAAAAATAATGGCTGTCTATCACTTACTGAGTGTCTCCTGTGTTGGAAGCACAGTGTTGTATCTGACTCAAAACTCAGTGATCTATCTCCTATTAACAGGTTTTTTTGTTTGTTTGTTTGTTTTTGTTGTCTTAAGTGTGAGATGGTGAGATCTTTGTGGACAAGAACACACTGGTTTTCATTGTTGTATCCCTAGCACTAATCCTAGTGGCTTCCCCATAGTATCTTGTCAAAATGGTTTGTCGAGTGAATAAATGATGAATTTCCTCCTCTTCCATCCTAAGTGAAGTAGGTAGTACAGATGTTATCTCCATTTGACAGTTGAAAAATCAGAGGGATAGTGAGCAATTTGGCTTGCATAGAGTATGAAGCAATTTGAAGAAGTCTCAAGGCAACGTCTTTAGTAGAATTCCAGATTTCCTGGTACCAACAGTCTTTTTTTGTTGTTGTTGGACCTGTGTGGATATGATCCAGAAATGAGGTTAGAAATAGTGTTGTGTGTTTAGAAAACCTGCCATCATTAATTTAAGTCCTTTTTATTTACATTCTTGAATTGAGAACCTTCTGTTGGCTGATTGTCCCTAGAGTTTTATGGACTTGAGAAATTACAGCTCATGGACTTCTCCTTTCTGTTGTTATTCTTGTAAATACAGATAAAACTGATCAAGCAGGGCTGAAAGAAGGGGGAAAAGTGTCAACAAGGTGAAAATGAGTATCTCCAGCTACTGGAAAGAAAGTTTATAGAAGAGAAACTGCTTTTCCCAATTTTTGTGACCACAGAATGTGTAATGACTTGACCTTTAGATCTTCTTGAGCATCTCCTTTCCCAGGACAGATGTTTGTTTGTTTTTCCCTGGACAGGAAACCCCATGCATCCTTGGGATGGATCTAAGGCAACAACCCCTCAACTCAGGATTACCCCTTCAACAAAACTGTTGCCTTTGCAAGGTTTTCTCTGTCTTGTCTTCAGTATCATTTAATAAGAATGTATTGACTTCCCATGAGATTTTCATCATTGTATTTGGTAGCGTTGTGGTCCTCAAACTTTGTTCCCCCTGAACAATTGTGATTGTAAACTGGACTGAGATGGTCTGGTGCTAAAATTTTGGCAGTCTTTCCAGTTAATAGAAAAAAATTGTTAGTGTGTAGAATTTTCTCAACCTTAAACTCTTACTCCACAAGTTTTAGTTACTTTCAGGAAGAGTGAACCACGAATCACAATTTCTTTTCTTTTCCCTGCCAACCCCCTTTACCTTTATTCCCACTCATCTGCTAGTAAATCTTTCCAGTAGAATCCTTCTCTTGTAAAATTGATCAGTATTATTGCTTGTGTATGCAGTAAAGGCTCAGAAGTGTTGGCGGTTTGTGACTGAAGTTACCCAGATGATTTCAGGAGGACTGGAAATCAGGGCCAGGAACCACCTTCCACAGTAGATCGCTGCTGACAGGAAAAGGCTGTTGCAAGGAAAATCAAGAAAAGAGGGCGGCACCTTGACTGTTGATCTGTGGTGGGAATTGAGACATCATTGAGAAGAGAGAGATGAGTTGCATTTTCCAGATCTTCCAAGCAGCATAGTGCATACTTTTGGGGGGGAATGCAGTAAGAAGCCACTAGGGGTGCAGAAGGGATCTCCCTCCTCCATGGTCAAGCTCAAGTGACCAAAGATGATTAGTTAATTGCATTCTAAGGAGGATGGGTCTAGTTAAACCCAGAGTTTTCATTTCCTCATTGCAGTATAATGCTGAGAACCAGGAAAGAAAGGTTTGCTATCTCCAGTTTTTCTTTACCTTCACACTATGCCCCGTGTCTCTAAATCAATGGTTAACAAATACTTAAGAAATAGTGATTTGGAGTACCTAATTAGTAACCTGTGTGGGATGTCCATATGTTTCTGTCTAGTCCTCATTTTCTGTTTGGGGGAATGACATACAGTAAAACACTGGGTAAAAATAATCTGTTAGAAAAGCATGAAAAGGTGTGGAGTTCAGAGATGTTGGCAAGGAATCCTCCTGGAATGCTGCTATAATGTCACATTCTCTCACTCTACCTCCATTCTTCCTGTCCCTGTGTCTGAAATCATTGTCTAGACCTTTCTCTGAGTATGAGTCTGTCTTGTCTCCTCTAGTTTAAACTTCTTGGGGAAATCATATCAGTTTTTTAAACATACTGTATTACTGCCCCAGAGCCCAATTTACTTGGGTTTATTAACCTGGTTTTCAAAAGTAACATCTGAGGGCATCTTTCATTATCCTCTTCTCCAGATTGACAAAGTAGTAGAGCCTGATAATTAAGTGTTTAACTGTCATTCCCCAGAACTCTCATATCCTTCTTGATACTTTGTAAAGGTGATGAACCTCATAGCTAGAAAAAGAAAAAGCTTTTCTTAACCTTTTTTGCTTTCCTTTAATTAGGTTAAACCTGTATTTCATATGACTAATGTATTTTTCTCCTTTGAGTGTCCCTAGAGTCTAAAGATAGTTGGTGTGTTTTGTTTTTTTACCTCTTATAGAGTGCAATTAATTGTATTTTTCTCCCAGCATGGGTGGACACAGTATGGGACCTGGACTTCACAGAGACTGAGCCTCTGGATCCCAGCATAGAAGCAGAGATCATAGAGAATGGATTGGATGCATTCATACAACTCTATGAAAGTCTTTTCCCCTTTGCTACTGAAGAGCATGGATCTACAGAGGTAAAAAAAAAAATCAAACTAGCCATCTTTAGGTGTTAGAAACAGAAGATAAAAGTCACTATAATCTAAAATTTAGCCTTTTAAATATATGGTTCATAGGCATACAATAAGAGTAGAATAAAGAATGTCTTTTTTATTAGAATAGCCTATGCGCTTCCCTTCAAAAGATTTAAGGTATTAGTCTGTAACTTTTAAAAAAATCATGACCATTTTTTAGAACAGCAAATTAGAGGAAAAAAGACAAGTAGAAGAAAGATAAACCAAACCAAATATGAAAAGTAGGCCAAGAAAAATGTAAATAGCTATTTAAGCATGCCTTAACTTTAAGAAAATCTGATTTTATTTGTAATTTTTAAAAAAAAATCTGAGAAAAGACTATTTGAATTACCAACAGATTTATCCAGAGTTCCTTTAAATATTGAGTTCTTACTAGAGCACTTATTATATCATTAACTGCTTATCAAAGAATGGAAAGACTAAGAAGCAGAACAAAAATAATTAGCTATTAACATCTGAACCGTTTAAATGAGGGCTTTTTAGGAAGGGGCCCATGAGCTTAAATTGAAATTCAAAGAAACATTCTTGTCAGGACATGTTGGTGCAGGTGCGATGTGTTTATTAAGTAATAAACGGTAGAGTGTGGACTTAGCAAGGGGTCTCTGGTTTTCACATGACTGGCAGAAGGGTCCGTGGAACAAAAAAGGTTAAGAACCTTTGATTTAAATAAATGAAAAATATTTCAGTTAAAAGTTTCACATAGCTGTTTAAAGCTTTAATCATCTAATTAGACATTTAGTAAACACAGTGCTGGGCCCTGCATTAAGTACCTTAGAAGAGAAAGTGATGGTTACTGTAAAGAGCTTCTCTCTCTCTTCAAGGAATCAGAGGCTTAAGTACTGGCTCCCAGAACTTCCACTCACACTTCCCTGGCCAGAGTAAGTCTAGTGCCTACATCCAGCTGCAGGAGGGTAGATCTACCATGAGTCTCAGGCAGAACTGCAAATATTTGGTTTGTAAATATATTAGTTTCCTAGCTGCTAAAACAAATACCATACAGTGGATAGGCTTAAATGGCTAATTTATTGGCTCATGGTTTTGAGACTAGAAGTCCAAGAGCAAGGCATCAGCAAGGCAATGTTTTCTCCCCAAAGACTGCGGCATTTGCGTCTGGCTGCCACAATCCTAGATCCTTGGTTTTTCCATCACATGGCAATGCACATGGCAGATCTCCTTTGTCTTTTGGGTTCCATTGACTTCCAGCTTCTGGCTGTTCTGTGACTTCTCTTTCCAGGTCCAATCTCCTTTGCTTTTTAGGACTTCAGCCATGTTGGATTAAGGCCCACTCCGTTTCAGTGTGGGCATAGCCTAACAATAACATCTTCAACGGTCTTATTTACAAATCGGTTTATGCCCATAGGACCAGGGGTTGCAATCTGAACATGCCTTTTGTGGGGGACCCAGTTTGATCCCCAAAAGTAACAGTTGCTTTAAAAGAGGTATAGATACCATTTAAGGAGCATGGAAGAGGGAGAATGTAGGACTGGGAAGACCTCTGAGAGGCAAGTCCTGAAGCGAGTCTTCAGAAATGGGTAGAATGTTGACTAGCGAAAATGAGAGTTGTAGGATGTTCCAAGTGAAGGGACAGCCCATTGGAAATATGCAGGGAATATTTAGTGTGAAGTATAATAACAGTGATGTACAGAATTTCAAAAGATGTGGTGGGATGTGGGACTATAAGTTAGAGGGAGACTAGATCACAGCCCGATGTGGGGCTCCACTAAGGGCGGGTCAGAAATTTTAGTAGGGTGTTTATTGTATGCCTGATTGTGTTCTACACATTAGACCCATTTAATCCTCATAGCCAGCTCTATGAGGAGGAGGTTGCAGTGAGTAATAGGCTAAGTAAGGTGAGTAGATCTCTTTAAGATAACTATTCTTGACTGTGGATAGACTGACATCAGAAGAAATGGGACAGCAGGAGATCCCTTGGGAGACTCACGTCCTTGGTTTGTCTTTATGAGTGGGGTGTGATCTGGAGTCACAGTTGTGGGGGCTGGAAAGTAGAGTTACAAGGGACTTTGGGCTTTGTGAACAAGTCAGCCTTTGTCAAATTTCCAAGGTATGGTACAGACTGCTAAGTTGACTGGGTATAGGGAGTGAGAGAACGAGTTGTCAGAGATTACCAAGCTTCCAAAACTAGGAGGGTAATGATACTGTTAACCAAGGTGGAGAATAAGGGAGAAAGCTCAAGTCCAAATGGGAAAACTACAAGTTCAATGTTAGGCATTGGAGTGTGAGATTCTGTTAGGAGCTATTTAGGGAGTGGAAAATATGGGTCAGAAGTCTACAGGAGAAGTCAGGATCTCCAGATCAGCCAAGGGCTGCATGAGTCAGAGAGGGAAGGGGACAGACTGAACCCCGGCAATGTAGGTTCACCGGGAGCAGGAGAGCAACTGGGGGAGTCACGGGCAGGGGCAGCCTAGTGTACAGGTGTGCAGCATTGGAGGTGGGAAGACCAGGAAGGGGCCATCGCATGGGATGCTGCTGAGGTGACTGGGGGCTGCCTCCTCAGGCAGGGATGTGGGGGCAGCGGGGTGAGATTGTCCTGGGGACCACCAGGGCGGCACAGTGGGGTAGAGTGAAGGAAAGGAGAGTGCTGAAAGGATTTGAAATGGCTTCTTTTGAAGGTGGCACCTGCTAAGCACGGGGCCTAATCCAAGGTATCACCTTTCTTTTCAGGGAAGCAGGTATATAAGGTCTGATTTCTTGAAGGCCTGTATTTTTTTCTGAGGTACTCAGAATAAACCATATTTAGTTGCTGCTGTGTTCAGTTTATAGCAATTGTCTACTCATATCTAAGGCTATTTGGTAATTGCATTGCAGCAATAGCAAAAACTAGCATATTTCCTAATATTTTGTTTTCACCTGCAAACTGTAGCAGAACATGATCAGCTTTATTATGCAGACAGGTATCCCTCAATATTTTAAAAGAATTTAGGCATGTGTAAGTAGAAGAGCTCTTTAGAAAGGAAAAATTCAAGAATGAATAAAGCCTTCCAATTTTGTCTGTAGCTTTCCAGTAGCAATGGTTAAAATGATTTTAGGTCATTTCGTTCCAAGCTATATGACAGTACCTTAAAAATGGCTTATCTAATCTGTTTCCCCAGTAACATTTCTCTCATAACAATGTGTTGCAGTTACAAATACTGATATACACAAACAGCTAATTTCTAAGAAAAATGTGTACAGTACTGCAGCATAATGAGTGTGATATCTACAGTAACTTAATGCCAATTTTTAATATATACGGTACTGCTACCTTTTACTGCCAAATCACAGGTTAAAAGTTGTTACTGCAGCCCTCTGTTTTGCTTATATTAACTGGTGTTTAATACAAAGTGCAGGCTTTTTAAAGAGTTCTCTTGTGTTTAAAACTAAGATAAGTAAAACAAGACAATGCAAGAGGTGGAGAGATGTAATGTGGTCATGTGAATGTTCATTCCAGTAAAGTGTCTATACATGGCTATAAGAAAGGATTGGTTGCTGAGCTTCGTGTTGGAAATTGTCCTGCTGTAATAGGTGCTTGAAAAGTTTTATCTTAAAATGATTAAAAACTTTTTAAAAATTCTTAAGAGAAATGAACATCAATTTCCTCAAACATTTTATTCATGTTGAACTCCTTTTCTGATGGTGGCTACATGAATTGTTATCACAGTATTTTAAATTTTGTATTGTGTTTTAAACTTGTTACAGTTTTGCTATCCAGTGAATATCTAGCTGAATATGTGGTCTCCCTGAGCCATTTTGATAAGCAGGATGACTGGGAAACCCCTGCCCCTTTTCTGAGCAGTGTGCCTCTTTTAAAATCAAATGAGTACGGCGGCGGACTTAGCCCAGTGGTTAGGATGTCCGTCTACCACATTGGAGGTCCACGGTTCAAACCCCAGGCCTCCTTGACCCATGTGGAGCTGGCCCCATGCGCAGCGCTGATGCGCGCAAGGAGTGCCATGCCACACAGGGTTGTCCCCCACGTGGGGGACCCCCGTGCACAAAGAGTGCACCCCGTGAGGAGAGCTGCCCAGGAATGGCACTGCACACATGGAGAGCTGACACAACAAGATGATGCAACAAAAAGAAACACAGATTCCTGTGCCGCTGACAACAACAGAAGCAGACGAAGAAGACACAGCAAATAGACACAGAGAATAGACAGCCAGTGTGGGGGCGGGGGAGGAGAAATAAATAAATCTTTAAAAAAAAAATTTAAATGAGTGCTGCAAAGGTCAAAAAAAGAGAGATAGAAATTAATTCCTTGGTGTGTTTTTCATAGTAAAAAGCATGCAACAATGATGAATTTTATAAATTTGAGGTTGATATTCTAGGGCTTATTTCCTTTCTGACCTAGGCCTACTACATGTTTTGAGGGAGAGACTTTAAGGTGTCTCTCCTACTCCTGTCACCCACAACCTGTAGAACATTTAAATAAATGGCTCTGGTTTCCTCAGTAGAATGAAAACTGGCATTTGGGTCCCTTTAAAATAGATGGAGGAGTAACTTGTCTGAGGAATTACTGACTTAGGGTGTCCCAGAAGTCTTAGTGCAGTTTTAGGCTTTAATAATTTTAGAAGTTAGTATGCTTCAAACTTACTTAAAAATTTGGGGAGTTTAATTATTTAAATATTTATTTATCTTTGGAAATTTGAATAATATTTAATTTTAATTTTTTCATTTTAGTTCCTTTGAAGATGGCAAACATTGCCATTCAGAGTCTACCCTTTTTGTAAAGCATTAAATTTCAAACAATGTATTTCCCCATTTCTCTAATCATCTGCTTTTGTAATCTCCCACCCCCACACCCCTAGAGCATTTGGACCTTCTTCACTGAGAACAGTGTCTCCCACAGTGCACTGGTGGCATTATTCTATCACTTCGTTCAAACAGTTCATAAGAAAAATGTCAGTGTACAGTATCGAGAATATGGCCTTCATGCTGCTGGGCTTTATTTTCTGCTACTAGAAATACCAGGTTTGTATAGTCAGTGTGATATGACAAACCTTTTATTATATTTTCCCCTGCACAGTTTGCAAGTCTTATACTTTATTTTCTCACTTACACAGTGGGGCAGTGGTCATGCATCTCATAGGCTTGGTCTGAGAGTTAGTATGGGAAATATTTGGCATTTTGTAAGTGTATAAAAAAATGTCTTTTTCTTTTCTTTAAATGTGTTTGCTTTCTGGCATTATTCTGTGTCTATACCCTAATACAAATAGTATGTGTGGATAAGACTGGCGTATGTGTGGAGATGTTTCCAAGCTGTAAGAACTCACACTCCCCCCCATGCCAGTATGAATTTCTCCTAACTTCCTCTCCAGATTGAGGATGATTCATCCAGTATCCCCCAGTTAACCATCTTGTGTTCCTGGAACCCTCTGGGTTTTACATATCCCTGGGTTTTTTTTTTTAATATTTATTATTATTATTTTTTAATTACATTAAAAAAATATATATGAGGTCCCATTCAACCCCACCACCCCCGCCCCCCACTCCCCCCACAGCAACACTCTCTCCCATCATCGTGATACATCCATTGCACCTGGTAAGTTCATCTCTGAGCATCACTGCACCCCATAGTCAGTGGTCCACATCATAGCCCAGACTCTCTCACGTTCCATCCAGTGGGCCCTGGGGGGATCTACAGTGTCCCGTAATTGTCCGTGAAGCACTATCCAGGACAACTCCACGTCCTGAAAACACCTCCACATCTCATCTCTTCCTCCCGTTCCCCACACCCAGCAGCCCCCATGGCTACCGTTCCCATACCCATTCCACATTTTCTCTGTGGACATTGGATTGGTTGTGTCCATTGCACACCTATGTCAAGTGAGGGCTTAGATTCCACATGGGTACTGGATGCACTCTTCCCGCTTCTAGTTGTAGACACTCTAGGCTCCATGTTGTGGTGGTTGACCTTCTTCAACTCCATGTTAGCTGAGTGGAGTAAGTCCAATAAATCAAAGTGTAGGAGCTGAAGTCTGTTGAGGCTCTGGGCCTGGGTGTCATATTATCAGTCCAGAGATTCAAATCCCCTACATATATCTTAAACCCAGCACCAACTACAATTCCAATAAAGTAGCATGCAAGTCTTGTGAAAAGAGATCCCCTCTGAGTCCATTTCCATCACGCAGAAACACCAGCTCCAAAGAAGGGCCATCTGTCATGGCAGTGAACCCCTTCTGCCATGACCATAGAACCCGTGGGTCTCTTTATCCCTCAAAAGAACCAATACCTGGGGTTGTATCTACCTTATCTGTCTCTTAGACTCTGTTCAGTTGTACATAGGGGTATTCCTTCTGACAACCTCCAGACTCTTTTTTAGAGACAGCCTTATAATCTCATTTCTCCTTTCCATTTCCCCCTTACATTAGGTCAAACCGCTTCCCAAAGTCATGTTATTATATGTAGATAGGTATATTCTGCTGTTCCACATTGAATCTTTAATTCAAGGTCATTTTCTAGTTGCTTCTTCAGCTGGTATGTGGTAGTGATCCCTCGGTGCCAGGGAGGCTCATCCCCGGGTGTCGTGTCCCACGCTGGGGGGAATGCATCACATCTACACGCTGAGTTTGGCTGTGAGAGTGGCCACATTTGAGTAACATGAAGGCTGTCAGGAGGAAACCCCCAGGCACAATGCTACTCTAGGCCTTGTTCTTATTGCAGATGCATAGGCTCAAAAGTGTAGCCATTAGTATCAAGAGCCCACTGTTGGGCCCTCCTTCCTTCCTGGTTCTTGCCGTTGCACCTGGAGGATTGCCGCTGCTCTCCCAGGGCCCACAACAGTGACCCCCCGGCCAGGAGCCCAGTACCCCCCCAGCTGTTGTTTTTAATTGTTTCCACTATGAGTATATATAGACATTACCATATACCCTGGGCATATGCCCTGTATAACTCCCTGTCAACCATATATATCCTGTCAATAACATCCCATATCAGTATTCCTCCGCTGCCATTGTTGAACCACTCTGTGATCCAAAACTTCCCGTAAAGTGAATCCCAACATAATGTCAGCTTCAGAAGAGTCTTAGATCACCAAAATTCATATATACAATATACAGTATTTCCCCAGATCCACCATAAAACCTTTTCCCTTCCACAGCAATAATCTTTTAACTTATTCATATCATATTTCCTGAAACTGATGTACAGATTCCGAAACTATAGTTTTCAAACAAAGTAACCTTTGTGCTTACTATGTGGTCCATACTTTAGGTTGTACAGTTTTCTAAATTTTTTAGTTATCCTATGTTTTGTCTTATGGTTTTCATTATTAGTCTGTCGTCCCCTATATGTTTTTGGTGTGATATTAGCTGTTTTATATTCATCCTCGTGTACTCTCACATAACTCCTCTTTTGCCCCCTTATTTACCTTTGTTCCATCCATTGCACATCCATTTTCCCCTCCCCTTAGGGCCCACAACGCCTGCCAATCTAATGCCCTGGGAGCCGTCCTTTCTCACGAGAGATACAGTTCTCTCTATTCGACGGCATTAGTCTTCCCCAGGATATGGGTCCACCCCACCCAATGGTAGAACCCACCTTGGCAAAATGAGCCTTCAGCTATTCCCTCCGGAGTCCTCCCGCATCAGACCATACCCCCTGAGCGTCCTAACCAGGTAACCCTCCTACTTATACTTTGATACGTTTTACTCAACATTTAGTTCTCAATGAACTTCTGGCACTCTCCCATGTTTGTTATCCCTGGGTTTTTGTTTTGTTTCTTTTTAAACTTTATTTTTAACTAATTTCAGATTTTACAGGAAAGATACAGAAATAGTACAAACCTGGGGCGCAGATGTAGTTAAGTGATTGAGTACCTGCTTCCTATGTATGAGGTCCCAGATGCAATCCTGGTCACCTCCTTTAAAAAAAAAACAAAAACAAAACTCCAGTGTATTCCAAATACTCTCATCCACCAATTTTAATCTTTTGCCACGTTTGCTTTATTGTTCTAACCATCTCTCCATTTGTTTTAGATCTGTCAATCTATCTTTCTATTACTTTCTGAACATTTGAGAGTAGATTGTATTCACCATGCCCCTTGTACACTTAATCCTTTCGTATTTCTTAAGAACAAGGACATTCACATATAAAAGCACCTTTTCATTAAATTCACAGGTATCTGATTTTGTGTGTGTGTGTGTTTACATTGTGGTTTATATTTTAGACTACACAATTTTCTAAATTTTTAGTTATCTTATGTTTTACATTATGATTTACATTTTAGCCTATCAGCCCCTATATATTTTTGGTGTTATTTTACATGCTTATATCCATCCTTGCATACTCTTGCGAAACACTTCTATTGCCCACAAAGGTACATTGGTTCTGTCTATTCAATACCTCTTTCCCCCTCCACCTAGGGCCCACAGTGACAGTCAATCTTCATTACTTGAAGGGCCATGTTCAGAGATAGTTGCAACAGTGTTGAGGGCTTGACATGCTCAACTGCCCTGATGCCCTGGGAGCCACCATTTCTCTTGAGAGATACAGTTCCCTCTATTTGATGGCATCAGTCCTCCCCATGATGTGGGTATACCTTAACTCTCATTATATGGGTCTCTATCCAATGATACAACCCACTATGGCAAAATGAGCATTCACATATTCCCTAGGAGCCTGTCCTGCATCAGATTATCCCCTTTAAGCATCTTAAAGAGGTAATTTTCCTTGTTATATTTTTGGAAAAGTTTTCTCAGCATTATGCTCTCAACCAAATATCTGAAATCTCCTATGTTCGAATGTTGCCCCACCCTCCCCCCAATTTCTTGGGCAATATTACCCATCCCCCCATCCCTAGCCCCCTCAAGCCTGCTAAGTCCCACCCAAAGGTAACCCTATGCCCCCATTTTATCCCTTCTTTGTACATACACTTACCTCCAGTTTATCATAGATTTCACCCATGTAGGTGTCAGCTTACATCCTTCCTCTACCCCCGGATTTCCTGTAAGCCTATCATCCAGTCTCTAGCTCTCTTAGGCAGCTTGGTTTACTTATTTCATATCATTGAGGTCATGTAGTACTTGTCTTTCAATGCCTGGGTTGCTTCACTCAACATAAGGTTCTCAAGATCCATCCATGTAATCACGTGTGTTTGTAGTGTGTTTGTTCTTACAGCCGAGTAGTATTCCATTGTGTGTATATACCACATTTTATTGATCCACTCGTCTGTTGATGGGCATTTGGATTGATTCCAACTTTTGGCGATAGTGAACAATGCTGCTATGAACATTGGTGTGCATATATCGGTTTGTGTCCTTGTTTTCAGTTTACTGGGTATATACCCAGCAGTGGAATTGCTGGGTCATATGGCAGATCTGTGGTTAGTGTTCTGAGAAACTGCCAAACTGTCCTCTAGAATGTTTGGATCCTTTTGCATTCCCACCAGCAGTGGATGAGTATTCCCATTCCTCCCCATCCTCTCCAGCATTTGTAGTCTTCTCTTTTTTTCATAGCTGCCAGTCTGGGAGTAAGATGGTATCTCATTGTAGTTTTGATTTGCATTTCCCTGATAGCTAAAGATTTGGAGAATTTTTTCATGTGCCTTTTAGCCATTTGTATTTATTCTTTGAAGAAGTGTCTGTTTAAATCTTCTTCCCATTTTTTAAATGGATTGTTTATCTTTTTATTTTCAAGATATAGGAGTTCTTTATGTATGCAGGTTATAAGTCTCCTATCCGATACATGGTTACCAAATATTTTCTTCCATTGCGTAGGCTCTCTTTTCATTTTCTTGACGAACTCCTTTGAGGTGCAGAATGCTTTAATTTTGAGGAGGTCCCATTTATCTATTTGTTCTTTTGCTGCTTATATTTTTGGTGTGAAGTTCATGAAGCCGTTTCCTATTACAAGGTCTTGTATATGCTTGCCTACACTGCTTTCCAAAGTCTTTATGGTCTTGGCTCTTATATTTAGGTCTTTGATCCATCTTGAGTTGATTTTTGTATAAGGTGTGAGATGGTAATCCTCTTTCATTCTTTTACTTATGGATATCCAGTTCTCCAGGCACCATTTGTTGAATAGGCCATTCTCTCCCAGTTGAGAGGGTTTGGTGGCTTTATCGAATATTATATGGCTATATATATGAGAATCTTTATCAGAACTCTCAGTTCGGTTCCATTGGTCTTTGTGTCTCCTTGTGCCGATACCATGCTGTTTTCACAACTGTAGCTTTGTAGTATGTTTTGAAGTCAGGTAGGGTGATTCCTCCAATTTCATTTTTCTTTTTCAATATGTTTTGGCTATTTCATAGTTAGTTTTTCTAGTTCCTTAAAGAAGACTGTGTTGATTTTTATTGGGATTGCGTTGAATGTGTAGATCAGTTTTGGTAGGATAGACATCTTAATAATGTTTAGTCTTCCTATCCCTGAACAGGGAATATTCTTCCATTTATTTAGGTCTTCTTTGATTTTCTTGAATAGTCTTGTGTAGTTCTCTGTGTATAAGTTGTTTTACATCTTTAGTTAAATTTATTCCTAGGTATTTGATTTTTTATTGACTATTGTAAATGGTATTTGTTTCTTGATTTCCTCCTGATCTTGCTCATTATTAGTGTACAGAAATGCTACTGATTTTTGCGCATTGATCTTATAACCTGTGACTTTACTAAACTCATTTATGAGTTCTAGAAGCTTTGTTGTAGACCTCTAAGGGTTTTCTATGTATTGGATCATGTCATCTGCAAATAATGAAATTTTGACTTCTTCCTTCCAATTTGAATGCCTTTTATATCTGGTTCTTGCCTCAGTGCTCGAGCAAGTACTTTTAAGACAATGTTAAATAAAAGGGGTGAGAGTAGGCATCCTTGTCTTGTTCCTGATCTTAGAGGGGAGGATTTTAGGATTTCACCATTGTAAGTGATATTGGCTGTGGGTTTTTCATATATACTCGTTATAATGTTCAAAAAATTTCCTTGTATTCCAATCTTTTGCAGTGTTTTTATCAAGAAAGGATGCTGTATTTTGTCAAATGTTTTTTCTGCATCTATAGATATAATCATGTGACTTTTTTTTTTAATCTGTTTATATGGTGTATTACATTGATTGATTTTCTTATGTTGAACCATCCTTGCATACCTGCAATGAATCCCACTTGGTCATGTGTATAATTCGTTTTATTATGTGTTGTTGAATACAGTTACCAAGTATTTTGTTGAGGATTTTTGTGTCTAGGTTCATTAGAGAAATTGGCCTATAATTTTCCTTTCTTGTGGTGTCTTTGTTTGGCTTTGGTACTAGGGTAATGTTGGCATCATAGAATGAGTTAGGTAATGTTCCTTCAATTTTTCAATTTTTTCGAAGAGTTTTAGCAGGGTTGGTGTTAGTTCTTTCTGGAATGTTTTGTAGAATTCACCTGTGAAGCCTTCTGGCCCTGGGCTCTTCTTAGTTGGGAGGTTTTTAATGACTGATTCTATCTCTTTACTTGTGATTGGTTTGTTGAGATCATCAATTTCTTCTTTCGTCAATATAGGCTGCTTATGTATTTCTAGGACTTTGTCCATTTCTCTGAATTGTCATTTTTGTTGGAATATAGTTTTTCAAAATATCCTCTTATGATTGTCTTTATTTCTGTGGGGTCAATGGTGATATCTCCTTTCTCATTTCTTGTTTTGTGTATTTGCATCTTCTCTCAGGTATCTAATTTTAAAACTTTTTCCTGACTCCAAAAAGAAAACTCATACCTGTTAACAGTCATTCCCATTTATCCTTCACTCCAGGCCTGGTAACCCCTAAGCTGCTTTATAGATTTGCCCTTTCTGGACATATCACATAAGTGGAATCATACAATATGTGGCCTTTTGTGTCTGGCTTCTTCTACTTGGCATAATGTTTTCCCAGTTCATCCTTGTTTGATAACATGTATTGATAACATGTATCAATACTTTATTCCTTTCTATGGCTGAATAATATTCCATTGTATGGATATAACACATTTTATCCATTCTTCAGTTGATGAGCATTTGGGTTGTTTCCACCTTTTGACTACTTTGAATAATGTTGCTAGAAACATTCTTATACAAGTTTTTCTGTGGATATGCTTTCATTTCTCTTGGACACATACACATACGTGCACCTAAAAGTGGAATTTCTGGGTCATGTGGTAACTGTTTAACCTTTTGAGGAACTACCAAACTAAAGCAACTGCATCATATTAGCGTCCCAGCAGCAATGTATGACAGTTCCAGTTTCCACATCCTAACCAACCCTTGTTATTGCGTGGCCTTCATCTAGCCAACTAGTTGGTGTGATGCGGCAGCTCGTTGTAGTTTTGATTTTTATTACTTTCCTAATGACTAATGATGTTGTGCAAATTCTCATGTGCTTATTGGCCATTTGTGTGTCTTCTTTAAAGAAATCTATTCAAACCATTTGCCAGTTTTTAATTAGTTTCTTCATCTTTACTGTTGAGTTTTAAGAGTTCTTTATATATTCTAAATACTAACTCCTTATCAGATGCATGATTTGCAAATATATTCTGCCATCCTGTGCATTGTCTTTCACTTTTTTTTTATTACATCATTTGAAGCACAAAATTTTTATATTTTGATGAGGTCCAGTTTATCTATTTTTCATTTTTCACTTGTGCCTTTAGTATTGTAGCTAACAAACCATTGCTTAGTCTAAGGTCATGAAGATTTATTCCTAAATTTTCTTCTAAGAGTTTTATAATTTTAGCTCTTAGACCTAAGTTTGTAATCCATTTGTGTTCATTTTTGCTTAAAATGTGATGTTGGGATCCAGCTTCATTCATTTGTTTGTGAATATCCAGTCAACATAGTGCATTTGTTTAGGACTATTCTTTCCCTGCTGGATTGTCTTGGCATCCTTGTTGAAAATCAATTGACAATAAATATAAGGGTTTATTTCTGCACTCAATTCTATTCCTTGATCTGTATGTGTATCTGTTTGCCAGTAGCACACTATTTTGATTACTGTTGATTTTCTACTTGTCCCATCTTATATTTTTCCCTCTTCCTTTTTTGGATGAGGTATTTTTTCAGTATTCCATGTTAGCTTTTTCAACTTATTAGCTATACCTTTTCGTATGTGTATGTGTGTATTTCTTAAGTGCTTGATCTAGGGTACACAATAAGCACTTTTAAAAATCTATCTTCTGATTAGTATTGTACCACTTTACACAAAATATAAGAACCTACAAACAGTAGTTTCCTTCTTAGGTTTCTGGATGTTTAATTTTCAACAAATTTGGAAATTTTTCTGTTATTATTTCTTCAAATATTTTTTCTCTTCCCCTATTTCCTGGGACTTCAGTTATTTTTATGTTAGATTGCTTTATAGTCTCCCACAGGTCACTGAAGCTCTATTCATTTTTTTGTTTTTGTGCTTCTGTTGTGTCTTTAAGTTCATTGATCTTTGTTTCCACAGTATCTAATCTAGTGGTATCCCTCCAAAGACTTTTTCTTTTGAGATCCACAATTTCCACTTGGTCTTCCTAAATTTTTTTCATTTCTTTCCTTGTTATGCTGATCTTTTTCCTATTACATAAATTATTGAGCATACTTACAGTACCTAGTTTAAGGCTCTTGTTAATTTCATCATCTCTGCAGCTTCTGGGATTGTTTCTATTGACTGATTTTCCTTTTTTTAAAATGGGTCACATTTCCTGCTTCTTAGCATGCCCAGTAATTTTTTATTGGATGCTACATATTTTGAATGTTAGGTTGTTGAATGTCTGGATTTTGTTGTTTTCTTTAATGAATGTTGAAGTATATTTTTGTAGGCAGCTTTTGGTAGATGAACTTGATCTTTTGAGGCCCATTTTGGAGCTGTGTTAAGGCAGAGAACAATTGGCTTTCCTCTAGAGATAGTTTAACTCCACTTTTCGGGTGTTCCTTCTGAGGTCTCTGCAGGCTGCTTCTGGTGTTAAACAGGGTCTCTCCACTCTAGCTGGTCAGAACTCAGCCATGTCTCAGCCCTGTGTGAACTCTGAAAATTGTTCAGCTTCTAGCTCCTTATATGGTGTTCTTTCCCTATCCTTGTGGAGTTTTACCTTGTGCTCGCATGGGTTAATTTTCAGCACTGTGCAGATTGCTGAACTCTGATTTCTGTATTCTTATCTCAGTAAGACCATCTTAATCTCCTTGGGTTTGCCATTCCTCTGCTATTGTCCAGAAATTGCCTCTAGACACTGGACTAGGGCAGTCTTAGGGTTCACATTAGTTTCCCTTTTCTCAGGGAGTACATTTCTATACTGCCTCCTGACTAGTGTTCTAAAATGGTTATTTCATAAGCTTTTATCCAGTTTCATAGGCAGCGGGGCAGGTATCAAACCATCATGGCCAAAGCAGAACACTTGTTACTTATTTCTGATTGCATACTCTTGCTTACTCCCTAAGGCTGAATATGATAATGGTACTCCTTTGCTAAAGAGTCAGTATTATTCAAAGCTAATGAAAAACTATTATTTTGCTTTTAATCTGTTATTACAGAAATATTTAAGACAATTAAATCTATTCCTCTTTATTCTCTATGAATAGGCAGTATAGCCAATCAAGTATTCCACCCAGTGATGTTTGACAAATGTATTCAGATTCTAAAGAAGAGCTGGCCTCAGGAATCTAACTTGACTCGGAAAAGAAAGAAAGACCAGCCTAAGAGCTCACAGACTAATCCAAGAGGAAATAGAAAAAGAGTAAAGCCATCCAGAAGAGAGGATATTGAGGTAAGAAATGGAAAAATAAGCATACATATATATATATACCTACATGTGAGTTTGATTTATTTAAGATTGGCTTTATACTAAAATGTGGTTTCAGGCATTTGGTTTTAGCTGAAAACTGACTTATCCTGAGCTATCTGATATGACTGTAAGTTGCCCCTTGGGCTTGGTATGATACCGAGAGTACCTTTCTGCTTTGTGATCTTTTCATCCTTCTGATCATCTCTCCCCAGCCTTGTTCCCAGGTGAGCTCGACAACATGTGAACTGGCACATTTGGTGCACATCGTCTTGTTATTAGAGAGAGTGGTTGAAATGTCCATACTAGAGTAATGGAATGAACTAATTCCAAATTTTTTGTGACTAGGCAGGATGGTAGAGGTTCATTGACTTTGAAACTTCTAAGAAACAAAGGAATTCACACTGATACAGATGACAGAGCTGGAAAATATCATAGCAGTCACTAATGCGTCAATTTACAGCTGTGTACATGGGAACCTGGACCAGTCAAGGGACTTGGGTGCAGTCAGCTCACTGCAGTGATTCAGCTACTCACTGGAGTTTAACTAAACTTGATTTGAGAACGTTGAAAACCATGGGACAGGGGAACACGTGTAGCTCAGTGGTTGAGTGCCTGCTTCCCATGTTCAGGGTCCTAGGTCTAGTCCTCTGTACCTCCTAAAAAGAAAAGAAAAGAAAACCACAGAACAAAGGGTTAGGCCTTGTTACCAAGTAGTCACCTGTACCTTTTTTCTTCATAATCTAGATGGATGAAATTATAGAAGAACAAGAAGATGAAGATAATATTTGTTTTTCTGCACGGGACCTTTCTCAAATTCGAAATACCATCTTCCACCTTTTAAAGAATTTTTTAAGGCTTCTGCCCAAGTTTTCTCTGAAGGAGAAGCCACAGTGTATACAGAACTGTGTGGAGGTGAGAGAATTCCAGGAACTGTGCAGCAACCTCAGCTGTGCACACTACAGCTAATACTTTTTTTCTTTTTTAAGATTTATTTATTTATCCCCCCTGTTATCTGTTCTCTGTGTCCATTTGCTCTGTGTTCTTCTGTGACCGCTTGTGTTCTCATCAGGCGGCACTGGGGATCTGGGTCTCTTTGTTGCTTCATCTTGCTGCGTCAGCTCTATATGTGTGCGGCACCACTCCTGGGTGGGCTGCAGTTTCACATGGGGCAGCTCTTCTTGTGCAAAGGCCACTCCTTGTGCAGGGGGAGGTACCCTTATGCGGGGGCATCCCTGCCTCGACCACCACTCCTTGCACGCAGCAGCACTGCGCGTAGGCCAGCTCATCACACAAGCCAGGAGGCCCTGGGTATCGAACCCTTGGACCTCCTGTATGGTAGGCAGATGCTCTGTCTGTTGAGCCACATCCGCTTCCCTACAGCTAATGTACTTAATGAGCTACAGCGAGCAGGGAAAAACAGGTCTTTTCTTGGTATCTTTTTTCCAGATCTTTGTGGCATTAACTAATTTCGAGCCAGTTCTTCATGAATTTCGTATTTCACAAGACAGGTGAGCCATCATTTCTTCCAGTGCTAAAATATAAATATAGTACAATAGGTTTTGTTCTGGCAGAAGTATAAATGCCATTTTATCCTAATTGGCTTGCAGAGTTTTAATCATTTAATAACGGCATATGGGGTTAGTGTATATTCCAAGTAAAATTGTATCCATTAAATTGTCTTTTGCCTTCTTTAGAAACCTTAACCAAGCAAAATACATACCAGAGCTGGCCTATCATGGATTGTATTTGCTGTGCTCCCCAATTCATGGAGATGGAGATAAGGTAAAGGAAACAAGAATGTAATTTAGTTACTAGCTGGATTAAAAGCATATGAACCATGAAGTTGAAAAATGTTAACAGCATTTAATATAATGACATTTTAATTAACTGCATCATTTTTGTTACCTTTCTCATTTATGTAATAACAAGTATCACTGTTTCTGTTTATTGCCTACTCTTCATTACTGAGTTTTTACTCAAATACTTGATAGCCGCAGCAACTTATTTTTCAGTTTCAGACATATAAAATGATTCCAGTGTAAATTAAGTAGGAGGAACAGGTAAGCTGGTGAATAGTTACTTTTATAGAAATAGTCACCAAATTGCTCAGTTGTAGATTTTACAAATTTTACAATTGTAGAATATTCAGGTTTTTCATGGTGATTCATTTGTGCCTCAGTATTTCTGTTAGTACTTGTACTAATTTCTTCATGGTGTGGAGAGAACGGTCTTGTGGTTCCACACATTTGTGCATGCACTGACTCCACTGCTTACCACTTTGTATGCTTGTGTGAGTCACTTAACCCACTAACACCTCAGTGTTCTTGTCTGGTCAAAAGGGATACCTTCCCTTCCTCAGATATTTTGGGCCGATTAAATTAAATAATGCATGTGAAATGCT
Source organism: Dasypus novemcinctus (assembly GCF_030445035.2). Classification (NCBI taxonomy): domain Eukaryota; kingdom Metazoa; phylum Chordata; class Mammalia; order Cingulata; family Dasypodidae; genus Dasypus; species Dasypus novemcinctus. Next base: position 44,460,389 of record NC_080699.1, on the reverse strand, counting down.
GAGCATGTGCCTGTGTAGAAAACACTCTAAAAAATGGATGTGAAGACTTATCTTTTTAGCTTCACTGTGTCTCAAGAGATGTGTAGTTTGTTTTTTTTAATTGTGAAAGTGTTGATTTGATGTTAGACAACATTAGTTTCAGCAGACCTTTGGTTACTTGACTTTGGACAACTGACATTTAGAGTCTCTCATTATCTGTAAAATATAAATAATATATGTTCTGCTTACTTCATGGAGTTGACAAAGGTTAAAATTAAATATGGTAAAAGCTAGCAATATATATGAATGTGCTCAATGCAATACCTACCACATATTTGGTTTTCAGTTAATGTATTATTTACTGAAGGAATAAACTAGTCAATTGAATAATAACTTAAATGAGATAATACTGTACTGCAAGGTACTTTGTAAACTTTAGGTAAAATACAGCTGTAAGATATTATTCCTCTTTCCAGAAGGCAGTATCAGTAGCATTCTTTGCCGTTTATGAATGACAGTTAATTCTCCATTTGACCTAAATTCTGGGCTGTAACATGCAGGGGGTGGGTAGAGAAACTAGATGATGTTATCATCATTGGAAGCATTTCTTATGCACTGTTTACATTGTGTATTTATCGAATGCCTGGTAACTGCCGAAGAAGCACATCTCTAGTGTCCACCAAGAGAGCATGTTGCTCTAACTCCCTTCCGATGGCTTGAACTGGTTTACTGTGGGCTATAGCCCTGCCTCTGAGGCACTTGGATTCTGTCAGAGGTAACACTGAGCTTTCTTTTTTCTTCCAGGTTATTGGATGCATTTTCCACCAAATGCTAAATGTGCTGCTAATGCTGGAAGGAGGTGAAGGGCCCCACCGTGCCCCTCTGACCGTCACTTCGCAAGCCGTTCACAGCAGGAATCAGGCAGTCCAGTTTATCAGGTGAAGCACACATGTTTAATTTTCCCCTTTTTCTTCCCTCTCTCTCAATCCCCTGGGCCCTGAGCAGGACTTCTGATACCCTGTGCAGTTAGAACTTCTGATCCATTTCTGGTTTGGGGGTCAGAATAAAGCACTTCTAGGTCAGGCCGTTGGGGTGGTCTCACTCGCTGTTGGCGGCTCTGCACTGGGGCCTTGGTAGAGGGAGAAGGACTCCTCAGCTGCCGGGTCAGAGCCAGCCTCTGAGGAGGCGCAGCTGCTGCTTCTCATTGCCTACTTCAGTGTTACCCCTCCAGCAAGCGTCTCTTTCTTTTTCTTCCTATTTCCTCTCCTCTGAGTCTCTTTCCTTGTGTTCCTTGCCACTTTTCCCTTGTTCCTTCTCATTCTCTGTTCCCTTCTCCCTTCAGAAAAGACTTCCTAAAGCAAAGAGTTATGTCATTTTCTTACTTCTTAGCAGTAAATGATTGGCTTATTTTCCTCTCCCGAGCCCCTCAGCTTCTCTCTAAAGTCACAGGTCTTAGCTTTACTGGGAGAGGTGTCTCTGCCATGTCATTTGCATGGAGCATAGAAGCGATGGAGAGAATTGGTAGGTATGTGAGTATGCTTATGCTTGATGTGGTGTGTGGTGAGTATTGACCCACGGATAGGCAGACTGCCACCTGATCACTGAGCAGCTGTTTCTGGCTAAGGATTTTTAAACATTAAATAATTAAGATGTTTTAAGTGGAAACACTCACTTTGGTTCTTCAGTGAGAGTCCATGATGCCAATTGCAGTAATATTCAAATAATGGGACAAATAAACTTAGGCCTAAAAATGCTGTCAAATCCAGGCATTATAATCATTTCTTCTTGGGTTAAAGTTTGGAGAAATTAAATAAATGCTCCATTAAAGTAGCAGCATTTCTCTGAGCGACCACTAGGTGGTACTGTGTCCTCATCTATTACATATTTACCTAGGAAAAGGATCATTTCCCCCTCCTGCATGCATAGGAAATACTCAATAGTGTTTCTGTTACAACACTTTATATTTTGGTTCTATATTCTATTGAAACAGCCCTTGTAATACAGACGTGTAGGTTATTTTCAATATTTAGGAAATCTGAAATAGAAGAGTATAGAGTTTTTGAGGACAGTCAAGGAAAATTACTGTTGTATTATAATAATAGGTGTATTATAACCGTGAGTTGAGTGTGTTTTTCTTTTAAATAGCTCACTTGTGGATGAACTAAAGGAAAGTATATTCCCAGTTCTTCGTATCTTACTCCAGCACATCTGTGCCAAGGTACCATTTGCTTTAATAATAGTAATACTAATACTAAGTATATGGTACATGTATATATATGTATGTGTATAAAGGTATATGTGTGTGCCTGTTTGTTTTCAGGAATGAGTCCATACCATTACTAAATAGTTTTATTTAATAGTCACTAGATGTTCCCCTAGAAAAAATGTTCTTTAAAAAGATAAACTTTATTCTAGAAGATTTTGAACATATACAAAAATGGAGAGAAAAGGGTGATAAACCACCACATACCCATGCCAACTTTATAACAGTCATATGCAATTGCAGCCTTTCTTGCTTGCCTCCCACCCCAACCCCTCAACAATACACACACTGGGTTTTTGTTTCATTTGGTCTGGTTTTTTTGGTTTTTTTTTGAGCACTTAATAAAATTATATTTGACCTGTTTCTGTAGCAATTATTGTTATTCATTTGGTTGCATTTTCTGTCATTCTTTGCTGGCTTTTGCAATAGTGTGAGAATAAGTACTTGTGTATTCCAGTGTCTCTAAAAAGATGAAATTTTGTCCTAAAATTAATTCTAACAAAGAAATTAACAATGGTATGAGTTGTTTAAAATAAGGTGAAGAAATAGTTTTGAATGGTTGGGCTCAGATGAAGCAAACATGTTTTTATTACCTTAGTAGCAATAAAGAAGTATGAGAGGGTTTTAATAATCCATATACCTGTATTTGTTAGTATTCTGTCTTTAGTTTTTATTATCTCCCAGTCATCAGCAGATTTTTAAAAATGTATTATTATTATTTTGGGGGGCACCGTGTGTCTTTGCATCCTCTTTCCTCAGCCAACATGGAATTCCTTTATCTTTCCAGATGGTGGTGTTACACAGATAGTTTTGGGTTTTTTGGTTTGTTTTTTTTAAATATATTTTTATTACAGAAGTTGTGAACTTACAGAACAATCACACTCATGTGTAGAATTCCTATATAACAACCCTTCACCAACTCACGACACCATGATGGGATATTTGTTACAGATTATACCCCCCTATTATTAACACAGTACATTTTTGGCATTGATGCAAGAATATTACGGTATTGCTGTTAACTGTAGCCCATAGGTTACATTAATTGTATTTTTCCTATGCTTCTCCACATTCCCACCACCCTACAATGGTGACTTACATACATTTTAGTTCATAGAAGGACATTCTTGCATTTCTGTTAGCCACAATTCTCATCTACTTCATTTGCTGTGTTATTCAGTCCCTCGATTATTCCCTACCTTTCTTTCAATTGACATTTGCATCCCTAGATTACTATATTCAGTTACTATCCCATTTATAAACCAGCTGCTATTCACTAGCATGTGTTACCATCAACTCTCTCCATTTCCATAAATTTATTGTCAGATTAATTAAACCTTATACATACATTAAGCATCAGTACTGCTTCACAGCCCTCCTCTTACCTCCTATTAATCTATATTCTAGGTTTTAACTCTATGCATTTGTTTTTTGTATTTAGTTTGTATTAGTGAAACCACGCAGTATTTGTCCTTTTGTGTCTGACTTTTTCACTTAGCATAATGTCTTCAAGATTCATCTGTGTTACGGCACTTGTCCCAATTTCATTTCTTCTTTCTGCAGCATAGTATTCCAGCATATGTGTATACCGCATTGTGTTTTCCATTTATTGGTTGATGGACATTTGGGTTGTTTCCATCTTTTGGCAATTGTGAGTAACGCCGCTATGAACATCGGTGTGCAGATGTCTGTCAGTTTTCAGTTCTTCTGGATATGTTCTAAGTAGAGGAATTGCTGGGTCATACAGCAGTTCTATATTTAGCTTCCAGAGGAACCGCCCAATTGTCTTCCACAGAGGCTGCACCATTCTACATTTCCACTAACAGTGAAGGAGTGTTTCTATTTCTCCACATCCTCTCCAGCACTTAGAGTTTTCTGTTTTTTTAGTAATGGCCATTCTGTGTGATGTGAGGTGATATCTCACTGTCATTTTGATTTGCATTTCTTTAATAGCTAGTGATACGAAACTTTTTTTATGTGCTTTTTGGCCATTTGTATTTCCTCTTTGGAGAAATGTCTATTTAAATCTTTGCCTGTCCCGGCCCGCGGGACGGTAACGGGGGCTCGAAACCTGCCGAGAAAGAATGGTGGGACAAGAGACACAAAGAATGACAGCAAGACAGTGTTCTGATCAAGCTGCAGAATTTTTATTGAGGGAACAAAGCATATATACTCTTGGGAAGGGGGAGGGCGGTGGGTGGAGGTAGAAGCTAGGGATTGGCTGTTTCTGTTGCTGAGGTAGAAGACGGACTTCAGTTTCACGTCTTGCGCCTGCGCACTATCTTATCAGTCTGGGCAGTGGCGGGAAGTGGAGAACAAAGGAGCAGGGAGGGAGAAGAACAAGGAAGTGGGCTCTGCTCTGGTGGCCATGTTGCCGGCATTGCTGAACTCAGTGTGTACTCGTATTGACCGCTCCCAACATTTGCCCATTTTTAAAATTGAATTGCTTATTCTTTCTTTGTTGAGTTGTATGATCTCTTCATATAGAATGGAAATCAAGCCTTATCAGATATATGATTTCCAAATATTCTCTCCCATTGAGTGGGCTGTTTTTTTACCTTTTTTTGTTTGTTCTTTTTTGGGTTTTTTTTTTTAGGTATTGGGTATAGGGTTCAATACCCCGGCCTCATATGTGTGAAGCCAGCACTCAACCACTGAAGGACATTGGTTTCCCCTTTTCACTTTCTTGATGAAGTCCTTTGAATTACAGAAGTGTTTGAGTTTGAGGAGGTCCCATTTATCCATGTTTTCTTTCATTGCTCCTGCTTTCAGTGTAAGGTTTAAGAATGTGCCACCTACTACCAGATCTTGAAGACGTTTCCCTACATTTCCTTCTAGGAGCTTTATGGTTCTAGCTTTTATATTTAGGTCCTTAATCCATATTGGTTAATTTTTGTATAAGGTGTGAAGTAGGCATTCTAGACTGTTCTGCCCCAGCTGGGTGGGTTTGATAGCCTTGTCAAAAATCGCTTGACCATAAATGTGAGTGTCTGTTTCTGAACTTCAGTTTGGTTCCATTGGTCAATGTGTCTATCTTTTTTTTTTTTTAACTAAAGTTAATAGATCACATAGAATATTACATTTAAAAAAACATAAGAGGTTCCCATGTAACCCACACTCCCCCACCCCCATCATTTTTGTAAATTGTATTTTTTTGAAGATACATACATCACAAAAAAGATTACATTATAAAAAAAGTAAGAGGTTTCCGTATACCCCCCATCCTTCCACCCCCACTCCTCCCACATTTTAGCAACCTCCCCCATCATTGTGGCATGCTCATTGCACTCTGTGAACACATTTGGAGCACTGCTGCACCACGTGTATAATAGTTTACTCTGTAGTTCATGCTCTCCCCTGGTACATTCAATGGGTTATGGCAGGATATATAATGTCCAGCATCTGACCCTGCAATATCATTTAGGACAACTCCTAAGTCCCAAAAATGCCCCCTCATCACATCTCTTCTTCCCACTCCTGCCCTCAGCAACTACTGTGTCCACTTTCTCCCCATCAATGATACAATTTCTTCTATTAGTAGTCATAAAAGTTTTATAGTAGAATATCAATAAGTCCACTCTAATCCATACTTTATTCCTCCATTCTGTGGGCCCTGGGATGGTGATATCCACTCTGTCTTTTTATCAAGAGGGACCTTAGATTCCACATGGATGATGCATGCAATTCTCCTGCTTGCAGGTGTAGACACTCTCAGTACCCTGATGTGGTGGTTGACCATCTTCACCTCCCTGTTAGCTGACCTGCGTAAGTCCAACAAACCAGAAAGTAGGCGTTGAAAGTCTGCTGAGGCTCAGGGCCCAGCTGACATATGGACAGTCTAGAGATTCAAGTCTCCTGAGTATACACCAACCCTAGCACCAACCAAAGGTTCAGTAAAAGTGACAGAAGAGGCATGTGTAGAAAGGTCACATCTGAGTCCAACTACATCACACTCAGCGACACAAATTCCAAAGTAGGCTCTACTGACATGGTACTGAGCACCAGAGCTATCTGCTATGACCATATCCCTGTGAGCCTCTGTAGCCCTCAGGAGAACCAGTACCAGGGGTTGTGCCCATTTTGGCTGTTTCTGGGGTCCTCCTGAGGAGTGCATAAGCGTGACCCCTCTCGTGACCTCCTGACTCTTTTTTGAAGACTTTTAGCCATATAAACTCATTTGTCTTTGCTATTTCCCCCTTTTATTAAAGGTCAAAAAACAGATTTTAACACATGATCCTACATGTGAGCTGAGATATTGTGCTGGTCTGAGTTGACCCTTTTATTCAAGGTCTTTTTCTGTTTACATTACCAGCTGGTGCTTGGTAGTAATCCCTCAGCGCCAGAGAGGCTCATCCCTGGGAGTCAAGTCCCACGCTGGGGGGAATGTAATGCATTTATATGCTGAGTTTGGCTTAGAGAGTGGCCACGTTTGAGCAACATGGAGGCTCTCAGGAGGTAACTTTTAGGCACCCTGCAGCTCTAGGCTTAGTTCATATTTCAGGCACACAGACTCATAAGCATAGTCGTCAGTATCAAAGTCTCATTATTGGAAAATCCTTTGTTGGTCTTTGCCGTTGCACTTGGGGAATGTGATAGAGCTCCCCTGGCTGGGAACTCGGCACTCCCTCTCTTGTCATTTGTAACTACTATGAAAATACCCAATGAATATCTGAACATTTTAATATACCCTATATACATGCCCTGGAGAACTCCCTCCCAACCATGTGCCCCCATATCAATAACACCCCACACCAGTGTTCCTCCCCTGCCATAGTTGAACCTCTCTGTGGTCTTTCAACAATGAAGCCTAATATATTGCCAAATTCAGTTAATAGGAAAATGAAATGTAGTGATGGGTTTAAAGATTAGAGGTATACGTACTAATTTAAAAATACTAAGATAAAATAATAAATTGGTGTATTAATAAAAATGAACAAGTTTTGTTTTTAACTTTTTGCCTTTCATCCCTGTAATAGGTATTCCCCTGTATTACAGTGTCAAGGCACTTTTTTTTCATTTCTTCCTCAATGTCTGCATCCATTCCTTTTTAAAAAAATTTTTTTCTGATTTTTAATTTTGTCATCAAAAAAGTTTTAGATCACAGTAATTCTCATATACAATATAGGAGACTCCCATATATCCAATATCAAACCATTTCCCCCTTCCCCAGCAATGAACTTTTTACATGTCCATGTTACATTTGCTGTGACTGATGTACAGTTTTGAAACATAGCTTTCAAACATGGTTCCATTTTGGTTTACATTATGGTTTATATTTTAGACTGTACAATTTTCTAACTTTTTAGTTTCCTGATGTTTTACATTATGGTTTGCATTTTAGCTTATGCACTTGTATACATTTTCGGTGTATGTTCACATGTCCTATATCCATTGTTACATGATCTTGTGGAGCAGTTCCTTTACCCCCCAGTTGCCCTGCTTCCATCTATTCTTTACCTTTCTCCCCCTCCCTTCACGGCCCACAGTGACAATCCATCTTCATTACTTGAGGGACCAGATTTATAGATACTTGGAACAATACTGAGGGCTTGACACACTAGACTGCCCTAACCCATTGGAAGCCACCTATTCTCTTGAGGGACACAATTCTCTCTGAGAACATCAGGTCTCCCCAGGAGGTGGGTATACCTTCACACACATTATATGTTCTCCACCCAATGATTTAACACACTATGACACACTGAGCACTCACAGACTCCCTAGCAGCCTGCCCCTGTGCCAGATGCCCCCCACCCAAACACCTTAAACATGTAATCCTTCCTTATTATATTTTCTAAAGAGTTTTCTCAACCTTATAGTTTCAACCATATACCTGAGATTCTCCCATATTCACCTGTTCCCCCTGGCCCTCCCCCCAATCCTTGGGTCATCTGACCCATCCTCCCAACCCTAGTCCCCCTTAAGCCTGCAAAGCTTCACCCAGTGGTATCCCTGTGCCCCCATCTTATCTCTTCCATGTACAAATATTTACCTCTAGCTTATCATAAATTTTATCTGTGTAGGCATCAGCTTGCAACCTTCCTCTCCCCCTCCCAGAGTTCCTGTAAGGCTATCTTCCAGGCTCTAAGAGTTCTCTGAGATAGCTTGGTTTGCTTGTTTCATATCAGAGAGGTTATATAGTATTTGTCCTTCAATACCTGGCTTGCTTCACTCAACATAAGGTCCTCAAGGTTCATCCATGTTATCACATGTGTTTGTACTGTATTCCTTCATATAGCTGAGTAGTATTCCATTGTATGTATATACCACATTTTATTTATCCATTCATCTGTTGATGGGCATTTGGATCCAACTTTTGGCAATAGTGAATAATGCTGTTATGAACATTGGTGTGCATATATCAGTTTGTGTCTTTATTTTCAGATCTTCTGGGTATATACCCAGCAGTGGAATTGCTGGGTCATATGGCAAATCTAGTTTTTTGAGAAACTGCCAAACTGTTCTCCAGAATGGCTGGATCCTTCTGCATTCCCACCAGCAGTGGATGAGTGTTCCCATTCCTCCACATCCTCTCCAGCCTTTGTAGTCTTCTGTTTTTTTGATAGCTGCCAGTCTTATAGAAGTAAGATGGTATCTCATTGTAGTTTTTATTTGCATTTCCCTAATAGCTAGTGCTTTTGAGCATTTTTTCATGTGCTTTTTAGCCATTTGTATTCTTTGGAGAAGCATCTGTTCAGGTCTTTTGCCCATTTTTTTTTTTTAAGATTTATTTTATTAAATCCCCCCCCTCCCCTGGTTGTCTGTTCTCTGTGTCTATTTCCTGCGTCTTGTTTCTTTGTCCGCTTCTGTTGTCAGGGGCATGGGAAGTGCGGGCGGCGCCATTCCTGGGCAGGCTGCACTTTTCTTTCACGCTGGGCAGCTCTCCTTATGGGGCGCACTCCTTGCGCGTGGGGCTCCCCTACGCGGGGGACACCCCTGTGTGGCAGGGTACTCCTTGCGTGCATCAGCACTGCGCATGGGCCAGCTCCACACGGGTCAAGGAGGCCCGGGGTTTGAACCGCGGACCTCCCATGTGGTAGACGGATACCCTAACCACTGGGCCAAGTTTGTTTCCATCTTTTGCCCATTTTTGAAATGGGTTGTTTACCTTCTCATTTTCGAGATATAGGAGTTCTTTATATGTGCAGGATATAAGTCTCCTATCAGATATGTGGTTACCAAATATTTTCTTCGATTGGGTAGGCTGTCTTTTCACTTTCTTGACAAATTCCTTTGAGGTGCAAAAGGCTTTACTTTTCAGGAAGTCCCATTTATCTATTTGTTCTTTTGCTGCTCGTGCTTTGGGTGTGAAGTTCATGAAGCCATTTCCTATTACAAGGTCATGTAGATGTTTCCCTACATTATTTTCTAAGATATTTATGGTCTTGGCTCTTATATTTAGGTCTTTCAGCCGTCTTGAGTTGATTTTTATATAAGGTGTGAGATGGTAATCCTCTTTCCTTCTTTTGCATATGGATATCCAATTCTCTAGGCACCATTTGTTGAAGAGGCCATTCTCTCCTATTTGAGTGGGTTTGATGGCCTTGTCATATCAGATGACTGTATATATGAGGATCTATATCAGAACTCTCAGTTCGGTTCCATTGGTCAGTGTGTCTGTTCTTGTGCCAATACGATACCATTTTCACTACTGTAATTTTGTAATATGTTTTGAAGTCAGGTAGTGTGATTCCTCCAATTTCATTTTTCTTTTTCAATTATGTTTTTGGCTATTTGGGGCCTCTTTCCTTTCCAAATAAATTTCTTAGTTAGTTTTTCTAGTTCATTAAAAAATGTTGTATTGATTTTTATTGTAATTGAATTGAATCTGTAGATCAGTTTTGGTAGGATAGACATCCTAAGAATATTTAGTCTTCCTATCCATAAACAGGGAATAATATTCTTCCATTTATTTAGGTCTTCTTTGATTTCCTTGAACAGTGTTGTGTAGTTTGAAGTCTTTTACATCCTTAGTTAAATTTATTCCTAGGTATTTGATTACTTTATTTACAATTGTAAACAGTATTTGTCTCTTGATTTCCTTCTCAGATTGCTTATCATCAGTATACAGAAATGCTGTTGATTTTTGTGGATTGCTTTTATAACCTGCGACTTTACTGAACTCATTTATAAATTCTAGAAGCTTTGTTGTAGATTTCTCAGGGCTTTCTCTATACAGGATCATGTCATCTGCAAATAGTGACATTTTGACTTATTCCTTTCCTATTTGGATCCCTTTTATATCTTGGCCTTGCCTCAGTGCTCGAGCAAGTACTTCTAACACATTAAATAGAAGGGGTGAGAGTGGGCATCCCTGCCTTGTTCCTGATCTTAGAGGGAAGGATTTTAGGATTTCACCACTGTAAATGATATTAGCTGTGGGTTTTTCATATAACCCTTTATCATGTTCAGAAAGTTTCCTTCTATTGCTATCTTTTGCAGTGTTTTTATCAAGAAAGGGTGCTGTATTTTATCAAGTGCTTTATCTTCATCTATAGATATGATCATGTGTTTTTTCCTTCAATCTATTTATGTGATGTATTACATTAATTCATTTTCTTACATTGAACCATCCTTGCATACCAGGAATGAAACCCACTTGGTCATGGTGTATAACTCGTTTAATATGTTGTTGAATGCTATTAGGAAGTATTTTGTTAAGGATTTTCACATCTACGTTCATTAGAGAGATTGATCTGTAATTTTCCTTTCTTGTGATGCCTTTGTTTGGCTTTGGTATTGGGTAATATTGGCATCATAAAATGAGTTAGGCAGTGTTCCTTTTATTTTGATTTTTTTTAAAAAGTTTAAGCAAGATTGGTGTTAGTTCTTTCTGGAAGATTTGGTAGAATTCACCTGTGAAACCATCTGCCCAGGGCTCTTCTTAGTTGGGAGGTTTTTAATGACTGATTCTATGTCTTTACTTGTGATTAGTTTGTTGAGATCATCAATTTCTTCTTTCGTCATTGTAGGCTGCTTATGTGTTTCTAGGAATGTGTCCGTTCCCTCTGAACTGTCTTTCTTGTTGGAATATAGTTTTTCAAAGTATCCTCTTATGATAGTCTTTATATCAGTGAGGTCAGTGATGATATCCCCTTTCTCAGTTCTTATTTTGTTTATTTGCATTTTCTCTTTTTTTTGTTGTTAGTCTAGCAAAAGGTTTGTCAATTTTATTGATCTTCACAAAGAACCAGCTCTTTGTTTTGTTTTGTTTTTTCAAGTGCTTTCTTATTTTTCTATTTGATTTAATTCTGCTCTGATCTTTGTTCTTTCTTTCTTTTTTCTTTCTTTAGGGTTAGTTTGTTGTTTTTTTACTAATTCTTCCAATTGTGCAGTTCTTCAATTTTAGATCTTCTTTTTTGAGGTATGACTATGGCTGTAAATTTCCCTCGCAGTATAGCTTTTGTTACATCCCATAAGTTTGGATATGTGTGTTATCATTTTCATTAGTTTCAAGGTAGTTATTGATTTCCGTTGAGATTTCTTCCTTGGCCCACTGTTTCTAAGAGTATATTGTTTAACTTCCATATCCAGGTGCCAAATCTGGGTCTCTGGCCTTTGCAGATTTCCAGCTTCATTCCACTGTGGTCGGAGAAATTGTTTTGCATGATTTCAATCTTTCTGAATTCATTGAGACTTTCTCTGTGGCCTAGCATGTGGTCTGTCTTGGAAAATGATCCATGTGCACTTGAGAAGACTGTATAGGCTGCTGTATTTGTATATAATGTTCTGTATATGTCTGTGATGTCCAGATCCTCTAACATATTGTTCAAAATCTTTGTTTCTTTATTGATTCTCTTTTGAGATGTTCTGTCCAGTGGTGACAGTAGTTTGTTAAATTCTCCCTGCTATAATTGTTGAGGCATCTATTCCTTTCCTTAGTTTTTGCAGTGTTTGCCTCACATGTGGAGACGCCCTTGTTAGGGGCATAAATATTTATGATCTTTCTTCTTGAAAGATCATCCCTTTCACTACTATGTAGTGTACATCTTTGTCTCTCACAATAGTTTTGCATTTAAAGTCTATTTTGTCCGATATTAATATAGCTACTCCTGCCCTTTTTTGGTTATTGTTTGCTTGTAAGATTGTTTTCTAGCCATTCACTTTCAATCTCCTTGAATCCCTGGGTCTATGATGTGTGTCTTGTAGACAGCATATAAATAGGTCATATTTCCTTATCCAATCTTCCGATCTCTGTCTCTTAACAGGTGAATTTAATCCATTGACATTCAGTGTTATTACTTTCAAGGAATTACTTATATCAGCCATATTTTCTTTGGATTTGTGTTTATCATGTTGTTTGATTTTTTCATCTCTTTGTTTTAGTTGTTCTTACACTCTCCTTCAACTCTGTCTCTCCTATTTTTTTTCTTTCCTCCTGCAGAACTCCCTTGAGTATTTCTTGAACGGCAGGTTTCTTTTTGGCATACTCTCTCAGATTCTGTTTATCTGTGAATATTTTGAACTCTCCGTCACTTTTGAATGCTAGTTTAGCTGGATAGAGTATTCTTGGTTGCAAATTCTTTTCTTTTAGTACCTTGACTATGTCATACCACTGCCTTCTTGCCTCCATGGTTTCAGATGAGAAATCAGCACTTAATCTTATGGAGCCTCCTTTGTAAGTGATGGTTCTCTTTTCTCTTGCTGCTTTTAGTATTTTCTCTTTGTCTTGTGCTTTGGATAATTTGACAAGTATATGTCTTGGGGTGGGCCTGCTGGGATTTATGGTGTTTGGGGTGCGTTGTGCTTCCTGGACATGTACATGCATCTCCATCAGTAGGTTTGGGAAGTTTTCAGCCATTATTTCCTCCAACACTCCTTCTGTCCCCTTTCCCTTCTCTTCTCCTTCTGGGATGCCTATAATGCATATGTTTGTGTGTTTTGTGTCGTCATTCAGGTCCCTAAGTCCCTGCTGGATTTTTTCTATCTTTTTATCGATCCATTCTACTATCTGTTTGATTTCAGATGTACTGTCTTCCACAGCACTAATTCTTTCCTCTGCCTCTTCAAATCTGCTGTTATTTGCTGAGAGTGTATTTTTGATTTCTTGGATTGTGCTGTTCATCCCCATTATATCCATTATCTTTTTGTGCATGATTACAATTTCTTCTGCATCCTTCCCACATGTTTTCTTAATATCCTTAATCTCTTCCTTTATTTCATTAAATTGGTCCATGATACATGTTTTGAGAGCTTTAACTAGTTATTCGGTGTTCCACTCCTCTTCCTGGTTTTTAGTTTGTTCATTGGATTGGGTCGTGTTTTCCTGAGTTTCGGTATGGTTTGTAGTTTTTTGTTGTTGTCTGGTCGTCATTGTAACTTGATGGGTTTATTCAGTTGATTAGTTTTTTCCTTTCGGGGTTCAATTAGTTGTTTTTGTATGCATGTTAAGGCTTCCCTTTGTCACTTTGTTCTTCTTATTCTATTTCCTTGTTGTTGGGTAAGTTACCTTGAAGGAAAAGATTAGGGCCAGAGACAGCAAAAGGGGTTAAAAAAAGAAAAAGATAATAGTAGTATTGATAGTGAATGTTAGCAGAAGAACAATGTGAGATCTAGGAGAATGGATATTGAACTCATGTAAGCTGTGTGGGGTTTTAACAGTAAAAAAGTAGAGTATCTATAATGGGTTAGTAAACTGAATATGGGAAGGAATATAGTATGAATTAAAAGACCAGTGTGGTCTAGAGAGAGGTAAAGAGAAAAGAATGGACAATAATATAAAGAGTGAATAAAAGATAGAAAACAGAATAGAGGTATTAGAAATAAAAAGTCAGATATATTGGGGGCTAAACGAAAAGAGGTGGAATGTAAAAGAAACAGTAAATGATGGAGGATAGAAAGGTGTGAAGGAAAGTGGATAGAGTTGGTAGCCAAAATCAGTACACACAGGAAGTAGGAAATTGAGGATGAGGAAGCACAGCAAATAAGAATTGTTGCCTGCAGCACCTAATATTAAAAAAACAGTAAAGAAGGAAAAAAATGAAAAAGGAAAAGAAAAAAAAACAAGCAAGAGAAAGAGAGAGGAAAAAAAGAAATGAAAGGGCTGTGGGGGGATAAAGAGGAAGGGGAGACAAGAAAACAAGCCAACAAAAAAGACCAGACAAGTCCTCAAGGAAGGAATGCTCTTTGCAGTTGACTAAACTGCTTAGGACTCCAACCTTCCGCCTTTCTCCCGTCTTCACTTCCCTCTCTCCCAGGGCAGTAGGAAGGCTGTGTGAGGGCTCCTGTAGGAGATTCAAATGGTCCCTGATGAACCAACTCTTCTCAGAAAATAATGTCTCTTCATTTCTTGAAAGAGAGCACCCACCCCTTGCCAGGAAATCTAAATATGCTTTTGTAAGCCTGCAAAGCAGAACCTACTGTCCCTCTCCCTGAGGTATGCTACAGAGGGACTAGTTTTCTGACTCCACCTTCTCCCCGACCAAGTTTCCTATTCCTGGGTGTTGAGGTAAATCAGGCTGTCAGCAGATTTGCTTCTCCTCTCTTCCTAGACTCTCCCCAAGTCAGCTGGTATGCTCCTGCAAACTCAGTGAAAGGAGGGAACCAGAAAATTGAACCTGCACTACTTGGGCTCCTCTGCACCTCCCACCTAATTCCTTCCACTCCCAGAGTTAGCCCAGCAGGTTAGGGCAATGCCAGATTCCCGGGAATGCTGGGTTTGGGAAACAGAGGCCTGAGAGAATGTGGACTCGGGGTACGTGGGTCTGTGAGATGTGGGTTGTGGCGGTTTAGGGAACACGGGCTTAGGGCTCAAGCATTTAGGGGAACAGAGGGCTTGGGAACTCTGCCTTGTGGCCGGTAGTTCTCAGGGGGAACTGCAGCTTTTTGCCCTAGAGAGGAGGGATTTACCTTCCCACAGCTTCCAAGTTAAGTGTTAGAAACCTGCAGTTTTTACCTTGAGGAAGCACAAATTTTGTCGCAGTCTCTCCAGATCAACAACCAGACACCTACTTCAGGATCGCGAGACCACTCAGCCGGCGCTGGGTCCACGTTGTCTTTCTTGGAGAGCTGTGAGGATGCTTTTGGGCCAGCTGGCAGGACCTTGGTGGGCCCTGCGTCCAGCTCGCACACGCCCTCCTGGGACTGCAGGGTGCGGGTCCCTGCTCCTAGTGGCCTGGCTCGCTGTAAATGGTAAAGTCCCCTTGCTGGCCCTGAGGACAGGAACTAACGCCTGCCAGTGGTGCCCAGTCTCACACTCCCGCCTGCTCTTGGGCTCCCTCCTCCCTCCTCTCTCCTCCCTCCCTCCTCCCTCCTCCCTCCCACTCTCAATGTGTCTGTCTTTAGCCAGGACCCTGCTGTTTTTAACCACTATAGCTAGGTAATATGATTTAAAGTCTGGAAGTGAGAGTCCTCCAACTTCACTTTTTCTTTTTAAGATGTTTCTGGCTATTTGGGCCCCTTACTCTTCCAAATAAATTTGATGATTTTCCATTTGTTTAAAAAAAGCTTTTGTAAATTTTGTCAGGATTACATTGAGTCTGTGTATCAATTTGGGTTGAGTTGACATCTTAATGATATTTAGTCTTCCAATCCATGAGCATGGAATGTTCTTCCAATTATTTAGATCTTTTTTTATTTCTTTTAGCAATACTTTATAGTTTTCTGAAAACAACTGCTTTACATCCTTGGTTAAGTTTATTCCTAATTATATGATTCTTTCAGTCGCTATAGTAATGGAATTTTTTCCTGATTTCCTCCTCATTTTGCACATTACTAGTATATAGAAAGACATCTGACTTTCATATTCATCTTGTATTCTGACACTACTGAAATTTTTCATGTTTATTAGCTCTGCCAGCTTTGTTTTGTAGATTTTTTAGGACTTTTTTGGTATAGGATTATATCATCTGCAAAAAGTGAAGGTTTTATTTCTTCCTTTCCAATTTGGGTGTCTTTTATTTCTTTTTCTTGCTGGACTCCTCTAGCTAGAGCCTCCAGCACTGTATTAAACAACAGTGGACACACTTGGGTTATTTTTGTTTGTTTTTAAAGAAGTTTTAGATTTATGTAAAAATTACACAGAAGTACAGAAAGTTCCCGTATAACTCCTTCTCCCCCCTCCCACACACACACACAGTTTCCCCTATTGTTAACATCTTACCTTTACTTTAGGGTGGTACATTTGTTACAATTGATGAACCAATATTGAAGCGTTGCTACAAACGGAAGTGTATAATTTACATTAGGAAGCAATTCTTAGGCATTAATTCTAATTAGGCTTAGTTTCCTTTTTACAGGAATAAAGTTCATAAATACAAGCATTAAGATCAAGAGCTTGGCATTTTAACCTTTTTTTTTAAATTAGGCATGACTTATATATTCCAGAGATTTTTGTCATTGTCTTTGAGAAAGTAGCAAGACTTCCCCAAGATGGAATTTTAATATTTTGTTAGCTGCTGTGTGGGTCTGTCTATTGACAAAACATACCTGGGTCAACAAGAATACATTTCCTCCTCCCACATCGACAACTTCTTTCATTGGTGTGGTACATCACTGCATTTGATGAGTACATTTTGGAGTATTGCTATACAGCATGGATTATAGATGTGGGAGGGGTGTGGGGAGTGGGGTATATGGGAACCTCTTATATTTTTTTAAATGTAACATTTTATGTGATCCATGTTTCTTTAAAAATAATAATAAAATAACTTTTAAAAAATATTTAGTTTTTCCTGTGGGGGGAAAAATGCATTTACAGAACATAGAAATCTGCTTTAGGTGCATTTTTTCCCCATATACCATCCCTATACTAGTGATGTACCTTCAACAAAACACATACTGGGTTTGTTGTTTTGTTTTTTTTTCTTTAAATCAAATTCCATATCATTTCATGTATAAATATCTAAGTATGTATCTGTAAAGGATAAAAATTCTTAAAAAGAAAAGCACAAAATATTAACACACCTAAAAAGACATAATATGGTAATTCCTTAATGACATCAAATATCTAGTCACAGTTCAAATTTACATGATTATTTCTTACATTTTTATAACAATTTGGAAAAATTATTATTATTTTTCAAATAGATAACAGGGCCAGGGATTGACCCCTGGACCCCATATGTGGGGAGCCGGTACTCAACCACTGAGGCATATTGCCTCCCCTGAGTTGGGTTTTTTATTGTTTCTTTTTTGTTTTTAGGGGACACCGGGAACTGAACCTGGGACCTCCAGTGTGGGAAACAGGCTTGAGCCACATCCACTCCCCTGGAAAAATGATTTTTAGTTTAAACCATGCACCCTAGGAGTCCATAAACTCCCTGAATATGCATATTTATTTTTCTGGAGGGAGGACTTGTCAATATGCTTAGTTTTCAAAGGGGTCTGAAACCTAAAATGCGTTAGTCATTTATATGGCATTTAAAGGTCACTGAGCTTGCATTACAGCATGTTTCAGTTACCCTGCAGGTAGATATTGGCTAGACAGGTTCTCTATTTTTATGTTTCAGGTGATAGATAAATCAGAGTATCGGACTTATGCAGCCCAGTCCCTGGTCCAGCTGCTCAGTAAACTTCCTTGTGTGGAATACGCTACATTCATTTCCTGGCTTTACCGATATTCACGAAGCTCCAAGGTAAGAGAAGTAGCTGCATCAAATCTTTGGTTCTGGCTCTCAAATGTCTCACGGTAGCCAGACCTAGACATGAGACAGTTTTCTTGGTTTTTATTCCTGTCTGATGGAGATTCTTATGATTTTGCTTTACCAGATCCCACACAGGGTTTTCACTCTTGATGTTGTCTTAGCTCTCTTAGAGCTACCTGAAAGAGACATGGATAGCGCTCTCTCTCCAGACCTGCACAAGTTCTTAAAGCATAAGTTCTTGGTGCAGGAAATTATGTTTGACCGTTGTTTAGACAAGGCACCTACTGTCCGCAGCAAGGCCTTGTCTAGTTTTGCACACTGTCTGGAATTGTCTGTTACCAGTGCATCAGAAAGTATACTGGAACTTCTGGTCAACAGTAAGTATGGTGACTATTGGGAAAGTGAAATCTATCATCTTTTGCTCATCAAGAAATTGGATAGCAAGTTGTTTTTTGCTGTGACAGAAGTAATTGATATGGGATGATATATATTCACCCTTATAAGGCACAGCCCGTTTTATTGTCAAATAACTTTTTAAGTAGACAAGCCTGATATAATCAAAAGGACTTTGGTATTTCCAATATTCATGTTTTAGAAGGGAGATTATTGGCGGCTTGTAATATAATTTTGCACTGCAAGGCATGGAATCAGACGTATTGGTCCAACATCCATTTCAAATGATGCTCAAGGAGGGCAGATTATCAGCGCTTTAGAATCTGCCTTCCTTATCGTTACACCTGATTTTCTTGATTTTGATTCCTCTGTAGATATTTTACTCAGACTTTATGAACCTGTGACTTTTTTCCCTGCCACCTATATGCTTATTTTCAGGCCCTACAGTTTCAGTAATAGAGAGCCACCCTGGTTCCTTACTGAGAAATTCATCAGGTAATGGATCAATATGTTTCCAAATGTTGAATAATTGTCTTTTTACTTAAAGGACATGCTTTTTATTTGAAATGTGTTTTCTCTTCCCCTGCTTACCTACTTAATATTGTACCTTTTTGCTCCATCAAAGAAATTGAAATTCATTTCAGTAATGATATATAGCAACTTGAATGAGTAACCTGCCATGCATATATTATTAATAGATGTAACAAGTTTTTACCTTACTGATGGTCCCTCTTTAAATTTATTTTTAAGGTTTTTCCTGTCAGAAGCATTCATTTCACCCCTCAGGAACCTCAGGGATGATCAGTACAGACAACAGTGGCAAAGCAGTTGGATCTGGGGGTATGTCAGGTTTTATCACTTTCAAATGGGTAATTACTACATTTTAATCAGACATAAATAAAACCAAAAGCCTTGGGGTATTTTTTTTTCCTGATTAATTCACTCTCAAGAATTGGAACATCTTTTTCCCCCTAAAATTGTAGTAATTTCTGTTTGTTTCATCTTTAATTGATGTCCTTGCATTTTAAGGCAAAGAACAGTCACATTCTAATTATCATGTATTGAAAGACAATACCACAGTACAACTTACAGAATATTAACAAATACTTATTTTCTTAGTAAAGCCAGTTATTTTGAACTCTTGGGGTTGTTGACCATAAAAGAGCCAGTTACTAGAAAAGTACAGTGGAGATTAAATTTGTGTTTGAGGAAAAATCACAAAAAGAGAAGATGAGGGAATACTGTGGTACCAACCTTTTGTGTTTGAGGAAAAATCACAAAAAGAGGAGAAGATGAAGAAATACTGTGGTACCAGCCTTGTGCCTTTTTGCCCTTAGCACCATGTTATCTTGATTCTGAATAAGCTATCCCAAAACAAATTTTTTTTAAAAAATTCAAAACAGATGTTAGTTTATATAATGTAAAATTTGCCATTTTAATCATAAGTATACAGTTCTGTAGCATTAATTACTTTTACAATGTTGTGCCACCCTCATCATTACAAAAATGTTTTCTTTACCCAAAGCAAAAACTTTGTACCCATTAAGCTGTAACTCCTCATTCCCCACTCCCTCCAGTCCCTGGTAACCTCTAATCTACTTTCTTTGTCTATAAATTTGTTTATTCTGGATATTATGTAAGTGGAATCATATAATAAATATTTGTTCTTCTAATTCTGGCTTATTTCACTCAGCTTAGTATTTTCAAGGTTCATCCATGTTGTCCCGTGTATCAGAACTTCATTCCTTCTTACTGCTGACTCCACTGTAGTATAAACCACATTAAGTTTACCTGGTCATCTGTCGATGGGTGTTGACGGATGCTTGGGTTGGTTCTACCTTTCACAGTTGTGAATAGTGTACAAGGACCTGTTTTAGTTCCTGCTTTCATTTCTTTAAATTATATACCTTAGTAGTGGGATTTCTGGGTCATATGGTAATTTTATGTTTAACTTTTCAAGGAACCATCAAACTGTTTTTCACAGCAGCAGCACTATTTTATATTTCCCAAAGCAGTAAACAAGGGTTTCAAATTTCTCCACATCCTCACCAACACCTGTTATTTTACATTTTAAAAATAATAGCCTTACTCGTGGGTGTGCAGTTAGAGTCCACTAGTTTTAAAATTTAAAGAAACCGATGTTTATTTTTCAGCAACCTATTTTCCACTTTCTGTTTATGAGTATGTGGAAGAACAGCTCAGGACCACTTGGTGGTTTCCACCTGCTCGGTGGCCAGAGCAGTGGAGCTGCAGGCCAGTCTCCAGTTGCAGCCTGAGGCCCCAGTCTTTAGGGAACTGCTGAGTAGGAACAACAGACAGGCTGCATCTTCAGGTGGAGCAGCAGTGAATTGAGGAGCAGGAGCCGTCCGTTCACCTTGAAATTCCTCCTTGGTCACAGCCTGTTCAGCAGCAGCCTGCTCTTCCTTTTCAATCTCTCCAGGCTCTCTGTAGAAGTAGAGATCAGGCTTGACCTCCATGGGTGCTCACAGGAGGTAGTACCACACAGGCATAGAACTTCCCAGGCCGGCGTCTACCACATCAAACCCACCAAGTGAGCTCCCTTTTTTAAGCATCGTACAGTAGGATTCATCAAGTTGGTCAGAAAACAGAAAGACCAAGGAATCCCTAAGAGGCCAATACAGAGCAAGAAAGATGGAGATAGGCAAAAGGACACAAGAAACATCTTTGCTGGTTGTTTTTCAGACATTTCAGTCTTTCCCTAAGGCTGCTTTATACATTAAAATTACACTCGTGGCAAGGATTACTATCAAACTCTACTCATTGTGTCAGAGACCCTTGCGGTGTTACTGAAAAGCTTGCCCATCATGTAGCACACTACCTACACTTTGAGAGTTCATCAGCCAGCCAGTTAAAATCAACTTTTCATACCATGGTAGAATACTGTGAGCCCAAACCTCCACTGAAAAAGGCAGTTCAGAATTTAGGTTATAATATCTCTTCACCAACAGTATGAACCCTTTTTTAATGGGTCATACATAGTGTAATTCTTTTTTTAAGGTCCTGGGGCCAGGGATTGAACCCAGGACCACGTCTATTGGAAGCCAGCTCTCAACCACTGAGCCACATCAGCTCCCCTGAGTTAGCTTTTTCAGTTAGCTTATGTTTTTGTTTTTGTTTAGGAGGCACCAGAAAATGAACCCAGGACCTCTCATGTGGGAAGCAAGTGCTCAACCACTTGAGCCATATCCCATGCTATAAATTTTTTTCAACTTGTGCTGTCACTAATTTTAACTAATTTGAGGTTAAATAGAATTTTTGGAGTGGTAATAGGTTTTCTCTCTCTCATGAGCTCGAGTACAGGACTCAACACTGGTGGCACCAAACCTCCCAAAATAACCTGGAGTGTTTTGGTATCTGTGTTTCAGGAGAGAAAAACAGACTTGGTGCTACATCTGTCTAGATGTATGGTCTTCTCTGGGCTCCTTTTTCACCTGTAATATGAAATAGCGCAATATAATGGGGGAAACACTGTACTGAAACACTGAGTTCTTGTGCCAACTCCATTAGGAATTTGCTGCATGACCTAGGACATGGCAGTCAGTAGAGCTCCCTGACTGATGGTTAAATTTTCTGATTCCACCACCTCCTCAGGCTCTCACAGAGGCTGTTGAGATGTACACATCTTGCAGTTCTTCTGTTAAATTTGTTCCTAAAGAATAAAATACTTTCAATGCTATTATAAATGGTATTTTCTTAATTTCGTTTTTGAATTGTTCATTGTTATATGTAGAAATACACCTGATTTTAGGGGGCAGAAAGCGGGCGTTGATCTGACTATGTTCTGCAACCTTGCTGAACTCAACTGTTAATTTGAATAGTTTTTTTGTGACTTCACAGGATTTTTCCGTATATATCAGATCATGTTATTTGCAAATAAAGGAGGTTTTACTTCTTTCTTTGCAATCTGAATGCTTATTTCTTTTTCTAGGCTACTTGCCCTGACTAGAAAGTCCAGTACAGTATTAAGTAGAAGTTAGAGGAGTGGACATCTTGTTTTTATCTTTTACTTAGGGGGAATGCTTTTAGTCCTATCTGTAGTGAAACAAAATTGAAGAAATTAAGTCACTCAAATTTTAGAGGTAGGAGCCAGGAATTAGAACCTGTTTTGAAACCTCCAAATTTTATACTTTTTATTATACTACTCCACCTTTTATGTTACTATGAATAGCTTCTTTTTGTACACTGTTTCATTCTCTGGGGTTTTTTTTAGGGTTTAAAACAAGCTAACTGGAGTGGATATAGCTCAGTGATTGAGAGCCTGCCTCTCACATACGAGGTCCCAGGTTCAATCCCTGGTACCTCGTAAAAACAAAAGCTAATTATTACTGAGGCTTTTCAACTATTGTGTGGTGAAATGTTCAATTCTGTATAGTCTCAGGCCGTCATGGTTCTTTGGTGTTCCTTCAGCAGAGAGATGCATCCTGGCCATGCTGAGAAAGCGGATCCGGGATGAGAAAACCAATGTTAGGAAATCTGCCCTCCAGGTGGGAGCTTTTGTAGATATCATTTATGCCCTTTATTTATAAGCACTAAATTCTTAGAAATGCAGGAGAATATTTTTAAAACCCTCAGGCCATGTATGTTATTTCACTTTTCACTTCACTGCTAGTTGACCCTGATCCTGTTATATACAAATAGCTTAGATGAACAGAGGACTGTCTATTTTTAAGCTGTCCTACTGATTTGCTGGCTTTTTAAGAAAAACAAATTTACATCCTTAATTTATTTTGTTTAAAATAGGGATTCTTAACATGGGACCATGGATGGGCTTCAGTAGAGTTCATGAAACCCCTGAAATTGTAAATATTGATTTACAATAATGTTGTCATTGGTCTATAGATACTTAGAGTATGGCCTTAGCTTTCATGGGATGTCGTGGGGGGAGGTGTGGATGCAAGATTCCAGAAATTTGAAGACTGCAGACTCTAAAGAAGCATTCTGTTGTTTGCAGTTTGTCTTTTTGTATTTATACCACTTGATCATCACCTGATACTGCATATATGCCTTCTAGGTGTTAGTGAGCATTCTGAAACACTGTGAGGTCTCGGGCATGGAAGAAGACCTGTCAGTTCTGCAGGACCAGTGTCGCGACCCTGCAGTATCTGTCCGGAAGCAAGCCCTCCAGTCTCTTACTGACCTTCTTATGGTGAGGACAAGGCGTTATGCCTCTAATGCATTGGAGTCGACATTCAAAAGAATTCAGCATAATAGTTATGTTTGCTAAATATGACACTGACAATTTAAACTGTTGAGTTCACCAAAGGACTGTGCAGTGTGAGAGAAAGGAAGAGGCATCTTTGAATTACATATGATAGGCTACATTTCATTTTACATATATTTAGGAACTAATGCTAGAAAATGCTAGTGGTTACCCTTACCTTGGTTTCAGCTTAAATCCTACATTTAAAAATCAATTTTAATATTAATTTGATTAAACCAGAGACCTTCATTAATTTTTGTCCGTTTAATACATATATAGATAAAATATCAGATAGAGAAATTGCCAAAAGAACATATAATTTATCTCTGCCAACTAATTAGCTGTTGAAGAATTTTAAAGACGTGTTTATTTCTCTATTTCATGATAGCATTAAGCAGTGCATATTTTTACTTTTTCTGTTAACATCTATTTAATTGCTCCTTGAATAAATTTATTTGCTCTCAATCTTGAATTACCAAAAAAGTGCTGATTTATAACTACTTACAAAACATTGACTTTGATATGTAAGTTTAAAACTTCATTATATACGGAGTTGCAAAAACTGGTGGTTGAAATTTATTTTCACATATTATTTGAATGTTGTTTTTTTGTTCCTACTTTTTGGTTTATCTGCAACTGTATGTGTGATTCTTAAAATTGTATATGTGATTGTATGTGTGATTATTTCTAACATGTCTTTCAAAACATTGATATGTATTTAGACTTCTGTTAGCATCAGACTTTATGACTTCAAATTTTTAAAATCCCAAGGCCCAACCTAGGTGTGTGCAGATACAAAAAGCCTGGCTGACGGGCATCATCCCGGTTGTGATGGACTGTGAGAGCACAGTACAGGAGAAAGCCCTGGAATGCCTTGACCAGCTCCTGTTGCAGTGCATTAAGCAGTATGATAAATTTCACACTGAAGACAACAGCCAGGTGCTCGCGTGGGCTCTTCTTGCTCTCCTCACTACAGAAAGCCAGGATCTAAGGTATGTTACTTGCATGGCTTGTTTTCCTTATAGAAGGTCATAATGATTTTTATTAGTAAATTTCTGTATCAGTACTGAAAAATAAGTTTCTCAAATTAGTATATATGAAGGCTAAAATTTTCAGCCTTTTTTTCCTTGATGTTCTAATTCAAATTTTATAGCAGTTTTGTGGTGACTATTTTTGGAAAGCCTTTGGTCACTTGCTTTGCTTTCCTGAGTACTCTTCAGTTCCAGATTGATATCTTAATATGGATACAGTACATTAATCTTAGCTTTCACAGTGCTAGTTAGAGTGAAAGTATTAGTACTTGCAAGTTAAACTTTTTCTAACCTTTTATTGGTTGATTTAATACCACTGCAGTGTTTTGTTTTTTTTCCCATTTGATAACATTTATTGAGCATCCACTGTGTACCATGAACATTGTAGTTAAGAGCTAAGACCTATAATGATGCATTTCATCTATTTTGCAGTAATCTTAAAATTTGTTTGTGCTGTGCTGCCTTGGATGCTTTCTCTCTTGTTTCTTCATTGTGCAAGGAACCATCCAATACTTGTTTACATATAGTTACGGAGGAACTGTCATACAGTAGAAAAGGTGATTGATTTCAGGTCACAAGACACTGGCATCAGCAAATCACCTAACCTATCTGGCTCTTAATTTCCTTATTTGTAAAATCAGCCAGTTGGATTACATGATCTCTTAAGGTTCCTTTTGGTATTAAAACTCTGGCTGAAAATGTGTTCACTAATTAAATGTCAGCTGAGTACCAACTATGTGTAAGGACACAGTGTTGATTTAAAGAAGAAAGGGAACTTAAGTTTGATTTGTGAGAATATGACATATGCAGAAAACTAGGTCATTTTCATCTAGAGCAATCCAGAAAATTGATAGAGATAAGATTTTAGTTGGACTTTCAAGAATGACAAGAATCTTGATAGAGGTGGTGGAGAGACCATTCCAGGCAGGAGGGTGACATCAACAAATGGGAGCCAGCAGAGAAAAACAAGGTATAGTCCAGCCTTGTCCCAAAGGGCAGGAATTCCAGTCTCATAATTGGGATTTACCACTTTATACTGGTTTTTCTGTGCTCCACCAATTGCTATATGTTCTGCTGGGAGGGGAATTCAGCCAACAATAGAATCTACTAATCCTTCCCCTTTCTCAGGTATGTCTCATCATGTACCCCAACATACTAAGGCTTCAGGATAATGAAAGGTGGCATTCTCCACCAAAAAGCAGGATGTGCCTACTATAGTTCATAGTTTAACAATAACTGTTATACTGAAGTAAAATACATTAGGAAAGTATATAAACCATAAACTCTATAAATACTACAAAGAAATCATACCTATGTAACCACCACCCAGATCAAGAAATAGACATTACCAGGTCCCAGAAATACCTGCCCCTTCCAGGCACTGTCCTATTCTCCTCAGATGTGACCCCTACCAGGATATTGACACTGTATTATTATTTTTTCTTTTTTTGTTTTTGTTCCTTTGTATTATTATTAGTTGCCACTGTTCTTTGAATTTCTGTAAATAGAATTATATGGTATGTATTCATTTGCATACCTACATTCCTTTTGCTCGATGAAATATAAGATTGATTCAGGTTATTTTGGGTGATTGTAACTCATTTTCATTTCATTATATGTATGTTTATGACATTTATGACTAAACCACACTTTATCCATTCTACTGTTTATGGATGATTGGGTTGTTTCCTGTTTTGTTTTTTTTTTTTAATCTTATTTTGTAGAGCAGGTTTAGGTTTACAGAAACATTGTATAGTAAGTACAGAGAGTTCCCATGTACCCTCTCCCTGCTGCACAGGGCTTGCCCTATTATTAGCAGAGTACTTTTGCTTTTGCTACAACTGATGAAACACTGTTGACACATTGTTATTAACTCAACCCATAGCCTGCATTAGGGCTCACTCTGTGTTGTGCAGTTCTTTGGGTTTTGACAAATGCATCCTGTCAGTTATGAGCCACTCTGCCATTACCATATCATACAGAATTGTTTTACTGCCCTAAAAATGACGTGATCCCCACGTCATCCATCTGCCATTCCCCTGAACCCTTGGCAGCCACTGTGCTTTTTACTGTCTCTAGTTGGGCCTTTTCCAGAATGTCATATAGTTGGAATCCCACAATATATAGCTTTTTTCAGACTGGCTTCTTTCATTTACTATTAGAGTTTAAGATTCCTCCATGTCTTCATAGCTTGATAACTCATTTCTTTTTATCTATAAAAAATGTTCCATGAGGTGGATGTATCACAGATTGTTTATTCATTTACTTATTGAGGGACATCTTGATTGCTTCCCATTTTGGCAGTTATGAAGAAAGCTGTTATAAACATTCGTGTGCAGGTTTTTGTGTGAACGAAAGTTTTCATCTCATTGGGTAAATACCTGGGAGCCTGATTGCTGAATCATATGGTTGTTTCCAGTTTCTAACTATTATGTATCATTCTCCTTTGAATATTCTTTTGGTACATATGTGCACAAACTTCTATGGGTATATACCTAGGAACAGTGTTTGTATATTCACCCTTAGTAGATGCTGCCAGTTTTCTGTACCAGCTTATACTCCTGCCAGCTGAGATGAGAGTTCCAGTTGCTTCCTATCCTGTATAGCACTTTGGGTTGTTATTCTTTTTAGCCATTTTAATGGAAGGATAATGGCATTTTATTGTGGTTTTATTTTACACTGCTCTGCTGACTAATGAGATTAAGCCTCGTTTTCTTCGTGGATTAGCATTTAGCTATTTACGTTTGTGAATTACCTGTTTGAGTATTTGCCCAATTTTTATTGGACTGTCATTCTATTACTTACACTTTTCTAACTGTTCTTTATATACTCTGTGTCTAAGCCCTTTGGTACATGAATTGCAAATATCTTTTCCCACACTGTGATTTGCCTTTTCTTTCTTAATGGTGGTATTCATTGTATTTAGTTTATCAGTGCTTTTCTTTATGGTTAATGTATTTTTTAAGAAATCTTTTCTTAATACTTACCTGTCAGGGGAGATACCATAATCACGAAGGTGGTTGTTCCCAGGGCGAGGCTTATCCTTTGCATTCTGGATGTGCTGATTCTGCAATTTCCCCAAATGTCAGAAACTTGACTGCATAATTTGTGGTAGTGGAGGACTGTGTTTATGCTGTCCCCCAGAAGGGAAATAAATAAATCTTTTCTTATTTCAGGGTCCTATAGATATTAGTATATAATCTAGAAGATTGCTTATTTATTTACTTTTCAGTGGTAAATTTTTAATTTATCCTGAAATTGACTATTGTATGTTTTGTAGGGAGAAAGTTTGATGTTTTCTATTTATGTCTATTAATCCAGTAATATTTAGTGAAAAGACCTGTTTTGTTCATAAAGTTGCAGTGCCATCTTTATTACAAATCAAGTGTTAATACATGTGCTCTAGTTTAGAATTCTCTGTTCATTGTTACTCTATTAGTCTATTTGTTCCTCCTTGTGCCAGTAACACACTGCCTTAATTTTTGTAGCTCTGTCAGTTTTGCATCCATAGATGGTCTCATGCCCCTGCTTCTTTGTTCTTCAACATTACCTTGTTTATTCTTGGCCTTCTTCATTTGTGTCTAATCCCATGTTAAATCTGTCTACTGAGTTACAAATTTGTCATTGCAGTTTTCACTTCCAGAGTTTTCATTTTCATCTTTGTTATAGTTTTCGGGTCTCTGTTAAAATCCTCAATCTTACTTTTTGCTCCCATGAACATATTAAGCATTGTTATTTTAAAGTCTATACATTTGGTAATTACAGGCACTGTGGATCTGTTTTTCTTTGTTTTGGCAACACTGTCTTGTCTTCTTGAAGGCCTGTCTTTTTATTACTTGCCAGAAGAATTATAAAGTTCTGAGTGGTGTTATCTTCTTTTAGAGAGGACTTATATCTGTTTCTGGTAGTTGGCTAGGTTATTGCTATTCCAGAACAACTTAATCCAGTTAAGGACAGAGAATTAGAAGCTAAGGTATAGTGATATGCCACTATCCTATCCTATCCTTTCCCAAGCCTGGGTGTTGAGCAGACCCTGAATTCCACTGTTAGTCCTCTTATCCACATGAGTCAGTCTAAATCTTTGCTTCATGTCTTAACTTTATAGCCATCTCTTCCCAAGTAGGCAAATACTTATGAGAGAAAGTGGTCCCAAACTCATATTCTTATATTGACTGATATTACTCTTGGCTTATGGTTCATTTAATGGCAGCCCTTTTTGTTTTCCAATATTACATTAACATGTTTTCTTATTTTTGGTATTTGTTTATTTCAGAGGGTTTTAAGGAGATCTTGAGGGGGGTGGCTGGGAAATAATACCAAAACTTGAACTCATCTTGAAACCTGAAACCTGGACTATGAGAAAAGATTCAGACTGAGAATCTCAAGCAAAACAGTCAACAATTCTAAATCTCTCAAACAGATCAACTTAGATTTTATACCCATTAAGTTATTTAATGTGCAGGGTTAAATATCATTTTAAGATAATCATAAAATTGAGGGAGTTTATCACCAATAACCCCTCACTAAAGGAGCTTCTATAAATTAGGATATCCTTCAGGAAGCAGAAAACTGAATTCAGAAGAAGTGGAGGTGGAAGAAGAAATTTTTGGTAAGAAATCAATATACACATAGATAAATCCAAAATAATCATGGACATTAAATATTAACAATAATCATACAATGATGACAACTGATTGGGAGGGTTAAAAACGGGGTGAAAGTAAAATATCAAAAACCATGTAAGATGGGCTTGGGTAACAATCAGAGTAAGTATTCTAAGATCCTGGAATTGTGTAGGAGGTGACTTGAGGTAATAGTTAACATTCATCTTGGGTCGAGACTATGCAGCCAGTACATAATTTCTAATCCAATAGAGAGAAGGGTAGATGTTGAAGAAAACTGCTTTCAAAATGAGGCAGAATGGAAGAGGAGGGAGGGGTAGGGGCACCTAGAAGGAAATATAAAGGGGAAAAAGGTATTATCTGTTATAAGAAAGAGAATGCTCCAGGAAGCATATGAACTTGTATAAAGACTCCTTGCACAACGATTAGAAGTACACAGGTAGACATTATATATCCTGCCATAACCCACTGAATATACTGGGGGAGAGTGTGAACTACAATGTAAACGATAATCCATGCAAGGCAGCAGTGCTCCAAAATGTATTCACCAAATGCTATGAATGTACCACAGTGATGAAAGAAGTTGTCGATGTGGCAGGGGTGGGGGATAAAGAAAGAATATTAGGAGAATCCAGACTTTCTTCTAAATTACTCAAAGACTAAAAAAGAAATAAGTGAATTGGAATTTCCAGTTTTTAAAAATGAATATATACCGAAATTTATAGATTGCATGTAAGAGGGTACTGAGACGGAAGTGCATTAAATGTTTGCTTTAGAAAAGGAAAAGGCCTGAAAATTAATGAATGGGGTGTTAAACTCTTAGAAAAAGTAATGAATAAACTTGAAGAACAAAAATGTTGAAGTTAAGACCAGAAGTTAATGAACAAAAAAACTGAGTGTTTGAGAGGCCTAATGAAAAAGACAAACTTCTGGCGTGATTCGTCAAGAAAAAAAGAGAAGGCACCAAAAACCAACAGCGTTAACAACAAAATGTGTGACACATCTACAAACATAATAGAGAATGGTAAACTTTTCAGAGAACATTAGTAGTTTTTTAAAAAGAAAAGTCTGAATGGTTGGTTGTTATTTAAAGTTTTAAATGATACCACTCCTCTAGATGGGACAGGTTGGAGGCTACATCTGCTTTCAGCATTGTGGCTGGTGCATACATGCTACCTGGCACATTGCAGTTCATCATGAGACCTTGTGTGAATTATGGTTACCAAGAGCATAAATAAAGCACAAATTGGACAAACTAGGAAAATATAAAATATGACCAAGGACAATTTATTCATCGACTGAGAATTCCTCTAAATCAGTAAAGATAGATGAACTTCTTAATAGAAAAACAGTCTGTGAAAAAGCAGTTGGCATAGATGAAATGTAAATGGTCAATAAAAAGCCATCAGGTATGCCAAAATTTCCTCAGAAGACTCTTAAAAGAAGTCCATTACATGGAAAAACAAATTTTAGGATAGTGGATATTTGGGAAAGGAATGGGAAGGGTTATGAGCTACACATGGGCTTCCTTCCTATTTAGTGTTGTTTCTTCATCTGCATGGTGGGTAGGTTTTGAAAAATGATTTTTTTTTTTAAACAAATCAATTTCATTGATACATATTAATAAACATACAAGACGTACAATCAGTGATATTTGGTATAGTCACATAGTTGTGAATTCATCGCTTCAATTATTATTAGAGCATTTTCATTATTTCAATAATAATAATTTAAAAAGACATAAGAAAACTCTTCACCTCTCTGTCTCTCTATGCTTCCCCTGCCGCACATAGCTGCTGTTTCTGGCTATTCTTACACATTTATTTATCAAGCAGTTTTATTGAGATATATTCACATACCATACGACCCATTCCAGGTATACAGTCAGTAGCCCTCAGTACAATCACAGTGTTGTGCATTTATCACAAAAACCTTAAAACAATTTCATCACTCCAAAAAGAAAAACTCCACACCCTGTAGCTGTCACCTCTCAATCCTACTTAATATCTTTCTCCAACCCTACACAACCAATCTAATTTCATCTCTACAAATTGGTTTATATTCACATTTTGTATAAATGGAATAATACAATATGTAGTACTTTCTATATGGTTTCTTTCACTTAGCATAATGTGAAAGAAACCATAAGGGTTTTTTTTTTTTGTCTGACAGTAATATCTTGTAGTATTAACACAGATTTGTTTAGTTTAAAAGAAAAATGATCTTACATATGCAATTTTACCCATATTCATATTTCACATATGGTTTTACTATGCTATGCAGTCCCATGTTCAATTTTTTAGCTTTATTTTTGGTAATATATATGACCCTTAGACTTTCACTTTCAACCACTGTAAACTCACATAATAGTACTGCTAGTTACAATTATGTTGTGCTTTCACTTTCTCTATTCATTTCAAAAGATTAACACACATCATTTTTGCCAGTCCTGTACAAGGTAACCCTCAGCTTTTTATTCTCTAACCTCATTCTATCTTCTGGTGTCCCATATTCACGTTACTAACTCCATGTCTGCAGTGTCTGCCCGGGTTCAGCCTTCCTCTTTCCTCTTAAGGCTCCGTGGACCCAGCTTCCTCCAATCTCAGATGTAAGCTAGAGGACTCGTTTCTTTTTGGGCTCAGCTCCTCTGTTCTCTTCACAAAGTCAGCTGTAGACTATCAGGCATAATGGCTCATCTCTCTTCCCAGGGCCACAGGATCAAAGCTCACAAGTTCCCTCCTCTTACATGTCTATGGAGCACTCTCTATTCCTCTGTGTCTTTTCTTCGGTCGTCTTGATTGCGTGTCCATTTATATAGCCCACCAAGGGGGCAGGAACTCAATCCTACATGGCCTGTTAACATGTTCAAATCAAAGTCCTAATCTTGATATAATCACATAAACGTAAAGCTTTTGAATTTAAATCAGAGTATCATGCCTAGAGGAACAGACCAGTTTACAAACATAATATCTCCTTTTAATATATATATGTATTTTTTAAGATATTTCTATTACATAAATGTTACATAAAAAAAATATAGGATGTTCCCATATGCTCTGCTCCCTACCCCTCCCAAGTTTTCCCACATTAACAAAATCCTTCATTAGCTTGGTACATTTGTTACAATTGCTGAACACATTTTGGAGCATTGCCACTAAGTGTGGATTATAGTTTACATTGTAGTTTACGCTCCCTCCCACACAATTTTGTAAGTTATGGCAAGATATATAATGGCTTGTATCTGTCATTGCAGTGTCATTCAGAACAATTCCCAAGTCCCAAAAATGCCCCCTTATTACACCTGTTTTCCCCTCTTCCTGCCCTCGGAACCTCCAGTGACTGTTGCTACTACATCAATGATATAAGTTCTTTCATTGGTAGAATGACATTAAGTCTATAGTAGAATACCAGTGAGTCTACTCTAGTCCATCATTCATTCTGCAATCCTGATGATTCGGGGATGGTGATGCCCACTCCACCTCTAATTGAGAGAAGGCTTAGATCCCATGGAGCAGATGGACGGGACTATCATGCTTGCATTACAGACTGTCTCTGTTCCTTAGGATTGTCATTATCCATCATCATCTCCTTGTCAGTTGTCCTTAGTGAGTCCTATGAACAGGAGTGTAGGTGTTGCAACCCTGTTGAGATTCAGGGCCCACCTGGCACATGGACAGCCCAAAGATTTAAGTCTCTTGGATGTACATCTATGAACTCTAGTACTAACTATAGGTTCACATAGAAGGGGCAGAAGAGCCATGCGTAGGGAAACCACAACTGAGTCCAACTCTGTCACCATGGGGAGCATAAATTCCAAAGTAGGGCCAACTGGCAGGGCAGCAGGGCACCAACTCATGAGCTGTCTGCTCTTCCTGTAGTGTCTGGATGTCTCCAGAACCCTCAGGAGCCTCACTATTTGAGGTAGTAATTACTGTGGCAGTCATTGAGATCTTGCTGTGACGTGTATCAGTGTAACCCCTGGATGACCTCCCGACTCACTTTCAAGTCTCTTAGCCATATAAACTCATTTGTCTTTATCTTTTCCCCCTTTTGGTCAAGGTCTTTTTCCAGTTGAAGTGCTAGTTGGTACGTGGTAGTAATCCCTCAGTGCTGGGAGGCTCATCCCCGGGAGTCATGTCCCATACTGGGGGGAAGATAATGCATTTATATGCTGAGTTTGGCTTAGAGAGAGTCCACATTTGAGCAGCAAGGAGGCTCTCAGGGGTAACTCTTAGGTACCCTACAATACTAGGTTGAGTTTCAACTTTAAAAGTAAAGGTTCGTAAGTACAGTCGTCAGTATCGAGGGCCATCCTCCTTCGTTAGTCACTGTGGACCATTCTCCTTCACTAGTCACTGCCCCTGTACTCGGGGTGGGGCAGGATTATTGCTGTTCCATTAGATAATGTAACTGAGCTCCCCAGGATGGGAATTTGATATTCTTTTGGTTATTGTATGAATCTCCACCCACCATGACGGTGACCCATGAACACTTGAACACATTTATATGCCTTATAGGTACGCCCGAGGTCAACCACATCCCATGTATCCCCCATCACTGACACCCCACACCAATGATCTTCCCTGTCCTAGTTGTAACCCTTCTGTGATCCAAAAGTTCTTCAAAAACAAAGCCAACAAAATAACCAAATACAATTAATAAGAATGAAATAATTTTGAAAGAAATAAAAAAAATTTTTAAAATAAAAATGAAATTTGGAATAATAAAAAATAATGAAAAAATATTAATTTTTTTGATACTATGTCTTTCATCACTGTAAGATCTGTTGTCTTGTATGTATAGTGACACTTCTGTTTATTCCCTCAGTGCCTTATTCTTTTTTTGTTATTTCAAAGAAGTTTTAGGTTACAGAAAAATCATATATAGAATATAGGGTATTCCCATATCCCCAACATCTTCCCCCTCTTTCCCTTTACCCTATTTCCCTGTTAATAACATTTTGCATGTGGATGGTACATTTGTTACAATTGATGTACAAATATTGAAACATTTTTACTAACCATAGTCAATTATTTATGTTATGGTTTACATTTTTGTCCATACACTTTTATAAATTTTGATGAAATTTAACATTGCCTATATCTGTCATTGCAAGATCATGTAGTACAATTCCATTGCTCCCAAAATGCCCCATATTCTATTCCTCTGTTCCCCTCTCCTCAGGACCCATGGCAACCACCAAGCTACACTCCTTGAAGAACAAGATTCATAGTTACATGCAGCAACACTGAGGGCTCGACATACTAACTTGTCCTCCCCTATTAGGCACTACCTATGTTCTTGAGCGACTACCTCCCCTCTATCTGAGAACATAGCAGGACTCCCCAGGATGGGAGTCCAACACCTTCCCACTAATATGTGGGTCACTACCCACTGATCCAACCCATTATGACAAGGTGAACATGCACATACTCCCTAGAGGCCTGTCCCAGGTGTGCCCTATCCCACATAACCCCACATCCAACACCTTAACCTCCCCTGCCGTATTTGCCAAAAGAACGTTTCCAACATTGTAGTTTCAACCACATATCCGCAAATCCCCGTAGTTCACACCTGCTCTTTTCCATGACCCTATCCCATTTCCATGGAAAGTCCAACCTACCCACTCCATCCTCACAGACCAGCACCACCCAACCCAGTAGCATCACTGCACTGTTAGGCCCATCCACTGCACAACTATACCCTTCCGCATTATCATAGATTTTGCCCATATGGGCATTGACTCACAACCTTCCCCCTTTCCGTTTCCTGTAAACCTATCTTCCAGACTGATTTTGTGAGTCTCTCAGTTTGTTTTAATTTATATCAGTGAGGTCATGTAATATTTGTCCTTCAGTGCCTGGCTTTCTTCACTCAACATAAGGTCTTCAAGATTCACCCATGTTATCCCATGTGTTAATACTGCATTCCTTCTTACAGGTGAGTAATATTCCTTTGTATGTATATACCACAATTTGTTTATCCATTCATCTTTTGATGGACATTTGGGTTATTTCCAACTTTTGTAATAGTGAATAATGCCACTATGAACATTGGTGTGCATATATCTGTTCATGCCCCTGCTTTCAATCTGGGTATATACCACTAGTGGGGTTGCTGGATCATATGGCAGTTCTGTAGTTAGTTTCCTGAGGAACCACCATACCGTCCTCACAATGGCTGCACCATTCTACATTCCCACCAGCAGTGAATAAGTGTTCCCACTCCTCCACATCCTCTCCAACACCTGTAGTCCTCTGTTTTTTTTAATAACCACTGATCTAATGGGTGTAAGATGATATCTCCTTGTGGTTTTGATTTGCATTTCCCTAATAGCTAATGATGTTGAACATCTTTTCATGTGCTTTTTAGCCATTTATATTTTTTCTTTGGAGAAGTGTCTATTCGAGTGACTTGAATAGACATTTTTTAAATGGGTTGTTTGTCTTTTTATTTTTCTGGTGTAGCATTTCTTTATATATGCTGGATATTAGACCCCTATCTGATATGTGGTTACCAAATCTTTTCTCCTATTGAGTAGGCTGCCTTTTCACTTTCTTGACAAATTCCTATGAAGTGCAAAAGTTTTTAATTTTGAAGAGGTCCCATTTATCTATATACAATGCTCATGGTTTGGGTATATAGTTCATGAAACCATTTCCTAATACAGGATCCTATAGATGCTTCCCTATGTACACTTGCTTCCAAGTTCTTCATGGTTTTCGCTCTTATATTTAGATCTTTGATCCATCTTGAATAAATTTTTGTATAAGGTGCAAGATGGTGTTCCTCTTTCATTCTTTTGGATATGGATGTCCCCTACTTACAGCACCATTTGCTGAAGAGGCCATTCTCTCCCAGTTGAGTGGTCTTGGTGGCCTTGTGGAGTATCAGTTGCCTGTATATGTTGGGATCTATATCAGAGCTCTCAATTTGGTTCCATTCATCAGTATGGCTGTCTTTATGCCAATACCATGCGCTCTTGACCTCTCTAGCTTTGTAGTATGTCTTAAAGTCAGGTAGTCTGATTCCTCAAATTTAATTTTTCTTTTTTTTTTTTTTCAATATGTCTTTGGCTCTTTGGGACCCCTTGCCCTTCCAAACAAATTTCATAGTTAGCTTTTCCAATTCAGTAAAAAATGCTATGATAATTTTTATTGGGATTGCGTTAAATCTTTAAATCATTTTAGGCAGGGTAGACATCTTAATGGTGTTTAGTCTTCCTATCCATGAACATGGGATATTCTTCCATTTTCTTGGGTCTTCTTTGATTTTCTTTAATAGCGTTGTGTGGTTTTCTGCATACAAATCATTTACATCTTTAGATAAATTTTTCGCTAGGTATTTGATTCATTAAGTTCCTATTATAAATGGAGTTTTTTCCCTTGATTTCCTCCTGAGTTTGCTCATTATTGATGTATAGAAATGCTCCTGATTTTTGCACATTGATCTTATAACCTGTCACTTTACTGAACTCATTTATAAGCTCGAGAAGCTTTCTTGTAGATTTCTCAGGGTTTTCTATGTATGGGATCATGTCTTCTGCAAATAGTGACATTTTTACTTCTTCCTTCCCCAATTTAAATGCCTTTTATATCTTTTTCTTGCCTAAGTGCTTGAGCAAGTACTTCTAACACAGTAGTAAATAAGAGTGGTAAAAGTGGGCATCCTTGTCTTGTTCCACATCTTACAGAGAAAGCTTTTAGGATTTCACCATTATGTATAATGTTCGCTGTGGGTTTTTCATATATACCCTTTATCATGTTGAGGAAATTTCCTTATATTCCTGTCTTTTGAAGTGTTCTTAACAGGAACAGGTGCTGTATTTTGCCACATGCTTTTTCTGCATCTATTGAGATGATCATGTGATTTTTTTCTTTTGATCTGTTGATGCGGTGTATTACAAATTGATTGATTTTTTTATGTTGAACCATCCTTGCATACCAGGGATGAAATCCACTTAGTCATGGTGTATAGTTTGTTTGATGTATTGTTAAATATGATTAGCAAATATTTTGTTGAAGATTTTAGCATCTAAGTTCATTAGAGACATTGGTCTATAGTTTTCCTTTCTTGTGGCATCTTTGTTTGGCTTTTGTATTAGGGTGATGTTTGGCATCATAGAATGAGTTAGGCATTGTTCCTTCCACTTCTATTTTTTTGAAGAGTTTAAGCTGGATTAATGTTAGTTCTTTCTGGAATGATTGGTAGATTTCACTTGTGAAGCCATCTCGTCCTGGGCTCTTCTTAGTTAGGAGGTTTTGATGACTAATTCTATCTCATTATTTGTGATTGTTCTGTTGAGCTCATCAATTTCTTCTTTCATCAGTATAGGCTGCTTGTATGTTTCTAGGAATTTGTCCATTTTCTCTACATTATCCATCTTGTTGACATGCAATTTTTTAAAGTATCCCCTTATGATACTCTTTATTTCTGTGGGATGATTGGTGATGTCCCCTCCTCGTTTCTTATTTTATGTTTTTGCATCTTTTCCCTTTTTTTGTTTGTTAGTCTAGCTAAGAGTTTGCCAATTTTATTAATCTTCTCAAAGAACCAGCTTTTATTTTGTTTATTTTTTCTAATACTTTCCTAATTTTCAGTAAGCTCTGCTCTAATTTTTATGTCCTTCCTTCTACTTGCTTTGGGTTAGTTTATTCTTTTTCTAATTCCTCCAGGTGTACAGTTAGGTCTTTGATTTTAGCTCTTCTTTTTTTATGTAGGCATTTTATGGCTATGAATTTTCCTCTCAGTACAGCTTTTGCTGCATCCCATAGGTTTTGATGTGTTGTGTTGTCACTTTCATCCATTTCAAGGTAGTTACTGATTTCTTTTGTACTTTCCTCCTTCACCCACTGATTGTCTAAGAGTGTGTTATTTAACTTCCGTATCTTTGTGCCTAATCTGATTCTCTGCCCCTTAACTGATTTCTAGCTTCAATCCATTGTGGTGAGAGAAATTACTTTGTATAATTTTAATCTTTCTGAATTTATTGAGAGTTGTTCTATGGCCTACCATGTAGTCTGTCCTAGAGAATGATCCATGTGCGCTAACAAAAAATGTATATCTCACTGTATTTGGGTATAATGTTCTGTATATATCTGTTAGGTCCAGATCCTCTTAATGTATTATTCAAGGTCTCTGTTTCTGTATAGATCCTTTGTTGAGATGTTCTGTCTAATGATGATAATGGTGTATTAAAGTCCCCCACTATAATTGTAGAGGCATCTATTTCTCCACTTAGTTTTTTTAAAATAATTTTTTAATTTTATTTTTAGATACATAGATCACACAAAATGTTACAGTAAAAAATATAGGAGGTTCCCAAACAAACCACTCCCCACACCCCTTACTTTTCCCACATCAACTTCTTTCATCAGTGTGATATATTCGTTGCAGTTGATGAATATGTTTTGGAGCACTGCTACACAGCATGGATTATGTTTTACATTGTAGTTTACACTCTCCCCTAGTCCATTCAGTGGATTATGGCAGGATATATAATGTCCTGCATCTGTCCCTGCAGTATCCTTCAGGACAACTCCCAAGTCCCAAAAATGCACCCATATCATACTTCTTTTTCCCACTCCCTGCCTTCAGCGATTCCCATGGCCACTGTCTCCACATCAGTGATACAATTTCTTCCATTGCTAGAGTCACAATAATTCTATAGTAAAATGCCAGTAAGTCTGCTCTAATTCATATTTTATCCTGCCATCTTGAGGACCCTGGGGTGGCAGTGCCCACTCCATGGTCTTCAATCCCACACGGCTGGTGGATGGGACTCTTGTGCCCACAGCTGTAGACTCCCTCAGTTCCCTGGTGGGGGGTTGTCAATCCTCACCTCCCTGTCAGCTGACCTTGGTAAGTCCAATGAACTGGACAGTAGGTGCTGCAATACCACCTAGGGTCAGGGCCCAGCTGGCACATGGACAGCCCAGAGATTCAAGTCTCCTAGGCATACACCAACCCCAGTGCCAACCACAAGTTCAATAAAAGGGACAGAAGAGGCACGTGTAGAGAATTCACATCTGAGTTCAACTCCATCACACTCAGGAGCACAAATTCCAAAGGGCCCACTGTCATGTATTTTGAGGTGCCCTGGTTTGATGCATAGATGTTTATGACTGTTCTTCCTTCTTGATAGATTACCCCATTTATTAATATATCTTGGCCTTCTTTCTCTCTTACGGTAGTTTTGCATTTAAAGTCTATTTTGTCTGATATTAGGATATCTACTTCTGCCCTTTTTTGGTTATTGTTTGCATGTAAAATTATTTTCCAGCTATTTACTTTCAACCTCCTTGTGTCCCTGGGTCTAAGGTGGGTTTCTTGTAGACAATATATAGATCGGTCATATTTCCTTATCCATTGTGCCAATCTGTGTCTCTTGACTGGAGAGTTTAACCCGTTAACCCTCAGTGTTACTACAGTCAAGGAATTACGTACATTAGCCATGTTTTCTTTAGGTTTATGTATGCCATATGCTATTTTTTTTTAAAGATTTATATATTTATTTCCCTCCTTCTCCTCCTCCCACCCTGCTGTTTTTGCTGTCTGTGTTGTCTTCTCTTCTCATGTTCTCTCCTCTAGAATTCACTGGGATTTGATCTTGGAGTCTTGATGGGGAGAGAGGCTCCCTGTCAATTGTGCCACTTCAATTCCTGGTTTCTGTTGTGCTTCACCTTGACTCTCCCCTTGTCTCTCTTTTGATGTATCATCATCTTGCTGCGTGATTCACTTGTGCAAGGCACTGGCTCACCGCATGGGCACTTTTGCGGGCACTGGCTCACCACACTGTCAGTGGTGCAGGCACTGGCTTGCTGCGCAGACACACTTTCTCTTCTTTTCACCAGGAGGCCCAAGAGATCGAACACAGGTCCTCCCATATGGTAGGTGAAGCTCTATTACTTGAGCCATATCTGCTTCCCCCTTAAGCTATTTTTATTCCTCTTTTTGTCTTTTTAGTTGATTTTAACACTTTCC
Organism: Dasypus novemcinctus; assembly: GCF_030445035.2. Lineage (NCBI taxonomy): Eukaryota > Metazoa > Chordata > Mammalia > Cingulata > Dasypodidae > Dasypus > Dasypus novemcinctus. The sequence goes on along the minus strand of NC_080699.1, from coordinate 44,420,313 downwards.
TCCAACTCTATCTTTTCCTGTTTTTTCTTTCCCCCTACAGAGCTCCCTTTAGTATGTCTTGAAACACAGGTTTCTTATTGGCATACTCTCTTAGTTTCTGTTTATCTGTGAATATTTTGAACTTGCCATTTTTGAATGCCAGCTTTGCTGGAGAGAGAACTCTTGGCTGGAAGTTTTTTCTTTTAGCACCATAACTATGTCTTACCACTGCCTTTATACCTCCATGGTTTCAGATGAGAAATGAACACTTTATCTTATAGCTTCCCTTGTATGTTATGGTTCTCTTTTCTCTTGCTGTTTTCAGTATTCTCTCTTTGTCTTAAGCATTGGACCATTTGACAAGTATATGTCTTGGAGTAGGCCTGTTAGGATTTATACTGTTTGAGGTGCTCTGTGCTTCCTGGGCACGTACATCCATCACCCTCAATATGGTTGGAAAGTTTTCCTCAATACTCCTTCTGTCCACTTTTCCTTCTCTTCTTCATCTGTGGGATATCTATAATTCATATTATTGTGTGTTTCATGTTGTCATTCAAATCCCTAAGTCCCTGCTGGATTTTTTGTGTCTTTTTAATCTATCTCTTCTACTATCCATCTGATTTAAGCTGTACTGTCTTCCACATCACTGATTCTTTCTCTTTCCTGTTCAAATCTGCTCTTATGTCCTTCCAGTATATTTTTGATTTCTTGCATTATGTCACTCATCTCCATCATATCCATTATCTTTTTATGTATGTTTACAGTATCTTCAGTATGTTCTCCCAGTGTTTTCTTAATATCCTTAATCTTTTCCTTTTCTTCATTAAGTTGATTCATGATATTTGTTTGGGCGTCTCTGATTAGTTGTTCCATATTCTGCATCTCTTCCTGTTCTTTAGTTTGTTCGTTGGGCTGGGCCATGTCTTGCTGTTTCTTAGTATGGCTTGTCATTTTTTCTTGGTGTCTAGGCATCTATTTATCTTGATGAGTTTATTCAGTTGATTAACTTCTCTCTCCACTCTGGGGCTTTATTTTGTTGTTTTTCTGCAGGTGGTAAGGTTTCACTTTGACACTTTGTTCCTCCTCTTCTATTTCCTTGCTGTTGTCTATGTTCCCTTGAGAAAAAAATTAGAACCAGAGAAAAGGAAAGAGTTAAGAAGAGAAAAAGAATAATAATAATAATAGTAAAAGGTAGAAGAACCATACAAGACTTAGGAATGAATAATTGACAGAGGTAAGAAGTACAGAGGAATAAGAATAAAAAAGTTCAATAGAAACAATGAAATGAGAAACAAAATAGAGAAAAAGATATAGAATGATATAAAAGGCTAGAGTGATGAGAGGACATGAAAAAAAAAAGATTAAAAAAAGAATACAGGGAAAAAAGGGAAATAAAAACAAGAAAAATTGACGACCAAACAAAAAGGTACAATGAAAAAACAACAGAAAATAGAAACATGAAGGAAAGAAAAGAATAGTGTAAGTAGAAAAAAATGGTAAAAGAAGAGAAAGGGGAAACACAACAAATAAGAAACAAGACAGCATCAACTAATCAAAAATAAAAGAAGAAATAAAGAAACAAGGAAAAACAGCCTTCCGTCTTAGGCCTCTAAGGAGCTTCCCAGGCTGCTGGTGTTCATCAGTCACCCTGCAGCCTACCGTCTGCAGGTTTCGAACCAGGTTTTAATGAGTAAAATATGGAAATTTTTTTTAAAACTTTTTTTTTTTTAATGATCCAAGAAAAGCTAATCCAAAAAGAATGTCTGTATGTTCTGTCAAAGTATCAACTGAATGCCTGATAACCCAGTGGGTCACTTCTTTAAGAAGAGCCAAGAATCAAACCAAGGACCTCGTATTTGCAAGATGGGAATTCCTCCACTGTCCATCTTTTGGCAATCGTGAATAATACCTTTATGAACATCGATGTGCAGATGTGTCGCTGCTCTCAGTTCTTCTGAATATATACCCAGTAGCAGTATTGCTGGGTCATGTGGCAAATCTGTATTCAATTTTTTTATGAACTGCCAAACAGTCCTCCATAGTGGCTGTACCATTCTGCATCCTCACCACCGGAATAAGTGTTCCTGTCTCTCCACATCCTCTCCACCCCTGTTGTTCTCTCTCTTCAATAGTGGCCATTCTCATAGGTGTGAAATGATATCTCATTGTAGTTTTGATTTGCATTTCCCTAATCGGTAGAGATACTGAACAAGAAATTATTTTTATTGCCATTTTTTCACTCTGCAAATTTCGGTAAATTTCTCCATATCAAACTTAGAAAGTAAGTTGCCAGAGAAGTTGAAATCAATATTCCCCAATTTATTTGTGAGCATGTGTTAATTTGTGTGGTCAGTTGACACACACACAGATGAAAATTGGTTACCGGCTGCAAATATGAATAAGTTAGATATAATGAAATTGAGAACTACTTGTTTAAAAATAAATGAATGAAAAACAAGCAAGCTGGCTACCATTAAAAAATAAAATGGCCAGTAAACTTAAAGAGATCTTTAATCTGATAGGAAACTTCTTTAGCAAAGGAATTAAAAAATAGAACAATAATTGCAACCTGTCAAAATGTCAAATTTACTAATATACAATGTTGAGAATTTGAGAAAATAGACATTTTTATACTCTTGGCTAAAGTATAAATTGTTAAAATCTAGCAGTGTATATGTACCTTAAAAAAAATTGATGTCTTTTGACCCATAGTTTATCTTCCTAGTAATTTATCCTAAAAACATGTTGGAATGGGTTCTTATTCCATAATGGAATGAGTTCTTAAGATGTACAAAGAAAGGTGTTTAGAATATTGTTTTTCAAGATGAAAAATTAGATAGAACTTAAAATGTGTTAGAAGGAAATTAAATGTTTGTTTTTTTGTTTTTTTTGAGCAAAATTCAACACTGTACTTCTGGCAGAAATGAAAAGTACAGTTACATTTATTAGCATGGATGATAGCAACAGCATATAACCAAATGAACGGATACAGAATGCTTAAATATGTCAGAAGTGGTGTTTTTATGTATACATTGTCGGCTTCTGTAAGAACAAGTCTCAAACTCTAACGTGGTTATCTCTGCTGAGTGTGCGGGGAGGTGGCTGCTGTCACTTTCATTTATTACATTTCTTACTGTTTGATTCATTTTAAATAATAGGATTTTTTTTTCAACTCCGCTTACTGAGCTTTACAGTGCATTCCAAACAATATGGTAAAAAACATAATGGTGGTTTTACTTTAGTTTATTTGAATATATAAACCCTAATTTAACAGTTAAAAGGAGAAGCAGATGAGTTAGCAGTTGGTGTCTAAGGGTGTAAGAAAATCACCTGATATAATTATGGGCGTTAAAACTAAACATATCCTACATATCCGAAGAGAATCATTATACCTTCAGCTTTTGGTAGAAAACTCTTTTATGATTTGCCCATTGTGCATACAAACGAAAGTTATATAGTCTCACCTGCTAAAAGTTTAGAGTTACCTATTTCTTATTTTTCATTTATTTTTATTTTTGCAAACACTCCCCCCTACTTTCCTCCCCATCCCTCAGTAACCTCTTATATGCTTTCTGTCTTTGAGACTATATTATTTCTAGTCATCTCTCATATGTGATATACATTTTTTGCCCTTATGTGCCTTGCCTATTTCACTGAGTATAATGTTTTCAAGGTTCTTCCATATTACAGCATGTCTCATAGCTTCACTTTCCTTATGGCTGAATAATGTATTATTATATAATACTGTAATATATTATGCTACATTAATAGTATAACATTACTATTATTATTGTAAAAGATAATTACAATTTAATAATTTTTAAACATTTATTTATTTATCCCCCCACCCTCGTTTTGTGGTCACTATCTGCTCTCTGCGTCCTCCCTGTGTGCTCTCTGTGTCTGCTTGCTTCTCTTTAGGATGAATCAGGAACTGAACCCGGGCCTCCCATGTGAAAGAGAAGCGCTTAGTCACTTGAGCTACCTCAGCTCCCTGGTTTGTTGTGTTTCTCATTGTCTTTCCTCTTTGTGTCTCTTTTGTTGTGTCACCTTGTTGCATCAGCTTGCCACCCCTGCCCACCATGCCAGCTTGCCTTCTCCAGTAGGCACCAGGAAGCAAACCCAGGACATCCCATGTGGTAGGCAGAAGCCCAATCACTTGAGCTACATCCACTTGCCTAATAGTATTTTAAAAGATAGAAATGTGTAGCTCCACATTTCTATTTCAAAATTTTACAGCCCCATCTTTAAACTGCCAACTAGACTCCTTTCCATATCTGCTTCTCTCCCTGTGTGCATCTCTGGATTACTGCGGCCATCACCTACCACCTTACCCAAATGCAGAACCTGGGATTGTCCTGACCTCCTCCCTCTCCTTGTTCCTTTCCCACTCCCTCTCCCCAGTTTGTATTCAGCCTGTTCCCAATCCTTGGCATTTCTCTAATGTGTATGCCTCTGGAGTTGCTCCATCTTCAGCACTACAGCTTTAGCTCAGATCCTGTCACTTCCTCTCTGAACTCCCCTAATATCCTCTGAATCTCTGTCTCTTCTCCACCACCAGACTACCTTTAGCATAAAATATGCCCCATCATAGAACACCTGCCCACCTCTTCATCTTAGTCTGTGCTCTCCCACAGGTGTCCTTTGCCCCAACAGTGTCACACTCCTCACTCCTAAACATCTATGCCTTGGATCCTCAGAACAAGGGCCTTCCTAGCCTTCTTTCTTCTTCTTCTTCTCTTACATGTTTTTCAAGATTTTCTTTACTTATCCTTGGAAGCATCTCGCCTAACTTCCCTGGTTGAGTTTCTATCTTTTACCGATTCTGTAACCTATTTTTTCACACATTTTAACATCTCTGAAATTGAGGTGCATCTTACAATCAGGGTGCGTCATAGCGTCCCTCGCAGGCTGTGTTTTCATCTGTGTATAGGGGAACCACCTGGTGTATTCAGAGAGGAAGGGACCCAGTAGACAGAAAATATTGAGAATGAATAAAAGATGGGAATATTTAATGAAGGAAGTTTCTGGAAAAGAGCATTATATGCAAGGGGAGAGAAATTCAGCACTAAAAGGAAATAGGAAACGGGAAGTGCACAAGAGTTTGCTGGCCTTTCTTTCCTTAGTAAAGTACTAATTAAAATCATTTGCCCAAAGTCAGGAAGGAAAGGGTAGAATTAGGGACTCAAGTGTAAAGAAGTTTGACATAACCACTGTAGGAAATGAGGCAGTGATGTGATGGGTTCTTGTGGCCAGGCTATTTTTATGAAAACATTGATACGTAATTTGCCATTTTTCACTCCCATTTTTTCATGACAATATGGTGAGGGAAGTGTTCTAGAGGCCACATGACGATGTTGAGTCTGCCTGTCTTTTGTTTAAGCCAGACCTTTAAGAGATAGAGTGGAGTGGGAATGGAGTGGGAGAGAGTATAAACTACAATGTAAACTATAATCCATGCTGCCTGGCAATGCTTCAGAATGTGTTCATGAATTGCAATGATTGTACCACACTAATGAAAGAAGTTGTTAATGTGGGGGAAAGTAGGAGGTATGGGGAGTGGGAATCCCTTATATTTTTTTTATTTAACATTTTCTGTAATCTAAGTATCTTTTAAAAATAAATTTAAAAAATTATTTTAAAAATTTGTTTTGGAAAAGATAGTAACCTTTTGTAAAATGCTATTTATGTTAGAATGCAATAAGTATTATTCTAATTTTTAAGTGAGTTAATAGATTTTTTAAAAATTTCTCAGTTTTAATTTCTAATATGGCAAATTTGATAAGATATAACCCATGTAAACAAAAGAACTCTGAGGTGCCCAGTAATTTTTATGAGATTGAAAGGGTCCTGAGATAAAAAAAAGTGTGTAAGCCCATGAGGAGGGAGTCAGTGGAGAATGGATGGTGTTCCTAGAACAGTAAGGGCTAGTAGAATAAAAAGGTCTAGAAACAAAGTGCTGTTAAGTTTTCTACTAAGTATTCAGGGAGAAATAGCTTTACAGAAGAGATGACCTTCGAGTTGCACCGTGAAGATTAGTAAGAGGGCACAGGGCATTCTCACGGAGGGCTGAGCCAGCACAAAGTCCTGGACGCAGAGTTACGTGCACTGTGCCTGGCGCACAGGACCTCCGTGTGGTGGAGGGACATCCTTGTGGGCTGGAGAGCTGTGACAAGGTGGGACCTTAGATTGGCAATAGGGTGGGGCTTGGCGAATTTAATGTAGGTGGGTAATACAGGACTTTACATTTTAGGAACATGGGTTTGTGTTAGTGACCAGGACAGCATTCAGGTCTGGGGAAACAGGCACTGTTGGAATGATCTAAGTTAAAGATGATGAGTGCCTGAAGGAAGGCAAAGGGAGTGGGAATGGGGAGAATGGGGCATACTCATGCTCTTTAAGAAGTGGAAGTGGTAGAGTTGGAGAAGAACGGGTTTGAAGGTTGGGGGAAATTATAGGTGTTCAATGCAGCAAACATTTTGAGGCCCTCTCATTTTCCAGGCAATGTTCTAAGTTCTGGAGATATACAGAAGAATGCAACACACTTCTACTCAGGGTGCTCGCAGAAAGAAACAGAGTAAATTCACAATTTTAGTAGAAAACGGGTTGTAGGATCATAGAGGGAGGACACGGAGCAGTTCAGTCACTTTTCTTCCTCTTTAATAGCTTACGTTGGCTTCCAGAGCATGTACCATGAGCCTAAGTCTTGGGAGCGAGTTGGAATTAGCCAGGCAGCCCTCACAGGGAGGCTCCAGGAATTCTAACTACAGTGGCTGGTTGAACAGTTTTGCCACTGATGGAGGTATGGGAAGCAGAAGGCAGGGCAGGTTGGGGGGTGGAGGGAGGAGTGGAATGGAAGTCCAGTTTTGACTGTATGCTTGTGAATCTTTGTCACATGCTAGTGAAGAGATCACCCAGAACTAGATTTAGATGAGAGGAGAGGACTAACAGAGCTTTTTCAAATTAAGCAATTAAAATGGTTAGAAGAAAAGGCATTACTGGAGGGAAATGAAGAGAGATCAGGCAGGTTGGAGAACTCAGAAAGTGACCTCACAGGGTCTGAGGGCAAAGAGTAGGCAGGACGGTCAGTGCAGGTGGAGTAAGAGGCCTGAAGGGCTGTTGGTTTTAGTGTTAGGATCGAGGTCACTGCTCATTGTTCAGAGGAACCAGACTGGTTTGTGATCACATTCTGACCAGGTCAGGAATGGCTTGTGGTGAAAAGTGGGGCTCACGCAGGGGTTCACTGCTTGGAATGTGGTCAGAGAGGAACCACACTGGAGATTTCAAAACTGACACTCAGAGAATTCTTTTCCCCATTCTTTTGACTTCATATGGTAGTAAATATCACTTAAAATTTTGTGATTTTTGTCAGTACATTTAAAAATATTTGTTGATTGCATGTATACTGTGGTGTTTGGATATAAATTATGTTGTGAGCTATCTGCAGTGAAACTAGACATGAATAAATTTTTAATCGCTAATTTATTAAAACCTTTCATATGCATGTGCTTATTGCAGTGTGTGGATATGCTTATTTTGTTATAGTTGTCTTTTTCTGCATGCTCTGAGAATTTCCTTTTTTATTACTTATTGAGAAAATCTTGTTAATCTGTGTGCCTAGCAGTCTTAAGAAAAATTAATTGGTGTATTTTTCTCTTAATTAAATATGTAAGATGGCATTTGTCTCATGAATAACATGACCTCACTCACTATTGCTGGAGGAGTTAAATAAGAGATGGTTTAGAAACAGCAGTGATGTAACATGGATCACACTTCAGATTAATATATCAGAAACATTTTTGTTTGTTGTACTTTAAAAGATTTAAAATGTCTATTTCTGAATGATATTAGCAGATCACAGTACATTTTAACTAGTTTGATATGACCATACACAAGTGGTAGAATGCTGTTTCTCCCCAATCGTTCCCCTAAAGAATGAAAAATGTCTATATTTCTTTGTCACTACAATCCTGTATACTCTGGGTGCATATATTATTTGTAACTTACCTGTACATTTGTGTAGAAATGTTGGAGGAGATGAGGGTGAGAAAGGTCTCAAATTATGAAATGTCATTCTTTGTTTCAAAAATAAATATTTCATGAGCGGGGTAATACATCTAATGTGTTCTGTGTAATAAAAATTAAAGCCATATCTAGTTTGGCATCTGATACACCACTAACTGAGAGCCTTGCGTGGATGTTCTGTTTGCCAGAGGAATCCTAGAGCAGAAGTTGATACTCTTTCCCTTAGGGCCTGACCTGAACAGTTTTGTATATTTATAGTTACATTTCTGCTTTCCTGTCTTTCTTTCCAGCCGCTATTTAAATAAGGCTTTTCATATCTGGTCCAAAAAAGATAAATTCTCATCCACGTTTATAAACAACTTGATATCCCACACCGGCACGGAACATTCTGCGCCAGCTTGGATGCTGCTCTCCAAGATTGCTTGCTCCTCACCCAAGCTGGACTACACCAAAATAATCCAGTCCTGGGAGAAAATCAGCAGGTTTGCGTTCATATAGTTTAGCTGTTTGAATAGCTATTCCTATACAGATATTTTTTCTTTAAACCCTGGCATAAAAGTACAAAAAGTACAGAAGGATCCACTGAAGCTCAGTTTGCCCTTTGTGTGAGTACAGTCCTACAGTGTGGCTCCTAAACTGTGCTGCCCCTTCCTCCTATACTGATAATTCAGAAGTGGCAGCACTGTTCCTTTTGGTTCTGTGTCAATATTCTCATGCCCTTTTTCTAGTCAACAGAATCCCAACTCAGACACCTTAGGACATATTCTGTGTGTTATTGGCCATATTGCAAAGCATCTTTCTAAGAGCACCCGGGACAAGGTGACTGGTGAGTATCGGTGTTTTTCTTGAAAAGATGTTGCCTCTCACTTCAGTTTTTTTTATATTTATACATTTTTTTAAATCAAAATTTAAGTGTTTTGATTCCTTTTTAGATATTATCAAGTGTAAACTGAATGGATTTCAGTGGTCTTTAGAGGTGATCAGTTCAGCTGTAGATACTTTGCAAAGACTCTGTCGAGCATCTGCAGAGACACCTTTGGAGGAACAGGTATGGCCATGACCATTCCTAGATATGTTTATGGTTTTGGGTTTTTTTTCAGACATACTACTCTGTTTTGAGGTTTGAGGAGTATTCTCCATGAGTAGAGAAGCTCTTAAGGATGTGTAGACTCCTGCAGCTATTGGTACAACAAGGAGGAACTCAAATGAAGAGGAGTTGACGTTCCCCAAGAAGGTCTTGGCCGCTGCAGACATATGGTTCCCTTAGCTAGTTTCCTCCAGAATAGCCTCCTGGATAGTCTTCCGGGTCCTGGTGAGAACTTGACAAGGTTATCTGTTTATAAGTTATAGCTGGCCACTTGTGACAGCTTCATATGTCCTCCTCCTCCTCTTCCACCCTCACTCCAAGAACACTTAGGCGGTTTTCCACCTAGTGAGCGGGTTCCCTCCAGACCAAAAGGTTTCAGATCTTTGACTAATCGTCATCTGGAAAATGCCTGTCTTGTTACTATAAGGCTATACTACGCAAAGAGCTCTCACTGGTGTCCTCTTACTCATGTTCCCAAAGTTGTCCTTAGCCTCCAGCTAACAATTTTTATGTAGGTACAAGAACACAGATACAAATCAGTGTTTATGAGAGGCAGAGTTACTGCTTTGACTCCCTACTTTATGTCAGTGTGTCTTGAATGGATTATTTTATTACTGTGTATTCTGTTTTATCATGAGATAAACAACTAAACAGTACTAATCATGATAGAAAATTGTAGGGCTAGGGATAATAATTTAAATAATTGCTGAATATATTTAAGTTTTTCAGAATTAAAAAAATTATAATAGTGCTACGTCTGAGCCGCCTAGTTATCTTCCTATGCTGCCTTTCTTTCATAAGTTCCTTAAAGTCCACTTTCGTATGTTACATTTTCTACTTATAATAATAGATGTAATAAAACAGTATATTTAACTTTTTCTCATGGGACTTAAGACAGGTTGGGATTTACTTAGCTTTTTCATGTATTAATGAGGCCTAGTTTTTCCTGATATCTATCTACCTTTTGGCACTCTTAGATTCTTACTTTGTCTTTGTCTTTTCCATCCTTTTATATCAGGACCCAGGAAATTGTATGGAAAACTTTTAAATAAGGAACTTTAACTGAGTATATAGGGAGTATATTAGAAAAGCAGAAAACAGTGAAAAATAGCTGGTACTGTAGTGAGTCTAGTAAGAATAAGAAAAGAATGATACAGGAAAAAATGAGGAAAGTTTTATATGGGAGATTATGGAGCTGGGACCTGCACACAGCTTTTCAGTGGCGAGCAGGGCTGGAACTGAGGCCTTTGGTCCCTGCCCAGCGTTCTTTTCACCAGGACTTTCTGTGGGCATTCAGGGCCAGGAGAAGGCCTTGGCTGGTGGCCATTGGCCTATAGTCATCAGAGCAGACAAAGCGTTTTCTTGAAATCTAGAAACTAAGAACTAGAAGAGGGGCAGGACTTATATCCTGAGAAAGGCCTGGGGTCTCTGCTGTGCCTACCACCTCCTTTGGTGGCTAATGGTGGAAGATTCTCTATACATTAAGTATGTTATGGGTCCATGTGGGCCAGATTTTCCCTGAAGCATACTTCTCTTTTCCTTTTCTCTATAAATGAACGTTCTTTATTTTACTGGAAAAACATCAACGAAAAGCAAAATATGCAAATACCCAGAGAATAGATCATTGAGATATAGCTCAATAAATAGCATTACATATGAAAAGACTTAGGTCTTTGGGCATTTTTGTTATTTATAAGCTTGGAATTAATTAATAGTGTTTTGTGGCTGCCACTTAAAAATATTGTAACACCTCGGATTGTCTTGCTAGAACTTGTGGCTAGAGTAAGAGGTGTGTTGGTTCAGTCTACTTTGACATGCTCTGTGATTCAATTTCAGTGATAACCTTTTAGAGAAATGTGATAAAAGTGAGTATGTTCAGAGGAGAGCAACTAGATGAGAGAATTACAAAGCAAGTTAAGTAAGGAACAGCTGAAGAACCTTGGTATTTAGCACAGAGGAGGGAAGAGTTTTGGTGGATAGCCTGTCCAGTGAGATTCAGATATGTGAAGAACTTTCAAATGAAGGAAGAATTGATTTTACTTGGTAAACTCTTGCTGAGAGTTTTAGTTGGACTCCCCAGCTAAGTTCTAGTCTAGAGGCCTCAAACAAGACAGGCTTCTTCTCATCAGGATGAAGCCTGTGGACTTCAGGAAGCTCTCATGGCCAGCTGTCGTCCAGGCGATGCAGTCAATTAAATCTTGGTGCGGTAATTCTTTTTAAAAAATACAGGCAATACTTTTGAGGCGTTTTAGGCTAAGCCATGCTAAGAACCATTTTGATCATAATGATGGTTTGCCAGCAGCTGGCACACGCATAGTAGGCACCATTTTGGGTAGTGTTGCTAGACCCAGGGTCATGGCTACACAGGTTCCTTTCTCAGGCATCGCAGCGTAATGGCAGAGACAAACCTGCAGGCGTCAGTGATTGCTGAAATGAAAACAGGTGTGAGGCCGCAAGGACGTCCTGGGCTAGGGGTACTTAGCTCCACCGGGCATTTTAGGGTGACTCAGAGCTACCATGAAAGCCAGGGCCAGAGAGCCACTGAGCGCTCTCCGCCTGGCATGTAGGCCAAGACAGAACACTGAAAACTCTTCTCTGATGAATAAACTGCAGCAGAGTTATAGCTGTTCTTTTATGTTTTAAGTGTTTTTTAAATATATTTTATCACAGTAGTTAATTCACCACCTGCAATAGCTAGAAGAATCGCAGTGTTTTTCTCTTATTGTTGGAGGAACACCACTAGTATAGATATTTTATAAGTCAGAATGTGAGATCTTCCTAAACATATGCACGTTTATAGGACAAATGTAGAAAAAACGGAAGGTAATACATACACTGTTCTTTGTAATTTCCACTTAGCAGTTCTCATTGCTTGATAGCTAGATAACAATGTATCATTTTGGTTTGGGCCAAATTGTGGGGAGGAAGAAAGGTATAAAAGCAAGATGGCTAAGGTTTTTCATTATTTTTGATTTATACATTTGAAAATAAGAGTTTCTTCTGAGAAAGTGGTCTGCTGGACATTTTGGGATCCTCAGAGGTTCTCTGTACTGTGCCGCAGGCGTTGCTGTCGCAGGTGTGTGGGGATGTCCTCGCTGCCTGTGAGCACCACCTCTCCAACGTAGTCCTGAAGGAGGACGGAGCAGGGCGCGTGGAGGAAGACCTGCTGGTGAGCAGCTGCCTTTTCCCAACCACTCCTCTTCCTGATCTGTCACTTGGGCTTTTGTGGGTTTTTTTGAGTTTTTTTTTTTAAGATGTTTTTATAATATGCATTTCAGATACTATTAGTAAAAAGGGGACTCTCCTACTTGGAGCTTGCTCTTTCTTTAAGACGTTTTTATTGATAGCTTATTTATTTTATGTACTTATTATCTGGGGGGAAACTTGATAGTATACATTTCATTCAATTAGATCCTATAGGGAACCTGATTCCAACAGGGAAAACACAGTGTTGTAAGCTTGTTATAGTGACTGTACTTGTTCTTTTGGTGTATCGGTTTGTTTTTAATTATAAAGTATCTTGTGATCTCTTTTAACATCAGACTACCAGATTAGGGAGTAGTGCTGAGAAGTTCTACAGTAAAGTCTGAAATAAAATGAGATATTTTAGAATTCAAAACGTGAATGACCTTGGAGCAGCAGGACTGTATTACTTTGCATCCCTGCTTTAGAAGTTGTTTCAGAGTGAGAGATTCCTATGAGCCAATAAATGTTGAGCCAGTTTGCTGATTTGAATGGCTGGCTATCAACAAAATATGCTATGGTAAATGATTCCAGCATCTGATATTGTCCAATAAAGAAATAATGAGTTCCTTTTCAATGCCCATCAGCATATAGCCATCATTTAACCAGAATTGGCCATTTCCCGCATCAGTTTGAAAATTAGCAGACTGCCCCTTTCCTGTGTCCAGCTCCTGCTTTGCAGCCTAGCTCTTAGAGTTCCTCATGATTGAAGACCATGCTCGGATTCGTCAATAGAGACCATTTGTGCTGGAGGCATGATTATGCCTCATTTCAGTAATTAAAAGGTATCCATTATCAATCAGAATCAGGATATTTCAGGTAAGAGGGCCATAATGTAAAAATGGACTGGACCGAGGGTTTCTGGAGAAGCCTTGCTTTTTAATTTGTCCAGGCAGAGTCCCTGCCCAAACTAGGAAAAGTGCTGCTTACATTCAGTGAGTTTTCCCCCTTAAGGTTTTTTTCCCCAACTGTTAAATAGTCAGTGAAATCTACCCTTCAGTCAAAATACATAGGAAGATGTTTTGACCTGTAAATAGTGTTTGTCATACTTCTTTACATATAGTTTAAGTGATTCTTTAGTTCATTAAGAGATATAATATGTTCAGGATTTATTAAACACACCTATACTTATTATTGACTTTTTTTTTCCTTTTAAGATTTATATATTTATTTATTTCTCTCCCCTTCCCCCCCCCCATCCCCACCCCAGTTGTCTGTTCTCTGTGTCTATTTGCTGCATCTTCTTTGTCTGCTTGTTGTTGCCAGCGGCGTAGGAATCTGTGTTTCTTTTTGTTGTTGCATCATCATGTTGTGTCAGCTCTCCATGTGTACAGCACCATTCCTGGGCAGGCTGCACTTTCTTTTGGGCTGGGTGGCTCTCCTTATGGGGCATACTCCTGGGGAGCACCCCTGCGTGGAAGGGCACTCCTTGCGCGCATCAGCACTGCGCATGGGCCAGCTCCACATGGGTCGAGGAGGCCCGGGGTTTGAACCGCGGACCTCCCATGTAGTAGGCGGACGCCCTAACCACTGGGCCAAGTCCGCTGCCTTGACTTTCTTAAATGAGCCTTTATTTGATATTTTACTATTTAGCATCATCCCACCATTTTGGGGATTAAAAAAAGCACAATGCTTGTTGACTGTTAAACTGAATAGCATTACTAAACACAACTGTGGTGGCAGCGGTGAGGCAGCAGATAATCTTGTTTTTGGTAGGTGTCTAAATAGTAAACTAACCTGGAGGAAAACTTGGAAATATGTATTAAAATGTAGAATGGATTTATATATCCTTTAACCCTGGATTCCACATCTAAGGAAATAGAACAGTGTTCATCAGAGCTAATGCCAACAAACCAAAGATCAGAAACAGCGCAACTATTTGTTAATAGTGAAATAGTTAAATAAATTATGACAGCCCTATTTTTAGTTTAATGGTGCTTACATAATCGTTAAACATTAATTTTTTGACATGAAAGCATGCCTGATATTGACAGTAATAAATGCAAACTTCAGAATAGCGTAATTGGTAAGTATAGAAGGAAAACAAACATAAAGCCATGTGACTATGAAAATGCCTTGCAAAGAAAGTTACTCATACTCTGAAGCATATTTACTTTGAGAGCAAACATTCAATGTGGCACTGTTTTATACCAATACAATAATGATATCTGTGAGTGATGGTACATCCGAGTTTGCCCAGGGCAATCCTGGTTTACAGGAAACTTCTTCCTAGAACCCATTTTCACTCATTTTGAAAATGAGTGAAAATGATTTTTCATGGCAGATTTTTTACGTGGCCCAGTGTTTCTGTGAAATGATTTTTGTAAACTTCTTTTAAATGGGTGGGGAGGGGGGTAGGCAAAATAGTGTACCTGGGACATGACCTTGATCTAGCTAGAGTTAATTCTTTGCCTTATTTTACTGCAAAAATAATCCTCTTTGCAGGTGAAATACATTTTTACCTTAGGAGACATAGCCCAGCTATGTCCAGCCAAAGTGGAGAAGCGCATCTTCCTCCTGATTCAGTCCATCTTAGCTGCTTCTCCTGCTGCGGATCATTGTAAGGCACTTCCTGTACTCTGTCCGCGTGTCTCGGGGCTGTGTGGACTGTGCAGTGCTGTACAGAAATCTCCTTCCTTCTAGTGGCGTCCTCTCCAGCCAGCAGCAACGCCCCAGCCTCTCAGCCGCTCTCCCGGCTCTGCAGCTCCACCATGCCCTCTGTGATTAGGGCTCATGCGATCATTACCTTAGGTGAGAAGAACATTTGGGAAAGTGGGGCTCGTGCGTCCCGTTTCCAGGATAGCCTTCTTCCTAAAGAAGCCTAGCCGTAGTAGTGTGTGTTACTGCCAGACCTGTGCTGACGCTACCTCTCGTGGTCTTGGGACGTGAGCTGGTGAAAGGGCCCATTCTGCAGCTCCTGACCGAGTGCCTATAATGAGAGCCCCTGTGGGGAGTTTGGGCTGCTGTGGGGGATTATGTTAATTTTTTACAATTATACCTGCCCCCATGGTGGTTTTATTCTCATCATGTCACAGTACAAAGTCTGTTCATCAAGAACTGTAGGCCAAGTACTACATTAAGTTCTGGGAATGAAAAAAAATGGTGATCATTTTTCAAATCCTAATAATTGCAAAAAAGCAAAACATTCCCCAGGCCACTAAACAAAATACAAATAAGCCAAACTCGGTAGCCATCCTTTTCTTAACAGAACAAGATATAAAATAAATGAGAAAAACTATGAACAAGGAATAAAATAAAAGCAATCTTCTCTTTCCTTTTTACCTAGCTCAAGTTTCAAATTCATTAAAAGGTATTCTACTTCTAGAGTGCATGCACAATCAAAAGTTAAAATGGACCATATGTTAGGTTTTGTTGTTTACCTTCCAGGTAAGTAGATAACTGCAAAACTGAAATATTGACTTTAAAAGGAAGGTAATTCTATTAGAGTGAAGGAACATCCCATAGAATGTATCTCATGAAACCACTGAGGGAGTTTTTTTGGACTTAAAAGTATTTTGAGCATTCTAATACTTTGTGTGGATCTGTCTGGCTTGGATTTTTTTGTTGTTTGTGGGTATTGACATGGTGTTTTAACTTCAATAAAACACAGAGCAGATGTGACTGGAGGAATTCAGATCTAGAATTAGACTATAGTAAGCCCTGTCTACTCTGACAGGTAAGCTGTGCTTACAGCATGAGGACCTTGCAAAGAAGAGCATTCCAGCTCTTGTGCGGGAGCTCGAGGTGTGTGGCGACCTGGCTGTCCGAAACAACGTTGTCATTGTTATGTGTGACCTTTGCATCCGGTACACTGTCATGGTGGACAAGTACATTCCCAACATCTCCATGTGCCTGAGGGACGCAGACCCATTCATCCGGAAGCAGACACTCATCCTGCTCACCAATCTCCTGCAGGTACATTCAGAATTAGGCCTGCCCTTCCCTCCACCTTCTCTCATTGCTTCTGGTTTGAGGGAATATTTGAGTATATGGGAAATGGACTGCTTTATAAAGTCTAAAATAATGAGCTTCGTACCTGTTTTAGGATAGCACTCTTGCAGTTTTCAGCGTAGCCTTTTAAATGGATTGTTATTTTCCAATACTCGTTTTGGGTGTTTTTCCCAGAAATCTTGTCAAGCAGCATAAAGTTTAATTTTTACAAATAAACACCATGTCGAGTAAAGCAGACTCACTCAACAAGTAATTCTAGCTCTAATCCTATCAGTCTCCTTGGCCTTGAGAATATCAGCACTTCTCACACTTAACTTCTTCATTTATAAAATGGGGACCACCTTTGCCCTGGCAGTCTCACAGGGTTCTGATATTATAGAACTTAGTGAATGCTAAAGCTCTATGAGCTTTAGATTTTTTTATTTACCTCGAGTGCATATGTTTGCCTATTGTGATGGAAAAATAATTTTTGGTCTTTAAAAGTAGTCTTAAGTTACGTATCTATTTCTAGAACATTCTACATACTCATCTTTTTATAAAATTATCTAATGTTATCAGTGGCTCTCCCCTTTAAAGCTGTGTGCCTTGAGTCACTTTCCTAATGCAGTAGTTTTTTTGCTGTTCTATCTACATACTCCCCCACTTGTCTTTGTGACTAACAAATGGTACGTGTTTTAAAACGGGTGAGAAAGTAATGCGAACTGAGTGAACTGATGTGCCAGGGACAGATTGACTGTCTGACAGGTGTGATGTTAAACAGTTGGTTATATGACTGAGTACATTAAGGTTTACATATTAAAACCGATCCTGATAGATGCTGGTTTCTCTTTGTCCAGGAGGAATTTGTGAAATGGAAGGGCTCTCTGTTCTTTCGATTTGTGAGCACTCTGATAGATTCACATCCAGACATTGCCAGGTAAATCGTTTCCCCCAAATGTCAGATAACTAAATGATTGCCTAATTTTGGAGTATACTAGATCTCTGTTCTTTCAAATTGATTAAGAGTTGAGTTATTTAGGAAACTAACGTATTTTTAAAATATTAAACTGTATAACAAAGCTTTATTTTACAAGCTAAAAGGAATTCTGATTGAGATTCTTCAGATCAGTTGAGATTGATCATTAATCTCAGCATCAACTACATTTGATAACGTCTATCCTTCTGCAAGGAGTAATGAAGAACAGTGCTTGCCTTTGTCATATTAACTGTAAAGAAAAGTAGCCATTAACTGCCAACTTAATATGTTGATTTCTAGGTCAAAAAAGTGTTAATTTTGATGAGTGCAGACTTTAAGTATAGAATTTGTAGGGAGAAATTCTAGGAATTAAGACAGAATTGCACAGTGTGAAATAGAGTATACAAATTACAAGGCTCCTTGGAAAAAGGTGTTTCTTGAGAATTGGAGGGGAAGGGAGTTACTCTGCCAACTGTTAATTCTTAGCTTACAATTTTTTAAAAATTTCTTTTCAAGGCATTGAGAAATGACCTGACAAATTGCTGCCCCCTATATATGTGGTATGCATAATCCTTTTTAAAGCAAGTCTGCAGTAGGGAAATAGAATGTTGAATGTCATGGCAGAGTGTACCACAGTTGGGAAAAGGTCTTTTAGGGTTTGCTTACTATAAATAGCTTATAATAATGGGCCCCTCTGGTCCTAAATATGGTCACATGTGATTTGCTCTGCATTCCATGGAAGAATTTCTGTTCCATTTTCATTGGGTATAATTTCAAAGGAAGAACATTTCATGTAACAAACTAGTAGAAGACTAATGGTCTAATTAACACTGTCTAGAGCCAGAAGCAAAAAGCCAAGGCAATAACTTTTTCTTTTTCTTTGTTGTATGATTGGGAAAGGGACCAAGGCAATCATGCAACACCCTCTTGCCGGTACGCTGCATCCCCAACGCTGGCCACAGGCCCTCTGATTCTTTCTAGGCCAAGGGTTCTTATCCTTTTTGTTCCACAGACTCCTTTGCCAGTCAGGTAAAAACCACAGACCCCTTACTAAGTCCCCCCTATACTGTATACTATTTAGTAGATATAACACACCTGCACCAACACGTCCCCACAAGAAAAAAAATTTTTTTTTTCTTTTTTCTTTTCATTTAAGTTCAAGCTCATGGGCCCCTTGTTTAGGACCCTGCTCTAGAAAATGGGGACCCCAGAAAAGACAGAATTAGAGGAACCTGGCAGTTAAGCTTGGTTATTTAACCTGCATGTCCTGTTTTTTCAACTTTTGCCAGCTCCTATGAATATATGTTAAAAAGCATTTTGATTGGTGCATAAAATAATATGCAGAACCTGTTATACAGGTATCAGAGCATGAATAAAAGAGATTGGGGGCATAGAGAAAGGCACTTTTTATGTAGTAAGATCTTCTGTGCCACTGCTCCCTTTTAAATACTCCTTCACAGAATCTTTCCATTTTAACTTCATTCTGAGTTTGTTTAAGCAATTTTTGAATATGCGCTATGATTTTCTGCTTCAAGAAGCTGGTGACTCCATTGCTGACTATAGTTTAAACTAGTCTGTTCCCCAGTTTTTAGGCCGAAGACCAGACCTCTCTGCTTACAGTAAGTTTATTAATTTTTCTGAAGAGGCTATAGTGGCAGAGCCTATTGAATTTCTTTTTCTTCAAGATGGATATCTGCATGATATTTTTTATTAGTCATATAGACTCAATGTTGGGGCTACAAAATGGCATGATGTATTTCTTCTCTGCCCACTAGGTGGTAGCCTTGCGATACAGTAGTCACAGGGGAGAGCCCAGGGACAGGGGATGGTTTTAGTCTAACCAAAAAATGCTGTAGAGGTACAAGGAGGCAGGGGACCAGAGAGTTTCAGAGGCAAGAAACTAGCTAAAATAATGGGCCACTGAGATAGAAAAAGGAGGGAAGACAGAGATAGCTTAGTTTGGGAGAAACAGGAGCGGTGGTGGCTCTGGAACGCTCTGAATAGAGAGGGTGAGGCAGCCAGCAGGCTGGAGGGGGTGTGCTTCACGGACTGGACCAAGTGGAATCCGAAGGGGCGTTCTGGGGCAGCGGCATGGCCCAGACTGCAAAGAGGTGGGAAGGCCATCGGCACCCTCCAAGTCAGGAAGAGAGAAAGATGCTGAGCAAGCCCACCCAGCTGACACTGGAGACACCCCGAGTGATGTCGAGATGTGGGATGGAGAGGAGAATGAGGAGCCAGCCACCAGGTCGCAGAGGACGCCAGGCCAGCAGGCGCGTCACGAGAAGGAGGTGTGCCTTGTTAACAGGCGCAGTGGGTGGAAGAGGAGCGTTTTTGTCTGTAGCCTTCCCCTCCTCACCCAGTCCTCTTTTTCTTCAGAGCATGTTTGGCAATGTGGTCTGAACTTTTTGGGTACCATTTGTTTACCCAGTGAAGAGCTAGCTTCAGAGGGGCAGAGGGTTTGTTTTGCTTTTTGCTGTATACTTAGATGAAACCATGACATCTTGCAAACACTCAGTAAACCGCAAAGGAATACCTGAAGGTGTTGTTGGGGAGCTGGGAAACTGTGGTCCTCATCCCTTGACCATGGATATGGGAGACTGAGTAGCTCCCTGAGAGGGCTGTGTGGGAGGAGAGCCAGCTTGCTCTGGGAACCCGTCCTGGGTTCTGAACATCGGGGCTGAGTATTGAGGGGAGCTGGAGCAGTGCACAGTGGAAAGGCTCGAGAAGGGGAAGGGTGGGATGGGGAGTTGGAGGCAGGAAAGAGCTGCCTAGAACAATATGGGATAAGGGTAAAGCAGGAGACTGGAGAACAAGAGGGGCTTAAATTGGGGTGTCTGTCAAGGACAACAGAATAGGAAATATCTTGCCTCAAGTCTCTGTTACAGTTCAGGTTCTGAAACCCCAGTCGTAATCTGAGGCAGACACAAGTGGTTGAGACCAGAAATGGGAGCCACTGACAGTGACCTTTCATTGAGCAGATGCCTGCTTCAGAATGGCATGTGGCATTTGGCTGCAGAAGAAATCTGAAAGAAGTCAGATTTCTTCAATCTAAAAATTGAAGTTAGCATGAAAATGGGAGGATTGCATCCAGCATCCAGGTGGAATCTGACCCTCCTCTTGACATAGAGGTGCAATGGACACAACCAATCCAATGTCCACATAGAAGAGGTGGCATTGGATTGGGAAAAGTGGACATAATGGACAAAGGGTATGGGGAAAGGCAGGAAGAGATGAGAGGTGGAGGCGTCTTCGGGACATGGAGCCGCCCTGGATGGTGCTTCAGAGGTAATCACCGGACATTGTAAATCCTCACAGGGCCCACTTGATGTAATAGAGGAGAGTATGGGCCATGATGTGAACCAATGTATATGAGGTGCAGAGGTGCCCAAAGATGTACTTACCAAATCCAATGGATGTGTCATGATGATGGGAACGAGTGTTGTTGGGGAGGGGGAGAGGGGGGGTGGGGGGGTGGGGTTGAATGGGACCTCACATATATATTTTTAATGTAATATTATTACAAAGTCAATAAAAAATAAAAAAATTAAAAAAAAAAAAATTGAAGTTAGCAGACCACTGTTCCCTTGGAGCCTCCTCAGGCTATCTGAAGCCTGGATTTGGGTTCTTATTAGGAAAGGAGTACTTTCTTTTTATGTTTCTTTTCATGTTGCTCAGGGTTAGCTGATCTTCCATATGATGGAGGTAATCCTGTGAAAATGCTCTAGAAGTGTTCCTGAATTGGGGGTTCTGTGATTGGTAATAAATGGTTCCTAATAATAGACCTGAGGGAGCAGGAGAGGATGGGAAAGGACACTGGCTGGTGTCTTTAACTTATTTTTTTCTTAAGAACTGTTGACATCTTCTAATCCAGGCACCTGAAAAGTGCTGTCTTCTGTTGCTCTAAAGAGATGACCCAGGAATCATTTTGAATGTTAATTTCTTTTAACTTTTCAGCTGACAAGCAAAAAAACAAAATAGTTCCTCTTCCCCAGTTTATCAAGCTAGTAGAATCTGCAAGTCTTAATCCAGTCCAGGCTGAAACTTGCCCTTTTAAATCCCAGCAAACGCAGCAGCAAGGTTAGTGCTGGATGTGATCGTTGACGTGATTTTGCTCCCAGGCTGCACAGCTGTCTGGCTCTGCTCTCAGTCCTGAGCGTGTGCATCCTCTGCATAATGAATGTGAATTCAGCTTTGCTGAAATGGTTCCTAGGGAGTAGGTGCTGCAGTGCCTTGCCCATAGGTTACCAATGTGTATTTTATTTACCTAGACGTATTCCTGACCTAAAAGCTGAGTAGGTTATAGCATTTGACACCAAATCAAAGTTCAAAGCAGACCTTCTTGCAGAAGAATTATTGGCTTCTATCTATAATTTTACTTTTACATATAAATGATTTCAAATCTGAGGAGGAAATTCAGGTAGATATGGAAACTGCTATACTGTGTTGATTAAACTATTATAAAAATAACCAAGAAGGTAAATGCTTATTCTTTCTTTTGGAGAGTGTGTGTGTGTGTGTGTGTGTGTGTGTGTTTATAATTATTGGGACCCAAGATTTTGTCCATTGATGTGTGAGCTGCAAATAGAAACTGATTTTAATATGACCCTAAGGAAAACCATTAGGGGAAGGTCGGTCCCCTGCAAAGCCCTTGTGTATTCCCAGGCCAAGTATGAAGCATTTGGATTTCCTGGTCCCTGCTTCTCTCCACGTGGGAGTTGCCTGGGGCTCCTTCGTAAGTGGAAGTCGCATTTAAGCTCTGAAATGAAATGGGAGCACTGGCCTGCACCAGCCTCAGTCGACACCTCAGCAGAAATTGACACCTGGGCATTCTCTCACCTGCTGCCGTGCCGGGTAGCCAAGGCTGGACCGTTTTGGCTTTTGTCCATTTGCATTTGGCTTTGGAAACCATTAGAGTTTTGACCTTTTGACTGGTGTGAGATTAGTGACATCCACTGAGTAGCACTGGATGTGTATGTTGGAAGCCTCTTCCAGTCTGGGGGTACACATGAAATGGGATGCATCCAGGGCTTGCTGATGAGGGCGGTCCACAGGAAGAGCCTTGATCTTTTTGGAGAAACTTGATGAGAATGAGTCACTGTGTGGCAGATGATCTCTCTACTGCCCCAAACTGGGAAGCTCTTGTAATTAATCCTTAACTCTTGAAAAAGTTCCAGCTCCTAAAATTGGTTTTTGTTCATTATTGTGGGCAACAGACTTGAAGTTGGGGGGTGAAGGGCAAGAGCTCATTCTCAGGTGGCTGTTTTCATTTCATCAGCCTCGCTTGAAGAAGAGTTAGTTCTGGGAAGTTTCGAAGTATGACTGAATAAAAGCACCTTATTAGAATTTTGGAAGGAAACCAGGTCCAAAAAGCCTTTTTCAACAGGTCAAAAGCCTGTTGAGCAAGGACCAAAAGAATCAGATAAGTGTGTATCTTGCTTTTGACCTGCATGAAGCGGCTTCTTGGGATGATTGGTTCACCCTCAGCCCATGGGTAACCCTCCTCTGTATTGCAGAGTCCTTGGTGTATGTGTGGAGGCTGTCTGCAAGCAGCAGATGGGTCTCTTCTTTTGTTTCTCCCCTCTTTGCAGGTTTGGGGAGTTTTGCCTGGTACACCTGTTACTGAAGAGGAATCCTGCCATGTTTTTCCAGCACTTCATTGAGTGTATTTTCCACTTCAATAACTATGAGAAGCATGAGAAATATAACAAGTTCCCGCAGTCAGAGAGGTCTGTGCTGCTGAAGGTGGCTCCTCTCCCCCAGGGAGGGTGGGCGCCACGGGGTGCTCGGCTGTTTGGATGCAGGATGAGATGCAGGCCGTGGGGTGGCCACGTCCCACAGGCAGGGCGACTGGCGAGAATAGATTCCTAAGGGAAGTGCCCGTGAGGAGCCAGAATCTCCTCGTTGTCCTGAAGGCTTTGTAGCATCTGGACACTGCTGAAATGTGTACTAACGTTCTGTTTACCCATGCCCACTTAATGTCATAAAATTATCCTGTTTTGCCATAGAGAGAAGCAG
Organism: Dasypus novemcinctus; assembly: GCF_030445035.2. NCBI lineage: Eukaryota > Metazoa > Chordata > Mammalia > Cingulata > Dasypodidae > Dasypus > Dasypus novemcinctus. The sequence continues at coordinate 44,397,058 of NC_080699.1, read as the reverse complement.
GCTTTTTCACTGAAGGGAAAGGCAAACAAGGAGAAACGAATGAAAATCTACAAGTTTCTTCTAGAACACTTCACAGATGAGCAGCGGTTCAATATCACTTCTAAAATCTGCCTTAGCATTTTGGGTAGGCCTGACATGTTTGGGACAAAATGTGTCTTTGAAATAAAATGCCATGCCAGTGCTGGCCCCACGGGCCATGTGTGAAGCCCTTGCTGCAGGAGGGCCCTGATCCCTTTGTCCTTCCTTGTACTCCCTCAGCACCTGCTGCCCCATGCAGAACCTGCCCCCAGCCCTGACGTTCTTGTTGGCACCATGAGAACCCTCTGCCACGCGGCGGATGCGTGCTTCCCCAGCGACCTCTTTGCTCTCTCGCAGCCTGCTTTGTAGATGGTGTCCTGCCCCTGGATATGGAGGCCAGCGAGCTGCTTGCAGACACATTCGACGTTCTCAGCTCCAAGGAGATCAAGCTCTTGGCCATGAGAGCCAAGCCAGATATGGCAGAGGATGACGACATGGCCTTGGCAAACGTCGTCATGCAGGAGGCGCAGAAAAAGCTCATCTCACAGGTGAGGGTGCACGCTGCTCCGTGGATGCGCCTGCTCCCCGCCTCCCCAGGGAAACGTGGGGGTGTGCCTGAGATTCTGATGTAGGTCTTTCCAGGCTGTGGGCCTCTCAGTGGTGGGTACTCTCAGTTCTGTCTCCAGCTCCACCGTCTCTCCCAAGCCCAGCCCCGTGTCCCCGTGCTTGCCTGGGTGTGCCACAGGCATCCCAAGTGTAATCTGGTAAAATGGAATCACTCATCTCTTCCCCCATCCTACTACCCCCCACTCCTTGCTCTTCTTTCTCCTGTCATTGCTATTGTAGGGAATGGAGTCAGTATCTACCAGTTTGTGCAAAAGGGAAACCTGGTGCTGTCCCAGACCAGAGTTTGGCATGTCAGACACATACTTTATTGGGCCAGTGAGTGTCCGACTCTGACCTGGACTGATGTGAAGTGAACAGCTTAGCTGCCTCTGTGGTCCTCAGTTTCCTACCTGTTCCCTGAAAGCTTTTGAATCCAAGGATCTAGACTTTGATCACTTCTAGTTTGTTGTCAGATCCTGTGCATTTTGTCTTTCAAATCCATTTCTCTTTTGCACGTCCTCTTCCACTGAGTTTATTTAAGCCAGTGCTGTTCCAGCAGCTTTCTTAACACCCTTTCTGTCTCTTTTTTCTGCGCTTGATCATGCACCACATCCTGCTAGAGCAATCTTTCTTATGTACAAATTTGATCATTTTTTCTCCTGCTAAAAATAGTTTGAGGCAGATTGTGAAGAGGCTGGAGAGTGGGGCTTTTTAGGTGATGGAAGTTTGTATATGTGATTGTGAGTGTATACTTACATCCAAACTCATTGGACCGTTCACTTAAAATGGGTACATTTTAATGGACAAAAGGATACTTCACTGAAGATATCTTGAACATATAGGTTGGTGGCTTCCTCTCACATTCTGAATAAAATTCTGATTTTTCTTCAAGGCATACAAACTCTTCGTAGCATGTGGGCCGCATTGCCCCTCCCTGCTCTCTCCATTCCAAATTGCCTTTCATCCCTCACACCTGCAATGCTCCTTTGTGCTCTGGGCCTCTGCACACTCCTTATGGCCAGGTGCCCCTGCCTGCCTCACCCACCCCAGTCTCCTCTTCCAGAGGAGCCGTCCTTCATGGACACCCTGTCTCTCCCCTTCCCCACAGCCCCTCCATGCCCTGTGCTGTTCTTCATCATGCCCACACTTGGAGGCAGAAATTCTTGCCTTCATTCTGTGCCCCCAGAGCTTTGTGTCTGGTACAGAGGCGCCTGATAACACTTGTTGAGTGAAAGCACATATGCCGTCTTGTAAAACTGCCTCGAAATTCACCATCTGCTCAGATTCATACTTATTAAATGGCTTACTTCTCTGCCTTCTACCTTCTTGTTTCAGGAACTCTAAGACTTTAGAAATGGTATGATAATCATTGTTAATTCTAAGAAATTTCTTGCAAAGTATTTGTGATTCGTGACCATTCTTGGTAAAGCTGGTATCAAGTCTTGGTCAGATCAGATTCTCTATAAATACATAGCTCTTTCCTAAATGTGTGCAGAGTTACAAAAAGAGAGCGACAAATGCTTGCCTGTTTTTAGACCGTTGTCATTTGGGTATCCAGAGTTGAGCTTGTTTTCCTTCCAAAGGGGAAGATGTTGAATGAATGGACCAAACGAAAGTCAAGTCAAGAGCCAAGAGTCTGCACTGGCTTTGTGTGGGAGTTGGGGGCTTTTTGTCAAGTTATTCAGCATATTTCTAATTCCCTTCCCTGATTTAGAAAATAAGAATAGTATTTATCCCCTCCTACTTTACAAAGACTTTTGAGTGTTTTGCAGTAATACTTACAAAGTCTCTGGTAAAAAAAAAAAAAAAAGTAGTGGGTCCAATGCATCCCTATTATCATAATCAAAAAATACAAAATAAGCTCATGTGGAATGCTGGATTGGCAGTGCTGCAAGAACAAGGTCAAGGAAGTCTTTGTCTTTCAGAAGTTTTTACCTCCAAAACAGTCCTTTGTCTTTGTTGCCACAGGTTCAGAAGAGGAATTTCATAGAAAATATTATTCCAATTATCATCTCCCTGAAGACTGTGCTGGAGAAAAACAAGATCCCAGCTCTACGGGAACTCATGAACTACCTCAGGGTGGGTGCCCACCCTGTGCTACGGGGCTGCCTGGGGCCGGGGCCTGGCGTGGGATCTCCTGGCAGTCCATGGGTACAGACCATCCATCAGGCCTGTTTAACTGTTGAGGAAACAGTAGCTGGACAGTTAGTTCCCCTAACGCTGATCCTTCTCTTCCTCCTGCAGTTGAGTTTGCCAAGAGCTCACTGGCCGAACCTTGATGCTGGCTAGAGTCCATCTTGAAACTTTTCTCAGGGGTGGTCAAGAACAAAGTCATGATCTTAGCTTGTTTTCACGAGGATTAAAGTGAAAATTGGTCCATCATGTTTAATTTTAGGGTGTTTCCCTTGAATACTGTTTCAGATTGACAAGACCAGGAAATAACTGTCCTGCAACAGCTCCAGGTGCCGTGGTGAGGTCAGGCTGCCGTCCTGGGGCTGAAATTGTTCCTGTGAAGCAGGGGTACCGGGAGACATCCCGGCATCTGAGCAAGGCTGGGGGCCCCCTGCGGTGCAAGACCTTCTTATTTTTTTTAAGGAGGTACCGGGGATGATTGAACTCCGGCCTCATCTGTGGGAAGCCTGTGCTGAATCCCTGAGCCACATCCACTCTCAGCAAGATCCCCTTGAGGCCTCGGACCTTATTCATTGGAATCTTTTATTCCCCCTTTAATTTAGCAGAGTTGGTTCTCTGTTCACATTGCACCTTTTTCTTCCTCAAAAAAAACACTGCTAAAACTCTTTTTCAAAAAGGGCTACAACAAAATTACATTGATTATCATTTTTCAATTAACTTTTTATCCTAAGGGAGTTGAGGCTCTTTTATATGGAAAAATGAGAACTTCAAGTCCTTATGTTTTTTTATTGCCTAACTGTTTCTCAGGAAGGAAAAAAAGAGCTTAAATCCTAAATAGACTACTTAACCATGTGAGAAAACTAAGCCTGTCTCCTTTGACCGAGCACACACCCAGAGGATGGCTGTGCCGCCACCTGAACACGCACATTCTCCGTGTCAAAGCTTCTGTTCAGGTGGCCAGGTGCTCGTTCTTTGCCCGTGGAGCTCTGCTCTCAATGGTGGGTTTTCTTCTCCTGTTGGGACTTCCCTCCTAGTTGGGGCTGTAGTCCATCTTTTTCTCCCCCTAATTTGGTCGAGCAAAGAGGCTTTGTCCCTCACAGCCCTCCCGGAGCCTGGCTGAGTGTGCCCTCACCTGCTCTGATCCGAGGTCTTCTGCCGGTGGCCTCAGAATCTCGGCGCTTATCCCCCAGGAGCCCGTGGGAAGGCCAGCGCAGGCAGAGGAGCCCTTCTTGTCTCGCCTGCTGCAGCTGGTTCCAGAGACCCTTCCTCAGGTCCCTACCTGACCTCTGAATTCCCTTCTGACTCAAATTCCTGTGAGGACTAGACCGGCCTTATAACTGCATGCCCTGTCTCAGCCTCCAGGGAGGGAAAGCTAATGGCACAGCCCTGCGCCCTGGTAGACGTTCTGGATTAATCTAGGGTTTCCTGATCCCATGTCTTCCTCCCACCAGGAGCCAGAGAAATGCCTGTTAACTGGCAGCTAGGCAGGGAGCTTCCGTAAGAGATCAGAGCTGTTCGTTACCGTTTCACATGCTCTCTTGTGATAAATGCAACTGTGGTTGGTATTTCTTAGGAGTAAGCCTTTATGTGAATTAATCTGTTAATGGAATGGAAATACTTTGCTCTCAGCAAAATAAATCTTAGTATTCTTCTTATTGTCAGGTTGTATTGGAGAGAGCTGGGTTTTTTGTTGTTGAAAACATTAAAGGATGTTTCTGGGTCTGTTCTAGGAGGTGATGCAGGATTATCGAGATGAAATCAAGGATTTCTTTGCAGTTGACAAACAGCTGGCCTCAGAACTTGAGTATGACATGAAGAAGTACAACGAACAGCTGGCCCAGGAGCAAGAGCTGGCAAGGCAGTTGGATGCAAATAGGATGGCGGAAGGTGCTGAGGTGGCTCCAGCAGTGCAGGTAGAGCAGAGGCTGCCTTAAGCGTGTCTGCTCTCTGCTTGTAGTTTTTCCAACATTTTCATTATCCAGATGTGATCAGTCAGTCCAAGTTAAACCTGTAGGAGTCCTCTCTGCTTCAGTGTGTTCCTTTCTTAACTGTGGTAGACAGGGGCTCGATGCATGGGTGGCTTGTTCCACACAGCCACCCATGGCTGTCTGCAAAGTCATTGCAAGGATAGTCGTAGGGCGCTGCGGGTGCCCCAGGGAGCAAGCGGTGGGCAGCTAACGGGCTCCTGGGTGTCTGCTTGTTGCCGTCTTGGCCATATGCTTTCCCCTCTAGAGCAGCCATCTCGGGGTGTATTTCTCTCTGCCCATTTTCCGAAGCACAGTGTTCTCACTGCCCTGAGGAGTCCAGACGGAGCTCCTGTTGAAAAGGGATGAGGACAACTAACTTGGTCCTTTTTTTTTTTTCTTTAATGTCACAACATCTACATTTGGCAGTCTGCCAGCAATACCCTTTCTGTGGAGAAACTTCTATTGCCCAGGGCTGACAAGGTTTTAAAATAGACTATTATGAACTTGCTCATAGTGTGTGAAGATGCCATAGAAAACAAAAAGTACTAGAAGGTAAATAGTCCATTATCTTCTCTAACAGGTTGTTCCCACCATAGAAATAACTCCTGCTCCTGTTGGCCAGGAAAATCCAGCTGTGGCCCCTGGTGTGAGCCATCCCTCAACACCCAGACCGAGCACGGGCAGAGCACCGACTGAGCCTCCTTCCCCCGAAACGGGGCCCTCGAAGATGCCGATGCCCAGAGCCAGGTAGACTGCCGCCGACTCGGACATCGGGCTCTTCCTCCCTCTGAGATTTGAAATGAACACCAGCAGTACGTTGGAAGCAGAGTGGACAGGAACTGTGATGTTTGCCGCTCATGCTTCCTGCAGTGGCCTGCAGTAGAAAAGTCAGTGTTTGTGTCCTGCTCTCCACAGGCCCATGTCCCTGAGCACCATTGCAATCCTGAACTCTGTCAAGAAAGCTGTGGAGTCGAACAGCAGGCATCGGACGCGGAGCTTAGGCGTCCTGCCCTTCACTTTAAATGCTGGAAGTCCGGACAAAACTAGCAGTCAAGGTGCGCCTCTGGGTTGGTGCTGCGGGAGTCCCAGGGAGTGTAGAGAAAGGGGAGGTATACAGATGGAAAAACGAAGCTGCTTCTCATTCCTTTTAAAATGGCTCCCATTTTCTTTAAAACGGGGACCTTAATCGGGGACTTGGGGTTACGGGTGATGAAACGGTGCATATTCATGATAAACGTTTGGAGAACAGGACAAGTGTCTGCTTCCCTATAGCAGCTAGGTGTGAGTTCTCCTTTTTCTTCTCCCTTCTCACACTCAGGAATATTTTGTTTACATCTCTCATAAAGTTGGGATCATCATGCACATTGTTTCATATCCTGCCTTCCTACACACACTTAAGAGTGAACATTTTTCCATTAAATGTCCTTTCAAAACTTGCCCCTAGTGACCTTCCAGCACTCCATCTTGTGGAAGTACCATAACTTATTACTCCCTATGACTGGAAGCATAGATGTTTTTCAGTTTGCTGATATAATGTCACATTAAACATCTTTTTATATATAATCTGGTATGAATGTAATTCTCAGGATCAATTCTCAGCAGTCAAAGGCCCATGAATACTTGTAAGGTTTGAGGGTGTCAAATTGTTCTCTGCAGTTCATACCAAGTCATGTACCCACGTGAGTGGATGGTGTTCATACTTAGAAGCACTGGTTTTATAATTTCTTGTTCTCTGAGTTCTGCAGACCTAAATGGATATTGTTTTCATTTCCATTCCTTTGAAGCCTAGTGAGAGTGGACATATGTTTCTCATTTATTTGTATTTCTTTCTAGACTGCCTTTTTATAAAAAGACCACTTTAAATATTAAGGGTATTAACTTTCTCTTTTATCTTGCAAATATGTTTTTTCATTTGGTTGTTTTGCCTTTTGATACGGTTTTGGTGTTTTTTGAACAGATAAAATGTTTTCATTTTATCCTAGCATCTTCCTATGGCTTGGACCAAGAGTCTCATGGAGCTGGTAATCAGGTAGCTCAACGGGCAATCAGCACCCCCGACAGTAAGTAACGGGTCTGAGTAAGTTGGCTTCTCCCAGGCCTCTCCTCCAGTCATTAGGCATTTGCTACAGCTGCAGTAAAACTCCATTACAAGTTAGCTAGTTCTTTGCACTGGACAAGACTCCTGTGCTCACCAGCATTATAGCGCATTGGATCAGGCTGTTGCATTGTAACTGTCATGACTCGACTGAGCACTCACTGAATGCCGAGCACTCTCCCAAGTGCTTTTCCATGTTCCTGTCAGCCCTGTGTGGTAGTCACTCGTACAGAGGGCAGAATGGAGGGCCAGCCAGCCCCAGCCCCCACTGGGCAGGGTGGCTCTGGAACCACTTCTGCCTCAGGGAACTCACCTTTGCCCTGCCGTCCTGCTTCCTAGGAAGGAACTGTTGGCACCAGGTGGCATCTTCTGTGTTCCCCTCGTGCAGTCCGTGCTGTCCTGCGGTGGGTTAACAGCCTGTGCTGCTCACACCGAGGGATGGTGTGCAGAGGGCAGTTAGAAGTGCAGAATACTTTTTCCCCATTACTTTGTTTTATACCTTCTTGTCTCAAAGCCCATAAAAGCCATTGTTTTGAGAAAATTAAGGTATGAGGAAAATCTTCTGCCTGGCATCTCTATTCAGCTGATGAGGCCCTGCCCGGGATGCTCCGCCCATGCCTGTGCCCCTTGTATCTCGCTGCCCCCCTTGCTCTCTGCCCCCCAGGCCTCCCCTGGTCCTCTTGGGGCCCACATCCCACCAGCACCTTGGCTTGGGCTTTCCCGTGTCATCCTAGGACATCCCCTTCCCATGGGGTGACCGCCTAGTTGCCCTTCAGAAGAGGCCTGCCCTGCCCTGCAGACCAGATCATGCCCTGCTCCTCAGCTCTTCTGAGGAGGAGTTAAGTTTATCAGCCTCTTTCTTTTTCACTGCACTTGCTGGGTCTGCAGCCTGACAGGCATAAATAGGAATTGGTTAATGATGAGATGAGTGGCAGAGCCAGCATTTAAACACCAATTCTTGTTCCTCTACAACCTCGCTTCTCACGTAGCCCTGGTGTCGTGTGTTCCAGTCTGATGAGAATGGGGTCGGGTGCTGTCCTCCACGATGACGGGGCAGCAGAGCAGCAGGCTTCTCAGTCTAAGCCTCTCAGTCAGCACAGATTGATGGAGGGCCTGCCATGCTCTCTGGTTCCTTGTGATGCTGGGATCTCTCAGAGTCATGTTTATCAGGTTATAGCTTGTTTTCACTTAAGTCCCCGTTACGGGAGGGGAATGGATGAACACCTCCCTCGCTACCCCCTCTCCTCAGATGACAACTGAATCATGAAGGTTTTTGTCATTAAAGGCAGTGAGTAATTTCTGGTCCCTGCTTATCAAACAAGTGTAATATTATTTGTAAGCAATTTAGGCTCTGACAGGTAGACCAGTTTTCTGTAAGTTCTGTGTTCCTGGCTCGGGCACCAGATGCCTCTGTTTTGGCAGTTAGGCACCATATACTGAAGAAGCCAGAAGGATATATTGCATTTCCTTCTGTCCCCCAAGGACCCCCAGCTTGGTCTGCATGAGTTGTATGTCTCTCAGCAGCGGGGCCAGGCGTGGTGCAAGATGCTGCTGTGATTTGCACATACAGAGCTATCATTGCACTGAAAATAAGGCTCTCGGGTGTCACTAGATCAGAATACTTTTCCATTCACTCGTCTCTTGAGTGTAAAATTCCTGTGAGGCAATTTCTGGGGATCTCTCGTTTTGAACCAGAAAGAATGCTGAAGGAAGGGTCCCCTTCTTTCCTGGGAGAATTGTTAGAGAACTTAAAAGAACTCAGTTCTGTTTTCTGCGGTTTACTAATACCCATTCCCTTGAGGACTTTGCGCTTAGGTGGGGATGCCTGTCAGGAAGTGGGCTCAGCGCTACAGAGCCAATGAGAAAAGTGCTACTCAGATCCAATGGTTCGGGGCTACCTTTGCTATTCACCCTAACTAAGCAAAGTAGTTTTGCTGAATGGAAATGCATATTTTTCAGAGCTAGGATTTTAATTGGAAATCAGGGTTTTATCAGTCCCTCTTACTGCTCTAATTCAGGCAGCAAAGATGCTTTCTGCCTTTGATTCTAAGCACAGAGAGCACCAGGCGTCCACAAGCTAGTGCAGAGGAACTTCCGTGAAGGTGCAGGCTCTTCCCTGCGGTGTGCACAGGCTGCTCGAAAGGGGCAGGGATGTGTGAGGAGGAAGGGGTGGCATCGCAGAGACAGTCGTAAGCGAACTGAGCTGTGTCGGGCAGAGTGGAAGATACAAGGCGCTCTCCTTGCCAGTTGGCTTGAGCAGCTCTCAGAGCATAGACTGCACAGATAGAAATAGATAATTGCCCTTGCAAGAGGGTGACTGTGTGTGGGAGGAAGGTAAGAATCACCAAGCTCATTTCACAGATGTCCATACGCTCTGCAAGTGCCTCCAGCGGCCAGCTCCTGAACCTCACCTGCGTTTCCAGGGTGGCACTGGTGCTGGAGGGCGGGTGCAAAGGAGAATAAGAAACAGCTGTTAGCAGCGTACAGTTTGATTGAAGAAACAAAACTCCTTTAGTTATAATGTGGTAAGTGTAACAGGCTCATGCAAAATGCTCCAGGACCACAAGGAAGGAGCGAATCCCTAGGGAAGCTCCGCCTTGGGCCGTAGGTCAGGGAGCGCGCCTCAGGCAGAGGACCTACATGTGCAGAAACAGGTGGGACAGCAGGGTGAGGGCAGGCCTTGCGGTGGCAGCAGGTGGGTACAGATGGACCCCAGCAGGGAAGTGTAGCAAGTGAGTTTGCAAGGTGGCTTGGGGCCAGCTCGTGTGAGGCGTCCGGTGCCCGGGCAGGCGAGGGCGGCGCAGGCTCCTCCCGATCGCCCTCCCGGCTGCAGGGGCAGTAAGCCTGCCAGGCCTTCATCAGATCAGCGCTGGCCGTACAGGTGGGCCTGACCAGTGACGACGGTGCAGGTATTTCCTTAGCATGTAACTTGTCCCTGGTACCGTGTTAAATGCTTTACATGAATGATCTCCTCTAATCCTGACAACTGTCCTCTGAGGTAGATTCCCTTTTTATCCCCATTTTACAGAGGATGAAACGTGAGGTTCCTTAGAAAAGTAGGTCCCGCAGCTAGTAAGAGGCAGAGCCAAGCCCAAGCCCAGGGTCTGAGGCAGAGCTGAGTTCCTCCATCTGCCTGTCTCCTGAGGGTGACGGGAAAGGGGGGCCGTCGGTGGAAACCCCTGTGGCAGCTCGTGGGCAGAACGTCCAGGCCAGTGAGGGAGGAAGTGGGTGGAGTGAAGAGGTCTCTGGAAGGCAGAATTGACAGGCCCTGGGTCTGACTGGCTGTGGAGAAGGAGCCAGCAGTGCCTTCTGTTTCTAGCTTGGGTTGACTGTTCATTGCATGGAGTACTTTTGAGATAGGAATGTGGAAGGAACCTGTTGAGGAGAGCGAGGTGAAGAGTTGAAGAACCATCAGGGATCTTGGGGAGCCGCAGATGTAGAACCAGAACTCAGGAAACTTTCCTGGTTCACTGGCACATAGGTAGTAACTGGGGACATGGCAGTGGGTAAGAAAAAGCCAAAAACAGAAAGTGCTTAAAGGCCAGCAAATTCTAAAAGGGATAGTGATTAGAGAAATAGGAGTCAGGAGAGATGAGTGCCTGTGGAAGTGAAGGGAGGGAAGTTTCCAGAAGGAAGGAGTCTTCCACACTGCAGGAAGGTGGTACAGGTGAGGCCCAGGACAGTTAGGGTGCTCGTGTTTCTAAATTGATAGCACTCGGGTGCTGATTTGGAAGGTGTAGAAACTGTGAATGAAAACCCCAACCTCCTCCCAGGTTACTTTACTTGCTTTTGCATCTGACCAGCTTTGTACTGACGGTGATGTCTCCCCTTCCCAGAGACCATCGGTGATGTCACCTTTGGAGCAGGGGTCAGTTATATAAGCATCCCACAGACTCCGTCTTCAGCCAAAGGCAAGTTACTTAGGCCCTTCCTGCCTGATACATTACCCACCTCGGGAGTTCTGGGAAAAACTGAATGTTTGTGTTTGACTCCCTTTCAGAGAAAAGTGAAGTCCAGAATCAAGGAAGTGAGATTTTATGTTTATCGTTGCCTGATAAACCGTAAGTTTACCAGGGGGTGGGTGGTTTGAGCAGGGTTTTTCTTTCCATTCCAGATTGATTGTATCTTTTCCTTCCCTAGGGCTCCAAAACCTCCACAGTGGAACGTGAGGTCTCTAGCCAGGAGCAGAGATGAGCCAACCCCCAGTAGGAGGTCTCTGCGAAAGACCCCCCTGAAAACAGCCAACTAGAACAGCCCATTCCAGGGTGGTCCTGGAAGGCGTGGCCACTGAGGAGAAGTGCTTGCCCCCTGCCTGGGAGGGCAGGCATACTGCCTCCCTACATGGAAAGCAGAGCCGATCCTTACGATTCCAGTGTTCCTTAACTATCCATCTTCGCTGTTAGCTGGCAAATCTTATCTATTTGTCTTTATGAAATATGTGGTTAAAAATTGTAAAATAGAGAAATGCCATATTTAGATTTTCCTATCCCGAAAGTCTAGTTATTTAATGTTATAACTTTATTCCATCTGAAAGTGTCAATTTCATTTTGCTAAGCTACATTATGGTCCTGAAGGAACACAACTAACACTTTGCTCTTACATAAACCAAAGCCTCACTTAGCTGAGTTTGAATTCTTTATAGTACATCTTTCCCACATCTAATGACAAAATTTAGATTGTGATATTCCTTTCTAATTTATAATTGCAGACTTTTTAAAAGTATACAACTTTTTAAAATTGGAATAAAGTTTAAGCCTAAGTACAGACTTCCAGCATTCAAATTCTTATATTTGTAGAACAGAACTTTTATTGGTAGTCATTTTAATTTCATATAAAGTGTTTAGGAAGAACAAAACCAAATCTTTCCTGTTAGAAAGAAAAATGATCCATTTTGTCTGTAAGGTTTGGTTCATCTGTCCAGCCTCTTCCTTTGTTCCCAGACAGAAGCTGCCCACCTCCTAAAAGCAGGCGGTCTCCGTAGTGTGTTGACGGGATTCCTGCCTGGGAAGGGCGTGCATCATGACCTTCCACAGAGGAGCTCTGATGCCGGCTCGTGTGCCAGACTACAGTGATAGAAGGAAGCTATGCCGTGTTGGCAGCGTTAGGCAAGCTGAAAACATGTGTTTGTGACCAGGAAGAATGACCAGGAAGATTCAGTGGGTTCATTTTTTAGTCCCAGTACAACAGAAGCAGGAACAGAGCTCCTGTAAGTGGAAGGTCACTGGGCTCCACCACCACCACTCAGGTGTAGGCTGTTCCGTACTGTGGGCCTGTCACTGTTCCATGCATGCCACCACACAGCTCCCCAGTTCCTGGGGGGCAGGGACGATGGACCATGCTCCTTACAACACTCCAAGTGTACTTGAATGCCAGGAAGGAGAAGTCAACCCAGTGTAAGAACAAATGAGAAAGAAAGACATGGGACGGAGTTTTTTTTTAAAAAAAGGTTTTATAAATGAAACATAACAAATCCTAAATTATAGATGTGTTAGTACAAGTCTGTAGTATCTATTTACAGCAACATTCATACCAAAGGGCAGAGTAACAGCCTTCTGGAGCCCTCTTGAATCTTTAATCCCATCTACCCAAAAATACACAAGTTTTCTTTTTCTGTCTACATTTTTACAATAAGAGGCAACTACGTCCCTGATGCCACATTTCACTTCTCTCTACTGTGTCAGACCCAGTTTCCCATGGCACTAGAGTAAAAGGCTTTAGTATATAAAGAGGGAGGCAGAAAGGCTGTCCTGTCACTGACAACCAGATGGAGGCTAGCACATTACCTCCCAACCAAGACAGAAGGGGAAAGCTACCCCTTTCTACCAAAGTGAAGAGGAACGGATGGTCTCTAAGAACTGAAGACACAAATGCAGAAGAAAACAGGTACCATTAAGCAATTAATTAAAATTATCTCACATAACTTAGAAAAGTCAACATAAGTCTCAAGTATTCAATAAAAAAAACAAAGCATAAAAAAATTAAGACACTGAAAGTTTAATCACAAAATGGCTACATTTTTCTACATAAAAGTTGTCCTTCAAGCACTCAGTAGAATTAAAGGCACTCCTTTTGAGAAGCTCCTTGCTTCAAACCACTTCACATCATGAGTCTAACAGCAATATATTTGAGGCAAAGATACCTGCTCTTGAAGAACAAAGGCTTCTGAATGATGTTTTTAATGTCTCCCACAAAGTGAGCAGTGTCTCGGGTAGATGGAAAATTTAAATCAAAATTAGAAGCCTGCTTTTGATTCAGGCCTTTCACTTTCCTCACCACCAGGCATTTTTACTCTGGCTGCACTACCTAATACTCTTCAAAAGTCTGGGCCAGCTGCCACCTGGTCATGGTTTATCATGAAGGGAAGCAGAGAACCTGCAGTGGTGGAGTGCTTTCTTCATGGTAAAGAGAAATAGTGGAATTCATTTTTCTTTAAAAAATCATTGTAGTTGATAGATTTTGTTTCAAAATGGCCCTTCACCATGAACTGCACAAAAAATTAAAATGGACTTAAAACACAAACGGCAGTAGCTGCTTCGTTTCATGAACCATCCACAACCAAAAAGATGAGCTCTGTCACACTAATGTCAGGGAACCCAAAGGCGGTGATGCCACATGGGAAACACCCAACTTCCCTGAAGAGCCCACCTTAAAACTGACCTGGACTGAGATAAATGCCACATGGCATGTAGAAAACAGTATTAAAGCTAATCAGGACATAAAGCCACAGTGAAGGCTTGAAAATGAAAGTGGGCACTTTGGACAGCCCTTCCAAGTCTGTAGCCAGTGTAGGGTGGTGAGCTACAACTCGGCCCCAGGAGATGGCCAGCTCTGTGTGTGTCTAAGAGCTGGGTGGTCTTTGGGCACAGGTAGTTGCAGTAATCAAACGAAGCGGCAGTTCAAAGCGAACCTGAGGGCTCTTTTTTTTTTTTTGGAAGTTGCAAACATTTCAATTCTGCTCAATTTTTTTTTCAAAGTTTCCTAAGCAACAGTGGTCGAATGTATAGACAAAAGTTTTCTTGTGAAAAATGCTAAAACTTATATGGGAAAAGGAATGTCTCAATAAGCCGCCTTGAGGATTTCTTGGGTAAAATATTCTTGAGATTTTTCAATTAATACTAGTAGCTTGGAACTCTTGAGTGTTTTTTTTAAAAAAAATAGGTTATTTAACACTGTATGACAACATATTTACAATTGAAATAGAAATTTTCTTTTTAATAATCAAAATACATCTTTAGCAAAAATTTAGAATGTAAAGTTTTATAAAATAAACAAGACCCATAAAACAGCAGAAGGTTCTTGCAGTACACCATTCAGATTTAGCCTAAGATGAAAGTTTCCTCTAAATTCTGGATAAGCAGGGTCCCTGCAGGTAAGAGGACCTCTTCTTCCAGCAAGCAATTTGCCTTCCTGATTTGGGTAGTTTTTACAAAATTCTGATCCAAAAAGTTTTTCCAAGATGGACACTACAACACTGATCAAAAAGATTTTTAAAAGTTGTGTGGTGCTATGTGTAGACAAATTTAAAACAAGTTAACTGCATAAAATGCCTTCTCTCTGGGTCCATCTGATTCCAACTCAGCAGCTGCAGAGTCCCACGTGGTGAGCCCCGGCACCAGGCTCCACGTGGCAGGTAAACAGGCTTCCCATCCCCACAGTGCCCCAGCACAGAGAATTCTGTGTGAGCAAGACCTCAAATCACCCTGATGCTGCAGGGGAATCAGAACAGAAACAAACGGAATCAGCGAGCCAGTTCTGTTTCTTTTCCTTATGATCACTATGCCCACCTTGAAGAAAATTCTTTATTCATGTGGCTTGTTAAAAAGTAAGAAAGGAGTAGTGCTCAACTTAGGCAAAAAAAAAAAAAAAAAAAAAGCTTTTGCATGAGGATCTGCTCTTTCCAAGTGTGCTTTGCTCCTAGGTTGCTCTTGTTTGGAGTTGCTGATGGAGGTATTTGCATGTGCTCACAGCCGCGCTGTCAGATCTCAGATCACAAAGGATGACTTGTGTCTGAAGTCGCCCTGCAAAGCCAACAGAGTGAGAAACGTGGTCATCCACCATGTGGGAGAGGGGCAGGGAAAAGCAGCTTCAAATCTAACATTTCCCTGAAGAAGAAACCTATAGCAAAGCTGAAATCCAGTCAATCAATCAGACTTGAAAGCAACTTCTACGAGAGCTTGCAAACTGCATGCCACTGGAATGCGTATGAGGGCACATGAGCTCGGGGTCTCGGGAACCATTTGGAAATCCCTAAGGTACAGCGTGGTGGCCAAGTAGGAATGCCATTCTTCCTGCCTGATGCTCCGCTCTCTTCCATCCTTACCTCATCATCTGTCCTGATGTAGTTGACGCTCTCTGACTTCCCTGCGTTCTTGTAGCTGTGAAACAGGAGGAAAGGGCAGTTCAGTGGCTGCTGGCTTCCACGTTAATGCCACACCATGCTGTTTCTGAGGTCAGGCTCACCTTTCTCCCTCCTGTTTATTGTTGATGAAGTAGCCACGTTTGTATGCACAGCAGATACCCGATGTTATCAGGGCCAGAACAGCGAGTACAACCAGAACCCCCCCAATAATTCCACCAATGTTCAGGTAATCTGCAGGAAGAGGTTTGAGGGAGGAGATGATGGTCTCGTTATGTAAGAAACCCTGACCCCACCGTCCTTCCACATCTCCCTCTGACACCTAATGTCTACCCCATTAAAATCTTTCCAGTCTAGAACATACAGGAAACTAGAACCCCTGATTTCACTTATAAAAAGTACTAAGACTTCAAATGCAGTTATACTTAATACTATATTAAAAGGGACTTGGAACTTCATAAAAGGCTTAAAAATCCTTTGGCTAAATCCCTGCAAATATCGGTGGAAGAAATGGTCACATTTATGAGGACACAACCAGTGTTGAGAATCCTAAGGATAAAAAGTCCCTATTCCTAGGGCCTCCCTTTGCTGTAGACTGGGAGAAGGGAGCAGTACTTAAAGTGAAAAATACCCTGACCCCCTCCCTCCGCTGGCCTCATATCTAAAAGCCTTCCTAACGGTAAACCCCTTTAATTCCAATCATATCTGCCTCATCCTGTTTCTCATTTCTATATGAAAAGGAAAAAGGATTCTAATCTTCAGTGTGGTAGCAGTGTTCGCTGTTTCTCTGATACAAATAAAAATGCTTGGGAAAATATGCAAGGAATATATCAGCAAATGACAACTAAGTTGGAAGTTGTCAAAATTCTCCCTTATCCTAGAGTAGTGGTTCTCAAATGTAAGCATACATTTAGAAGACTGACTTGAAACTTCGCTTTTAATATGTCAATTCCCAAGCCCCATCCTGAGAAATTTAATGGGCCTTGGGCAAGGCCCCAAGAATCTTCCTCTAGGAGAAAACTGTGCTGGAGCAGAGTTCCCCAAACTTGACAGATGAGGAGAATCAACTGGAATGCTTGCCTTAAACATGTGCATTCCCAGACCTCCCCTGGAGAGTGGTTCAGAACCCTCTGGGTGGGGCTGGCATGACTCCTGTGATCAGCAGGTGCAGAAAGCACAGCTGTGGGGGTGGTGCAAGCAGGAGGAGGGAGGGATTCAAAAGGCTTCCCCTGTGGTTCTGGTAAAGCCCATCTGCTTCCTTCTCCCCAACACCTCCCTTTTAGAACCAACACCCTAGAGAAGGGATCATCTCAAAACAGGATAAAATTACTGGGGCTAAAACCTAGGTTTCAGCTTCCTGCAAAATGGCCATAACTAGATAAATTTCTAGAGACCTAACACAACCTTACATTTCAAAGACCAGAGAAATGAAGTTTATTAAACTCACTGTTAAAAGTTACACGATTAGCTATGTTGTCAACACCAGAAGACCAGAAAGTCTGTTTTGAGGAGATAAACATATTGCAAGAACCCATTTATTTAGGCATTTAGCTGTTACTCAGAACTTTGTCATCTTTCCTTTCATGTGAGAATGTACCCAAGTAGATTTCAGTGGATCGTCACCTCTAGAAAGAAGCTGACTCATGGCAGATGAGTTATCTAAACTGATGATCTGATTTTAAGTTAAAAATGTTTTAATTCCCCACTCTTAAGATGAAATGTTTTCAAAAGGCAACTCACAGACTTCCATCTGCTGCTCCTCACACCTGGCTGAGCCTGCGTCGTTGGAGGCAATGCAGTAGTACTGCCCAGAGTCTTCCTTGTGGACAGCACTGAACACCTGTGCCAGGAGAGCAAAGCAAACCATGAGTGCCACGGAGGGATGGAGGGGCAGAGCGCAAGGCCGCCGGCCTGCACACGGCCACCCGAGTACTGACCACAGCAGCGTCTGCTTCCAGACACGCCTGCCCAAGCACTCAAACAGTGACGCGCCTTCAGTACTGGGAGAGGACCAAGCCCAGCAGCATCAAGAGTGGAATGCTGCTCTCTTACTTGGGTAAGAGGGGACTCTGACTGCTCCCCAGGCTAGAGTTTGGTAATACAAAAGCAAAGATTCTGTTAAGATCTGACTCACTACTACCATAGTATGAGGTTGGATACACCACATATCAAAAGGCACCACTCCCCCCCAAAAAAACTACATGTCATCCGAGTCTGTGTTCTCATGCTGCCGCTGTCCTCGGTGCCCCTCACTGCTCACCACCACCACTGGGTTATTGTGAAGCAAATTCCAAACATTTTGTCCATAAACACTTGAGTATATAGTTTTAAAAGGTAAGGCTCTTTAAAAAAAAATAAAAATCATAGCCACAATACTGTGATGCCTAAAACAACAATTCCTTAATATGATCCAATATCCAGCCAATAATCAAAGTTTGTCTCCTTATGATCTTTACAGTTGGTTATTCAAATCAAGACCTTCACAAGGTCCACCCCTTGCATTTGTTTAGTATCTTCTTTTAGCCTCTTTATTCCACAG
The DNA here is from genome assembly GCF_030445035.2 of Dasypus novemcinctus. Classification (NCBI taxonomy): domain Eukaryota; kingdom Metazoa; phylum Chordata; class Mammalia; order Cingulata; family Dasypodidae; genus Dasypus; species Dasypus novemcinctus. Next base: position 44,379,344 of record NC_080699.1, on the reverse strand, counting down.
GTTTCCTCTCTATTACTATGCCCCCTTAGAACTTATTTGTTTAAAAAGGGAGGGGGTGTTTTTCTTGTAGAATTTCCGACCTGGATTTTTTACACCCATTTTACAAAGGTTTTAGTGTCTCCTTATTCTTTCCACTATAGACATCCCTTGCCCCAACAGACATTGCATCCTCATCTCAGAAGAGATCTTACCAGAGTGCCTGTTTCCGAGTTTAAGAGAAAAGAGGAATTTCGAAACCGGGGGTTGGCCCTGGAGTCTGTGGGCAGCGGGATGTTGTTGCGGTACCAGCTGTAGAGAGGCCGTGGATAACCCTCGCTCTCCTGGCAGTACAGCGTGGCCGCCTTGCCAACAGGCACAGCCTTGGGTACTCTGCAGACAGGGCTCACTGGCTTCACTGGAGAAAGAATATGGGTTGCTGTTTAAAATCTCAGCAACAAGGCACTATTACCAAAGTCCACAGTCAGCCCTAAAAACAAGAGCCAGACAAGGGCTCCTGGTGCCTGTGTCCCCTTGGTCACATCTGTAGAAGGCAGGCTGCCACCACTCTGCCCTGCTCTTGTGGCCTGCCTCACCCAAGTATGATCCTCTGCCTTCACATGGGAGGTGGAGGAGTGGGTCTGGGCCCCTCCTAGAGCTGGTGGGAAGGGGCAGGGGCTCCTCTTCCCTTCTCTCCTCCCCCAACTCGAGCAGTTTCAGCTCTCAATTGTGTCTTTGCTCCCTAAGTCGTGTTACCATTGCAAATGCAGCTCAAGAAGGAAAGAAAGGAAAAAAGGAGTTGATCTTTTTTGTTCTATGGGTAGTCTCTCAGAGGCCTCAAAGAGGGCAAAAAATGTTTTTACTTCACATGAGTTCCTACCTTGTACAGTTAAGTTAATGACAATCTCATCAATTTCTTGGCGGTCATTGCGAGCAACAACCTCACAGCGGTAAAGGGCTGAGTCTTTCCGTGTCACATTCCAAATCTTCAGGGATGTTTTCCCAAAAACTTCTGCACGATCTGCCAAATCTCCTATAGAAATAAAAACGTGAGAGGGGTGGGGGGTATATGGGGACCTCATATTTTTTTAATGTAACAATTAAAAAAATAAATAGGGAAGCAGACTTGGCCCAATAGATGATAGGGCATCTGCCTACCACATGGGAGGTCCACAGTTCAAACTCCGGGCGTCCTTGACCCGTGTAGAGCTGGCCCACGCGCAGTGCTGATGCGCGCAAGGAGTGTCGCGCCACACGGGTGTCCCCACGTAGGGGAGCCCCATGCACAAGGAATGCGCCCCATAAGGAGAGCCGCCCAGCACAAAAGAAAGTGCAGCCTGCCCAAGAATGGCACCACACACACGGAGAGCTGACACAACAAAGATGACGCAACAAAAAGAAAACACAGATTCCCAGTGCCGCTGATAAGGATGGAAGTGGTCACAGAAGAACACACAGTGAATGGACATAGAGAGCAGACAACTGGGTTGTCTTAAAATAAATCTTAAAAAAAAAATGAAAAAAATTTAAAAATTAATTAAAAGAAAAACATGGGACACTAAGAGACTCTTTAAAGATGTCTTTGCCACTTAAAGATGGTCATTTCTGTGACCAGTATTTGATGCTGCAGTAAGACTACAGATTGATTTCTGTTTCTATTTCTGTATAATAGAAGTGGACTCCCTGAGGACAGTAACTGCATCTTATTCCCATTTGCAATGTGAGCACCCAAAATAGTACTTGGTCTATAAGAGGCACTCGTTCCATGCCTTTGTTACTAAAGCCAGGGGTCTCCTTTCTTCCTCAACATCCCCACAAGGGCCCCGTTAAAAAAGAAAAACAAAACAAAGTAAACATTTTACAAACTCAAGTGGTACTGCAAATAAGAACTGATTGTATAAAACTAGTAAAGTTGTATAGTGCATCAGAAAAAAAAAAAGTGGATCTGCACATGCAAAAGATTGAAGTTGGATCCCTACTTCATATCTTACACACCAAAGACCTAATGTGAAAGCTAAAATGATAAAACTCTTAGAAAAAAGCTTAGGTATTAATCTTCATGATCTTGGATTAGGCAGTGGTCTCAGATATGATAAACAAAAGCACAAGCAATAAAAAAAAAAATTGAACTCCATCAAAATTTTAAACTTTCGTGCTTCAAAAGACACCATCAAGAAGCTGAAAAGACAGAGCCCATAGTATAGGAGCATGTATCTGAACAAGGAACTAGTATCAAGAATTTGCAACTCATCAATAGATAAAATGGCAAAGGAGTTGAACAGACATTTCTTCAAAGAAGATATATAAATGTCCAATAAGCACATGAAAAGATGCCCAATATCATTAGTCATTAGGAAAATGCAAATCAAAAGCACAATGAGATTTCACTTCATACCCACGAGGACGGATGAAACCAAGAATTCAGACAGTAACAAGTGTTGGTGAGGATATGGAAAAATACATTGCTGGTGGAAAAGTAAAATGGGACAGCCACTTTGGGAAAACAGTCTGGCAGTTCCTCAAAATGTTAATCAGAATTAGCATAAGATCCAGCAGTTCCACTCCTAGGCACAGACCCAAGAGAAATGAAAATGTACCCATACAAAAATTTGCACATACAAGTTCTTGCAGCATTATTTATAATAGCCAAGGTGAAGTGATCAAAGTGTCTATCAACAGATGAATGGATAAACTGTGGCACATCCATACAATGTAAGGCTATTCAGCCATAAAAAGGAATGAAGTTCTGATGCACGTTACAACATGGATGAACTTTGAAACATCACATGCTGAGTGAAAGAAATCTGTCACAAAGAACCACGTATTCTGTGATTCCTTTTGTCCAGAAGAGATAAATCCACAGAGACAGAAAACAGATTAAATAGGGAGTACATGGTTTCTTTGGTGGATGATGAAAATATTCTAGAACTAGTGATGATGGTCCACAACTTTGAATATATTAAAAATCACTAACTTTGTATACTTTAAATGGGTAGATTTTATGTTATCCAAAAAATTAACATTGTAACTCTTTGAAAGAAGCATGAAGAACCCAAAGAACAGGGGAAGAAATTAGGAAAAAAGACATGCAAAAAGTAGAAACTAATTATTACTAACCCTGACAACTGGTGACATGTATATGGCGGGTTTACCATAATGTAATAAAAATGGGAAGATGACTTACAATAGAGGATGAACATTTCCAAAAGCATTTTCTAATAGAAACGTTTGTTATACAGTAGTCATTGGTGGAGGACTGGAATAACCACCACATAAGAAAATAGCAAATAAAAGTCTATCGGGGTACTTTGGATATAGTCCTGTTTTGAAGCAAGAGACCAAATAGACTCAAGCTTTCCTCCAGCCTCATAGTTTGTATGGTTAACACTCTCCTTTCCACCCCCATCTCTACCACTAAGGTTAAGATGTTTAATTCCCAGAAACAAAAAGTTTTGTTTTTATTTCCCACTTGGTTTCTCTGATGATCAGATAAATAAGAGCCCACAACTCCTGAAAGACCATGAATTTGGGTTGTTTCCACAAAATCTCTTTCTGTCTCTGCATCCTCAACTATCAGCATTCTGAAGTCACCCCACCTAAAAGCTCACCTGCATTTGTGCCTCAGCATGGCAATGTCCCACTTGCTGTCACCCTGTCCCAGAGCAAGCCTCTCTTCCCACTGCCTCTGCCTTAGCGTCTGGGCCACCATCCTCTCCCACTGGGTCTCTGCAAGGCAACTCTGAAGGGATGCCTCCACTCCTGGTTTTGCCTAGGCCTGTCTGTCTGTCCTCTACAAAGTCGTTTCAGTCCTTCTAAAGCATCAATGTTACCATCTCACTTCCCTATTAAAATCTTTCAGTGGGTCCCATGCCCCTCCGAAGATCCAGCAAGACGACATCCTTTTGTGCATAGCAGTCAACCTTTCCCGCCTGGGCCTGCAGGCCTCCCCAGCCTCATCTCTAGACACTCTACTTCTCCTTGCTTAGCTTGCTCCCTTCTCCTAGCTTAGCTATGGTGCAGAACTGGCAGTTTCTCCATTAAGCCAAACTATCTTTTGCACCTGCCCCCAAATCCCCTCCCACTACCTCCACTCTCCTGCTGGGCTAACTTGTCATGTTTCCCCTCTCTGCTGAGACCCTGCTCTGGAAAGGCTGCCCTGAGCACATTTCCTCCCCTATTCCATATCCCAGATGCTTACCCCTTGTGATGGCTGGAGTTATATGTACATAACCCAGAAAAACATGTTCTCAAACTTACTCCATTCCTATGGGTGTGAACCCATTGTAAGAAGGACATTTAGATGAGGCTACTTCAGTTAAGATGTGGCCCACCTTAAACAGGATGGGTCTTAATCCTATTACTGGAAACCTGTATATGAAGAGTGAAATTCAGACAGTGAGAGAAAAAGCCACAGAGGAAGGTGAAAGTCAGTAAAACCCTGAAGAGAAGGGAGAGGCCAAGAGAGGCTGCCATATGCCTTGCCACGTGACAGAGAAGGACCAAAAATCACCAGCAGACAGTTCTAGAATGCCAGTCTTCAGGAAGAAAGCATTGCCTTGATGATGCCTTGATTTGGACTTCTAGCCTCGAAACTATGAGCCAATAAATTTCCATTTTTTAAGCCAACCCATTGCAAAGTATTTGCTTTAGCAACAAGGAAACTAAAACAGTGTTTGATACCAGGAATGGGCTGCTGCTATTACAAATACCAAAAAATATGGAAACTGCTTTGGAATTGGGTAATGGGTAAAGGCTGGAAGAATGGTAAGCACTTGATAGAAGAGGCCTATATTGGTTTGAATAAACTGTTTGTAGAAGTATGGATGCTAACGTTAACTTCTAATGAGACCTTAAATGAAAGTGAATGTGCTATTGGCCTGGAAGAAAGGTGACCCTTGTTTTAAAGTGGCAGAGAACTTGGTGATACTGAGTTCCGATTTCAGATGGACTGCAGAACTTGAGAGTGATAAACTTGGATATTTAGCTGAGAAGATTTCCAAGCAAAGTTTGGAAAGTGCAGCCTTATTTCTCCTTGTAGCTTATAGTAAAATTCAAGAAGCAAGGTAGAAGCTGAGAACTGAACTCCTGGGCAAAAGAAACCAGAAACTAATGGTTTGGAAAATTCTGAGCTTCTGGAAAGCGGGTCTCTGAGAACAGGGCTCCATGTGAGGGTCTAAGTGAACAAGGATCCAGTCAGCCATTTCACTGCAAGTCAGAGATGGAGAGGAAGTTATCCAGGAAGGATCTGTGGAAAGTTATTTTGTCTGATGGATTGGGCCACTGTGAATTACTTGCAAAACCAACAAGTTTTGTGTGTGTGTGAACTAAACCACTGCCATCCTGGAATAAAAGGTACAGAGAAGGGACAGATTAAATGAAGTATCACTCCATATGCAGAACCATGGAAGCTGAGGTCTGGACTGAAAATATCTTCTCAGGCCAAGATAGTGGGCCCACCCATGGGCGTGGAAAGCGTGAGTCTGCACCAGTGCTTGGAGAGAATGCAGGAAAACTGCTGCTACCCCAATGTTCAGAGAGGTTAGAACCTATGTCCTGGGAATTGCAGAGTCTAGCCACCAGCCCAGTGCTTGGAGGATGGAGCCTGTTCCCCAGGGATTGTGGACAGCCTGACTACCATCCTGATGCATAGGAGAGGGTGGAAATTTCATCCCAGTGTTTGAGGAGAGCATATCTGCTGGGCAAGTACCTGGAAGGGGGTGTTTGGTACCAGGAATGGGTACCAGCCCAGAGGATAAAAAATCATTCCACAGATGACTCTCAGACCTTGAAATCTAATGAAATATGCCCTGCAGGGTGTTGGAATTGTTCAGGACCTGTAATCTCTATTTTCCTTCCAATTTCTCCCTATGTGAATAGAAATGCTTACCCTATGCCTGTCCCTCCATTATATATCAGAAGCAGGTAACTTATTCTCTAGGTTTCACATGTCCACCCAGGTGAACTGTGCCCCAGGATAGACTGTACCCATAACTGATTTTGAAGAGACTTTGTATATAACATTGTTACTGAGATGATATAAGGCTTTTGAGATGTTGTATGGATTAATGCATTTTGCATGTAGAAAGAACATTTGTTTTGGGGGTCCAGAGGGTGAACTGGTGGTTTGGAATTATGTGCCCCAGAAAAACATGTTCTTAAGCTGATTCCACTCCTGTGGGTGTGAACCCAATTAGGACCTTTTGATGAGGTTACTTCAGTCAAGGTGTGGCTCAATTCAATCAGGATAGGTCTTAATCCTATTACTGGAGTCCTTTATAAGCAGAATGAAATCGGACTTGGGGAGATAAAGCCACTGAGGAAGTAACCAGAAGCCAACAGTCAATGGAACCCTGAAGAAAAGGGAGAGGCTAGGAGAAACCAGCATGTGTACTGCCATGTGACAGAGGAGTCAAGAACAAAGGATCACCAGCAGCCAGCCCCAGAATGCCAATCTTTGGGAAGAAAGCACTGCCTTGATGAGGCCTTGATTTGGACTTCTCCTAGCTTCAAAAACATGAGCCAACAAATTCCCATTGTTTAAGCCAAACCACTGCATATTTCCTTTAGCACAGAAGAAGTAAAACACCCTGCTCTAGCACTGGGGTAATATCCTGCTAACCTGTCTAGCAAGTACCTTTTTAAGGTGGTACCCAGCCTGGTACCAGGCCTGGCATGCAGTCAATGCTCAGAAAATACTCATCTCCTTTCTGCTACCCAGGATCCTGCTGATAACTCATATATATCACTAACATCAGGATCGTAAGAAGAAAATGATCTAGGAAAGTGTTCACTCTGATTCCTCAAAAAGATGGGTCTAGTATAAATTAAAATCCTGATTTACATAAAGTTGGATGATAGGTACAGAAAAGCTTAATATACTGTTCTCAAAACTTTTGCAGGGAAGCAGATGTGGCTCAAGTGATTGAGCTCCCACCTACCACATAGGAGGTCCAAGGTTCAATTCCCGGTGCCTCCTGAAGAAGATGAGTGGGTGCAATGGGCTGACGTGGTGAGCTGACACAACAAGATAATGTAACAAGATAACACAAAAAAGAGGAAACACAATGAGAGATGCAACAAAGCAGGGAGTGGAGGTGGCTCAAGCCATTAAGTGTCTCTATCCTACATGGGAGGTCCCAGGTTTGATTCCCAGTGCCTCCTAAAGAGAAGATGAACAGATACAGAGAGCACACAGTGAATGGACATAGAGAACAGACAGCAAGTACAAAACAACATGGGAGGGGGAATAAATAAAATAACAATAAATCTAAAAAAAAAAAAAAAAGCTGAGAGTCTTAAAAAAAAAACTTTTGCATATGTTTAAAACTTTCATAGTAACAGGTTATAAAAAAACCAGTCTGGTTGTCAATGCAGGTCAGTCAGAGGTAAGTTTCCAGCCATAAGTGAAGTGTCCAGGCCCAGTGTGCAAAGGAGAAGTCAACAAACAGAAAGGATTATAGGCTCATACCCTGAATTTTGTTCTCAAAAAACACATATGTTGCTTGGTCATCTTGAATTTTCTTCCATTCAATCCTGGGTTGATTTGTCTGTGAATCCGTAATGATACAAGACAGTTCCACACCTAATGAGCAAAGGAGAAAAAACCAGCCTTCAGTGCCCACGGAGCACTCTCTGGCTTACCTGTATGGCTGCAGCCTGCAGGCTCTCTCTGTGAGCGGTCTTCCCTGCAGAATGAAATCAGAGCCACTCGAGGCCCCAAGAGACTTTGAGGACAGATGGATTTCAGCCAGGAAAACAATAAAGGGGGTTAGCACAGAACTGTACTATATACATTTCTACACTGTCCCCCTAACACCACTTGTAGGAAAAGCATTTCCCTGTTGTATAAGCACAAAGTCAGGGCAGGATCAATTAGATTTGACAGCAGAAAACCAGCCTCAGGCAACTGATGACTTGTCCAGGCAACGGGTCCCTGACACAGAAGAATGTCACCTGTATTGCTGGATGGCTGCCCCGACTCCCATTTGGCACTATCTGTATATGTATTGTTCTGGGGTGGCTGCAAGATAACCAAATGCCCATTAGATGGTGCCCATTCTCTTAATAGTATCTCCTTTGTACTTACTTTCAAATTCCTTTACCACTGGGTTTTGGTTGTTGGATTTGAGATTCACAGCCCCTATCAAGCAGCCTAAAGGAAAAGGAAAAGGAAAAGGAAAATCAGAGACAATCCATCTCTAAAATAGCAGAGAAACCTTGGACTGAGGTCAGGTATTTCCCTTCTGTGTAAGCTCTAGTCATTAACCACAGAGGATGGAAAATATTATATTCCAAAACAAAGCTTCTTGGATACAGTAAGTTCACTGTGCTCTCTCTGTTCGACCATCACCGAAAGGAACCAAGAGAAAGAGAAGCATTCTAAGAATTCACTTCCTCCTTAGTCTTACAACAAAGCTCTTAGAGCGTTACAGAACTTGCTTCAACGCACTTCCTTCTCCTTCTATGTCTGTTTTTGGCTCTCTGTGGACCTCTTCATCGTGCCCCTGCTCCCCTCCAATGGCGTGCTCAGCTCCATGAGATGTAGGCCACACTCTGGCCTGGTGCTTGCCCCTTCTGAATGGCATCAGCCCTCGAGTGGGTAGTCACCAAACAGCTAAAAGTCCACCTCACTGTATTAGCAACTAAGCCAGATTTCAATACAGGAGAAGGTTTTCACTAGTCTTTAGTGAAATGAGAAAAATAATAACAACATGGTGATTTTCATGAAATCAAGACCGGCTACTTCCATGTGAATCCCATCAACACTAGTACTTAGAAGCATCTGGCTCCCCTTATGCTCCAACGTTAGAAAACCATTTACTATAATTAGAAATTTCTCCACTGATCTTCTTGGAATGAAAATCAAGTAGGTACACTGACCATCTACAAAATGTTATTTGCAGCTTCTTGTCCTTTAAGAAAACATACCATCCTCAAAGAAGGTCTTCATACAGAAAGCCCTTATGAAGGTCTCATGATATTAGCTTCCTGGATCAGCTAAGGAAAATGTGCAGAAAGACTCAATACTCTGAGCACTTTCTAGCTCCTTGTGTAGTAGGTCAGTGGCTGGTGAAAATCCATTCTTTTCCTTTACCTTATTTAATGGTGCAGCTAATCTTCCACATAACAGGTATAAATTTTGATCCTTTATTATTTACTATGATTTCACTAATTTTAGCAAAAGTCTTTTTTTAATTTTTAATTCATTTTTTCAATAATACATTCAAAAAATATGAGGGCCCCATGTACTCCCCACCCCCCCACCCCACTACTCCCCCTACAGCAACACTCTCCTCCATCATCATGAGACATTCATTGCATCTGGTGAGTACACTCTGGGCATCGCTGCACCCCATGGCCTGTGGTCCACACCATAGCCCACACTCTCCCATGTTCCATCCAGTGGGCTATGGGAGAATCTACAATGTCCGGTAATTGTCCCTGCAGCACCACCCAGGACAACTCCAAGTCCCGAAAACGCCTCCACATCTCATCTCTGCCTCCCATTCCCCACACCCAGCAGCCACCATGGCCACTTTTTCCACACCAGTGCCACATTTTCTTCAATTACTAACGACAATAGTTCATGAATAGAATATCAGTAAGTCCACTCTAATCCACATTCTATTCCTCCATCCTGTGGACCTTGGATTGGTTGTGTCCATTCCACATCTATGTCAATTCCACATGGATGCTGGATGTAATCCTCCTGCTTTCAGTTGTAGGCACTCTAGGCTCCATGGTGTGGTGGTTGACATTCTTCAACTCCATGTTAGCTGAGTGGGGTAAGTCCAATAAACCAGAGTGTAGGAGCTGAAGTCTGTTGAGGCTCAGGGCCTGGCTATCATATGGTCAGTCCAGAGATTCAGATCCCCTAGATATATCTTAAACCCCAGCACCAACTACAATTCTGGTAAAGTAACAGGAAAGGCTTGTGAAAAGAGATCACATCTGAGTCCAGTTCCATCACACAGAAACACCAGCTCCAAAGAAGGGCCAACTGACATGGCAGTGAACTCCATCTGCCATGACCATAAAACCTGTGGATCTCTGTAGCCCTCAGAAGAACCAATACCTGGGGTTGTATCTACTTTATCTGTCTCTGAGACTCTGCTCAGGTGTGCATAAGGGCAACCCATCTGATAACCTCCAGGCTCTTTTTTAGAGACTCGTAGCCATATAAACTCATTTGCCCTTTCCATTTCCCCCCTGATTTAGGTCAAAAAGCTTTTTTAACTCCTGTTATTATATGTAGACAGGGATATTCTGCTGGTCCGAGTTGAACATTTTATTCAAGGTCAATTTCTAGTTACGTCATCAGCTGGTACTTGGTAGTGATCCCTCAGTGCCAGGGAGGCTCATCCCCGGGAGTCATGTCCCACGCTGGGGGGAAGGCAACGAATTACATGCTGAGTTTGGCTTTGAGACTGGCCACATTTGAGCAACACGGAGGCTCTCAGGAGGTAACTCTTAGGCACACTGCTGCTCTAGGCCTTGTTCTTATTTCAGGTGCACAGGCTCACAAGCATAGTCATTGGTATCAGGGGCTCATTGTTGGACATTCATTCCTTTTTGGTCTTTGCCATTGCACTTGGGGGATTGTTGCTGTTCCTTTAGGGACTGTGATAGAGCTCCCCTGGCTAGGAACTCAGCACTCCCTCAGTTGTTGTTTTTAATTGTTTCCACTATGAAAATATCCAAACATTTTTATGTACCCTGGATATATGCCCTGTAGAACTACCTGCCAACCATGTGTCCCCTGTCAATAACATCCCAAACCAGTATTCCACCCTGGCCATTGTTGAACCTCTCTGTGATCCAAAACTTCCTGAAAAGTGAAGCCCAATATATTGCCAGGTTCCCTTAATAGTAAAATGGAATATAGCGATGAGTTTAAAGGTTAGATATAGAATACATATTAATTTGGAAAAATTCTACATCCTATCTTTTTCTTTCCTTTTTTCTAATTACTAAGCTTATCTTCACAAGAGTTTTAGATCACAGTAATTCATATATACAACATACAGTACTCCCACATATCCAACATAAAACCTTTTCCCTTCCACAGCAATAATCTTTTAACATATTCATACCATGTTTACTGAAACTGATGTACAGATATTGAGACAATAGCTTTCAAACAAGGTAACATTTGTGTTTACATTGTGGTTTATACTTTAGTAGCAAAAGTCTTAAGGAATCTAATAAAAGAAAAGAAAAACAGAAGTATAGTTTCTAAAACACTAATTTATACAGAAGACTGTAGAACCAGGACAAGTTACAATACTCTATTTAGTTTTGGTTAACCATGGGCTAATCCTTCTGGAGGCCAGAAAGATATACCAAGCACATGCAGCACTTTCTATTGCTCCTTAATTTGAAAGCTCCCAATGACTCAATAATAGAGAGCAATATATGATCACCTAAATATCTAAAAATTCACACAGGTCTCTTCTAAGGAAAGTGACTCAGTTCTTTTGGTATGATTACTATGATTTAGATGATGAGACACCAAAACTCTGGCTACAACTGATGTGATCCAGGATCAGCTTCCAACCCAAAGGCCATCTCAGGGCCTTAAAAGTGACTCAAGAGAGCTTTCTCCAAGTGGAAAATGACTGGACAACCCAATCAGAGTCTTTCTCTCAAGGGTTATGCCGTGAAGAGAAATAAAATAATGAGTTAGATAGGAGACCTGAATCTCTGGACTGTCCATGTGACAGCCAGGCCCTGAGCCTCAGCAGACTTACAACTCCTACCCTCTGGTTTATTGGACTTACCCCAGACAGCTAACAGGGAGGTGAAGAAGGTCAACCACCACACCAGGGAGCCAAGACTGCCTACAACTGCAAGCAGGAGAATTGTATCCATCATCCATGTGGAATATAAGCCCCCTCTCAATAGAGAGGGGGAGTGGACATAACCATCCCAGGGCCCATAGGATGGAGGAATAGAGTATCGATTAGAGTAGACTTACTGATTTTTTATGATGGAACTATTGTGATTAGTAATGGAAGAAATTGTAGCATTGAAGTGGAGAAAGTGGCCATGGTAGCTGCTGAGGGTAGGGAGAGGGAAGAAGAGATATGATGTGGGGGCATTTTCAGGACTTTGAGTTGTCCTGGGTGATACTGCAGGGATAGATGCTGGACACTGTACGTCCTGCCAGTAACCCACTGGGTGAACTGGGGGAGAGTATAAACTACAATGTAAACCATTATCCATGTGGTGCAGCAGTGCTCCAAAATGTACTTACCAAATGTAATGAATGTCCCACGATGATGAAAGATGTGGGAAGAGTGGGATGAGGGGGTGGGGGGTATATGAGGACCTCTTATATTTTTTTAATGCAACATTTAAAAAAGAAATAAAGAGAGGAAAAAGAAAAAAAGAATGAGTTAGAGAGTTTATAGTCACGGAGTAATAGAAAGAGAAATAGAGTCTGAGATAAGCTGATGTGTCAAAATGGTAGAAACACCAGAGTCCAGGACCAGATAAACTAGAAGACTAAAAGATGTCCAGGCCACTAAAGTTGCTGTAGTGTCTATGCACTAACGAAGGCCCACTGAGACACATGCCTCCACAATATAAGTCTGAAGTCAACTAAGCCAATTTCTGTTTCTCACAACCTAAATGAAGCTAAGGTAATATAGCCCCCAGATAATGGAAATTATGACTCCTTTTATCCCTCTACACTAGGGGTTTTTAACCTTTTTTGTTCCACGGACCCCTTTTCCAGTCAGGTGAAAACCACAAACCCCTTACTAAGTCCACACTACACTGTATATTATTTAATGAATTTATCACACTTGCACCAACATGCCCCCACAAGAATAATGTTTTTTTGAATTTCAATTCAAGCTCATGGACCCCTTTTTACTTTATTTATTTATTTCCTGCCCCCCCCCCCCAAGTTGTCTATTCTCTGTGTCTATTTGCTGTGTGTTCTTCTTTGTCCGCTTCTGTTGTTGTCAGCAACACGGGAATCTGTGTCTATTTTTGTTGTGTCAGCTCTCTGTGTGTGAGGCACCATTCCTGGTCAGGCTGAACTTTCTTTCGCACCAGTCGGCTCTCCTTACAGGGAGCACTCTGTGCGTGGGGCTCCCCTACGTGGGGACACCGCTGCATGGCATGGCACTCTTCGCGCACATCAGCGCTGCGCATGGGCCAGCTGCACACGGGTCAAGGAGGCCCGGGGTTTGAACCGCAGACCTCCCATGTGGTGGACGGATGCCCTAACCACTGGGCCAAGTTCGCTTCCCTGGACCCCTTCTAAAGAACCCCTGATCTATACCTTGGCCAAAAGGAGAATGCTGGAGACTTCTTAATGGAGCCTTGGCCTGACCTATGTCCCAAGAAGATTCAAAATTAGAGTGCCACTTCAAGACAAGTGATGTTCTATTGTAAATGACTTCCCAAAACAACTGGGCCAAGGTCTGACAAGGTCTCATGCTGAGAGTCCTTTCTCATAATTCTCACTTTATTTGAACAATTCTTAAATTTATAAATATTCTAGAATGCTTTACTTTGTCCATCTCTTATAGCCCAGGACAAAAAGTTCAGTAATAACTTACATAAAAGAATGGTGCTAAGAGGATTCAAAGCCACAAACCTAACCCTTAGGGCCAACACAAGTAATTGATCTGGAAGAATAACTGATGTTGGGGGTAAGATTCTGATATAACTGGATAGGAAATGGAGTCTTGGAGTCACCTTAAAGTGGTAGCAGCTGAAGGTTAATTGAGCACACGCTGAATCCCAATTCTATGGGAATACTCACACAAACTTGTTCCTCCCACTGAGATTGCGTTATTTAAGATTGCACGAAGGGAAGGAGATGTGGTTCAAGCAACTGAGCTTCTGCCTACCACATGGGAGGTCCCAGTTCAGTTCCCAGTGCCTCCTGGAAAAGACAAGCAAGCTGGCAAGCTGGCATGAGGGGCAGGCACAGTGTGCTGATGCAACAAGATGTTGCTACAAAGAGACACAAAGAGGAAAAACAATGAGACACACAACAAAGCAGGGAGCTGAGGTGGCTCAAGTGATTGAATGCCTCTCCCCACATGGGCGGTCCCAGGGTCAGTTCCCAGTGCCTCCTAAAAAGAAGATGCAGACACAGAGAGCACAAAGCAAATGGGCACAGAGCAGACAGTGAGTGGAAACAAGTGTGGGTAGTAAAAATAAATTAAAAATAAAACTTAAAAAAAAAAAGCACAATGGGTACTTTGGAAAGGTTGGGGAAAAAGGAAATAAGGATCAATATGGCTGAATTTTAGCTGTACTCTGCAGTCTCATCTGGAGGGGAAGAAGGATTTGGATTTAAAGAAGTGAGGAAAGAACAGATTCTCAAATTGGCCAAGGAGCACTGACCTGGCCTCTGGTCATATGCAGCAGAGCTTAGACATTTGACTGTTGTTCAGTATCAGGCAGAGTGAGGGCCCAACTAAAGCAACCCACTTAGGATACTAGCACTCCCAGGAAGAATCTCTCTAAGTAAAGGACATCATAACATGAGATCCAGAAAGCTTTGCCCTGACACATCTAAGAAGGCTTTAGAACAATTAACTGAGAAGTCAATGGCTAAAAGCAATTCATAGAATTTAACAAACTAATATACCAAAAGTTTATTAGGGAATATTCTTCTTGAGTACAGTTATTATAAAAATATATTCTTAGCAATATCTTGAGAAATGTTTAACTGAAAGCCAAGGATCATGGGTAGTTTAGTCTTTTTGAACATATGTTATTCTTATTAAAATATAAATATATTTATGATGACTACATTCTTGAATACAGATTTGTGTGGGTATTTTTTTCCCATGAAATGATTTTCAGGGAGTTGGCCTGCTTCTATGCAAGAGATCCTATGAAACCAAGGATGCCATGACACACATATAGCAGACATTTGGAAAAGGAATTGTCCTAGGAAGCAGGCCCTGGGGAAATGCTGCTCAGATGAATCAGATGATTGACTGTGGACTTCATGAAGTTGTAGCTCTTAAAGTAATACTCAATGAGATGAATATCTCTAGAAAAAGAAACTAAGACCACCATTGGGGTCTACACTGAGTAGAAAGGACTTCCATGAGTTAATATACCCATAAACCTCACTAAGCCATCATGGGGAAAGAACACAAGACAGCCCATTCAAAGAACTACAAGAGAGATGAGGTAGAGGGGAACAGGGATACTGTGGCATCTGTATCATAACATATAAATTAACATCAAATCAGTTTTGCTTCTAAATGGGTGCAATCTCATAATAAACAGTTTTGAACAGAGTAATCAAATTCCAGTTTAAAATTTTATATATGCTCAATCAATTCCAGTGGTGTAAATCTAAAAATTAAAAAGGGACTCTAGAAACTCTAGAAAGAAAAATTCCAGAAGTCTAGCCTTACTAATTACCATAATACATGCTGGTTTACTGGGAATTATAATAAAACAATTCTTCCTGCACAGGAAATGCCCCATTGCCCAGCATCCAATAGTTACCTACTAGGCTCCAAAATATAAATTAAAGACAATCTTTGAGATATGATGCCAGAAACTCTCTAAAAGTTGCAGAAAATAGTGATTTCTAAATATTAATAATACATGCTGAGATCATTATATACTTGGAACTTAATACACCAACTTCTAGAGGGGCTTCTTAAATTTGATTGGGAAGTGTGACTAGAAAGACTCAAGTGAGATATCCATACACATATAAGAACCCTTCTAAAGTCAAAACTCAATCATTTATACTTGGGCAGGATGAAGAAAGAAGCCACATTATAACTCTATGAATAAACTGAATTCAACTAAATGATATTCTAGAAATGCTCAAGGCAAAGGAACCCAATCTAGAATATAAAAAATGCACATTCGTTCATGCAACACACACTTTTAGAGCACCAAATAAATTACATAATATGCTAGGATTGAAGATATCAAGATAAATCAATATAGAACTTGTTTTCTAATACTAGAATGTAAGTACAGTGAGAGCATAGATTTTTATGTTTTATTCATGTATCATCCCTAATGCCAGATCAGCATTTGGCACGTAATAGGTGGAAAATAAAAATTGCTGAGTGGATTCTCCCAAAGAGCTTAGAGTCTGACAAACAGGCCAAAATAGACATGAAATTAAACAGGAACAACATGCGGGAAGTGCTATATAGATTATACACAGAAAACATAACAGATGATACATGAGGAAACAAGGGGTGCAGTGCCATATCTCAGGTTTAACTGCAAATGTCTTACCAAAATGAGAATACCACATTTTTTTAAAGAGCAAGTATATTAGTAACACAGATTCAAAGATTTTCTCTGTTCACTAATCACCAGTTGGGTAGGAACAGTAGAATGCCTACCTACTGCTGATGTTTTTTAGAGAGCCCCAAAGCGAATCTTTAATGTTCCTTGAAATGTCAGAAGCACATAAGCCACTGCAAACTTACTCACAAACACAAAGTATTCATTGCATGCCTTGGTCCTTAAAATGATAAAGGCAATTGATACCTCCTTTTCTAACATATCCAGTGGAATAGTCACCATCATTTTAGAAATAAACACTTTGAAGTTTTAATTTTGAAATAATTCTAGATTCACAGGAAGTTGCTAAGATAGGACAGAGAGGTCCAGCATGCCCTTCAATGAGTTTCCTTCAATTGTTACATCTTACATAATTGAAGTACAATATCAAAACCAGGACACTGGCATTAGTACATTAGTGTCTAGCTCTATGTTATTTTACCACATGAGAAGATTCCTGTAACCACCATGGCGATCACAATACAGAACTGTTCCATCATCACAAAGCTCATGTTACCTCAACACAAGCAACCCCCTCACTGTCCCCACCACCTCTAACTCCTAGCAACTACTAATCTGTTCTCTATTTCTATAATTTTGTCATGTCAAGAATATTATATGAAGAAACCATACAGTATGTATCCTTTGGGAATTGACTTTTTCACTCAGTGTAATTCTCCAGAGATTCATCCGGGCTGTTGTGTGTATCAATAATTGGTTCTTTCATTGTTGAGGAGCATTCCATGGTATGGACATAGCACAATGTTTTAACCATTCATCTACTGAAGGACACCTGGAAAGTTTCCAGTTTTTAGCTCTTACATATAAAGTTGCTATAAACATTGTGTACAGATCTCATGTGAACATGACTTTTCATTTCTCCAGGATAAATAGCCAAGTGTACAACTGCTAGGTTTTATGGAAGTTGCATGTATTAAGAAACTTGCAAACTGTTTTCCAGAGTTGCTGTACTAATTTACCATCTCACCAGCAATGTATGAGAGAGCCAGTTTTTCAGCATTCTAGCAAGCACTTAGTGTTGTTACTATTTATTTTAGCCATTCTGAGAAGTATGTAGTAATAGCTCACTTTGGTCTTAATATGTATTTCCTTAAATGACCGATATTGAACATCTTTTCATATGGTTTTGCCATCTATATCTCCTCTTTATCCATATCTGTCTCTTCATGTCCTTTGCCCTTTTTTCTAATTCGATTGCTTTTTATTACTGTTGAGGTTTTTTTTTTTAAGATTTATTTGATTTATTTATCTCTCCCCACCCCTTTGTTTTTCACTTGCTGTGTCTGTTCATCCTCCTTGTTTCTTTAGGAGGCACCAGGAGCTGAACCCGAGACCTCTGATGTAAGAGGGAGGTGCCTAATCACTTGAGCCCAGAGGAACCCAGGAAGCCTGAACCCTCGCAGACGTCGGCAGCCATCTTGCTCCAACATGTGAAAACACACTTTGGTGAGGCAAGAAACTTATGCTTTATGGCCTGTAACTGTAAAGTCCTACCCAAATAAATACCCTTTATAAAAGCCAACCCATTTCTGGTATATTGCATCAGCACCACTTTGGCTGACTAATACACATTTGTTGAAAAATGTGTATCTTCCTCCATTGATTGAACTGCTTTTACACCTTTGTCAAAACTCAGCCATTTCTGTGTGGGACTATTTCTAGGTTTCCTATTCTGTTCCATTCATCTATGTATCTATAGCTCTGCCAATACCACATAGACTTGACTACTGTTGCTATTTAGTTAAGGCTTTTTGTAGATGTTCTTTATCAAGCTGAGGAAGTTTCCCTCTATTCCTACTTAGTTGAATATTTTTATTATTAAAGGGTGTTGGGGGAAGGGTTTTTAAAAGAACTAGTTTTGAATTTTTCTTTGTTGGCTACACAGGAGATTATTTACATCCAACACCTCCCACCCCCCGTCCCCTCACAATGCACTATAGTAATATTAGGGATAAGAGAGAGAGGTAATAGAGTGGCAGAAAGATGTGTGCGAAGAGTGTAGTAGGAAAAGAGAATTAGTGGGAAATAGAACTTATGGAAACTGAGGATCTGGATGGAAATGGATTCCCTTAAATTTATCCATCCATTCCTGCATCTCCCTTAGGTAACCTCTCTAGAGACAAGGAGTAAGGGTCCTGAGGGATACGTTTAGCAGAAAGATCTGTGTTGATATGTTTTGTAAAGACGGTTACAGATTTAAAAAAGCAATATTCTTTGCACTCTTAACATTTTGCTTTTCTTATCTGAAGAAGAGAAGTAGGAAACATTCTATAAGATTTCTTTCAGTTATATGATTTTACAAGCTTACATATTTAGAGGTAAGTATTACTATCATCACTTTATAGATATAAACCTAAAAGTTATGCTTGAGCAGATTCATACAGTTTAATAAGTGATGCAGATTTAAATACTCTGCGAACTATCTAATGCTGCAGAGCAGGACATGTGACAAGTATTACTTGTGCTCACTTAACCCTTCTGGGCATTCTTGCCACGCACGCAGAAAAAATTCAGTTGAGAAATGAGGCTACCGTGATACCTGCTCCCTACCTCTTCATAGCTATACCCCTGCCTCAGAGACTTTTCCTTGGGGCTATAATTGACCAGGACAGACTTCCCTTGGAAGACTATGTCTAGACTTGGCATTAGGTATCAAGAACAGCTGTTTCAGCATCTGTCAACTAGATATTACTATAAAAGGAAAGGCACCCCCAAAGAGTATTTCAGTAGCCAGGAGTACCCTCAAATAACAGTTTATGATAACTCCAATCATTTAGGATTACCCATTTTAGAATTCCCTATGGTCATGGTAGCTGTAGCTCTTTCAATTCAATTAAGCACATTTAGTACTTCTTGTGAGAGAAGTATTGTGCGCATGATGATGATGATAGTGATGATAAAGGTAATGGTAATAATAATTGAATATATATAAAGTATTTCTCATGTGCCCAGATCATAATGATCTCTTCCATCCCAGGTCTCCCTCATTCAGTAACTCTGACCCCAGCACTGTCCTAGCTTCCTGCATATCCTTTCCAGGACTCTGCCCAGACATCAGTAGTTAACCTTCCTGGGAAGGGCGGCTGGAGAGGAAAGTGGAACATTGTAATAGCTAAATTGCATTTGCCACATCAAGTCTACTGGGTGAAAATCACCCTATTGGAGAGTTGGTATGTCTGTGTTCCCTCCTGTTTTACCCTCCTGTAATCCCTCATTTAAGGTTACAGTAATGTTTGATTAACTAACCAGAATTACTGTGACCCAAAGTTAGTATGGAAAGGCTGGTGACGTTTGGGAGTTGAGGAAACGTCAATGATTTAAGAACTTTTTAAAAAGACACCTGAGATGGACAGAGAATTACAATCTCTGGATTCAGAGAGGCAAGAAATTATGTAAATGGAGGAAAATGGGAAAGGTCAAAGAGGAAAAGTTTTCATTAATTGAAACGAACACAGGTCAAAATGCTATTTTTGAATTAAAAATAATATTATACATGTTAGAAAACTGATCATACTAAATAGCCTTGAGCTTACAAAGTAGCAAAGTAATAAAGTGTGAGAATTAAGTATGAGAACTATAATAAAGGAAATGATTTTTAAAAAGTGCCACCATGCAATAAGCTGTAAGTATAATGGCAGAAATTAAAATGCCATGAGGAAGACAGGAAGACAGAAATGATCACAAAGCAAGGCAATTCATGATACAAAAATGTCAAAATGGGTTTCTCTGATTCCAAATAGTTTTCTTTCAACGTCCTGAAATGAAATAAGATGATACATGATAAAATCAAGAACCTATCACAGACCTTCAGACAACATGTTAATCTGGATTCCATTGACCTAACAACAATTCACTGAAGGAAAGACTTCTTTCTGGATGCTCTTTTTCACTTTGCCTTGATGTGACAAGAAATCACAGAGAAGTGGTTCTCAAATTTTTTTTTTAATCATATGGTTCCCACCACTAACTTTCTAAACCCTAACTGATCAATTGAATAAGCTAGCTAAAAATATTTCCCGGGACAGTCTAAAACTAGTTTTTTTTAATTCCATGCAGTAGTTTTATTATTTCAGCTTGCCCATTCAGGATACTATTAGGAATCATTTCAGTCAACAAGAATATAATTAGCATCTTCCAGGTGTCAGGTACTATGATAAGGGCAAAGGACACTAAGATGAAAATGGGCTAGCCTACTGTGGTGGTTAGTTTTAAGAGGCAACTTAGCTAAGCCATAGTCTGTGATTTAATCAAACACTAATCTAGGTGTTACTATGAAGGTATTTTGTAGATGTGGTTAACATCTACAATCACTTGGCTTTAGGTTAAGGAGATTATCCTCATTAATGTGGATGGGGATGATCCAATAAGTTGAAAAGCCTTAAGAACAAAAACTGAGGTTTCCTGAAAAAGAAGAAATTCTGCCTTGAGACTGTAGCATCAACTCCTGCCTGTTTCTAGCCCTACAAACTTCAGACTTGCCTGCCCCCACAATCTCATAAGCCAATACCTAATGTATGAGTTTAGGACAAGAAATGTCATGTGAATAGATAGGCCTTCATGTTCCATAGGTTGTTTCCACTTGAGAATTTCAGTATTCCCTTTTCTCAGATAGCTCCTAATGAAATGAAGTAACAGAAATGAAGTCATCTCCTGAGATTACTGTGCTGTGTACTGTCAGGAGCCCTTCTGGTGAAGGGATTTTTTCTTTCTTTTATACATTAGGGATAAAGAGGGGAGAGTATGAAAAGAAAAAAAAGAAAACTCTGTAACTCAACAAATAAAATATCTCTGTTTAAGATACATATATATTTTTCAAAGAATGCTGAAATAAATCATATGCTTGGACATTAAACCTTAAGAAAAATCTCTTGATAATACACACACACATTGTGTGAGTTCTGTTTCTGTGGACCTCCTCGACTGATATGCCAAATACAACTGAATTTGCACACAGATTTCCCAGCCATAATAACTGAGATGCAAGAAGTTTGTGAACATGTTGCTGATTGTAAATGGGACATAAATAGATAATTTCAATACAGTATGGTAAATGGCCTGATAGAGATCTACATAGGGTGTATTATGTAGCTAGCTAAACAGCCAAGATTAAAACCCAGGACTGTTGAACTCTGTCTTTGTTCCTTCAGTATTTCTTCTGACAATGTAGTTCTCACTGTGAATAGGTAAACTGGCATTCTTGGCTTACTTGATTTCCCAGGGTTTAATTTTGAATTGTGGGAAGTGAACGTGGTTCAAGCAATTGGGCTTCTGTCTACCATATGGGAGGTCCAGGGTTCAATTCCCAGGGCCTCCTGGTGAAGGCAAGCTGGCCCAAGCGGAGAGCTGGCACAGCAAGATGACACAACAAAAAGAGACACAGAGGAGAGACAATAAGAGATGCAGCAGATCAGGGAGCTGAGGTGGTGCAAGAGATTGAGCACCTCTCTCCCACTCTGGAAGGTTCCAGGATCAGTTCCTGGTGCCACCTAAAGAGAAGATAAGCAGGCACAAGAGAACGCACAGCAAATGGACACAGAGAGCAAACAATGGGGCGGGGAGGGGGGGGAGATACATAAATAAATAAATCTTTAAAAAAATGTTTTTAATTGTTTGAGGTGTAAATAACAAACGTGTTTTCAACCCAGAAGAATTAGGTGACTCAATCCAGGACAGAGGTAATCATTCAGTGTTGAGCTTATAATTGCATCATCAAAGTGCTTCCACATATCAAAGCTATGAATGACTCTCAAGAAATCTGGGCCCTATTTTTAATACCCCTAATGACTTTCAATGTGATTTTGTACCCTTCAGTTTTCCCAAATGTAAACTTTTATTAAAAACTCCTTACCCTTCTTTCACCAATAACTGAAGAAAAATAGATATTTTAGAAAAGGGATCTTTGTTCATTACTATTTTATTTGCTATATCCTATATGCAATGATGTTTTAGTGGCCAAGAGAACAGCCAGTTTCAAACTTAATAACTTTAGAACTGAAGAGAGAAAAAAAATTAACTCTGAGTGGAATGATACAAATGAGGATCTCAGGAAAATCCAATGTGAGGTCTAAGGCAAAAGAATGAGAGATGGAAAGGAGGGAGGGAGAGAGGAGGGAAGACAGAATGAAGGGAGAGAAGGAGGGAGGGATGTGAAAAGGAGAGGACTGAAAGATGGAAAAAGAAGGGAAATAAATGAAAGGGTGAAAATCATTCCTGACTCTACACCAAATCCAGAAATTCAACATTTTGAGTATCAAAATATGCTTGAATTCACAGCTGACAAAGGCTATTGGGTTTCTAGGTAAATCATATTTAATCACAGCTGGATAGGAGGGGTGGATGAGTTCTGAGGATGTAGACACTGGATTCTATTCCCTGAAGGGCTGTCTCTAAAGGTAGGCAGAGATTAATAAAAACCACCCGAACAGCATTCCCAGGTATATTAAGAAGACTCAGTCTGGTGTGTTCTCAAGCTCAAAGTAATATTCCAGTTCTGTGTCAAGCCAAGACTAAAACCCAGGAGGGAAACTTTTTTTTTTTTGGCAGGGTGAGGCTGGAAACAATATCCAAATGGCTCTGACTGACACGTCAATTCAGCCCAGTGCAGAGAGGAATAATGCAGAATTCTGAGAGGTCATCTGGGATGGATGGAAAAGACAGCTAAATACCAACTAATCCTGCATTGCTCTCTTCTTGTTTCTCTCTTTTATGCTTTTCTTAAGGTTATTCTAGGAGCAACAGTTGTCACTCCATTCTCTATTGGGCCTATTTATGTGAACAAATTCTGTATTTCCAGAGACATCATTTTACAATGGCTTACTATAATAGCATTATTTCTCATTCTTGACACCATGTGACATAATTTCACAGTTTCAGTGGTGGGGAAGAAAGAGAAGATGACTCCTTGCTTAGCATCAGCCATGAAGCATATAGTCAAGGCAAGGGCTATTGTTTCCACTTGCAGATGGTGAAGCAGCTAGGTGACCTGACCCTAGTCCACAACTAGTAAGGGAGGAAGCTGGTCCTAAAGTCTGTGTCTTTAGCTTGCACGTTCCTCATTCTTTCCGTCACACTCTAATGTCCACAATCCCTTCTTTTCCCTATGACTCTATGGAAGGCATGAAGTAAACATTTCGCTTGGTTCTATGTGTGTGTGCTTGGTGAGAAATGTGCCAAGAGCTAATTTAAAAATGTCTGATAATTTCTCCTTTATAATCTAACCATTTAATTGTCAAATGTTCAACAACACAAGGATGGTCCAAAGGCAAGGCAATCCTACAATGTATTGATGCGAAGTTATCTCCAACACACTGATACTACTAATCCTATCACAGTATGAGAGAGAGAGAGAGAGAGAGAGAGAGATCAAGACCAGAACTAGATTTGTTGAACAACAGGACTTAAAGAAAAAGAGACAAAGCCAGGACTCCACTTACAAGTGGAACAGATTTACTTCCAAATTCATGCCCCATGCCAGAAATAACAGTAATCTGGCAGAATTTCCTCTACAGGAAGACCTGACCAAGAAAGCATGACTTTGCTATCCTAGCTGTCACAGACTTCTTGATATCTTCATCTGCAGTTCTCAGACCTACACGTGGTAAGTACCCCTCCTATCCCTCCATCTCTATTGTACATGTGTTTCAGCAACATTAATTAACAGCCTAAGGAAAAGATGGACTACTGTGTAGAATCCTGCCTCTAGGATGAAGGAAATGTGGACTACCATTGAGTAAAGAGCAAAGGGCTTTTCCAGCAAGATTTCCTTCTCTACTGTCAGAAATCGATGGCAGGGTCATGCATATGACCCAATCTGCAGGCAGTGCACTGCAGCAGTGCTCAGCAGAAGAGAACACAGAAAGCCGGCAGCAAGAGGACACACTGAGGTCACTCATCTGCATATGAGTCATCTCCCAGGAACAAGGGCCTTTCCTCATTTGGTTAGGGAGCATGAGAAAAGCAAAGGCACAGAAGAGAGCCAGAGGACCTTGGGGTCAATTTCTAAACTTCAGTGTCATCTCATTAAGCAACTAGGCTTAAGAATTACAAGGTCAGATACCCCTCTTTCACCACTCTAGATACTGGTATACATAATGGAAATATATAGAAGACAAGGGTGGGCTGGAGAAGGGATGTCATAGGAAAACCTCTCAGCCTCAGGAAGGGTTAATATTTACATATCAGGAACCAACCAGGAGTGCTCAGAAAGCGAAGGACAGAGAGAAAAAAAGATAATGAAACTCTCAAAGGGCATTATTTTGACAAGTAGCAAATGTGATGGCAGCTGCTTCTTGTGGATCAGCACTATTCTGCTAAAAGAGGGTGAATGAACCTGTTAGGGCACTTGTCTCTGATGGGGACAGGGTACTGTCAATCAGCCTGCAGAATAATGACTGATGTAAAAGAAAGAACAAAGACGACATTGTACCCCTCCCCCCCCCCCCACACACACATTTTGATAGTGAACAAAGCAGGAGGGAACTAAAGGGTAAGTACATAGTGCTGCTGGGAATTTAATGAACTGTACATTCTGAATATTAATATTGTTTGGGTTCTGTGATGGTTAAGCTAATGTGTTAATTCAGCCAGGTGATAGTGCCCTGTTTGGTCAAGCAAGCACTGGACAAGGGCATTTCATGGACTTTAAATCATCAAAGAGTTGATTGCATAGATGACTGGTTACAATCAACTGAGGAGATTGCTGTCAGCAATGAATGGTCTCATCCAATTAACTGAAGGCCTTAAAAGGGGAAGTGATTTCAGCATTCAGAGAGAATTTCCATCTCTACTTCAGAGAGACAGCATCTCCTGGGGAATTCATCAGGGACCTTCATCAGAGACCCTGGTTTGCAGCCTGCCCTATAGACTCTGGACTTGTGTATCCCCCCAGTAGTATGAGACAATTTTATAAAATCTTATACTATTTACAGATACCTCCTGTTGGTTCTGTTTTCCTAGAGAACCCTGACTAATACAGGTTGTCTCACAGCACATACTGAACCTTAATTAAGCCTCCTAGCATTCCACTGATATAGGAAATTGCCATGTTCATTTCCCAGAGACGGGATCAGATCCTGGAGAGGTACATGCCTATTAGCACAAAGCAAAAGCCAGGTGTCAAAAAGCTTTGACTTCTAGAACCTATTGCCCTGCTCTATTTCATAATCTTTCTTATTAGAAGAAACATTTGTTAAAAATCCATCCAGAACGAAAAGAGACAGCAATAAGTAGGAGTAAAGAAGATCTGGAACTAAAAGGAAAAAATAAGTCAGACCCTGAAGCCTAAGCTTATATCTCATTGTTCTAGCAAAATCTCTTCTTAGATGACTTTGCAAAGGAAATGGCCTAAAAAGGGGAACTCTGAAATGACAGCTGCACTGTCGTCTTCAACACAGCCATCTCTTCCTTCCCTGGCAGATGTGGGAGAGTGCAGGGAGAAGGCAGATGGGAATGATAAGGGCAAGAGGAAATCCTGATCCTGAGGCTCACGATGGCCTTCCGTAGCTCCCTGTCCTCAGATTATTTCCCTGGAACTACAGTTTTCTTTATTTTCCCTGCCCTTTCCAAATCTAGAAAAATTTTTGCAGCTGTGGACAACTGCAGTTTCTTATTTCATTTCTGAGAAACTTAAGAAATCCCGCCAGGGTCTTGGGATCTGATGCCAGGCAAGCTACAGGAAGAATACCTCAGGAACTTGTTTAAAATACCTTTTCCCAGCCCACCTCTTCATCCACTAGAGCACATGTGCACCCCAAATTCTGATTCCATCGTGTAGAAAAGGACTGAATCTGTATTTTTCCATGATGCCCAGGTGATTCTTACGTGAAGCCCCATTTGGGAAGCCCCACTAAGTCACTCACTCTGTCAGCGTTCTCTAAAGAAGACAGGCCCACCCAAAATCTGGAGTTGTGGTCACGGAAGCACAGCCCTATTCTTGGGCATCGGGATGCTGCCTAAAATTCTTCTAGATATTTGGACGAAAAGAACTAACAACAAAATATTATAATAAAAAATACATTTAAGTCAAAACAGATATTGAGGGAATTTTAGTTTCAACCCACAAACCTCCTAATTCCGTAGAGGCCAGATTTTTTTTTTTTTTTTTTTTTTTTTTTTTTTTAGCAGATTGGGCAAGTCTCCTGATGCAGAACAAGCAAGTGAATCCATGAAAATCTAAATCCCAAAGATGACCATCCAACCCATATCTGGATAGATCAAGGTCTCAAAGGACAAACTACCTGTCTTTTTCTTATGGACACAAAACTCATCTGAACAGTAAAACAGGCTTATTGGCTCATGCTGTGATCCTGGGAGATAAAGGAGCTTCTTTCACAATGGCCGTTATTAAACTGCAGAGACAACTAAAAGGGAAAAATCAATGGCTGCCTTAGCTTTCCAGAAAAATTAAATTAATTTGGGTTTATACATATTACTATAAACCAAGATGGAAAAGAAGTTCTTTTAGAAAATGTTTTCACTCTAAGTCAGATGTGTTGCTTGCTAAGAACTAGTTTATGTACGTCTGGCTCTCTAAAGAGTTATATTTAGCCTCTGGCATTCTGTTCAATTTGTCTCTTGCTCAAAAGAAATTTTTCCGTGACCGAGACTCCAGCAGCTTGGGTGCACGTCAGCATGCATCACTGTGGGACTTCACTGGCCTACTGGGGCTCAAATCCAAATATAAACTGGCATGCAGGATTTCTAATAGAGCATATCTACATATTTATTCTTCAAGACAGAGCATTTCTATAGCCTGACTTAGCCGGATACATCTTAAAGTAAAAAAAAAAAAAAATCCCTTGAAATAGCTTTTTTTCAACAATGCCTCAGTTTCTTAACCAATTTTTGAAGGAATCGAAGAACAAGAGTAGAAGGAGAAAGAACAAGCCAATGATATCTTCCAGATCCACTCCCCCATATACACAGCAACACTATAGAACAAATCAATCAAATATGGGTTCTAAGATGAATACAGTCAGTCAAAGCCCTGGTTATACTTACCCATGTTGACCAAAGCTAAACTAAATGGTTTCTACAACCAGACAGTACCCTTAAAAATAAAATACAAAGAGACCCAACCAAATACCATGGAAATCCAGGTAAATCTGACCACTGAATTCCTTGTTTTAGAGGAAAATCTATTTAGTTTTACTGCACATATGCTCCATGAAGAAGTCTTCAATGGCAACACTAAATGGGGAATCAGAGCAATACCATGTGGTATTCCATGTTAAGCTAGCAGGAGGTTATCAATGAGGATATTATTGCTTTGAGTACACTATCTTGTTTCTGTTTCTCTTTACAGTCTCCGAACTAAAGACTTCTTGACCACAAGTCCTTGACTGATGAAATCAAATATAATACCAGAATGAAAACTCCATCTGTAGTTACTTTAGATAGAATTGTTTGAAGAAATAACTATCCTGGAAGGACAGTTTCCTAGGGGGGTGGCAGAGGGAAAGACAGAAGGGAAAGGGAGGAGGGAAAGGGGTGGGGGGGGGGGGGGAGGAAAAGAATGACTCATAAAAATGGTACCACTTTCATTGTAATGTTGCAATGATTTCCCAATTTTTTCAGTGGTTCCCCTTTTCTCACCAAGAACTTAGCTCTGCACTCCAGTGACTAGAATTAAATAAATGTTTGGTGGAAAGGGAGTCACCATCTTTACACGAACCCGATACTACCACTTTTTCTAACTGCCGACCAATCAGACCAATTGTAAAACAGTCCCACCTCTAACACATAGGTAAACACATAAAACACTCCTGCCTGTTGCAATGAGACCTACTTGGAGTAAGGTGTGACAAACATGTATGACTCAATGCATAACGTGTCAAGGCATATTCTTGTTCTGTAAAGTATCTCATCTGGAAATACATTATCCCTAACATTTTCTCCAAGCATAAGACCTTGGAACAAGGCTATTCTCTGTGGGAGCCCAGTCCTGTAAACACTATTTCACATGATCACATAGTCTGGTATTAGAGAATTCCAGGACAAGAGCATGTTACATCTGCTTTCCAATTGTAGACATACTGCAATCCCATCCAACATAATCTCTTCTAGGGCTCACTCGGTCTTTGTGTCCTTCAGACATTCATGGAGATAGCCTTAGCTATGGTGGAAGGCTAAATGGATGAGCCACTTCAGGAATCTAAGACAATGTTAAGGTAATTTCATCTACCAAGAACCACCGTTTAGGGACAAGTTATTTGTTGTTTTATTTTTGTTTTTGTTTTATCCCACTGACATTATCAATAAGAGGAAACATATTCAAGTTGCAAAACATAGGCGTAAAATAAATACATATGCTATGAAATTATGGTGACAATGGCAACTGAGTTGTTGGGGGGGTGACAAAAGTACAGGGGTAGAATTCCAATTAATAAAAATAGAATAAAGGGGGGAAATAGAAAATCACCATTAGAGCACAACAGTAATAATTGCTGAAGGCAAGACCCACTGATGAATACTAAAATTAGCTGGAAAATCTAGGGAGAAACAGAATATTTAAATAATTATTAATTAATTACTATGGTGCTTTTAATATATGTCCACAAATTTTTTTATATTCTTTCTCTCCAGAAGTGATGCTTAGTTCTCCTCTCCTTGTGCATGAGCTGGACTTAGTGATTCACTTCTAACAAAGAGTGTGGAAAGGGAAAAATAGTAACTTTACAGTGGAGAAACCTGGCAGACACCATCTAAAACAAGTGATCACAGTAACAATACTGGTGGTAATTGTCATGGGTTGATATTATATTCTCCTTGATATAATACAAGTGCAGTGTACCTGTGATATTGTTTTTTAAAAATTTATTACCCAAGTCTAATCACAAAGAAAAAACCCAACAAACTCAAATTGAGGGATATTCTACAAAATACTCAACCATTAATCATGAAAGTTATAGTTAATAAACAACTGAACAAATTAACAAAGGAAATAAAATAGAATCATAAGAAATACTCCAAAAGAACAAATGAAAAGAGGAAAAGGTGAATGATGAACAGAAAGGCTAGCAAAAAGATATATCATGCTAACACTAATTAAAAGAAAAGTGGAGTGGCTATATTAATAACAGACAAAACAAATTTCAAAGCAAACAATATTGTCTATTATAGAGAAGGTAATTTCATAATGATAAAGGGGTCAATTCTTTAAGGGGACATAATAATTCTGAACAATTATGCACCTAATAACGAGCTTCAAAATATATGAAGCAGAAACTCTGATAACTGCCATGATAAAGCAAAAGATCCACAGTTATTAGATTTCAGTACACCTCTCTCAATAATTAATAGAACAATTAGACAGAAAATCAGTAAGGATACAGATTTGTAAAATATTCTCAACTAACTTGACCTACTTGACATTTATAAAACATTTATTCCAAAGACAACAGAATAAACATTCTTCTCAAGTTCATATGGAACATTTACCAAGGTAGATCATATTTTGGGCCATAAAACAAATCACAATACATATAAAAAGATCCAAATCATCCAAAGTCTATTCTCTGACCACAATGAACTTAAAATAGAAATAAATAACAGAGGTGTCTGAAAAATTCCTAATATTTGGAAGCAAAATAACATAACATACTTTTAAATAACCCATGGATCAAAGAACAAATCAAAAGGGAAATTAGAAAATATTTTGAACTGAATGAAAATGAAAACACAACATATTAGAATTTGTGGTAGGCCTCTAAAGCAGGGATCAGGGAGAAATTTATACCACTGAAGGCCTAAGTTAGAAGAGAAGTCAAATCAATGACCTCACCTTCTACCTTATGAAACTAGAGAAAGAACAAATTCTACCCAAAGTAAGCTGACAAAAGGAAATGATAAAGGTAAAGAAGAAATCAAAAGACAGAAAACAGAAAAACAGTAGAGAAAATCAGTAAATTGGTTCTTTGGAAAGATCAATAAAATTAATAAACCTCCAGCTAGACTGAAACCAGAGAAAATAGAAGGCAAAAGTTAACAACATCAGGAACAAGAGAGGTGCCATCACTACAATTATACAGATATTTTAAAAATAGTGAGGCTCTGCCCATGTACTCAGGGGATTCTTGCCACTCTACCAGAGAATGTAGCAGGTCTCCCCAGGATGGGAATTCAATATTCTTTTGGTTATTTTATGGGTCTCCACCCTCCAAGACAATGTCCCATGAATACCTGAACATTTTCATATGTCTTAGAGGCAGCCCCAGGTGCACAACTTCCCAAAAATCCCCCCATCTCCGACACCCTGCACCAGTGATCCTCCCTCACCACAGATGTGACCCTTCTGCGATGCAAAACCTTCCCAGAAACAAAGCCAAAAATAACCAAATAACACTAATAAAATAATAAAAAATAAATAAAATTCAATAATAAAAAATAAATGTTTATTCATTGTATCTTTTCATCACTGTAAGATCTGTTATCATTTATGTACAGTGATGATTTCTCCTATATGTCTGTCTTTTGTTTTTCTTTTTCTTTTCTTTTTATCTTCAAAGAAGTTTTAGGTTACTGAAAAGTCACATAGTATATAAGTAGGACAGACCGTTACACCAGGCCCTTGATATTGATGATTGTACTTATGAACCATTTCCTTGTAAAAATGAAACTTAGCCTAGCATTATATATTGCCTAAGAGTTACCTCCTGAAAGCCTCCTTATTGCTGAAATATGGGCTCTTTCTAAGCCAAACTCACCATGTAGATTCACTACTGTCCCTCTGGTGTGGGACATGACTCACAGGGATGAGCCTCCCTGTCACCAAGGAATTATTTATTACCAAGTGCCAACTAGTGACACATTTGGGAAAAGACCTTGACCAAAAGGAATAAATATTAAATACAAATGAGTTCTTATGTCTAAGAGATTTCAAAGTGAGTTGGGAGGTCATTCAAAGGTTACACTTATGCATGTCTCAGCTGGATCTCATTAACAGTGCCTCAAACGGTGGGTTTCCTGAGGGCTCTAGAAATATCAAGACACTATAAGCAAGGCAGACTATCTCAAAAATTTGGCACCCTGTCAATGGGCCTTACTTTGGAATTTATGCCCCCCAATGTAACAGAGTTAGACTAATTTATAATTTCTCAACACATGGTTCTTCTGCCCCTTTTATTTGAACCTATAATTAGCACTGTACCTGTTAAAATATGTCACAGAGACTTAAATCTTTAGTCTGTTCATATGCCGGTTGAGCCCTGAAATTTCAGCAGAGCTGCAGGCAACACCTATTCTCCAGTCCAGTGGTCTCATCCAGGACAACAAATAAAAGGATGATGATAGACAAATGCCCATCCCAAGAAGCAAAGAGTATCTACAACTGCAAGCAAGACAGTTCCATCCACCTACCCCACGGGATTTTTCCCTCTCTCAATCAGAAACAGAGTGGGCATAACGATCCCCAAATCCTCAAGATTGGTGAATGAACAGTGGACTAAAGTAGACATTATTATTCTATTATTATTCTGTTATAGACTTCTTACTCTAGCAATGGAAGAACTTGTATCATTGTTCTTACTATACCTTTCCTTTGCCACCAGAGGTTCTGAGGGGAAGGAGAGGGAAGAATAGATGGAACATGGGGGCATTTTGGGGACACTAGAATTGTCCTGCATGGCATTGCAATGACAGACACAGGTCATTATACATTTTGTGAAAACCTATAAAATTGTGTGGGGCAAAGTGTGAACAATAGTGTAAACTACAGTCCTTGGTTAGTAGAAATGCTTCAATATGTGTTGATCATTTGTAACAAATATACCACACTAATGAAAGATGCTGTTAATGTGGGAAAGTGTGTGTGGAGGGCATATGCGAAACCCCTATATTTCTGATGTAACGTATATGTAATCTAAAGCTTCTTTAAAAATAGAAAAATATTAAAAATAATAAATTAACAAATTATGTCAAAACGAAAGAATGATGCCATCAATAAAGTTAATGAATGTAAAATATAAAGGAATAGTGAGGGAATAGTATATAGAACTATATACCTATAAATTGGACAACTTAGATAAAATGGATAAATCCTGTGAAAGGCACATGCTACCAAAGTTCACCCAAAAGTAAGTGTAGTCACAAGTCTATTAAAGAACTTGAATTTATAGTTAAATGCTTCTCCCACAAAGAAAACTCCAGGCCCAGAGAGCTTCACTGGTGAATTCTACCAAACACTTAAAGAAAAAAAATACCAATTCTAAACAAACTCTTATAGAAAATTGAAGGGAAGGAAATATTTCCCAACTAATATTATAAGGCTGGAATTACACTGATATCAAAACCAGACAAAGACATTACAAGAAGACTACAGACCAATATTGCTTATGAACACAGATGCAAAAAATTTTAAACAAAATTTTAGCTTATCTAATCAAACATTATTTTAAAAAGATAATATATCATGACCAAGAAGGGCTTATTCTAGAAATATAAGGTCAGTTTGACATTCAAAAATTCACGATGATAACAAATGAAAAATGAAAAACTATTTAAACATCTCAATTAATGCAGACAAAAGTGTTTGACAAAATATAACATCTATTTTCTGATAAATATTTTGGAATCAAAGGGAACTGCCCGAGATAAAAAAACAAAAACAACAGAGGAACCCAAAGGTAGCCTATTAAAGCAAAAATTAAGAATAGAAGGGATTTCTGAAGCTTGGTAAAAGGTAATTTAATGGTCAAAGACTGAATGCATTCCCCCTAAGATCAGGAGCAAGATAAAGAAATCTGTTCTTACCACTTCTATTCAACATTATATGGGAGGTTCTTACCAGTGCAATCAAGCACAAAAAAGAAATGAAAATTATCCAGACTGGAAAGAAAGTAGTAAGACTGAGTTTGTTTGCAGATGACATGATAGTTTATGATGGGGATCAGCAAACTATGGTCCAAAGTCCAAATGCAGCCTGCTCCCAGTTTGTTTTTTGTTTGTTGGTTGGTTGGCTGGTTGGTTTTGGTAAATTTTTATTGGAACACTGCCACACCCCTTCACTTATTTATTGTCTATGGTTGCCTTCAACCTGAAATGGCAGAATTGAGTAATTTACGGCAAAGATCTTACACAAGGCAAATAAAAACAAGACCAGATGCTTGAGACTCGACATAATTAATCATTAGGTAAATGCAAATTAAAACCACAATAAGCTACCACTGCATATCTATTGAAATGGCTAAAATTAAAAAGGCTGACCATACCAAGTATTGGCAAGGATGTTCAAGAACTGGAATTCTTTTTATTATTATTAACTTGTCTGGTTTTTTTTTTTAAAGATACATAGATCACA
Source organism: Dasypus novemcinctus (assembly GCF_030445035.2). Taxonomy (NCBI): domain Eukaryota; kingdom Metazoa; phylum Chordata; class Mammalia; order Cingulata; family Dasypodidae; genus Dasypus; species Dasypus novemcinctus. The sequence goes on along the minus strand of NC_080699.1, from coordinate 44,345,752 downwards.
AAAAAATGCTACATTAAAAAATATAAGATGTTCCCACATGCCCCACCCCCACCCCCCACTGTCCCACTCCTCCCACATCAACAACCTCTTGCATCTGTGTGGCACATTCATTGCATTTAGTAAATACATTTTGGAGCACTGCTGCACTGCATGGATTATAGTTTATATTGTAGTTTACACTCTCCCCCAGTACATTCAGTGGGTTATGGCAGGATATATAATGTCCAGCATCTGTCCCTGCAATATCATTTAGGACAACTCCAAGTCCTGAAAATGCTCCCATATCTCATCTCCTCTTCTGTCTCCCTGCCCTCAGGAACCACCATGGCCACTTTCTAAGAACTGGAATTCTTATCCACTGCAGTAGGAAATATAAAATGGTACAACCACATTGAAAACAGATTGGCAGTTTCTTAAAAATTTTACATATGTTTATCATTTGTCCCGGTCACTCTACCAGATATTTACCCAAGAGAAATCAAAGCATATATTGACATAAAGATTTGTACATAAATATTCACAGTAACTTTATTTGTAATAACTGACAAGTAGAAATAACCCAAATGCCTATCAAAATTGCATGGACAAAGAAACAAAGAAACTGTGGTATTTCCATACAATGGAATATTACCTACTACTCAGTAATAAAAAAGAAATGACTTATTGATACATACTGCAATATGGATTAAACTCAATTATACTGAGTAAAAGAAACCAGACCAAAAAAAAAAAGTTCATCCTGTAAGATTCCAATTATATAAAATTCTAGGAAATATAAACTAACACATACCATGGTGCTCAAATGTGGCCATTCTCTAAGCCAAACTCAGCATATAAATGCATTACTTTTCCCCAAGTGTGGGACATGACTCCCGGGGAGAGCCTCCCTGGCGCTGAGGGATTACTACCAATAAACAGCTGATGATGCAACTAGAAAAAGACCTGAATAAAAGGGGGAAATGGTAAAGACAAATGAATTTACATGGCTAAGAGACTTCAAAATGAGTCAGAAGGTCATCAGAGGGGTCGTGCTTATCCATGTCTCAGCAGGATCTCAGACAGCCAAAGTAGCTAAAGCCCAGGTAGTAGTGCTCCTGAAGGCTAGAGTCACCCAGGCCCTAGGGTTATGGCAGATGGCTCCAGAGTTTGGTGCCTTTCCGGTGGGCCCTACTTTGGAATTTGTGCTCCTGAGTGTGACAGAGTTGGACTCAGATGTGACTTCTCTACACATGCCTCTTCTGTCCCTTTTATTGAACCTATGGTTGACACTAGGGTTGGTGTATGCCCAGGAGACTTGAATCTCTGGGCTGTCCAAGTGCCGGCTGGATCCTGAGCCTCAGCTGTGTTGCAGCACCTACTCTCCAGTTCATTGAACTTACCCAGGTCAGCTGACAGGGAGGTGACAATGGACAACCACCACACCAAGGAACTGAGAGAACCTATAGCTGTGGGCATGAGAGTCCCATCCACAAGCTGTGTGAGATTGAAGCCCCCTCTCAATTGAGAGGTTGAATGGGTATGGCCATCCCAGAGTCTTCAGGATGTAGGAATAAAATATGGATTTGAGTGGACTTGCTGATATTCTACAATTGCTACAACTCTAGCAATGGAAGAAATTACATCATTGATATGGAGACAGTGTGCACTGAAGTTGCTGAAGGCAGGGAGAGGGAAAAGGAGGTGTGAAATGGGGCATTTTTGGGACTGATGCAGGACATTATACACCCTGCCATAGCCCACTGGATGGACTGGGGGAGAGTGTAAACTATAATGTAAACTATAATCCATGCGGTGCAGCAGTGCTCCAAAATGTATTCATCAAATGCTAAGAATGTACCATACTAATGAAAGAAGTTGTTGATGTAGGAAAAATGGAGAGTGTGAGGAGTGGGACATATGGGAAACTCCTATATTTTTTATGTAACATTTTGTGTAATCTATGTATCTTTTAAATATAAATTTTAAAATATATTTTTAGAAAATACTAACATACAGTGACAGAAAGCAGGTAACTGGTTGCCTGGGCTCAGGGTAGGTAGGACAGAGTGGGATAGAGATGGAAGGACAAAAGGGAGGGATTACAAGGGAGCATTAGGAAACTTGTTGGTGATGGATAGGTTAAATGACTTGAGTGTGGTGGAGACCTCAAGGATGTACATATATGTCAAAACTTACATTGTACACTTTAAATATGTCATTTATACTCCAATAAAGCGGTTTTATAAAAGATCCATAAATTGAATAATAGGGGTCTGATCTGTTGAATAAGGGAACAGAATTTCTCACTCTCAAAACTGGATATGCAGGTATCCTAACTTCTCCTTCTGTGAGAATGCATAATATGTAATAATATAAGACTGTTTCACAGATCCTTGAAGAGAAGTCATTGTTCTTATTATACTTTTCCTTTGCCTGCTACATACCTGCATGCCACCTCATAGACACCCATCATTTCATTCAACTATGGGAAGACACCAACTAAAATTTAAGCAATCTTATGATCTACTATTCTGCAAGATCCTAAAGGAAAATAAAGGGATCAGTAAAATCACAGTGTTAAAAAGGAAAGAATTCATACCATGAAATGGTACTGCCTAACCATCCCAGAATTAAGTTTTGGCTCAGTTTTTGAACTTCTTTAGAATGAGATCCTACAATATACAATGTACAATGAAGGAGAATGCATAAGTGGAAAAATGGTTAAAATTTCAAGTTGAAAGAAAATAGAACCTTAGAACAAAAGTTTTATTCTCATGCTAGTGAAACAATAAAACATATATGTCTAAGTTCTTTCTAGATAATTCCTCTCAATAAAGAATTATTTCATTTTTAGCTTCTCTAGATCTATAAATTAATAGGCAATCCACCCATCAAATTTCATAAAAAAGTTTTAAAAGAAACCAAATGTACTCACAGTACCCAAACAACTCGGAGATCTGAAGGTCTAACATCTCCCCCCACTCCAACATCCTTAATCACATACATTACATTCTTAGAACCTAGGAAATGAGTGGATCTCTAAAAGCTGAAAAACAGCTTCTATACCAAAACTACCCATGTCATATGGCAACATTTATTTTGCAGGAAAAGAATTTAAAATGGCTTTAAACTCAGCATCAGAAATGGAAGTGGAGGTTTCAAGTCAAACTATAACCACAATCTAAAGAAAACAACTATACATATGTAGGCATATGTCCATTACAGAAACAAAATTTACTCACAGGTACAGAATGTACCTCTGTGCATGCACATACAACATACATACACACATACGTATTCATTAACATTTCCTAATTCTTTACTATGTGCCAATCACTTAGTTCTTCACACACCCTGGACTTTTATATTGTTTCCAGCAATCATCTGATGTAGGGACTATAATTATTACATCAGTTACAGATGACGAAACTGAGTCAGAGTGGTCAAGTTACTACTAAGTGGAACAGAAGGATATGAACCCATGTGGTAACTCCAGAGTACATGCTCTTAACCTTCCTGTTGTACTGCCTGGGCCAGATTCAAACTGCCTTTCTTCATATGGTATAAGAGGGGACCAACAAGGATGTTATGACCAGATGAAAGTGGAAAGGTAAAGGCTGAAATGGTTGTCTCATCTGAGGCATAGACTGGTCTTAGAATTTAATTATGCCTGCCCCTTTTTGTAATGGAATAGGGCAGGAGTGACCCCAACGTCCTGATTAGACCACGAAGCACTCCAATTATACTCACTCTAAGAGAAAGAATCTTTGAACCCATTCACATAGGGACCTCCCTGTTCCTCATCAGTAACTTCCAAGTTTGAATAGAGGTTTATAGCAGGAATGAAAAGAGCCTGAATGATTGAGAGTAAGAGTTTTCCTACTGTGGGGTGGGACTATCTCTTTATCAATTGATTTAGATATGATCTGGAGATCTAGTAAAGAAGAAGTTAAAATGCTGTCCTTCATAACTTATCAGGAGCAGCTTATTATCTCAAATGAAATAAATGAAAAATAAAAGTCTACCTTGGAAATTGTTCCTTATTGTGAGCATATGCTGAATGAGGCTGGAAAGGAATATAATGTCAGACTAAAACAAAACTTGAAAACAGACATCTGAGGGGTGGGGCAGTTGCTCTTGGTCCAGCACTCACCACTGGGGAGAGAGCTCTTGTTTGTGAAAGAGGAATCTTTGGTTAGTAGGAAGGCATACTCCATAGTGGAGAATGCATGCTCCCCAAGATTCCACTAGGGATCTCCACAACTTCCTTGACTGAATTTCATGCTCACCAAGCAAACTTCTCATAAATAATCAGGTTTTCTTAACATGTGTTATGTGGAAGGTAATGTTAGTGCTACACCTTTGCAAAGGCAACAGAAAAAAATTCCTCATATAGTCAGGTAAAAGTGAAACATTCCAAGTATTCCTGGAACACAGGGTACATGGAAGAAATAACAAGCGATTAGAGTAAGCAGTTTAAAGGTGGGGAGGTAGTTAGGCTTGGATTAGGAGGAACCTTAAATACCATGCTATGTTTAGACTATTCTATGACATGTGGGTGCAAATGCTGTTTTTAGACTAGCAATGACTGGAAGCAAGGGCCTGAGACTTAGTTACCTCTGAATCTTCAGTGCTTAACACAGTAAATGGCATATATTAGGGCTCACAAATTTTTATATCAAATAGATTTTGAGGAAGAAATGTTTCTTCTTTTTTTTTTTAATTTCTCTCCCCTCCCCCCCGCCCCAGTTGTCTGTTCTCTGTGTCTATTTGCTGCATGTTCTTCTTTGTCTGCTTCTGTTGTGGTCAGCAGCACAGGAATCTGTGTTTCTTTGTGTGTCATCTTGTTGCTTCAGCTCTCCATGTGTGCAGCACCATTCCTGGGCAGGCTGCACTTTCTTTTGCGCCGGGCGGCTCTCCTTATGGGGTGCACTCCTTGCGCGTGAGGCTGCCCTACACGGGGGACACCCCTGCGTGGCACGGCACTCCTTGCGCGCATCAGCACTGCACATGGACCAGCTCCACATGGGTCAAGGAGGCCTGGGGTTTGAACCACGGACCTCCCATGTGGTAATTGGACACCCTAACCACTGGGCCAAGTCCACTTCCCGAGAAATGTTTCATTGAGAGGTAGCATAGGGTAATAATTAAGAGTGAGGGTTCTGGGATTGGACCGCCCGGGCTTGACACCAGTTTTACCACTTACTGTGCTATTTTGGGAACTAATGTCCCTCAGTTTTCTCTTCTATGAAATGTATTACTGCCAACTTCATATGGTAATTGGATAATTAAATGAGTTGCTGCATATAAAGAACTTATAACAATAAACACATAGCAAGCACTCAATAAAAACTGGAATGAGGAAAAAGAATAAGTGAAGAGAGTACCAAAATCAGATTTGTTTTTAAGAAGATAAAAGGCAACACTGTGGTAGATGGAAAATTCTACCAAAAGAATGGCACATCATTACAAAGGCACAAAGAAGTTTACAGCATTTTCTAGTGAAGTTAGGGCACTTTCTGATACTAGAGCAATAGTATTAAAAGCAGGACTACCTTAGCTAATCTCACAATAGGAATTTTAAATGGAGACAGGATTAGAATCCAGAAAGGCAGACCTAACCCAACACTCTACTAAGAGGGAGTATTCTTACCCACGTCAATTCCTTGCTACCACTATTTGAAAAAAATACTATTTTCAACAAATAACAGTTCTACTTATAGTTAAATGGCTGTCCCTCTTGAAAATATTTGGTGGTTACCAGAAAACACCATTTGCTATATAACTGGGAAGAAAATACATTTAAATTTACATTTAAATAATACTGCCATCCTATAAGTGATAATAACATCACATTTAGGTGGTAAGAGCTCATATTCTAGAATGCCTGGGTTTGAACCTGTCCCCACCACAGGTGCTTGTGACTTGGGTCTTATTCAACTTTCCTGTGCCTCAGTTTTCTCATCCATAAAATAATCATAATCATAGCACTTCTCTCATAAGATTTAAGTAAAATAAAATGGCTGCCTGCATTGGGCATTGCCAGGAGTCCCTTTTCTGAGGAGGGCTTATCCAGAAGACAAAAAAATTTACCTGCAGGGGTTTTCTGAGAATATGGAACATACCCCATGGTAGGGTTTCTTAACCTTTTTTTGTGGACCCCTTTGCCAGTCAGGTGAAAACCAAGGATCCCTTACTAATTCCATACTATAATAAATAAATCACACCCGAACCAACCAACTCGTTCCCACAAGAATAATGTTTTGTTTTGTTTTTTAATTTAAATTCAAGCTCATTGACCCCTTGTTAAGAACCCCTGCCCTATAGGGATGCTGATAAGCAACACCTGGTGATAAAACTAGTTTTGATCCAGTAGAGATAGCTTATCAGAATGGAGACTCATACCACACTAATCAACCTATATCTGCTCCCTACTTTATAAGACCCCCTATGTAAAATGGAAACTTAACATCAGCCAATCAGAACACTTCCTCACTTGTTTTCATGTTCACCTTATATAACCTTTCCTTTCCACTCCATTGGCAGAATGCCATTCTACTTTTTCAGTGGGATGCTACCCAATTCATGAGCTGCTCAGTAAAGCTATAAGAGGCTAAATTGCATGAAAAGTTTTTCTTTTAACAGGTTGTAAGGATTAAATGTCATAACCTATGTGAAGGGCTCAATATAGTACCTCACACATAGAAAGCACTCAATTGATGTTAGCCATAATTAGTATTCTATTAAAGAACCACTTTCTAGGTGTTGCGTTCCCATGATATACAAACCCAAAACTCCATCAAGGAGTTCACCATCAATTGGGAAATGAACCACAGATGCATAAATAAAAGAGTAAGCATGAAATTGAAACACAGCATAGTATTATAGGGTGCCTAAGAGTTACCTCCTGAGAGCCTCTATGTTGCTCAAATGTGGTCTCTCTCTAAGCCAAACTCAGCAGATAAATGCATTACCTTCCCCCCAGTGTGGGACATGGCTCCCAGGGATTAGCCTTCTTGGCACCAAGGAATTAATACCAAGCATCAACTAGCAATGCAACTGGAAAAAGACCTTGACCAAAAGGGGAAAAAGATAAAAACAAATGAGTTTATATGGCTAAGAGACTTCAAAGTGAGTTGTGAGGTCATATCAGAGGTTACACTTATGCACTTCTCAGCAGGATCTCATTGAATGCCAAAGTAGATACCCCATATAGTGGGGCTCTGAGGGCTCTGGAGACATCCAGAACCATAGTCGGGGAGGTAGCTCAGGAGTTTGGTGCCTTGCCAGTGGGCTCTACTTTGGAATTTATGCTCCCAAGAGTAACAGAGTTGGACTCAGTTGTGGTTTTCCTACACACGGTTCTTCTGTCCTTCTCTATCTGAACCTATATAATCAGTACTAGAGTTGGTCAATGTACATCCAAGAGAATTAAATTTTAGGGCTGTTCATGTGGCAGATGGACCCTGAATTTCAACGGAGTTGCAACACCTACTCTCCAGTTCATTGGTCTCACCCAGGACAAATAACAAGGAGGCAATAATGGACAACCACCATACCAAGGAACCAAGAGAGTCTTCAACTGCAAGCATGAGAGTCCCATCCATCAGCCTTATGGGATCAAAGCTCCTTCTCAATTAGAGGTGGAGTAGACATCACCATCCCAGAATCCTCAGGACTGGGGAATGACCTATGGACTAAAGTAGACTTTCTGGTATTCTACTATAGACTTATTGTGATTCTAGCAATGGAAAAAATTATATCATGGAGGCAGTGGCCACTATATCACGAGGGCACCAAGGGGGAAAAACAGGAGTAATATGGGGGCATTTTCAGGACTTAGGAATTGTCCTGAATGACACTGCAATGACAGATACAGGCCATTATATATCTTGTCATAACTTAGAAAATTGTGTGGGAGAGAGTGAAAACTACAATGTAAACTGTCATGAATGCTTAGTGGCAATGCGCCAAAACGTGTTCATCAATTGCAATGAATGTACCACACTAATGAGGGATGTTGTTAATGTGGGAAAGTGTGGGAGATGCGGGGAGCGGGGCATGTGGGAAACCTCTATACTTTTTATGTAACATTTATGTAATCTAAGTATCTTTAAAAAAATAAAAATTTAATAAATAAATAAAAAGAGTAGGACCTCTAAAGTGGTCTTAAGGAGAATGGGTGTGTAATTATGGAATATTTTTATCTGCTATTACCCATTCAATTTTGAGCACCCCAAGGGAATTTCCTCACCATCTGGGCCATGAATTCAAAATGGATTTCAAAAGCCATCATAATTTTCCTACATCGGACCTCCTTCTCAGCAAGAAAGACTCTGTGGGTGGAAAGCAGTAAAGAACTCTGCATCTTATGCACAAAGCAATCACTGTTCAAGAGAACACAAGACCTCTACAGAATTAGTTGTAGAAACTTGTTCTGATCAAAAAAATGTGATCATTTCAGCGAAGAGCCAGAGAAAGGAACCCACTAATGACATAAAAAGGAAGGGGTTTTTGGTGGATTCACCTTAAAGCACTTTTCTAGCCAAAAATGAAAGTCTGGAAACTGTTTAATCAATTATAATGAAAACTTTAAAGTAATAAGGATGCTCTTCTATCTTCATTTCCATTAATTTCCATTCCCAATAAAAGATCTAATGTCACTTTCCCAGGCCATGAGGTTTAACTTTCATCGAAGGAGAGGTCTAACAGTAAAGGCGCAGAACTTTACTGTTCTCCAAAAAATAGCACTCCAATTTAAATGTATATTTAGGGTAACATTATTGGAAGCATAAAATGATGAGGTTAGAAAAATAGAAGAGGGAAACGGACTTTGGCCCAGTGGTTAGGGCGTCCGTCTACCACATGGGAGGTCCGCGGTTCAAGCCCCGGGCCTCCTTGACCTGCATGGAGCTGGCCCATGCGCAGTGCTGATGCGCGCAAGGAGTGCCATGCCACACAGGGTGTCCCCCGCGTAGGGGAGCCCCACGCGCAAGGAGTGCACCTGTAAGGAGAGCCGCCCAGCGCAAAGGAGGGAGCAGCCTGCCCAGGAATGGCGCCACCCACACTTCCCGTGCCGCTGATGACAACAGAAGCGGACAAAGAAACAAGACGCAGCAAAAAGACACAGAAAACAGACAACCGGGGGAGGGGAGGGGAATTAAATAAATAAAAATAAAAATAAATCTTAAAAAAAAAAAAAAGAAAAATAGAATAAAGAAAGGGCATATATCTAGAAAGAAAACTATAAAGACCAAGTAAAGCAGAATTCAATATCAAAATACACTATAGTTTATTCTATATGACAACATTATCCTCCAATACCATCATCAGAGAGACAGTGAGAGAATGAGAGAAAAGGATCTAAATAGACTCATTAAGTATGCTTCTGTAGCAGTTTAATATTATTGATGAATTCCAAAAAGAAATATTGGATTATGCTTGTAATCTGATCTGTATCTGGGCATGACTGAGTTATGATTAGGGCGTTGAGTCTCCACCCCTTGGTGGGTGGGGACTCACAGATAAAAGGCATGGCAAAGAACAGAGTTGCAGGTTTCTGATATTGGAGTTTGATGCTGAAGTCTTAAGCTGGAGCCCCAGGGAAAGAGACAGAGCCACTCACCTGATAGTCTACAGCTGACCTTGGGGAGAGAAGCAAAGCCTACAGAGCCTCATAGTCTACAGCTGACCTTGTGGAGGAAACAGAGGAGCTGAGCCCAGAGGAACCCAGAAAGCCTGAACCCTCACAGACGTCAGCAGCCGTCTTGCTCCAACATGTGGAAATAGACTTTGGTGAGGGAAGTAACTTATGCTTTATGGCCTGGTAACTGTAAGCTCCTACCCCGAATAAATACCCTTTATAATGCCCAGCAGACTTCTGGTGTTTTGCATCAGCACCCCTTTGGCTGACTAATACAGCTTCCTCAAATCCCCTTTCTAAGGAGCAGAAAGGAGAAGAAAATTAAGCCAATGGAAACAGACTTCAGCAACAGTGTTGATAAAACTCTGAAACCTGGACCTGGGCCTGCTCTCCCCAGGCCATGTGCCACTTGCTTAGCATTTTCTTTAAACCTTTCATTTTACATTCATCTCATCTCATTCCTCCCCCAAGTAAGAGATGCATTTAAATGGAGACTTTCTGGAGACTCTGCCTTAACCAAGGGTACATCTCTAATGGTGGCATACCAGCAGGAATGTTAGAAAGATATTCTGGGGAAGGAGAGCTCATTGAACTACCCTTCACAAGAATCAGCAGGTGTCATAATTAAGCGAGGTTTTGTCAAGGTCAGAAAGCTGGCTCTGAATTCATACCGCTAGAAATTCAGTATGCCAAACAAATCAGGCCCAGAAAAATAAAAGATAAAGTGTTATTTGTCTAGTTCACAGTTCAGTGCAATTTGACAATGCCCTTCGTTTGATGCAACAAAGTATTTTTCTCTGCCACTTCAGCAATACTGTTAGAAGTTATAAGCATACTTGGAAATATTACAAGCTAGCTTCCAGACCACCACAATAAAGGCAAGTCACATGAATTTTTCTGTTTCCCAGTGCACATAAAAATTATGTTTATACTACACTATAGTCTGTGAAGTGTGCAATAGCTTTACATCTAAAAACCCAATGTACATACCTTAATGTAAAAATACTTGATTGCTATAAAATGCTACTCATTATCCAAGCCTTCAGTAAGTTGTAGTCTTTTTGCTAGTGGAGGGTCCTGGCACAATTTTGATGGCTGCTGACTGGTCAGAGGGTCGGCTGCTGAAGCTGGGGTGTGTGACAGTTTGACAATATTTTATGAATCTTGAAAAGAAAGATTATATTCTTGAGCTAGTCTAGTCCTGTGGGTGTGGAGCTCTTTTGACTGGACTAGGTCAGTGAGGTGTGGCTTAAATTGGGTCTCCACCCTCTAACTGGTGCTTTACATAATGGAGACACAGAGAAAAGAAGCCACCCTTTTTAACCCTGCCATGTGAGAAGGGACTCCAGGATCGCTAGCAGCCAAAGCTTAAGCACAAATCACCCAAAAGGCCGGGCCCACAGAGCAGCTCAAGGTTGAACTGAGGAAGAAAGCGGAGCAGTTGAGACTAAGAGAGGAGGCCCAGAAAAAGACAAGCCTGGGCGCCCACAGCTGAGCTCCGATAGACAGATTCTGGACAGGAAGGCAAGGATCACGACAGAGATCAACGCCATCTTCACCACATAGTAGGTCATCAGGATCGCTACTAACTGACTTTTGTGAGAATAAAGAATCTCTGATGGTACTTTTTTTTTTTTTTTAGTTAGGCCAGTAATTTATTCAGGTAAGGCGGGAAGAGAAATGGGAGAAAATAACAGAAAATAACAGAGCAGGGGTCCCAGGTAGTGAGGAAGGGGATGAAAAGGGATGAAGAGGGCTAATTTACGAGCTATAATTCCCCATTATATAATTCCCACATGGCAAAGGAAAAATGGCGACAGCGGCATACAGAGGGCAGGACAGGTCCACAGGCAAAAGAGCAGGGAGAACAAGCTCAAGCCTGTGGTTTGCTTTTAAATTGCTAATTATCCCACCCCTTGCTAAGGGAAGGGGAGGGGGCTCCAGCTGTTTGCTGTTTGGATTGATTACCGCAGAACACTCTGAGGATGGAACTAAGCAGGCTAATAAGATAGGGAATTAATATATGGATCTAATGGTGCTTTGATTTGGATATTTCATGGTCTTAGAACTGTAAACTTTTACCCTAAATAAAATGCCCATTATAAAAGTCAACCCATTTTTGGTACACTACATCAGCAGGACTGTGGCAGATTAAGACAAGTGGCTGCAGCAATTTTTTAAAATAAGACAACAATGAAGTTTGCCACATCAATTGACTCTTCCTTTCACGAAAGATTTCTCTAGTATGCTATGCTGTTTGATAGGATTTTACCCACAGTAGAATTTCTTTCAAAATGGAAGTCAATCCTCTCAGACCCTGCCGCTGTTTAATCAATGAAGTTTATGTAATATTCGAAATCCTTTCTCATTTCAACAATGTTCACAGCATCTTCACCAGGAGTAGTGTCCATCTCAAGAAATCACTTTCTTTGCTCATCCATAATTAGCAACTCCTCATCCATTAAAATTTTATCATGGGATTGCAGCAATTCAATCATATCTTCCAGCTCCACGTGTAATTATAGTTCTCTTGCTATTTCCATAACATCTGCATTTACTTCTACTGAAGTCCTGAACCCCTTAAAGTCATCCATGATGGTTGGAATCAACTGCTTCCAAACTCCTTTTCATGTTAATACTCTGACCTTCTTCCATGAATCATTTTTCAGAAGGTGTTCAACTGAATTTGCCCAGATCAATCAGAGGAATCATCATCTATGGCAGTTATAGCCTGATGAAATGTATTTCTTAAAAATTAAGACCTGACAGTCAAAATGGCTCCTTGATTCAGGGGCTGCAGAATGGTTATATTAGCAAGTATGAAAACAACATGAATCCCATTGTATATTTTCATTGGAGCTACTGGGTGATCACATGCACTATCAATGAGAAGTAATATTTTGAAAGGAATCTTTTTTTCCCTGAGAAGTAGGTCTCAACAGTGGGCTTAAATTATCCAATAAACCATGTTGTAAACAGATGTGCTGTCATCCAGGCTTTGATGTTTCATTTAGAGAGCAGAGGCAAAGTAGACTTAACATAATTCTTAAGGGCCCTAGGACTTGGGGCATGGTAAATGAGCACTGGCTTCAGCTGAAAAGTTACCAGCTGCATTAACTCTAACAAGAAAGTCAGCCTGTCCTTTGTAGCTCTGGAGCCAGGCATTGTCTTCTACTCTCTAGCTATGAAAGTCCTAGGTGGCATCTTTCTGCATTGAAAATCTGTTGTTTAGTGTAGCCATATTCATCAATTATCTTAGCTAGATATTCTGGATACCTTGCTGCAACTTCTACATCAGCACTTGCTGGTTCACCTTGTACTTTTATGTTATGGAGCCAGATTCTCTCCTTAAACTTCATGAACCAACCTCTGCTACCTTCAAACTTTCTTTCTGCAGCTTTTTCATCTCTCTCAGCCTTCATAGAACAGAAGAGAGTTAGGGCCTTGTTCTGGATCAGGCTTTGGCCTAAAGGAATGTTGTGGCTGGTTTCATCTTCTATCCAGACCACTTAATCTTTCTCCATATAAGCAATAAAGCTGTTTTGCTTTATCATTTGTGTGTTCACTGGAGCAGTACTTTTAATTTCCTTCAAGAACCCTTCCTTTGCATTTGCAACTTAGCTAACTGTGTGGCATTAGAGGCCTAGCTGTCAGGCTATCTTGGCTTTCAACATATTTTTCTCACTAAGCTTAATCATTTCTAGATATTTTTTTCATCCAAACTTTATTTCAAATTAAAAAAAATAACAGACAAAAGGCAGCTCAACAAGCTATGGAAGCATTACTCCTAAAGTATTATTCCTAAAATGTTCTGTTCACATATTTTTATCTCATCTAATCCTAACAACAAACTCAATTGTTCCTCCACTGTTCAGAAAGATACACAGGTGAATACAGATTAAATGGCATAGTCAAAGTCTCCTTATTAATGAAGAAAATGAAGGATAGAAAAAAATGTTTAACATTTATATCTCACAATACCAAACCCTAAATATTTTTTTACCTTTAGCATTAATATAGTACCTTTCTTGCTTTTGCTATAAAAACATTAAAATATTATGTCTATAAGTTACATTAGTTATATTTTTCCCATGTATTACCACATTCTTAACACCTTATAGTAGAATATTCCAGTATTTATATTACTAACCATAATCCTCATCTACCACCAAAGTCACTGTTATACATTTCCTATACTATCCTCCAGCTGTTCTCCAACTAACATCAGCCTCCCTACATTACTCATTTCAGCCACAATCACATCCATAGTGTTTATTATACTCGTTGTAATATACTACCATCAACTCCATCAATTACTGCATATTTGAAATTGACCTTATTAAACATTCTACATACATCCAGCATCAGTTCTGCCTTCTCAGTCCACATTCTATCTCCCACAAACCTACACTTCATAGTCCAACTCCATTAAGTCTACTCATTGTATTTAGTTCACCTCGGTAAGACTATACAATATTTGTCCTTTTGTGCCTGGCTTATTTCACTTAACATTAAGTCCTCAAAGCTCCTCCATGTTGTCATGTGCTTTCCAACTAGATTTCTTCTTAAAGCTAAATAGTATTCCATCATATGTATATACCTCTTTCAAAACAGAAGATTGCCATTCATTTTGAATTGCTCCTGCTTTTCCTCTGACATTGAAATTTTGTGTCCACTCTCTCACTACAAAGCAGTTCACCTGCAACTGCGGTTTCAGCATGTGGATGATGTTCTTTGCATGCACTGGTGTAATTCCAGGAAAAGGGATGAGAAGCCCACCTTCTCCTTGAGAGCAGAGCTTGGGTTACACTTTCAAACAATGCTCTGCATGTATGAGCAGGTCCTCCATGAGTATTGGTTAATCCTAGGGAATGGATCTGATCCAGATCATTAGGGGAACAGAGTGGAAGAGGTCAGGGGAAATGTTCCTTGTGTGTTACACAAAGTTTTTATGTTTGTCATAGACTGAAAATGATTAGAAAAGAATTAAATATAGTCAGCCCCATTTTACAAGTACTAAATTTTTTAGAATTCAAGGATTAGAGACTTAATGGCATGAACTCAATATCAATCTTACAATGCAAAGAAAAGTATATACGTGGAATAAGAAAGTTAAGAATAGATTTTAAATTTAAGATCACTCTTATAGGTCACTCCTTAAAACTATTTTCCATGATTCATGGGAATAATAAAGTGACATCTTATAAAAAGAAATCAAGGAAGCATTAACCTGAGGTAAACTCTACTTGGTCAGAAATACAGTAAATGTTATTTACATTAAAATACAGCTTGAAATACTTCTAATTCTCTCAATTTAGATTTTTCCATTCCCTATATTGCCCCCTTTCTCCATTATTGGAAAAAGTCAAGAGCTGACTAAGCAACCAGAGGTGAGCTAGCGCCTCAAAGCCAGTATCGGCTAAGTTCCAATAAGATGTAAAAGGAGGTGTCCCTGCAAAAGACAATACATTGTGTTATTAATGTTCCAAAGAGATTCATCAAGGGGTCCTAGAGGTACCTGTTCACAATTTCACTAATTATAAAATTAAAGGGTCACTAATGTACCCTTTCCTGAGTGCATGCAGCAGAGCAAAGTAACCAGCTGAGATTCAATCCAATATGCAAAAATGTCCTGAAATGTAGGACTTTAACCGCACATCAAAAACTGTTTCTACCATTTGCCAATTTCCATACTTATTTGAGAAATTTGCTCTTAGAAATTGTTTCTAAGTAAAGTTCAAACTATTGAGGGACAGGAATAGTAAGGGGGAATTAAGGCACATTCACCATTTATCCTTACCTCCCACCCCAGCCCAAGGAGCTGTGCCTGAAGCAGGCAAGGGATATGGAGGGAGACTAGGAAGAAGGTTTTTCCATATTATATACTACAAAGCGACCCCTGAGGGGCAGTAACCACATTCTAGCCCTGCTCTACAAACCCCAAGACTCCTTCCCTCTCTGTAATCCCCAAACAGCTCTTTAAAGCAACAAGCACAATGTGGGCACTCAAAACACATTTAATGGCAATAATAAACTGAGTTAAATATACTAAATTTGGTAAATTATGAGAAGCCACAGACTTAGGAGTCCTTTAGTTACTGTACAGCAGAGGGAAAAAGTAATTCTGGTCAGTCCCTACTAAAGGAAAGAAAAATCCAAATGTGTTCATTACTGAGAAACTGAGCACCACAATATACCAAAGGAGTGCATTCAAAGCACAGGACAGGTGGAAATGTCAAAACACAGCCATCCTTTGCTTAAAGGAAGAAAGATTTGGGGCAAGTAAAATGCAGAACTAGCTTTTGGTAATAGAAACGAGACTTCAAAGAAATTCCCTTCCCTTGAGTGAAAGAAGTCTAAGTAATATCTGCCCAAACAATTGATCCCTGGATTTGAGAAAAATCCTAAAATAGAGAAAATTCACATATCACTGCTATATATTTACTCTTGGGTAGGATGAAGTGAAAAAAATAACATTAAAAACACTTGCCTTAAATTTTGTTTCAACATACAAAGCCTCCATACCTATCCACAGACCCAGAGTTTTGGATGGAACTAATGACCAAGAAGAGGGTCAGAGAATGCAGGCCCTTCCAATAATTGCACTAAATGTAGATAGCTCACTCTAGCTATATCAGCTCATTATATAAATACTATTTGAAGGTCAATGTTAATGGTTGTATTTAAGTCCAGCAAAAAACAAAGATGATTCATTTGCTGTGTGAATTGAAACTTTAGAAATAAATCTTAGGAAATTATCAGCATTGAGTCTGGCAAACAAATGTGACAAACAAAAAGTCCAACAGAAAGAGAGAAAATAAACCAGCCTTGTTTCCTCAACTTGGCTACAATGAGGCTTCATAAAAGAATAGCCCCATCTAAACAGGAAAATACGCCTATTTGAAATTTCTTCTAAATATCTCCTTGCATATACAAATAAGGAAAACTCCTGTTTTTTCCACTGGTTCAAGAAAACCATTTTGAAAGCTTTGTACTATTATAAAATACAAAATCAGGCAAGAAAAAAGAAAAAAATAAATGGAAACCAAGAAGCTAAGTTAAAACACTATGAAATTACCGAGTTGTGATTGTGTCATTAACTTGTCAGATGACCTTGTTCTTCTCATCAGCTAAACAGATGCTGCACTCTTACCCTCTCAGAGAAAGAAATCCAGTATACAAATACCTTGAACATCATTGTCTAAAAGACTCAGGTTGCCAGATGCTTATATTATGTAAGTGGTCCTTGACTTTACCCACTCAATTCACACATTATATGATAACCAAAACCAGTGCCTCTCAAAACTTTAATGTGCATGCAAATCACCTGAACATTTTGTTGACTTAGATTCTAATTCAATACACCTAGGGTTGTTCATTTTTACAAGCTGCTGGTTTGAAGACCACATTATGAGCAGCAAGGCCCTAAACTATATTTCCAAATGACTAAAGTTAAAATCTAACAGTTCTCCTATCAGGAAGCTTTGTTTGCAGTACTTGTATGATGGAAAACACTTTGGCAGCATGTTTCTTCTTTCCCCAATTCAGTACTTCATGAAGTCACCTCCTTTGTATCTGGTGACCCTGGGCCTACTATAACCTCACCCCAAAACCTCCCTTTCTAGTGTACGTTAGGTCTTTAACTGCAAGGAATACCAGGTAAAAAACCCTGTGGGCAATTACGGGCAGCTGGTTAAGCTCCCCTCAGGTCCTGCTGCTGCGGCAAGAAAAACAAACACATACCCTCACTCCTGCTTCAGGTACCAAGAGCAGAAGTTTCCATATTGTGGGTTGCTTAATCCTGGAACCTAGATTAAAAGGGGTCCGGTAATGGAGCAATGAGCTTGTGGGAAGGGGAAGTTCCTGACTTTACTTATGCAGTTGCAAAGCAACAGGGAGCAATTGGTAAGCTCCAACCTTAGCAGCCACTTGCCCCCTCTGATGTCTAAGACTGAACATGAGCCCCAGTTTGACTTGGTCAAGGATAAAAATGCCTCAAGAAAGCATACTTAGGGATTTTTGTTTACTTACTAATTCGCTAGGAAAAGAAACCACTGTTAGCCTTTCAGACATTCACTTGCCAAGCATATATTTTGATGAATGTGTTACGAAGGAGAGGACCACCTGTAATATGTGTTCGCTCATTCATTCAATAAATACTAAATGTTACACCGGACTTAACCATATTGGGTGCTATTCATAGAGTGAACAATTTCCACCCTCATGGACCTTGCATTGTAAAAGTATTATAGAAACTACACACAAAATTAGTTGTAATTGCAATAAATGGTATAAAATTATAGAGAGCTATGAGAGTACATAATAAGAGGCCAGCTCAGGAACCCCCCTCTGAGTAAGGGATCAGGGAGAGAGTCCCTAAGGAAGTGATATTTAATATTGAATCTGCTGGATAAGAAAGGTTCAACCATGCAAAAAGGTGGCCAAAGAATATATCACAAGCAAAGAAAAGCACGTGCACTCTCTCTGAGCATGTATGAGAAAATGAAAGAAAGCCAAGGAGATTGAACTAAAGTGAGCAAAGAGGAATTGGCAAGAGACGAAACCATGGAAGTTATAAGAAGCATGTCAAACCTTTTGACTTTATACTAAAAGCAACAGGAAGCCCCTAAAGAATTTTAAGCAAGGGAATGAAAAAAAGCAAAATACAAAATTTATTTACATGATACATCCTTGGCCCTATCCTAGTCTACTAGAAACCCTATGTGACAACTCTTCTTTGCCCCTCCACTCTACCTACTACCAAAACTGTAGCCCAGATGACCACCTTTAACTGTCCTTCAGTGCTGGGCCAATCCATAGCACCTAGATGAAAGTTTTTATCACATTTCTAGGGGAAAATTCCACTAAGAATACTGAGTTCCAGTGAAAAGAAGGATGCCTATAAGAATCTTAGCAACCAGTACAGTGCACTTAATAAAAGGAGGAATAGAAAAACAGCAAGTAAAGAAAACTATAGCTGATAATTATGCTAAAGGTCCAGTGTCTCTTATATAGTTATTCTTAGTCTGCAAATCCAAGCTTTTGGGACTTCAGACTTTCATATTGTGAATTTATACATGTTCAGAAGCAAATTACGTAATAGCTCCATTGTAACTGAGTACAAAGATCTCAATACATTTTTTTTTAAAAAGCACCTTCAAAGGATAGCCTTTAAGATTTTCGATACTGTTTGGCGTGTTCAAAAAATGTACAGCTTTGTTACACAGCTGTCAGAGAAAAGATTCTGTTAACTAGACCACATTGAAATCCAGAGGTGTCCTCAGCAAAGAGCTTGAAGACACTACAGAATCCAGATATTCAGAGGAATGTTACCCTGACCTAAACACAAAGCCTTTACTTAGAGGTTCTAAGCTTTCTATCTGACATTTATTTTTCTGACAACTAATTTTAACCAATTTCTCTTTCTTATCTAGTTTTCCCTTTTTTATATCTTCTTCATGTCTCTGAGCCAAACCTCAATTTCTACATTTTAAAAACACAGGATATGATGGTAAAATGACACATCAGCTATGGAATTAAACAACAAAGCAAAATTTACTAAGTGCTATCACTATATGTTCAGATTTTGCCTTTATTAAAAATCACAAATTAGGAAGTATATTAAATCAGAATCAGTATATAAAATCAGAATGGTGCAAGATGATTTAGCATAAACCTAAGGTAACAAGTTGATTTTATTTGATAATTGAACAGTAGTCAGGTTCCAAGACATAGTCTCTAGTACTCTTCACTTGCACTGAATTCACTAAAGTTCTCGATACCCCACATATCACATCTAACTTAAATTTACCTGTATTACTTATAATGGCAAATTCAGACCTTTCAAACTATCCATTACAATTGCTTTTAGTTAAGTGTTGTACAAACATTTGTAAGTATTTAAGGGTCCAGGAAAGAAGAGGCTATTTCAGATGTACAGAAAGAATGTTGGGGGTAGTGAAGTGGAAGCTAGCAGGTAATGCATTGTTGATAAATGAGAGGACTTGTCGATTTTGGTTTGGTGACAAAATTTCAAATTTATGACACTTATTTTGATGTTAAAGAAAACTCTGAATTAGTTTCAGTGATAATTGGGGAATTGGGAATTGGGTGTATAACAAAATTAGATCATAGTCCCAGGTCCATCAGTTAATATGTATGGGATCTAAAGCTGTTACTGAACTCCTTTACGCTTGAGCTGACACCTGCTAATCTCTTGCACTGTGATTCTCAACAGGGGAGATATTGCCACCCAGGGGACATTTAGAAATGTGCTTGTCACAACTGGGGGGACTGCTACAGGTATCTAGAGGCTAAATAAACTAAACACCCTGCAGTGCACAGGACAGTCCCAAAAGTCCATCGTGCCCAGACTGAGAACCCTGCCTTACAGTACCTTTTTCTCTAAAATTCTATAACATATATGTCTCTGTCAGTTGAGAGAAGTAAATATTACCTTTATGGGTAGAAAACAACACAAAAGGATAAAATGACTTGTTGAGATCATAGTGTAAATCAGTGGCAGCCTGGGTCTCCTGGTCCAGTCATTAAGAAACCAGATTCTGCCTAGGACCTTCTTCCAGAGAAATACCAGTTTACACAACCTTTATAGGAAGAGGAAATGTTTTATCCCAAATCCCTCAAGACTGAGGAATAAGCAAAAATAAGGGAGTAGGGTAACCAAAGACCAAAACAGATTTATTGTTATGGTATTTATTACCTTGTGTTAGCAGAGTAACTTTTAACACTGATATAAATTTTTAAATTTAATTTAAAAGTGTCTTATATAGCTAGGTCTGTAACAAGACTGATTCCAAGGTGTTACTCTTAAATGACCGCCTCTAACTTTTGACCAATTAATACTTCCACACTCTAAAGACTTCATCCATGAGAGAGATCTGGGAGACCAGAATTTAATGCCTATAATGCTTTGGTTTAATGCCCAAGCATATGATTTATTTCAGCATTCTTTGAAAAATGTATGTCTTTTTTTTTTAAGATTTATTTTTTATTTCTCTCCCCTTCCACCTGCCCCCCGCCCCCAGCTGTCTGTTCTCTGTGTCCACCTGCGGCGCGTTGTTCTCTGTCCGCTTCTGTTGTTGTCAGCGGCATGGGAACCTGTGTTTCTTTTCGTTGGATCATCCTGTTGCGTCAGCTCTCCGTGTGTGCAGCGCCACTCCTAGACAGGCTGCACTTTCTTTCACGCTGGGTGGCTCTCCCCACAGGGCGTGGGGCTCCCCTACGCGGGGACACCCCTGCGTGGCATGGCACCCCCTGCGCACATCAGCACTGCGCATGGGCCAGCTCCACACGGGCTCAAGGAGGCCTGGGGGCTGAACCGCGGACCTCCCATGTGGCAGACTGACACCCTAACTGTATGTGTCTTAAACAGAGATATTTTATTTGTTGAGTTACAGAGTTTTCTTTCTTTTTTTCCCATACTCTCCCCTCTTTATCCCTAATGTATAAAAGAAAAAAAAATCCCTTCATCAGAAGGGCTCCTGACAGTACACAGCACAATAATCTCAGGAGATGACATTTCTGTTACTTCATTTCATTAGGAGCTATTTGAGAAAAGGTAATACTGAAATTCTCAAGTGGAAACAACCTATGGAACATGAAGGCTTATCTATTCACATGGCATTTTCTTGTCCTTAACTCATACATTCTTTAAAGCTATTTATTTAATAAGTTGTTTATTTTTTTAAGCTGTTTATTTTGAATGCAAACTCACTGACTTATATTGGCAGCATCTTTACCTAAAGATCAGCTGGAATTTCCACTGACTCCTCTTCTTATTCAAAGTTTGCTAGTTCAAGCATGAAAATTTCCCCCAGGCTAAGTGGCCTAATGTTTTCTACAAATATCACAGAACTACTTTTTAAACCCAAGAATGTCTAAAAGAAACCTTTCTTTTTTACTCTTGAAACTTAAAACCAGCATTTTTCCCCTAAGAAAACTCAGGACAATGTTTTCTTTAGATGAAATACCTTTCCTACACATGAAAAATAAACTTTAAAACTTGTTATCTCATCAAAAGTAATCTATAAAGGAATCTCTTGTAAAAAGGAGACTCCTCTAAGTTAGGACTGCAACTGGAAGTTTTGGAGAACCAGAGGATTAATGAAACTTCAAAACATAGAGGAAATAAGGTGGAAAATGATCAATTTTATATTTATATCATATTTTATATTAATAATTTAAATACAACTTTCACATGCAATTTTATTTGGTCCTCATAACAATTCTGTAAAGTGGATATTATAATCTTTCTATAGATTAAGAGAGTAAGGCTCAGATACTTTAGAAGCCTCTGAAACTATAAAATATCAGAGATCAAAGTGGACCTCAGGTCTTCTGACTACAAATTATTTTAAAATAAAGATTAAGAAACAGCCAGGTAAGTAAATGGCTTCTTACCTGTCCAGGTTCTATGTCTGAGCAGAAATACTTGTCAGCCTCACGTCTACAGTAGCTAGTGAGGCACCTTGCTCCTTTCCAAACCCCATACTAAAGAAGAGAAACTCATCTTAAGCTGTACCGTACTTTCATCAATGAGCATTTGTTTACCTATTATGTTCTACACAATATGGTAGGCATAAGACAAGTTTTCTACCCCCATATCACAAACTGAAGAATCAAGATACACATACAGGAAAAATATATTGACATTGAAGATTTCAGTTAGGAGGTCAATGTAATGCCGAAGGAGATGAGTCAAGGAAGAATAGCATTGGGTGAATTCAAGTTTTGTGGGGCTTGAAGCTTCTACAATTTTGAGGCCCTCATTAGGAGAATGAATACAAAATTATGAATACAAAATTAGGTACAAAGTAAATGTTCATTAAGAATGAGAACAGAAATCACAAAAATACAAATTTTTAAAAGCTGACAAATAACAAATATCACAAAATCTAGAAAAATAGTATAATATTTTTATTAACTCCTTGGTACTCTCTATAAGCTTTCTTACACATTTTAGGATCTTTGATCACCTCATCACATGACAATGATTTTGTAATACTGTCTATGGAAATAAGGATGATAAGACTTTCCTTTAGCATGTTTGGTCAAAAAATTTAATATTACTATTAACAGGAAAATTTCCACTCATAGCTCACTATTCATTATTGATATAATGGGAAATGCAATATTCATTACTGGCAAATCATGTAAAGTTTTAAGGACTGTTATTAAATTTGGAGATACCTCTATCAGATTTATTTCACATTTAAACTACGAGATTTCGAGGCATTTTAAGCTTTCCTATAGAATGACTAATCTTAAATACTCTTTGATATGGGAGCACCCATTACCCACTGTTTCAACCATGTTCCCCCTGTAGTGGCATTGTAGTGGCTTTTAACAGCATTTACGTTGGGCCCTACAACTTCATGTCACAATGCCTGGCAAGTCAACCGGGAATGTGCATGGAAGCAACTGCTACATCAGGCTGGATAACAATGATAACTATACATAGCAGCAACTGTACACCATCTCAACTATCTCACTCCCTCAAATTAACTGTGTTCCCGAGAGAACTTACATAGGTGAGAAAAATGTCTGTGGCATTCCAATGCTACCCAACATACGAAGAGATATAATACAGGGAAAGGCAGAACAGAAGAAAAGAGCAGTCTTCACGGATTGTAACTAAAGTATCATACTTTTACAAATGTGAGGACACACTGTTAGGATGAATGCCAGGGATTTTAAAGGGGCCCATTTACAAATGCCTGGAATCCTTAGTGTGATGCACTTCATTTTAAAAATGTCTCTGATCAAATGAACTGTGGTATGGCAGTAACAGTAATAGTGGTAGCAGCCACAGCAACAATTAGTAATAGCAGTAATTTGTTACTGTTTATTCATGAAAGGTAAAACCTAACACTAATTGAGAACTTACTATTATGCTTGGCAGTCTTCTAAGCACTTTACATAAATTATTTAATTTTATCTTACGGTATTTTTTTTGCTGTTTCTTTTTTATTGTTTTTTTTTAAAGATACATAGATCACACAAAATGGTACATTAAAAAACATAAGCGGTTCCCATATATCCCACTCCCCATCCCAGCTCCTCCCACATCAACATCCCCTTTCATCAGTAAGGCACATTCATTTCATTTGGTAAATACGCCTTGAAGCACTGCCAAACTGCATGGACCATAGTTCCATTATAGTTCTCACTCTCCCTGAGCCCATCCAGTGGGTTATGGCAGGCTATACAATGTCCTGCATCTATCCCTGCACTATCATTCAGGACAACTCTAAGTCCCGAAAATGCCCCATATCACATCTCTTCCTCCCTCTCTCTGCCCTCAGCAACTCTTGTGGCTACCATCTCCACATCAATGATACAATTTCTTCCATTGCTAGAGTCACAACAGTTCTATAATAGAATACCAGCAAGTCCAGTCCAGTCCATATTATATTCCTCCATCCTGTGAACCCTGGGATGGCAATGTCGACTCCACTTCTAAATCAAGAGAGGGCTGAGATCCCACATGGCTGATGGATGTGATTCTCCTGCTTGAAGTTGCAGACACTCTCAGTTCCGTGGTGTGGTGGTTGTCCATCCTCACCTCCCTGTTAGCTGACCTGGGTAAGTCCAATGAACTGGAGAGTAGGTGTTACAACTCTACTGAGGCTCAGGGCCCAAATTGACACATGGACAGTCCAGAGATTCAAGTCTCCTGAGCATACACTTTACATAAATTATTTAGTTAATTTTATCTTACTGTATTTTTTTTTAACTATTTAGACATGTTGATACAAGCTTTATAGATAGTCACTGGTTTGCAAAACAATCCAATGAAGTTAGGCATTATTACTATTCTTTTATAGATAAGGAAATTGACTTCAACAAGTCATATAGCAGAGCTGAGATTCAAATCCACGTCTAGTATGTTCTTTCATGATAAATAGGAATTCGGAAGAGTAAGAGATCACTTTGGATAGAGACCTAAAGAAGGTTTTACAGAGAAGTACATTGAGTTGGATATTAGGGAACATGTAGAGTTTGAACAGGAAGAGAATAGGATGCTCTGCATTTTGAAAGCATAGACCAATGATAAAAAAAGAATAGAAATAACAATGCACAAGGGATATTCAGAAGACCATGTGTGATGAAACAACCTCACAAAGCCAAAGACTATGCTACAAATCTTGTTGATCCTTTAATAGAAAGTGAATTAATTAAATCCTTATGATCAAATGTATCTTTATTACATAGCCACAATCTTGTAAAAGAAAAGGAAAAGCAACATTTCCCTACAATCCAACTCCATTTCCAAATAAAGTGCCTCATCTCCATCATCTGCACAGCCAAATCCAATGATTTTCTTTTTCCCTTGAAAGTAAGTTAGTCTCCACTGGAAACCAAGCATATCACGCTTTTCAACCAAAGATATCAAATTATAATTCCATTACAGATGAATTATAGAAAAGGTTTTCATGAGGCTTAAAATCAGAGCCTGTAAACTCTAAATTTTCTTTCTCAAGGTTTCATTAGAAGGAGCTTTCAAAAAATGTGAGCTGAAAAGTGCTGCTCACACCTAAGAACAGAAGCAACCAACCTTAACAGATTTTATTTATTCTGCACATAGAAAATGTACTTGACAAGAAGAGCACAGACAGTAAAAGCTGTGAGTTGAAGAGAGAACAAAACATACTCCTCCGCAAAAAGTTACCTGACTCTGAACTCTGAGGAATATTTTTGTTGTAATTCGGAAACAGCATGTGGGATATTAGCCATAGGGTAATAAAGGGAAAAAATATTTGTTCTGACTTCATTGGGGTCCAAATCCCTTATCCACTGTTATAAAATCTCCTTTTAGGCCTCTTCTCTCAGTACTAATGCTGCCTAAAAAGGGAGAGAGAAAGCAAGAAAGAGACAAAGAGAAAGATCAATCTTTTATAAACAGACATCAGAGGCCGATGGAAAAGGAATTTCAGAATGAATTCCTTGTCTGTATTTCTTTCTGTTTTTCATATAGCTTAGCTCTGGCTGCCTCCTGGAGGTATACCAACATGATGAAGCACTGAGAAAATCATCAAATCAAGCAGATCTAAAATTACATGCATATTGCGCTTTTCAGTGTAAATCAGAATCTCAATTCTCTTACCTACTACAAAGAGTAATTTAAATTGGAAATGTGTAGAGTATGACCAGATGTTTGACACTAAAATAGTCTAACAGAAAACTCAGGCTTTAACAGAAATAACGAAACGAAGGAAAACAGAATAACGATATAGTACTCTTTATACTACTCCTGAACCCCACATGCAATTAGCATCTATTCCAGAAGTTGTAAGGATGCTTGTCCCTCACAGGGAACCTGGGCCCTGGAGAAAGGTTTCTTAACCTTAGGTTCATAACGGACTTCTGGGGCTTGTAGACCTCCCCTGCCCCAAATAGGACATAAACTCTTTCATATACTTAGATGCAGAGATGAACATTTCTGGGAGAGAGTCCCTAGTTTTCATCATCTCCTATAAGATGGTCATCACATAAGTTACCTCACTGATGTGCCCTCAAAGTCTAAAACAGTACCTGGTAAAAACAAGAGACACTCAAAGCACTGCTCTACAGACACAAAGCAAAGGTGCTGGCCTCATTTTTTATTACCAAAGGACTTTAAATGCTAAACCAAGCACGGTCAGAGTGAAAAATTTATATCTAATGCTAAGAAATCAGATGGAATCAAGAGTACCAACCCAACCATTAGCTCTTTTTTTTTTAGCTATTCATTTTTACTTCATGGTAAATAAAAACAAGTACTCTTCAAACATTAGCTCTAGTAAGTTTATAGCAAATTAAAAAATGCAGGCTCCAAAAGTCAAACTTTCCCACCTCTTAGAATAGAAATGGGTTTCAAACCAAATTTACCTGACTCTAAAACATTTCTCAATTTTCAGAAGAGGAAATTTGTTTTGCCTAGGTTTTCAAAACCTTCAAATGCATTCATAAATAACAAATATGAACTAAACTGGTCAGTTAAATTCTCTTATATGCCTTAAAAATTACTTCTTTGGATCTAAAGCTGTATTATCTAGTAATTAGGGGAAAGAAATGTGGATATTTTGGTGGCAGGGTAGGAGGGATAGAGTTTAAATTACTTTCAAGTGATTTGGATTAAAACCAATGTTATTTCCCCCAAGGTCCAAAAGTGAATCTCATGAAAAGCTGGGAAATGAATCTAGACTGCCTGATACCCACGATGCTGTACTCACTTCCTTCATTCAGAAAAGCATCTGAAAGGCTGCCAACAACGGGACTTCCAGAGATGCAGTGTGTGACTTTCATTCACTCAGTACATGGGACTGAGTCTTTCAGTGACCTGTAGAAATCTGAATCTCAGAATTGAGTTTCAGCTAGAAAGCTCAGGGCAACCTTTGTGTTTTGCCTCTGAATATCACCACCTGTATCTGTTACTAGCAGAGTAAAGAACTGAGGCTTCAGGTGGCCATTTGGTTCGGAAAAGCCATAATTCTTCAAATTTTAAATCGCTGTATCTCGAGTGATAGGTGGCTACCTCTCAGACAAACAGATCCAAGCACAGAGATGAGAGGAAGGACTGTGTGTATATACCAAATATGTTATATTATTATATTATATATATTATTATATATTTTATGTTATATTATTTAGAGTGGTAATATTAAGACAATATTCCTTCATCATTTGTAACAAATGTGTCACAACAATGTAAAGTGTTGGTGGTGGAATGATGTATGGGGATCTGAATTGTACGCACGTAAACTCACAACTTCTCTAGTAAAAAACAAAAAACAAACCAACAAAAATTTCTGTCAACAGAAATTTTAAAATGTTAATCAGATATTGTTGGTTTTATTATAACTTTCATTTTTCAGTTGCCTGGGTTTTTATACTTGCTTATGGTAACTTGTTAAATTTTCTTTTTCCTACAGAGTTCTTTAAATAGTTTTTATTTTGCTTTTATTTGGAGAGAGAAACATTCTGCTACAGATACACTGATGTGAATTGTCAAAAATAAAATTGGTAAAGAATGTGGCTGGGGGTGGGGATAGTTTTAAAAAGCTGTGATTCCTGTTTCCAGCAGTGTGGTGGATTTTAAGGGCCCTCACACTCCAACAACTAGATCCTGCATAAACCATAGTTTGATAGCACCTCTGGGCTCACAGGAAGTAGGGGAATCTCCAAAAAGACAAACCAAAAATTCTGTAGGCAGAAGCCAAAGAGTAGTGAGATGGGTGAGGGGAGTTACCCTAAGGGTGAAAGCTCCTTCTAACACTTTAGTGGGAAGACAGCCCTGGCCAGCAGAAGGTAGAGAAGATCAGACAAGCCTGAGATTCTTACATTGTGTCAGGTATCCTGAAAGGGGCTAGAGTCACCCCAGCAGGTGGCAGCCCTAGTATGCAGTGGAAGCATGCTCTTTCAAAGAAAGATATATCAAATATCATCAAACAAGCAAAGAAACAAGTCATCATAAGAGTCATCAGAAACGACAATACATTTAGATCCCCAAGAATTTCAGATATTTGAAGTATCAGATGTAGAATATAAAATAACTGCATCAAATATATTTTTTAAAAAGATGGAATAAAATGAGATAGCAAAAACAAACCATTAAAATAATCAGATTATGAAAAGAACCAGGAAAAAAACAGACCATTAAAATAATCAGATTATAAGAAGAACTAAGAAAAAACAGACCATTAGAACAATCAGATTATAAAAAGAACCAAGTAAAATTTTGGAAATGAACAATATAGTTCATAAAATTAAAACAAAAAACAAAACAAAACAAAAAACTCTATGCATTGGTTAAATACAGTTGGAAGCAATTGTTAGCTATAAAGCAAAGATGAATAAATAATCCAGAATGCAGCACAGAGAGGCGAGAATATGAAATTATGACAGAGAGATTGAAAGTCGAGGATAGAATGCCTATATATAATCAGAGTCCCAGAAGGAGAGAATTAAAAAAATAGAAGCAAGGCAATATTTGCATCCTACATACATTGTACTAAATTTCAGAATGTCAAAGACAAAAATAGCCCTTAAAAGTAGTTAGAGCAAAGAAAGACAACCTAGAAAATATTGACAGTATGTTTGATGATAGTTAGCAACATTAATAGTGCAAACCATAACGTATCAGTACTATACAGTCAAAGCTCTAAGAGAAAATAACTGTCAGCTAATATTATGTTTTAAAAAAACATTTTCAGATATAAAGCAAAAGCTGGGTTTAACATCAAGAGACCAACACCAAAGGAAGTTATTACCTTGAATTATTTCAAAAGCTTCCTAACTGGCCTTCTTTCTTCTCCAGTCTTCTTGAATATAATAACAGATCAATACTCCTAAAACCATTTTGATCATATCACTTCCCTGCTTCAAACTGTCAAATGTATTTCTAGAACCTCCATAATAAAGTCCAAATTTTTTAGTTTGGCATTTAATGTGCTTTACAATCTACTCTCCAATGTTCTCAGCTATGGACAATAAGGCTCTTCTATTTACTAGCTATTTACACCTCGAGGCAGGTAATTAACCTGCCTGAGCCTCAGATTTATCATCTGCAAGTACCTCTGAAAACTGCTAAGAGCAAGTAAGACAATCCAGGTAAAGCAATAGCACAGTGCCTGGCACACAGTAGGTTTTCAATAAATAGTAGCTGTGATTACTTATCATTGTAAAACTCACTGGTCCTAAGACACAATAAATGTATCCTGAACTCACAGCTTTTGTTCATATTATTTCCTCTATTTCACTGGCTGTTCACATCCCATTCCCCAAATTTGTACTTATGAAGTAGGCTAGTGAGATAGGGAATCAATAGATGGATCTGGAACCTGGCAGAGAGTCCACGTGGACATCAATAACCCCCAAGATGGCTGCTGGAAGACCCCCACCCCCAGGATTCTGCTATTCAGAACAAAGACATCTTTGGGAAGGCAAAAGAAGCCCAGATATTCCCCAAGGGTTTTATCATTGGGCCCTCATGGGGAATTGAGGGGTGGGGTAATCATCAAAACAGCAAACAGCTTGAACTCCTACCCTGACATTAGCAAAGGGGTAGAATAATTAACAGTAGCTGGCCCACACGCAGTACTGATGTGCACAAGGAATGCCCTGCCACACAGGGGTGTCCCCATGTAGGGGAGCCCCACACGCAAGGAGTGCGCCCTGTAAGGAGAGCTGCCCAGAGCAAAAGAAAGTTCAGCCTGCCCAGGAATGGCCCCACACACACGAAGAGCTGACACAACAAGATAAAGCAACAAAAAGAAACACAGATTCCCGTGCCACTGACAACAGAAGCAGACAAAGAAGAACACGCAGCAAATAGACAAAGAACAGATAACTGGGGGGGGGGGGGGGGGGGGGAGAAGGGGAGAGAAATAAAAAAATAAAATAAAAAACTGCATGAATGTATTTAAAAAAAAAAAAAAAAGGCAGGCATAGAGCCTAAGCGTTTTCACTCTCTGCTCTCGTCTCTGGACTCATTCCTGCCCTCTGCGCACCACTCTCGCCATTTTTCCTCTGCCATGTGGCCATGGAACTAAAACTTGGGCATTTCCAACCTATAATGGAGAATTGTAGTCTGTAAATTAGCCCTCTTTATCCCTTTTCAGCCCCTTCCTCTCTACCTGGGACCCCTGATCTGTTATTTTCTCCCATTTCTCATCCCTCCCTACCTAAATAATTACTGGCCTAACTCACCCAGCATGCTCTTGAAATTCATTTCTGCAGCATAGCCAAGAACCTAAATAAAATCCGGTGATGCTTATATCAATCAAAATTATCCCTAAAAGTCCAGCTCCTTCTTGAAAGTCTCCTCTCCCAAGTCATCCCATAGTAAGCACTCTGATTTCAAAGCATAAAAAACATTTACCCTAATGCTGCTCTATTAGTTAACTATCAAAACTGTATGTTCCAGGGGGCCCTTGGGGCTGCTGGAAGCCACTACCATGTTGCTGTTCTGTCCGGGCTGTGGCAACAGCCTGATCATGGAGGAGGGACAGCACTGCCACTGTTTAGCCTGCAACACTTTCCCTTACGTGTACATCACCTGCAAGGTAACAAGTTGAAAGTGTCCAAAGGTGAAAGAAGTGGATGATGTGCTAGGGGGTGCAGCTGCCTGAGAGAATGTAGACTACTGCAGAGCCGTGTCCCAAAGGTGAACATCCTCACGCTTACTTCACACAACTTCAGACCCGCTGCACAGATGAGCCAATGGCCACCTTCTACAAGTGCTGCAAGTGCTGCAATGCTCAGTGTGGACCCCGGTGAAGGGACTAGGTCTGCGCCTAGCTCGCGCCGGTTCTGTCAGTCTGTTTAATGTGCCCCAGGATGGATCCCCAGCTGAGAGCATGAACTGGGTCCAGGGGGCTGTGGAAATAAGTGGCTGTGCACCTCTACTGGTGTGCTGAAAAGCTAACCCTGTTGAGATAGAGGGCCACACTGTCTGGAAATATAGCCCATCTGCCAATCAGTGTGGATAAATTCACTACTATATGTGAGGAGGAACACTCATAACTGCATATATTCTACTTAAGATCCTGTTCATTTCTTGCGACATGTACTGGGGAACTGACATTCCCTTACCATCAACCAACACTCTTAAATGCTTAATGCTATTTGCACAACTAATAAAGTAAAGCCTATTAATTTAGTACATTTCTCTAAATATTTCAGTGATAACTGTAAACTTATTTAATCACAAGTCTCATATTCCCTTCTCCGTGTTTTAAATGCCTTAAGAAGGAAGCAACATACCCCAAATCATAATGCTTCTAAAACTCCTACACTCAGGTCAAAACTGGTAACAAAAACGCTAATAACATGGATTTAGGTTTCTTTATATCATTTATTATTCCACTTTTTATAAACTTTCCTTGATTTGCTTCCTAGAGTTAAGCTGTTAAGTACAGATATTTACTAGATACTTATTAGATATTAATTTTATTAAATTTTTTAGATACAGAGAAGAAAACTATGTTCTGGTCTGGGGAGGCATATGTCTTAAATTTTCCTGTTCTGCCCATGGAAAGCTTTACTGCTATGAAAGTGGAGGTTATAGAACAAATATGGATTGCCTGATTAAAAGTTTCAGCACCTGATGGAGATACTTAGACTGAGGAAAATTATGGCCAAAAAAGACGCAGCTGTCTTAGGATTTACTGCAGTCACTCTAATCCTCCCCACAGCTGTGCTTCATTCTAAAGACGGAATATTTTCCTTAGAGAAAAACATCCAGCAAGGAAGTCCATGTTGGACAGGAAAAAGTGGTAAGGGAATCTCAGATAGTGATTCATTTCAGGAAACATCTTTCAAAGTCTACTTTCAAAGGGAGTCAATTAAACTTTGTATTCTTATCACCCAAGACAATGAAATCAGAGATTTGCCAGTGGTTGCCCAACTAGCACAAAGTAGGTGGTCAGTAATTGTTGGCCGACTCCAAACATGCAGACAAAAGCAATTACTCAGATAATTTCAGTCAAAAAAAAAAAAAAAGGCAGGAGGAGTAGACTCTCAACAACTTTCAGCCTTCCAGTTAGCCATTTGCTGAGGATGCCACAGCTGCCTCCCCCACCCAAAAGCCAGTGACAGCTAATCTCTCCAATGACTCCCAAAGAATGTATGATCCAACAACTGAACTGCCTCTTCTTCATCAATGTGTTTGACATTCATTAAGAAGCTAGAAAAAGGCACTATCCATATGCTCTCACATTAAACTACACAAGGCCATTTTTCCCCTTTTAAAAGAAAATCCTTGCTAATGCCAAATTTAAAATTCCTCTATTGTATCTCTTGGAAGGCAAAGCAAAGTGCAATTTTTCACCATAAAAAAAATCCTTGAAGAAAACTTGGAAAACACACAAAAGAGTAAAAGAATCAACCAGAAACACAGAGAGAAGTAGAAAAGAATCAGCCATAAGACTCACTACTCAGAAACAGCAACTACCAACATTCTGTTTCATTTTCTTCCAGATTTTTTCCCCTAAGTATAAGCTTCTTTACATAACTGTAATTATATGGCCTATATGACAGGAACCTGCTGCTCATGCCACTTAAATCACATAAGCATTTCCCCATGTTTTTCTTCTTCTTAACCTTGTAACTGCATAGAATAGATAGTAGAAAGATTTTGAAATTGAACTAAGTCAAGAAATACTACCATTTCTTTCTTTCACAGAAACTACTCTGGAAAATCTGATATCTTCTGAGAGTTCCTGGGGGCACTGGAACTAGAATGTTGTAAGACACCTAAAATATGTGTAGACATCTAAAAAGTATTTAAGAAATGGTAACTGACTTTCATGTGACAAGAGAGACAAACAATATTTACTATAGTCATCTTTATGAAAGACACAAAATAAATTCAGCCTGTTCCCAACAAATTTTTGCTTCTATTATTTATTTAATACATACTTTTATTTTTAAAGAAGCTTTAGATTACATGAATATTACATCAAAAATATAGAGGATTCCCATATACTCCACCCCCTCCCTCTCCCACACTTTCCCCCATTAACAACGTCTTTCATTAGTGTGGTACATTTGTTATAATTGAGGAACACATATTGAAGCATTGCTACTAACCAAGGATTGGAGTTTACATTATAGTTTACACTTTGCCCTGCACAATTTTATAGGTTTTCACAAAACGTATAATGGTCTGTATCCATTATTGCTATGTCATGCAAGGCAATTCCAATGTCCCCAAAATGCCCCAATGTTATATTTATTCTTCCCTCTCCCTGTCCTCAGAACTTCTGGTGGCCACTGCCTTTATATTAACGATTCAAGTTCTTCCACTGCTAGAATAATAAGTTTATTTTAGTCCATAATTACATTCCCCCCTTATGGTTGTTCATTCCTGAATCTTGAGCATTTTGGGAGGGCAATACCCACTGTGTGTGTTTCTGATTGAGAGGGGGCTTAGATCCCATGGGGAAGATGGATGGAACTGTCTTGCTTGCAGTTGTAGATACTTTGTATTTTGGGGATGGGCGATGTCCATTATCATCCTTTTGTTAATTGTCCTGGGCAAGTCCAATGAACTGGAGAGTAGGTGTTACAGTTCTGTTGAGATTCAGGGCTCAAATGGCATATGGACAGACTGAAGATTAAGTCTCTGGGACATATATTTAACAGGTATGTGCTAATCATAGGTTTAAATAAAAGGGGCAGAAGAGATGTGCAGGGAAATTATAAATGAGTCGAACTCTATTACACTGGGGATAATATATTCCAAAGTAAGGCCCACTGACAGGGTACCAAAATCATGAGATTGTCTGCCCTGCCAATCTAGATCTCTGGGGCTCTCAGGATCCCTCAGGAGTGATGTCTGAGGCACTGTTTACTCTGTTTACTGGGGCAATCAATGAGATCCTAAAGAGACATGCATAAGCATAACCTCTGAAATGACCTCCTGACTCCCTTTGAAATCTCTTAGCCATAAAACTCATTTGTATTTAATATTTCCCCCCTTTTGGTACTTGGTAATAATCCCTCTATGTCAGGGAGGCTCATCCCCAGGATGGGGGATGGTAGTATATTATATGTTGAGTTTGGCTTAGAGCGGCCACATTTGAGCAACAGGGAGGCGTAAAGGAGGTAACTCTTAGGCAGTGTATAATACTAGGCTAAGCTTCAATTTCACAAGAAAAGGTTCATGAGTAAAACCATCAATATCAAGGGTCTGGAGTAATGGTTTGTCCTTCTTCACTAGGCACTGCCCAGGTTTTCAAGGGAGTCTTGCCACTCTTTTAGAGAATGGAGCAGGACTCCCCAGGATGGGAATTCAATATTCTTTCGGTTATTGTGTGGATCTCTACCCACTAAAACAATAGCCCATGACCACTTAAACATATTCATATGTGATAGAGGCATGCCCCAGGTGTATCCCTCCGCACACAGCCCCCATCACCAACACCCTGCGCCAGAGATCCTCCCCTGCCCCAGTTGTGACCCTTCTGCAATCCAAAACTGCCCCCAAAACAAAGCCAAAAAAAAAAAAACTTTAAAAAACAATAAAACAATAAATAAAATACAAAAATAAAAGAAGTAAAAATTTTTAAAAAATAAATATTTAAAATTTTTTTTCAATGTGTCTTTCATCACCATAAGTTCTGTTATCTTTTATGTACCATGACAATTTCTTCCCCCAGTGTCTTATTTTTTTTGCTTTACCTTCAAAGAAGTTTTAGGTTATAGAAAAGTCACATAGAATATATAGAGGATTCCCATATACCCAACCCACTCCCTCTCCCACTCTCCCCTATTAATAACATTCTACCTGTGTATGGTATATTTATTACAATTAATGTACAAATATAGAAGCAATGCTACTAACTATGGTCAATTTACAATATGTTCTACATTTTGCACTATACACTTTTACAGGCTTTGACAAAATTTAAAATGTTTCTGTCATTGCAAGATCAAACAGAACAATTCCAATGCCCTAGTCTTGTAATTCACGTGGTTGAGCACCTGCTTCCCATGTATGAGTCCCAGGTTCAATCCCCAGTACCTCCTAAAAGCAAACAAGCAAACCTACAAATTTCTAATAGCACTGAGAAGATAAAATACATTTACACCCAGCAACTAAATGCCAACATAATTAAGCATGCAATTATACTGGCACATGAATTGTAGCTCTTCAAGGGCCAGGGATGCTTTATTCATTTTTGCATCCCTACAATTGAGAACAGTGCCTGGAATATTACAGATACTTGATAAACTCTGTACTGAACTGAATTAGAGACAAGAGCAAAGCTTATTTAGACATACAAGCTGAGATTACATCAGGCAAAACAGAAATCCTGGACATGGCAGAACTTTACTGGATGAATGATAGGGTTTGGATACTCTGTAAATGGAAGAAGACATAAGGAAAAATGTTTATATAGTCCTAGTTTTATTAAAAGTTTGATATCTCTATACAACCAGCATTGGAACTCCTATGTACACATTAACTACTCATAGGAAATGTAATATATAATGTGTAATAGACACTACTTAAAAACAAAGAAAACTCAGAAACAAAATACTACAGCATTCCGTGAACACTAGAAACAAGAGCTAATGATGAGGAAGCTTTGTATGTGTCACAGTTACCCCTAACAAGTGGCAAAGAGTTAAGGCTGTCAGTCTCCATATAAAGTACCGCAGTGGACACTATCCCTATTAAACTTGGTGTAAAAGAATGTGCTTACCAAAAGTTTCTTTCAGGATCTCTTTATACCCTAGTGAAGCTATTTGCATATACAGTTAAGAATTCAGAGGGTGGATAGAGATAATTTGAAATTTGCATCCAGCCCTAACAGTCCTGTATTCACAACACGTGAATACAAACATATACGACAACACAATTTCATGATTAGTGGATCATTCAGCAGACTCCATACATCCCAGTTTCATACACACACATATTTTCTTTTCTTTTAACCCACTTGTGCTTTTAAAATATTCGAAGAATTTATGCTAGTATCACATCTCTCACAGCTGCTAGCTGTTGGATGTACTAAACCCATAGCTTCTTCTGTTATGTTATGTGGCCATCTCAGAAAATAACGCTTGATAAAAATCTGGTTTCTTTTAAAATAATTTATTTAAAACTACCATAATCTGGCTGCCTGAAGAGTGAATTACATACAGCTAAGGGAGGTTGAGGGGTTATGAGTGTATATATCTCTGAGTATGACAATTTTGTCTGGATGAAACACTGCAATTACTTATAATTAGGAGTCTCTATTAGCCATTCATTCAGTACCCAAGTCTAAAGCCTCAAGAACAAATGCCATCAACAAGTCATCTGGGAATGAACAGCTGATTTTGAAGCAGGGCAGGTGTTCTCTGTTTTCCTTCAAACAACACATACACGCCTCAATATGATAATGATTTTATCTGTCAGATAATTACAAAGAACTCAAACAACATAAAACAACAGGACATTTGAAAAAATGTTTCAGGAATCCAAACAAATACAAATGAAGGACATGGATTTAGCTCAGTGGTTGAGTGCCTACTTCCCATGTACAAGGTCCTGGGTTTCAATCTCCAGTACCTCAAAAACAAATTTAAAAATAATAATTTTTAAAAATATAAATGGAAAACTTAGAATTTTTTTCAAAACTTTCCCAGAAATTTTGATATTCAGATTTTGTTAAGCTTCAGTTCACAAATTATCTTATCCCAATAATATATACTCTTACTGTTAAGCCCTACAATAATTACTACATAATCATTCAAAAATGGCACATAAAGTGGAATTGCACCTGT
This sequence comes from Dasypus novemcinctus, assembly GCF_030445035.2. Lineage (NCBI taxonomy): Eukaryota > Metazoa > Chordata > Mammalia > Cingulata > Dasypodidae > Dasypus > Dasypus novemcinctus. Next base: position 44,308,851 of record NC_080699.1, on the reverse strand, counting down.
CACCAATTCAACAAAAGAATATTTTGTGTACAAAACAACACAGCTTTGAACATTTGGTAATTTGGTTAAACTGATCCATAAAAAGAACTCCACTATCAAATGGAATAACACAAATAACTAAAAGTTGGAAGAACACGAATTATTAAAGATTTCCGAATGCAAGAAGGGACAGTTACCACTCTGGGCAAGTTAATCTCTTTGTACTTGTTACTTCATCCACAAAATGGGCAAAATAATAGTAACAACTTCTGAGAGAAGAAAGCCTCAAAAGTAGCCCCTGTGGCCGAGCAAAATTAGAGGTTAAGGGTATATGAAGTCCTTAGCATTTTCTAGTTTTATTAACAAACCAAGTTGAAACTCATTTCTGAACAAATGTTTCTGCAATAAAAACTGCAAACTTTGGTGTGAGCAGAACTTTTCAACAATGGGGAGTTGTTCCAGGCTGTGAATAGGACTCAGTGTCAACGTGGTCGACACAGCCAGGAGCTGGGCATTCCTGACACGGAGTCTGCTGGCTCGCCTCTGATCACTTCTACTTCCCAACCCCTTTGGTTTTAGAAATCAGTTTCCGGCAAAGTATATGGACACAGCCATGCCCTGAAACATCTCCTTCCATCACAGAGCCCTGTTTCCACAGCTTCTTTCCCAGACCCTCCCTTTTCCCTCCCCCCATTGTGGCTATCACACGATAATGACCATCAAATACAGGGGTGCTTTGTTTTATGTCTGTCCACCCCCCACTCTCCAACAGTCATTGTGTGTTTTTACTTGTATATTCTGGAAAACATCATGGGATGACTGTGGCAGCTAAGCTAAACAACAAAATAACCTAAGATCCACAGCACTTAAAAAGAACTTGTTTTTGGTTCATCGTGGATGGCAATCAGGGGAAGAAGACGTTAGCTTTAATGTTTTTAGACAAATATGGATTTGAGTCCTATATTATACTTAGTTGGAAGGCAGTCCTAGAAAAGATACTTGAATCTTAATTTTCTTATTGAAAATGAGTTAACAAAACCCACCTCACATAGTTGCTCTAAGGCAGAGGTTCTTAACAAGGGATCAATGAGCTTGAATTTAAATTTTTAAAAAACCAACATTATTCTTATGGGGACATGTTGGTGCAGGTGTAATGGATTTATTAAACAATACACAGGGATAGTGTGGATTTAGTAAGGGGTCCGAGGTTTTCACTTGACTGGCAAAGGGGTCTGTGGAATAAAAAAGGTTAAGAAAATCTGCTCTAAGGCCTAAGTAAGATAATAACTTCAAAGTACCTAACATATAGTAAACTCTCACTAGTGGAAGCTAGTTAGCCCTTCCATCCAACTGTCTTGGGACACATGATCTAACAGGAATTCCAAATAGCAGAAAAAACAAAATGCGTAAAACCACCAGACATTTCAGTATGTCCTCATTAAAATGGTCCAGATGCTAATTCAGGGTAAAGGTCTGTGGGGTCTCCTCTGCAAGGCAGAGACAAAGAAGCTGCTGGATTGAAATGTGTGCCATTTTATTTCCAGGAAAGTACAGATGAGTTTGCCCACTTCAGTTCCTTTGTTTGGGGCAAGAGTACAGATGAGCAGCTGGTCTCCGGCAAGGCTGTGAGATCAAGAAGCCAGCAGGCCTGCAGCTCTGTCTCCCGGTCCTTGGGAACGTCCCTCGCAGCCATCTCTCTGGGGCCCGGCCTCGCTCCCACTATCTTTTGGTCACGTCCCAGAGCCCCTGACCCAGGAGCCGTCCGCCCTTCCGTGCCCCGCTGCCCTGAGGTCACCCATGGGCCAGGACGTCCCTCGGGAGTCGGGAAGTCATTCAGGGGCAGAAAGCCACCCGCGGGCTGGGAGGCCTCCCACGGGCTGGACCTCACCCACGGGCTGGACCTCACCCATGGGCCGGGACGCCACCCACGGGCCGAGACGCCACCCACGGGCCGGGACTCCACCCACGGGCTGGACCTCACCCATGGGCCGGGACCTCACCCACGGGCTGGACCTCACCCACGGGCCGGGACGCCACCCACGGGCCGGACTTCACCGACGGGCCGGGACCTCACCCACGGGCCGGGACGCCACCCACGGGCCAGGACCTCATCCACGGGCCGAGACACCACCCAAGGGCCGGACTTCACCGACGGGCCGGACTTCACCCACGGGCCGGGACCTCACCCACGGGCCAGGACGCCACCCACGGGCCGGGACCTCACCCACGGGCCGGGACCTCACCCACGGGCCGGGACGCCACCCACGGGCCGGGACCTCATCCACGGGCCGAGACGCCACCCACGGGCTGGACCTCACCCACGGGCCGGGACCTCATCCACGGGCCGAGACGCCACCCACGGGCCGGGAAGCCACCCACGGGCCGGGACCTCACCCACGGGCCGGGACCTCACCCACGGGCCGGGAAGCCACCCACGGGCCGGGACCTCACCCACGGGCCGAGACGCCACCCACGGGCCGGGACCTCATCCACGGGCCGAGACGCCACCCACGGGCCGGGACCTCACCCACGGGCCGGGACCTCACCCACGGGCCGGGACCTCACCCACGGGCCGAGACGCCACCCACGGGCCGGGAAGCCACCCACGGGCCGGGAAGCCACCTACAGGCTGGGACCTCACCCACGGGCCGGGAAGCCACCCACGGGCCGGGACCTCACCCACGGGCCGGGACGCCACCCACGGGCCGGGACCTCATCCACGGGCAGAGACGCCACCCACGGGCCGGGAAGCCACCCACGGGCCGGGACCTCACCCACGGGCCGGGGTAATGCCACCCACGGGCCGGGACGCCACCCACGGGCCGGGGTAATGCCACCCACGGGCCGGGGTAATGCCACCCACGGGCCGGGACCTCACCCACGGGCCGGGACGCCACCCACGGGCCGGGACGCCACCCACGGGCCGGGACCTCACCCACGGGCCGGGACGCCACCCACGGGCCGGGACCTCACCCACGGGCCGGGGTAATGCCACCCACGGGCCGGGACCTCACCCACGGGCCGGGAAGCCACCCACGGGCCGGGACCTCACCCACGGGCCGGGACCTCACCCACGGGCCGGGGGAATGCCACCCACGGGCCGGGACCTCACCCATCGTGCCCCCCGGTCCTGGCAGCCCCTGGCCCGCGGAGGCCCGCGATCCCCTCCCATCCCGCAGGAGCCCTCCGGCCCCAGCGCCCCTCAAGCCTCCCGAAGCCGCCCGGCCCCCGGGGCTCCCTCGACCCCCAGAGCCCCGGCCCCCCCCTCACCGGAGCCCCCGGCCCCGGAGCTCTCCCGCCGCGCTGCAGGACCGTTATTCACGCCGGGCAGCCCCGGCCGTCCCCGCCCTGCGAGTCTCTCTGCCGCCAGACCCTCTTCTCTTAAGGTCAGAAACGCTCAGACTCACCCCTGAAAAGCAGGAGCAGCAGGACGGAGGGCAGCGGGGCTCCGCGGGCGCGGAGCGCGCGTCGGCACCGCCGCCTCAGCGCCATTTCCAGCGAAGCTGAGGAGCCCTTGGCGCGGCGGACGCGCCTCCCGACGCGCATGCGCCTTCCGAACAGCCCCCGCCGGTCCGCCCCTGGCACCATGGCGACCGCCCGCCCGCGGGCGCGGTCCCCATGGCGACGAGAAAAGCCGAAGTCAGGTTGCTAGGGATGCAGGGATGCTCTGGACCTGGGCCAGCGGGGTCTTTTGGAACGAACTTGGTGGGAGGAGGGTAAAGAACAGTATTCAAGGCCGGACATGGATACATGTCCATAGCGATAGGATGAATCCGTTACCACCCATCAAGGAAGAAACAGTAAGTCAAAATTTGGGAAACAAAGTGTCTTATTTTACATATAAAGGTGCAGTACTGTTATGTTAGAAACATTATTGCCTGCGCCTCCTTTAGGGCCCTGATTCCAAATGTGATGGATGTCAAAAGCCCTTCTGCTTAAAGCAAAAACATGGCATATATTATAGAGTACATAAAAGTAAAGTCTTGTTAAAATAAACAACTTTTTCTGTGGTAGCTCAAAAGACGGTTGGTGTGTCCAGTAGTTTATTCTACAGAAAAGCAGACAGATTCTTTGCTCTTGTTTCTGAATACCGTATAATGGTAAGAATAGGGAAGAAAAATGGTGAGGAATCCTATGAGGGCAAGGGAAAAGAAGGATGAAATGAACTAACTGAAAATTGGATCCTAGTATGTAGGGCCTTTCGAAGTGTCATTTAATACTGTGACAATTTCTTGAAATATTAATAATCCCTGATATAGAAGGTACGTCCCTAATACTCTGGAAAACAACAGAATTTGGAGTAGAATTATTAGTAAAAGATGCCAGAGTTCAACAACCAATGTTTTTTAGTGCTTAAGTTAAGGACTTAAATTTTTCAGTCATCCTGCATTTTTTAGTATGTTTTAACTTGTTTCAAAGTAGAAATATATATATGCATATGTAATAAATTTTTACTTATGTGTTTGTGCATATTTATGCATATATGTGTGTGTGTGTATATATATGCCAAGGAACATGAGGTTGTTGCCAAGGATACACTTCAACTGCCATCATTATATGATGTTCTTTATAAATCTTTTTAACTGCTCAAATCTTTGAGTATAAAGTAATTACATTTCCAGAAAAAAAACTCATACAGAATTTTAAAATATAGTTATTTATGCACTGATTACAATTCTATTTGTCTTTCCTTTCCTAAATCTACTTTCTGTTTCAGTTTGCTATATTCCAAAGTCACAAGCGATTCCCTAAGTAAAAGATATTGTATAGTGATGCCCTCTCCCTTCATCCAATAGCAAAATTAAAAAGAAGAAATTTCTTTTTAGGCAAACTATTTTTTCTCCTGCTCTCTCTTCCTTTTATTATTCCCTTTAGGTTTTGATCATATGGCACACTTATTTGCCTAACTCGAGTAATCATTTGGGTCACTCAAACCACTGTCTCTTTACTCCTGCTGCATTTTCTGTGTTTATATTGTGAAATGGTTCTGTCTAGTAAATGATCATCTGTACTGGGGAATCTTTTGAAACTCTGAACAAGATTACAAAGAAAGGCTCCATAAATATTCTATAAGGGGCAGAATGTCCTAGGAAAGTGGATTGCAGGTGCTTCATTGTGAAACATTGATTTTCCTCTACAGTCAGAGTCTGCACGTCATTACTCATGGCTGAGAGATGTTCCGGAGATGGAGGCCCAGATACTGATGTGCTAAGGCAGGGGAGGACAGCTGTGGCTGGGAAGTGATCTGCTCCTCCTTATGATATCATTGCTCCCTGGAGATTTCTGACCTGTTCAGAAGGGAATCAGAGTTCAGAGAGGCTAGAAGGGAAGCACTGGGGCATTTAGTGTGTAGGGCTGTGGATTCCATGCTTCTCTCACAGCATTAACCATAGAAGGATGCTTATTTCTCATGCATGGTTTCCTAAAGAGACATATATTTCTTAAAATAACTCAGGGAACTAAATATGCCTGTGCTAAGCTTAAAAAACAGCATTTGCAAATGAAGTTGTCAAAAAAAAGTATGGGGTTTTCCTGTGAGGCTCCTCCCTGAGTGGACGTGAGCTAACCGACCTTCCTGGAGCCCTGGAAGCAACAGGGTTGCAGGAGGTGAAACATGAGTCCTGGAATCTGACAGACAAGGACTCAAATTCTGCTGTTTTATAAACTTGGGAAAGTTACCTAACTTCCTTAGGCCTTGGATCTGTAAAATAGGAACAAAAATACCCACCTCAAATGGTCACTGTGGGGGTCAGACAACAAAAAGGACCTGGGACAATCAAGAAGCATGTGCTTATTTCTCGGCCCCTTCCCTTCTCTACAGTTTTGGTTCCAATCAGGCAAAATGGCAGCAATATTTCTGGAGAAACTTGATCATGAAAAGGACCTTCAGTGTGTGGGGTGTGTTAGAGGGAATGAGAAGCAAAGGGGGAATTTTACATCAATTTGTGTTTATTCTCTTGGCATGCCTGTGGATTCTTTAAAAAGAATATGATTATGACTTCTGTTATTCCTTTATGTCATTCTACACCAGAACAATCGACCTGAAATCAACCATCAGGGCATACGTGATGAGACCCATTGCCTGGGGGAAGTCTCTGACCCCAAAGGCATTCCATTAACGATTTCTCCTTCAGGGCTGTACCAGAGATCTGGCTGAATTGCCTCTGCTCCAATTCCTCCTCCCTCCAAGTCCTGCCTTGCAATGTTTCCAATTCTGCTCATTCACATTCCATCCCGGTATCATCCCCTGCCCTTTCTTGTCAAGAATTTCCTCTCAGATTTTCTTTAAATAGCAGGAGCCCCCTTATGTAAAGAAACAGTCGCCGACAGAAACTCTACCCACTCCAAGACATGCTCCTGATGTCATGCAAAGAAGGAAAGCTCTTCTGCAGTTTGCTTAATCTGCAGAGTTGTCTGTAGTGGCTCCCTTGAAAATGATCATGCTGATGCCAAGGTTTTAAGTGACTTCTAGAGAGGACTTCATAAGAAGATATTTAGGTGGGAAGCGGACTTGGCCCAGTGGTTAGGGCGTCCATCTACCACATGGGAGGTCCGCAGTTCAAACCCCGGGCCTCCTTGACCCGTGTGGAGCTGGCCCATGCGCAGTGCTGATGCGGGCAAGGAGTGCTGTGCCATGCAGGGGTGTCCCCCACGTAGGGGAGCCCCACGCGCAAGGAGTGCACCCCGTAAGGAGAGCCGCCCAACGCGAAAGAAAGTGCAGCCTGCCGAGGAATGGCACCACACACACAGAGAGCTGACACAACAAGATGACGCAATGAAAAGAGACACAGGTTCCCGTGCCGCTGACAGCAACAGAAGCAGACAAAGAAGAACACGCAGCGGATAGACACAGAGAAGAGACAACTGGGGTGGGGGATGGAGGGAGAAAGGGAGAGAAATAAAAGTAAATAAATCTTTAAAAAAAAAAAAGAAGATATTTAGGGAGCAGATGTGGCTCAAACGGTTGAGCGTCTCCCTCCCACATGGGAGGTCCTGAGTTCGGTTCCTTGTACCTCCTGTAGAACCAGAAATGAACAACAAGCAAAACGAACAGGGGAACCAACTCAGAGAAGCCAATGTAGCTCGGTAGTTGAGTGCCGGTTTCCCAAATGCAAGGTCCCAGGTTCAATCCCTGGCACCAGGTACCTCAAAAAAAAAAAAAAATTTAGCAAGCCTTCCACATTCCACCGAAACAATGCTAGGTATTTCTATGCTAGTGTGTGCATGCCTTTAAGTAGGCATATCATACATACCAAAGATAGAAGTGTCCCTCATCTGTGCTAGAGGAGGGACACTTGCTGCATCAGCAGCAGCCAGGAGCTCTTTACACCCTGGAGCACATTAAAATCAAACAAGGCAACCAACAGGCCCCAATCACATTCTCATAATGGGGGCCCACCTGGCCCAGAAATTTCTTCCCCAAGCTTAGGTCCTTAAGAATGATGAATTCCCATTTAAGAACTTGGGGGTTTCATATCACACGTGCTCTCTCTGTCAGCGTGTCTGCCTCCACGCTTTATTTGCGGATGTGGGAAGCAGGGTTTGGCTGGATGCCCCCTCTAGACTCCAGAGAAAGGGTGTCCAGAATATCTAGTAAATAACGATTCCCAGACCCTCTCAAGGAAGGACAGCTCCAGTGAAATAAAACAGACCAGCTCTTTTTTTTCCCCTCCATTTGCACTGAGGAATATTTTCACTGGACTGGGGAGAGGTGAAAACACAAATGAGCCCCAGGGACGCATGTGCTTTCTGAATTGCCCTGGAGTGAAGCCCTGGGGTTCTGCCCCCACTGCTCAGGGCGTGGGTCTCGTGGCTGGGGAGGTCCCTACCTGGGGGGAAAGGTTGTACCTGCAGCACTCTCATGCTCAAGTTGTGTGCTGCCAGGATAATCAAATTCCTTTGTTTACAGTTAGGAGATATTTTTATCCCAACCCTCCAATTAGAGGTAATTTTCTCTTCGCTCAAATGGCACCATCGAGTGTTTATTTCCTGTTGGCATCACCGAGAGGCCAGGGCTTGCACCCTTCTCCCTGCGCTGCAGCAGGGAACTTTCCGCCTGACAGGGAGTCCCTTCTCGAGTCAACACCCTCTTCCAGGACCTTGGGAAGGGCAAGTTCTTCCAGAGGGCTATGGGCCCTGGGGTTGGCATGGCAACTTGAAATGCTCGAACCTTCCAAGGGGTGGGGAGGCTTTACATATATATATATTTTTTTTTTTTCCAGCTGCCATTGCAGAGATCTGGATGCTCTGTTCCAAAGATGGAAATAGTGGGGATTGATTCCATTTTCACAGATCTCTAAAGTGATAAGGGTTATACCATAGGAAGCCTTTCCCCTAGAGCAGAGGAACAAGTGGTCCATGAGCTTGGATTGAAATTTTAAAAACACATGATTTTTTGTACCATTTATGTATCTTTAAAAAAAAAAGACAATAAAAAATATATTTTAAAAAATTTCACCCCCCCAAAAACAAAAACAAAACATTATTCTTGTAGGGATGTGTTGGGGTGGGAGTGATATATTTATTAAATAATACACAGTATAGTGTGGTCCCAGTAAGAGGCTCATGGTTTTCACCTGACTGGCAAAGGGATCCATGGAACAAAAAAGATTAAGAAACCCTGCCCTAGAGATTAGTCAAAGCTATGCCTCTTTAGCAGCGAGATAAGGGATTTGGATAAGACCGAATGGTTTCTCTTTAATCCCATGATACCATATTCTCATATAATTTAGGATTAGGAGGAGTACATATGTTTAGTCCTCTGGGGTGATGTCAGCATCCTCAGAGCACTCAAGAAACACACCAGAGACTTGCTGGTGTTTGGACTGGCCACTCATGACCCAGCAAGGGACAAGAACTGAACTGGCTTCTGTGTCCTGTGTACTCTGGGCTCATGCTGTTCCCTATCCTTCCTTTCCAGGCAGGCATCATCCAGTGTACATCAGGCCTAGCACCGGCTGCTGCCCAGGACAGATGGCAGAAAGGAAACAGCTGAGCAGTAAGACACAGGATCGCCCTGTGCACCTCTCATGGGGAGGGGGCACCCCCACTGCCACTGGCCTCATGCTCAACTCATCGTCTTTCACCTGGATTGTCACAATGGTCTCCAGCAGGTCTTCCTGAATCTAGACCTTTCTTTTCAAAAGTGGACCTATCACAATTTCTCCCTATGCCAAAGCCCAGTCCCCTCCACAGGTGTTAATCCTAAAATCTCCTTAATAAACTACCTTCATGGTAATCATCTTCTCAGAGTCTCCTTGATTTGCAACAGATAAAATCTGTATCTTCTTTTAAAACATGTACCACAATACTACATATTGCAAAACAATACTATTTATGTTTTGGAATATATATGTACTTAGCAAAAGTGTGAAAACATGCATGAGAATGATAAACACCAAATTCAGGATAGAGATTACCTCTGGAAGGTAGAAAGGGAACAAGGCTTGTGGAAGAATACACATATTGTTTTAATTATTACATAACATTTTAATTCTTACACTGGATATTATATACATTTGCCCTGGTTGTATTATTATATATGCTTTCTTTGTAGGCCGGAAATATTCCAGAGCTTAAAAAAATAAGTTTTAAGGAAAGGAATAACTTAACCCTATATCAGTCATTCTCTACCTTCTTTCTGCTACAATAAATAAGATGGATGACATGAAAAAATTGGGCCTAGCACAATTTTGGAACAATCCTGGGCATTCAATAAGTATTTGTGGAATGAATGAATGAAAGGCCGCTGTGGTCCTGCAGAGTTGACATCTGCTCATGCCATTCCTCTGCTTAAGATTCCTAAGTGGTCCCTTGATAACAAAGTTAAAACTTCTCAGCATGACCAAAAAAAGTCCTGGATGAAAAAAAAATAGATCTTATGTTCACGAGGGTCTAGTTACACTGAGCTCTTTGTAGTTCCTAAAACCTGTGCTCTCTGAAGCCACTGCGGTTACCACGTGGTCCCTTCGGCCTCTCTCACCCTCCCCTCCAGCCTAGCCGGTTTTTGTACTCCAGCATGTCCTGGAAGAGCCACTTCAGGCATCATGTCCTCAGGGAAGAATTCCCTGACTCCACTGTCCCCTCTGAGAATGACTCTGGTTGTCCTCTGTCCTTCCACTGTGCGTACACCTATTAAAGAACACAGTGGATTGTGATGCCATAGATTCTCTGAAGCTTACTTCAAACTTGTTGCGCTTAACACTGCTTTCAACCTCCCTTCTTTTCTAATACGTATACCTTTAAGGCTCTGACTTTCTAAGTACTGCTTTAGCTTCATCCCTCAAGATTTAATACATGTTGCCTTCATTTCCACTCGGTTCAAAGTATTTTCTCTTTCCCTTTATGATTTCTACTAGACTCAATAATCATTTAGAAGTCTGCTTTATTAAAATCTCAGTATATGGGGATTGGAGTCTAGGTCATCAGCTTTGACCTCTAGCTTTATTGCACTTTGGTCAGGGAACAAGGACTGTATAACAACACTCCAGTATTTGCTAAGACTTGCCTTCTGTCTTAGTATAAGGGTTTACTGTTTTAAATGTGTCCAGTGTTTATGGACACTGTCCCATGGGTCCTTAAACAAATAAAGTGTATTTTCTAATGGTTTGGTATAGGGTTCTAAAAATAAATACACATTCAGCTAAATTTATTGATTATGTTCTCAAACAAAATCCTCACTCTTTTGTTGTCTGCTTCAGCTATCAATTTCTGGAAAAGTTTTGTTCAATATCACACTGTGAGTAAGAATTTTTCAATTTCTCACTATAATTCTGTCAAATGTTTTTTTCTTAACATTTTTAACCACATGGCATAGAGGTTTGGGTACATTATGTCACCCTATTAATATTCTTTTTATTCATTTATTCAACCAATATTTGGCCCAAGAGGCAATTGGGATACATCAGGAAACAAGACACAAAAAGAACTTTTTGACTAAAATGATTAGGACCTAGGGACCTAGTAACTTGTCAGAATGTGCAAATATGGACCTTTCACTACTCTACCCCATCCCACAGAGAAATTGTGAATAAAAAATAAAAAAGATAAAATGTGTATTTAGTTGAAATAAACAGCTCCCCAAGGCACGAAAACAAGGAAAGAGTTTAACGCCAAAAATAAACTTGCAAACCAAGGCCACTGCACTGCGAGGGGGAGGAGGAGTGAGCCCCAGATCTAGGGGCTCAGTTGTAACATCCACATGGCTCAGGAGACATGCCTTCAGACCCACTGGAAGATTTGGGGACTGAAATCCCTGCTCCCTCAGGGAAGGGTGTGCAGGAAAACGTCTGCCTGTCAGTTTCTGCCCTGGGTGAGGGGAAAAAAAAGTTTCCTGGGAGAGACTCAAATCCCCAGGTCTGTGTCACACGCTAGTGTGGGATGTGAACCTGTACTCTCCTCCATGGTGTGAAAGTCCCCAAGCCCAGAATGTCCTCTAAAACTGTCCTCACACTGAGGACACCTCCGGAGTACCCAGAAGAAGCACATGAAAAATTCTTCCTAGCAGTAGTTCTATAACTGAGAATGCGAAGGAGCCTCCATGGAATTAAACAGTCCCTGATGAAGACAAGCTTACAGTAAGTTTACAAACCACGGGTGGAAACCACTCACCACTAGGTAGAGTCAGCATACATCACAAGTGGGAGAATCAGCACTCCCCAAACCTGACATAATGAAATACTATGAGGGGACAATAAAATGAGTAGGTTCACAAAGCACAGAGAGATAAAAGGAGTAGGAAACCCAGGGCAATAAAAAGCGCAGGAACAAGAACAAGCCCATGAGAAAAAGAGCCACCTAGAACTTATAGGAATGAAACGCATAGGGGGAAACCCCTTAGTGGATGCATTAAATAGTAGACAAAAAGAAAATTAGGGAAACGAAAGATAGAGCTTAGGAAATTACCAGGGTGAAGTACAGGGAAGTAAAAAAATGGAAAATAGGAAAAAGATGTTAAGAGATATGGAATACAGAATAAGAGTTTTAGGGGAACAAAATAAGAATTAGGAAAAGGCAGTCACTGAAGAGGTAATGGCTGAGGATTTCCAGAACTGGTGAAAGATATGAATCTTTACCTTGAAGCTGCGCCATGAATCTCAAACAGGGTAAAGAAATATCTCATTTTTTTTTTTCAGTTACATTGAGCTACATGAATAATTCTTAGATGTTAACATCATGAAATATTAGAACCCAAAGACTGAGGGAAAAAATCTCAAAATTAGTCACATTGAGAGAACAAGCTATTTAATAATAACAATTTTAAAAATCAGAAATAGTAGAGGCTGGAACAAAATGTAATAATAGCTTCGCAGTGCTAAGGGCAAAAAAGAAGTCAGTCCAGGATTCTATACCCATCTAGACTATGATCTAAGAATAAGGGCAAAAAATCTGAGCGAGTATGCCACCTCTTTACTTGTTGAAAGAAATACTAAAGGATGCTTTAAAACACAAGCATAAAAGAGAAAAGGAGGAAATTGTATCTAGAAGGAAGCAATGGTATGAAAGAAGTAACCAAAAATTCTGAAGTAGACTCTAAAATCTGATGATAATAATAACCAATCCACTGGGTTTTTTGAAAGTTAAAACTAAAACACTATACAATAATAACATGAACTATTGGGAGTGGAAGAAATTCAGAGTATTGGGAAGATGGTAAAAATTCAGATTAAGTTCATACTTTTAAAATTAAAGCATATAGTTTAGGCATTTAAGGATCATCCTCAAAATGATAGAAATGAAATCTTCCACTTCCAAACCAAGTAGAGCAGGGGATTTCAGTGTTAGGCTAAATTGTCGTAATTAATTCCATGGGAGATGGAGAGTTATTGAAGGCTAAGTGGGGAGCCCTGTGACCAAAGCTAAGCACATCTAACATTTCCCTGACCCACCTGGGCAGAATTCATCCCCCACATCCTTTTCTCTGTGTACTCTGGTGCTATCTCTAAACAGCCTCGAGCAGATGAGAGCATTCTTTATGCATAGATGTGTATAGCACCCAAATGCCTCTCCCCCGGACTGTGCACTTTCCAAGGGCACATATATTTTACATGACTTTTAAGTAGAATGGTGAGGGTTTGAAATCAGAAACTCATTTGCTTCATGTCTGGCAGCAAGCAGCATGGTACTCTGCCTCTCCCAGCTTCGGCCCCTTGGGCTTCTCATTGCTCTCTCAGGGACCTGGGCGGGCTTGGGAGCGCATGAACCCCTGTCGTTAGCCATGGCTGCTGCTGGTTGCTTGGGACAGACTCTAAGGAGTCATTTTCATCCCAAGCTCCCTGTGAGACCGGCTGAGGCTGGGATGTTGCCTCTTGTTTGGCTTCCTTCCCTCCCCGACCCACCCCCTACGTGCCTTTAGGATTTTCTCCTGGGAGCACCTTCCTCCCACAATCCTCATCTCTGGCTCTGCACCTCACCTCACCTACGGCAAAGCCTAACAAGCAGTCAGTTACAAAGCCCTCATTAAGTGCTCACAGCATCAAGCTTTCTACTGGCCACTGTCAAAATTCATCGCTCGTCTTTCTTTCTTGTCACGCCAGGCGTGGAGGCGAGTTGGCCATTATTTTCCAGATACTAGGCTCGGAGTGAAGGTAGCGGAACTCGGGTATTGAGTCGTCCTCGGTGAAGCCCTACAACTTCTCTCTGATTTGGTTTCCAGATTTTCTAATGGGAATTATGTAGACATTCCTCGGTCCCCCACAGGTTTTCTGTGATAATTTAAGTGCAGCAACAGACACAAAGGTACTTTGGAAGAAGAACAAGAAAGGGCACACCTGCAGAGGATCAGCACACTCTTCACGGACTTGGAGAGCGCCTCCCACCGACTGCACCCTTCATCTGCTCTAAGGTCAAGCCCTGGGCAGCAGGTGCCAGCAGCCCAAGACACCAGGCCAGGGGGCCCCGACTGAGTAACAAGGCCGCCTGGCCCCTGGCAGCATCTGGGCCTGAAAAGTATTAATCATGGTGGCAGGGAGGATTAGCCATATGTCGCCTAATTCCCGTTAATCAGGATTGAAGAGCACTTGTGCGTGTAAATCACAGCTGAGCCAGCCAGCCTCCCCGCAGCCCCCACTGGTGCTCGCAGCCACCGCACAGCGCGGGGGCCAGCTGGGCTGAGCAGCTTTCTCCCGCTGTTCCTCATTTCCTTTCCCTTCAACTTCTCCCACTCTCACCCTTGTCCTGGCTCCTCTCAGCTCAGATTTGAGTCCTTTTCCTCTCACCTTTTTCCTTTATGTTTAAAGAAGCTTTAGATTACATAAAAGATACATTGAAAATATAGGGGATTCCCATATGCCCCACCCCCTCCTCTTCCGCATTTTCCCCCAATTAACATCTTTAGGTACATTTGTTACAATTGATGGACACATATTGAAGCACTGCTACTAACCATGGTCTAGAGTTTACATTGGTTTACACTTTGCACCACATAATTTTATAGGTCTTGACAAAATGTATAATTGCCTGTATCCATCATTGCAATATCATGCAGAACAATTCCAATGTCCCCCAAATACCCCAAGTTACACTTATTCTTTCCTCTCCCTCCCCTTAGAACCTCTGGTGACCACTGTCTTTTTATCAATATTACAAGTTCTTCCATTACTAGAAGAGTGAGTCTACTTTAGTCCATAGTTGCATTCCCCCCTTATGTGTGGTCATTCCTCAGTCTTGAGGGTTTTAGGATGGTGATGCCCACTTGGCTTCGTTTGAGAGGGGGCTTAGATTTAATGGGCAGATGGATAGAACTGTCTTGCCTGCAGTTGTAGATACTCTCTGCTTCTTGGGAAAGGCATTGTATATCATCATTCTTTTGTTAGTTGTCTTGGATAAGCCCAATGAACTGGAGACTAGGTTTTGGCTGCAACTCTGCTGAGATTAAGGGCACAACCAGCATATGAATAGACTGAAGATTTAAGTCTCTGGGACATATATTTTACAAGTATATGATAATTATAGGTTCAAATAAAAATGGGGCAGAAGAGCCATGTGTAGGAAAATTATAAATGAGTCTAACTCTGATACACCAGGAATATAGGTTATCATATATTTCAAGGAAAGGACCACTGACAGGGTGCTGACTTCCTGGGATTGTCTTTCCTGCCTATAGTGTCTAGAGCCTTCAGGAGCCCCCCTACTTGAGGCACTGTTTGGCAGTCAGTGAGATCCTCCTGAGATGTGCATAAGCATAACCTCTGGGATGACCTCCTGACTCACTTTGAAGTTTCTTGCCCATAAAAACTCACTTGTATTTAATATTTCCCCCTTTTGCTCAAGGTCTTTTTCCAAATCACTGCTAGCTGGCACTTGGTAATAATCACTCAGTGCCAGGGAGGCTTACCCCCAGGAGTCATGTCCCAAACCAGGAAGAAGGTAGTGAGTTTATATGCTGAGTTTGGCTCAGAGAAAGACCACATTTGAGCTCAAGAAGACTTTCAGGAGGTAGCTCTTGGGCAATATATAATTCTACACTAAGTTTCAATTTTACAAGAATAAGGTTTCATAAGTACAAGCTTTAATATCAAGGACCTGGTATATTGTTATGTCCTCTTTCTCTAGGCACTGCCTGTGTACTCTAGAGATTTTTGCCACTCTACTAGAGAATGTAGCAGGACTCCCCAGGATGTAAATTCAACATTTTATTGGTTACTGTGTGGGTCCCCACCCCTCTGAGATAACACCCCATGACCACATGAACATGTTCATATTCCATAGTGGCAAGCCCCAGGTGCACCCTTCCCTACACATACCCCCATCATCATCTACGCCTTGCACCAGTGATCTTCCCCTGCCATAACTGTACCTTTTCTGTAATCCAAAACCTCCCCGTAAACAAAGCCCAAAATTTTTTTTGCATTAAGCCTCTCATCACCATAAGATATTATCTTTTATGTATATTTAACAATTTCTTCTGTATATTCCCACAGTGTCTTATTTTTTTTCACTTTATTTTCAAAGAGCTTTAGATTACAGAAAAGTCACATAGAAAATACCTCACTCCCTCCCCCTCTCACATTTTCCCCTATTAATAACATCTTACAAGAGTATGGTACGTTTGTTACAACTGAGGAACAAATATTGAAGTGCTTCTACTAACTACGGTCAATGATTTACATTACGTTTTAAATGATGCATCGTACACTTTTATAGGTTTTGACAAGTGTATAATGGCCTGTATCCCTCATTCGAAGTTATGTAGAACAATTCCAATGCCCTTAAAAATGCCTTATGTTCCACCTATTCTTTTCTCCCCCTCCCCTTGGAACCTATGGTGACCACAAAGTTCCAAGTTTTCAAGAGTAAGTATCTTAGCTACATGCATTAATATTGAGGACATGACATGCTGGTCTGTTTTCTTTTATTAGGCACTGCCTATGTACTCAAGAGATTCTTGTCCCTCTGTTTGAGAATGTAGAACTCCCCAGGATGGGAGTTTAATATTTTGTTTATTTTATTTCCTTTCTTCCCCTTCTAAGTTCATGATCCCTTACATATATCCCTCTGCTTCTGTCTTCTCTGACTTACTCCCTTGCTTGCACCCCTTTATCAATAACTGATTTCCATCTCTGCATTTCCCCCTTTCTCCCCCTGCCTTGCTCCCTCATTTCCCCACACATTCTCACACACACAGACCCCTCTGCACATAACTTCTCTTTCTGGCATTAGCAATAACTTTGTCTCTTGGCTGATTGCTAAAGGCCACCTTCAAAGGGCTGAGGCAGTCCTTCCTGACCCCAGCTGAGATCAGCCTTTCCTGGGTGTATCTGGCTCCCATTTTGCTGACCTCTCAGAGAATTCCAAACCAAAGGCTCACTCTTCTTATGCTCCTTGGGCCTTCCCGGCTGAGAAGGAGGCATTGCAGTATGATACTTTGGTAGGCTCTCCTCCTTCCCTCTTCCCTCTTCCTCCCATCGCCATCACACGGAGCTCAGAACCAGGGTGCAGAGTGAGCAATGCCTCCCCACCCCAAGTTCAATGGCGACGGGCCCCTGCCGGCAGTGGAGATTGCTGTTCTTGACTGAGCCTGCCGCGGTAGTTTGTTGGCATGTGTGTGCACGTGTGTCTGCCTTTCTGTGCGCAGAACTCTAGATCCTCAGGCCTGCGACTCTCCCTGTGGGATTCTCACATGGCAGGAGCCCAGGAGAGGGTGGATGTGACTCCATCCAGGTGAAGATGGAGATATACGTATTTGTATCTGTGTGTTTCTAAGCAGTATTTTGCAGAAAACTATTGAGCGTCTGGAGGAGGACATTTGTGGGAATGTGTTTTCAACAGCAGATATGAATGGAGTTGGGAGAAATTTTGATTTGCATGGTAGGTCTAGATTGGTTTTGGATGGAGAACAGAAGGAAGCTCTTCTGTCCTTAGAAGCACCCAAGACCCCTCTTATGATCACCCCTCAGTTCTGGGACAGCAGCAAATACCCATGTGTGGTTTTCCTCCAGGAATTGGCTTTGTTCCCGAGAGAGCGACTAGACTAAGAAAAGACCATCTTTGACCCTTGCCCACTAACCAGTCTCTCAGCGTTCAAGAAGGACACGCATGCACACAAATGTACTCAGACAGACAGACGGCGCCAGCCTTCCTCCCGTTGCTGAGCAGCCCCCCAGGTCTTCCTCCTGCACCAGGAAGGCCCCACCCTCATCCCAGGGGCGGGCCCTGGGGCAGGATCCACCTGCAGTGGCCCCCAGGTGCTCTTGGCCCCAGGTGGTTCACGAAAGGAGAGGAGGAGGACAAAGAGCAAAGATCACGCTGACAGTCTCCTTCCATCCCAGGACCCCACCCACGAGCACAGCTCTCCAGCCCGGGCTCTGCGCCGAGGCAGAGGCTGCGTCCCCTCGGCCTTGGCGGCCCGTTTCGCCAGCCTCGCCGCACCACCTCGCGGTCGCTTCTTGCTATTACAATTCCTCATTCTCCGGCCCAGGCATTTCCCAGGGTGAATGCTCTCGCCGAATGCTTGATCGCTCGGTGTCCAGGGCTTGGCTGTTTAAAGGGAATTCTGCACGCAGAATTTTACGAGCGTGCTGTTGTAAACAGAGACGCCCCACGGGTATATAAAACAATAACGAGCTGCGTAGCCTTTGGGTGGGGTGAGGAAGAGGAAAGAACAGACATAGGAATTCCAAATACTGCCAACAGGACAGGGTCAAGGTGAAACTGGCTCAGTCTGGGAGGGCGATTTCGTGCCTTCCTCAGGAGCATTTAAGCAGTCACCCCAAAAGAGGCGGGAGAGGGAGCCTGGGCGGGGAGCGGGCCCTGGGGTCTGGGGCCACAGGGCTGTGTGCTCTGCTTGCTTTGCAGAGGGAGCCGCCTCGCAGGGGACGGCCGCCCCGGTGCTCCAGTAACAGAAGAGGGCAGTAAGTATGAAAGAACCACACGACCCAAGGTCCAAGGGGGCAAGCATGGAACCGGAACCTGCTTTTCTATGAACTCTGTGATCCCGAGGAAAAAATGCTTAACCTCTCTGGGCCACTATTTCCAGAACATTCCCATCACCCCCGACAGAAACTCTGTGCCTATTAAGTGATAACTCCCCGTTCCTCCCTCCTCCTCCAACCCCGCCGGTAACCTGGAATCTGCTTTCTGTCTCTAGGACTCTGCTCACTCAGCGTTTCACATAGATGGATCGTGTAAGATTTGCCCTTTGTGCCTGACTTACTTCACTCATCACGATGTCGTCAAGGTTCGTCCAGCTTGGGGCATGTGCCAGCACTTCGTTCCTTCCTGTGGACTCAGGTGTAAGTGTCTTCTCTATGGACAGTGGCAAGGGCGAGTGGTACTAGAGATGCAGGAGAGAGCAGCTCCGTAGTACTCGCGGGTCGTGGAGCAGGGGGAGCCGCAGGCCTGCAGGGTCAGGGGGTCGCCTCAGGGCCAGGGCGGAGGGAGGCAGGCGGCCGTGGGCGCCAGAAGTGCCGTGGAGTGTCACAGGAGCGCAGCTCTGGAGGCTGGCCCAGATGGGGAGGGGGCTGTGCTTTCCTTTTGTCGGGGCAAACCCAGCTAGGACCAGGAGGGTGGAGGAGAAGCGGTTTACCTTGTACCAGCAGGTATCAGGGGTGGTCATCAAAGGGCCTAACACAGGGCGGGGGGCGCAGCAGGACCGGGCAAAGCCCCCCATTGCTAAGGACAGGGTGGGAGGCGCAGGACCGGGCAGAGCCCCCCACTGCTAAGGGCGGGGCGGGGGGTGCAGCACGACTGGGCAGAGCCCCCACTGCTAAGGATGGGGGTGGGGGTGCGGCAAGACCGGGTAGAGCCCCCCACTGCTAAGGATGGGGCAGGGGGTGCAGCAGGACCGGGCAGAGCCCCCCACTGCTAAGGAGGGGCGGGGGTGCTGGGGCAGCTTGACTGGGCAGAGCCCCCCACTGCTAAGGGCGGAGCGGGGGATGCAGCAGGACTGGGCGGAGCCCCCACATTGCAAGGACGGGGTGGGAGGTGCTGGGGCAGAAGGACAGTTTGAGAAGCCCGTATTTTATTTTAATTCACTACATGAATCACTGTTTCTTTTTTTAAAAAAATTATTTTTAAATAATGTTAAGCACAAGAGTTTTGCAAAAATAATAAGAAACCTACACAGTGATCCCCAATATAATCTCCACCCAGATACCCTGGCTTTCAACATTTCACCACATTTGCCGTTTCTTCCCTTCCTCCCTCCCTGTCTTTCCTTCCTTCCTTCCTCCTTCCCTTGTCATCCAGCCATCCACATACCCAGCCCCCTGTCTGTCTAGGCACTTTCTAAACATTTGGGAGTAGGCTGTATCCATCATGCTCCTTGGACGCTCACTGTCTCCGTGGAGCACTGCTGGCTGGTCTGATTTTTGCTCGGCCTGCCCTCCCCACCTCTGCCTCCAGTGTCTCTCCATCTTCAGATCAACCCCAGCCCAGGGCTCCCACGGCCTCGCTCTGACCTCCCCTGGGTCTCCCCTGACCCACTCAAGCCCTGCAGGGGAGGCCACAGGGGTGCTCGGAGGGGCTCAGTGGGCTTCAGGGTCCACCGGCGTCACGCGTCCGGCTGTAGTAGCCGCCCCCTCCAGGAGAGGACACCACGTTGCGTTAAGACTCGCTGCGTGTGCCCGATGCTGTGCTTCAGCCACAGCCACACTGCACAGGCCCCTACTGAATGAAGGAGAAAGCCGTTCTTTCTCCCATCCCAGCCTAGAGCTGCATCCTCCCACCGCGGCTCCATGAACAACCCCTCCCCAGCCGGGCGGTGTGTCCTCTCGGCGCTGCTGGCACAGACACTCTTCCCACTTGAGCCTTTTTGCCTGTCTTTCTCACCAGCTAGAGGGCAAGCTCCGCAGAGAAGCAGACGATGTCTCTGAGAGCCCAATGCCAGGACCGCGTACAGCAAAGAGCAGGAGCTCAAAAAATATTTGCTGGATGAGTGGGGAGATAAACGGATGGATGTGCAGATGCATGAAAACAGGGAGAGAGAAAGGGCTAACTGGGGCTCAGAGCTTTGTGTGGAAAACAACTGAATGCTCACGGCAGGGTCTGGGCGACTTTCCTGAGTGGGGCGGGGATCTGCCACCCCCTGGGCCTGCCCACTGTGGGAGCACCCCCGCTTGGTGTGCCCTGGGCTCCGCCCGGCCCGAACTTGGCGAGCCCTCTGGGGCGCTCATCTCTGTCACCCGTAGGAGGTGGATGGGTGGGTGGGGAACTGTTTTGGGAAAGCATGTTGGGGAGTGCGTGTGCCTGCGGTGAGTCAGGGCCCCTGAGCCTCTTCTCGGCCCCCCTCTCTGTGGAGGCAGTTCTCACCAGGAGGGGGAAGCTGGAGGATCACCAACTGTCTTTGGAAAGTGTTTTTTTAGTCATCGCTGATCCCAAGTCTGGTGGGACTTTACGTAACTGGGACCTCACTCTGTTAATGAACAGAGGGGCTGCCCCCACCCAGCTCTTGCCTCTTCCCGTCCCTCCTGAAGGCCAGCGTCAGGCCGGATGGCTTGCTGGAGCTGCCCTCCCTCGCAAGGAGCCCTTCCGGGACTAAAGGCCGTCACCGCTGTGTTCCCACTGGCAGAGGTCAGGTTAGCTTGGTGAAGGCCATGGGAACGCCCATTGCCCCTGGGGGTGCACTGTCCCTTCCTGGACAGTCAGAAGGAGCCATGAGATGCAGGAAGGCACCTGGAGCCCCCAGGGCTGGGGCCCCGCGTGCCCCTGAGCAGCTCGGCGGGCTGCAGGCCGCCCCAGGGACGCTGGCACAGCCAGCCCTCTCGGCTCGCTCCCCCCTCGCTCTTCAGGCAGACAGATGCATCCTTGCATCCCCTGTCCCTGATACTGGAGCCAATTTTCCTATCCCAACACCAATTCTGTCCTTGACAGCTCCAGATAAGGCCTGGAATGATGGGTGTGTGTATGGGCATGTAAAAGGAAAGAGACACAGCAAAAGAGGAAGGGGGCGGGGATGCTTTCGGAGAGGAGGAGAAGGATGTTGGCACTGGGTCACCAGATTCATCAGAGCAAAGTTCAGAGGTCTGCTGAGAGCCAGGGCCTTCCAGAAGGGCCTGGTCAAGAGGGCGGGAGGGGCGCTGGGAGCCGGCACATCCTCCTGCACTGCTGGCCGGAGGGAAGCGCTCCCTCGGGCCCCAGGTCCAAGGAGCTGGCGGGGAGGTGAGGCTAAGGCGCGGTGACCAGCTGCTCTCCAGAGCAAGAAGGCATGAGTGGATGGAAAGGGGGCTGAGGAGGGGTTTCCTAGGTCAGGGCAATTCCCCTGCTCAGGGGCTGGGAAGTTAGCAAATCAGGCTGCACTGAACTCTGCAGGGAGAGTGGGAGCTTTGCAGGAGAGGGGAGGGGGGTGGGGGTGGCTGGCTCCTGGACCCCTGGACCTGACAACTCTGCCCTTTCCCCAGGGCCAGAAAGCTGCACAGGGGGCCCTCACGGCTGGACAGAGAGGCTGGCGGGGAGGGCTCGAGGGTCCTGGGTGGAGTGGGACGGGATCAGAGGAAGGTGGGGAGGGCCAGGCGTGTTTCCTGCTGGGCCCCAGATTCCCATCTGCAGGTTGCCCCACGAAGAGGTGCTGCGGGGCGCGTGGGGTTCAAGGGCGTGGGACGGGAGGAGGAGACCTGAGAATAAGTCCTAGCAGGGGAACGGAGGAAAGGAACAAGAATGACATGGCAGGGACAGATGCTGGACACTGTATGTCCTGCCATACCCCACTGAATGGCCTGGGGGAGAGTGTAAACTACAATGTAAACTATAGTCCATGCGGTGCATCATGCTCCAAAATGTATTCACCAAACGCAATGAATGTGCCACACGGATGAAAGAGGTTGTTGACATGGAGGAGTGGGGTGGGGTGAGGGGTATGTGGGAACCTCTTATGTTTTTTAATGTAACATTTTTTGTGATCTATGCATCTTAAAAAAAAAAAAAGACAATTAAAAAAAAAGACCAGGGAAGAAAGAAATTCCCCAGCACGCCACCAGGGGCCAGGCTGTGGCCCGGGCGAGGCTGAGCAGAGTTTCCTCCGCTTCCTTCCAGCTGCCACCTTCTGGTGCTGCGCCTGTGCTCGGGCTGTGGAATCGAATCCTGCCTGCACCTCCCTGGACTTTAACGCCCCCTCCAGGAAGGACCTCCTGCCCTTCCCCCCACCATGACAACCCCTTCGAGTTGCTTCCAGGGGAGTTTTCAGGGCTTGGAAGTAGCCTTCCATGGGAGCCACAGCCCTTCCCGGTTGTTCTCCGCTCCGGCTTGCTCACAGGAGCGATTCCTTGGGGCAAGGTGCACCTTCCGCAGGATGTGGCTGGCCCCGCCCTCTTTCAGAACCCAGAGCAATCCTAACTCCTCCGTCGGGTTTTCAGAGTAGGCAGCTACAGAGCAGAAAGCTGACGACTGCAAACACGCTGTGTGACCCTGACCAAGTCACTGTGCGTCTCTGATCCTGCTTCCACTTCTAAAAGCGAAGGCTCGCAGTAGTCCTAATGTTGCTCTATTGTGAGGGTCAAACGAGATCAGGCAGGGGAAGGCACTTGCTCTTGTTTTTATTCATAACCAGCCTCACATATCTTATCTTATTTGCCCCAAATAAACACAGCCTCTTCCAGCCATGCCGGCCTCCTCCTTCCTGTACCAAGAACATGCCCTGATCAGCTCCATTTTCAGGCGCATGAATAAACGTCCTCCCACCTGTTGTGCAGCTAGTCACATTCTCCCCATTTTCAAGGCCTTGCTTAAGTGCCACCTCCTTCCCAAAGCCTTCCCTGATCATTCAAACCCACACAAATCTCTTCCCCCTCTGACTTATTGTGCTTCAAGTCGGTGCCTGGAAATTTAACATTTAAGTCACAGCATTACGGAATTTGAGAATGTGAAAGAATTATAGAACATAGAAATGACCCCAGTCGGTTGCCTTTAATCAGGAATGGCTAATAAGGAGCAAGCATGTTGCAAGCAAGCAATTATTATTAAGCCTCACAAACTGACCACAGCTTTTCTGCTAAGCCTGAATCCTGCCTCAGAATCCTTCTTAACACAGGGCTTCAGGCAATGAGCACCCATCAATCCGAAATGCCACAGCCGCCCATAATCCAGACAAGTGGAAGTCCTCTATCACGGAGGAGGTGACTGAAGGTTTCTGAGGTTCAGGGACTGGCATCAGGTCCCAAGAGGCTCTGGATCAATTTGCCTGTTCAACTGTCCTGTGATTGTTCTCTGCCTTCCCAGTTAAACCACGTTAGTATCTTCCCCACCCGGCAAGACAGGACGCTCACACAGCAGCCCACCTGCTGAGTTACTGTTTGCTTGGGGGTCCCCCACCCATTCTCCTAACTTCTCTTTAGAGCTCATTAAAAGGTTGAGATCGAGGGGCCAGGGGGAAGTGAATACTCAGGGGCGCCTGGCTTCCCTGATGATCAAGTCTGCCCGGGGGTTCCCCAAATCCCTCTTCTCTGCCCAGAATACCAGCAGGCTTGCCAGTCAGGATGATTACAAGCCGCCGATTTGGCCTGGGCACCCCGAGTTCAGAACGGCTCTTCTGCTCTGCGGCTCGTCTGCAGAGGCCTTGGGGACGTTCCTCCTTCCTTCACCGCCTGCCCATCTCCACCCATCCCCGGCCAGGCTGCAGGGAAGGGAGGGGGCTTCTCTGGGGGCCCCTCCATGCCCTCCCCCACCGCACGGAAGGCTGTGCCGAGGGGTCTCTGGAGGGCGAGGCTTTCACGGGGAAGGAGTGGAGTGTTTTGCACAGGAGGACATGGTGGCACCCAGACCGCTGGAGGTGGTTTGGCCCGCGAAACCCCCTGCGGAGGGGGGAGAGGTGCAGTTCCCAATGGAATCTTGCCATCAAAGGCTTCTGATGGGTGGGCCCACCACCCACCCAGTCCCCAGGCCACAGCCCTCAGTGTCACCCTACTCCCTCCCTCCCTTTCCCCAGCCCAGCAGGTTCACTTAACTCTGCTCTTCTCCGCTCCAGGAAGTTGGGCCCTCCTCTCTGTTCCTTCCCAAGGCTTACTTTGCTCATCTGCGTATCTGCAGCAGCCTCTTCCCCAAGCACTCCAGACGTGTCACAACTTAGCCAAACATTGTTTCTAAACCTTGGGTTTCAGGATGTCCCTTCCTGCTGAAATGTCATCTCCTCCTGGCCTGCAGGAGGAAGCCAAGCTCTACAGCCCGGGGTTCCTCAGCAGGCGGCACGATTTAACTTTGAATTTTTGGGTTGTCCTGTTTGTAGGAGGGTTAGCAGCATTCCTGGTCCCAACCAGTAGATGCCAAGAGCACGGCCCTTGCCCGCCGTCGTGATGATGACCAGAAATGCCTCCAGATATTGACAACTGTCTCCTGAGTGCAACCACACTGTCTCAGTCTTTAAACAGGCTAAGGGTGAGAACTAGTAACTCAGAGCATTCTCTGATTTAGTCTTTGGAGCAGTTTGATGTTACTGATGAATTCCAAAAAGAAATACTGGATTATGTTTGTAAACTGGTCTTTTCCTCTGGGCTTATTAGAGTATCCTGGATTCAGAGGATTCGTTTTTACTTGATTCAATAACAATTAAGGCTTTGATTGGGCCATGTCAGTGAGCGGGTCTCGGGGAAACTGCACCACAGAGAAGGGAGGCTGGAGTCTTGAGCTGGAGTCCTGGGAAGTAAGCACACAGAGGAGCTTGGTTGTGAGGAAAGAGAAGCAAGGCCGGGAAGAGAGGAACCCGGGAGCCTGAACCCTGGCAGACGCTGGCAGCCGTCTTGCTCCAACACGTGGCAAAAGGCTTCGGTGAGGACAGTAACTCATGCCTTATGATCTGGTAACTGTAAGCTCCCACCCTAAATAAATGCCCTTTAAAAAGTCAGCAGATTTCTGGTATTTTGCATCGACACCCCTTTGGCTGACTAACAGTCCTGGAAGCCACTGCAGGGTATTGCTGTCCCCACTGTACTTTTGCTTGGAAGGCACCCACGTTTCCCTTTTCTCTTTGCTGTCAGAGTCACACAGCTGGAGAATGGCGAAGGCAGAACCCAGCGCGCCCGCCGGCCCAGCCTGCCCCTTCCCTCCGTGCCCTCTGCAGCCGGCCCCGCCCCTGCCGCTCACCGCCTGGGGCCCGGGCCATGCCCTCCACAGGGGCCTCCCCACTGGGCGCTCCTTCTGCACCTGCTGTAATCTACTCACCGCACAAGGCCCGGGCAAAGCCACCTGCCCTCCTCTCGGTGAAGGACGAAACAGGTGCTCCGCCTGGGGGTCCCGTCAGATGTGGCCGAGGGCACGCTCCCTGAGGCTGATGGCACAGAGGCTGGCCTTCCCTGCTGCGCAGGGACGGTGGCCGCCCTCCACGGCGACAGGCACAGAGCACGGGCTCCCCCAGACGTCTGTGGAGTGGAGGGTGGGCGCCCTGCTGCCTCCCTGCAGGTGCCCCCCTGCTGGGCTGGCTCGGCCCCCTGCCAGCCCAGGGGGTGACACGTGCTGGGTTCCAGCCCCCCTCAGATACTGCCAGATGGGACCTGGGAGCCCACCAGGGCCCGGGACACTCGTGCCCTCCACGTATTCTGCCGGCGTGCGTGCACCCGTGGCGTGTGCGCATGCGCGGGGACGCGCCCTGGAGGGGAGAGGCAGCGGGATCCGGACCGGACCGGCGAGGGCGTCGCCCTGGAGGCGGCGCGAGAGCGCGTTTGCGACCGGCTCGGCCTGTTCCCCGGCACGGGTGTCTCTCTGGGCTGCGGGTCTGGACAGAATCCTTGGTGAGGGCCATGCGGACGTTCTAGATCCCTGAAAAGAACAATGTGCGCCCTTCACCCCGCCCCCAGGGGGCAGATGGCGAGTCGCGCAATTTGGGGTGCCCTCGCGGGGAGCCACGTTGGCCTCCTTGCTGGGCACGGCTGCCCAAGAGATGCATCAAAACGCTCCCTTCACCCTCGTTCTGGGCCAGAGGGATGGGACGGCAGGAGGCAGCACACTTGGCCCATGACCACCCCCTCCACGTGTCACCAAGCCCCCTGCACCCAAAGAGGAGGCTGGCCCCTGGCAGCTAGCTGACTGCTGGAGTGGGGGAAGGGGCGGGGGCTCCTGGGGATGGGTGGGTGGGGCCACCTGGGATGAGTCGGAGGACAGCCCAGCACAGCAGCATGGACTCCCTGCTGACCATCAGGTGGAGAGATCCCTCGTGGACCTGAATTCGCAGGTGTTTGCTGAGGACAAGGTGGCTGGTTGGAGAAGGGGTCAGGGCATGCTCCAGGACAGGGGCCCAGGGCTGTGCATTCCCTCCCAGTGTGTACACTAGAGTCATCAAATCATGCATGCATGGGTGCAAGTGTGGGTGCAGGAGGAGGCAGTGGTGGATATGAAGATGGGGAGCTGTACCCACCCTCCCCACTAGTGGAGGGCAGGCAGTGTGGAAGTGCCAGGGACACGGCTCTGGCCTTGTCACCTTCACACATAAGCCACATGTACAGACCGGAGCAGGCCCGTCTGCCTCCAGGAGCCCCACTTGTGCATTTGCCTGCCCATGGGCATCCACCTCTCAGACCAAGCTTTCAAAGCATAAGGGCGCGCAGCACCGACAGCCCCCAAATTCCTCTACATTTTGGAAAAAGACCAGGGGCAAAAAGGACCAAGAGACGGGAGGAGATAAAAATAGCCAAATATGAGAGCTTCAGATCAGAAAGCTCCCTTCTGCACTGAGTCACCAGCTTTTTGGACAGAGCCTGCATGCACATGCATGCATACACATGCACACACATGCACATGCATGCACCTGCACCTGCATGCACACACACACACATGCACGTGCCTGCACATACATTCAACCCGTGAAGCACGGACACCCAAACACGCAGCTAGCAAAGGCATGCATCCAGGCTCAGGCAAGCGCATGCTCTGTCCTCTGAAGGGGGTAACTCTATGGGCCTTTGCTTAACGCCATCAAGAAGAGCTTGGCAGATGCCAGCCACTTCACAGGTCCTCTGCAAACACATTCGGCCTCCTTTTCCCCTCCCCAGTTTCTCCTGAGTTGGCTGTGTCTTCTGATGCCCCCTCCCCACCTCTCGTAAGGGAATCCGGAAGGAAGGGGAGGGTCTTGCTCTGAAGCTGGAGACGTCCGTCCGGCAGTTCTCTACACAGGGCCACTGAAGCTGGCTCTGCGCTCCTGGATAGCAGGCAGCTCCGGACGCCATGCAAGATTTATGAATGGGTTTTGCTAATGGCATTAGTGGCTCTGTGGGAAGATGGCTTTAAACAAGGCAAGATCCATGGAGTATCCGTGGAGGAAAGACAGAACTGGAGCAGAGTGTGCAGGGTCCCTGGGGCCCTGGGGCCATGACTCCTTCTCTCCTCCCCATTGTCCTGCTGACACCTCCGGTGGCTTGTGCCTGCCACCGGAGCTCTTCTCTCCATCTCGCTCCTTCTCAGGCTTGGCCAGTCCAGCCCTGCCTCTAGCCTCCACAGCTTTAGAGAGAGGTGAGCTGGCAGCCCATGGTTCTCTCAGTCATCTCTCTTTTCCCTCTTCTTCCTCCCTCCTCTCCTTCCTTTCCTTTTTCTCTCTCCCTTTAAATCCATCTCTCCGCCCCCCTTCACCCCTGTCTTTTCAAATCCAAATCAGCTATACTCTCAGCATTTAAGTAACTTGGTCCTTAGCTGCTCTCCCACTCTCCACCCCTGCCCCCCTCTCCTCTACTCCTCCAAGTTAGCTGAGCTTTAGCAAGCCCTGCTCCCTTCTGGAATATGGGGATACAGAGACACACAAGAGTGGAAGGGCAGCTAGGAGGGACTGAGGAAGTGGCTAAGTGGCTTTGGGCCTGGGAGTGTGGCTTCCAAGGTAACAACGGGCTTTTGTAGAAGGCAGAGCCTTAGGACGCCATGGAAACTCGCTGCATGCTGCTCTGCTCTGGGCCAAGTCTGGGACCCTCTCTCCTCAACAACAGCCCGTTTTCATCTGTCTGGGTTGGGGCCTCCGTGGAGACTGGTGGCAGTGACTGGCGTGTGGGCTCTGGACCAACTGCCGGAGCTGGAGCCTGGGCCCCGCCACGTCTGTACATGTGAGCAGAGCCTGGGCCCCTCCACGTCCTGCAGGTGTGAGCAGAGCCCAGGCCCCTCCACGTCCTGCAGGTGTGAGCAGAGCCCAGGCCCCCCCACGTCCTGCAGGTGTGAGCAGAGCCCAGGCCCCCCCACGTCCTGCAGGTGTGAGCAGAGCCCAGGCCCCCCCACGTCCTGCAGGTGTGAGCAGAGCCCAGGCCCCCCCACGTCCTGTAGGTGTGAGCAGAGCCCAGGCCCCCCCACGTCCTGCAGGTGTGAGCAGAGCCCAGGCCCCCCCACGTCCTGTAGGTGTGAGCAGAGCCCAGGCCCCTCCACGTCCTGCAGGTGTGAGCAGAGCCCAGGCCCCCCCATGTCCTGCAGGTGTGAGCAGAGCCCAGGCCCCCCCATGTCCTGTAGGTGTGAGCAGAGCCCAGGCCCCCCCACGTCCTGTAGGTGTAAGCAGAGCCCAGGCCCCCCCATGTCCTGCAGGTGTGAGCAGAGCCCAGGCCCCCCCACGTCCTGTAGGTGTGAGCAGAGCCCAGGCCCCCCCAACATCCGTACGTGTGAGCAGAGCCCAGGCCCCCCCACGTCCTGCAGGTGTGAGCAGAGCCCAGGCCCCCCCACGTCCTGTAGGTGTGAGCAGAGCCCAGGCCCCCCCACGTCCTGCAGGTGTGAGCAGAGCCCAGGCCCCCCCACGTCCTGTAGGTGTGAGCAGAGCCCAGGCCCCTCCACGTCCTGCAGGTGTGAGCAGAGCCCAGGCCCCCCCATGTCCTGCAGGTGTGAGCAGAGCCCAGGCCCCCCCATGTCCTGTAGGTGTGAGCAGAGCCCAGGCCCCCCATGTCCTGTAGGTGTGAGCAGAGCCCAGGCCCCCCCACGTCCTGTAGGTGTGAGCAGAGCCCAGGCCCCCCCATGTCCTGTAGGTGTGAGCAGAGCCCAGGCCCCCCCACGTCCCGTAGGTGTGAGCAGAGCCCAGGCCCCCCCATGTCCTGTAGGTGTAAGCAGAGCCCAGGCCCCCCCCACGTCCTGCAGGTGTGAGCAGAGCCCAGGCCCCCCCCACGTCCTGCAGGTGTGAGCAGAGCCCAGGCCCCCCCACATCTGTAAGTGTGAGCAGAATTCAGGCCCCCCCCGTTCATACCTTTGAGCAGAACTCAGGCCCCCCCACGTCCTGCAGGTGTGAGTGGAGCCCAGGCCCCCCCACACCCTGTACGGATGAGCTGGAACTCCCACCCTGTGCAGCCTTATGTGTGAGCTGCAGCTCTGGCCCTGCCACACTCTGGCACAGTGAATGTGCTGTGGTAACGTTACTGTCCCTTGGCCTTCGTTTCTCCAACTGTCAATAATAATAATAATAATACCTTCCATACAGTTACTTTTTACATGTGGAGAGCTTAAAATGCCTGGCACCTGCTAAGTACTTCACACACGGTAGATTTTTGTCTTGGACGAGGTCAGACCACTGAACCTTTGATGCCTCGTTTCCCCCAGAACTCAGGGAAGAGAAACCCTCTTCCCCTCCAAAGGGAGTCCCTGAGGTGAGACGGGCGATCACAGGTGAGATGCGGGTTCCCTGAGACCGCGCTGCCCTGCTTCCTTCTCCCTCGCCCTTGGCCCACCTGGGGGCAGGTGTCTCTTGCGATCACAGGTGAGATGCGGGTCCCCTGAGACCTGCCACCCTGCTTCCTTCTCCCTTGCCCTTGGCCCACCTGGGGGCAGGTGTCTCTTGCTCCACCTCTGCTCCCCACTGCCTGTGAGTCCACTGCACAGCTCTGGCCCAGTCCTGAGCTGGACATCAGCAGAGAGGAGGCTATTTTTAGTGCCAGACAGAAGCAGCAGCTGTACAAGCACCTCTCAGAGCTCTTTTCGCCACAGGCGGCGCCAATGTGGCAGAGACGAGGCTGAGGAGGGGGAGGGGGCAGCGCAGATAAGGAGAAGCCCCGCTGCTGCTCCTGAAAGGGACACTGTCCAGCACAAGCGTCCCCTGCCCCCGCCCCCCGCCCCCACCCCAGCTCCTGAATCCCTCGTGGACCAAAGATGGGAAGGACCAACCAGAATCTGCAGAGGCAGAGGGGGCTGACGCGTGCCGGGAAGCGGGGGCCCACGCTGATGCTGCTCAGATTTAGAACTCTGCCCTTTTCTCACCTGGAAACGCAAGTCCTGAGATGCAGGGCCTGAGAGGGCGGCTCCTCGGCCTATTCTCGTCCAGGCACGGTATTGCCTAGGCAGGCGGGGCCTGTCTCCACCTGCTTTCTGCATCTTCTCCTTTCTGTCCTGAGAAAGGCTTAGGAGCAGGCTTCTGGAAGATTCTTGGGCAGATGTGGGATGAGGTTCCCGGGTGCCTGGAGATCTGGGTTTGGGGTTTGGTCAGACTGAATAGACTGAAAGATCCTGAAGCTCAAAATGGAATTTAAAAAAGATTCTTGTCATTCCTACCTCTTGACTAATCACTGTCATTCTTGAGATTGCTGGAGACCAAGTGGGAGTGGGCCGGTGAGAGAAGTACTACACAGACTGGTAAATGAGGCAGATTTTGTTTGCCCTGGGTACCGATCCAGGCTCTGGGGACACCTAAGTGAACGAACAGACAAGAACCCTTACTAGGGGGCAACTCGATGTTCTAGCACTTAGAAGTGCTTTTATATTCCAAAATACACAGTCACAACTCGAGGAAACAACCCCGTCAACTCTTCCCTGTCTCCGAATGCTGTTAAGGTGCCTAGCAACTGATTGCTAAGATCCGATTTCTCCAGAGCTGGATTCCTGGCGCTTTCAGGCAATGATTCTTAACCTTTTTAATGTCACGCATCTCTTTGTAAATCGATTAAAGCTATGAACCTCTCTCCTGACGCAAATGTCCGGAGTGCAGACACTCCAAGACCTGCCTCTAGCCTGAGAGGGTCGGTGAGCCCCAGGACGCCGCCCGTGGACACTGGGGTGAGAAGCCCCGTTTTGAGAGTGGCAATGCAGCTGCTGGACCCGGCACGGGTGGCTAGCATGCTGCATTTTCCAGCAAGAGGCATGCAGCTGAATTTTAATCAGATAGTGTTCCTTCCATCTGCAAGGATGAGGGAAAGCTGCCATTTGGAGAGAGGGCGCTTGGCCATCTCTCCTGAAAAATGTCTAAGTTCTACCAAACTACAGACCAATTCGTTCGTACAGGGGCTGTAATGTCCCTGTGTCCACGCGTGAGCTCTGTGACCTTGGCCAACCCCTGCTCTTTCCTTGGGGTCTCAGCTCTCTCGCCTCTACTCCCTGAAATGAGGGGGCTGGGAAACTGTCCTCTGAGGTGCTTCCAGCTCTGACCTGCCCCAATGTGTCCTCTACAATCCGCAGATGCTGCAGCCCACAGAAGGGGCTGGGACCTGAAAGCTCGGCTGCTGGGCCACGCCCCGAACCCCCAGTTCCCGCAGCCAGGCGTGCCCAGCTCCCCTTCAGACCTGCGGTCCCTCCAGAGGGCTACTCCTCCCCTCTGGACTGCGGCGGTGGCTCCTCGAAACAAGCACCCCCATCCGCACCAGAAGCTGAGGCAGCCCCTCTAAGGCAGAGGTTGCAACTTTCTATAAATCTCAGCTCTACCCGGCAGAGCTCAGCAGAGGCCAAACCCCGGGAGCGGTAGGAGAGCAGAGCCACCTTCCCCACGGGACTGCCTCCTGCACGTCCTTGGAAGGGGCCCTGCTGGTGGAGCAGGGTGGGTGCACAGAGATGTGGAGCAGGGGCCTGCTCTGCGGTGAGCCATTTCTCACTCCCCCTCTGCAAACCCAAATCGGGCATCAGGGTCCCTGGATACTTCAGGCTCTGAGCTAGCTCTGCTCACTCCAAGTCCCTCTTTCGGAATCCACGCCACCTTTTCCTTCCTCTCTCCCAGGGTGTCCTCAGCACATCCAGGCCAGAATGTAAATGTTATTAGCTATAATTGATCTGCTCTGGACAGAGGTTTCTCCAGGTCCTCTGCAGCCTTGGGAGGGGTGTGGAGTGCAGGGGGAGGTGCTGCAGGGTAGCTGAGGCTGCTGGTGGCTGCGGGGGCTTGGTGCTGCCCTTTGTACCCCAGGGAGGAAGATCCCCTAAAAATTCCTTTAAAAAGAGGACAGAAGCAGTAGATGCAGAGTCCTGGGGGGAGCTCCAGGAAGTGCCTTTCTAGAGGGTGCTGGTCTTGCTAACACTTACTGTGCCCATCGCCACACCCAGGAGCTGATACACACAGGCTCGTGTGTACACGCATATTCCTTGAGGCTGTCTGCATCCCTCCTTTCCTACAGTCAGGCAGAAAAACACATACAGCGCGGCTCTCATCTCCACTGGAAACACCCTTACCTTCCTCCTCTATACTTCATGTCCACCCACATGCTGCACCATCACTGCACCCTCATGCACACACCCTTCCCTCACACCCCCTTATGTGCACACAGCATATGCACACACCTAAAGTGCAGTCTATATGCACACTGTGCAAACAAACTGACACCCCCCACCCCATCCCTGTGTTTTCACCACCCTCAGTCCTTCACTCACAGGCTGGAGTGAGTACTCCCCAGGGCACAAATTTCCCTGCTCTCTCTTTTTCTCACCCCCTCCTTGAGCAGCCATGGGTGGGATGGTTGGGGACCACTTGCCCTGGTCCCTTGCCTGTGTCTCTTCCTTTGTAGTATGTGGAGACGTGTAGTTTAGGGGAAAGGATTGGAACATTAGGAGTCGGGGAGCCTGGTGATAAGCTTAGCCATGATAATAATAAGCCTGTGGCTCATCTGTATATCCTCATGTGCTTTATATCCAATAGGTTTTCCATAAACCCAGTTTCCTCATCCATAAAATGGATTAAAAGGACATCAGCATCCCAGGGTCCCCAGGATGGAGGAATAAAATATGGATTAGAGCGGACTTACTGGTATTCTACTATAGAATTATTGTGACTCTAGCAATGGAAGAAATTGTATCATTGATGTGAAGACAGTGGCCAAGGGAGTTGCTGAAGGCAGAGAGAGGGAAAAGAAGGTGTGCTATAGGGACATTTTCGGGACTTGGAGTTGTCCTCAATGATATCGTAGGAATAAATGCTGGACATTATATATCCCACCATAACCCACTGAATGGACTGAGGGAGAGTGCAAACTACAATGTAAACTATAATCCATGTGGTGCAGCAGTCCTTCAAAATGTATTCATCAAATGCAAAGAATGTGCCACACTGATGAAAGAGGTTGTTGATGTGGGAGGAGTGGGGGGTGGGGTAGGAAGTGGGGTATATGGGAACCTCATATTTTTCAATGTAACATTTTGTGTGATCTATGTATCTTTAAAAAAAAAGACAATAAAAAATTTCATTTAAAAAAAACTATCTGCTTTATTTCCACCATGCGAATGTTGCTAAGCTATAAGGAAGCACACTGGAAACCATGATATGCATGACGATGAGGTCATTAGGGCGATTTGTTTCACGTGTAAGTTCTAGAGCCTGCAAAGCTAGGGGTGGCACTTCCCTGTGAGAACTGGCCTGAACGCTGCTTTTGCCAGGCCTGATAAACCTCTTGTCCAGGGCTCGGTGAACCAGAGTGCAAGTCTGACTCCCAGCCCCTGCTTTCCTCTCGCTGGTCCCAGCCTCACCCCCAGGCACTCCGCCGCCCCGAGCTGACTGCTTTGGAAGGGCTGAGCTGAGCGTCAGCGCTGGGCATGCCGGGCCCCCGGGCTCTCACCGGCCTGCCTGCGGGAATGCTTCTCTACGCTCCTGGGCCCGGGGCTGTGCCAAGCAGCTGAGTGCAGAACAGGAGCCCTGTGGGGTGTGGTGAGTTGCACAGACAGGCCGGGGCTGGCCCTGGCACCGTGCCACCCCGAGCGGGTAGGTGGGCTGCCCTAGGCAATCCCCAACCACACCTTAACATCTGAGGTGGGCATGGGAAGACCGACCTCTCCTGGTTCAGAGCCTGAATGCTCCAAGCCTCAGCAGCTGCTCCAGGCTGGGGCAGCCCTGAAGGAGGGGAGGAGGGGGCCAGGACCCGTGCCAGCGTGGGGACGAGGCCAGCAGCCGGCACGGGGTTGGCTTACGTCCAGCAGAGCATGCGAGAGGTACAGGGCCGTTCTGCAGGAGGGCTGGCAGGCTGTGGGGCTTGGCACAGTCTCCAGACCCGGCGCAGGGCTTTTCTTTCTTGAGTTCAGCTAAAGCCGGGGCGTTCTCGCTCCTGCAGTTATTCCTTCCTGGGGCAGTGTTCGGAGAAGCAATCCCAGCGGGACTGCCGGTTTGTTGCCAAGCAGGTGAGCGTTTTTTGGACGCGCTGCCCCAGGAGAAGGTGGGAGTGGCGGCCGGGGGCCGCAGGTGAGCCCGCCCTACTTCCCGCAGGCCGTGACTCTGGGGCACCCCAGGCCCCGCTTTCTGCAGGCTGTGACTCGGGGGGACGGGGGAAGCCCCCCTCCGCAGCTCTGCAGCGGCACGCGGCTTTCCGCACCGCTGGGCCAGGAAGCCCCGGCCTGGAGCGAGCGAGGCAGACGCAGCCCGGGCCGCGCAGCCGGGGTGGGGCCTGCGCGCGCCGCCCGCGCCCGCCCCCGCCCGCCCCCGCCCGCCCCCGCCCCGCGGGGCTCCGGGGATGACGTCACCAGAGCCCGGCCCCCGCGCCCCGCCCCCTCCGCCCGCGGCAGCCCCGCCGGCGCCCGCGCTTCCGGGGTGGGGAGGCAGCCCTTCCCGGTTCGGCTCCGCTCCTGGGCCCGCTCGGCTTTACCGGGTCTCTGCTCCGGGGGCTCCGGGCTGGCCCCGGCCCCTGCTTCCGAATCTGGGAACTACGGTTCTTCCGCGAGAGACCAGTCTCTTGGGCACCCGCCTCAGCACCTGCCCCCCCGCCCCTTCCTTGCCAGCCCTGGGTGCAGCTCCTTTTCCCTTGGGCTCCTTGGAGCCTTATGGAGTTAGTAATTCTGACCGGGCAGCGGTCTACCTACAGCCAGCCCAGTGCCCCCTCCCCGCGGGTCCACGGTCCCTCCCGCACCCCAGCCGTGCCTGGGTGCTGGGTGCCTGCTGCAGGAGCATATGCTTGGCTGGTGGCTCGTGTCTGCTGTTTACCCGTCTCTTCCCACTTAGCTTCTGCTTCTCCCTGGCCCATCTGCTCCGCGCTACCTGCCTTTCACTGGGATGGGTCGCCTTCCCCAGCCCCTTTTCCCGCCCTCTGCACCTTCCCTCCCAGCGCTTAGCTCTGGGTCCGCTCAGGGGAGCCCTGGCAGTCACCTTGACCTTGGGACTCCTTCGTTCTACAGAGCTGCTATGGGGCTGCCCAGGGCTCCGCACGGGGCGGGGAAGGGGTTGGATCTATAGGGGGGAGGGGGGTTCCTGGGGCCTTTGGGAAGGTGGTGGCTGAGGAGAGCCCTGGGGAGCCTTTGGGGAGGTGGTGGCTGAGGAGGGCCCTAGGGGGCCCTTCGGGGAGGTGGTGGCTGAGGAGGGCCCTGGGGGGGCCTTCGGGTTGGTGGTGGCTGAGGAGGGCCCTGGGCGGGGGGGACTTTGGGGCAGTGGTGGCTGAGGAGGGCCCTGGGGGCGGTGGTGGGGATGGGAGCTGCCTCTGAACAGGAAAGGGCTCAGGGCCTGGTGAAAATCTCCCTGTCCCAGGTCCTTTCGCCCAGGGGTCTTGCAGATGTAGCTTCAGCCCAGTGGGGAGGCAGGTGAACTGTGGGAGGGAATGAGCACAGGAAGCCCAAGGTTCTTCTGATCCTGAGCCCGGGAGACCCTCTGCTCCTTCCCCAGACCCTCCTGGCCCTAAGAAGCCTCAGGACGCTCCCAGGCGCCCCAAGGGGAATGAATTTCTGGGCCTGGGTGGGGGGGGGGTCACCCAGGAGGGGTGCCTGCGAAGCCCCCATCTATCTTCACTGCAGCCCTGGCTCAGAGAGCACCCGCACCCGCCCTGCTGTGGCCCCGGGCTCCAGGCCCCAGCAGCCTGAGCCAGTCCTCACGCGGCCCCTGCCGGCTTGCACACCAGGCACGCACCTCCAGGCTAGGGGCCCGCTAGGCGCACGCTCACCAACGCGGCCTGCTTCTGTGTGTGCTGCGGCAACTTAGTGATGCCCGCCATTCACCAGGACCCACTTGAACATGGAGGGGGTGGGTGGAACTTGGGGGACGGTGGGGGAGCAGCAGTGGCACCCCCCAAGGTAGGGCTGCCCCCCGTCCGCCTCCCCCAGGCTCAGGCTGGCTGCCCAGGAGGCTGCCTGGGCCTGCACTCAACCAGGACGCACGTGCTGTGGCCATCAGATGCTGCTCCACAGAAGCATCTGCTTCCCGCGGAAACCCACAGGGCTTGGCTGCTGGGGCCTCGCTGCCTGCCCACTCCTGGGTCGCTCTTCTCTGTCGCCGTGCTTCCATCTGCCTGCTCCACCGGCTTGTGGCAGCAACTCTCAGCCTGCCTGTCTCTCCCAGCATCTCCTCCAGGATCTGCATTTCTCCCCATTTCCACCCCCCCCCCCACTAGTGGACCCTGGAGTCTCTCCCTTCCCTTGTCTTTATTCATACTTCTTCCTCCTGTTTCTCTGCTGGCTTTTCCCAAATTCATTTTCCCCCCACCCCCTTACTCGTACATATTCAATGCCTCCTTGAAAAGCCACCTAGATTACTCTACATGGTAAAGGCCTAGTTCCGTTTGAGGAGTGAGATTTCTTAGTCTAATTCTCCACCCATCTCAGAACTTAGTCTGGATTAATTGTCTAGAAAATGCTGGTAAATCCTCTCACCTTTCTACGCCAGCTTGGCTGGTGCAATGCCTGCTCTTCGGTGGTGGGACAAGGTAGCTGCCAACTGTGCAGAGGTGTGTCAAGTGTGCAGAGGTTTGTAGGTGTGGACGGTTGTAGGCTTGTGATGTATGTAGAGGTGAGTAAGGTATGTAGAGGCATGTAAAATGTAAAGGTGTGTAAGTGTGCAAGGTGTGTAGGTAAGTGCATAGGTGTGTATGGTATATAGGTATGTAACATGTAGGATTGTGTAAGGTGTGTAAGGTGGTAGGTGTGAGGTATGTAGCAGTATTTAGGTACATAAGGTTTACAGGTGTGGAAGTGTGCAAGGTGTTTAGGTAAGGTGCATAGATGTATGGTGTGTAGGTGTTTAAGTTGTGTAGCTGTTTAAGTGTGTAAGATGTCTAGGTTAGATGTGTTGGTGTGTGAAGTATATAGAGGTGTGTAGGTATATAAAGTGTGAGGTGTGTAGTTAAGGTACATAGGTGTGTATAGTGTATATAAAGTGGGTAAGGTATGTAGAGATTTATAGGTGTGTGTTTAAGATATGTAGGAGTATCTGGGTGTGTGGTGTGTAGAGGAAGGTAGGTGTGTAGGGTATGTAGAGGTGTGTGCAAGGTATGTGGAGGTGTGGGTGTGTAAGGTGTGTAGAGGTGTGCAAGGTGTGTAGAGGTGTGTAGGTGTGTAAAGCATGTAGAGGTGTGTAGGTGTGCAGGGGTCAGGCACGGCAGCCGTGATGGAGTGGCCAGTGGCACTGAGGAGACACCAGCGTTGGAGGCAAAGGTCAGCACCCCTCAAGGGGAGTTACAGAGTTCAGTCCTGGAAATAAACTTGGGGTCCAAATTCTCTCATCCTGCTGGGCTTTCACATCTCTGTTGCCCCTTACAACTCTCACGGGAGCTGCATAAATGAGGAAGCTGTGGTACCTGGAGGAAAAGTCACTCCTCAAGCACTTCCCAGCCCTTGAGGGACAGGGCTGGAATTAGTCTCATCTTCTAGATGTTCAACCTCGAGCTGAGGCAGGTGAGTGAACAGAGAACCTGGAGAAGCACTGATGGTGGCAGTTAAAGGACAAGCGGAGCGAGAAGCCCAGCGGAACAGAGCGTGCAGCCTGTGGGAGAGCGGAGCCCGGTGGAGGGAGACAGAACCCTTTCCACCCGGGAGAGAGGGCGAGAGGGCGGCCAGGTCGGGCGGGGAGTGGCCGCGTGTCAGCCCCGGTGCTTGCTTCCACAGGCCTCGGCAAAGGGGAGATGGGCACCCACGGCCTCTTCCTTGCATGCTGGGTCCCCCATCCCGTTGTTTCTCCGTCTTTCTCTGTTTATCCTTCTTCTTCCCATCTTCAGGTGACCTGCGTCCATGGAGTCTTCAGCTCTCTCCTCTAGCCCCATCTCCCTTCCATTTCCTCCATCCCTTTCCCTCTTTTGACTCACAGGTTACCTCCTGGAGCCTCTGCCCGACTCCCCGGCCTTTGTCTTCTCCCTGCCAGAGGAGCCTGTGCTGTCTCAGGTGGCAGAAGAGCGGCTCAGGTGAGGTTTCCTGCCTTGGGCTCCTGTGGAAATGGGCTGGAGCTCTGCTGCCGTGTGTCCTCCCGCTGTCCTTGATTATGGTCTAAAGCCTCACGGTGGCCAGTCCCCATATGCCTCTCTTCTTTGTGGACACTACGAGAGGCATGGGCTCAACTTGACCCTGCATCCAGCTGTGGCCGACCTGCCCCCCAGCCCAGCTGATCCCCATGGAGGCCTCATCCTGGGCCCCTCAGCACCTCCCCTCTGCAGGGAGGCTCCTGACTCGCCCCTCTCCCGCCCACACCTGCCAACCCCATCAGCCTGGGAGAACGGGCTCGGCCCTAAGGCCCCTGCCTGCTCTCTCCATCTTGGCCTTGCTTCCACACCCAGCTGCTTCCCAGTTTTCACATGGGACTCCAAGACCAAAGTCCTAATATTTTTTCTTATGTCTGTCTAAAACAAAACCAAACCCTGAAAAACCCTTAAAACTGCACTGTGTTTTTGACCTTCTGTGCTGCCAACAGGAGCCTCACCTGAAAGGCTGAGATGCCTCGCCTGGTCCTTGGGTGGAAGTGGACAGGAAGGCAGCCCCCAAAACTCTTCTTCATTTGTTCTCCCTCTTTCCCTCCCCCTTTTTTTTTAAGATTTATTTTTTATTTATCTCTCCCCCACTCCATTGTCTGCTCTCTCTGTCCATTTGCTATGTGTTCTTCTGTGTCCACTTGTATTCTTGTCAGCGGCACTGGGAATCTGTGTCTCCTTTTGTTGCGTCATCTTGCTGCATCAGCTCTCCATGTGTGCAGCACCACTCCTGGGCAGGCTGTGTGTTTTTCATGCGGGGCGGCTCTCCTTGCAGGGTGCATTCCTTGCGCATGGGGCTCCCCTATGCGGGGGACACCCCTGTGTGGCACGGCACTCCTTGCGCGCATCAGCACTGCACGTGGGCCAGCTCCACACGGGTCAAGGAGGCCAAGGGTTTGAACCGTGGACCTCCCATGTGGTAGTCAGATGCTCTATCCATTGAGCCAAATTCACTTCCCTCTTTCCCTCCTTGACTTGAGCTCTGGGCTCACCTGCAGTGTAAAGGAGGTGGGGTGAGGGCTGATTGGAGCCTCCCAAGTCTCCTCAGAGCTCAGCTCTCAGGCTTCTTCAGTGTGAAGAGACATTTCAGCGGAGAGTGAATTGAGTGGGGAGACACAGTTTCTCTCTCTAATTTCTTGTAGAAACCCAGGAGGGAGATAGCAAAAAACATTGGATCTGGTGCCAAGAGCTCAGTTAGATCCAGCTGTGAGGTCTTGGGCAACTTGCTAAATCTGTCTGAGCCTGAGGTTCTTATCTGTCAAGAAAGAGAGATAAGAATCCTATCTCACAGCATTGTTGAGAAGATTAAATGAGAAAACGTGAATGTGAGCACTTGGTAAATTATAAAGAGCTCTTGAGGACCTCTTATTTAGGGAGCAGAAGTGGGATGGACTGAAGGAGAGGGAGGCAGTGAGCAGCACCGTTTTGGAAGAGGCTTGATGAAGAAGTTCTGAGAAGCAGCTGAGGAGGGAGGGGTGCCTCAAAGCCCAGGGACCCGCAGAGCAGAGGACGGCAGAGCTCTGCCCCTCCACCTCCTTGGTGGCAGAGTCTCCCCCTTTGTGCAGATGCTGCTGAGGTGCCACAGCCTTCCCGCCCTGGGCCTGGCCTTTGGGTGGCAGAGGAGCAGGAATTAGCTGGGCACTTCCAGGGACACAGGGAGGCGGCTCTGTGAAGCAGAGTGCTGGCATCTTAGAGCAGCTCCATCTCCTCTGCAGAAGAGAAGGCAGGCTCTTCTTACCTTCTTGAGGACAGACTCCAAAAACATGGCATCATTATAGATTTAACAAATAAAGTGGGTAAAAGAAGCATTAAGCCACGAAAAGGCATTATAGACTCCTCCCTCCTTCCCCTTGTGCACGAGGGCAGAGTCTGCTTTTGATGCTCCTATCTGTGTTGTCTGCTTGTGGAATTGTAAGTTCCTCTCAGACGAGGACCTTGTCATTTTGGATTACATTTCTGCTTGGTGCCTTGCAGACACATCCACTTAATACATATTACTTGACTGAGTGATTGGAAAAGAGCAGGAACAAAGGGAGAGGGAAATCAGAGGTGAGCTGCTTTTATGTAATCTATTGTGTAAAAGACCTGAGCATCCCAGCTTTTGTACCGATTGGGACACAATTAAACTTCCACTTTCTGCCTGAAAAGAAAACCATAGTACCAACAAACAGCTGCCTTGTACTCTTTATGCTTTGGCAGGCTCTGGCTAGGATAGGAGCCTTTGACTGCTGGGGATGGAAGGGGCTGTTGGGTAGGGGAAGGGGGATGTAGAATAGGCTTAAGGAGGTACAGAGCTCAGGGAAGCAATTCAGAATATTAGAATGGACTTGTTGGTCCAACCATTTCATTTTACAGAAGAGGAAACCAAGGTCCAAACAGATTAAGTGACTTGTTCAAGATCAACCAGCTTGTTGGTCTTCTGACTCCCAATCTCAGACTCTTCCAATGATTCCAAACTTTCTCCTAAGAAAGGATCCAAAGAGGGACAAGACACCCAAAACAGGCTAAGTTTGAGGCCCACTTCTGGCATGGAAAAGGAAGGCCAGGCCGAGCCCAAGAGTGTCCAGCTCAGAGAAAGAAAGCAGCACAGTATGGACATTTGCTTGCCTGACCCCATTGGCCTGGTGGTCCTGGTGGGTCTGTGGGTGTGGAGAGGGCCCTCCCCAGCAGCAGGGCCAGGTGAGGACTGAGACCCCATCTCCAGACTTTCCCAATGATGCCCCCCTTCTGCCCGTAGTTGGAGAAGGAGATGGGGACGAGAGCCTGCTTCTGATTTCTGGTTTTTTGGCCCTGACTCCTGCTTGGCCTGAGCCAGGGGGGCCAGAAGAATGGGAAAAGAGAAATAAAATAGCTGGAGGATGAAGACGCCCATCTGCCATGTGGGCAGGGGGCCGGAGGAAGAAGGTGGACCTCTGGCTCAGAAGATGAATTGGGGATCCGTGGCTTCAAGGGGCTCTGAGGAGCAGCTAATATCTGTGAGGGCTCATAGAACAGAACAGAAACAGTACAGGTTTTGGAGCCGGGTAAATGTGGACTTGAATCCTGTAAGCCTAGGGCCAAGTTCCCTGACGGGTCTTTGAACTCAGTTTCTCACTCCATAATATGAGGTGATAATAATATCAACCTTACAGGCTTATGGTAGAGGTAATGTATCCATCTGGGGTCTTCAGAGAAACAGAATCTAAAGGATGTGTGTGCAAGTGTGTGTGTAGAGGAAGAGCTAGTGATATAAAGAGATTTATTTTAAGGAATTAGCTCATGCGGTTGTGGGGCTTGACAAGTCCAAATTCCATACAGCCGGTCAGAGGCTGGAAATTCCTGGAGGAGTGATATTGAAATCTTTAGTCTGAGTCTGTAGGGGATGCCTGGGAGAAGTGAAGGGTGTGGTGTTGAGACAGAATTCTTTCTGATTCTGGAACCCTCAGTTCTAGAACCCCCAGTTCTAGACCTCTAATTGATTGGATGCAGCTCACCCACCTTGCTGATTATAGATGCTAATCCCATCTATGAAATACCTCCATGGCAACAAGTAGGCCAGTGGTTGACTAACAACTACTAGCCAGGTTGGCCCATAAAATTAACCATCACAGTTATGCAAATTTATGGAATTTCTAGAACATAATAGGTGCTTCTAAATGCAAGTTCCCTTTGCTTCCATTTTCCCAGCTGGGCCTACCTACCTCCCTTTGCTCTCCAAGCTGCTGAGAGCAGCCAGCCAACCTCCTCAAGATGCTCCCCTGGCTTTTTGGCAGTGGAAGGCTCAGTGTTTCTTGTAGAGGACCTCTTCCTTGTAGGAGCTTCCTGAGAGTCTCCACTGGGCAACAAGAGCTCTGCTGGGCCCCAGCACATTAAAAAAAAAAAGTTAAAACAATTATGCAAAGTGGTCAACACAGTAGATCCTGAGAGTCTAAAGAAATCAAGCTGCTGGAATAAAAACCACATGTTGC
The DNA here is from genome assembly GCF_030445035.2 of Dasypus novemcinctus. Taxonomy (NCBI): domain Eukaryota; kingdom Metazoa; phylum Chordata; class Mammalia; order Cingulata; family Dasypodidae; genus Dasypus; species Dasypus novemcinctus. Next base: position 44,266,235 of record NC_080699.1, on the reverse strand, counting down.
AGATGTTCACTTAGGGACTTAGGGACTTCAGGCCAGTTAGTGAATGCCAAACTCCATACTGAGGGGCTCCTCTCCCTCTGACCTTGGCAGGTAAGCAGGTCACATCACTTAGCTTGGGGCCTCTGCCGCCAGCTGACCCGTCAGTAGAGTGGAGACAGTGTCACTGCTTAAGAGATGGAAACAAACCCAAGCTCAAATCTCCTGGCTGCATGACCTTGGGCAAGTGATTTTACCTGTCCAGTCCTCAGCTTCCTTGTCTATAAAAGGGGACACGATTTCACTCAAAAGATTTCTCTGAAGAGTAAGTTGAGATTGGTCATTGTTAATTACCACTTAGTAAATAGTAGCCATGAAGGTGCTTTTAGATGATGATGTTATATAATATCTACAACCAGAGCAATGAAGTGATTTTTTAAAAACTTTTGTAGTAATCTATTTACAACTCAAAATTTCCCATTTTAATAATTTTCAAGTTTTCAATTCAGTGGTATTAATTATAGTCACAACATTGTTCTATTATTACCAACACCCAATACCCAAACTTTTTCATCCCCTCAAACAGAAACTCTGTATCTCTTAAGTAATAACTCCCCATTTCCCTTACCCACCCCGCATCGCCCCCAGCTCCTACAACCCGTAATCTATTATCTGTCTCTAGGAATATGCTTATTTTAAATAGTTCATATCAGCAAGATCATACCTTATTTATCTTTTTTTTTTAATCCCTCCCCCTTTGTGGCTTTTTTGGGTGCTGTCTGCTCTCTGTGTCCATTTGATGTGTGCTCTTCTGTGTTTTTGCTTGTCTCCCTTTTTTTGTTGTTGTTGTGTCACCTTGCTGAGTCAGCTCTTGGCGGCTCTCCTCAGTGTGTGGGTGAGCCCGCCTTCACAAGGAGGCCCCGGGACGCACACCCAGGGCCTCCCATATGGTAGGCGGGAGCCCAGCTGATAGAGCCACAGCCCAGCTGATAGAGCCACAGCCCAGCTGATAGAGCCACAGCCCAGCTGATAGAGCCACAGCCCAGCTGATAGAGCCACAGCCCAGCTGATAGAGCCACAGCCCAGCTGATAGAGCCACAGCCCAGCTGATAGAGCCACAGCCCAGCTGATAGAGCCACAGCCCCGCTGATAGAGCCACAGCCCCGCTGATAGAGCCACAGCCCAGCTGATAGAGCCACAGCCCAGCTGATAGAGCCACAGCCCAGCTGATAGAGCCACAGCCCAGCTGATAGAGCCACAGCCCCGCTGATAGAGCCACAGCCCAGCTGATAGAGCCACAGCCCAGCTGATAGAGCCACAGCCCAGCTGATAGAGCCACAGCCCAGCTGATAGAGCCACAGCCCAGCTGATAGAGCCACAGCCCAGCTGATAGAGCCACAGCCCAGCTGATAGAGCCACAGCCCAGCTGATAGAGCCACAGCCCAGCTGATAGAGCCACAGCCCAGCTGATAGAGCCACAGCCCAGCTGATAGAGCCACAGCCCCGCTGATAGAGCCACAGCCGCTTCCCTTGTCTTTTTGTTTCTGGCTTCCCTCAACATGGTGCCTTCAGGGTTCATGCATGTTGTCACATGTATCAGAACTTCATTCCTTTTTATGGCTGATAAATATTCCATTGTGTATATATACCATATTTTGTTTACCCATTCATTGGTTGACAGGCACATGGGTTGCTTCCACTTTTCAGCATTGTGAGTAATGCTGCTACAAACATTGGTGTACAAATTTCTGTTCAAGTCCCTGCTTGATATCTTTGTGGTATATACCAAGTGGTGGGATTGCTAGGTCATATGGTAGTTTTATATGTTCAGCTCTTGGAGGAACCACCGTATTGCTTTCCACCATTTTACATCCCCATCAGTGATGACTAGATTTCCAACTTCTCCACATCCTTGCCAACATATTATTTTCCTTCCTTCCTCTCTCCCTCCCTCCCCTCTCCCTTCCTCTTTCTTTTTTCTTTCTGTCTTCCTCCCTTCCTCCCTCCCTCCCTTCCTTCCTTTCTTTCCTACCTCTCTTTCTTTCTTTCACAGCTATCCTATGGATGTGAAATGGTATTTCATTGTGGTTTTGGTTTGATTCCTGGTTGAGCAATGATTTTGAACATCTTTGCATGTGCTTATTTATCACTTGTATATCTTATTTGGAGACATGTCTATTTAAGTTGAATTGGTTATCCTGAGACTAGAGCAAGGCCTTGCTCTGCTTCACGAACTTGACTTCATCTATCCCTTAGCCTCATTTAAATTAGACCCAGCGACCGTCAATTCCCAATCCCTTACCCTTACAATCCCTCCCCACTGGTCTGAGGAAAAGATCCTTCCTCTCCGCATCTTGTGAATGGCCACCTCGGAGGGGTAGATTTCATCGGACTGCCGGCTTCTCTGGAACACAACTACAGAGCGCCATCAAAGATGGCCTCTTGGGCCGGGAGATAGCGCTGGCTGAGCAGGCAGGGCAGGGGCCTCTAGTGGAAGGTGGGTGTCTCTGGAATTGGGGGCCTGCATTCCCACCAGCTGGGTCTTCTGCTTGGGAGCTGACCTGGACCATCAAGGCCGCCCCAACTCCTAGGGAGCCTGCTCCAAGCAGCCCATGTGACCCACCTTTTGCCCTTCGGGCCCCTTGGACCACTCAAAGCAGCCCCTTCTCACACCTCAGTTAGCCACTTAGGGAGAAGAAAAAGCAAGTGCAAGCTGGGGAAATCTGCCCAGACAATGCTGAATCTTTCAGGAGCCTGCCGTTGCCATGGCAGCAAGCCGGGAGCACCATTTCCCGGGCCTGAGAAGCCCAGGCAAAGGCGGCATGGGGGGCACCTGCTCTGCTGGGCTGCTGCCCGCTCTGCTCCCCAGCCCCAGCTCCTGGGTCCCTTAGCAACAGCCATGGCCATCACCATCGCAACCTCCATGGTGATGCCTGCACTGCCAGGAGCATTGTCCAAGGGGTCTCTTAGGGGAGAGGGAGGGGTTGTGTGACTGTGAAAGTGAGTGTGCATGTGCTTGTGAGTGTGAGAGTAGGCAGGTGTGCGTGCGTGTTGGATGTGCACGTGCATGGGCGTGAGGGGCTACATGCATTCCCACGTGTGTGTGTACATGTGCGTGCATGTGCATATGTATGCGTGTGCAAATGTGTGTGTGTGTACTCCTTCCTGAATTGGAAAAGCCAAATCCATTTTGTGTGTACTCCTGATGGTAGAGCCTAGACGTGAAGTTGAAAAGGAAGGGGAAGCGGCCTGCTTTTGCAGTGTTAGCCATATAATAATTATAAGGATGGTTCCTAATTATGTGGAAAGGAGACTCACACATTTGAGGTCAGACGGACCCCTTGGTGATCAGATGTCCTCCCTCTGAACTTCTAAGAACAGGTCTCTGTACTGATGTCTAGGTACTTGTTTCTGGAGAACAAGTTTGGATGTGTTTAGCAGATTCTCCAAGCCCCCTAAGGAAAGAACCTTAATTACAGAGCCTTCTGCTTTTCAGAATCAGAATTGTCTTAGAGTCGATTGATCAGGCGGCTGGAGGGCTATGCTGGGTGAGGAGGGAGAAGGATACCTAGCAGGGGCATAGGGCACGCTGCCTGGCCTCTCCCTGACCCTGCTCCTTCTGCGTCTCCCAAGACCTACTCTTTGCCCCACCCTGCACCTCTGGGTCACACACCATCTGGGAAGCTGAAACCACGAGTCCCGTTCCTGACCCGTCCTTCTGACGACTTTCTGCTTTTCCCCAGCTTCTGTCCTGGGGGCACTGCCACGGGCTCACGCGTCGTGGCAGCTCGTGGCATGATGTTGAGCGGTTTCCACCCATGATCCACACAACCCCACTACTCGAACATGACCCTCTGAGGAAGGCCCCCTCATCATTGCCACTTAAAAGATGCGAACCTTGACATAAAGAAGGAGAAAGGTAAAGGAATCGCCCCGGGTTGATAACAGTTAGAAGCTGGAGGGGCCCCCAAGGGGCAGCTCTGCGACGTGGTCGGGGCACCACAAACTGAGGGTCCCGATTACTCCTACCCGGAAGGACGGTTAGGGGAGTTAGATGAGTGGAATCTGAAGGGCGCAGCGCGGTATCTATCACCAGATGACGAGGGTGGCCTCCAACCCCGCGCTGGCCTCATTCTCGAGCTCCTGATTGCAGAGGCAGTTTTCAGAGGGCGTTCTTTATCATCCTGATGCGAGGGCTGGATCACGGTAGAGTGGAAAATCACCAGACCTAGACTTGGCTTTGCCTCTTACCGAATGTGCATGAGTTACACCGGCTTTTGCAGCCTCTGTTTCCTTATCTAAGCAGAATAGGGGTCCCAATGTCCCCCCGGTTTTCTCTGGGAAAAGTGGGGGTAATCAATCACGATTGATTAGAGGAGGATCCGATGACGCAACATCTGGGAGAGTTCTTCGTCAGTGGAGCCCAGCCTCGGGAACGTACTCCCGGCGGGGGCACGGGCGCCCCGGGCTCCGGCCGCCGCGGAGCTTGCCCTCTTCCCGGCTGCGCCTCGGGCTGGGAGCCCCGTGTGACCTCTGGAGGGCAGGCGGCACGCTGCCCTGGAGGACCCACGGCCTGGATTTGCGGGCAACAGGGGGGCGTTGGAGAACTGCAGGGAGGAAGCAGGCCCGGCTGCTCCGGGGGCAGGGGCCGGGAGGTGCAGCTGTGAGCAGGAGGCCAGAGGGGCGCGGCAGGTGGGACGGAGTCCCAGAAGCCCCTCCAGGCCGGCGTCCCAGCGCGGGGGTGTGTGGCGCCTTCCCGGCGAGGAGGGGCAGGTAGTGGAAACCGAGAACAGCCTCGTTAGTCACCGCTGCAGAGAAGCACAGCAGGTATTAGCCAATCAGCTGTGGAGGTGCACCTCCCCCCGGGGCTGTTTGACCCCAGCTGGGGCGGCGGAGGTGCACCTCCCCCGGGGCTGTTTGACCCCAGCTGGGGCGGCGGAGGTGCGCGCTCCCCAGGGCTGTTTGGCCCCAGCTGGGGCGGGGGAGGTGCGCGCTCCCCCGGGGGCTGTTTGACCCCAGCTGGGGCGGGGGAGGTGCACCTTCCCCGGGGCTGTTTGACCCCAGCCGGGGCGGGGGAGGTGCGCGCTCCCCGGGGGCTGTTTGACCCCAGCTGGGGCGGGGGAGGTGCACCTCCCCTGGGGGCTGTTTGACCCCAGCTGGGGCGGGGGAGGTGCACCTCCCCCGGGGCTGTTTGACCCCAGCTGGGGCGGGGGAGGTGCGCGCTCCCCGGGGGCTGTTTGACCCCAGCAGGGGCGGGGGAGGTGCGCGCTCCCCAGGGGGCTGTTTGACCCCAGCTGGGGCGGGGGAGGTGCACCTTCCCCGGGGCTGTTTGACCCCAGCCGGGGCGGGGGAGGTGCGCGCTCCCCGGGGGCTGTTTGACCCCAGCCGGGGCGGGGGAGGTGCGCGCTCCCCAGGGGGCTGTTTGACCCCAGCTGGGGCGGGGGAGGTGCACCTTCCCCGGGGCTGTTTGACCCCAGCCGGGGCGGGGGAGGTGCGCGCTCCCCGGGGGTGTTTGACCCCAGCTGGGGCGGGGGAGGTGCGCGCTCCCCGGGGCTGTTTGACCCCAGCTGGGGCGGGGGAGGTGCGCGCTCCCCGGGGGTGTTTGACCCCAGCTGGGGCGGCGGAGGTGCGTGCTCCCCGGGGGCTCTTCGACCCCAGCCGGGGCGGGGGAGGCCAGGCCTCCTCGCGGAGCCGCGGGGCTCTGGGCGCGCACCCTGGACGGGCGGGCCGCGGCTGGCGGGGAGGCGAGCAGCGCGCGGAGGCGAGGATGACACACCCGCGCCGTCGCAGCCGCCTGGGGGTGCCCGGCCTGGGGAGGAGCCGCCGCGCCCACCGCTGACTCAGGCCTGCTGGCGGCTGCTCGGCTCCTGCCTCGCGCTCGGCTGGGGCGCAGAGGTGGCTTGGAAAGCTGCGTAATGCAGAGGCAGTTACAACAGCAGCGGCCGGTGAGCCGCCGAGCCTTCGCGAGGAGGCTGGAAGAAGTTTCCCTTTAAGGCTTTAACTGGCGCATGATAACGTGAGGAGTTCCGGGGTCTTTTCTGAGAACGAAGGGCCTGGCCAAATTTTAAAAGACAGGACATGCTGACTAAAGAGGATGCTTTATTATTGGCAACCAACCTTCCACCTCTGGCGAAGGTTCCCAAAGTGCACATATCTTGAAAATGCCCAATTGGCTTAAAAAAAATTAACTTTTAAAAAATGAAAGCATTTGTTGGTTTACAGAAACATGTAAAAAGCGCAGAGTTCCCATACACCCCTTTTACATATAGTTTTTCCTATTATCAACATTTTGCATTGGTGTGTTTCCTTTGTTACAATTCATGACACAACACTGTTATAATTAGGCTATTAATTTTAGCCCACTGTTTGAATTAGGGTTCACTCTTTGGTGGTATGTTGTTTTATGTGTGTGTGTGTGGGGTAACTGAAATACAAACTAAAATTTCCCTTTTTATTCCTTTTCAAATATATTTCAATGATGTTAATTCCCTAACAGTCAATGCCAAAACTTTTTCAACATCCCAAACAGAAACTTCGTACCAATTAAATATTAACCCAGTGTGTTTTCTGTTTTGGGTTCAGAGTCTTAAACCTAGAAGTCAGATCGCTGTGGACATTCAGAAAGGCTAAGTACAGAATTATCAAGATTCTTTGGTCCGATTTTTTCCATGTTCTCACTCTGAAGAGGCTGGGCTAGATTTCAGACATGTCCAGCAAATACCCCAATCCAAGGCTAGGGAACACACCAAGCATTTGCCTTAAAGATTCCATTCTTTTCCAACTTCTCTTTACTCCAAAGGAGAAGTACTGACCATTAAGAAGCAGGCTCAACAAAGAACGGACAAAATGGGGGCAAGGGGTTGCCTTCGGGTGGGGCTTTGTGGGTTTGAGGGGGGCTGGGGATGGGAAGAGGGGTAATATTGTCCAAAAATTGGGGGGAGAGAGGGGCAACATACGAACATGGGAGGGTGTCAGGTGTTCGTTGAGAACAAAATGTTGAGAAAATCATATCAAAGTATAAGTAGGAGGGTTACCTGTTTACGATGCTCAGGGGGTATGGTCTGATGCGGGACGGACTCCGGGGGAATAGCTGAAGGCTCATTTTGCCAAGGTGGGTTGTACCATTGGGAAGAGACCCAAGAAGTGAGAGTTGGGGTGGACCCACATCCTGGGGAGGACTAATGCCGTCAAATAGAGAGAACTGTATCTCTCGTGAGAAAGGATGGCTCCCAGGGCATTAGGGCAGTTGAGAAAGTCAGGTCCTGAATACGGCTGCAAGTATCTCTGGACATGGCTTCTTGGGAAATGGAGATTGGCTGGCGTTGTGGGCCCCAAGGGGAGGGGAAAATGGATGTGGAATGGATGGAACCAAGGTAAACATGGGGGCAAGAGAGGAGTTCTGTGAGAGTACACGAGGATGAATATAAAACATGTAATATTACACCAAAAACATATAGGGGACGACAGACTAATAATGTAAACCATAAGGCAAAACATAGGATAACTAAAAAATTTAGAAAACTGTACAACCTAAAGTATGGACCACATAGTAAGCACAGATGTCACCTTGTTTGAAAGCTATTGTCTCGGAATCTGTACATCAGTTTCAGGAAATACGATATGAATAAGCTAAAAGATTATCGCTGCGGAAGGGAAAAGGTTTTATGGTGGATCTGGGGAAGTACTGTATATTGTATATATGAATTTCGGTGATCTAAGACTCTTGTGAAGCTGACATTATGTTGGGATTCACTTTACAGGAAGTTTTGGATCACAGAGTGGTTCAACAATGGCAGCGGAGGAATACTGATATAGGATGTTATTGATAGAATATATATATGGTTGACAGGGAGTTATACAGGGCATATGCCCAGGGTATATAGTAATGTCTAGATATACTCATAGTGGAAACAATTAAAAACAACAGCTGGGGGGGTACTGGGCCCCTGGCCAGGGGGTCAATGTAGTGGACCCTGGAGGAGCAGCGGCAGTCCCCCAGGTGCAACGGCAAGAACCAGGAAGGAAGGAGGGCCCAACAGTGGGCTCCTGATACTAATGGCTATGCTTTTGAGCCTATACAGCTGCAATAAGAACAAGGCCTAGAGTAGCACTGTGCCTGGAAGTTTCCTCCTGACAGCCTTCATGTTACTCAAATGTGGCCACTCTCACAGCCAAACTCAGCATGTAGATGCAGTGCATTCCCCCCAGCGTGGGACATGACACCCGGGGATGAGCCTCCCTGGCACCGAGGGATCACTACCACATACCAGCTGAAGATGCAACTAGAAAATGACCTTGAATTAAAGGTTCAATACGGATCAGCAGAATATCCCTGTCTACATATAATAACATGACTTCAAAATGCTGTTTGACCTAATGTAAGGGGGAAATGGAAAGGAGAAATGAGATTATAAGGCTATGAGTCTCTAAAAAAGAGTCTGGAGGTTGTCAGAAGGAATGCCCGTATGCACAACTGAGCAGAGTCTAAGAGACAGATAAAGTAGATACAACCCCAGGTATTGGTTCTTTTGAGGGCTAAAGAGACCCACGGGTTTTATGGTCATGGCAGATGGGGTTCACTGCCATGGCAGATGGCCCTTCTTTGGAGCTGGTGTTTCTGCATGATGGAATTGGACTCAGAGGGGTTCTCTTCTCACAAGACTTGCATGCTACTTTATTGGAATGGTAGTTGGTGCTGGGGTTTAAGATATATTAAGGGGATTTTAATCTCTGGACTGATAATATGACACCCAGGCCCAGAGCCTCAACAGACTTCAGCTACTACACTTTGATTTATTGGACTTACCCCACTCAGCTAACATGGAGTTGAAGAAGGTCAACCACCACACCATGGAGCCTAGAGTGTCTACAACTGAAAGCAGGAGGAGTGCATCCAGTATCCATGTGGAATCTAAGCCCCCACTTGACATAGATGTGCAATGGACACAACTAATCCAATGTCCACAAAGAAAATGTGGAATGGGTGTGGGAAGGGTAGCCATGGTGGCTGCTGGGTTTGGGGAATGGGAGGAAGAGATGAGATGTGGAGCCGGTTTCGGGACGTCGAGTTGTCCTGGGTGGTGCTTCATGGACAATTACGGGACATTGTAGATCCTGCCAGGGCCCACTGGATGGAACGTGGGAGAGTGTGGGCTATGATGTGGACCATGGACTATGGGGTGCAGTGATGTTCAGAGATGTACTTACCAGGTGCAATGGATGTGTCACGATGATGGGAGAGAGTGTTGCTGTGGGGGAAGTGGGGGGTGGGGGCGGTGGGGTTGATTGGGACCTCATATTTTTTTAATGTAATTTTTAAAAATAAATAATTTTAATAAAAAAAAAAAAAAGAAGCAGGCTCAGAATTTGTGGATTACCAGAATGGAAAAGTGAGATGATTGACATGAAGATGTAAATGCAGTTAGTGATGTCATTTCTTTTTTTTTCTCTTTTAATTTTCCTACATGTAAGGTTTCATTTCCCTCTGCCTCTTTTTTTTTATAGATTAAAGAAATTTTTTTTAAAAAGATACATAGACCATAGAAAATGTTACATTAAAAAATATAAGAGGATCCCATATTCCTCCACTCCCCATCCTCCCTACTCTTCCCACATCACCAAATTCTTTCATCAGTGTGGCACATTCATTGCATTTGATGAATACATTTTGGAGCACTGCTGCACAGCGTGGATTATAGTTTACATTGTAGTTTACACTCTCCGCCAGTCCATTCGGTGGGTTATGGCAGGATATATGATGTCTTGCATCTGTCCCTGCAATACCATTCAGGGATGTCATTGCTTTAACCTCGAGTACACGTGGGCCAGAGACAACAGTAGGCTCCCAGACAGAGATGGCCCCCCAGGGGTCCTGGGACACCCAGGGCCGAGGAGGGACCCACCCAGGGGAGTGGGTTCTGCCAGCGGAACCTGCTCCCTTTCCCTCCTCTCATTTTTGTTTGTATCTTTCTGCCTTAATAATGCCCCTGCCTACCTACCTGTTCTGCTGCCCCTGCCATGGGCTGGCCTGCTCACCAGGTGCAAAGAATTCCTATTCCTGAGTTTTTATTATGAAATTAGAAAAGCAACTGTCATGTTTCCAGGACTATCCCTTAGCACGTTCAGGCTTCAGGCCTGTTTGGATTGACTCCTGCAGACATGTTCCAGAGTTCCATTAGACACAAGAACTCTGACAATCAGGGTGATTCAACCATCTGATTGCGTAAAAAGTGTTTTAGTTAGCCAAAACTGTTGAAAGCATTATATCAGAAATGGGTGACTTTTACAATGGGGATTTATTAGAGGTTGCGAGCTTACTGTTCTGAGGACGTGAAAATGTCTGAATCAAGGAATCTTCAGGTGATACTTTCTCCCTTAAGACCAGCACGTGGAGGCATCTGCTGATCTCTCCCTTCTCTTCCTGTTTTCATTTCTTTCAGTTTCCCGCTTTGTGACTTTGTCTCTCAGCTTCTGGGCTCCACTGACTTCAGCTTCTGGCTTTCGGTCATTCTCTCTCAGCTTCTGGGGTTTTCTCTCTGTCTCTTTCTCTGTAGTTGTCCCACTTATGAAGCATTCCACTGAGAGGATTAAGACCTACCCTAGGTCACGCCTTAATGAAGTAATCTAACCAAAAGTTCCCACTTAAGATTGGTTCACACCCACAGGAATGGATTAACTCTAAGGACATGATATTCTGGGGTACATAGAGTTTCAAACCATCACAGCGAGGAACTGAGATCTTTGCCCACAGAGATCTCTAGAAATAAAATCCTAATTCTTGCATCCTCCTGGAGGCAGTCCCTGGCAGGAGAGGATGGCCTACTGAGCATTCTTTTCTGCTCTGAGGCGTCCAGATCTCCTGCAGTCCTGCCTTGCTCCTCACACACTCTTCACTTCCACCGTTCCCTACCAGCTGCAGAGCAATTAATAGTTCTCGCCCAGGAAGCTTCCTCTCCACATAACATTCTTTGGCTGCAGTCTCATGCCATTTAATGCATGGGCAACACAGTCAGCATATAGATTGGGCTGCTAATATAAGAAGGGCAAATGAAGATGGGAAAGAAAATGTTACCAGCCTGAGCTGCCTCTTCGGGGGAGAAGATAACTTCTTACAGGACAGTTAATCAGCTGCCTCTGCCGCTTAGTAAAGGAGTCCTGGAGGAGATTTAATGAGATTTTATCACCACGACCCTGCCCTCCTCCAACACATACAGGAGCAGAAAGGAGGGGGAGAGAAGGACCTAGTGCTGGGGCTGAGGCTGTGGATGTGGTCTCTGTTTCCCACCTCCATCTGCCTGTCAGCAAGTAATCCCTCAGAACGCACTAAGGCCTAGCCCTCTCCTGCCTCAGAACGCACCAAGGCCCAGTCCTCCTCCCTCAGAACGCACAGAAGCCCAGCTCTCTCCTCCCTTAGGATGCACCAAGGCCCAGGCCTCCTCCCTCAGGACAAACCAAGGCCCAGCTCTCTTCTCCTTGCTGCAGGAGTTGGCCCCATACATCCTTTATTTGTGATGTGGGGTCTTGTTTATCCTCAAATCCATCTGATTTGAATTTTCGCCACAACCAGGTCCTTGCTGAGTTTTGTCTCTGTGAGGCATGACCATTTAAGATGCAACGTAGTCCCTTGGGTGTGGGAGACAAGGCCAGAGGACCAGGGTCTAGGATCACTCCTGAAGGGGATGCTCAAGTATCACACCTTGAGGGTCAGGTACCACAGATTTAAAAAACACACTTGTGGGAAGTGGACTTGGCTCAACAGATAGAGCATCGCCTACCACATGGGAGGGCCACGGTTCAAACCCTGGGCCTCCTTGACCCCTGTGGAGCTGGCCCACGTGCAGTGCCGATGCGCACAAGGAGTGCCGTGCCATGCAGGGGTGTCCCCACGTAGGCGAGCCCCACATGCAAGGAGTGTGCCGCATAAGGAGAGCCGCCCAGCGCCAAAGTGCAGCCTGCCCAGGAGTGGTGCTGCTCACATGGAGAGTTGACAACAAAAAGAAACACAGATTCCTGGTGCTGCTGATAAGGATAGAAGTGGTCACAGAAGGACACACAGCAAATGGACACAGAGAGCAGACAACTGGGAGGGGGGATGGGGAGAGAAATAAATAAAAATAAATCTTTAAAAAAACAAACAAAACAAAACACTTGTGAGGGAAGCAGATGTGGCTCAACCAATTGGGCTCCCATCTACCATATGGAAGGCCCTGGGTTCACATCCTGGGCCTCCCTGTGAAGGCAAGCTGGCCCACACCCGCAGAGAGCTGATGGCCCACGCCCGTGGAGAGCTGGTGCAGCAAGATGATGCAATGAAGGGAGACAGGCAGACACAGAGGAATGAGCAGTGAATGGACACAGGGAGCAGACAGCAAGCAAGCGGCAGGGGGTGGGGTGGGATAAATAAAAGCAACAACAACAACACACACTTGTTCTTTCAGACTAGGAGACCTCCTGAAGAGAAATGGTTGGCTAAAGCCCTACTTGTAGGTAGAAGAGCAGGAACAAAACTCATGTCATCCAATTCTTTGGCCTTCCTGTTGTGATATAACCTTTTTCTATCCTATTGGGATGGAGCCTTCTCTAGCCTGATGTGATGCAGCCTTCTCTAGCCCACGGGATGGAACTTTCTCTACCCGTTGTGATGGAGTTTTCTCTACCTGTTGTGATGGAGCCTTCTCTAAGCAGAGTGCTCTGCTGAAGTTGCTGCACAGCCCTGGATATCTGTTCTCACATAATTGCTCAACAACCCTGCTCAACATCTTGTTATCTCAAACCCTTTGTAAGGCATCCTGTACCTGGCTCCAAGGTTCATGCTGTGAGAACTTCCCTGGCCCGACAGCACCCTGGGAGATGGGGGTCAGGTTGTGCAGAGCCTGTTAGTCATTAGGCCAGGACAAGCAGTACTCATGCTTTCCAGGTCACAGCAGCCTTTGTGACAATCAGGGCTTTGAATGAAGTCACAAAGTATTGGGATCTTTGACTCTCCTGGCTTTGTCTTTTGAATGCCACACTCTTTTCTTTTCAGTTCCTTCATTGCTTCTGTATGAAGGTGGCTCATGACTTCCCTGGTGACTGTTTTCATGTCCTTGCAGTGGAACATGGCGTCATCACCACCCCTACAGCTGAGTATGCTGTGTCCTCCTATCACCACCTCCACTGGCACCTCCTCCACTCCTCCTGTTACTCCTTCTAGTGCTCTGCGATGCTGCTCTGCTTATTCCCAAACTCGAAGACTTGGGAGAAGTGGATACCCTGGTATGTACCCAGAAGTGGGGCAGACGTCTCTCAGCAAACCAGGCTTCTGCTGGCAACTGAGTAATCTGCATACCTGCTATGTGCTACATCTTATCTTGGATGCTAGGAATGTCTGACCACGTAGAACATGGTCTCTGCTCTCAAAAACTACACAGATGCATGGAGCAGGCAGGCAAAACCAATGACTTCCTTACAATGCAATGGACCTACACATGGGGAGCAGGAAGCTCCCAGACAAGGTGACACTTGGGCAGAGGATTGGAGGATGAACATGGATTAACTGGACAGAGAAGGCTGAAGGGAAGGACATGCAGAAAGGTCATTGCTGTTCCCACCGAGAAAGCGCAAAGCTCTGGGCCAGAGTCCAGTGGCCTTGAACTCACCCAAGATAACAGGTGAACTCCTCATCAGCAACATTCTCACTGGGGTGAGGATGTAATGGTGGGGAGTCAGAAGATAAGAGTGTGGCCCTTGGTCTACTGTTGTCTTAGTGTTGCTAGGCTATCATCACAAATATCATAAAGAGGCTTTGGTTTAAACAACAGGCGTTTATTGGTTCATGGTTTCAGAGATTGGAAGGCTTGTTTCTCCTAGGTTTGGTAGCATTCTGGTTGATTGGCAATCCTTGAGGTTCCTTGGCTTTCGCATCACATGGTGATGTCTTCTCCTTTCTCTTTGGGCTCATTTGATGCCTGACTTCTGGCTCCTCCCTGTGGCGTTCTCTGTGTCTGAATTTCTTCTGCTCAGAAAGGACTTGGGTAATCCAGGATACGGCCCAGCCGGATTCAGTTGGGCCACACCTTGATTAAGAATAACACTTTCAGGAGATCTTATTTCCAGTGGGTTCACGCCCACAGCAGGACAGATCAAGACCAAGAACAGTTCTAAGTTCCGGGTACAACACTGCGATCCTCCCCAGCCATAAGCTGCCTAAATGGCCTTAGGGGTGTCACTGAAATTACCTCCTGAAAAGAGGGAATTGGAGAAGATAACCTCTAACTTCCAGCTCTAAAACTGTTCTCTCCCTCCAAAACTTAACAGAGTTCAAGTCAGATCTGGGTTTGTTAAAGCTGGTGGCGAGACCCTCTCCTTCCCAATCGGTAGATTGCCCTGGAGGGTAGAAGGGAAGCTTACTCCCCTTGTCGGGGGAGGACTCCCTCTGTGAATGAGCAAGAGGACACTGGGGCCGAAAAGGAAAATCGATTGAGATGCCAGTGGGAACTCTTCCTGTCACGATGTTCCGCTCCAGAGCCTTCATTTCTATTATTATACCAAGTGATTTATTCCAAAAACATAAACCAAGCAGCAAGAGAGTAACTGGCTCCCCAGGGGGCGGTCCTCCTGTTGATCCACAGATTGCCTCCTGGCCCAAAGCTGCTGCCTCTGGCTCAGCTTAAGCCCGCCTGACATGGGGAGGGCTGCCGGGTGGCCAGGGAGAGGGGACTAGAGGTACCATCTTTGAACATGCCGGACCGCTTGGCCTTCATAGTTCTGAACTCGCCACAAGCTTCCATTCTAATAATTAATGTGAAGCCCAGGTAAATGTCTTTCTCTACTTTTTGCTTTCGTTTCCTCATCTCTGAAATGGGAGAAAAATTTCCCCTTACAAACCCAGGGAGATGCCAAGTCTTGGATCCTGGCCAGATGAAGGATTAGATCAGAGCCGTGCCCTCTGCTCAGTGTACTGGCACCTGGAAAGGATGGGCATGAGGATTGGCTCTATAACCCTGCTCCCCAAACTGAGGTGCTGGAAAATAAATCCCTTCATGGGTGACCTGCTATATCCTTTGAAAACTTAAAACTTGACGTCTTTCAATCCTCCCCATAACCCACGTTATTCTGGCTGGAGTGGAAATGGGATAGTCAAATGGAGCTTTGGGTCACGTGGGGAGTGGGCTGGGCACGGCACTTGGCCATGGTATTTTGGGGAGCTGCTCTGCCTCTGGACTCCTGGAGGGCCTTCTGTTTGTGCAGTTTCATCATCTGTCACTCAGCATATGCCACCTTGTATAATTTAAACGAATATAGTTCATCTATATTTTGAGTCCTCCAAAGGAAAGAACAGAGGGGTACACAGAAGGTTTCCAGTGAATGACTGGGTTTATCATTGCTGATGACTATAACCCCTGTTTCAGGATTGATGAGTCTTTTAGTAAAGAATTAGAATTTGACCTGTTAGAACGTAAGGGTCTTAAAGTCTCAGGCCAACTTCTTTAAGACTTGTGTAGCCTATGTTATATGTGTTTTTAAGTGTCTTTAAAAATCCACTTTCTCCTCTTTAAAGATGAGTGTGTGGATGGACAGTCTACATCTTTTATCATTTGCTTTTCATATTAAAGATGAGGAAAGTGAGCGCTGGCAGCTCACCCGAGGTCACACAATTCATAGTGACAGAGGAACATAGACTGATTTGAAAGCCTGTTTTCTCGGTACCCTGTAATTCTTCCTGTGATTCCCCCACAGGTCTATGAACGATGTTGTAGATAGGAGACCAAAGCTACAGCCCTGTGGCAGAACCAGGCGCAGAATCCAGCTCCCAGATTCCCAGGCTGATATCATCCCTCGCACCAAGCAGTCTACACACCCTCCTGTCTCAGAGAGAGTGCCGTGTTTCAACCAGTTCAAATGTGCTAAGAAGACTGTGTGTGGTTATGCAAGTCCTATGCAGACGCTAACAATGTAAGGCAGTCAGGGATGTCCGGGCTTTAGAGCAGGGCAGGCACGCCTATGCTCATGCTTCTGTCTCTCCTCCCACCCAGAGGAGGAAAATGATCACAGCCACTCCATGTTGGCAGTAAAGAGCCAGATTCCCCTCTCAGGGGTGTACCTTGTATGCACAGGGCTTGGGGAGTAGTGAGAATAAAGGGTGATTTCTTTTCTTCTTGCCCAAGAGAAACTCCCTGCAAAGCAACCAAACCACAGTGAGCTTCGAAGAGGGTTTTCTAACCACTGAGAAGTCAACCCCTGATGTCATTTAGCACTGCTCCCTTCTTACCAACTGTCTGCTATGACATGATGGAGCTAAGTAGGAGCGCTGCTGAAATACAGTCTAGGGAGTGAGAAATTAAGAGACATCTGCAAGGGAAAAAGGGATTTTTTTAAGCAAGGAAGGAAACGAGACAGCAACCAACAAAACAGATAAAAGCAAGATGACTGTTCCAGAGGACTGTGGAAGAGGGCAGAGTAGGAAGCTGTGGGGATCAGTTCCTCCAGAACAACTATTAAACACCCCAGAAATGGTCTGAAACAACTGTTAAGAAACTCCAGCGTCTGGCAGAACACTCTACAGCATCCAAGTATGAGCAGGAGGAAGACACTGATCAATTACAGCGAACGCCGGTAAATTGCTGCCCCACGTGGTGGTTTCCGGCACCCATCCCATTCTTGTAGCAAGGCAGCAGTGGGGTCTGGCCCCTGGTGGAGCTTGCTGGTGACAGAGAGGGATATGAAATTCCACTTCCCCAAGAGCCAGGGGGCTGGGCCATGGACCATGGATTTTTGTTAGCTGCTATGGATTGCTGGGGCCCAGCTCTGAGGTGGCCCATATGCCAACCCACCCCTGACAAGGCAGCAGGAGACTTAAAGATGGTATGTTACCTGCAAAGGATGGTTGAAAGGCTGGATTTGCTGATTAGGTCAATAAATGATACCTTTAGGGAGCCTTGGAAGAAGCTCCTGGCACCCTTCCTGGCCCATCATCATCCTCTTCTCAAGGCAATTTGGAGCCAGCCAGTGTTCTCTTTGTAATCCCTGACCATGTTCCAGCCAGGGAAGCCTGATTTGGGAATCTCCTCTCTGCCTTGTTCCGCCTCCCAGAATTTGCCCTCCAGGCAAAAGCAGCTTGATACCAGCAAAGACATATAGGAAATATTTGAGGCTGATGGCCTGGGGCAAAGGCTTACCTACTTTCAGTTGGACAGTGGAAAACCTGGGAGAGAGAGAAGGTGTGTCTACTGTGAAGTAGAACGAGCATTGAAAATACTGTAAACAGGGAAACTCCTAACACCATTAGCAAGCACAAGCCCGGAACAAGACACAGGACCAGCAAGTATAGGGAGAATCCTACACTTTGCATTCACCTTGGTCAGACTTTCCTGATAGGAGGAGGGCTGACATACAAGAAAATCTTTGTCATATCACCAGCTGGTTAAAAGCTCAAGAAACAGACATATAAGGGAATAAATCTCAGAGTTAACATTTGAATATTTAAATACGTACAGTGTGCAATAAAAATTACAAGACAGAAAAGGAAATAGGAAATGATGAGCCATTCATAGGAAGAAGATAAAAAGTACACAAATGAAGAAAGCCAGCCTATAGATATACCAGAGAAAGACTTAAAAAAGTAATCTTCCATATGTTTCAAGGAGATGAAGGAAAATACATAGACCTAAAGGCTATCTGGAAAACAATGAATGAACAATATTAGATTCTTAATCAAAAGACAGAAATTTTAAAAAGGAATCAAATAGAGCTATTGGAGATGAAAATCATAATAACCAAATGAAAAATTCCCAGGAGGATTTCAACAGTAGAATGGAGCTGGAAGAAGAAAGAATCTGTGAACTTAAAGAAAAGACAATTGAATTGAGTCAGGCAGAGGATCAGAAGAAAAAAAGAACTACAAAAAGAGAAATAAAATAACACTCGGGGACACCATCAGGCACACCAATATATGTATGATGGAAGATCCAGAAGAAGAAGGGGGAAGAAGAGCAGAAACAATATTAAAGAAATAATGACAAAGACTCCCCAAACTTAGCAAAAAATGTGCTGTGTAAAAGGGAGTCCTAATTAGATTAGGTGTCAATTTCGCATCAGAAACCATGGAGGCAAGAAGTCAGTGGGTTGAAACACTTTAAGTGCTGAAAGAATACAATTGCCAACCAAAAAATTTTATATCCTGTGAGACTTTCTTTCAAAATAGAGGAAGAGTTCAAGACCTTCCCAGATAAACAAAAGCTGAGGGAATTCATCACCACTAGAACTGCCTGACAAGAAATCCTAAAGGGAGTTCTTCAGACTGAAAGGAAAGGACACTAGATGTGGTTCAAAGTGGCATAAAGAAATAAAGACCTCGGTAAATGTAACCATTGGTAATTATAAATGCCACTATTATTGTATAGTAATTTTTAGTATGTAATTTCACTTCTTACTTCCTGCTGGTACTAAAATATAATTGAATAAAAAGAAATGATAAATCTATGGTTATGGACATACAATGTACTAAGACATTTGTAACTAGTACAAAAAAAGGTAAGGGGATGAAGGAGTATAAGAACAGTGCAGTGTATGCTACTGAAGACAAATTGGTATCAAATCAATATGAGGTGGCGGACTTGGCCCAGTGGTTAGGGTGTCTGTCTACCACATGGGAGGTCTGCGGTTCAAACCTCAGGCCTCTTTGACCCATGTGCAGTGCTGATGTGTGCAAGGAGTGCCGTGTTACACAGGGGTGTCCCTATGTAGGGGAGCCCCACACACAAGGAGTGTACCCCGTAAGGAGAGCCACCCAGCGCTAAAGAAAGTGCAGCCTGCCCAGGAATGGTGCCGCCTACACGGAGAGCTGACACAACAAGATGACACCACAAAAAGAAACACAGATTCCCGTGCCACTGACAACAACAGAAGAGGACAAAGAAGATGCAGCAAATAGACACAGAGAACAGAAAACGAGGGGTGGGGGGGGGGAGAGAAATAAATAAATCAATCTTGTAAAAAATCTATATGATTTGTTAATATATAGGATACCAATTTAATACCCATGATAACCACAATAAAAATATATAAAAATATATCCTTATAGAAACTAGGAGGGACTCAGTTCGATATAATACAAAAGTCAAATAAATATGGAAGTAGGTATTCATGGAAGAATTGAAGGGCAATAAAGGTATCATCTACAAAGACTAAGTAGAAAAATGCCAGAAGAGTCTTGCCTTATTAGTAGTGATTTTAAATGTAAATGGATTAAACTCTCCTGTCAAAAGGCAGAGATTGGCAGAATGGATAAAAATGCATGACCCAACTATATGCTGTCTACAAATGACTCTCCTTAAATTCAAAGACATAAGTAGGTTGAAAGTGAAAGGATGGAAAAAAATACCATGCAAATAGTAATCAAAAGAGAACTGTGGTAGATATACTAATATCACATAAAATAGATTTTATGTCAAAAACAATTCCAAGGGATAAAGATGGCTATTGCATATTGGTAAGGGGGTAATTCAATAAGAAGATTTAACAATTATGCATATACACCTAACGATGGAGCCCCAAAATATATGAAGCAAATGCTCACAGACTTGAAGGGAGAAATAGACAGTTCTACATTAATAGTAGGAGACTTTAATACACCACTTTCGATAATGCATATAACATCTAGGAGCAATATTAATAAGGAAATAGAAGGCTTGACGAGTACTGTAAGTCAACTAGACCTAATGGCCATATATTGAACATTTCATCCAATGAGAGAATAAACATTCTCCTCAAGTGCACATGGATCATTCTCCATAATAGAACATATCTTGGGTCACCAAACAACTCTCAATAAGTTAAAAAAATATTGAAATCATACAATGTAACTTTCCAAACACAATGGAATGAGGCTAGAAATCAATAACAGATAGAAATACATAGAAATTGTACCATGTATTCTTTTTTCAAAATTTTGAAAAATTTTGTTATCTTTTTTTCCCATGTATTCTTAAACAACCAAAGATTTAGGGGGCAATCACAAGGGAAATTAGGAAATATCTTGAAGCAAAGGAAAATGAAAATGAAAATGTAACATGCCAAAACCTATGGGATGCAGCAAAGGCAGTGCTGAGAGGGAAATATATAACTAAATACTGACATTAAAAAGAAGGAAGATTTCAAATCAGATATCTAATTTCAAAACTGGAAGAACTAGAACAAGAAGAGCAATCCAAACTCAAAGGGAGCAGAAGAAAGCCACTAACAAGGATTGAAGTAGATATAAATGAAATAGAGAATACATAAAAATATAGAGAATCTCAAAACTGAAAGTTGGTTCTTTAAAAAGATCAATGAAATTCACAACCTAGTTAAAGACTGGACTGACAAAGAAAAAGAGAGGACACAAAAAATCAGAAATGAAAAGGGGGGTACTACTACTGATCCTACTGAAATATAAAGGACCATAAGAGAAGACTATGATCAACTGTACACCAATAAATTGGATAAACTAGATGAAATGAACAAATTCCTACAAGCACATTGACTACTTACATTGACTCAAGAAGAAATAAGATCACAACAGAGCTATAACTAGAGTAAAGAGATTGAATCAGCCATCAGGACCTCGCAACAAAGAAAAGCTTAGGATTAGGTGGCTTCACAGGGGAAATTTACCAAACATTCCAAGAACAATTAATAACAATTCTGTTCAAACACTTCCAAAAAGTTGAAGAGGAGAAAATGCACACTCATTCATCCCATGAGGCCAACATCCCACTCATACCAAAGCCAGGTAAAGATAGCACAAGAGAAGAAAATTGCAGACCAACATCTCTTATGAATGTAGATATAAAAATTCTCAACAAAAATACTAGAAAACCGAATCCAACAGCACATTCAAAGACTATGTACCAAGATCAAGTGGGATTTATTTCAGATATGCAAGGATGGTTTAACATAAGATGTCTTCCTCCCTGGAGGAAGGAGAGAGGAGAGTTGTTTCTCTTCAGGGAATTTGGCCAGCATAGCCCACTTTGAATCTCAGCTCTGACCAGACCAGAAATACAGCAAGGAGAGGTTGAAAAAAACACCTCCATGGAAAAGTTTGCTGATGAGCACCATCTGCTGGCTATCTAGGAAACTGGAAGAGAAAAACTACTTTTAGGTCTCTCTTAACCTGAATCCATGGGAGAAATACCTGTGTCCAATTAGTTAGCCTCTCACTTGATTCTGATAGCTTAAGCTGGGCAATTTTAAAGACATAGAATAAGGAGAACAAAAAAATCAAAGAAGAGCTGTGGGAAAAAAAACACTAGGCAAGATAGTGAAATTGACTGTAAGAGTAAATTCACCAACATATTCAGATTCCTAGACATTAGCAAAAAAAAAAAAAAAAAAAAAATTACAAGTTATACTAGGAAAGAGGAAGAGATGGCCCAGCCAAAGGAACAAACCAAATATCCTGATGAGATACAGGATTTAAGAAAACAAATCAATGTTAATCACACAAATCTCCTAAAGAATTGAAGCAAAATATGACTAAAGATATAAAGCATATTAAGAAGACACTGGGTGAGCATAAAGAATAATTTGAAAGCCTTAAAAGAAAATTAATAGAGGTTATGGTAATGAAAGACACACGGGTGAGATAAAAATTACATTAGAGTCATGTAACAGCAGATTTGAATTGGTTGAAGATAGAATTAGTGGTATCAAGGACAGAATATCTGAACTTGAAAAGACAGGAGAACAGAGAGGGAAAAAATGGAACAGGGCTTCAGGGAATTGAATGACAAGGTGAATGCACAAATGTACGTGTTATTAGTGTCCCAGAAGGGGAAGAAAATGGAAAAGGGGCAGAAAGAATATACTTGAGGAAATAATGACCAAAACTTCCCCAACCCTTTTATTTTTTTTAAAGATTTATTTATTCATTTTTATTTCCCCTTCCCCCTCCCTCCCTACCCCCAGTTGTCTGCTCTCTGTACCCATTCACTGTGTGTTCTTCTGTGACCACTTATATCCTTATCAGTGGCACCAGGAATCTGTGTTTCTTTTTGTTGCATCATCTTGTTATGTCAGTTTTCCATGTGTGCGGTGCCATTCTTGGGCAGGCTGCACTTTCTTTTGTGCTGGGTGGCTCTCCTTAAGGGGCGCACTCCTTGTTTGTGGGGTTCCCCTATGTGGGGGACACCCCTGCATGGCTGGGTACTCCTTGTGCTCATCAGCACTGCACATGGGCCAGCTCCACTTGGGCCAAGGAGGCCTGGGGTTTGAACTGCAGGCCTCCCAAGTGGTAGGCAGTGCCCTATCTATTGGGCCAAGTCTGCTTTCCCCCAACCCTTTTAAAAGACATAAATATCACTATCCAAGAAGGCCAGGGCACCCCAAACAGAATAAATCCAAATAGACCTACTCTGAGACACTTGCTATTCAGAATGACAAATATCAGAGATAAAGAGAGGATTCTGAAAGCAGCAAGAGAAAAGCACAGCATCACTTAAAAGGGAATCTCAGTAAGATTAAGTGCCAACCTCTCATCAGAAGCCATGGAGGTGAGAAGACAGTGGTATGATATATTTAAGGTACTGAAATAGAAAAACTGCCAGCCAAGAATTCTATATCTGGCAAAACTTTCCTTCAAAAGTGAGAGCAAGTTTAAAGTTTCAACAGACAAGCAGAAATTAAGAGAGTATGTTAAGAAAAGACCAGAATTACAAGAGGCACTAAAGGGAGTGCTATAGCCTGAAAGGAAAAAACAAGGGTGAGAAATTTGGAGGACAGTGTAGAAATGAAGTTTATTAGGAAGGGTAAATTAAAGGGTAAAAAGACAATAGTAAGATATAACAACAGTAAGCCAAGTGATAAAATGGATGAAGTAAGTAATGTCTTTATAGTAATAATATTGTGCATTAATGGCTTGAACTCCCCAATCAAAAGATATAGAGTGACAGAAATGATTTAAAAAATTAGCCGTCTATGTGCTGTCTACCAGAGACTCACCTCAGACATAAAGATGCAACCAAGTTGAAAGTGAAAGTTTGGAAAAAGAGTTTCCATGCCAATAGTAATAAAAAAAAGAGCTGAAGTAATGATATTAATATTGGGCAAATAGATTTTAAATTCAAAACTCTTATAAGGGATGAAGAAGGTCATTATTTATTAACACAAGGGGAAATTCCCCAAAAAGAAATAATGATAATAAATATTTATACACCTAGATTGGGTGCCCCAAGATACATGATGCACACACTGGCAAAACTAAAAGGAGATATAGATGTCTCTTCAGTAATAGTTGGAGATTCAATACACCACTGGCAGCATTGGATAAAACATCTCAACAGAGGATAACTAGAAAGCTTGAATAATATGATAAATGAACTAGACCTAACAGACATTTATAGAACATTATAGCCCTAAAACAGCAGCATATACATTCTTTTTAAGCACTCATAGGTTCCTTCTCCAAGAAAGACCATATGTTGGGACAGAAGATAGGTCTCAATAAATTTAAAAAGATGGTAATTATACAAAGCACTTTCTCCAACCATAATGAAGCTGGAAATTAATAACAGACAGTAAAAGGAAAAATTCATAAATGGGTAGAGATTAGACAATACACTCTTTTTAAAAATATTTATTTATTTATTTCTCTCCCCTTCCCTCCCGATCCTGGTTGTCTGTTCTCTGTGTCCGCCTCTGCTGCCATCAGAGGCATGGGCATCTGTGTTTCTTTTTGTTGCATCATCTTGTTGTGTCAACTCTCTGCGTGTGCGGCACCATTCCTGGGCAGGCTGCACTCTCTTTTGCGCTGGGCGGCTCTCCTTACAGGGCGCACTCCTTGCATGTGGGGCTCCCCTGCATGGTACGGCACTCCTTGTGCACATCAGTGCTCCCCTTGGGCCAGCTCCACACGGGTCAAGGAGGCTCAGGGTTTGAACTGCGGACCTCCCATATGGTAGACGGATGCCCTAACCACTGGGCCAAGTCCACTGCCAGGCAATACACTCTTAATCAGTGGGTCAAAGAAGAAATTGCAAGAGAATTCAGCAAATACTTGAGATAAATGAAAACAAGAACACAACATAAAAATCTATGGGGCACCACAAATGCAGTGCTGAGAGGGAAATTCATAGCCCTCAATGTTTACATTAAAAAAGAAGAAAGAGCTAAAATCAAAGACTGAACTGCAAACCTTGGAAGAACTAGAAAAAGAACAGCAAATTAACCCCAAACCAAGCCAAAGGAAAGAAATAATAAAGATTAGAGCAGAATTCAATGAAATTGAGAACAACAAAAAACAATAGAATCAACAAAACCAAAAGTTGGTTCTTTGAGAAAATCAACAAAATGCACAAACCCTTATCTGGGCTGACAAAGAAATAGAAGATGCAAATCAATAAAATCAGAAATGAAAGGGGGAACATTGCCACTGACCCTGCTGAAATAAGAGAGATCATAAGAGAATATATGAACAAATGTATGCCAAAAAACTAGACAACTTAGATGAGATAGAGAAATTCCTAGAAAAACACTGTGGCGGTATGAGATTATTCATGAATTCCAAAAAGAGAGATTATGTTTGCAAACAGGTCTGTTCCTCTGGGCATGATGACCCTTTGATTGTATTCAATTCAGCTGAGTCGCCGACCGAGCGCGGCGCGCCTGGCCGGCGGGCAATCCAAGCCGGGACTGGCTGCTGGCGGCCAAGGCGGAGGGGACGCGAGGCAGCGGGCGAGAGGCATGGAGCCCCGCGAGCAAGGTCTGCTGAGAACAGACCCAGTACCGGAGGAAGGAGAAGATGTTGCTGCCGCTATCAATGCCACGGAGGCCTTGTCGGAGGAGGAGCAAGAAGAGCTAAGAAGAGAACTTGCAAAGGTAGAAGAGGAAATCCAGACTCTGTCTCAAGTGTTAGCAGCAAAAGAGAAACATCTAGCAGAAATTAAGCGAAAACTTGGAATCAACTCACTACAGGAACTAAAGCAGAACATTGCCAAAGGGTGGCAAGATGTGACAGCAACGTCTGCATACAAGAAGACATCTGAAACCTTGTCTCAGGCTGGACAGAAGGCTTCAGCTGCTTTTTCATCTGTTGGATCAGTCATCACCAAAAAGCTGGAAGATGTAAAAAACTCTCCGACATTCAAATCATTTGAAGAAAAGGTTGAAAACTTAAAGTCTAAAGTAGGGGGAACCAAGCCTGCTGGTGGTGATTTTGGAGAAGTCTTGAATTCAACTGCAAATGCTAGTGCCACGGCCACGGAGCCTCTCACAGAGCAGACACAGGAGAGCCTGTGAGATTCCTACCTTTGTTCTGCTACCCACTGCCAGATGCTGCAAGTGAGATCCAAGCACATCTTGTCAACATTCATTGCCATAAGTTTACACCAGATGTGCTTTTATTTAGCTTTACATATTCCTTTGACCAAATAGTAGGTTAAAATTTTTAAAAAATATCCACACTTCTATTCTTGAGAAACACCCTTTAATGTGCTTATTAGGCCCTCTACTTAGGAAACATCATTGTAAAAACACTTGTAGTACCTGGGAACACTCACTAGAATGGTTTAAGAAACTGCCAGGTTATAGTTTCTTTCCTAGTTTACAAGGTTGCTTTGGATTTGGGATGCCAGTTTGTTCTTTGTTTTGTATAAATTTTTCTTTTTTTCCCCTTTGAACCTCTGTATATTTGACTGCTACCTAAAATTGTTTCTTGTGAATTTTCTGAATTCTTGAAAGTTTTGGTGTAATTTTCTTTACCTGCAAGGGAAGAACTACCAGCTACAAAAAGTACTTTTGAATAAACACTGTTTTGGTATGAGGTAAAACAAAACAAAACAAAACAAAACAAAACAAAAAAAGATTAGGGCTTTTATTCAACCACATCATTAAGGTGTGACTCAGACTCTGATAAAATAAACTCTCACATGGAAGTAGAGACAGAGTAAAAGAACACAGAGGAAGAGACACAGTCCATTAGACACAGCAGAGCCTCAAGGAAGACAGGTGAGCCGACTTTGTGAAGAGAACAGAGCTGCTGGAAAGAAATGAGCCTGGGGAGAGAATCTAGCCTTCTACCAGCCTATAGCTGAGATCAGAAGGAGCTGGGACCACAGAGCCTTAAGAGGAAGAAGGAAGGCTGAAACCTTTGCAGACTTTGGCTGTCATCTTGCTTCAATATGTGGCAAATGACTTTGGGTAAGAAAGTACCTCTTACGATATCTTGCATTGGACTTTTTAGGGCCTTGTGACTGTAAGCTTCTACCCCAAATAAATACCCTTTATAAAAGCCAACAGAATTCTGGTACTTTGCATCAGAAACCCTTTGGCTGACTAACACAAACACAAACAACCTAAACTGACCCTAGAAGAAACCAACCACAAGTGAAGAGATTGAAACAGTCATCAAAAACCTCCTAAAGAAATCTATACATCTGTATGAATGTTTTGCAAGTTCACAATATCTGTAACAAAAATACATTAAAAAAATAGTATGGGTTGGGGGAAAAATACACCAAATGTAAGATAAGGAATATAGTTGGTAGTAATATTTTGACAATGCTCTAGCATAGTTTATAACAAATGTTTCACACTAATGCAAAGAGTTGGTGGAGGGGTGATGTATGAGACCCCTGTGTCAGGTTATGTATGTTTCTTTTGTAAGTTTGCAATCTTTACTATACACTTGTTATTTATGTGTGTTCATGTATGAATGATATACTTCAATAAAAATAAAAAAACAAAGAACCAAAAAAAAACCTCCCAAAGATGAAAAGCCCAGGACCAGGTGGCTTCACAGGTGAATGCTACCAATAATTCAAAGATTATCTAATACTAATCTTGCTCAAGTGCTTCCAAAAAATTTAACAGGAAGGAATGCTACTAAATACATTCTATAGGGCCAACATCACCCTAATATGAAAAGCACATAAAGATACCATGAAAAAAGAAAATTACAGACCAATGTCTCTATGAATATGGATGCAAAAATCCTCAGCAAAATACTTGAAAACCAAATCCATAAGCACATTAGAAGAATTACACAGCCATCAAGTAGGTTTTATCCCAAGTATGCAAGGAATTTTCGACACAAGAAAATTAGTGTAATAAACCATATTGATATATTAAAGAAGAAAAATCACATGATCATATCCATTTATGCAGAAATGGCATTTGACAAAATACAGCACCCTTTCTTGATAAAAATGCTCCAAAAGATAGGAATAGAAGGAAGCTTTCTAAATATGGTAAAGTTCATATATGAAAAACCTACAGCTATCATTGTACTCAATGATGAAAGACTGAAAGCTTTCCTACTGAGATCAGGATGCCCACTGTCACCACTGTTATTCAATATTGTGCTAGAAATTCTAGCTAGAGCAAATAGGCTAGATAAAGAAATAAAAGGCACTCAAATAGGAAAGAAGAAGTAAAACTTTCTCTATTAGCTGATGATATGATCCTGTATCTAGAAAATCATGAAAAATTCACAACAGAGCTATTACAACTAATAGATGAGTTCACCAAAGTGGTGGTATTCAAGATTAATATGCAAAAATGAGTAGCGCTTCTGTACATTATAGATGAGCAACTTGAGGAAAACACCAGAAAAAAATTCCATTTATAAAAGTGAGTAAAAGAATCAAATATTTAGGAATAAACTTAACTAAGGACATAAAGGACTTGTATTCAGAAAGCTACAAAACATTGCTGAAAGAAACTGAAGAAAATTTTAATAAATGGAAGGACATTCCATATTCTTGAACTGAAAGAGTAATATTGTTACGATGTGAATTCTACCCAAACTGATTTATAGATTCAATGCAATCCCCATAAAAATCTCAGAGCCATTTTTTTTTTCAGAAGTGGAAAAGCCAATTATCAAATTATTTGAAAGGATAAGAGGCTCCAAATAGCTAAAAATATCTTAGAAAATAAGAACGAAGTTGGAGGACTCTCACTTCCTGACTTTAAAGCATATTACTTAGCTACATTGGTAAAATCAGCATGGTACTGGCATAAGCATAGACAGATTGACCAATGGAACCAAATTGAGAACTCAGAAACAGACCCTCACGTCTATGGTTAAGTGATTTTTGACAAGGCTTTTAAGCCCACCCACTGGGCCAGAACAGTCTATTCAACAAATGGTGCTGGGAGAACTGGATGGCCATATCCAATAGAAAGAAAGAGGACCCCTATCTCATACCTTATACAAAAATTAACTAAAAATGGATCAATGAAAAAAAAAAAAAAAGAAAAAAAAATGGATCAATGACCTAAATATAAAAGCTACAACCATAAAACTCCTGGAAGAAAAGATAGGAAAACACCTTCAGCATGTTGTGGTAGGTGGTAGTTTCTTAAACCTACACCCAAAGCATAAGCAACCAAAAAAATAGATAAATGATACCTCCTCAAAACTAAACACTTTTGTTCTTCAAAGATTTTGCCAAGAAGGTAAAAAGGCAGCCTACTTAATGTGAGAAATTATTTGGAAACCACATATTTGATAAGGGTTTGATATCCATAGTCTATAAAGAGATCACACAACTCAATGACCAAAGGACAGCAACCCAATTAAAAAATAGGTAAAATATTTGAATAGACATTTCTCTAAAGAGGAAATACAAATGTCCAAAAAGCACATGAAGAAATGCTCAACAGCACTAGCTATTATGGAAATGCGGGCCAAAAATACAAAGAGGTACCATTTCATACCTTGTAGAATGGTTGTTATGAAAAACAAAACAAAATGAAAGTAGAAAACTACAAGTGCTGGAAAGGATGTGGGGAAATAGGAACACTCCTTCATTGTTCGTGAGAATGTAGAATGGTGTAACCTCTGTGGCAGAGAGTTTGGCATTGCCTCAAGAACCTGAATATAGAGCTGCTATATGATCCAACAATCCTGTTACTACTAATGTATTCAGAAGAACTGAAAGCTAGGATGTGAACTGATATTTGCACACTGATATGTTCATAGCAGCGTTATTCATAATTGCTAAAATATAGAACCAGCCCCAGTGTCCATCACCCAATGAATGGATAAACACAAAATTTGGTATATACATACAATGGAATACTATTCAAATGAGTGACATCTCATCCAATCAGTTGAATGCCTTAAAAGGGGAAGTGATTTCACCATTGAGTGAATTCCCAGTTATATATCAGACAGCCAGTGTCTCATGGGAACTCATCAAGGACCTCCTTTGGAACCCCTGGTTTGCAGACTGCCCTGTGGAATTTGGACTTGTGCATCCCCACGGTAACTTGAGAGAATTTTATAAAATCTCATACTGTTTACAGATATCTCCTATGGGGTCTGTTTCCCTAGAGAATGCTGACTACTACAAATGGCAAGAAGATATATTTTTTTCAACACTAAGGGACAAAAATAAGGGGATATAAGCGGTATGGGATTTTTATTTTTTGGAGTAATGAAAATGTTCTAAAATTGACTGAGTTAATAACAGCACAACTCTGTGATGAAAGTGAGAGCCACTGAATGTACACTTTGAATAGGTTATACAAAGCATGGGACTGTACAACACAGAGAATCCAGTGGTGGATGATAGACTGTGGTTAACAGGACAAATATGAAAATGTTCTCTCCTAGATGATAACAAATATATAATATGAACATAGGGTGTTAATAATGGGGTGGGTTACCCCAAGACATATACTTGTCAAATTATCCAATGCTCAAGACAAAGAAAAAATTCTAAAAGCAGCAAGAGAAAAGAAAACCATCACATACAAGGGAAACTCCATAAGATTAAGTGCTGATTTCTCATCTGAAACCATGGAGGCAAGAAGGCAGTGGTATGATATAGTCAAGGTACTAAAGGAAAAAAATCTCCAACCAAGAATACTCTATCCAGCTAAACTAGCATTCAAAAATGATGGAGAGTTCAAAATATTCACAGATAAACAGAAACTGAAAGAGTATATCAACAAGAAACCTCCCCTTCAAGAAATTCTTAAGGGAATTCTGCAGGAAGAAAGGAAAAAACAGGACAGTCAGAGATGGAGGAGAGTGTAAAAGCAACAAGAAAGACAAAAATAGAAGGGGAAAATAAAATAATACAAACAAAATATAACAAACACAAATCCAACCAAAATATGGCTACCATAAATAACTCTCTAAACGTAATAACACTGAATGTCAACGGATTAAACTCACCTATCAAAAGATTCAGACTGGGACACTGGATAAGGAAATACGACCCATCTATATGCTGCCTACAAGAGACACATCTTAGACCCAGAGACTCATGGAGGTTGAAAGTGAATGGCTGGAAAACAATCATACAAGCAAACAACAACCAAAAAAAGGCAGGAGTAGCTATATTAATATCAGACAAAATAGACTTTAAATGTGAAACAATTGTGAGAGACAAAGAAGGATACTATATTTTAGTGAAAGGGACAATTTGTCAAGAAGATCGAACAATCATAAATATTTATGCTCCTAACAAGGGCGCCTCTAAATATGTGAGGCAAACGCTGGAAAAACTAAGTGAAAGAATAGATGCATCTACAATTATAGTGGGGGATTTTAATACACCACTATCAACTCTGGACAGAACATCTCAAAAGAGAATCACTAAAGAAACAAAACATTTGAACAGTATATTAGAAGAGCTGGATCTAATAGACATATATAGATCATTACACCCAAACACAGCAGGATATACATTTTTCTCAAGCGCACATGGAACATTCTCCAAGATTGACCATATGCTAGGCCACAAAGAAAGGCTTAATGAATTCAGAAAGATCGAAATCATACAAAACAATATCTCTGACCACAGTGGAGTCAAGCTGGAAATTTGCAAGGGACAGAGACCCAGACTTCACACGACAATTTGGAAATTAAACAGCACACTCTTAGAAAAACAGTGGGTCAAAGAGGAAATCTCAAAAGAAATCAATGACTACCTTGAAACAAATGATAATGATAACACAAAATACCAAAATTTATGGGATGCAGCAAAAGTGGTACTGAGAGGGAAATTTATAGCCATAAATTCATATATCAAAAAAGAAGAAAGAGCAGAAATTGAAGAATTAACTGCACATTTGAAGGAATTAGAAAAACAACAACAAAGTAACCCAACAGGAAGAAGAAGGAAGGAAATAACAAAGATAAGAGCAGAACTAAATGAAATAGAAAATAAGAAAGCACTTGAAAAAATAAACAAGACCAAGAGCTGGTTTTTTGAGAAGATCAACAAAATTGACAAACCTTTAGCAAGACTAACAAAGAAAAAAAGAGAAAAGATGCAAATACACAAAATAAGAAATGAGAAAGGTGATATCACCACTGACCCCACAGAAATAAAGACTATCATAAGAGGATACTTTGAAAAACTATATTCCAACAAAAATGACAATTTAGAGGAAATGGACAAATTCCTAGAAATACATAAGCAGCCCATACTGACGAAAGAAGAAATTGATGATCTTAACAAACCAATCACAAGCAAAGAGATAGAATCAGTCATTAAAAATCTCCCAACTAAGAAGAGCCCAGGGCCAGACGGCTTCACAGGTGAATTCTACAAAACATTCCGGAAAGAACTAACACCAATCCTGTTGAAACTATTCCAAAAAATCGAAACAGAAGGAACACTGCCTAATTCCTTCTATGATGCCAACATTACCCTAGTACCAAAGCCAAACAAAGACACCACAAGAAAGGAAAATTACAGACCAATTTCTCTAATGAACCTAGACGCAAAAATACTTAACAAAATACTTGCTAATCGTATTCAACAACACATTAAACAAATTATACACCATGACCAAGTGGGATTTATCCCAGGTATGCAAGGATGGTTCAACATAAGAAAATCAATCAATGTAATACACCATATAAACAGATTGAGAGAAAAAAACCACATGATTATATCTATAGATGCAGAAAAGGCATTTGACAAAATACAGCACCCCTTCCTGATAAAAACACTCCAAAAGATCGGAATACAAGGAAACTTTTTGAACATGATAAAGAGTATATATGAAAAACCTAAAGCCAACATTGTTTACAATGGCGAAGTCCTGAAATCCTTCCCTCTAAAATCAGGAACAAGACAAGGATGCCCACTGTCTCCGCTCCTATTTAACATTGTCTTGGAAGTACTGGCTCGAGCACTGAGACAAGAACCAGATATAAAAGGCATTCAAATTGGAAGGGAAGAAGTCAAAATTTCATTATTTGCAGATGACATGATCCTATATATAGAAAACCCTGAGAGATCTTCAACAAAGCTCCTAGAACTCATAAATGAGTTTAGCAAAGTCGCAGGTTATAAGATCAATGCGCAAAAATCAGTAGCATTTCTATACACCAATAATGAGCAAGATCAGGAGGAAATCAAGAAACAAATACCATTCACAATAGTAAATAAAAAAATCAAATACTTAGGAATAAATTTAACTAAAGAGGTAAAAAACTTATACATCGAGAACTATACAAGATTGTTCAAGGAAATCAAAGAAGACCTAAATAAATGGAAGAATATTCCCTGTTCATGGATAGGAAGACTGAATATTATTAAGATGTCTATCCTACCAAAACTGATCTACACATTCAATGCAATCCCAATAAAAATCAACACAGCCTTCTTTAAGGAACTAGAAAAACTAACTATGAAATTTATTTGGAATAAAAAGAGGCCCCGAATAGCCAAAGACATATTGAAAAAGAAAAACGAAATAGGAGGAATCACACTTCCTGACTTCAAAACATACTACAAAGCTACAGTAGTGAAAACAGCATGGTACTGGCATAAGGAGAGACACACAGACCAATGGAATCAAATTGAAAGTTCAGATATAGAACCTCATGTATATAGCCATATAATATTCGATAAAGCCACCAAACCCTCTCAACTGG
Organism: Dasypus novemcinctus; assembly: GCF_030445035.2. NCBI lineage: Eukaryota > Metazoa > Chordata > Mammalia > Cingulata > Dasypodidae > Dasypus > Dasypus novemcinctus. The sequence continues at coordinate 44,233,396 of NC_080699.1, read as the reverse complement.
GAGAGAATGGCCTATTCAACAAATGGTGCCTGGAGAACTGGATAGCCATATGTAGAAGAATGAAAGAGGATTACCATCTCACACCTTATACAAAGATCAACTCAAGATGGATCAAAGACCTAAATATAAGAGCCAAGACCATAAAGACCTTAGAAAGCAGTGTAGGGAAACATCTACAGGACCTTGTAATAGGAAATGGCTTCATGAATATCACACCAAAAGCACGAGCAGCAAAAGAACAAATAGATAAATGGGACTACCTCAAAATTAAAGCCTTCTGCACCTCAAAGGAGTTTGTCAAGAAAGTAAAAAGGGAACCCACACAATGGGAGAAAATATTTGGCAACCATATATCTGATAAGAGACTTATAACTTGCATATATAAAGAACTCATAGATCTCGAAAACAAAAAGATAAACAACCCATTTAAAAAATGGGAAAAAGATTTAAACAGACACTTCTCCAAAGAAGAAATACAAATGGCTAAAAAGCACATGAAAAAATGCTCCAAATCCCTAGCTATCAGGGAAATGCAAATCAAAACTACAATGAGATACCATCTTACTCCCATAAGATTGGCAGCCATGAAAAAAACAGTAGAATACAAATGCTGGAGAGGATGTGAAGAAAGGGGAACACTCATCCATTGCTGGTGGGAATGCAGAAGGATCCAACCATTCTGGAGGACAGTTTGGCAGTTTCTCAAAAAATTATCCATAGATTTGCCATATGACCCAGCAATACCACTGCTGGGTATATACCCATCAGATCTGAAAACAAGGACACAAACCGATATATGTACACCAATGTTCATAGCAGCATTGTTCACCATCGCCAAAAGTTGGAATCAATCCAAAAGTCCATCAACAGATGAGTGGATCAATAAAATGTGGTATATACACACAATGGAATACTACTCAGCTGTAAGAACCAATACACTACAATCGCACGTGATAACATGGATGAACCTTGAGAATCTTATGTTGAGTGAAGCAACCCAGGCATTGAAGGACAAATACTATATGACCTCAATGATATGAAATAAGTTAACTGCCTCAGAGAGCTAGAGTCTGGAAAAGTGGCTTACTGGAAATCGGGGGGTGGAGGAAGGATGTGAGTTAATGTCTGTAGGGGTGGAATCTGTGATGAGCTGGGGGTAAGTATGAGCACAAAGAAGGGACAAAATGGGGGTAAGGGGTTACCTTCGGGTGGGGTTTTCTGGGTTTGAGGGGGGCTGGGGATGGGAAGAGGGGTAATATGGTCCAAGAAATAGGTGGGAGGGAGGGGCAACATACAAACATGGGAGAGTGCCAGAAGTTCGTTGAGAACTAAATGTTGAGTAAAACGTATCAAAGTATAAATAGGAGGGTCACCTGGTTAGGACGCTCAGGGGGTATGGTCTGATGCGGGACGGACTCCGGAGGGAATAGCTGAAGGCTCATTTTGCCAAGGTGGGTTCTACCATTGGGTGGGGTGGACCCATATCCTGGGGAAGACTAATGCCGTCGAATAGAGAGAACTGTATCTCTCGTGAGAAAGGGCGGCTCCCAGGGCATTAGATTGGCAGGCGTTGTGGGCCCTAAGGGGAGGGGAAAATGGACGTGCAATGGATAGAACAAAGGTAAATAAGGGGGCAAAAGAGGAGTTATGTGAGAGTACACGAGGATGAATATAAAACAGCTAATATTACACCAAAAACATATAGGGGACGACAGACTAATAATGAAAACCATAAGACAAAACATAGGATAACTAAAAAATTTAGAAAACTGTACAACCTAAAGTATGGACCACATAGTAAGCACAAATGTTACCTTGTTTGAAAACTATAGTTTCGGAATCTGTACATCAGTTTCAGGAAATATGATATGAATAAGTTAAAAGATTATTGCTGTGGAAGGGAAAAGGTTTTATGGTGGATCTGGGGAAATACTGTATATTGTATATATGAATTTTGGTGATCTAAGACTCTTCTGAAGCTGACATTATGTTGGGATTCACTTTACGGGAAGTTTTGGATCACAGAGTGGTTCAACAATGGCAGCGGAGGAATACTGATATGGGATGTTATTGACAGGATATATATGGTTGACAGGGAGTTATACAGGGCATATGCCCAGGGTATATGGTAATGTCTATATATACTCATAGTGGAAACAATTAAAAACAACAGCTGGGGGGGTACTGGGCTCCTGGCCGGGGGGTCACTGTTGTGGGCCCTGGGAGAGCAGCAGCAATCCTCCAGGTGCAACGGCAAGAACCAGGAAGGAAGGAGGGCCCAACAGTGGGCTCTTGATACTAATGGCTACACTTTTGAGCCTATGCACCTGCAATAAGAACAAGGCCTAGAGTAGTATTGTGCCTGGGGGTTTCCTCCTGACAGTCTCCATGTTACTCAAATGTGGCCACTCTCACAGCCAAACTCAGCGTGTAGATGTGATGCATTCCCCCCAGCGTGGGACACGACACCCGGGGATGAGCCTCCCTGGCACCGAGGGATCACTACCACATACCAGCTGAAGAAGCAACTAGAAAATGACCTTGAATTAAAGATTCAATGCGGAACAGCAGAATATACCTGTCTACATATAATAACATGACTTCGGGAAGCGGTTTAACCTAATGTAAGGGGGAAATGGAAAGGAGAAATGAGATTATAAGGCTGTGAGTCTCTAAAAAAGAGTCTGGAGGTTGTCAGAAGGAATACCCCTATGTACAACTGAACAGAGTCTAAGAGACAGATAAGGTAGATACAACCCCAGGTATTGGTTCTTTTGAGGGATAAAGAGACCCACGGGTTCTATGGTCATGGCAGAAGGGGTTCACTGCCATGACAGATGGCCCTTCTTTGGAGCTGGTGTTTCTGCGTGATGGAAATGGATTCAGAGGGGATCTCTTTTCACAAGACTTGCATGCTACTTTATTGGAATTGTAGTTGGGGCTGGGTTTAAGATATATGTAGGGGATTTGAATCTCTGGACTGATAATATGACACCCAGGCCCAGAGCCTCAACAGACTTCAGCTCCTACACTTTGACTTATTGGACTTACTCCACTCAGCTAACATGGAGTTGAAGAAGGTCAACCACCACAACATGGAGCCTAGAGTGTCTACAACTAGAAGCGGGAAGAGTGCATCCAGTACCCATGTGGAATCTAAGCCCTCACTTGACATAGGTGTGCAATGGACACAACCAATCCAATGTCCACAGAGGAAATGTGAAATGGGTGTGGGAACGGTAGCCATGGGGGCTGCTGGGTGTGGGGAACGGGAGGAAGAGATGAGATGTGGAGGCGTTTTCGGGACGTGGAGTTGTCCTGGATAGTGCTTCATGGACAATTACGGGACACTGTAGATCCCCCCAGGGCCCACTGGATGGAACGTGAGAGAGTCTGGGCTATGATGTGGACCATTGACTATGGGGTGCAGTGATGCTCAGAGATGAACTTACCAGGTGCAATGGATGTATCACGATGATGGGAGAGAGTGTTGCTGTGGGGGGAGTGGGGGACGGGGGCGGTGGGGTTGAATGGGACCTCATATATATTTTTTAATGTAATTAAAAAATAATAATAATAAATAAATATTAAAAAAATAATGGGGTGGGTTAGAGGAAAATACAACATATATAAAATGTGGGCTAGTAGTAGTATTTTGATGATGCTCTTTCATAATTTGTAACAGATATTTTACAACAATGCAAAGTGTTGGTGGTGGGTGTGGTGGGAGCCTTTTATGATATGCATGTTTGTTTTGTAAATTCAAAATTTTGTAAATTCAAAAATTCTACTATACATTTATTGTTTATGTAGGTTCATGTCTGAATGATGTACTTCAATAAAATTTTATTTAAAAATGTATTACAAAGCCACATTAATCAAAACAGTATGGTATTGGCACAAGTACAGACATATAGACTAATGGAATAAAATTGAGATCTCAGAAATTAACTCTTACATTTATAGCACCTTATTTTTGACAAGGTGGCAGAGACCATTCAATTGAGAAAGAACAGTCTCTTCAATAAATGGTGCTGGGAAAACTGGATCTCAAATTGCAAAGGAATAAAGGTAGATCCCTACCTTACACCATATAAAATTTCATCTCAAAATGGATCAAAAATCTAAATATAAGAACCAGAACTACCAAATTCCTAGAAGATAACCCAGGGAAACATCTTTAGGACTTTTGTTAGGCAATGATTTCTTAGAATTTACACCCAAGTCACATCTCATTTATAAAGGACTCCCATAAGAGGACTAATGGCCATCCTGAATGAAGTGGGTCACACCTTAGCTGAAGTAGCCTCATCAAAAGATCCTACTTACAGTGACTCCACCGCCAGAGGAATGGGTTAGCTTTAAGGAGAATATGTTCTAGGAATATGCTTTTCCGGGGTACACACAGTTTCAAACCACCAGAGTTGGAGAGGACATGGAGAAATAAGAACACTCATTCACTGCTGGTATGAATGTAAAATGGTGCTGCTGCAGTGAAGAGTTTGGCAGTTCTGTGTTCTATGTTAATTATAGAATTGACATATGACCTGGCAATCCCACTTGTAGGTGTATACCCCAAAGATTTGAAAGCAGGAACTCAAACAGATATTTGCACATTGATAGTATTATTAACAATAAACAAAAGATGGACCTAACTCAGGTTTCCATCAACAGATGAATAGACAAATAAAATGTGGTATATACAAACAATGGAGTATTATTCAGCAGTAAAAAGGAATGAAGTCCTGATACATACAACTACGTGGATAAACCTTGAAGACAAGGTTGAGTAAAATGAGTCAGACACAAGAAAGACAAACATGGTGTGATCTCATTGATACGAAACAATTAAAATAAGCAAACTCATAGAGTCAGAACTAGAATACAGGTTACCAGAGGACTGAATAAGGGTAGGGAATAGAGTGTTAAGTCTTAAAGTGTATAGAGTTTCTATTTGGGACAATGGAAAAATTTTGCTAATGGGCAATGTTGATGGTAGCACAACAGTGTAATCGTATTAAGAGCACAGAATTATACATTTGAATGTGGTTTGAAAGGCAAGTTTTAGGTTGTATGCAGAATATGTTACAAGAATAAACGTTTTAAAAAATCCTTGGAGCTGTGCAATGTAAACAGTGAACCCTAAGTTAAACCATGAGCTACTTAATAGTAAAATTACAAAAATGTGCTTTCATCAACTAACAAATGTATCACATCAATGCAAGGCATTAGTAAGAGGGTGGTATACAGAAACTCTGCATTTGATGGATGGCTTTTCTGTAATCCCACAACTTTTCTGGAAAAAAATCTGCTCCAGGTGGTGAAAGGCAGAGAAGTCGTTTATCTGACAAATAAGTATAGTATGAGAGAGAGATTCAGCAGAGAGGACAGTGAATGATAAAGCCTGCATTAACACAGTGCTCAATACTTTTCTTATTTTAAGTATATTTTTAAATGTAACATTTTGTGTGATCTACGTATTCACCAAATGTAATGAATGTGCGTGGCCACAGTAGTTGCTGAGGGCAGGGAGAAGGAAGAAAAGTGATGTGGGGGCATTTTTGGGACTTAGGGTTGTCTTAAATGATATTGCAGGGACAGATGCTGGACATTCTATATCCTGCCATAGCTCACTGAATGGACTGGGGGAGAATGGAAACTACAATATAAACTATAATCCATGTAGTACAGCAGTGCTCCAAAATGTATTCACCAAATGCAATGAGTGTGCCACAATGATGAAAGAGGTTGTTAAAGTGGGAGAAGTGGGGGTGGGTGGGGGGTGAGGTATATGGGAACTTCTTATATATATATACATATATTTAAAGATTTGTTTTTAATTTATTTCTCTCCCCTTCCCCAACCCCCAGTTGTCTGCTCTCTGTGTCCGTTCACTGTGTGTTCTTCTGTGACTGCTTCTATCCTTATCAGCGGCACCGGGAATCTGTGTTTCTTTTTGTTGCATCATCTTGTTGTGTCAGCTCTCTCTGTGTGTGCGGTGCCATTCTTGGGCAGGCTGCACTTTCTTTCGTCCTGGGCGGCTCTCCTTATGGGGCACACTCCTTGTGCGTGGGGCTTCCCTACGCAGGGGACACCCCTGAGTGGCAGGGCACTCCTTGCGTGCATCAGCACTGTGCATGGGCCAGCTCCACACGGGTCAAGGAGGTCCGGGGTTTGAACCGCAGACCTCCCATGTGGTAGATGGACGTCCTATCCATTGGGCCAAGTCTGCTTCCCTTATATTTTTTAATGTAACAGTTTTTGTGATCTATATATCTTTAAAAAAAAAAAAGACAATAAAAAAATCAATTGGGAAAAAAGAAAAGCTTACTAGTACCAGATTGTACATGGTCTTTTCCTTTGTAAAAAAAATTATATATATACATATATATAGGAGATTCCCATATGCTCCACTCCTCACACCCCCCACTTTTCCCAAATCAACAACTTCTTTCATTAGTGTGGTACATTCATTGCATTGATGAATACATTTTGGAGCACTGCTACACAGCATGGATTATAATTTACATTGTAGTTTACATTCTCTCCCAGACCATTCAATGGGTTATGGCAGGGTATATAATGTCCTGCATCTGTCTCTGCAATATCATTCAGGACAACTCCAAGTCCCAAAAATGCCCCTGTATCACATCTCTCCCTTTCCCTGCCTTCAACAACTCCAGCGGCCACTGTCACCACATCAATGATAAAATTTCTTCCATTGCTAACATCACAATAATTCTATAGTATAATACCAGTAAGTCCACTCTAGTTCATATTTTATTTCCCAATCCTGAGGACTCTGGGATGGTGATGCCCACTTCACCTCTTAATTGAGAGGGGGCTTTGATCCCAAATGGTGGATGGATGGGACTGTCCTGCTTGCAGCTGTAGACTCTCTTGGTTCCTTGGTGTGGTGGTTGTCCATCCTCACGTCCTTGTTAGCTGACCTGGGTGAGTCCAATGAACTGGAGAGTAGGTGTTGCGACTTCACTGAGGCTCAGGGCCCAGCTGGCACATGGATCGCCCAGAGATTCAAGTCTCCTGGGCATAAACCAACGCCAGTGCCAACCACAGGTTCAATAAAAGGGACAGAAGAGGCATGTGTAGAAAAGTCACATTTGAGTCCAACTCCATAACACTCTGGAGCATAAACTCCAAAATAAGGCCCACTGGCAAGGCACCAAACTCCAGAGCCATCTGCCATGACTGTAGGACCTGCGTGTTTCTTAGCCCCCAGGAGCACCACTACCTGGGCTTGTATCTACTTTGGCTGTCTCTGAGATCCTGCTGAGACATGCATAAGCGCAACCCCTCTGTTGACCTCCTGACTCATTTTGAGTCTCTTAGCCATGTAAATTCATTTGTCTTTACTTCCCGCCCCCCGCCCCCTCCGCCTTTTATTCAAGGTCTTTTTCCAGCTGCATCACCAGCTGATGCTTGGTAGCAATCCCTTGGTGCCAGGGATGCTCATCCCCAGGAGTCATGTCTCACACTGGGGGAAGGTAATGCATTCATATGGTGAGTTTGGCTTAGAGAGTGGCCACATTTGAGCAACTGTCTCAAGAGGTTACTCTTAGGCACCCTGTAACACTAGACAAAGTTGAAATTTCAAGCACAAAAAGCTCACAAACATAGTTGTCAGTATCAAGGGCCCATCATTAGACCATCCTTCTTCACTGGTCATTGCCCCTGAACTTGGGGGATTTTTATTGTTCCATTGGGGAATGCAGCAGAGGTCCCCAGGTTGGGAACCCAGCACTGCCTCAATTGTCATGTGAATCTCTAGCCACTATGTCAATACCCAATGAATATCTCACCATATCTATATGTTGATACTTTTCAAGGATCCTCATAAATCTTTGCTTATTTGATCACATTAAAATACTGTGATAAGGGGCAGAGATCAACTTTATGTCACAGGAGAAAAAGTGTTAAGTTCTCATAAATAAGAACGGATATGCATGTAGTACCCAATTCACAATGCTTTTTGACCAGGCCATGATGCTGAAGCCAACATTCATATGTTTGATAGAAGAATGCAGTAATGGGTTTTCCAGATAATGGAGGGAAATGCTGAACAGATACTTGGGGTGAATGTTTGAAGAGGGAGCAGCTGTAATAAACCGTGTCCTTCAGTCAGAGTAACTAGCACTCTGCAGTAACAGCATCTAGCACTATGAGGGAGAAGATGAGAAGATGAGTCTACACCACTGCACCTTCCCCCACTGCCACCCTTCCTGGTCATCTCTTTGGTGTCCACAAGGGACACTGAAAATCTGGGTATGAGTAATATAATAAGACCAGGGGCTCACCTTGTAATTTGTCTAGTACATGAATGAAGATGCAGTGGCAACCAAGGATTCCTCTGATGATCTCCTTTCCTTCATATGTACAGGTCCCCTCCTCTTTCCTCCGAACACTCAAATGGAGGAGCTTTCTCAGAAGAAAGTCTTGGTCCTCCTGCTCTATTTTCTTCTCCCTCTCTCTCAGTCTTCCCTAACTTCTAGCCCTTTGCCGTAACCTCCATCCCTTTGCCTTAACACCTGCTAAATTAAAATCTCTCCATTTAGTTATAAGACCACCTGCCCCATAGTCCCTGTTAGCTGGGGTTCTCTGGGAGCCTGCATCCTGTCAAGGACTTAATCTCTCTCTCTCTCTCGTTTTTTCACATGACATCAAAGGAGTCCAATATGCCCCCACCAGCAACTGAGAAAACTGACTTGCAAGCAATTCTTGGTGTACCTTCACAAACCCCAGGGTTGAAAGACACGTTTAGAATCAGTCTTCTCAAGCTGGGTGAGAACTCCAGAACCATACTATGTTAGACCTTGAAAGGATTGTAAAGATTTTATTTGAATTTCTAATTTGATAGAAGAGGAAACTGAGATCCATAAGATGCTAAGTGACTTACTAAAAGTCACTCAGCAAATTGGTAGCAGAGCTGACTCTAGAACCCAGATCTCCTCATTCCTTCATTATACTCTTCCTACTACTCCAACTTTCCTTTAGTTCCTCCCACCTGACTTTTAGGTAGAATTGCTCTTAAGTCATCTCTCCTTTTCCTAATTATCTAAGAGAAAGCCTTTTTAAAGCCTGGTACATAGAAATTATGCCACTCTAGGATCAGTAAAGTCTTAACATTTAACTTTCATTCATTTTGCTGCCATCTTTCCTAAAGTTTCTCAGTAAAGAGGGAAGAAATCGGTTTCCATCCATTTTTTTTTTTGTGTGTGTGTGTGTAAGAGTCAAATAGGAAAATATGCCTTCCCTATGGCCTTTTCTCCCTTTCCATGATCTAGCATTCTCTTGTTGAAGTTAAAGAGTCAGGACTTCCAAATTCTCAAGCCATCTGCTTAGCTCCCTGAAGTCAAATAAAGGTTATTCCACTGGAGAAATGACTCTTTGCTTAATGACAAAAAAGTAATATCTTTAAAAGCTTTCACTTCAAGCCAAAGTTATCATTGATTTAGTAGGCTAGATCTAGTTTTGGGCTGCTGGCACCCAAGGATATCAGAGCAAAACTGGGACAAAGCAAAATAGAGGAGCCTCATATGTGAGAGCTGTATAATAGAAGTGCAGTGGGGCAGGTTTAGGGAGAGCTACTTACTTCTCCACTATGTTGTTCTTAATATGTGCCCATAAGCGTATTGAAAAGCATTTGAGAAACTGCCAAGGAACTAGGCTAAAAATACCCTTGGAACAGCCGTGATCAAAGAGAACACAGAGAGGGGTGTGAGCTCTCCATGGAAGGTGCGAGACTCAAGCAGGGGAACCAGACTGCAGCTGCACCCTAGGTTTCTCTACTGGGGTCCGAGCCACCAGTGAGTGCCATGTGGTCAGGAGGGGTGGGTGCATCTAGCTTTGGACTCTTTATTTTATTTTTGAATCAGTCTGGTCCAACAGATGCTCAAGCAACTCAAGAACACCTATCCTTTCTCTAGAACCATATATACAAGAACACAGACATCCTTAGGAGCACTTTTCATTTCTATGTGAAGTTTTGAAGCCTTTCTGGTATCTTTCCATTGCCCTTTGTAATAATTGTAACCAAATTTATTGACTTCTTGGTTCTTTGGGCACCCTGACTTCAGGTCCCCCCTCTTCCAACACTTAATCATGTGCCCCTGACTACTGTTCTCTCTGTTATGAACTTTCTGTTCTTAATTACCGGGAACATTTTGCTATTGGCACTTCCGGGACTCCCTTTAGCAATTCTAATAACACCCAGAATTTTAGTCTCCAGGCAAGAGTCTCCCACTTCCTGTAACCTTTTTTTTTTAAAGATTTATTTATTTATTTATTTCTCTCCCCTTTCCCCCACCCCGGTTGTCTGTTCTCTGTGTCTATTTGCTATGTCTTCTTCTTTGTCTGCTTCTGTTGTTGTCAGTGGCATGGGAATCTGTGTTTCTTTTTGCTGCGTCATCTTGTTGTGTCAGCTCTCCATGTGGGCGGCGCCATTCCTGGGCAGGCTGCACTTTCTTTCGCGCTGGGTGGCTCTCCTTACAGGGCACACTCCTTGCGCGTGGGGCTCCCCTACGTGGGGACACCCCTGCGTGGCACGGCACTCCTTGCGCACATCAGCACTGCGCATGGGCCAGCTCCACACGGGTCAAGGAGGCCCGGGGTTTGAACCGCGGACCTCCCACGTGGTAGACGGACGCCCTAACCACTGGGCCAAGTCCGCTTCCCGTGCTGTAACCTTTTTACCTAGGATGTTTTCACATTTCATAACCACCCCTCAAGTGTCACTTAACTTGAGGGGCAAAGAATGGATAGAAGAGCAGGGAGTGGCTGTGGCTCTAGTGGTTGAGCACCTGCTTCCCACATGGAAGGCCCCAGGTTCAGTCCCTGGTGCCTCCTAAAAATAAACAACAACAACAAGTAAACAAATGGAAAAGCCATCTCAGGGGAGCTAATGTGGCTCACTGGTTGAATGGCAGCTTCCCACATAAGAGGCTGGGGGTACAATCCCCAGCCCAGGTACCTCAAAAGAAAATGGATAGAAAAGGAATGGTGAGAGGTCCATGCGCAGTGCTGATGCGCACAAGGAGTGCCCTGCCACACAGGGGTGTCCCCCGTGTAGGGGAGCCCCACGCGCAAGGAGTGCGCCCCGCAAGGAGAGCCGCCCAGCGTGAAAGAAAGTGCAGCCTGCCCAGGAATGGTGCCGCACACACGGAGAGCTGACACAACAAGATGACGCAACAAAAAGAGACACAGATTCCTGCTGCCACTGATAAGGATAGAAGCGGTCACAGAAGAATCCACACAGTGAATGGACACAGAGAGCAGACAATGGGGGTGCGGGGAAGGGGAGAGAAATAAATAAAAAATAAATCTTAAAAAAAAAAAAGAAAAGGAATGATGAGAGGGGAGTGGGGAGGGGAGAGTTTTGAGGGTCTCCAGGACAACCCAGTATCAGAGTCTCCATGTTAATGAAAAACATGAAGAACCACTGACTTGTTTTTTGAAAAATCAGTTATCTAAAGATAGACCTCATGATATGGGCAACCATCCATAGGACACAAAGAACAAAGTCTAAAAAAAAGAAAGAAACATTAAGTATTTATATCATGCATAGGTCAAGGTAAGTGTGTTTATCACCGTGGTATAAGTTGGTTAATCTGTCTCTGGCTGTTCCGTCAGGAAACTCTCCTTCCCCTGTGACCAAAATTATTTTCAAAGTCCATTTCTTTGGAGGACAGAGGTGTGGATCTATGTAACTTTCTGATAGTGTACTCTTGTTGCTGATTGTGATTTGGGAGAGATGGAGTGAGCTAGAGGTCATGAAGTAACTAAAGAGAGCTGAGTAATTCTGATGAAGTTTTAGAAAGTTTGTTGAAAATTCAAAATGCCTATTTTCAGTTGTTCAGCTTTGATCTATTTGTATAATATAATTCTTGTTTTAATTGTTATATGGAAATATTCTATGAATACAGGGTGCCATCATATACTGATACAAATTTTTAAAATGTCAGCTTTAAAAAACTGACGCATTTTGGGCGTACACAGGCCTCGCCTTACCCAGGAACTCTGAAGTGTTTCACATTTTATGGATGGAGAAGTAGTTAAGTACATTGTTGTCTGGAATCCAGGGAAGTTGAAGCATTGCATTCTCATTAGAGAGGAGAACAGAAGGAGAGGCCCCTAGCAGGGGGTTTTGAAGTTTTAAAACCACCTCTACCTTCTCCTCGGTGGCAGGAGCCCTTGATACCTTGGTCTGAGCAGGGTAGAGTATGAAGGCCAAGCCGGGGAGTGTGTTCAGTCTCCACTTCCAATGTGACAGGTGTTGATGGGACCTCCTAATCCCTGGGAAGAGGAGTCAGTCTCTGGATCTTATGCTTTTGGTTCTCTCTCCTGGGATTGCTGGTCGGACCTGGTGCAGGGCTTCCAACCCATTGTGCCCATCCAACCCCGGCTGTTCAAGGAAGGTCATGACCCGGGCTATCTGACTTTCTGCCAATAACCCCGCCCCCCAACCTCATCTCATCCTCAGACAAGCCATCCCTGCATGTCCAACCCAGACCTTTCTGGTGCATTTCCCAGAGCAAACCTTGTGCTCTCTAAGACTCTAATGGGGTCATTTGGGTGGACTTCATCTTCTCCTGGAGTTCTTGTCAGAAGCAGGATTGCCAGAGGGGACCCCTTTGGGAAGCAGTGGAACCCCCCACTAGAAAGTGAAGGCCAGGAAAGCAGGAGTTTTTTTTTGTTTTTTGTTTTGTGCACATTAGGTATTTAATACAAATTTGTTGCATGAATAAATGGTTGAATAGGAAGGAGGGCAGAGAAAACAGAGGATGAGAGCTCTTTGACATTAAGCAGATACAAGGAAGGGACTGAAATGATGAAGAAGGACAAGGTCTGCTCCCACTGGGGGCCCTCTGGAAAACTGATGGAAGGACGTACTGGAATGGCTTACACATGGGGAGAGGAAGCAGGTCCCAAAAGACTCCAGCATGAAGTCACCATGCTCTAGCAGCCACAGTGAGACAGGCCATCAGAGGGATGGCCAGAGGGTCACAGGCATCTACAAGTCACTGGTGTGCTGCCAAGACAGCAGGACAGGAAGTCGAAGCTGCGAGTCTGACCTGTATGTGCAGAGTGAAGGCTGGGAAGGTGGGCGCTCAGGGCTCGGGAGAATAGGAATGGGGAAGGGAGGCGCTGACGAGGGAAGGAGATGTCTGGCGTTGGAATCAGCACTCCTCCTTGACCAAGAGTTTACACTTCCCTCATCTTGGCCAAGGAAGATGGCTTAATTGAAGGGTTTATTTCAGCCACTGTGTGCTTCTTCGACACAGCGCTAAGTGCTTCCATAAACACTTGCTCAAGTTCTTCAACCCTTTTGTCAAGGAGGTCTCACTTTTCTCCTCTTTACAGTTGAGAACACTGCATCTCAGAGAATAAGCAACCTATCCCACATCACTCAATTAAGAAGCAGAGACAGGATTTGGCCCTGGCACAGACGATGGAGCAAAATCAAGTGCTCTCCCACTAAAACATAGGTGCCTGACTCCATTCTCCCCAAAGCAGCTGATAGCACAAACCCCAGGAAGGAAGCCATATCCCCAGGAAGCATGTAGAGTTCTAAGTATTAGTTTTCTGGTGATGCTAGGAATGGCAAAAACTGTAGTCCAAGATCACAGAATTGGATATAATTCTGAAGGGAGACAATAATAAGCATTCACTGAGAGTGATTTTCATGTGCCACATGTGTTCCCGGTAGGACCCAAAGAAGGATGTACCATTAGCATCTGCAGTTTACAAATGAGAAAACTGAGGAACAGAGATGCTAAGAAATGTCCAAAGGATACACAGCCAGTAAGTGGCAGAGGCAGCAACTGAGGCCCGGCAGAACTCTTGATCACTGTGTAAGTGTTTGCATTATGTTAGTGGCATGGTTTCTAGAACTCACTAACCATCTTAGTGTCTGTAGTTACTGGTGACAATCTTAAAAGATGGCTGTAAAGTCTATGTTCCCGAGCCTTGAATTGGGGCAGGCTTGTGACTGCTTTGACTGATTGAGTATGGGGACAGTGACACTACATAACTTCCAAGACTGGGTCATAAAAGGCACTGTGGCTTCTGTCTTGTCCACTGGGACATTCACTTTAGAGCCCTGAGGTCACCCTTTCTGGAGGAAACTCAGACTGCCTGAGGAGTCCATGCACAGGTGCGCCATAGGAGCCAGGAGCCCTAAGGGAGCTGTCAGCCCACCGCCGGCATCACCAGCAGCCATGCAAGTGCTGCCATCTTGGACGTCCAGGCAGGCCAAGCCTTCAAATAACCGCAGCTTCACTCAACATCTTGAAGAGATCCCAAGAGAGGACTGCCCGGCCGAGTCCTCCCTTTACAAATACCCAACCCACAAAACTGGGTTGTTGGATAATATGAATGTTATGGAGCATGAGATAACCAGAACACCGCTTAGTTTTCTAGTCCAATCTTTCCTCACTAATGAATGGTTCTTAAAAAAAAACCTACCAGAGAAACAAATTTGGGCCCTCTGCTGTATATCAGACATGTACGCATGTTACTTGATTTAATCCTTATAAGAACTGTGTGAGCTAGGCATTTTTAATCTCATTTTAAAGATCTTAGTCATGGAATCTTAAAGAAGACGAATGACTTGCTTGACTTTATTCCAAATTCAGAGCACTTTCTCCAATCTCACAGCTTAGGCTGAACAGAACAAGATGAACTTAGAGCAGAGCAAGAAACAACAACTGTTACCACTCTCACTACTCTCACCCACTGTGTATCAACATCTATCTTCTAGGCACTACTGAGCTATTAACATATTCTAGGACATTTGACCCTCCATCAATCCTAATTCTGAATCATTATCATCTCCATCATATAGAATGGAAAACGGAGACTTAGGAGGGTAAGTGATTTGTCAAGGTCAATGTAAAATAGGTGGTAAAATTCGCACCAGGATTTAGTCCTGCGTGTGCTGGGTCCATGTCCATGTCCTTTTATTTTAAAAGAAGGGGAGGAGTCCCTTTATTTTTTTAAGATTTATTTATTTATTTATTTATTTCTCTCCCCTTCCCCTCCCGCCCCCGCCCCAGTTGTCTGCTCTCCGTGGCTATTTGCTGTGGCGTCTTCTTTGTCCGCTTCTGTTGTTGTCAGCGGCACGGGAATCTGTGTTTCTTTTTGTTGCATCATCTTGTTGTGCCAGCTCTCTGTGTGTGCGGCGCCATTTGGGCAGGCTGCACTTTCTTTTGTGCGGGGGCTCTCCTGACAGGGCGTACTCCTTGCGCGTGGGGCTCCCCTACACGGGGGACACCCCTGCGTGGCACGGCACTCCTTGCGCACATCAGCACTGCGCGTGGGCCAGCTGCACACGGGTCAAGGAGGCCTGGGGTTTGAACCGCGGACCTCCCATGTGGTAGATGGACACCCTAATCACTGGTGTGCCCATGTCCTTAACCCACCTCCTATAAGGGGCAAATTTTTCTTTCCTAGCTGGTAAAACAAGTGCCATTCAATGGATTGGCTTACCAACAGGAATTCACTGGCTCATGGTTTCAGAGGCTAGAGAGCTTGCTTCTTCCTAGGTCAGTATCCTCTGGCTGGTCAGCAATCTTTGGGGTTCCTTGGCTTTTCTGTCATAAGACATTGCACATAGCTGTGTCTTCTCCGTTCTCTTCTGTGTCCGTTGACTTCCAGCTTCTTTCTTCTCCCATGGCTTTTCCTTCCACATCCAATTTCCTTTGCTTCTGAGTACTTAAGCCCTGTTGGATTAGGCCCGCCCTCATTCAGTCTGGGCACACCTTAACTCATAACATCTTCAAAGGTCCTATTTAAAAATGGGATCATACCTACAGGACACGGGTTGGGACTCGAACATGCCTTTTGTGGGGGAGAGGATTCAATCCCCGCCAAAGCATGTGAGGCAGGAAGGATGACTTTCTTTTACCCTATTGTTTCTTACTGCTAAATATATACACAGAAAATGAACAGAAATGTGCAGCTCAATGGATTATCACAAACTAAACTCCTATATATCTACCACCTAGGCTAAGAAAACAACACTGCCAGTACCTCAGCAGTACCTCTTTATATCCCCTCCCAATCACAACCTCTCCATTGTCCCACAAGATACCATTATCATTTTTCCTAGGAAAACCACCTTAGTTTTGCCATCTAAGCTTTCATCCCTGAAGACTTACAGTTTTGCCCATTTAATATTTTATATAAATGGATTCACACAGGATGTATTTAATGCTTGCTTTCTTTTATTAAGGATTATGTTCCTGAGATTCATCCAGGTTGTTCTGTGTAGGTGTAGTTTGTTCATTTTCATTGTTGGGTAGAATTCCATTGTATGCCTCTACCACAGTTTAGTCATTTCATTGGTGATGAACATTTGGCTTGTTTTTAGTATTCATTACAAAGTATGCTGCTGCTGTGAACATTCTAATGTATGTCTTTTGGAGGAGGTGTGTACACATTTCTGTAGGGTATATATTTAGCAGTATGTTTGCTAAGTTTTTATGGGGTGAATATGTTAAATGTTAGGAGATAGTGCCAAACAATTTTCCTTAATGGTTGCACCAGTTTCAATGACTGTAAGCAGCCATATGAGAGTTCTTGTTGTTTTAACCACATTTTTAACGTTTGCCACTTGATGGGAATGTAGTGGTATCTCACTGTGGTTTCATTTGCATTTCCTTGATGACTACTGAAGTTGAGATACTTTCCTATAGGTAATGGCCAGTTGGGTATTCTCTTCTGTGAATAGTCTTTCATGTTTATTGTCCATTTTTTCTTTTGAGGTGTCTGCCTTTTAGTATATTTTCTAAGACATATATATTATCTAAGAAGATATATTCCCTAGTATGTTTTTTCCTAGAGAATATATGTATCTGTGGTAGAATGAATTATGTACCCCAATTTAGATATGTTCTTAATCTTAATTCACATTTCTGTAGGTGTGAGCCCATTGGAAATAGGATCTCTTGAAGATGTTATTTTAAACTAAGGTGTGGCCAACTACTAAATAAGCTTGGGCTTTAATTGGGATTACTGGAACCCTTTATAAGCAGAAAAAATTCAGACATAGAGAGAGAAAGCCATGGGGAGGAGCCAGAAGCCAACAGAAACCAGAAGAGAAAGGAGAGGATGTTGCCATATGGTGAAGAGAAGCAGGGAGGGAAGCCAAGAGACCCCAAGGATTGCCTGCAGCCAGCACCAGAATGCTAGTCTCTGGGAGAAAGCAGACCTTTCCGAGATCTTGATTTTGAACTTCTCCTAGACTCAAAACCATGAGCCAATAAATTCCCATTGTTTAAACCATGTAAATGTTGTGTGGTAGTTGTCACAGCAACCAGGCAGACTAAGACAATATCCGAGGACTTTGTCAGGGTAGGGATGCCTTTGGTGATCATTTGGGAAGGGATTAAGGACCCAGATCTCTTTCATCCTACTTGAAGAGAAAAAAAAAATCCCCCTCTTTCTGGGTGGTGCTCTGGAAAGAAAAAAGCATGCATATTGAGGACAAGAAGGTTCTAAAACAGGGTAAGATTTGAACCCAAGTGTGAAACAATTTATGCAGAATGGCTAGCATGGAGCTTGACATATCCTTACAGCTCTTAGGAAAAGTTATATGACCCTGAGTCTGCATCTGAATCTGTCATCTGTGTAGATGCTAATGCAGACTGGGAAGGCCAAGAGGCTAAGACCCTCCATGAGAGTTTCATGACAAGTCTTGCCAACTGGGGTAACGGGCAGAGACAGGAGATGCGGAGGGCCTGGGAGGCTTCTCAGACCACTCCGCTGGGGAAGGTGACCTGCCTTCCTGCTGACAATCCCCTACCCAAGGACATCGGCAGATGCTGTTATCTCTGAATTTGCATCTCAACTCACCCCTTGGCAGCTCTGCCTTTGCATAATGCGTTTTTGGCCAGAAATTGCTTCTCCTTGCAGAGATGCTGACACTTGCTTAGGGTAGAGAAGGGTGTACAAGCCGTAGAGGGGCCCACCCTCCCAGGCCTGAGGCCAGGGGTCTCAGCAGAGTTCTCTCCTCTGATGATATCACTTTTATGGATGATAAGGTCCCAGCCACCTTTCCATCTCACTGTCAGCACATCCCTGTCCCATTCTCTGCCTCTAGGGACACGGCCAGGTGGTTCTGAGCACATCCGCCCTGATTTTATAGCTCATCAGGGTAAATAACATCAGCAAAATCCACAGATCTCTGAGATCAGGCTCCCTGTCCCACATAGCTGGGCCCCGAGGGGATCGCACCGACTGCCCTCAGTGCGAGGAGGGCGGGTGCGCCGGCAGGCAGCTTTCCTCTTTGTGTCCTCTCCTTCCTTCCACTTGGAGTCTTCCGTGCTAGATAAGAGAGCCTTTCATTACGAGTCAGCACCTCAGGGGCAGCCAGGACACAACCTTTTCTGTCCTGGGGCTGAGCGAGCCCACAATTGTTTAGGGCAGAGGCCAGAGAGATCTACTTAGCACTAGCAAAACCGGAGGATGTCCCTGTGCTGGGACCTCCAGGAATTCCATCAAGGATGTGCCACAAGCAAGGAATGACCTCTCTTAGGAGACCACCCTGCCCTGCCATCGGGAAGGAGGACAGTGATGAGAGTACCTCACAAGAGAGTATGGTTAAAAAAAAAAAAAAAAAAAAAAGACAGCATGGTACAACACAACTTAGATTCACTCTGTTTTTATTTTAATTTAAAAAAAGATTTATTTATTCCTCCCACCTTGTTGTTTGCTCTTGCTGTCTGCTCTCTGTGTCCATTCACTGTGTGCTCTTTGTGTCTGCTCGTCTTCCCTTTAGAAGGCACCAGGAACTGAACCCATGTGGGAGAAAGGTGCTCAATCGCTTGAACCACCTCAGCTCCCTGCTTTGTTGTGTTTCTTACTGTCTTTCCTCCTTGTGTCTCTTTTTGTTGCATCAGCTCACTGTGCCTGCCTGTCATGCCAGCTTGTTGTCTGGCTCGTCTTCTCCAGGAGGCATCAGGAACTGAACCTGGGACCACCCCCCCACCCCCGTGTGTAGGCAGGAGTATAGTCGCTGGAGCCACATCAGCTTCCCTATGTTTTTATTTTTCAATTACAATACCTGCTGCATGAATTACTAGAGGAGAACCTTTCTCAGGGCCCAAGCTGATGGACCATGTGGGGGCTGTGGTCCAGGTGGTACTTTGTAAATAAGGGTCTTCAGAAATGCTTCTTTCTTGGGATTGTCTGAAGATCACACGAGGATAGGAAATTTGGGGGAGGGCTTGGAATGTGGGATGAAAGAAGGTAGGAATCCTAATCCAGGGGTGGACTACATGCAAGAGTTGAATTTTTCCCTTTGATGAGTTGGGAAAAGAAAACCCCAGGCTGAGAGTCTGGGAGGATGGTATATACCAATCCAGAGCCCATCACGTCTCCCTCTTGTGTTCTAGAACATGGAACAGGAAGACCCTTTAGAGACCACTGAGTCGCTCATCCTCTCCCCAGCATCTTCTGCAACATCAGCTCTCCCTGGAGGCCCTTGACTCTGACTCCTTCACAGTCCCTGTCGTCAGTCCCTGTGGCCAGGGAGAGTCTGCCCACCAGACCCCCGAGCGTCTTCCTGTTGGGGATGGAACATGTTGGATAGTTTCTGCTTCTTCCCTGATTTTTACGCTGATGGTTTTATTCTTTCTTCTCTGAAATGGAAGTTAGAATATTGCTTCCCTCGTGTCCCCCTCTATGGCTTATAGACAGAATTACCTTTCTGTCTGGCAGTATATGTGGTGGCCAGCCTCCAGCAGAGCCCCAGGGATCCTTGATGCCAGGTCATCACATCCTGGCTGTCCCTTCCCACAACTAACAGACTGGACCTGTGCAGTCAATAACAAAGTACAGAAACAGCAGAGTGACGCTCAAGGCTAGGTCATCAAAGATGCTGCCATTTCTGCCTTGCTCTCTTGGCTCCTTCTCTGGTGGAAGGCAGCTATGTCATGAGGATGTTTATGGCAGCCGCCCCCCTGGGGAGGAGTGGAGGGCTCCAGCAGGACACCATGTGAGCAAACACCGTGCAAGTCCATCTTCCAGTCCCAGAGGAGAGGGCGGCAGCCCAGACTGACCTCTCGAGCTCGTCAGACTCTGAGAAGAATCGCCCAGCTAAGCCCCTCCAGTTTCCTGACCCACGGAGACTGTAAGAAAATTAATATTTATTTATTTATTTTTTTAGTGCCAAGCCATTTTATTGCGGGACTTCTAGGGGGTGGAGGAAGGGGTGGGGACGAGGTCCGATGTCGGCAAACCGGCGGGACCTCCCAGCCTCGCAGCTGCGGAAACAATATTTATTTTTTTAAGCCACTAAGTTTTGAGGTAATTTGTTACACAGCAAGAGATAACAAATACTGAGTGCTTTCCATTTTTTCCTAGTGGATAGGTTTACTTCTTTAGACCTTCTCAATAACTTCTTCTAATGTATCCATGCCTATTCTTAAAGCAGAGGACCCTCATCCTATCAAGCAGAAAAAAAGGCTCCCCTCATTTGCTGAGTGCTTACTGTAGTGCTTAGTAAACAGCAGGTGTCAGTATAGAAGAAACTGAGCAAAAGCTAGTAAAATCAACTGGTTAATCTAATTAATGAATTTCAATATCTACGTCACGTAAAGGGGGATAATTTTACTAATAAAATGAAAATAAAACTCATTTCTGGATACCTTTATGTGCGTCACAGTGGCAAGTGGTCGGGTAGTAGAGTTCACCATATGTTGACAGATGGTCATTACAAATAACTAACATTTACGAAGCGCATGCCCCCTGATGATGATAGGGCATGTACAGAGGCGGATTAGGCCTCAAGGGACGGCCAGTTTAGAAGGAAACATTGCCACGGATGGTTTGTCTAGGAGGTGATCAGTCTCCATATCCTGATTTGGATCTAGACCTTCAGAAGTTGGCTAGGAAACAGGAACGATGGGGTTGACACTGCAGGTATCCAACCATAAACTCTTCTCTAACCGTGACTAGTTCGGTTGTATTCTGCCACTTCTAACCAAGGCTAAGACCTTATAAGAAAGCGGGAATGCAACTAGCATTTGTTAAGCACTTGCCCTACCTCAAATGTTTTACCTATATAGCTGCGTTTAAATTTTATTAACAACCATGTGAGCCAGAAGCTATTATTATTCCTGTTTTATAGATGAGAATCCACACTCTAAATTATCAAGCAACTTGCCCAAACTCAACAAGCTGGTAAAAAAAAAAAAGACTCACTATTTAAACTCAGGTCTGCCTTATTCTAACTCCCATGTCCTTTCCACACTCTCTTTCACAGATTCACGAGCTGGAAGGCTACTTTGACGTCATCCAAACGAACTCCAATTTATATATATGAGGAGACAGACTCTCAGAAGTTAAGTGGTTTAATCACAAAAACTCAGCTATAAAAGGCATGCCCAGACTGATTTGGGACTTTCTGGTTTGTCTGTCCTTTCACTTCACTGAGTTAGTAAGACTGACTGTTCATTCCCTCACAGCTTCTGGAAAACCAACTCAAAGTTTTCCTGAACCCTGCTGGTTGTTTGACAGAATTTTAATCCATGTATTTAAAGACCATCTCATTTTTAAAACAAACATAATATTTGTCGGAGTTTGCCAGGCTGCTCTGACAGATCCCACGCCATGAATTGGCTTAATAGCAGGAATTTATTGGCTCACAGTTTGGAAGGCAAGAAATGCAAATCAAGGTATTGCTTTTCCCCCAAAATCTGTAGCTTCTGGTGCTGATTTGGTTTGCTGCAATCCTTGGGGTTCATGGCTTGTGCCTCTGCTTCCCAGTGCGTGGCAGAGTTCTCTCTCTTTCTGGTTTTCACTGACTTCCCGCCTCTCCCCGTGGCCTTCTCCAACTTCAGCATCCTGTTTCTTGGCTTCTGAGACCTCCCGTCCTATGGATTAAGATCCACCCTCATTCAGCTGGCCACACCTTAACTAAAAATATCTTCAGAAGGTCTTGTTTTAAGGGGTTCGCATCCACAGGGACACGGACTAAGTTTAAGAACAAGTCTTGAGGGGCACATCATTCAGTCTACCGTAATAGTGTGCTGCTGAGAATGTGGTACGAAGCGGGTTCCGACTTCCCCCTGCAGTCTCCCCTGTGGTCCTTCATGCCAAAGAGTAGCTTCAGCCAAGCTCGGCAAGAGATGCACGCTCGGGATCCTCAAATACGCTGTGGATTGCGTGGGAGCTGACGCTCCGTCGACACGTCTGGCGACACTAGCAGTAACAAGAGACCCTTGCGGCAAAGGATGGCAGCTTCTGCGGTCTTTTCTGATAACAGCACCAGTTTAATTATAATCCAGGAGTGTAAATTCCGGTTTGCTTACATCTCTTGAATGTTTCCTTTCAAATGTGACTTTCCAACTTCTCTCTTTTTTTTTTCTCTCTTTGTGCCATAAAATATTTGCATATTTGAATGTCAAATTTTCCAAGTGCTGGAAGCAACAGGCTCTGGTATGTTCTTGAGTTATTTTGTATAGCAGCATCTGTCTTGTTTCAGCAGCCACCAGAGCTGAGAAGTGACCCAGGAGCAGCCTGGCAGAAAGAAAGCCTGTGGGAGCCAAGGGAGTTCCGTATAACTCAGAGCCCAGAGTGGCCTGGGGCACCCTCCTGTCCCTTCCGTCTGGGAACAGATGTTTATCCCCAGCTGATTTTTTTTTTTTTTAAGAAAGGCAGATTACCAAAGGAAACAAATACTGAATAATGACTACAGAATATATCTTTGGAACTTGCTAGACTAATTACCGAGGCTCTAAAATCACTTTAAAAGCAACACATTTTGTTTTGCAATAGACATTTTTGTTGCCAAATTTTTAAAAAATAATTTCAATCAGAATCCATCTCAAGCTAGATGACGTGGTAGAAGTGGGATCTGGAGGGAATACTCGCATTAGGACAACCCATTTCAAGGAATTTCCTGACATTTTTCTGAATATAGATTGGTATCAGGAAAATATTCTCAGAACTTGGGGCTGCTTCCTTCTGAAATTTTACTTTCTGTTTTAACAATTATAATAATAGCTGCTTATTAAGTGCCAGGTAATTTCTCATTTAATCCTCTCAACACCTTTATATGGTAGATGTTATTATTGTCCACATTTTATAGATGGTAAACTGAGGCTCAGGGAAGATACTTTTCCAAAGGACACATAACTGAAAATGGCAGAAACTGGATTTGGATGGAGCTGTGCTCATGACCATGCTTGGCTATTTCTAAGAGCCTATGCAACATGAGCTCCCAATTTGATGTCCTCGTGGTTGGGTGGTCAGTCATGGAAATATGAAGCTTCCAGGGAGCTTCCTTCCTGTAATTTCCAGATTAATATTTGATCAAGGGAAGACAGAAATGTGGCTGCTTTGAAACCACACCTGCTAGGACCACTCATTCATGTAACAAAAGTGAATTAAGCACTTATCATGTGGCATGGATTTTGGTCATCTCTGGGATGTAATGGGGATGTAGACAAAGTCTCTACCCTTAAGGTGGTGGCAGCAGCAATGATTTTACAAATCTAGGTGGGAATATGATATTGAGCACTCCTGGTAGGTCCAGGTCATCCAGTTGTGCCATCAGAGACAGTCCTTCACCTTAATCTTTGATACTCCCAAAATCAAGGTTGATGACCTAGTTGACCCAGGCAGAGGGTTTCTCTTCATTCATTCATTCATTCATTCATTCATTCAATCATTCAGTTATCCATTTAATCAATATTTATTTGTCACCTAGCATACTCTAGGGACAGCAATATGTCAGCTGTAGTCTCTGCCCTCATTGACTCTAGAGGAAGTGCTGGATATCAACACAGGAGTGTAGCCAGTACTAGGAAGACCAGAAGGGAATAATGGCTGTTGGGGATGGAATCACGTCCTGCACAAACGATAGGTTCAGATAGTTTTTTTTCCTCGAGCAGTTTCTTGGAATATAGTCGTCTTTTTTTTAAAAAAATTGTTCTAGTAACATATAACCTAAAATTTCCCCTTTTAACCCGATTCAAACATATTTCAGTGCTGTTGATTACATTCATAATGTGCTACTCTCACTAAAATTTTTCCATTTGTTTATTTTCCTTGGAGAAATGTCTATTCAAGTCTATTGCCAATTTTAAAATTGGATTGTCCTTTCACTGTTGAGTAGAAGGATTAATTTATGTGTTTCAGATACTAGTCCCTTTTCAAATACGTGGCTTCCAAATATTTTCTCCCCTTGTGTAGCTTCTCATTTTATTTTTATAATAAAACCCTTTGAAGCACAAAAGTTTTAAATTTTGATGAGGTCCCTTTTATCTGTTTTTTCTTTTGTTGCTTGTGCTTTGGGTAAGGTCTAAGACTTCATTGCCTAATACCAGGTCCTAAAGGTATTTCCCTGTGTTTTCTTCTAGGAGTTCGATAGTTCTTATATTTAAGTCTTTGATGAATTTTGAGTTGACTTTTGCACAAGGTATGAGGCAGAGGTCCTCCTTATTCTTGCGCAGTTTTCCCAACACGAGTTGTTGAAGAGACTATTCTTTCCCAATTGAGTGGTCTCTGGACCCATGTCAAAAATCAGTTGGACATAAATGTGAGGGTTGATATCTGAGCTGTCAGTGTGATTCCATTGGTCTATGAGTCTGTCCTTATGTCAGTGCAATGCTATTTTGATTGCTGTGGCTTTCTAATAAGTTTCAGTATCAGAAAGTGTGAGTTCTCCAGCTTCATTCTTCTTTTTCAAATGGTTTTGGCTATTCAGGGCCCCTTACCCTTCCATGTAAAATTTCCATTTCTGCAAAGAAGGTTGTTGGAATTTTGGTTGGGATTGCATTGAATCTGTAAATCATTTTAGGTAGAACTGGCAATTTAATAATATTTAGTTTTCCAATCCACAAACGTAGAATGTCCTTCAATTTATATATGTCTACTTAGATTTATTTTTTTAATCCACCCCACCTTGTGGCTTTTTGTGTGTTGTCTGCTCTCTGTGTCCATTGCTGGGTGTTCTTCTGTGTCTATAATTATTTTTACTTATTCCGGCCCCCCTTGCAGCTTGTTTTGCTGTCTGCTCTCTGTGTCCGTTTGCTGTGCCCTCTTCTGGATTTTTGCTTGTCTCCCTTTTTGTTGCATCACCTTGCTCAGTCAGCTCTCTGCAGCGCTTGAGGGCCAGGCAGCACTCCACAGCACTTGCTGGCCAGGCAGCTCTCTGTGGCACTTGCCGGCAAGCCTGCCTTCACAAGGAGGCCCCTGGACGTGAACCCAGGGCCTCCCGTATGATAGACAGGGGCCCAACTGATTGAGCCACAGCCTCTTCCCTACTTTGATTTTTTATTTTAGTAATTTGTATCTTCATCAACCAAGCTAAGGATTTGTCAATTTCATCAATCTTTTCAAGGAATCAACTTTTGGTTTTGTTGATTCTCTCTATTATTATTATTAATTCTCCATATCATTTTTCTCCACTTTAATCTTTGTTACTTCCTTCTTTTTTTCATTTTGGCTTTGGTTTGCTCTTCTTTTTTCAGTTGTACTAATTTTGAGGTTAGTTCTCTAATTTTAAATCTTTTTTAATGTAAGCATTTAGAACTAAAAGTTTCACTCTCATCACTGCCTTTAGGTAACTCATGAATTTTTGTATGTTATGATTTCATTTTCATTTGCCTGAAGATATTTACTAATTTCCCTCATGATTTCCACTTTAACCCTTTGGTTAAAAGTACATTGCTTACTTTCCATGATTTTGTGACTTTTCCATTTCTCTCTTTTAACTTCTAGCTTCTTTCTATTGTGGTCATAGAAGATACATTATATAATTTCAATACTTTTTAATTTATTGAGACTTATTTTGTGACCCAAGGTAAAGTTTATCCTGGAGAATGATCCATATGAACTCAAGAAGATTGTGTATTATGTTGTTATTGGGTGAAGTGGACTGTTTAGGTCTGTTAGGTCTAGGTTTAGAATGTCATTCAAGTCTTGTATTTCTTTATTGATCTTCTGTTTAGATGTTCTATCCATTATTGAAAGCTGTATATTAAAGTCTCCTACTATTAATGTAGAATTGTCAATTTCTCCCTTTAAATCTCCCTTCATATATTTTGGCTTTGCTGTTAGGTGCATATACATTTATAATTGTTAAATATTCTTGCTGAATTATTCCCTCATCAGTATATAATGACCATCTTTGTCACTCATAACTGTTTTTTACTTGAAATCTATTTTATTTCATATTAACATAGCTACCCCAGCTCTCTTTTGGTTACTACTTGTGGATTTATATTTTTTCTATCCCTTCACTTTCTTTTTTTTTTAAAGATTTATTTTATGTATTTATTTCCTCCAGCCCCATTGTCTGCAGTGGCTCTCTGCTCTCTGTGTCCATTTTCTGTGTGCTCCCTGTGTCTGCTCTTCTTCTTTTTAGGAGGCACTGGAAACTGAACCTGGGACCTCCCATGTGGAAGATAGGAGCTCAATTGCTTGAACGACCTCAGCTCCCTGCTTTGTTGTGTCTCTCATTGTCTTTCCTCTTTGTGTCTCTTTGTTGCATCATCTTGTTGTGTCAGCTTGTTGCACCTGCCTGCCTTCTCCAGGAAGCTCTGGGAGGCAAACCCAGGATCTGTGGTAGGTGGGAGCTAAATCGCTTGAGCGACATTTGCTTCCCATACCATCCCTTCACTTTCAACCTACTTATGTCTTTGGATTTAGGATAACTCTTGTAGACAGTGTACAGTTGTGTCCTGCATTTTAAAAAATGCATTCTGCTTCTCTGTGTCTTTTAACTGACGAGTTTAATCCATTTACATTTGAAGTCATTACTCTTAATGCAGGACTTTCTTTTCCATTTGTTATTTAATCTTTGTTGTCTTATACTGTTTTTGTCCTTCAGTTCTTCCATTAATGCCTACTTTCATATTTATTTCTTTATTTTGCATGGTACCATATTGAATCCTTACTCATTTCTCACTGGATATATTTTTTCATATATGGGTTTAATATTTAACATCCTAAATATATAACAATCATATTTGATTTAATACGAACCTGACTTCAATAGAATACACATATACTGGTCCTATACCCCTCTGTCCTACCTTTTTTTGTATTTGTATAGATTATATCTTTGTACATTATAGATTTAAAACCATAGATTTCTCATTATTTTTTATACATTTGCATTTTAGCATCTGTAGGGTGTACCAAAAAATACAGTACACTAGTACTGGCATTTATATTTATCAAAATAGTTACCTTTACTGGAGGACTTTCTGTCTTCATGCTGTTTTTTTTTAAAATTTATTTATTTTATTTATTTCTCTCCCCTTCCCCTCCCACCCTGGTTGTCTGTTCTCTGTGTCTATTTGCTGCATTGTCTTCTTTGTCCGCTTCTGTTGTTGTCAGCAGCATGGAAATCTGTGTTTATTTTTGCTGCATCATCTTGTTATGTCAGCTCTCCATATGTGCGGTGCCATTCTTGGGCAGGGTGCACTTTCTTTCGCGCTGGGCGGCTCTCCTTACAGGGCGCACTCCTTGTGCATGGGGCTCCCCTACGCGGGGTGGGGGGACACCCCTGCGTGGCACGGCACTCCTTGCGTACATCAGCACTGCACATGGGCCAACTCCACATGAGTCAAGGAGGCCTGGGGTTTGAACTGCAGACCTCCCATGTGGTAGACAGATGCCTTATCCACTGGGCCAAGTCCGCCACCCCTTCATGCTCTTTTGAACCACTGTCTAGTGTCCTTTCCTTTCAGTCTGAAGACCTCCCTTTAGCATTGTTTCTAGGGCAGGTCTGGTGGTGATAAACTCCTGCTTTTGTTTATCTGAGAATGTCTTAATCTCTCCCTTATTTTTGAAAATTAGTCTACTGGATTGAAAATTCTTGGTTGCCAGTTGTTTTCTTTCAGCACTGTAAGTATTTCAACCCACTGCCTTTTTGCCTCCATGGTTTCTGCTGAGAAATTGGCCCTAATCTAATTGGGACTCCCTTGTACATAGCACATTGCTTTTCTCTTGCAGCTTTCAGAACTCTCCCCTTGACTTTTGCATTACACAATTTCACTAGTATATGATGGGGTGTATTATTCTTGAAATTTATTCTGTTTGGTATTTTTTTTTTTTTAGTTTGCTAGGCTATCAGAATGTAATAAACCAGAAATGGGTTGTTTTTTACAATGGGGATTTATTTGTGTGCAAGCTTACAGTCCTGAGGCCATGAAAATATACAAATCACGGCATCATCAGGAGAAGCTTTCTTCATGAAGCCTGGCTGCTGGTGATCCTGGACTCCTCTGTCACATGGCAGGCAAATGGTGGCATCTTCTGCTCTCTCCCTTCTCATCTGTGTTTCCTTGCTTTCAACTTCTGGCTTCCATGGCTTTCTCTCTCAACATCTGTGTCTTTCTCTCAGCTCCTGTGGCTTTTTTTCTCTGTCTCTATCTTGGTATTTATCCTGTTTAGAAAGTACTCCAGTAAGAGGATTCAGACCTACCCTGGGTCATGCCTTACAGAAGTAATCTAGTCAAAAGGCCCTTAACTAAAATAATCTAATCTAAAGACCTGCCCTACTAAAGATGTACATTCACAGGAATGAATTAGCTCTAAGGATGTGATTTTTCTGGGGTCTGTAAAAGCCTCAAATGACCACAATGTTCTCTGGCCTTGGCTGTGCATATTCATGTCTTTTGCCAAGTTTGGGGAGTTTCCCGTCATTATTTCTTTAATGTTCCTTCTGCCCCTCTCTTTCTTCTCCATAGGAACCCCATAATGCATATATTGGTTTACTTGATGTCGTCCCTGAAGTCTGAGGCTATTTTCACCTTTTATGTATTTTTTAATTTCTGCTCTTCAGCCTGATTCATTTTCATTATATTGTCTTCAAGTTCACTGATTCTTCTGTCAGCATCAATCTGCTGTTGATACCCTCCTGAGAATTTTTCATTTCAGTTATTGTGGTCTTCAACTCTAGTTGTTATGCTTGGATCCTTTTAAAAATTCTATATCTTTATCAAGATTCTCATATTATTTTCTGGATATCTTTCAATTTTTTCTCTGTAATTTCCTCCATCTCCTTGAACATAATGAAGATCATTTTTTAAAAGTCTTTGTCCATTATACCCACAGGCTGGTCTCCTGCATTGATGTTTTCTGGATTTTTATGTTCTTCCTTTGGTTGGGACATGATTTCCTGTTTTTTTCTCTTGTAATCTTTTGTTGCACACTGTACATTTTAATATCTTAAAATGTTACCTCTGGGGTTATTTCCCCTGGGATGTCTTGAGTTTGTAAATAGGTGGTGATATGACGCGATTTTTGCAAGTATCAGGTCTCCTGCAGGGAAGGTCTGCCAAAGGTGATTGTGAAGTGCAGGGTCCTCCAGTCTTTTCTGGGCCTATGTCGTGCTCAGGGCCTGTGCTTGCTGGCCACCTTAGGTGTTTCCCTATTTATAGGAGTTTGAATGTCTCCTCTCCTCCCGGAAGACAGACCTTCTCCCTTTTCTTGGTGTTCTACTGCCAGGTGTACTGCATGTAGGCCTTCTGCCTCAACTGTTTCTTATATTACTTTCCTTGTCTCAAGTTACTTTTGTCTGGAAGACAAATTCTGGAGGAGGGCACACTGGAGAGGAGTTTTACAAGTCAGTCTTTCCCAGCCAGAACAAGTCCAAAAGAAGGGAGCACTGGCCAGCTCCAAACTGCCCTGGGAAGAGGATGAGGGAGGGGGCAGGAAAGGCACCAGTTGCTTTTTCCATGCCTCCCCAAAGCTGTGCTTTCTTGATCTGCCCTGTAAATTCAGCCCTTCAACTGTCCTTCTGCTCTGAGGAAGCAGTCCATCTTTAAGTCTCCTCTGCTGCTGCCTTTTTCTTGGGGGGTTTGGAACAATCAAACCTCAGAGGTAGGCCCCTAATGATTCAAAGTAGCTAATTGAAATCCTTGAACAGCAACCAGCCCATGTCCACCCCGGATCTTGGGGAAATGGATTTTCCTGTTCCTTAGTGGTACCAGCAGCTACAAGAGGGAAGGGCCCTACTGCTGCCTGCTGCAAGAGTGTGGGATGGGCAATGGTAACTGCCACTTGGAAATAACAATTTATTGGCATTTACTGTAATTTACCAGCCTCTTCCTCCTGCTCTTCCCTGGATGTTGTATAGTGTTCTCTTGGACTCTGGAGTTTTGAAATAGTTCTCCCTGCTCATAGTTGTTCTGGTGGAGGGACTGACTCCTGGAGCTTCCTACTCTGCCATCTTCCCACAGCTCCCTGGCATGAAGTCTGGGCTCAAGTCTCAATTCATGTTCCTGTGGGTGGGGAACCCATTTGCACATAGGACCTTTAAAGATGCTATTATTACAGTGTGTACTCATTGGTGAATAAGATCTTTGAAGATCCTATTTAGATGAAGCCATATCGAATCAGGATGACAGTAATCCCTATGACCGAAGTCCTTATGAGTAGAGGAAACCCAGCAGAGATACAGATGCCTGAGCTGGACAAGTAGAAGCCAGAAAGAGAAGCCAGGTGATGGAGAAAAAGATGCAAACCAAGGAATGCCACGGAGTTCAGCAAGCCAGCACCAGAACGCTATAGACTCAGGGAGAGAGCATGGTATGCGAAACCTTGATGTGGACTCGTAGCCTCCAAAGCCATGAGATGATCAAGTCCTGTTTTTCATGCCAACTCATGTGTGGTGTTTGTGACAGCAGCCCTGATAGATGAAGACAATGGGGTATCCTCATTTGGATGAGGAGGGACTAGGAAAGCCATTCCAGAGTATTCAAAGTTGGACTGAAGAGCTGCCCCAAACTGTTGTGCAGATAATAACTGGCAGAGAGGGCCGCTCAACCCAGCCTGCATGTGCTCATGGGCCCATGCCTGTTATCTCCCAAGTGGATGTCCTTTTCTAATTCTCATGAATACACCCTATGAGCTGTGACCCCTAAGGCAGTGCCAGGCAGGTGTATGAGAGCACAAGGAGTGCCTGGGAAAGAGGGAACAGCATGAATGAAAGTTTTGGGAAACAAATGTTTTAGAAAGGCCAGCGAAGGCAGGTAAGAGATGCGCTTTGAGGGAGGCAAGGGAGGTCAGGCAGGACCTAGTGGGTCACGTCAAGGCATTTGGACTTCATGAGAAACCAGTGGAGGCTTTAAGTAAGACTTGCATTTTTAAAAGTAATCACTTGGGCTCCAAATTCCCATGCTGGCCTATCCTCATCTCAGTCTCCAAATCACCTAAGACTTTACTTCTTTATCAGTAAAACGGGATAAAACTGTCAGCTTCTAGGGTTTTTTTAAAGATTAGATATGATGACACCTGCTCAGTTCTCCTGAGAAGCCAGCCCCATTTCCATGCCATGCCCCTGGGATAGTCATAATAACAGCCAAGATTTATGGTGCACTTTCATGAACTAGCCCTAGTTTCAATGGTTTGTATAGTTTAACTCATTTAATCCTCATGACAATTCTCTGTAGTGAGGTATTATTCTGGGTCCCATATTACAGATGAGGGAAGTTGAGGCACAGAGATATTTAATGCCCAAGGTCATCCAGCTGGGACCCTTATCCACTGCACTTGAATTTAACACCCTTGCTCTTAACTACATGCTCAGCAAGCGTGGACTGAACCCAACTGAACCAGACTTTGCAGATTGCCATCAAGGGTTCCATCTTCCTTTTGGAGTAAGAATTGTTCTGATATAAAGATTCAAGTTGGTGGGAGGGTCCTGGTCCATTGGTGTTTGTCTCTCTAACGTATGTCTCCCCATGAGGGGGCAACATCTTGGGGGACAGACTGTGTGGGAAACACCATATTTACATGTCCAGCATTATTGTGTACGGATGGTCTTCTCATCCCTCTTATTTGGCAGATTACCCAGAAGATCTGAGGTTGCCGAAACCTTCTTCAACTTGAAAAACCTCTAGAAAATGCAGCCTGAAAAGAGCTGACACTTGGCTTGTATTTTGGTATCTGTCAGAGCGAAGGTTGGTATTTAGGGCCCGCTGAGCTCTGGCCGGCAGCTCTGCAGGTACCGTCTGTCTTGATAGGCTTTTCCCTGACTGCAGGCTGGGCTTAGACATTTAGAGCAGGGACCCTGGTGGAGGGAGCAGCTGGGCCTTGTCCCAGGTCACCTGTGCCTGGGGCTCCGCACTCGTCAGAACGAGGCCATGACACTTTCTCATCGGCTGGGACCCCTGCAGAGACTTCAGGCCTTGTCGGAGGATGCCGTCCAGGAGAGAAGCCAATAGGCCAGAGGGGAGAGCAAACGACAGAGAGGCTGGACCTGGGCTCGTGCCGCTGCCTGGCCTTGAGTGAATTACACTCCTTGGACCTCACAGGGCTGTTGTGAGGATCAAGAGATGATGCATGGATAACAGCACTTAGAATGGCTTAAAATGCTGCGAAGTATGAAATATTGTGATGCCTTTGACGTGCAGTCTTTACCGCAGCAGCTGAGCCCTGATCCTGGGCTCTGAGCAGCACTCAGTGCTGTTGGGGAGGGGTAGGGGAGACCCTCACTAGGGGCAAAGATCCATCTCCTAGGGGAGGAGAGATGGGAGGCCCAGGGGTAAGCAACTGCCTTGCTGCTGTGTCTACATTAAAGGTGTTTTCTGTCAAAGCTTTCAGCAGCATGCCACTCCCTTTTCCAGAACAGCGAGGTGGCTAGAGCATGCGGAGCCCCTAGGGGTAGATATTGAGGGGCTGGGTCCAGCTTTGCAAAAGAAAAATGTGGGTGGTGTTTCACTAATAAAATAGCCCAGGGCCTTCTTCAAAATCCGGATTCTGCTTCCCTCTCTGATGCCAGCTCAGCTTCTAGAAAGACTAGATCTAACCTGAAAAGGCCTCTTCAGGTGCCCGCTTCTCCTCTTCTTGGGCTGGTGGAGGTCCTACCCCTCTAGAAACAGAAAGAGGCGTGGAGAGCTTAGTAGGGTGTAGAAGGACTTGAGGGAGAAGGTTGGCTTAGAAGAACAAGGGCCCCTGCCTGTCCTGTTACCCAGAGCACACTTGCTGGGGTGGGGGTGGGAGAAGGTGACCAGCCCATGCTGGATTGTGCAGACCCTCCCGGTGCTCACCCCCTGGGAACTTGGGGACACCAAGATAGCTGGTCACCTTAGCAGGATTCTGACGATGCATCCAACCACCAGACCAGGCTTGTCACAAAGCCTTTTCCATTTGCCATGAAGCTGGCCCTTGACAACACAAGCTCCATGCATGTCCTCGGCTTCTGAGCGAGAAGGGAAGTCCAAGGGCAGGGATGGCAGGCGTTCACCATCAGCATCTGTGGCTCCCTCACTCCCTCTGCAATCCAGCCTCAGGGCAGCTCCTTCTCACCAAATAAACAAAAACAGAGACCTGAGAAAACCAGACTAGCCTCAGGGACGCCTGCCAGGGACTCTCTGACCTCTCACAGGCCTGGATTTCCACGACTTAGGAAGTCGGGGGACGTGCTCCTGCACAGCTGATAAGGCTGGGGCCAAATGTAGTCCACCCAGGGAAAGGGGAGGCCGGGACATCGGTGCTGGGGGGCAGGCTCTCCTGTGGACGAAGCCATTTGATACGTGGCTGGTGTTTCATCGGAAGTCAGTGCCAGGTTCCTGGAACCCGGTCCTCCATGCCATGGTGATAGAATGGACAAAACCAGATCTAAGGGGAGAGAGTTGAGTGCAACAGTTTGGTTTTGAAGAAAAGTATTTGAAATTTAGTTACCTTGTTCAGGAACTCTGAATCAAAGTGTTTAATAAAGATCACATTGTATTTAAAAAATAAAAATAAAAACCTGACCCTCTGGGGACCCAGGTGGCTGGGGAGGGTGGCCCAGGGAAGTCGGCAGCACGCACTTCCAGCCGCCTCCTGACTGAGGCACCCATCTTCTTCCTGCCTCCCCCTGGGGGAGGGGCGGGCAGCAGGTGTCTGTCCTAGGTGCCCAGCTCCCCAGGGCCAATCTCCCACCACAGCCGGGAAATCCAGGCTGAACAGAATTAACCGTCAGTACAGAGACTGTAATGCAATACTGAATTGTTTATAAAATGCTCTATCTTCTATTGTAATGTGCTGTAGGTCGCGAACGTGTGTAATATTTTGTGATTTTCTGTATCTATGCATTGTTGTGCTGTGATCTTAGGTATATCAGTGAAGCAAAGTTTCGGCTTTAAAAAAAAAAGGCTTAGAAGGCTGGCCTGGCCCCCCTCCTGTCACCTGGACCCCGGGCACAGGTCACCCCCACCTCCCGGGTGGGGAGGGAGGCCCGCGCAGGGGCTCCTCACTCCCGGTCCTGCACCCTGAGGGTGGTCTGATGCCCGGGTCCTGCACCCTGAGGGTGCTCTGTTGCCCGCCGAGGCGAGGTGCCGGGGGGGGGGGGGGGGGGGGGGGGGGGCCGGCGCCTTGGCCCTGCACGAGCCGACCTCGCGGCGGAGCTGCAGGGACACAGGCCCTTCGCGCCCCAGTCCCGGCTCCTCGGCCGTGCGCGGGCTTCCCCGCCTTTGCAAGGGTCCTGCGGTGTCTCGGGCGCTCCTCGCCCTCCTGACGTTGCTGCTGGCCGCTGTCCCGGCGCCCCCAGCCGCCCTCCGCCCACCCCCCCGGGGGTCTGCGCGGTGGAGGAGCGTCTTGTGCAGCGCCAACACCTGCGGGGCGCCCTCGGGGGCAGGCGGGGGTGCCGAGTGCGACGGCGGGACAGCCCAGGCCGCCCGGTCAGCGCCCAGTGGAGCCCGCAGTGGACAGTGCGGCGTGAGCCTCCCGACAGCCGGGGCGGGCCCCCTCCGACCCCGCCCCGGGCCCCCTCCGCTCCCCGCCCGGCCTGACTCACAGCACAGCCACCTGCTGTCTTCCTGAACACTCAGGAAAGGCTCCTACTAAGCGCCCGGCACTTCTCCCGTGGGAATATTATTCAGAAGCCAGAGGTCTTTCTTTTTTTTTTTAAATTATTTCTCCCAGGAAGCCTCTTTCCTTTGGAAAACAGAGCTCTGGAGTCCTGCCTTGCTATTCCAAACGTGTCCAGCGGCACCCTTCCCTAGACGGGGAGAAGAGGAGAGAGAGCCCCTCCTGTCCCATCGCACCTGATTGAAGAGATGCTGGGGAACAGATGGGGCTGGTACGGTGGGAGGGGGGCAGCGGTCGTCTCTGAAGAGAGCCAGGCCCTGGGCTGGGGGTGCCAGTCTCGACTCTGAAGGGAAACGACTTCTCCCAGCTCTCACCCTCTGCCTCGAGGACTTCTGGCACGCGGAAGCTGCTTTCATTCCTGGAGATATGTCCTTTCCCGCCGTCCAGCCTCTGTCCAGCCAGAGGGCCCTGCCAGGAGGCCTTGGGTCAGCCCTGGGGAGAGCAGGACGGGGGCTGCAATGCCCAGTTTGGAAGCCCCTGCCCTCTCCAGGCCCATCCCCACCTCTTCACATGCTCCCTGGTTCATTCATCTGCTCCTTCAGCAGCTCTGGTGAGTGCCAGGTACCGCCCCAGGCTTTGGAGGCGTGGTAGAAAAGAAGAAAGCGCCTGCCCTCGTGAGGCTTATTTTCTAGTGTGGGTGGCAGACCACGGACAAACAAGCAAACTTCCAACCAGCGCTGGGGAGTACGAGGGCAGCGGGGAGGCAAAGGGAGGGGGTGGAGAGTGATAGCGTGTTGGTGTGTGTGATCACAGTTAGGGTGATTTTTAGCCAAGACCCAAAGAAAGTGAGGGAGCAGGCCACATGGCATCTGGAGGATGAGAATTCCTTGTGCAAGGAGCAGCAAGTGTGAAGGCCCTGAGCTGCGAATGTGTTGGAAGGGTTTCAAGGAGGCCAGATCCTCTCAGGTGCGTGGAGCAAAGGAGCATTGAGGTGTAGATTACCTCCCTGGAGACCAGACCATGGAGGGCCCCGTAGGCTAAAGTGAAGACTTTATTTCAGTCAACGGGTGACAGCAAGCCAATGGTTAGAGAGCAGGGGTGCGGTACCATCTGATTCACATTTGACGGGGTTGATCTGTCTGCTCTGTGCTCTGCCTCTGCCAGGGGCAGATACTACGCAGTGAGCCCTAGGAGCAGATGATGCTTGTGAATATGCTTTGGAAATCGTAGCATGTTTCCCCAGACACTTCCCCCTAACTGGAGCAGCTGTGGCTGCATGGCAGAAAGATGCTGGTGTGTGAGGATGGAAGTACTGGGTGACTTTGGGCAAGTTGCTGAACATTTTCTGAACCCGTGGACAATTGGGATTTTAACCCACCCCACAACAAAGTTGTTGAGGGTATCAAAATTGACGTGGGTGGAATTACTTTGTAAAATGTGAGGCACCATATCCGTGTCCAGGTTGTGACCTTTGGTAATCAACAAGGGTGCAGGTTTGACTTTGTGCCCCTAAATCTGGCTTTCACCTCTGTGAGTAACGCCTTCGTTAGACTCTCTTCATTGGAGCCAGCAGGGGTGAATTAATTTTTCTGCCAGGATCCTGACTGATAAAGACTCTAAGGAATACTGATGGGTTCCCATGGTTTGGACATCTGCTGACGCCTTCCACATTTAAATCCCCAGCCAGTTCTCTGCTTAAAGACCCAGACTGGGGTTGGGAGCTAATTCTCATATTTCTGCACATCTTGTGAACAGAAGCACTGGATCCCTTCTTTCCCAGTCTATCTTTTCAAGGGTGTTTGTATGGCAAATAGAGTTCATGCCTCTCTCTAGAGGAAAGGGCAGGTTGGTGGCAGTCCAGTGCAACAGTGTCTCCCCAGGGGCAAGAGCCAGGCCAGACTTAGAGTCCCTTATGAACTCTGAAGTACCTGTCTTGTAACACAACCCCCGGCAGGTGCCGTGTCACCCGGGCCTCTTTGCGTTGCCTCTTGGGAACTGGGGCTGGGGAACGAACACAAATGCTGACACCCACGGCTGCTGCTGGTCGGAACAGGCCATCCTTAGTCTCTGAGCCAGTACTCTCATGAATTCTGCCGGCGTCCACGGAGCTGAGGCAGGCTACCTGGCTGGCTTGCAACTGGGGTAAAATCTCAGACCCTTCACAGCTTTTAGCAAGTGGAACTTTCAACTGACTGTGCATGTTCGTTTAAATGCCTTGTTGACACTTTAAACTCAACATGTTCACACCCGGGGCTGTTGCCCTCCTTTCTGCTGTTCCTTCCCTGACACCATCCCTGTCCTGTCGTTGGCACTTTGCCACCGAGGCGGAGCGCCGCGCCAGCAGTCCCCTTTCTCTGGCTCCCTCCTTACCACGTCCAATTCCTCCTCAAGGCCAGGATGACCTCCGCTTTGAAAGGCCACTCCCACCCACTGCTTCTCCATTCCCACGGCCACGTGCTCACCAGGCCTTGCCTTCTGTGCTGTTTCGTCCAGGTGCCCTTTCTCCACTCCGCTCTGTTTATTGCCACCAGACCACATGCATTCCTTGCATTGTGATTCTTTGCATTTTGACAGCACTTCAGTTTTTTTTTTTAAAGATTTATGTATTTATTTATTTCTCTCCCCTTTCTCCCCAACCCCAATTGTCTGTTCTCTGTATCTATTTGCTGTGTCTTCTTTGTCTGCTTCTGTTGTTGTCAGCAGCACGGGAATCTCTGTTTCTTTTTTTTTGTTGTGTCATCTTGTTGTGTCAGCTCTCCGTGTGTGCAGCGCCATTCCTGGGCAGGCTGCACTTTCTTTTGTGCTGGGCAGCTTTCCTTACAGGGTGCACTTCTTGCGCGTGGGGCTCCCCCAAGCAGGGGACCCCCCTGCGTGGCACGGCACTCCTTGCGCGCATCAGCGCTGCACATGGGCCAACTCCACACGGGTCAAGGAGGCCCGGGGTTTGAACCGTGGACCTCCCATGTGGTAGGCGGACGCCCTAACCACTGGGCCAAGTCCGCCTCCAGCACTTTAGTTGTAAAACAATTTTGTATACATTCTCTCAAATGTCTGAATGAATGTGACCCTATGGGGGTAGGGTGGTATTATCCTCATTTTTTGGACCATCTAATTGAGGCTCAGAAATGTTAACTAACATAACTAGTTAAGAGGACTGATATCCAGCTTTCCTAGACTTTTTTTTTTTTTTTTTTTTTGAGATACTGGGGGTGCCGGGAATTGAACCTGGTGTTCATCTGCTTGAGCCACATCTGCTCCTTCTCCTAGACTTCTTTTAAACAAACCAATCTCATTTTATTTTTAAGAATTTACTGTCCCCCTCCCCTGCCAGATGGTTACCTTTGTCTTTCTGCTCATTGTTTGCTCGTCTTCTCCGGGAAACACCAGGAACCGAGCCTGGGACCTCCCACACTGGAAGCGAGTGCCCAACAGCCTGAACGACAACCCCTTCCCACGGCCGTGTCTGCTGGCCTGTGGCATCTCTCGTTTAAGTGTCTGCTCTTTGTGGCGGGGTACAGGCGTCTAGCTTTCATTGCAGTGGTATGGGCTTCTGCTAGTCGTCTTTAGGAGGCAATGAGACCTGAACCCAGGACCTCCCATGTGGTAGGCAGATGTCCAGCTGGTTGAGCCACATCTACTCCTTCTCCTAGACTTTTAAAAAAAATTATTTAATTTTTTATTATTATCTTTTCTTTTTAAAGATACATGGATCATATAAAATGTTACATTAAAAAATATAAGAGATTCCCATATACACATTCCCCACACTCCCCACTCCTCCCACATCGACAACTTCTTTCATTAGTGTGGTACATTCACTGCATTTCATGAGTACATTTTGGAGCATTGCTACACAGCATGGATTATAGCTTATGTTGTAGTTTATGCTCTCTCCCAGGCCATTCAGTGGGTTATGGCGGGACATACAGTGTCCTGCATCTGCCCCTGTAATATCATTGAGGACAACTCCAAGATCCAAAAATGCCTTAATCTCACATCTCTTTTTCCCACTCCCTGTCTTCAGCCGTGCCTGCTTGCTTTGTCATATCTTGGTTCTGGAATTTTCTATGAGTTTTTTCTTCTCAAGGCATCACGTCTAAATTCCTTTGCTTGCTATTAAAATTCTCCATAATACAACTCGATGTTTTCCTCTCCAGTCAGGTAGTTTTTTCAGGAGCCCCCTGAGGGAGGAAGTAGAGGGCCTGGGGGAGAGGCGGAGTTCATGATCTAAGGCGGAAAGAAATGGATCTCCAGTCGTGAAAGGGATGATTACAAGTTAAAGATACAAATCTGCTTTGCAAATGTCATGAAGACAAGGCATCTCTTAGACCTTAACTAGGGATTTAAACGTAAGATCCAGCTCAGGTGTTCCTGAAACCCAAAGAGAATGATGGGCAGGCCGTTGATGAGTTGGACATTGGTGTAGGCCATGAGGACGTTTTGGCCATTAGCCAGAACTGCACAGTTCAGTGCAGTCACCAGCAGCCAGATGTGACTCTTTAAATTTAAATTAAGATTGAAGAAAATTAAAAATTCCATCCCTTAGCTCCATCGGCCACCTTTGGAGTGCTCGGTAGCTTCATGCAGCTTGCAGCTACTGTATTGAACACCTCCATTATTGCAGAAACCTTTAGCCACCACCGGCTAGAGCTAGAACGATACGATGAAGAGACTGCTGAGGTGAGAGGAGGGTTTCCAGGGGAAGGACAAAGGTCCGATGCTGGCTGTCTGAGACAGCGGGAACAGTGAGTAGCTCTGCCTTCAGCCCAGGCCTCCCAGCCGAGCTCCGAGCTCTGCCTCCACCCAGGGGAGCTCCATCCAGCAGGACCCAGAGCAGGTGCAAGCTGAGGCTACCTCAGGCTCAGAGTGCAGGCGAGGCTTCTGTGCCCAGCTGCCAGGCAAGGCCCACAAATATATTAGATACCCTTGATAAAAATCTGTAGATAAAAGAAAAGCACGTGATATTAGCAAGTTTGACTGAACTCTCTACTGCAGTTTATGTTATTTATCAGAGTGCACTGCCCTTTGCAGATAAGTTATATCATGATAAAATAAAACATTTAATTTGATGAAAAATCGGACATTTATAGATCTGATATAATTTTTTACTGGCAGCAATCTCCACCTGGAAATTCTACCAGGAAGCAGGATCATTCCTACCCGTAGAAAGAAATAACACTGAATTAAGAAGAAAACGTTGTTTGCGTTTTCTGATTTCCCACTCTGCTTTTCTTCCCTTAGGCTTTAAGAATTCCTTTGAAGAATTTTAAGCTTGTATCAACTGATCTAAGGCAAAAAGGCCGTTGTTCACACTGAGCTGGGGCAGTTGAGCGATCAGATCCGCACCCCTCAGTGGTGGCCCCCCCGGGAGAGCCAGGGAAGGTGCAGGCGGGCTGCAGACCGAGCTTGCGTTGGCGTTTCGCCTTCCTGCCTGCGGAGTTCCCTTGCAGAGAGAATCTTCCTGAAGGTGTGACCTGAGGCGACGTTCTGAAACGAACCCCTTCATGCCCTGTACCTCCTCCCCCGTCCTCTCTTTCCTGTACGCTATCCTGGTCCCCTTCTCCTAAGGACTCAATCCGTTTCCTGGTACAGATCAAATCAAGTGTGGTAACGCTGGTGCTTTACTCTTCCCAGTTTGCTCATTAATAATAACACTGACATTTTCGAGGAGAATCTTCTGGAGCCATGCTTGAATTAGAGGCAGGGTCAGTCCTGTGGCGTGGGCTCCGCAAGAAATGCCCCTGAGCTCCAGAGATGTCGCCACCTCAAGTCCATGGAGCCAGGAAGGAGACATTGGGGGCCGAGTGCAAGGTCAGCCCTGTGGGAGGGGGTCGGCCTGACGAGGCGGGATTGCAGACGGCAAGCTGGGATTCGGGAAACGTCGATGGGAGGAGGGTGAGCACTCAGGCCTGAGAACGGGGGCGTGGGGGTGTGCCCGCGTCCCAGGGCTGCTCCTGTGTTGGCTGCCGGCCCTCAGGGAAATATTCAGAGCAGCAGGGCTGCCCTGGGCTGCCTCTGACTGACAGATGGGGGCGGGGCTGCCCAGGCAGGTGGCCCCAGCAGGAGGCCAGGCAGGTGTCCTGGTGGGGTCTTCAGCGCGGTGACCCCTAGACTCCCGTAGGGGGCTGGCCCAGGCCCTCGGGGAAGGAGCTGCGAGAACAAGAGGGTGGAGGGGTGCATCTCTGGTCAAGAGGGCGCCGGCACTCCTGTGAACCGAGGTCACACAACCAGCCCCTCCGTGAGCACGTGGGCACCAGGGCATGCAGCTGGCAACGGCCGGGACCAAAATCGCTTTTGCAAAACCAGTGCTAAGGCTGCTCCCAGCCCCGTGTGGGGAAGGGCTGATCCTACTCTGCGTCTTTCACACCTGGCGCCGTGACAGGCACATTAGAGAGTCCCCAGTCAAGGGTTAATAAACGTTCTTAAGCTCCTACCATGTTCTGGGCATAGAGGGGTATGCAACAGGCAGCCTCTGTCCTCTTGGGTCTCACTTCTAGTGGGAACAGGCAGAGGGTGGTGAAATCAGGGAATCATGAACAGGATAGTGTGAGCTGGAATGAAGGGTCTGGCGGAAAGTAAACCAGGGGGAGTGAGCATGTGGGGGTGGAGGGCTGAGTTTGGATGGGGTGGTCAAGCAAGGCCTCTCCGGTGGACCAGTCATGAGGGGGGAGGCGTCAGGGGAGGGGGTGCAACTGTCTCAGGCAGAGAAGACAGTGGGTGCAAAACCCCTAGGCTGGAGCTGGCACGGTGCGCTTGAGAAACTGCCGGAAGAAGAGGTGGGTCTTGCCTGCCCCTCTGGTGGAGGGAGGCGGGGGAAGAGTGGAGGGCGATAACTGGGAGAAGCTGGTAGCACCACCTCGCAGAGTCTGTCAAAGGGGCTCTGGGACCTTTGGGGCAAGACAACTGAGAATATTAAGGTGACATTTAGCATCTCTGGTCCTCACCCGATAAATGTTAGTTTCACCTGCTCCCCTGAGTCATTTTGACAACCGAGAAATTTCCCTACCTGTATCCACACACTGCCTCGTGAGAAGCAAGTGGGGCCTGATCTGCCTCCCGCATCTGGAGACCTGTTGGGGGTCAAGCCGGCTGGGTAAGGTGTGAGCTATTCCAGCAGAATCTGGCTAGGGAGGGAGGAGATGACAACCCGAGGTCCTAAGACCACCTCCCCAGCAGCTTCACGATGAGCAGGTAGACCAGACAGATGTGTAGGAATAGCGCACTATTAACTACACTTGGGTTCTCATGGTGTCCTGAGACTTCCAAAGCACTTCCACATCCATGAGCTCACTGCAGCCCCCAGCCACCTGGTGAGGTGGGCTGAGCACGTGTTGTCCTTCTGCTTAGGCTTAGAAAGGGTGAGGGCTTTGCCAAGGTGACACACGCAGCAAACAGTAGAGCCAGGGGTTCCAAGGTAATTCTGGCGTTCTCAGATATTGGGGAGCTCAGGGTGTAAGGGGAGAAAGCCACCGGGTGAGGGGATGGCTCTGCACCCATGGCAGGCTGGAGGCACGTCACTAAGGACACGCCAAGCAGTGTCCCAGAGCTGTCACTCGAGAGGAGAAGGCTGTGGCCGGCGTGACTCAGAGGGAGCAGACCCCGCGCCTGGAGGGGAGGCAGCCAGATCTGTCACTGTCAAGGGCGGGCTCGGACCGCGGGGGACGAGGGCAGAGAGGGGAGGACAGGCAGGCAG
This sequence comes from Dasypus novemcinctus, assembly GCF_030445035.2. Classification (NCBI taxonomy): domain Eukaryota; kingdom Metazoa; phylum Chordata; class Mammalia; order Cingulata; family Dasypodidae; genus Dasypus; species Dasypus novemcinctus. The sequence continues at coordinate 44,190,930 of NC_080699.1, read as the reverse complement.
ACAGCTCTGCCCCTCGCGGCCTTTCCTGGCGAGTCCCGTCCGGGCTGCTGCCCAACCCGGCTTCGCACGCGGGGTTTCCTGGGGCCAGGTAAGCACCTGGAGAATTCTGCTGGGAGTCTCTGACTGTGGACGGGCAGAAAAGTTAGAACAAACCTCTGGCCTCCCCTGGCATCCCTTTTTTTTTTAAACAAATCTATTTTATTGTATATTAATAAAGCATAAATCCATCCAAATCAATGGTATTCATTGTAATCACCTATTTTTGCATTCACCACCCCAAACATTCCCAGACCACTTTCATTATTCCAACAATACTAATAAACAACAAACAAAACTTGTCACCTCTCAATCTCTCTATGCCTCATCTGTTGTTAAAAGCTGCTGTTCTTTTTCCTTCTCTCTAGGATGTTTGTATTTATACTTTGTAGAAACAGTCTTATACATGCAATATCCCCCATATATGTGTTTTGCATGAGGTTCCACTATGTTAGACAGTCCCATGCTACATTTTTAGCTTTCCTTCTAGTAACATACATGACCTTAAACTTTCCCTTTCAATCACTGTCATACCCATACAATAGCACTGCTAGTTACAAACACCATGAGGTGCTTTAACCATTTCTATTCATTTCCAAAGATTTACAAACAACCTTTTTACCAATTCTGCACAGATGAGCCCTCAGCTTTGCCTTCTCTACCCTCCTGTTTTCTGGTGACCTGTATTCTAATTATTAACTCCGTAAGTTTACACAGCATTTAGCTCATAATACCTGGCGTCCTTTTGCCGCAGTGATCGATCAGCTTGTATGATCAGACTCTCAGAGATGTCAACCAGCTCTTACTGATAGGAAGTGGGACTCCTTCCCGATTAGTGTCCCCAGGGTCTGGCGTTCTGCCCGCCCCCCCCCCCCCCCTTGAGCCCCTCTTGCATGGTGCTGCCCGGAGAGAGCCGAGGTCGCCACGGCCTGGTGTGTGGGAGACCCGCTCGGAGGCCTGAGGGCCTGGAGAGAAGGAAACCGCGGTCTCTGCTACGGGCGGGTGGGAAGAGCACCCCAACGAGCATTGGGCTGAGGTGAGCAGCCCAGCGAAGCAGGGCCGCCCTTGACCACGGGGCCAGCGAGCCCGGGGGGCTGAGGGGTGGGAGGAGTGGATCCCAGCCCCACCGCCGCCCACCTGGCCTGGGGCTTCTGGTCTTTGGTCCCGTGCATGCACATTGTTTCCTGGCCTGTTTCATCTATAGCGGCTCCTTGGGGCCGCCCATCTGGGTTCTGGCCCACCGAGACCTTGAGAAGTAAGCCAAGGCCAGCTTTCTCCAAACAGCGGAGCCCAGAGTTGGGTCACAACTGACCCCTGACACTTTGTGGGGCTTCTAAGAAACTGTGCACAGACGTCCAGACCTTTTCCCTCTGCAGTCCACTCTGGCTTTAAACTGCAGCTCAGAGGAACGTTCCAGAAGCCAGGCCTGCCTGGGCACAGCTGGGTCGGGGCTGTGGCATCCAGATTCTCACCTGACTCTTGAGTCTCTGAGGCTGGGGAAGTGGAGCCAATGTTGTCTGCTACAGCTCCACCTCGCTGGGCCTCTGAGAGTCACATTCTGTCCTGCTGGGGAATCACCCCTGAATCACTGAGGGCCAGAACACTCCCAGCTCTTCAGGGACACACAAAGATGACCAGGGAGCTGGACATTTCTTCATGTCTTCCCCTTTTATCTGGAGACTGGCAGGCCTTGGGGCTGGCAAGGAGGCAGGAGGACGCTCCAAAAAGACAAAGGGCAGAGTCTGGACGTCCGAATGGGCAGGGCTGGGAGCTTGGCCGCGGTGGGATCCAGGCCACCCTCACCCATGCACAACCATCTTGGAGGTGCTGGGATGTGTCTCATGAGCTGCCCCTGCCCCCCGGATGGTTGGGGGCTCATCTACCTTGAAGAAAAGTAGTGGTTTAACTGGCCCACCCCAAAGTGGTCCAGGAAGTGCAGTGATGCTTCACACCTATGGCTCTTCTTGGATTTGGAAACAATGTCCTGGGCATATTCCAGCCCTGCTGCCATCCTGGACTGAGTTGGAGGTGGTAAAAGAATCTGCCATATGTCCCTCGACCAGGACTTGGAAATGCTCCTAGTTGTTCCCCTTTAGTGAGAGAGATGTGGAGGTGGGGACAGGAGTGTTTGCCCTGTCCTCTTCAGAGGCTCTAAGAAAAGGGAAAGTGCTTTAAAATGTTATATAAACATGGCAGAATTATTGCCATTTGTTGAGCTTTCGCATTGTTTTATGTATCTGTATCCATCATTTCTATCTATAGCCTTCTCTCCACCCATCCATTGATCCATCCATCTTCCCATCCATCCATCCATTCATCCATCCATCCATCCATCCTTCATCTGCTTGTCTTGATAAGCAAAGCCTGGTAATAGAAGGTAAAGAAATCAAGGGCAGGAGTAATGCTACATCTTCATCTAGATTTCATAAGAGGGACATATGGCGGTACAACTTCTCCCACACAGGCAAGGAAGAGCTTCGTGCTAGCAAACCAGTGGGCTCTTTTCAGAGTTTGGGCCTCTAGTGTCCTTTTACCCATGAAAAAGTCCCCTGAATAGCAAATCCCTCCTAAAGATGCTAGACCTGTATTTCTTGGCTGCCCACTGAGGGAAGCAAGCCTGTCTTCCTGCCAGAGACTGTCTCTTGTGGTCCGTGGCTTCCCCCAGGCACCTCCATGGGGGTTCCCTGAGGGACCCCCTCCCAGAGAGGGCTGACTCACAGGCCATGTGGGAAGGGCCTGCAGCCTGGCTGGGGAGAGGGAGGCTGTGGGTGCCGGAGAGGGATTGCTTGGCCCTTCGGACAGGGACTCGGGACCACACTGCCTCCTGCCTCTTGCTCAGGGAGTGGGGCTGGCATGCCTTGAGACTTGGGGTCTCAAGTGTACGGGAAGTGGCCGTCTACGGCTGTGGTATCACCTGGAGTTTTGCTGCCATTCCCGCGTTTCTCATGTTTGCTTTTTATTTTCTAAATTGACATTTACTGCTCCTCCCCCTCTTTCCTTTCTGTGCTAAAACGGAGCACGTTAGAGCTCTGCTGCCCCTTGACAGAGATTTTCAGGAAGAAGGGGCTTCCAGGAGGGTCTTCTGTATTCCATTTCCTGCCCTGCCCTGTTTCAGCAACTCTCAAAGCGGAGACAGTGTGACTGCATTTTGTCCTCCAATGTCGCATAAATGTCATCATAGACATTTTTCAAAGGATCCAAGGTATGCTTTACTTTTTATACTGTTTCTTCTTAAGACGGTGTTTCGCTCCCTCTACAGGGTGGGGAACATAAGTCAGGAGACCGGAGTTTCCCCGGCTTTCCCAGAATCAGAGAAGTAGCGGTGGTTCCCAGCTCCCTGTGAGGTGTAGACCTCCCTTCAGTGACTCCATCCCAAGCCCGTTGGTCCCTCTCTTCACCGCTAACACTCACCGATATCTGCTGAGGGCCAGGCAATAGGCTGGCCGTGGAATCCTCCTTCCACCTTTGGGCTTTGCCAGTGCCTTTCTTCAATACATCTGCCTGCCTCCCCGATCTCAGCAACATGGTATACAGATAAACCGAAACCGCTCCCCAGCCCTCTTCCCGGCAACCTCACTGGTGGGGATGTGGAAAGAGCCTGCGCGGATCATGCCTCCACGCCCCTCAGATCGAGCTAGAGAGCTAGCTCCCCTTGGCCTCAGCTGCACAATTGGCTTCCTCTCGCTTGCACATTAACAGCCAGGGAGGGAGAAGAAAAAACCCTGGAAAGAACCCAAAGTGCCCATTAAATGATTGTTATTATGTCGGTGGCTGCTGCAATGATATAAGTCTGAGATCTTAATAAAATCCAACATTTTCCAATTAGCTCTTGCTTAATTAGCATCATGAATATTCAGAGTGCTCACGCCCTTTTGCATCCTGTCCCTCCAGCCTCTCCCAACCCAGCTTAGAAATACACGCTCAGATGGCTGCGGCTGCAGGAGGTAGAGACCCCGGGGTCCAGCTCCTCCTTAGGTCTCGCTCACCAGGATGTGGGGGCTCAGCAGCCCCCCGAGGTCTTTGCTCTTACTTCTCTTCTCTTCTCCAGGGACCAGAAGGCTCAGCCCTCACATCCCCCCTATTTGGAAAAATGCAAACTGTGCAAGTTTCCTTCCTTGCTATGAAACAAATGAGGATGATTACTTCTGCAAAAGGCCCATTCTGAGCACTAGAGTACATGGTTCTTGAAAGCACAGACTGTCAGTGCAAGTAGAAGTCTGGCAGATTCCTCTTTTCTTGCCTCCCTCCCTCCCCTTCCTTCCTTCCACCCACCTTCCTTCCTTTTCTCCCTCCCTTCTTTCCTCCCTCCCTCCCTTCCTCCCTTTCTTTTTCTTTTTTCTAAAAATTAGCAACAGACCTCTTCTTTCAAAGGGATCTTCCCTGGAACCTCAGTCTATGTAACAAATCCGAGCAGCACAGCTCTTGCGAAAGAGCAAGTGAGGACATTAAAGCCCTCTGCGTTCTTCACTCCACCCTCCCATCAGAGACACCTGTGGTCCTGTTGGGGATTGGGTTATGCCCCCACAAAGACATGCTCAGGTCCTGGCCCTGCGGGTCTGAACCCATTTGTGAATAGGGCCTTTAAAGATCCTATTTGGATGAGGTCAAATTGAATCAGGGTGGACCTTAATCCAAAATGACCGGAGTCTTTAGAAGTGGATGCTGTTAATTAGAAGAGGAGGATACAGAGACAGGTTGCCATGTAACAGAGGCGCAGGTTGTGCCATCACCAGAACACTACAAACTTAGAAGAAGACAAGGCCTGCCAGCGCCTTGAGGTTGGACTTGTAGTTCCATCGTTATGTGGTATTTGTCATGGCATCTGTAGCAAACTAAGACAGATACTGCTGGAAATCTAAGGAGCACAGTTTGTAGAACATGGATTCTAGTCTCTGTTTTTTTTTAATTTTTAGGTCAGGAAGAGAGGTAAGATGCCCAAGGTCAAACAAAGCTCATCAGAGACAGATGAAGGAGCACTTTGACTCAGACTTGCTGGCTCCTCATCCTGTGCATTTCCCAGGCTGCCAACCTGGAAGGCAAGACAGAAGTGCAAGCCAGGGAGGATTCCTGCTCCAATGGAAGGAAGAAGGGAGATTGGAAGTTGGGTGTCCCCTAGCTGGACTAGAATCTATTTTGCACCCTAGTCAGGGGGTAGTACCCACCTCACTCCAATTGTGGTAAGAGAGGATAGGAATATATCCATCCTTTGCCCTAAAAGGCCCTTCCCTGGCAGCCTCTTGCCCCGCTGTGGGTTGAATATGTTGCATTGGTTATAATTTGGGCTTAGCTTGAAGGTAGTTTCCAGTGGCGCCTGCAGCTTCTTAATGCAGCCTGTCAAAATGATGTAGAATTGCGCTCTGCCAGCACACAGCTGACTTTATTCCAATGCATCTAATGTGACAATTTTGTCAAAGCCAGTTTTAAAGAGCTGTTCTGACTGGGTGTGAGTGCGACCTTCCTCAGGCGCCAACCACAGCATCTGCTCTCCCCATACCAGGACCGCGAGGAATAGGATTCCTCTGTGAGTAAATGCTTCTGGCCTTGTCTCCCTCTTGGGGGATGCCCAGTCCCACAGAAGGGGCAAGTAGGGGAGGATGGGCTGGGCTTTGCCTGTACCTCCAATCCTTCACTGGCACTGGGGGTCACCAGGGAGGCTGTCAGGCCCTAGACTGGGAGTGAAGCAGAGAAGAGCAAGTTGAAGCTGAGAAGATCTAGTGAGGAAAGGGGTCCAGGGCATCTGTGCTAAAGGGGGTGGGTTCTGGGGCCTCTGAAGTGCTCTGAGAAGCTGGAGGTAAGAGCTCAGGCAGAGGCAGGCTAGGTACACAGCAATGCAATGAGCTCTTTGCAAGACCCTGGACTCCGAGTTGACAGCCCACCGTGAAAATCCCAGCCAGTTGCTAATCCTGGGCAAGCTACCTAGCTCACTGGAGTTCTAGCTTCCCCATCTAAAAATGAGGATGTTGACACCTGTAGAATAATTGTGAAGATTAGATACAATGTCATAGGTAGAGATGCCCAGCACACAGGAGAGGATAAAAAATGTAGTTGTTTTTCACCTTCCGCCACCTTGTCAGGACTATTGGCTGGATCAAATGAATCTAAGCCTGAGACTGGTATCTATGTGGAATCAGATAGCATGGTCTCTCTTAGCTACTTATTCCCTCATGCTCAATGGACTGTTTACAACACCCTGTTTGATTTTAAGTCCTATATGGGTGGGAGTTGGGAAATTATTATTTAATACATATACTGCAGAGCTCAAATATTAATTGAGAATCTTCATTGTTTGGTTTTGGATGAGAATGCTTCCCCCCTGGTGTTTAATCAAGATTTCTATCTTCTGTAATTTAAGCCAATTTCTCTAAACAGAAGATTTTGTCTTCCGAGGGAGTAAAAAAATGAATGAATATACATTGAGCACCTGTTATGCACCAGGCACTTGCCAGGCATTTTACACCCATCATACCATTTAACCAAGGCTCAGAGGGGCTGGGACTCACACTCGCAGAGGGATAAGGTAAGTGGCCAAGCTTGGATATGAGCCCACATCTTTAGCCACCAAGGTTCAGGTATTTTCCGTTCTGCCATTGCTAACTATGGAGGTAGGTCCTGGAACAAGTCATAACCTCTGACACTTTAGCAGCTGACATTCCTGCGAGTGTGGGGAATGAGCGGTGGTCTCCAGACTGTTCTCAAGCACTGTATGCAGAAGATTGATGGTGGTTGAGTCTACTGGCCTGGCTTTGGGACTTTCCACTTCATTTGCATCTCAAAATGTCACCACTTTCTTTCTCTATGCTACTGGCTATTGATGTTTATTTTTAACTTGCCTGTGATTAAGATGAATCAGATCTCTCTTTGCCAGCTGCAGATGGTCCTGACTGGGTATGGGGGTGGTTCAGGTCTCTATATGTGCTTGGGGGCCTGCCCACTCTGTTCATGATCCCTTGAGTCAACTGCTCAGTCATATCAGACTTCCTTCCTGCTCCCAGAACCATGAGAGATCGATCCTGCCTGAACGCCTTGTTTCCCCACTTCTGCTGCACCCCTGGGAACATCTGGGCTGCTGAAGACACTTTATTTATCTTCAAAAAACAGAAATTAAAAATAAAAATCAACCAGCAGATTATCAAAGGAAGAGTAATTCAAGTTTTGTAAATGCTATCAAGTGGGGCAGGTGTGGGTTAGTGCCCTTCTGCCTGGTTCTAGGAGAAGGCTTCATGAGTACTCTTGGGGGATGTCTGCTGGGACTCAATGTCCCTCTTCCCCTCACCCTCACCTTTGGAGCCCCCTGGACTCACCTTGTGTCAATGTCTTGACTTGGGGTTGACCAGAACACTGGTTTCCAAGGAGCAGAATAAAGTATCTTAGGTCAGGGGCTGAGAGTCTTCTGGTTTGTGAGGTTGCTTTTAGGGTGGGCCTCCTGGCAGAAAAAGAGTAAGATGTGCTTCCCATAGGTCTCTAACAGGGGCTCCAGATCCTGCCTGAGGGTGCCCAGCAGAGGTATCACTCAAGTCTCTTCCAGAAACTTCTTCCAGACTTGGCTAATGAGAAGGGAGTAAGAGACAGCAGCTGGGCCATTCTTGGATGTCCAAAGCAAGAGGGACAGAAAATGCACAGTGATCATTGAGCTCCAAGTCATGAAAAAGCACATTCTTCTCCAATTCCACTGTGCCATTTTTATTTGCTTAAGCACAGCCTGCCAGGCATTCACCTTCCTGGGGAGTTTTGTCAGGTATTTTTTCTGCTGAACTGCTCTTCCTTCAGCTACCTGTTGCTCTCCCTCTCTTTCAAGTGTTCGCTTGAATGACTCCTCCCCCCCAATCTTGACTCTCTTAGCCTTCTTTTTTTCTCCCCATTGCAATTCTTACCTTCTACCTCACCATACACTTATGCATTGTGCTTATTATTTACTGCCCGTCTCCTCCCACTAGGGTTAAAGCTCCATGAGGGCATGATTATAGCCTGATTTGTTCAAATGTATAGCTGGTCATATTATAATGACTGGCATATGGTGGACCCTCAGTAAATATTTATTTCATGAAAGAAGATGAAAAGTCAAAGCATGCCTTCTCTTCTTCCTTTTTCTGCCCATCTCTGATGAAGGTACTAAGGATTTATAAAATGGGTCACAAGGAAAGGAGGGCCATGTATCTAATGGAATGCTTCAACAATAATAAAGAATGAGCTTTTGATATAGGCAACAAGGTGGGTGAATCTCAATGACATTATGCCAGTGAGTGAAGTCAGTTTCAAAGGTTACAAGCTGCATGATTTAGGTTATAGATTGAGTGAGAGTTTGGATATAAAGGGAAGGAGTTTGGGAGGCAATGGGACAGGCTATTCTGTATCCTGATGATGGTGATTACACAAGTCTATACACGTGTTAAGATTTGCAGGACTGTACATCAAAGGAGAAAAAGTCAAATTTACCATATAATGACTCAAAAGTAAATTTTAAAAAAGTATTTTAAGAAAGAAGGGATGTAGTTTATTCAGAAGCACAAGTTTCAGGATCGTCCCTCAATGGGATGTTTTCCCTGCTTAAGAGAGAAGAGTGTCTGGAGCAGAAACCACTCCCCTGCCCCACCTTGAATAGAGCACTGGGTCCTGTGTTTCTAAATGGGAAGTGTGGGTGTATTCCTCTCTTTGTGTACACACAGCAGACATAACACATGGGTGTCTGTACGCAATTTAGAAAGGACAGCAGATTTTTAATACAGAGCAGTACCACTTTGGCAGACCATTTGCTGCGATAAGAAGGAAATACTCCATGAATAGAATTTTCTTTGCAAAGCGTTCTCCGGGCCTCAGACCCGGTTACATGATTTCCTGCTGTAATAGATTTCGATTCTTTCACTTTTCTCGTCTGCCTGTTCTGCTGCTGTCCCTGAGCCCTCTGCCTCCTGACAGCTCTCATTTCCCTACTTGAACCTGCTGTTCCTTTCCTCCACTGGGCCCCAGCGCTCAGTTCAGCCTGAAAGCTAGACAGAACCGGAGCGACTGGCAGATCCCACCAACTAGGAATATTTCCCACAGTGATGCTGACCCTTCTGGCAGCAGTGAGCCCTTTCCACATGCTGTCTTGTATGAAATGCGGCTATCCTGAGGAGGGATCACATATCCATTTTCAATGCCACTGGGTGGACTACCACCATTTCCCCGCCTTTATTCTTTTTTTTCTTAAATTTATTTTTTAAAATTATCTTCCTTTTATTTTAAAGAGACAATCACACACAATGTTACATTAAAAAATATAAGAGATTCCCATATACCCCACACTTCACCCCCCCCCCACTCCTCCCACATCAACAACTTCTTTCATTAGCATGGTACATTCATTGCATTTGATGAATACATTTTTGAGCACTGCTGCACAGCATGGACTATAGATTACATTGTAGTTTACACTCTCTTCCAGTCCATTCTGTGAGTTATGGCAGGATATATAGTGTCCTGCAACTGTCGCTGCAATATCATTCAGGACAACTCCAAGTCTCGAAAATGCCCCCAAATCATACCACTTCTTCCCTCTCCCTGCCTTCAGCAAGCTCCCATGGCCACTGTCTCCACATGAATGATATCATTTCTTCCATTGCTAGAGTCACAATAATTCTATAGTAGAATACCAGTAAGTCCACTCTAATTATATTTTATTCCTCCTTCTTGAGGACCCTGGGATGGTGATGCCCACTCCATCTCTAAATTGAGAGGGTGCTTAGATCCCACGTGGCTAATGGATGAAATTCTCCTGCTTGAAGTTGTAATCTCTCTTGGTTCCTTGGAGTGGTGGTTGACAATCCTCACCTCCTTGTTAGCTGACCTGGTTAAGTCCAACGAACTGGGGAGTAGGTGTTGCAACTCCACTGAGGCTCAGGGCCTAGGTGGCACATGGAAAGCCCAGCTATTCAAGTCTCTTGGACATACACCAAACCCAGCATCAACCACAGGTTCAATAAAAGGGACAGAAGAGGAACGTATAGAGAAGTCACATCCGTGTTCAACTCCATCACACTCAGCACAAATTCCAAAGTAGGTTCCCTGGCAAGGCACCAAACTCCAGAACCACCTGCCATGACTGTAGGACCTGGATGTCTTCATAGCCCTTGGGAGCACCACTACCTGGAGTAGTATCTACTTTGGCTGTCTCTGAGATCCTGCTGAGACATGCATAAGTGTGACCCTCCTGATGACCTTCCAACTCATTTTGAAGTCTCTTAGACTTATAAACTGGTTTGTCTTTAACATTTACCCCTTTATTCGAGGTCTTTTTCTAGTTGCATCACCAGCCAGAGCTTGGTAGTAATCCCTCAGTGCCAGGGAGGCTTATACCCAGGAATCATGTCCCATACGAGGGAGAAGGTAATGCATTTATATGCTGAGTTTGGCTTAGAGAGTGGGCACATTTGAGCAACATGGAGGCTCTCAGGAGGTAACTCTTAGGCACCCTGCAGCTCTAGGCCAAGTTGAAATTTCAAGGGCACAGTTTCATAAGCATAGTCATCAGTATCAAGGGCCCATCATTGGACTATCCTTCTTCACTGGTCTTTGCCCTTGCACTTGGGGGATTGTTGCTGTTCCATTGGGGAATGCAACAGAGCTCCCCAGGATGGGAACCCAGCACTACCTCTGTTGTCATGTGAAACTCTACCCACTATGTCAATACCCAGTGAACATCTGAACATATCTATATACCCTATATGCATGCCCTGGAGAACTCCCTCCCATCAATGCATCCCCCAGCAATGACACCCCACACCAATGCTCCTCCCCTGACATAGTTGAACCCCTCTGTGTTCCAAAACTTCTTAAAAAATGAAGTTTAATATATTGCCAAATTCAATTAATAGGAAAATGAAATAGTAATGATAGGTTTAAACCTTAGAAATAAAATACAGGAAAGTGGATTTGGCTCAACAGATAGAGCATCTGCTTACCACATGGGAGGTCCAGGGTTCAAACCCAGGGCCTCCTGACCTGTGTGATGACCTGGCCCATGCACATTTGCTGGTGTGTGCAAGGAGTGCCATGTTACACAGGGGTGTCCCCCATGTAGGGGAGCCCCACACACAAGGATTGCTCACTGTAAGGAGAGCCACCCAGCACAAAAAAAGTGCAGCCTGCCCAGGAGTAGCGCCACACACACAGAGCTGATGCAGCAAGATGATGCAACAAAAAGAGACACAGATTCCTGGTGCTGCTGACAAGAATATAAGTGGACACAGAAGAACACAGAGTGAATGGACACAGAGAGCAGACAACTGGGGGAACAGGGGGGGAGGGGGGGTGAAGGGGAGAGAAATAATTAAATAAATAAATCTTTAAAAAAGAAATAAAATATATAATAATTAAGAAAAACTAAAATAAAGTAAAAAATAAATTGGGGTATTAAAAAAATGAAAAACATCATAAATTTTTCTTTGATGTTTTGCCTTTCATCACTGTAATAGGTATTGTCCTGTATGTGCAGGGGCAAGGTAATCTCTTTTATTTCTTCCTCAGTGTCTTACATCTTTTAAAAAAATTATGTCTTCAAAAAAGTTTTAGGTCACAGTAAAGTCACATATAGACTATAGGGGACTCCCATATGCCCAACATCCTCCCCCATTTCCCCCTTCCCCAGGAATGATCTTTTTACATGTGGATGTTACATTTGCTACAAGGGATGTACAAATATTGAAACATAGCTATTATCCATGGTTACATTATGGTTTACATTATGGTTTACATTTTAGACTATACACTTTTATAAATTTGGTGAAATTTAACATGGCCTGTATCCATCATTGCATGATGATGCAGAACACTTCCATTGCCCCCCAGTTACCCGCTCTTCCATCTATTCTATTCCTCTCTCCCCCCACCTCGGGGCCCACAGTGACACCCTAGCTTCACTGCTTAAAGGACAAGATTCATAGATACTTGCAACAATGCTGAGAGCTTGACACACTAGTCTGTCCTTACCCCATTGGGAACCATTCATGCTCTTGAGAGACATCCTCCCCTCTTTTTGAGAACATCAGGCCTCCACAGGATGGGGGGACAACACTTTCCCATTCATTGTATGTGTCTCCACCCACTGATAAAAACACTATGACAGTGTGAGCACTCAGAGACTCCCTAAAAGCCTGCCCCAGGTGCACCGTGTCAAAAGGCCCCCAATCAAACACCTTAAACCAGTAACCCTTCCTTATTATATTTTCCAAAGAGTTTTCTCAACATTATAGTTTCAACTGCATACCTGACAATATCTCGTGTTCACCCTCCAACCTTCCTCCCATTTCCATGAACCATCAGACCCATCCTCCCATCCCCAGCCCTCCTCAAGTCTGCAAAGCCCAACTCAATAGTATTCCTCTACCCCCATCTTATCCCTTCACTGCACAAATACTTACCTCCACTTTGTCATACATTTTACCCATGTGGGCGTTGGCTCATAACCTTCTTCTCCCTTCTTATTTCCTATAAGCCTATCTTCCAGCCTCTAGCTCTCTGAGACAGCTTGACTTGTTTAATTCATATTAGAGAGGTCACGTAGTATTTGTTCTCCAATGCCTGGCTTGCTTCACTCGACATAAGGTCCTCGGGACTCATCCATGTTATCCCATGTGCTTGTACTGTATTCCTTCTTACAGCTGAGTGGTATATATTGTATGTATATATCACATTTTGTTTATCCATTCATCTGTTGATGGGCATTTGGGTTGATTTCAACTTTTGGCAATAGTGAATAATGCCCCCATGAACATTGTTGTGCGTATGTCAGCTTGTGTCCTTGTTTTCAGTTCTTCTGGGTATACCCAACGGTGGAATTGCTGGGTCATAAGGCAAATCTATAGCTAGTTTTTTGAGGAACCACCAAACTGTCCTCCAGAATGACTGGATCCTTCTACATTTCCATCTGCAGTGGATGAGGGTTCCTATTCCTCCATATCCTCTTCAACACTTGTAGTCCTCTGTTTTTTTTTAACAGCCACCACTCTAATGGGTGTAAAATGGTATCCCATTGTAGTTTTGTTTTGCCTTACCCTAATAGCTAGTGATGTTGAGCATCTTTTCACTTGCTTTTTAGCCATTTGTATTTCTTCTTTGAGAACTGTCTGTTCAAATCTTTTGCTCATTTTTTAAATGGGTTGTTTGTCTTTTTATTTTTGAGATATGGAATTTCTTCATATACGCTGGATATTAGGCTCCTATCAGATATATGGTTACCAAATATTTTCTCCCACTGGATAGGCTGTCTTTTCACTTTCTTGATAAACTCCTTTGACGTGAGAAAGGTTTTAATTTTGAGGAGGTCCCATTTATCTATTTTTTCTTTGATAGTTCTTGCTTTGGATGTGAAGTTCATGAAGTCATTTCCTATTACAAGGTCCTGAAGATGCTTCCCTACATTGTCTTCCAAGGTCTTTATGGTCTTGGCTCTTATGTTTAGATCTTTGATCCATCTTGAGTTGATTTTTGTCTAAGGTGTGAGATGGTATTCAGCTCTCATTCTTTTGCATATGGATATCCATTTCTCTAAGCACCATTTGTTGAAGAGGACATTCTCTCCCAGTTGAGTGGGCTTGGTGGCCTTGTGAAATATCACCTGACTGTATATGTGAGGATCTATAGCATAACTTGCAATTTGTTTCTTTTGGTCAGTATCGTTGTGCCAATATCATGCTGTTTTGACCACTATAGCTTTGTGGTATGTTTTAAATTCAGGTAGTGTGATTCCTCCAATTTCATTTCTCTTTTTCAATATATCTTTGGCTATTCAGGATCTATTTCCATTCCAAAAAATTTCATAGTTAGTTTTTTCAGTTCATAAAAAAAATGCTATGTTGATTTTTATTGGGATTGCATTAAATCTGTAGATGCGTTTGGTTAGCATAGACATCTTAATGATATTTTGTCTTCCTGACCATGAAAAGGGAATATTCTTCCATTTATTTAAGTCTTCTTTGATTTCCTTTAACAGTGTTGTGTAGTTTTCTGTGTATAACTCTTTTACATCTTTAGTTAAATTTATTCCTACGTATTTGATTTTTTTATTTACTCTTTTTTTTTTTTAAAGATTTATTTATTTACTTCTCTCCCCTTCCCCCTCCCTCCCTCCCCGCCCCAGTTGTCTGTTCTCTGTGTTTATTTGCTTCGTCTTTTTCTTTGTTCGCTTTTGTTGTCAGTGGCACAGGAATCTGTGTTTCTTTTTGTTGCGTCATCTTGCTGCGTCAGCTCTCCATGTGTGTGGCGCCATTCCTGGGCAGGCTGCACTTTCTTTTGCGCTGGGCGGCTCTCCTTACGGGGCGCACTCCTTGCACGTGGGGCTCCCCTACGGGGGGTACACCCCTGCGTTGCACGGCACTTCTGTGCGCATTAGCACTGCGCATGGGCCAGATCCACACGGGTCAAGGAGGCAGGGGGTTTGAACCTTGGACCTCCCATGTGGTAGATGGACGCCCTAATCACTGGGCCAAGTCCGTTTCTCTATTTACTCTTGTAAATGGTATTTTTTTCTTGATTTACTCCTCAGATTGCTCATTATTGGTGTACAGAAATGCTACTGATTTTTGCACATTGTTCTTAAAACTTGCAACTTTATTGAACTCATAAGTCCTAGAAGCTTTGTTGTAGATCTCTCAGAGCCTTCTATGTACAGGATCATGTCATCTACAAATAATGAAATTTTGACTTCTTTTCCAATTTGGATAAGTTTATATCTGGTTCTTGCCTCAGTGCTTGAGAAAGTACTTCTAACAGTGTTAAATAGGAAAGGTGATAGTGGGCATTCTTGTCTTGTTCTTGATTTTAGAGGGAAAGCTTTTAGGATTTTACCATTGTTCCGGATGTTAACTGTGGGTTTTTCATATATACCTTTTATCATGTTCAGAAAGTTATCTTCTGTTCTATCTTTTGCAGTGTCTTTATCAGGAAAGGATGATGTATTTTTTTGCATGCTTTTTCTGTATCTATAGATATGATTGTGTGTTTTTTTTTCTTTCGATCTGTTTATGTGATGTAATACATTGATGGATTTTCTTATGTTGAACCATCTTTGCATACCAGGGCTGAAACCCACTTGGTCATGGTGTATAATTTGTTTGATGTGTTTTTGAATATGTTTAGCAAGTATTTTGTTGAGGATTTTAGCATCTAGGTTCATTAGAGAAATTGGTCTGTAATTTTCATTTCTTATGGTGTCTTTGTTTGGCTTTGGTATTAGGGTAATGTTGGCATCACAGAATGAGTTAGGCAATGTTCCTTTTATTTCAGTTTTTTTTGGAAGAGTTTGAGCAAGATTGGTGTTAGTTCTTTCTGGAACGTTTGGTAGAATTCACCTGTGAAGTCATCTGGCCCAGGGTTCTTCTTAGTCAGTAGGTTTTTAATGACTGATTCTATATCTTTGCTTATGATTGGTTTCTTGAGATGATCAATTTCTTCTCTCATCAATGTAGACTGCGTATGTGTTTCTATGAATTTGTCCTCTAAATTGTCCTTCTCATTGGCATATAGTTTTTCAAAGTATCCTTTTATGATATTTTTTATTCCTGTAGAGTCAGTGGTGATATCCCTTTCTCATTTCTTATTTTGTGTATTTGCATCTATTCTCTTTTTTTCTTTGTTAGTCTAGCTAAGAGTTTTGTCAATTTTGTTGATCTTTTCAAAGAACCAGCTCATTGTTTTGTTTATTTTTTCAAGTGCTTTCTTATTTTCTATTTCATTTAGTTCTTAGCTCTAATCTTTGTTCTTTCTTTCATTCTTTTGTCTTCCATCAGGGGTAGTTTGTTCTTTTTTTTACTAATTCCTCCTAGTGCGCAGTTAGGTTTTGGTTTTAACTTTTTCTTCTTTTTTGATATGTGAATTTGTGGCTATGAATTTCCCTCTCAATACAGCTTTTGCTCCATCCCATAAGTTTTGAATGTTGTGTTGTCATTTTCATTAGTTTCAAGGTAGTTATTGATTTCTTTTGAGATTTCCTCCTTGATCCTCTGTTTGTCTAAGAGTGTGTTACTTAACTTCCATATCTTTGTGCCTAATTTGGTTGTGTGACACTTGCAGATTTCCAGCTTCATTCCATTGTGGTCAGATAAATGATTTTGTCTGATTTCAATCTTTCTGAATTCATTGAGACTCTCTTTGTGGTCTAGCATGTGATTTATCTTGGAGAATGATCCATATGTGCTTGAGAAGAATATATATCCTTCTGTATTTGGGCTTAGTGTTCTGTATATGTCTATTAGGTCCAGATCCTCTAATATATTATTCAAAGTCTTTGTTTCTTTATTGATTCCATGTCAAGAGGTTCTGTCTAATGATGATAATGGTGTATTAAAGCCCCCCACTATAATTGTAGAGGCATCTCTTTTTCCACTTAGTGTTTCCAGAGTTTGCCTCATATATTTTGAGGCATCATGGTTAGATGTATAAATATTTATGATTGTTCTCTATTCTTGAAAGAGTACCCCTTTTACTAATATACAGTGTCCATCTTTGTCTCTCACAATAGTTTTGCATTTAAAGTTTATTTTGTCCAACATTATATAGCTACTCCTGCCCTTTTTTGGTTATTGTTTGCTTTTAAGATTATTTTCCAGCCATTCATTTTCAACCTCTTGAATCCCTGGGTCTAAGGTGGGTTTCTTGTAGACAGCATATAGATGGGTCATATTTCCTTATACATTCTGCCAATTTGTGTTTCTTGACTGGTGAGTTTAATCCACTAACATACAGCATTATTCCTCTCAAGGAATTATTTACATTAGCCATATTTTCTTTGGATTTAGGTATGTCATAATGTTGTTTTTATTTCTCTTTTTGTCTTTTTAGTTGTTCTTATACTCTCCTCCAACTCTATCTCTCCTGTTTTTTTCTTTCAACTTGCAGAACTCCCTTTAGTATTTCTTGAAGGGCAGGTTTCTTATTGGCATATTCTCTTATTTTCTGTTTATCTGTGAATATTTCTAACTCTCCATCATTTTTGAATGCCAGTTTTGCTGGATAAAGTATTCTTGGTTGGAATTTTTTTTTTCTTTTAGTACCTTAACTATGTCATGCCACTGCCTTCTTGCCTCCATGACCTCAGATGACAAATCAGTACTTAATCTTATTGAGTTTCCCATATATGTGATGGTTCTCTTTTCTCTTGCTGCCTTCAATATTTTCTCTTTGTCTTAAACATTGGATAACTTGACAAGTATATGTCTTGGAGTAGGCCTGTTAGAATTTATTCTATATAGGGTGCGTTGTGCTTCCTGGTCATGTACATCCATCTCCCTCAATAGGTTTGGGAAGTTTTCAGCCATTATTTCCTCCAACACCCCTTCTGTTCCCTTTCCCTTCTGTTCTCCTTCTGGGATGCCTATAATGCATATGTTTACATGTTTTGCATTGTCATTCAAATCCCTAAGTTCCTGCTGGATTTTTTTCTATTTTTTATCTATCAATTTTCCTATCTGTTTGATTTCTGATATACTATCTTCCACATCACTAATTCTTTTCTCTGCCTGTTCAAATCTGCTGTTATTTGCTGAGAGTGTATTTCTGATTTCTTGGATTGTGCCATTCATCATCATCATATCCGTTATCTTTTTGTGTAAGTTTACAATTTCTCCAGTATGCTCTCCAACTGTTTTCTTAATATCCTTAATCTCTTCCTTCACTTCACTAAGTTGCTCCATGATATTTGTTTGGAGAGCTTTGATTAGCTGTTCAATGTTCTGCTTCTATTCCTTGTTTTTAGTTTATTCATTGAACTGGGCCATGTCTTCCTGGTTTTTGTTATGGTTTGTAATTTTTTGTTGCTGCTGGTCATCATTTTTCTTGATGGGTTTGTTCAGTTGATTAGCTTCTCCATGTAGTCGAGGGTTTTATTTAGTTGCTGTTTTTATGTGTGTGTTAAGTTTTCTCTTTGACACTCTGTTCTTCTTATTCTATTTCCTCGTTTTTGTCTAAATTCCCTTGAAGGAAAAAGATTAGGGCTGGGGAGAGCAAAAGAGGTAAGGAAAGAAAAAGTATAATAGTAATATTGATATTAAAAGTTAGCAGAAAAACCATGTAAGACCTAGGAGGATGAAATTAAACTCATGTAAACAGTGTAGAGTTATAGGGATAAAAAAGTGGAGTATGTATAATAAAATGGGAAACTGAATAAGGAGAAGAATTTAGTATGAATTAAAAGGCCAGTGTGATGATGAGAGAGGGAAAGAGGAAAGAAAGGATGAAAACATAAAGACTTAATAAAAGATAGAGGTAGCGGACTTGGCCCAGTGGTTAGGGCATCCGTCTACCACATGGGAGGTCCGGGTTCAAACCCCGGGCCTCCTTGACCCGTGCGGAGCTGGTCCGTGTGCAGTGCTAATGCGCACAGAAGTGCCGTGCAACGCAGGGGTGTCCCCCCCGTAGGGGAGCCCCACGCGCAAGGAGTGCGCCCCGTAAGGAGACCCGCCCAGTGCAAAAGAAAGTGCAGCCTGCCCAGGAATGGCGCTGCACACACGGAGAGCTGATGCAACAAGATGACGCAACAAAAAGAAACACAGATTCCCGTGCTGCTGACAACAATAGAAGCGGACAAAGAAGACGCAGGAAATAGACACAGAGAGCAGACAACCAGGGTGGGGGGGGGGGGAGGGGAGATAAATAAATAAATAAATCTTTAAAAAAAAAAGACTTAATAAAATATAGAAAACAGAGCAGAAGTGTTAGAAATAAAAAGCCATAAAAATTGGGGGCTAAACAAAGAGGTGGAATGTAAGAGCAACAACAGAAAGTGGAAGTTAGAAAGATGTAAGAAGGAAAAGAGATAGCGTTGGCAGCCAAAATCAATATACATGGAAAAGAAGAAATCGAGGAAGAGGAAACACAGCAAACAAGAACAAGCCGGCAGCTCCTTGAGCAATCACTCTTTCTGTTGTGGTCTCGAGATCGATTCCCTGAAAGCTCCTGCTTCATGGGTTCCCAAAACAACTCACTCAGGCAGGATTTTGCTCCCACTCAGCCATTTTTTGTAGGAGAGATGATGTGAGTGCAGTTAATCCAATGCCATCTTGCCTCCCCTTCTCCATACTCCTCCTTTATTCTTTTATGCACTCAGTTCACAAATGTTGAGTATCTTCCATGCACTAGTCATGCGTTGGTGCTAGGGTGTGGCAAGACATGAGACAGACCTAGCCCTTGCCTGCAGGGGCTTCCATTCTAGCCCTTCCTCCCCCAAACATGTCCCTTCTATTGACCAAGTCAGAATCCTGACAGAGGCCCCCGAGCACACTGTGCCTGCATCCACCCCATCCAGCTGTCACTCAGACGTGGTCCTTCCACCTGAGCCTCTCTCATCTCCCTCTTTCTCTGACATCACTGCCACTGCCTGGATAGGGGCCAGCCACACCTCTTGATTGGACCACTGGCCTGGACTCCTACCCCTTTTAATGATAGTTCCCTACTTGAATCCAATCCTTCACCCCATACATCTTGTTCCATTGCTATCTTTCTTCAAGATTTAACAGGTGCACTTCTCTGTTTAACAACCTTTAATTTTTAAAAACTGCCAATTGGATAAAGTTCAGGCTCTTTCACAAAACCTTTTTATAATCAAAACACAAGCCCTATCCTAGTCTCACTGGAGGCCACTTTCTTTAGCACACCTACCTCTTGCCCACCCCACCACAGCACCCTCTTGGAAACGTGCCACACCACCCTGTGTGGGCTCATGCTCCTCTCTTTGCACCACCCCCCAACTCATTCTCCAAGGACCAACTAGGTCCCACAGCTCCCAAGGTGGAGTGACGTTTTCTCCTCTTTGTCCCTATTGCACTCCATCCTTACCTCGGAATATCAGCTATCATGCCCAACCTTGGAGACCCTCATGGAGGGCAGGGGGTGCATCTCATATTTCTTGTCATTCCCAGCACCTGGCAGGAGGCAATGTGATGCGTACAGGCTTTGGAATTTCATTGATTTCCATTTCCCAGGTACCTTCTCCAGGAGTGGTGTGTGTGTACGTTTGTATATATGTGTGTACATATGAATGTGTGTGTTGCACCTGGAGTGTAAGTGGATATGGGAGGGAAAGTGCAGGGAATAAATGAGGTCACTTCATTACAATTTGACCTTAGGCCATCCCCAACCCCCTCCTACCCCAGGTGTCTGGCGTTAAGCTCCCTGTTCTTACAGAAGGTATTAGAGATCAACTTACCTCTTCCTCTTTCTACTTTGTTTATAATAGCTCTCTCAGGGGAAAAGCAGTGTCCCTTTCTGACTCTCCCCCTTCCTTGGGGATTGATCACTGTGGCCAAAAATCTCTCTGAGGTTGGATGCCAGAAGCTCCCAATCAGAGCACAGGGGCATGGCCATGGCCAGTCAGGGGCTGGGAACCAGGGGAGCTTCCTCTCCAGCAAGCTCTTGGTGCCAGTCCTGAGGTTGAGAATCATCCCCTTGCCTTTCCTACTCCCCAAGCCACTATGATTTTCAAATCCATGTTGGGTTTCTCGTGGTGGTGGTGGTGGTGGGGGGAGTGGGGGTGGAGAGGAAGTCTTACAGGTTGGGAGAATTTCTTTGCTTTTTTTTGGGAAATTCATTAATTCTTCTGAATCAGAGAGTTCTAGAAATAGGAGGTTTTCTGCTCCTCCTGCCTTATCCTCTCCCCTTTCTCAACCCCAAAAATCTTCCTGAGGATCCCAGCTGTGAGTGGGAATGTAATGGTAGTTACCATTGCAGGTGGCTGTTTGAGTTTTTAAGAAATTAATTTTTCATCTTATTCTAGTTTTTCCTCCCCAACTCTTTCTAAGAAATTGGCCAAGCTGTTTATAGTCTCTGGCTTATGCAGATTTGTATTGCCACAGACAAACTTCTTTCCTGGCTTTTGTTTTCCAAAAGTCTGGGCTTCTTGGAGGAATTATGCTGGGGGTGGACAGAAGTGGAAGGACATTGGAATGGAGAGATTCTCCCCAATAGAAAGTGGGATGGAGGTCCTCAGGTCCGTGGGTAGGGGTTCCAGGCTGAACCTCTGTGGTGGGCACAGGGTCTTTGTACTTGCTGTTTGCTCAGCCTAGAATGGTCTTCCCATCAGATATGCACATGATTTGTTCCTTCACTTTGTTTAGGTCTCTGCTCAAATGTTTCTTCTCAGGGAGACCTTCCCTGACCACCCTGTATAAAGTGGCAATCTCTATTAGCTTCTTTTACTTCACCTGGTTTCTTTAGAAATACATCATATATTCTATTTGCATTTGATTATCATGGCCCCCATTGGAACGTAAAACGCTAGGAGGCTAGGGGACTTGTCTATTTTAGTTCATTCTTAGATCAGTTAACAGCACCCAACAAATATTTGTTGAATGAGTGAATGAGGTGTGAGACCTCAGAAGGGAATGTCTTTATTGTACTGCTAAAGAGACTATAATCTAAACAGTGGGACACCCAAGAAAGTCCTATAGCTTTATTCCTTTAACCAGCTTTAAGGAATCATGATTTGTGGAGTTAGAAGGTATCAGAGGTGACTATAGTGAACGTGGGGGAGTAGAGGCTCTCTCCCCTTGTGAAATTATTGCCCAGATTCTTGAATTAAGTTGAGGTTGGGAGAGAGGGGTCTTGGGTAATAAAAATGACTTGGAGTCAATTGATTTTGATTTAAAGAAAATTAGGTATCGGGAAGTGGAGGTGGCTCAACTGGTAGAGCATCTGCCTACCATATGGAGGGTTCAGGGTTCAAAACCTAGGGCCTCCTGACCCATGTGGTGAGCTGGTCCATGAGCAGAGCTGCTGCACACAAGCAGTGCCGTGCCATGCAGGGGCGCCCCTGTGTGGGGGTGCCCCCACACAAGGAGAGCGCCCTGCAAAGAGAGCTGCCCCATGTGCAAAAAGCACAGCCTGCCCAGGAGTGGTGCCGCACACACGGAGAGCTGATGCAGCAAGATGACGCAACGAAAAAGAGACACAGTTTACCGGTGCCACCAAGGGTGCAAGTGAACACGGAAGAACACACAGCGAGTGAATACAAAGAGCAGACAATGGGGGCGGGGGGCGGTGAAGGGGAGAGAAATAAATAAAATAAATCTTCAAAAAAAAAGAGAAAATTAAGTATCGTGAAATTTCTTGAATACCCAAGGTTATGGGTTCTATTTCCTTTATCCTGTCAAGTTTTGAATATTGGGTCCTCATCTCCCATCAATTATCACAATGTTTGACTTATGGACTCTTCCGATAGAAGCGTCATTCCTTCAACATTTCCTGAGGATCTGCTGTGTTCCAGGAACTATGATACTGCTAGAGGTATGTATTGGTTATCTGTGCTGCATAATAAAATATTCCCAAATTTAGCGGTTTAAAACAACCGTGCCCATGTATTATCTCCCATAGTATCTGTGGGTTGGGTCAGGAATTCAGGAGCAGCTTGGTTTGGTATTTCTGGATTAGCGTCTCCCATGAGATTGTAATCAGACATTAGCCTGGGATATAGTTGTCTGAAGACTTGACTGACAGGTAATGGAGGATCTACTTCCAAAGGTGCTCACACTCACATCGCTGGCATGTTGGCTCTGACCCTGGGTGGGAGGCTTAGCTCCACTCCATGTGGAACCGTCTATAATGGGACTGCGTAAATGTCCTCATAACATGTCAATGAGTTTCCCCAGGGTCAGTAATCCAGGAGACCAAAGCAGAAGCTGCAGTGCCTTTTATGACATAGCATTGGAAGTTATGCACCAGTCAGCCCTAAGGTAGGGGATTATATAAAGGCATGATTATAAGAGGCCAAGGCCTTCAGGGTCCATCTGGTTACCTGAGGGTATAAAGCTGAGTATGACAAATAACTCCTTCCCTGGAACGCTCATATCTGCAGATAAGTCGGTGTGGCTTAGGCTCAGCATATGTCTACATTATCTCCACTTCTCTGGCCTGGAAGCCCTCTCATCCCAGTGTCATTGGTGTCTCCCTCAACTCTGCCAGCCTCTTCCTTCTCATCAGTGTTATAGCACCACCATTAAAGTGCGCTGGACATATTGTAAGTGAGCATGTATGAGTGACCTTCATGATACAGAAGGATCCCTGAAAAAACGTCCAGGTCTGCAAGGGCAAAGCATAAATCACAGGTAAGTGTTTGACCCTGAAGCAGGTACATCTACTTAGTGACATCTTCCTAGTAAACTTCATCAGGCCCATCTCAGTGGCACAGCTTCTCAGTTCTTTGGAGCCTAGTCAGTTGTAGTGTCTTCATTTGTAATTCTTAATCCCTTTTGCCCTATCTTTCCCACTAGCTCTAAATTCCTTGATGTTGCTCTGAGGTAACTTTCTCCCTTTCTAAGGCAGTGCACTAGTAGGACTGACACTAGTGGGAATGACTCACTGAGGTCCAAGAGCTTTGGCTATTGAATCCCCAAGGCCTGATTTGGTATCAGTGTCAGGAATGAAGTTCTATTAAGGTAGGAATTTGTATTGTCACTTACCACATGGTAGAGTCTTCACAAATAATTACTGAATTTTGTGAAGGAATGCTGGGCACAAAGTAGTGCAAAATCAACCCTGGAAAGGGAAGGGTTAAAAGAGCTCGGGGAATCAGATACAGTTCTAGGTTCTTTCTACTTTTACATTTCCTCTTTTCTGACTTCACTGTGCCTTCTAGACCTTTGCCACCCGTGGGTGGGAAAGAGGGGATAATGGGAAGCAAAGACATGTGAGTTCCAAACCCTGGCTATGGAATTTTGTATCTAACAGCATGGATGCAGGAAAATTATCCTCCTATGACTTCATCTATAAGAATGGGTGCTGTGCCCAGGGCTGGCCCCGGGAGTGGGCTGGGATGCAGATACAGGGGGAGCAGGTGTGGTGCCTCAGGATCTGGGTGGGGTCTAGCAACAGAATGAGGAGAGAAGCAGGGTGAGTGTGCATCATTATCGTATGATTAATATATAATAATATACTAATCACCAGACAGAGCCATGTTAACACAACATTAGGCTGGAAATAATACCCACAGGAAACACCATTTAAAGCCTCCCACAGCAACTGTAATTTGGTCTCTCATATTGTTAGTTCAGGTGAGACAGGACTGAAGACATGGGTAATGCAGTCAAATCTCCACAATGTCCAGGTGGGGAGGGACTGAAAGACCTAGGGGCCCCCTGAGGCCTGGGGCATTGGCTACCAGGGCAGCTTTAGCATCTCTCTGCTCCCCTTACTGCCTTACTTATTTCATGCATGACGGAAGGAAGATGGGTTCCGATTGGGGCAAGGCCAAAGATGGTTTGGGGCCAAGGTGCTTCAGGCAGGATTTCTCCCTCCCAAGACTCAGACCTAGAACTATGAACCACCCAACCTAGGGATTCCTGGCTGGGGCATTAGACTCTTGGCCTTAAGAAGAAATGCTTCTGCTTTTCGTGCTGTCTTTTGCTTTGGGCTCCCCTCTCCTCTCTGGTCACGTCAGTGCAAGCCTAGAAAGAAGGAAAAACACCTGTTTCTAGTTCTTGGCCAAAGGAGAACTCTTTGTGTTGAGCTCTGGGGTTTGAAGCATATTTTAGTTCCCTAAGCTGCTTAAAGCAGATACCATGAAATGGTTTGGCTTAAACAATGGGAATTTATTAGCTTACAGTTTTGAGGCTGTGAAAATGTTCAACTTAAAGTATCATCAAGGTGATGCTTTCTTCCCAAAGACTGGCTGCTGGTGGCTTTTGGCTCCTCTGCCACATGGCAAGGCTCCTTAATTCCCTGATGCCTCCGTACTATCTTCTCAGCTAAACCTTCACTTACAGCAGTTTCTCCCCATAAGGGGATGATCTTAACTCTATTGCAAAAATGTGACTCCTTCTTTAGTGCTCTAGCTCAATGCTCACCCTGACAGTCAGAGCCCATTTGACTATTTGCTCATCAGCAAACAGAGAAAAACTACGCTGCCAGCCTTGTGGCAGGGACCTCCCACTGGCTTTTGTCTCCTCTGGAACACGGCTGTGGGCATTCCGCCAGGGACCTGAGGCTGGGGTGCCCTTGCAAGTACCCCTACTCCAATATCTATGGCCTCCAGAGATGAATTCGCTGGAACCTGTTGCTGTCCTTTTCTCTTCTTGGCCAGAGGAGGGATTCTCTTGGGCCATTTCCTACTCTGAGAATAATCGCCATCTGCTCCTTTAGGGCAGGAAAAGGCAGAAGATAGAAGAAGATGGGAAGGGAGAAGGAAAGGGAGTGAAGCCAAAGGTGGAGGAAGCAGGCCAGGCTACCAGAGACTTTCCTTTAGAATTCTTCAGGGCACCTCGTTTTCTGGTCCCCAAAATCTGTTATAGTAGGTATAGGATTCAGGATTCCTATACCAGGATGAAACATGAAAAAGACAAGACTGATGATCTATTGCAAGGAAAGCCAGCAAGTCATCTGGATGCCAGTTCCTGGGCAAAGAACCCTGGGCCCAGGTCACAGCGGCAGTGCCCCTCCTTGGCCAAGTGCCAGGATCCAGGTCCCTCTGGAGGTCCCTGGGTGTGCTATGACTCCTCTTTGGGAAAGGTCAGCTTTGATAAGCTCCAACTTTCTCCTTCTGGGCCAAGGGAATACAAAGGATACATTCCCCGCTCACTCTTACATCCCTAACACGAAGGTTTTTTTGCCTATCCCTGGCTTCTAGGTGGAACCCCATCTTCTGGATGACCTCTCTAGTACAGGCTGATCAAGAAGAGGGGTTTCCAGACACTCCTGTCACCTCCTGGGGAGATGCTAAGAGGATGTGGCATTGGGAAGCATTTCCGGCAGTGGCGTATCCTTTGCCAGAGCACAATCCCCCGATGTCTTCCCTCTTCAGTGCCCCTCCTGCCTGTTGGTAGAGGACAGGTCCAGCCGCCCCATTCAGAATGATCTGCAACCTAAACAACAGCTCCATTTGTGACATAACAAAAAACGTACCCTGCACCTTTATGTTGCTTAATCAAAGGCTTGTTGTTAATCCCCAATCACCTATGCAAGCATAGCCCCTTCTTTGTTACGACTAAGTTACCATCTCAGTGGGAATCTGTATTGCTTCAGCTCTGGTTTAGCTGATGGGGGAGAAAGGCAACGTGATTAGGAACCTGCTATCTTTCCCTTGACCCCATTCTGTCCAATCCTCATTTGCTAAGAATCCCCTAGTGCATTTGCTATTTTATACTTCCTGTGGTTGGAGCTCCACCCAGATGCCTGTGTGGGTGGGCTACTCTGTGAGTGTTGGCTACATTGGCTCATGGAGGATTGCTTTCCTTGTGGGAACCACATACAGGGAAGTGCCTGGGAGGTTATGCACTCTGCCTAAAGTTACTGCAACCATGGGTGGACTAATGCAGATTAGAAAAGGTCAGCCCCCTTTCCTCCAGGTTTAACAGTTTGCAGTGTCATTCAAGCCTGGGAACTCCAGGGGAGATAAGGCTGAAGCTAGACTTGCAATGAAAACACATCTGTTCTTGGCCTTTCCCCTGCCCTATCCTCTTTTCCCACTCCTCTCTGATGCCTCCTGGGAACTCTTCTCAGTAAATCACATGCACAAGTATCCAACCTCAGGCTCTGCTTTTGAGACATCTGACTTAAGACAAATAGTTGACTCTACTGGAGTGTGTGTGTGTGTGTGAGATAGAAATGTTGGAATAGGAATCAGATTAATTCAGTCTACTGAACACTTTAAATGAACCGTATCATGAGAGGTCAGCACCAAACAGAGGCATTGAAGAAGGAGGGCGGAGCAAAGAAGACCTTCAAAGGGTCTTCAAAGGGAGAGGACTTCTGTCCTGAGTCTTGAAGGATGAGGGAAAAAGGGCAGTATTGAGGAGAGCTATAGGAGTCCTGTAGAGAAGCTGAGCCACGCATGGAGCTTAGGCACTTGTCCAAATTCGTTCAGTGGTGAGCACTAGAGCCAGGACTCAAACTTGTCTGATACCTAAGGCCATGTGTTTCCATGTGCCTCTCTTCTTTCAGCTTGGCCAACTGGGTGGATATGGAAACATCTGCTCTCCTTCATGATCCTGATCCCCACCATATTAGACATTGCTTTCATGGTCTCATGACTTACTTGTCTCTGTAGTCCCTGTAGCCTGATGCCCAGAAGGGGGTCAGGTTCATTAAATAACTGTTGAATTGAGCTGACACCTTAACTGTTCTTCACTTAAGCTTGCACCTTATATGTCAAGGATCAGTAAAGGAAAAACACTCCACTCCAGATATTTTAAGCAGAAAGGGATTTAATGGAGAAACACTGGTGTGTACATAGTTGCTAGGAGCAAAGAAGCAGGTTCAGTTTTGAGACTGTTCAAACAATGCCCACAACAATACAGAATTAGCAGGGTTTACAACTCTGAGGCTGTATTTGAGAGGTTGAAATCACCTGCATATTTTCCCAAGGTGAGATTACCCCTAAGGTATCAGTCCTCAGCCTCTGCCCAGAGTCTCATAGTGAGAACTGTGAACAAAAATATAAACCACTGTTCCTTCCTTTAAGTAGCCTCAGTAGAAAGGCCAACATTTATAATTAAAATGACCTTCTTTTTACTCCATGCCAATTGGTGGATCTTACTGGGAGGAAGATTTTGACTCTGCTTTGAGAGAATTTTAGAGCTGCTCAGCCAGAGAACTGGCTGCTTGGTAAGAGGCCTCATTCTCCAAGGTGTTCCAGGAAACTGATGGAAGTTGCTTGTTGAGAATGCCACTGAGGAAGTTTGTGCGTTGAAAGAATGGGGGTTGGGAAGTGACTGACTCATCTCTACCTGCTTTTCTACTTCTGATGCTCTGTGTTCCTGTGACTTATCCTAGGGATGGACCTGGAAAGTTCCCAGTGATATGGGGGTTCGTGGAGGATAGTAGACGAACTTGACCAGAAGGGCAAGGGGTATGATCTGAGGCTTGGGCATCTGCTTGGGCTACGTTGAGCAGGTGGCCCCACTCTGCCTTCTTCTCTATAGTTCACATTCTCTTTGTATCTCTGTGTTGCGTGCAACTGGGCTGGTGGCTGCCATCTGGGTTGGCTTCTGTAAGACTTGGCACTCCATTTCCAGTTGTTTGGGGGCTCAGGTGCAGCTGTACTCTAAACTCTGCTGAGGATGGAGGTATAGAAAGAGCCCAGCTGAGTTAGAGTGGATGAGTTATAATGGGCCCTGTCTGGTGCAGAAGTGACTGGGCATTTCTCTAGCACCCCCAGAGAGATTAACAGGCAGAGCACACCCTGGAGAAGTGGGAGCTAGAGTCCCACACAACTGGCAGAAGTGCTTCTGCTTAAAGGCTTTTGTCGTAAGCATGTCAGGCTCATCATATCTCTGACTCACGGGCAAGGCGTGCTCCTGAGTGTGCAGCTAGGACAGGTGGGAAGGGGGCTGGTGATGAGCTAGAGTTATGCTGATCTCATGGGCAGAACGTGCTCTCTGTGGTTCCAAAAGTGCCCTCTTCTTCTAGTCAATGGCATGTGTCCATGTCCCCCATGTATGAGTGGGTATGTGTATATTTTGTGTATGCATACATGAAAGTGTCTAAGAATGTATATACAGTGACCTATTTATTTGTCTACATGTGAATATCAATATGTGGCCCAGTATATTTTATGTCCATACTCAATCATTCACCTTGGACAAGAGGATAAGTGAGTGTGTGTGTGCATGTGTGGGCACATTCAGAGCTTGGGTGGGCAGGTCTCTTTTGGGCTCTGCCTTGGGCTGCTGGTTTCCTTGTAGGTGAGTTTGGATTCATCTTCCCAGTTCTGGGGTCGATGGTATTGATCTAGGAGGAGTGAAGAATCGATTGTAATTTGGTTGGAGGGCCTGGCGCCAGAGTGTGTGAAGAGTAATTAGAGGGAGAAGAGCTGATGCTGAGGGCTGGCCTGCTGTCCTTGGTAGGGGCCCCTGGGCCCCCTGGGAAAATTGGGGTGTGGGTGGAGAGGAGCATTCCTCCAGGAGACCCGGGAATCCTCCCTGAATGCTTGCTGCTCTGATCAGCCTCCTTTCTTCTACTGGGCTCAGAAACCTCTGAGAGCAGAGCCCAGAGCTAGGGACTGTGGGAGACTGGAGGCCAGGCTGCTCTGCAGTTTGGGAATGGAATCTCTTGACAGAGACCAGAACGTTCAGCCCCACACATCTTATTTATTTAAGACTTCTCACTTTTCAACAGTTCCCTTTTATTTTCTCATTTGAACCTTACAACCTGATTATGAGGTAAAAAGAGCTAGTGTCATGTGCCATCTTACTGATAAGAAAGCAGAGACTCCACATGCTAGGTGGCTTGCCAAAGCTCCCACCGTGAACTAGTGGTGAAGCTGGACTCACAGTCCAGACCCAACTCTTGGGTGTGATAGTCGTTCTCCAACACGACCCAGAGCAGGTGTGGATGAGGACTTTTACTCATCTAGGGATGAAGATTGTAATGGTTTGAATTTATCGAATCTCCCAAAAAGATTATGTTCTTAAACTAAACTTTCCTGTGGGTATGGTACTCTTTGATTGCATTAGATTCACTTTAGATCATTTGATTATATTGCTTTTGATTGGCCTATGTCAATGAGTGGTGACTCAAGTTGGGTCTCTCCTCCCTTACTGGAGCTTTATATAAATGGAGACACAGAGATAGACACATAGAAAAAAAGGAAGCTGCCATTTTTGATCCTTCCATTTGAGAGAGGATCTGAGGATCGCTAGCAGGCAAAAGCTTAAGCATGAAGCCTCCAAAAGGCTGGGCCCATGGAGCAGCTAAAGGCTGAAGAGATGAGCCATATGCCTGGGTGTCCACAGCTGAACTTTGGGAGATGGTAGATTCTGGAGGGGAAGGCAGGGACCTTGACAGAGATAAGCTGTCATCTCCACCATGTGGTAGGACACGAGGATCACCACTAGCTGACTTTGGTGAGAATAAAGCATCTCTGGTGGTTCTTTGATTTGGACATCTCTCAGCCTCAGAACTATAAGCTTTTACCCTAAATAAAATTCCCATTATAGAAACCAACCCATTTCTGGTACTTTGCATTAGCTCTTTGGCAAGCTAAGACAATGGTTGATGAGAAAAAAGCTCACATGCCTTTGAAGGGTGTTCCATGCTTCGCATTAGGCCAGGTCACAGTGGAGACAATGTAGAGGACAGGTGCTCAGGCTACCCTAAGAAGTTCTATTTGGTGTGTCTGGAGTGGATCTGAGGTGAGGTTCAGAATCTTAAATGCTGTAACATGACCAAGGAGTTTCTCATGCAGGTGGTCTAGGAATCACATTTAGAGAAACACACCTTTAGGGAGTGGAAGGAGAAGAAGAGGAACATTAGGCAAGCAGGGGGCTCCAGCTCAGGGCAAGGCCAAATGACTGCCAAGAGAAAATCAGGAAGGATGGGCATCGGGTCACCCCAAGGTATGGGGGGAGAGAAGAGAAGTTGTGGAGAGAGTGGGATACCCAAGGCATGAATAAAGAAGAGGGTGGAAATGGCAATTCCTTAAAACCAAAGTTACTTTGAGGTTCTCTGAAACTCCCTCATGGAGCTTCCAGCCTCCTTGAATCTAGTAGAGTCTCCTCAAGACTCTTTCTCCTTGGGCTATGAATCTATGGTATCCTTCTTGGCAGCAGGGGGCCCAGAATGAGTTGGAGGGGAACTCAAAAGAAGATGGAAAAGGAGCAAGAATGAAAGGGGAGCTTGGAGTGCTTGGGAACCCTCATTGCACTACTGATGGTGACAGATGCAGCCATTTCTTCTAAATGCCTTGGCTCACTTTGTCAGTTTAAGGGCACAAAGAAAGAACTAAGTCCTAATGGATTCATCACCCAGGAGGGACGAGGCTGGGAAAGGGTAAGACTGACCAGGATTATGGAGAGAAAAGGAGGATTGGGATTGGGGACAAGTAGAGAGGTAGGGGTGGTGTGATGGGTTTGAAAGTTCTTCCTCCAAGGCCAGTGACCCTTCAGCCCTAAGGGCGCTAACTAAGGATGAGGGGCATGTTGCTTCTGAGAAGATGGAGCTTTTCTTCATGTACACGAAGTGATTCTTTTCTGAGAGTCAGTGGTCCTTCTCCAGAAAGCATCATGTCATATCAGGATGAGTCAGGCTAGGGACAAGAGGTTACCTTTTCAGAAAGCTGCAGACAAAGTTCCTGATACCCACACCCTGTTCTTTGAAACAGCTGAAGTTCCTGCCCTAATCCATAGGGGTCCTTTGACTTGCATATACTTCTGAGACATGTACGAGGACAAAGCAGAATGTTTACATGATGGCATGTGGTTTGAGGAGTGGAGAAAGGGCAGGGTACAAGTAATTTGACCTCTAAGCTAGTAATGGATGGATGGAAGAAAGAGCCAGATATCAACCAAGGATACTCGTGACCACTTAGCCCTCTTGGCCTGTCCTATACCACTTTCTCCCTTCTCAATGTGATGTGCCAGTTCCAGATGGTAACCCTCCACATCCTGTTTCCTGTATTCATCTCAGTTCCCACTTCTCATGCAATTACTCATAGCATGAGCCAGACTGGGATGCATAATCATGCACCCTAACATTTGTATATTGCTTTGCAGTCTTCAAACTGTGCTTGTGCCCATGATGCCACTTGATCCATGCAGCACTGCCACGAAGGAGGTTGATGGTGTCACAGTTCAGAGCACAGATTATAGAGCCAGAGTGCAAGGTTCCAATCCTGCCTCAGCCCCTTCTATTTGTGTGATCTTAGGTAAGCAACTCCATTTCTTCTCCTATCAAATGGGGATAATAGATCACTCCAGTTAACATCACAAGGATTCAAGGACTTAATTTTTGGAAAGTGCTTATAACAGGGCCTGGTGTATGGGAAGCTCAGTCTGTTAGCTACCATTATTCCAGGGGGAAACTGAGACGCAGACAGGTACCTGGTCTGCCTAGCTCTCAGTGCTCACCTTTGGCAGGGCTGGGGCTTGGACCCAGATCTCCTGGCCCTTAGTCCCACAACATGGCAATGCTATTTCAACAAG
This sequence comes from Dasypus novemcinctus, assembly GCF_030445035.2. Taxonomy (NCBI): domain Eukaryota; kingdom Metazoa; phylum Chordata; class Mammalia; order Cingulata; family Dasypodidae; genus Dasypus; species Dasypus novemcinctus. The sequence goes on along the minus strand of NC_080699.1, from coordinate 44,159,020 downwards.
CAGATCAGTGTTCTTTGCACGGACCATCCACCTTCATAGGGTGGAAACTGGAGCAGTTGACTCTATTGAGTGTCTGCTTTGGCACGTGTAGGGCACAGCCACCTGCTTTGCGATGTAGGTGTCCTCACCCCAGATTATAAGACTCCTCAAGCTGAGTGACATGTCAAAGGAGCACTGAATCCAGTTACTCATTTAGATGCAAATGTGGGCTTCCAGCCCTGCAAACTGCAAAATTTCCCTGCTAGCTGAGGCGCTGTCCGCAGTGCTGAGAGACCTCAGCTGGACCCACATAGGGCAGGGGGTGCCACCCTGGCTCCCGACCCGGGCAGAGGAGTGCTAGGTTGGTTGTTCTCCTTGCCCATGCCCCCCTCACACAATCCTCAGACAAGGGGGGGGGGAATCTCTCTGATTTCAAGTCACACCTCTTTCTTCGACCCCTAGAGGCTCAGAAATTAGAATGTTGTGCGAGAGAGGAGAGTCATCTCTTCCTCTTAGCCTCTCTCTCTTCCCCTTTCCTGGGAGCAAGGGGCACTGAGAATATGCAGGTGCAGCACAGATTGTGTGTGAGTACGTGTGTCGGTGCGTGTGCGCGCACGCAGAGCTGGTCTGCACCTGGCATGGCTCCGTGTCTCCACTGCCTCCAAACGCATCGCTCTGGTTCTCGGCGGGTCCCGCATGTATGTGTGAAAGCGCGTGGGTGGGCAGGTCCGTCTGTGGCGGCAGGCACCTGTCTGCGTGGGTGGTGTGAGAGCGTGCATGTGTCCCCGGAGGGTGTGTGGTGCGCAGGGTGTGTGGGAGGAGGTTAAGGACTGGGGTCTGGGAGACGCTGGTGGGCGCGGGTTGTGGGGGGCACTGCTTTGCTCTGCTTCATTTTTGCTTCCCTCTCTGCCACCCCCCTCCCCACCCCACCAGCCGCAGCATAAACAGCAGGACATGCTGATGCACACACACACATCTGTGTTCACTTGCAAACACCTGCATGCGGAGCCTATTCACACCTACTTCGCCCGTATCCACCGGCACACAGGGCTCAAGTGTGCACGCGAACGCTCTCCCCCGTGCACACCAACTGTGAACGCACACGGCCAACCTCTGACAGCGACCCAGAGGCTGACCGCCTGCTCTCCTCCCTCCTCTTTTCTATGCCTAATACCCTGCTTCCGGGGTCTCCCAGGCTCTGACTCTTTGTCTTCCTCCTTGTGGATGGCTTTCCTTGACCTGGTGCTCTTGGTAGACCCATTCACAAGGCTCTGCCACCGACACAGTGCGGCCTCTCTTTCTCCCAGAAATGTGGATTTGCCCTCAAGACAAATCCTGGATCCATGAAACTCCAGCTGGCGCCACCTACTGGGGGCTGTCACCCCGTGTCTATAAAGGGGCGTGTTGGGGGGAGGGTTGGGGGTGAACCAGGTACCCCAGAGACAAGGAGGCAGGTGAAGTCTTAACCAACCTCAACTCTAGGCCCGGGGCGAGTGTGAGGAAGATGTTTCACGTGGACAAGCCTCCTTGGAGCCCGACACGGGCAGGAAGAGAGTGTTCCAGGGGCGCGGGTGTGGGAGGCCTGAGGTCCCGAGGCTGTGGGGGGCGGGCATAAGCCTGGTGGAGCGTGGCTTGGGGCACACTTTTGTCCGTACGAGCACAAGAGGGAGCGGGCTCTGCAGACAGCGTGTGCAGTTTTCTGAGGAGATTCTGGGTGTGAGTGTGTGCCCAGGCATGCCCTGCACGGGCGTGCGTGTGTGACTTTGCACAGAAGTGTGTGAGTTCCTGCAGTGTGTGGGTTAAACACACTGTGTGTAATGTGCTGCGTGTGTGTGTGTTTGTGGAGAGATGTGGGCTTCAGTTGTATTAACACACCATATGGTGAAAGCCTCTGCATTTCTGATTATGCCAAACCCTCCAACCTAGAGGCAGGGCCTTGAGTTTGGGAAGTGCCGCCCTTTCCTCTTAGGCTGTAAACTCCTGATTCCCCTCCTTCTAAAATACCACAAAATCTTCAGCTGATACTCAGGTTCCCCTTTCTCTATATACCCATACACCTGTCATACCTCTAGGAGCCCATGCACAGGGCCTCCCCAGTTACCGTCCTCTCACGGGCCCAAGGATGGTGAGCCAGCCCGACCCTCTTCTGGTCTGCCAAGGGTGGACCTTGCCTGGATGATGAACGACGTCCCATCCATCCTGGGCCCCCCCACCCCACACTTCTCTTTCAGGGCTCATGCCTCAGAGAAGCTCCATAAAGGAACAGCAGCCCGGGGTAGAGAAAGGCTCCTTCTCTCCAGAGCAAACACCCTTTTCAAACCAGCTCCCTCTTGTTGGAATGTCACAGAGGCTGCTCCGTGCCCCTCGATTAACCTTGGGAAGCTGCCCGGAGAGCCGCCAGCCCGGCGCAGCAGCCGCCCCCCTCTGTCCCCCTTCCCTCCACATTCCTCCTTCTATGGGCTCATTGTGACCGATCCCCATGAGACTCTCTTTTCAATGCCTCCACTGGCCTCCTTCCAGAGTCCCCTCCTGCCTGGGGCTTCCCTGGCAGCTGTACTCTTGGCTAGGCAGCTTTAGCCACCCCCAAGACCACAGGCATTTGCTCTTCAAAGTTGGTTTCCTAGAAAGGTAGTGAAAAGGAGCCTAGCTTCTAACCCTTCAGAAATCAGGGTTCTGGATAACCCTTTTTCCTTTCCTATTTACATATCACCACCACTATTCCCATATAGATACAGAAACACACCTTTCTCAAGCCTGCGTGCACGAGTCTCCCAAACAGTGGGGCCTTCCCGGGTTTGGTTAAGCTGTCTCCCGTGTAGATGAATCACCACTATCGCATATTGTCCCCTAGTTTCTAACTACCTAGAGACAGACACTGGGTACCAGGTGAGGTTAGAGGTTCTGCATCCTCTTCTAATTTTAATGACAGCCATCACCCCTGGGGTGAGGGAATATGGAGAACAGAGTGTGCTCTCTTCACTGGACTTCTAGTCTACCTCGTTCACCCGAGACCTCTGGAACACGTACTGTGTGTGGACTGCCCATTGCACTGACTCCTTAGCTCATTCTCTACTTCTGAATAACCCTATTGCCGAATAACTGTAAGTTCTGTGAAAGCAAGAACCATGTCTGCATTGTTCAACCTGCACTGAATAGGGTGCTTGACTCAGATAGGTACACAATATATATCTGTGCAAGCAGATTAAATGGCTGCACACTCACAGAGTTTCCAGTGAGGCTCAGGGAAGTTGCGTGACTTGCTTAAGGACACGTGGCTGGTGAGGGAGGCAGGGCTGGGACTCTGGCCTTCTGACCCTGAGCCCAGCAGTCTCTCCTCTATGCTGTATTTGCCTTGTGTCCAAGCACCATGGAAACTCGTTGCTGTGGCACCCTCTGTCATGGATGTTTTCTTCCAAGAATAAATCTGGTCCTGTCTCTAGGCTCTCAGTACCACTCTGAAACCCACCAAGGGCAGAAACAGAGAGGAAGGGAAGGAGAGGACATTGAGGAGAGGAGGGAAGTGAGAGAAGGATGTGGCGGAGGGACAGAGCCAAGGTTAGAGGGAGCAGCCAAGGAGGAGGGTGGAGGGGAAGCTGCTGGAAGGAGCAGGGACAGGGAGGCAGGGCTGATGTGTCCCTCTGACCTTGGGCTCCTGTCTGGCCCCAGCCCCTCTTCCTGTTTCCTGCACCTGGTGGGGTGCTGCTTATGCCAAGGCTCTGGGGAAGGGGTGGGGAGGGGGTGGCAGTAGAATAAAGATGCATTTGCAAAGTCCTCGCTTCTCCCACACAAGGCCCTTTTGTGTGGGGTTGAGAACGACGTGTGGAGGGGTCCAGGAATGAGGGGGCTGGGGTCAACTGTGTGCTGGAATATACCCCCAACCCTCCAGCTGCGGCTCCAGGGCCTGCTTTCTTCCCCCCCCTCCCCCCAACCCGCCCCAGCGTCTCCATCTGTGGATCCAAAGCAGAAGCACAGCCGCCCCCACCCCCAGCTTCACTGGGTCCTCTTTTCATTCTCCAGCCCCACCCCTGGTGTCCCTCTCTTTTGCTTAGAGCCAGGAGAGATGCTTTCTCCTTGGCCTTTCTTGAGGCTCAGATTGGTTGCCCACCCGCTCCCCTCTCCGCTCCAATGGGCCCCACCCTCACTCTTGTTACTCTTCTTTGCCTACTCTCCTTTTTTCTAACTGACCTTATTTCCTCATTTTCAACCAACACACTCTGCTCTGAGCATGACAGGCTCTCCCTCATGTCACCAATATGCCAGCCCCATTAATTTATTGTTACTTCCATTCATTCGTCATGATGTTCATTGAACACCCACTATGTGCTAAGTTCTAGGGATTCTAGAGAGTAATAAATTAGCTCCATCAGCCCCTGCCCCAAGGGATTAGAAACCAGGGCTCTCTCTGGCCTGCAGGCTCTTCTTTTTTCCATTCTATTTCTTCCTATCCTTTAATACTTAGCTCAGCTCTCATGTATCTCCACCATCTCCACCATCCTGAGCTTCTATCAGAAATTCAGGTCAGTGTGACAATCTCTCTCCAGGGTCCAGAATGACAGAACTTCTTAAGTGTGGTCCATGTGGTCAGGCTTGTCTTTCCAGCTAGACACTCGGCTCCCAAAGGATATTGCTTTTTCTCAACGTTCCATAATGCCTAGTATAGCGCTGACTACAAAGGAGATATCCAGCAGCTCCTTGTTAATGAAGAATTCTTTTGAACGCTTCTTGAGCCTAGGTCCTTGTTCTCCCCACTCCCTGCATTAGAACATGACCTACTCATGCTGACTCCCATATCTTCCTTATCCTCTGCTCACATCAAGTCCCTGCTGCCAGTTTCAATGTGCCCGTTGCTTGAGTCCCATGCCTCTATGGAACCTTCTATTTGGTGGCTTCAGATGTCTAACCATACTGGAACTCCTGGCCATTTAGGAGCATTTTGAGATAAAGCCAGGTCTAATTTGTTTCCTATATGATGTAACAGGGGCTCAGGATTGGGTTGTAACTTCTTAGAGCCTGTCGGAGACACAGAAACCATGCATGAAGACTTTCTGATCCCTCTCTCCTGCACGCCTTACTTCTGATCGTCTTCATCTAGCCCTTGAGAGAGGGGGAAACTATAACTGAGGCAAGAGGGAACAACTAAGACCCCACACTTAACCAGGGCCAGGGCTGGGATGGTTTAGTGGAGCCCTGACACCAGTTCTCTGCAGAGCCCCGAGGGCCGGGGTGTGTGAATGAGGGCACTACTGTCGGTCTGTCCTGTACCTCCTTCTAAGGCACTCAGCCAGGGGCAGGCAAGGACATGCTCATTTGGCCAAAGTTGCCTTGAATGTCCTGGAAATCACAGCTCTTGGCAAGGTGAGGGCTCTTGAGTTAGGGATAAATCTGAGGCAGAGCAGAGAAAACCTCCTTTGTGCACCCCTACATTAAATCACAAAAACACGAAGTAAGCCACGGAGAAGGAGGGGAGGGCTTGGTACTCCTGAGCGTCCTATCTATCTGGGTTTCCAGATAAATTTATCCTAAATTATGGATCTTTCTTTCTTGGGCAAGGATTAGTGTGTTTTCTTGGCCAGGTTTACCTTTAAAGAGCAGACAAAGAAATGACCTTGGCTAAAGTTCCAGGAACTGATTTCTTTATCAAGTAATTTCTACTTAAGATGGCACAGAAACATCACAAAAAACTCTGCCCTTAAGGCTTGGCAGGAGACAATTCTATTCTGCATCTATTTGTATGCATATCTCTGCATGCATATATGACCAAGGCAGATGGTGAGGAAAGGTCACCTCAGGCCCCCTCACAGGTGTGCTGCACCTACCATATACTGTGAGGGTGAGTGCAAGGCAAAACAATGGACTGCTGCGCTGCAATGGATGGGGTTCTGGTAGACCCCCTTCCTGTGCTTGGGATCTCATCTGGATAGGACCTTATAAAAGGATCCCATGGTCGGTCAGAGCAGGTGTCTCAAGCCAGGAAGGACTGGATCAGTCTCGGACTCAGTAGATACCACTTAACCAAGTTTTGGCATCCAGGAGAAATTGAGGTTTGAATTTAATAGGAAAAGTCTCCAGGAATTTAATTTTGAGAGGGCAAAGTACACTGTTAGAATAGTTACTGGGGGCCAGAAAAACAACTTATGATCAGAGACCACCTGTCCAAGAGACAAGCAGAGAGCTGGAATAGAAGTCAAGCAAGGTGCCTGCAAAGTTCTGTAGCATTTTGAGTCTCGATGTAAATTCTTATGATAAGAGAGTTTGAGAATCCTATAAGCCCTTCTCCACTTCTCCAGCATCAGATCTTAAGAGCAGATATTTGTATTTCAGAAATCTTATTTACCTTGTTTATTTTCTTCTCTCCTTTCAAGTTCTTTGAAAACATGCTGACTGGTCTCTGATGTTTTAAGATATAAGCAAGGACAAAGGATTTGCTTCACAAATGGGTAGACTTTTACAAAGGTCAAGAGCACATGCCTGTATGCCTGGCCTGGAAGGGGAAGCGTGAATTAAAGTGAGAAAATAAGATCCAGATATGTTCTTTCTAGGAATTTCTTTAGGGTCCATTTTTTACTTATCTTTGGAGACTGCTTTCATGGCAGAATTTTATTTTGCAAAAAGGCTGCAACATTATCTTCCATCCCACAGGCTCTTCTTTTTTTGGTGGTAGTGGTTTGACTGTGTAATTTAAGGTGTCATCTTTTAAAAAAAATAATTAACTTTATTTTTAGAGAAGTTTTTGATTGTAGAAAAGTTACATTGAAAATACAGGGGATTCCCATATAACCCATCCCCTTCCCCACCCATTTTCTCCTATTAATAACATCTTACATTAGTGTGGTACATTTGCTACAAGTGATGAACCAACATTGAAGCATTGCTACTAACCAAAGTCTATAGTTTACATGATGGATTATACGTTGTGCTGTGCAGTTTTTATAGGTTTTGACAAATGTATAATGCCATGTGTCTGTCATTGCAGTATCATACAGAACAATTCCGATTCTCTAAATATGCCCTGTGTTCTACCTATTCTTCCCTGCCCCTCCCCTCAGGACCTCTGTAACCACTATCTTTATATCAGTGTTAAAGTTCTTCCATTACCACACACTAATAACTATAATAACAATGAATCTACCTTGGTCCATGGTTGCACTTGCCCCTTATTTTGTCCATTCCTCAATCTTGAGGAATCTGGGGAGATATTTGTTCTGCTTCACACTGAGAAGGGGCTTAGATATTATGGGACAGATGGAAGGAATTGTTTTACTTACAGTTGTAGGTACTCTTTGATTTTTGGGATGAGACTTGTCCATCATCACATTTTGTTAGTTGTCCTGGACAAGTTCAAAGAACTGCAAAGTAGATGTTGGCCAAAACTCTGCTGGGAATCAGGGTTTAACTGGCATATGAAAAGACCGAAGATTTAAGTCTCTGAGACATATATTTAATGGGTATAGTGATAATCATAGGTTCAAATAAAAGGGATAGAAGAATCATGAGTATGGAATTTATAAATGAGTTTAACTCTATTATAACGGGGAAATAGATAATCATATATTCCAAACAAGACCTGCTGATGGGGTGCTGGTTTCATGGGGTTGTGTGCCTGGCCTATAGTGTCTGGTCATCCCTAGTCCACAGGCTCTTCTTACAATGTAACTTTGACACCCTATGGAGGGATAGGGATCTATGTTCTCTACCTTTGAGTTGGGGAGGGTTTGGACTTAGGCAGAAGTGATACTGTGTGCCTCCCAAGGCTGAGACTTAACAAGTACTATATCTTCTATTGGGATGCTGGGTGTGGAACTCTGCAACCATGCTGTGAGGAAGCCCAAGCAGCCCATGGAGAACTTCACATGGAGAGGAAGTGGAGCCCTTTGACCACTGCCCTGGACACTTGCTAGCCATGAGACGCATCTTGAAAGTAGATCTTCCACCCCTGAGTTGAACTGATGCCACATGAAGCAGAGAAGAGCTGTCCCCACCAAGCCCTGCCCAAATTTCAGATTTGTGAGTGAAGAAATGACTTGTTGTTTCAAGCATTTTGGAATGCTTTGTTGTAGAGCAAGATAGCTAATACAGTTTCCTAGTTATGTAAACACCAAACATGCTCTCTGGTATTTATTTTGAGTAAATTGCTTTGACTTAGAACTGCCGCTCATCCTTATAAGCAACTTGTCCCAACAACTGGCCCAACGCAGATTCTACAAAGAGGTCTTGTGGGACCAATAAGGAGGTAAGAAGTGAACGGCAAGAGTGGGCTGGGGCTGGAGCTGCTGCTGCCAAGTATGATTGGGAGTTAGTGCATTAGTGAGGTCCTAGAGCTCCCAACCCACTTCTTAGCCCTATGAAGGCATCTTGACAGAGCAAGAGAACGTAAAGCAGAGGCGCAGGGAGAGTTCTACATCTTGAGTAGGTTTGTATTAAGAGGAGTGGGTGGGTAGAGGAGGTGGTTCTTCCAGAGCTCTGATCCTCCATGTTATATCCAGATGCTGGAACTTGAAGCTCAGCCTGAATGCTGCTGGGGAGGGGTGTGTGTGTGTGTGTGTGTGTGTGTGTGTGTGTGGTGTTGGTGGGAGTGGGCTAGAGGGAGGCAGGGTGGTTCCCCAGCTTCCCACCTTGTGATTGGCAGTGAGCTAAGAAGGTAGGGTTTCAGAGAGGACAGTTCCTCTAGTCTTCAAGACCCCTTTAGATGTGAGTGTATGTGTGTGTGTTCCCAGGAGCAAGTCTCCTTCTAGTTCTTTTGGGAGCTGCATGCCCTAGAGCCAGAGCTTTGTGGCTAATGAGTGCTTTGAGAGTGAAATTCCTGAGCTACCCCTGCGTCTCTCTTCCTTGGCCAAGGGCCCATCCTAGGGAGTGCCTCTCTCTACTGCTTTCACTCCTTGAAAGAACAAGAAGCATCTTCAATGCAGCCTGAGAATGCTAGTGTGAGGTGACTGTTCGTAGTAGATGTTTCCATGACACTCCTATATTCCTTCTGCAAATTCAACCGCATTAAGGGGAGGGGCTGGGGAGAGGCTAGCCGGAGAGATGGGGGACTACGGAGACCGTTGCGTTGCCTCACCTGGCTTCCTTTCTAGGAACAGGAGCCGACCTCCCTCTTTCCCTGGGTCCCCTCCATGCCCGACTCCCAGCTGCCCCTGCCCCCGTGCATCTGTTGGCAGCTGCTGAGTAAGGCCAGGCTCTGAGTAAGGTAAGAGGAGGAAACAAGTGCAGGAGGAGGCGGCCCTTTTTAGGAGAAACGGAAAAAATTTAAAAAACTTGCAGTGCTCAAAGTTGAGATTTAGTGATGATGAGCAATGATGACCTGCTCGGGGGCGGAAGTGCGTGCGTAGGTCTGTTCCAGAGGGGTCCGTGGCCCCCTCGCAGCTGAGCCAATCATGACTCATTCTCAATCTTAGCGACTTTCAGAGGTCATGCTAGTCATCCCCCTGCCTTCGGGGTGGATGGAGCCTAAACTTAACATCACGTTTTGGGGTGGGGGGCTGCTCCGACCGAAGCCCGTGTGTGGCGGGGAGTGGGGATGGGGAGGCCGCGCGGGATCCCTCTGGAAAGATCTCCGGCAAAGGACGTCCCCAGCCTGCCCGGGCTGCCCATTCCCGGGTTCCCCCAGCACTCAATCAGCACCGATCTCCTGGGAACTGCTTTTCGCAGGGTGGAAACCGGGCGCTGGGCTCCCCGGGCGGGCAGGGGCCCGGTCCTCTCAGTCCCGTCGGGGGAGGGGAGACGCCCAGGGTCCCGGGAGCCAGGCCCGGAACTTGCCCCGCAGCGCGAGCCGCGAGCAGAGCCGCGGAGCGCGGCCGCTCTCGCCATCCCTGGCAATGCGCATGATTCTGCGGCGCTGCGATCGCCACACTCCAACGCACCTTGAAAACGGGGCTCGTCTCCTGCGCGGCGCGACGGGCAGGCGCGCAGGCCAATCGGGCCCGGGCGGGGCGCGCGGCGGCCAATGGGCGCGCGACGGGGGCGGCCCGAGCTCAGAAATGGGCTCCGGGGGGCCGGGCAGCCGGCAGTGTGCGGGGCCGCGGCGCCGGGCGGACGGGCGGGCGAGCTGCGGCGGCGGCGGCGGCTGCGCGGGACATGGGGGGCGCGCGGGCCGCGCTGCGGGAGGACGCGCGCAGGCCGTGAGCAGCCCGCCGCGCCCACTCTCCGGGCTCGCTGCTAGCGGCGCGGGCGGCAGCAGCTCTGCGATGGGATGACGCGCTCGGCGGGCGGGCGGCTCTACTATGATTTGCTATGTGGCCACTTTGGTAGCAAGTGTGCTCGGCGCCGCGGGGCTCGCGGCTCAAGGTGAGTTGAAGTGCAGCGCCCCCGGGCCCCGGGCCCCCGGCCCGCGCGCCCTGCCCGCCGAGCCCCGACTCAGGGCAGGGCGCGCGGGCTCCGCTGGCAGCGCGCCGAGAGCCCGGCGCCGGGCTCCGAGGACGTGCGGGCCGTCCGCCTCCCGCCCCGGGCCGCCTCCCGGAGCCCTGCGGCGCAGACGGCCCTCCTGGCGTGGCTCGGGGAGTTGGCGGTCAGCCGGCCGGCCACCCCGGCCCGCTCTCGCCCCGCAGCGCCTGCCCTTCTAGTACCCCGGCCGGGAGGACCCGCGGTGCCCGCACACCGGCGCCCCTCCGGGCCGTACCCGCCTCGGCCTCCGGGGTCGGGGCCTCTGGTGGCCTTGGCGAGGGGCGCACTGAGCCCGGAGGAAGAAAAGAGCATATGAGGCTGGGGTCCCCAGGCGACCTGGAGCAGTGGCCGTGTTGTCGCCCTGATAGGCGCCCATGCCCAGCCCTCTGCCCCCGGCCGGGCCGAAGTCCCCCGGGAGCCCCATGGCTCAGCACGCGCACACCCCGCCCCTCCCGTCGGGAAGCGGGCCGGCTGCGGGTGGAGGGGTTGTCCCGGCCGGATCTCCCGGTGGAGGTGGGATCTCCCTAATCTCTCTTAGCCCCCTGGAGCTGGAGTGGGGGGCGGTGTAGGGACGAAGACAGAGAGTTGGGGGATGCGAGCGCGCGGGCTTTTGCTTTGCAGCGGGCAAAGCGCCCCACAAGCCTCTGGGTGGCTCCCCAGCTCTCGGCCCTTGTATGGAAGTCGGAGCGGAGCCTGGAGGGCTCCAGGACTCCCAGCTCACGGTGTTCAGCGCGCAGACACCACCCGGCTGCGGGCAAGTTCACCTAGCCGGCAGGAGATGGCCGCGGGGAGAAAGGGCCGGGGGGCGGGCTCAAGTCCACGGGCAGGACCCTTCAGCCGCGAAGCCCCGCCAGGGCGCTAGCCGGAGGCGTCTTTTACGGGGTCCCCTCACCTTGTCTGGGGATATGGTGGGGACAGGGAGGATGAGGAGGATTTGAGAAAGTTTCGGAATGGAATATTTCCTTTACTATTGTGGGGGGGGGGTGCTGAGACAGAACGGGAGGAGGGCGAAGGGAAGGGCGATTTGGCGAAGTGGGATGTAGCTCTGGATGATTTGAAAACTCCACTTCTCAGGTGGGGAAGCAGAGACCAGACTGAGTGCGAAGCTTAGGGGCTGGGGCTGGGCGTGAGGGGGCAGGGTTCGTGCTTGAGAATTGACTCCCTCGCCTCAGCGCTCCTTCCAGCCGGTTCCTGCTCGCATTCCCGTGCCCTTACTTTCCTCCCCTCTCTGTTTGGTATGTTCCTGCTGTGGGACTGTTGCTGAAAGCACAAGAGGATGTGCTGGGGTCTTTGAACAGGAAAGAGACAGACAGGGAAGGGAGGCTCAGAAACAGCCTCCAGACCGGAGAAGCCAGGGTGGGGGCAATGGACTTTTTGCAAGTTTAAGCACAGAATAAAGGAAGACGGGTTTATACTGCACCAGTACATAGGATGGTAAGACAGAAGGAAGGACTTCCCAGCATTGAGGCTTATCGGGCATGAAGGATATATGTCTTCTTTCTGGGTGCTTATGTCTTCTGTCTGGGGTGGACTGATGTGCAGCCAAGCCTGGAGGCCGGGGACTGACCTTGGAGGTCCTTTGAACCTGACGTGCCTCAGTGTGTGTGATTGGGGCCCCAGGTCTGGAGTCCCATATCTGGATGCCGCCTGGCTCTGCCCCTCGCTGGACCTGTGACCTTGGGCAAGGTGCTCCATCTCTCGAATGTCCCCTGCCTCAGTGGAAAGTGGCATTAACAATGCTTGTAGACATTCGTGCTGTAAAGAAATGAGTGGCTGCCTGTGAGATAGTAAGTGCTCAGTACATGCTAACGTTTTAATTTATTGCTGTTGTGATGATTTCGTCTCTGGGATTCCAGAGCCCTGTCTTGATTTCTTCGCTGGGGTCCTGTGGGGCAAGGGAAGCTGGGAGGAAGTGCGAGGGCTGCCCGTTTATCTGGAGAGACCTGCAGAGCTGAGCCCCCCCCTCCCTTCAAGGGCTGACCTTGTCTGGGGAGAACCCCTTGTTCCTTTGCATGCAGGGAGACGTGGGAAGGTGTGCAGGCCTCCGGGCTGCTTGGGAACCCTTTGAATGATCTGCCATGCTGGGGTTTTGTCCGTGGCCAGAGGGGGGATGCAGGGAGCCGGCGTGGACTGCATCCCTGCCACCCAGGGAAGGGCAGGGGGGCCCGTGCAGCAGCTCAGCCGGATTTTGATACTGCTGAGGCTCTGGGGAGGCTCGGTGGCCCTGCCCCAGCAGAGGTGACCTCCTGGGGAGGGTGGGGTGGTCCCCTGAGGCCGAGGTTGGGATTCCCAGGGGGAGGGACTTTGAGATGCCACTCGTTGGGTTTGTTGAAAGTCAGGCCACTCAAGTGCAGAGGTGAAGGAGGGGTGACCCCTTTGGGGTGTTGGGCTGGGACCTAGTAAAGTCAGCTCAGAAGTTTGCTTGGAGGACCTGTGGTTGGGGGCAGAGGTAGGAACAGGGTGGTCCTGGGGCTGGGAGGGGACCGAGGCGATGGGAGGGGTTGGGAGGTCGTGGGGAAAGAAGGCCTGGGGGTGGTTGTGTCTGGAGGATGGAGACTGGCATCTCAGCACCCCAGATCTGTGTCCCCCAAGCTGGGGGCTTCCCCACTCTGCAGGGGTCCTGGGCCACACTCCTGGCCTCTGGGCCTCAGGGAGAGGAGGAGATCGCCTGGACCTTTATTCCAAAGGCTGTACCCCCGTCCTCCAGTCCTGAGGTTGGACTATCCGAGGGTCGTGCCCCAAGTATCATGGGGTGCTGTCGTCCTGCTGGGAGCGGGACCACTGCCTTTTCCTCTCTGCCTCACCTTGGTAAACCCCTTCCTTTTGGCAGTGGGGGAGACTGCCAAAAGGCCCTCACAGGCAGCCTGTCAGCTGAGAGGGACTTGGCCTGCAAGTGGCAAAGGTGCGGGCGCGCGTGTTTGCGTGTGCAGGCCCAGGCGTGCTGGAGGCAGGGGAGTGTCTGCAGCCGGTGCCCTGTGCTGGAGAGGCGCTGGGTCAGAAAGGGCATGGCCGAGGGGCGGTGGGGAGGATCCGCTTTCTGCTGCTGGCCTGTGGCCAATGCGAGCTGGCCTTGGCGCTGGCAGGCCCTGGAGCCGGGGTGGTTTCATGTTAGGGCTCTAAGACAGAAAGCCAGCCTCCGGGTCCCCCGGGGAGCAGAAGCTGCCTGGCTGCAGAGACGCCGAAGGCCAGCCCCTTTCCGCCACTCCATCCGGGTGCCCTGCCCTGCCACGGTGCCTGGTTCTGCTCTCACCCCAGCCGGGGCACTGGCCACGCGGCCTCCCGGGCTGCCTGGGGCCCTCTCTCAGGCTGGCAGGGGGCCCACCTCCACCACAGTCCCCTTGGCTGTGCCCGTGGATGGGCTGGGGGTGGGGGAGAGCCCCTGGGGGGCTCGGTGGGGATGCAACAGTGGCTCTCTTTTGTGAAAGTCTTCTCTGCACCCCTTCCATAGTGTGGCCTTCATAGCCTGGAGATCAGGGGCCCAGGAGAGAGGAGACCTTTGTCTGCTGCTGAGGGTGGGCTAAGCAGCTGGTTTGACGAGTGGGCCTGAATGGTAAAAAGAGCTCTAATTGGTGAGAGCTCCCAGCTGTCCACAGAGGGGGGGTGTGTGCACGTGTGTGTGTGTACTTGGGCGCACATGTGCATATGCCTGTGCATGCACACGTGGACGGGCTGTGGCGGGACAGGGAGGTCCTTGAAGAGGGGTCTGCGTGCACAGGTGGGTCCTCTCCGAGTGCCCTGACCTGGCTCTCCCTCTTCCTCCTCTCATCGTCATCCTGCTCCTAAGTCTGGATGGCCTGGAAGCTTCCAGAGTTGGAGGCCCCAGCCCCAGAGGTGGACTGAGGAACACTTGAGGCCCCAGAGGGGATGGGGGCGAGAAAGCCTGTGTGTGGGGGTGCCATCAGCGGCACGGCTTCCGGGGAGGCGGGCCCCTGCCCCAGGTCGAGAGGGACCACCCCTGAGTGGGTGGGGCGGATGCTGAGGGTGGCGGGGCGGCTCCGGCCCCCGTCTGGGGCGCTGCCCCTGGGTGCCACCGGCAGCTGACCTAGTTTTCTTCGGAACCCTCCTGCTTTTCTCTTTTCTCATGTGAATAAGCAGGGACTGGCGAACGGGGCAGAGCCTCCGTGAGGGTTTGGGCCGGGGATGGGAGGGAGGCCCTCTGGTTGGGAAGCCCCTCTGGGGCTGCCCTCACTCCCCCTGCCCCTGTGCACCCCATCTGGCCACATAGACTTCGCAGACAGGGGCATGCACCCCACGTGTGTCGCCCTGGGGGCGTTTCTTTGGCACCAGTCGGATCTCCCAACTGCTTGAGCGTGTCTGTCCGGTCCCCTTCCCGGAGGCGCGGGCCTGGGCTGCCTTGGGTCCCACGTGGGCGTGCGGCGCAGGCCAAGGGAGGACGGGAGGCTGGGCTGGTTGGGTGGGGCAGGGCTCTTTGGCTGCGACTGAGGAAGGGAGGGGCGCTGGGGCCGAGGAGCAGATGTCCGTCTTGTGGGCTCCCAAGGAGAGGCCTTGGGAAGGCCAGCCAAGCCGAGAGTGGGTGGAGGCCCAGGAGCATCTCCGTGGCCGCGGGGAGCCCAGCACCACGGGTTGGGAGAGGCGCCCCTCCAGGCCCTCGCAGGGGTCCCGGCCAGGGCCATGCTCAGGCCTGCTCGGCCTCTGGCTGCCGAGCCCACAGACTGCAGGCGCTGGTGCAGGCCCTGGAAGGGTGCGGCCTTCTCCTCTGGGCAGCCCTGGAGGGGGGCCGGGGGTTCCCTCCTGGACGTGGAGGCCGCCAGGGTGGCCCCCCGCGCCCTGCCTCCCGGAGGGACGAGCAGGGGCTTGGACCCACCGCCACCTCGCCCCCTCCTCGCTTTCAGAGTGCAGCGGCCGTGCTCCGGGTGGAGGGCGTTCCGCCCCCGCTTCCCGCGCGCTGCCCCTCAGGCGCCTCCCCCACTTTGGGGGAGCCCCGAGTTTGCTGGTTTCCCGGGATCTCCTGGCGCCTCCCGGCGTGTCGAGGAGGAGGGATTGGGGGCGATTGGGGGCTGTGCCTGTTTTTGGACTCCGCAGGGATTATTTTTAGGCCGGCAGATGGAGGTGGCGGTGGCTGTCGCTGGTATTATTAGACAGCGGGCCCCAGGGCTGGGAGTCTGGAGCCTGGAGGAGGAGGAGGAGGCCCCAGGAGGCTGCACTAACGAGGCTGGAGGCCGGCACTCACGCCACGCCGCCCGCTCGCAGCCCGCCAGCCTGGCCCTCGGGCCCAGCCGCTGCCCAGAGTGTAGCATCCCCTCCCCCAGGGTCAGCTGCCCCAGGGACGGGCCCACCCCTCAGCCTGGTCTGTCTTTCTTGGCCACAGGGCTCAGGACTTCTGTAACTGAATCGGCTAGACTGTGGGGTGGGAAGGGCCAGCCTCTGAGCTGGGGCCTCAAGAGAAGGGGGGCACTGTTCCCTGGGAACCCGGGGGGGGGGGGCGCTTGGTTTCCCTGTGTGCCACCAGGGTGCAGTGGCCTCCTAGAGCAGAGGCCAGGAGGACCCAGGAGCTCGGACTCGGACCCTGACCCACCACCTGTGACCTGCGCCAGGTCCCTCCACCTCCCAGTTTGCTGGGGTGAAAGGGGAGAGCGTGGGGCTTCTATCTGGTGAGCGTCGGTGTCCCACGCTGAGCCCACAGCCGAGTATGCAGTGGGCGTTTAAAGTGTGCTAGGTCTGCCCAGCAGCCCAGGTTTCCTGTGTGCTCCTGTGGAGCCTGAGTTTCCCGGCATGGCCCCTCCCCGCCCAGCCCTTTCCCGGGAAGAGCCCCAGGCTCGGCGTGTGGCATGCGGGCTCTGTGCCCGCAGGCGGCAGTGGGATGCGGGCTCTGTGCCCACAGGCGTGCAGTGGCAGCCCTCACTCGGCTGCCCACTGGGCGCCACCTGGCCCTGGGAGCTGGAGCGCCGTGCCCTGTGGCCTCCCCAAAAGGTCAGCTGGCCGGCAGGGGCCGCCTCCCCTTCCAGGGTGGACCAGCTCCAGAGCGGGCTGGGCAGATCCCCAAGCTGCCGATTGACTGTTTCCTGCCTGCTCTGAAAAGCACGTGGGAAACCACAGCTTCTTGTGGCCTTTTTCCTACGGCCCCCCCCACCCCTGCCTGCCAACACCTGGCAGCCTTGGAGGGACAAGTTCAGCAGATTTCTCTTGGGCTGCCGCAGGCTTGTGTGGTGGACGGAGTGTCTGGGGGTGTTTTCCCCTCCCACCACCCCCAGGTCACTAGGCATCTTCTCCCCCCAACTCCTTCCTTCCTGCCCCTCCTGCCCTGGCCCAGCCTTGACTCTGTCTTCCCCTCCTGGTAATGGGGACTTCGGAAGTCTGTGTCCCTGTGTCCCCGGAGTCCTGTCCTCCACGCCTTTCTCTGCCTGCTGCTCCCTGCCCTGCCCGTCTCTCTCGGCTGGCTCCCCCAAGGCCGGCTTGGCTCATGCTCTTTGCTGCCTCCCTTGCCTCCCCACTGGTTTCCTGAATCCTTCAGCTGCTCTGAGTGGCTCTGGCATCCTCATGGGTGTGATCCCTCCGTCTCTCTGCCACCAAGCCCCCTTTACTGCCAGCCTGCCTACTGCACTCAGCTTATTTGGGGAGGGGAGTGACTTGTGTGTGTGTGTGTTGAGCTTTTCTGGAGGAAGTGTTTTATTCGACATACTTTGGCTCGGAAAGGATTGGGCTCGGGGAGAAGTGCCTGTGGGTGACGGAGTGGGAGAACATGCCGTGTGTGTGTCCATGTGTGTGTGCCGTGAGGAGATGAGGAAAAACTGATAAATATTTTAGGATTCAGGAAGCCAGGAGGGGCTGGGCCGTGGGCCCCCCCTGCCTGCTCTCTTTTTGGGAAACTCCGTCTCGTTCCGTCCCGTTTGCCATCGGGGGGATGTGTCCCTCGCCCTGTGCCCTCTCTGGAGCTGCTTTGCCCTGCCTGGAAGGGCCCTTGAGAAGACATGCAGGTGGGCGCTTGCCTGCCTGGGAGGTGGTCCCGGGGTTGGGTGCTCCGAGCGCAGCGCAGGGGCTGGAGACCCTTGGAGCCTTCCCCGTTGCCGGGGAAGGTGTGAACGCTGCTGCTTATTGCCCATGCAGTGAGAATGAGGCAGAGAGGTGCAAATGAGCAGCCAGCTGGTGGAACCATGTCACCTGTCACTGCCAGGCCACCCTTCTTGCCGGCCCGTCTCCTGGCACTGCCCCCCCAGCCCTGGCCTCCAGGCCAGAACCTCACTGCCAGCAGCCCAGCAGTGCCTGGCTGTTTCTCCCAGGCCTCCTTACCCGGCCCCAGGCCCTAGGGGAGAGCCCCGGAAGGGGCCACCCTCCGCCCTGCCTCCTCTGCTTCCCAGGTAACCTGGCACCTCCTTTGTCCCCAGGCTCCTGCGTTTTCTCTCTTGGTTCCCTCACGAGTGTGCTGCAGACATGCACACACGCTCACACACATTCTTGTGCAGGGTGCTGTCTGTGCACCCGCCCTTCTCCTGTTCCCTCAGGGCCCCTGCGGCTTGCCCCCTCCTCCTGGGCCGGCAGCAGCCTTTGTGCTCCCGGATGCTGGGAGGGGGCCAGGAGGCAGCCTGGTGCCTACCTAGCGGCCCCTGGGGTTGTGGGGAAGGGGAGGCTGCCCTGGGCCCTCTCCATGCTTTCCTCCAGGGCCTGGGATTCAAACTTAGCCTGAAGGGAGGTGGTGGTGGGACTTGGGAAACCTGCTGGGGCCTCAGGCAGGTGAGTACCATACTCTGCTCTCCTCCAAAAATACTCTGTGATCTTAGCTCTTTCTCTAGAAAACAGTGATGTCACCAGTAGCCAATCAGCTTCTTGAAGGGCTTGCCTCCTCCTCCTTTTGCAACTTGCAGGGAAGGAGAGGGAGGGAGGGAGGGGGGAGGGGGAGAGCCAGAGACACAGACACACAGACGGCTTCCTGCAGACCCGGAGAGACACACACTCATAGACACACAGCACACAGACATGCGTGCCGAGGTGGTGGCCTGTCCCCGTGCGGGAAAGCAGGGCTCCCTCCCTCTGCGCAGGCAGGCAGGTCGCCATGCATAGTGCCCCCCCCCAAAGGCTGACAGAGACTGGCAAGGAGACAGGATGCCTGAAGAGTGGGAGCTCGAGACAGAGATGGGGAGACACGATGATGAGAGCCAGAGAGGGAGAGAGACAGAGAGGCAGAGCAGGGGGAGAGAGGGGGAGGAGCAGAGAGATGGAGGAAGGAAGGGGGGAGATGGACATTGAAAGAGACTAGAAGAGAGCAAGAGAGCAAGAGAGAAGAGGGAGAGAGGGAGACAGAGTGGGGGGAGGGGAGATGGGGGAGGGGCAGAAAGGGAGAAGGAGAGGCACTGAGTGGGGGAGAGGCAGAGAGGGAAACACTGAGTGGGGGGGGAGAGGCAGAGACATTGAGGGGGGGAGAGGCAGAGACATTGAGTGGGGGGCAGAGAGGGAGACACTGAGTGGGGGGAGAGGCAGAGAGAGACACTGAGTGGGGGAGAGGCAAAGAGAGACACTGAGTGGGGGAGAGGCAGAGAGGGAGACACTGAGTGGGGGGAGAGGCAGAGAGGGAGACACTGAGTGGGGGGAGAGGCAGAGAGAGACACTGAGTGGGGGAGAGGCAGAGAGGGAAACACTGAGTGGGGGGGAGAGGCAGAGAGAGACACTGAATGGGGGAGAGGCAGAGAGAGACACTGAGTGGGGGAGAGGCAGAGAGAGACACTGAGTGGGGGGAGAGGCAGAGAGGGAAACACTGAGTGGGGGGAGAGTCAGAGACACTGAGTGGAGGAGAGGCAGAGGGAGACACTGAGTGGGGGAGAGGCAGAGAGGGAGACACTGAGTGGGGGGAGAGGCAGAGAGAGACACTGAGTGGGGGAGAGGCGGAGAGGGAAACACTGAGTCAGGGGGGAGGCAGAGACACCATGTTGGGGGAGAGGCAGAGAGAGACACTGAATGGGGGAGAGGCAGAGAGAGACACTGCGTGGGGGAGAGGCAGAGAGGGAAACACTGAGTGGGGGGAGAGTCAGAGACACTGAGTGGGGGAAAGGCAGAGAGGGAGACACTGAGTAGGGGGAGAGGCAGAGAGGGAGACACTGAGTGGGAGGAGAGTCAGAGACACTGAGTGGGGGAAAGGCAGAGAGGGAGACACTGAGTGGGGGAGAGGCAAAGAGAGACACTGAGTGGGGGGAGAGGCAGAGAGGGAGACACTGAGTGGGGGAGAGGCAGAGAGGGAAACACTGAGTGGGGGGGAGAGGCAGAGACACCAAGTGGGGGAGAGGCAGAGAGAGACACTGAGTGGGGGAGAGGCAGAGAGAGACACTGAGTGGGGGAGAGGCAGAGAGGGAAACACTGAGTGGGGGGGGGGGGAGAGGCAGAGAGAGACACTGAGTGGGGGGAGAGGCAGACGCAGGTAGCCAGAGATTGGAGGCAGAAAGAAATGGTCAGGATCAGAAATACACGGGGTCAAACGAGAGGCGGCCGGGTGGCCACTGACACCCCGTGGGCACGGACACCCCGCGAGCACGGACACAGAGAGACAGGGCTCCCACCGGGGACGTCATCTCTGGGAGGGGTGCGGTGCGCTGCAGGCCGAGGGACCCGGCCGCGGCGGCTGCTGTCCTAGGTGCTGCCCGGATGCCCGGGTGCCCACACCAGCCGGGAGGGGACCGGGAGGTGCGTGGCCGAGGGGGGTGTGCGGGTGGGGGAAGGCTGGAGGGAAAGGCGCTTCTCCAGGCTGGCTCTCCCACTGGGAAGGAAGCTGGACAAGGTGACCTTGTGGGCCCGCCTGGGCGCAGGGGCCTGGGGTGGGAGGAGGGGCTGGCGGAAGGACGGCTGGGGGCAGGGTGCGCGGCTGGAGGGGAGTGGGGGCAGGGCGTGCCGCGGCGGGTTCTCTGCCCGCGCCCTGCCGGCCAGCCGGGGGGCCCCGTCCAGCTGTTCGCCGAGGTAGTCCTCTGTCTGGGGTGAGGCCGAGATCGGCCCAGGGGTCCCCCTCCCGGCCCCAGCCTCGGGGAGTTCCGGGGCTGCTGGAGCCTCTGGCTGGGCCTTGGCAGGTGGGGGGCCCGCGGCCCCTGGCCCTCCAGCCCTGCGCTCCGGGCCGCGGGCACGGTGCGGCGGAGGAGGGGCCCCGAGGCGCTCGGGCGCTTGCGGTTTCCCTGGCGCTGCCACGGGCAGCCGCCGCCGGCTTGTCAGGGATTCCCTGCTCCTTCGCGGAGTACTCTCGTTCTGCGCTGCTCGCATCAGGCCGGGCTGGGGGTGGGGCGCCGAAGGGTGGCGGGCTCCCCCCTCTCGGTTCCCAGGCCTGCAGGAAGCGTCCTGGTGCGGGAAGGATGCGCCGTGTTTGCAGTCTGCTGCGCGGGGGCAGGACGAGGTTCTCCCGGGAAGGCTCCGCCCACGCCTTCTCGGGCTCCGCAGACTCCTCGAGCTCGGGGGCTGCAGGAGGAGGGCACGGCTACACAGCCGGGCTTTGGGGTTGGGAGGGGAGATGGAAAAGAACCGCCTCACTTTCTCCTCCTCAGGGGTATGGACGCCTGGGGGCCCCCAGGGGACAGAGGCAGGGCTGGAGAAGGGGGTGTTTTCTGGGGGGTGCAGCGAGCGCCTCTTCGTGGAGGAGGAGGCGGGCGCCCAGGCCAACGGGAGGAGCTGGGGGCGCAGGGCGGGAGCCTTTCCTCTGGAAGGGGCCTGGGGCTGGGGAGGACCCCTCACTGTCCCCCCTCTGCCCCACCGTCTCCACCCCCCCGCCAGGTGCTCATGGCCTGCGAGAGGAGCCCGAGTTTGTGACCGCGCGCGCTGGCGAGAGCGTGGTGCTGCGATGCGACGTGATCCACCCGGTGACTGGACAGCCCCCGCCCTACGTCGTGGAGTGGTTCAAGTTCGGGGTCCCCATCCCCATCTTCATCAAGTTTGGCTACTACCCGCCCCACGTGGACCCCGAGTATGCAGGTGAGGAAGGCTCGGCCGCCGCCCTTGCGGGGCTCGGTGCGCGCACCCCTCGCTGTCGGCGCGACCTTCCGACGGTCCCAGCTCTGCGGCCGCCCTGCTCCTGCACCTGCTCCTGCACCTCTGGAGCTTCTTATCTTTTCCTGACTGGTCTGTGACCTCCGTTTCTCCCAGCCGCTGCCTCTTTCCTTCCATTCTCTTGACTCTGGGGGGTTTTCATGAAGCGGTGGGAGGAGAGGGGCTAGAAGCTAACGCAGTCCTGGAGCCTTTCCAAACAGCGCAGCCCAGGGCTGGAGGGAGGGCCACGGGAGGGGAGGAGGAGGCTGGAGACGGGCTTCCCGGGAGGAGAGCCCGGCGCTGGATGGGGCACACCTCTGCCAGGTGGGGCGCAGGCTGCTCCGTCTGGGTGCGCCCACTCCTTCCGCCTTGGGGCCTCACTTCCGTCCTCCTTCCCCACCCTGTTTGTCTGTCCCTGGCCTCCTGGCCGCCTCCTGGCCTGTTCGCCTCTTACTCTGCAATTACTCCTGGCACCGGTGCCCTCACTGTGTGACTCACAGCCGCCGCCTGCGGCCTGCGGAGAAGAGGGCGGCGGGGCGAGTGCGCGCGTGCTGGGGTTTAGAGGTGGAGGAAGCAGGCAGGACACCGCTCTTATCTTTCCTCGTGGCTTCCGAGCGCTGACTTGCATTTCCCCCGGAATGCCTCCCTTCCGCCGCTCCACCCCTGCATCGCGCTCTCTTTTTGGCCCTGGTTAATTTTGATAGTCTGGTTTTTCGGTGGATTGCCAGGGCCAAGTCAAAGAGGAAAGCGAGAGAGTGATCCTGGCTGGGGTGAGGGGTGGACTGAGGTGGTGGGCGAGGGGGTGAGGGGCCCGGGGGTGTCCATGTACCTCTGGTGTGGAGGAAGGGGGCTGCCCCCCATTGGGCTTGTCTCACACCGAAACTGTCCGCTCCCGCTGCCACGGGTGAGACAAAGACGGCCTCCTAAGGGGGCGGGGATGACGGTATGGCAGGGCAGCTCTGGGGGCTGCACTCTGTCTGCCAGTCTTTTCCTCGGTCTTGGGGTACAGGCTCTGCAGCCCCTTCTTCTGGAGTTAGTGCTGAGAGCGGCAGTAGGACTGGGAGGGACCGAGCATACTGGTGCCTGACCTGCCTTCCTTCCTTGTGCCCTGGCCATGGAGAAGCCAGACAGAGCCAGACATGTGCGTGGGGTCTTGGGGTGGGGGCAGTGTTCACCTGCAGTGGCTTTATCCTCTTTGGCTCCTCCCTCTCTCCCTCTCTCTCCCGTCTCTTCTCAGCTCTGCCTCCTCCCTGCCTTTCCTTTATCCTGAAGGTCTCCAAAAGCAGGGGAGTGTTTCAGGGACCTGAGGCCTTTCTCAGCAGCAGACAAGTGGAGCTGCAGTTGCAGGCTGGGGAGGGGCCAGCCAGGTCAGAGGGGCTGGGGAGGGACAGCAGCCGAGCGGCCGCCTTTTCCCTTGCACCCCTGCCGCTGGAGGTCACCGCAGGGGGAGGTGGTCCGAAGGCCGTGCTTGGACCCCATCTTTGGCTGTGGCGGGGAATGACGGCAGCCCGCCTGCCTGATGGCACCTGGGGCTTTTCTTCGCTCTGTCTCCCCAGGCCGGGCGAGTCTTCATGACAAAGCATCTCTGCGGCTGGAGCAGGTTCGCTCGGAGGACCAGGGCTGGTACGAGTGCAAAGTGCTCATGCTGGACCAGCAGTATGACACCTTTCACAACGGCAGCTGGGTGCACCTCACCATCAACGGTGCGTACGCAGGGGTCCCCCAGGGTCACCGAGGCGCTTTCTGAGGTCCTGCCCTATGCCACCTGTGGAAGCCTTTACTCCCTGCTGCGCCCATCCCTTCTCCAAATCCCTGCTGCAGAGAGGAGTCTCTGCAAGGCATGGCCCCCGTGCACTGCCTCTGCTCCCCTGCTCCCCCAAGCCACTTGCCTGATGCCTCTGGGGCCAGCGGTGGTGATCTGAGCAGCACCCCGGGAATGCTGGTGTCAGAGTTCCTTGTAGGGAAGGCAGGAAGTTGAAACCAGGAAGGCAGAGGCTTTGTGCAAGCAAAAGGAATACCTGCTGGTGTCATTGCCCAGCCACGGAAGACCTGTGAGCCCAGGAAATGCCTTCCCTGCAGGAGAGTCTTTTCTGGTTAATATTTTGGTTCCTTTTTCACTCTATGCCTTGGAGTGTTGATGAGGGCAGCTGCCCTGGAGGATGGGAAGGCAGTGAGAGCAAGCCCAGGTGCAGGCCCCACTCAGATGGAGCCCGCAGTCGGAGACCATGTGGGAGAGTCCTGGGGAGAAGGACGTTCATGGTCGTCAGGTATTTACGTTGTGGGTAGAATGAACGTTGATGTGTGCAGATGCGTCACATCCTGGGTCAGGGCAGGGAGCCTCCGCGCAGGCTCTGGCTGAGCGGCTGAAGTCCCCGCGTGGCTGTGGGCCGTGGCTGGGCCTGGGTCGCTCTGGAAGGTGGCCTTGGCGTCGGGGAGCCTGTGCTCACCAAGACCCAGCAAAGGTGAGTGGAGGCTGAGTTTTTCTTTTCTTTTGACCAGGACCCTTATCCTTCTTTACTCGATTTATGACAAAAGCTATTGAATCACAGGTGTGTTCTGGATACGCTGCTAGTTATCAAGATCTCCCCACTCTATACGCTTTGGATGTGTCACACAGAGCTCCAAGTTCTTGTGCTTTTTTAGTTACATAGAGAAGATCTGGGTTTAAAGAACAATCATCATGAAATCTAAGATTCCCATACACCACCCTACTATGAACACCTGGCATTGGTGTGGTGCATTTGTTACAAATGATGAAAGCATGTTTTTATAATTGTACTATTACTGTAGTCCAGAGTTTAACTTAGAGTTCATTATGTTGTGTAGTTTCAAGGATTTCAATTTTTTTTCACTAGTAACATGTACAACCTATCACCCTTTCAACCCAATATGTCATTCAGCGCTGTAAATTACATTCACAAGGTTGTGCTGCCATCACCACCATCCATCACCAGAACTCTCCATTATCCCAAGTAGAAACTGTGTACATTTTAAGACTTAACTCTTGATTTCCTACCCCCACCCTTTCCCTGGTGGCCAGTATTCTAGATTCTGACTCAATGAGTTTGTTTATTCTAATTATTTCATATCGGTGATATCACACAATATTTGTCCTTTTCTGCCTGGACACATGACGTCTTCAGGATTCATCTGTGTTTTTGCATGTTTCATGCTTTCATTCCTTTTTATGACAGAATAATATTCCATTGTGTACATGGACCACATTTTGTTTGCATTCATGTGTTGATGGACACTTGGGTTGCTTACATCTTCTGGTGACTGTGAATAATGACGCTATCAACATGGTGTGCAGTATCTGTTTGAAACTCTGTTTTCAGTTCTTCAGGTATATACCTAGAAGTGGGGTTACTGGGTCATATAGCAATTCTATATTTGACTTTCTGCCAAACTGCCTTGCACAGTGGCTGCACCATTTTACATACATACAATGAGTGAATGTTCCTATTTTTCCACATTCTCCCTCTTGAGCACTTTTAGTTTTTTGGTTTTTTTTTTTGTAGTAGCCATTCTAGTGGGTGTGAAATGATCTCATTGTAGTTTTGATTTGCATTTCTCTAATGGCTAATAATGTGGAGCATCTTTTCATGTGCTGTTTGGCTATTTGTGCCTCTTCTTTGGATAAATGTCTATTCAAGTCTTTTGTCCATATTTTAGTTGGGTTGTTTGTCTTTTATTGTTGAGTTGAAAGATAGATTTATATATTCTGTATATTAAACCCTTATCAGATATGTGGTTTCCAAATATTTTGTCCCATTATGTAGGTTGCCTTTTCACTTTCATAATAAAGTCCTTTGATGCACAGAAATTTTAAATTTTGATGGAGTGCCATTTTTTATTTTTTGTTGCTTATGCTTTGTGTGTAAAACCTAAGACATTGCTTAACACAAGGTCCTAAAGATGTTTCATAATTTTCTTTTGGGGGTTTGATCGTTCTGGTTCTTATATTTAGGTCTTTGGTTCATTCTGAGTTGATTTTTTTTTATACGGTGTGAGGTAGAGGTCCTTCTCATCTTTCACAATTGAAGGCTCAGTTTTCTCAGCACTGTTTGTTGAAGAGACTATTCTTTTCCAATTGAGTGGTCTTTGATCCCATGTCAAAAATCAGTTGGACATAAATGTGAGGGTTGATATCTGAATCCTCAGTGCAATTCTGTTGGTCTTTCAGTCTGTCCTTGTGCCAGTACCATGCTGGTTTGATTATTGTGGCTTTGTAATAAGTTTTTTTTTCCCCTTCCCCCACCCCACCCTACTGTTTTACTGTGTCCATTCACTGTGTGATCTTCTGTGTCTGTTTCTTTTTGTCTTCTCTTCTTGTTTTCTCCTCTAGGCTTTACTGTGTAATGAGTTTTAAGATCAGGGATTGTGAGCCCTCCAACTTTGTTCTTCTTTGTCAAGGTGGCTTTGGTTATTTAGGGCCCCTTACCCTTCCATGTAATTTTTTTTCTTTTTCACTTTTGTTCTTTATTTTTAAAGAAGTTTTAGATTACATAAAAGTTATATTGTAAATATAGGGGGTTCCCATACCCCCCTCCCCCCACACACACTTTCCCCATTAACAACATCTTTCATTAGTGTGGTATATTTGTTACAATTGATGAGCAAATACTAACCAAGCACTATAGTTTACATTATGGTTTAAACTTTGCACTGCACAATTTTATAGGTTTTGATAACATGTGTAATGGCCTGTATCCGTCATTTCAATGTCATGCAGAACAATTCCGATGTCCCCAAAATGCCCAGTGTTACATCTGTTCTTCCCTTTCCCTCCCCTCAGAATCTTTGGTGACCACTGTCTTTATATCAGTGTTACAAGTTCTTCCATTACTAGAATAAGTCTACTTTGGTCCATAGTTGTATTCCCCCCTTAGGTGTGTTCATTCCTTAATCTTGAGGATTTGGGGATAGAGATGCTCACTCTGCTTCATATTTTTTCTTTTAAAGATTTATTTTATTTATTCTTCCCTCCCCGCCCACACACACACCTTGTTTGTGCTCATTGTCTGCTCTCTGCCTCCATTTGTTGTCTGCTCATCTTTGCTTTAGGTGGCACTGGGAACCGAACCTGGGACCTCCCATGTGGGAGAGAGGCACTCAATTGCTTGAACTATCTTAACTCCCCGCTTTGTTGTGTCTCTAGTTGTCTTTCCTCTTTGTGTCTCCTTGTTTCATCAGTTTGCCATGCCTGCCCATCACGCCAGCTTGCTGTCTTGCTTGTCTTCTCTAGGAGGCACTGGGAACCAAGTGCCCACATGGTAGGTGGGAATTCAGTTGCTTGAGCCACATCCACTTCCCTCTGCTTCATGTTGAGAGGGGGTTTAGATCCCTTGGGGTAGATGGGTGGAGCTCTCTTGCTTGCAGTTGTAGATACTCTGTTTTTTTGGGATGGGCGTTGTTCATAGTCATCCTTTTGTTGGGTGTCCTGGGTCTGATGAACTGGAGAGTGGGTGTTGGCGGCTCTCCTGAGATTCAGGGCTCAACCAGAATATGAACAGCCAGAAGAATTAAGTCTCTGGGACATAGATTTAACAAGAAAGTGCTAATTATAGGTTCAAATAAAAGGGGCAGAAGAGCCATGTGTAGGAAAACTACAAATGAGTCTAACTCTGATACATTGGGAAAATAGGCTATCCAAGAGAGACATTCAAAGATAAGGCCCAATGATGGGGTGCCAATTTCCTGGGGTTGTCTATGATAACCACTAAGTGTCAGTTTTTCAAGAGTAATGATTTATAGTTACCTGCATTAATATTGAGGGCTTGACATACTGGTCTGTTTTCTTTTATCAGGCACTGCCTGTGTACGTGAGAGATTTTTGCCTCTCTATTTGAGAATGTAGCAGGACTCTCCAGGATGGGAGTTTAATATTTCTTTTTTATTGTATGGGTCTCTACCCACTGAGATAACACCTTTATGACAGGATGAACATATTCATAGTCCATAGAAGCATGCCCCAGGTGCTCCCTTTCTCACATATATCCCCACCAACCATACCTTGCACCACTGACCCTCCGCTGCCGTATTTGCTGAAAGAACATACCCACCATTGTAGTTTTAACACAGACCTACAAATCCCCAGAGTTTACCTGTTCCTTCCACCAGCCCTCGCCCCAGTTCCATGGATAGTCCAACCCACCTCTCTCCCACCCTGCTTACTCTCATTCCAGCACAATCAACCCCACTCACATCCCTGTACCACCATCACCCCCATCCACAGCCAAATCACTCCCTTCCACCTTATCATAGGTTCTGCCCATTTTGAGCATCATCTTACCACACTCTACTCCCTTTCTGTCTCCTGGTAACCTGTCTTCTAGACTCTAGCTCTGTGAGTCTGCTTATATGCTTAGGTTATATCAGTAAGGTCATGTAATATTTGTCCTTAGTGACTGGCTTACCTCATGTAACATAAGGTCTTTGAGATCCATCCATATTGTGTATGTCAATACTTCATTCCTTCTTACAGCTCAATAATATTCTATTGTATGTATAATATATACCACATTTTGCTTATCCATTCATCTGTTGATAGACCTTTGGGTTGCTTCCAGCTTTTGACAATAGTGAATAATGCCGCTATGAACATTGGTGAGCATATATCTGTTCATGTCCCTGCTTTCAGTCCTTCTGGGTATATACCCAGGCAGTCTTCCATATAAATTTAGTGATTCGCTTTTCTATTTCTGCAAAGAAGATGGTTGTAATTTTGATTGGTATTGCATTGGATCTGTAAATTGTTTAGGGTAGAACTGACATCTTAACAATGTTTGTCTGCCATTCCAGGAACATGGAATGTCTTTCTATTTATTTATTTAGGTTTTCTTTTACCAATGTTTGTAATTTTCTATGTACAAGTCTTTTATATCTTTGGTTACATTCATTCTTAGATATTTTATTTTTTTAGCTGGTATTATAAATGGAATTTTTTCTTGATTTCTTCTTCCAATTGTTCATTATCAATGTATACACTGTAAAATGTTACACAGTAAAATGTTACTGATTTTTTTATGTAGATCTTGTATTGAGTTTCTTTGCTGAATTTGTTCATTAGCTCTAGGAACTTTGTTATATTTTTTGGGATTCTCTCTGTATATGGTCATGTCAAATGCAAACAGGGACACTTTTACTTCTTCCTTTCCAATTTGGATGCCATTTATTTCTTTTTCTTGCCTAACTGCTCTGGCTAGAACTTCTACTATATTGTAGAATAACAGTGGTAACAGTGGGCATCCTTGCCTTATTCCTGATCTTAGAGGGAAAGCTTTCAGTCTTTCACCACTGGGTATGATGTTAGCTATAGTTTTTAAAAAAGTGTATAGCCTTTATCATGTTCAAGAAGTTTCAGTATAGCCTTGGTTTTCTAAGTGTTTTTATCAAGAATGGGTGCTATATTTTGTCAAATGCTCTATCCGTGTCAGTTGAGATGGCCATGTGTTTTTTTTTCCCTCTCTTTCATTCTGTTAATGTGATATATTTCATGAATTGATTTTCTTATATTGAACCTCCCTTGCAAAAAACTGGGATAAATCCAACTTGATCTTGGTATGTAATTCTTTTAATGTGCTGTTGGATTTAGTTTGTAGTATTCTGTCATCGACAAGTTTTGCATCTAGGTTCATAAGAGATATTGGTCTGCCATTTTCTTTTCTTGTGATATCTTTGTCTGGCTTTGGTATGAGGATGATGTTGGCCTTACAGAGTGAATTAGGGAGTGTTCCCTTCTCTTTGATTTTTGGAAGAGTTTGAGCATGATTAGTATTATTTTTTCTTTGAATATATGGTAAAATTTCTCGGTGAAGTCATCTGATCCTGGAATTTTCTTTATTGGGAGGATTTTGATTACTGATTCAATCTCTACTAGTTATTGGCCTGTGGAGATCTTCTGTTTCTTCTTGAGTCAATGTATGAAGTTTGTGTGCTTCTAGGACTTTGCCCATTTCTTCTGAGTTATCTAATTTGTTGTCATACAGTTGTTATTGTATCCACTTTTCATGCTTTTTATTTCAGTGGGGTCTGTAGTAATATTCTCCTTTTCATTTCTGACCTTTAAAAATTTGTGTCCTCCTTTTTTTCTTCATCAGTCTAGCTAATTGTCAATTTCATAGACCTTTTCAAAGAACCAACTTATGGTTTTATTGATTCTATTGCTTTTTATTCTTTATTTCATTTAGTTCTGCTCTAATTTTTGTTATTTCCATCCTTCTGCTTCCCTTGCATTTAGTTTGCTCTTCTTTTTGTAGAGCCTCTTGTTGTAAAGTTAGGTCTCTGGTTTGGGATCTTTCTTCTTTTTCAATGTAAGCATTTAGAGCTATAAATTTCCCTCTCATCATTGCTTTTGCTGCATCTCATAAATTTTTGCATGTTGTATTTCTTTTTCATTTACCTCAAGAAATGTCCTAATTTCAATTGTGATTTCCTGTTTAACCCATTGGTTGTTTAAGAATATATTGCTTATTTTCCACGTTTGTGAATTTTCCATTTCCCCCTCTGTCATTGATTTCTAGTTTTATTCAGTTGTGGTCAGAGTAAATATATTGTATGATTTCAATAGTTTTGTATTTATTGAGACTTCTTTTATGAAAGATATGTTTTGTCCTAGAGAATTACACATAATCACTTCGAGACGTTTTGTGTATTCTGTTGCTGGGTGAAGTGTTCTATATGTATCTGTTAGGTCTGCTTGGTTTAGAATGTCATCCAAGTCTTGTATTTCCTTATTGATATTATGTCTAGATGATCTATGTATTATTGGTAGTGGTGTATTAAAGTCTCCCACTAATATTGTAGAACCATCAATTTGTCCCTTCAAATCTTTTTTACTTCATATATTTCAGGGCTTTGCTATTAGGTGCATATATATTTATAATTGTTTTGTCTTTTTGTTAAATTGACTGTCTTTGTCCCTCATAACAGTTTTTTACTTAAAAATTATTTTATCTGATATTAGGATAGGCTAATATCTCTTTTGGTTACTACTTGCATGGTGTATTTTTTCCCACCCTTTCACATTCAACCTACTTAAGTCTTTGAAGTTAAGGTGAGTTTCTTGTAGACAGAAGAGAGTTGGGTCAATTTCTTTTTTCAATCCATTTTGTCAATCTCTGCCTTCTGATAGGGTAATTTCATCTATTAATTTAAAGAAGTGACTTTCTTTTGTCATTTGCTATTTATTCTTTGTAAGTCTTATACCTTTTTTGTCCCTCGGTTCTTCCCTTTATGCCTATTTTCTTATTTATTTGATTTTTTGTATTGTAACATGTTGAGTCTCTTCTCATTTCTATATGAGATATTATTCATATATTTTCTTTGTGACTACAATTGGGTTTAAATTTCATATGCTAAATATATAACAGTCCTACTTGCTTTGATGCCAATTTGTCTTCAATAGCATATACATACACTGTTCCTATACTCCATCCCTTTTTTTGTGCTTGTTACAAATTGTATATTTGTACATTTTATATCTAAAATAACAGATTTATCATTGTGCATTTACGTTTTAGCACCTATAGGAAGTAAGAAGTGGAGTTACATACCAAAAATGACAATACTGGCATTTATAATTACCCAAATGGTTACCTTTACCATGGATCTTTTGTGCCAGTTTGAACTACTATCTAGTGTCCTTTCCTTTCCATCTGAAGAATGCCTTTAGTATTGCTTGTTGGGCAGGTTTAGTGGTGATGCACTCCCTCAGCTATTTTCTAAAGCTGGAAATGTTTTAATCTCTCTGTTTTTGCAAGAAAGTCTTGCTGAATATGAAATTCTTGATTGGCAATAGTTTTTTTCAGCACTCTAATTATTTTAACCTACTTTCTTCTTGCCTCCATGGTTTCTGATGAGAAATTGGCCCTAATCTAATTGGGACTCCCTTGAAGATAACACATTGCTTTTCTCTTGCTGCCTTCAGAACTCTCTCCTTGCCCTTTGCATTTGACAGTTTGATCAGTATGTGAAGGGGCATATTTTTCTTCAAGTTTATTCTGTTTGGTGTTCTCTGGGCTTTTTGGATCAACATATTCATGTCTTTTGCTAAGTTTTGGAAATCTTCTGTCATTTCTTTGACTATTCATTTTGCCTCTCTCTCTTTTTCATCTCCTTCTGGGACCTCCAAAATGCATACATTGGTATGCTTGATGATATCCTGAAGATTTTCTAGTCTATTTTGCTTTTTTACAATTCTTTCTGCTTCTCAGCCTGACTTATTTCAATTATCTTGTCTGAGTTCACATATTCTTTTTTCTACCAGCACCAATCTGCTGTTGAAACTTACCTGGAAATTTTTAATTTCAATTATATTGGTCTTCACCTCTACTCGTTCTATTGGTTCCTTTTTAAAAATTTTATCTCATATTATTCATTCATTGTTTTCCTGATATCCTTTAGTTCTTTCTCTGTATTTTCCTTTATCTCCATGAACATACTGAGGATTATTTTTTAAAAAGCCTTTGTCCAGTATGTCCACAGTCTGGTCTCTTTTTCAGTGATATTTTTTTGATGTTTTTCCTCTTCCTTTGGATAGGCCATCATTTCCTATTTCTTTGTCTTGTAATCTTTTGTTGCACACTGCACATTTTAATATTTTAAAGTAACTCTGGTATTTATTCCCTGAAATGTCTGTTTCTTGATTTTGTAACTAGCTGGCAGTATGACTGATTTTCTTGAGTATCAGTTCTCCAACCAGGAATGCCTTCCCAAAGTGAAAGCAAAGTGCAGGGTCTTTTCTGTCTTTTTTTGGGTCTGTTTCTTATCCTGGGCCTGTGTTGGTGAGTGGCCCTACAAGTTCCCCTGTCTACAGGTGTTTGAGTGACCACTCTAATTCCCAGGAGACAGACCTTCTCAGTCTCTTGGGTGTTCCACTGCTGGACTTAAGCAGGTAATCCTTTGCCCTGGACAATCCACCTCAGTTGTTTCCTACATGGTTTTCATTGTCTCAAGGTGTTTTTGCTTGGAGGGCAGGTTCTGGTATGGGGGCCAGGGAGCACGCCAGAGAGGACTTTCCCAAGCCCGCCCTCCCCAGCTGGAGCAAGTCCAGGGACCCACAATGAGTTCCTGCCTAGCTCTAAACCACCCGGGGGAGACGAAGCCCGGACGAGTTCCAGGAGCTTCTTCCTTGTCTCTACCAAGCTGCGCTTTCATCACCTGCCCAGGCAGTGCAGTCTTCAGCTGTTCTTCACAGCCCTGAAGGCGCTTTCCCCCTATAAGTCTCCTCCACTGCCTTTGTCTAGGAAGGATGGAACAAAGGTTGCCTTCATAGCTGGGTCCCCAGGGATCCGAAGTCACAAATCAAAAGCCATGATCAGTGGTCAGCCCATACCCACCCCAGATCTTGGGCAAGTGGGTTTTTATGTCCCTTTCTGGCACCAGTAAGTTATGCCAGGGGCTGGTGGACCCCACTGCTGCTTGCCATGGGAATGGGTGCCAGGCGCTGGAAGCCACCCTGCACAGAGAGAGCATTTTCTGGTATTTACCGCAATGTTCCAACATTGTCCTCCTGCTCTTCCCTGGATGCTGCACAGTGCTCTGCTGGACGCCAGAGTTTGGAAATAGTTGATTCAGACAGTTCCTGCTCGTTTAATAGTTGTTCTAGAGGAAAGATTGATTCCTGGAGCTTCCTGTGCTGCTGTCTTCCCATGCTTTGTGGTTTTGATGTCTGAGCCAGTGGTTGCTGTGGTTGGAAGAGAGCCATTGGCATTGTCCTAGACTGAATGCTTAGTTCTCATCTGCCCTGAGGGATGGCCCTTCCCCTTCCGCCTCTGCCTCAGGAAGCTCATGCACTCCTCCAGGGCTGAGTCTGGTTCCAAGGACCTGTCCATGGTCCTAGGGGAGCAGAATGCTTTTAAGAGCACTGGTCTAGGAAAAGGAGCCTTAAGCTGGCAGCCCTTGGTTGGCATCAGGCCCTGGCATGGAGCTTTCCTCACCACCCAGCAAACTCTTGAGAGGCCCCTCCTTTAAAAATTTTTTTATTGAAGTATATCATTCATACGTGAATATACATGAACAATAAGTGTATAGTGAAAGTTGTGAACTTACAAAACAAAAGTGCACAACATCATATAGAGCTCCCATACATCGCCCCCCCCACCAACACCTTATATTGTTGTAAAGCATTGGCTACAAATTATGAAAGAGTATCATCAGAATGTTACTGCTAACTAGAGTACATATCTTACCTTTGGTGTATTTTCTACTGAACCCACTCTATTATTTTTTTAAACTTATTTTTATTACAGACGTTGTGATCCTATGAAACAATCATGCACATGTGCAGAATTCCCATACAATGCTCCTTCGTCAACACACCACACCGTGGTGGAAGATTTGTTACAGATTATGAAATAATGTCATCCGACTATTACCATCAACCATGGTCCATGGTATAAATTTGGCACACTTTTTCCATACTCCCCTGTTATCAACACAGTACAGCTTTGGCATTGATGCAAGAATATTACAGTATTGCTGTTATCCAGTCCATAGGTCACACCAATCGTATTTTTCCTGTGCTTCTCCACATTCCCACCACCCTGCAGTGTACATCCAGAGAGTCCTCTTTGTGATGCCAGCAGTGGTGTGTGCAGGGATGAGAGTCCCCTGCTGAGCAGGATCAGGAGCTCCCAGGGGCATTGCATCCTACTCCTTTTGCATCATGTTGGGAATGTCGGTTTCAAGGGTCTGCAGACATTGGGCATTCATGCGGGGTCTACTCATGATGGGAAAGTAGGATCTCTTTGGGAATTGTCTATTCTGTTGCATTCAGTCTTGGTTTGTTCACAAGAGAGCTGATTCTAGTGGAAGTCATAGTAGGTTGGGGTGGGATCAGCATGGAACAAGACCCTAAGAAAATGTGGTTTATTATATTTCATTATTCTACCACACATTAGCTGCACAATCCTGGGCACATTCAGTCACCTCTGAGCTTCACTTTCTTCAACAAAAAACAGTGCCTGTTTGCACGGTTATTATAAGGGTTAAATGAAATACTCTGTGAGAAAATGTCTGGCACAGCATCAATGACATGGGGTAATTAAGTGGCTCTCCTTCCCCTTAAGAGAAAAATGATGAAATCAGGTGACCATGAAGCAGAGGGATGTGGGGAACACATGGGGAGGATTTCAGGTTGGAAGATGCAGAGGACTTGGGTAGTTTGAATGTTCTTTTACATCCACCAGTAAATATTCCATGCAAAATGTATTTTTGAATGTCCACCATCTTGTAAACTCTGGGGACACAGCAGTGGATACAATTCATGACCCAGCTCTTAAGGAGACTTCAAGAAAGAGTCAAGTTCAGAGACAGTTACAGGGCGGACTTTGAGAGAGAGCACAGAGGAGGGAGAGTTGCAAGATCTGTGGTAGGATGAGCAGTTAACTGGGTGGAGGTGGGAGATGAGGGAGGACAGTTCAGGCAGAGGGAACAGCATGCATGGAAGCTCAAAAGAAAAGAGCAGGCACATTTGGGGATGGCAAGGGTTGTTCATATGGAGTGTGTCATTTGCTTCTGACCTGAGAGCTAGGGGGGGCAGTAGAATATATTTCACCATTACCTAGGATGCTACACGCTAAATGGGAAGAACAGACCAGACACCTTGCAAGGTAAAAGAGAGACCTCACCCCTTTCCTTTCACCCCATATCCTGAGGTCCCTTCTGGCAGTATGCCCAGTATTGAAATGAAAGACGCTAGCACCAACGTTCCAACACTTCCAAACTAGAGTGTTCAATGTCAGGCATTTTCCGATAGGGATCGCCTTTGGAAAATGAAGGGCCAAGGAAAAATTAAAATCGTCTCATTTTCCTGTGTTTTATTTGAAGACCAATTGTGTAGAAACAAACTCATGGATTTATTTGCCATGTACAAAAGAACCCCAAAAGTCCATGCTGTACCTAGTTTGGTGGCTGCTTGCAGGAGAGGTCAGCCTCTTTCCAACCTGCACGGTAATTACAGGGTACTTGTTAAAAGATTGAAGCCTGGGAACGCAGCTGGCAAATGAACACCTAATTCAGTAAATAATCGAGACTAGAACCACTATTTTCCTGAAAATGCGAAAGTCCCTGATTAGCACCTAAATAATAAAGCAATTATGTAATTAGTAATTAATTTGTCACTTGAGGACATAATTTAATTTATTATCTTTTCTTTTAAGCTTGACACTAGAGGTATGGGGGGCTGTGGATGCGGTAGCAGTGCTGCAGGGGCAGGCTTGGCAAGGGAGGGGCTGCTCCGTTCTCGGCTTTGTTGGGAGATGAGCTCACCCATGTTCCTGGATGGGGAGAGGTGCCTGGGGATCAGGATTCCAGGGTCCCTCTTGAAGGATTTGGGCTGATTTTTCAACAGCTTTAGCATGTCCTTAGACGTTGGTTGGGAATTGCTTTCCCCGAGGATGCGTGTTGTCTTTACTTCCGTGTGTTATGACGTGGGCTCTTAGCTCATTCAGCGTTCGCTCCCCAAGGGCCCCTGTGTGCATGTGCTGAGCGGAGGCCTTTGGAGGTGACAGGAGAGCGTGGGCTTGCCCTCGCCTTGCTCCTGAAAGCCTATGCCTTTGCCTTGGTGTCGGCCTTCAGAGGCGTGTGTGTGCACGCCCTTCATTCATTTGTTCATTTCATTCATTCATTCATTTAGAGCCCCATGGGGCTCTACTGCATGCCAGGGAACTATGTTGAAAGCTGGGCATGCAGTAGGATTACAGTACAGATCCCTGCTTGCAGGAGCCTCCATGCTAGTCAAGAGGGTGAAGGGGCAGGCAAGTAGGTTCCCCAAACAGTTTTAGTTAGTGGCATGTTCTTTTTATTATTATTATTATTATTATTTTATTGATTTCTCTCCCCTTCTTTCCCCCAGTTGTCTGCTCTCTGTGTCCATTTGCTGCGTGTTCTTCTGTGACCACTTCTATCCTTATCAGCGGCACCAGGAATCTGTTTCTTTTTGTTGTGTCATCTTGTTATGTCAGCTCTCCGTGTGTGCGGCGCCATTCCTGGGCAGGCTGAACTTTCTTTCGCTCTAGTTGGCTCTCTTTATGGGGCGCACTCCTTGCGTGTGGGGCTCCCCCACGCGGGGGACACCCGTGCATGGCAGGGCACTCCTTGCACGCATCAGCACTGTGCATGGGTCAGCTCCACACGGGTCAAGGAGGCCTGGGGTTTGAACCGCGGACCTTCCGTGTGGTAGACGGATGCCCTATCCACTGGGCCAAGTCCACTTCTCAGCGGCATGCTCTTTAAAGAACAGAGGCAGGGTTCAGGGGTGGAGAATGTGGGGAGGGTCTCTTGGATGGACTAACTGGGCAAGGCAGAGGCAGCGAGGAAGCAAGATGCGAATGAAACGAGAGAGCGTCATCTGGATGAGGATTACCAGGCAGAGGGGAAGCAAGTGCCAAGGTCCCGACGTTGGGAGTTCTTGGCACATTTGAGAACCCAGAGAAGGCTGGTGCAGTCGAGGATGGTGAAGGGGCAGAAGTGATTGGTGACGAGGCAGGAGCAGAGCAGGGCTGGGTCACGAAGGCCCGGGGAGCTCCCAGCTTCTCATCAGTGCCTCATCTCTGGAGACATGGCCCCGAGGACGGGACTGGCAAAACACCAGCATTTTTTATGTTTCCCCATTTGACAAGATCCTAACACAAACGCCTCTCATTTAACCTCACGTCAATTCTGCAGGGTTTAGGCGAAGCCTGCAGAGGTTGAGTTCCTGGCTCAAGGTCACACAGGTGGCAGGCTGGGACCTGAGCTTCAGCTTTGGGTGTCCCGAGATGAGCATAGAACAGTCAGCCCCAGGCCAGCTTTGTGTGTTCAAGTCCTTCTAGAGGACCATCAGGACTGGTGTTCAGAATGGGGTCCCCCATTGCCAGGTCAGAGAACCCCAGAACGGATGGCCCATGGGTTATGGTTGACCAGATAACTGCTATGAGCAGCTCAGGCAGCCGAGATGGAGACTTTTCAAAGCCGATGGCCCGGGCAGGATGGAGGTTTTTTTTTTTTCCCCCTTAGTTATACTTTATTGAGAATATAAATGTTTATTTTTATTATCATATTGCATTCAGTCTGCATTTATCAGAATAACCTTGGCAATTAATATAGTAAAGTATTTTGTAAGATGAACATCTTGCTCTTGAAACTGCATAAAAATGCTATACACTGCTTTTTAAACTTTTAATGTTGATCTTTAGTGAACAAAACTTAGGAACAAAGTTTTAGTGTTCCATATTCGTAGGATTACCTAAAATCACACAGGATGGCGTTTTAATCAAAACTCCAGTGCGGGGTGATGGGGGGACAACTTCACGTATGAGGGGAGAAGGAGGCAGGGCGATGAGCGTGGGCCTGGCTGGGCCGTCGCTGTGTGTCAGGCCTGCTTCTCTGTGCCCTCTGACGGCCATGCTCTGGACACAGGGTCAGGTTGAGCTGGGGCCGAGGAAGGAGGGAGGGGCCAGGCCTGGTGGGAAAGACTGCGGGACACCAGCACAGCGTGGGGGTGGGTACGAGGGAGGGCAGGTGTGGCGTGCGAGCTCCACGCGTGAGCCGCCGCGGGTGTTGCTGCCCCGGTGCTGGGAGCCGCGTCGGTGGAGCAGATGCGCAGGGAACACACATTCCCTGTGAATCAGCACGGCCCGGTGGGGAGAGTCTTGAGCCGGGTCCAGCCTGGTTCGAGTCCCGCGGCCACCCTGCCTGGCACCGCAGCAGCGGGCGGAGCGCTCGCCCGGCTCGTCCTGCGCGTCTTGGTCGTCACCTGGGCGTCCTCGTCTTCACCTGGCGCGTGGTGCCCGGCTCGGGGCCGTGAGCGGCGCCGTGTGCGCCCCGTGGCCGCCAGCGCGGTTGACCTGTCCTTGACTCACCGGGTGTCCTTTCCAGCTCCTCCCACCTTCACGGAAACGCCCCCCCAGTACATCGAGGCCAAGGAGGGTGGCAGCATCACCATGACCTGCACGGCTTTTGGGAACCCCAAGCCCATCGTCACCTGGCTCAAGGAGGGGACGCTCCTAGGTGCTAGCAGGAAATACCAGGTAGGGTGGCCCCCCTCCCTTTGCGCTTCTTTCCCCCTCTCTTCTCGCCATCACGAATGGTGCAAAGGCACAGAAGGAAAACTGTCTGCTGACAGCGGATGGACCGGCGGGGCGGGAGACGGCTGATGGTTGGGGAGGTGGGGGACGAGATGCGCCTCCTTCCCCACCTGCCCAGGTGCATGAGTCCCCCTGGTTCCCCGCCCGGCCGCTTAGAGGTCCCCTTCTGCTTGGGCACGGCCCCCGGGGGGTGGGTGCTGAGTGCCGTCTGTCCTCGGCCCCAGGTGAGTGATGGGAGCCTGACCGTGACATCCGTCAGCCGGGAGGACAGGGGCGCCTACACCTGCCGGGCCTACAGCATACAGGGGGAGGCCGTCCACACCACCCACCTGCTCGTGCAAGGTGAGAGCGCCCGCAGGCTCTCCGTCTCCTGGGGCTTCGCCGGGAGCCCTGGCGCGTGATGGAGCTGGTTCCGGGGGCTGCTCCTGTCCAGGGTGGGCTTCCGGTTTCCCGCTCTGTCCTGCCCCCACCCTCCCCGGGTCATCTCCACTAGTGAGGACATCAGTGAATGAAGAGGAGTGTGGCCGAAGCCCCGGGCGTTGGGTCATGTCAGGCTCTGGAGGAGCTCGGGGAGAAGCCTGGGGTCCGTGCCCCCGGGGAGACGCGGGCGGTGGGGCAGAGCTCACTCCTCAGTCCCCGCTCCCCTCCCCCATGGGCCACAGCCAGGGCCGGCCTGGGCCACCTTGGCTCGAGCCAGAGAGCCAGCAGGTCAGGCGGCTCCGTCTAGAAAGCCAGGGTGGCACGGCTGGGACCTCACCTCCGTGCCTCGCCTTCCAGCCGGGAGCAGGAGAGGCTCCCTGCTGGCTCTGGGCTTTCCCGTCTCGTCTGTCTGGTGCTTAGGGGCCCTGCTGGGGACGGGGATGGGCCAGGAGAGGGTGTGAGCTGCGGGCCATCAAGGTGGCTGCTTTGGGGGACCTGGGTGACAGGAGGATGGGGCATGGGCCGCCCATGTGTGTGCAGTGTCAGCGGCTGCAGGGCGAGCCAGACGCCGGCCGGAAGCGTCTCCACGCCACCCAGCCTGGGGCCGGTGCTGCCCGCCCCCCGCAGCTTCCCGGCCAGCTCCCAGCCGGCCCTGCCCAGACCCGCCAGGCTGGGTCACAGTGCCGCCTGTCTCCCCAGGGCCTCCTTTCATAGTTTCCCCTCCCGAGAACATCACTGTCAACATATCCCAGGATGCTCTGCTCACCTGCCGCGCAGAGGCGTATCCCGGCAACCTCACCTACAC
Organism: Dasypus novemcinctus; assembly: GCF_030445035.2. Taxonomy (NCBI): domain Eukaryota; kingdom Metazoa; phylum Chordata; class Mammalia; order Cingulata; family Dasypodidae; genus Dasypus; species Dasypus novemcinctus. Next base: position 44,119,417 of record NC_080699.1, on the reverse strand, counting down.
CTGGTACTGGCAGGACGAGAACGTCTACTTCCAGAAGTGAGCACCGGCTTGTTCTCTCTCCTGGGGGGAGCCGTCAGACCCCTGGGGGCAAGGCCTTGGAGCACAGGCTGACCTTGGGGCCCCAGGCGTTCCCAGGGAGGGGGCTGCCCTCCGCGTTGCCTCATGTGCTAAGTAGAGAGACGGGGTGGGGGGGTTGGGCCGTGCGGAGGGGCTCGGGGAAAGCGGGGGGCTAGGTCTCCTGCCCCAACGCCGCCTTGCCTGGCGTCTCGTTGGCGACCCCTCGCCACCTGCCTGCTCAAGCCCCACCACTCCCTGCGATGACCTGAAGCGCAGGGGCTGGGGCTCATTACCACCTGGGCTGGCCTCTGGTGGGCGCCCCTCCCCACCAGCCTGCTGCTCCCTGCTCCCCCTCCGTGCAGCCGCCTGGAGCCGGAGGGGGTGATGGGCGCCCACACCTCAACGTCTCGTGGAATCCCCCACGTCCGCCCGCTCACAGCCCTCTCCCCCTCGCAGCGACCTGAAGCTGAGGGTGCGCATCCTGATCGACGGGACCCTCATCATCTTCCGGGTGAAACCAGAGGATGCCGGGAAGTACACCTGTGTTCCCAGCAACAGCCTGGGGCGCTCCCCCTCGGCCTCAGCGTACCTGACCGTGCAGTGTGAGTAGGGCCGGGGGGGGGGGGTCCAGAAGGTTCTAGCAGATTGGGGCCAGAGGACAGCAGGCACTGGGGGGAACGCGGGAAGAGGAGGGGCTGGGGGGGGACATGGGGGGCGGGACCAGGGGGATCCAGAAGGTTCTAGCAGCCTCGGGGCTAGAGGACAGCAGGCACTGGGGGGAGCGTGGGTAGAGGAGGGGCTGGGAGGGACTCGGGGTGCAGGACCTGTGCCAGCCAGGTGGGTGAAACCCAGCTAGCGAGGTGTCTTCTAACGGCAGGTGCAACCACCTGTGTTGGCTAATTCACTCCATCAGCCCGGCTCAGGCTGCTCGGGGCATAGGAGACCCCCTGGCTTACGGACGGCGGTCCTGGGAGTGGACCCAGCCAAGGCCACTGAGCCCTGGCTGAGTCGCCAGCGGGAGCTAGGTCTGTGGTCCCAGGGCCGCTCCGCCGAGGTGCTGCCGCTGGGGTGTGGGACGCGCGGGCAGAGAATTCCCTGGTGTGGGGTGAGCAGGTGCAGCTTTGCCTGGTGGGGCTCCCCTGTGGCTTTCTTGCCCCTCTGCTCTGGGGCTGCTGGAGATCAAGGAACAGGGCTGCCCCCTCATCCCAGAACAGTCCGGGGCCCTTGTGTGAGGACAGTAGTTCCGTCCGCTCATCTTTACCTCTTCAGCGGCACTTGGGCACTTTCCCGCCGTGGGGCAAGCTGAGCATTACGTGGGTGAGAGCGCAGGAGCGCGCCCCGCAGAGAGCAGTAATGCAGTTATCTCTTCCTTTGACGTGTATGGCTGGCCCCACCACTCGGGTGCCACCGTCGTTTTGTTGCTGGAGGTGACGGCATCTCTGTCCTTGGGGGCGGGTGGGGTAATTGCTCGCCCTCGAGGGGATGGATGGCAGGTGTGAGAAGTGCAGCGCCCCGAGCGGAGGCCAGGACTTCGCAGGCTCCAGGCGAGTGGAGGAGAAGCTGGTGGCCACAGGTGGCCAGGCTCGTGCTCTTGACGCGGGGACGTGAACCTGGGGCTTTGGGAGACCTTGGCCAGCAGCATTCCCAGAATCTCCTCGTGTCTGCCGAATGATCTTGCAGGGGGGGAGAAGACATCGATTCTCCGCCTCCGTTGAGAACAGCAGATTACGAGGCGTGAGGCCAAGGAAAGCCGCGGGATCCAGTTCACGCCTGACCCTCCTGGCCCTGTAGTAGGAAAAGGAGTGGAGGAGCCGTTTATAAACCGTTTAGGTGGTGCCCCACACCGTGCTAGGTTGTGAAGATCGAAAAGGAGCACAGGGTCCAGGTGTACAGGGGAGGCCTGCACCCCGTGGGTGGGAGGGGGCAGCGGGCAGGGCATCCGTTTGTCTGTCAGGAGAGGCGTTGTGGTTTTCCCCGTCTCTCCCTCAGCCCTGCACACCCCACCTTGTCCTTTTTTAACCTCCTTCCTGCCTTCAAAGGGAATCCAGGGGATTGGGGTTTACAGGTGGGTGAGACAAGGATCTTTGTATCTGCTAAGAGGCAGTGTTCAGAGTATTTTCCATTCATAAACCCTTTGAAAACCTTGGAGGAAAAAAAAAACCCTCTTCCATACAAAAGTAGGAAGCTGTGTCTAAATATATAATGCAGCCTGGTATTTATGTGATGCTGTTCTCCGAAGAGCTTGTAATGCTGAAAAGATACCAGCTCATTCATCCTTGCCGCCTCCCTCGAGGTTCTGGGTCTTTCTCCTCACTAGCCCACTGGGGTGACTCCCCCCATGTCACAGAAGGAGCCAGGGTCCCCGTGCATCCCTTCCCAGTTCCTTTCCTCTGTGGCCATGCTCAGATCTGTGCACAGATGGGTAAATCGAGGCCCAGAGAGCTGGCCAGCTAGCAGAGGGCCGAGGCAAGAGCTGGCCCCTGTGGCTGTCGCAGTGGCCCCCGTGTGGACAGAGCTGACGTCCTCTTGAGGAGGAGGGAGTGGAAGGAGAGCAGCTGCCCCTCCTCCAGGAGACACGTGTGGGAACGCTGTGGAGGTTGTTGGCACCCAAGGCAGGAGTGCAGGGGCTGGGAGGAGTGGGCAAAGAACAGCCGTGGAGCCGCTGAAGGGGCACAGCAGCCCGGCTTGCTGGGGGGGCTTGCGTGGGGGCGAGCGTTCAAAGCAGAAGTCCCCCCACTTGCGGCGGGCTGGAGAGAGCCGGAGGCTGCGGGCTCAGGAGGGCTGCCCATCCCGCTGCTCCTGGCATCCCGGCGCCCGGAGGAAAGACGCGCCGCCCTGAGAGGCAGGGCGCGGGAAGAACGGCTGGCGCAGGGCCGCGCTCCCACCTCACGCTCACGGCTCTCCTGCCCCTCTGCAGACCCAGCCCGCGTCCTCAACATGCCCCCTGTCATTTACGTGCCCGTGGGAATCCACGGCTACATCCGCTGCCCCGTGGATGCTGAGCCTCCGGCCACCGTGGTCAAGTGGAACAAGGACGGCCGCCCCCTGCAGATCGAGAAGGTGCCGGGGGACGCTCGCTGGGGTCGGGGATGAGGTGCCCCCGCCCTATCCCACGGGGCTGCCCCAGGGCCCTGAGTCACGCCAGGACCCCCGCTGCGGAAACGGCTTCCCCGAGGGTGCGGGACCGGGCCCCCTGCCGGCACTGGCTGTCCTCGGGCGGGCGGGCCCTCCAGGCTGGGGAGGGCTGGCGTGCTCCCGCCCTGACCGCGGCCCCCTCCCCGGCTGCCCACGTGCCCGCAGAACCTGGGCTGGAGCCTGATGGAGGACGGCTCCATTCGCATCGAGGAGGCCACAGAGGAGGCCCTTGGCACGTACACCTGTGTGCCTTACAATACCTTGGGGACCATGGGCCAGTCTGCCCCCGCACGACTCGTCCTGAAGGTGAGAGCGCGGGGGCCGCGAGCGGCTGCCGGGAGCGCGGGCGCCGCAGACCCCCGGCCTGCCAGCCTGGCTGTGCTCTCGTCCCCAGGACCCCCCGTACTTCACGGTGCTACCGGGCTGGGAGTACAGGCAGGAGGCGGGCCGGGAGCTGCTCATCCCCTGCGCCGCGGCCGGAGACCCCTTCCCCGTCATCACCTGGCGGAAGGTACCCCTGGGTTCTGAGCCCCCCGGGGCGGTGGTGGAGGGGGCGCTGGGAGCAGAGCGGGGGCGCTCCGGGCCGGGGGCCGCACGGACCCCTGAGACGCCGTGGCCTCTGTCCCCCCCGCCCCTGCCCCGCTCCTCCCCTGCGCCCCCGCCCTCTCCTTGCCCCCTCGTTTGCCCAAGGTAGGGAAGCCTAGTAGAAGCAAGCACAACGCCCTGCCCAGCGGGAGCCTCCAGTTCCGCGCGCTCAGTAAGGAGGACCACGGCGAGTGGGAGTGCGTCGCCGCCAACGTGGTCACCAGCGTCACTGCCAGCACCCACCTCACTGTCGTGGGTACGTGGGCGCGGCCGGGGGCGGGCCCGGCGGCGGGCAGGGCAGGGGTGCCTGCAGCACCGCGCGCACCTCCGCCCGCACACCTGCACACCTCCGTGGGCCAGGGACCCTGATTTTGACGGGGAAGGGTCCCTGTACCCACCGACCCCAGCGACCTGGGGATGGGGCACCCCCCGCAGTGGAAGTGCAGAGTCCTGAGGCAGGGCCTTCCGGGAGGTGGAGGCGGGGTAACTGGGGAGAGGGATGGGGCGCCTGTCTAGCCTCTAGGGGGGAGGGGCCCGTCCTAGGCAGGGAGTGGGGGATGCCTGGCAGGGAGGAAGACGATGGGGGGGTGGGAGGAGAGCAGAGAGGAGCGGGGAGGAGAGCAGAGGGCGGGAGAGGCCCCGGCGCCAAGGTACCCCAGGCACCTTCTGGGGACCTGCGGCTGTGGTCCTACCACTAGCCACGAGTGTTAGGCTCCGCACAAGTGGGACGGACCCGTCCCCCATGGCTTAAGAGGCGGAACCGGCGTTTCCCCACCTTACATTTGTGGACACCGAGGCGGGGTGGGTTCAGGCCTCTCCGACATCACAGCCTCGTAAGTAGGGCCCGGGACCCCAAGCCAGGCTGTCCCCGGAGCCCCGAGGCGGGCCTGGCTCAGTGTTTCCCCCACCCGGCCTCCAGGCACCAGCCCCCACGCCCCGGGCAGCGTCCGGGTGCAGGTCTCCATGACAACTGCCAATGTGTCCTGGGAGCCAGGCTACGACGGAGGATATGAGCAGACATTCTCAGTCTGGTACGGGCCTCTGTGAGTCACCCCCGCATGCTTTGCTCTCTGCTTCTTTCCCTCCCGACCTCGGCAGACCCTGGGGTGGGGGGTGCAGATCCTGAGAGCCGGAGTCGGCTGTGCGCCTGCGACCCCCAGGTGGCGAGGTGGGTCGGCGACGAGGAGCCGTGGGCGCTGGCCCTGAGCATTCCTGGGCCCGGGGGCTGTCGGGGGCCTGCCTGACTCTTCCATCTGCCTTCCCCTGCCCCCTGTTTTGTGTCTGTGGTTTGCCCTTCCTCTAGGTTGCCCTGCTCCCGGGAGTCTAGCAGGGTCCTCATCCCCCAGGGCTTTGTGAAGTAGCGGGGCCTGAAGCCCAGAGCTCAGTGTTTACTCTGTCCCTTCCCCGGTGGCTCTGGGAAGGAGGTACTCACCTTCTGGCCTTGTCTTCCGTTTCCTCTCCAGGACCTTGTGCTTCTCTGTTGCTTTAGTAGCTCTGCTGTTTGTTTAGGCAAATGCAGTGATGTGCATTCTTTGCCCAAACGTGGGAGGACAGATCTCAAAAACTGCGTGAGGCAGAGTGAGGACGGGGAATGGAGAAGGGTGGGAAGAGAAGCCACAGCCCCCCCCCCCCCCACGGTAGGACTGTCCCCGTGCTGCTCTCCCAGTCCATGGCCCTCAGCTCTAGCCCTGCGGAGGGTCCCTGGGCAGGATTCCCCGGCTTCCTCCTGGGCAGGCCGCTCCTGGGCAGCTGCTCTCTCCAGTCCAGAGGCGACCAGGGAGGCCATGTTGCACGTGCTTAGCCGCAGAGGGTGTGGCGAAGGGAGCCTGCCATGTCCCGCCGTGGTTTGGTGGGCGTCCCCAGGCCGGACGTCGGGGCCCAGGTCTAGGCGGGCAGGCTGGGCTTGGCTGCTGGTCCTGGGAGGCGATCCTTCCCCTTGGCTGCGGCCAGAACCCCACCGCCCCGTCCCTACTCCTTTGGCAGCCGAGTGTGGGCACACCCTGGCAGCCCTGCCCAGTGACTTCTGCCAGGCCAGCGAGCTGCCAGGCTGTGACCGGGGAGGGGCACTGGGTGTGGCCCAGCCATCTTGGGGGTGTCCGAGGTGAAGGGGTGCGTAGGACGGGGCCCAGCGTCGTTTGGGGTCTCCCCTGCTGCTCGTGGCTCCACCCCATGCTGCTCCTCTGCCTCCTTCACCGCCCTCTGCTCGTGTGCTCTGGTGCCCGGGGGCCGGGTGCCTTGGGGCCGGGGGGATGTCTCCCCCACTCCTTCCTCACTGCCCTGGCTCTGGTGTCTTGCGGTCACTTCTTTCTGCTCTGCCTTCAGCTGCCCCAGCTCCCCTCCTGGACCTCAGGCAGGGCAGTGGTCCTTGAGACCTAGAGGGGGGCGCAGGGGCATCCCCCCTTCCACCGCCCAGGGCTGCGGGCAGAGCTGGTGTGCTGTCTCCGTCCACGGGACAGCGTCGCCTCCCTGTGGCGCCGTGGCGGTACTGCGCCTGCCAGCTCCTGGGCGAGAGGCCCCCACCAGCTGAGGATGGGGGGGCACCCTGCAATGGGCCTCCAACCCGAGGCCCCGCTGGGGGTCGTTCCAAGCCCGAGTACACCGAGGGAGCCCTCGGGGTTCCCTGGGCCGCCTCTGACCTGGTGCTGCCGGGGTCCTTCCCAGTCCTGTCCCACTCTGGTGCCTGCTGTGTCCCCAGCACTCTCACTGCCCCTCAAGAGCCCCCCTGGTCACGGTGGGATTCTCCCACAATGCAGCGGGTCACTTGACGCGTGCCTTGAGCATCCGCGTCCTCAGTGTGGAGGACGGAGGAGGTTGCGGAGCGGTTGTGACGGGTGAGTCGGGCGGGCCCCCGCGGGTCCCCCGCCTCCCCCTGGAGAAGCTGGCATGCCCCCTCTGCTCTCCAGGGTCGCCCACCCCACCCCTCGCCCCCATCCTCTCTCTCTGCTTTGGCCAGGATGAAGCGGGCACAGTTCGGGCCCCACGACTGGATGTCTTTGGCAGTGCCTCCGGGGCCCAGCTGGCTGCTGGTGGACACGCTGGAGCCCGAGACTGCGTACCAGTTCAGCGTCCTGGCCCAGAACAAGCTGGGCACCAGCGCCTTCAGCGAGGTGGTCACTGTGAGCACTTTAGGTGAGGGGCCTGGGCTGGCGTCCCGGCCGCGCCCTCAGAGCCAGGGCCTCGTGGGCCCCGCCGAGTGCTTTGGCGAGTCGTGCTCTGTCCTCCCCATGAGGATCTGCCCCTGGGGTTCACCCCTTGGCAGAGCAGTTTGTGCCCTGAGACAGAGGCTGGGGCTTTTCCTTCCTGTTGGGCCGCGTGTTTGCACGGCCACCACGCTGCTTGTTGGCATGTGGCCATGCCGGGCGCTGTGGCCGCTTCTCCCTGCTGAGCCCCCTCGTCCTGGGCCCAGCTGCCCCCACCTGCGCTTCCCCCACCGCCCTTTTGTTCCCCGGTGGAGCCGGTGGAGACCCCAGCCTCCTCCCCTGCCCTGAGGACAGACGCTCTTTGGGCCTCATTCTTTCCACCTGGACAAGGAGGACTTGGGAGGGAGCACTGTGCGCTGGGAGGTTTCCTTAGCCCCGTTCTTCCTCCCTGTGCTGGGAAATGGAATCGTGATGCTCCAGGCCGCTGGCCCTAACTTCTCCTCCATTGGGCTGGTAGGGCTGTTGGAGGTGATGCTCTCTGGCCCCTGAAACGCCGCGGGCATGGGGCCCTGGGCACGTGGTGGCCGCCTTGGTGCCCGGCTCCCCGGAGCACCAGGGCAGGCGAGCGGGTGCGGCCGCTCACCTGCCCCGCCTCTGCGCCGTCCTCCCTGCAGCATTCCCGGTCACGACTCCAGAACCCCTGGTGCTGGTCACTCCACCAAGGTGCCTGACAGCCAACCGGACCCAGCAGGGGGTGCTTCTGTCGTGGCTGCCGCCTGCCAACCACAGCTTCCCCATCGACCGCTACGTCCTGGAGTTCCGAGTCGGGGAGCGCTGGGACACGCTGGACGACGCCATCCCGGGCACCGAAGGGGAATTCTTTGCCAAGGACCTGTCCCAGGTGAGGGCCCAGCTGTCGCCGCCTCTTCCTCCCGGCTTCTGGAGTCAGCACGGTTCTTCCTGGAGCCACGGGGGGCTTGGAGGGACCCAGCCAGGCTCTGGAGTTGGGGAGGGGGCGCACACACTGTCCCTGACCGCCGTGTGCTCCCGGCGGGCAGCGGATGTCCCATACCTTGGGGCGCCCTGTGGCCGTGGGGGCCTGGGCTGCCTCGGGGGTCTGCTCTGAGCTCTTACACCCCCTGGGGTGGGACCCCCGAGTCCCGCCCCAGCTCCCCGCTGTGCGGAGGGCAAAGCGTTTCATAGAAGGACAGTCTTCCAGCTTCGCCCGGGGAGGGCTCCCCTTCACAGTTTAGAGCCCCTGAGGGAGGTTGGTCTTCTTTCCTTCAGCCGGCCTCCTCTAAACATCGGCGTCTCTGCAGCCGGAGGAGGAAGCAGCTTGCTCCGTAAATACAGACGCTCGCTTCCCTCCCTGTGCGCCTTGCCTGGCACTTTGGTTCCGTGGGGTGCCAGCGTCAGCTCACGCTGGGCCCTGCAGCCCCGGGGTGCCCGCATGTCCCAGCATGGTGTGCGGCAAGCCTCATGTGGGCAGCCAGAAGTCAGCCACGTGGGGGTGTTTACACCCCAAAATTTGGCAAACGCTCCAAGTCAGAGCTTTGAAGAAAGGGTGGAAGTCCCAGAGAGCTGGTGGGTAAACGCTTGCAAGCCCACGGCTGCTGTGGGCGGCCTCGTCCCACAGAGGCCTCGCGCAGGACCGTGGAGGGGGGTCAGCAAGGGGCTGGCGGCCGGCTCGGGGCCCCCCTGCTGACCGGCCTGTCCCCGGCGCTGCAGGACACCTGGTACGAGTTCCGGGTTCTGGCCGTCATGCAGGACCTGATCAGCGAGCCCAGCAACATCGCCGGCGTCTCTAGCACAGGTATGCCGAGGGGCAGGACGCTCCCGCACCTGTTGGGGTTGGAGCCGCCGGGCGCTGGGGCATTCCTTCAGCCCCTGCTTCCGCTCCCAGGAGGGACAGGCTTTTTCAAGCTAGAGCGAGGGTTTCTAACAACTTCCATCAGATGCCCACGGGGAGAAACGCGGCGTCTGAGCGTGGTAGTCAGAAAGCACCCGCTCAAGTTCGCTTTGCTGGAAACCGTCTCCTCTGGTTCTATGCGGGGGTGGACGTGGGGGTGCAGGGACTGCGGGTCAAGAGCGCCTGTTCCAGGCCCGCGTTATAATTACGTTTGTTGTATTTAGAAAATTGCTGTTTGGTGTCGTTTTCCTCCCCTCCCTCCCCTGGATTCCTGCAGGCTAAATAAAGCCGGCTCCCTAGCATTTTCTCCATTTATCTCTCTTTCTCCTGGCTCTGGGCCATCGCTACGCATCCTCGCCAGCAGCACGGCGGGGTCCCTCCCCCACGAAGTGGCTCCCTCGGGTGGGAAGAGGCTCTTGCCTCGTACTCTGCGGTGGCCCCATTTTCCCCAGGACCCACCGGCGTGGCTCTCTGCCAACAAGCTCAGGACTTTTGGGGTTACCGTGGGGTGGGAAGGGCGGTTGGGAGAGGAATGACGGGACGGGAGAGCTGGGGACAGGCTGCTGGGGCAGCGCAGCATGACTCCCGTCTCCTGTATGTGCTTGTCCGCTTGTTTGTTATTTTTAAAAGCCGAACCTCCTGGAGGCGGCAGAACCCACCCTGCCCCTGTTTTCGGCTTTCTAAAGGGAGGGGTCCAGGCAGGTGGACGAGTAGGGAATGTAGTTTGCAGCCACGGCCAGAAGAGAAGCCTGCAAGGTTTCATGGGCTTATCTCGGTGACCCGCCCTGCACCCGACTGTTTTATGCCTGGGTCCCAAAGGGAAACGGGTGGCGAGGGGTGACTGCATTGGCGGGCAACGCTGCAGTGGCCTCAGCGGCCCCCCTGTATTACGTCCTGCCTTTGTGAGGCTGCAGCGGTATTATCTGCCCAGCCAGTCAGCACGGTTTTGAGTATTTTCATCCTGTAGTGTTATCGGCAGCGCAATGAGTTCTGGCCAAATAGAAGAGTGTGTATAGATTTCCCTTTGAAGGACCTCACTGAAGAGTGGAACTTACTGTCCTGCGGAGGAGAACACGATAGGTAGGGGAGTCAGGAGGCCTGGCCCCCGGCTTGGCTCTGCCCTTGCCTGGCCGGGTGAATCTGGACAAGAGGCGAGGCGAGGCTCAGCCCCTGGAAATGGGGCGGTTGGAGGACCTGTCCCCAAGGTCCCTGCCAGCTCTGGCCTCAGTCCCCGAGGTGGCCGGGACACGCTGGTCTTAACTAGAGGGAGTGGCAGTACCCCCCAGGTGATGAGCTGAAGGCGGATGGTCCAGACTCTGGAGTGACAGCCCCGCCCCTGCCCGGCATTTGCCCTCAGGGGTCCTCGTGTCCAGCTCCTCATTCTGTCGTGAGCCCATCGCATGGGAGGCCGTCCTGGCCTGGGGTCACAGCCTGGCTCTGGTTGAGGTGCCGGTGGCAGGGGCTGTGCACGCCCGCCCCTCAAACTTAGCAGATGACAGTTTTCTCATTTGGAGAACAAGAATAAAAATAGCTGCTCTGTCTACCTCACGGGGTTAATGTGAGAATATCTGATCACATGTATGAAAGTGCTTGGCAAAATGTAAAGCACTAGACAAGTATAGATTGTTATTGAGATCATTATCCCCATGGAGATAATATGGAGATGTTAGTTTCTTCTTTGTCAAGCTCTGCAGAAATTACTTGACTTCTGTCAACCGTCCCGTACTGCCACCACCACCACGACCAGCTCCTCGGAGCCACCAGCACCACTGCCAAGACCAGAACCACAAAACCACCACCACTGCCAGTGCCACAAAACCACCACCACTGCCAGTACCACAAAACCACCACCAAGACCAGTACCACAAAACCACCACCAAGACCAGTGCCACAAAACCACCACCACTGCCAGTACCACAAAACCACCACCACCGCCAGTACCAGTACCACAAAACCACCACCACTGCCAGTACCACAAAACCACCACCAAGACCAGAACCACAAAACCACCACCAAGACCAATACCACAAAACCACCACCAAGACCAGAACCACAAAACTACCACCACTGCCGAGACCAGAACCACAAAACCACCATCACTGCCAGTACCACAAAACCACCACCAAGACCAGTGCCACAAAACCACCACCACTGCCGAGACTAGTACCACAAAACCACCACCACTGCCAGTACCACAAAACCACCACCAAGACCAGTACCACAAAACCACCACCACTGCCAGTGCCACAAAACCACCACCAAGACCAGTACCACAAAACCACCACCACTGCCAAGACCAGAACCACAAAACCACCACCAAGACCAGAACCACAAAACCACCACCACTGCCAAGACCAGAACCACAAAACCACCATCACTGCCAGTACCACAAAACCACCACCAAGACCAGTGCCACAAAACCACCACCACTGCCAAGACTAGTACCACAAAACCACCACCACTGCCAGTACCACAAAACCACCACCAAGACCAGTGCCACAAAACCACCACCAAGACCAGTACCACAAAACCACCACCACTGCCAGTGCCACAAAACCACCACCAAGACCAGTACCACAAAACCACCACCACTGCCAGTGCCACAAAACCACCACCAAGACCAGTACCACAAAACCACCACCACTGCCAAGACCAGAACCACAAAACCACCACCAAGACCAGTGCCACAAAACCACCACCACTGCCAAGACTAGTACCACAAAACCACCACCACTGCCAGTACCACAAAACCACCACCAAGACCAGTACCACAAAACCACCACTAATGCCAAGACCAGAACCACAAAACCACCACCAAGACCAGAACCACAAAACCACCACCACTGCCAGTACCACAAAACCACCACCACCGCCAAGACCAGTACCACAAAACCACCACCACCACCAAGACCAGTGCCACAAAACCACCACCAAGACCAGTGCCACAAAACCACCACCACTGCCAAGACTAGTACCACAAAACCACCACCACTGCCAGTACCACAAAACCACCACCAAGACCAGTACCACAAAACCACCACCAATGCCAAGACCAGAACCACAAAACCACCACCAAGACCAGAACCACAAAACCACCACCAAGACCAGAACCACAAAACCACCACCACTGCCAAGACCAGAACCACAAAACCACTACCACCACCAAGACCAGTGCCACAAAACCACCACCAAGACCAGAGCCACAAAACCACCACCACTGCCAGTACCAAAAAACCACCACCACCGCCAAGACTAGTACCACAAAACCACCACCACTGCCAGTACCACAAAACCACCACCAAGACCAGAACCACAAAACCACCGCCAAGACCAGAACCACAAAACCACCACCACTGCCAGTACCACAAAACCACCACCACTGCCAAGACCAGTACCACAAAACCACCACCACCGCCAAGACCAGTACCACAAAACCACCACCACCACCAAGACCAGTGCCACAAAACCACCACCAAGACCAGAACCACAAAACCACCACCACTGCCAGTACCACAAAACCACCACCACTGCCAAGACCAGTACCACAAAACCACCACCACCGCCAAGACCAGTGCCACAAAACCACCACCACCACCAAGACCAGTGCCACAAAACCACCACCAAGACCAGTACCACAAAACCACCACCACCGCCAGTACCACAAAACCACCACCACCGCCAGTACCAGTACCACAAAACCACCACCAAGACCAGAACCACAAAACCACCACCAAGACCAGTGCCACAAAACCACCACCAAGACCAGTGCCACAAAACCACCACCACTGCCAGTACCACAAAACCACCACCAAGATCAGTGCCACAAAACCACCACCACTGCAAGTACCACAAAACCACCACCACTGCCAAGACCAGTACCACAAAACCACCACCAAGACCAGTGCCTCAAAACCACCACCACTGCCAGTACAACACTAACCTCCACCAGTACCACAAAACCACCACTGCCAATACTAGTACCACAAAACCACCACTGCCAAGACCAGTACCACAAAACCACCACCACTGCCAGTACAGCACTAACCTCCACCAGTACCACAAAACCACCAGCGCCAGCATCAGCACCCATGCTCAGGACAACCGCAATGCCGTCAGCACCCGTCACCACCGCACACCCACTCCACCACCTTCTCCACCACCATCACCACCATCTGAAGCTCTTCAGTACCGAGTTGAGCATGGGACCTGAGCCTTGTTGCTGTCTGATCTGTAGAGGGAGAGCAAAGTAATCGGGGACTGTCAGAGCCTGAGTGGGGGGCACTTGGGACTCAGGGGAACCCCCCACCCCTCCCTGCAGACATCTTCCCACAGCCAGACCTGACCGACGAGGGGCTGGCTCGGCCCGTGCTGGCGGGCATCGTGGCCACCATCTGCTTCTTGGCAGCTGCCATCCTGTTCAGCACTCTTGCTGCCTGCTTCGTCAACAAGCAGCGCAAGCGCAAGCTCAAGCGCAAAAAAGGTGGGTGCCTGCCCCCCGTCCCCCGCTGTACCAGGCCCGGCTTCTCCACCAGGAGGGACTGACCACTGGTAGCAGGGTCCCCCTTGAAAACAGGGAAACAGCTCTTGGACGAGGGCTGCCAGTGGGACTTGATTTGAAGCAGGGAGTCCAGAAGCAGGGATGGTGGCACCCCTGGGAAGGCGGGATGTGGTGGGCACAGACCTCTGAGCGGGGACCCCACAATGTTGAATAGCTAAAGAAACTTGGTCCCTCTGTGGCTTTGCTGTGGCCCTGCTGACACTTGGGGATGAGGGTGCCGAGTTCTTGTCGGCTTCAAGGGGCTCTCTTCCCTTTCTTTATCCTTCCAGATCCTCCGCTCTCCATCACTCACTGCAGAAAGAGTCTAGAATCTCCGTAAGTGTCTCTGGTCATCGGATAAATGCGCAGGGGCTATTTGTGGTCTGTGGGGGGAAGGCACTGGGGTGGACAGAGGAGCCTTGTTTCCAGTTGGCTTCTAAGCTGCCACCTGCTCACCTGTCCACGTGTCACCTGTGAGTGTCCACGCTCATGGATGGCGGCAGTCTTGTGGATAATCCAAATGAGCAGATCCTCTCAAAACTGTTTCCTTTTGGCTTTGGAAGGTATTTCTGTAATTTTTTTTCATCCTAACAGATTTGCCTTCTTAGTATGTTTTGCCCAAGTTCATGTTAAAATGAGCTTGCGTTTCTTGAGCTCCCAGCTTCCTGGGAATGGCAGTGTTCCAAACAACAGAGGCGAGCCAGATCCAAGGTGGGGTATGCATCCAAAAAGGGGTCCTGCGCACATAGACGCCTGAGAGTGCATCCACGTATTTCACCCCAAAGCGCACAGCCCCTCGGTGCCTCCTTGTGCAGTCGTGTCTTCCCAGGTGCTGTTCCGGTTTCCTTGGTGGTGGTTTTTGGAACGAGAACACAAAGCAGTAGCGGGTCAGCCGGTTGCCCTCCCTTGCTCACCTCCTCCCTGGTCCCCACAGTTTGTCCTCTGGCAAGGTGAGCCCCGAGAGCATCCGGACGCTCCGCGCCCCCTCGGAGTCCTCGGACGACCAGGGCCAGCTGGCCGCCAAGAGGATGCTGAGCCCCACGCGGGAGAAGGAGCTGTCGCTGTACAAGAAGACCAAGAGGGCCATCAGCAGCAAGAAGTACAGCGTGGCCAAGGCGGAGGCGGAGGCCGAGGCCACCACCCCCATCGAGCTCATCAGCCGGGGCCCTGACGGCCGCTTCGTGACGGGCCCCTCCGAGATGGAGCCGTCGCTCAAGAGCAGACGCATCGAGGGCTTCCCCTTCGCCGAGGAGACTGACATGTACCCCGAGTTCCGCCAGTCGGACGAGGAGAACGATGACCCGCTGGTGCCCACCTCGGTGGCCGCCCTCAAGGCCCAGCTGACCCCCCTGTCGTCCAGCCAGGAGTCCTACCTGCCGCCACCAGCATACAGCCCCCGGTTCCAGCCGCGCAGCCTGGAGGGGCGGCTCCAGGCCACCGGCCAAGCCCGGGCCCCCGCCCCCCGGCCCTTCCAGCACGGCCAGTATTACGGGTACCTCAGCAGCAGCAGCCCCGGTGAGGTGGAGCCGCCGCCCTTCTACATGCCGGAGGTGGGCAGCCCCCTGAGCTCCGTGCTGTCCTCACCGCCCCTGCACGCCGAGGGGCCCTTCGGCCACCCCACCATCCCAGAGGAGAACGGAGAGAACGCCTCCAGCAGCACGCTGCCCCTGACGCAGACGCCCACGGGAGGGCGCTCGCCAGAGCCCTGGGGCCGGCCCGAGTTCCCCTTCGGGGGGCTGGAGGGTCCGGCCATCATGTTCCCCCACCAGCTGCACCCCTGCGACGTCTCTGAGAGCCTGCAGCCCCAGGCCGGCCGCCCCCGCGGACTGCCCCCTGCCCCCCTCCAGATGCCCACGGCCTACCCGGGCATCCTGTCCCTGGAGGCACCAAAGAGCTGGGCCGGCAAGTCGCCGGGCAGAGGCCCCGTCCCGGTGCCCGCCGCCGCCAAGTGGCAGGACAAACCTATGCAACCTCTGGTGAGCCAAGGGCAGCTTAGACATACCAGCCAAGGTATGGGCATTCCGGTGTTGCCTTACCCCGAGCCGGCCGAGCCGGGCGGGCGCGGCGGCCCCAGCGCGTTCAGCCTGGACACGCGGTGGCCCGAGCCGCAGCCCCGGCCCCGGCCCAGCCCCCGGCAGCCCAGGCGCGCTGAGCCCAGCTTACATCAAGTGGTGCTACTGCCCTCCCGCCTGTCCCCTCTGACCCAAAGCCCCCTCGGCTCCCACACCGGCTCCCCCGAGCTGGCCGCCCGGGCCAGGCCTCGCCCGGGCCTGCTGCAGCAGGCCGAGATGGCGGAGATCGCCCTACAGCCGCCGGCCGCCGTCGGCTTCTCCCGCAAGTCCACGCCGTCCACCGGCTCGCCCTCGCCGAGCAGCCGCAGCGGGAGCCCCGGCTACCGGGCCGCCGTGGACTTCACCACCCTGACGGCCGGCTACCCCTCCCCCCCGCCGGGCCCCGCCGGGCCTGGGGGCGACCTGGATGTGTTTGGACAGACGCCTTCCCCTCGGAGAGTCGGCGGGGAGCTGCTCAGGCCGGAGCCCCCCCCCTCCAACGTTACCCACTTCAGGGTGAGTGCCAGGGTCTCCCCTGCACCTGCGCCTGGTCAGCTGCCTCTCCCGTGCCTCGCCCGGCCCCCCCTCCATGCCCGCATCACCCCAGGGACAGGGCTGGCGGGCACGTGCTGCAGCGCCCCTCCTGAAGGGCGCTGGCAGGGAGTGGGCATTGGGGCGTGGGTGCGGCTCACCTGCCCAGGTGCCCAGCCCCGGGCTCTCAGGCGGCCCTGAGGGGCACTGGGGGCACAAGGGGAAGGGGAGGCGGCGTGGTGAGTCCTCCTGGTCGGCAGGCTCGTTTTGGGGTTGAGGGCACCCCAATCCCTGTGATCCCACCTTGGGCGGGGGCTCCGAAGGCTTGCCCAGAGCCCTTGTGTCCAGATTCTTTCTTCCCCCGGCCCTTCCTCCTTGCCAAGCAGGACCCTGGAGCGTGACTTCCCAGACCACCGGGCCAGGGGCCTTCTGTGCCCACCCTCCCGCCCCTTAGCAGCCCTAGGCAGCGTCGGAACGCAGCCCCCTCCCCACAGCCTCTCCAAGGGAGCAGGTCCTGGAGGCTGGGGGGCATCTTGGGCCTCGTGAGTGGTGTGCACGGAGCCGCACACCCCGCCCCGACCTGTGTGCCTCGCAGGAAGCTGCAGACAGACAGACAGACACACCGGCTCGTGCGAGCAGTCCGGTGGAAAATGCTCCCTCTAAACGGTAGCCGCTGGTGTTCCAGGTACCAGGGTCAGCTGGACGGCGCCAGTGCCTCTTCTCTCCACTCTTCTCCGCCCTCCTCTCTCCCTACCCCTTCCTTCCCTTTTTCTGGAGCCCCTGGCTTCTCTCTGTCTTCTTTCTTCCTGCCTCTTCTTTGGGTTGGTCTCACTTCGCTCAGAAGAGCCAGCAGCGTCTCGCAGTGTCCCGCTCTCTTCCTTCTCTGGTTCCGTCCTTTGGTCTCTTCTTGATGTCACTGCCTGTGGAGGGAGCAGAGAGGCCAGAGGCAGGGGTGGGGTGGGGCAGGTAGCCAGGGGAGTGTACTCTCTCCTGTCCCCAGATGCAGGGACCCACAGCTCACCCCACCCTCGCTGGTACCTGGAGGAGCAAGCCTCATCCCCCCACCTTGGCACCACCCCTGGTGCTTCTGTGGGGGGAGGGGGAAAAGGTGGCATGGACTGAGGGAGGCCAGGTGAGCTCCATGTGGAGGGGCTGAGGGAGGCCAGGTGAGCTGCAGGTGGAGGGGCTGAGGGAGGCCAGGTGAACTGCAGGGGGAGGGCTGAGGGAGGCCAGGTGAGCTCCATGTGGAGGGGCTGAGGGGGGCCAGGTGAGCTGCAGGTGAAGGAGGCTCAGGGAGGCCAGGTGAACTGCAGGGGGAGAGCTGAGGGAGACTAGGTGAGCTCCATGTGGAGGGGCTGAGGGAGGCCAGGTGAGCTGCAGGTGGAGGGGCTGAGTGAAGCCAGGTGAACTCAGGTGGAGGGGCTGATGGATACCAGGTGATCTCTAGGTGGAGGGGCTGAGGGAGGCCAGGTGAGCTGCAGGTGGAGGGGCTGAGGGAGGCCAGGTGAGCTGCAGCTGGGGGGCTGAGGGAGGCCAGGTGAACTGTAGGGGAGGGCTGAGGGAGGCCAGGTGAGCTGCAGGTGGAGGGGCTGAGGGAGGCCAGGTGAGCTGCAGGTGGAGGGGCTGAGGGAGGCCAGGTGAGCTGCAGGTGGAGGGGCTGAGGGAGGCCAGGTGAGCTGCAGGTGGAGGGGCTGAGGGAGCCCAGGTGAGCTGCAGGTGGAGGGGCTGAGGGAGGCCAGGTGAGCTGCAGCTGGAGGGGCTGAGGGACACTTTGTGAACTCCAGGCGGAGGGGCCGTGGGCCGAGGCCTCCACGGGCCACGTGTCTGTCTGTGGGAGATGCCGCGGCAGCCCTGTGTGTGCTTGTGCAGCGTCCTCGTTTGCCCCCATCGTCCGTCTGGTTCTGTCTTTCTCCCCTGCCCTCCCCCATTCTCTGGCCTTGCTTGCCGGCGCTCTGCTCCCTGTGCCCCCCTTCCCTCTGGGTGTGCGTGGGGCACCCCCCGCCGGTGTTGATAACCGCTTTGTTTCTGATTATCTCAGCTATCTGGGCAGTGTGGTCGAGACAAGCCTCTCCTCAGCTCAATAGGTAAGGGAGTTCCGCGGCTGGGGCGGGGCGGGGGCAGGTGGATGGGGCTTTGCCAGGGCCATTGCTTCCTGTAAGGGGAACCGGGGGAAGCCACGCCACAGCCCCTCTCGCCGCCCCCCTTGGGGGCGGCACCTCCACTCCTCCAGTTCCCCAGCTTCTGGGTTCCCCACATAAAGCTGCTTCAGCACCCGCCAGGCCGTGCGCCGGCCCTGCCTCGCTGCGGCTCGGACCCCATCCCAGACGCCGAGTCCCTTCTCAGGTCCTCTCCTGCAGTTGTCCTCACCCAGACACCAGGCCATCCCTCCTGCCAACACGCCCCGAGCTTTCCAGTGAAGTCCTTGGGGACCCTGCATGCCCTTGAGGGACCCAGAATGCCTAAGGTCTGCTTTGCATCTCTGCACCCCAGAAACCTCTCTGGGGCCACACTGGTATCCAAGAACAATCCCGTTTTTCCTCTGCCTTGTTTTCCCAGCAACCTCAGGCATACTTGCCTCCTCCGTAACCCTGAGACTTGTGCCTTCCCCTGGTCCCTCACTGTCTTCTTGGAATCTTAGTAAGATTACATCCTGTCAAGAGGCATAGAGTAGAAGTGGCCCAGCTCCTCCCACCCTCATGCCACGCCCCCCCCCCCCCCCCCCCCCCGCCCACAGCTGGCTGGAGAGGAGGATGCTCTGTCTCAGGACCAGTCCGCCTTGGGTACATTAGGCCAGGCCAGGGTATATCCACACTCTCCACACTCTCACATGCTGTGGCCAGTTCCTGGTATTACAGGATTGAAAGGTAGACCTTGCCCTTGGGTTCCAGTTGCCTTCAGTGTCTCTCTATTCCCACCCTCCTTGGGTCAGAGCTCTAGCGCAGGGTCTTTGGAGGAGCACTCCAGTAGGACAGGCAGAGAATTGCTCAGGAAGAAATGAATTGAGTTTACACAAGGCCAAAACCATGGGGGAACAAGTCGCCATGTTTCTCCCTCTGCTCTACACCATTTTCGACTACTTACCCTTATTCCAGGTGGAAGTTCCACCATGGCTGACTTCTCCTTGGCATTTTCCAGGTAGAGGATCCACCATGGCTTATTGCTCTTTAGAGTTCCTCCAGATGGAGGGTTCACCATGGTTAACTCTTCCTTAGTATCTTCCAGGTAGAGGGTCCAGCATGGTTGACTCCTCTTTAGTGTTTTCCAAGTGGAGGAGCCCCCATGGTTGACTCCTCCTTTGGGCTCTTCCAGAAGAAGTTTTCAGCATGGCTGATTCCTCTTTAGAGTTCCTGCAGGTGGAACTCCACCATGGTTGACTCTCCCTTAGCATCCTCCTACTGTAAGCTCCACCCTGGATGAGTCCTCCTTAGTGTCTTTTAGGTGGAGGTTTTATACATATGATTGACTCCTTAGCATCTTCCAGCTGGAGGCTCCACACCATGGTTGACTCCTCCTTAGAGTCTTCCAGGTCGAGGAACCACTATGGTTGACTCCTTAGTATCTTCCAGGTGGAGGGTCCATCATGATTGACAATTGCTTAGTATCTTCCAGGTGGAGGGTCCACCATGGTTGACTCCCCCTTAGCATTCAACCAGGTAGAGATTTCAGGAACTTGAGCATTCTAGAGGGCATCAAGTCTCTTTAAAGAGACTTGGGGGTCACCCAACATTCTCTCTCTATGGCAACTCAAGATGTTTCTTTTTGCCATGGACTCCATTGCCTGTGCTTCTGGGTATGAGCTAATGCAGGCACCGGGCACTTGGATGGGAGTGAGAGAGACTCCCCTTTGGATACATGTGGCTTCCCTAGGTGAGAAGTATCTAATATCTAGAGATGTCAAGGGAGGATGATCATCCTAACTCAGAACTGTAAACCTTATTCAGTAATAAGTATTGCCTCCCATGAAGAGCATTGCTGTGACATTCCTTTCCAATGCTATAAAACCATCAGTCGCTAAGACACACTGGAATTGCATGGGGCTGACTCAGTGTCATACTGCATCCACTAGCACAAGAGAGAGTGTGGAGGGCCATTAGGAAGTACCTTATGGGCTCACTTGCCACTCTTCACTCTTTCCCTGTCCCCCCACCCCCACACAGTTAGGAATCTTCTGATGCCCCAAGGTGTGTAGTGCTGGGACAGGCTCTCACCCCAACTCCTGAAAGGTGCCTAGACCCCATTCTGCACTATTACTTCCACTTCCCCTCACATTGCTCTGTTGACCCTTCTTTCCCCAGTGTGCCCGCAGTGCCAGGTCTGGGAGAGTTGAGCTCTCCTGTCGCTACTGTGGCAAACCCAGAAACCAGGGCCAGTGAGAAGGACCACTATTCCTCCCCCGGCCTGGCCAGCATCCCCAGCTTAGGAGAAAAAAGCTCTCCACATATCCTGAGTTAGACCTTCCTGTGTTTGGCAATGGGAGCCATCGCTCGCTCTCCTGCTTGCTGAGAGGCTCGGGGGCACTGTCGCGGCTGGGGCCATTGGGGAGACATGGAGCTCCTCTTCCGACGCTGTCTCCATGCTGCGCCTTTGCATGTGTTACCACCTGGTCTTGCTTGGAGAAGTTGTGAGCTCTCTTGTCTACGTCATTCTCTCTGTTTCTTTATCCTTTGATTTCTTTCCTATCCCTTCTCCTCATACCTGGAGTTGTTTCCCCTGCCTCTCCTCTTTTCTCTCTCCCTTTTCCTCTTCCCAACTCCCATCTGAAGACGGGGAGTTGTATTGCGTGGTTTGGTCATTTGGTGGACTCCAGGGATGCCAAGCTGTTTTCTCAGCAACCTGTCTGATGCCAGTAGCGTCTCTAATCTCCCACTTCCCTCGAATCACCTTTCTTGCCAATACCTGCTGTGGCCGAGGTGGTGCAGGTGGACCAGGGTGCCTGTGTGGCCCCCTTTTACAGGGAGGAGCCCCCTGTTTGGAAACCAGCCTCCCCGATTCTGCGGCAGAGCCCATGAGTGATGCCAGCCTGTGAAGAGGGTGCCCTCTCGTGGGTGAAGCTGGTGGGCCTGGCTTCCTGATGCCCTGGTTTCCAGTCTACCTGCCCCGCGTCTCCAAAGCTCCTTGGCTCTCAGTAGATGATGGCCAGAGGCAATGAAGGCCAGGAGAAAATGCTCCTTAAATCTCAGTTCCTGCTTATTCACTAGGGGTGGCTGAAAGTGTGTTGACACGGCAGCTCTCAAGGCACCGAGGGATGGAAAGGTCAAGGTGGAGTTTGATTTCCATGTCCTGGGGTTTGTCTACTTTTTGAACTTGGCTGCGTCTCTCCTCAGCTAATCTGGGGAAGCATAGAACCAATCAGACAAGGCCTTGTGGGCTAAATGGTCATGATTTGGGTTTTGTAGGATTTTCTGAAAAGAGGGGGACAAAGAGAGGGGAGTGTTAAAGGTCCTTCCAGGCATGTGCTAGTAGTTCTGGTCTGCAGGGAACCCTGCTGTGCAGAGGGCGGGGTTTTGGGGGGCACCCTATATGGAGATCCAGAAGCCCTGGGCGTCAAGGCCTGCATCTCCAGTGATAACATTATTTTTTGGGAGAAGAGGAAGAACCCCAAGTGTACTGAAATCCTTTATGTTTTATAAGAACTCAGACTGCTTGGAAGGAGAACCTCAGTGTCTTGGAAGAGACCTCAGTTTCTCGGTGAGCCGAGGGTTAGAATCTGTTCTAGGGTCACCTATGGGGCCAACCTCAGCCTTCCGTGACCATGTTACCATGGTCATAAGATGGAGTTACCTACCCAAGCTTTCTCCTGTCTGGTAGACATCAGCCCCTAAAGCTCCATTTCCTGCAAGGCTCCCAGGTGGGCCGGGCACCGACAGGGGAACACGGTCCCACTTCCTATGAAAGGGAAGCTCTTTGATTCCAGAGGGTGTCAGATGCTGCAGGTAAAGTCTGTTGTAACCCATTTCATGTCTTTTCTGTATAACTTGCTGAAAAACAAGACCCTTTTCCCCTTCTTCCTTCCTCCTCTCACGACCCTATGGACTCTTGCTTTTATTTTTTCTCCTGCACAGGGAGAGAGTGTCTCAGCACTTCCAAGAGGCATCATCTGTCACGTTTCTGTATTTGAGCCCTGAGCCAAGAGCTAAAACAGGTGGTTGGCAGGTGGCCTGGAGTGGCTGCAGCTTAGCTGTTTCACAAGGGAAACTTGGCTCATCCTCCTCAATGGGTTGTGATTGCTGGGGATTTTTACCTGAAGATACATCTTCAGCCCTTTTCCCCCATCACTGGTCTGTCTCACCCTGGCTCTGCCACTGAAGCAGAGAAAGTCATCGACGACAACAGCTGGCATGTTGCAGGCAGGTTTATTTCTCAGGTGCAGCAGCAAGCTGTGGTTTCCTTCTCTGCAACCTCTATACCTGTTTTTTTTTTTTTCAGGAAAAGGAGGCTTGCAGGGCAGTTTACAGCAAAGTTGCCTTGGCCCTTTCACAAATTGACTGGGTTATTGGACATGCTCCTTAACCTCTCTAAGCCTCAGTTTCTCCCTCTTAAAAATGGGCATTTACAGCTTAGAGCTGTTGTAAGGATTAGAGACCTACATGGTAGACTGCTTGGAACAGTGTCTAGCATGGTAAGTAGTGAATGAATGCTGTGTGATACGAATGAGAAGAGTCATAATATGTGGGTTGTAGTAGCATCTCTGGACATTTCCGCTGGCCTGGTAAAAGGGCTGGCCTGTTGGAGAGCACTGCTCCCTGGGTCCATGTCCTTCTCGGGTGCCTTGTCACACACACACCTCTGGCCTTTCTGGGGAGATGGGCAGGGCCAGGAGATGGAACAAAGCTAAACAGGAGGTGTCTCTGATTTTCCTTTTAGGCAGCGTGAAGAAACCTAGACAAGGACGAGTTGGGGGAGAAGCCATCTTTGGGAGGATGAGGCTGTTCAACTGGCACTGGAAAAAAAATCACTCTCCCTCAGCTCCCACTCACCCCGTCCTTCTCTTTCTTCCAAATTCCCTTTCAGTTGCTGCTACTGCTGCTGTGTAGGATCTGTGTGTGGGGAGCAGGGACATGGAGAGTGTGAAAGAGGCAATGGGGTGTTGGCGTGGGGGGCCTTTGGAAGAGACCTTATTTTGTAGGGTGGAGTGATTTGATAAGAGATAGCGTGTCTGTGTGTGTTCGTGCGTACATAGTCTTCCATGCGCACATGTGGTCCGGTGTGCACACACGTGTGCTCCCGTGCTTTGTGCACAGGTGTGGCTTTCTGCACACACCTGTTCCATGTGTGCCTCTGTGCACATGCACATGTGGTCATATGTGTGCATATATGTGCCCATGTGTGTGCATGTACACCATCCTTGTGTGCACACATGATCCTGTGTGGTCATGCACGTGCACATGTTCATGGCCCCATGTCTGCCCACTTGCTTGTGGTCCTGTGTGCACTGTGGTGTGTGCAGTCCTGTGTGTGTGAGACTGTGTATGCATATGTGGTCCTGCACATGCACATGTGCTTAAGTGTACACATGTATGTGGTTCTGTGGGTGCGTGTGTGTGGTCCTGGGTGCAGTGTGGTCATGTGTGTGCATATGCACTTGTCCTGTGTGTACATGCATGTGGCCTTGCATATGCACATGTGATGTGATTGGCCCCATGTGTGTAGTCATGTGTGGCCCTGCATGTGCATGTGTGGTCCCATAGGTGCATGTATGTGGGCATGGACACACATATGGCCCTGCGTGTCACATATGGTCCTGCATATGCACACACGTGGTTCTGTATGCGCTTCTTAGTTTGGTGCTGTTAAGGAGTATAGAAAATCAAGCAGTTGCCTTTGCCCTTAACTTTGAGGTGACTTCCTCAGGCTTTGTGGACTACAGAGCTATGGAATGACATCCCTTGAAGACAGAGGTTACTTCATCCCCAGACTCCAAAGACCATAGGCCTGCCTTCAATTATGCACCTGACGTGGTGGAGAAGGGGCTGAAGCCTTCCCACCCCTTTCTGACTTTTGTCCTATGACTCTTGCTGACCCCTGGCAGGAACTTCTTTTCCTCTCATAAGGTTGGTGGTCGTACTCCTTTGGCCCTGGATT
This sequence comes from Dasypus novemcinctus, assembly GCF_030445035.2. Lineage (NCBI taxonomy): Eukaryota > Metazoa > Chordata > Mammalia > Cingulata > Dasypodidae > Dasypus > Dasypus novemcinctus. Next base: position 44,095,390 of record NC_080699.1, on the reverse strand, counting down.
TACCAAAAGCTGGTTACGGTAGAGCTGGGGGAGTGGGTGTGGGGCTGAGGGGAGGAGCATGTGATCGGTCACTTCCTCCACCACCCTCGAATGGCCCTTCTTCCCTGGCTACATGCTGATGCACTGCGCTGGTGGATGAGAAGGCATGGCCTGTCTCCTCCCCCTTATTCCTCAGGCTCCAAATTCAGCTTACTGTCAGAAGAAATGGCACCGATAACATGTTGTCCAGATTATGTTCTTCTGTGACTCATGGAAAGTTCTCTCCAGTATGTACAGGTTGTCACTGGCAGCCCTTCTCAGCTCTTCCCTGCCCCCTTTGTTACCTGGGGACATAGGTTCTGGTTCATTTGTTGACTGTCCTTTCATGCAGTCAGCTGACCCATCAGGCAATTGGCAAAATCCATTTCACAGTGAGGATGGAGAAAGAGAAACCTATCTGCATGGGTTCTGCTCTCCCAACAATCTCAGACTATTTACTCTTAAAGATAGAAGCTTCCTGGATGCTTATTACAGATGGCAAGGGCTTGGGAAGGCTGCCACATTTGGATACTCTAACCAACACATTCTGCTTCCACCCTGCTTTATCTTGCATGACCGAGGGAGTCTGAGCCTCATCTGTGGAGGGGCAAGGAGACCCCCTGCTGAACATGTTGGATATGACAAGCATTTGTTGCTGTTAGCTGCTGGGTTCTTCCCAAATCTTGTAGGTGATGAGGAAGAAGCCACCTGCACTGGGTTTTGTGTACCCTTCATCTCATGGGGTATTGGGCTTCTCACTTAGGTCAGCCTTCCCTTTTCTGGAGAAGGAGGACAGTTCTGTAGGTCAGCCAGTTGGAACTGGGGTTGCTTGCCTTCTGCTTTCATCTGCCCTTTTGCTTTCCATCAAAGGGTCTTGATGTGACAGTTTCTAGGACTTCAGATGTTGAAGCTGCTTCTTTCTCTGACCCTTCCTCATGCCAGCTTGAGTCGTATGTGCTGGGGCTCACTATTAAAGCATCTCTCTCCCTTTCCAGGGTCTTCTGATTGCTCTACAGATTGGTTTGCGTCTGAGGTTGGCCTCCAATGGCTGGACCTTCCTACAAGGTTTTCTCCCTTCCAGGAGCAATAACAACAGGTGTCAGGGAGCTGTCACGAAGCCCCCAAGGACCCCTGGGACTCCACGGAGCTGCAATCTGTTCTCTGAGGGGACCACCTTTCCGCCCCTCCTCTCCAGAGCCCTTTCTCAGGGGCTGACCTGTGCCCCTCTGATTGTCCCTTCCAGAACACGTTCACCTGCACCCGGGAGCACTGCTGCACCTGAGAGACTGGAGGCTCTGAAATACCAGCGGATAAAGAAGCCCAAAAAGTCATCCAAGGGCTCCTCGAGGTCAAAGAAACGATCCGGTAGGTGGTGGGATGTGGTGGGGAGAGGCTCACTCCTCTTTTTCTATTGTGCATCATGAGAGCTGTTGGCTGCAGGGTTCCGACCTTGGATTTCCTCTAGAATTTGAGTTCAGCAGCTTGCTTCTCCTTTTCTTCATTTCTTTTCTAACACTGATTTTCAAGTGATATGCAAATACAATTTTCACGCAAAAGGTTAAACCATTAGGTGGTGGTGATAGCACCGTTTTGTGAATGTAATCGATACCACTGGGTGTTTACAGTAAAGTGATTAAAATGGAAACTGTTATGTTGTTTATATATGTTAACACCATAAAATTAAAAAAAAAAATCAGAATGTTCAGGTTAAAGTCTCTGATAGGCCTTCCAATTCTGTGTCCTCCCTCCTCTGGAAGCATCATTCCAGTTGGCATGTGTGCTTCCAGAATCTTTTCTGTGTGCATATATCTTTACAAAATATATTGTGTTGTGTAATTGTATATTTTTAACAACCTAAGTAGCATCATATTATTTTTCCATCCTGCCATATGCCATGAAAATAACTCTCTCTCCTTATGTATTTCTTCTCTGTCATTGCAGGACATCTAGTTGAACATAGCAATTAAGGGGTCCTACTCAATGCTTAGATACATTGTGGCAGGGATCCAGTCTCCACAGGCTGACCAAACTTTTCTCCATGAGATGGAGCGAAACCCCTTTATCTTGTAGGAAGAACGCTGCTATGGAGATATGTCTGATACTCACCAGCAGTGAGAAGGGGCTTCCAAGGGCAGAAATAATTTGGCCTTTTTGTGGACTTGAAAACATTCCTTAGTATTTATCAACTCCTGTTTGCCTAAGAGCTTTCGGAATGTGGTAGCTGACCAGGAGATGTGTGCAGTGTTCCCCGTGGTCCCTTCTCTACAGGGGGTCCTGGAGAAGTGGCTTGTGAACCTTTGGGATAATGCGATCACTTTTTTTTTTTCCTCCAAATTCTACTCAATTTATTCATTTTTTAAAAAATATTACATTTCAAAAAATATGAGGTCCCCATTCACCCCCACCACCCCCGCCCCACCACTCCCCCCACAGTAACATTCTCCCCCATCATCATGACACATCCATTGCGTCTGGTGAGTACATCTCTGGGCATCGCTGCACCCCATGGCCTGTGGTCCACACCATAGCCCACACTCTCCCACGTTCCATCCAGTGGGCCATGGGAGGACATACAATGTCTGACAATTGTCCCTGGAGCACCACCCAGGACAACTCCAAGTCCCGAAAATGCCTCCACATCTCATCTCTTCCTCCCATTCCCTGCACCCAGCAGCCACCATGGTCACTTTTTCCACACCTATGCCACATTTTCTCGATTTGCAATCACTTTTATCTGTTGCTTAACCTCTGTGTGGTGCAGATAATAATCATATGAGCTTCCTATGAGGTAGAAATACTGAGGCATAGAGAGAGAAAATGAGCTTTTAGGGTTGAGGTGAGAAATTGGAGCCCCTGTTGAATTTTCAGCTCATCTCAGTTTCAGACCCACAATTTACACACACACACACAAATTTTTTTCCAAATAAATCCCCACCAGATGTTTGTATTCTTTCTTGTTCTGTTTACAGTGGTCTTGCTAGCATCCATGTATTGGTGACTCTCATATTTCTCTCTTTAGCCCAGACCTCTTCCATGAGCTCATCTCGTATTTCCAGTTGCCTGCTAAAGACTTGCACATGGATGTTTTATAAGCCTTTGGAATGTATTATGTCCAAAATAGAATTATTGGTTATCCTCTCCAGATCTACTTCTCCTCAGCTCTTCTCCAGTTTGATATATGGCATGGTAGTTTGCCTAGATGCTTGGGCTTCTTCACCTCTCACCCTTTTCTTGCCCTCCCGTCTCACCTCCAGTCCATCCGGTAGGGTCCTGTTTTCTTGGCTGTTCGAGCAAACACCGTACAATGGCTTGGCTTAAAGAATGGAAATTTCATGGCTCATAGTTTTGAGGTTAGGAAAAAAGGCCTTATCAAGGTATCATCAAATAAATATTTTCTCCCCGAAGCCTGTGGAGTCCTGGGGCTGGCTGCTGGTGCTCCTTGGCCCTGGGCTTCTCTGTCCCATGGCAGTGCACATGGCGGCATCTCCTGGCCTCTCCCTTTTCTTCCTGGTTTCATTGATGTTCAGCTTCTGGCTGCTCTGCCTGTGGCTTTCTCTTTCCTCAACTGAATTTCATTTTGCTTATAAGGGACTCCAGTAATAGGGTTAAGACCATCCTGATAGAGTTGGGCCACACCTTAACTGAAGTAACCTCATCAAAAAGGCCTACTTGCAATGGGTCTACACCCACAGAGTGGATTAAGCTTGAGAAAGGGTTTTTCTGAGGTTCACAGCTGCAAACCACCTCAGGTCCACTGGCTCCACCTTTGAAACAGATCCTGAAACTGACTGCTGTCACTGTCTTGACTGCTAAAACCTACCTTGGAGGCACTCTCACCTGCCACCTTGCCTGTTGCAGCAGCCTCCTGTTCAAGCTCACAGCGGCCAGAGTAAGCTTGAACCACTGTGAGTCACGTCTGCTCACCATCAGTCACAAGACTGTGCGCTCACACCCATGCTCACACATGGTCACACCCTTCTGATTAAAAAGCTTCCCACTGTAGCCGGATGAGAAGCCACACTATGCAGTGCCTACCCCCCTCCTCAAGCCTCATTGTTCTCTGCTGTTGTACTTGGTCACTCTACTCCAGCCACCAGGCTTCCTTCTGTCTCTAGGACACTCTGCTCCAGCCGCTTTGGCCTCCTTCCTTTTCCTTCCTTCCGTCTCTAGAACATTCTGCTCCAGCCACCATGGCCTCCTTCCTTCTGTCTCTAGACCATTCTGTTCCGGCTGTGTGGCCTCTTTTCCTTCTCTGAAACCTGTCATGTTTGCTTCCATCTCAGGACTTTCACACTACCGTTCCTTCTCTTGGGAATGATTTTCCCCCTGATCTTTGAAAGTCTGCCTACTTAACATAATTCAAGGCTCAACTCAAGAATTACCTCTTTAAAGAGCAAAAGCAATGTCCTCATCACTTGCTGTCTTATTTTTCTTGGTAGTATTTTTGGTGTCTGGAATTTTCTTTCTTTCTTTCTTTTTCTTTTTTCCCTGTTTTTCCCTCTCCCCCTCCCTTCTCCTTCCCCTACTAAAGTTTAATCTTCTAGAAAGCAAGGGCTTTGTTGCCATATCCCCAGAAGAGCCACTGAGGCAGAGGAATGCCAGGAAGGGTCTAGGCATCTAATTGCATCTGTTTAAACTTTTGCCTAAAGATTTTCAGCCAGTCCATCATTGCTTTGGGGGTAGGGAAGAAAAATATGTGCTGAGTCCCAGCCCATTCTCAGAAGCCCTGATCCCCAGTACCTAGAATGGTGCCTGGTGCCCAGGGGACACAAAAGATATTCTTTTTTAGATCAGTGGACTGGGTTCATGAACCAACAGAAAAAAGCCATATCCCTCCTACTTTCCAGGGCTCTGATAGGACCAGGGGAGCTCAGGTGAGTTGCTCGTTGCCTTCCTGGTGAAGAGGTGGTTTCTCACCTGCTGTTTGCTCTGATCTCCTGTGCACTCAGGTGATTCGCTTGTTTTATCCAGAATATAGGCAGGTGGGCATGTGAGGCTGTATTCTTTCTGTTCACCCACTTCTTTTCCTCTTCTTTTTGCCTCCCTCTTCACTTTGCCCAAGACGGTTCTGCCTCCCAGGCTCAGCAGCTTCCAGACTCCCAGGTTCTGTGGCCCGATGAAGCTGTCTGCCTCCGGAAGAAGAAGAGACACTCTCGACCGGACCCCTTTGCCCGCCTCTCGGACTTGTGCCACCGCCAGCTCCCTGAAGACCAGACGGCCATCCTCAACAGCGTGGATCCTGATGACCCGGGCCACGCCACTCTGCTGTAACTCGACACAGCTCCACACGTTCCGGGGCAGGAGTGCCAGGTTGAGGGGGCCCGGGAAGGGACACGCGGTCGAGGACGTGGGAAGATCAGGAGGAGGGACACTGTGCAGTGGCTTGTCCTCTTCTCTAAGCAAAGGCATGGCCCTGGCCTTGAGTTTTGGGGATTGCCTGGGTCTTTGCTCTCTGAGCTCTCTCTCCCAGACAGAGAGCTGAGGGCAGACCTTGAGGCTTTGGGTAGAGGTTGGGAAGAGAACTGGGGATGGGAGACACCAGCCTCCTCCCTGCCTCTCTCCTCTCCACTAGATTGATTTTTCTCACCTCTTCAAAGTATCTTTGGACAGGAAGGAGAGGAAAGCAATGGCTTTTATTGCTCTCGGTTTCTGTCCCAGTTTTCCAAGTCCTGGGAGAGGGCTGGACTTCCATCCCATCTTCCCAACTCTACATATATATAGATATAGATACAAATGCATATGTGCTTTGTATGTGGGTCTCTCTATGTATATATATGTACACTGGAGCAGAGCATGGTTTATTTCTGTGGTTGACAGCAGAAAGAGGACAGGGCAGTGGGCACTGGGGCTCTCTGAGTGGGACTGGCAGAGGGCTGGCTCGGTGTCCTTGTGTCTGTCTTGGGGGATTGTTCCTCTTGAAACGAGTCATGCCTTCTTGGCTGAAGTTGCCATTTGTCTCTCTGCCTTCTCCCATCCAGAGCAGGAATGGGGCCTTGCCATGGTGACCAGCTGCCTGCTTTGGCGGTTCAGCAAGGACTTGCCACAGAACTAAACACACATCTTTTTTTCTTGGTTCCCAGGTGAAGAAGGGGGGATGCCTGGCAAAGAGCCGGATTGGCCTCTTTCTTCCTTCCTCAGTTGGGCTCACGCTATGGTGGAGACCTCCAGATCCCTTTGGCCCAGCCAGGGCCACCCATGCTGAGCTCTGAGCTGCCACAACTCTATTTATACCACCTCTGGCTCGGCACCCTCTGGAGTGCTGCTCCATAGTGGCTGATTGGATTCCTCCTTCCTTTATGTAGGAGCTAATTCTCCAGATTGATTAATTGCCACTTGTGCAGAGCCCGCCCCACGGCTCCTTTCAGTGCTCTCCATTGCTGCCTGTGATTCCTCTTTGCCCTGAGCCTTCCTGCATCTCCCGAACCCAGACTCTAGTAGGATGGGATTGGATGAAGCCAGGGTGCTACAGATTTCTGGATTCTGGGGCCACTCCAGGTCCCCCTCTCTTTCCCCAGTTCTGTTTCTGTGGAACTGGCAAGGCATGGGAATGAAGGTAGAAGGCAGGTAGGTAAGGCCTAGACTGTGATCCTCTTCCTCTGCCAAAATCTTGTCCTGGTTCAAACTATTAGCACCCAGAAGCTTTGAGGAGCCATCTTACAGCTCCTAAAGATGTATTTCTCTCTTCCAATGAGATAAAGGTGCTGCCCAGATGTAGGATGGGAAGCCCTGAGGTAGGTGGAGGGTGCATCCAGCATCTCTTTCCCTCTTCACGGCCAGGAGCCGGGCCTTCCAGCTTGCCCCAGTATAATGGTGGCCACCAGGTTCCTTGAAGTATTTCCTTCTTGGTGCTGCTGTCTTGGTGGATTTGGGGGCATCCACCTCTCCCCAGTTACCTGCTTGGACTTTAGCCACTTCTTAAGCAGTGGAGGCTTCTCCTAGTCTCCCTGCAGCTGTCAATGGCTTGACCCCATGACCTAGTCCAGATGGGACCTCTGAGTGCTGAGAAGCTGGTCCTTTCTTGGAGCTCCAGCTGAGAGGATTCATTTCTTCTCTGTCAGACAGGCCCTGGTGCTTCTTTTCTCTAGCCCCCAGTGAGCTGGAGACCAATTCTACCCTCGAGGTTCAGCCAAGGAAGTACATACAACCACAGCTCATTCTTAATGGAGACGAATCAGGGCAAAGGAGGCAGGAAGGGACTGCATTTCCAGCCCCTGTCTTGTTGAGGGCCTGTTGCCCCAGGCTGGGCTTTGAGGGGTAGAATCTGCACCTCCAGGAAGATGCTGTTCTCCAGGAGCACCCACAACTGTACTGCTCTGGGGAAACTGAAGAGTCAAGTTGGCCAACTCTTTGTCTTGGGGGCCACTGTGCCACAATATGCTGATCCCTACGTATCCTCTGGTGTGTGTCAGGACCAGGTCTCCTGAGATATCTGGGCTGGGGCACAGGATCTCAGATAGGGTCATTTTGTAAGCTTTGTCTGAACCCTGACGACATATACTTCCTTGACCAGTATGGAAATCTGGATGGTCTGCTCAGTTCCTGGGATATGATGTCAGTGTGGACTGTCAGGGCCCCTGGACATAAGGTTGAATTAAGCCAAGCCTTCCTGAACCTTTTCTTGTTGGACTTGGAGAACTCTAGGCCCTGAGATTGGAAAGAAAGAGGAAAGGATGAGGCAAAAGGCTTTGTTTCTTCAGGATGGCCTATAGAGCTGAGAGCCAATCTCTTGGGCTGAACTGACTCAGATTGTGGCTGTGTTTTCTGGGAGACCTGCCCATGAGCTCCGCCCCCAGTGCTAGCAAAGGTGCTGACTCCTTCCTTCCTTCCTTTGCTCTGGCAGTGCCCCTTACCTCAGCACATCAGACCAAATGGTGGGAGCTGGGCTTTTTGCTGGCTGCTGGGTGGCAGCTGTCCTGCAGTGTCCCCAAGGCTGGGAAAGGACACAAGGCCAACCTGTCCTCTCATGGCCTTGGACTCATTTTACCTCCCGAGTGGGCGTCCTTCGTGGGTGTTGTCTTGGAGGCCAGCAACTTCATCACCCCCTGAGAGTGACTTCAGTTCTTTCTTTCAGGACTGCCTTGGAAATTGGCGGGATATGGTCCTCTATCTCTGTGATGGGGGGTGGTGAAGCTGTCTAAGTGCACTCTCAGTGCTGCGTGTGTGTATGCATGTGAAGGTATCATGGGGTGCACCATTTCTTGGGACCAAATGTCATTTGTATTCTGCCCTTGAACAATTGCAATGAGCACTGTTTAGCTTCTTAGGACTTTGATGCCCCACTCTGGGGAGAACAAGCACGTCTTCCAAATTTTTCCTGGTATGGTCTGGTGACCTTGCAGTAAAAGCAACTCAGATAAAGACTGGTTCCTGCATCTTGGGCTCATGCCTGGCCCCTCCTTCTGCATCTCAGCTTGGAATGGTGGCTGTGCCAGTGTTCTGTGATTTGCAGACTGGAGAAAAGTTGGCATAGTTCTTGAAGGGGCCTGAGGCTGGGAGCACTTGGGGAGTCTGAGGTTGCAATTGCCTGGGGAAAGAAAATGAGCAATAAGGAGGAGCAGGCATGTCTAGATTAGCAATGGCACCAAATGGACTCAATTCCATGGCTTGGGAAGGAGTCTCTTGGGTGAATTGTCTGGTGGCTCTGGAACAGGCATGTGGTGGGGAACCTGGCTTGTTGGCCAGCCTGTCTCCCCAGCAGCTCTCCTTGAGATGTTGGCATCTCAGAGGCCTTCTGAGATTCTGTTTTCTCAGCAGGAAAGATGCCTTCAGCCCATAGGGCTATGCGCCCCATTGTCATTCTCCTGGGGAAGGAAGTCAAGCAGGGGTAGATGGGGTGAGAAATTATTGCTATTTTCCCCTGCTCTCGGTCTTTATTTTTGATATATGATCTAAAGATTTGGGGTTAAAATGATTTTTGCTTATTGCTTTCCCTTCTCAGGCAGAGGGACCTGGGCAAGGTTGGGATGGGAAATTTCATGACTTTTTTGGAGGGAGGTTGACAAACCGTAGCTTCTCCAGGGAGGAAAGAGACTTCTTGAGCCTCAGAACTTCATCACCTTGCCCCAGAATTTTAATTCATGGGTGAGGTGTGTGTGGTTGGAGCTGTTTCTTCCAATTTTGTTAGAAAAGCCTTTTGGGGTATTGGGGTGGGCTGGGGGAAGAATTGTACATAAATGACATTTTATAAATATGTAGAGAAACATAGGAAAAGAAGAGCTAATGGTTAATCTTGGGCTTGCTTTGCTTGCATGTAAAGGAGCTTTGGGGGCATGGCAGGGAATGTTGAGGAACAATGGGAAGGAGCCAAAGGGAAGAGGTGGTGTTGGAAGGTGAGGGGTTCCCCATGAACACATCCCCTTGCTCCTCCCTCTGGGCACAGGGCACATCCTCACTGGTGCTTCCACACCAAGCTCTGCCTTTGTATTTTCTCCAGGATCAATAGGAAGGAGGCTTGGGGACCCAGTAGGATGGAGGCTCAGAGCCCCCATGTGGCTGTGTTGTTTTGCTTTGGGGATAGGGCTCAGGAGATGTCTTGATGTCCAGAGCTAGACTGAATAAAGTAATTGATGGGGTAGGGGTGTTTTGGGAAAGGGAGTTAGAGAACTGGAACATGGAGAGGATGTAAAATTCTTCTGCCAGGTATAGGTCAGGCTGTAAAGGGCATAGAGTATTAGATCAGTTATGCAGTCTGGACCATGGATCCTGGGATATGGTAGTAACACCTAAAACCAGGGCATCCAACCTTACTGTTCTCTTTGGGGCACCCCTAAGGGTGCATTGTACAAGATGTGGGGTTATTCCAAGAACTAAAAGAGGAGTACCTGCCCTGGGATAGGGTAGGGGGGCAGGGGTAGATAGTGGTGGAAGTGAAGATGATTTTGGGAGGTCAGGAACTGGGAGGGTGATATGCTCATTGAAAAAAGATTGTGGGGGTGGGGTCTTGTCATGTAGGCCCAGACTTGAAAGCGGTCTTTCCAAGAGGTCTGAGCTAGACTTCCTTGCTTCTTCTAGAATTAGCCTATAACACTAAGTGCCCAAACTGAACACGGACATCTTTGTGATGTATATAACTGTATCCATTTCTTTTGAGGGGCTCCTTAGGCCCAGAGCTAGGAGACTTGTCTTGAAATACCCATCCTTTCACCAAATCTGTGTCAGTATAGGAGAAAGAGTATTCTTGTGACCTTCAGGTTATTCTCATAAACAGAAGAGGCAGGTTTCCCTTTCTTCCTTTATGTTCCTAAGGCATTGGTGATGGTGATGGGGTGGTGGGATTGGGGCTTGCTTTCTATCATTCTTTCTTCTTGAGGTACTTAGGCTTCCTTCAGGCCAACAAGCTATATCATGGAATTGTGTCTTGAAATTTTGCCCTCACTTTCTCTTCTTTTGATAGGTTAAAGCCACTGATTTGTGGTTGAGGGCAGGGGATGTGAAAGAGTTTCACCCCAAAATCAGAGATCAGCCATTCCTCTCTCCTCCTTAATGTCTCCAACTCTGCCTCCTTTTGGATCAAAAGGCAGAATTAAAAATCTCTTATTGAGGAGGAGTTAGTAAACCAAGAACCAAAACCCAGATTGGACTTTCATACTCTTATGAACTTGATGTTCGGTTAGGGGTGTCACATTACCACACCTCCCTCTGACTGGTAGTGGATCTACACTGATCCAATGCTTTATTCTGGGTCCCTCTGTCTATAGATTCCAATAAATCTTTCATGAGAAAATATGTTTTGAGTGTTGGGTTGCTGAGAGGGCAGTTGTGTTCTCATGACCTCATTTTACGCTGACAGAATAATCCCCAGTAGATTGAGTCAATTCCAGACACACCCCTGTGTCCCAAGGGTTTCTGTGTAGGATAAGGAAACATTAAGCATTAGTGCACACATTATTAATGACTCGCCATACCTTATAGAAGGAAGGGTTAGAGTATCTTGATTGCTAAATACTTTGATAGAACACCAACCAGTAATTGAAAAGGGTGTTCTCTTCAGTGATGGATCAGTAATGGTAGTTAGGGCTCTTGAAGAGGACTTATAAAATAGTTGTTGGCTTTGGACCATTGGCTGGGAGAGAGAGGTTGGGGAGTTAGAGTAAAGCGGTACAAATTCTTGGTTCCTGTCCCTGGTCCTGCCTTTCCTGACCTTTCCCACTAGACACTAGATGGTCTTTCCCACTAGACACTGACACTAGCTGGTCAGACAAATGGCCACCTGGGCCTGTTTTCCTTTTAGACCTTGAAGAAATGTGTACCCCATTCCCATCTCTCTCTGGCACTAGATGTCTTGAATTTACTTTAGAAAATAGGGCAAGTTTCCCCCCCCCACCCCCACCCCTTTCCTTCCTCATTCCACTTCTTTGGGGCTCTAGGGATCTTGAACTTGTGCATGGTTTATGGTGGGGAGGTGTTTCAGTGGGGCAGGGAAGGAAGGGAGAAAGGCTGAGTTAGTAGGGGGTGAGATTTGCACTTCTTCCAGCCTTAGAAATACTGTGAGCCTGCTCTAAGTGATGTGTGGATGGAAGGGGCAAATGCCCTGCTCTCCTCATATTGGCGACAAGGGCTTAGGACTTCCTTGCTTCCTTTCGGCTTAGGGCATTTGTGAAAACGGGTGGGGACTAAACCTCCTCGTGATTGTCTTGCAATCCTTGGAAGGGAAATTGTCAGTTGTGCTATCAACAAATACTTAAGTTGTCCACTGAGGTAAGGCATTCTGAGAGGTCTGCCGTGGTGGACAGTGTCCTGGCTGGGTAGAGAAGTCTTGTCTCACCAGTCCCTTGGCAGTGATGGGTTAGCACCCTGGTTTTGAACCCACAGCCAGCTGTCGATTCTGCGTGTTCCTTTCCTGGGTTCAGGAAGTGAGTGTGTGTGTGCATGTACACGCGTGTGTAAGAGATTGTGGGGGCCTACTGTTTTGCCTGAGTAGCGTCAGGCCCAGGAGGCCCTCTTTTTGGTTGGCTCTTTCTTTGCTAGACAGCTTCTGTTTTGGTAGGAGGGTCAAATTAGTAATATACCATCATTAGTGTATTTTTTAATGGAGAATATATATAAAATTATATAAAAATATATAGCTCATTCTATTTTAAGGAGAGAGGGGAACTTACCTAAGGGGGTGGGTGGGGTGCAAGAATCAGATGCAATAGTAGTGACCGGTAGGCTCCAGGCAGCTGGTACACCTTGGAACAGGAAATGGGAGGGCAAGAGATTTAAGCCGGGGAAGAGGAGTGGGGGCTTTTGACCCCTGCACACATATTTAAATATCAAGAAAACCTATATAAAGTCTATCTTATCTATTTATCTATCTATATCTATATATATATGAAGTCATAGTTTGCTTTATTTTTGTACCTGTGCTTAGAGATGTTTTGAGCAAAACCACCTTCCCTAGGTGGTCTGGGATACTAAATCATGCCTTGACGCCACCTCCTTCTTCATCCTTCCTTCATACTTCTTCCTTTAGTATGCCCTCTATTCAGAGTCACTTGGGTGTCTCAGTGCATATGAACACATTTGAAAAATAACAAAACAAATAACCCACTTGCAGAAAAGGCAAGAGATCTAAAGGCTGGGGGAGCTCTGGATCTGACAGCCCCAAAGAGCCAGGATCCCAGGGACTTCTGTTGCTGGGGGTGGGAGAGGGGCACCATGGCTTGAACTCTTTGACTCAGGTGCTTCATAGAGTGAGGATAGTGGGTAATTGCAAACTCTGTTGACCCATCCTCTTCTGGCTCTAGTTGGTACCCAGGAATCTGGCTCACAGCATTAGCAAGGAGTAGGTAATGATTCACTGGAAACACCTGTCCCAGGTTGTAGACTCTTGACTCAAGTAGCTCCTAGTGGGCATGATGTAGAGATGTTGGACAGCTGATTGCATGGGCTCAACCCTGCAGAAGAAACACCTTGCTATGATTGCTGCAGACTCCTGAAGTAGTGTGGAATATGATAACTAGTATAAATATATATAGTATATGCTATTTTTCAGTTACTATTTTTATTTGGAAAATAAAGTGCTATTGGAAATAGAATGGCCCAATCCTGGGACTCTGAGTAATGGAACAAGAATGAGAGAAGGGTAGGTGCCAGAACCTTGGGCATAAATGGGAGGTGGGTCTGTAGAACCTTCCTCCTGGTACCTAGCCTGAGACTTTTACAGAACTGAACAATCCACTGGAAAAACTGGAGAAATGGAGATTCTGGGAGTATGAGCTCAATTGCATTTGTGCAGGAAACTGTGTGCCCTAAAGAATACCTCCCTGAGAATTTGAGACCTCACATACATTGAAGGGTCACACACCTTGCAGTCTCAGCAAGGGTCTCCTGGGTGCTAGCTATTTCTTCTCCCCAGCCAAGAGCTTGGAGTGATGTGTATTTGCTGGTGCTGGGCTGGAGTGCAGGCTTCCAGGAGAGGCTCATGGCTGTATCCTCTCTGTGTACATTCCTGCCCATCAGCAGAAAAGGCAAGACTAACCCCTACCCCACTCAAATGTGACACTCTCCAAAAGGTGATTGGCTTATGGAGTTGGATCATGAGAGGAACTGGGAGGCCCCAATTATGGGAAGGGCTCTTTGCATGTTCTGTGGATATTATGGGAAAAGTAGGTGGGGTGGAGCGTGGCCCTGTCTCCTAACCTCATGTCCCTTATTGTGGGCCTCATGTGTGCCTTTAACCCAGGCACTGTCTTTAGGACTGCAAAATTAGCTGCTCCGATCATTTTCCATTTTCCAAGGGCACTGAGGAAAAATGGGCTCTTGTCCATGCAGTATTGGAAAATGCTTGGATACTGGTTCAAGTAATGTGCCCACCCTTGGCAGGTGACTGGTCTTTCCTGCAGCCTTCTTTGGAAGCCAAAGCCTAGAGGGTATAGCCAGGTGTTCCTTGTAAAGTTTTTCAGAGAGGTTGAGCAAGAGAAAGAGCAGCAGATTCTATGTACCTTTCTGGGTTATGACTTCCTCCAACTTACCAAAGCCTCCAAACCAAGAGGGTTTCCATTATTGCTCTCTTGAGTCTTAGAGCCTCAGTGCTCTCTTTCTCCATTGGCCCATTCCCACTGTCCTTTCGACAACCAGCAGAAGGAATCACTATAGAACCACAGGTCTTCCCAGTAGATCCAGAGTTACTCCAAAACTCTATTCTCTTCTCACATTAATCCAGTGCTCGATCCTTAGAAAGCTCAGCAGCATCAAGGTCTAGGAGATAAGAATCACTAACTTACACAGTTCCAACCTATTCCTCAACCTCCAATCGAACTCTCTCCATTTTTGTGGGAAAAAGGTAAGTCAAGGGACATATCCTCTACCTTAACAGTTTGGAGCTTGGAAGGGAACAGCACTCACCTGTACTCTTCCATGATCCTGGTCATGATCCAGAATCAGAATGATGTTGAAGGGTTTTGTGGGGGAAGGACAGGCAACTGTTTCACAAAGACACATGGGACAAAGTGGACTTAAATCTGGTCAAATATGGAAGAAGAAAGCAGATTTCCTGTCTTTCCACCTTTCAGTTAGTAGGGCAGGTTGGTGGACTGGACTCTGTGATGAAGCCACTACCAGGAAGGCGAGCTGCTCCATCAGGTTGTGCCATACTCCTTGGTCCCCATTTAGTAGGGGAGGTATTGAACTTTGGTGCTTTTCCCCTTTGATAGAGAGTAGGGCATCTGTAGAGTTTCAGATTTGCTACCTCTGTGTGCTCTATGGAGGAAGAGCTATGCGTAGGCAGATCCATTGGGAATTGCTCATCCAAGCATCATTTTAGGTCCTGTCCTTTACCCTTTTATCACCAACCAGTAGTTTGGGGAATAAGGTTTTACCTATTGCCCCTTTTGATCAGGCCTTTCCTCTCCTTGCTGTAGATTTTCACTCTGGCAATATAAAAGTAGGAGTGAGGGATGTAGGAGATCCAACAAATCATGTGTCCTGTTGCTAAGGGAGTGACCACGATACCTGAGTATGGGGAACCCTCCTGTTGTTTGGTGCAGGGTCCAAGGACTGTGAAGGGGATTTTATGGAATTGGGGGTGGGGGGGGGTTATGGAAGGAATTGTCTTAATCACTGGAACTTTAGACTGAGGTGTTAGAAGGGGGAATGATTGGTTTAGGTAAGAATAGCAGTTTAAAGCTCCATTTACCAAGTTGTATACATCAATCTAAAAAAAAAGTCCCATTCAGGTTTAATTTCTTCACTGCTACTTGTGGGGCCAGAGATAGAGGGCACGGATGGGGTGGGCTTGCACTCTTCGCTGCTGCTTTCCCATAGCCCCTGGTTAGAAGGGGCTGGATCCTGCATCACACCAATGACTCTTGGCTCCCTTGATCTCCAACTTGTCTTCTACCACCAAGAGAGACTTTATCACCTAGATATAATTCTTTCATCGCGCACTTGGAGGCACTTTTTTAATATGAATTGCTTTTCCCTGTTTCACCCGGTGGTCTATAGACACACAGAGGGTGGAGGGATAGGCAGTGTGGGAGGGGTGGGGTTCCCAATGCTCCCTTCCCAGGACCCTTTAGGAACTTGTACCTCTAGATGTCCAGTGGCCTCTCACGTCTGTCCTTCTTTCCTGATGAGTCTGGGTATTGCTACCAGTTTCATCATGGGATTTCTTGCTCTCATTTCTAACTCTTCTTTTCCTTCTCTAACTTTCTTTGGGGGTCACCCCCTAATCCATGCCAGATGGCTTTCTTGTGAAGACCATTTAAACCTCATTCCATTTCTTGAATGTTGAGTATTATAACGTAACTGCGCTAGGGTGCTTTATGGTGCTGTTCTGAAGAGGCCAGCTGGATGGAATCTCCTTTTTCCCACTGGTTCCTTAAATTTTGCTGTATTTTGTCTTCTATTTGTTTTTTTTCCCCTAGGGGTTTAGGGTGGGAAAATTCGGGGTAGCTTTTGTGTTCTTTCTCTCTCTCTTCCTCTCTGTCTCTGTATGGTTAAAGTAGTTATGATGGGCAGCTGACTCGATGGTATTGGTTGGCTGACTATGGCTAAATATTTAAGACAAACCAACAAATTGTACAGCTGCACAAAGAAGAACACCTTTGAGTGTGGATTTGAATGACAACTAGAGGCTTACTTTTTGAACTTCAGGTATGTAACTCAAAAGTAAATAAAACACTATTTTTTCAGTAAGGTTTTTTTTTCTTCTAAAAGACAACCTAGAAATACAAACTATAAGAACATGAAATCGGTGCTGTACCAAAGCCTTATATGACCATAATCTACACTCTGTACAACCTGTCTCTGTTGCGTTCCCTGCTCTATCAATGTCAGAAGCCTGGGAATGCCAGCTTGTGCCAAGCCTGGGACTGGTGCTTGGGGACCTGTGGGTCAAGGAAACCATGGGGCAGAAGATGATGGTGAAGATGGGACACCGTTCAACTTCCTGAGTAGACCAAAAGGATGCCAGGCGAGTGAGTGAGTGAACAGATGTGCTTGTGCAGGGGGTGGTGTGTGTGCATGTTGGGAGGGTTGCTGTGTGTGTGTGCAGAGGACGGTGTGTGTGTGCTTGTGTGTTCATGTGTGCTCATAGTTTCACAACACCAAAATGAATGTACTCACAGGGCCTGGAGCCCTAGGCAGGCTTTGCGGTGGGGCGGTATGGTAATGAAAGGGGAGCACGCTCTCTCCTGTTTCCTGTTCCCCTTCTTTCCTCTCTGTCCTGGAATGGAGGTGTATTGGAAACAGCTGCACTCTCCAACAGGTGCTTTTTCCTCCCATTCTTCAAACTAAGCATTTATCAAGGACCCTTCCAAGGGCAGGCACCTCCAACGACCAAATCACAGACTGCAATTTTCTGCAATCTTTGCCTGGCTTCTTGGGAATTGGGGATCTTCTGCAGAGTCCCTCAGCCTCCCATTCTCAGGCCAGACCTGCTCAGGCTGCCAGCCCTCCAGACAGACTCCTATTGGCTGTTGTACCCCATCTTCCAAATCCATAAAGAAGACCCAGTTGGAGAGGACTCCCAAGCCACTTCGCTCCGTGGCCTAAGCAATAATGCCTGCCCTGGCTACCAAGGACAGTGTCTCCCTTTGGCCTTAGATGCTTGCCACTTAAGACACTGACACCCTCACCTCAGTTAGGGAGAGAATGTGCAGCCTGCCTGAACAGGGTTGGCCTCCAGGCTCTACTTGCTGGTATTTTCAGACTTGCTGCATACTACCAACTCATCACCAGTACCCCTGCATGTTCATACACTGAATTAAAAACCAAGCAAGCAAGTACATAAACCAGAAGGAAAGGCAAATCCAGTGACAAGCTGTGTAGTGTTCAAGGAACCCTGGGAGTGTTGCAAGTTAAACTGATTAAACGAAGTCTAGTATTTAATTGCTCCTCATGTAACATTACTCTGCTTCAGAAATGTTTTGTATTTTGATATGAATAAACATTTGCTTAAAAAGTTCACTTTCTAATTTTTATTTATATCTGGGAAGTATTTTCCAATGTTACCCAGCCTTATCACTGACTGTACAGCTTCCCAAACAGCCCATTTTAAGGTCAATATGAGTAAAGAAGGATCTGAGCCTGGAGGTTGAATACGGCAGTGTTCTTTCATTGGATACATATGCATTGAGGGCAGGCTAAGTGAAAGCCACACTTCTCTTCACTGAGGATCGATCTGTGGATATAATTGACAAGGTTCCTGCAGGGCTTGTATTCTAGAGGTAGGGAGACAACCATAAAGTTACCGCAATAACTAAATCACATAGAGTGTAGTATGGGATAGGTGCTTTGGAAAAAGGAAAATATTAGATCAGGGTCAGGGTATCTGGGGAGCAGTGGGAGGGTGTGGTTTGCAAAAACTAAAAGGAAGCAGCTTAGTGCCTAACACGCATCAGGCTCTGCAAGAATTTACTTAAGTCTCTTTGTAGGCTTTTTGTGAAGAACTAGGGGAAGACATGCTGACTTTTCCATTATGTGATGATAATTTTTTGGTTTGATTCCATCTTTTCTAAATGATTCCCAACTGTAACAGGGGCTGGCTCTAGGCAAAATTCCCTACAGAAAATCCATTGGTACTGTATTAGTCAGCCAAAGGGGTGCTGATGCAAAATACCAGAAATTGGATGTTTTTTTTAAAAGGATGTTTATTTGGGGTAGGAACTTATAGATACCAGGCCATAAAGCCTAAGTTACTTCCCTCACCAAAGTCTACTTTTCATGTGTTGGAGCAAGATGGCTGCCGACGTCTGCGAGGGTTCAGGCTTCCTGGGTTCCTCCCTTCCAGGGTCTTGCTTCTCTCTGGGTTCAAGTTTCCTTTCCTCCCAGGGCATGCTTCTTCCTGGGCTCAGGGTTCCTCTCTTCTGGGGCTTGCTTCTGTTTCCATTGTGAGTTTACTTCCCAGGGCTTCAGCTTAAGGCTTCAATATCACACTCCAACATCAAAACTCCAACATCAAAAACCCTCAACTCTGTCCTTTGCCATTCTTTTATCTGTGAGTCCCAACCCACCAAAGGGTGGGGACTCAGTGCCCTAATGAGGTGGCCCAATCAAAGCCCTAACCATAACTTAATCACACCCAGGTACAGACCAGATTACAAACATAATCCAAGATCTATTTTTTGGAATTCATAACCATATCAAACTGCAACAGATACCAACTGTCAGCCAGTGGTGCCATTAGCTGTTCCACAATGGAACTTTGCCTTTCCTTTCCCTTGAGATTACCGATTACCCTCCTTTCCTTGAAGGAAGGATATTCATTTCCTTTTCCTCAAAAATAATTTCTGGCTTCCACACCTTAATGCTCTCATATCTGGGGCTGGAGTTGACTTGGTTGATTTGACTGCCTTTCAACACACTCCACCTGCCCCCCGCCCCCCCCCCCCCACATCACCTTTCTCTTCTTTTGGCACCCTTTCATCCTTCTGTTCTATCTAGGCAACCATCCTTTTCACATTGTTCTCCATTTATCTACCAATTCCTGCCATGCTTGTTTTAAATTTTAGTTAGTCCATATTTTCAGGCAAATAGCAAAATATGGTATTCTTATTTATGCCTATAATTCCAAGTGAAGAAAACAACCAACCAGCCAGCCAGCCAACCAACCAAACCAAATTAGGTCCATCTACAAATAGGAAAAAATCTGCCATGGTTTAAAAAGCATCCATATAAAATTCCCTGAAAGCAGTGGGATGGGGATGTCACTCTAGGAAATTGTGCTAGTTTCTACAGAGCTTTCCTTTGCCTCAATTATCTCTCACAATTCTTGCCCCTACCTGTTTTCCATTTCCCCTTTCCTCTGCTCTCCCTTTTTCTTAGTAGGCTGACACACAATGTGTTTTGTCACCTCCTATTTAAACATGAACATGGCTAACTCTTGAACCTCATTCACATTAGGTTGTGAGTGATAGGCATTCTCCTTCATTCTCTTCTGGCTAGGGGTATTTTACAACAGAAACAAGTTGATCTAAAGAAACCTTTTTGTTATATTCATAGGCTCTCTGGCAAAGCTAAGTACAAAAAAATTAAGAAATGAGGAAAAAGGAATATATTTGTCAGTGATCCCTTCTTTGCCTCAGTTAAATTGTGTTATTTCAGGGTCTTTACCTACTATTAAAATTGATCCTAATTTTAACTTGACACAGTACTCCACACTTAAAAAAATTCTTTCACATTTATTTGGAGCTCAGAATAACCTTTGAGTTAAGAAAAATAGGTCTTGTTTATCCCTCTTTTTAGAGGTAAGAACTTGTGAGTCAGAACCAATGAATGAGCCAACCAATGTCCCTTCTTTCCTCACTCCTTCCCTCGCTCTCTCCTACTATATCCTACCTTGTTCCACAAAACTTTCAAGTCAGTAAGAAGTTGCCTAAAAAAATAAAACTTAGGCTCCAGACCTTTTTAATCCTGTTCCAGTACTTTGTCCCTTAGGCTGCCTTCCACCTGGATGTGACACAGCCCAAGGATAGCTGTGTTCCCCAGAGGAGGTCCCAGTGCCTTTTTGAGTCTAGAAAATGATACGTTGGAACCCTACTGAGCAATGACAATTTTATTAGTGGACATTCAGGTAAATTACAGTGACAAAGAAAGGATTGGGGAGACCAGGTGACACACTGGTCTCAGGCATTGAGACCCTTTGCTTCTAGGTTTTTGGGAGAAAGTAGTCTGGTCCTAAGGCTGTGGGGGTCTCCTCATCATGAAGATGACAGCACAGAGGGAGCCCATGTCAGACCTGGGAGCTCACCAGTGCTCACCTTGTATGTCCCTGACCTCCCCATTGCATGCCTTTACTCTGCCATCAGGGACCCAGTGCCCTTCTGTCTACGAGTCTTCTAAAGAAGGGCTTCAAGATGCTCTAATTTCTTAGTCAAAATTCCAGACCATGGACTCATCACTCTGAGAACCATGCTTTTTCCCTTTAACTCCTCAGTCCCAGGCTATAAACCATCTGTATTTGCAGTTTACTATTCCACTCCTCCATTCCCCTTGGGGAAGAACTCCTTATTCTGGTCTGCCATTTATTTATTTATTTATTTATTTAATTTTTTTAAAGATTTATTTCATTTATTTCTCTCCCCTTCCTCTCCTCCCCCATTGTCTGCTCTCTTGTGTTCATTCGCTGGGTGTTCTTCTGTGTCTGCTTGCATTCTCGGTGGCACTGGGAATCTGTGTCTGTTGTCTCTTTTTATTGCGTCATCTTGCTGCGGCAGCTCTGTGTGTGTGTGGTGTCACTCCTGGGTGGGCTGCGCTTCTTTCACATGGGGAGGCTCTCTTTGCAGGTCGCACTCCTTGTGCATGGGGCTCCCATATGTGGGGGACACGCCTGTGTGGCATGGCACTCCTTGCGTGCAGCAGCACTGCATGTGGGCCAGCTTACCACATGGGCCAGGAGGCCCTGGGTTTGAACCCTGGACCTCCTATATGGTAGGCAGATGCTCTACCAGTTGAGCCACATCTGCTTCACTGGTCTGCCGTTTCGTAACTGGAGAACTTGGCCCTTGAAGGGAGTGACTCCTGCATTCTCCTCTCCTTCAGAAACAGCAAACGGGAAGTATGCATCCTTTGCGATCACGTATACTAAGTTATACACTTTGTAGGCAGGTAACGGGTATACCAGATATCCTCCCTTAAGATTCATTCTCCACCCCTCTCCTCCATGCTCTCTTCCATTCTGTGGGTCATATCAATGGGCTCCTATGCCCTCTGGCTTCAAGCTGAATTCAGCCTGTGGGAATCCTTGGCAGGAGATTGGAGACAGAAAAGACATTGAGGTCAAGTATTTATTTTCTTGGTTACTTAGCTGTGAATTCATCTGGAACTGGTTGTATTCCTTGTCAACTGCTTCTCTTAAGAAGGTGTTCTCTGTGACTCCTCCTCCTTCCAAGTTATAGTGACTGTGGAAGATTGAGTTATGTCCCCCAATTTAGACATGTCCTTAATCCACTTTCCTGTGGGTATAAATCCATTGTAGATAGAACATCTCGAAGATGGTATTTTTACGTAAGGTGTGGCCCAACTGAATGAGGAATTACTGGAGGCTTTAGAAAGTCACAGAGAAGTCAGAAGCAGGAAGTAATCAGGAAAACTGGACAAGCAGAAGAAAGGCGAGGACCTTGTCATGGGACGGGAAAGCCAAGGAAGCCCAAGGATTGCTGGCAGCCAGCACCAGAATGCCACAATCTTCAGGGAGAAAACAAACCTTGCCAATGTCCTGATGTTGGATTTCTGGCCTCTGAAACCATAAACCAATAAACGCTTGTTGTTTAAGCCAATCCATTGCTGTGGTGGTATTGAGCAGCTCTGGCAGGCTCAGGCAGTGATCTCCCCTTCCTTCTTGCCTTCAGGCCTCTGATGGCCCCAGCCCAGCCCCTACTTGCCCTGGGTTCCTGCACTATCTCATCGTGGTCTCCTATAGTCCACCCACACCTATGTAAACGGTCCCTCCTCTGTCTGTTGAAACTCTAGCTGATACAGTGTGGCATCATTTGTCCCCCTCCCCCGAGCATGGCCACTTGTATTTAGGACTTGGCTGCTGCTCCTTCTACTTGACTAAACACATCCAAAAATTTATACTGAGACAGACGGAGAGAAAATGGAGAGAGTCCATGACCTCTATCCTTTGAGATTTTAAGAATTGGGGTGTCTTGACAGAAACAAGCATACATTTCAGAAGAAGCTGGTACTTGATGTAAGTGGTAGGTGACTTTCTCTAAGCTGTGGAGCACAGCACTGATATTTGCATCCTGCCCCATTTGCATGGGCAGGCACAGTGAAAATCCTGAGATACCAAGTCAGCTGTGGTCAAGTCCTTCAAGCTCTTGCATTCCCACCCTTCCCAGCAAGCCCAAAGAAATTCAGGATGGATTCTAAGGTTCACGTAAGTATTCTGAAGATTCTGAAAAATATCAGAATCTAGGGGACCCTAGAAAAACTGGCATTTGTATTTATTTGGCAAATGAGACTTGGAGATATTGAAATTTATTATTTCAATGGAAGGCTAACCTGATTTTCACCCCCATCTTGTTAAGACATACAGGTGGTATTTGCCCCTACTTACTTGGTTACCACTTACTCCTGGAAACTCTCTATTACTTGGCTCTCCCCCTAATTTTTCAACATTCCTTTGGTTGCTCAACTAACTGGTTCTGTTACATAAAATAAGAACGAGAAAAATGCATATTGGATTTGGCAGATTAGAGCTCACCAGCAGCCTTGTTGAAAATGGGTCCAGTGGAAACATCTGGGAAGCAAGCTAAATTGCAGTGAACTGAGGTAAAGGGGAGATGAAGAAATGGAGACTGTGTGTGAAAAGGACTTTCAAGAAGCCCAAGACGAAAAGGAGAGATCTAGAATGATCTAAAAGAGATAGTATATTGCAAAGATGCTCTCATTCTTTACCCCTCCCAGTATTCAAGCCCTTTACAATGTAGCTTTCTAGTGCCTTCCCTCTCTGACTCTCCACTTGGTCAGGTATCTGCTTTGGCCAATGAAATATTGTAGTTGTGACATAAGGAAAGTCTTGAAATGAGCCTGTGCCTTGGGGTATGCTCTGTTGTGCTTCTGCCTTTGCCATGAGAACATGCCCCTGATAGGCTGCTGGAAGATGATAGGCACTTGGAGCCAACCTGTGTTAGAAGCTCATCTAGATCCCAAACCTACAGAGACAACTAGCTGATTCCAGGTGGATGAGCAATAAGCACTTCTCAAAATATGCCACTGACTTTTTATAGATGTCTTTACTGCAGCATTATTGAGGCAGTCGATAACTGATGCACAGAGTAAATCTTAAACTCCAAAAGGATAGGAGATCTAAATGTAAAAACTGAATCCATTCAAGTAGAAGAAAACATGGATAAATCCATTTGAATTTGAGATGTGGGAAAAGACTTTTTCACTATGAATAAAAAAACAGGCACAATTAAAAAATGCATACATTTGCCCATATAAAAGTGAGGAAAATTTTTATATGGCAAAAACCACATAAACAAGGTCAAAAGTGAAAAATGATCAGATTTTTCTGAATCAGATTTTTCAGAAATGATTGCCACGTATTTCATAGATAGAGGGATAATTCACATAATATGTAAAGAATTCATTCCCAAGAATGAGAGTAAAAGATCAATAGAAAATGGGTAAAACATGGAGAGTTCACACACAAAATATAAATAGTCCTTGTACAAATGACTAGATGCCCAATTTTCCTCATAATTACATTAAGACAAACTACATATAGGTGCCATTTTTTACCTATCAGATTGGCCAAAGTTCGAATGCTTGATAAAGCGCTCTGTTGGTGAGGCCCTGTGGAAATAAGGAGGTCGTATATTGCCAGTGAGTGTAAACATGGTGCCGTCCTATGGAGTGAGATGCGTGACTATGTAGCAACAACACTACAAATATATTACACATTGAGGCAGCGTTCCTAGATACACCACCACCAGCAACAGTAGCAATAGCAACGGATGTGCACATGGTAATTAAGTGTAGCATTATTTGCAATTGAAAAACATTGGAAACATCCAATTCCACATTGGCTCAGGAAACTACAATACAGACACCAATGTAGTGCGATAAGCCATAAAATGAAGGGGAACAAAATTTTTTTGAAATCCTATGGAATAATTTCTAGGATATAATATTAAATGAAATAATAAGGTGCAAAATAATGTGTACATACATATAGTACTATTATAGTTATCTACTGACTCATAACAAGTATTCCCCAAATCTCACAGCTTCAAGCAATAATAAATATTATCTCTACCGGTTTCTGTGGATCAGGAATTGGGGTGCAGCTCAACTGGGTGGTTCTGGGTCAGGGTCTCTCCTGAAGTTGCAGTCAATGTGTTGACTGGGCCTATGGTTAGATGAAGGTTTGTCTGGGACTGGGAATCTGTTTTCAACACGCCTGGCAAGTTGGCGCTGGCTGTTGGTGGGAGGCTTCTCTACAGGACTACTTGGACGTCTTCAGGCTTCCTCAGTATCCTCAATATCAAGCAAGCCAAGAGACCGAGTGTCTTTTAAGTCACACATTATCATTTTTGCGATGTGCTATTGTTCATACAGGACAGTCTTATTGAACATGGAGGAGACTGTACAAGGCACAAACACCAGGAGGTGAGGATCTTGGGGGAACCATTTTCAAGGTTGGTGTGCGTGTGTGTGTGTGTATACTTTTTTAAGAACAAAGAAAGGGGAATAAGAATAGATTTTAGAATTTCTGCTTCTGGATAGGGTATCAGCAACCCAACTTCAAAAAGCAAGATAAATTACAAAAATGAATGTGTATTTTTTGAGGTACCAGGGGCTGGGGATTGAACTCAGGACCTCGTATGTGGGAAGCCAGTGCACAACCACTGAGCCACAGTGGCTCCCCTGAATTGTTTTTTTAAAATTTGTTGGCTTGTTGTTTGTTGTCGTTTTTTTTAGGAGGCACCGGGGATCAAACCTAGGACCTCCCATGTAGGAGGCAGGAGCTCAACTGCTTGAGCCACATTAACTTCCCAAAAATGTATTTTTAAAGACTTTGGAGATCATGGAAGCAATAGGAGGAAGTCAAACGGAATTTCAGAGAGAGTGGAACCCTTCTAAGCAGAGCTGAACATTTCCAATGATTTTCTTTTTTGAAGGAACTTGTTGATTCTGGACCCAGTCTTCTATTGAGGGTTGGAGCTCTCAGAGGACTCTGCTGGGGGAAGCAGAAATCAGGAAACTCAGGGAACTCTAAATGCATGGTCAATTTTTCCCACAAGATAAGGTCCAAGGTTGGGGCTGTATACAGGAGGCTGGAGAGCCAGGCCTAGCATTTCAAAAAAGCACAATAAAATATTCTGTAATCTTACAGTGCTTAGGAGACAAGTCCTGCTAGAGGAAGGGCCTGCCTCAAACACACAACCTGCCTGGTTTTGAAACTGCATGAGGGAGGGGTGCTAATGAGCTAAAGTCAAAGTTCTCAAAGGGTACAACTACATTTTCAAAAACTTTTCAGGGCAGAGGAGATGGGAGACCACCAGGCTCACAATCAAAAGCCAGGAAATGTTATGTGAATGAAATAAAGATAAAAAAAGAAATGGAGTTTGAGTCTTGCTAAATCTACAACTTATCCCTGCTCAGCTGACTCTCTAAGGAGATAGAGGTTATCTGCACCTTCTCCGGTCTGCCTGACCAAAGAAAAGGGGAACATTCCTGGTGGAATATTTCAGCAGCTACAGTCTCTGTGATTCTTTTATACACAGTGCATAGCATTTATAAGAGAATAACTAAGCAGGCTAAAAGACAGGAAAATGAAACCTATAAATAGCAGAAAAATATATTTAAGAACAGATGGAACAAGGCAGAGGACAAGGCTAGGGGACCAAAAGTTAGGATAAATAATAAGAAATACCCAAACTGATGGTTCTGTTTCCACCACAGTGAGCCATGTGGTGGAAGATGGTCTGTGGATAACTGCAAACATGAGAACGTTCTCCCATGAACTATTACAAATGTACAATCCTAATACGGAATCTTAATAATAGAGGTTGTATGGAAAAAGACACCAAGTGTACACTATGGACCATAGTTAGTGGTGATATTCCGATGAATGTTCTCTCATAATCTGTAACAAATGTTTCATGACAAGGTGTGGTGTTGGTGGAGGGGGGATGTATGGGAATTCTGCACATTATGCAAGATTGTTTTGTAAACTCACAGCTTCTCTAATAAAAGAAATAAAAAAGAAAATAAATAATAAAAAAGGAAGTATCCATACTGAAGTGCAGAGACAAAAAAGAAAAAGGAAAGTGGAATGGAGAATAAGAGATATGTAGAACACATAAAAAAAGACACACACATAATTGGAGTTCCAGATAGAGAGGAGAGAGCAAATAGGGCAGAAGTAATATTTGAAGAGATAATGTCTGAGAAATTTACTAAATTGGTGTAGCATCATCCCACAACTTCAAAGTGCTCAATAAACTTCAACCAAGATGAATAGAAAGAAAAATACCCCAGGCACATCACAGTCAAACTGTTGAAAGCCAAAGATAAAGAGAAAAATCTCGAAAGGATTCAGTAAAAAGCACTCTACAAAAGAACAACAGTAATACCAATGACAGCCTTTTCAACATAAACAATGGAAGACGGAAGACAATGGAAATATATCTTTAAAGTGCAGAAAGAAACAACCAAGGTATACCTTGATAACCAATGGAATTATTAAAAATACACAATTGATAGAAAATAAGGAAAGAGGAATAAAGAAAAGTGGGACAAATAGAAAAAACATAACTAGATATTTATCTTAAAACTATCTAAAATATAATAGTAAGTTCATTGATTTCAAATGGGTTAAACAATCCAAATAATAAACGTTGTCAGACTGGCTAAAAAACACACACACACAAATACAACTATATGCTGTTTACAAGACATACCTTATATAAACAGAAAGGTGGCAAGTGATAAAATATAAACATGTGATATGTAAATACTAATAAAATGAAAGTAGGTATAGCTATATTAAATCAGACAAAGTAGATTTTGAGTTAACACTTTTTATCACTAAAAATATTTAATGATAATAAAGTGGGCAATTTAATAGGAAGCTATATGAATACTAACTTTTTATGCATTTAATAACATACTTCCCAAATACTTGAAGTCAAAATTGACAGCATTAAAAATAGAAAGAGACAAATGCACAATAATAGTTGGAGATTTAAATATATTTTCTCAGAAACTTATAGAAGAAGAAACAACATGATCAACTAACTTGAAGCAACTGATATATGTAGACCATAAACCCAACAACTGCAGAATACTTATTCTTTTTAAGTGCTCATGGATTATTTACCAAAATAGACTATGTACTGGGCCAGAGAGCCAATTTCAACTAATTTCAAAATACTGTTCATATGTTCTATGAATACAGTGGAATTAAATTAGAAATTAATAACAGAAATTGGTAATTAGAACATTTCCAAATGTTTTGAGTTAAGGAACATAATTCTAAGTAACCTAAGGATCAAAGAAGAAATCACAAAAGAAATAAGAAAATATTTTGGACTAGATGATAATGAAAATCCTAGTGGGATGCATCTAAAGCAGTCTTCTGAAGGCAACTTATTGTTCCAAATGTGTATATTAGAAAAGAAAAGTTGAAAATCAATGATCTATGATTCCATATAAAGAAGCAAAAATAGAGCAATAAATTAAATTTAAAGAATGTAGAAAAAATGAAATAAGAAGAACAGAAACTAATGAAATAGAAAGTATATATGCATACATATTTAATAAAAATCCTGGGGAAGCAGATGTAGCTCAACTAATAGAGTGTCTGTCTACCATATGAAGGATCCAGGGTTAGATCCCCAGGGCCTCCTGACCCATGTGGTAAGCTGGCCCACATGCAGTGCTGCCATGCACAAGGAGTGCCATGCCACGCAGGGGTGCCCCTGCATAGGGGTGCCCCATGTGCAAGGAGTGCACCCCACAAGGAGAGCCGCCCTGTGTGAAAAAAGTGCAGCTTGCCCAGGAGTGGTTCCGTACACACTGAGAGCTGATGCAGCAAGGTGACGCAACGAAAAAGAGATGCAGTTTCCCAGTGCTGCTGGATAATGCAAGCAGATGCAGAAGAACACACAGTGAATGGACACAGAGAGCAGACAACAGGAGTAAGGGGAGAGAAATAAAATAAAACTTAAAAAAAAGAAGTCCTGAACAAGTGGGGTTTGTGACAGTAATTAATTATTGTTTTAACATTTGAAAATTGGTCCATGTAATTCACAATAATGGGATAATGAAATAAAAACCATAAGATGATTTCAACAGATGCATAAAAAAGATTAATGCAATTCAAAATGATTTCATGACATAAACTTTCAGGAAACTATGACTAGAAGGAAACTTATTTAATTTGATGAAGTGAATCTACCAAGGACCTAACATCATATTTAAACTTAAATAATGAATACTTTCCTCCTAAGATTAGGAACAATGCATGGCTTGTTTTCACCACTTCTACTCAACATTTTACTGAAGATACTAGGCAGTGCCATAGGCCAAAAAGCAAGAAATGTTATAATGACTGGAAAGGAAGAAAAATTTTCTTTATTCATATATGATGTGCTTGCATATGTAGAAAATCCAAATGAATCTATGAATACTTATTATTAATAAATGAATTTTAGAAATTTTCTGGATATAAGTATAATATCCAAAAATTTCTGTTTATTAACAACAGTTGAAATAAAATGGAATGGAGATAAATACAATTGACCATAGCACTAAAATATCATTTAGGAATAAATCTAATGAGAGATGTGCAAAATCTCTACACTAAAATCTATAAAATGTTGTTGATAAAGCTCAAGAAGACCTAAATAAATGGAAGGATATACCATGTTCAAGGATGGAAATGTCATTGAAAAAGAGTCAGTTATCCTTAATTTGACCTGTAGATTCAATAAACTACTAATCAAAATTCCAGAAACTTTTTTGGAAATTGACAATCAGATTCTAAATATATATAGAAATGGAAAAGAGGTAGAATAGCCAAAACACTCATAAAGAAGAATAAAAAAGTAGGAGAATTTATAATGCCAGATATTAAGACTAACAATAAAATAAAGTACTAAGAAAGGGTGGTGGTGATGAAAAAATAGAAAAATAGACCAATAGAATAAAAAGAGAGCTTAGAAACAGCTCCACGTATATATGACAAAGTCACCACTTCCACTCAGTGGTGGTATTTGTAATAAATGGTGCTGGATTAATCACAATATCTGAATGGAAAAGAGAAATGGTTCTTTATCTCTAACTCCTCACACAACACACTGAAATGATTTCACATGAATGCTAGATCTAAACATAAAATCTTCTGGAACAACAAAGCTTCTGGAAGAAAATATAAGAGAATACCCTTATATTTTATTTATTTAAGCATTTTTTTCCTTAAGCATGAAAAAAAAAACATAATATAAATGAAAGATTGATAAATTGGACTGCAGACAAATTAAGAACTTCTGGAGATAGGGCTTATAGTATAACAGAGTGAGGAGTTCAGCAAATCTGCTTCCCAAAAGCAGTGATAAAATTAGACAAAACTGTCAAATTTTAAGGGCTCTGGAAACCAACTATAGGTATACAAGAAATTGAGGAATATTTGTTCATAAAAATAACTAAGGTAAGAACAGTGGGATTAGATGGCACTCCTACCTGGTCTGCTCCCACTCCAACCCCTGTTGTCATTTCAGTTAGCACAGTAGTTCTGTGCAGTTTGGAGAAGAGTATGAAAAGCCTGGTAGCCAACAGCATTGTAATGATCTCAGTGGCAAATCAATAGAGTATGCCATTCCCCATAGGAAAAGCAACAGACTAGAAAAATAGAAACTTAACAGGGGATCAAAGATACAATGAACAGCTGATTTCCTATCAGAAACAATGAAGGCCAGAGAGCAATGAAATGTCATATTAAAAAAAAGTCAGCCATTAATTTTATATATAGCAAAGTTATCCTTCAAAAAATAAAAAGATGAAAGACATCCATCAAGTAAACAAAGACTGAGAAAATTTGTTACTGCCAGCCTTGACTTAAGACATATTAAAGGAATTCCTTTAGGCTGAAAGGAAATAATAAGGTAAGTAATAAGGTAAATATGTGGTAACAGAAACAACTATATATCTCACTTTTGTTCTTTTAACTTCTTTAGAAGACCTACATTTACATACAGCAATGTAACATATAACACTGCAATGTTGGGCTGGCAACATATATAGATTTAACACATATGGAATAATTGCACAAAGGAGGGAGGAGGAGATGGACCTGTACTGGAACAACGTTTCTATAGTTTAACAGAATTAAGTTACAAGTATTTTGTGATAAATTAAGATGCAATTGCAGTTTCTAGAGCTACTATAAGAAAATAACATAGAAATGTAGTAAAAAAAACCAAGAAGTAAATGGTGCACTAAAATATCTATTTAACACAAAAGAGGACAGTAAATGAAGAACAGAATAACAAAATACACATTAGACATAGAAAACAGCAAAATGACAGATGTGAATTCAACGGTATCAATAATTGCATTTTATGTGAACGGACTAAACATTCCAATAAAAAGATAAAAATTTTTAGACTCTATTAAAATTAAGATACTACTCTATGCTTTGCCTAAGAGACACATTTTAGATTCAAAAGCACTAAAGATTGAAAATAAAGAGTTAAAAAATATCATGCATACAATAACCATGAGAGAGCTGGAGTGATTATATTTTTATGAGATACAATAGACTTTAAGACAAAAATATTACCAGAGATAATAAGGGACATTTGATAGTGACAAAAAAAGTGAATTCACCAGGAAGTTATAATAATTACCAATGTTTATGCACAAAACAGGAGAGGTCTAAAATACTTGAGCCAAAAACTGACAGAATTGAAAGGAGAAAGAATAATGCAACTCACTAATTGATAGAACAACCAGACAGGAGTCAACAAGGGTAAAGAAGTCTTAAAAAGCACTATTGATCAACCAGTCCTAAATAACAAGAGAACACTCCAAACAATGTCAACAGCATACAAATTCTTTCTTTAAGACAGGTCATATGCTACACCATAAAACAATGTTCAATACACTTAAAAGGTTTGGAGTCAAATGAAGTATATTCTCGGATCACAAAAATTAAATTAGAAATCATTAACAGAAATTTGGGAAAGCCCTAAATATTTGAAAATTTAAAAGTAGACTTCTCAATAAAGGAAGTTAGAGCATATTTTGAAATGAATGAAAATGAATACACAACTTTTAGAATAAAAGTAATGCTATATTCAGAGGAAAATTTTTAGCTTTTCTATATTAGAAGAGAATAAAGAGCTCAAATCAATTCTCTAAACCTCAATGTTAAAAAACTAGAAAAAGAAGAGCAAACTAAATCCACAGGAAGTAAAAGAAAGGAAATAATGAAAGTGAGATTAGAAATCAATGAAATGAAAATCAGAAAATCACAGAGGGAGAAAAAAGAAAAATCAATGGAAACAAAAATTGGCCCAGGAAAATATTTTTAAAATGAACAAATATTTAGTTAAGCTGAACAGGAAAAGAAAAAAGAGAGAAGTCACAAATTCCCAATTCTTCCTCATCCTAAAAGAGTGGGTATCACTACCGACCCTACAGATATTAAAGAGATTCTGTGGGAATACTATGAACAACTTTATGCCAACAAATTAGACAATTTAAGTAAAATTGAGCTATAGCTTCAAAACAAGGCCTATCAAAATTCCAGCAGGCTGTTTTTTTGTGGGAAAGCAATTGGCAAGTTAACCTTAAAATTTACATGAAAATGCAAAAGAGCCAGGATAGCCAGAAAGATTTTGAAAAATTTAAAGGAGAGGACTTATACTACCCAATCTCAAATAAAGCTATACTTATCAAGACAATTTGGTATTTATTGGTGTAAGGATAAACATATGTGCCAATTAAATAGAATGAGAGTAGAGAAACAAACTCTATGGCCAATTAATTTTTCAGCAAAGGTATTAAGCAATTCAATGAGGGAAAGGATAATCTTCTCAACAAATGATACAGATAAAATTATATATTTATATGCAAAAAGATATATTTAGATCCTCACTAATGTTATACACACAAAAATAATTTGAGATGGAGCACAGACCTAAACGTGAGGGCTAAAAGTATATATCTTCTAGAAGAAAACATAGGAAAAAATTTTGTGAACTTGGATTAAGCAAAGAGTTCTTAAAAATGTTACAAAAAGCATACTCCATAAAAGAAAAACATATATAGGACTTAACTTAATCAAATTAAAACTGTTTGCCTTTCAAAAGTCACCATTAAGCCATTAAGGTAATGAAAAGACAAGACACAGATTGGGAGAAAATATTTATAAGTTGTGTATCTGATAAAAGGCTTGCATTCAGAATAGATAAAGACCTTTTACAAGTTAATAATAAGATGTTAAGCAACATAATTTTTCAAAGATTTGAATAGGCATAATGCCAACTCAACATATAAGCTAATAAGCACATGGAAAGACTATCAAAATTATTAGTCATTAGGGGAGTGCAAATTTAAAACAAATGACATTTCTCTACACACACTCTCCAGAATGGCTATAATATAAAAAGGCAGACTAGACAAGTGTTGTGAAGAAGTGTAGAAACTTGAACATTTATTTATTGTTGTTTGGAATGTAAAATGTTACAGCCACTTTGTAAAATCAGTTTGGCAGTTTTTAAAAAAGCTAAATATATGGTAAATGTTTGAAGAACTCCTACCAATCCTTCACAAACTCTTCCAAAAATGGAAAAATTTCCCAACTTATTTTATTTTCTATTTTTTGTTTTTAATTTAACTTAATATTATTTTTAAAGAAGCTTTAGATTACATATATGTTACATCAAAAACATAGGGAATTCCCAAATACCAAACCCCTCTCCCTCTCACACTTTTCTCCATTAACAACATCTTTTAGTGTGGTACATTTGTTACAATTGATGAACACATATTGAAATATTGCAACTAACCATGGTCTACAGTTTACATTATGGTTTACACTTTGCAACTGCAAAATTTTATAGGTTTTGACAAAATCTATAATGACCTGTATCCATTATTGCAATATCATGCAGAACAATTCCAGTGTCCTACAAAAGCTGCATGTTACACCTATTCTCCCCTCTTCTTCCCCTCAGAACCTCCGGTGTCCACTGCCTTTATATCAATGTTACAAAGTGTTTTCTTCCACTACAAGAAAAATAATGTCTACTTTAGTTCATAGTTGCATTCCCCCCTTATGTTTGTTCATTCCTCAATCTTGAGGCTTTGGGGATGGTGATGCCTAATGTGTTTCTGATTGAGAGGAGGCTTAGATCCCATGGGGCAGATGGATGGAATTGTCTTTCTTGCAGTTTTAGATACTCTCTGGTTTATGGGACAGGCATTGTCCATCATGATGCTTTTGTTAGTTTTCCTGGGTGAGTCTGATGAACTGGAGAATAGGTGTTGACTGCAACTGCCTCAATTCAGGGCTCAACCATATATGAACAGACTGAAGATTTAAGTCTCTGGGACATATTTAATGGGTATAGTGTTTGTATTAGTCAGGGTTCTCTAGGGAAACAATCAATAGGAGATATCTATAAATAGTATAAGATTTTATAAAGTTCTCTCATTTAACCATGGGGATGCACAAGTCCAAATTCTGCAGGCAGGCTGCAAACCAGGGGTTCCAGTGAAGGTCCTTGATGAGTTCACAGGAGATGTTGGCTGTATGAAGTTAAGCTGGAAAATTCTCCCTGAATGCTGAAATCAATTCCCCTTTTAAGGCATTCAACATCACTCATTGCTGAGGGCAATCTCCCTGGTTGATTGTAGATGTAATCAGTCACCTATGCAATAAACTCACTGGTGACTAAAGTCCATAAATGTCTTTATATTACAGTTAGCTCAGTGCTTGCTTAACCAGACAACTGGGCACAATTACCTGCCCATGTTGACAGATTAGTCTAACCATCACAGTGCTAATTATAGGTTCAAATAAAAGGGGCATAAGAACCATGTGTAGGAAAATTATAAATGAATCTAACTCTGATACATTGGGGGGACAGGTTATCATATATTCCAAGGTAAGGTGCACTGACAGGGTGCTGAATTCCTGGGGTTGTCTGCCCTGCCTATGATGTCTAGATGTTTCTAGAACCCTCAGGAGCACCTCTTCATGAGGGACTGTTCACTGTGGCAGTCAGTGAGATCCTCCTAAGATGTGCATAAGTGTAACCTGTGGAATGACCTCCCAACTCACTTTGAAATCTCTTAGCCATAAAACTCTTTTGTATTTAATATTTCCCCCTTTTGGTCAAGGTCTTTTTTGAAATGCATCACTAGTTGGTGCTTGGTAATAATCTCTTGGCACCAGAGAGGCTCCTCCCTGGGAAGCATGTCCCAAACTGTGGGGTGGGGTGGGGTGGGAAAGGTAGTGAGTTTATATGCTGAGTTTGGCTTTGAGAGAGACCATATTTGAGCAACAAGGAGGCTTTCAGGAGGTAATTCTTAGGCAATATATAATGCTAGGCTAAGTATCACTTTCACAAGAATGAGGTTATAAGTATAAGCATCAATATCAAGGACCTGGTGTATTGGTCTGTTCTCCTTTACAAGGCACTGTCCATGTACTCTAAGATTCTTGCCACTCTATTAGAGAATGTAGCAGGACTCCCCAGGAATGGAATTCAATA
Source organism: Dasypus novemcinctus (assembly GCF_030445035.2). Classification (NCBI taxonomy): domain Eukaryota; kingdom Metazoa; phylum Chordata; class Mammalia; order Cingulata; family Dasypodidae; genus Dasypus; species Dasypus novemcinctus. The sequence continues at coordinate 44,060,705 of NC_080699.1, read as the reverse complement.
TTCTTTTGGTTGTTTTGTGGGTCTCCACCTTCTGCCAACTCATTTTATAAGTTCATTATTATCCTGATACCAAAACCAGACAAAAAATATCACAAGAACAGAAAACTACCGACCAAAATCTCTTACAAATATAGATGTAAAAATCTTGAACAAAATGCTAGCATACTGAATCTGGCAACATAAAGAGGATTATGCACCAGGACCAAGTGTAATTTATCCCAGGAGTGCAAGATTGGTTTAACAACTAAAATAAAAATGAATTTCATCACCGTATTAATACAATAAAAGGCAAAAACCACATGATCACCTCAATAGGTGCATAAAAAAGTACTTGACAAAACCTAACAATTTTTGGTGATAAAAATACTCATAAAACCAGGAATAGGAAGGAAACTTTCTCAACCTGATAAAGGACATCTACATAAAATCACATCTAATAAAAGCAATAGTGAAAGACTGAGTGTTTTCCTCCTAAAATCAGGGGCAAGACAATGTGTTTGCTCTCACCAGATCTACTCAACATTGTTTAGTCAGGGCAATTAGGCAAGAAAAGGAAATTAAAGACATCCCGATTGGAAAGCTACCTGTATTCAAAATAACACAGTATTGTATATAGAAAATTCCAAGGAAAGCTCTAGAAATCTAATATGAATAACTGAGTTCAGCAAAGTTGCTAGATGTGAGATCAATATACAAAAAATCAATTTAATTTGAATACACCAGCAATGAACAGTCTAAAAATGAAATTAAGAGAACAATTCCATTTAAATAACATCTAAAAATAATAAAATAGGAATACAGTTACCAAATGAAGTGAAAAGATTTGCATGTTAAAACTATAAAACTTCCTTGAGAGAAATCAAAGAAAATCTAAACTAATAGGAGGGCACTTCATGTTCAAGTTCTGGAAAACAGTACTGTCAGGATGACAGTTCTCACCCAACTGATGAGCAGAAATGCCAGCAGGATCTTTTTCTGTGTGAAGAAATCGACAAGCAGATCCCCAAATTCATACAGAAATTCAAGGAAACCACAATATCCAAAACATCTTGAAAAAGAGAAAAAAGCTGGGTAACTCACACTTCCTGCTTTTTTAAAAAAATCAATTTCATTGATACATATTATATAAAACATACAATTCCTCCAAGGTGTACAATCAGTGGTACTTGCTATAATCACATAGTTGTGCTTTCATCACTTTAATCATTATTAAATCATTTCCATTATTTCAAAAATAATAATAATAAATTAAAAAAAACCAAAAACAAACAAGAAAATTCACATTTCCTGCTTTTAAAACATACTATAATGCTACAATAATCAAGGCCCTGGGGTACTGGCATAAGGACAGGCATTTATTAATGGAAAAGATTCCCAGATAGAACCCTATTATAAATACCTTACATTGGTATAGAATATTTGTTACAAATGATAGCGCATTTTTATAATTCTACTAATAACTATAGTCCATGGCTTAATTTAGGGCACACTGTGCGGTGTAGTTCCATGGATTTTTATTATGTTGCCATATATACAATATAACATTTCTGTCCCCATATATACAATAAGACATTTCTCATTTTAATTACATTCAGACATATATTTCAGTGCTGTTAATTATCTTCATAATGTTGTGCTACCATCACCACCATCCATCACCAAAACACTTCATCATTTCAAGCAGGAGCCCTATATATTTTAAGCCTTAACTTCCCATTCCCTATCCCCTATCCCCACCCCAATTCCTTGGTAATATATATTCCAGATTCTGACTCCATGAGTTTGCTTATTCAAATTACTTCATATTAGTGAGACCATAGAGTATTTTTTCCTTTTGTATTTGGCTTATTTTACTCAACATGATGTCTGCAAGGGTCATCCATGTTGTTGCATGTATCAGAGCTTCAATCTTTTTACATTTGAAAAACATTCTATTGTATGTGTACACCACATATTATTTGCCCATTCATAGGTTAATGGACACTTGGGTTGCTTCCATCTTTCGTCAATCATGAATAATACTTTTGTGAGCAATGGTGTGTAAATATCTGTTCAAATCCCTGCTTTCAGTTCTTTTGGGTATATAGTTAGTAGTGTGATTGCTGGGTCATATGGTAGTGTGGTACGTAGCTTTCTGAGCTAAGCAATGAGATAACCTACCAGCAATGAATGAATGTTTCTATTTCTCTTCATCCTGTCCAACACTGGTTATTTTCCTTTTTCTTTTTTTAAAAAAAATAAATAGGAGCCATTCTATTGTGAAATGGTGAAATAGTGTCTCCTTGTTGTTGAGATTTGCATTCCCTGATGGGTAATGATGTTAAACATCTTTTCATGTCCTTTCTGTCTATTTGCATATCTTCCTTGGAGAAATGTCTATTTAAATATTTTGCCAATTTTTAAATTGGGTTGTCTGATTTTTATTGTTAAGTTGATATATGGTTTTCAAATATTTTCTCCTGTTGTGTAGTTGATCTTTTACATTCATGATAAAGTCCTTTGAAGGAACAAAATATTTTTATTTTGATGAAGTTCTATTTTTTCTTTTGTTGCTTGTGCTTTGGGTGTAACTCTAAGAAACATTGCCAAACACAAGGTCCTTAGATACTTCCCTATGTTAACTTCTAGGAGTTTGATAGTTGTAGGTCAAATATTTAAGTCTTTGATCCATTTAGAGTTGGTTTTTGTATATGGTGTGAGGTAAGGGTCTTTTTTTTTTGCAAATGGATATTCAGTTTTTCCAGCACCATTTGTTGCCACAACCTTTCAAACTGAGTCATTTTTGACCCTTTGTAAAAAATCAGTTGGCCATAAATATGAGGGTTGATTTCTGAGGTCTCAGTTTGATTCCATTAGTCTATATGTCTGTTCTTGTGCCAGTACCATGCCATTTGATTAGTGGCTTTGTAATAAGTTTTAAGATGGGGAAGTATGAGTCTTCCAATATCAATCTTCCTTTTCAAGATGGTATTAGGTATTTGGAGCCGGTACCCTTCCATTTCTGCAAAGAGGATTGTTGGGATTTTGATTGGGATTGAGTTGCATGTGTAAATTGCTTTTGGTATGGTTGACATCCTAATGATATTTAGCCTTCCAATCCATGAACATGGAATGTACTTCCATTTATTTAGGCCTTCTTTGATTTCTTGTAGCAATGCTTTGTAGTTTTTTCTGTATAACTCCTTTACATCCTTGATTAGATTTATTCCTAGATATTAGATTCTTTTAATTGCTACTGTGAATAGACCTTTTTATTGATTTCTTCTTCTGATTCTTTATTGCTTGTGCATATAAAAAGTACTGATTTTTAGGTGTTGATCTTGTACCCCACCATTTCACAGAATTCATTAACTCTAGGAGCTTTTTGTGGATTTTACAGGATTTTCTGTTATAGGATCATGTAATCTACAAATAGGGAAGGTTTTACTTCTTCCTTTCCAATTTCGTTTTATTTCTTTTTCTTGCTTAATTGTTCTGGAAAGAAATTCCAGTATAATAATGGTGACTGTGGACATACTTCTTGTTCTTGATCTTAGAAGGAAAACTTTCAGTTTCTTCATTAAGAAGGATGTTAGCTGTGGGCTTTTCAGATATGCTCCTTATCATATTGAGGAATTTCCTTCTATTCTTATTTTTCCGAATGTTTTTATGAAGACAGGGTACTATATTTTGTTAAATCCCTTTTCTGCATTAATTAAGATGTTCAGGATTCTTTTCCCCTTCATTGTGTTAACGTGGTGTATTACATTTTTTTTAAGATTTATTTTTATTTATTTCTCTCCCCCCCCACCCCCCAGTTATCTACTCTCTATGTGCATTTGCTGTGTTTTTCTGTGACTGCTTCTATCCTTATCAGCAGCACTGGGAATCTGTGTTTCTTTTTGTTGCGGCATCTTGTGTCATCTCTCCATGTGCGGTGCCATTCTTGGGCAGACTGCACTTTCTTTCGCACTGGGCAGCTCTCCTTATGGGGCGTAATCCTTGCGTGTGGGGCTCCCCTACATGGGGGACACCCCTGCGAGACATGGCACTCCTTGTGCACATCAGCACTGCACATGGGCTAGCTCCACATGGCTCAAGGAGGCCCAGGGTTTGAACTGCAGACCTCCCATGTGGTAGGCAAACGCCCTATCCGTTGGGCCAAGATCACTTCCCTACATTAATTTTTGATTCAACCTTACATACCAGGGATAAATCCCACTTGATCATGGTGTATAATTCTTTTAAAATGCTGTTGGATTCAGTTTGCTTGTATTTTGTTGAGGATTTTTGCATGTATATTCATAAGAAATTAGTCTGTAGTTTTCTTGTTTTGGGATGAGGGTGATGTTGGTCTTGTAGAATGAATTAGGGAGTATTCCCTTTTCTTCAATTTTTCACAAGAGTTTGAGTCAAATGAGAGTTAAATCTTCTTGGAATGTTTGGTAGAATTCCCCCATGAGCCATCTGGTCCTGGGCTTTTCTTTCTTGCGAATTTTTTGATTACTAATTCAATCTCTTTACTAGTAATTACTTTGTTGAGATTTTCTATTTCTTCTTCATACAATGTAGGTGGTTTGTGGGTTTCTAAGAATTTGTCCATTTCATCTAGGTTTTCTAATTTATTGCTGTACCATTATTAATAGAATCCTTTTATAGTCCTTTTTATTTCATAAAGGTTGGTAGTAATGTTCCTCTTTTCATCTCTGATTTTGATTATTTGTATCCTCTCTCTTTTTTCTTTGTCAGCTTAACTGAGGGTCTGTCAATTTTATTGAACTTTTCAAAGAATCAACTTTTTGTTTTCTTGATTTTGTCCCCTTTTTTGTTGTTTACTATTTCATTTTTCTCCGATCTTAATCTTTGTTGTTTCCTTCCTTCTGCACTCTTCAGTTTGCTCTTCTTTTTCTAGTTGTTCTATTTTTGAGGTTAGGTCTCTGATTTGAAGTCTTTCTTCTTTTTAATGTAAACATTTAGAACTATAAAGTTTCCTTTTACTATTGCCTTCACTGCATCCCATAAGTTTTGGTATGATTTCAATATTTATGAATTTGTTGAGATTTGTTTTGTGATCTACCATGGTCTATCCTGAGAATTATCCATGTGTACTTGGGAAAAATGTTTTTATCTGTTTTCGAAGGGCGAAGTGTTCTATATGTATCTACTAGGTTGTGATGATTAGGGTATTGTGTCAGCTTGGCCAAGTAGTTGTGCCCAGTTTGTTCAAGCAAACACTGGGCTAACTGTAATACAAGGGCATTTGTGGACTTTAGTCACCATTGACTTTACTGCAGTGGTAAATCATAGATAGCTGATTACAATGACATCAATCAGGGAGATTGCCATCAGGAATGAATGATGCTTTATCCAATCTGTTGAATGCCTTAAAAGGGAAATTCACTCCAGCATTGAGTGAGAATTTCCCAGATCATCTTTGGACAGCCAGGGTCTCCCAGAACTCATCAAGAACCTTTATTGGACTTTCATTGGAGCCCCTGGTTGCAGTCTGCCTGCAGAACCTGGACTTGCACATCCCCACAGTCACATGAGAGACTATTATAAAATTACATGCTATTGACAGATATCTCTTGTTGAGTCTGTTTCCCTAGAGAACCTTGACTAATACATAGGTCTAGTTGGTTTCTATCCATTATTGAAAGTAGTGTATCAAATTCTCCTACTATTAATACAGAATCATCAATTTCTCCCTTCAAATATGTCAGTATTTGCTTCATATATTTTGGGGCTCTGCTCTTAGGTGCATATATATTTATAATTGTTACATGTTCTTGTTGAGTTGTCTCTTTTATCAGTATATAATGACTGTCTCTGTTGCTCATAACCGTTTTTGACTTAAATTCTATCTCCCCCCCCATACTTTCACTTTTAACCTATTTGTATTTTTGAATTTAAGATGAGTCTATTTCAGACAGCATATAGTTGGGTCATGTTTTTCATCCATTCTGCCAATCTCTGCCTTTTGACTAGAGAGTTTAACCCATCTATATTTCAAGACACTTCTCTGTCAGAGAGGTGAGGATGGACAACCACCACACCAAGGAACTGAGAGAGTCTACAGCTGTGGGCACAAGAGTCCCATCTACCAACCATGTGAGACTGAAACCCCCACTCAATTGAGAAGTGTGGGGCATTGCCACCCCAGGGTCCTCAGGATGGAAGAATAAAATATGGATTAGAGTGGACACACTGGTATTCTACTATAGAATTATTGTGACTCTAGCAATGGAAGAAATTATATCATTGATGTGGAGACAGTGGCCAAGGGAGTTGCTGAAGGCAGGGAGAGGGAAAAGAAGGTGTGATATGGGGGCATTTTCAGAACTTGGAGTTGTCCTGAATGATGTTGCAGGGATAGATGCTGGACATTATATATCCTGCCATAACCCACTGAATGGGCTTGGAGAGATTGTAAACTACAATGTAAACTATAATTATTGCTGTGTAGCAGTGCTCCAAAATGTATTCATCAATTGCAATGAATGTACCACACTTATGAAATAAATTGTTGATGTGGGAAAAGTAGAGGGTGTGGGGAGTGGGTCATATGGGAACCTCCTATATTTTTGATGTACTACTTTGTGTGATCTATGTATCTTTTAAAAATAAATAAAAAAATATATTTTTTAAAAAGACACTACTGATGATGCAGGACTTCCTTTTGCCATTTTGCTATCTAGCCTTTTATGTCTTATGCCTTTTTTGTCCCTCACTTCTTTCATTAATGCCATCTTTCATATTTCTTTCTTTCTTTTCTTTTCTTTTTTTAAAAACCATATTGGGTATCTTCTTTTTTCTGTCTGGATATGTCTTTCATCTATATTCCATGTAGTTATCATACGGTTAAAGTTTACATACTAAATATGTAACAATCATATTTTGTTTGATACCAACTTGTCTTCAATAGCTTATACATATACTTTTCCTATACACCTTTGCTTTAGTTTTCTAAGCTGCTGCAAGCAGATATTATCAAATAGCTTGATTTTAACCAATGGGAACTTATTAGCTTACAGTTTGAGACTATGAGAATGTCCAAATCAAGGCATCCTCAAGATGATGCTTTCTTCCTGAAGATTGGAAGTCCTTGATCCTTGGTTTCTCTGCTACATAGCACAGCACATGGTGGCATCTGCTGGTCTCTCCCTTCTCTTCCAGGTTTTGTTGCTTTCAGCTTCTTGCTTCCCATTGACTTTCTCATTCTCTGTCTGTATTATTGTTCTTTCCACATACAAAATACATCCATTCCATCACAATATCCCAAAAGCCTTAAGTCATTTCAGTAACAATGCTAAGTACAATGTCTTTTCAATATCAGTTATAGGTATTTAGTGTGGTCTGGGACACACTTCCTCTCTGGCTGTGGACATGTGGAACCTAGAGAACAACTCATCTGTCTTCAATATACAAAGGAGGGACAGGTATAGGGTAAACATTCCCATTCCTATAGACAGAAATTGGAAGGACAACAGAGTTGCAAACCATCAGACGAGAGTACTTTTCACCAACCCTTTCTGGATAACTGCATTTCCAACCCTAACTTGCACTGAAATTGTTGACTGGGTTCATGTTAGTTAAATCCTCACAAGGAGCACTACTCTCCGGGGATTTGCTTTTCAGAAGCTGATAGTTTCCCAAACTACCAATTTCTGATTTCTTCATGCCCATGAGTTCAGTTATCAATTTATCTCTTTTCTCTTACATTTTACTATATGCTTCTAGGAGAAAGCAAGCTGCACTATCCACATTACCTGGGAAATCCCAGCTAAACACCCAAGCTCATTGCTTTCAAATTCTGCCTTCCTTCTGACATCAGAACTCAATTTTGACAAATTCTCTACCACTTTAAGAAAAGAATAACTTTTCTTCTGGTTTCCAATAACACATTCATCATTTCTGTTCAAGGTCTCATTGGAAGAACCTTTAGTGTCCATATATCTACTAACATTCTATTCAAAGCAATCTAAGTGTTTTCTATCAAACAGCCCACTATTCTTCCAGCCTCTCCCCACTAACGAATTCCAGAGACACTTCCAGATTTATGGTGTTTGCAATAAGAGCATCCCACTCTCTTGGGTCTAAACCAAAATCTGTGTTTGTTACTTAGGCTGCTCAAAGAGAACACTTGAAATGGGCTGACTTTAAACAATGGGAATTTATTAGCTTATAATTTGAGGCTATGAGAATGTCCAAATAAAGACATCATCAAGATAATGCTTTCTCCCTGAAGACTGGCTGCTGGGAATCCTTGGCTCCTCTGTCACATGGCAAAGTACATGATGGTATCTGCTTCTCTCTCCTTCTCTTCTGAGTTTCACTGCTTTCATCTTCTGGCTTCTATGGCTTTTACTTTATATCTCTGTATTCATCCCATTTATAATGGACTCTAGTAATAGGATTTAAACCCATCCTGAATGAGATAGTTTACGTTTTTTTAAAAAGACTTATTATTTATTTATTTCTCTCCCCTCCCCCTCCCAGTTGTCTGCTTTCTGTGTCCATTTGCTGCGTGTTCTTCTGTGGGAACCTGTGTCTCTTTTTGTTGCGTCATCTTGCTGCATCAGCTCTCCGTGTGAGTGCAGTACCATTCCTGGGCAGGTTGCACTTTTTTTCACGTGGGGCAGCTCTCCTTATTGGGCGCACTCCTTGCACGTGGGGCTCCCCTATGCAGGGGACACTCCTGCATGGCATGGCACTCCTTGTGTGCATCAGCACTGCACATGGACCAGCTCAACACACGGGTCAGGAGGCTCTGGGTTTGAACCCTGGACTTCCCATGTGGTAGGTGGATGCCCTATCCATTGGGCCAAACCCACTTCCCAATAGTTTACACCTTAACTGAAGTAGCCTCATCAAAAGATTTTCTTTACAATGGTTCCACACCCACAGGAATAACTTTAAGAACATCCTTTTTCTGAGGTACATACAGCTTCAAACAACCACAAAATCTGTCCCCTACTTTAAAAAAAAATTTTTTTTGTCTTTATTTATTTATTTTGTCTTTTTATTTACTGTCTTTATTTATTTAAAAAAAAATGAGGTCCCAATATATTCCCCACCCCCCTCACCTCACTCCTCCCCCATAACAACACTCTCCTCCATCATCATGAGACATTCATTGCATTTGGTGAATACATCTCTGAGCACTGCTCCACCTCATGGTCAATGGTCCACACCATAGCCCACACTCTCCCACAGTCCACCCAGTGGGCCATGGGAGGACATACAATGTCTGGTAACTTTCTCTGCAGCACCACCCAGGGCAACTCCAAGTCGTGAAAATGCCCCCACATCACATCTCTTTCTCTCACTCCCTACCCCCAGCAGCCACCAGGGCCACTTTCTCCACACCAATGCCACATTTTCTTCAATTACTAATACAATAGTTCATGAATAGAATATCAGTAAGTCCACTCTAATCCATACTCTATGCCTCCATCCTGTGGACCTTAGAATGGTTGTGTCCACATCTATATCAAGAGGGGGCTTAGATTCCACATGGATGCTGGATGCAATTCTCCTGCTTTCAGTTGTTGTAGGCACTCTTGGCTCCCTGGTGTGGTGGTTGACCTTCTTCAACTCCATGTTAGCTGAGTGGGGTAAGTCCAATAAACCAAAGTGTAGGAGTTGCAAGTCTGTTGAGGCTCAGGGCCTGGCTATCACATCTTCAGTCCAGAGATTCAGGTCCCCTGGGTATATGCTAAACCCCAGCACCAACTACAGTTCCGGTAAAAGTAACAGGAGAGGCTTGTGGACAAAGATCACATCTGAGTCCAGCTCCATCACACAGAAATACAAACTCCAGGGGAAACGGACTTTGGCCCAGTGGTTAGGGCGTCCGTCTACCACATGGGAGGTCCGCGGTTCAAACCCCGGGCCTCCTTGACCCGTGTGGAGCTGGCCATGCGCAGTGCTGATGCGCGCAAGGAGTGCCGTGCCACACAAGGGTGTCCCCCGCGTGGGGGAGCCCCACGCGCAAGGAGTGCGCCCGTGAGGAAAGCCGCCCAGCGTGAAAAGAAAGAGCAGCCTGCCCAGGAATGACGCCACCCACACTTCCCGTGCTGCTGACGACAACAGAAGCGGACAAAGAAACAAGACGCAGCAAAACAGACACCAAGAACAGACAACCAGGGGAGGGGGGAAATTAAATAAATTAAAAAAAAAAAAAAAAAAAAAGAAATACAAACTCCATAGTAGGGCCAACTGACATGGCACTGAACTCCATCTACCATGACCATAGAACCTGTGGGTCTCTGTGCCTTCAGAAGAACCAATACCTGGGGTTGTATCTACTTTAGCTGTCTCTGGGACTCTGCTCAGGTGTGCATAAGGGCAACCCCTCTGATAATCTCCTGGCTCTTTTTGGAGACTCATAACCATATAAACTCATTTGTTCTTTTCATTTCCCCCTTTTCTTCAGGTCAAAAAACATTTTAAACTCCTGGTATTATATGTAGACTGAGATATTGTGCTGGTCCGAGTTGGCCCTTTTATTCAAGGTCATTTTCTAGTTACATCATCAGCTGGTACTTGGTAGTTATTCCTCAGTGCTAGGGAGGCTCATCCCTGGGAGTCATGTCCCATACTGGGGGGAAGGCAACACATTTACATGCTGAGTTTGGTTTTGAGACTGGCCACATCTGAGCAACACGGAGGTGTCCCCTACTTTTTTTGAACTTGTTTACCACTTATGTCTTTGTACATTGTATGTTCAAAACTGTCAATTTATAATTTTAAAAATAATTTTGCATTTGAGTGAAAGGAAGTAAGAAATGGAATTACATACCAAACAATAAACTACAGTACAATAACATTGGCATATATAATTACCCAAATGTTTGCCTTTTTTTGTAGGTCTTTATTTCTTTATGCTGGTTTGAACACTGTCTAGTGTTCTTCCCTTTCAATCTGAAGAACTCCCTTTAGCATTGCTTGTAGGGCAGATTTTGTTTAACTGAGGAGTCTTAATGTCTTCCTCATTTTTGAAAGAAAGGCTCACCAGATATAAAATTTTTGGTTGGCAGTTGTTTTCTTTCAGAACTTTAAGTGTTTCAACCTACTGCCTTCTTGCCTTCATAGTTTCTGACGAGAAATAGGCACTAATTCCAATTGGAATTTCCTTGTACATAAATGTTGCTTTTCTCTTGCAGTTTTCAAAACTTTCTCCTTATCCTTTGCATTGGATAGTATGGTCAATATATGTGGGGGTGTATGATTTTCCTGCTTATCCTGTTTGGTGTTCTCTGGATTTTTGGAAGTACATATTTATATCTTTTTCTAAGTTTGGGAAATTCTTTGTCATTATTTCTTTGAATATTCTATCTGCCCCTTTCTCTTTCTTATCCTCCTGGGACTCCGTTGCTGCATATATTGATAGACTTGATGTGTCTTAGAGGTGTCTTAGGCTATATTTGCTTTTGATAATTATTTTTTTCTTTCTGCTCCTCAGTCTCACTCAAACATCTTTTCTTTGAGTTCGACTGATACTTTCTTCTGACAGGTCGAATCTGCTCTTGAAACCTCCTGGGAATTTTTCATTTCTGTTATTGTAGTATTCAACTTTAGTAGTTCTCTTTGGTTTCTTTTTAAGTTTATCTCTTCACTAAGATTCTTGTATTGCTCATTCTTTGTTTTCCTGATATCCTTTAGTTTTTTCTCTGTATTTTCCTTCATATCCTTGAGCATTTTTAAGATTATATTTTTGAGACTTTGTTCTGTATGTGCACATTCTGGTCTTCTTCATTTATGTTTTCTGGATTTTTATCTTCTTCCATTGGATGGACCATCATAGCCTGTTTCTTTGTTTGTCTTGTACTTTTTTGATGTGCACTATACATTTTAATATTTTAAAATGTTGACTCTGGTATTTATTCCCTATGAGGTCTGTTTCTTGATTTTGAAACCAGCTAGTGATAAGACAGGGATTTTCTTGTACCCCAGCTTTGCCCAAGGCAAATGCAGTGTGCAGGGTTTTTCCTATCTTTCTGGGCCTGTGTCTCACCATAGGCTATTGCTGGTTAGTAGTTTTGGAGTCCCCCTGTTCACAGGACTTTGAATGCTTCCTCTGTTTCCCAGGAGAAAGATCTCCCTCTTCTGGATGTTTGAAGCTAGCAAACCTTTGCCCTAGACTCTTCCTCTGTATAGTTCTTTCACTCCTTTTGTTGTCTCAAGATGCTTTTTCTGGGAGGGCAAATTCTGGGAAGAGAGACATGCCAGAGAAAACTTTCCCAAGTTAATCTTTTCCAGCTAAAATAAGGCTAAGGACCCACAAAAGGGATGCAGACAGGCCCCAAATTGCCTGGGTAGGGGATCAGAAAGGGCACATTCCCAGAGCTGGGCTTTCTTGATGTGCCCACCAAATGCAATCCTTTAACTAACTGTCCCCCTCAGCCCCGAAGAAGTGTAGGACCTTTAAGTCTCCTCCATCACACCCTTTGTCTGGTGTAGGTGGAAACAATGGCTGCCTTCAGAGCTGTGCCCCCAGTAATCCAAAGTCACTAATTGAAAGCAGTTATCACTGATAGGCTGTGGCCACCTCACCTGTCACCAGTGAGCTAGCCAGGGGCTGGATCCCATGGTGGCCTGCCATGAGAGTGGGTGGGGAGCACCAGTAGTTACCATGTGGAGAGAACAATTTACTGTTCTTTATCATAATTTATCCACCTCTTCCTTCTGCCCTTCCCTGGATGCTGTATAGTGCTCTTCTGGCCTCCAGAGTTTCAAAACAGTTGTTTCAGACAGTTCCTGCTTGAATAGTTCTAGAGGAAAGAATGAGTTCTGGAGCTCCTTACTCTACCATCTTCCCTTATAACATTTGCCAATTGATTTTTGACAAGGGTGTTAAGAAAATTCAATGGAGAAAGAATACTTTCTTCAACAAATAGTGCAGGGACAACTGGCTATCTTTATGCAAAGGAATGAAGTTGGACTCCATATCTCACATCATATATAAAAATTAACTCAAAATGCACCACAGACTTAAATGTAAGCAGTGCATCGATTTTTAAAAATATACTACTCGTAGGAGAAAAAGCAACATAGAAGCAAATCTTCATGACTGTCGGCTAGGCCATGATTTCTTACATATGACACCAGCAGCAAAAGTAACAAGAGAAAAAGTAGGTAAAAAAAGATTGGATTTCTTCAAAATTAAAAACTTACATGTTTCAAATGTTATGATCAACAAAGTGAAAGTACAGCCCGAAGAATGGGAGAAAATATTTTTAATAATTTTTTTCTGATAAGGAATTTGTATTAGGATGTATAAAGGACTCTTAAAACTTAGCAATAAAAAGACAAATAATCCAATTATAAAATGGCAAAGGATTTAAATAGATATTTCTCCAAAGAAGATATACAGATGACCAGCAAACACATGAAAAGATGCTCAGCATGATTAGTCATTAGGAAAATACAAATCAAAACCACAATGAGACACTACTTCATAGGACAGCCAAAATCTAAATGATAGATAATAACAGTGCTGGTGAGGAGGTGGAGAAATTGAGGTCTTCATTCACTGATGGTGGGAATGTATAATGGTACAACTACTTTGGAAAATGGTTTGTCAGTTTCTCAATTGCTAAAAATAGAGTTTCCATACACTCAGCGATTCTTCTACCAAGCATAAATCCAAGAGAAATAAAATAATACATCCATGAAAAACTTCTACAAAAGTGTTCTTAGTAGCAACATTCATAACAGACAAAACATGGAAACAACCCAAATGTCCATGTCCACTGATGAATACATCAACAAAATGTGGTTATTCATACAATGGAATACTACTCTGTAATAAAAAAGAGTGAATTACTAATATATACTGCAGCATGAATGATCCTCAAAAACATCATGTTAAATGAAATAGGCTATTCCATATGAAATGTTCAGAAAAAGCAAATCTATAGAGAAGAAGTAAGATTGGTGGGGCTGGGAATGGAAGCAGGGATTAACTGCAGTGGCCATGACAGAATTTTTGGATTGGGGTAATGGTTGCATAATTTTACAAATTTGGTAAAACTCATTGAATTATACACTACAATGGGTCAGTGTTTGGTATTTAAACTATACCTCCATAAAACTGATTTCAAAGAATAACAGTTTCTGTTTTTCAAAAGTCAATATTAAAAGAGTGAAAGGCAAGTCATAGACTGGGAGAAACTAGTTGAAAAACTAGTGAGGCCAGGAAGAGTTGATTTGATTTTTCCATGTGCCCTTGCAATTGTGGAGGACTTGCCCTGAGATGGAAGAGCCGCGAGATGGAAGTTTCCTGGATGGCCAAGTCACCACATAGATTACAGCTACCCTGGAGTTTCCCAACTTGCACTGGAATTTTTGAGAGTAGGAAATAAACTTTTGTGAAGCAGGAGTTTATTTGTTGCCTCTACCTGGCCTAGATGATTTTAAAGGCTATAAAGTTGAACTGATTTCTTGAGAGTAAGGAACCATAGTGGCTTTGTTAGGAGAGTGCGGAGAGCAATAAAGGTTTTCTTTAGCCCTAAGAATGAGGATGGGAATATTTATAGAATATAGAACTAGAAGAAAATTATTCTATCCCTTTCATTTTGAACACATAGAAACTAGGACCAGAGAATCTGATGATTAGGTCAAGTTCATATAATAAGTTAGTGGTAGAGAAAGGATTACAAGCCTGGTTTCTGAGATCTTGGGAGTAGCCTCCGGGTTGAACTAAAATTACTTTTGAGAGCAGCTGGACGTTTGCTTAGGGTCCTTTAGGTTATTCTGAATTCCTTCAATTTCCTGATGAAGGTTGTGGATGGATACAGTAGCTACCTGAGCCTCTACCACCCTCCCCCAACTCTGAAGTCCCACTGCATTCTGCATCCCATTTTCACTTTACTGCCTACCAACAAGCGAATCCTCTTATTCTGAAATAGAATAATTAGAAAACATCTTTTATAAGAAATGGCACTTTTCACTTTTTACTCTTCATTTCTTATTGTTTGCATTATTTTTTTTGAATCACTTGGGTGAACAAAGTAGACAAAAAAAAAAAAGAAGAAAATGTCCTTGTTGAGACTTTTACTACTGCACCTTCAATAATTTTTCCTTTGAGGGGGAGGGGCAGCAAGCTCTCCTTTTACCCTTATTTGTAAGAATAAGAATATGAAGTGAATATGGAATTGTTTTGAATGAACATATACTGGGTCCAGGTCATTTTGTCTCAAATTTCTTTTTTTTTTTTAAAAAGAGGTACATGGGGACATTAAACTCACCCAGGACAACTAACTAAAGGATGATGATGGACAATGCCCATCCCAAAAAACAGAGAATAACTACAACTGCAAGTAATATAGTTCCATCCATCTGGCCCATAGGATCTAAGCCCCCTCTCAATCAGAGACAGAGGGGACATCGCTGTCCCCAAAAACTCTAGATTAGGGAATGAACAATGGATAAAGTAGACTTAGTAGTATTCTATCATTATTCTATTTAGAACTTGTATCACTGATTTAAAGGCAGTGGCCACCAGAGGTTCTGAGGGGAGGGAGAGGGAAGAATAGGTGCACCATGGGGGCATTTTTTGGACATTGGAATTGTCCTACATGACATTGCAATGATGGATACAGGCTGTTATACATTTTGTCAAAACCTATAAAATTGTGCCGGGCAAAGTGTAAACTATAAGATAAACTATAGTCCATGGTTAGTAACAATGTATCATTATGTGCTCATCAGTTGTAAAAAATGTACCACACTAATGGAAGATATTAATGTGGGAAAGTGTGGAAGGGGTAGAGGGTAGGATATAAGGGGATCCCCTATATTTTTGATGTAATATGTAATCTGAAGCTTCTTTGAAAATAAAAATATATATTGTTTAAAAAGGCCTGTGTGAGGAAGCAACTGTCAGCTCAAGCCTCCTCTCCTACTGTTAGATGTCTGTCAATTCAAGGATTTATTCTTTCAATATGAGAAAATATCAGTTGTCATGTGAAATAAATTTTTGATGATTTAAGCAAAAAAAATAAGGTACATGGGGACTGAACATGGGACCTTGTACATGGAAAGCAACCACTCAGCTACACCCGCTCCCCTTAAAGTTCATTTTGATTTACAAAATCTTTCCGTTTCAACATAGCTCAAGCCAGATGACCAGTCATCCACTGTTTCCTGCTGAGATTCTCTCTGTGACCTGTTTAGCTTCCCCTTGTTTCTTCCGGCTCATCATAGCTACAGCTTCTGCCCTTCTCCAAATCCCATGTCCCCATCCCTCCATTTCTGGCCTGTGGCCTTCAACGAGGCAGACACTTCCTGACTTCTCTTCTCCATCTCTGCGCTGGCCCTGGAGATCAAGGAGGTCATTGTCACATCATCCTGAGCCAGCCAATCAGGTGGACACCTCCCTGTGATGACCCGCGTGCCCACAGGAGTTCTCCGGCTGTTTCAATGGCAGGAGGGGGCCACGGAGGAGGCCTGGTATAAGTCCAGAGATGATCATCACAACGTGGATTATGTACATTCTCGCCCGGAAAGGCTCGGGGTTACCCTTCCCACCCAACACCAGTTCAGTAAGTGAAGCTGGCGGCCACTACGCAGAATGGATTCTCCTGGCTCTTCTTTCCCTGTTGCGTTTCTGGAGAAGTTCTTGTAATATATGACTTTGGGTAAGAATATAATTTCTAGGTATTCTGAGGGTATCAACTTCCCAATTTGTTCCAGGACATTGAAGTTGTGGAGAGCGAAGCTGTGTCTGTGGTACAGCACTGGTTGAAAAAGGTAAGATTCCTCTGTGGTACAGGGAATCCAACATTCTAGAGAGAGCCGGCCTCTGGCAGGGTTCTAGACTTCCCTCTCCATAGCTTTGGGGAACTTAAGTTCATTGTTCAGTTGGTATTAGCCTTTGCTGAGCAACCTGCCTAATTCACTCAACTGTGTGGAGGGTGCTAGGCTCTTGTAGGAGGGGTGCTCCTGTCACCCCCAGCTTAGCTTTACTTCTTGAATGTAATGATGAAGGGATGCGGATGCTTTGTCCCCCGCTCAGAGGTGTCCTAGGAGTACCATGGGGGTGGGGATGGGGACGGAGTGAGCATCCCTGGACTTCCCTGGAGGGCAGCAACAGACAAAGGCTCTGTGTAATCTGCGAGACCTGGACTGTGGAGGTGTGGGTATGTGGGCATGTATTTGGTGATGAGAGGAAGAAAAGGGAAAGGGAAAAAAAGGAGGATGAGGGATAGGCTGGCTCAGAGGGAAACTACATTTTCAGACAGAAGAAGAGGCTTCCCAGGTCATAAAAGAGAAGATGTCCAATAGCAACAGCCCTCCCACCCACGGCCAAGACATCCATGTGACCCGAGACGTGGTAACTGCCCCGTTGCTGGGGGTGTGGGTGAGGGGCCTCTTGCAGCCATTCTGGGCACAGCAAGGAGCTAGTCCGGGGCTCAACTCCACGCCAGACACTGTCCCTGTAAGCAGTAATCATGAGCATCCTTACCTGGATTTCCTAGGTGAGGCATCAATTATCAAAATCTGATGTGTCAGTAAACCGGAGTCAAGAGGTTCTGGAGGAGAGAACAAGAATCCAGTTCATTAGATGGAGGTAAATGACACACTTGCCCTGGCCAAGGACTGGGGACGGAGAGTCTGGGAAGGCACAGCTCCCTCTGTTCAGGAGTTGGTCAGTGCAAACCCACCGTTATTCTTATCCAGTGAGAACATGCTACATCTTGACTTTGGGATCTTAAGGGACTATTTTGTCGTCTTGAAAGCCCAGCTGATTCCTAAATTTTTAAGTGACTCAAGGGAATTGCTTCCCATTTCCTAAATGCTTCTGCGTAAATTTCAGACTTCTGTTACTTTTACACTTGAATTGTTCAGAATGGCTGCACTTTAAAGAGTGGAAAGAAATAAGGTCTTAAAATGCAAAAGCCAAGTCCCTCCTCTGCAACAGAGGAAAGGGAGGTTTCTCAGTTCCTGGGGCTACAACGCTCATCTCCACATCAGGCAGTTTATGCCAGCCTCCCGAGGGCCTGCCAGCCCATTCATGAGACACCCAGCCCACCCACGGCACCCCCTCCAGCCCACCCACGGCATCCCCTCCAGCCCACCCACGGCACCCCCTCCAGCCCATCCACAGCGTTTTCCAGCCCATCTCAGCTTTCCCTCCAGTCTACTCATGGCTTCCCTCAAGTCCATCCATGGCTTCCCTTCCAGACCATCCATAGTCAAGCCCATCCACAGCTCTCTTCCAGCTCATCTACAGCTTTCCTGCCAATCTACCCATGGCTCCCCGCCCCAAGCCCATCCATGGCCTCCCTTGCAGTCCATCCATAGCCAAGCCCATCTAAGGCTTCCCCTCCAGTCCACCCTGGGCTTCCCCTCCCCGTCCTCCCACAGCACCCCCTCTAGAGAACCCACGGCATCCCCTTCAGCCCACCCACAGCATCGGCCCCTCTGTTCCCTGGACTTTGAGGGAGAACCATTAGTTACCTGCTCAGGACTTTTGGTGGCTCAGGAGTAGTTGGTTGGTAAAAAGAAACAACACAAAAACACCTTTGTGCTCATTATGCAAGAATAGTGAGGGCCCAACTCAGAAGTTCAAAATGTTGGAGTAAGGTAGATCTCTTGTTCGTACAAGCTCAGCTTTAGCGGTTTCCCCAATGCCTGGTTAAAAAAAAAAAGGTAGGAATCCTAATATTTGACTGGCATTTTGCAGCCATACCCGTATCTTCCAAGTTCCAAGTGAGGTGAGAGAGGAAGCTATGCAGGATCGGATAGAGCAGGTGAGACGAAGGTAAGCCATTTAGGACAAGGTGACTCATGCTCCTTGCTGGAGGCATGTGGTCTGGCGTGCCACTGGGTTTCCTGCCCAAACCCAACTATGTTCTCTTTGATACTCTGACATCAAAGGTAGAAAAAAGCACTTCCCAGGACTTTCCCAGGGCTGCTGTCCTCTCTTCTGGGGTTCCCTCTGTTTCAGCCTGAGTCTAGGGTACCCTCAACCCAGCCCGAAGCCCTCCCAGGCTGACAGCTTCTTTGTAGGTCTCCACACCACGGCCTACCCACCCCAGCCTGGCTGCCCTTGTGACTTGGGCCCTGTGTGGGCTCTCTGCCCACAGCCCCTGCTCTGCCTCGCTCCCCTCTTTTACCCTCTGCAGCATATCCCATCTTATGGTCGATTCACCTCAGGAGCCACACACCAGACCTTCCTTCCTAGACTGCTAAGAGCAACAGGTGAGAGAACCGGCCAGTGGGCAACTGGGCAGAGAAGATGGCTATGCTGGGCAGCAAAAAGGTGTGCTAGTGTGGAAGATTCGATAACAAGTTTAGGTGTTGGTGAGGGGCCTGCCCGTGGGGCCAGTAAGGAGCAGCCTTGGGCTCTGGGGTGCCACAACGTTCTGAAAGGTCTTGAGATCGCGTTTCCAACAGGCCTCTCTGACTCTCAAATGCTTGCTTGGCTGGGTTGTCTGGGACCTCCTGCTGGTGTCCGTCGGTGGTGGGGCCCACAACGCTGTGTCTGTCAGCTCCCGACAACTGTGCTGCTGGTCAGGAGTGGGGAAAGAGAGGTCTGGGTGCTCTTGGCACCAAGCGGCCACAGCAGTGGCTGGTCATATGGTTCTTGGGAGCCAAGGCCAATGAGAAGGGAGCCAGCTACAGGAACTGTGCCTGTGGGAAACACTGCCCACCCCTGCATGCACACAAGGCCGTGCTGCTGCTGTGGTCGACGGTGATGTAGACACAGCTGGCCCTCCAGATGCTCAGAGCTGGGCCTGGAGATGAGGTGCTGGCATTCGTTGGGCCCTAACGATAGGCAACTTCTATCCAAGACACTTTTTCAGGGTTTCTCGTTTCATCCAAAACCAACCTTTAAATGTGGGTGTTGTTTGTGCCCACTTTATAGAGGGTGGAGGTCAGCTAAGCCCCTGAACCAGATGGCTGGGCTCCAATCCAGCTCCACTATTTGCATCTTATGTAACACTGTTGTGCCTCAGTTGTGTCCTTGATGAGAACAGCGTCTCTCTCAGAGGATTGCTCTGAGGATAGTCGTGTCAGGCTCATGGTAAATGCCACATTAATGGTTTGCTACCATCAATGGACATGAGAAACCTGAGGCTCTGGGTCAGTAAGTGACCTACCAGGGGTTACTTAGCGAGGAGATGTGGAGTCATCTGGGTCTGCCTGGCACACCCCACCTTCACCTTTCATGGGTTCTTGCTTTCCAGACCAGCTTGGTGACATCAGGGACAGCAGGCTGGGGGTGAGTCTCAGCCCACCTATGCCTCTGTGTTGGGTCCCTTGGGCATTTCTCTGTTTCCCAGGTTGGTGTCCTTCAGGGTCAAGGAGCTGCCTGTGTCAGAAGAGCATCCACTTTCCCCTTGACCTGATGAGTGACCAGAACATAGAGACTTGGGCAGAGAGAATCTAAAGGTGCACTCTTCACTATGGCAGTGGCAGGAGCCCTGAGAGCTTCGCGCTAAATTGCTAATAAAGAGACATGCCATTTAAGACCCTCCCTGGGTCTCTGGTATGGGCCTTAGCCATCAGTCCATCCATCCGTCTGTCCATCCATCCATCCATCCACCCATCCACCCATCCATCCATCCATCCATCCATCCATCCATCCATCCATCCATCCATCCATCCATAACACATCCCTTCATTGTAGATAATTATGGTCTGGCTTGGGAGGTGGGGTGACCAACAGGACAGAGCCTACAATCCTGTGTATGTGTTAGAGGGGCAGACGGCAGACCAGAGCAAGGCTGTGTGGTTCAGGTAGAGATGGGAGCTCCCTGCACTGCGGCAGGGAGGACTTCCCACTGGTGAACTTGCTTGTGTTTCTTCCAAGCATTTACTGAGTGTCTACTATTAATAACAGCTAATGTTTCCTGAGCGCCTCCTACATGTCAGGAGTGGGCTAGGACTTGGCATGTATCTGTGCACAGAACCCAAGCAGCCTTTGGAGGTAGATATTATCATTATTATTATGATTTCACCCCATTTTAGAGAGGAGCAAGGAGAAGGAACCTCGACACTGTCAATGTAGGGGTAGTTGAACCACAATTAGAATCCTGACCTTCTGGCTCCAAAACCTTTCTCGCCTCTCCCTTTATACTAGGTCTTGGGCTAGGCTCAGGGGGAGACAGCAGTAAATAAGACCCCCTTGGTGCTTGCCCTGGTTGAACTTTGGTTTCAACAGGGAAGACCAATATCAAGCAAGCTAATTATGAACCACACTCTTTGTGACTACTATAAGGGGCAGTGCGTTCATCTAGTGAATGGGACTTGCCCTAATCAGAGAAAAGAAAACTTGGGAGAGATATTATTTTTTAATCTTCACCCCCATTTTACAGACAAAGAACTGCAAGTCCAGAGAGGTTAAGTAGAGTCCCTGATGTCACACAGCCTTTCAGAGCTGGGGTTTGATCTGGGCAGTCCCACACCAAAGCCAAGGTCTTCAACCACCCCCTGAGCAGCTGAGCTGGGGCCAGCGGTCATTTTGGTTGATGGCAGTGGTGGTGCTGGCATACTGCTGGAGGGAGGGAGAGAGGTAGAGGTGGGCCAACTCTTGGCCCTCTGCCCCGTTCCCGGAGGTCAGGAATGCCTGCCTGCCCCCTCCTCTCCATCTGCCGGTCCCTTCCAGCTGCCCTTGCTGGCAACCCTGGGGGCAACCAGAGGCAGGAGAAGAGGGCTGGAGCCCACCAGCCGGGGCAGAGGAGAGAAGAACTGGGGGTGGCAAGGCTGAGCTGCTGGAGTTCCAGAAAGGGCTCCAGGGGTAGGGAGGAGGGTGGGAGGGACAGGGGCTGGGGAAGCCGAGGCCAGGCACTGCCGGGACTGGAGACCCGCGGAAGGATGGTCTGTGTCAGAAGAGCACAGAGACAGGGGCAGAGGGAGTCTAAAGGTGTGCTCTCCACTGTGCTCCCGGCCGAGGGCAGATGCCTGGGGCTGAGCGCGGCATGGTGTGGGGGAGGGCGTGGCCCGGGGAGCGTAAAGGGTGGATGCAGGGGGCCCCAGAGGGGGAAGATTCAGATCCAAGGTGTTGGTGGCCTGGGGGGGAGGAGGATGGAGAGACAAGGGTGGGATTGAGGTAGAGATGGCGATGATTGTGGCGCAGGGAGAGCGAAGGAGGCAAATGCTCCAGGGGTGTGTAACTGGCAGGGGTACAGCCCCTGACCAAGCTACAGAGGCCGAGGCTTGAGTTTCGGTGTCTGTGAGACATCGGTGGGTGCCAGCCAGGGTGGGCAGCTGTGGTGGAAGCTGGGAGAACGTGCACGGTGCAGAAATGCACGTGCAAAGGCCAGGGCTGGCCTGGCCAGCTCCGGGCGCGCTCTCAGTGGCATGACAGGTGCAGAGAGGGTCCGTGGGCCTTCACCGGCAGCCCTGGAGGTCACCTTCCCTTCCCAGGGCCTTGATCAGGCCTCTTGGGTTGATGAGGAGTGGCGCTGAGCTTTGCAGAGTCCCCCGCGCTGCTGCAGGAGCACTTGACCCGGTCGCCTGGCGGAGGTGGGAGAGGCAGGAGAGGACGCTCCCTCCACGCTGCACACGACCAGCCCCCACCAGATGGCGCCATCTCCACGCGGAAGCGCCTTTCCTGCAGGTGAGCTGGACCTTTTTTTTTTTTTTTTTTTTTTGAGTCAGATCTTGTTTGCAGGGCCAGGTATAGATTTCAGCGCCATTTAGGAAGCCTAGACAGATGGAAGGCCTTTGAGAATCTTAGTTCAATGCGGAATTCATTTCCAGGCACGTACATAAAATACGTTGGGGGTAGTCATTCAAATACAGTGTTCTGAGCCCACGCCCAGCTCTGTGCCAGAGAATGGAGACCCCCAGGTGAATATTCTGTCCTTTCTTCAGGAGGCTAAGAGTGGTACAGGGGACTGACATGCAAATCATGCAATACTGTATGGAAAATAAAGCCAAAGCCCATACATGGAAGGACAGAGAAGGAAGCAATTTTTCTCTGCTTGAGAGAAAAAGTGCCAGCCGCCTTCCCAGAGGAGGTGATGCTGAAGCAGAGTTTCAGAGGCATTGCCAGGCTCTGACAAAGAAAAGGGATTCTAGGCAAAGAGAATGCCCAGATAGGAAGACAGGGAGGATGTGGGAACTGGGCATGGCTTTGAATGTCTGGAAGGCAGTGTGTGTGTGTGTGTGGGGGGGGGGGGGGCTGGTGGCAGGTGAGGCTGAGAGGTGGACAGGTGGAGAGCCTCTGTGTGAGGCTCGACTGGGAGGAAAGGAAGGTCAGAGAAGGCAGAGCCCAAGAGCAAAGGCTTTCCAGGGTGGGGGCACCTAGGGTTTAAGCTTCAGGCATTTGGAAAAGAGGGGGCACCCACTATGCTCAGCAAGTAAAGGAGCCTGCCTGTCTCTGCTCTTCCCTGGGACAGCCCCCAAACCCTTTTTCACCACAAACATCTGGAGTTAATATTACCTAGATCAACATTACGGCCACAGCGCCTTCAAGCAGAGGGTGAAAATGAAATCATTAAATGGCTCAAATGGAGTTTTGTTCTGTGCCTGATTAACCCCACGAGGGGAGTTTGGGAACAAATATGCCGTCTCTACCTGTAGTACAGGGGGCCGAGCCACGGTAAATTGCAAGAAAATCACTGGCAAATTTGGGACCAGTCGGCTGTGACCAAGCCATTTGTGTAGTTAAATGAAGCTGAAAGAACTAATGAAGGCGTCCTGGGTCACGGCTCCCTCTGTGAGGGGAGGGTGCAGGTGTGGGCCAGGCGGATGGAGAGCTGGCCCTGGCGCCAGGCATTTCGGGGTTTCCCCAGGACTTCTGGGGGCTGGTGGTGGCTTTGGGGGTGGAGGGGGCCCACCTGCTCTCCCCATCCAGGCGCATGTGATTTCCCGCCCAGGACTGTGTTAATTCTAGATAGTCACTCGCACAGGACGGTCACAGGAGAGGAGGTTTGACCACATCACTGGGCGAGCAGGCCCTTTTGAGGTTTTCACCTGGGAGCCTGGGGCAGTGGGGACTTAGACGCCGCTCTGTCAAACTGGACCAAATGCGTGGGAAACCCTGGGCGGAGGAGCCTTCGGGGCCTGCGGCTGCTGGCGGCGGCAGGTGTGTGTGGGTGGGGTCGCTGCCAAGTCTCCCGGGTCCGTGGTCAAGGCAGGAAGGTTTCAGGGCAGGGCTGGGAGGAGAAGCCTGGGAGCGCGGCCGTTCCCACCCAGCACCCTGGGCATGTCCTGGAGCACTGCAGGCCGGCTGGGTGGGGGCGAGGTTTGGCAAGGACCGCCCGCGGAGCAGGAGCGGAGCGCTAGCCCCCGCAGCCCTTGCTGGGTGACTCTGTACCGCTGCGTCTCGCTGGGCCTCTGCCTTCTCCCAAGTGAAGGTTCTCCCAGCTCTGAGGCTCTCAATCAGGCGGCCTCGCGCGGGTCGGGGTAAGGTGGGGCCTGCGGTCTAAAGCACAAGCCCGGGGCCTGCCCGGGACCGCGCGTCCCGGCTTCCCTCTCCAGAGCTGGCCCCCGGGCGCGCTTGAACGCAGGGATCCAACAGCTGCGAGCATCTTTAAACCATTGCGCCATTGCGCCAGCAGCTCTGAAATCCCGTGTATTTTATTTATTGTGTGCATGAGAAGGCCCCCTCGCCCCTCCGCATCGAGCTGCTTTTACGGATCCCCTGCAAGCTGGGGATGGGAGTGGGGGGCCGTGGACGGAGCCGGCGATTCCCGGACCCTGAGGCCGCGTGGGGGGCACCGCCTCGGGGGTCGCAAGGGAGCCCATCAAGGTGCAACCAGATGCGATCAAAGAGGGATGGCGGCGCCAAGGTTGACGGGCGGGCGGGATACCTGGGCGGGCGTGGTACCTGGGCGGCGGACGGCTGGGGGGGCGGACACCTGGGCGGGGCCAGGCACCTGGGCGGGCGGGCACCTGGGCGCGCGGGGCACCTGGGCGGGCGGGCACCTGGGCGCGCCGACATCTGCGCGGCCGGACACCTCGGCGCGCGGGGCACCTGGGCGGTTGGAAACCAGGACCCGGCCGGGCTCTTGGGCGCGGAGCTGATTAACTTCGGCGGGAAAGCGGCGAGGCTGGATTGATATTTCCCCGACAGCCGGAGGAAGGAAAAACATGAGAGGAAGAAAGCGACCCAGCCTCCGCCAACCGACCAAACAAATTGTTCAACATGTTTTCCAATTACTTGGCTGGCTCCAGAGCGATGCTCGAAATTCATTTTCCATCCTGAGAGGTGAAACACAAATGCAGGAGAAGGCGGTGGTTCTCTGCAAGTTTGGGGAACTTTGCCCCAAGGCAGACAAGAAGAACCGGGGTTAGGGTGGGGCGGGGCGACGTGGGGAATCGGGGGTTCCTCCGGGGCCCCCTCCAGCTCCTCTCCCCGCCCCTCCAGTGTGCCCTTCCTCCTGTTCCCCCTTCCTACCTGCTCATTTTGGGGGAGATTGCACCTGGGGATCCCGGGGCCGTGAAGACAAAGGGGGGATGCATTCCAGTTCTCTGAAGGAAGGTGGAGCCCAAGCCCTGCGGCCAGGAGGTCCCACGAGGGGCGGAGCTTTGAGGGAAAGAGCAGGCTCGCGGCGCGGCTCGCGGAAGCCGACCGGCTCAGCCGGCATCTGTGGTCGCTCAACATCCTTCTCCATTTACTGTCCCCACTGTTAGAACGAGCGCCCCTGGAAGGCAGGCCCGGCCCTCTTGCTCACTCTGTTTCCCGGGCCTAACACGGAGCCTGGCACAGGCGCTCAATAGACGTCTCAGGGGCCGAGTCCGGGGTCTGGTTTTCCTGGTGCGCACCTCAGTTCTGGGTCCTCGCTGCCCGCTGGGGACTTCTGGATGGCGCCTGCTTGGGGGTGGGCCTGGAGGCCCCGGGGAGTGAAGGCCGAATGGGTGGGGAGGGAAGGCCTGGGGCGCGAGCAGCGGGGGCCTAGCGAAGGGCAGGTCACAGCCGGCCCTGCCTTTAGAGCTGGATGCCCGAAGGCTCAGCAAGAAAATGTAGATGGCAGAGAGGCTGAACTTAGCAGGAGTGCGAGCATGCGCGTTCACGCGTGCG
Organism: Dasypus novemcinctus; assembly: GCF_030445035.2. Lineage (NCBI taxonomy): Eukaryota > Metazoa > Chordata > Mammalia > Cingulata > Dasypodidae > Dasypus > Dasypus novemcinctus. Next base: position 44,034,739 of record NC_080699.1, on the reverse strand, counting down.
CTTTTTCCGAGAGGTAAAATAAATGCGAAGACCGCAGGTTCTGCATTACCTTGCTGGGGCTGGAATCCTGGCTCCACCGGCTAGTGGTTGTGTGACCTTGGGCAAGTGGCTTAACTTCTCTGTGGACCACTTTCCTGGTGTCCTTGTGAGATCGGGTGAGATGACCCCTGTAAATTGCGCAGGGTGCGCCTGTGCTAAATGTCCACCCAGCGAGAGGTGCCAGCCACGCCGAAACCTGACGGTGCCGGGCGGGTGGCCTTGACTCTTTTCATTCTCCGGTGAGCTTGGCAGTGTGAGCTGGTGGTCTCGTCACTCCCTAAAGACACACTCGGCCGCCCCTCTGGGGGCTTATGCTAGACCGGACGCCTGTGAGGACGCCGGGGCAACAAGCGAAGATGACGGGAGCCCCCAGATTTCAGGTGTGCTTAGTCAAGCGCGCTGCACCTCGGCGAGGCAGCTGAGCGCGAGCCTGCAGGAACCCGAGTCCCAGCTCTGTGGGCTTGGAAGGGGGCTCCTCCTGAGCGCACGGCTGGACTCCCCGGCTTCCCGCACACCCCGGATCGCCCCTGCCGGCCCCACAGAAAGGCAGGCTTGGGGAGGGGCCTCTCTGGACTTGCGTGCCAGCGCTGAGGAAAGGCTCTGCGCCCTCTGGCTCCCAGCTCCTTGGGGCGAGGGGCCCCGAGGGCCGGCCGCGGGCGAGGGTGGCGTGGCACCGTGTGGGCAGCAGATGGTGCTGTCGGCCCAGCGCTGCGGCAGCCGCCCGGGCTGGCGCCCCCATTCCCCAGCCCCAAGCTGTTGGTTGATTTCTCAGATGTTTTTCGTCACATACGCTGCCGACAAGCCGCCAGCACGCTCCGATTAGCGTCTGCCGTTCGCTCTTGTGCAAGTCCTCCCCGTGGGGCAAGCTTTCCGCTCCCCCAAGGCAGAACTGCCTCCTGGTTTGGGAGCGAGCGGTGGGCAGGCCTTTGTGGGGACCAGAGGCCGGGCAGAGGCCACCCCGCAGAGGGGCGTTGCTTCCCTGCACGCCTTCGGGCTTCCCCAGCCGGCTAGCAGCTCCGTGAGGGGCGGGCGGAGGTGGGCGGGCACGCAGGGCCTGCCTGGGCAGCTGGGAATCGGGCCTGGGACTTCGGCAACTCTGTGGAGACCCACGGGCTGCGTCCTCTGAGTGCAGCCCAGGGCGCCAAGCCGGGCCCCTCGGCATTCCCGGGCGTGCACCTTCCCGGGAAGGCTCTGCTGGGGAGGCCCGGGCCACCAGCCACGCCTTTTGACTGGGAGGCTTGGGACGGAGCCCAGGAGCCTGCCCTTTTATACTTCCTTCCAGGTGGTTCAGAGACTGAGAGTCTGCAGGCTACGTAGTGAGGTGTGCAGGGACGAAGAAATGCCGCCTTTGTGAAGAAAAGACCTTGGCAGTGCAGGGTCAGCTCTTGAGAGAACTTTCTGCTGCCTTCAGCAGCCCCACTCACCTGCTCACCTGGCATGTGGGAGCACCTCCTGCCAGTTACACCTGAGGCCACGTCTGGGTGTCCTGTTTCTGGTTTGGCCCAAAAAGTTAAAGAGGGAGAGAGGCAGAGAGGGAAGGGAGCCTGCAGGTAATTTGGTGTAGCAGGTACCCCACACTCTCGTTCAACTCATCTAACCCCCTCCCTTCCCTTCCCCATCAGCGTTTTCCGTCTTCCCTGGACCGGGTTGGTTTTGCTGCCCTTGGGGGAGAGACCCTCTCTCCAGCCTGGGCTTGGCCCTTCCCTGGACTCTGGACAGGATGGCTTCCACGTGTGCCTTGCAGAAACATGCCTGGGAGGAGTGGGGGCAGGATGTGGGGGCGTCCTGTGACCTGGGCATCCTGCACCAGGGTCAAGTAATGCCATGTGGAGAGAAAGAAGAGAGAGGCACGCTATGCCTTGCATTGGGACAGCTTTAGATCCTTTTGTCAGGATCTTGACCAACCCTCTGGGCAGCTGGAGGCAGCAGAGGGTCCGGCGGTGCGCTGCCTTCTCCGAGCTCTGTGCCCTTGGCTCTGCCGAGTTCCCTTTCACCGTGGTGAGTGACAGCCTTCTCGCAGTGCTGCTGGGACACTAGGTGAGCTATGTGTGCTGTCTCTGGGTGGCGCCAGGGGCAGAGCCACGTCCCATGGGGGTTAACTAACTCCAGCCCCACCCACGCCCCTTTTCTCTAAAGAGAAGAGACAGGTCTTGGGGGAGTCATTTAAGGTGTCTGGACTCCAGTTTACCGCCCCCCCCCCCCCCCCCGAAGATGAGATTGTTGACCCCCTCACCCTAACCTGGTCTTGGCCACCTTGGTGGGAGGGGCTGGAACAGGGAGGAAGGGTAGGATCTGACTGACACTTCCTTTTTTCTTTTTTAAGATTTATTTATTTATTTATCCCCCCACCGCCCCCGCGTTGTCTGCTCTCGGTGTCCATTCGCTGTGTGTTCTTCTGCGTCCATCTGCATTCTTGTTGTAGGTGGCACCAGAAATCTGCGTCTCTTTTTGTTGCATCATCTTGCTGTGTCGGCTCTCCATGCCTGCGGCGCCACTCCTAGGTGGGCTGCGCTTTTTTCACGAGGGGTGGCTCTCCTTGCGGGGTGCACTCCTTGCGTGTGGGGCTCCCTTATGTGGAGACACCCTTGCATGGCATGGCACTCCTTGTGCACAGCAGCAGTGTGCATGGGCCAGCTCACCAGACAGGCCAGGAGACCCTGGGTTCAAACCCTGGACCTCCCATATGGTAAGTGGACACTATCCATAGAGCCACATCTGCTTCCCTGACTGACACTTCTACTCCCCTCTGCTCTGCTCTGGGGCCTGGCCAGGTCCTGGAAGTGCCATTTTCCTTCGCTCTGTCCAGTCCTTGGAGCTCTGCCTTGCCTTGCATCACTCTGTTGGGTTTGAGCAGCAGGTCATGGGTGGCTGAGCTTGAAAGTCACCAGAGCCTGCAATAGGAGGTATGGATAGGTTGTGTTGAATAGCTCAAGCTTGGCTATGTGGCCTTGGGCAAGTTGCTTCACCTCTCTGAGCTCATAGCAAGACAGGAATGAGATGATCTGTATGGCAGGCTCTTCTTAAGAGACAGAGAAATGGTTCCTATAGCTCCTAGCAGCAGGCTGCATACTTGCTAAGAGCCCCGTAAACACACATCTCTGAAGGGAGGATAGATTTTTCTTTCCTCCAACTCTTAGACTTTTTCATCAGAATAAATACATTTCAATTTAGGCATCCACCATCTGCTTTGAAGGAGAAGGGAAGAGGCTCGGAGAGAATGTTGTCAATGAAGAAACTTAAATACCTGATGGACAATGCATGCTTTTCCTTTTAGCAGCCTTTCCTGCCAAGCCCTGAAACCTGAGATTCCTTCCAGTTCCAACCTTGGAGTCTCAAGGAAACTTAGGCTTTTCTCATTAAAATTGATCTTATTGAAGTATATCAGTCATACTTGAACATACATAAACAATAAGTGTATAGTAGAAGTTGTGAGCCTCCAAAACAATCATGCATGGCATACGGGTGCCCATACATCAGCCCACCTAGGATGTGGAACATAGGTTGAGAATGGGAGCTGATGCTTACTGTATGTAGAAGCTTTAATAAGGTTTATTGTAAAAATATGGACATGAATAGAGTTGATGGTAACACATTATAGTATCACTAAACTATTGATTTATAAGAGTGATTATGGCTGAAAGGGGTAGTCTAGAGACATAAATGTCAATTGAAAGGAAATTCAGTTTGGATAACTGATAGATTTCCTTACTCTGTAAGCAACTAGCAGTGGGGATGGCACGTATGCAATCCTTTTTGGAACGTTTGTGCATTTCTCTACTTGCTAGAGTTATTTTAGATGAAGAAGCCTCTCCAGACTCACCTGTCCGTGCCCCACCTCCTGCAGGCCACACCTACATCTCAGGTAGGTGCAGACTGGTTTCTCTGACACATTCCTGGGCCTCTCCTGGGGCTATCCCTTTCTCACAGCTCATGCCTGTTCAGGCTGGAACTTCCTGCCCCGTCCTCTGCTTGAACTCCCATTCACCTTTAAGGCCTGGCTGCAAAGCCACAGCCTCTGGGCAGGTTTTCCTCTTTTCCTCTTGGTCCCAGCTCTCCAGCAGGAATAATTTTCATTTCCACAGCTTACTTTCTGTGTCTTTCTTTAACATATTTTCTTTTCACATTGTGCTTTTAAATGTTTTTTCTTTTTTTCTTGTGTGGGTCTGTCAAACTCACTAGAAGATGCTTTAGGGCAAGATCCATGTCTTGTTCATCCTTAGTGGGTGCTGAATACATTTGAACTGATTCAGTGTAGCCAAACCACCTCTTTGAAATTCATTGTGTTCTCGGACTCAGGCTAATGTAACCCCGTATGTGTCTTCCTAATACTTATGTCTTTTCTTGGCCTCCCCTTCCCACGCTTGATCAACACCCAAGCTCCTGCGGCAAGTTGTGTGTGTCCTTCCTGGGAAGGAACTGCGTCATGGGTGGGACAAGGTGCCTCTGAACGCAACCCTGGCTGCAGGAAGCATCTCTTCAAAGATTACTCTAGGGGTGATTCCTATAGCGATTAACAGCTCCAGGGACCATATGCTTGGGATTGCTGTTATCCCTATTACTGAGCACAAAATGGACTTCAAGGGAACAAGAAGATTGGGAGAAAGGACAAGCCTAAAGCAGCTGTCACAGACTTCCTACTCTTGGGGTCTCTGCTATCTCTCTCTCTCTGTCATTCTATCGTCATCATCTGTCATCATCTACCTATCTCTATCAGATCTATCTTCATCATCATCATCATCTATCATCTATCTCCATTGATCTATCTCTATCTATCTCTATTTTTCTATTATCATCACAGAACACATCTATCTATATCTACCTACCAATCTATCTCTATCATATCTGTCATCATCATCATCAATCATCTATCTCCATCTATCTATCTCTACATTTCATCTATCTTTATCATTCTATTATCATCATATATCACATCTGTCTATCATCTCCATTGACCCATCTATCTCTATCATCTAGTTCTATCTTTCTATCATCACCTATCATATCTATCTCTACATCTATCTGTCCATCTATCAGTGATCTATTTATCTATGTTATCTCTATTGTTCTTAGTTTCCCAGCTGCTAAAACAAATATTATAAATGAGCTTAAACAATGGGAATTTATTGGTTCATGGTTTTGAGGTCAGGGCAAGTCCATAACTGAGGTGTCACCCAGGTGACAAGAATGTCTTCAGGAGGCCCTATTTAAAATGGTTTCACACACACAAGAATGGGGTTCAGATTAAAAACACATTTTAATAACATCTTTAAGAGGCCCTATTTACGATGGGTTCACACTCCCAAGAATGGGATTCAGATGAAGAACATGTTTTTCTGGGGTAATTCAGACCTGCCGCTCTATCTACCTACCTACCTTCCTACTTGCCTTTGACAAATCTCATAGTCAGCATTACAGATGCTTCCTCTGTTGCTAGGAGTAAACCCTCACACACTCATCATGAGAATAGCACAAAGAGAGCGATGTTAGTGCAGCTACCACTTCTGCAGCTGTGATTGACAAAAGGGGAGAAAGAATCCCTTGAGGAAGGTCCTCCTACAAGGTTGCATGGTAAGGTGGCCACTTGGTCATGGCTGCTTCAGTAAGGTGGAGCTCCCGCCTACTCTCCCAGCCCTAAGTTTTCCTGCCATGCTGCTGGGGCCTGAGCAATGACTGTAGGGAGATGGCTTCCATGGTCACTGCAGGAGCCAATTGCTGCTGTCTTTGACCACTGCAGCCCTTTTTGTATTGTGGTCATCCTAAAATGTAGACACTGAGCAAGGAATGAAAGAAATTGCCTTGCCACTGTACATACAGGGCAACACCTATTCTAGTGGTGAAAGGCAAAACGTCAAAAACAAAGTTTTATGATATTTTCATTTTTTAATACCCCAATTTATTTTTTACTTTATTTTAGATTTTCTAAATTAGTACTTATTCTATTTCTAGTCATTAAACCTATCATCACTATTTCATTTTCCTACCAGTTGATTTTGGCCATTTATTAGGTTTCATTTTTGAAGAAGTTTCGAAGCACAGCGGGGTTCAACTATAGCAGCAGAGGGACACTGGTGTGGGTGTTTTTGATGGGGGTCACATGGTTGGGAGGGAGTTCTCCAGAGCATGTATATAGGGTATATAAAAATGTTCAGATATTCATTGGGTATTTTCATAGTAGTTACAGTTACGAACGACAACTGAGGGAGTGCTGAGTTCCCAGCCAGGGGAGCTCTGTCACATTCCCCAATGGAATAGCAACAATCCCCCAAGAGCAAGGGCAAAGAACAGTGAAGAAGGATACTCCAATAATGAGCCCCTGATACTGATGACTATGCTTATGAGCCTGTGTGCCTGAAATTTCAACTAGGCCTAGAGCTGCAGGGTGCCTAAGAGTTACCTCCTGAGAGCCACCATCTTGCTCAAATGTGGCCACTCTCTAAGCAAAACTCAGCACGTAAATGCACTACCTTTCCCCTAGCAGGACCTAGCAGGACATGACTCCTGGGGATGAGTCTTCCTGGCACTGAGGGATTACTACCAATCACTAACTGGTGATGCAACTAGAAAGAGACCTTGAATAAAAGGGGGAAATTATAAAGACAAATGAGTTTATATGGCTAAGAGTCTTCAAAAATGAGGAGGCCATCAGAGGGGTTGCATTTAACGCATACCTCAGCAGAATCCCAGAGACAGCCAAAGTAGATTCAACCCCAGGTACTGGTGCTCCTCAGGGCTATGGAGACATGCAGGTTCTACGGTCATAGCAGATGGCTGTGGAGTTCAGTGCATTGTCATTGGGCCCTACTTTGGAATTTGTGTTCCTGAGTGTGATGGAATTGGACTCAGATGTGACCTTTCTACACATGCTTCTTTTGTCACTTTTACTGAACCTGTGTTTGGCGCTGGGGTTGTTGTATACTCAGGAGACTTGAACTCTGGACTGGCCATGTGCCAGCTGGGCCTGAGCCTCAGCAGAGTTACAACTCATACTCTCTGGTTCATTGGACTTACCCAGGTCAACTAACAGGGAGGTGAAGATGGTCAACCACCATACCAGGGAACCAAGAGTGTCTACAACTGCAAGCAGGAGAATCGTATCCATCAATCATGTGAGATCTAAGCCCCCTCTCAATATAGAGGTGGAGGAAACATCACCATCCTAGGGTACACGGGATGGAGGAATAAAATATGTATTAGAGTGGACTTACTGGTATTCTACTATAGAAATATAGTGACTAGTAATGGAAGAAATTGTAGCATTGATCTGGAGAAAGGGGCCATGGTAGTTGCTGAGGGCAGGGAGAGGGAAGAAGAGATGTGATGTGGGGGCATTTCTGGGACTTGGAGTTGTCCTAAGTGATATTGCAGGGACAGATGCTGGACTTTACATATTCTGCCATAACCCACTGAATGGACTGGGGAGAGTGTAAATTACTATGAAAACTATTATCCATGCTGTGCGGCAGTGCTCCAAAATGTATTCACTAAATGAAATGAATGTGCCACAATGATGAAAGCATTTGTTGATGTGGGAGGAGTGGGGGGGGAGGAGGAGTGTGAGGTATATGGGAACCTCATATTTTTTAATGTATCATTTTTGTGATGAATGTATCTTCAAAAAATATAAAATAAAAATCCCTAATATAGTCTAGGGATACCCTAAACGTTTTCTAAAAGATGTTGTACTTAGATTAAAAGGAAAAGAAAGGATACTTAAAATAATGCAGATAAAAATCTGTTTTGTCTACTTCCTTGACTAAGATGTCTATGTTTTTTAAATTCTGCCAAAGCCAGGGAAAATTAAAAATTCTAACAGAAGTTAGCTACCATGTTAAAAACTGACTTTTGCTTCATGTTTCCTTTCATGCTTCACAGCACCACTGTTGAAGAAACAGGAAAGAGCAATGAGGTATTTGGAAATTGGCATGTTTCCAAGGTTGTACATTGGGTCATAATTATAAGAATGCATTTTTAAAAGATAAAAAATTTTTCATTAAAAATACAATTAAAGAATAAAAAAACTAAAAAAGGAAAAAAATAAAATGTACCTACTCAGAGTTAGGTTTTTATTTTTTATTTTTTCAGGAGTGTGGGGGATTGAACCTGGAACCTTGTACATGGAAGCCAGGGACTCAACCACTGAGCTACATCTGCTCCCCAAGAGTTAGGTTTTGATATGGTAGAAAGTAGGTCAAACTTGGAGTCTCAGCTCTGTTACTTCCTAGTTGTATAATCAAGGACAAGTTGCTTAGTATCTCTGAGCTTCATTAAAACACACAGATATAAAAATATGTATTTTACAAATATTTCATGTACATATAGCTCATATATGTATAGTTCATGTGTATATATCTGTAGTTAATATATTTATATATGTGTGTATGAACATTTGATTCCCTGCCTGTCGTATAGCATGAGTGGCAGATTGTGTGAAGTAAAGACTCAGGATAGGCTCTATAAACTGTAGAGCACAGTATAAAACCATGCCCTAGGGACAAGAACTATGAGTAACTTGTTTACGACTGCACCTCCAGGAAGAGGCACACATGGGCATTTACAGATGAGCAAATGAGGGCCCCTGGGAAGGGTCCTCGCCGAATGCCAGTTTATGGGGAAGGGTGAGTGATGATGACAAGGAGAGAGCCTTAGAGACTTTTTATTCCAGGAGATGTTGAGCCAACTTGGTTGTGGCAAACAGTTGTTGGGAGACATGCAAATCACTAAAATTGACTCAGTCCCTGCGTCTGTGCCAGTGCAGGTTGGCATGACAAAGAACAGACAGAAAACCAGGTAAACCACAAAGGATGATGCTGGAGGAAGAATGAGGCTTCCAAGGAGGGAGAGGATCAGTTGGGATGCTTCGGTGGCTCATAACGTCACACGAAGAACAGTTCTTAACAAGCAAGGAACACGACCATCTCACATCTCAGCTTCCAGGTTTGGCTGGTGGTCCAGCGATGACAGGGGGGGCTGGACTCTTTTCCTGCTTCCTGAATCTTTAGAATGCCCACTCTGCCTCCTCAGGTGTGCGGGCTGAGGCAGCAAGCCAGCTGCTCAGCCCCAGGTGCTGCACGAAATACCATGGCAGCCCATGCACAGAGGTAGAGGGAGAAGGGGAAAAGATCTTATCTTGGGGCAGTTGTTTCTTTTCATCTAGGAGAAAATATTCCCCTGGAGGCCTCAGCAGAGTCCCTTTTCAGCTCACTGGTCAGAAGTGGGAAAGGAAAGTTGCGGTTTCCGTGATCAGCCTGGACCAGCGATGATGCATCCTGGGGCAGTGGGATGCTGCTTCAAGGAAAAAGGGGAAATGGCTGCTGGGCAGGCAGCCACCTGTCTGCTGCTGGGACTGGGAGGAGGGACTTTATATGGCTGGGCAGTGGCTGTTCTGTGCAGTGGGAACAGCTTAGGAGTGGTGTCTGCTCACTGTCCCATTCGGAGGCTCTACATTCCACTTCCCTTTAATCAGCCTCTGCCAAAGGGAAATTAAAGGGTGCTGTGCCAGCCATGCGGATGTTAATTAACCATGAGCAGAACTGGATTCCAGTTCCAGCTGGGGCAGACACCTAATTTGCGACTTCAGTCTATTAATTTTTAAAAAACAAAGATTTATTTATTTCTCTCCCCTCTCCCCACCCCCTACCCTGGTTGTCTGTTCTCTGTGTCTATTTGCTGGGTCTTCTTTGTCCACTCCTGTTGTTGTCCGCAGCATGGGAATCTGTGTTTCTTTTTGTTGCGTCATCTTGTTGTGTTAGCTCTCCGTGTGTGTGGTGCCATTCCTGGGCAGGCTGCGCTTTCTTTCATGCTGGGCGGCTCTCCTTACGGGGCGCACTCCTTGAGCGAGGGGCTCCCCTACGCGGGGGACATTCCCTGTGCGGCACGGCACTCCTTGCGCGCATCAGCACTGCGCGTGGGCCAGCTGCACACGGGTCAAGGAGGCCCGGGGTTTGAACTGCAGACCTCCCATGTGGTAGATGGAAGCCCTATCCACTGGGCCACATCCGCCACCAGTCTATTAATTTTTATAAATCTTTTTAAAGGAACTTTTAAGGGTCATTATATTTGTTGGACCTAACTCATAGGGCTCATGATGATCACTATAATTATAATAATATAATAGCTAACATTTACTTAGCATTGACGAAGGGCTCGATTTTCTCATTTAATTCTCAGAACCACCTTCTGAGGTTGGTGCTATCCTTACCACTCTTTAGAGAAGTCGTTGCTGAGCATGGAAAGGTTAAGAAACTGTTACCAGATCATATAGGTCATAAACGGAGGGACCAAGAATTTGGCTTAGATTACCTGGCTCCTAACCTGTGTGCCTAACCATTAAACATACTGCCTCTCAGCATCTGAGGTTGTTGTGAGGATCAAATAGAATAACAGTAGTAATTCCTGCAGCCATGTGTTGAGCATCTGTCATTTCCTGGGCACTCTTCTAGGATCTGACATTACAGCAGTGAATAAGGGAAGCTCCTGCTTTTACATTGTAGTAGGGAGAGAGGGTAGACAACAAGCAACTTCACAGATGGATAGATGAAAAGATAGAGGGATCATAGATGATAGATATAGGTGATGGGTGATAGCTGTAAATGATAGATGATAGCAATAGACAGAGAGATAAATAGATTAGGTAGGTAGATATATAGATAGAAAGTCAAATAGATGGATAGAATATAGAATGGTAGTACTAAACGCTTCGATGAACAGTGAAACAGAAAGGAGAGAGGGAAAGGCTGGGAGTTGCTCTTTTCTTCTGGGTGGTCGTGGACAGCCTTGCTGAGGGGGTGACACCTGAGGAGGGGCTCAAATGAAGGGAGGACGTGCACCGTGTGGGCTTGCAAGAGACAGCTGTTGGGGCTCGAGCCAAGTGAGCAAGGAGAGAGGGGTTGGAAGTTGCAGGCTGAACTGAGAGAGCTTGGACGAGGCCACACACCAAGTGGAGGTGGAGCTCGGGTCCAGCCCAGGCAGGTGCAGATCCACAGCCCATAGGTGGGAAAGAGGCTTGAAAGCCGAGTCACTGCCTGAGGGAAGCAGAACCATTTCTGGTGTGTAATTCTAGACATAGGAACGAGTTCCCACCTCCACTCAGATGATGGGCTTTGCTTTGTTTGGAGAGCCAGTGGCTCTTGTAGGTAATGCTCTACTGGTCCAGCCGTAGACCCCATGTGATTTAGGAAAGACATGCATCAAGATTTAGTTCAATAGAAACGTTCTTGCTAATAATTCAGTATAGATCTGATAATGAATTTTCTCAGAAGCATTATATTTATTGTACTCTATTGCTCTCTGTCTCATTTTAAATTGAGCATTATTACGGGAGCACAGTATTTGTAACTCTGCCAATACCTATAGAGGCCTGTTGCCATTTTTGTCTTAGGATATTTTTGTCCCTGAGAAAGGAATATATTTCCTCCCTCTCCTGAGATGTGTCATGTATTCTTGGTTATACATCATGGCTTTGGGACTTTGAATTGGTAAGTATCCATGATGTGTGAAAAAGCATGATACATTCTGTGAGATCTTGACCAGATAAAAATGTATGCTCAGTTGTGTGTATATCCACACAGAACCTAGACGGTTATGTTGAACTAAACTGCTTGTGATTCTGGACGCCTTCGTGTTCTTTGCTTCTTGTGTTTGTCAGTTTTCTATATTGCACAATTAAAAATTTGGAAAAAAATGCAATTTTAAAAACCTTAAAAAAAAAAAGTCTAGAGCAAGACAAGCTCAGTTCAAGTCCCTGCTCAGATATTTGTTGGCAAGGCCAAGCAGCATGCATGCCCTCAGCCCTTCACTCTTTCATTTGACATTTTTCTAACACTTATAATCCACAGTGCAGGGTTTTTATGCTCATAGGTCCTCAAGCAAAGGCTGTGTGTATGTGGGGGGATGGGTGGGAGGGTGACAGAGAAGGTGCATTTCCAGTGAATTTGGGCCATCAAAAAGAAGAACAGGGAACTCTGGGTTCTTGCAATTATAGACCTTGTCTAGATTAGGGTCTTGGAGGAACCACCACCCATGTGGAGGCACAAAGGATACCGAGGAGTAAACGGGTGATGGGGCACAAGGCGTGCTGGAAAGAGTGGTCCAGGCAGAAGGAAAAAAGACCCTGAAATAGAAAGAGCGTGGCACCTTTGATGAAGTGAAAGGACACCTGGAACACGGAGAGAGAGGGCAAATGGCCCAGGGGAAGCCAGCAGGGTGCCTGGTTAGGAGTTGGCTTTCCAGCTGTAAAGGTTTAAGGCAGCAGCAGAGTGTCATGATCAGTTTTGCATCTTGCAAAGTTTCTTGGCTGTCTCTACAAAGCGAGGACTGTAAGCTATGCCGCAAACTTCATACGATATTGTCAAGATCAAATGAAATGCTTGATAAAGGGCCACTTAAAGCTCGGATGCATAACACAAATGCAAGCTGCTGTTACAATAATTAGGCCTTTTCCTAATTGTTGAGTGAACTCCCATTTCTCCAGGCTAGTGGCCAGATAATAGTTTCCAACCTTGAGGATGCTCTTCTCGTGGATTATTCTGCTTAATCCTCACATCCAGTCCAGAGTGGATGGAAATGCAAATACTTTCACCTTACAGAAAAGGAAATTGAGGCTCAGAAAGTCAGAAAAGCTAAAACACACTACTAGAGAGTGATGGAGAAGGGATGTTAGCTCAAACCTTCAGATTTGAAATTGAGTCCCTGGAAAGAAGGGGCTAGGTGTTTGTGGAGGCGTGATGTGGGGAAGTGGAGGGAAGATGTTAAGGTGTGGAGTTGAAACGGACCTATTTAGAATAATGGCATTTGCTCTTATGTTGTTATGGCCATGCAAGTAATTCCTGGAAAAAATGCAACTTTATATACAATATTGATGAATACACAATACCAATTACTGACTGCATAGTTGAATGTGGTTAAAAGGGGAAATTCTAGATTGTATATTTGTACTAGAATAAAAATTTTAAAAAGACCTATAGGACAATACAAAATTAAGAGTGAACCCTAAAGTAAACCATGGGCTATAGTGAATAGTTAATTATAAAAATGTTCTTCCATCAATTATGACAAATACATGACACTAATGCTAGGTGTTAATCATAGGGTAGTATATGGGAACCTTATTTTATGCATGATATCTATGTAAACCTACCACTTTCCTAATCAAAAATTGCCAAATAAAGTCCAGGCAGATGTTAGCTCTAACACAGAAAGCTCAGGAAAATAAGGCATAACAAAACAGCTGATGGCAATTCAGTGTAGATGACAAAAGAACAACATAGTTCAACATAGATCCACGAGCCTGGCAGCAGCCCCTGAGAGGAGTCTCGTCCGACATTGGAGAGGAGAGCAGGGGACGAGAATTCCATCCTCCAGGAAAGGCGCCCTCTTACACAGAAGCAGTTCTTAGGAAGTCTGGCAGCTAGCTGCCAGGAATTTCTGGCAGGGGGTTCAATTAATTTAAATTTCACCCTGAAACCCTATCGGTCTATACACTAGCATGTCCAAGGAGTTCCTGGTATTCTTTGAAAACTGTAAGTCCTTATGGCTCCTGCTTCTGCAAGTGCCCAAGAGATTATGGGAAGCCTGCAAAGAACATTTCCGTAGAGGTCACTTTAAGGCAGCCCTCGGTCTCCAAGCTAGATTTGTCTCTACTTGAGCCAAACGGGCAACTAGCCCATCCCTGGAGATCTCAGAGAAAGGAGCTCTGGGGTATACACTATTTCTTACTCTCATGGTCTCTGCTGAAATGGGGGCTCACTTATTCCTCTTGATCATTCTTCATTGCCTGCCTGGCTTTGGACCATCCCAGACAATCTCATTGATGCTGAGTTGGCATGCTCTGGGGAAGTGAAAGTGATGCTCAGATTCAGGGTGAGAAGGAGGAGAAAGAGAAGAGGGGGCAGGGACCCCAGCTTCCGTGGAGAGCAGTAGGGGGTCCTGGCTCTGGGGCTGCCTCCCTCGTGAGCTTTTATCATCATTATCATGCAATATTCTCAGCCTGCTTTGTCTTTGCTTTGCATTTTATCAATACCACCAGCAGATCTTGCTGTCCCTTTCTGTGGGTTTATTAATATTGCCCTCTGATCTATGGGTAGCTGCCATACTTTATATTCCAGCCCCATCCCAGCTTCTCCAAACTCAGACACCATATTTAATTAGATTTTTCTCCCTGGCTCGAGCAAACAGAAATTGAACTCCCACCATATCTCTATTGCTCTAGAGTTGGTGCCTGACAGAAGCAGACAGCTCTCTTCTCTCTGGCTTCCTCTGCCTCGTCCCCTTCATTCTCACCTTTGACATTAATATTCCAACACAAGCTCACTTCTAAGTTCAATCTTTGGCCCCAGATTCCGAAATTCGTCTTCATGCCACCTGCTGCCATTCAAATGAAGAGTGAGCCTCTGTTTTTGCTGCTAAAGCTTTAAAAAAAAATCTTCCTCCAGACTTGGGAGGTGGGCGTGACTGTGGGCAGGGATGTGTGGGGAGCAGGGGTGGGCAGTGCACGCTCAGAACAGGTGAGGGGAGTGGGGTGAGGAGGTGCCTGGATTTGTAGAGAAGGCTGAGGGCTAGTTTGGAGGGAAGTGGGAGACAAATAAAATGTCCTTTCAAGACTATGTGACTCTCTGCCCTTGGGATAATTCATTGACAAGTCTTAGGAAAAAAGTCACTTACTTTTCTGTGTTATCATTTTTCCAGCTTGTCAAATGGGAATGGGCACAGAATTGATCTTTATTAAAGTTACTAAAATGAATACCTCTAATTTCACTTTCAATCAGCTAAGTGGGAAGTGAGAGGGGGGTTAAAAAGAGCCCAGAGAACAGCCAGCCTGGGCCAGCTTTCCAGCTGGGCAGGGTGGAAAACCCTTGGTCTAGCCTGGGAACCCCTTACCAACCTGAGACTTTGTCCACTGAGCCTGGGGCCCAGCAGGGCCCTGGGAAATAGTCCTTTTTTTTTTTTTTTTCTCTCCAGCTACTTTTCACCCTCAGCTTCCTTATCAGTTAAATGGGGGTAACAACAGCTGCCCTGTCCACTTATCCATAGCTGCACATCTCACAAAAAATCTGGGAGGTGAATGTGTTTCATCAGCTGTAAAGCTCTTCATTAACATCAGGCATTACTGCTCAGTTAAATCTTGATTTGTAATTGCTGTTGAAAGAGAACAGGGCATGGGCAATGTAAAACAGAGGATAATAAAAGTAATTTTTATTTGACTTTGAAATGATTTTTTTATTTTCTTTATCTAGGAAATTTACTACTATAATTAGTTTACATTGCCTGAGCACTTAGACAGACTGTTATCGGAAGGGGTTTAGGCTGACATGATGAGAGAGAGAGGGAGACAGAGAGACACAGAGAGACAGAGAGAGAGACAGAGAGACAGAGACAGAGAGAGACACAGAGAGAGACAGAGATAGACACACAGTGAGAGACAGAGAAGAGAGACAGAGACAGAGACAGAGAGAGACAGAGAGAGAGACAGAGAGAGATAGACACACAGTGAGAGACAGAGAAGAGAGACAGAGACAGAGACAGAGAGAGACAGAGAGAGAGGCAGAGAGACAGAGAGACAGAGAGAGACAGAGAGAGAGGCAGAGAGACAGAGAGACAGAGAGAGACAGAGAGAGAGGCAGAGAGGGAGGTTTACCCAGATTCCTTGGATAATGTTTGAAATGGCTGCATACCAAGATGTGGAAATGCCCATTCTCTCTGAATCCCGCTGAACGGGATGTCTATGGTCTGTAAGAGGTGGAGTTGCCAACACTGTTCCGGGCAGGCAGAGCTGCGGTCGAAGGGGCAGTGGCCTGCCTGATGCCTCCACTGCTGACCAGGGAGAGAGGGCCTCTGAGGGCAGCCTCTCTGCAGACTCAAAGGGCCCTTCCTGCCCCACCATGTCCCCTGCTCCCAGGCCAGCCCTGCCTAACTGTGGGAAGGATGCTCTTGCCTGTTCCAAGGCCGCAGGGCAGTGCACGACGATGACCTGAAGGGACAGCGAGGCAGTACCGGGTCTCACCAGCTCGCCCAGGTGGGTCCCAGTGGAAAGGCCTTGGCTCTGGGCTGGACCTCAGGCTGCGCCACCTACCAGCAGTGGGATGCCCAGGAAGTGCTAAATCTCTCCTGGCCTCAGTTTATTGTCTGTGTCAGAGGGAAGGTGATGCCCGCCTCATAGGGTTTTCATGGGGATTAAAAGGAATACCACCCTGGCAGCATCGGGGCACCTGACCCACATGGACTTTCTGAACTGGGACGTGTCTTTCTGTGGAGTTCCCATCGGGTCTTCTGGGAAGGTGCTTGGCATTCTGATTCTGAGCTCTGAGTAACGGGTGGAGCACGCTGTTCGTGGGCTTGGGAGAGGTGCCACATTCAAATGCCCAAGGCAGAAGCAGAGGCCTCCAGGGGCACCCAGGGCTGCAGCTCCAGACTTCAGTTTTATTAGCATGCTCGTATCTTCTTATTTCTTCAGACAGAAGTCTTACTTGGAAGTCCAAAGATAGGTAACAAATAAAGCAGGGCAATTCTATTTATTGGTGGACGATGCCATCTGGGGCTATATCCACTTAGTCCTCAGGCTCTGCTGCGGAACCCTAGGTTCTAGGGAAAACAGTCTGAAAACCACCGACGAAAGGCTTATCTGCCTTAAGGGAAGTCATATGACTTGTTCAGGCATAGCTGGTTCTAGATCCAACTCTAATCCAGGCCTAACTCATGACCCATGGTATCTCTTGGCAGAAGAGCTCTTGGTACCCCTACTTGAACTGGATAGACACATATTAGGAGTGCAAGCACTAGTTGCTATAACAAAACACTCCCCAGTTCCAGTAGCTTAGTATTAATACATTAGAAGTCCATTTCCTGCTCATGTAATAGTCTGACATGGAGATGGCTTTCCATCCCATGATGATTCAGGAACATGAGTTCCACCAGGGAGTTCTGTGACACCCTCAGGATTTGCTGCCTCTTCATCCAAATGGTAGAGGACAAGAGTGAGGAGAAGTCACAAGTACTTCTTCAAAGCTTTGGCCTGGGAAAGGCACCCTTGACTACTTCTGCTTGTGCTTCATTGTAGGAGCTCATGCAGTGGCCACATTTAAACCTAAGGGAGATGAGGAAGAGTGGGGTCTTAGTTTCCTGGGGGCTGTAACCCAGCACCACAAATGGGGTGGCTTAAAGAGATGGAAGTTTCTTGCTTCAGAGTTCTGGAGACGTGGAGTCCAAACTTTGTAGGGAAGGATCCTTCCTTGCCTCTTCCTAGTTTCTGGTTTCCAGTGGTTTCCAGCAGTCCTTGTGCTTCAGTCTGTCCTTCAGTCATCAGATGGCTTTTTTCCCTGTGTCTGTTTGAAATCTGTGTCCAAAGAGGTTGTTGATGTGGGAGGAGTGGTGTGAAGGGGGTGGGAGGTATATAGGGACCTCTTATATTTTTTTGAATGTAACATTTAAAATTAAAGAGAAAAAAATGATTCCATGAGGGGGAAAAAAAATAAGAGCACCACTTGTGTTGGTTGAAGGGCTCACCCTTCTCCAGTATGACCTCGTTTCCACTTAACTAATTCCATTTGCAATGACTCTATATCCAAATAGGATCACATTCTGAGATATTGGTGGTTAGAACTTCAACATCTCTTTTTGGTGGGCACAATTCAACCCATAGAAATATTTTATCTTTTCCAGAAAGAAGAGAACAGTGAACCAGATGTTGGTGAACAGCTGCCCCAGGTCACACTCTGCTTGCCAAATATCTGTTGGTGCTCTTTCTTCTGTGCTAAAACATGCACCCTCTGGCTTCAAAAGATGCAATCTTCTCTATCAAGTCACCATGTGGCTCTTCAAGGTCTGGCAACCAATGAACTAGAAAGATGAGTTGTCTCCACACCCCTCTGAACCCCAGTATGCAATGGGGGACTGGGTGTTACTATAAGGATGGCTATTTCCAATAGACAGGCTCACCTGATCCCACACTACAAGGGACAAACATGTCTTTTAGTGAGAAGGTGATTTATTGTGAGTGTACAAGCAAGGAACTGGGAGAATCTTTCCAAAACCAGTTCAAAGTGAAAATGGGAGCTAGGGTTTTTTATAGGGTAAAGAAAAAAAAAAAGGTAGTTTGAGAAGAAAAACAAGTTAAAAAACCCACAACAAAACCAAATGATGCCAGGGGTCTTGTGAGGCAGGTACGTGCAGATTCTCAATCCTATGTTGTCTCAAGCACATCCAACTTGTCCTTGATTTCAGTGGCTAATAAACCTGTTTAGATATAGTCAGGCAAGTGCAAGGCCTTCATGGCTCCTTTCATAGACTACTGCTCAAGTTTATCAAACTTTCTGTCTCTGGGAAAAGTTATAGATTTACACCATTCTGTTTGGTTTTGCTTTGAGACATTATCTTATTCCTGTAAGCAAAACTGCAAAGGTCTGGTTAATACCCTTCAGGGAACTAAGTGCAAAGAGGAAACTTCTAAAATTAGGCTAATAGAAAACCAGTACAATTAGTTTTAGAATTTTCAAAGCTGCTTAGGTGAAGACATTTCAATAAGCACATTTTCCAGCTATCAGGAGGACAGGACAACTGCAATAAAAACACCTATTTGGACAGAGCTAGATGGTAGACATGTCGTGGCCTGTGGTCCGTAAAAATGATGGAATCTTGTAAGGTGTGTATTTGAGAATGTTCAACCTCAGAAGTGGGGGACACTCCTTGATTAGACCCTGCTCTGTTCTCTGGGAGAAATGTCCATGTTCCTTTGCTCTTCAAAGCTCCTGGCTCCATCCTTGGGAGATTCTTTTTGTCCACTGTCTTCCCTGGCCCTTGTTACAGTGCACTGGAGAGAATGTCCTCCTTGTGCTTCCCAACTTCCATAGGCTGCTTCCTACTGCCATGAGTTTCTTTCTGACAGGATATTTTAGCCATCTAAGGGTTTCCTTGGTATTCCATTCCCTTAAATACTTAGTAGACTTAAACTATTGGCTTCTAATGAGTTCTGAAGGGCTGATGACAGCACCAAGGTTCTTTCCTAGATGTTGTTCTCAAGTATGCTTAATTTTTTCTTCTTCTTTTCCCCCATGGCTTTCTCTCTCTTTCTCTCATTTTAACCATCCACTGGAAAACAGACTTGGAAGGAAAGGCAGCATCCTTAATGTGATCTTTGCTAAAAGTCTGCGTCCCTCTGTTTAACTGAGAATTATTAATGGATCTTAACAAAGCCCTTTTCTGTGTCATCTCTTCTCCAACCCTTTGATGCTCTAAATTTCGGAACTCTCTTCAAATGTTCTACCTGGAAAGAATGCCAATGTGCCTTAAGAGGAAAAGGAGAGGAAATTAGCATATGCGGGATACCTATTAGTTAATATGTGTCTGGTACTACGAGGTATCTTGTGTCTCTTTTAGCTACCACACATAGGGATTCTGTGAAGTCAGGGTCTTCCACCTTTGGGAGGAGAGTGCTTTGTCATGAAACACCTCCAAACCAGGTGCCCGCTGCCTTCCTTCTCAAGTTCAGATATCAGTTTCCTAGGTGAGGCCTTCCCTGAACACTCTGTTTAAAGTGATACCACTCCAGCATTTCTGATCTCTGTGCTCCTGCTCTATTTCCCCCATCTCTCTTTTCCTTTCCACCTGCTGGCAGAGGATATAATTTACTAATTTTCCCATTTATTGTCGGTCTCTCAGCACTACAATATATGCTTATAAAGAGGGATTCTGCCTGCTTTGTTTCCTGAAGGACTCTCAGTGCCTGGGAGAGTGCTGGGCATGGGGCATGCACTCAGTAACACCTGTCGAAGCGTGACTTGAATGTGTGCAGGTCCTACCTGTAAGATTGGATCTGAGGGCTGGATGGGTGTTGTGAAGCAGATGGGCTTAGAAAGTTCCCTGATCAGGTCTGAATCCCAGCTTAGTGATCATGAACCCTGTGACCTGAGGGCAGTGTCATCTACCTGTTCTTTGGTTTCTTCACTGTAAAATGGGGGCACTGACAGTACTTACCACACAGGATCATTATGGGGATTGACTACTAGAAATACAAGAAAAAAATGCTGAGAAGGGTGGCATGACTTGCTGGGGTGCTCGATCAATGTTAACTTTTACTTGTTGTTAACACTAATTCACACAAAAGAAACATCTGCCTTTTCTTTATGCCTTCTTGCTGTTGATGTATTATAAGTTTGACCACACTGCAGAAATGTAAATGAGTCTCCAGAGGTAAAAAGAGGAGGATGGCCTTTGCTCTAAAAACCTGAGGTTTGCTCCCATTTCTTCTCCCTGGTCACCTGATGTTACCTGCATGATTGTGAAGACAGTTTGGCCTCTGGCTTCCACTACCAACCATCTGGATGACCCTAGTCATCCATCTCATCAAGCCTCTTGCCTCAGTTTCTTTATTCATGAAATAAAGGCATTTTCTTCTAGGGAGAATATTTGAAGATGGTTCAGAAATTTGTGGCTTTCCAGGGTTGGAATAGAGTTGATGCTGAAAGGGTCATTGAAGTAAAAAAGGTCCATTAATATCCTCAGTAAAATGGAAAGAGTGGGATATTTTCCAAGGTTCCTGATATGGGATGAGTTGGGTCATTCAAGAAGACACATTGAAGTCCTAACCCCACGGACCTCAGAATGTGACCTGATTTGGAAATCAGGTAGTTACAGATGGAAGTTGGTGAGTTCAAATGAGGTCATACTGGAGTAGGGTGAGCCCTTAGTCCAATATGAGTGGCGTCATTATAAGCAGAGGAAATTTGGACACAGAGAGAGACAGAGGGGAGAATGCCATGTGACAGTTGAAGCAGAGAGCACCATGGATTGCCAGCAAGACATGCCCAGAAGCTGGGAGAAGGACATGGAACTGATCCCCTCTAGACCCTTCAGTGCTGACACTTGATTTCAGATTTCTGGCCTCCAGAACTGTGAGATGATAAATTTCAGTTTATTCAACTCACCCCGTTAATAGGACTTGGTTATGACAACCCTACGAAACTAAGACAGTCCCTTTGTTCTAACTTTTCTTGATATTGAAATATTTATTCACATTTACTGTCTCAATTTCCCACTTCTCTAGGGCTCTGAATCTTAATAAGCTTGCCTACCTGGACTTGACTTACCTGATGCTGTCTAGGCTAGTCTTTCTTTTGGCCCCTGATGGCCTTTCCATGAACCACCCTGACCAACAGGACTAGCTTTCATTCCAACTTGACGTGCAGGTTCCCCTGGTGCAGGGCAGCCAGTGCCCAGCAGGCTCCCCTTGGTGCAGGGGTGGTGAGCCCAGGTGCAGAGCGGCAGATGGAAGGAAAGGCAAGTGTTAGAAGAGAGAAAGTAGCCAACTAATCACATTCTCTCTCCCTCTTACTTCTCTACACAAGGAACCAATTCAAGGCCAGGACACAAGGACTTAACAATTACATTCCGTGTGCGTTTTGTTAATGAAGGCAGAAGACATCGGAGTAGAGTATAATGACATCACAGTGTGTCTAATCCAATTATGCTAATCAATTTTTATGGTTCATCAGAGGGAATCCCTGCTGGGCTATGTCAAGAATTCCCCAGAGATTCTGGATAGGTTGTTCCAGGACTCAGGGAGCTGTTGGAAGACATCCCAAGAACTTGGAAGAGTCGGGAAGCTTCTTTTGCTGTGGGAAGACACAGTTGGCCCTGCTGGTGAGCTGGCTGGAGGAGACGTTGCCCCCAAATTGGAGAAAAGCCCCACAAAGGGAACAGGGGGCTGCCAGGGCTGCTGTCTCTGAGAGGGAAGTGCTGCCTGAGGGCTAGTTTCATTTGCCTCTGCTGACTGCTCAGGGAACTGTGCTCCAGAGCTTTGCCAAACAAGGTTGCCTAGACCTTCAACACTGACCATCCACAATACTGCCTCCGGTGTCTTTCTGATCTCTTCCCATCCATGTGCTTTAAAATAAACCTTTAGCCACCATAAGCTTCATTTCCAAAACTTAATATTATTCAGTTCCATGGCTGTGCCTTCAAATTTCACCTCTTTCCTTCTCTCTAAATTATTCTTTCTCTTTACCCAAAGTGTGTACATTTTGATGACTGGATGAGATCTTGTTTATAGATAGGAAGGTAACATGTTGGTTACTTAGAACATTCTGAGAAAATTAGAAACCCTACCCTTCCTACACTCACCTCCTTGCTGTCAATGTTTTTGAGCATAGTCATCCAATCAGGGTGTCATCAGGGTTGTGTTTCTCCTGGAGGAAATAGGGAAGAATTCATTTCCTTGCTTTTTAGAGCTTCTAAAGTCCAGCCACATTCCTTGACTCATGGTTCCTTCCTCCATCTTCAAAGCCAGCAACTTAGAACTCTCAGATTCTTCTCTGATTGTGGCTGGGAAGATTTATCTGAATTTAAGGACCCATGTGAATAAACTGGGCCCCTGGACAATTCCCCATCTCCAGGTTCTCACCCTAATCACCTCTGCGAAGTCCTTTTGCTAGGTAAGATAGCACAGTCACAGCTTCCAGGGGTGAGACGTGGGCATCTGTGGGGGCCACAACTCTGCTGACCACAGGGCAGCCTGGGTGAGTCTCTAGCAAGTCCCTAAGAAGGCACCGCTGATAAGGCCTGGTCCTTGTAGAGCAGGGACTCTGGTAAGGGGGTCTGGAAGGCCCTACATAGATGCAGCATGACTGCTGGGTCTGAACTTTCTCCCTCTCTCTGGGTGCCATGGAAACTCACCAAACCCATTCCTTCTTCCTGGAAGCATGCCTGGACCACATTAGCTTTCCTAATAGTTAAGGGGGGCAAATATGACTGAGGTGTGTCCTGATGGAATGCAGGCAGAAGTGGTGTGGCTCTTTCTAGATTGTGGGACCACCTGGATGGTCCTCCTTGCTCTTTGTGCTGGAAGGATGCAGGGGACCCAAGGGAGGGTGCTGAGTACTGGTGGTAGAGAAGGAACTAGATAGGAGCGGTGGCCCCTCTCCCACCATAAAAAGGCATCAGCTTGTGATATGAGCAATCAATATGTCTTGAAAGTGCTGAGCCACTGAGTTATGGGATTCATGATTTGTTATGGCACCTTTGGCATATCTTTATTACAGCAGTTAGCCTACCCTGAATAATATAAGAATTGGTCCCAGAAGTGAATGCCTCCATAAAAGTCTAAAACATGGGGCATAGACTTGACAGTCAGGTGCTGAAGAAACACAAATTTGTTGCTGGAAGCCCTGGAGCCCTGTTTTACACAGCAAATATTTGATAAAACTCTACAGAGATAACTTGGAAGGTAGACGATTTACCTACTGAAATATTAAGTCAGGAGAAGAGTTTGGGAAAGAGAATATTAGCTGTGTGTGTGTGTTAGGCAAGGCAGCCTTCTATCATTTGCCTTTGACAAGTTATTGCAAGGAAACAAAGGTGGTTAGGAAAGAATTCGTCGATTTGCAAGAATCCATGAATTTGGGGCATCATACATATCCCAGCTATTAGCTCTTGTAACAAATTACAGAGGTATCAGTACAGAGGTATCAATTATTAGAGGTATCAGTCTGGGCATATGAGTCTATGCCCATATGTTCTGTATGTCAAGGACATCTTGTTTCTGCTCCACAATGTTTGGGGCTCTTCTGAAAGATATGAAACTGGAGACTGGAGTCATCTGGAGGGCTCACATGCCTGCCTGTTGATGTTGGCTCTTGGCTGAGGGTCTCTGGGCCTTTCCATTCAGTCCCTGTAAGGGTTATCATGGGCTTCCTCACAGCAGAAGCTGTATGGCTTTTATGACACAGCCTCAGAGCCCTATACTGTCATTTCTGCCTCATGCCACTCCTTTTTTTTTTTATTGACTTTGTAATAATATTACATTAAAAATATATATGTGAGGTCCCATTCAACCCCACCCCCCCACCCCACCTCTCCCCCCCCCCCCCCAGCAACACTCGTTCCCATCATCATGACACATCCATTGGATTTGGTAAGTACATCTTTGGGCACCTCTGCACCTCATAGTCAATGGTCCACATCATGGCCCATACTCTCATGCCACTCCTTAGCATCAATTCAACAATGCCAACCCAGCTCAGAAGGAAGGGAATTAGAGCCTTTAGTTGGGAGAGCACACGAGGCTGGGTTTATTTTGAAAATAGTCTTCTGGAAAACAGTTGGAAGAGCTGATCAATTCCTAAACAGGAAAAGATACAACTGAGAAAGTTTGTGAGAGACAGGGAATTATTAAAACTTTTTCAGTTGAACAAAGCAACGTGGTCCTCTATCAAAAAGTTAGACTGGGGTATGGCTGTCACACCCAATTTTATCCTTTCATATAGCAATCATTAGGTTGAGAAAAAGGGAACAATGATTGGGAGGGAGGAAACAAAGAAATAAAGCATAGTGTAGAACTATGTCTAGGAAAGAACACTGGATGTGGGTTTTGGTAATTGTACGGAACAAACAAATCAGTGAAACCCATGATCCTTAAATCCACTTTTGGACAGGAATCAGCAGGGGATGTTGTACTGTCACCAAGGCCGCAAGGAAGCATGAAGCCCTACATCCACTTAATATGGAACCAAGAAGGATACTGGACCAGGAAAAAACTTCCCAGTGAGCAGAGTGGGGTTCCTGGATGGTAGTGGACATGGGAGTTCCTCCTAGAGGACAGGATCAGAGCCTGACCAAGGGCTTCACTCCCCGGGAAAAGCAGGAACGTCATGATGCTTCAGACTGGTCTCCAATCCCCAGGGTCCCTTACATGGGGAGTGGGCTCTCAATTTTTTTTGTTTTAAAGATTTATTTTATTTATTTCTCGTCTGTTCTCTGTGTCCATTTGCTGCGTGTTCTTCTTTGTCCACTTCTTTTGTTAGCGGTATGGGAATCTGTGTTTCTTTTTGTTGCGTCATCTTGCTGCATCAGCTCTCTGTGTGTGTGGCGCCATTCCTGGGCAGGCTGCACTTTCTTTCACACTGGGCAGCTCTCCTTATGGGGTGCACTCCTTGCACGTGGGGCTCCCCTATGTGGGGACACCCTTGCGTGGCACGGCACTCCTGGCGCGCATCAGCACTGCATGTGAGCCAGCTCCACACGGGTCAAGGAGGCCCGGGGTTTGAACCGCGGACCTCCCATGTGGTAGGCGGATGCCCTGTCCACTGGGCCAAGTCCGCTTCCCAGGGAGTGGGCTCTTAATCACTTGAGCTACATCTAGTCCCCCCACTCCTTTTTTACTTTCCAAATGGGAGTGTTTATTATGCTTATTTTAGCCATCATAGTTCCTCATCCCAGTTCCATTATTGTAAGTTGGGCTCATGGGTGGCAGAAACCTCATCCTTTTATTTCATCATCCTTGGACAACAATGAGCCCCACCCAGACCACACGGAAAGGGTTGTGAATGCAGGGACAGGTCCGGACCTGCTGTCTCCCTTCGAGCAGGGTCTACGTGTTCCACGCCTGGGAGGAAGAGTGGTGATGCACAATTGGCGAACAGGAAGGTGGGCTGTGGCACAAACTGGCTGGAGCTTGGCAGAGCCCGCCCCTCTCTGTGGGCCCATGGCACGTTAAGGCTACGTTTTCCTGCCTTCCGTATAATGACATGAGGCCATGGGACTTGTGCTATGGCTGGAAGGATGGACCACCTCCAGGCTTGCCTCCAAAACTTCCTGTATGACCCTGCCATCACTGTCTGCCACTGCATTCAGAAGGTTCAGTAAGGACCCCGAGGCCCTGTGAGCTAGGGGAGTCCCAGGTGGAAGGACACCAGGTGTCCGAATGATGGTAAGGGGTAGTGAGTGCCCTTTCTGACCCCCACCCTCTCCATCCTCTCTGATCAAGGGTGGACAGGTTTCGGGGCTTTTGCAGACCCTGACTAATATGAGCTACTTTTCTGGCATATCCTTTGAAGAAAGACTGAATAATATTTGTTAATAAGAGCAGTTTCTCTAATGGACAGGCACACTGATCCCCTGTCCTCTCACTCACTGGCTATGACTGATTACTTCAAGGGTGTACAGATAAAATACGGAGTCAGCCACTTCCCCTACTGGGGCATTTGGAATTGGGAGCTTAGTACGGGGATGTTGGGCATCAGGGATGAGTGATGTCCCATTATCCTGGTGCACTGGGTAGCCGTTGCTAGCTACTGCACACACAGGCAGGGAAGCAAGTCAGCAGAGAAAATGTACCATGCAGAGGACGGAGGCAGGGGCTGGCCCTTCTTGACCCAGCTGTCCTCTTTTGGGTTCTCTGAGTAATTCCTCATTCATTTAATAAATTCCCTTTGGCTTAACCTAGCTTTTAGTGGTTTTCATTTATTGCAAACTACTATTGACTGTGACAGAAGCAACATGAATGTTCATTGCATTGAAAAGATAGGTTTAACATTATGATCTTAAATTCATGACAACAATGTATAGACAAAGAATACAGAATGTAAGCCAACATATAAATGATGGTTTTCCCAGGAAGGGGGGGGAATAGGTAATTTCTAAACCTCAACCTTTTAAAAATTAAGGATATATATAACTCTGGTAATCAGAAAAGATCAGAAGATTTTATATATATAATACATCTGAAAAGGAAATTGAGAAAACCAAACAAATAAAAATAGTTTAAAAAGATCCAGCAACGTTGATGCAGGAGTTAAGATCTCAGGTACCCTCAGTAAGCATGTTTTTGTGTATTTAGAACACAAAGGAATTATACTTTTGAACCAGACAGCCAGAATAGTTGTCTGTTACCCTATTTGTAACCAGCTCCTTGTAAGAAGCTGTTAGTGGAAAACTCATATTTTGAAAATGCTGATGAAATTTTCTCTTTATTGTTTGTTTTAATTATCATCCTCTTATTGCCTCGCAGCAATGTTCTCTCCCCCCTGCAGAAATGTTAGCCCAAACACAGCTGCATCCTGGGGTGAGTACAGGAGAAGGGACCCAGAAGGGTGAAAATGAGTTTGACCTCATCAGTCGTACTGATTTTGGGAAACATCTCTGTCATTAGAATGCATGGCTGTAGCTGCCCTGTCCGATTCTCTAGGAGCCTCAATAGCCATTCTCTGAGATGACCATCCTCAAGGGGAGGCAAGGATGAGCCTTCAGTCTTCTTTGTGGGATATGGGGGATTTATTTCAGAAATTAAAGTTGCAGTTAAGTAAGAATCCATGGCTCAAAGTCACTGAAGCACGATTCAGAAATGACTTTGTTACATTAAGTGATATCTGTTTACACAGGAGGCATCTTGTATAATTCATGAAGATCTCGCTTCATTCACCACCAGGGCTTAGCACATTTGGCTCTCATGTTCTTGTAACTTTGTCGGTTCTAGCGATGTATCTGCCTTCCCTGAGCAGGATGGAGTTCTGAGATCTTTTGGATATCACAGGGGCGTTAGGATGAATTGTAGCAGCTCTCACAAATCACAGCCGTCATTGATAATGACAACTGTTATCGGTCTCAAAACAAAGCAAAGAAGTAGATATGGTTGCCACCCCTACCCCAGGCCTACTCCAGGGAACAAGGCTCTAAGGAGGTAAATGCTTTTGTCTCAGGCTCAAGACTGGAGAGCCTGAATTAAAATTCAGGGTCCTGAGGTTTTGTTTCTCCAACACGGGATTGATGGCAACTCCAAACCAAACCAAGCTCCCGAAGACTATGCTCAAAGACTAGGATGGACAGCATTCTCACCCTGTACTTTGGTGGTGATGGGGGGGGGAGCCACCCTTCCATTTGCTAAATCCCCTTGGATTTACGATGGTTAGGCTGTTAGACTGTGACATCCTGGAGACAGAGAAATCCCTTAACGGTATCCAAATCCTGACTATTTTGATAGTTATTTTGAAATAAAAGGATTTGGTGGGGCCGTGCTAGAGAAATACTGGGTTAGATGATACCAGGGACTGTGAGTGGGTGCATAAGGTGAGACACCTGGAGAGGACGATGTTTAACTATCAATATTAAGAAGGATTCGGCCAAACAATGGGAATTTTGCCCTGGTTAGTCGGCCTATGGAATTACTCCTGCAGCAACTCAAGATTGCTCTGTCTCCTGTCCTTTTGGTTTTCTCTGTGTTCTTCTATTGCTGGCGAGACACAATAATACACGCATTATTGTCTTTGCAGAGCACAAAGGACTGTGTGCAGAAGGCTTTCTTCAGCCTCTCTTTATGGGCCCTTTGAAATTTCATTGTCTCATCAGAGGATCGAATCCTTTACAGTTAGGTTTCTATGGATAAGAGATGGGGTGAAATACCAGTATCACAACATCCAGGTGCAAATATCTTTTATTAATCTGACAAGCCAGGGAGATTTAGGGATGTCTGAGAAGCTGGATATTTTCAGCATTTAAAAGCTCAGAAATGGAGCCCAGCATCCAGGAGGATCTCTTGCTTGGGGTATAAATTTGCCTTTTAGCTGGCGGTCCTTCTCGAGCCGGCAGAGGCCTCTGTGAAAAGCAGGCTCAGTGTGGCAGCTGTCCCAGGCCTTGGCCCATCTCCTTCTCTCCCCGGCTCCTCCTTCCTCTGGGTGCTTCTCCGTGGAGCTGGGGCCTCTTGGGGCTCATCAGGTGTGTGCCTTATTCACTGGTCTCTACTGTCTGAGATGGGTCTCAACTGGAGCCAGCAAGTGGTGGAAGGGCTGGTGGAATTTGTTGTGGGACTCTGTCCAAGTCCTGCAAGGCTCACAAATGTGGGGGTGGGGATGATTTTCATATCACTCTACAGTTGCTTGTCTTTCTCCCAAAGGCACAGGCTGCTGCCAAGAGTGGGGGACAAAGAAGCTGGAGGCTGCCCTAAAGATGAGGAAACGAAGCCAACTCCCTTTCTGGGGCTTACCGGCCAAGCCAGGGAGGGTACGTGGGCCTCTTGGTAATCCCCTGTAATGGAGATCACAGTGCCAAGAAGCCCAGGGCTTGCCAGGCATTTGGCCAGCGGCCTGTAGAGTGGATTCTTGTAAGAAAATGGAACGTTGCAGAGAGGGAATCTTGGGTGCTGTGGGTTGACATGCAGGGCAGGACGGGGATGAGTCTGGGATAACCCTCAATGAATCTGTGCAGATGAAGCTGTTAAACTGGAAGAGCTTGGATGAATACATCTGTGCGTAAAGGCAAGAGCTGCTGGCTCTGCCTCATGGAGTTTCTAGGCTGTACATGGAGATAATGATCCTTCTGGAACCTTCTGGAATCAAAACCCAGTTACTGGTACTATAGAGGGAGGAGACACCAGGATGATAAGCTGCTGTCCTTGCCCTTTGAGGAGCCGGGGAGACCAGTGCCAGGTTCCTCTGCTCTGTGCTATGTACAACTTCTTGGGAGATGACTTCTGAGGTCTTTCCAGTCCCAAGGATCTGAGTCTCTACAAAGCCAAGACATTCATTCGTTTGTTCATTTAGAAGTTCTTTTTTTTTTTTTCCAAATTCTATTCAATTTATTCATTTTTTAAAAAAGATATTACGTTAAAAATATATGAGGTCCCCATTCGCCCCCACTGCTCCCACCCCACCACTCCCCCCCCAATAACACTCTCCCCCATCATCATGTCACATACTTTGCGTCTGGTGAGTACATCTCCGGGCATTGCTGCACCCCATGTGACGTATTCCATACCATAGCCCACACTTTCCCTTGTTCCATCCAGTGGGCCATGGGAGGACGTACAACATCCGGCAATTGTCCCTGGAGTACCACCCAGGACAACTCCAAGTCCCGAGAATGCCTCCACATCTCTTCTCTTCCTCCCCTTCCCTGCACCCAACAGCCACCATGACCACTTTTTCCACATCAATGCCACATTTTCTCGATTATTAACCACAATAGTTCATGAATAGAATATCATTAAGTCCACTCTGATCCTTACTGTATTCCTCCTTCCTGTGGACCTTGGCTTGGTTGTGTCCATTCCACATCTATGTCAAGAGGGGGCTTAGAGTCCACATGAATACTGGATGCAATCCTCCTGCTTTCAGTTGTAGGCACTCTAGGCTCCATGGTGTGGTGGTTGACATTCTTCAACTCCATGTTAGCTGAGTGGAGTAAGTCCAATAAATCAGAGTGTAGGAGCTGAAGTCTGTTGAGGTCAGGGCCTGGCTATCATATTGTCAGTCCAGAGATTCAAATCCCCTAGATATATCTTAAGCCCCAGCACCAACTATAATTCCAGTAAAGTAGCATGAAAGTCTTGTGAAAAGAGATCCCATCTGAGTCCAGCTCCATCATGCAGAAACACCAGCTCCAAAGAAGGGTCAACTGGCATGGCAGTGAACCCCATCTGCCATGACCATAGAACCTGTGGGTCTCTTTAGCCCTCAAAAGGACCAATACCTGGGGTTGTATCTACTTTATCTGTCTCTGAGACTCTGCTCAGGTGTGCACAAGGGCAATCCTTCTGACAACCTCCAGACTCTTTTTTAGAGACTCACAGCCATATAAACTCATTTGTCCTTTCCATTTTCCCCTTAATTTAGGCATTCAGACGTTCTTTACTAAGCACCTTTAATAAGCCATAGAGAAAGGAGACAGAAGTGTCCTGCGCCTATGACTCTTAGAGTCCTGACCGAGGTTACAAGCACACTGGGTGTAAGGAAGAATCAATGTATGGAACAGACCCTGCACTCAGGGGCATCCAGGCATGGCTTCTTGGAGCAAGTGATGTGGCTGACACCTGAAGGGTGCTGGGCAGGTAAAGGAAGCTAAAAGAAAGCTGGTGACAGCAAGATCTTTCCTAGACACGGGATGGTCCTGATGCAGGTGAAGAAAGGGCATTTCAAGGAATAAAAAGGTGGCCAGGGTGGATGTGGAGTGGAAAGCTCGGGAGAAAATGAAGATGAAGTTGGACAGGAATGAAATCAGAAGCTGAATTATGTCTAGCTTTGTGATGGATTACCTTTGTCCAAAAAAATGGGAAGGGAAGTAAGGGTTTAATAAGGGGACTGTGATTTGCTCAGGTTGCAGGTTGAAAGTCACTCCTCCTTCGAGAGCCTTTATTTAACACCTCAATTTAAATTAGGTTTCCCTGGAGCACTTAGGCAACTTGTAATTAGAATTATTTTAATGCTCATTTTAAAATGCCTGTCACCCTCTGTCACTAATAGGCAAGGGCCATCCTGATTTTTTAACTTCTCTATATCTAGTGCTATTGCTGTCGCTGACACGTGGTGGAAATGTAATGAGCGTTTATTGAATAAATAAATGAGTTGGATTTATAATTTTTAGGGATTCCTTTGCCTACATTGTGGAGAGTTGCTTTTTTTGGAGGTACACCCATCTGGTTGAAACAGGTGGGGGATCAAGGGATGGGTGGAAAGAAGTGGGTGCAAATTGACAGGGTGTTGTGATGAAGTGGACAAGAGGAGAGGGAGAGGGCTATGCCCAGGTGTCCGGCAGGGACAACAGGAAGAATAGTGGAGCTGTTTATTGAGTAGAGAATTCTAGAGCAATGGGTTGAGAGTAGAGACAGAGTCAGTTTCAGTCCTGGCTACCATGATGGTCGGTTTCAATGTCAGTTCATTGCATGTAAGACCTCTTCTTACAGAATCTGAGCTTTGCCACTCCATACAACGCTACCTTTCCATGTGGCTCTCACACACTCATTGAATCTGTTATCTCTGCAAAGAATCTGGTGTGAGGAATTATTACTTTTTTCACATCTTCAGGTGGTCACCAAAAGTAGTGTGGGGAGGATAATGCAAGAGTGTTGCAGCCTCGTGCCCGTTCATTTCTGAGCCCTGATTCCATGTGCCTTCCTACACACTTCGACCAGGTCGATAGACTGTATGGGGAAATGTGTTTGCTTTATCCAAGCCTTTCTTGAGAGCCTGTCCTGCCCACAAGGCCCTTAAAGAGATGCTTATTGATTATATCACTTCTTTTGCCCCAGCCACAGCTGAGTGCATTACAAGTGGACACCTGATGCCACTCATGGGTTTAGCAGTGGTCAGTAAAATTCTCTCTCTCAAGAATCTGAAAATAAGACACAGAAATGGCCCATTTAAGTGCTTCTACTGGAAAGTTTCACATAAACTTGGGACTGAGGTGCTTTGAGACCCCATGAGAATACAATGAGTAGGAGATCCAAAGTGAAGCGATAGAAAAAGGAAATAGATAGCCAAAAAGAAGAGATGAGAGACTATTTGGGGGCGCCCCCAATTGTGCAGTCCACCACACTCCATTTCAGTGGATTAGAGAGCTCTCATTTCCTCCCTCTTCCTGTAGAAAAGGGAATTTTACCTCTTCATGTAGGATCTAGCTGGAGATGAAGCTTCCACTCTTTATTTCTACCTTTTTATTTAAAAATTAGAAACCTATTTATGAAATGTTTCAGAGTACACAGACAAGTAAAGAGAATCATGGAGTGAACATCTGTGCACTCACTAATTAGATTATCGATCCTTGAAATTTCCCTCTGCCATGTAATCTGAAGTCTCCTATGCTTCTGCCCAGCTTCATTCTCTTCCTTCTTTCCCTCGGAGGTAGAAAGTGCTCTAAGTTTGTTGTTTATAAAATATAATTTTACTATTTTTAATGTTCCTTTGACTTTATAAAGTATTGTTTTTATTGGTATTAGGTTTTACATAATTAATTTTAGTCTGCAAAAAAATCTATGATTTTTTTTTCACTCAACATTATATTTATCCATGTTGGGTATCTGTAGGTCTAGCTTTTTCATTTTCACTATTGTAGAGTATTATGTTGCATGCATATATCACAATTTATCCATTCTTCTATTTGTGGGCTTTCAGGGCTTTTTTTTTTTTTTTTTAGGTACTAGGGCTGGGGATTGAACCTGGGACCCTGTATCTGGGAAGTCAGCGCTCAACCACTGAGCCACATCGGCTTCCCTGAATTGTTTTTTTCATTTGTTTTGCTTGTTGTTTGTTTTTGTTTTTTCAGGAGGCACTGGAGAACTGAACTCGGGACCTCCCATGTGGAAGGTGGGTGCTTAACTGCTTGAGCCATATCCGCTTCTCAGATTGTTTTTTTGCCTTATTTTTTCAATTATAAAAAAATGTTATAATGCATACATATCTACTGATGCATACCTACATTTCCCTAGGGACTATACCAAGTGTTGTAATTCCTAGATGTTAAGGTTATTTACATCTTCAACTCAACTGGATTTAGCCAAATTGTTTTCCAAAGTGGTTTTACTAATTTTGTGTTGCTGAAAGTACTAATTGTTCCATATTCTCATCAATACTTGCTATCATCAGGCTGTTTAACCCCTGATGTTAGATGCATGGAAATGGTATATATCCCTATTGTCATTTACACTTTTTTGTTACTGGTAAGTAAGGCATATTTTCATATGTATAATGGCCATTTCCACTGTTTTCCAGTAGCCATTTTTTTCTACAAAGTTATTTGTTTTTGCTTATTTTAACTGTATTTTCCATAATTTTAGATATAAATTCTTTGTTGTTTATGTCTTGCATATATCTTTTCCTTACTTGATTTATCTTTTCAATTTGTATATGATAAATTTTGATGTTCATACATTAATCAGTTTGAATGTTGTGAAATTATTAAGCCATTTTCTTTATGGCTTGTGCTTTTTGTGTCTTCAGAAATCCTTCCCTAACCTTCACTTGCATTTTCTTCTGAAGGTTTTTAAAGATTTGCTTTTCACATTTAGATTTTCAATCCATATGGAATATATTTCTGGCATAGAGTGGGGTATATAGTTCTGCTTTTTTTTTTTTTTTTCCCACATGAGCCCCTGGTTGTGCCAGCATCGTTTATTCATTATCCCAGGCCTTCTCTGCTGACTTATATAATCCTCTCTGTCACTTAACTACATCTCATCATATTCAAGCTTCTGTCTCGGGGCCCTCTATTTTGTTCTCTGTCTCTATTTCTGCAGCAATGCCACATTATATCAACTAGAGCTTTATAATATCTCAATATCTGTTATAATGATTGTCACTACTGTTCTTTTTCACAAAGTTTTGTTAATTTTTGCTATTTTGATTTTCTATACACATTTTAGAATTTGACCAGTTTGTCATGGTTCTTGAATATTCTTGACAGACTTTAATTGGAATTACACAAAATTTATTGATCAAATTGAGGAGAATTGACAGTTTTATAACATTGTCTCCCCACTTACGCACATGCCTTCTCTATTTATTTATATATTTTTTGAGGTCTTTCAATAAAATTTTATTCTTTTTTTCAGGAATGTATATCTTTTATTGTAATTTTCCTCTATAGTATTAATATTTAGTTACCATTTTGTAGATCTTTTAAAATTTAAAGATATGATTTTCAAACTATCTCTGGTAGTATATAAAAACAGAGTTGATTTTTATAAATTGATTATATCTGTAACAAACTTGCTGAACTTTCTTACTAATTCTTTGTTTTCTGTTTTATTAATTTGTTTTTAGTTTTTCCTCTTTTTAAAAAAAACTTTATTTGGATATTCCTTACTAATTTTCTACCTTCTTGATATTTAAGTATTCTCCATTTTTCTTTGCCAGTAAATTCATTTTAATGCTCTATTTTTATCTCCAAGTATGACTTTAGTTGCATCTCATACGTTTTTAATTTAAAAATTTTATTGAAATATATAACTCATACATGAATATACATAAACAGTAAGTATATAGTAGATTGTGAACTTAAAAAAGCAAACATGCATAATATAATACAAGCTCTCAGATATCACCCTGCCACCAACACCTTGCATTGCTGTGAAACATTTGTTACAAACTATGAAAAAGCATTGTCAAAATATTACTACTAACTATAGCTCATATCTTACATTTGGTGGATTTTCCCCCTAAAACACCCTGAATTAGTATGATATATTTGTTATAGTTCTTGAAAGAACATTTTCATATTGTTCCTGTTAACCACAGTCCATCTTCCAGCATTGGATTTCCTGTGTTATACAGTCCCATGCTTTGTACAATCTGCTCAAAGTGTATACTCGGTGGCTTTCTTTTTCATAACAGAGCTGTGCTGTCATCATCTCAGTCAATTTTTAGAAAGTTTTCATTACTCCCAAAGGAAAAATCCCATATCCCTTATACCCCCTTATTGTCCCTTAGAATTGATATAATATCTTCTTTGCCACTGTTGCCCAACTACAATATTACTGTTAACTATCGTCCATAAGTTACATTAGTTGAAATTTTCCCATGTTTTATCATATGCTTAAAACTTTGTAAAAGAAGAATATTCTTATATTTATACTATTAACGACAGTCTTTAACCATCACTGAAATCACTATGTTATAGGGCCTAGATTATTTATGTCCACAGACTACCCTTTTCAGCCACAATCTCATTTAAAAATCAGCAGTTAGTTATATTCACCATAATGTGTTACCATTGACTTTATTCATTTCCACACTTTTACAATAACCTTATTAAAAATTTGCATACGTTAAGCACCAGCTCCTATTCTCAACCAATATTCTATCTCCTAGTAACCTATACTCTAGAGTTTACCTTGTGAATTTATTCATCATATTTGGTTCCAATTAGTGAAATCGTACAATATTTGTCCTTCTGTGTATGGTTTATTTCACTCAACATAATGGTCTCAAGGTTAACCCATACTATCATATGTATTCTGGTTTCATTTCTTCTTACAGCTGAAAAGCATCCCATTGTGTGTATATACCACATTTTGGTTATTTATTCATTGGTTGATGGACACTTGGGCTGTTTCCATACTTTAGAAATTGTGAACAATGCTGCAATGAACTTGTGCAAATGCCAGTTTATGTTCTTGCTTTCAGTTCTTCTAAATATACCCAATGTGGCAGTTTGAGATTATGAATTCCAAAAAGAGATATTGATTATGTTTGTAAACTGGTCTATTTCTCTGGGCATGATACCCTTTGATTGATGTAAATTCAACGACTTTACATTTACTTGATTAAATCAAGATGAGGACTTTGATTTGACCACATCATGAGGGTGTGCAGGGTTGAGTCCCCACCCACTGGTGGGCTGATAAAACAGACTGTCACACAGAGGTGGATACACAGAAATAGAAACACAGAATAAGATACACTCTTGAATAGAGTGCTCCTCAGACACAGAAGAAGACTTCGATCCTGAGGTCCCAGGAAGAGAAATGAGTCATTTGCTTGATAGTTTACAACTAACCTTGTGAAGACACCAGAGCAGCTGAGCACAGAAAGAAGCCCTGGGAAGAGAGATGAGCCTTATGCCATCCTACAGCTGAGACTGGAAGAAACTGGACCTACGGAGCTTTATGAGGGAAGAGGAAGGCTGAACCCTTGCAGACATCACCCGCCATCTTGCTTCAACATGTGGCAATAGAGTTTGGTAAGGAAGTAACCTTGAGTTGGAATCTTAGGGCCTTGTAACTAAGCTTTTACCCCAAATAAATGTATTTTATAAAAACCAAATGGATTTCTGGTATTTGCGTCAGCATCCCTTTGACAGACTTGTAACATGATTGCTGGATTGTAAGGCTGTTCTATATTTAGCTTCTTAAGGTACCACCAAACTGTCTTCCACAGAGGCTGCATCTTTCCACATTCCCACCAACAGTGAAGGAGTGTTCCTATTTCTCCACATCCTCTCCAGCATTTATAGTTTTCTGTTTTGTTTTTCTTTAATAGTGGTCATTCTATAAGGTGTGAAATATCTCATTGTAGTTTTGATCTGTATTTCACTAATATCTGGTGACATTGAACTTTTTTCACATGCTTTAGGCCATTTGTATTTCCTCTTTAAAAATGTCTATTCAAGTTTTTTGCCTAGTTTTTAATTGGATTGCTTATCTTTTTTAAAAAAATATTTTTATTCAAGTATATCATTCATACATGAACATACATAAACAAGTGTATAGTAAACATTGTGAACTTACAAAACAAACATGCATAACATCATACAGAGGTCCCATACATCACCCCTCCATCAATACCTTGCATTGCTGTGATACATTTATTACAAACTATGCATGAGCATCTTCAAAATATTACTACTAACTATAGTCCGTATCTTACATTTGTTGTGTTTTTCCCCAACCATGCTTTTTTAAAAAAATTAATTTATTGAAGTATATCCCTCATACATAAACATACATAAGCAATAAGTGTATAATAATAGTTGTGAACTTACTAAACAAACATATATAACATTATACAGAACTCTCATAACTCACCCTGCCACTAATAACTTGAACTGTTGTTAAACCTTTTTAACTAATGATTAAAGAGCATTGTGAAAAATCTTACCACTAACCAAAGTATTTTTCCCCCAAGCAAGCCTATTATTATTTTTATATCATTTATATATGAAAATACATAAACAATTAAGTGCATAGTAAAAGTTGTGACCTTAAAGAGCAAACATGCATTACATATAGGGCTCCCATACATCAACCCTCCATCAGCACCTTGCATTGTCATGAGACATTCATTACAAATTATGAAAGAATATTGTCAAAATCTTAGTACTAATCATAGTCCTTATCTTACATTTGGTGTGCTTTCCCCCCAACCCACCCTATTATTATTTTTTAAATATATTTTTTACGACAGAAGTTGTAAACTTATAAAACAATCATGCACATATGCAGAATTCCCAAACAACACCCCTCCATCAACACACCACATGTGGAGGAACATTTGCTACAGATAAGATAATATCATCTGATTGTTACCATGTCCATAGTGTACATTTGGCTCACATTTTCCATACTGCCTCATTTTCAACACAGTATATCTTTCACATAGATGTAAGAATATTATATTATTACTATTAACCACAGTCCATAGGTCACTCCAGCTGTATTTTTCCCATGCTTCTCCACACTCCTAATACCCTGCAGTAGTGATGTACATTTGCTCTAGCTCACAAAGGACACTCTTGCATCTGTAACATCAACAACAATTCTCATTCACCTCTTGGTTTACTGTGCTATCCAGTTCCTAGATTATTCTCTAGCATTCTGTCAATTGGCATTTACATACATAGACTACCATTTTCAGTCACATTCCCATTTATAAACTAGCTGTTACTCACTGTGTGTTACCATCCACTCTATACATTTGCACACTTTTACAGTAAAGTTAATTAAAACTTCTACATACATTAAACATCTGTAGTCCATTCAGTCCTCCTCTTATCTCCTTTAAGAATCCACCACCTACCATCAGGTTTTGAAGATGTTTTTCTACAATTTCTTCTAGACGTTTTATGGTTCTTGCTTTTATTTCTAGTTTTTTTTATCCATTTTGAGTTAATTTCTTGGGTAAGGCATGAGATAAGGGTTCTCTTTCCTTCTTTCAGCTATGGATATTCAATTCTTTCGGCACTATTTGTTGAATGGATTATTCTGCCTGAGCTGTGTGAGTTTGAAGGTTAGTCAAAAATCACTTGACCATACACGTGAGGGTCTGTTTCTGAATCACAAATTTGGTTCCATTGGTCTATTGTGTCTGTCTTTAGGCCAGTACCATGCTGTTTTTACCACTATAGCTAGGCTAAATGATTTAAAGTCTGGAGATGAGGGTTTTCTTTTCCTTTTTATGATGTTTCTGGCTATTCAGGACCCCTTGCCCTTCCAGATAAATTTGGTGATCATATTTTCAATTTTTTCTTTAATGCTGGTGGAATTTTTATTGGGATTGCATTGAATCTGTATATCAATTTGAGTAGAATTGACATCTTAATGACAATCTTCCAATCCATGAGCATGGAATGTTCTTCTAGGTATTTATGACTTTTTTGATTTCTTTTAATATTGAGCCACAGTTTTCTGAATACAAGCACTTTACATCATTGGTTAAGTTTATTCCTATTTGAGTTTTATCTGCCATATTTTATTTTCACCATTCTTTTGACACTTTTAGTTATTTTTATTGATATAATCTTCATTTCTAGACTCTCTTCCAGGTCTCTCTCTTCTGTCTTTTCTTTGCAGGCTCTAGCATACCCTTTAGTATTTCCTGAAAATCTGGTTTCTTGCTTAGAAATTCTTTCAGTTTCTGTTTATCTGTGAATATTCTAATCTTGCCCTCATTTTTGAAAGATAGTCTTGCTGGATATAAGATTCTTGGCTGGAAATTTTTCTCTTGTAGTATCTTTAATATATCAGACCACTGTCTTCTTGCCTCCATGGTTTCTGGTGAGAAATTAGCATTTAATCTTATTGGGTATCCCTTATATGTTATGCATTGCTTTTCTCTTGCTGCTGCCATAATTGTCTCTTTGTCTTTGGCATTTGACATTCTGATAAGTATGTCTCTCAGAGTAGGTGTGTCCAGACTTTTTTGGATGGGAGTACATTGTGCTTCTTGGGCATGGATATATATGTTCTTCAATAGGGTTGGGAAATTTTCTACCATTATTTCTTCAAATATTCCTTCTGCCCCTCTTCCTTTCTCTTTTCCTTCTGGGACACCCATGACATGTAAGTTTGCATGTCTCTTGCTGTCATTTAGTTCCCTGAGACCTTGTTCAATTTTTTCCATTCTTTTCTTCATCTGTTTTTTTGTATGTTCACTTTCAGAGGCCAGATATTCAAACTTACCAATCCTTTCTTCTGCCTCCTCAAATCTGTTATTATATGATTCCAATGTTTTGAAATTTCATTTATTGCACCTTTCATTGCCATAAGATCTGCTGTATTTCTATGTATGCTTTCAAATTCTTCTTTGTGCTCATCCAGTGTCTTCTTAATATCCTTAATCTCTTTAGCCATCTCTTTGAATTTATTAAGGGGATTTGTTTGAACATCTATGATTAGTTGTCTCAACTCCTTTATGTCATCTGGAGGCTTATCTTGTTCCTTTAACTGGGTCACAGCTTCCTGTTTCTTGATGTGGATTGTAACTTTTTGTTGTTGTCTTCACATTTGGCTTACTACAGTATTTACTCTGGGTGCAGTTTTTCTCTTTAATTTAGGACTTCCTGCCCTTTCTTCCTTGCTTGTTGTATAGTAAGAGCCAAGAATATAGTTGGTGCTGTAAGCTGTGAAGGCTCAAGCTGCCCTCATTATCCCAGGGATCAATGAAGCTTCTTCCAACTTTCTCCTTTGCCAGGGGTAGGGACAGAGGTCATAGCCATGTGGAATAATCCAAGTCATGCAGGCCTAGACTTCAGTTGCTCAGAGAGATTGATGAAGCTTCCTGCCCCTTTCTCCCCTGCTTGGGGTGGGGATGGAGCTGCTGGTGTGGGCAACAATCTATGCTGTGTGGGTCCCAGATGACTGCAGTTGTCCTGGTAGAATTCCAATTTTCAATCTGTGCTTGCCAAAATTACCTGCAGTTACCTGGATAGTCTGGTGCAGGGCCTGCCAGCCTCCTCGCTACTAGAGGTGGGTCTGAAGCTTATGTTAGGGCTGCAGGCTGATCTGGGTGACAGAAATTGGTTCCTACCATCACTGTGATTTTCTGTCCTGGCTTCCCCTAAGGCTGGGGGTAGAATCAAAATGGTGGCCACTGGCCTCTTTCTGACTTGGGCAGATTCACACCCCAGCTGTTCCCAGGGTTATATCTAAGGTAGCTGAGTCTACCAATCAGTAGCTGAAATCAGCAGCCAACTATCTCCTCCTTCTCTGTTTTTGGGAAATGGAGCTTCCAATTCCAGCCACAGAATAGCTCCTGGGGTGGCTCATGCCACCAGAGTAGGATAATCACTGGCCTCCATGGCTTGACTGGTAATTTCCCGGAGAGGCTGGTGCAGGTCCCCCAGCTTCCTCTTTGCTGGAGGTGGCACTGGAGCCTAGACTAGAGCTGCAATCTGATCTGGATGGAATGAAGCCGATCCCCACCAGCACTGGGATTTTCAGTCCACCCTGCTTCCCCTTGTGCCAGGTGCAAAGTTAAAATGGTGGCTATTGGTCTCTTTCTGGCTTGGACAGGTTCATACTTTGGCTGTTCTCAGGATTATTCTTTAGCCTGGTGAATTTACTCATTTGTAGCTGAAGTTGGTGCCCAACCATCTCTTACTCCCCCATTTTTGGGAACTGGAGCTTTCATTTCCAGCTGTGGAACAGTTCCCGAGGCAGTTTGTGCCTCCAGTTGAGGATGGGTGCCTGCCTCCATGGTGTGGAGCACTCTACATATGAGCCTTCTCTGCAGATGGGCAGTCTCCTCCTTCCATTCCTTCAAGGATGTTGCAGGATGCTTTTCTAGCCGCCTGGAGCCCCCAAAGAGGTGCTTCAGCTAGCTCCAGGTAGCTCTGGGTATTTACTAACTGCCCTGTAGCAGGAACTGACTCTAGGAGCTCCTTACTCCTCCATCATCTTTCTGGTTCTCCTGGATTGCTTATCTTTTTATTTTGAGTTGTATGATCTCTTTATATATCATGGATAGCAAACCCTTATCAGATATGTGATTTCCAAATATTTTCTCCTGTTGAGTAGGCTGCATTTTTACTTTCTTGACAAAGTCTTTTGAAGAACAATAGTGTTTAATTTTGAGGAGATGTCATTTATCTATTTTTTCTTTTGTTGCTTGTGCTTTTTGGTGTAACATTTAAAAAACCACAACACATTGAAGTTATCTTCCTACATTTTCTCCTAGGAGTTTTATGGTTGTAGCTTTTATATTTAGGCCCTTGATCCATTTTGAGTTAAATTTTGTATAAAGTGTGAGGTAGGGGTCCTCTTTCTTTCTTTTGGATATGGCAATCCAGTTCTCCCAGCACTATTTGTTAAAGAGACTGTTCTGGCCCAGCTGTGTGGACCTGACATCCTTGTCCAAAATCACTTGACTGTAGATATGATGGTTTATTTCTGAGTTCTCAATTCAGTTCTATTGGTCAATATGTCTATCTTTATGCCAGTACCATGCTGTTTTTACCACTGTACTTTGGTAATATACTTTAAAGTCAGGAAGGGAGAGTCTCCAACTTCATTCTTCTTTTTAAAGACATTTTTGGCTATTCAGGGCCCCTTACCCTGCTAATAAGCTTGATAATTGACTTTCCATTTCTGCAAAAAAGGCTGTTGAGATTACTATTCAAATTGCATTGAATCTGTAAATCAGTTTGGGTAGAATTGACATCTTAACAAATTTAATCTTTCAATCCATGAACACAGAATGTGTTCCCATTTATTTGGATCCTCTTTTGTTTCTCTTAGCAATGTTTTGTAGTTTTCTGATACAGATCCTTTATGTTTTTGTTAAGTTTATTCCTAAGTATTTGATTATTTTAGTCACATTTATAAACAGAATTTTTTCTTTCTTCTTCAGATTGCTCATCAGTAGTGTATAAAAACACTACTGATTTTTTTGTGTGCATATTAGTCTTGTATCCTGCAACTTTGCTGAACTCATTTATTAGTTCTAGTAGCTTTGTTGTGGATTTTTAAAGGGTTTGTAGATATAGGATCATATCATCAGTGAAGAGTGAAAGATTTACTTCTTCCTTTCCTATTTGGGTGTCTTATTTCTTTTTCTTGCCTAATTGCTCTTGCTAGAACTTCTATCACAATATTGAATAGCAGTGGTGAAAGTGGACATCATTCTCTTGTTACCAGTCCCAGTGGGAAAGCTTTAACCATTAAGAGCAAAGCTATCTGTGTGTTTTCCATGCAGGCACTTTATCATGTTGAGAAAGCATCCTTCTATTCCTATCTTTTGGAGTGTTTTTATCAACAAAGGATGATGTATTTTGTAAAAAGGTATTTCTGTCTCAATCAGAGAAAGTGTTTTGTATGATTTTAGAATATTTATATATTTGGGGCCTGTCTTGTGACCCAACAGGTGGTCTCTCCTGAAGAAGAACCCATAAGTACTTGAAAAGAATATATATCCTGCTGTATTGGGGTATAATGCTCTATAAATGTCTGTTAGGTCTCATTCAGTTATCATATTATTCAGTTTCTCTGTTTATTTATTTATCATCTGTCCAGATGTTCTGTCCAGTGCTGAGAGTGGCGTATTGAAGTCTCCAACTATTTTTGTAGAAATGTCTATTTCTTCTTTCAGTTTTGCCAATGTGTGTCTTGTGTATCTTGAAACCCTCAGGTTAGGTTTAGGTACATAAATGTTTATTACAGTTATTTCTTCTTGGTGAATTCCCCCCTTTATTAATAT
Source organism: Dasypus novemcinctus (assembly GCF_030445035.2). NCBI lineage: Eukaryota > Metazoa > Chordata > Mammalia > Cingulata > Dasypodidae > Dasypus > Dasypus novemcinctus. Next base: position 43,991,765 of record NC_080699.1, on the reverse strand, counting down.
ATAATGACCTTCTTCATCCCTTATAACAGTTTTGTATTTAAAATCTATCTTATCTGATACTGGTATTGCTACCCCAGATATTTTGGGTTACTATTTGCATAGAATATCTTTTTCCAACCTTTCACTTTCAACCTGATTGCATCCTTACATCTCAGATGAATGTCTTGTAGATAGCATATAGATGGCTCATATTCTAAACATTCATTCTATCTATCTATGTCTTGTCATTAGGAAATTGAATCCATTAATGTTCAATGTTATTACTGTAAAGACATTACTTTCTTCATCCATTTTGTCCTTTGGCTGCGGCGGCTTGCTCGGTCGGTAGAGGTGGGGTCTGGCTGCGGACGAGGGGTCGGTCCAGCTCTGGACGAGGGGTCGGTCCCACTTGGGACGAGGGGTCGGTCCCACTTGGGACGAGGGGTCGGTCCGGCAGCAGACGAGGGATCGGTCTCACAAGGGGTTGCGCGGTTCGGCTGACGGGGTCGCCCGGCGAAGCCGGCGACGAAGGGGTCGCCCGGAGAAGCAGGCGATGAAGGGGTCGCCTGGAGAAGCAGGCGACGAACTGGGGACAAGGGAGGCCAGGCCCTTGTCGGGGGCTCTCAGGACTGGAGGGCGCACGGCAGAAGAACTACCGCGGAGACAAGGTAAACACGCAAGTCCACTTTACTGAGGGAGAGGCAACAGTTTTATAGGGGCTGGGGAAGGCTGATTGGTCGAAGCCACGCCCTGTTCTGATTGGTTGCCGGCAAAAGGTCAGTGGGCGGTACTGGACGGGGGAGGGGTGGTGGTTAGGGATTGGCTGTCGCTGTTGCTGGGGGAAGGGGCAGGGTTTAGGGATTGGTGGCTGCTGTTGCTGGGGTGGAGGGCAGACTTGAGTTTCCCACCCACGCCCGGCTGTTGCTGCTGTCGGGGGAGGGGAAAAGGGCAGACTGGATTTTTCCGCCCACGCCTGGCTGTTGCTGCTGTCGGGGGAGGGGAAAAGGGCAGACTGGAATTTTCCGCCCTGTGCCTGCGCAGGGAGAAAGAAGAAGAAGGGTGCTGCCCCACAGGCATCGTGTGGCGCCACCCGGGAGGAGGGGCGGCCGCGGAAGCATGGCTGCCGAGAAGGGGAGACTCGAGGGCATTCTGCGCCCATGCCGAGCTTCCTTCAGGGGTGGCGGTGAGTCCGACCAGCCACCCTATTATGGGGGCAGTGGCTTGGCCTGCCGCGGCTGCTCCCCCGCCAGGCCAGCAAACCACACTTCAGCCCGAGGGGTGACCGCATTTCCCCCTTCTTTTCAAATAAGGACCAGGATGGCAGCAGCAACAAGTAGCTGAGGCCCAAGAGGCAGTAAGCAATGAGGGAAGCGGGGCTGAAGAGGGAGGTGAGTATGACGGGGATATAAATGTACAATTTAGGGGGTGGTATCTTGCCGTTGCAATTAAGGGTGGCCAATGTCCAATTCTTGTTGATCTCGGCGGCTATAAGATCCATCTGTTGTTAAAAGTCCAGGATGACAGCGCGTTGCAGGTAGTTGATCTCTCCTTGGCAGCGAAGACATTGTAGGAGAGGATTACTTTTTCCTGCCAGAGGCTTACTGTCCAATTAAAAGGCTGATGGCTGGGGTTGGTGAGTGCAATGGGGAGTGTGAGGAAAAGAAGGGTGATGGTTTTGGACAAGAGGAGGCTTGGTGAAGTCATTATGGGAGGAAGATAAGGAGTAAAGCATAAAAGAGGATAATAAACAAAGGCGATGGAGAGTAGAATTCGTTGGCCGAGGTTCCAATCTTCTGGGGCAGTAGCGGCTAGACAGATGGCGGAAAATATTATCAAGAAAGCAAAGGTTATGAGGAAGAAATAAAGTATTAAAGGCTGTGGGGGAAGTGAGAAGATCATTTAGAGGATAGGGTTGAGAATGGTATGTTTAAGACAGACGCTTTGTGGTTTGTAGGAGACTGCTTTATAAACGAAGGAGAATGAGGGCAGTAAATATAGTAACGATAGATAGGAAGATGACAGTGAGGAGGAGTCTTTGTTTAAGGTTCCAATCATCTGGCGCAACAGTGGCTAGGCCGATAGCGAGGGGTGTTGCTAAATAGACAATGGCTGCAAAGACAAAATCATCTTCTGTTTCCTTAAGAAAAACTTTTCTTTAAATACTTAGTAGCATGCAATATTAGAAACCGTTTCCTAAAAGCAAGTTGGCAGGGGAGCTTGGTTGCTGTTAATCTTTCCTGTTATAAAATTACCTTTTATTATTATTATCATCAATTCAGTTTTATATATATATATTTAAGAATGACCTTTTGGAATTAGCTATTTAATACTTTAATGTAAGCTACTGAAGATAAATTTTATTTTTACAGAACACATTTTTTTACGTAAAGTTATCACAATACCTTTTACACTTGCTGCATGCAAATTAAATTTCAAGAGTTTATGAAAAATTAGCTATTTTACTTTAGGACAAAATATGTCTTTTTGCAAAACTTATTACATTTCTGTTAGCATTTTTACAAACTTTTAACTTTTTTAATATTCATGTAAGTTTTACATTTTTTATATTATCTTGTGAAGAAAAATAAGTTATTCATTTTAATCTAGGCAAGAACAACTTTTTATGAAGACGTACAGTTAATTTTGTTAATTAAGACTTACAATTTTTTAATTGTAGATACCTTATTAACATTTAAACTTATGTATTAATATAATAAACTTAAGTATTAATATAAGCACTTATTTAATTTTTGGCCATTTGAATAGAGCTCTTTTAAAGATTTCTAGTAATTTATATTTACCATCCGGAGGTATCACAATATATGTTGACATTGAACGAACAGACAGACAAACACAGAACAATTACAACACATTAACAGAAATATATAATTTATTTACAGTTGACTCATAATTCTTACTTTCTTGGTATAGCTGCTTTTAAATCCTTTTTTATATAGCATATCATAGATTATACCCTTCAAGATTTCTTCTGGACTTCATGTTGCCTGTAATAAGCCAGGAAGGAATCTTTTACCTTCCTGCTCCACAGCAAAAGTGACCCTATCTATAAGGCGAGTATAGGTGTCTGGGTCCCAAAGCTGACACATGGTAAGCCATGGATTAAAGGGGAGAAGAAGGTCCCAATATACTTGGAGCTGTTTCAAAGAGATCTTACACCGGTGAGTGTCTAGGAGACCGGCGAGAGCCCGAAATTGCGGGGCTTGCTTAGCAGATAGGATGTTACCCATTGCTAATGGCCTTTTGGAGCCGATAAGAAAAGGGGCCGTTACCTTGAGAGCGCGGCGATGGGAGCCGAGGTGCACGGTGAGACGAGGGGTCGGAGCCGGTGGGGCTCCGACGGTGGTCGCGGGCCAAGAGAAGGCCCCGACGAGGGGAGGGCGGGACGACAAGCAGTGGAGCAAGGCAAAGGGGAGCAAGCGCAGAGGGGAGGAGGCAGAGGTGAAGGCAGGGGTGGAGGTGCTCAGGCACGCGCTCCTGAGAGTTTTATTGGCACTTCTTAATCATAGCGGGTCGGTATAAGCCCCCGACATGGAAGGAGAAAGCCATCTAGCGATTCTCCCAGACCGCCGTGGATCATATGAGGTCAACAAGGTTCAGGAGCAGCAATGCAGAGTGAAAAGATAGGGTTGAGAAGAGAGGAGGGCATAGGGCTGTGGTAGGGTTGCTTCAGACGTGCAAGCGCGCGCTCCCGAGAAATCTAAGGCTCCTCTTAATCATAGCGGGTCGGTATAAGCCCCCGACATGGAAGGAGAAAGCCATCTAGCGATTCTCCCAGACCGCCGTGGATCATATGAGGTAGCCAAGGCTCAGGTAGCAGCAATGTTGCACGAGAGAAGTCCCAAGGTGAGAAGAGAGGAGGGTGTAGGGCTGTGGTAGGATTACTTCAGACGTGCAAGCGCGCGCTCCCGAGAAATCTAAGGCTCCTCTTAATCATAGCGGGTCGGTATAAGCCCCCGACATGGAAGGAGAAAGCCATCCAGCGATTCTCTCAGACTGCCGTGGATCATATGAGGTAGCCAAGGCTCAGGTAGCAGCAATGTTGCACGAGAGAAGTCCCAAGGTGAGAAGAGAGGAGGGGGTAGGGCTGTGGTAGGATTACTTCAGACGTGCAAGCGCACGCTCCTGAGAAATTCAAGGCTCCTCTTAATCATAGCGGGTCGGTATAAGCCCCCGACATGGAAGGAGAAAGCCATCCAGCGATTCTCCCAGACCGCCGTGGATCGTATGAGGTAGCCAAGGCTCAGGTAGCAGCAATGTTGCACGAGAGAAGTCCCAAGGTGAGAAGAGAGGAGGGCGTAGGGCTGTGGTGGGGTTGCCTTGCCCCACGTTGGGCGCCAACTGCGGCGGCTTGCTCGGTCGGTAGAGGTGGGGTCTGGCTGCGGACGAGGGGTTGGTCCAGCTCTGGACGAGGGGTCGGTCCCACTTGGGACGAGGGGTCGGTCCCACTTGGGACGAGGGGTCGGTCCGGCAGCAGACGAGGGATCGGTCTCACAAGGGGTTGCGCGGTTCGGCTGACGGGGTCGCCCGGCGAAGCCGGCGACGAAGGGGTCGCCCGGAGAAGCAGGCGACGAAGGGGTCGCCTGGAGAAGCAGGCGACGAACTGGGGACAAGGGAGGCCAGGCCCTTGTCGGGGGCTCTCAGGACTGGAGGGCGCACGGCAGAAGAACTACCGCGGAGACAAGGTAAACACGCAAGTCCACTTTACTGAGGGAGAGGCAACAGTTTTATAGGGGCTGGGGAAGGCTGATTGGTCGAAGCCACGCCCTGTTCTGATTGGTTGCCGGCAAAAGGTCAGTGGGCGGTACTGGACGGGGGAGGGGTGGTGGTTAGGGATTGGCTGTCGCTGTTGCTGGGGGAAGGGGCAGGGTTTAGGGATTGGTGGCTGCTGTTGCTGGGGTGGAGGGCAGACTTGAGTTTCCCGCCCATGCCCGGCTGTTGCTGCTGTCGGGGGAGGGGAAAAGGGCAGACTGGATTTTTCCGCCCACGCCTGGCTGTTGCTGCTGTCGGGGGAGGGGAAAAGGGCAGACTGGAATTTTCCGCCCTGCGCCTGCGCAGGGAGAAAGAAGAAGAAGGGTGCTGCCCCACAGGCATCGTGTGGCGCCACCCGGGAGGAGGGGCGGCCGTGGAAGCATGGCTGCCGAGAAGGGGAGACTCGAGGGCACTCTGCGCCCATGCCGAGCTTCCTTCAGGGGTGGCGGTGAGTCCGACCAGCCACCCTATTATGGGGGCAGTGGCTTGGCCTGCCGCGGCTGCTCCCCCGCCAGGCCAGCAAACCACACTTCAGCCCGAGGGGTGACCGCATTTGGCTGTCCATTGTCATATCTTAATATTGTCTTTTTACCTTTTAAGTTACCCTTACTAATAATCTTAGTTTCTACACTCTTCTCCAAGCCCCTTGCTCCTGTCTTTTCTTTTGGGATGTAGCATTTATTTAGTATCTCTTGTAAATCTGGTTTTTTGGTACCATACTTTCTCAGTTTTTCTTGTCTGTGAATACATTAAATTCATCCTCATTTTTGAAGGACATTTTGCCAGACAAAGAATCTTGGTTAGCAGTTTTTCTCTTTCACTAGCTTACATACATATACCACATTCTTCTCAGCTCCATGGTTTCTGATGAGAGATCAGTACTTAGTCTTACTGAGATTTCCTTGTATGTGATGGATTGCTTTTCTCTTGCTGCTTTCAGAATCCCCTCTTCATCTCTGGTATAGTAGGTATCTTGGGGTAAATCTGTTCAAATTTATTCTGTTTGAGTTGCATTGTCCTTCTTGGATATTGATCTTTATGTCTTTCATAAATGTTGGGCAGTTTTCAGTCATTATTTCTCAAATATTCCTGCCCCTTTTTTGTTCTCCTCTTGAGCCATCAGAATGTGCATGATTGTGCATTTTGCATTGCCACTCAATTTTGTAGAGACCCTGTTCCATTTTTCCATACTTTTCTCTTTCTGTTCTTCTGTCTTTTCAAGTTCAGATGTTCAGTCCTCCAATTCACTAATTCTGTTCTTCACTAATTCAAACCTGCTGTTATATGCTTCTAATGTATTTTTAAACTTCATCCATTGTGTCTTTCATTGACACAAACTCTTTTACTTTTCTTTGCAGGCTTTCAAATAGTTTTTAAATGCTCACCCAGTATTTTTTTAATATCCTTTATCTCTTTACTCACATTTTCCTTCAATTCTTTGAATTGATTTAGAATGGTGTGATTGTCATTGATTGCCTTAAATCCTGTATTTATTCAAGATTTTTGGTTTGTTCTTTTGGCTGGGCCATCTCTTCCTGCTTCCTAGTATGGCTTGTAGTTTTTTTATTGGTGTCTAGGCATCTGATTATGTTGAATTTATTCTAAATGTCTTTTTCTCTCTTTTGCCTAGTAGTTTTGTTTCATTGTTCTTCTTTGATTTTTGTTCAACTTATTCTAAGTCTTTAAAACTTCCCAGTTTAAGTTATCAAAATAGGGCCAGGGATTCACCTAAAGGGGTGCAGATTCAATCCAAGGGGTCTGGGAAGAGAGACTCCAAAAACACTTTTTTTCTCCTTGTAGCCTCCTTACTGGCCACCAGATGGTGATTTTCAATGAATATTTCCATGGGCTTGTCACTTTCAACCTCCACTTGCCTGTGATTCTGGTCTGGCTAGAGCTGAGATTTAAAGTGGGCTCTGCTGGCCAAACTCTCTAAAGAGAAACTATTCTCCACCCTCTGCCATACCCTCCCTCTTCCCAGGGAGAAAGATGTCTGCTCCCTTCTCAGTTGGCTGCAGTGGGATACAGGTTTCATCCATGTTGTTTGCCTTGAGGTGGGGGATGGGTGCCATTCCTGGTTGCAGGGGCAGTAAATCACGGTTTTCATTTCAGCTTCTTTGTCTCTCTTTCCCTTGCCCTCTTGGATGATGTGCAGCACTCTCCTTGTCTGCAGATCACCAAAGCAGATCCCTCAAACAGCTTTTTGTCCTTTCTCCTTTCTTTCTTTCTTTATTTTTTTATTTTTTGGCAAGATCAGCTTTATTATAGAATTTTTTTACAGGGATGGCCATATGTATTTATCAACATTTACCTCCATCAAATATCTAACTTTGAAGCTTATTTACATCTTTGACAATTTATATCATCTCATTTTCCACAAATTATTAGGAGAGGTAAAGCTGACCATTATCTGATTTACAGATGAGAAGCTCAAGTTCAGAGGGGCTGCTGACTTGCCTGTGGTCACAGGAAAAAAAGAGGTGGAACTCAAAACTACAGTAATCCTAGCATTCTGTAAAGCTAAATCAGTGCAGCCATAAGTTTCATAAGAATTTTATGTTTTACCTTTCTCAGTGTATGCCCTAAGCATCATGCTAAAACCCCAGTTCTCCTTTCTTTTTGTAAGAAAGTTGAGCCCTGTCTATTTACTCCAATACCATCTTCTTGGAAAGTCTCATAAGTTTTGAAGCATTATATTTTTGTTGTTCAATTTTAAATATTTTGTTATTTAAGCAGTGTTTTACATTTCCCAAGGGATTATTTAAGAATGCATTAAAATTTCTAATGTATTTCTTGCACTATCTTGTATAGTCTTTTTGTTATTTTTCATTTAATTACCATTTGTCAGAACATGTGATCTATAGGATATTGATACTTTCACATTTTCTGAAATGTGCCCTGTCCTAGTCCAAATTCAGCTTTTATGGATAGTCTGTATATGTTCTTCATTTGTTGTTGCAGCTTTCTATATCTATGTCTTCTGATCAAAATTTTTAACTTCACTGTTTGAATCTTTAATACCTTAATTTTTTTTGTCTACTTGATTTACCCATTTTGGACAGAAATGTGTTAAAACCTCTCAGTCTGATTGTAAAATTGTCAAGTTTTAAATGTATATTTGTCAATTAAAAATTTTTTGATAGTAAATTATTATTTATGTATTATAACAATTGTCAGAACTTCCTGATGAATTGTTTTGTTGATTATTATGCACTGATCTCTTATGGTAGACTGGATTATTTTTCAAATTATTCAATCCCCACAGTAAAGGAAGCTTATATTTCCATTCCCTTTGTTCTAAGGTTTAGTGGTATGAGTTGGTTTGGGCAGTGAAACTTGAATGGAATGAGAAGCATTGCATTCAAACAGAAGAGTCTGTTAAGAGCCAGCACCTGGCTCATAATGACTTTTTCTTTCTTTCTCCAATGTTCTGTATAGAGACTACTCCTTCTGCCTGGGTCCAAGGGCAAACATAATGTAAAGCAGAGCTGCATTCTCTGATGGATTTGTTGTCTGAGTGAGAAATAAACCTTTAGTAAATGAACCACTGAGATCCTTTGGGTTGTTTGTGACTTATTTCTAATAATGTCTTTTGCTTTAAGGTCACTTTTATCTATCATCACTATTAGCTATTCTGACTTTCTTTGAAATAGTATTTGTTCTGTATATCCTTTTCAATCCCTTTCCCTTCAATCCTTTTGAGTATCATAATTTAGATCTGTCTCCTGTAAGGCACATTTAGCTAAATTTTGGTCTTGATTTTTATTCCATTCTGAGATGCTCTTTCCATTTAAAATTTTACGTTTACTGATTTATGTCTTCCATCTTATTTTGTGATTTCTGTTTATCACAATTTTTTCTCTTTCCTTCCTCCAGTCTCTCTTCATCTATAAACTGGCATAGTAAACTGAATGGTGCTCCCCTCTCCCCCCAAAATAGACTCATGCCCTATTCTTGGGAACCTAGGAATTTTATCTTATATGGCAAAAGAGTGAGTATTCTCTATTTTTTTGTCTTTATTTATTTTTTTAATATTACATTCAAAAAATATTAGGTCCCCATATACCCCCCACCCCCTTCACCCCACTCCTCCCTCCATAGCAATAATCTCCTCCATCATCACAAGACATTCATTGCATTTGGTGAATATATCTCTGAGCACTGCTGCACCTCATGATCAGTGGTCCACATCATAGCCCATACTTTCCCACAGTCCACCCAGTGGGCCATGGGAGGACATATAATGTCCGGTAACTGTCCCTGCAGCACCACCCAGGACAACTCCAAGTCCCAAAAATGCCTCCACATCTCATCTCTTCCTCCCATTCCCTACCCCCAGCCACCACCATGGCCACTTTCTCCACACCAATGCCACATTTTCTCTGATTACTAATCACAATAGTTCATGAATAGAATATCAGTAAGTCCACTCTAATCCATATTCTATTCCTCTATCCTGTGGACCTTAGAATGGTTGTGTCCACTCCACATTTATATCAAGAGTATTCTCTTAAAAGGCAAAAGATGTGATTAAGTTAAGGATCTTAAGAGGAAGGGCTTATCCTGGATTATGGGTGGGCCCTAAATACAACCACATGTATCTTTGTAAGACAGACACGCAGAAGAGGAAGAGAGTGGAGTGAAGCGGCCATGCCAGCTACTAGAAGCTGACAGAGGTAGAGAGGATCCTCCTCCAGAGCTCATAGGGGGTGCACAGTCCTGCCATCACCGTGATTTTGGACTTCTATCCTCCAAAGAATAAACTTTTGTTGTGTTAAGCTTCCTAGTTTGTGGTAGTTTGTTACAGCTGCTACTGGAAATTAACACAACTGGCAATAAAAATATTCCTATCCTATAATGTTATTGTGACACTGATATGAGATAATACAGGTAAAGAGCTTACCCATCAGTGCTGGGCCATATTAAGCATCCAATAATTGTACTTTATTATTCTAATTATTTTTTATCAGCAATAGAATGTGTTAGGGCCAGTTCCTTAGAAGAGTCTGAGATGGAGATTCTTATGCAACTTATTATTAAAGGGGTAAAACCTGTAAAGGAGGGAAGCAAGATAAGACAAGAGAATATGTTAGAGACTAGCTGCAGGCAAAAGCTCAAATCTAGCCTCAGCCAGACCCTGAGGGGGTCTGGGAATGGTGCCCAGAGCTGTTAAGCCTGAGGTGAGGGGACCAAGCTTTCCCATTCTAGTGTCTGTTGGTCATTGGATAGAGGTAGGAAGGTGTGGAGTGACATGGATCTCTTTGCCTTCTCAGGGGGCCAGTTCTTCCTCAAGAAGGGAAAATATCTGGAGAAGGATGTAGCTGGAGCCATTAGCATCCCATAGTCATAGCAGCTGGGAAATAAGAGTAGCAGCCCAGGTGAAGGGCATGTGGCTGAGGCACCAACAGTGTCTACTACTATAGGACTTAAAACTGTAACAATAGAAGTTGGAAGAAAACAGAGTAAAATTTTCAAAGTGCTAAAGGAAAGAAACAATGTCAACTCAGTGTTAGCAACAATTCAGATGTTACAGGGGAGAATGTAGTAGTAAGTTTTCCACCCTGTAATAGTTTGGGACTTTTATGGACCCCAGAAAATCATGTCCTTAGAACTAACCATTCCTGTTAGTGTGACACTATTGTAGGTGGGAAATTTTGATTATATTACTTCAGTTAAAGGCCTTTGAATAGATTATTTCAGTAAGGCATAACCCAGGATGGGCCTTAATCCTCTTGATGGAGTCCTTTATAAATGGTATGAAACAAAGAGACTAAGCAGAGAGAAAGCCAAAGGAGAAGAGAGAAAGAGAGAGGAAGCCAGAAGCTGAAAGCAACAAAACCCAGAAGAGAAGGGAGAGACCAGCAGGTGCTTCCATGTGCCTTGCCATGTGAGAGAGGAGTTATGATCACCAGCAGTGTCTTGGGAAGAAATCATCATTTGATGATGCCTTGATTTGGATATTTTTCTCAGCATCAAAACTGTAAGATTACAACTTAATAAATCCCATTGTAAAAGCCAACCCATTTCTGGAATATTGCATTTTGGCAGCCTAGCAGATGGAAATGGATTTTGGTACCAGGAAATGGGGGCTGCTATTACAAATACCAAAAATGCTAAAAAGACTTCTTAATTGGCTACTGAGTAAAGCAGTGAAGAACTGTGAGATGCTTGATAGAAAAAGTCTAGTTTGCTTTGATCAGACTGTTGGTAGAGTTATGGACTCTAAAGGTATTTCTGATGAGGTCTTGGAAATGATGAATGTGTCATAGCAAACTGGAAGAAAGGTAAACCTTGTTTTAAAGCATCAGAGAATTTGACAGAATTAAGTCCTGGTGTCAGATGGAAAGCAGATTTTAAAAAAAATTTCTTTCTTTCTTTATATACATTAAAAATTTTCTTAAGAAAAGATATTTAGATTACATAAATGTTACATAAAAAATATAGGGGATTCCCATATGCCCTACTCCCTACCCCTCCCACATTAACAACATTTCATTAGTGTGGTACATTTGTTACAATTGAGGAACACGTATTGGAGCATTGCCTCTAAGTGTGGATTATAGTTTACATATAGTTCAGGTAGTATTTTTTTTAAAATTTTTTTTTTTTAAATTTTTTAAAGATACTTAGATTATACAAATGTCACATAAAACATATAGGGGACTCCCATATGCCCCACTCCCCACACCTCCCACATTTTCCCACATTAACAACATCCTTTATTAGTGAAGTACATTTATTGCAATTGATGAAAATATATTGGAGCATTACCACTAAGTGTGGATTAAAGTTTGCATTGTAGTTTACTCTCCCTCCCATGCATTTGTAGTTTATGGCAAGATACATAGTGACCTGTATTTGTCATTTCAATGTCATTCAGGACAATTCCCAAGATCTGAAAATGCCCCTCTATTGCACCTGTTTTTCCCTCTCACTGCCTTCAGAACCTCCAGGGGCCACTGACTCCACATTAGTGATATAGTTTTTTTCCATTGCTAGAATCACAATAAGTCTATAGTAGAATACCAATAAGTCTACTTTAGTTCATAGTTCATCCCCCAATCTTGAGGATTCTGGGACGGTAATTGAGAAGGGGCTTCAATCACATAGAACCAATGGATAGGACTCTCTTGCTTGCAGTTGTAGACTCTTTTGGTTCCTTGATATGGTGATTGCCCATCATCACTTCTTTGTTAGTTGTCCTGGGTGAGAGCAATGAAATGGAGAGTAGGTGTTGTTAGCTCCTTTGAGATTTAAGGCCCAGCTGGCACATGGGCAGCCCAAAGATTTTAGTCTCTTGGACTAATTATAGGTTCAAATAGAAGGGCAGAAGAGCCATGTGTAGGGAAACCACAACTGAGTCCAACTTTGTCACTCTGGGGAGCATAAATTCCAAAAAAGGGCCCACTGGCAAGGCACCAAATTCCTGAGCTACTTGCCCTGACTATAGTGTCTAGATGTCTCCAGAGCCCTCAGGAGCCCCACTATTTGGGGGTAGTATTGACTTTGGCATTCAATGAGATCTTGCTGAGATGTGCATAAGCGTAACCTCCGAAATGACCTCCTGCCTCACTTTGAAGTCTCTTAGTCATATAAACTCATTTGTCTTTACCTTTTCCCCCTTTTATTCAAGGTATTTTCCAGTTGCATTACTCCTTGATATTTGGTAGTAATCCCTCAGTGCCAGGGAGGCTCATCCCTGGGAGTCATGTCCCATGCTGAAGGGATTTATATGCTGAGTTTGGCTTAAAGAAAGGTCATATTTGAACAACAAGGTGGCTCTCAGGAGACAACTCTTAAGCACCCTAATAATACTAGGCTAAGTTTCAATTTCACGAGAAAAGCTTCATATGCACAGTCACCAATACCAAGGGCCTGTCAGTGAACCATCCTCCTTCACCTGTCATTGTCTCTGTACTCAGGGGATTCTTGCTGATCTATTAGAGAATGTGGCAGAGCCCCCCCAGGATGGGAATTTGATATTCTTTTGATTATTGTGTGAATCTCCACCCACCATGACAATGCCCCATGAACATTTGAATACATTTATATGCCTAATATGTATACCCAGGTGAGCTTCCTCCCATGTATCCCCCATCTCTGATACCCTGTACCCCACCACAGTTGTAGCCCTTCTGTGATTCAAAACTTCTTAAAAAATGAAGCCAATAAAATAGCCAAATACAATTAAGAAGAAAATGAATAATAATAATAGTTTTAAAAATAAGAAATAAAATACAAAACAATTTAAAAATATATATTAAAAATTTGGGATAATAAAAATAATGAAAAAGTATTAAATTTTTTTGACATTTTCCCTTTCATTACTAAAGATCTTTTGTCATATATGTACAGTGACATTATCTTCCATTAATTCCTCCAGTGTCTTACTTTTATTTTTTCTCATTTTGTCCTCAAAGAAATTTGAGGTTACAGAAAAGTCAAGTACTGAATAGAGGGGACTCCCATATACCCAACATCCTTCCCCTTTCCCCCTTCCCCTATTAGTAACATTGTATATGTGGATAGTATGCTTGTTACAACTGATGTACAAATATTGAAACATTGCTAACAATCATGGTAAATGGTTTACATTATGGTTTACATTTTGGACCATACACTTTTATAAACTCGGATGCAATTAAAAATGGCCTGTATCCATCACAGCAAGATCATGCAGAACACTTTCATCTCCCTCAAAATGCCCCCTGTTTCATCTATTCTATTCCTCCCTCCCCCTCCACTTAGGACTCATGGAGACCACCAGGCTTCACTCAAGGAAAAATTCATCATTACCTGCATTAACACTGAGGGTTTGACACACTGGTCTGCCCTCCCCTGTTTGGAACCTCCCATGCTCTCAAGAGATTCCTGCCGCTCACTTTGAGAACACAGCAGACCTCCCCAGGGTGGGAGTCCTTGTGCTCATTGTGTGGGTCTCCACCCACTGATGTAACACATTATGGCAAGATGAGCACTCCACACTCCCTAGAAGCCTGCCCCAGGTGTGCCCTGTCCCAAATGCCCCCACATCCAACACCCCAAACCAGCAAACCCCTTGTCATATTGCCAAAAGAGCATTCCAAACATTGAGGTTTCAACCATGTACCCACCAATCCTTGGGGTTCACCTGCTCCTTCCCCCAGCCCTCCCTCCAGTTCCATGGACAGTCCAACCCACCCTCCCCACCCTGCCTCCCTGATAAACCAGCACTTCCTAACCTAAAAGTATCATTATACCACTGTTGGAAAGCAGAATTTGAAAGTGACAGACTTGGATATTTAGCTGAGATTTCCCAAGTAAATGTGGAAAGTGCAGCCTGGCTTCTCCTTACAGCTTATAGTAAAATGTGAGAGGAAAGGGATGAGCTGACAACTGAACTCCTGGGCACAAAGAAACCAGAAACTGATGGTTTAGAAAATTCTGATCTTCTGTAAAATGAGTCCCCCGAGGATAGTGCCCCATGTGAGGACTTAACTGAACATGGAACTAGCCAGCCATTTCAGCTGAAGTCAGGCCTGGGAATGCAAATGCAGGTATCCAGGAAGGATCTATGGACGGTCTTACTGTCCGATGATTGGGACCCCTGAAAGCTGCATGTGAAACCAACAGTTTTTTTTGCAAGATCTGTGAGAATGGAACCACTGCCATCCTGGACTAAGAGAGTCAGAAAGGGACAGATTGAAGAAAATATGACCTCAAAGGCAGTACCCTGAAAGCTGATGTCTGGATGAAGACATCTTTTCCCAGGAGAGTGAACCTATCCATATGTGCAGAAAGGGTGAGTTTACCCTATAGCTTAGAGAGGGCTGACCTTCTGCCCTGTTGTTCAGGAAGAATGCTGCTGCCCCAGGCTTCAGGGAGGGTGGGGCACATTCCCCAGCCGTTGGGGAGAGTCTGGCTGCCACCCTACTAATCTGAGGGGGTTGAGCCTGTGCCCTGGAGATTGGGGAGAGTCTGGACATAACCCTAGCATTCGCAGAGGTAGGGCCTAGAGTTAGGCTGATGCTTGATGTGGATTGAGCTGAAAGCATGGCCAATGGATAAGTCCTTGGATAGTGTGGGACTGTTGCTCCTTCAGACCCTGGGGACAAAGCATCGTTCTATAGATGACTCTGAGTCCTTGAATACTAATGGAGTATGCCCTGCAGGGTTTTGGAACTGTTTGGGAACTGCAGCCCCTGTTTTCCTTCCAATTTCTCTCTATGACAATGGGAACATTTACCCTAGACTGCCCCTCTTTTGTATATTGGAAGCAGATACCTTGTTCTCAGTTTCACAGGTCTACAGACTGAGAGGAATTTTGCTCCAGGACAAATCATGCATATAACTGATTTTGATGAGACCTTGTACTTATATTGTAACTAAAAGGATTTAAGGACTTGAGATATTGTGATGGAATAAACGTATTGGTATATGGAAAGAACATGTATTTTGTGGGTACAGAGGGTGGAGTGTAGTAGTTTGAGGCTTCTATGAACCCCAGAAAATCATGTCCTTAAAGCTAATCCATTCCTGTGGGCGTAAACCTATGTAGGTGGTACCTCTTGTTAGATTATCTAGTAGGGCATGGTCCAGGGTGTGTCTTAATCCTCTTACTGGAGTCCTTTATAAGTGGGATGAATACACAGAGAAATACAGAGAGAAACTCACAGAAGCACAGAGGGAAATCTATAGGAGCATAGAGTAAGTCAGAAGAAGTCAGAAGCTGAAAGCAATGAAACCTGGAAGAGAAGGGAGAGAACAGCCAATGCTGCCATGTGCTTTGCCATGGGAGAGAGCAGTCCACAATGGCCAACAGCTGGTCTTTGGAGAGAACGCATCGCCTCATGATGCCTTGACCTGGGCATTTTTATCAGCTTTGAAACTAAGCTTATAACTTAATAAACCCCATTGTAAATGCCAACCCATTTCTGGCATAGTGTATTGGTAGCCTACCAGACTAAACATACTCATATGGCTCTCACAACAAGTTGTATTAAATGATGTATTTAGGCTAGAAGAACAGCCAATCCAGGGGGAAGGAGCAGGTTAGAAGTTACGAAGGAAAAATGGCAGGGAATTAAGATTTGAAGAGATAATAACTGAAACTTTTCTAAAATAAAAGGAAAACATGTATCCTCACATTGAAAGTATACTCCAAATACTGAGCAGACTATATATCAATATAAATCTCCATCTAGGTATCTCAGAGTGAAATAGCAACATATCAAGGATCATGAGGAAAAAAAGCAACTGAAGGAGAAATCAAACTACTTATAAAGGAATTCAACTAGAATGAAAGCCTATTTGTTATCAGCAGTCTTAACCATGAACACAGGAGCCAAAGGCTAATAAAAATGTGCACAGGGATTGTGGGAAGATGGCAACACACTAACAAGCAGAGCTGAATGCTCCCACGAAAACAACAGAGAAAGAACCAAAAGCTGTCTGAGGGACCTGCTTTAGGGGTCAGCAGACCAGGACAGTACTACACAACTCTTGGGGGGGTGAGGGACAGTGAGACAAAGAAGTTGAAATGACAAATGTGAGTTATTAAGTCCTGCAGGCAGTGGGAAGGGTTCCCCTCCCCACCTCCATATTAAACTGGTGTAAATCCCCTGGCTCTCTGCAGCCAACGGAGAGGGGAACAGACATCTTCATTCCTGTCAGCTGTTTCAGGGAAAGGTGGAGGAGAGTTTGGGATATTTTTTTTCAGGGGATTTGGCCAGCAGAGCCCTCTTTGAACCTCCGCTGTTGAGAGTCAACACAGGAACGCAGGAAAGCTGAGACTGAACCACCTTCATGGAAAGGTGTGCTAACTATCGCCATCTGCTGGCCAGTCTGGAAATTGCATGGACAGAAACTGTTCCTGCTCTTTGTATCCAACCCTTGGGAGAAAATCTGCACCCTACTAGTGAATTCCTGGACCAATTTTGAAAACTTAAGCTGGGCAATTTTAAAGACTGAAATGTCAAAAAAAGCTGTGGAAAAAAATAGACAAGAGAAAGAAATTGGCCATCAGAGTAAATGCACCAACATATTCAGATGTCTAGACATCACAAAAAATTATAAGCCATACTAGGAAAAAGGAAGAGATGGCACAGACAAAAGAACAAACCAAATATCCTGAAGAAATATAGGCTTTAAGATAATTAATCGTGATAATCACACAAATCTTCTGAATCACTTCAAAGAATTTATAGAAAATATGACTAAAGAAATAAAGGATATTAAGAAGACACTGGGAGAGCATAAAGAACAATTTGAAAGTCTGCAAAGAAAAAAAACAGATCTTATGGGATTGAAAGACATGATGGGTGAGATTAAAAATACATTAGAGGCGGCAGACTTGGCCCAGTGGTTGGGGCATCTGTCTATCACATGGGAGGTCCACAGTTCAAATCCATGGCCTCCTCAACCCATGTGGAGCTGGCCCATGTGCAGTGCTGATGCGCACAAGAAATGCCCTGCCACGCAGGGGAGTTCCCCGCGTAGGGGAGCCCCACACACAAGGAGTGCACCCTGTGGGGAGAGCTGCCCAGCATGAAGGAGAGTGTAGCCTGCCCAGGAATGGTGCTGCACACATGGAGAACTGACACAACAAGATGATGCAACAAAAAGAAACAGATTCCTGTGCCGCTGACAACAACAGAAGCGGACAAAGAAGATGCAGCAAATAGACACAGAGAACAGACAACTGGGGTGGGGGGGGGGAAGGGGAGAGAAATAAATAAATCTAAAAAAACATACATTAGGGAAACGGATGTGGCTCAACCAATTGGGCTCCTGTCTACCATATAGGAAGTACAGGGTTCAATGCCCAGGGTCTCCTGGTGAGGGCAAGCTGGCCCATGCAGTGAGCTGGCCTATGCGGAGTGCTGGCCCATGCGGGAATGCGGCCCTGCGCAGGAGAGCCGCCCTGCACAGGAATGCTGTCTCACACAGGAAAAGTGGCCCTGTGCAAGATGTGCTGGCTGATGTGGAGACCTGGCACAGCAAGATGATGCAACAAGAGACATGGAGAGAAAATAAGAAGATGTAGCAGAACAGGGGAGCTGAGGTAGGGCAAGAGAGAAATCACCTCTCTCCCACTCCGGAAGATCCCAAGATTGATTCCTGGAGCCGCCTAATGAGAATACAAGCAGACACAGAAGAACACACAGCGAATGGACACAGAGAGCAGACAACGGGGGATTTGGGGGAGGGTAGAAATAAATAAAAATAAATCTTTAAAAAAATATATATTAGAGGTACACAGGAGCAGATCTGAATTGCTCGAAGACAGAAATTGTGACTTCGAAGCCAGAACATCTGACCTGGAAAAGACAGGAGAACAGAAAGAGAAGAGAATGGAAAAAAATGGGACAGACTCTCAGGGAAGTGAATGACAATGTGAAACACACAAACATTCACATTACTGGTGTCTCAGAAGGAGAAGAGAATGGAAAAGGGCAGAAAGAATATTTGAGGAAATAATGACTGAAAACTTCCCAACCCTATGAAGGACATACATATCAATATCCATGAAGGACAATGCAACCTAAACAGAATAAATACAAATAGACCTACCCTGAGACACCTACTATTGAGAATGACAAATATCTGAGCTAAAGAGAGGATTCTGAAAGCAGCAAGAGAGAATCAAAGCATCACATATAAGGGAAACTTGGTAAGGTTAAGTGCAGACCTCTCGTCAGAAACCATGGAGGAGAGAAGAAAGTGGTGTGATGTATCTAAGGCATTGAAAGAGAAAAATTGTCAGCCAAGAATTCTGTATCTGACAAAGCTATCCTTCAAAAATGAGGGATAGTTAAAAGTCTTCAAAGACAAACAAAATCTGATAGAATATGTTACCCAAAACCCAGATTTACAAGAGATAATAAGGGGGGGGGGGGCAGCAACCTAAAAGGAAAGAACAAGGGTGAGGGGTTTGGAGAAGAGCTTAGAAATGAAGATTATTAGGAAAGGTAAACTAAAGGATAAGGAGACAGACTGTAGGACGGTATGACAACAGAGAACAGAAGGACAAAATGGATGAAGTAAGTAATACCTTTACATTAATAATGCTGAATGTTAATGAATTGAACTCCCCTATCAAAAGACATAGACTGATAGAATGGATTAAAAAATATGAGCTGTTTATATGTTGTCTATAAAAGACCCACCTCAGATGTAAGAACACAACCAGATTAAAAGTGAAAGTTTGGAAAAGGTATTCTATGCAAATAGTAACCAAAAAAGAGTTGTAGTAGACCAGATAAATGTAAAATAACAATATTATAGTATATGAACAATAATTACCCAGTGCAACTAGCAAATTGTTCCCTGTGATCAGTATTTTATAAGTTTCTTCATAAAATAAACACTTGCTTTTAATTGAGGAGGATGGGAGAAGAGGTGTATTTTTGGATACTTCATTTTTCTTTAACTCTTTCTTATGCATGCTTATTAATTAAATTGGATGAACAATGATTTATCACGACTACTGTTGAAAAAGATTTTGAGTTTTTCTGCCTCATAAAATTATGAGTTAAAATATTGCTATCTGCTGTAATTCATTCCAATAAGATGTGAAAAATTCCCAAATAGGAATTTGATTATCCAGAAAGAATTATGACTTAAATGGAAATTAAATAACTAAAACAATAATTTATTTCATTCTAAGATTATTATATCCAATAGTTAGAGCTGTAATATAAAAATTAGAATTACATTATAATCAATTTCTATATTAGAATTATTATTTACATTTATAAATGTTTGCTGCTATACTATGTATTCTTTTCTTTTTTTTGAGAAGCAAAGGCAGGTTTCTTCAATCAAATGAGTTTTAGGTTATATAAAATGATGATAACAATTGATAAATCACAGAAGAGTATTTAAGACAGGAAAGAATGAAAACAAATACAACCACTCACCAAACTGCTGAACATTCAGTATCTGAACTCTCACATGTCTTGGGAACCACTTTGAAGCTGATCAGAGTTCTGATTGGAAAAACTGACCCCGGGCAGAGCATCTGCTCCTGGGTGAGGTTCCAAATGACAGCTTGGGGACCATGTCTTTTTTTTTAAAAAAAAACTATTTATTTATTTACTTATTTATTACATATTTTTGAAGATACATAGATCACAATAAATGTTACATTAAAAACTATAAGAGGTTCACATATACCACCCCCCCCAACTCCTCCCACATCAACAACTTCCCTCACCCTTGTGGCACATTCATCACACTTGGTGAAACACGTTTTGGATCACTGCTGCACTGCATGGATACTAGCTTACTTTGTAGTTTACGCTCTCCCCCAGTCCATTCAGTGGGTTATGGCAGGATATATAATGTGCTGCATCTGTCCCTGCAGTATCATTTATAAGTCCCTAAAATGCCCCCACATCTCATCTCTTCTTCTTTCTCCCTGCCCTCAGCAACTACTGTGGACACTTTCTCCACATCAATGCTACAATTTCTTCCATTACTGGTCACTATAGTTCTATAGTAGAATACCAGTAAGTCCACTCTAATACATATTTTATTCCTCCATCCTGTGTGCCCTGGGATGGTGATGTCCACTCCACCTCTAGATCAAGAGGGGGCTTAGATCCCACATGGTCAATTGATGTGATTTTCCTGCTTGCAGTTGTAGGCACTCTTGGTTCCCTGGTGTGGTGGTTGACCATCTTCACCTGCCTGTTACCTGACCTGGGTAAGTCCAAAGAGCCAGAGAGTAGGATTTGCAACTCACCCGAGGCTCAGGGCCCAGCTGGCACATAGGCAGTCCAGAGATTCAAGTCTCCTGAGTATACACCAACCCCAGCGCCAACCACTGGTTCATATACTATCTATTTCTTATAATTGATTATATTAAATCTGACCTAGCCTTACACACTCTTTAAAATTTTTAATTTCTTTTAATCTGTTTTTCTCTTTTTAACAGGTAAAAAAACCCCTTTGATTATACACTTTAGATAGATCATATGGTACGTGAATATATCTCAATAAGATTGCTTAATAAAATAATTATGCAAGAATAGCCATAAATAGCAGCTATATACAGCAGGGAAAACAGAAAGATTGAGAGCAGGAGTATCCTTGTTTGTTTTTTTCTCTGTTTTTTGTTTATTATTATGATTGTTGTTGAAATAATGATTAAAAAGGTGAACAAACAACTATGTGATTATAGCAAATATCATTGATTGTACACTTTGGATAAATTGCATGCTTTATTCATATGTATCAATAAAATTGGTTTGTTCAAAAAAATAGGATGGATTGGGGAAAAATACACCAAACGTAAGAAATGGACTATCAATTGTAGTAATATTTTGACAATGTTCTTATATCGTTTGTAACAAAACTATCAAAACAATGCAAGGTGTTGGTGTAGGGGTGATGTATGGGACCCCAGTATGATGTTATGCATGTTTATTCTGTAAGTTCACAACTTTTATTATACACTTATTGTTTATAGATGTTCATATATGAATGACATACTTCGTAAAAAATATGTTTTTAAAAAGTGTGCAGCATGGGGTGGGGGGGAAACAGCATGGAGCAACTCCCTGAGATGGGGACAAGAGGATGGAGTGAGCTTTAGGGGTGAAGCAATGAGCTTAGGTTTGGCATTTGAGGCATGAAAGAATCCAAGGAGCAACATGTGGACAAGAGGTCATGGGGCCTGCCTGGAGAAATGTGTCAAAGTGCTAAACAGACAGGAGATCATGGGGATAAATGGATAGAAGGTCTTGGGGTCCATCTGCAGAGATGGTCTAAGGCCCAAATGGACAGTAGGTCATGGGATCAAATGGACAGGAAATCTTGGGGCCCACCGGGAGAGATGTCAGAGGGCCAGCTCTGTGGCCCTTTTCATGTCTGGCTATTAGTTCAAGTGTGGACCTTCAGGTTGCCTCCATGCTCTGGAGGCCCACACAGCGTTTTGGCCTCATTCCCCTGCATTCCTAAATTGCTTATAGCTTGACAATATTGGAAATAATACAGGTAGGCTAGATTTTAAAGCATGTGAAGATCTTCACCAGAAGTGTGGGGAAGAGGAGGAAAATGGGTAGCAATAGGCTAGGCAACTGGAGGTCAAGTGGGGGAGTTGCTGAGATGAGAACATGTGTTTCGAGCATGTAGTACCTCGCCAGTAGATGAATGCTATGGGTACAGGGTCTATTCCTGCCTGAGGACAGTCGGTGGGAGGCAGGTAGGGTGCCAGATTTCAAGGAAAGTGCTTGGATCCAGGTGATGAGGTTATATAATGTGGAAAGTAAGTGAGTGGAAATTTTAGGTAGACCCTGTGGTCTAGTTTGACGCAGGAAAAGAGGAGAATTGTGACTCATTTCTGGGGGTTCTCAGGGTTCACCCTTAGCACGTCAGGGGATGGTTAACGTTAAGGATGCTTGGATGTGTAGATGTAGTGTAGACTCAGTTTTGGGTACTGGAGGATGTGGACCTGAGGTCACTGATTACTCTCTACCCCAACATGATTCACCAGGAAATGGACCAGACCTGGATCTGCAGAAACGGCCCAGAGATAGATCCACTTGTGTACTGGGGGAGATAAAGGCAGGGGTCCTGTTGGGTCCTGCCAGCACTGACCTTCTGCACCCCACATGCAGCTTCCGGTAGGTTTGACACCTGGCAGGGAGCCAGATCTGACTAAGTCAGCTCCATCGTGCTCACTAAGACCCACAATCTCAGCTGCTTGTCTGCATGATACCTGTCACCAGCAGGGCCTCAGGTGTCCAAAGCCATCTCATGAGATGCTTCCCTAAGATGCTGCTGTTCTTGATTCCCGTTTCTGTTAGTGGGCTCCTTGCTATTCCCAATGATCCAGGTTGGAAAAATCTAGGTCCCCTTTGCTTCCTTCTTCTTTGACCTCATATATAATCACTCATGAGCCCTGACCGTTCTCCCTCACCCAGTATTCTTAACTGGCTCCTCCTCCCCATTCCTTTGGCTGTCTGTCTTGAGATGTAATCCCTAGTTCCTGCTTGCTGTCCTATTTGCAATAGGCTTCTGCCTGTTCTCTTCTCCTCCAGTATTTTTTTAAAGATTTGTTTCATTTATCTCTCCCCACCCCCTTATTATTATTTTTTGCATTTGTTGTGTCTGTTCATCTTCTTTGTTTCTTTAGGAGGCACCAGGAACAGAATCTGGAACTGCCAACATGGGAGGGAGGTGCCTAATCACTTAAGCCACCTCCGTTTCCTGCTTTGTTGGGTCTCTCCTTAAAGTACAGTTATCAAGTTCAAGAACTGTACCATTGATATAAAGCTTAAAACCTATATTCCAATTTTTTCATATATCCCAATAATGTCCTTTTGGACCTGTATGGCTCCATTATTAGATCCAGTTCAGGATCATGTATTGCATTTAAATGTCATTGTCGCTTTGGTCACTCTGAGTGATCTTTAAAAATTTAAAAATGCAAACCAAGTAATTTCACTTCTCTGCCCTACTGAAAACTTCAGTATCTTCTCGTTGTGTTTAGTGTAAAATCCAAATTACTTCCCATGGCCTTCCAAGCCCTCTAGGATATTATTGCCCTGTTTGCTTCTCTGACATCATTTCCTCCTGCCGTCCCTGTCATCATGCACACCACAGTGCCATCCTGATCGCGCGCTTTTGCTCGAATGACAACCCCTTCCCACTCCTTCTGCCTGGAAGACTCCACCAGATCTTTGCATCTCTGCTCAAACATCACTTATTAAGAGAAGCCTTATCTCACCATTTGGTTTAAAAGGGTGCTTTATTACTTTACCCTGCTTTACTTACTCTCTATTACTTTATCTTGCTTTATTATTTTCTTTGTAACACTTATTACTACCTGATATTATATTACTTACTAATTTCTTTTTTTTTTTTATTGCCCATTGCCTCCATTAGAATGAAAATATCATGAAGGCAAGGATTCTGTTTAACTTATACCTTCAACACCTAAAACAGTGCCTGGCACAGACTGAGTTCTCAATAAATATTGAATGAATGAATGACTAGTATTACTAAGTTCATTTTCTCAGAGAAAAGCTTTTGGCACATCATTACCTAATAAAATGGATTTTCATTCCTCCAAAATCTGCCCCAAACTTCCTTTTTATTCTTATCTTGCATATTTCCCTTTCATATCACTGGTAATCTCTCCTAAGTGGACTACATTCCATTACCCAAATACTCTCTGCTCGTTCTCACCGTTGGGATTCTGTTTATACCAGTTTCTCTATCCAATGTGCTATGCCTATCCTGACCTTTGTTTTGCTTCTTAAAATGAGCTACACCCATTACTTCTTCTTCTGTAAAGATGATGCTTTGTCTTTTCCCCTGCCTAGAGAAGCTCTCTTTTTACTTGGAATTTCTGTGAGATTTACTCCAACTTATAGCACTGTATGTTGTATGTGTTATAGGTTTTTACCACAATATTTGCAATATCTATACAGAGTCTGCTCCATTGTAGGCACCCAATAAATACTTGTTAAAGGGGTGGATATAGTTTTGGGTACCTCTCTCAAAGTATGCTCCTTTGTGGGAAGGTTTGTGTTTTTTTATGTGTGCACCTGCCACTGTCCCTCCCTCAGTGAAATGCATATGTTTGTTGAGTGACTGTGTGAATGAAGACCATTAATTCCCAACTCTAGGATGTATTTCCATTCAAATCACTAAAATTTCTCTCTAATGCATGTAGCATTCCATGACATTCCTCATCTCTTTGGACACATTACTTTGCTTAAATCCCTACGAAGTCTGTGCTCAGAATAAAAGTGCTAGCAAATGGGGACTGCAGTGGACAGAGTTCTGAGATGGTGTCTGTGATAGTTTTAATTTGGTGTATCCAAAAAAAAAACAACCCAAAAAACAAAAATGATTGTTCTTGAGCTAATCCATTCCTGTGGGTGTGGGGCCCTATGATTGCAGTAAACTCAGTTAAGGGGACTTTGATTAGATCACTTTCTATAGATTTCTCAGTGAGATGTGACCCAGGTTGGATCTCTGCCTTCTTGCTGAGGTCTTACATAAACTGAGAACTGAAAGCACAAATACACACAGAGAAAGAAGACACACAGAAAATAAAGCTGCCATTTTGACCTTGTCACATGGGAGAGGACTCGAGGATCACTGGAGCTGAAGCTGAAGCATGGAGCAGCTCAGGGCTGAAAAGACAAGCCGTATGCCTGATCTCCAACAGCTGAGCTCTGGGAGACAGTGAGTCTTGAGGGGAAAGCAGGAACCTTGGCAGCATCAGTAGCTGAATCTGGTGAGAAAGCATCTCTGATAGCACCTTGATTTGGACATTTTATAGCCTCAGAACTGTAAGCTTTTATCCCAAATAAATCCCCTTATAAAAGACAACCCATTTCTGGTCTGTTTGCATTGACATTCTTTGGCAAACTAAGTCAGTATCCCAAATTCCTGGTCTCTGGTGTATAAACAATTTCTCCCACTTATTCAGCCATCACTAATCTAGGTACTGCTGCGAAGGGATTGTGTAGATATAATTAAGATTTCCAGATGAAATGACCTTAAGATAAGGAGAATGCCCAGGGCACCTGACCTAGACATTAAGCTTCTTAAAAGCATTTAGTTTTCATTGCTCATAAAAGAAGTCAGAGATTCGAAGCATGCGGGGATTCCATGCATGGGAAACTCACTGTTGCTGACGTTGAAGATGGAAGGGACCTTGTGGTGAAGAAGATGGGCAAACTATGGGAGCTGAGGGTGGCCCCACCTGCCGGTCGCAGGCACACGGGAACCTTGGTCCTTGGACCACAAGGAAGTGAGTTCCGTCAACAGCCTGAATGAGCCTGTGGGTGGCTTCTGCCCCAAGCCCCAGATGAGAACTGCAGGTGTGGTCAGCGCCTTGACTGCAGCCGGCGACATCGAGTGGGGAATCCAGCCCCCCAAGCCTGGACATCTGACCTACAGAAACGGAGATAATGAATGTACGTCGTTTAAGCCACTACGTTTGTGGAAATTTGCCATGCAACAGTAGGAAGCTAATGCAGTGATGATGAAGAAAGAGAGAAATGAACTTCAGGAAGGATTGGAGCAAAGAAAAGGCCATGGACATGCCCCGAGTTTTGAGTCACAATCTTACACTCAGGTTTCTCCTTGCTCCAAGGCCGCTTCAGGCAGGCTCTAGAATAGGAGGCAGACATCGATTAGAGAGAGAATGGCTTCCTTTTGTCTGGCTTTTCCTTTTAGGCTTAGAACTGTGGCACATGCTCTTTCTCTACTAATCCCTCCTCTAATAAGTGTACCGACCTGAAACAATTGACCTTAAAAAGTAAAAACAAGTAACCAGCCCCCAGAGCACTGGCTGGCAGCATTAGCATTCTCCAGGTTTCCAGGGCTGTGTCCTGGGAGTCTCAAAGAAATGAATCTCATTAGGAGTCTGAGTGACTGCTTGTGACGGCCCCCTCCTCCCAGGTGGCTGCTGAGCTGGCCCTGCGTCGGTCTCTCCCAGGCATAAGGACGGGGCAGGGCTGAAAGGCACATGGGGTGGTAGGCTGTCGGGAACCTGGCTTTCATCTGGGGTCTCTATATGTCAGAGGAACCTCCAAATCTGCACCCCCAGGTGAATGTGTGTAAGATATACCTGTCAGAGGTCTTCAACCCCATCCTCTTTATTATGAAGAAAATCCTCCATACAGAAAATTACAGGTAATATATGTACAGCTTAAAAAATTATAAAACCAATCTCTGTAAAAAAGTAATCACAAAACAGACACCACCCAGGCCAAGAATTAGCACATTCCATCACCCCGGGAGAGCCCCCGTTTGTCTCTCCCCAAACACGATTCCTTCCTCCCCAAGAGGTAATCACTATCCTGAAGTTCATGAAAATCATTTCTTTGCCATTTAAAAAAAACTAGTTTTAACACCTCTGCATGCACCCCTAAATAGAACAGTCTTGTTTTGCCTGTTTCCAAGCCCTATGAAAATCGAATCAGAGTGTGTTACTTTGCTTCTTTCACTCAGTGTTATGTTTATAAGTTTCTTCCATGTTGTTACATAGCTGTGGTTTGTTCATTTTCATTGCTGACTGGAGTCCCGCTTTATGAATATACCATAATTTTATTATTCTTATAATAATGGTCATTTATTTGGGGTTGTTGTTATTTTTGGTCTATTTAAATCACTCTGCTATGAACAGTCTTGTGTATATGTACCTGTGCAAGAGTTTATCTAGGATATGTACCTAAGTGTGGAATTGAACAGATTTACTGTAAGTAGATCTTCAGACTGCCTGGACGTGATGGTTAACTTCATTGATGACTAGGCTATGGTGCTTAGTTGTATGGTCAAACACGGGCCTAGATGTAACCTTGGAGATAATTTGGAGATGGGGATTAGCAACTATAACCAGTTGACTTTAAGTAAAGGCGATGAGATAGCCCTCCGTATGTGGGTGGGTGTCATCCAATCAGTTGGAGACCATACATGAAAAGAGCTGAGAGTTCTGGGAAGAAGGAATTCTTCCTCAAGACTGCACCCTCCACTTCTTCCTGAGTATCCAGCCTAAGGAATTTTGACTCAAAACTTCAACATCAACTCTTACCAGAATTTCCAGCCTCCAACCTCCTCCACAGTCAAACGAGCCAATTCCTTATAATAAAAATCTGATTCTCTGGAGAACCCTGACTAATTCTCAAGATAATGTCAAGCATTTCCAAGTTGAGCAGATTCCCACAAACAGTGGGTATAATTTCCAAATTCTTTACATTTTTGCTGACATTTGATGTATTGGCTTTCTGTGCTGCACAACTAATTGCCACAAACTTAGTGACTTTAAATAACTAAATTTATTATCTTAGTTTGTGTGGCCCAACGTCAAGATGTGAACTAGCTGGGTCCTTCACTCAGAGACAAACAAGGCTCACAAAGTATCTGCTGGGAGGAGTCTCAGCTGAGGATGGGACCCTTCCAAGCTCACCTGGCTGGTAGAATTCATTTTCTTACAGCCATGGAACTCATGAAAGCTGGTTCTTCAAAACCAGTAGGAATGATGCTGCTGACACATCCCTGTCTTTTACAGGTTCCTCTGCTCAGGTCAGGCCCATCCAGGATAAGCTCCCATTTGATGAACTCAGTCAACAGACCACTAATCTAGTAACGGGAATGACATTTCATCATAGTCACAGGTTCCACCCACACTTGGGGGAGGGAATTATACACCAGGGGGAGGGAATCTGCCAGTCACACTTGTTATTGTCAGGTTGTTTAATTTTCAACTATTAGAATGCTTAATTTTGGAATAGCTGAGGTTAAGCAATTCTTTATATGTTTGCTGATGACTGACATTTCTTGTCATTCCCTATGCTTTTCTCTTGCAGATATTTCTCTGATTTCATCAAGCAATATACTTTAATAATAAAATAGTAATATTTATGGAGTGCTTATTCTTTATCAGCCATTTTATGTGCATTGCCTCTTTTAATACACTTAAAAACTCTTCGGATAGGTGCTCTTCTTTCACCCATTTTACAGATGAGGAAACTGACGTTCAGAGGTGTTAAGCAACAGAGCAAGATCATTCAGTGAGGAGCTCACTGATTTGATCTGTGAAGACTTCAGAGATCAGGTTCTTAAGGACTAAGGAAATCATCTACAGTGATTCAAGGAATGAAATCTGTCCTATGCCATGTTATAGGGGCAGCTGGTTTGTATTCTTGTTATAATGAAAATATCGTTCTTGTGGACAAAAAGAATGCACTTTTAGGTTTGCAGATTTAGGCCCAATCTCTCTCTCCTGTGGCCTCCTAGCTGGCTTCTTTTCTCCTCTGCAATTTATTCAAGCACTGTTGCTGCCTTAGTCTTCTCCAATAACTAAGTTCACCACATCAGGCTCTGCTCAAAAGCCTGTGGGATCACTTGGGAACCTGGCATCAAAATCCTTTCTCAGTCAGCCGTAACCCCCTTCAGCCTCATCTCCCACAAACCCTCTGCTCCAGCTCCCTGAATGTAACTGGAATGTACACAAACCAGTGCTTTAAGCAGACAATGCCCCCATTTGTAGCCTACTTCCCTGTTTTCTTAACTCCAAATTCTACTGATCTTTCAAGACTCACTTCAATTCCTACCTTCTAAATGAAGCACCCCTTAACTTATGTGTCCTACAGAGTTCTTTTCCTCTAGCTTCTGAGTTCCTGTAGGATTTATTATTTTTATGTGTTGATACCTGTTGAATCCTTCATTATAATGCTCCTTAATTTCACATCTCTCGATAAAATCATATACTCTGTTAATTGATAAATCCACTGAAACCCCAGGCCATAATTTAGTTGAACTTTCCATAGCATGCTATGCTTTTAGGCAAGAAATCATTTCTTGGACTTTTCTTTTCTATTGGTTTTTGTGACATTGTTATCTCCTAGTTTTCTTCTCATTTTGGATCTTCCTCTTCACCCATACCCTAAATGCCCTTTCTTTGGGATTGTCTTTCATTCTCTTCTCTTTCTCTTCTATCATAGCCCTTATTATACTGCCATTTTATTTATATCTTCATTGGACTGTTAATTTCCTGAGGTCAAGAGTAGCGTTGTGCCATTATTATATCCCCAGAGCCTACCCAGTGCCTGGCAGAATGCATCTTTTGAGAACAGATACCTTGTTTGTAAGGTTTGTGAATTCCCACAGTTTCCTAAACACTACAGAGCATGAAATGGAGAGAGGAAGGCAGAAGGGAAGTCAATGGATTGTTTAGATAGAGTGGGAGGATTGGGCCGTGATGTTGTCTGGAAAGATCCTTTTGGAGATCTTTTTGTATCTGTGGGAGGATTATACTTTTCTTTAAATATTTAAAATAGATATTTAGATAGCTCCCATGCATTTAGTTCAATTCACACCTTTCTGATTTCCTGAGATTTATTTTGGACCATTGCTCCTAAAAAGCCAGAGCTTCATCTCTCACCTGGCTCCCGAAGCCAGACATGGAAAGTTAAATCAGATAAATGACCTTCAGTCACGTATTTTCTACCCTAAAAGGGTTTCTACATATTCTCATTTAGCCTTCATTAGAATACCATGTACTCTGAAGTCACTCATTCAAAAATATTTCTTGATCTGGGAACTGTCCATGGTGATGGAGTACCAGTACCGGAAACTGCTCCTATATCATCCCACTTTCATGACATTTCCATGGGTAGATGCTAATCTTATTCCCATTTTAAGCTGAGGAAATGGAGATCCTGACAAATTATGAAGGTACCTAAGGTTATTCTGTTGGTCGAAGGAGCCAGAACTTGAACCCATGTCCACTGACCCCACCCTGCCTAAGTGACCTGTGGAACCCAGTTCCGTGGAAATACGCTTTTCTTGTCATGTATAGCTTGCCAGTTTTATTTTTTTTCTGAAAAAGAAGCATAGAGAAGCACCACAACTAACATTTGAAACAAAGCTTACATTCTTCTTTCTTCCAGGTTCCAGGGAGATTTTTCCATTACTGCCCAGGACTTACCCTTCCCTGGGGCATGTGAAGAAACCTCCTGACCCACAATCCATATCCCTTAAGCTCTGGATGCCAGTGCATTTTCCAAGGGGGAGGGCAGCGAGTAGTTGTCCTTCTCTGAGTCCTTAGGGGAACAGCTGCCTGGGTCTCCACCCCAGCCCCAATAACTTTCCTCAGAAGAAAGCAAAGGTTAACTGAGCTCACACAGGCAGGTGGATGCCCGGATTCGCATTTCCTTGGGCTAATTATGGAACTACATTAGATAAAAGTCAACATATGTTGTAAAAGGCACTATGTATCACTGCTTGACAGTTTCTAACAATGTGCTCATGTAACAGCTGTCAAAAGCAATGCTAGAAAATGAGTAATATGTTGATTTATGTATATCAGATCTGTCCTTACGCTGTGGTGGAGGAGACCAGGCAGGCTGGGGCTCTGTGGGTGGAGACTGGGGGAGGGGCAGCTAGGAAGGAAGGAAATTCCCTCAGCTTCAGAGTGCCTGGAAGGGATGGCTGAAGCCTGTAGCAGCTGCTATTTTCCGAGGTTCTTTGGAGAAGAAGTGCTTAGGGGACATCTGTTCCTTTTCTACAACAGTGGAAAGAGTGAAATCCAAGTTTCCTAAGGCGACAGGGCTGCTGAGGTAATCTCCTTCCCATTCCTTGGCCTCTGAACAGGGCTGAAGATAATTTGATAGAGGAGCTACCTGTCCCATTCTGAATGGCTTTTAGGAGAGAGAATTTCTCTTAAAGTAACTACTTTAGATATTCTTTACAGGAAGGACATTTTTTATAAAAGAGCAAACTCAATTTTCATATTTGTTTTGCAAGTATCGCATTTTATTTCCAGAGTCTTTTAAGAGGAAGTAAAATAATTTTTCTCTTGCATTGAAAGAACTGCCTCTATTTTCTGTGCTGTTTTCTCTTGAACCCTGTATCATGCACCTAAGCAAAGAACCTACTGGTCTCTCCAAGGATTTGATTATTACAAGGGAAAGTCCAGCGTGGTGTTGCTTTTGGAATCTCTGCTAGGTTCCAAGTTTATCATGGGCTCCTCTCTCACATTCTCTCTGCCCTTGTCTCTTTGCCTTTCCTCTGCAATAACTCAGGCATCGTTTTCTCCTTCTCTCTAAATGATGGGAAGTGACTTGATAGAGTATTAGGTCCAAAGCACAAAGCCAGCCCCTGAGTACTGACAGCAAATACAAGCTCTTAAACAATCACCACTAAATCCTTTGGGGGAATCTTTTACTAATAAAATAAATAAATAGTTCTACTTGTTGGTGTTTGTTGGGGGCAAAGCAGAAACTCCCCATTTATTTCTATTGTCTCCAAGACAGTACCTGGATGGGTGATGGGGGAATAGAGCACAAGCACACCTGCCTTTTGTTTAGGATGGGAATATTGGTCCATGGAGCCACTCAACGCACTCTCAATGCAGGTCCAAGGAAATGAGCTCTCTCAGCATCCTTTACTCTCTTGAAGGTACCCTGTTCTCTTTCACATGGTGACACTCATTGTGTTGACAATGGTATGCTTCTCTTTCTTGGCTACACACAGTGTGGACACCCCACTGGCCAGCAAGCACTGAAATGGCTCTCCCCTAGTTCTACCCTTCCCATCCCTGGGTTCTGGACGCTGCCATCCCAGAGCATGTTATTATTAAGCAAATGCATCTCCAGCTGTGGATTTGATGATCTCCCAGGAGGCTTCCCAGCCATGGCCAGACCTTGACAAACCCTCACTGCAGAACCACCTTCTACCAATCTAGTTAACTGAGAATTCCACTAGCAAACCTCTATGCTAATGGGGATGCTATAGGGACAGTTAATTGCAGATCTGATTAGTGAAAGCTTTCTGGGCACTGCATAAGAATTTAGAAAGAAGTTAAGATTCTCAATAGGCCAAGGGTAATCAATGTAGCTGATTCACAATTTTAATCAACAAAAGCAGGTGTCTTCTACCCAGGGATAAGCAATAAAGTGAACAGCAGCTGGCTACAATTCTGTGACCTGCATGCTCTCTTGGAGGACTGCATCCTTTTGGGATATCTGCATCTCTGCTTAACCCATTTACCCACAATATTATAGAACCCGATTTATTAGTTGGGTACAGGGGAATCTTAGCTAAGCATGGAGGAATTTCAAGAGCAGTTGTGAAGAATTTACTAGAGTAGCCTCTTTGAAAAGTTATTTTTCTTTACTAGTGGTCAGCAAAATGTTACAGATAAAAGGGTTCTGCAATTTTAAGACATAAAGTCTTACGGCATGATGGAAAGACTATGGAATTTAGAATCAAAGGACCAGAGTACTCATTTATGAACTGTGTAATCCTGAGCAAGTTAATTAACATCTTAGAGGCTTGGCTTTTTCATCTGGAAAAAGGGGATAATAATCACAATCCTGACTGCCTTATGAAATTGTAGTAAAGATTCCCATTTTGCCATTCCTAAAACCAGTTTGCTTCTTATCATCGTGTTCTTTCAAAGTGGTAGTATTTTTCTTTTCCCCTGGAAAGTTATTAAATTGATGGCCTGTCTTGCAATCAATGGCTTCTTAGAGACATGAAAGTATGGTAGTTTGATTACAAAAAAGATATTTTAGCTGGCACTAGAGGTCAGATAGCTCATTTTTCATTTTGGGTGTTTAGAAGCATCATATGGCAGAGCTGCCATTTATTAGGTGCATTTCATTATTTTCAGGCATTTTTCTACAAAATTCCCATTTTCTCTTAACTATAACTGGTTGTGTAGTTGGGGCAATACTTGTCAACTTCCTGTTTGACTAGTGGAGGAATGGCTGTGCGAGAAATCTCGGTGCAGTGGGAAGAACATGCCCCTTCCCATCCAGCTGGCGTGATGGGATCTCGTCTTCCATTCTTACTTGGGAGAGGATGCTGGAGAGGCCCTTAGCCTCTGGGTGCTCCATTAACTCTATCCTAGCTCTAGGTTGTCAAACTCTTAGACTTATAAAGTAGAAAGTTTTATTATTATTAAATGATAAGATTACTTAGACACCAAAATACAGTTTGCTTTCTTCCAGATTGATTTTTATTAACCTGAATTCAGACTCTTCTTTACACCTGATTGTGCCATTTTATTTTCTAATACACATTCTATATCGACAATCTTATTCCCTCATTGAATTTTCTGTAGGTTTTTGTTGTCTTTTATGAGGCTATTCCATGAGGGAAAAAGTTAAATGGAATTTATGGTGATGCATTTGCCTGGATGGGTTGTAACTACTTTTAAAATAAATAAAACTTTTAGACAACAAAAACAAGGGTTTTGGGAGGGATAAAAATGCTTCCCTCCTCTTTCTACAGCCTCTTTTGGACTTCCCAAACAGCCGTTGTCTAAATAGAGTAGCTTGTCTGGGATTGTACACACTGTGGGTGGTCCTATAAATATTCATTAATAAAATATACATAAAGTACCAATCCATGAGTGTTTTTATTTAAAGATATGGCTTCAGCAATGAAGTGTTCAATATTGATCCACTGGATAGTCAGAGTAGCCCTGGAATCATGATCCTGAATTCCATTCTCTTCCCATCCTTTTGTAACTTGAAAAAAATGCTAACAAATCTGGCCCCAAATGAGCTGGGAAGACATGAAAATGAAGCACTAAATGCTGTTAGATGCCAAGTTCAGAATTCATCTGCTTGGTGGAAAGCCTCATGGTGTTTGCAATGCAAATCTCAGTCATGCCTTAATCATTACCGCAGGGAGACAATTAGGGTTAAAATATAGATTTCCAGATAATGAGAACAAACAATAAAGAAATAAATAAACAAAACAAAGAGAGCTAATGTGACTCATTTATAGAATGGCATGTTCAAGGAGGCTCCAAGGATTTTTCTGGTTAGGGGATGGGCTTCCCAAATGGAAAACTGTAACTTGGCTTAAGACTCCAGGTTTTAGGAAGGAATGATGGGAATGTCCTGCCATGACCTTGGATAGAAGTTGAAGAACCCTAAATTTGGGCAGTTGAATAGTTCAGCATTTTTCCTTTAGTTTCTTTAAAATTATTTTATTTTATATTTTATACTCCAGTGGTTAAAAGCCCAGAGAATCTAATCAACAGACCCATGTTTAATTGTCAGTTCAGCCAATTAATAGATGCATGATCTTGGGCAAATTACAGAACCTCTTCAAGGTTCTGTTTTCTCCTGTAAGTTGTGGTTATCAACCTCATTGGTTTGTCGTAAAGAGCAAGGTGAGATGTGTATAACTTTTAGTGGAACCATTGGTCTTAGCTACTGATGATGATGACAACAGCAATGATGTTATTAAGCACATATTCTCTTTGTTTTCTGAGTCAGCCTTGTTAAAGCCAGGCTTGCTAACCATTCTTTCTTCAACCCTCTTTCCTAAGCAGAACTCTAAATAATGGATTGCCATTGCTCGTGGGAGAACTTTGCTGGAGCTCCCCTTTTGCCCCTGCTGTGGCTATGACAGACTCTTCTGGAGGTCCTTCATGAAGCCCATTCCTTGAGCAAGCATTTTCTGAGGATAGACTTGTGCCTCATCTCATCACTGTAGAGAATTCAGGAGCACTGGGTTCTAGTCTTGGCACTTGCTGTGCCTTGCTGTGGTATCTTTGCTCACTGGGCTTTGGTCTTGTTCATATATAAGAGGAAATGTACCAGATCAGTGGCTCTCAACCCTGGCTGCAAATTAGAATCACCACGGGAGCTTTTATAATATGTCAGTGCCCAGGTCCTGTCTCAGCTCAATTAAATCAGAACGTCTGGGGTGAAGTATGGGAGTCAATGTTTTTTGAAAGCTCCCTAGGTGATTCTAAAGTGCAGCCAGGGTTGAGACTCACTGGGCTAGATCAAAGGTGGTCAAACTTTGCTTCCCTGAGTCAGAGGACCACTGGTGCTTGTGGCTCAGAGTTCCGGCTCCTCACTTCAACAGCAGAAGCTGAGCTTCTGCCAGCTATAGATATTGGTTTCTGCTTAATGTTTCATTTAAAGAAAATTATTGGACTCCATGGTCTCTGGTACTACTCGGCATCATTCCCATGATCTAGCCCTTGATTTTTTTCTGCAAGTTATTTCTTTCTATTTCCCATCAGAGAGTCTTATCATGGATTCTCTTGACATTTTAAGATTCATCTAGGAAAGAAATGCTTAATAATAAGAATGTAATGAAGTTTTATTTATTTAATTGTGATTAAAGGGATCAATGTACTATATTAACATTTAAAAAATTAAAAGTAATATCCTGTTGTATGCATACATCAGTTATATACATACACTGATTGAATAAAAAATTTGAAATTTATAACAGATGTCTCTTATCAGATGCCAACTGGAAATAAGGTTGTATTTACATGTAAGCTACATATCTAAATATCTATACATATGAATCAAAGTTATTTAGTTTCAGCTTCTGTGCATACATCCATTTGTGCATTCATTCACTCCTTCCTCCAAGAAAGGAAACTTATTAAGTATCTGCTCTGCATAAGGTTTTGTGCTAGGGAAGATGTATTTGTATGTGAGAGAGAAACATGGATCTTTGTTTATAGATAATATGGAAAATACAAACATTTTTATTGAGCATGTGTATATCACTGTAAAAGATGCCAGTTTATTTCTATATACAGTAGACTCAGTTTCTTATTGATTGAATAAAAATACATAAATTTTTAAAAACTTATACTCTGTCCACTGTTCAAGATCACTGAAATATATTTCGCTAAGACAATGGAGTAGAGTCCAATAAAAATTCAAATGCATCAGGAACATATCTGGAAGGGTTAATGATAATTAGAGTGCACAATCAGAAAACATTTAGCAAGTACCTGATGTTAATGAAGGCAGATGCCAAGTAATCCACAAAAATGTGGATACAATGGGAAAAGAAAGGCAGGAGGGGGTTTCAGAGTCATTGAACGTCATTGTTTTTCAGCCCTGGAGATATTTTTTAAAATGCTGATGCCTGGACCCCACCTCAGTCCAATTAAATCAGAATCTCCGGGGTGGGGTCCCAGTATGAGGACTGAAGGCAGCCAGGTAACAGTAACTTGCTGCCACAGTGGACAATGACTGCCCTACAATGATTCTGTAGTCAGGACACATTCCACACCAGAGTTGGGCTCAGACGCACACGATTTTTACAAGGAGCTGGCAAGTTCTACAAGGAGTTTCGGTGTCAAGGGAGGTTAGTTGGGTTATAATTTGCTCTAATTGGCTCTCCCAGCAGCTGAAACATTCTCTACCTGCAGCTGAGTGACACTCCAAAAGGGGAGAGTTGTGCTCTGACCTTTGAAAACATCAAAGGAGTCACTTCCAACACGGTTCTTATAGCCCAGTGCCCTATAGCCCAGCAGGGCTGAGGCCAGGCTCAGCAAAGCTGATGGGAAATAGCTTTGGCAGAGTGAGATTTTTATCTTTTCCCCCAGATTGGCAGTACCAGCAGACTCAGAAAAAGGATTGGGGCAGGGAGGAGACCGAACCTGGCTCTACATCAGCCTCTGCCTATGGGCTGGCTTAGCCACCACCCAGGGGCTTTTGGACTGCTAATTCCCATTCTGACGGTGAAACTGAACTCTGTCTATATTTTAGTGCAGTGAGCGACACTCCACGTAGGAAAGCATTGAATATTTACTCCATCCTAGGCGATCAGATGTCAGAAATTAACATGTTTTATAAGGTTTTCAGGACCTTTTACTCACCTCTCTAATTTCAACTCTTACAACCTTCATGTACCACATACCTTCTATTCTTTAAACTTTTTATTTAGAAATAAAAATTTATTTATATGTGTATTATATTATAAATTATTATATATAAATCATATAAATATATTATATATTTTAAATTACTATTTATGAGATAATATACATGTGGTAATTATGTATAATGTTATTTATATTTCTTTAGAAATAAAAAGGTTTTTTTTGAATTTCAAACTTAAAGGACAGTTAAATAAAATCAATACACTCAGATACCCAGATTTACCAACTTTTAACATTTTACCACATATTTTGTATCATTATATATCTATCATTTTATCACCTATTATCTATAATCTGTCTATATCTATATGCATATCTATCTAATCATCTGTCTTCTAAGAGTTTGAGAATAGGTTGTATACATCATGCTCCTTAAACACTTAATACTTCCATGTGTATGTCCTAAGAACAAGGGTGTCTGCTTATGTAACATCAGGTAGAGTTTTCAAGTTCAAGAAATTTAACATTGATATGAGGCTTACAGTCTTTATGCCATCTTATTTAATTGTCCCAACAATATCCTTTTGGGCCATTTCTCTACCATTATTAGATCCAATCCATGAACATGTATTTCACTTACTTGTCCTTGTTCCCCAGTCTCTCTCTCTTTTTAAGGAAATACATCCTACCTAAAATTCCCCATCTCAACTACTCCCAAACGTACCATTCCGTGGGTCTAATCCTGTCACAATGTTGCTCTACCCCTTCTCCGCCATGCCTAGGAGATTCTTTGCTGTTATTTCCCCCCACCCCTCTCTCTTGTCTAGATGACTCTTTCTTACCCATTGGGTCACTGTTGAGAGGCTTCATCATTCTGACAGATTTTCATGGTCTTCTCAGTGCCCTCCTGTAGAGCTCATCACATCATATTGGAATTGCCTGGTTTTTAGCTCAGTACAGGTGGGAACCATTGCTATCCTGCCTGCATATGGCAGTGTGTTTAAATATTTGTTGAATGAGTGAAACATGAATGCGATGGCACAGCCAGGAGACACTATCTTGACTTTCAAATGGTCTGAAGTCCAGGTGAGAAAAGATTCAAAGATGACTACAATCTAGTGTGGGAGCAAACACAAGAAGAGCTGGGATAGAAATCATAACGCAGGTGGAACTAGAGGGAGGCTCCCATCCCTTCTTCCCTGGGGCAGACCTGGCTGGTAGCAGTGGCAGGGGAGGCTAGCCTGGGACAGGACCCCAGGGGAGGTGCAGAAGGGGGAGAACCAGGGCTGGCTTCGTGCACTGGCAACTCAGAGGTGCCTGGGGCCAGAGGGCCTGAAGGAAAGTGTCGCGGATGAAAAGGGAACTGCCTGTTTGCACTAGCATCAGGGCTTTGGGAACAGAGAATTGGACTGAAATAGGAAGAGGGCAAGGTGAGGAGGTAGGCATAAATGTAACGATTAGGCCCACCACTGCCTTGCCTTGAGCAGCCTGGAATGCTGTCACCTCTTGAAGGGAAGTCAATACAGCAGAGTGGGTAAGAGCACTGAATTTAGGGCCTGATGGACTTGGGTTCAGATCCCAACTCTGCTGCACATTAATTGTGGGTGCTTGGGCAGGATACCTCACCTCTCTAAGCCCTCTGGAAAATGGGGCTCTGATATTGGCTGCTGTGACCCTAACTGACCCTGCACAGTGAAGGTCCACTTTATCAAAGGACAGGGAGGTCTAAGTGGGGGACTCAGGTGCAGCAAGTCAGGATCCCAGGCCCCCAGTTAGCAGTCCTCTGGGATCTGCCCCACCCACACACAACCCCCGCATCTGAAAGATGCCAGCAGCAGCATCGACGGGAGGCACACGCTCCTCTTCTGCAGAACCGGCAGGAGAAAGGGAGCACCTTCTCGTCCTGGAGGGCCCGGGCAGCTTCCTGCTTGTGCACAACTATCACAATTTGGCCAAGGACAGTCCATCCCTGAACTCCACGCTGTCTGGGAGAGACTTGCTGTGACTGGCAGAAACCATCTGGGTTGGAACGGGCATTAGGTGTTGTCCACAGGGCTCCCTCCACAGAGGAGCCCTGGGAGAGAAGAGGGAAAATCTTCACAGGTAGAGTCTGGGCACTGGTGGCACGCGGAGCACGTACCTGTTAGCTGTGATACCTGAGCAAGCTTCTTGGCCTCTCCAAGCTTCAGCTTGCTCAGCAGTGAGGATGGAGAGGACACTGCCCGCCACATGCGAGATTGTGTGGATTGAACGTGCTAACCCATGGAAAGCCCTAGCACAGTGCTTGGCCCACAGAGAGTGTTCGGTGAATTTAGCTGCCACTAGTGCTTGTCACTCCTGTTGTCATTACTACACTACCTTGCTTCTGGCCATGGTTGGAGAAGCTGGCTGAGGAGTGTCGTAGAAAGACACAAGAGTCTCACCAGGGGATCGGAGGAATGGAAAGCATTTGGCTTTGGAATCTTTGAAATTAAGGATTTGTAGAGAGCTCATGGAGGAATCTCTGATTGCCAGCAAAGACACAGATCTGAAGCTCTGGGGAATACCAAGAGACTGATGATAACTAACAAAGGTGATTTGAAAACTGAGTGTGACCCAGATAGCTCAGGGAGAGACTGAGAATGAGGAGAGAAGGGGCAAAGCTCTGGGGGGCACCTGTTCCTAGGCAGGAATGGCTAGAAAGGAAAACGGGGGTCCAAAAGTCCTGGCAGCGAGGTTTCATTTGACTTTGCATGGCACAAGAGCTCATTCTATAACTGAACCACATGGAGCACAAGGGAGGGGGGCTGTTGGGAAAGTCCTAGAGCCTGGTTACCTGTCCCCTGTGAGGAGCTGGCTCGGCTGTACCCCTGCCTAGTAGCAAGCTGAGAAAAGCCGAGCATGGGGGAAGGGGGGCCAGGAGAGAGCACTATGGGAGCTTAGGGGAAAAGTGTGAGAATCCAAAGCTGGGTGCTAAGCAGAATTTTGGGGTTGTGGGGAACTCTGAAGGGCAGAGGTGGAAGCATGGGGAGGGCATGTCTTTCGGACTAAAAGGAAGTGACTGCAAGTTGCAGTCTAGCCTGGAGTTCAGTTTGGGCAGGATTCAGAGAAGTTTAACTGGTGGGGACTTCAGGTTGAAACCCTCTTTGGGCATCAAACCTTGGAAGGTGGGAGGAAACCTTGGGACTTCTAGAGGGTATATGGACATTGTGTCAGACTTCTGCCCCAAGCAGACACAGTCCAGCTCTATGACAACCCAGAGCCAGGACCCGGGGAGGCTGAGGTCGTTCTGGCCCACACGGAATCAGTAATAGAGACACGGAAAGCTAAAACGGTACAGGCACATTTGGGGCTGGGGGTGGAGATGATGACTCCTTAGGAGAAATATGCTATATAAAATTCCAGGCTTTTTTTTCCCCTGTAGTTTGGACCAGGTTCAAAGTTCTGCAAATGTTATAAACGAAAAATAATTTTTTCCAACCATATACTACTTTGAGTGGATAAAATGAATTATTTAGTGACTTATCCTTAGTTTATGGGTTTGGGCCTCATGCTTTTACAACGCAGTCTGTCTTTATGGTTGTTTTACATTTCTATTGTCTGTCTCATCATCTAGTCCCCTGTGGAAACTGTGACCCTTTCTACTTCAATCTACTCTATTTATTTTGGGCAGAACAAACTAGAAGAAGACATTTTTTAATTGAAAATATTCCCAGGTGGGGAGTGGTGTTCAGATAGTGATATCCAGATGTTCTGCAGGTAGGACTGAGGGGATAGAGAAGGAATTG
Source organism: Dasypus novemcinctus (assembly GCF_030445035.2). NCBI lineage: Eukaryota > Metazoa > Chordata > Mammalia > Cingulata > Dasypodidae > Dasypus > Dasypus novemcinctus. The sequence goes on along the minus strand of NC_080699.1, from coordinate 43,951,136 downwards.
GCACCGGCCCTGAATTCCAGGTCTATGGGCTCTTCACAAATGTCTTCTACCCAAGAGAGTAACTCCTAATCTTTACTGTACATGGGAATCACCTGGAAATTTTTTAAACTACTGATGCCTGGTTTTTCCCTTGTCATTCTGATTCATCTGGTGGTACAGGATGCCACATGAGCATGAGGACTTCTAAAAGCTCCCCAGATGAGTCTAATATACAGGAATTTTGGAAATTACTCTCCTATAGGCTTTCCTATCACAATTCATATAAATAGTATCATCATAGCCTTTTTCTAAACACAAATGATACAACATTATAAATCAGTATGATACTGATCTACAAATTGATATAGAGACTAGACTAATCAGCCCAGACTGAAGTATATAATAGCTAGTCAAAGATATACTATATAATGAAGGAAAACTCAAGGGTCAGAAGGAAGGCAACTATTATTTGGTTAGAATTATTGCCTAGGTATTTTTAAAATCAATTTAAATCGTGGGGATTTTTAGGGGTTTGAGAAATAACCTCAACTACCTTCTCCACGAGATGAGAGATGGACATGAGTCCGGCAGATGGAGATCAATAATTTGCACTGATCATTGATAAAGATCGGCTGGAGGATGTGGGTTTAGATCGGACAGCAACGGGGTCTGCTGGCAGTTTGCAGATGGGTTAGGTAGATTTACCCAGGCACAATTCCTGTCTTCCCATGGGGAAAGGCCTTCTCACCGTATTGAGCAGAAGGGCAGACTAGAACGAGAGCTGGAGGTAGGAGCGAGCGCAAGGAGGAGCCTGTCCACATGTGCCCGGGGGGAGAGTCATGCCTTCCTGGGGCCCTGTGTGGGGCTTGAGGAGGAGAAAATGCAGAACGGGGCAAAAGAGCCTCGCACTCCAAAAAGAGACCGTCACCTTACACGTTCCCTAATTCCATAGAGATTACAGAGTTAGATTTAAAAGAATGAGTCCTTAAAAAAAACAAAACTAGAAGACTGTTTAGGAAGTTATTTTTCTGCCTTCTGAACGAGGATGGTCTATCTTAGCATTGGAACCGAGGAGTGGCTCACAAAGGAACAGATCGATAATGTTGCTTACATACAGTGTTGGGACGATCAGATTATTAAAGATTTTTTAAAATGAAGATAATACAGCATTGGTGAGAGTGTAAATTGAAACAACCTTTCTGGCTATAAATTTGGCAATTTATTTTAAGAGCTTTCACATGTTCATATCCGTTGACTCAATAATTCCACTCTTAGAAACCTGAGAATGTAATCAATGATGGGGTCAAAGATTTATGTCCAAAGATGCTCATTCCAGGTTATTCATCATAATAAAAGAAATGGAATCATCTACATGCAGAGCAAGAGGAGAAGGAGGAAATAAATTAGGGTGCCTGTATGCTATGTTAGGCGTCAACGTAAAATGGAGCGTTTGAACACTCTTCAATGTAAAAATGCTTGCAAAAATTGCATTTGAAATGCAGAGTACAAAAACAAATATATTGTGTAATATATCATATTGGACAAAAGATAAATTTTATGTTTGAAAAGCACTGGAAGGAAATGTATCAAAATGTTAATAGTGATTGGGATTGTGTAAATTTTCATTTTCACTTTTAAAAAATAAAAATTGCATTTTTTACCTTATTTTTACATGAGGGTAAATTAATATTAATAATACGTTATTTAAAAAAAAAAAACCTCACAGTTTTTCTGTTGAGTTCTTGAAGTCCTGGGCACCTTTAGCAGGCAACTCTGGTACCATTGGGATCAAGAATAAAAACTACCTTTGAAGCAGGTGTATGTAGGAAGAGGAGAGGCAATATTTCCCTGCCCAAAACTGCAGAGAATGAAGTGAACAAGTACTTTGGCAATGGGGATGTTGGGTCCTTGTAGTTATCTCCAATAAGAAATGCACAAAGATTTTCAAAGAGTGGATGAGACTTGCTCCTGGATTAATTTCGTAAAATAGGCCTCCTGCCCTCTGGGTACCACCTTGGTGATTGCGGCTGAATGGAGACCACAGTCCATGGGAAGTTTCTGGGGGTGGGGTGGGGGGCTGGCCCCTAATCCTCCCCACCTCTGCTGATCTGTCCCATCTGATCAGGCTCCCCCTGCCCCCACGCCCCCTCCCATAGCTGCCTGTATTACCACCATCCCATCACTATCCGTGCAGGGCAGCTCCAAGGTCTGAAATCTCAACGTCCAGAAGAGCCCTGTCGGTTTCTATCTCCACATAAAGCCATGGATTTGTATGCAGATCTAGTTTATAAAACCCCAAGCTATGCTGTTTCGTGTGAGCTTGGGGAGTTTGGCTTGTGCAGATTCAAAGCAACGTCCTTCCTGTGGGGAGGGAGGCCTTGGACACTTGTTTTGTGAAGAGTTGGCTGAGACCAGGAAGGAGTTGGGGAGGAGATGACATGCTTAAAAGAAAACCATTCCCAATTCCAGCTTTCCCAACCTTTCTCTTTCACTTTCCTTTTTGAGAAAAAATTCCGGAAAATGAAAACATATTTACTCAGTTTGGTGCTTGAACTTGACAGATCGTTAGGTGAAATTTGGGAATATTCAGAGGCATTTTATTTCCCGATTTGAAAACCTTCCCCTTGAAGCGTTTTGGTATTATTTATTAAGATAAAAATCCAGGGACAAGCATGTCACCAGCTCTTCTGTTTGTATGAAAATTTCTGTATTTTCAGTACAGCTCTGAGTTCACATGACTTCGAGGCTGACCTCCAAAGATTAAAAATAGAAGTAACAGATCTGGTACTGTCTTTCCTGTATTTCCTTAGAAATAGAGAATAGAGGGCATCTTTTGCCCTCTTTTCTGTATTTTAAGCTGTTGGGCTCAAATCGAGTTGTAAATACCTACATTGTTAAATGGTACATGGTATAATTGATTTTAAGGAAGTTAAAAGAACGTGCAATAGCACGAGGCAGGGGCAGCAAAGGTGAGGTGGGGGTTTAATCCTGTGTAGTGGCAGTTTTAGAAGTGTGTAATTAGTCAGTGGTATCCTGCTCTCCTCCAACTGAAATTTCATCCTTTGTTCTTGGCAAGAAAGTCCCTATACTGGCTGAGTAGTTCTGCCTTGGGGCAGGTCCCGCTCCAGGCTATGCAAATTTTCTGTGGCATTAGGACAAAGTTGGATTTGGTGATGAGAAAGGGGAAATGCTTCCTGTCTCTATGTCTCATTTGCTTTTCCCCATGCCTCCAGCAGGCGTAAGGACCTAACTCAGCTAGAGAACAGTAGGGAAGAGTGAGGAGAAATCTGTTCCCATGTCTGTCTCCTTGGAACGGGGAGGCGGCATCACCTCTGAGCCCAAGTGTTCTCGTATGGGGAAAGCGTCCTTTGAAAGAATTAGTCTTCAGCATTCTGTCAATTATGGCCTCCAAATCTGGCTGAGTAATTAAATGCCAGCTGACAGTAAATATCAAACTGCTTGGGAGCCGTAGCGAGATATAGACAAGTGAATTCTGTGTGCTTGCTTTGGTAATTTGCTTTTTCATCTTTAATACCAATTAAATGCAAGGAAGCTGAAGCCCTTGCATTGCCCAGATGAGAACCCATCCGCTGATGCTGTGAGCTGTCCAGTATGGATTTCTTGGCTCTGGTGACTGTGTCAGGTCTTGGGGGACAAGAAGGTCTGATTGGCAGGCAACGTCTAGTGGGCCCTGTGCCATTAGGGTCTTGGACTCTTCCTCTGTAGTAGCAGAGAAGACTCGTCCCTGAGACACCAGCAGGACTGAGTGTCCCAAAGACTGACGCTCAATCTCCCCCATTATACTTTCTCCTCTCAGTTGTCCCCAGTACAATATATGTCTAGGGTAAGGCCTGACTATTCTTCCTACCTTCCTACTTTGGGGGTACAGGGAGAGAAGAAAGAGCAGCAACACTTCTTGAACACTTTTTAGGTGCATATTGGAGAAACTGCTCTTTGATGGATTCTATGAGGATACCACATCAGCGTGAACTTTAGGCCCACATCCCCAAGAATAGTGCAGAAGGAACTCTAGAGCAGGGGTTCTTAACCAAGGATAATGTTCTCCCCTGGGGGATCATCTGGCTAAGTCTGGAGACATTTTTTGTTGTCATAATGGGGGAGGAGGTGCTACTGTCATCTAGTGAGTAGAAGACAGGGTTGCTGCTATACATCCTACAATGAGCAGGGCAGCTCCCATCACAAATATCTGGCTCAAAACATCAATAATGTTGAGGTTGAGAGACTTACTCTTGAGTGAAAACACAAACTTAAAGACAAAACTTCTTGGAGTTAGAAATATTTTGAACTTGGGACAGGATAGTCAGACATTCCAATAGGTGGCTAAGAACCATTGGAGTTCTGCTTTTGCTTTCCTTCTGTAATTGCTTTAGGAAATAAAGAACCTTTCCCTATACCGATGGTAACTCAGGCTTTAGTCCAGGTGTTCTCAAGAATGCAAGAGTGCAGCACAAAAACCCTGTGTTTGTTAATAGCTGATAAATGTGGGTGGGAACTCACATGCTTTGGGCAGTTGCTTCCCACCCCTTGCTTTCCAACCCACTCCCCTCCCCCTTCTCTTCAAAGTTGAATTATAATCTAAGGAGGGGCTCCTTTTCAAGTTGTTTCTTTTGGGTAGACAAAAGGTATAGTCTTGAGCCATGGAGCTGTTGTGTGGAGCAGTGGGTGATTGACAGTGGTTTGTTGGTGCCTGGAGATCTGCAGTCTGGAGCTCCTTCATCTGAGCTATTAGGCTAGTATTGACTGCACTTTGGGCTTTCTCACACACAAAGTAGCTCATACCCCTAAGGGAATGGAGCTCACTAGCCAAAAGAGTGAAACATTGCAGAAGTACAGTTATTTCAAAAGGTAAGTGGCATAGTATATTACAGATTCCATCAGAAGCAGAAATATTAGAACATACAGAACAAGATTTTAAATGAACCTAATAAGCAAACAAATGAAACAGAACAAGGAAATGTAAAATTGACAGGAAAAAAAGTTAGATAGAAATTAGTATTTAGTTGAATAAAGATGGGCTATTCAGCAAAATGGTTATAGCTGAGAAATGAATTAGTGACTTGAAACACCAGATTTAGGACATTTCTGAGGAAAAGGATGGAAAAGACAAAGAAATAGAAAAGCGAAGAAAGGTGGAAGAAAGGAGTAGAAGAATTACTATCCAGTTAATAGGAGTAACATAAAGGAAACAAGAAATACAAATAGAAAAGAGAAATTCTTGGAAGAAAGAATGGGTACAAATTTTCAGGAATCGTAAAAAAGAGCTCGTATTTGAAAGGGCTCATGTAATGACAAAATGGAGAGATAAGGAAAAAATCCAGACCTTATTAATTACAGGGGGGAAATAGTAAATCTACAGTGGTTAGGCTTGGAAGTCGTCACCTCAGCCAAGGGATAAATGTGTCACTAATAATTAACACCACTTACCCTGATACTGTATACTGAGAAAGGCACATTACCTTCAAATTCTGTAACCTCCATCTAACTGTGAGACACCACCAGTCACACCCAAATTGAGGACAGTCTACAAAATACTTAACTACGACTCTTCAAAAGTGTCCAGGTCATGAAAGTCAATGAAAGCAAGAGGAACTGTCATGGATTAGAGGGGACTATGGAGCCACGACATCTGAGTGCAACGTGGTACCTTGTATTGGATCCTGGGACAAAAACAGCATTAGTGGGAATACCGGTGAAATCTGAATAATGCCTATAATTTAGTTAATAATCTTTTACTATTGTTAATTTCTTAGATTTTTTTTTTTTTTTTTTACTGTGATTATGTAAGATGCTGACATTAGGGTAAGGGTAAGGTGTATTTTCTGTCCTATCTCTGGAACTCTTTCATAAGTTTAAAATCTTTACAAAATAAAAAGTTAAAAAATTACTCTACCATTATCTTCAGTGTTGAAATGTTTGATGACACACTGATTATTTTATGTGAGTTTCAGTGGCTACATATCCTCACCAGCACTTGGTATGCAGATTCTTTGCAATTTTGGACATTCTAATATGTGTGTAGTGGCATATCTTTGTGATTTTGATTTGCATTTCCCTAATCATTAGTGATTTTGAGCATCTTTTCATATATTTCTCTGCCATCTGTTTGATGAAGTAGCTATTCAGATATTTTGCCTATTGTTAAAAAATAATTTTTATTTTTTATTTTTAAAGGAGCTTTAGATTACAGAAATGTTACATTAAAAATATAAGGAATTCCCATATAGCACCATCCCCTCTCCTTCCCACAATTTCCCCAATTAAAAACATTTTTCATTATTTTGGTGAATTTGTTACAACTGATGAACACATATTGAAGCATTGCTGCTAACCATGGTAAATACTTTACATTATTTACACTTTGCACTGCACAATTTTATAGTTTTTGACAAAATGTATAATGGCTGATAACCATCATTGTTATATCATGCAGCTTGAGCTCAATGTCTCAAAAATGGGGAATACTTATTGTTCCCTCTCCCTCCTCTCAGAACCTCTGGTGACCACTGTCTTTATATCAATATTACAAGTTCTTCCATTACTAGAATAAGAATTAGTTTACTTTAGTCCATAGTTGCATTCCCCCCTTATGTTTATTCCTCTATCATGAGGATTTTGGAATGGTGATGCCCAACTTTGATTCCGATTGAGAGGGGGCTTAGATCCCAAGGGGCAGATGGATGGAGCTGTCTTGCTTGCAGTTGAAGATACTCTCTGCTCTTTGGGTTGGGCATTGTCCATCATTATCCTTTTGTTAGTAGTACCGGGTGAATCTGATGAACTGGACAGTAGGTATTGGCTTCAACTCTGTTAGGATTCAAGGTTCACATGGCATATGAACAGCCAGAAGATTTAAATCTCTGGAACATATATTTACTGGCTTTGGTGTTAATTATAGGTTCAAATAAAAGGGGCAGAAGAAACATGTGTGGGGAAATTATAAGTGAGTCTAACTCTGATACATTGGGAGAAATGGGTTATCATCTATTCCAAGGTAAGGCCAACTGATGGTATGCTGATATCCTGAGGTTGTCTGCCCTGCCTATAGTGTCTAGATGTCTCTAGAGCCCCCAGGAGCACCCCTATTTGGGGCACTGTTTACTGTGGCAGACAGTGAGATCCTCCTGAGACGTGCATAAATCTAACTTCTGGGATGACCTCCCAACTCCCTTTGAAGTCTCTTAGCCGTAAAAACTCATTGGCATTTATTATTTCTCCCTTTCCAAATGCATTGTTAGTTGGTGCTTGGTAATAATCCCTTGGTGCCAGGGAGGCTTATCCCTGGGAGTCACATCCCACAGCTGCAATCCCTCTGCAACCCCAAACCTCACCCAAAACAAAGCCAACAAAAATAGCAATAATAAAACAAAATAGTAAACAAAAACAAAGGATTAATTTTTTTTGCATTGTGCTTTTCATCTCAGTAAGACCGCTTATCTTTCATGTATTTTGACCATTTCCTCTGTTTGTTCTCCCAGTATCTTTTTTTTTTCACTTTCTTTTCTGAGAAGCTTTAGGCTGTAGAAAAGTCACATAGAAACCACAAGGGATTTCCGTATACTTCCCACCCCCCACATCATCCCTTGCCAATAACATCCTACACGAGTATGGTACATTTGTAACAATCAATGAACAAATATCAAAGCATAACCACTAATCATGCTCAGTGGTTTACATTATGATTTGCCTTTTGCACCATATACTTTTATTGGTTCTGACAAAATGTATAATGGCCTATATCTGTTATTTCAAGATCACGCAGAACAACTCCAATGCCCCAACTCCATTCCTCCCTCATCCTTCCTTTGGAACCTATGGCAACCACTAAGTTTCCATTTTTGAACAATAAGGCTCAGAGTTTTATACATTAATATTGAGGCCTTGATATACCATCTGTTTTCTTTTATTAGGTGTTGCCTATGAAACTTGAGTTGTTCTTGTCCCTGTATTTGAGAACATTGCAGAACTCACTAGGATGGGAGTTCAATATTTTCTTGTTTATTTTGTGGGTCTCCACCCAATAAGATAACAACCTATGCCAAGATGAACACATTCATATTCTATGGAAGCATGCTACTGGTGTACCCTTTCCCACATATTCCCCCAACATCAATATCCTGCACCAGTGATCCCCCCCACTATATTTTCCAGTAAAAGCATTCCCACCATGGTAGTTTCAACCACAAACCTACAAATCCCCAGAATTCACCTTTTACTTCTTCCAGCTCTTCCTCCAGTTCCATAGATAGTCCTTCCCAACCCCCTACCCTCCTCACCTGCACATTCCAACACCACTGACCCCTCTCACATCCCTGCACCACGATCACCCCCATCCAATGCTAAACCACCCCCTTCCACCTTATCACAGGTTTTGCCGATAGTGAACATCAGCTCACCTCACTCTATTCCCTATCTGTCTCCTGATAACCTATCTTGCAGACTCTAGTTCTGAGAGTCTGCTCAATATTTTCAGGTTATATCAGTGAGGTTATGCAATATTTGTCCTTTAGTGACTCACTGGCTTCACCCAACAGAAGATCTTCAAGTTTCATCCATGTTGTCCCAAGTTTCATTCCTTCTTACAACTGAGTAATATACCATTGTATGTATATATCACAATTTACTTATCTACTTATCTGTTGATGGTCACTTGTGTTGCTTCCAACTTTTGACAATAGTGAATAATGCTGCTTTGAACATTGGTGTTCATATATCTGTTCATGTCCCTGCTTGCAATTTTTCTGGATATATGCCCAGCAGTGGGATTGCTGGATCATATGGCAGTTCTATAGTTAGCTTCCTAAAGAACAGCAAAACCATTCTCCATAAAGGTTGCACCATTCTATATTCTCACCAATGGTGAATGAGGGATCCCACTCCTCCACATCCTCTCCAACACTTACAGTTCTGTTTTTTTTCAAATAGCTGCCAGTATAATGTGTCTAAAGTGATATCTCATTGAGTTTTGATTTGCATTTCCCTAATAACTAGTGTTGAGTATCTTATGTGCTTTTTAGCTATTTTTATTTCTTCTTTGGAAAAGTATCTATTCAAGTCTCTTGTCCATTTTTAAAATGGGTTGTCTTTTTATTTTCAAAATGCAGAATTTCTTTATATATGCTGGATATTAGGCCTTTATTGGATATATGTTTACCAAATATTTTCTCCCTTTGAGTAGGCTGTCTTTTCACTTTCTTGACAAACTCCTTTGAAGTGCAAAAGATTTTAATTTTGAGGAGATTTATTTATTTATTGTGTTGCTTGTGCTTTGGGTATAAATTTTATGGAACCATTTCCTGCTATAAGATCTTGTAGATACTTTCCTACATTATCTTCTAGGAGTTTTATGGTCTTGGCTCTTTTATTTAGGTCTTTGATCCATTTTAATTTTTGTATAGGGTGTGAGATGGTGATCCTTTCTCATTCTTTAGCTATGGATATCCAGTTCTCCCAGCACCTTTTGTTGAAGAGGCCATTCTGTCCCAGTTGAGTGTGCTTGGTGGTCTTATTAGATATCAGTTGACCACATATGTGGGGATCTATATCAGAACTCTCAATTCAGTTCCACTGGTCAGTATGACTATCTTTGTGCCAATGTCATGAAGTTTTTAAAAAAATCAATTTTATTGATACATATTAATAAGGCATACAATTAATCCAAAGTGTATAGTTGATGGCATTTGGTATAATTGCATAGATGTTTGTTTATCACTTGAATCATTATTAGAGAATTTTCATTATTTCAATAATAATAATAACCAAAAAATAAACAAGAAAATTCCTCATCTTTCAATCTCTCCATTTCCCCTGCTGTATATAGCTAGTACTTCTGTCTATTCTTGCACAATTATTTATTTGTTTATTAAGCAGATTTATTGATATATATTCACATACCATATGATCTATGCAAAGTGTATAATCAATGGCTTTTAGTATAATCACAATGTTGTACACTCATCATTTAAAAATTTTCAGAACAATTTCATTACTTCAAGAAGAAAGAATCCACACCACTTAGCATTTCTTCCCCAGCTCTACATAACCACTAATCTCATTTCATCTTTATAAATTGATTTATAGTTACTTTTTATATAAATGGAATCATACAATATGTAGTTCTCTGTGTCTGGCCTCCTTCACTTACTCCACTTAGTAAAAAAAATTTTTTTGTCTGATATGAACATTTTATAGTATTTACCTACATTTGTTCATCTGCAAAGAAAAATGGTCTTATATATACAATTTTATCTATATTTCATATAATATATTTATATTTCAAACAATATATTTAGTTTATAACAGTGCAATCATAGAGAGTATTTGTTCTTTTTGTCTTGCTTCACTCAACATAATGTCCTCCAGTTTCATCCGTGTTGTTATATGTTTCATGACTTAATTTCATCTTACTGCTGCAAAATATTTCCTTGTGTGTACACACCACAATTTATTTATCCATTCATCAGTTGATGGACACCTGGGATGTTTCCAACTTTTGGTCTATTGTGAATAACACTGCTATGAATAGCAGTGTGCAGATGTCTATTCATATCACAGCTCTCAGTTTTCTGGGCATATACCTAGTAATGGTATTGCAAAGTCTCATGAGAAGACTTTATTCACCTTCCTTAGGAACTGCCAAACAGTCTTCTACAGTGGCTGTACCATTCTATATTCCTACCAACATTTAATGATATTTAGTCTTCCAATCCATGAACACGGAATGTCCTTCCACTTGAGTCTTCTTTGGCTTCTTTTAGCAATGTTTTGTAGTTTTCTGAATACAGGTCCTTTATATTTGATTGTTTTAGTAGCTATTAGAAATAGATTTTTTCCCCCTGATTTTCTCCTTAGATTGCACATCAGTACTGTATAGAAATGCTGATTTTTTCATTAAATTTTTTATTTTTAAAGAAGCTTTAGATTACATAAATGTTACATAAAAATATAAGAGATTCCCATATATCCCACTCCCTCTCAGTCCCACACTTTCCCACATTAACAACATCCTTCATTAGTGTGGTACATTTGTTACAATTGATGAATCCATGTTGAGGTATTGTTACTAACCATGGACTACAGTTTCTATTACAATTTATACTCTACCATGCACAGTTTTGTAGGTTATGACAAAATATACAGTGGCCTGTATCTGTCACTGCAGTGTCATGCAGGACAACTCCAATGTCCTGAAAATGTCCCCATATTACACTGATTCTTCCCTCTCCCATTCCTCAGAACCTCTGGTGGTCACTGCCTTTACATCAATGGTAAGAGTTCTTCCATTACTGGAATAATAATAAGTCTATAGTAGAACAATAAAAATGTCTAGTCTATTGTTCATTCCCCAATCTTGAGGATTTTGTGATGGTGATAGTCACTCTGCTTCTAATTGAAAAGGAGCTTAGATTCCATGGAGCAGATGGATGGAACTATCTTGTTTGCAGTCGCAGACACTCTCTGTTCATTGGGATGGGCATTGTCCATCATCACCTCCTTGTTAGCTGTCCTGGATAAGTCCAATGAAACGGAGAGTAAGTGTTGCAACTCTGCTGAAATTCAGGGCTCAACTGTCACATGGATGGACCAAGGATTTAAGTCTCTGGGACACATTTATGAAGTATAGTACTAATATAGGTTCAAATAAAAGGGGCAGAAGAACCATGTATAGAGAACGTATAAATGAATCTAACCCTGTTACTGGGAGCATAAATTCCAAAATAAGATCCACTGTCAAGATGCCAAATTCCTGAGTTGTCTGCCCTGCTTATAATTTCTGGATGTCTCTAGAGCCCTCAGGAGTCCTACTATGTGAGACACTGTTTACTGTGGCAGTCAAGGAGATCCTGCTGAGACTTGCAAAACATAACCTCTGGAGTGACCTCCTGACTCACTTTGCAATCCCTTAGCCATAAAAGCTCATTTATATTTACCATTTCCCCATTTTGGTCAAGGTCTTTTTCACATACACAGCTAGTTAGTGCTTGGTAATAATTCCTTAGTGCCCGGGAGGCTTATGCCTGGAAGTCATGTCTCCAGGCCCAGGGGTAGTTAGTGAAAAACTATTGATTTTTGCATATAATCTTGTATCCTGCCAATTTGCTGAACTCTTTTATTAATTCTAGTAGTTTTGTTGTGGATTTTTCAGGATTTTCTAGATCTAGGATCAAGTTGTTAGCCAGTAGTGAAACTTTTACTTCTTTTCTGATTTGTGTGCCTTTATTTCTTTGTCTAGCCTAAATGCTCTAACTAGAACTTCTGGTACAATATTGAATAATGATGGTGACAGAGGGCATCCTTGTCTTGTTCTTGATCTGTGTGGGAAATCTTTCAGTCTTTCACTTTTGAGTACAATGCTAGCTGTAGGTTTTTCATGAATGCATTTTACCATAGCAAGAAAGCTTTCTTCTATTCCTATCTTTTGGTGTTTGTTTTGTTTTGTTTTTTTTAATCAAGAAAGGGTGTGTATTTTGTCAAATGCCTTTTCTGCATCAATAGAGAGGATCCATATCCATTTCCTCTCTGTGTCTTCATTTCTCCTCTATCCAGATGTTCTATCCAATACTGAGAGTGGTGTATTGAATTCTCCAACTATTATTGTAGAGACATGCATTTCTCCCTTCAAGTTTGCCAGTGTGTGCCTCATGTATCTTGGAGGACTGACGTTAGGTGCATAGTTATTTCATATAGTTATTTCTCTTGCTGAATTGTCCTTTTTATTAATGTATAATGGTCTTCTTCATTGCTATTAACAGTTTTGCATTAAGAATCTATTTTGTCCAATATTAATATCACTACCCCAGCTCTTTTTTGGTTACTATTTGTTTGGAATACCTTTTTCCAAACTTTCCTTTATAATAACCTGATTATATCCTTATGTCTGATGTGAATCTATTGTAGACAGCATATAGATGGCTCATATTTTTTAATCCCTTCTATCAGTCTATGTCTTTTGATTGGAGTATTCAAGCCATTAACATTCAATGTTATTACTGTAAAGGCATTGCTTACTTCATCCATTTTTTCTTTGGCTTTCTGTTGACATATCATACTATTGCCTGTCATTTTATCCTTTAATTTAGCCTTCCTAATAATTTTCATTTGTATACTTTTCTCCAAGTCTCTTGCCCTTGCTTTTTCCTTTCAGGCTGCAGAACTCCCTTTGGTATCTCCTGTAATTCTGGTTTTTGGTAACATATTCTATCATATTTGTTTTTCTGTGGAGACTTTGAAATCTCCCTCATTTTTGAAGGACAGTTTTGCCAGAATAATATTCTTGGCTGGCAGTTTTTTCTCTTTCAGGACCTTAAATACATCATACCACTTTCTTCTTTCCTCCATGGTTTCTGATGAGAAATCTGCACTTAATCTTATTGAGCTTCCCTTGTATGTGATATTTTGCTTTTCTCTTGCTGCTTTCAGAATCTTCTCTTTCTCTCTGATATTTGTCATTCTGAATAGTAGGTATCTTAGGGTAGGTGTATTCATATTTATTCTGTTTGGGCTGTGTTGTCCTTCTTGGATATTGATATTTATGTCTTTAATAAGGGTTGGGAAATTTTCAGTCATTATTTTCTCAGATATTCTTTCTGCCCCTTTTCCATTTTGTTGTCATTTTAGAACACTGATAATGCATATGTTTTTGCATTTCACTTTGTCATTCAATTCCCTGAGACCCTGTTTCATTTTTTCCATTCTCTTCTCTTTCTGTTCTCTTTTCCAGTTCATATGTTCTGTCTTTGAAATCACTAATTCTGTCTTTAAGCAATTTAAATCTGCACTTATGTGCCTCTAATGTATTTTTAATCTCATCCATCCTGCCTTTTATTCCCATAAGGCCTGGTGCTTTTCTTTTCAGACTTTCAAATTATACTTAATGCCCACCCAGGGTCTTCTTCCTCTATCTCTGTAGTTATATTTTCTTTCAATTCTTTAAATTGATTAGGAAAGTTGTGTGGTTATCATTGATTAATTGTCTTAAATTCTGTATCTCTTCAGCTATTTGGTTTGATCCTTTGGCTGAATCATCTCTTTCTGTTTCTTAGTATGACTTGTAAACTTTTTGCTATTGTCTAGGCATCTGAATATGGTGGTGAATTTACTCTGATGGCCAATTTCTCTCTTTGCCCATTGTTATTATTTTTTCACAGCCCTTCTTTATATTTAGTTCAACTTATTGTAGGTCTTTAAAATTGTCCAGCTTAAGTTATCAAAATCATGTCAGGAAATAACTAATGGGGTGCAGAATATTGAGAGACTTAAGTGTAGATGGTAAGTGTATCACCATCTCTTAAATGAGAGACTGCCATTCCATATTCCACTTTTGAGAGACTTAAGTGGGTCTGGGAAATTGCCCATGCAATTTCCAGACCAGTCAGCTGACGGCACTCTCTGGCATACCTTCCATGGAAGTGTATTGCTCTCCATTTTCCTTTGTTTTGATCTGACCAGAGATGAGATTCAAAGGGGGCTCCACTGAAGGAATTCACTGAGGAAAACCCCCTGACTTTTCTTCCCTTTTCCATTGTTATAACTGAGAGGAAGGAAGATGTCTGTCCCCCTTTTAGTCAACTGCGATGAACCAGTGGTTTTACCTCAACTTAATATCTTGGGGGTGGAGGAGGGGACCCCTTCCTGGCTGATGCAGGGGCTTGGAAACTCGTGTTTGTTGTTTGGGCTTCTTCATCTCTCTGTTCTTCACCCTCCTGGGAGTTGTGAATCACTGTAATGGTATACTGACCCCCAAAGCAGTTCCCTCAGGCAGCTTTTGGCTCTTTCTCCATTGTTTTTTCTTCTGATAGATTACCCTTTTTATTAATATATAGTGTCCTTCTTTGTCTTTTACAAAAGTTTTGCATTTAAAGTCTATGTTGTCTGATATTAGTATAGTTACTCCTGCACTGTTTTGGTTATTGTTTGCATGTAAAATCATTTTCCAACCATTAACTCACAAACTCCTTGCATTCCTGGGTCTAAGATGAATTTCTTGTAGACAACATATAGATGAGTCATATTTCCTTATCCATTCTGCCAATCTGTGTCTTTTGATTGGAGAGTTTAATCCATTAACATCCAATGTTGTTACTGTCAAGGCAATGCTTACATTAGTCATTTTTTTCTTTAGGTTAATATATGTCATTTTGTGTGTGTGTGTGTGTTTAGTTATTCTTACTAATAATCTGCCATTCTACACTCTCTCGCAATCCTCTTTCCTTTTTTTCTCCTTCAACCTGAAGAATTCCTGTTAGTATTTCTTGAAGAGCAGGTTTCTTGTAGACAAACTCTTTTAATTTCTGTTTGTGAATATTTTGAACTCTCCCTTGTATTTGAATTCCAGCTTAGCTGGATACAAAATTCTTGGCTGGCACTTTTTTTCTTTTAGCACATTAACTATGTCATACCACTGCCTTCTCATCTTCATGGTTTTAGATAAGAAATCAGAACTTTATCTTATCAAGCTTCCCTTGTATGTGATGGATCTTTTCTCTCTTGCTGCTTTCAGTATTTTTTCCCTCTGTGTTTGAAATTTTGATTAGTATATGTCTCAGGGTAGGCCTGTTAAGATTTATATTGTTTGGAGTGTGCTATACTTCCTGAACGTGTATATCCATGTCCCTCAAAAGAGCTGGGAAACTTTTAGCCATTATTTCCTCCAATACTCCTTCTGCCTTGTTTCCCTTCTCTTCTCTCTCTGGGATGTGTATAATGTGTAGGTTTGTGTGTTTGGTTGTCATTTGATTCCTTGAGTCCCTGCTGATTTTTTTCTATCTTTTCATCTTTCTGCTCCACTAACTATGTGATTTCGGATGTATTATCTTCTATATTACTAATTTTTTCCTTTACCTGTTCAAATCTGCTATTATGTGCTTCTGATATATTTTTAATTTCTTGCATTGTGCAATTCATTACCATCAGATCTGTTCTCTTTTAATGTATGTTTTTTATTTCTTCTGTATATGTCTTCTTAATATCTTTTATCTCTTCCTTCACTTCATTAAGTTGATTCATGATATTTGTTTGGATATCCTTGATTATTTGTTCCACATTTTGCATCTTTTCCTGTTTTTCAGTTTGTTCATTAGACTGGGCCATGTCTTCCAGTTTCTTAATGTGGCTTGTAATTTTTTGCTGGTGTTTAGGCATCTATGTATCTTGATGGGCTTACTCAGATAGTTAGCTTCTCTTTCTACTCTAGGGTTTTATTTTGTTTTGTTTTGTGTTAAGGTTCCTCTATGACATTTGGTTCCACTTATTCTCTATCCTTCCCACAGTTTCTGGAGGAGGAGTATAGTCTGCCATTCCATATTCCACCATCTTGGATCTCCCCCTATTTTTAAATTGGGTTTTTGTTTTATTGTGCTTTGAAAATTCTTTATGTATTCTGAAAATGAGTCCATTATCAGACATGGTATTTACAATTTTTTTGGCACATTTTATAGAAGGTAAGATAGGAAAAAATCTGTGCTACTTTGGGTTATATGAGAAGTATTCATATACAACATCAAAAGCACAACCCATAAAATGAAACATTAATAGATAGAATTTTATCAAAATTCAAAACCTTTGTAATGTTGTTGTCTGGTCTTACTATTAGATTATTGGTAACCTCATTAAGTGAGTTGGGAAATATTTTTTTCCTATTTTTTTCTGGTAGAGATTGTGTTGAACTGGTATTATTTCTTCCTTAGATGTTTAATAGAATTTGCCAGTGAAACCGTATGAGCCTGGTGTTTTCTTTTTTGGGAAGGTTTTGACTACAAATTTAATTTCTTCAATAGGTATATGACTATTCAGATTACTTCTCATTTTGTGTGGATTTTGGTAGTTTGTGCCTTTCAAAGAATTGTATCATATCAACAAAGTTGTCAAATTTATTGGCATAAATTGTTGATAATATTCCCTAATTATCATTCAAATTACTATAGAGGCAGTCGTGATGACCCTCTTTCATTCTTAATATTGGTAATTTGAGACTTTTCTTTTTTTATTGGTCATTGTGGCCAGAAGCTCATCAATTTTATTGATTTTTTCTTTTTTTATTAAGTTTTTTAAAAAAGATTAATTTGTATATTTACCTAATTCCCTCCCCTTCTCCCCCTCCCCCATCCTGCAGTTTTTGCTGTCTGTATCCACTCGCTGTGTGATCTTCTGTATCTATTTTCTTTTGGTCTTCTTTTCTTATTTTTTCTCCTCTAGGATTCACCAAGATTTGACCCTGGGGACCTCTGATGTGGAGAACGTTTCCCTGTTAGCTGTGCCACCTCAGCTCCTGGTTTCTGCTGCTCTTCACCTTGACTCTCCTCTTCTTCTCTCTTTTGTTGTGTCATCATCTTGGTGCATCACTCTCTTGTGTGGGCACTGGCTCACCATGTGGGCACACGGCTCACAGCACAGGCTCTCAATTTGCTATGTGGGCACTGGCTTGCCATGCAGGCACTGGCTCACCATGTGGGCAATGGCTTGCCATGCAGGCATGCTTTCTCTTCTTCCCTTTCACCAGGAGGCCCCAAGGATTGAACCTGGGTCTCCCATATCGTAGGTGGAAGCCCTATCACTTGAGCCACATCAGCTTCCCTTGATTTTTTCAAAAAAACAACTTTGAGTTTCCCTGATATTTTGTATTTTTTCCATTTTCAGTGTAATTGTTTTTTTTTTTTTTCCCCCTCACATGCATTATTTCCTTACATCTGTTTTCTTTGGCTCTAATTTTTTCTTTCTTCAGGTGGAATCTGAGGTTATTGACTTGAGATTTTCATTCTTCTCTAATATAAATATTTTATGCTGTAAATTTCCATCTAAGCAATGCTTAGCTGTATCCTGCAAGTTTTGTATTTTTACTTTTATTCAGTTTAAAATATTTTTAATTTTTTCGGGACTTCCTTTTTGACCTACAGAGTATTTAAAAGCGTTTCATTTCCAAATATTTGGGTACTTTCCAAAAATCTTTCTGCTATCGAGTTCTAGTTTAATTCCATTATGGTACAAGAGCATACTTTTTAGAATTCTTATTCTTTTAATTTTGTTAAATATTTTATGTCCAAGAAAATGGTGCATTTTGGCTAATGTTCTGTGTAAATTTAAGAAAAGTCTGTAGTCTCTGTCAATTATGTAAATTTGGCTTACAGAGTTGTTCAGGTCTTTCATATCTTTAGTGATTTTCTGCCTACTTCTGTCAATTACTTAGAGAGGAGTGTTGAAGACTTCAGCTATAATTGGGGATTTAGCCATTTCTCTTTTCAGCTATTTAGGTTTTTACTTCATATATTTTGAAGTTCTGCTTTTGGGTGCAGGCACATTTAGGATTATTTTTACTTGGGAAATTGAACTCTTTATTACTATACTATGCCCTTATTTGTCCCTGACAAAATTCCTTGTTCATAAGTTCTACTTTTTCTGATATTAAATGAGCCAATCCAACCTTCCTTTGGTTAGTGTTTTCATAGTGCAGGAAAGGGTTAACATCTGAGGCTCCTACACTTAAGGAGGCCTGTAGGTAAGGTTGGTCCTTGGCTAACATCTGGGAATTTGTACTTTGTGTACATTCTCATTCCCTCACTGATAAGTGTGGCTTACTGTGTTTATACTGTTTGTGCAGACAATATTTTTTGCTGGACATATCATTTCCTTCTGGGAATCTATGTGACCAGCCTCCAATAAAAACCTTCGGTGCTGAATATCCAATGAATTTTCCTGGACAGGAAATTGTCCACGTTGCTGCATTTTCATTGCTGGGAGAAGAGTTAGCTCTGCGGGACCCCTCATAAGAGGGAGAGACCACCAGAAAGCCTGCACATGGACTCCTCCAGGTTCTGCCTGTGACTTTCTCCCTTTTGGTCTGCGTGTGCCTCTACTACATTGCTGTCATAAACCTTAGCCACCAGTACAATTACAAGTTGAGTCCAGTGAATTCTTATGGAAAATCTTCAAATGTGGAGGTTGTCTTGGGGATTCCCAACCCACCTGGTATCATTTGATCCTTTTTTGTGTATGTTTGTACTTTGTTTGGTTTAATTAAATTTTTTATTTTGGGATAATTGTAGATTTCACATGCTGATAGAAATGATACAGAGAGGTTCCATATACTCTTTATCAAGTTTCTCCCAATAGCAGCAACTTGCAAACTGTAGTTCGATATCACAACTATGATACTGAAATTGATAAGTCAAGATACAAAGCAATTCCATCACCGCAAGTGTCCTTCATGGTATGCTTTTACAGCCACACCCACTTTCCTCCTTTTCCCATTCCTCTCTAACTCCTGGCAACCACTAGCTTGTTCTACATTTTTATAGATTTGCCATTTCAAGAATGTTATAGAGAATCATACAGTATGTGAACTTTTGAGATCAACTTTTTTTTTCACACAGCTTGATGTCTTTTAGATCCATATAAATTAAGTGTATCCATATTTCATTCTTCTTTTATTGCTGAGTAATATTCAAAATTACAGATGTACCAATTTGTTGAACCACTCACTCAGTAACAGACAAGTGGATTTTGCTTAGGGTTATTATGAATAATTTATTATGAATAAATCTTCTATAAGCATTTGTGTACAGATTTGTGAAAAAGTCAATAATTGTTGGGTCACATGGTGGTTGCATGTTTAGGTTTTTAAGGGACTGCCAAATTTGTTTCCTGGAGTGTCTGGACCACTTACATTCCCATTAGCGATTATAAGTGATCTAGTTTTTCTGCATCTTCACCAACATTTTGAGTTATTACTGTTTTTTTAATTTTAGCCATACTGACATGTATTAGTAATATCTAATTGTGGTTTTGTTTGGCATTTCCTTGGTGCTTAATGATGTTGCCCATCTTTTCACAAGCTATTTGCCAACTGATATCCTTTCCAGTGAAATGTCACTTCAGGATTTTGACCCATTTTCTAGTTGGGTTGTTTGTTTCTTTATGGTTGAATTTTGAGTTCTTTTTATATTCTAGATACTAGTCCTGTGTCATATTTGTGGTTTTGCAAGTATTTTCTCCCAGTCTGCAACTTCCTTTATCTTCTTAACAGGACTTTTATAGGGCAAAATTTTTAATTTTAATGAAGTCCAGTTTATCAATTTTTCTTTCTGTGGATTGTGCTTTTGGTGTCAAGTCTAAGAGCCCTTTGCCTGGCCCTAGTTTCAAAAGATTTTCTTCTATCTTTCTTGCTAAAAGTTTTATGGTTTCACATTTTACATTTATGCCCATGGTCCATTATGAATTAAATTTCATAAAAGGTATGAGACTTACGTCAAAGTTCTGTTGTTCTTTTTGTCTATGGATGTTGTTGAAAAGATTATCTTTCCTCCATTGAACTGGTTTTGCACTTTTTCAAAAATCATTTGGACATGCTTGTATGGACTGATCTCTAGATTTTATTTCTTCTACTCCATTGATCTGTGCATCTATCTTTCCACTGATACTGCACAGTGGTATTACCACTGCTGCTATGTAAGCCTTGAAATCAAGTAGACAATTATTCTTACCCTATTGTTTTCTTTAAAAGTTGTTTTTTAAAACTATTCTAGTTCCTTTACTTTCCATTTACATTTAAGAATAATGTTGGCTACTTTACAAAAAAAAGCTTGTTGAGAATTTTGATAGGTATTATCTTATCTTAAAACTGCATATTATGCTCCCCAGTGTGACAGAGTTGAACTCATTTGTGGTTTCTCTGCACATGCCTATTCTGCCCCTTGTATTTGAACCAATATTTAATACTATACTTGGTCCGTCTATGTGGCAGTTGGGCCGTGAGTCTCAGCAGAGTTGCAACATCTGCTCTCCAGTTCATTGGACTCACACAGGACAAGTAACAAGGTGATGACGATGGACAATGCCTATCCCAAGGAACAGAGACAGTCTGCAACTTCAGGCAACATAGCTCCATCCATCTGCCCCAAGGGATCTAAATCTCCTCTCAATTAGATGCAAAGTAGGCATCACCATACTAAAATCCTCAAACATGGGAAATGAACAATGGACTAAAGTAGACTTATTATTATTCTACTATAGACATTATTATTCTAACAAAACTTTTATCATTGATGTGGAGGCAGTGGCCACCAGAAGTTCTGAGGGGAAGAAGAGGGAAAAATACTGTAATATGGGGGCATTTTTCAGGACATTGGAATTGTCCTGCATTATATTGCAATGATGGATACAGGCCATTATATATTTTGTCATAATTTACGAAATTGCATGGGACAGAGTGTAAGCTATAATCCACGGTTAGTGTCAATGCTTCAATATGTGTTCATCAATTGTAACAAATGTACCACACTAATGAAGGGTGTTGTTAATGTGGGCAAGTGCGGAAGGCAGAGGGAGTGGGACAAATGGGAGTCTCCTATATTTTTATGTAACATTTATGCAATCTAATGTTACTTTAAAAAATAAATAAAGAAGACAAGATACGGAAAAAAACTGCATATCAATTTCAGGTGAATTAACATCTTTACTATGCTGGGACTTCAATCATGAACCTGATATGTCTCCATTTATTTTGAAATTTGATTTCTTTCACCAATATTCCTTAGTTTTCAGCACACAAGTCTGTACATGTTTTGATAGATATATACCTAAGTATTTCCTTATTATTTTTTGAGTGATTTTAAATGGTATTTCATTTTATTTTTATTTTATTTTTAAAATTAGTTAATTAATTTTTAGAGGAATTAAAAATATTGTCTTCTTTTAAAAGACACATAGATCACAAAAATGTTATTTTAAAAAATATAAGAGGTTCCCATATACCATACAACCCATGCCCCCCTCCCCCAAATTCAACAACCTCCTTCACCATTGTGGCACATTCATTGTATTTGGTGAATACATTTGGAACCCTGCTGCACCACATGGATTATAGTTTACATTGTAGTTTATACTCTCCCCCAGTACATTCAGTGGGTTAAGGCAGGATATATAATGTCCAACATCTGTCCCTGTATTATCATTTAGGACAACTCCAAGTTCCAAAAATGAACCCACATCACATCTCTTCTTCACTCTCCCTGCTCTCAGCAACTACCCTGGCCACTGTCTCCACATCAATGCTACAATTTCTTCCATTGCTAGAGTCACAATATTTCTATAGTAGAATACCAGTAAGTCCACTCTAATTCATATTTTTTCTTCCATTCTGTGGACCCTGGGATGGTGATGTCCACTCTACCTCTAAATTGAGAGGGAGCTTAGATCCCACATAGTTGATGGATGCAATTCTCCTGTTTGCAGCTATAGGCACTCTTGGTGCCCTGGTGTGGTGCTTGACCATTTTCACCTTCCTGTTAGCTGACCTGAGTAAATCCAATGAACCGGAGAGTAGGAGTCGAACTCTGTTGAGGCTCAGGGCCCAGCTGGCACATGACTAGTCCAGAGATTCAAGTCTCCTGAATACATACCAACCCCAGCACCAACCACAGGTTCAATGAAAGTGACAGAAGAGCCATGCATACAAAGGTCACATCTGAGTCCCACTCCATCACACTCAGGAGAACAAATTCCAAAGTAGGGCCCACTGGCAAGGTACTGAATTCCATAGCCATCTGCCATGACCATAGAACCTGTGTGTCTCCATAGCCCTCAGGAGCACCAGTACCTGGGATTCTATCTACTTTGGCTGTCTCTGGGATTCTGCTGAGACGTGCAAAAGCGCAATCCCTCTGATGACCTCCCAACTCATTTTGAAGTCTCTTAGCCATATAAACTCATTTGTCTTTATCATTTTCCCCTGTTATTCAAGGTCTTTTTCTAGTTGCATCACAAGCTGGTGATTGGTAGTAATCCCTCGGCACCAGGGAAGCTCATCCTCAGGAGTCATGTCCCACACTGGGGGGAAGGTAATGCTTTTACATGCTGAGTTTGGCTTAGAGAGTGGCCACATTTGAGCAACATGGAGGCTCTCAGGAGATAACTCTTAGGCACCCTGCAACTCTAGATCTAATTCAAACTTCAGGCACACAGGCTCATAAGCATAGACCTCAGTATAAAGGGCTCATCATTAGACCATTCTTCTTCACTGGTCTCTTCCCTTGTGCTTGGGGGATAGTTGCTGTTCCATTGGAGAATGTGGCAGAGCTCCCCTGGTTAGGAACTCAGCACTCCCTCAGTTGTCATTTGTAACTCTACTATGAAATTACCCAATGAATATCCGAACATTTTTATATACTCTATATATGTGCCCTGGAGAACTCCCTCCCAACCATGTGCCTCCCATCAATAACACCCCACACCAGTATCCTATCCTGCCATAGTTGAACCTCTCTGTAGTTCAAAACTTCTTCAAAGAAGAAGACCTAATATATTATCGAATTCAAATTAGCAGGGAAAATGAAACAGGAATGATAGATTTAAAGATTAGAAATAGAATACATACTAATTTAGAAAAATTAAAATAAAGTAAAAAATAAATTGGGGTTTAAAAAATGAAAAATATCGTAAAACTTTGTTTTGACATTTTGCTTTTCATCACTCTTATAGGTGTTGCCCTGTACGTACATGGCAAGGCAATTTCTTTCATTCCTTCTTCAGTGTCTACATCTTTTTTTTTTATTTTAAATTTTGTCTTCAAAAAAGTTTTAGATCACAGTAAAATTACATATACATATAAGGGAATCCCATATATCCAACTCAAACTCTTTCCTCCCTTCTCCAGCAATGATCTTTTTACATGTTTGTGTAATAATTGCTGCAGCTGATGTACAGATATTGAAAAATAGCTACCAAACATGGTTCCATTTTGGTTTACATTATTGTTTACATTTTGGACTCTACACTTTTATGAATTTTTGGTGAAATTTAACATAACCTATATCCATCATTGCACGATCTTGTAGAACACTTCCATTGCCCCCCAGTCGCCCTGCTTCCATCTATTCCATTCCTCTCTACCCTTCCCCTCAGGGTCCACAGTGACAATTAAGCTTCAATGCTTGAAGGACCAGATTCACAGATACTTGCAACAATAATGAGATCTTGTCCTCTCCCATTGGGAGCCACCAATTCTCTCTTGAGACACCCTTCCCTATGTTTGAGAACATCAGGTCTCCCCAGGATGGGGACCTTCCCACTCATTTTACGGGTCTCCACCCAATGATATAACACACTATGACAAGATGAACATTCACACACTCCCTAGAAGCCTGCCCCTGTGCCAGATGCCCCCCATTAAGCACCTTAGACAAGTTACCCTTCCGTATTATATTTTCTAAAGAGTTTTCTCAACATTATAGTTTCAACCACATACCTGACAATCTCCCATGCTCATCTGCTTCCCCCAATTCCTTGGGCCATCTGACCCATTCTCCCAACCCTAGCCCCTCTCAAGCCTGCAAAGCCCCACCCAACAGTATCTCTATGCACCCATCTTATTCCTTCCCTGTATGACTACTTACATCCACCCATAGATTTCACCCTTGTAGGCATAAGCTCACTCTCCTTCCCAATTTCCTGTAATCCTGTCATTCAGTCTCTAGCTCTTTTGAGACAGCTTGGTTTGCTTATTTCATATCAGTGAGGTCATGTAGTATTTGTCCTTCAATGCCTGGCTTGCTTCAGTCAACATAAGGTCTTCAAGTTCGTCCATGTTATTCCATGTGTTAGTACTGTATTCCTTCTTACAGCTGACTAGTATTCCATTGCATGTATACACCACATTTTGTTTATCTAGTCATCTGTTGATTGGCATTTGGGTTGATTCCAACTTTTGGCAATAGTGAATAATGCAGCTATAAATATTGGTGTGCATATATTGGTTTGTGTCTTTATTTTCAGATCTTCTGGGTATATACACAGCAGTGGAATTGCTGGGTCATATGGCAAATCTATAGTTAGTTTCTGAGGAACCACCAAACTGACCTCCGGAATGGCTGGATCCTTCTTCATTCCCACCAGCAGTGGATGAGGGTTCCTATTTCTCCACATTCTCTCCAACACTTGCAGTCTTCTGTTTTTTTAATAGCTGCTAGTCTAATGGGTGTAAGATGGTATCTCATTGCAGTTTTTTTCCATCTTTTTTTTTTAAATGTTACATTAAAAAATATGAGGTTCCTATATACCTCCCACCCCCCTCACCCCACTCCTTCTACATTAACAATCTCTTCCATTATCATGGCACATTCATTGCATTTGATGAATACATTTTGGAGCACTGCTGCATATCATTGTAGTTTTAATTTGCATTTCCATAATAGCTAGTGATGTTGAGCATCTTTTCATGTGCTTTTTGGCCATTGGTATTTCTTCTTTGGAGAAGCATCTGTTCAAATCTCTTGCCCATTTTTAAAATGGGTTTCTTGTTTTTTTATTTTCAAGATATAGAATTTCTTTATATATTCTTTATATTAGGCTCCTATCAGATATATGGTTACCAAATATTTTCTCCCATTGTGTACGCTGTCTTTTCACTTTTTTGATAAACTCCTTTTAGGTGCAAAAGATCATAATTTTGAGGAGGTCCCATTTATCTATATTTTCTTTTGCTTCTCATGCTTTGGGTGTGAAGTTCATGAAGCCATTTCTTATTACTAGGTCCTGTGGATGCTTCCCTACATTGTCTTCCAAAGTCTTTATGGCCTTGGCTCTTATATTTAGATCTTTGATCTATCTTGAGTTGATTTTTGTATAAGGTATGAGGTGGTATTCCTCTCATTCTTTTGCATATGGATATCCAGTTCTCCAAGCACCATTTGTTGAAGAAGCCATTCTCTCCCAGTTGAGTGGGTTTGGTGGCCTTGTCAAATATCAGATGAGTGTATATGCAAGGATCTATATCAGAATTGTCAATTTGGTTCTATTGGTCAGTATGTGTATTCCTTTGCCAATTCCATGCCATTGTGACACTGTAGCTTTGTAGTATGTTTTAAAGTCAGGTAGTATGAGTCCTTCAATTATGTTTTTCTTTTTCAATATGTCTTTGGCTATTCAAGGTCTTTTCCAAATAAATTTCATCATTTTTTTTCTAGTTTATTAAGAAGTGCTGTGTTGATTTTTATCAGGATTGCATTAAATCTGTAGGTCAGTTTGGGTAGGATAAACATCTTAATATTTAGTCTTCCTATCCATGAACAGGGAATATTCTCCCATTTATTTAAATCTACTTTGAAGACCTTTAACAGTGTTGTGTAGTTTTCTGTGTATATGTCTTTTATATCTTTAGTTAAATTTTTTCCTAGGTATTTGATATTTTACAAATATTTATTTTGTTTTATTTCTTCCCCCCACCCCCCACCACAGTTGTCTGTTCTCTGTGTCTATTTGCTGCATGTTCTTCTTTGTCTGCTTCTGTTGTTGTCAGCAGCATGGGAATCTGTGTTTTCTTTTTGTTGCATCATCTTGTTGTGTTAGCTCTCTGTGTGTTCGGCATGAATATGTTTAGCAAGTATTTTGTTGAGGATTTTCGGATCTAGGTTCATTGGAGAAATTGGTCTGTAATTTTCATTTCTTGTGGTGTCTTTGTTTGGCTTTGGTGTTAGGGTAATATTGGCATCATTGAATGAGTTAGGCAATGTTCCTTCTATTTTGATTTTTTGAAAGAGTTTAAACAAGATTGGTGTTGGCTCTTTCTGGAATGTTTGGTAGAACTCACCTGTGGAGCCATCTGGCCCAGGGCTCTTCTTAGTTGGGAGGTTTTAAACAACTGATTCTACCTCTTTATTTGTGATTGGTTTGCTGAGATCATCAATTTATTCTTTCATCAATGTGGGCTGCTTATGTGTTTCTAGGAATGTGTCCATTTCCTCTAAACTGTCCTTCTTGTTCTAGTTTTTTAAAGTATCCTCTTTTGATTGTCTTATTTCTGTAGCATGAGTGGTGATATCCCCTTTCTCATTTCTTATTTTGTGTATTTGCATTTTCTCTCTTTTTACTTTGTTAGTCTAGCTAAGGGTTTGTCAATTTTATTGATCTTCTCAAAGAATGTCTTTTATTTATTTTTTCTAGTGCTTTCTTATTTCCTATTTCATTTAGTTCTGAGCTGATATTTGTTATTTGTTATTTCTTTCTTCTTCCTTTGGGGTTAGTTTTTTTTTTTTTTACTAATTCCTCCAAGTGTGCAGTTAGGACTTCAATTTTAGCTCTGTCTTCTTTTTTGATGTATGAATTTATGGCTTTGAATTTCCCTCTCAGTACAGCTTTTGCTATGTTGTGTTGTCATTTCATTAGTTTCAAGGTAGTTACTGATTTATTTTAAGATTTACTCCTCAGTGCACTGTTTATCTATGAGGGTGTTGCTTAACTTCCATATCTTGGTGTCTAATCTGGGTCTGTGGCCCTTGAAGATTTCCAGCTTCATTCCACTATGGTCAGAGAAATTATTTTGTATGATTTCAATCTTTCTGAATTCATTGAGACTGTCTCTGTGGCTTAGCTTGTGGTCTATCTTGGAGAATGACCCATGTGTGTTTGAGAAGAATGTATATCCTGCTGTATTTGGGTGTAATGTTCTGTTTATGTTTTAGGTCTAGCTCCTCTATTATATTGTTCATAGTATTTTTTTATTCATTGATTCTCTGTTGAGATATTCTGTTCAATGTTGAGAGTGGTGTATTGAAATCCCCCACTATAATTGTAGAGGCATCTATTCTCCAAATTAGTTTTTCCAGGGTTTGCCTCACATATTTGGAGGTGTCTTGGTTAGGAGCATAAATATTTATGATTATTCTTTCTTCTTGAAATCTTACCCCTTTTACTAATATGTAGTGTCCATCTTTTTCTCGCACAATAGTTTTGCATTTAAAGTCTATTTTTATGATATTAATATAGCTACTCCTGAACTTTTTTGGTTATTGTTTGCTTGCAAGATTGTTTTCCAGCCACTCACTTTCAACCTCCTTGAATCCCTGGGTCTAAGAAGCATTTCTTGTAAACAGTATATAGATGGGTCATATTTCCTTATCCATTCTGCCCATCTGTGTCTCTTGACAGGTGAGTTTAATCCATTGACATTCAGTGTTATTATTCTCAAGGAATTACTTTCACTAGACATATTTTATTTGGATTTGTGTATATCATATTTTTTCCTCTTTTTGTCTTTTTAGCTGTTCTTACACTCTCCTCCAACTCTGTCTCTCCTGTTTTTTCTTTCCTCCTGCAGAACTCCCTTTAGTATTATATGAAGGGCAGGTTTCTTGTTAGCATACTCTCTTAGTTTCTGTTTATCTGTGACTATTTTGAACTCTCAATCATTTTTGAATGCCTGCTTTGCTGGGTAGTGTATTCTTGGCTGAATTTTTTTTTCTTTTAGTATCTTGACTATGTCATACCACTGTCTTCTTGTCTCCATGTTTTCAGATGAGAAATCAGCACTTAATCTTATTGAGCTTCCCTTATATGTGATGGTTTTCTTTTCTCTTACTGACTTCAGTATTTTCTCTTTGTCTTGAGCATTGGATAATTTGACAAGTATATGTCTTGGAGTAGGCCTGTTTGGATTTATTCTGTTTGGGGTGCATTGTGCTACCTGGACATGTACATCCATCTCTCTCAATAGGTTTGGGAAGTTTTCAGCCATTGTTTCCTCCAACATCCCTTCTGTCCCCTTTCCTTTCTCTTCTCCTTCTGGGATGCCTATAATGCATATGTTTGTGCATTTTGCATTGTCATTCAGGTTCCTACATCCCTGCTGGATTTTTTCTCTTTTTATTGGTCAATTCTACTATCTGTCTGATTTCAGATGTACTGTCTTCCACATCACTAATTCTTTCCTCTGCCTCTTCAAATGTGCTGTTATTTGCTGAGAGTGTATTTTTGATTTCTTGGATTGTGCCTTTCATCACTATCATATCCTTTATGTTTTTGCATATTTTTACAATTTCTTCTGTATGTTTTCCAAGTGTTTTTTTAATGTCCTTAATCTCTTCCTTCAGTTCATTAAATTAGTCCATGATATTAATTTTGAAAGTTTTGATTAGTTGTTCAATGTTCTGTTTCTCTTCCTGGATTTTAGGTTGTTCATTAGATTGGGCCATTTTTTCCTGATTATTGGCATGGTTTGTAATTTTTTGTTGTTGCCTTTTATTTTAGTGGATTTGTTCAGTTGATTAGCTTCTCCATCTAGTCTCAGGGTTTATTTAGGGGCTGTTTTTGCATGTGCATTAAGTCTTCTCTTTTATACTTTGTTCTTCTTATTCTATTTCCTTGTTATTGTCTAGGTTCCCTTGAAGGAAGATATTAGGGCCAGGGAAAGCAAAACAGATAAGAAAAGAAAAAGTATAATAGTCATATTGATAGTAAACATTAGCTGAAGAACCATGTGAGACCTAGGAGAATGAATATTAAACTCATGTGAACTGTGTAGAGTTATAACAGTAAAAAAGTGGAGTACCTACAATGAGATTGTAAGCTGAACATGGAGAATATAGTATGAATTAAAATGCCAGTGTGGTCAGGAGAGAGGGAAAGAGAAAAGAAAAGACAATTACATAAGAAGTGACTAAAAGATAGAAAAAAGAATAGAGGTATTAAAATTAAAAAATAAGAAAAATTGGGGGCTAATCAAAGATAGTTCTAATGAAGGAGAAGTAATAGAAGATGGAAGATAGAAGGATGTAAAGGAAAGGGAATAGCATTGGTAGCCAAAATCAGTACACACAGAAAAGAGCAAATCAAAGATGAGGAAGCACAGCAAACGAGGAACACGGACTACATAGAAAAAAAGAAAAAAAGGGAAAAGAAAGGAAAAAGAAAGGAAAAAGGGAGAGAGAAAAAAGCATGGTGGGGGAATAAGGCAGAAGGAAAGACAAGAACACATACCAACAAAAAAGAACAGACAAGGCCTCAAGCAAGGAGTCCTCTTTGCAATTGAATAAACTGCTTAGGAATCTGTCCTTTCTCCTTTCTCCCTTCATCACTTCCCTCTCTCATGGCAACTGGAAGGCCTTTGAGAGTTCCCCTCTGAGATTCAAATGGGACCCTGCTGAACCAACTCACCACAGAAAATAATGACTCAGTCTCTTTAGAGAGCACCCACACCTTGCAAGGAACCCTAAATATGCTATTTGATGCCTACCAAGCATGTCTCACTGTCCCCCTCCTTTAGGTGTGTGGCACAGGACTAGTTAATTGCCTAATTCCACCTTCTCCCAGACCAATTTTCCCTCTCCCAGGGTCTTTAGGCAAATCAGACTCTCTCAGTAGATTCATCTCTCCTCTCTTTCTTTCTTTCTTTTTTTTAGATTTATTTATTTATTTTACTTATTTATTTATGTATGTACGTATTTATCTATTTATTTATTTATTTATCTCCCCTTCCTCCTGCCCACCCCGGTTGTCTGTTCTCTGTATCTATTTGCTGCGTCTTCTTTGTCTGCTTCTGTTGTTGTCAGAGGCACAGGAATCTGTGTTTCTTTTTGTTGCATCATCTTGTGGTGTCAGCTCTCCGTGTTTATGGCACCATTCCTGGGCAGGCTGCACTTTCTTTCATGCTGGTCGGCTCTCCTTATGGGGTGCACTCTTTGCATGTGGGGCTCCCCTACATGGAGGCACCTCTGCGTGGCACGGCACTCCTTGCGTGCACCAGCACTATGCATGGGCCAGCTCCACAAGGGTCAAGGAGGCCCAGGGTTTGAACTGCAGACCTCCCATGTGGTAGACGGATGCCCAAACCGCTGGGCCAAGTTCGCCACCTCTCCTCTCTTTCTAGCCTCTCCCCAAGCAGCTGGCATGTTCCTCTAAGTTCAATAAAAGGGGGGCACCACACAATTGAACCTGCACTTCTTGGGCCCTGCAGACATAAAAAAGATAAGAAAATACTCTGAATAATTTTACACATATAAATTTGAGGGCTTAGATAAAATGGACCAGTTACTCCAAAAACACTAACAGCCACAACTCAATCAATATAGCATAGATAACTTTAATAGCTTTTTAATAATTAGGGAAATTAAGTTAATAATTTATGAATAAAAAATTGAAATATCCAGACCCAGATGGTTTCACTGAAGAACTCTAGAAAATGGCCATATCTTCCTTTTTCTTGGTATGGATTGTAATTTTTTTGGCATCTGGCTTACTGGACATATTTATTTTTGGTGCATTTTCTCTCTTTAGTTTAGGACTTTCTTGCCTTTTCTCCCTTGCTGGTTGTGTGGTAGGACACAAAGATGTAGTTGGTGCTGCAAACTATGGAGTTTGAAGCTGTCCACATTGCCCCAGGAATTGATGAAACTTCTTCCACCTTTCTCCTCTGCCAGGGTTAGGGAGAGAGCCACAGTCATATGTAATAATCCAAGTTGTGCAATACAAGATTGTCTGTAGTAGATGAAGTTTCATGTCCTGTCATCCTCTCCTGAGGCAGGGATGGAGTCGCCAGTGTGGGCAGCAATCTTTGCCAAGTATGGCCAAAATGGCTGCATTGTCCAGGTAGACTGACATAGCACTACCTCCCTGTCCCTGCCAGGGGTGGAAATGGACCTTCTGGAGTGCTCAACAACCTATTCCTTGTGGGCCAAATGTGCCTGCAGTTGCCTTGAGAGGCTGAGGGAGTACTGCTCCTTCTGTCCTTTAGGGGATGGAAACAGAAACAATGATGCTCAACAGTGCAGTCTGTGTAGGTTAAAAGTGCCTGCCATTGGCCAGAAAGGCTGTGGAAATACCAACCCCCT
The DNA here is from genome assembly GCF_030445035.2 of Dasypus novemcinctus. Lineage (NCBI taxonomy): Eukaryota > Metazoa > Chordata > Mammalia > Cingulata > Dasypodidae > Dasypus > Dasypus novemcinctus. The sequence continues at coordinate 43,919,550 of NC_080699.1, read as the reverse complement.
CCTTTTCTAATGGAGATTGGGGGTGAATCCACAGGTACCCACCAGTCAAGGACATACCCACCAAAAGGGCCTGCCTTTGCCTGGAAAGTCTGAGGAAACCCAGCTCCCCTCCTATCCTACTCGGGGGTGGAGATGGAGCTACAGGTGTCTGCCTGTATAGTCTTTTGGGCCAAGAACCCCTGAACTTACCCAGAGAGGCTGGGGAAACACAGTCCCCTTCTTGTCCTATTGGGGATGGTGGTGGAGCTACAGGTGCCCAACAATCAAGTTCGTGCAGGCCAAAAGTGCCTGCAGTGGTCCTGATTGGCTGAGGAAACACAGCTCCCTCCTATCCTATTGGAGTATGGGGATGGAGTCCCAGGTGTCTGACTATTCAGTTTGCGCTGGTCAAAAATGCAGTAACCCAAAGAGGCTGGTGCAGGTCCTCTCAGCTTCCTCCCTGCTGGAGGTGAGCCTGAGGCCTAGGCTAGGGCTGCAATCTGATCTTGGTGTAAAGAATCCAGTTCCTAACTTCACTGTGATTTTCAGTCAGCCCTGCTTCCCCTCATGCCGGGGATGGAGTTAAAATGGCAGCTACCAGCTTCTTTCCAACTTGGATATATTCAAACATTAACTGTTCTTAAGATTAGACTTAGGCCAGCTGAGTTTACCTATCAGTAGCTGAAGTCAGTGCCCAACCATGCCTTCCTCTCCCATTTTTGGGAAAGGGAGCTTCCAACTCCAGTCACAGAGTAGATGCTGAGGCACCTTGTGTCCTGGTCACTGGCCACTGTGGTGTGGAGTTCTCTACTTCCAAATATTTTCTACAGGTGGATAGTCTCCTCCTTCCATACCTTAAAGATGTTGCAGGATACTCTTCTGGTCTCCTGGGGCCCTCAAACAGGTATTTTAGATAGCTCTGGGTGATTACTAATTGCCCTGTAGAATGAGCTCATTCTAGGAGCTCCTTATTCTGCTGCCATCTTGCCCCAGACTCCTTTCCAAGGTTTTGAGCTGGTACATTAGGTTATTGATTTGAAACTTTTTCTCTTTTCTAATTGTGTACATTTAGAGCACAAAATTTCACTCCTAGTATGGTTTTAGATGCATCTTACAAGTTTTTATATGTTGTGTTTTCATTTCATTTAGTTCAGTGTATTTTTTAATTTCCCTTGGGACTTTTTCCGTGGCTCATGGATTATTTAGAAGTATGTAGTTTAGTTTTCAAGTTATTGTTATCCTTCTGTTACTGATTTCTAGTTTGTTTCCATTGTGATTGAAAAACACAATACATAGGACTTCAATTTTTAAAAATTTGTTGAAATTTTGTTTATGGCTCAAAATGTGGTCTGTCTTTGTATATGTTCCATGGGTGCTTGAAAATAATACATATTCTAGCGTTAATTTAGGACTACTCCATTTTTGGTATGTTGTCTTTTTATCATTACATAATGACCCTCTCTGTCTTTCATAATATTCTTTACTCTGAAGTATACCTTATCTGATATTAACCTACCTGTTCCTGCTTTAACTTGATTAATATTTACATGATATATCTTTTTACATTCTTTCACATTTAACCTGACTATATTGTTTTAAGTCTAGACTGCATATAACTGGATCAGTGTGCTAAACTCTGTCTTTTAAGTTGACATATTACATATTTAGACCATTAATTTTTAATGTAATTATTGATATGTTAGGGGTTTAGTCTATCATTTTACTGTCTGTTCTCTCTTCTTTCCTTTAATGTTTTCTTTTTCTTGTTTTCCTGTGGGTTATTTGAATTTTCATTTTTAGAATTCCATTGCTTCACCTACAATGTTTTTTTTCAAAGATTTATTTATTTTTCCTTCCTCCCTGGATGGCTCCTCATCTGCTTGTTTGCACTCATTGTGTCTGTTTGTCTTCTCTAGGAGGCACTGGGAACTGGATCCAGGACCTCCTTTGTGGGAGGCGGGTGCCCAGTCACTTAAGCCACACTTGATTCCTGCTTGGTGTGTTTCCTTATTGCATTAGTGCATTGTATCTGCTCCTCTTCCCTTGAGGAGGCACCAAGAACTGAACCTGGGACTTCCCACATGGGAGAGAGGTGCCCAATTGCTTGAGCCACCTCCACTTCCTGCTTTGTTGTGTCTCTTATTGTGTTTCCTCTTTGAGTCTTCTTGTTGCATTATCTTGTTGGATCAGCTCACTGTGCCAGTCCATCACATCAGCTCATCTCTCCAGCCCATTGGGTAAGCTTGCTGTCTTGCTTGTCTTCTTTAGGAGGCACTGGGAACTGAACATGGGACCTCCCATGTGGGCGGGTGCCCAACTGCGTAGCCACATCTGCTCCCCCACCTACAGTGTTTTTGAGGGCATCTCTTTGTATAACTTTTGAAGTGGCTACTCTAGATAATGCATTATATACATAACTTAAATCTGCTGATGTCATCATTTTTACCAGCTTAAGTGATATGTAGAAACTTAACTTCTCATATGTCCTTTTACTCTTTCCATTTATAAAACAATGGTCTTAACTATTTCCTCTACATCCATTTGGAAGCACAACAGTGTTATCACTTTTAAACCGTTAACATAACTTAGAAAACTCAAGAGTAGGAAAACCACAGTTTTGCTTACATATTTCTTCATTTATGATGTCCCAAGATTCCTTCTTTTATTGTCTCTTGTCTGCTTACAGAATTTCCTTTAGCCATTTTTCAAAGGTAGATCTCCTAGCAACAAATTCTCTTAGGCTTTCTTCCCCTGAGAATATCTTGGATATTTTCACCATGTATAGGATTTTGGGTTAACAGTTCTTTTCTTTTAGCACTCGAAAAACGTTGTGCCCTTTCCTTCTAGCTTCCATGATTGCCGATGATAAATCTACTGTTATCAAACGGTTTCCCCCTGTAGTTAGGGTGTCATTTTTTTTCTAGCTACCTTCAAGGTTTTTCTTTGTCTTTTGTTTTTCTGAACTTTAGTTATCATGCATTTAGGTGTGTATTACTTTGGGTTTATATTGTTTGGGGTTTCCTCAGTTACTTGGATCTTTACTTCTATGTCTTTTGCCAAATTTGGGAAGTTTTGGCCATTATTTCTTTGAACACCTTTAAAAATTTTTTCTTTGTCTTTATTTTTTTAAATGTTACATTAAAAAAATATGAGGTCCCCATATAGCCCCCACCCCCTTCACCCCACTCCTCCCATAACAACAACCTTCTCCATCATTATGGGACATTCATTGCACTTGGTGAATACATCTCTGAGCACTGCTGCACCGCATTATAGTTTACACTCTCCCCCAGTCCACCCAGTGGGCCATGGGAGGACATACAATGTCCAGTAACTGTCCCTGCAGTACCACCCAGGACAACTCCAAGTCCTGAAAATGCCCCCACATCACATCTCTTCTTCCCACTCCCCACCTCAGCAGCTACCTTGGCCACTTTCTCCATCTCAATGCTACATTTACTTCCATTACTAATCACATTAGCTCCAGAATAGAGTAACAATAAGCCCACTCTAATCCATATTCTATTCCTCCATTCTGTAGACCCTGGGATGGTTATGTCAGCTCCACCTTTATATTGAGAAGGTGCTTAGATTCCACTTGGATGATGGATGCAATTCTCCTGTTTGCAGTTGTAGGCATTCTTGGCACCCTGGTGTGGTGGTTGACCTTCTTCACCTCCCTGTAAGCTGGCTTACCCCAAGTCCAATAAACCAGAGGGTAGGAGTTGCAAGTCTGTTGAGGCTCAGGACCTGGCTATCACATGGACAGTCCAGAGATTCAGGTCCCCTGAGTATACACTAAATCCCAGTGCCAACCACAGGTCCAGTAAAAGTGACAGGAGAGGCTTGTGAACAAAGATCACATCTGAGTCCAACTCCATCACACACAGGAACACAAACTACAAAGGAACACAAACTCCTGACATGGCACTGAAGTCCATCTGCCATGACCATAGAACCTGTGAGTCTCTGTAGTTCTCAGAAGAACCAATACCTGGGGTTGTATCTACTTTAGCTGTCTCTGGGACTCTGCTGAGGTGTGCATAAGGGCAACCCCTCTGATGACCTCCTGGCTCTTTTTTTGGAGAATCACAGCCATATAAACTCATTTGTCCTTTTCATTTCCCCCTTTTACTCAAGGTCAAAAAGCATTTTTAACTCCTGATATTACATGTAGGCCGAGATATTCTGCTGGTCTGAGTTGACCCTTTTATTCAAGGTCATTCTCCAGCCACATCATCAGCTGGTACTTGGTAGTAATCCCTCAGTGCCAGGGAGGCTCATCCTCAGGAGTCATGTCTCACGCTGGGGGGAAGACAATGCATTTACATGCTGAGTTTGGCTTTAAGACTGGCCACATTTGAGCAACGTGGAAGCTCCCAGGAGGTAACTCTTATACACTCTGCTGGTCTTGGACTAGTTCTTTCAGCACACAGGCTCACAAGCATAGTCATTGGCATCAAGGGCTCATTGTTGGACCATCCTTCCTTATTGGTCTCAGCCATTGCACTCGGGGGATTGTTGCTCTTCCATTAGGGAATGTGACAGAGTTCCCCCAGTTAGGAACTCGGCACTCCCCCAGCCATTGTTCCCAACTGTAACCACTATGAAAATATACAAACATTTTTATGCACCCCATACATATGCCCTGGAGAACTCCCTCCCAACCATATGCCCCCCACCAATAACACCCCACACCAGTATTCCTCCCCCACCACCATCGAACGCCTCTGTGATCCAAAATCTCCCTGAAAATGAAGCCCAATATATTGCCAGTTTCCATTAATAGTAAAATGGAATATAGTGATGGGTTTAAAGGTTAGATATAGAATACATACTAATTTAGAAAAATTAAAGTAAAAATAAATTGGGGTATCAAAAAGTTAAAAAATTAAAAAGCTTTGTTTTTGCTGTTTTGCCTTCCATCACTGCCCCAAGTGTTGCCTTGTATGCACATTGGCAAGGTAGCTTCTTTCCATCTCTTCATCAGTGTCTATGTCCTTTCTTTTTCTTTTTTTTCTAATTACTAAGCTTGTCTTCACAAAAGTTTTAGACCACAGTTATTTAAATATACAATATACAGTATTCCCACATATTCAACATCAGACACTTTGTCCCTTCCCCAGCAATAGTCTTTTTACATGTTCATACTACATGTTCATATTACATGCCACTGATGTATAGAAATTGAGACAATAGCTTTCAAACTAGGCTACACTTGGGTTTACATTGTGGTTTATATTTTAGACTATACAATTTTCTAAATTTTTAGTTATTTTATGTTTTACATTATGATTTACATTTTAGCCTATAGGCCCCTACACATTTTTGGTGTAATTTAACATGTCCTATATCCATCCTAGCATAATCTTGTGGAACACTTCCATTGCCCCACATTTACACTGATTGCATCTATTCAATATCTCTTTCCCCCTCCTCTCAGGGCCCACAGTGAAAATCACTCTTCATTGCTTGAAGGGCCATGTTCAGAGACACTTGCAATAATGTTGAGGGCTTGACATGCTCGCCTGCCCTAATGCACTGGGAGCCACCATTTCTCTCAAGAGATACAATTCCCTCTATCGGAGAACATCACTTCTCCCCAGGATGTGGGTATACCTTCACTCTCATTTTATGGGTCTCCATCCAATGATATAACCCACTATGACAAAATGAGCACTCACACACTCCCTAGAAGCCTCTCCTGTGTCAGATTCTCCCCTTTAAGCATCTTTTTTTTTTTTCGAAATATTTCTTTTTTAAAAAAAATTATTTATTTATTTATTTATTTAAATTACATTATGAAAAATATGAGGTCCCATTCAACCCCACCGCCCCCGCCCCCCACTCCCCCCACAGCAACACTCTCTCCCATCATCATGACACATCCATTGCACCTGGTAACTTCATCTCTGAGCATCACTGCACCCCATAGTCAATGGTCCACATCATAGCCCAGACTCTCTCACATTCCATCCAGTGGGCCCTGGGGGGATCTATAATGTCCCGTAATTGTCCGTGAAGCACTATCCAGGACAACGCCACGTCCCGAAAACGCCTCCACATCTCATCTCTTCCTCCTGTTCCCCACACCCAGCAGCCACCATGGCTACCGTTCCCATACCCATTCCACATTTTCTCTGTGGACATTGGATTGGTTGTGTCCATTGCACATCTATGTCAAGTGAGGGCTTAGATTCCATATGGGTACTGGATGCACTCCTCCCGCTTCCAGTTGTAGACACTCTAGGCTCCATGTTGTGGTGGTTGACCTTCTTCAACTCCATGTTAGCTGAGTGGAGTAGGTCCAATAAATCAAAGTGTAGGAGCTGAAGTCTGTTGAGGCTCTGGGCCTGGGTGTCATATTATCAGTCCAGAGATTCAAATCCCCTACATATATATATACTCATAGTGGAAACAAAAACAACAGCTGGGGGGGTACTGGGCTCCTGGCCGGGGGGTCACTGTTGTGGGCCCTGGGAGAGCAGCGGCAATCCTCCAGGTGCAACGGCAAGAACCAGGAAGGAAGGAGGGCCCAACAGTGGGCTCGTGATACTAATGGTTACACTTTTGAGCCTATACACCTGCAATAAGAACAAGGCCTTTAAGCATCTTAAACAGGTAACCTTCCTTATTATATTTTTGAAAAAGTTTTCTCAACAATATACTCTTAACCACGTACCTGACAATCTCCTATGTTCATATGTTCCCCCACCCTGCCCCCAATTTCTTGGGCCATATTACCCAGCCTTCCATCCATAGCCCCCCTCAAGCTTGCAAGGCCCCACCCGAAGGTATCCCTATGCCCCCATTTTATCCCTTCCCTGTACAAATACTTACCTCCTGCTTATCATAGATTTCATTCAGGTAGGTGTCAGTCCTACCTTAATTTTCTTCTCTTTCTGGGATTCAAATGACAAAAATTTAAGATTTTTTTCAAGTGTTCTCTTTTTAAAAAATCCTTTTTATTGATATATATTCATAAAGCATACAATCCTTTCAAAGTGTACAATCAATGATATTTGGTATAATCAGAGAGTTGTGCATTCATCACTTCAATAAATATTATTTTCATTACTCCAATAATAATAATAATAATAATAAAACTACCCCTTAATAATCACTTCTCAATCTCTCTCCTGTCATACATAGCTGCTATTCTGTTTTTGTCTCTCTAATTTATTTGTATTTATATTTTGTATATATGTAGTCAAACAATATGTAGTATATCTTGTCTAGTTTCTTTCATTTAGTGTATTTCCTTTTTTAACCTTAATGGAAGATTATTAATATATTACTCTACACAACTATCCATAGTTTCTTTTGGTTGTGTTTTTGCCTGATGTTAACATCTTGTAACATTAACATAAATTTGCTCTGTTTCAAAGAAAAACAGTCTTATATATACAATATTACCCATACTCATATTTCACATGTGGTTTCACTATGCTACATAGTCCCATGTTACATTTTAAAACTTTCCTTTTAGTAATATACAGGATCTTAGATTTTCCCTTTCACCCACTATCATATCCATATATCATTAGAACTGCCAGTTACAAACACTATGATGTGCTCCACCATTTCTATTCATTTCCAAAAATTTATGAACAACATTTTTTACCACTTTTGCACAAATTAAACCTCAGCTTTCTATTTTCTAACCTCATTCTATTTTCTGGTGACCTATATTCTAGTTATCAACTCCTTGAGCTTATACAATATAATTGGTTCATAATGGCACAAATATAGTATTTGTCCTTTTGTTTCTGGCTTGCTTCACTCAACATGTCTTCTAGGTTCATCCATATTGTCATATGCTTCATGACTTCATTTCTTCTTACTGTTGAATAATATTCCATGGTATGTATACACTACAATTTATTTATCTATTTATCAGCTAATGGAAATCTGAGTTGTTTCCAACTTTTGGCAATTGTGAATAATGGTCCTATGGACATTGGGGTGCAAATGTCTGTTCATGTCATTGTCATTGTCATTGTCAAAAATCAGTTGGTTGTAGAGGTGAGGATCTATTTCTGGACTCTCAATTCTATTCCATTGATCAGTGTGTCTATCTTTATGCCAATACCATGCTGGTTTTTTTTTTTTTTTTTTTTTTTTTTTTAACCATTGTAGCTTTGTAATATGTTTCAAGATCAGAGAGTAAGAGTCCTCTTACATTGCTCTTTTTTTTAAGGATGTTTTTGGCTATTTGTGCCCTCTTTCCCCTCCAAATAAATTTGGTAATTGCCTTTTCTCTTTCTGTAAAGTAAGCTCTTGGAATTTTTGATTGGTATTGCATTCAATCTATAAATCACTTTGGTTAGAACTGACATCTTCACAATATTTATTCTTCTAATCTGTGAACACATAAGCTCTTTCCATTTATTTTGGTCTTTGATTTCTTTTAGTAGTGTTTTGTAGTTTTCTGAATGCAGGCCCTTTTACATCTTTGGTTAAGTTGATTCCTAGGTACTTGAGTCTTTTTGTTGTTATTGTAAGTGGGATTTCCCCTTGATTTCCTCCTCATATTGTTCAATACTAGTGTTTAGAAACATTTCTGATTTTTGTAAGTTGATCTTGTATCTTGCCACTTTGCTGAATTCATTTCTTAGCTCATGTAGCTTTGTGGTGGATATTTCAGAATTTAATATATATAGAATCATGTCATCTGTGAATAGTGAGAGTTTTACTTCCTCTTTTCCTATTTGGATGCCTTTTAATTTTTCTTGGTTAATAGCTCTATCTAGAACTTTTAACAAAAAGTTGAATAACAGTGGTGACAGTAGACATCATTTTCTTGTTCCTGATCTTAGAGGGAAAGCTTTAAACCTTTCCCCATTGAGTATGATGTTGGCTATAGGTTTTTCATATATGCCTTTTGCCATATTGAGGAACTTTCCTTCTATTTCTGTCTTTCAAAGTGGTTTTATCAAGAAAAGATGCTAGATTTGGTCAAGTGCTTTTTCTGCATTGATCAAGATGATCATGTGTTTTCTCCCCTTCAATTTGTTAATGTAGTGTATTACGTTGATTTTCTTGTGTTGAAACACCCTTGTATACCAGGTATAAGTCCCACTTGATTGTGGTGTATAATTCTTTTAATATGCTGTTGGATTCTATTTACAAGTATGTTGTTGAGAATTGGTCTGTAATTTTCTTTTCTTGTAGTATCTTTATTTAGCTTTCATATTAGGGTGATGTTGGTTTCATAAAATGTATTGGGTAATATTCCCTCCTCTTCAATTTTTTTGAGAGTTTGAACAAGATTGGTGTTAAGTCTTCTCAAAATGCTTGGTATAATTCACCTGGGATCTCATCAGGTACTGAGATTTTATTTGTTGAGAGATTTTTGACAACTGATTCAATTTCTTTAGGTGTGATTGGTTAGTTGAGTTCCATATTTCTTGTAGATTGAATGTAGGTCATCTGTGCATTTTAGGAATTTGGCAATATCCTCTTATGATCCTTTTTATTTCTGTGGGGTCAGTCATAATGCCCCCTAAGGTTTTGTCAATTTTATTGAGCTTCTCAAAGACCTGGTTTTGGTTTTGTTGATATCTCTATTTTTTTCCCTCATTTTGTTTATTTCTGCTGTAATCATTATTATTTCCTTCATTCTGCTTGTTTGGAATTGGTTTGCTATTTCTTTTCTAGTTCTTACAGATTTTCAGTTAAGCCTTTGATTTTAGCTCTGTCTTCTTTTTAAAATACAGACATTTAGGGCTATAAATTTCCCTCTCAGTACTGTTTTCATGTTATCCCATAAGTTTTGGTAAGTTGTGTTTTCATTTTCATTCTTCCCAAGATATTTACTAATTTCTCTTGCAATTTCTTCTTCGATCCACTGATTGTTCCCTATTATTGATTTCCATCTTCATTCCATTATGATCTGAAAAGGTGTTTTGTATAATTTCAGTCTTTTTGTATTTATTGAGACTTCTTTTGTGATCCAACATGTGGTCTATCCTGGAGAAAGATCCATGAGTACTTGAGAAGAATGTATAACCTGCTGATTTGGGATGCAATGTTCTGTATACGTCTGTTAGGTCTAGCTTGTTCCTCATATTGTTCAAGTTTTCAGTTGCCTTTTGATCTTCTGTCTAGCTGTTCTATCTATTGGTATAAGTGGCATGTTGAAGTCTCCAAGTATTACTGTAAAGATGTTGCTCCCTTCAGATTTGCTAGAGTTTGCCTCATGCATTTTGGGGAACTCTTATTAGGTGCATAGATATTTATGACTGTTACTTCTTTCTGATAGACTGCCCCTTTTATTAATATATAATGGCCTCTTGCTTATCTCAGAAATATTTTGCATTTAAAGTCTGTTTTTTTCCTGATATTAGTATAGCTACCCTTGCTCTTTTTGGTTGCTTTTTGTGTGGAATATCTTTTTCCAACTTTTCATTTTCAGCTGATTTTTATCCCTGGATCTAAGGTAATTCTCTTGTAGATAGCCTTTGGGAAGCTCAAGTTATTTTATCCATTCTGTCAGTCTATATCTTTTGATTAGGGAGTTTAATCCATTCACATTTAATGATATTACTGTAAATGAATTATTTACTTCTACCATTTTATTTTTGGCTTTCATATGCCATATATTATTTTTGTCTGTCATTTTACCCTTTATGTTATCCTTTTGAATAGTCTTCCTTTATATGCTCTCCTCCAAGGCTCTCTTTCCTGTCTTTTCCTTTTGGGCTGTAGGCCTCCCTTTAGTCCTTCCCGCAGAGCCAGATTCTTTTTAATGGACTCTCTTATTTCCTGTTTATTTGTGAATATTTTAATCTTACTTTCATATTTAAAGGACAATTTTGCTGAATAAAGAATTCTTGGGTGGCAATTTTTCTCTCTGAGTACTCTAAATATATCATACCTTTGTCTTCTTGCCCCTATGGTTTCTGATGAGAAATCTGCACTAAGTCTTACTGGGCATCCCTTATATGTGATGGTTTGCTTCTCCTTTGCTGCTTTTAGAATTTTCTTTTTACCTTTGGTATTTGACAGTCTGAGTAGTACGTGTCTTGGAGTAGGTATTTTCAGATTAAGACAGAGATTACCATACTGGAAGTATGCTACACTTCTTGGATATGTAAATCCATCTCTTTCATGAGAGAGGGGAAATTTTCAGCCATTATTTCCTCAAATACTCTTTCTGCCCCATTTAACCTCCCTTCTCCTTCTGTAACTCCCATGACACCTATGTTGTTGTGCTTAGTGCTATCATTCAGATCTCTGAACCCTTGCTCAATTATTTCCATTCTTTTCTCCCTCTGTTCTTCTCTATCTTCAATTTCAGCTGTTGTGCATTCTTTCCTCTATGATTTTGAGTTTGCTGTTGCATGCGTCTGATGTGTTTTTAATCTCATCTATTGTTTCTCTCATTCTCATAAGCTCTGTTACTTTTCTATTCAGGTTTTCAAATTCTTCTTTGTGCTCATCCAGTGTTTCCCTTATGTCCTTTATCTCTTTAGCCGTATGTCTTTCAACTCATTGATTATATTTAGGAGCTTTGTATGAACCTTGATGATTAGTTTTCTCAAATCCTGTATCTCATCTGATTCTTTGATGTGTTCCTGTGTTTGAGCTATATCTTTTTTGTCTTGTATGACTTGTAATTTTTTACTAATGTCTAGGCATCTTGTCATGGTGGCGAGTTTACTCTGATGCTCATTTTTTCTGTCTTGCAGGGGATTTCATGGTGGAAGTCTGTGTGTTATTGCTGTTCTTTGATTGTTGGTTCAACATGTTCTAGCTCTTTAAGATTGTACCTGTTTAATTGCTCAAATATAGGCCATGGACCCAGTAATTGGTTGTAGACCAGCTTCCAAGGACCTTGGAGATAGAGGCTGTAAAGCCCCCCCAAAACCCTCTATTATTTATTTTCTTTTATTTTCCTTGAATTCATTTCCTTGGTCTGCCAGCTGATGGCACTCTTCCTCAGACCTCTCAGCTCAAACCCTGGTCAGAAAGTGTTCACTGTAACCCCAATAGGAACAATGTGATGGAAGATCTTGCCTCAGGGCTATTCAGAACCTTGCAAATCAAACTTTCTCAGAAGCTGTTCTCCTCCCTTAGCCAGCACCCCCCTCCCTTTTCCCAGGTAGGAAATACTTCCGTTCCCCTCTGTGTTCTCAGCAACCAGTTCTGGTCCATAGGGAGGACATTTAAGAAGACAGGTTGCCAGGGCAAACAATGGCATGGTCCCACCTGGCCTGGAAGGGCTATTGGGACAGATGAAATTTGTTGGCCAAAACTGAATCAGCCTTAGGCTGTGTCCCTCTTTCTCCACTTTCCAGGGGAAGTGGACCCCTGTGTCCCCTCTGTCTGTAGCTGCTCACCAAAGGCAGGTAGACTCAAAGCTGTCTGTTCCGAGGGTGGGGGGATGGGTGCCAGCACCTTCAGCTGCAGCTTTTACTCACTGATTTTCTCATTGAGACTTTTTCTTTTTTTCTTTGCTCCTCTCATTTTGGGTGGTGTTTATCTGTCCTCTGATGTCCTAAATCCCACAACACTTTTCCAGGAGTATCTGCCTGTCCTCTTAGCTATATTAATGGGAGAGAAGACTAGATCTTTTCGTTATACTCCCAAAAAGTCACTGAGATTCTGTTGACATTTTTCAGTCTAGTTTATCTGTGTTGGTCAGCTTGAGTAATTTCTAAAGTTTATCTTCTAATTTATTGATTCTTCCTATGTTCTCTGCATTCTGTTGATAAGCCCATCCACTGACCTGTTTTTTGTTATTGTATTTTTCAGTTCTGAATTTCCATATGGCACTTTTGTCTTCTTTTTATTTGTTAAGAATTTCTATATTTCTATGTCTTTGCTGAGGCTTTCTGCTTTTTCATTTATTTCAGGTATATTTACAATTGCTCATTGTAGCATTTTTATTATGGCTACTAAATAACTTTTGTCAGATATTTCTTACATGTTTTTCATCTAGGTATTGGCATCTGTTCATCATCTTTCTTAACTCACTTTCAGATTTTCCTGGTTTTTGGTATTATTTGTGATTTTCAATGAAATCCTGGACATTTCCATATTGTATTGTGATTCTCTGAAACTTACGTAAACCTTCCATTTTTATGTTCTTTTTTTCTTTCTGACACTGCTTTGGCAGGGAAAGTTGAGGTGGCAGTGGCTGCTGCCTTATTACTGCCAGATGGAGGCAGTTCAGATTCCTCACTTGGCCTCACTGACACTCAGGTCAGGGGGTTCTCATTCTTGTTGGGTGGGGTTGGAATTTTTGCTCTCACTATGGTCTCCACTGGAACTGTGGTGGATGGGGCTTTGTTGCCATTGGGCAATAGTGACACAACTTCCTCTGACACAACTCTGGTGGGGTGGAGGAGTGATTTTTTGTTGCTGATGGGTTGGGGTGGAAGTCCCGATAGCCATATGGTCTCCAGTGGAACCACGGAGTGGAGCTTCCAAGGTGGAAGCTCCTGAGTGGCTGGCAGGGGTGAAAATCCTGGCTCCTCACTAGGCCTTTCCTCATATAACTTGTGTGGGGGTGCTGAGGCACCTCAGTATGACTTGGTGAGGGTTGAAGTCCAGGCTTTACACTTGACTTTTGCTGGCAAATGTGGCAGGGTGGCCACAGATTTTTTCTGTGGTGTTTGTATGGGATAAAGCATTGCTGTCTAGTATTCTGTCTTGCTATTAATAGATAGCTGCTTTTCTGCTCCTTTGACTAGAGAGGGAAGGCTTGATTTGGAGTTCGTTTTGTGTGTGCCTATGGGCATTTATGGGTTGCTGGCTTCTTCAGCTTCAAATCTAAATCATGTTGTTCTTTAGGCCTCAAGGTAGCTAGGTGATCTGCAGCCTTCTCTCCACATTTTAGTGTTTTCTTTTATTTGTCATATATAATTTCCAGGGATTTTATTCATGCTTTGTGGTAGAACTAGAAAAAAGAACATTAGCTTATCTCACTAGAAGCAGAACTCTCATCATTTTATTTTTAAACTTTTTAAATTTTTATATTTAAAGTAGATTTCTTATTGACAGCACACTGTTGCACCCCACCCTCTTATTTTTGAACCGATATGATAATCTCTGTCTTTAAACTGGTGTGTTATGTCATTAAGCTATGCACATAGAATGTGATTATTGATATGCTTGTATTTAATTTTATCACTTTGCTGGCTTACTAGTTGTTTTCTCTTTGTTCCATTTGTCCTTTGTCTTTTCTTTCTTTTTTTTCCCTACTCTTGTGTTAATTGAAGAAATTTTTATTCAATTTTATGTTCTCTACTGACTTGTTATTTATACTTATTTTTATATACTTTTAAAATATCTAAAATTTTTGCAATATATACCTTTAATTAATCAGAATTTATACTTAACTAACTAAATTATGTTACTTCATAACTAAAATTATGTTACTTCATGTGTTATGTAAGACTCTTACAATTCCTCTTTCCCATCTTTTGTGTTATTGTTATATATTTTACATTTACGTATAGTATAAATACTCAATACATTGCAACTATTTTTTGCTTTAGAGCATCAGTTATCTTTTAGCGTAAACTAAATTAAGGAAAAACAATTTTATTTTACTTGCACTTTTTCCATTTCCAGTGCTCTTCATTTCTTGGTGCAAATCCAAGTTTTGTCTTGTATTATATTCTTTTTTTTCTGAAGGAATTTATTTAATATTTCCTATATTATATTTCTGCTGGCAATGAAGTTTTCTCAGTCAGGTTTGTCTTTGAGCATCTTTATGATTTATTTTTTAAAAGTTATTTTCACTAGGTATAGAATTCTGGTTGGCAAATTTTTTTTCTTAAAACTTTAAAAAATGTCACTCCTTTGTTTTGTAACTTTTACAGCATGTGAAGAAAAGTGTGGCATTTTAAAAATCTTTGTTCCTTATATGTAATGTGTTTTTTCCTTCTGTTTTCAAGATTTTCTCCTTGTCTTTTGTTTCAGCAGTTTTATTATGCTATGACTGTGCTTTTTGTTTCTTTGTTTGTTTGTTTGATTTGACATTTGTCCTGTTTGGTATTCCTAAGCTTCTTTGATCTGTAGTTAAATATCTGTCATTAATTTTGGAAAATTCTTGACCACTGTTTCTTCAAATATTTCCTTTATCCAATTTTCTCTCTCTTTTTTTTCTGGCATTCCAAATGCATGTTAGACTATATGACTTGTCCCACATTGCTTAGATGCTTAGTTCAATCTTTCTCTTTATTCTGTTTTTGTGCTACATTTTGGGTAATTTTTTGATATATTTAAGCTTCTTGGTCCCCCCTCCCTCAGTTTTTTGTGTCTGTTGGTGAGCCAGTTTAAGGAATTTTTCACCTCTGATACTCTGTTTTCCATTTCATTTCATTTCATTCTTTTTATAGCTTAATTTCTTTGCTGAAATTACATGTTGAGTCTTGCATGTTGTTTACCTTTTCCATTAGACACTTAACATATTAGTCACACATATTTCAAATTCTCTGTTAGAGTTAGCTTGTTCCAACATCTGTGTAATATCTGAGACTGGTTCTGATGATTACTATTTCTCCTGAAATGCCTCTTTGTACACTTTGCATTTTTTCCCCCTGAAGGACAGAAATCTTGTGAAGGACAGAAGTAAATACTTTTTATGCCTAGAAGTAGGCACACCTTTCCTTCTGCTAAAACTTTAGTATAGGGGTTTGAGTTAATCTAATTAGGAATTTGGCTGGATTTGAGGTTGTTGCTATGACTGTACTTAGTGAGTTATATTTTTCAGATTTCCCTGCCAATATATTGTGTTTAGGGTGGGGGCTGGTTTTACAGAGGGATATTTTTAATGTGTGTACCACCCTCCAGTTGAGGTCTTCCCCTTGCCCTGTGCCTCGGTGAAATACGTCCCTTGCAGTTTACTTGTTACTCCATCCTTATTAATTTAGCCATAGGGGTTGGTGTACGTTCTATTTTGTTCTGCTTAAGCTTCTGTCTTTGACAGGCACAGTATGCCTGAGTCTCAGGGTCGTGGCTTTCTCCATACTCTTGCCCCTCCTCCAGTGTTGTTCTGAGCCTAACATTGCTCACTCTCCCCCAGGGGTAGAGGGACTTTTATCCCTGTTACCATTGAAAAGCTGCAATGGGTCTTCATCAGGGCCCCAAAGGACAATGTGTTTTGCCTTTTCCTCCACAGATTAAGGCTCTTGTTCCATAAAGAGTATAGAGAAGCTGGGTCCCAGGGGAGATTTTGCTTTTTTGGCAGTGTCTACTCTTTCTCCCTGTAAGTCTGCACCACAAGGGAGACTCTCAAGAGTCTCCTGTTCTTTTCTCTGAGCACCCAGCAGCATTTGTTGAGAAAAAGCTGTAAAAATGTGTGGATTTCCTCTGTTTCTGTGCCCCCTTCAGGGCTTAATCTATCACCAGTGCACTCTCATCATCCACCAATTTGCCAATTCCTCAAGCCACATTCCTCTTACTTGTCTCTGGAAGCATCTTGTCAAAGTAAGCCAGGTCTTGTATCTCACTGTTGGCACATGTCTCTCAGATTTTGGACATGTTGGCTGCTTCATGACTTCAGCACTCCAACTAGTTCAAGAAAAATCATGAAATTGCTCTTTGTTGTAAGTTTGGAATAGTTCTTTCCCACTCTCTACCTCCCTGAGGGAAACCAGAAGTTTAAAACAGAATTTTAAAAGTATTAAAGATATTTTATTCTTGAATTATATCCAACCAAACCTCTATTCAAATATGAGGGCATAATAAAACTATCCTCCGACATACAAGGATTTGTTCACAATGATCCATATTAAAAAACAGTTTTGAATGAAATACTTGAATACTAGGTTAGAATAATCCAGGACATTTTCCCATATTTAAAAGAAGTAAAGGTATTCAAGTCTCTAAGTCAGTTGTCTTTTTAAAATAAGGAAATTTATTCATAATTTATTCATTTATTCTTTAAAAGTATAGAATAAGATCAAAATGATAAGTATCAGTGAGGCGATCAAAGGATGTAAGAGTGAGCTAAAATTCTTGTTTAGGTGGAGATAATGATATTTATAAAAGAAATAGATTAAATAGAGAAAAAGGTGCTATAAATGGATAAATTAAATTATATGATATGAACAGGTTCAAATATATCAATATTATAAAAAATGTAAAAGGACTGAACTCATCATTTACAAGACAACTACTGATAAGTTGGAATAGGAAATATCCAGAAAAAAGCATACTACAGACTTTCTCCCAGGTCTAAGTTTTCCTGGTGGAAATTTGTTTTATTAGCTAAACTTTACCAAACATGCGTATCTCCCAATATTTCATTTTTCAGCCAATGTTTTTGGGAAAATTTATATTTACACCTACCAACTCAACTGAATTTTCAGCAAAAAGATTGTAGGGGTAATAACAAATTATGTACCAAATACAATTGGTGAAATCTTTGTAGAGATTTTTAAAATCTCAGCAAATGTTATCAAAAGGATTTTCATCTTAGATTTTGCTGAAAGACATTTTAGTGTCATACTCAATTGCACCATTCTCTGTCACTTTGGAATATGTTTCTACAGTGTCTTTTATATAAACTTAGTGTTGTAAAATGAGTCCCCAAGAAAGATGAGAAGATGTTGAAGAAAACTGTGAAAAGGGAAGTGAAGTTAGTAAGAAAAATGATTGAATGGAAGAGATACTACTGCATATAGACAAATATTTTGTTAACAACCAGGTTGATTTTTGGTGACTAAGGATGTTTTAAATATTTAAAAATCTAACAAGTTTGATACTGACATATGGGTATTTTGCTATGTACATTTGTATTTTAGGAATTGGATTGGGGTTTTCGATTAAGGTGCAGTGGTTTGGGAAAAATAAAATAATGAAGATTAAGCTCCTAATTGCTGTTTTCGCATAGTATGTCTGGTTGCCAGGATGAAATTACTGAACTTAAATGGAAGTTGCCTTTATGTTGCTCAATACACAAAGATTGAAAGTAAAAGGCAAATCAGGCAAATGCTAACCAAAATCCAGTTGGTGTGGTTGTCTTAATACCAAATAAAATAGATTGTAAGACCAAACAGATTTCTGGGGATGGAGAGGATCACAATAAAACAGTAATCAAATAGTAAGATATGGCAATATTAAATGTGAATGCTTTTAATAAGAATCCCTCAAAATCTATGAAGTAAGAGTTGACAGAGCTTCAGGAAGAATTGAGCAATCTATTTTTACAGTGGGAGATTTCTGTATACATTTCTTCATAAATGATAGGTCAAGTGAAGAAAAAGCAACAAGAATATATGAGATTTCAACAACACAATATGAGTTCTGAATTTGATGCTTTATTTTCTTCTGTTAAATCTTTGGGAAAGGGTTATTCTACCTATTCTTGAATCTTCTTGGTTATGGAGATTTTAACATCTCCTTCATATTTGATTCGAAATGTCCTCCCTGAATGGGATCTAAAGCTTATTCCTTATAGTTCTATCAATTATATGATCCATTGGATCACATGGAAAAAGATTAATTCCCATGTGTGCAGTATGGAACAATTTGTTTTGGATTAATTTTTGTATATGGCATGAGGTAAGGGTCTAAGTTAATCTTTTAACATAGCCAGTTGTCCCAGCAATGTTTGTTGAACAGACTATCCTTACCCCAAGGCCAAAATAAATTGACCATAAATAATTAGGTTTTATTTCTGGACTCTCGATTTTGTTCCATTGATATATATTTCTGTTCTTAGGCCAGCACTGCACTGTCTTGATAACTGGAGGTGTCAGTCCTCCAGCTTTGTTCTTTTAAAATTGTTTTGGCTTTTCTGGGCATTTTGTATTCTATATAAGTTTTATGATCTGCTTGTCAAGTTCTGCAAAAAAGCTGCTGGAATTGGGGGTGGTTTATTACACAGCAATAGTTAACCAGAACAATACTGTTTCCTCATATCCAGCTTGTTATGTACTAAAGTTTAGATCTTTTTCTCATGTGTTGTCTCAAAACTACATGCTTCTTATCCCACACTTGTACAATGTTTTTTTTTCTTTTTTTCCTGACCCATGTGAAGAATCTTATCTTTTAATCTATTGCATATTTTCATAGAACAACAAACACTTATTATAGGAGCAAGGATGGGAGGAAGGAGGACTTACTTGCCTTTCTGGGTCTTAATTTTCAGATAGAACTCCACCCCTTTGCTTTCTCACACATGGCCTTCTGCTTTGGGCATTCTGGCCTGGCCTCAAAGCAATGCATGCAAGAAGCTGCCCTGATGGAACTTCTCCCCCAGAAGATTGCTGAGCTTGGTGCTCCTTTTTTTTTTTGCTTATTGTTTGCTGTTTGCTCATTGTTTGTTTTTTGTTGTTGGTTGTTTTTAGGAGACATTGGGAACCAATCCCGGGACCTCACATGTGGGAAGTTGGCACTCAACTACTTGAGCCACATCCAAATCCTCTTTCTGTTTTTATTATATTTCTTCTGAATTTTCTTGATCACTTTTTGTTGAAAATCTCTTCCTCCTCATTAGTCATCTTTGCCCTTCTTGTCCAGAGGGAGAGCACAGTGGGTCTGGGACCACTGTTGGTCTGGCATGCTGTCAATCAGCTCAATACAGTTCTTCACCAGCTTGTAATTTGATGTGTGTGTATGTGTGATGATTCTTGTTTTGCGAGTACAGCACTCACAGCCCAGGATGCTTTCCCCATTTATAGCCTCAGGGTACAGTACTATTGCTTTCTTGCACCCGAATTGAGTTTGTGGAGGGGGTCCATCTTCATGTGGGCAGCTCATACTTCTGCTTCTCATGGTTGGGCTTTCTCTTGACCTTGGTCTTGTAGCACCTGTGCCAATTGTCCTGGGAGATGCCCATTGCACAACACTGGCTGGAAAGAGACATTGTTCCATTTTAAAGGACTAGGTTTTTCTCATGATTTCAGCCAGCCAGTCACCAATTATATCATCCAATGTTTCATCTGCGTCTCTCAGCTGTGAGTCATTTACAAATTCAAAAACCATACTTTTGTGTGACTTTGTGCAAACACTGAATAAAATTTGTTGAGCAAACTGGGATGCAGGCCTGGGCCATGGTGACTGTGACAACCTGGGACTTGACTCCTTAAAACAAGACTTTGGAAACAGTAGAAAACTATGGTGAAAGTTTGGGGAGGGTGATATTCTATATATGGGGAATGGGTTGAGGACTCCTGAGGAATGTTTTTATTGTCTTTCCATGTGCAGAAGATTTCTATTCTTTTGATGAAGAAAGAATCAAAGGATAAGATCCATTCAGAGTTGCCTCATAAAAGATGCCTTACACAGAGATCTCAGGTAAAGGAACATGTCTTTCTTAGAAATGTGAAGGAGAGCACAGACAGCAAGTAACTGCTCAGTGAGAGTCAGAGAGGCAGAACGAGATCACAATGGAAGGAAGGCCTCAATCCACAGTGCTAGAAAAACCACCTAAGGAGGCTCTGGCAGTCTTTTTATAGTGAAATTATGTTATGGGAAAAAGAGATTTAAGAGAGAAAAATTGACCGACTAATAAATGGGAGGGTAAAATTAATGCTGATTCTCTGCTGCCTGGGAAACAGGGTGCACTTGGCAAATCAGTTCCTAGAAAGGAAAACCAAGTAATGTGGACAATTAGGAAGTAATGAAGACTTCACAGAACTTGTAACTGAAAAAAATGAGGTGATGTTTGTGAAGTGACATGTAGAAAATCTGAATCTTATCTCCCTCTTCTCGGCCTCATTTCCCTCTGTCGTCCCCTCTCCACTGGTGTGGGTTTCAAGTTTGCTAAGCTGCCAGAAGCAAGTACCGGAAAATGGGTTGGCTTTTAACAATGGGAATTTATTACAAGCTTACAGTTTTGAGGCTGCAAAAATGTCCAAATCAAGGCATTATTAAAGACAATGCTATCTCCCCAAAGACTGGCCGCCAGCGATCCTGGGCTCCTCTGTCACAAGGCGGGCACGGCCACGTCTGCTGGTCTCTCCCTTCTCTTTGGGAGTCCCTTACTTTCAGCCTCTTGCTTCTAGGCTCCCTCTCTCTGTCTGAATTTCATTCTCTTATAAAGGAGTTGATTAAGACCCACCCTGGGCCATGCCTTAACTGAAGTGACCGAATCAATAGGTAGTACTTACAATAGTTTTAGTCCTGTAGGAATGGATTAGCTTTAAGAGCATGATTTTCTGGGGTACAGACAGTTTCAAACCACCACAGTATGCCATTCAGGGAGTGAGGGCATCCCATGAAGATTATGGTGTTTGGCTGGGAACGAGGCTTGTGGAGTCTGGCTTACAGTATTTCCTCTAACAGGCTTGCAAGAAGGCAGTTAAGTGATGGGGAATGCAGACCTGGGCTCTGGGAGAAGAATCCTGGGACTCCCGAGCCTGTGATCTCAGACAAAACCTTCCTCGTGGGGTTGCTGTTGTTTTCCCTCCCTAGTGTGATGACGGCATCAACCCCTCCTCACTGGGGACTTGCCCACCCGGCCCCCCTTTCCATTCTACCTGCTTTTGGCAGGGTTACCAGAGGACCTCGCCTTCCTGAGCACAGGGATAAACTGGTAGTTCAAGCAGGTCACCCGAGACAGGGACATGGAAGGGGGCCAGGCAAAGGTGGTCAGTTCGGAGGCCTCAGAGCAGTGCCCGGATCAACACGACGACTCATTCTGGAGCTGCTCCCCGGCCTTCCCAAGGCTTGGATGCGAGTGCCCCCCACAATTTAATGAGCGATGCCTGGATCTTCCCAGGAAATGCCTTTTTCTCTTAAAACTGAAGTTGGCCATGCCCGTTTCTGTTGTTTTTAACCTAGAGTGTCAGGGAAGAGGATATCCAGGCTTCAGCCAGACACCAGGAACTGCCTTCCTCTTCCTTGCTGGCCGGGGCAGCAGCTGGGACTGTGTACCTGGTACGTGCCACGCTCCCCAAGGGCCTGCCTGGGTCTCGGGCTCCCAGGATGGCCTACGACACACGCTTTACGCTCTGAACTTTCCTTTCCTCATTTACAGCCCCGCTCGCATCTGTCTTCCAGGGATATTTTTAGAGTAAATAAAGCATTATGGAGCACTTTGATGATTTTGGAAAAACAATTAGAAATTAATCCAAGATATGTATGAAAGTCTGGGCTTAGCCCCTTTTGCCAGCCCTGGGGATCTCAAAATATCGGATAGTGATTCATATGAGAATGACACTTTTTTTTTTTTGCATTTCTTTTTCTGTCACACTCTTCCCTATTGATTTGCCAATCTGGTCCAGAAAAGAAGGAAAACACACAAAGACAAAAGCCCTTTGAAACTAATTAATTATTTTGCCAGTTTGAGAGAAGAGTGGGAAATTAAAAAAAAAAAAGAAAACATTTTAAAACCTAATAACAATACTTTTTAAAAAGAACCCAACCAACGTGTTTCCACAAATCAAATATGTTGGTCCTGGTGGGAGGCAGTAGGCTCACGAGAATGCTAAAACCTCTCCAAATTTACATCTTTTAAAAATAGCGACTGATAAAAGCAAATAATCCAACACAAATAATTATAATTTTTAAATTGCATTTCTTCAGGGCTTTAAAATAAAGAAAAAAAACCAAATATGTATGCATATATATACACACATATATGCCAAAAACAGTGTTACTAAATGGCAAAGATGCTGCCAGAGCCAGTTTTTTTCCTGAAACGACACAGGGGAGTAAAGATGCCAGTGTGCTGGGGTTACCTCTTTGAACTCTGGGACTGCTGGGGGTCTGGGGTCTGGGCCTGGGGGCCTGGAGCTTGTTTGGAGGAGAGAGTCACTTGTCCGCTCATTCACCAGCACAGTGCCTGGCTCCAGTACACTTCTGAATGGGAATTATAAGACAACAAGCTAGTAGTTCGATCCTATAGACATCTTGGGTCATAGAATACCAGAGTTGGAAAGGCCCAGAGAATTTAGCAATACCTGCAAACTGGAAAGCAAAGACCCTGTAGAACTTTCCATCTCTGGGGGTCCTGCCTCATCTCTTACTACAAAGCCAGGCAACCGTACTGGAGGGGACACCCCCAAAGGGCTACTGAGCTGCCTCCGGAGAAGCTTCCTCCAGGAGTCTCTCTGAGTAAGAAGTTCCTTCCCTCTTCTTTGCTCTCCCAGACCTAGCTGGAGCCACCCCGGATTCTGAGTTATCTTATCCTGCATTCTAGATGGAGCTGGGAGCACTTTGGTCATAGGATCATAATGCTGGAAGGGGTTTTCAGGATAGCTTTGTTTAATTTAATAGTTTAGGAAACTGAGACCCAGAGTGGTTTGTGAATGCCCAAGCTGATGAGCCTTTTAAGGTCATACTTTTGTAGACAGAACTTGGAAAACAATAGCCCTAGATGTGGCTTTGAAGTAGCTCCAAAATCTGAGGCAAAGTCAAGCACGGCTGAGTTCCCAGTGCTCAGGCTCAGGCTCAGGCTCAGGCTAATTTGCAGGACCTGGGTCACTTGTGGTTTTGGGTGGAACCCTCCCAGATACAGGACTTCTACCATTATCTCCTGCTTCCTAAGGTCAAGTTCTGCTGCACCACTTACCGTCATGATGGTGACATCTCTCAGACTCAGTTTCTTTATCAGTTAAAAGGGGACATTTATATCACAAGGTCATCTAGGCGAAAGGTCTTACTCTAGCTCTTGGAATTTCTTTCATGCCTTTTACTCTGGGAAACCCCTGTTCTTGGAGTAGTAGAAGCCAGATTGGAGTCTCACCTCTGCTACTCTCTATGTATCACAAGCAAACTCATCCCCTGAGGCTTGTTTATTCTTTTGCAAAATGAGGCTGGAGGTACTGCTTCATTTTTAAGTACTTCTGCAACTCCTACTTGACTGCTATTGTCTTCATGATCGTGTTGTGTTTATTTTTCCTTTGCCTCCTCATGGATTGTGACTCTCTTGCTTCTTGCTGTTCCCCTCTACAGAGCTAGAATCTGTTCTGGCCCCAAGTCTTGCCATAGGGGTCTTGTTTTTCCTGGATGAATAGCCCAGACTGTGATCCTGTGGCTCCTCTGAGCTCTTCAGTATTGCCAGCTCTGATGTTCAGGCCACTGGCCTCCACTCACCTTCCAAACACACCTGCTCTTTGTCTTGTATTCTTCCTTGGAATGTCTTGCCTGAGCTTGACCGGAGGTTGCCATTTCCCCACTGATCAGACCCAGGGCTTCCATCTGCCCACTCTGAGTGTGAGGTTTTGCTCATCAGCATTCCTGAGGGCAAAGAGTTTGCTCACCTAGTGTGCTCTAGCGATATTACCATTATGTAAGTCAACTTTCTGCCCTGTCTAACTCTCTCCCTGCCAATCCTCTCAAGGTATAGAAAAGGAGGAACATTTGCCTGCAACCCCAAACTCTGAGCTGTCATCTAATGAAAAAAAAATCTGTGAAAATTGGGTGTGGTAGGAATAGAAAGAAGTAGGGCTCTTCAAAGGTCATCGAGAGCTGCTGTCTGATTTCCTGGAATTGTGAGCATGAAAATGTATGAGGCAGAGGCAGAGGCAGAGAGAAGGAAAGAAGCAAGAGTGAGGCAGGGATGAGGAGGAGGAAGAGGTTAAAGAGAAAGGAGAAGGAGGGAGAGAGGGATTGGAGAAAGAATGAGAGAAGAAAAGGACATTGCTCAAAATGTTTTCAATTTATTCTTTTATTCCTAAATGCTTGAGCAGTTATGGAGCCTCACTTCCCTCCCTTTTCTAATGCAATTCTAGTATTTATGTATAGAGTTTACCCGACAGCACTTCCCATTTGTTCATCTGTTCCATATGGAGTTTGTGTTTGGGTTATTTTCATATGTATGTATTTTATCTTTTCAACTAGATGCTGAGTGCTGTCCTTTGTGTCAAGCAACAGTGTTCACAAATGCTTGGTAAATAGATATCTGAATTCCCTGCACTTGTCCTGCCCCTCCCTCAGGCTTTATTCTCTCTGACACCCCAACTCTATTACCAGCAGTCATTACTTGCCTTTCTGTCTAAGGTCACATTTTCCTCTACTCATTGCCCTTGCTTTCTTTCGTTCCTTCATCCTCCTGAAGTCCTCAAGTCCGGTAGTTTCTTTCAAACATGTTTGAATCCATTGCATTCTTTTTCATTTCCACTACTACCATTATAGTTCAGACTCTCATCCCTAGATTATTTCACTTGTGTCTTTACTATCCTCCCTTCTGCTGCTCTCTGTACTCACCACCCATTGAACCTTCCTGAAAAGAAATTTATTGTCATTTCATCACTCCTGGACTTAGAACCAGCCGTGACCCCTGGTTGCTAATGTGATGAACTCCACCCCTGTGGGTGGTCTGACATTCAAGGCTTTCAGGAACCACCTTCCCTCCTGGGTTCTCTGCTTTTCCCAGCATGGAACCACACCTACTCTTTGAGTTATGCTGGGAGCTCACTCCCCAAAGCACATAAATTTTTTCCCAGCCAGCCCAGGCCCAAGCTGCTACCCCTGCTGGGGCATCCACTCCCTCTCTTTACCTGTCCATGTGAAGGGCTGCAGGGCTCAGCTGAAGCCCCTTCTCATCTGTGGAGCCCGAGTGGATCGTTCCAGGCCATAAAGCCCTCTTCTTTACTTCTGATCTTTATGGTGTACATTTGCCTTTGGATTTAACTGCATGTTTTCATGCACAGGTGTTCATTTATCTCATGGACACTCTATCATTTTAACAAAACCACCCATTTCCTATTGTACAACAGCCTTTCAACACCATTTATCAAGTTCCTTGCATGGGATTGGCGGTGTGCTAAGTCTTGGGTACAGACATGGATAACACATAAATGCAGTTAATCCAGCAGTCTAGATTTTGGAGTCAGCAAGACCTGAGGTCAACTTCTGCAGCACCACCTACAAGCAAGATGGGTGGCATCTTGCAGACTCAGTTTCTCCACCAGTTAAATGGAGTGTTGTCCATAATATAACAGTGTTGTCACAAAGATCAGATAGCTAATGCATGTTATTTCCTGTTATGGTGTTTGACACATAGGTTATCAATAAATATTAATTCTTTTTCCTCTGATGACAGAGCTATCGTCGTAGGTGGCTTCTACCTCAAATGGTGTGTAGTCCATCAGATGCTCCCTACTCACAATTTGCACAGTATCATCTGATAAAGAAAGAGAGGAACAAAGGAAGTCACAAGTTTCAGCCTTCCAGTTCTAAGGAGAATTGGTTGGGCAAGCTGCATGGGCCTTTCTCCTAGTGGAATCCACAGGACATAAAACCTGTCTACAAGCAGCTGTGTGGTTATAGATGTCCACTGCGGCTGTAGATCAATTGTTTGGATGAGCTTCTCACCTCCTAATACTTATCCTGCCCCCTTGCCCACATTCCAGCACTAAGCAAGCAGTAGACCCATCATCCAAATTTGCCAAATTGCATAGACTTAGGCTGTTGTGGTGGCAGATTGGAGTTACCAAAGGAGAGGAGCAGGATGGGTTGGTACAGATGCCAGCCAGAGGGAGGTACCTTCAAAGAGGGGTGCCTTTGCTTCTGTTTAGCCAGAGCTGACTCACCATCTGCTTTTGGATCTCCCTGCTATTTCTTCCTCCTGCCTCAGTTCTGTCCTGCCTGCCACTCTGTCTGAGCATTAGCCCCCTGCCCAGAAGCCTCAAGCCATCTTAGAGCTCACTTCCAAGGCCCTGTGACCCCCTAGGGAGGGAAGTGGTCAGAGAGAACCGTATGGAGATGCTTGTGTGGTGGGAGGAGTGTAAGAAGCATGTGGGAGTATGGGAAAATGAGAGTGAGAAAATGGGAGGGAGAAAGGAAATGAGGCAGAGAGAGTGAGAAAAGCAGGAGGGAGAAAGAGGGGAACTAGAGTGAAATGGAGTAGGAGGGGCTGGGTGAGAGGGATGCGGGGTGGAGGAAACCCGTGTGTGTGTGAGTGTGTGTAAGGGAGAGACAGAGAGAGACACACGCAGAGACAGAGAGAGAGGGAGGAAGAGAGGGAGAGGAAGAGAGAAAGAAAGAGGAGAAGAGGGGAAAGAGAGACACTTAGAGACACACACACAGAGGGAAAGAAACAGAGAGGGAGAGGGAGAGGAAGAAAGAAAGAGAGAGAAAGAGAGAGGGATATATATATACACACTCACACTTAGAGACACAGAGAGAGAAAGAGGAGAGAAACAGAGAGAGGGAGAAAGAAAGGAAGAAAGAGAGGGAGATGGAGATCTCTAGTTTTATGAGCAAGAATCTGCAAACAGCATTACAGCATTGCAGGGCCAAAGGTCAAGAGATTGAAACCAGGGCACAGCAGGAGCTGCACAGCAGACTGGAGATAAGTTTGGAATTGCTGAGAACAGTGGAAACAGTGTCTGGGATGCAGTCACCCTGGAATCAGAGAGCTTTCTTGTGTGGGAGCATGAGGCTTCCCGACATCTGAGCCCAGGTTGCATAACTTGCCCTTTCCTCTAGGGACCCTGGGAGTAGTTGTGTGCCTGCTGTTCCCTGCCATTCTGGCACAGAGGTAGCGGGATGCATGGTGGAATCTTGTCACTGGGCTGATCCTTTCTGACAAGGGGCCCAGACGTCAAGTAACTATCACCCCCACCACAGTTCCCATCTGGAGCTCATCCTAAGCTGCCTCTGAGGAAATCAGGTCTCTGAGGGGTCCTGGGAGACGAAACCCTTGGCCTGAGGCCTTCAAACCTGCCGTCCCCTCTGGAGTCTCCTCTCCTCAGAGACGGGGTTAGTGTTTCCCTCACCTCCTCGCTCCCAGGAGCCAGGGGACGACTGACGGAAGTTTCCAGAGCTGGATGAGAGCATGGTGTCAGGGGACTTGGTGATGCTGACAACTGTTTCTTTCCTGCAAGGCTTTGAAATTGCCCTGCTTCTCTAAAGAACCCAGTTCCCAGGAAACACAATGTTCATTGGAGGTTTAGAGGGAGGGAGACTCTGATTGCACGTCTTGGAGCTGAAGATGTGCTGAATGGGATCTTCTGGGTTAGAATCAGGGAGATGGGGGATCACACCTGTGTCCCTGGAATGGTGAGGGGAAGGAATTAAAACATGAATGCAGGGGCTGAGGTACCAAGGGTGCAATGAGGACATGAGCTCTGGGGAAGACCCCAGACTTGGGCTAAGGAGGACATCGTGGTCCATTTTGCCAACATGGTGTCTGATGATCCCCCAGTCTTCTTCTCTAGAAGCTTCTGTGGCTACCTGGGCTCACCAGGAGGCTCACCCCACGCCCTCACTATTGGCTCTGGAGACATTTGAATAATGAATTCTGTTTAAGACTGAAAACCTCGAAGTTCCATCTGTAACAAGACTTGAAATAATTACAGCTGATGATTGCCTGGTACACTCAGCCAGAAAAAACAGAACAGATTTTGGCCGCCAGCAATTACAAGCAGCACCAGCTTCAGCACAGACCGAGCTTTCAAATGAATACATGAATACATTGCTGAGGATCAGAAGGCAAGGGAGACTGTTAGAGCTGGGACTGGGGGTGGGGGGAAATGAATTGGCAAAAATGGAGTGACTTCACTCACTGTGTGAGGGAGAGGAGGCCTCTCCTCCCATCTCTGCCCATCCTAGTTTACAATGATGAAACAGCAAAATGAGTTGACGTGGAATGGAATCCTAGGGGTACATTAGGATCTCATTTTATGAGACCAATACATCCCAAGACCCTTTGTGTAACTGAAAATCACATACAATAATGAACCCTGTTATTTAATATTAATATTTCTTACATATGAACATACCTATCACACATTTTTAAATAAATAAAGCAAACACTCTAATCACAATAAGTAAACAAAATTAATCATAAAAATAATTAAAATAAAAACATTCTTTCTGCCCTTATTTTACACAAAAGCCAATTGCATATACCTGAATTTGCATGTGTTGAATTCATGTGAAACAGGGTCCTATTGTACTTACCATCTTCCAGGGCTTCCGCCAATTTGAACTGTATTATGAGAGAGCATGAGATGAAGTAGGCTCCTTGTCATGGAAGAGGCTTGGAGTACAGAACATGGAGTTTCTCTTCTTGCATGGGCTAAGGAAATAGTGTAAGCTTTGGAACCTGAGAGACCTAGGCACAAATGCCAGTTTTGTTATCTTGCACAATAACTTACCTACTTTGAATATCAGTTTTCTCATCTGTAAAGTGGAAAATAATAAATACCGCCTCTGTGAGTTCTCATGAGGATTATATTGCTGTCTGGGATGGAGTAAGAATTCAATAAAGGCTGGTTTCTGTCCACCATCCTGCCCTTTTCCACCCTGAAGGGCTTGTCAACTCCTTTCTAGGGGTCTTACATTTATCTCCTGGGAGAATTGATCTGACCTCACGAGTTGATTGAGAAGAACCAGACTCTTCAAAAATTAGCAGAGTGAGTATAATTCAGTGGTTGAGTGCCTGCTTTACACGTACAAGTTCTCAGGTTCAATCCCTGGTACCTCCAAAAACACTGACTAGTCATTTGGTTAGGGACTTTTGAAAAAATGAAACTGCAAGCACTTCTAAACCAAAATTAAGAAGATAGGGCCATTGCTTTTCTTCCAGCTCCTTCCCATTTTGTACAAATTTACTGTGATTTCTCCGCCTGGTTCATGCATCTGATTTCAACCAGGATTAGCAGTAGAAGCCTGCAGGTCTTGGGATGTTAAAAACTAGAAGTTGAGCCCTCAAAGTCCCAGTAACCAGACCACTGGAGAGGAGACATTCAACCTGATTTGAAGACTACTCTTTCCATGCAATTCAACTTCTCAACAGCTTCTCTGATTCAAACCTCCCACCTCCATCCATGATTTCAGGTGGGTTTCAAAGCCTGTTTACAGTCCTCACAGATTGGAGCCAGCTGGGTGGGAGTTCATAGACCAACATCTCTGCAAACCCTCTGACACGTCCACGTTCTAATCTTTGCAAACCCAGCCATTGCCCCTCTGCAAAACAGGGCTCTCAATGAGCTCATCCTCTCTTTATCCATTACCTTTCCCTATGTCCTTCCTTTTGCATCTACAAGTATCTGCATGGGCTCTGCTGTACCCCACAAATTCTTCCCTTATATTTCAGGACGCATCTTGAAGGATCCCTGGGTTGTAAGCCATATTCCTGATGCCACCTGTGCAGGTGAGGCTAGGCAGCCAAGGTCAGCTCAGATCCAATCTGTTTTTTTGACTTTGCCCACTGAGCCACTCTAAATATTAAGGTTATGCATGTCTCTGCCATTCAGGAGTTCCATTGCTTCTGTCCCCTCCTCAGCTTGCCTTTGGGCTAACCCATCATTCTTTGGCACCTGCCCCTAATGAGGTGATGGTAGAGGGGTAGTGAAGGAGAAAATGGTGACCAAAGAGTGAACATTAGTTAAGATGGCATGTATGGATGCAACATGCAACAGTGAGAAAACAGGAGGAATTGGAATTAGAATCTCTGGGGTGGAATTTGGGATCACCCATTCATCAATTGCCTGACCATGCATGTCTCAGAATGGTCATAAAGTTCATACTTCTGGCATTGAGGTGCATGGGAATGATAGCCCATAGTGGGTACTCAACAAATGACCCACAGATCTTCATGCTAACCATCCAGGGTTCCTTGCCTCTTGAAGCTACAGGGCTTTACTTTCATCTGTGCTTTTGAGGATTTAGGAGATATGTCTAGAGTGTGTGTGTGGGCAGAGATGATTCCATGGTCCTGTGTGTACTCATACAGTTCCATCATAAGTAGGATCCCCTTGGAATCATTGAAGATTAAGAGCTGCTTTGGGGGAAGTGGACTTGGCCCAATGGATAGGGCATCTTTCTACCACATGGGAGGTCTGAGGTTCAAACCCTGGGCCTCCTTGACCTGTGTGGAGCTGGCCCACATGCAGTGCTGTTGGGTGCAAGGAGTGCTGTGCCACGCAGGGGTGCCCCCCATGTAGGGGAGCCCCACACACAAGGAGTGCGCCCCGTGTGGAGAGCCGCCCAATGCGAAAGAAAGTTCAGCCTGCCCAGGAATGGTGCTGCCCACATGGAGAACTGACACAGCAAGATGACGCAACCAAAAGAGACACAGATTCCCATGCTGCTGACAACAACAGAAGTGGACAAAAAGAACACGCAGTAAATGGACATAGAGAACAGACAATGGGGGGGGGCGGGGAAGAGAAATAAATAAAATAAATCTAAAAAATAATGAGCTGCTTTGGGATGGTAGTGTACCCTCCTGACTCCTCAGCACCCCCATTGAACCCCACCTCCTCCCAGAAACTCTAGCAGAGTTCCTAAGTAAAGTCAATCAGGGATCTGTGAAGTCTGTGCAAGAATAAAGATATTGAACTGAGTGTTAAAAGGCCAGCTTATGCCATTTGTTAACTAGGGTCTAGCTGATCTCAACCCCTTTTGGTTATATATAAATAAGCAAATAGTAATTATAATACTTTGTGGTGTTGAACAATTCATTAAATCTCTCCAAGTTTCTGATTTTTTTGTTTCTAAGAACTTTTCTCACTGACGAAAAGAAGAGAAAAAAATCAACTTGATTTAATTAGTATTTATCACCTTCAAGTGTACAGCCTTGTAGTGCCTAACAAAAGAGGACTGACCAATATGCCAAGCCCTTGATATTGATGCGTGAACCTATAAACCTTGTTCTTGTGAAGTTGAAACTTAGCCTAGTAAGTATATATTTCCCCAGAGTTACCTCCCAAAATCCTCCTTGTTGCTCAAATGCAGACTTTCTTTAAGTCAAATTCAGCATATAAACTCACATTACCTTACCCTTGACATGGGACATAATTCCCAGGGATGAGCCTCCCTGGAACCAAGGGATTATTACCAAGTGCCAACTAATGATGCATTTTGAAAAAGACCTAGATCAAAAGGGGGAAATAGTAAATGCAAGTGAATTTTAATGGCTAAGAGATTTCAAAGTTAGTTAGGAAGTCATTCCAGAGGTTATGTTTATACATGTCTCAGGGGGATCTCAATGACTGTCACAGAAAACAGTGCCTCAACAGGGGTGTTTCTAAGGGCATAGGAGACATCTAGATACTATACGCAGGGCAGACAGCCTCAGGAAATTGGTATCCCATCAGCGGGCCTTACCTTGGAATATATGGTAACCCTATTCCCCCAATATAGCAGAGTTAGACTCATTTATACTTTCTCCACACCTTTTTCTTCTACCCCTTTTATTTGTCTCTATAATTAGCAGTATACTTGTTACTGCTTATACAAACTTAAGATTTCTGGCTGTTCATATGCTAGTTGAGCCTTGAATCTCAGGAAAGTTGCAGACAACACCTACTCTCCAGCTCATTGGACTCACCCAGGATAAGTAAAAAAGGGATGATGATGGACAATGCCCACCCCTCAAAAATAGAGATATCTAAAACTGTAAGCAAGGCAGTTCCATCCATCTGCCCCATGAGATCTAAACCTCCTCTCAATCTGAAGCAGAGTGGGCATCAGTGTCCCCAAGTCCTCAAGATTGAGGAATGAACAAACATAATGGGGACTTCAACTATGGACCAAAGTAAACTTATTATTCTAGTAATGGTAAAGTTTGTAGCATTGATATAAAGACAGTGGTCTCCGAGGTTCTGAGGCAAGGGAGAGGGAAGAATAGGTGTAATCTGAGGCATTTTTGGGACATTGGAATTGTTCTGCATGATACTGCAGTGGCAGATACAGGCTATTATATATTTTGTCAAAACCTATGAAATTGTGTGGTGCAGTGTGAACCATAATGTAAACAATAGATCGTGGTTAGTAACAATGCTTCAATACGTGCTTATCAATTGTAACAAAGGTACCACAATAATGAAAGTTGTAGTTAATGGGGGAAATTTTGGGAGGGGAAGTGGGTGGAGTATACGGGAATCCTCTTTCACCCTCCTCTCATCAACTTAAGAGGTTGCATTTTTCTCAGAGTAAACAAATTGAATACCGAAGCTTTGAATTATTTTTCCTCTCAGTTTATGACCTATGAATGTAAAGTGGCTTTCACATGTGACATAACTAATTTTCCCATCCCTGTGAGCCAATACAGGGTGTGTGTCATATTACACTTACTTATGAACAGCTATATAGCTGGCAAATGAGGCAATCTCTGGACTCCTCATTGGGTCTCCATAGCATATAAATAGATAATTACAGGATCTCAAACTTCTGGGACATTTTTCGTCTGAAAATTGCCGAGGATGCCTTTAGAATGGTATAAGCATACATCTTAGAACTTGCCATAGACATGAAAATACCTGGTTCTACCTCTAAATACAATGAAATGTTGCCAATGGGAAAGGCATAAGGAGATATGAAAAACAGGGGACCAAAGGTTCTTCCTTCTAGCCTATCTTTGAAGCAAGGAAGGGTTAAAGGAAAGGTCGTATTTTGAATGTGTGTGAATGTGTGTGAGATGTGAGAGAGAGAGAGAGAGAGAGGAAGAAAGAGGGTGTGGAGGAGAGAAACCCATAAATTTAAAAAATATTGTCTTATTTTTTTCATGTTTCTAGGACAGTATCTTCCATATGGTGTGTAAGTATCTCAGTAAATACTTATGAACTGACTGGTAAATAAGCCTAATTTTCCCAGCAGCAAGGAATGTTGTAAATTGTAAGTGGAAATAGTAAATGGTAGAGGATTTTTGGTTAAACTTGGTGGCATGAGCACATGGATTTTTATCTTGGCTATTCTCCCAAACCCCAGAAAAATCACAGTAAAGTATTAAAAAAAAAGATATATCAATAAATATGAAGTGATTAAGAGAGAACAGCATGTGAGAGATAATACTAAATATTATACATAGAAAAAGATGAAAGAAAGATAATTGTCTTAAAATACACAAGTGGAAACTTAAGTTCTGCATATGTATGCGTATGTATGTGTGAGATGAGCAACAGGAAGCAAGACGATAAGTTCAGTGCCTCTTTTCTTTGTGCCTGGAAAGAGAAGTTTCGATTGCTCAAAGCAGTAGGTCCCGGGCTACCTCCCAAGCCCCACCCCATCCCAGTAGAAACTGGGGACTTTGCTTGGAGCAGGAAGAGGTGAGACACCCTTCTGAAAAAAGAGGACTAAGTGTAAGTTTTTGTACTAAACAGTGAGGCTCTCTTACTCTATTCCCCCAAACCAGGAAACCAATCCTTTTAGGCAGGAAATCGGAGGGTCGCTTTCTGGGGAAACAGGTGTTCAATAACAGATTCTCACCACACCATGGAGTCTAGAGGGCCTACAACTGAAAGCAAGAGGAGTGCATCCAGTATCCATGTGGAATCTGAGCCTCCTCTTGACATAGAGGTGCAACGGACACAACCAATCCAAGGTCCACAGAGAAAAGGTGGCATTGGAGTGGGAAAAGTGGACATGGTGGCTGATGGGTATGGGGAATGGCAGGAAGAGATGAGAGGTGGAGGCACCTTTGGGACTTAGAGTTGCCCTGGATGGTGCTTCAGGGGCAATCACCGGACATTGTAAATCCTCCCAGGGCCCACTGGATGGAATGTGGGAGAGTATGGGCCATAATGTAGACCATTGACCATCGGGTGCAGAGATGCCCAGAGATGTACTTATCAGGTGCAATGGATGAGTCATGATGATGGGAGTGATGGTTGCTGGGGGGGGGGGAGTGGTGGGGTGGGGGTGGTAGGGTTGAATGGGACCTCATATTTTTTTAATGTAATATTTTTACAAAATCAATTAAAAAAAAAATAACAGATTCCCAGGTATTGAGTACTGCTCGCTGATTTACCCATCTGCAATGGGGCTCGCCGCCACCAAGCTTAGCAGGAAGCACCAGCTAGGATATGCTACAGTAATGAGCAATTAATCTAACTGACTTCTGCCAGCACAATTTCTCTCTCACTCGAGCCACATGTCCCCCACGACTGGAGGCTCAGTTCCAAGTCACCCTCATCCTGGGATGCAGGCAGACGGAACAGGTGCTATAAGGAACCACAGTGGAGGGGAGGCCTGAGTGGATTCTGCACTGACTCTTAGCACTCCCCATGGAAGTGACACATGACTCCCACACACAGCCAGGTAAAGTCCTAAGGCCTCGTCTCACTTTCCGTGTAAGGGGTGCAATTCTACCAAGTGCCTGGAGGGGAAAGAACTGCAAGATTGGGAACTTGGACCACAGTCTTTCCATCTGGTCCCCAAACACTCTATTCCCTCTCCTTTCCACATACAAAGGATGTTCCCTCACCCCTGAAGCAGATAACTCTACTACCTCCTCCAGCAACGGACCAAGCTCGACCTCGTCAGCGTGTACCTGATGACGGGCCCCTCATCCAAGGTGAGCTCAGTAATCTCTGTTTCATGTCCAGATGTGGCTCCTCACAATCTGGTGGCTGAGGAACTAAACACACTCACATGCATATCACACACACCACACCCCATACACCCCACACAAACCACACATACACCACACACATACCACACATGCACCACATGTGTACACAGCACACCGACATGCTTACACTACACACTTATATGCCACACACATGCTACACATAAAATATGTACACATATACTACACACACCACACACAAACATGCCACATACTATATATATACAAACCACACATGACGCATACACCACACACCCATAGGTACACCATATATGCACCATATACACACCACACACAATGCACATGTGAACACACAACACACACACACCACATGCATCCCTCCTACATACACACATAAAACAGTCATCACACATGCATACACCACACCACACCACAAACCACATACTACACATACTATATACACATACAAAATATACCCATACACATCACAAAACACAAAACCATGTCACAATTCCATACACACACTACACTTCACTACATACACATACGATGCACAAACACTACATAATCACATACATACATATACTGCATATACACACATGCCCACTGCATATACACACATACTATGCACACATGTGCATACCACACACATATATACACAACACACATAGCATACTCTTACACACTCAACACCACAAACACTCCACACATACACAGTCTGCAAAAGTCAAACAAGATCATTTATTTGTCTCCCCTCCTAATATATGACCTTAATACACTCTTGTTCTGAGGGGAAGCAGGAGAGTCAGGCTGCGGGCAGTACTGTAGCCATTCTGTAGTCCCAGAGAACAGTGACGCTCAGGGCCCTTGAGCCAGGGGAGGGAGAGGTTCCTTGATTGTGCCCTGTCGGCTTTCCTGGCCTTGTTTCCTGGATGTTCCTTGCATCCTGCGGTGAGTGGCTGTGCCATTTTCCATGTGCTTCCTTTACCATCACCCTCCTCTGCTCATCCGAGGGGGACACTGGGATGTGCCTTCCGTTGGAATTGGCCACTTCCTCTCCATCGATGATGGGAGCCCAAGGGTCATTTGAAGTTTTGATACATACCAGTCCAGGCTGATGGTTCATTTGGCTGTATACACTTTCAACAATTTAGCTTATTATCTATTTGATAGCTCCATGGACTAACACCCGCAGAAAATAGTCTTGGATTTGCTATGTTTATTTGCATTCTTGCCCATGCCCATTTATCTCCCAACTTGAATGCACTTTCCTTGGAGCAATCAGGCTTTAATGGGAGATACCCACCTTTGGCCTCTACACTGACTCATTTTTCCAATTAGAAGGATTTTCTGGTTGCCACGCTCATAGTTGGACCTTTACTCTGAGATGTCTTTCTCCATTCGAGGATGTTAGTTTTGGTCATGGTGGCCATGGTTTTGTGGTTTTTACTTTAAGGTTGATTTTTTTTTTTTTTTTTTTAAAGATTTATTTATTTATTTATTTAATTCCCCCCCCTCCCCCGGTTGTCTGTTCTTGGTGTCTATTTGCTGCGTCTTGTTTCTTTGTCCGCTTCTGTTGTCGTCAGCGGCACGGGAAGTGTGGGCGGCGCCATTCCTGGGCAGGCTGCTCTTTCTTTTCACGCTGGGCGGCTTTCCTCACGGGCACACTCCTTGCGCGTGGGGCTCCCGCACGCGGGGGACACCCCTGTGTAGCAGGGCACTCCTTGCGCGCATCAGCACTGCGCATGGCCAGCTCCACACGGGTCAAGGAGGCCCGGGGTTTGAACCGCGGACCTCCCATGTGGTAGACGGATGCCCTAACCACTGGGCCAAAGTCCGTTTCCTTAAGGTTGATTTTTAATCATCCTTTTAATTTTTCAAAAAATTCTTACTTTCTTTGCTTTTTTTCTATTAGTGCTTGGAGTTGAAAAGCAGCTTCCTCTTCCAACCATGCAAATCCCCAGATTAGTAACTTTCAACTCATTTCATTCTTGCTTGCATAACTACATACCTGAGCTCATCATTATCTTTTGCCAAGTGCAATGAACATCAACAAATACATGTACCTAATACTCTGTTTTCCAACCTGGTTGTCTAAAACTACAAGTTAATTAGGTTATTATCTGTTTCCCACCCAAGTTTGTGATAGCTTTTCCAAATGTTTCCCCATCCCCTAACATGGTTCGACCTTTTTTCTAACCCGTATTAAATTTCCTTGTTACCCACTGCTGGACTTTTAAGTCAATGCTTTCCAGGCCCTATTTACGCCTATTAATTTCCTTATCTTTCAGGATTGTCTAGGTTACTCTGTAGTAACAAACTACTCAAAATCTCGGTGGGTGATATCCAGAAGGCTATTTCCCATTCTCAACAACTGTCCCTTTTGGATAATCTAGAGGTTCTGCTCGGAGACATCCTCACTTCAGACAGAAGCTGGTGTAGTCATAGTGGGGGTTCTGCTGCTTGCCCTGGCAAAGAGAAAAGGAGGCACGCACCACTTGTGCTGACATGTGAATGGCCCAAACAAGCTACATGGCCACAGCTTTCTTCAAAGGGACAGGAAATGCAATCCTACCCTGTGCCCACAAGGAAGAGAATCAAAATACCTGTGTGTAGCCTAGATGATCACCACAGAAGTCCTGCTCATGCAAAGATTCCAATCAGATATTAGTGCTTTTCTCTTAAATATAAATGGAGAGCCAAAAATCACCAGGCATTTGAAGAAAGCCTCTAATATGAAAAATAGGTATGAAAACAAAGAAACTAAGAAAAAAAGAGACAATGCAGAGAACAGAAGAAAACTTAAAAAAAAAAAACACTTAAAACCTCTAATTGGTATCCTCAGAGTAAAGATGGTTCCTCTCTGAAAGAACAGGATGCTATGAAAAGGAACAATAAAATTATAAAGGAAGAATCCTTAACAATTGAATATATGATAAAATAAATAAAATCTGAATTTGAAGATGAAGTTGAGAAAGCAAAACAAAACATCTGGTAGATCAGATGGAGAAAAGTACAGATATGAATTGATCTAGGAGGTCCATTCTCCAATTAATAGAAAGGGTAGAGAGAGAGAGAGGGAGAGGGAGGGAGGGAGGGAGAGAGAGAGACACACACACACACACACAGAATAAGTAAAAAACAGAGAGGAATTATGTTTCAAAGAAATATTTTCCAAAATAGTTCAGAAATGAAAGCAAATATATTCGGTATTAAAAGGTGCAACAGGTGCCCCAAACAATTAATCCAACAAGCTCTACCACAAGGCCCACAGCTGTCAATGTGCAGAACACTAGGACAGCTTGGTGGAAGGGATGGCGGAGAAGGCTCAGGGGTCAAATGGTTGCGCTCGCCACCAGCCTCTTGGAAGCAGGGATAATACAGGAAGGTGCAGACTGAGGGTCCAGGAGACGATAGGATGGAGGTGAAGGAGATTCCCAGGAGTGAGCTGGACAAGTGTAGGCTGTGCTGCAGGCCTAGAGAGCAAGCAGTCCAGGTTGGACATGGCGATTGAGGCCCCCGGGAAGCCTCCAAGAAAAACATGGAGCTGATGGATTACTGATGCAGTTGGTTGCATTGAAGAAAGTTTTACAGTTCTGTTGGGGGAGGGGTTGGGGATTAAGTTCAGGGAAAATAAAAGTTTTTTCAAAGAAAACGAAATGTTATCATGGAATTAGCTCAGTTATAGTTTCAAAATCTAATGAAAACATTTGATCACTCACTACTGATTTGAGTGTAAATTTTTTTAAAATTATTTATTTATTATTATTTTTTTAAATTACATTAAAAAAAATATGAGGTCCCATTCAACCCCACCGCCCCCGCCCCCCACTCCCCCCACAGCAACACTCTCTCCCATCATCATGACACATCCATTGCACCTGGTAAGTTCATCTCTGAGCATCACTGCACCCCATAGTCAATGGTCCACAATTATGGGACATTGAGTGTAAATTTTGACACAGTTTTACTCGGGTGACAGAGGAGGAGGGAAGTGTGTGTGATGAAGTGCTTTATGAGACCTAAATCTTCATTTTTTTAATGAAAGGATGCCAGAAGATGATATCTAAAACAGAAGATCAAGCTGTATCAATATATTAATTTCCTATTGTTGCTATATCAAATTAGGACAAGCTTAGCAGCATAAGCAATTCAAAGTTATTCTCTTACAGTCCTGGAGGTCAGAAGTTTAATTTAAAAGTGTCAGCAGGCTGTGTTCCTTCTGGGGACTTTAGGGAACTTTAGGGGAGCTTTTGCAGGCTGCCCACTTTCCTTGGCTATTACTGCTTCTCCATATCACTCCAACCTCTGGCTTCTGTCTCATACCTCCTATCACTCAGCCTGATCTGCCTCTCTCTTATAAGGAGCAACGTGATTATATCAACCCCTCTCAGATAATCCAGGAAAATCTTCCCATCTTCAACTCTTTAACTTAATCACATCTGCAAAGCGCCCCCCCGCCTCCCCCCCCCCCCCCTTTTTCTCTCCCATATAGGCCATTATATTAATCAGGGTTCTCTAGGAAAATAGAATTAACAGGATATATATACAGGAGGTATATAAATATACAGGATGTGTGTATATATACACACACACACAGAGTATATATATATATTCAGGATATACATATATATGCACATAGGAAATATATATATATATATATATATATATATATATAAAGTATATCCTGTGTGCGTATCTATCTATATCATCTTTATCTATTTCTATATCTATATCATCTATCTATATCTATATCTATCTATATATAGATTTATTATGAAAATTGGCTCACACGATGGTGGGAGGGTATGGGCAAGTCCAAATTTCACAGGGAAGGCTGCATTTGGGAACTCCAGTGAAGATTCTGTTGAACTGAAAGAAGCTGACTGGCTGAAGCAGAGGTGGGAATTCTTCTTTCTGACTCCTGAAATCCTCAGTTCTCTCTTTTTAGGGCCTTCAACTGTTTGGATGAGGCATTTCTCACTGCTGAAGGCATTCTCCTCTGTTGACTGTAGATGTAATCAGCCATAGATGCAATCAACTGACTGATGATTTAAGTTCATGAAATATCCTCACAGTGACAATCAGGCCAGTGCTGGTTTGATCAAACGACCTGGCCAGGCTGACACATGAACTTTATCATCAGAAGTTCACGCATTTCAAGGATTAGGCCATGGACACCTTTAGGGTTCAGTGCTCAGACCACCACCTTAGTTTAGATGGGTTATTTAGAAACATAGAGGTAAACACCAAAGGAAACAGCTTAACAGTTGAAAGTGGTTACTTCTGGAGTGGGGCCAGAGGCTGCTTGTTAACATCACAGGCCTTTTTATCTTTCATTAAGTCAAAATAAAATTTCAAAGAGCCTCGATGCAGTAGTGGATTATAAATTTTAGAAAGCATGAGATTGATTTCTGATTCTGAACACAAACTAGCTGTGTGACCTTGATCTAGTCATTCAGCCTCTTCTGCAAATAGTTCTTATTGCTTCATTTAACAATTAAGACAGTATGTTCTAGAATTCTGCTGGCGTTCAGAATTCTACTGGCTGCAGTCACCATCAACAGAATGGCCTCAGATTCCAAGATGGCCCCTGGAGCAGCCGCTCCTGTGATCTCACTTTGGTCCCTTTCAAAGAAAAGGCCAGGTCACAAGGCCAGTGCCTGAAAACTCAGGGCCAGTGTGAAAGCTGGCATATGAAGGTGGCTGGTGTGTATGGTGCATTTAGACGCTTTTAGTTCAGTGTCTCAGGGACCCCTCTGAGGCTCCCTGCCGTGTAATGGGGCTGGCTAGAAGCTGCTCTGGCAGCTCGTTAACACTCAATTAAAGCTCTTCTCTACAATATGGCATTAACTTTTAAAAAATTTATACATGCAATTGAAGTGGAATTAAAGTGCACTGTGGTTTTCAAAGCGGCTCATGTGAGGGAGTCTGTGAAATTGTTCTCATCTGCCCAGTGTTCAGTTTTCAAATTTATATGTGCAATTGAGTTGGAAATTAAAGTGCAGTTTTTAAGGTGGGTGTGAGTGTCTTACATGGCACAGCATTAACCATTTTAAATTTATAAATGTAATTAAAATGGGATTATTTTGGAATTAAAAACATAGGAAGGGAAAGATACATGCCCTTTCCTAGGGCTGTGCTGTTTTTCCCCCTCCCATGGTCTAAATTCTTGAAGAGTATGCTGTCACTGAAGTCTTCACTCCTGTTGAATAGCAAATAAAGCTTTCCATGCCACCACCATTTCGATTTCCTCATCACCTTGTGCATCACCCTTAGGGGGTGCTACTGCCTACAGGTTTTGAGGCTGTATGGATCATACATCATACGGTTGTCCTTGAAGAGCCTTCAATCCTGAGAATGTTAATTTATCTTAGTGACATCATGGTCAAGAGCTCTGTGGTGGAGAGCTAGGTGTTGTAACAGTGCGCAGTCCCTGGAACTGTGCATTGACTGGTTTCCCATGAGCGTAACCAGAATTGAGTGAAGAAAGATGATGGGTCAAGTCTCTACACGAGGCACCACGCGGGAAGCCTCTGGGCTTCCTCCTAAATCGATGGAACCTGTGGCTTTTTTGAAGAGGTGTCCCTCATATAGAAGGCATTTTCTGGCTAAACAAGGATTGGGGGGACACTGGGGAGGGACAGGAGCAGCTCCCCATCCTTCCATGGAGATGCACAGCATGTTCTAGAGGGTGAGAGAATAACTCCCAAGTTCTTCTTTTTGGACGCCTTCGACTTTGTCAGAAAACTCTTTCAATCTTTTGTCTCCTGCGGGTTTGGACTGGTTCCTTTACGACCAATGACCTCTTCCGGTTGTGTGGTTAGGACCTGAATTACCTGGAGAGCTGCGCTTGGGTTCGAAAAACTCCAAGTGGCGATGCAGCCCGCTTGTTCTGCTGGATGATGAACTGGAGAAAGCATGCTCCAAGCGGTGCTGTCCTCCCAGGCTGCCTCCTGTGTGCCCGTCTCCTGGGGGGGAGGAGGCGCATCTGAGCTCCCGTCAGCTCCTCTTCCCTCCTGGCACTGTCCTAGGACATGTCGCGAGTCTGGGTCCCTCTGCCCCTATTGGTTCTTGGCTCCCCTCGGGGTAGCGGCTCAGCATTTCCCCCTCTCGCGGTGCCAGTGGGGAGGGGTGGGGGGGGGGCAACCGTTGTGTCTGCCATCTAAACCCCTTTATCAGTCATCCCTGTCATTTTCAGATGTCTTTGAATTGAGACCCTTTTCTTCTTTTCCCCCTAATACATTTGCATGCTCATTGAGGCGAAAAATTACATGATTTCAAGATTGCGCTGAGTCCTGCTTCAGATCCCGGTCTGCTTAGCAAGGCCCTCCCTTCCCAATTAGGCTGAGCCTCACGGTCATTGTTCAAAATGACCGTCGTGAGGATTTTTCAAATCTCCCGGATTTGCCGGCCGGCCGCCCTGAGGTGCTTCTTGCCCCAGCGAAGATGTCCACAGGCTCAGCTTCCCTGCTCCGCCGGTGGAAGGAAATCCACTACACAACTGCACGAGGACTGGTGTTGAGTGAGCAAGTAGAAGAATACTGGAGTGGACTGGTGCATTTATTCATTAAAAAATTCTGTTTGAAAAGGCCAGATGGAAAGGGTAGGCCTTTAATCGCAGCAAAGAAAGTCAGACTTGCTATACATAAAAAAGGACACAGCAAAACAAAACACTTAAAAATCATTGACGGCTTTACCCTCTGTCTCATGGCACTAAAGATTTTGGGACTTCCAAATGCACAGAAATACAACAGTTTTGAAATAATGGAGGAAAGCTTCATAAGAAAACAATAAAACTTAATTTTTTTGGTGGAAAAAATGAAGATTATGGTATAATTGAAGGCTAATGACAAACACAAGCAGAGATGACCACCAACATATAAGGACAGGGCTGGGTGTGCCGTTAAAATGGCGCACCCTACAGACAAAGCTAGGGTTCCCACAGCGAGGGCAGGTTGGTATTGTGTGGGGGCAGAAGGCTCTCTTTGGCTTCTAGGAAACAGGAGGCAAACTGATGTTTCTATGAACTACTTTTCACTGGGCTTTTTTATTTTCTCATCTATTTTTCCTCTTTACCCCAAATTTCTCAATTATTTCAAAGTCCCTGATAATCTTTGGTGGCTGGAGGCCCAAAGTAAATCAATGAGTTAGAAATTAGTCTGGGTTTCATTCCTGGGATGAGAGAATCCACTTGTAAACCTTACTAAATTAACCTCACTGAGGGGAAGGCCTGACTGAATTAGGGAAATGGCTGATTTAGTGGGCCTCATTCGTGAATGCCTGTATATTAGTCAGGGTTCTCTGTGGAAACAGAACCAACAGGAGATGTCTGTCAACAGTATGAGATTTTGTAAGAATCTCTCATGTGACAGTGGGAGGCACAAGTCCAGGTTCCGCAGGCAGGTTGCAAACCAGGGGTTCCAATGAAGGTCCAGGGAAGGTCCTTGATGAGTTCCCAGGAGACGTTGGCTGCCCAAAGACGAGCTGGGAAATTCTCTCTGAATGCTGAAATCACTTCCCCTTTTAAGGCATTCAATTGATTGGATAAAGTGTCACTCATTGCTGATGGCAGTCTCCCTCATTGTTGTAGATGTAATCAGCCATCTATGCGGTAAACTCACGGGTGACTAAAGTCCATAAATGTCTTTGTATTACAATTAGCCCAGTGCTGGCTTGTCCAAACAACTGGGCACCAGTCACCTGGCTGAGCTGACACAGGAGTCTAACCAACACAATCTTCACCAATTTTCAATTCGTTTCGTGAGAATTTTCTGCACAGCTACTCAGTGCAAGATGCTGTTGTAGGGATTCCCTTCTGGGGATGCAGAGAATGACAAGATCATCAAGGACCTCACGTTTCAGATGGAGAGTGAGGGGGAAATGGGCTTCCTGAATGCTGGGAAGCTGGACAAGGAGATATTATTTAGAGACATCTGGGCATTGACCTCTCTCTCTACTC
The DNA here is from genome assembly GCF_030445035.2 of Dasypus novemcinctus. Taxonomy (NCBI): domain Eukaryota; kingdom Metazoa; phylum Chordata; class Mammalia; order Cingulata; family Dasypodidae; genus Dasypus; species Dasypus novemcinctus. The sequence goes on along the minus strand of NC_080699.1, from coordinate 43,875,436 downwards.
AGTGGGTATGTGGTCCTGCCCAAACTAAGTTTGGTTTTGAACTCCAGGAAAATTTGATTTTTTAAACAGTTCCTTGGAGTGAGATACTAAAGCAAGGTTGCTGCTCTGGGGGAGCAGAAGGAATGGAGCCTGCAAGTCTGGCCAGGCCTTGTGGACAGGGTCACTCAATTGCAGAGCACCTCTTCTCTTCTGATGAAGTCCTTGACTGGCTAACTGGAACTTAACCTAGCTCTCCTGTGTGTGTACGTTACCTCCTACCAATCCATAGGATACCAGAAATATGCTGCATGTAAACAGACAATGCACACATAAGTAGCTAATTTAGTAAGAATATTTTAGAGAGTCATATGGGGTATAAATCGGTACAGAGTTTCTGTTTTGGGTGAAGGAAAAGTTTTGGTTGTGGCTGGTGGTGGATATAATGAACACCACTGAACTGTATAATTGAAAGAGGATGAAATGGGAAATTTTTGTATATATGTTACCAGAATAAAAATTAAAACAAGGAAAAAAGAACTGTACATCACAAAGAGTGAATCCTAATGTAAGCTAACAACCAGAGTTAATAGCATAATTGTAGTATTATTGCTTCATCACTTGTAACAAAGGCACTGCACGAATGCAAAATGTTAGCAATGGGGAAAACTGCATGCGTGTTTGTGTGTGTGTGGGGGGATGGTTTATGGAAACTCTACTACTTACATGGCTTTTCTGTAAATCTACAACTGCTCAGATAAAACTAAAAATTAAAAAGAGCCAAGTAGAGAATTGTGACAGAGCAGTAGGATGGCTAGAGCTCTGTTCAGGGAAAACAGCATTCTAGGTAGAAAAAGCAGCTGTCAAAGGTCCTTTGACACGATATTTGGTGCGTTTGAGGAGCAGAGAGGGGGTATAAGCACAGTGCACATGGAAGAGAAAGGTTATTGATGAGCTGGTGAAGTTTTCAGGGGCCAGATCAAGCAAAGCCTCAGGGTCCATGGCCAGGAGTTGTTCCTGGTACAATGGGAGACCACTGAGGGGGAGAGGGGATTAAACAGGAGCATGATGTGATCTGACTTGTTTAAAAAACTTCTCTTTGACTCCTTTGTCAAGAATGTGGACGAAAGGGTAGAAGCAGAGAGACTGGTCAGCAGTACCCCTGCAGTCTAGGAAGAAACCGGGGTGGCTTGGGGGCCGTGCAAATATTTGACCAAGTCCTGGCTCATTGCCCTTCAGCATCTGCCTGCTGTCCTTTACTGGTCACACTTGCCAGGCCTGTGCATCTCTGCACACTCTTCCTCTCCTATCTGAATCCATCCTTCAAGGGTGATGTCAAGAGCCATCACTTCCAGGGAACCGTCATTGGCATCCTTAGGCTGTACCGAGTCACTAGACAATTGAACGGTTAGTTTAAGGGGTTTTCATCCTCTAAACTCTTCTGAAGCAACATCATCCTAATTAGACTGTAATTGTTTCTAGGGCAGATGGTTATGCTCACAGCTGGGAATGTCTGCTTTAGTCGCAGGTCCCAGGGATGTGAGTGGTCAATGTGCATCTGCGTGCATGTGTGTGCACATATGAGTGTGAGACCTCCCTGAACTGGCTTCCCAGGGCTCACTTTCCTTTATTCCTGCCAATGGGAGGGTAAACACTGGCAGTATGCGTTGCAGAAATACTCAGACGCACTGGGCATATCTTTTTGCTTACTGGTTTCCCCATCTGTAAGGGGTTGCATTGAATCTACAATGCCCTTTCCAGCTCAAATGTGAGCAAAGGTTTTTGCCTCCACACCTGGACACACATGTATGTTGCAACACTTGATAATTAAGTAAGTTCCCATTGACCCATGGAATTAGGACACAATCATGTTTAGGCAACTTACATCAGGTTAATTGTTGTCATAGTGGTGCAGTTCTTCCCATGATCTTATTTGTACTACTTATCTGCCCAGAATAGAGTGACTCTTTTTTCCAGGTCAATGTAAAAGGTAGCCTTCATAGCCTAGACCAAATCCTCAGCAAAGTGAATGGGTGAGGTTCTCCTGTAACTCTGTAGGGACCAAGTGGTTGCCAATAGGGAGCCAAATCTTTGCTGCGGCTGAGTCCCAACCAGTGGCAGAACCCTTGTCCTGTCTCTCCTCGGCTGAAGTCGCTTGAAGGCAGAGTCCTTACCTCTGTACCTGGTACCACGTGTAGCTTACCTGTAGCCACTTAACACCTGTTTATCATAATCATGGAGACTGACACATGATGGAATCTCCCCTGCCACCCAACATGCGGAAAGGTAATTGCAGCTCCGGTTGGCATCAATTCAAACCACACCACTGCCACTGAGACAAGAATCCGGCCCTATCTTGGGGCCTCGCAGCTACTGGGAACTGCAGGCCAATGTAATTTGCTGGTGCCTTTTAACTCAGCAGCAGTTTTTCAGCAAACACATCAAACCCTTAATGGGGTTTTTGAAAGTAAATCTCCTATTTGAAGTAAGAAGGGAAAGAAATAAACAGTTATTCTAGTTCTCTTCTTTACCTTCTAGAATTGGGAAAGGGGCAGTTGAGTGCAGTGGGGGTGGGCAAACTGATTTCTCAAAGCAAATGGTAGTCCTGGTGGGGAGTCAGCCTCAGGAAGCCTCTGGTCTGCCCATGAGCCTGTGGATAAAATACTAAGTAGCAGCCCAGCAGCAGAATGGTTGCCACAGACATAATCAGATGAGTAGTTAAAGGTCTGGCATTCTTTAGGGAAACCAATGATTGATCAACCCTGCAAAAATAAATAATCTGGCTCTTTAAATCTATGTAGCAGCTCTGAATATTTCATAAATCTGTATACACGTGACAGATTTGTCTTCACCTAGCTCCTGGTTGACTGAGATTTGGGATGAGTTTATGAAATGTGCATTTTTAGGGACTTCTGATCCAGCCCACAGATGCAGGAGCACCGTTTGCAATTGTCCCGTCCTTTCCTTGGCACGTGCTCATTGGAGTCTGGGATGCTGGGCAGTGTGGGGGGCGGCCTGCCTTTTGGAGGACTGTGTGGGGATGGGGAGCATCTGGGATATTGGCCTGCATCACAGGCACAGATCACAGTTTGTGTCTGCAGCTGGGAAACAGGGCATTGGACCCCAAGTGAGATGCAGCTCAGAAAAGTGGCCGGTTCCTTGCTCAAGGCTGTTTGGGGCTGCAGGTGTTGCCAGTGTGGAAAGAAGATCTGGGATGGAGACGGCAGCAGAGCAGCGGGCCTGAAGCAGACCCACATAGAGGTGGTGGCCTCTTATACCTGACAGCTCTCACCTTGGTGGCAGGTTAAGGCAATAAGGGTGTCTCTGGCTCTCTGTGTGAGGACTAGCAACTTTCTCTTTGCTCAGAAAAGCTACATGGGTGGGGGGTAGGAAGATTTGTTCAGGCCTTAATTGTTGTCATGAGTTTGATCAGAGAAAGGAATGTGAGGGGACAGTGGCAGTGAGGAGGTAGCCTCCAGGAATGCTTCTCATCACCTGCTGGCCGTGAGTACGTGACAATTGTCAGGTGACATTTGTTGTATGTTTGACTGGTTGGGGGACACCTAATATTAAACAGGCAATGTCAAGGTCTTCAGTCTTGTTTGTAGACAGTACTGAGAGTAATTGAATCCAGAGGTATCTAGAGGCTCCAAATGGGGCTCTCCAGGAGGGCATTTGGTTTGAGTTCATTGAAGGGACAAAACGCAAAGGACGATGAAGCTTCTTTATGCTCCACTCTTTAAGGAAGGCAACAGTGCACAGTAGTGAATTATTTTATTCGTTAAAGTCAATAAATACTTATAAAGATTTATAGTATATCAGACTCCATTCTAAGGATACCAGAAACAGGGTGATCCTGGCCCCCAAAAGCAGAGCTCTAGTCTACAGGAACTCAGATTTAATCTGCAGGAAAGGATCTGTGGGCTTCCTGGATAGTTATACACATGTATCCTTTGCTAAGGGGTAAAAAGTAGAACATTTATTCAAGGAGAATGCCTGTGGTTATTTCCATAATCTGAGGGCAAATGGGAAAATAGGTAAAAACAGCATGGCTAAGAATTTAAAGACCTGTAGTTAAACACAGGAAACATTAGAAGGCTTGGGCAAGAGAGTCCAGATTATCGCCTTGGTATGTGTGGGCATGAGTATGTCTGGGGCCATGCTCAGCACGTCTGAACCAACTCTTGCTAAAGAGAGCAGATGGAGAGGTGGATCCTTCTTCTTGGGTCTTTCTCAGCCCCAACAATGTGGCAGATGGTCCCAGCAGCACATACCCATGGAATGGCCAGGTGAGGCCATCAGAGACACAGAAGGCCTGCCCCACTAACCTGTATGCCAGGGGCTTTAGGCATTGAGTGCCTATTCCTGGAGCCCCAGAGGAGAAGGGAATGGGAACTGGGAAGGAATGTGACTTTCTTCTATCACATTGGATAGAAGAGAGGCTGCAATGAGGGTCACAGAGATAGAGGAGGGGGGAGGGGGCTGGGATGGCTTACTTTTCCTGGAGTGACAGCTGGCAGGCAGCTGTAGAGAGATACTGCATGTGTGTTAGCAGCCACGGTGACTGGGCAATTCTTGAATTGGCGTGGGTTTTCCAAAAGCAAAGCAAGCATACTAAATTCTGCAAATTACCAAGGTCTTTCCTGATGTTTGATAAAAAATTTGTGAACATTTAAGGACACAGGCTCAGTAATTGGTTCGGGGTGAGGTTGTAGGAGAGCTCTTGCTTTCAGGACAAACCCACTGGTTCTTCAATCCAAGCAAGTGGCGATAATGGAACGACGATCTTACTGGAAGCCAGATGTCACAGATTTGAGTTGGGAGACTCTTTCTTTTTCATGTTTTCAATCTTTTTCTCTCATTGATTTTAAGCTTGTGTTCCCTTCCTTGTCCCTGTTTGCCCTTCCTGTGGTGAGATGTCAATTTTAGCTACAGTCTTTCAAGGTGGATTGCACCCAAATTGGCATCATACCTTCTGGCTTAAAGATGAAGACAAGGGCAGAGGATGGCCTAATTGCAATCATCTTCCTTATGATCCCCATGTTTGCTTCCTCTCTCATTGTCTCAAAGACCATCCATGGACTGTCAGGGAGCAGGTTCACCTTGAAAGATGGCACCAGGTGCATAGAAGAGGACGTTTCCAACTGGGCAACCAAAATACTCCACGCCCTGTCACTGGTTTCTTTACGTTCAGCCTAATTTCTGTCTGCCTCTGGGGCTTTGCAGTTTTGCTCATTTTCCTCCCTGACTTAGATCATGTTTGGACAAAACTATACAATGATTTTTTCTTCCTAAGGAAAAATGTATCAGTTGATTTTGAGGTTTTTGGTTTCTAGCCTTGACTTGAGAAGTATGGGAGAATTGGGTCTCTGAATTAAATTATACCACAGTTAAAAAATCAAAGGAAAAGCTGTTTAGGGGCTAAATGCACTGTGGGTTAAATCAGTTCAAAGCATCAGAAAAATTGTTCGAAATATTTGAAGAGCACAGCAGGTGGCTAGTTTTGCATTTCTTAACCTGTGTCATTTGATGTTTTGCTTCTGCAGGGAGGACATGAGGGATTTCATTGCCTTTCAGCAGTTGAATTGTGTTCAGGAGTTCTACACTAGTCTTGACAGTTTGCAATGAAATTTCAAGGAAAAATTGTCCTGCTTCCTGGCTGTTTATAGTCATGGAAGATACCACCATCACCTCCAAGCCTCAGTTTGGAGTTTTTTGGGTCATGAGATTATCTCATTGAAAAACAGGCAGACTAAACAGCTTCCCTCAGCAGTGAGGGTATGCTTTGAGGGTGTTCTTAGGCATGGGAGCCTTCAGTGCAATTTAGGAGATTAAGAGAGAAGACTCAATGCCTTTGAGTGAGATAGATGCTTCCTGATCTGTAATAGTAAATGGATGAGAAGCAACCAACAATACAGTTGGATCAGAAAGGGACAGGCCATCAAAGACACAGGGTGCAGTTGGAATGACAGGGGAACTGGATCCTACTCTGTCTCGCCCAGCCACAGCATTCTAGCCTGGCTATGACTGGACAGGCATGTGGGGTGAGGCAAATGGGAGAAGACAACCAGCAACGGGAGAGTAACAACAGATGTTTTCCCTCAAGAACAATTATTGAGCAGTAAACACAGGCAGAGGCAGCTCCTGTTGCAAGCAGATGGACTTTATTAGCAGTCTTACAAATTGGTGTTTGGAGACAAATATGATGATCTTTGAGACCAAAGACAAGATTCACCCTGACTAAACACATTTGGGGGAAGCCTTGAAGTCTGGCTTCCCTGAGGAGTCATGGAGATGAAACTTTTAACTCCCCGGGGAAGTGATTCTGTTCAAGGGTCAGGTGTCATCCTGCTGGATGGCTGTGTTTGCAAAGGAAGGACCAACCAACCGGGGGTATATTTCTCTGGGCCCCACTTTTCTCATCTTTAAAGATAAGGAGATGAGCTTCCTGATCTCCTAGTTTTCTTTCATCTCCTAAATTATCAGAGTCAAATTCTCATGCTACACATCATATACTTTGGGGTTGAAATCAAGGGAAGACAAGGGTGCAAATTTCTGTTCACAAAGCTCAAAGACATTTGTGTCCCTGGAAGAATTCATCCATCTACCCACCCATCCATCATCCATCCATCCATCCATCCATCCATCCATCCATCCATCCATCCATCCATCCATTCATCCATCCCTCTCCATTAATTCACCCATCTATCCACTCATCTATCCATCTGTCCCTTCATCTGTCCACCCATTAAGTGATCCATCCTACATCCATTCATTATTCCTTTATTCATTGATTCAATAAACATTATTAAGCACTTATGGTATTGCCAAACCCATGGTATTTTAAGCTCTGTGGGGGAAGGACTGTGCTCTTTCTGTTGACACTGTATCCCCATTGCTTGGCAAATCATAAGTACTGAAATATTTGCTACATGAATGGATGAAAGGTAACTCCATCTACCCGTTTTCTAAGGACAACAGGGTGGGGATGGTTCTGCTTCTCTCTAGTCCATTTCCCTAATTTCTTGGCAGTTGTACATATTTCAGTGCTAACAAAATATTTGTTAAAGGAAGGAAGGCATCTCCTTGCAGCTGCAGTTGTTTGTTTGTGTTTATGAGTTGCAGCCATATGTTTGTATATCATCTCTGTAGGCAGTGTGGCATAGTGGGGAGGGCCTGTTGGGCCTGAGGATGGGGTAGTGGCCTGGATTCTTCTCCTCACTCTATTTGTAACAGTGGTGCCACCTTGGACAAATCATGTAACCTTTCTGGGCATCTTTTTTTCTCATCTGCAAAGTGAAAAGCCCAATTTAATTCCTTCCAGCTTTAACGTGCACAATTAGAGCAAGAAGACCACAGATGAATGCACATCGTCAGCCCTTGATCAATGATAGCTGTTATTATTTTAAAGGTAGGGGCATATCTTTTCCTTCACAATGTTAAGGAAAGGGATACATATCAATGGAGTAGTCAGTAAATGCTTTTGAGTTACAATAATAAAATAATTGGGAAGGGTCTACTCAAATATGGGGATTACTAATGGCCAAGCATTGTTAACAATATTTTAAACTTATCAACTGAGTTAATGCTCATAACAACTGAGTAAGCCCTAAGACTGTCATTAGCCCCACTTTACCTGGTGGAAACCCAGGACCCAGAGGGTTTCAATATGGTCAAATAGCCTGCCTCTGTTTACCCAGCTGGGCAGGGGAGTCAGCCCTGAAGCAGGTGCTCAGGCCCTGCTCCCACAAGCCACGATGGGCTCCACTGCCACGCTTGCTCTCCGATGGCTACAACAGAAACGCACACTGCAGGCCTTGCCACGAGGTTCTCACAGTCTAATTGGGCACATGAAATATTTAGAGAATGAGAGAGTGGGCAATAAAGCTGCAACATGAGGTATAGATCATCAGAGCCTGTAATAGGTGCCTTACTTTTTTACCGTGCTTTATGCCTTTCTGAGTGTTTTTACATCCATCATCTCATTTGCTCCCCGTAATCGCTAGCATTATTTACTGAGGGCTGGCTTGCCATGTGCCAGGCACCGGGTTAAGTGTGGTGCTTGTATTATCTCATCCAAGCCTCACAGCAAACCTATTCCACAGGCATCATTTCTGGTTTTAGTGACAAAAACCCATTTTCAAATCGCTCATGTAAACAAAACGTGGAGCAGTAGGGCTGGCTTCAAGTGCAGTCGATCCGGGGACTCTGAGGATGTCGGCGGGAGCTGGCCTCTCCCCCTCCTCCCTCCTCTGTCCCTTCCCTGCCTATCTTGGCTCTGCTTCCCTCTGTGATGGCCTCCCTCTGCGTCAAGGCTTTTCCCGAGGGGGCCCTAGAGGACCTTGGGCTAATACCATCCTTTCTACAGAACAGCCCAGCAGGGAGAGGATCTCCCCTCCCTTTCTCAGCATTTCCAACAAATGTCCTGGAGTCGAGCTCCGTGCCTGTGGATTCCTAAGTGCCTGCTCCTGAACGACCCACTGTGGCTGGGATGGGATATGTGGGTTGGTCATCCTTGGATCATAAGGCCAGCCCTGCATATCCTCCCAGGAATCAGCTCCACCAGACCCATCAGAACATGTGATAGGGGAGGGGTGGGGCCCCAAAGGAGAGTTAAGATGATGCCACTCGTCCAAGGAAGGATGAATGCTGCGCAGAAACAGAAACGACAAAGGAATGCAGCAGTTACTTTCTGCCTTTAATGGATGAGGAAACAGCATCCCCCAGAGGTCCAGTGCTTTGTCAAGGTCACAGAGAGCAGCAGAGTGGATGCCTGGTTCTTCTTATCAGTCTTCCAGAAGGGAAAAGTAAGGCATAGCCTGGTCTAACCCTTTGCTTGCCCTGTCTCGACAGAAGGAGAAGTTGAAGGCGTCAGGCAATGCCCTTTAGGGTGACAGCAGGTAAAGACAATCATGTTGCCAACCTCTCAACTGTCCCAGGGAAGCTCCACTGGGTGGAAATATCTGGAAAATCATGGAACACATCCACTGTCCAAACCTGTGACTGGGGCCTCTTGTTGAAAACCCATATGGTCTCTGAATTCAGAAATAATTAGGGAAAAAAAAGCCATGCATGGTTCCTGTTGGATGGCTTCTTCCGTAAGCTGGTTCTCAGAGCATGGCCCTGGGCATTGGCTCCAGACCAGGGGACTCAGGGGCTTTGTCTGTGAGTTTAGAGGCAGCAAGCCAGGCCGGGGAAGCCACCACTAGCCCCTCAATGCACTGCACACCTGTGCTCGGCATCATGTACACTTCGCCTGGCTCTCTTCTTTGCCCTTAGTCCTTGGGAAGACGCTGACCCAGTTAGGGACCAGTTTTCAGGAGTGACAGCAGTGAGAGGAGTTCAGGCAGTGCCGAGTACTGGACATATGTCGTCAAGGAAGTCAGTCCTACCCCAGTTGGAAGATCAGCTCTGACACTTACAAGCAATGAGGATTTGGGTATCCTTTATCCCCTCCCTGTGACTGTGGGACCTCTAGGACAGGCTGCTTTAGGCAGGAGACAGCTGTCCTTAGACTAAGGCCATGCCTCAGTTGTGGAAAAATCCCCCTCCCTGAAGATGGGGTTCCGTTTCCATCAGTAGACTCAAGGGAAATGATGCTCAGAGCGGCTCCTGCCCTAGCCACCTGTGAGTTAACTTGCTGGGCTCTGAGCACACGCTAGGCAAGTGCCATTTTCCTTCGCTCACTCCTCTGTCACCTATTGCAACATCCGCTTCCACCTTCTGCAGCTCTGGTCTCTGTGGCCTGGCCCTCGACCCCAGGGAGTGTGAGTGGACCTGCAGCATGCATATGCTCAGGCCTCCTCCTGTCCACCCTGCCCACTTGCCTTTTACCCAAAGACGTGGACTTAAACCGTGGAGGCAGGGAGGCGAGCCTGTCGGTGTGGACCCACCCTTTGTACTTCTACTCAGCAGTGCTGTGAGTGTGAGCAAATCTCCTAAATGTTCCATTCTCAGCTCTCTGACTTCCAGAAAGAATCAATCAACCGCCACACCAGGGAGCCGAGAGTGCTGCAACTGCAAGCAGGAGAATTGCATCCATCAACCATGTGGGATCTAAACCTCCTCTCAATATAGAAGTGGAGTGGACATCACCCACCCAGGGTCCAATGGATGGAGGAATAAAATGTATTAGAGTGAACTTACTGGTAGTTTACTATAGAACAATAGTGACTAGTCATGGGAGAAACTGCAGCTTTGATCTGGAGAATGTAGCCACAGTAGTTGCTGAGGGCAGGGAGAGGGAAGAAGAGATGTGATGTGGGGGCATTTTTGGGACTTGGAGTTGTCCTAAATGATATTAAAGGGACAGATGCTGGACTTTATATATCCTGCCATAACCCACTGAATGTATTGGGGGAGAGCGTGAACTACAACGTAAACTATAATCCATGTGGTGCAGCAGTGCTCCAACATGTACTCACCAAATGCAATGAAAGTTCCACAATGATGAAAAAGGTTGTTGATGTGGAAGGAGTGGGGATGGGGTGGGGAGGGGTATGTGGGAACTTCTTATATATTTTTGGGTAACATTTTTTGTGATCTATGTATCTTTAAGAAAAAAAGACAATTCGATAAAAAAATAACAAAAAAAGAATCAGACATCTTTTGCAAGAGCTTAGCTTGTTACCTTTTCCATATTATTCAGAGACCAACAGCACAAATCTGGAGGGCTGAAGCCTCTCTCTGGCCCCTCTCCTCTGCCAGTACCAGGAAAGCCACTTCTGCCTACCTGTCCTTGTGTGGAGCTGCCCCTGGCTGCCCCCCAAGGCCACGTGTGGTGGCAGTCCTGTCCACCTGCACTGACCACAGACGCGCCGCTGCTCACTTGCCACTTCTTGTCTCCCGCCTTCCTTCCAGCTCGACACATGATCCTGCTCTGACTTGTTCAGTAATTCTCTTTACCTTCCTTTGTTCTGTCTGGTCCACAGAGCTATTTGTAGCCTGTCAGATAGTAAAGGGACCTCCTCAGAGCGGGTTCTCAGCTCAGTACGCTGCAGCATGCTGTCCGCCAGTCCAGGGGATTTCAGGACAAGGAAATCTGTTAACAATTGCACGTCTCTGCCATGCCCATCTTTAAGCATTCAGCACCATCCCCTTTCCCCCTCCCTCACATGCCTTCCCATCCTCATACTCCTTCCTCCCTACACCCCCTGCCTTGCTCTTCCTTCGGCTTCCCGCTCCCACCTCCCTCCCTGCCCCTTTCAATGGTCCTTTTCAGAATCCTGGGCACCACTCTCTTCCTGTCCCTCAGCTGGGATGCTCTTGCCCTCTTCCTTCTTTTGTGGGCCATTCCCAAAACAGGGGAGAGGCCAGAGGTTTCCTGCTGGTCCACTAGTCCACTAACGACTTGAGCCATTGCCAAGTGGGGAAAATGAAATTCTCCACCATCACATCATGCTGACATGCCCACCTTAACCTGTGCTAATGAAAGTGTGTCAGCAGTATTACTTCCCACCTGCTGTTCGGTTGGGGATGTATGGGGGCAAGAACGTGGACCTGCCTCAGAAGCCCTGGCCCTGGGCCTCTGATTCTGTTCATGACACAGACAAGGCATTGGGCATTGAAGTCCTCAGAGCCTCTGCTTCCTCATGTGTCAAAGGGGAATAATGAGCAGGTGGGTGTGGGAATGAGATGACATAGTGTACATTTTATAAAACTGCTTTATAAGTGCGGCGTATCAGACAAAGGATATTTTAAGGAGAAATCTAATTTAGAGACTAGGAATCAAAATGGGGAAGGGTAGAAGGGGGGTTGATTTGAAACCAGGAGACAGGAAGAGAGCTTACAGAGGAGGAGGGTGGTTTTGAGAGTGCCGCGCATCCCAGCAGGGAGCTGTCACGGAAGATCTAGGTCTCTTCTGAGTCTCCAGTTGGAAGCCCCTGGGCCAATGCATATCCAGAGGCTGACCTGGGGGAGGTGCTTTGGGGGCATGACTAAGACTGGTTGGCTTGGGCCTTGATGCCGTCAGGAGCAGTGATCTGAAAGAGTCAGCAAGCGACACTGTGGTGCTGTGCAGTCAGAATGAGGAGCGGCCAGAGGGATCTGTCCAGAGGTGGGCGAGAGGCCCTGAACTGTCGCTAAGAGAAGGGCTGAGCACGGAGGGACTAGGATGGAGGTAGAAGAGGAGGACCTGGGTTGTGAACCACACTTGGGAGCTGGTCATCAGGGTAAATGGCTTGCAACACCTCAGGAGTTCATCCTTCCTCCATCCGTCTTTCCCTAATCTAGTTCACATTCTTATCACCTTCTGGCTTCTTCCGTAGGTTCCTTTTTTGTGTCCTGGTGCCCCCAACTTATTCCTGCCTCATGACCTCCTTTGACTTGCTGCTTACCCTGCCAGGTCTTAGCTGAGCTGCTATTTCTCCCAGAAAGCCTTTCCTGAAGCCACAGCCCCTGGTCTTGGTAAGCCTTACTTCAATGTGTCCCCAGAAGTCCCCCAAGTTCTCCTCTGGTGGTCCCATCACCAGGATGTGTGGAATGTGTGATTTCACATCCTGCAAGGACAGGAGCTGGGACATCACGTCCCCTGTGGCATCTCTGGCTTTGTAGATGAGCATTTCTGGTACATCGTGAGCTGGAGATGTTTGCTAAATGATTGAGTGAACAAATGAATTAATGAATGGTGTGGTGGAGGTAGAAGTTAAAGTGAGACAACTTGAGCTTATTTTTCTAACAAATTACAAGCATGGACTGGGTTACCTTTTGGAGATGTGAAGTTTCCCACATTTGAGGTGCTCCGTGAGAAGTTTGGATGACTGCTTAGCTGATGTGCTGCAGGGGGATTTGGGTCCGTTAGGGAAATGGACCAGATGATCTCTGAAACTCTAGCCCACTCAAACCTTCATTGTGATGGCTCCAAGAACTGTTGTTACCCTCTGCAGGGGCCATTTCTCATGCCACAGTAAGCTAAACTGCCCAGGTGTGATGTGCTGCTGATGCAAGAGCTTCAGTTGGAGGTTTTGCTCCTTATGGAATTTAATCTAGTAATGCATTGCCCATGTGACCTTTCCATTAATCACGCCTCTCACAGAGGAAGCCTGGGAGAGGGAGGCTGGGAAGCAATGGATGAGAGGGGGCTGCGGAGATGTTGGTTATCAGAAGAAGGTCAGTTCAGTGTAGTAGCACAGACAAACCTGGGGCTTGCGAGGGGAGGATAAAGAGAGCCTTCAGAACTGGAAATGTGGGCAGATGATGGCTGGGGGGAAGAGTTCAGAGTTCCCCTCTTTGTGGAAAGCTGTGAAAGTTTGAAACCAATGGAGGCCAAATACTTTACCCAACACCTCCCTAATACTTACCTTGCTTTTTCTGAAGGCAGCAAAACCCACTCAAGTCTGTTTACATCTAAACAATATTATCCTCTCCATGCCTTTGATGGAGATGGGGAGGTATCAGAGTACCCTTTTCATGGGAAGAGAAACCAAGGCACAGAGAAGTTACATAGCTTTCCAGACAACGAGCCCTGTTCTGGTAAACTATTCTGGCATCTTTACCTTTAGCTAAAGAGCAAAAAGTGAAAGTTTAAGAACCTATGTTGAAGATGTGGAGTGGACACAACCATTCCAAGGTCCACAGGATGGAGGAATAGAGAATGTATTAGAGTGGATTTACTGATCATCTATTCATGAACTATTGTGATTAGTAATCGGAGAAAATGTGGCATTGGTGTGGAGAAAGTGGCCATGGTGGCTGCTGGGTGTGGGGAATGGGAGGAAGAGATGAGATGGGGAGGCGTTTTTGGGACTTGGAGTTGTCCTGGGTGATGCTGTAGGGACATTTACTGGACATTGTATGTTCTCCCATGACCCACTGGGTGGAACATGGTAGAGTGTGGGCTATGATGTGGACCATTGACCATGAGGTGCAGCGGTGCTCAGAGATGTATTCACCAAATGCAATGAATGTCTCATGATGATGGAGGAGGTTGTTGTTATAGGGGGAGGAGTGGGGTGAGGGGGGTGGGGGGCGGTATATGGGGACCTCATATTTTTTGAATGTAATATTAAAAAAATAAAGACAAAAAAAAAAAGAACCTATGTTGAGGGGTTGGGCAGGGAAGGAGAAGGAGTAGGCATGGTCAGAGTCTTAAAATCTCCTTACTCTGTCATTTCCCTTCATTTGCCCAGAGGCCATTTTGGTTTTGTTTTTTCAGGACTATTTTTACTTTGGTTTCCTTCTGGAAAGTTCTTTGCTGTTCCCTCGTGAGTTTAGCCTCACGGGGGCTGTTCCAGGCTGCCCTTTCATCCTGGACACCACAGTGTGTTCAGTGAGCTGTTTTCTCTTTCCTTTCCACCTCCTTCATGTGAGTTCTCTCCTTCATGTGAGGCAAGCAGGAAGTCTTTTCATCTGAGGGGCCTCCCCCCGGGGCTGTACCCCCCCCCCCACATACACTCCCCCTGTAACCACTTTCTTTCTTTTCTCCTCACTTTGGACGGCAAAAACTGAGAAATGTAGTAAAAGGCAGGAATGTGCACAGACAGCCTCATGAAAAGGAACCCAGGGAATGTAACAAATTAAATGCCACCCAGCAAGCGTAGGGAACCTGAAAGCAGAGAGTAGGGGGCGGGGGGAGATAAAATGTAGATCAAACAAAGTCCGGGAGAGCGCAAAGACGAGTCAGCTTGGCAGCGAGGTTTCTGGGAACAGAGGCATAGCGTGATGGTGAAATAATTGTGCCCTTCTGACAAAGTTTTCTGCCTCGTCCCTGGTTCTCTGCGCCAAGCCTGCCATCCTCTGTTAGCTGCTGCAGTATTTTATCTTCTGGCGAGAGCCCTCATTCACCCGAGGTGGAGAGGACTTGATTAATTAGTGGAGCTCTCTTTCCCGCAGACAGCCGCCCCGGTGGGGGAGTCTGAAAGTATTTAAGGTGGAAGACATACAGTGTTGGCAATCGTGTCCTCCCGCTCTGCGTCCCACCACCCCCTCTCCTGCCCCACAAACCCCCTCCCGTGAAAGAGCATCTACACAGGCCCACACCTTCTTCTCTCCACGTGCCAATGCAAAAATCCATTTTTCTCCTTCTTTCCTGGGGTGATTTCAAAGGACCTGGAAATAAGCCTTTTTGGAGGAAATGACACTTTCTCTGTTGGAAAACAGGGTGTGATGATTGAAGGACCATAGTTGGATTAAGTGGGCGAGAGGGTGGGATCCCTCCAGTCCTGGGCCTTTGAAATAAACTAAACATTTCCTCTAAGCTGTCAAAGGTAAGAGAAGGAAAAGAGATTGGGGGCGGCAGGGGAGGGAAGGGTGGTCCTCTCTTACTCTGTCTCACCTTCGGACGTGGGCCAGGCCCAGGAGATGTCAGCTCTGTAGCCCCTCCGTTTCCCTTCCCGATGACTCTGCTCCGTGGACAGGTCTGGGGAGCCCAGGGCTTCCCCCCTTTTCAGGACAAATGCCTCCTGTCTGGGGTGCTTGGCAGGGGGTCCCCTCCACTGCGCAGCTCATTAAGAGAAAGCCTTGCCTTGGAGTGGCGCAGGTAATGAAGCGTCGGCGGGGCGCCTGCCGGCTCTAATAAGATGGAATGAACTGAGGGAGAGAATTAACCGGGTGGTATTAGTTCACTCTGCGGCAAGACGCTTGGAATGGCCTCCTCGGCCCTGTGCCGGGAATCTTAAACACACTCTGCTCTCGGGAGGAGTGCTGGCCGGGGGTGCGGGCTCAGGCCAGGCGGTGCGAGAGGAGCCAGCGGGCCGCAGGGCGGGGGCTGCGGCTGAGGGCGCCGGCCCTCCTCTCCACTGGGACGTGGCCGGTTTTCTCCCCAGGGCTTGCCTCAGAGGGCTGGGCTGTGACTGCACAGCCCGGGAGCCTCCCTGTTTTGTTTAACCCGCCCCATCGCTGATGGTCCAGGCTAAGCCAGGGCTGGTGGGGAGGGGAGAAAGCAGCCACGGCAGATTGGATCCTGGTCCCCTCAGGAGGATGCGTTCAAGCCCTATTCCCTGTTCTGTGAGTGTGAATTCATATACAAATAGGATCTTAAAGATGCGTTTAGTTGAGGAGACACACACTTTGCCAGGGTGGGCCCTAATCCAATATTACTTAAACCAACATTTCCTCCCTATAAGCAGAGGAAATTCAGATGCAGTCCATGCTGATGCTGAGTCTAAATTGCTCTTCTGACCTCTGAAATCTTGTTTTGCTTTTAAGGCTTCCAACTGACTGGATGAGTCTCCCCTTTCTGCAGAGACCAATCTCCTTTGTAGCTTGTAGATGCAATCAACTGATGGTAGATGCAAATCCCATCATAAAGCACTGTCAAATAATAAGCAGGCCTGTGCTTGACCAAATACCTGGACATTGTCACCATGAAATGAACCAGCACAGCAGCCAACCCTCCATGACCATAAATTACCCCAGGGCTGTGAAATGGCAAACATTTGACCGACCAATTCTGATCCTAATGCAAGGGTGTCCTCAGTTACAGGAGAAGGCAGAAAGAGCCTAGCACAGGCCTACGAAATGGAGGGCATCCTCACTCTGAATTTAGTGTGTGCCTCCCCAAGGCAGGCGCTGTGCTACATGCTGCAGAGGGAAACATGAATAAGACGTGTCCTCTGCCCTTGAGGAGCTCACAGATGCAAGAGAGAGAGACCTCGGATGACCTTTTCCAACGCTACTCATGCCCAAAGGCAATGGGGATTCACAGCTGAGGAGTCAGTTAATTCTGCTTGGCGAAAGGGGCAGGGAAAGGGCTTAGGGATGTCTTCACCGCAGAGCCAGGTTTCTTGTCGACTTCCTCACGCAGTCTAGGCCACTGTATCAAACCAGTCGGGGGATCAGAGGACATCAGAATCGGAAAGGTGCTCAGGGACCCATGGGTCCCATATGCTGTGGCTCACCCTGGGTCCATGCTTAAACCACACATCACCAGGCATCTACCTGAAATCAACGTAATCAGTATTCCGTGGCGGTGAGGGAAGGGTTGGGACTCCGTCTTTAGACAAACACTCCAGGTGACTCCAGTAATTAGCTAAATTTAGGATACATGAGGTAGACCTGTTTCTCACATCATTGAGGAGGTGACTTAGACTCTAAGCTTGGGTGGAGGTGGGGTTCAGTGACTACTTCAATACTAGCTGGTACCAGGGGGTGATAGGACCTGAGCTCATATTCTTGTGTCCAAAATCAGTGTCTTTCTCACTGAGGAGGCTGCACATCTTTTTATGCAGCTAAGAAACAAGCTAGAGGACTCCTTAACACATAACCTTCTATGTTAGGGCAAAATCTTTCATGGGACTCAAGCAGCATATTCAGAAGAGGGAGAAGAGTTGGGGTTGTTAAGCAAATTTCCCCTTGCTCTAGCTGGCTAGCTCCTCTGTAAACCTGCCTATTCCAGGATGCAGCTTGCCTCATTCCTGGAAGGTTGTGTTCTTCTTCTTGGAGGCTAGCAAAATGCCAGACAAACCGGTGGGCTTCTCACACTTGAAATGCAGTTGGCAGTATTTATGCGGGAATGAAGCCTGGCCACAGAAAGTTGCCAAAGAAGCCATGGAGCAGGAAAAGTGTAAGTTGAGGGCACAAATAGCTTCCCTGAAAGAGCACCGATACCTCTTCAGTCCTGGGGTGATGCCCTTTATAAAATCTTCTGCTTGTCAGGCAATGAGCTGCTGTTGCTTGCTAGCATGTGGCCTTGGCTTGCTGCCATCTTCTATTCAACGTGAGAAAAGAAATGTGTTTCCACAAAGGGTGCATTCTGCTACATCCCAGCTGAAAAACCTTCACTGGATTCCTAAGGTGAGCTCTTCTAAATCTCTGTCTGGCTTTCAAACTTCCAGCAATCTGGCCCATCCTACCCAGACCACTTTCTGCCCCACTCCCTCTTCCCACTGTGTGTGTCGATGGTACCGACACACAGCATGCAAAGAGCTTCTACATCCAGGTCATGCTCTCAGGCCCACATGAGTGCTCTGAGGTAGCTAAAAAGGTAATTACAGGTTATATGTACTTTTCTAGTGTTTTCCCCTCTAGACCACCTTCCTTTTCTTTAGCTTTCTATACCCTTCAAAATGTAGCTTGAATTTCCTCCAAAAAACCCTTCCCAATTTTTCTAGACTTCAGTCCTCTCTGAACCTGAATGACACTATTTAGTGCTTAATTATGTACTGTCATATTGTTTGCTAATTGTTCAGCATGTGTCAGTTTTTCCTCAGTACAGCTGGTTTATTAATTTCATGAGGGAAGTCACTCCATGATTCTGCGATGCGCCCAGCCCAATGCTAAGCGACAGAGCTTAAAATTTCTATCTGAAATTCTGCATGGAGAAAGCCAGTAGTGTTTATCTTCCCAAGGGAAGGAGAAACAATGACCCCATTTAGCATATCTCAACATATTTGGCTTCTCCCCATATTATTAGTTTAGAGACAGAAGCTATCTGGCTAGGAAAAAGAAATCCAGCTGTTCGGAGCAGCTGGGAGCCAAGTAAGGGTTATTTTGGGATGAGTTATTTCTTCCTTCTTAAACCCTTTCATAATATTGTCTGGGATGGTGACGCTTGATGGGGAGAGCTCTCCTTACTCCCATAGAAATGAGGTAGAGAAATTGCTTCAGAGAAAGACCAAGGATTGGCTAAAAAGAGCGGGATGCAAGTTTTTTGGCTTCAGTGGCCAGATGTTTCAAGAATTCTTGCTTCATTCTCGTTGCTG
Source organism: Dasypus novemcinctus (assembly GCF_030445035.2). Taxonomy (NCBI): domain Eukaryota; kingdom Metazoa; phylum Chordata; class Mammalia; order Cingulata; family Dasypodidae; genus Dasypus; species Dasypus novemcinctus. The sequence goes on along the minus strand of NC_080699.1, from coordinate 43,856,822 downwards.
CTCCATGGGGGCAGTGAGGGACATCTGGTGGCTTCTGAGACTGCCCTAATCTGAACTTGCTCTTACTGATCCCACTGTACATTGGCCTGTGCTTTGAGGGGCCTACTATTTTCTTATTCTGTGCTAGACCCCTGCCTTTCTGGCTGTCACAGTTCCAACAAGGACATAAAAAACAAATATGCCTATAAACAAGTAAGATAGCTGCAGCTTTATAAATGCTTGAACGGGCCTAATCCATGTGAGGCGAATAAAGGATAGGAGGGTATGGGTGGATGGGGTTTTGGGGATGGGGTGCTCTGAGGAGAGAACATTCACACGGAGACATGAGAGGGGAAACCCAGCCCAGTAAAGAGCTGGGGAATGACATTCGAGGACCATGCTTGTTGGGCCAAGTGGCAGGAGAGCCCAGAGACCAAAGTACAGAGAGCTGAGGGAATAGGGAAAGTGTGCAGTGCTGAGGTAGGAGAGGCAGTACAGACCACACTTTCAAAAAGAAATATTAAGAGTTCTTTGTGAAGAAAGATATTCAAGGGAAGAGGGGGACGTGGGGGGATAACAGTTGGTAGTGGTCCTAGGCGTAGCTTGCACTGGAGTGGTAGTGGATGGCATGTGGAATGAAGGGGGTGCATTCAGGAGATGGAACTGGGTGTGCGTTGAAAATAGGTTGGATAGACCTGGCTTGGATTGGGTCTGGAGGCCATGGGAAGAGAGGACTCAATCCCAGGTTGCTAGCTTTGATTGAGGAACACGGGAGATAAATCAGACTTGAGTGTGTGTGTGTGCGTGGTTGGGGGTGGTGGAAATCAGGATGTCTGTTCTGCATTATTGATATCCAACAGATAATCATAGCTCTCAGCTATTTATTCAACCATTACTAATCATGCATCTATTAGGCACTCTTCTAGGCACTGGGGGATACAACTGCAAACAAAATCAACAGAACACCTCTCCCTCATGGAGCACACATTCTAGAAGAGGGAGCAGACAACACACAAGGTTAATAAAATTGATTACATGATGGAAATTGTGGAATGCCTAGGAGAAAAATAAGGCAGAAAAGGGAAATAGAGAAAGGGTAGAAATTTTAGATGGGTGTCCAGAGAAGTCCTCACCAGGTGCTGACATTTAAGCAGACACTTGAAGGAAACAGGCTATAGAGTGAGAAGGGCAGGGCAGGAGGCAGGACCCTGGACTTTGCAGTCATCCCGGTGTGGATGGTTGTGCCTGGGCTAGACGGATGCCTGGAGTTGGTGAGAAAAAGGTCATATGCTCCATGTGTTTTAAAAGGATGGATGATTGCAGTTGCTGATGGACTGGATGTGGGCATGAGCAAAAGAGAAATGCCAAGGTTTTGAGCCTAATAATTGGAAAGATGATGTTGCATTAGCTGATATTGGGAAGACAATAGGAAGAACAGGTGTGGAATATAACAAGAGCACAGTTTTGGGCATATTAAGTTTCAGATGTTTTCACACATCCGTATGAGAGAGTTTCACAGGAAGTATGATATGTGAGTTGAATTCAGAGCAAAGACCTGGCCTGAAAATACAAGTCTGAGAGTCATAAACATATATAGGTGCTGAGAGCAGTCAGTGGAGGACAGAACTTATGCCATGTGAGATGAAGGAGGAGAGGTCTGGGGAATGGGGAGATGAGATAAAACTAGTAGAGGAAACTGAGAAAGGATGTTCAAAACTGTTGTTGGAAAGCCAGGTGGCTGTGTGAGCCAGGGAATCACACTAAGAAAACATTTATGGAGGCAAAAATGATCAACAGTGTAAAACACTGCTGGTAATAAGATTGATGAATACTGAAAATTGACATAAGCTTTAAGAACATGGATGACATTGGTGATGTTATGAGAACAGAGTAGGTGTAGATGAAGGAATGAAAACTAGAATGATTGTAAGACTGAATGCAAAGAGATACATTGGAGTCAATGGGTATAGACAAGCTTTATAAGGAACTTAGTTCTAGGGAATGAAAGAAATAGGGGATAGATAGGGGAGGAAGTAGGGTTTGACAATTTTTTAAATAGGAAAAGTAAATAACAGTATATCTATATGTTTATGAAAAATATCCAGTAGATCTTGTGCTGCAGGAAAGAGAAGGGAAAATTCCCAAAACATTGTCCTTGAATAGAAGAGAAGGAGGGGTCTTATGGACAAGAGGAGAGCCGGTGTTAGGTAGACATCAAATCCGTTGTCTCAGAGCAATAGAAGAGAAGGAAATGTTACATGTCAAATGCTGGAAGGTGGATTGACATTGTGACGTGGGGGAGTCTACAGATACACTTTTCATATTGTTTGAATTTGTTCAGTCAAAGAGGAAATAAGGTTATTAACTGAGAGTGAGGATCAGAAAGGAGATAGTCAACCTTAAAGATGAAAATGCATGAAATAGTCACCTAGCAGAGTTGGAGAGCAAATGAACAAATGTACTGTAGTTATGAAAGCCAGACAGCCTCAGAAGCCCACTTGAGTTTACTGATCATGAATTGAATAAGTCAGCATTGTTGTGTGCCTGTCTTCAAACATGTTCATTTATGCTATTGTGGATATGGACAAGACCAGATGGTGATTTACTCAAATGCATGAAAGTAAATGGGATTAGATAGAATGAAGGTAACAGGGTTGAAGGTCAAGGCCAGGAAAAGAGCATGATGATTGGCCATGGAATTTAACCTGGGGGCTTGAGGAAGTAAGGGGCAGGAAACTGGCTGTAGAATCAATATAGCAAAAGTTATAGGCTCCAATGATGGTTGGAGTTGGGATACTTGAGGAAGTGGACTTGAAATACAGGAGATGTTGGTAAGACAATGTGGGTGACTGGGTACATCAGGACTGAAGAAAGGCTCCTTGGAGGAATGGCAGTCAGGACATTTGAAGCAAGATTGTATACTCAAATTACTAAATGAGTATAAGAATAGTGCAATGGTTAGTCTTACATGTCAACGTGGCTAGGTTGTTGTACCCAGTTATTTAATTAAACACGACTCCAGATATTGCTCTGAAGACATTTCGTAGATGCACTTAACATCCATGAGCAGTTGACTTAATGGAGAAATCCTTGATAATGTGTGTGGGCCTCAGCCAGTCAGTTGAAGATCTAAAGATCAAAGTCTGATTTTTCCCTGAGAAGAAGAAATTCTGTCCCAAGTCTCCAACATCAACTCTTGCCTGAGCTTCCAGCCTGCTGGCCTGCCCTATGACTTTCAGACTTGCCAGCACACACAGTTGCATAAGCCAATTTCTTAAAATAAATTTCTTTATACACACACACACACACACACACACACACACAAACATATCCTATTGGTTCTGTTTCTCTGGAGAACTCTGACCAATAAAGATAGTGCTGGAGTCAGGAGCTACATTCTTCAAGGTCAAAGAGGCACTAGATAAATGCATCAAGGGTGGGAAGTAGTGGTTTAGTCAGATGACATGGGAGGAAAACAACTGTAAACAGACTATGGGAAGGTGAAGGTGTGGAAACTGCTGGAGAGGCAGGATAGTCACCTCACTGTCTCCAGGACCTGAGGACACAGGAGGCCCTGTTCCCAGGGCGGTGGAGGGGCTTTGACAGAGTATGGTAAAGATAAGGATATGCTAATGATTGGCTCACAGTGGTAGGAGGTTAGGAAGTCTAGGCACAGAGTCTCTGGGTGTTACAGTCTAGAGCCCTTTGGGTAGCCTGGGAGTCCTTGGCTGCTTGTGGTGTATTGAGATGAACAGAGAAAATATTAATCAAAATAACTAAGATTGGGTAAGTGTATTTTATGGGCCAGACATTTTTCAAATCCTTCTACATGCTTGGACTCAACTTTATGATGGAGGTACTATAAAGATCTTCCTTTTATGGGTGAAGAAACAGAGGTTCAAAAACCCACTCAAGGGAAACGGACTTTGGCCCAGTGGTTAGGGCGTCCGTCTACCACATGGGAGGTCCGCGGTTCAAACCCCGGGCCTCCTTGACCCATGTGGAGCTGGCCCATGCGCAGTGCTGATGCGCGCAAGGAGTGCCCTGCCACACAGGGGTGTCCCCCGTGTAGGGGAGCCCCACGTGCAAGGAGTGCACCCGTAAGGAGAGCCACCCAGCGCGAAAGAAAGTGCAGCCTGCTCAGAAATGGCGCCACCCACACTCCCCGTGCCGCTGACGACAACAGAAGCGGACAAAGAAACAAGACGCAGCAAAAAGACACAGAAAACAGACAACCGGGAGAGGGGAGGGGAATTAAATAAATAAAAATAAATCTTAAAAAAACAAAAACAAAAACGAAACAAAAAACCCACTCAAAGTCGTGTAACTATCAAGTGCAGAGCAAGGATTTGAACCCAGAGTCCATGTGTTTCAACACCACTCCGTATAGCCTTCATGCTAGGGTTTGTACTTCTTTTTATTAGTTATGCAACCTTGGGGAAATTGGTTAACATTTCTGAGTTTTGTTTTTCTCATCTGTGAAGTAGAGGTGATAATACCAGAACTAGTGATGCTGTGTGGGGCACACAGAGCAGGGGGCTTAGAACACTGGTGAGACATAGACACATGACGGGGATAATAGCTGGGTAATATTTTAATAGGGCCACACATACTATGGAAGCTGAGAAAGAGAAATAGAAGTTTCTTGTGATTCAGTTGAGGATAAGGGCTTTGCCCTCAAGAAAAGGCTGGAATTTAGGGTATGGGAGGAGAACAGATACCCTAACACTCTGGGAGAACTTGCCAGAGAACTCAGACTTTGTTTTCTGTACAAGGTGTTCCTCTCAAGGCTTAACCCTACCTAGAACTCCCATCTCCCAAAGTCCATGTCTGCTGACCTTTTTTCTTTTCTTTCCCTTTTTTAGCAGTCTACTAAGGAGGAGAAATTGTGAGAGCAGAGTGTGGGGAAACATGGAGAATGGAAACTGTTTTCTCATGCCCTGGAGCCCGAGATAACATGTACCCAGGTGCTTTGTAAACTGCAATTGGAGGCGATCTTGTTAAAGAGGGTGATGCTGATATCAAAAGAAATGTGAGTTTTCAGGTATGACCCAGATCTCTTTAGAAGGATCAATATGCTCCTAGAGATTGATAATTGTGGGAAGGCAGCAGCTCCCCATAGAGAGAGGGGGAGACAGACAGACAGCGACTCTTCCCGGGTGCTTGTTCTAGTGCTGAGAACCAAACTCACGGCAGGTGTTCCCCCAAAGCATCTGCAGTCAGAGGAGGGTGAGGTCCATCTGTTGGAGCACATTGTCCCACTGTCACATGCTTAGTCATCTTCCCCAGGGGCGAGGGTCAGGGATGTGTCTTTTGAGGAAGAGTGACTTTGCATTGTAACATGGCCATTTGGACTAGGAGGAATAAAATAAGGACCTGCTCCAAATGGCAGAGTCAAAATTCCCTCCTTCCCACAGGAAGAGGAGTTGCCGTCTGGATCTCTATGGTTCCTCAATATTCCAACTCTCTGCGGTTCCATGTCTGACCCAGAGGTGAATCAGGGCTCACGGGGAGACATTTGAACAACGGTGTCTGAAGACTCAGGTCACTGAGTTGGTGACATGGCATTGGGGGATGGAAAGTGACTGGCTCCTGGAGAAGGAACACTGAGAGACTTAAAAATGCTCAGCTAACTGATGGCTTACACCCAGTCCCCCACCCCTTCCCAAGAAAGCTCTCTGAGCCAATACCCCCTTGGATAGAGAAGATGGTGACATTTCACTATTCAGTCTATACAGAACAACAATAAAATAAGACAATAACTGCAGCAGGAAGGATTTGAGGTAGACACGTTCCACTTACTTCTCCCTAGCAGCTTGTAAGGGAGGCTGTGAGGAATCCAAGCTCAGCGAGTTGCACTCCCCTCCTACCTAGTGTTGTAGAGGTGGCTGCTGGGGCAACACTCAGGTGAGAGGAGGGCAGGCAGGGACAAGGGGTTCAGGCTGAGTTTGCCTTGACATAATACTCCCCCAGAGCAGAGAGTTGGGGGGATTTTTCCAGACAACTTGGTTTCCCATTGGCCCAACAGGCCCCTTTGCTGAGCTGGTGGCATTTAAAGTTCCTGTCTCTTTTCTCCAGCTCAGGCAGGCTTTCTTTCCCTCTGCATACAACACGCATACTAATTTGAACCTTTCCCTGAGAAGAAGCCTTCTTCCTGACAGATTCTTTAAGAACAGACGTAGGATTTGAGAAACCCAAGATGGCATTGCCTGTAATTATAAAGTAATTGGTGTAATCGAGAGCTCGGGGTCTCATGCAAATCATCCCTCCTGTTTTTAACTTTACATCAAGACTATTTTTATTTTTAAATGAAAAAAAAAACAACCAACAACAACCAAAAAAAAAAATCCACACACACAACACCGCATGTGCATTTGGGTACAGTATTTGTGCATTTTGGCCTGGGTCCTTGTGCATGAGAAATCCTAGAGAAGCTGCAGTGGAGGCCGTGGCCTTGGCCTGAATATGGAACCCCTTCTGGTCCTTGAGTGTCTTGGAGAAAGGTCACAGACTTCCCTGAGTCTTGGCTTTCTTCCTCTGTAAGACAGACATAATAAGAGTAACCTCACATTGTTGCAAGAATTAAATAGGTAATATTGACCCCTCAGTATTGTAAACTATTAAGTGCTATTCACAAACATTAGTGGTTCCAACCTTGTTATTTCTTTTCTCATTAGGAGTTGGAGAATAGTGTGGTGGGAAGAGTGGCTCTGAGGAAGGCTGGAGTACCCATCTCAGTAGATAAGTGCCTTAGCTTTCCAGGCTGCTATGAAAATCCACACAATGGAGAGCCTTAAACAATGGAAATTTATTAGCTAATGGTTTTGAAGTTAGGAGAAGTTATAGACAAAGCTTATTCCCACCCCCCCACCCCCACCAAGACTATATGCTGATGGGCTGGCAATTCTTCGGGTTCCTTGGCTTTCCCGCCACTGTGTGATGTCCTTTCCTTTCTCTTCTGGGTTCCTGCTCACTCCCACCTTCGGGGCCCTCCCTCTGGCTTTCTCTTTATAAGGCCTCCAGTCATCTGGGTGGAGGCCCACCTGGTTCAGTTGCCATCCCCTTGCCAAAAATAACTTCTTCAATGGGAATGGAGACAGGGATGGGGTTAAGATTAAGAACATGTCTAAATTGGGGTGCATAATTCGATTTACCACTAGAGTAACCTAATTTTTTCTCTTGTTTATAAGGGAGGTTAGCTGGGGGTCATGTGGCTAAATGATGTGACTCAGGGGAAGGTACTTTGAAAAACGTCAGGTGCTGGTAAATTACGCGTCAGGCAGATGATCCGACCAGCTCTGTACTTGTTCTTCACCAGCACCGTTTTGTGAGTGGTTGTGGTGGCTGCTCTGATTCCACCTGAGCCAGGTGAGGGTGAAGTCACCTAATCTCATTCCATCATGCTGGTTAGGAGCTGTATTAGTTCTGGTGGTTGCTGTAACAAATGACCACAAAACAGAGCCTTAGGACAAGACATTTACTCTCTCAGTTTCCTGGAGGCCTGAAGTCTGAAATCCAGGACGGTGGCCCTTCCTCTCGGGTCCTTCCTGCTTCCTTGACTGCAAAGCTGCAGCCTCTAACTCTGTCTTCACATGGTCTTCTCTGCCTCCTCTTCTGACTGTATGAAATCTCCTTCTGCTTCCCTCTTAAAAGGACACAAGTCGAAGCTTTTAGCGCAGTCCTGGGCAGTTCTGGGTAATCTCTTCATCTCAAAATTTTCTTTCCAAATAAGGTCACAACTGCAGGCCTCAGGAGTTAGGATCTGATTTATTTAGGGGGCATGATTCAGCCCCCCATAGGAGTGAAGCCCTCTGGGGACAGATTGCCCAGGTTAGAATTGCAATTCTGCTTCTTTCTAGCTGCGTGACCTTGGGCAAGTTACTTCACATCTCTGCATCTCAGTTTCTTCGTCTGTAAAAATGGGGAAAATAATAGAGCCCTCCTCAGGGTAGTTGTAAGGGTTTCGTAAGTTAGTATACATAAAGCAGTTAGAAGAGTCCTTGGCACGCAGTAAGCTCTCTCAAAACATTCATTCTTGCTCTCTCTAGTTTTCCCTTAATGCCTGGTTAAAAACTTACCATCAGAGGCTGAGCTCAACGCCTCCAAAACTTGATTATATTTGGCCTGCACACACTTTTGGTGTAAATTACTTTTCATCAGCTCAAAAATGATTTTTTATGCTTAAAGAGCTTTCATCTATAGAAATACTGAACTATTTCATGAATTGGTCTGTTTTTGTTCTTTCCATTATTTCATGATTTTATGGATTTTGATCATGTCCCTTCTTAACATGTGTTTTTCATGTTGACAAAGCCACTGTAGCCTGACCTTGAATGAAAGAAGAGGACTGTTGATTTTCCTCATATATCACATAATATCATATCTCAGTAATTCCCAAACGTTCCCCACCAATGATCCATTTCATTGACTCCTCCCCCACATCCACCAACCATCATGAACCACAGGTTTTGGGATCATTTTATGTATGTTGCAAACATAATTTATTAAGTACCAATTAGTTCATTTATCACCAATAAGAAAACATATATACCTACCAGTCAGTTTTTTGAAACATTTGTATTAATGATGTTTTTGGAATTCCATTGAGGATTCAAAATAGTGAGCAGATGTCATTTCTTCTCTTTGGGTTTGCAAGAGAAGAGATTGCAGAGTGGGACAGGATGGGATGTCAGCACAACCATGTCCCAGGCCATCCAAGACTGCCTCAGCCTGAAGCCCTGGTCTTTCCAGTGGGGAAAGAGGCCCAGAGATGCCTTGGCTGCAGAAACAAGGGTTCTCAAAAGTGGTTTGCTTTTGCCTCCCTGAACTTTCACCACAACAATCAAGACACATGAATACGTCTTTTTTCTGTGCTGGGCATGGCACTAGGGTGAAACTCCTTAAAGGAGCTTACAGACTTGCTGGGGACATGGGGCATAAATATCTAAATAAAGGTAAAAGTTGAGGCCAACAATAGTGGAGTTATAACAGGCAGTTTGTGATTCACTGTCAAATCAGTTGAAGAGACACTAACTGCTCAAGGGGCTCATAGCAGGTCTTTGTCTCTCGAGGCTGGGGGCTGTTAGGAGACAGTACTGTGTGGTGGCTGGGGTCTTGGTGTGGAGACAAGGTCTTCAGCTCCTCCACAGCGCTGCCATTTGGTGTTGACTTGGGACCAGTGTTTATCTGTTTCCTCCCTGTGAAGTGTGGTAATGCTATTCTCCCCACAATCCCAGGCTGTCAAGGGGAGGCAGTGAAGTAATGCCTCCACAGCACTTAGCACAGTACAATGTTAGAGCTGAGGAGGAGGCACTGGAATTAGGTCTTGCGTGAATAAATGGAGAAGGGAAAGGAGATTCCTGGCATGAGCGGCAGTGAGGTGGCAGGGTGTGTGTGGGAGCAGAAGTAGTCAGTGTGCTGGAGTCATCTTTCTGCATCTTCCAGGTTTCCTTTCCTTCAGAGAGAGGATTAGACTGATCTTGTGCTAGCTGCAGGCTAAGGGGGAAATGTGAGCCTGGACCACCTTGGAAAGATGAGCTCCAAGTGGGAGGGAAGTTTGGCTGTAGTTCCTGCTGCCTTTTCCAGAGAGTTCTGTCCCCCTTTGACCAGTACCCCCAGCTCACCCAAGACTATATTCCCCAACATACACACTGGCCATAGAAATCAGCATCCCGCATTGGCGTGTAATGTGCCATCCTTGCAAAGTACTTTTCAATCATTTATTACTTCATCGGAAATTTAATGAGAAGTGGGGAACATAATTTCTGCCTCATAGATTGAGATGGGATTGTTTGCAGGATATTTTTGCTCTTCAAATGGTGCAATACAAGCAATAACGTTACCTTGCAATAATGAACTTTAAATATTCAATAGATGTCAGGGATTGCCCTATGAGGAAATGGTAAAAGACTAAAACCTAATTTTAAAATGGGAAAAATGAACCAAAATTTTCATATATGCTTTATTGAGGACAGTGGCATGTAGATCCCTGAAATTGTGGGTTTCCTATTTATGATTCTCTGAAATTATCTAATTTTTGTAATTCAGATATATTTAGGTAATTAATTAATCTGTGTATTAAACATCATAGAAGAACATGAACTTCCTTTCAGCTTTCTCAAGGAAGATAAATTTACCTGCTCAGTGAGATAAGAACTTGATTACCATTCCTTGGAAGTTCTCTTCTTTCTCCACAGTCCCTTTTAAGGAATAATTCTATGGTGACGTGATTCTGGCCTGAGGTAAGGGCCACTCTCAAGGCCTGGACAGGCCTAGAGGGCCATGGTTCTGATGTCACTATGTGGAAGTTAATGGTGGCCTAGCTCCAATCCCTGCCACATGCTCTTTCTGCTTCTCTTTCTCTCTCTTACTCTCCATTTCTCTACCCTCATTTCTCCACTTTTCTCTCTCTTTTTGTTCTTTCTCTTCTCAGTCTTCCAGGGATACCTGAGGCCATCACTGTGACCTGCTGCCTGCTGGCACACATGGGCTAGAGCTGCTGACCTCAGGCATCAGCCCCTGCTCCAGCCTTCGTACTTTCACTCACAGATTCTCTGCTACAGCCCAGGATGCCTCCAGCTAGTCAAGAAGCTGTCTAATGCCTCATGCATTCATCATTCAAGAGATGTTTATTGAAGACCTAGTATGTTCCAGGTGCTAGGGATATAGGCTTAAACAAAACAAAGCTCCTCTACTCACAGAGCTGACCTTCTAATGAGGAAGCAGGCAACAAACTAGTAAGCAATAGGTGTATCTATGGAGTTTAACATAGTGATGAGTTCTTTGAAATAAGTAGAAGCACCAAGAGTGATGGATGGTCAGAAAAGGTCTTTCTGATAAAACTGGAGTTTGAGCATGCACAGAATGAAATGAGGGAGAGAGCCATGCCGATCTAAAGGGGACAAGCACCTACGCAGAGGGAACAGTAACGACAAAGGTCTGAGGCAAGAGGCTCCAGGGTATCTGAGAAACAGAAAATGGTCCCCAGTGTCTGGAGTGGAGTGAAGAGGAAGAGTATGCTGTTATCATATGGTGAGCTGACTCCTGGGCTGGCTGATCATCTCTGCATTTTTAGCAAAGAATTGAGCTGGAAGACACCTCGTTTTCCTTTTAATAGAGGCACTTGGCTAATGTCTCTCCACCAGCATTTCCCTATCTTTCTTGGGATATCATGGGAGAAGGAGCATAGAATGAACATCTGCTGCTTTTGTCACCTGGCACCCCTTTACTGTCCTTTGGCAACCATGCCCTCTGTGGGTCTTACTTCTCCCCAGAGCGTGGCCCATGTATCAAGATAGGACTCCACCCCCACATAGAGGTGAAGCCAATAACCTAAGTTTCCACCAATCGGTACATTGCATTCCCATGTCATTATATTGGATGAGAGAGTGGAGAGTCACATGGCCTTTCTAACCCAGTTAGACAAGATGAAACTCTCCCTGGGAGCCCTGGAGAGGAGATATGCTTTTTCTCACTTATTAAATGCTAAGAGAGTGTAAACTATGGAGTGACTGCCGCCATCTTGAATCCATAACGAAGGCATCTGCTTGAGAGGGGAGCCCCGTATAGGAAGCACTGCTGAGGTGGTGATATAGTCTGAGATCTTACATCAAATCATGCTTGAAACCAGTGATTTATCTAGAACTTTCTGTGAGTCAATAAATTCCCTTGTTGCTTGCATTAGCCATTTAAAAAAATATATATATTTTTCCTCTTTGGTCACTTGTGACAAGAGTTTTTCTACCTAACTGATACAGGTGAGAGATGGTGTAATGAGATGATTAAGTCCATGGACTTGAGTCAGAGTACCTGATTCAAAATTAGCTCTGCGACCTTGGGCAAGGTCCCTAGGCTATCTAGGTTTAAATATCCTCATCTGTAAAATAGGAATAATAGCTTCTTCCTCAGAATTGTTAACATCAACTGAATATGTACAACATTGGAAGCATATAGAAGTGCTATGCAAGTGTCTACTGCTGCTATTCTTTTTTTTTTCACTTTGTGAAATAAGAATTCTGAGGCTAGGCTGTATTAAGTGACTTAGTCCAGTTACACAGAAAGTCAGAGGTAGAGCTGAAAATAGACACCCAGATTCTTAAGGGGTGTCTCAGAGGGCATTTTTGAGTGCCTACTATTTTCTAAGCACTCTTCTGGATGCTGGGGTGTGGACAAAGATGGTAAATTCTATGAGGACAAGAGTTACTATTTGAATCCCTTTATTTATGCCCAGTTTTATTACAGGGTTCTTCACCCAGTGGGTGATTAATCAGTGATGTTGACTATCCTTCCCTGATACTACTCAAGCTCTCAGGGAGGGAAAGCTTTTTCTGAAGAGTGTTTATTTGGGGAATGAGAGATCCTCAGAAGATGGAGGACCCACTCTGGGTCCAGAACCCCCTTTGCTGGCCTCCCAGGACACCTGCCCTGTATGGTGGTAGAGCCAGTGGGGCCAAGGTTCTGTGCTGCCTTTCTCCCAGTCTTCCCCTGACATCTGTTTCAGCAATTTGTTCAGTCTCATGATAAATTCATTACCAGAAAATGAAGCTGGAGTTTCCTTGTGACATAAAATATTGATGAGAGAAATAAGGACTAAGATAAATTATCAAGTGCTCCTTGCAGGCCTCTTGCATTTGTGTTCTGCCTAGTTGGCAGACATTGGCTCTTCTTTTCCCTTTTCGAGTTTTTCAGGTGAAGGTTTTGTCCTCTTAATCAGAAGCATGTTGGAACACTAGTGAAGTGCTCCCACTTCAGTGTCATACCAGAGTGGGAAAAATAGACATGTCTCCTGGCTACTGTCAAAACTACGAAACCCAATCCTGCCATTTAACAACCTTCTGGCAGGTTTTTGGCACCCACTGGATAGCATGCAAAAACACATTGCTCCCCTGCTCAGAGACTGCTAATGGCTTCCAATTGCTGCGGAATAAAATATAAGCGCCTTCGGATGTCATTCAAGGCCTTCCATGACCCAGTTCTCCCCTCCCTCTTTGATCGAATCCTCTTCTGTTCTGCCCATGACCCCAGCACTTAATACATCTAAACTACTTGATTCTCCAAAGAAAGCACCAACTTCCAAGCTGCCATGCTAAACTCCTTGCCTTGAAATGCCCTTCCCTAACTTCTTCACTTATTGAAATCTTACCACTCACTCATGGGCCAGCTCAAATGCCACCTCATTCATAAAGTCATCTTTGATGTTCTCCTATTCAAAATTAATTCATGCCAAGATGAAACAAAAGAAATATGTCTAGTGTTGGAGAGAGCATGGTGAAATGGGTACTCTCTGTCCCTGCTGGTGATGGGTAAATAGTCTGGAGTGAACCATTTAGCTATAGGTTTCAAAATCTTTAAATAGGTTCATAATTTTTGATCCATCAATTCCACATCCAAGACTTTACTCTAAGGAAACATTAGGGATGTGTAACAATTAATTGAAGTATGACTTTACTCACCTCAGTGCTCATTATAACTGAAAAATCAGAAGGAATCTAAATGCCCACAAGATGGTATTTGTAAAATAAATTGTGATGCATCCATATGATAGAACAGAATAATATTCATTTACTTAGAAATGATGATGTAGAGGGGAGGTTGATGGTTTAGAGAAATATTCATCATGTTTTATTTTTAAATAAGAATGCAAAATGAATTGAAAGAGAAAAAAATAGCGTGAGACAGACATGTTTGAGCCTAGAGAAAGCATTAGAAGGGTATGTGCTAAAATGCTGGGCTGTGAGACCATGGATGACATTTTTTTTTCCTATTTTCCCTCTACAATCTCAATCAACAGCTTCCTCCTGAAGCTTAAAGCTTGCCTCGCGTCTTGTTCACTTTAAATCAGACTTCTCCTGCCCTTGATCCCATGGCAAAAGAGTGTTCCAAATATTAATCCTTCTTACACTTTCACTCTGTGAATCCCTCCTCAGGCTTCTGCTCTTCAGTTTAACTTAGTCACTTGCCCTCATCTTTTCTCCAAGGGTCTTCTTTCTCAGCATTTGATGATGCCATTGGCTCTTCTCCTAACCTTTTCGATTTCCATGCTGAGACTCTAGTACTCGCCGTGTAACAGATGGCCTTAATAAAGATCTGACCATCACTGAGTACTGCAATACGTTATTTTCACATATTTTTATGACTAAACATATGAGATCATCTTTACTACATTGACTGCCTAGAGGGTGTGGCAGAAAACGGCTTCTAGTGGAGGTTTTCCACCAGCTTCTCTGACATGCGTATCCAAGGCACTCTTGAGTAACTGAAAGCTAGTCACCAGGAGATGCTCTGTTTGCCAATGATGTGATGAATGCCATTCTTCTCTCCAACTGTGTCCAGCTCTCCAGTGTGTCCAGAACCCTGGGTAAGAGCAGTTGCTTTATAGGACCCAGCTCACAGGGTGCCAGAGGGACTATGAACTAGGATGCTGAGGCCCGGTTACTGATGGTCTGTCCAAAGCCATGTGTCTCAAAAGTGGCAGAGCCAGGATTAGACACAGGACTTTGACTATCACTCAGCCTTGTGCAGTGTTTGTCCTCCAGAAGGACAGGACCCCAGTCCTCCAGTGTCTTGGAGAGGGGTTAACCCTTGTCACCTTCCCCTTGGCTTGTCATGTCCCATCCTCTTGTTCATCATATTTGTTCCCGGCTGCAGACTGTCTGTGTTCTCTGCTGATTCCCTGGCTTCATCAATAATCACTGACATTTTGACACTCTCCCTACAAGTGCAGCTCTGATGTTGTGTCAAGTTGTGTGGAACAAAATTAATTAGTTAATGTCTGTGAAAGCTTCCTGGAAATTAAAAGCTGGAGGCATGTACCAATGCGAGCGTGCTTCTTCCTATGCATGTGGGGTCAAGGCCAGGGTGCCAGGGCCGCTGTGCAGAGATGGGGACTGAGGCAGGGTCCTGACCTGCCCTGGGAAACAGGACCTGGAGGACTGGCAGCCCTGTCATTTTGCTTTATTCTGCTTCTTGCTGCTTACTCTTGTTTCTAGTCCCACTGATCCCTTTATTTCCATGACAAATGCTCTCCTCTTTTTTTTTTTTTTTTTTTAAAGATTTATTTATTTATTTAATTTCCCCCCCTCCCCTGGTTGTCTGTTCTTGGTGTCTTTTTGCTGCGTCTTGTTTCTTTGTCCGCCTCTGTTGTCGTCAGCGGCACGGGAAGTGTGGGCAGCGCCATTCCTGGGCAGGCTGCTCTTTCTTTTCACGCTGGGCGGCTCTCCTCACGGGCGCACTCCTTGCGCGTGGGGCTCCCCCACGCGGGGGACACCCTTGCGTGGCACGGCACTCCTTGCGCGCATCAGCGCTGCACATGGCCAGCTCCACACGGGTCAAGGAGGCCCGGGGTTTGAACCGCGGACCTCCCATATGGTAGACGGACGCCCTAACCACTGGGCCAAAGTCCGTTTCCCAAATGCTCTCCTCTTGAAATCTGCGTCCTGCCTTCCCCTTGGATTCAATGTTCAGTAATTGGAGGTCCGTCCCTTGTTCATACCATGACCTTCTATTTCTGCTCACTACATCCTTATATCTCAACAGATAGAATGTGCTAAAGGCTGAGAAGTCTATGAAATTGGGGCCAAGAGCACAAGTAAATCTCATTGCCCTTAACATGCACTTTTTAAAACTTTTTTTTCCTCTATTACAAAAGTTGTGGGTTTACAGAGTAATCATGTGTAAAATATAGGATTCCCATATTTCACTCTATTATTAGCAACTTACATTGGTGTGGAAGATTAATTACACTTGAAGATAGCACATTTTTAATAACTGTACTATTAACTGTATTCCACAGTATAATTTAGGGTTCCCTATGAAAGTGTAGTTCCATGGATTTTTTAAAAAAGATTTATCTATTTATTTATTTCTCTCCCCTCCCCCCACCCCTACCCTGGTTGTCTGTTCTCTGTGTCTATTTGCTGCGTCTTCTTTGCCTGCTTCTATTGTTGTCAGAGGCACGGGAATCTGTGTTTCTTTTTGTTGCATCATCTTGATGTGTCAGCTCTCCGTGTGTGTGCGGCGACATTCCTGGGCAGGCTGCACTTTCTTTTGCGCTAGGCGGCTCTCCTTATGGGGTGCACTCCTTGCGTGTGGGGCTCCCCTACGTGGGGGACACCCCTGCGTGGCACAGCACTCCTTGCGTGCATCAGCACTGCTCATGGGCCAGCTCCACACGGGTCAAGGAGGCCCAGGGTTTGAACTGCGGACCTCCCAGGTGGTAGATGTGGTAGACAGATTCCCTAACCCCTGGGCCAAGTCCGCCGCCCTCCATGGATTTTTAAGAAAGTTTTTTTCCCTCTACCATATATGCAGTCTAACATTTCCCTTTTTAATCAAGCTAAGACTTGATAGTACAGGTTTCCTATTTGGAACGATGGTAATGTTTTGGTAAATAGATGATGGTGATGGTAGCATAGCATTAACACACACTTTTACTAAAAAGTAATCTGGATGAACAAGAGGTGAAGGTTTTTTGGTTTTGGTTATTTGAAAAGTAAGCATATATAGCTTCAGGTTATGTGTAATGGCACTTGTGCACTTTTCTTTGATGCAGTTGCTCTAGAACTCTTTATGGACCTTCTAGCTAGCATTTCTGCATGTATTAGTTTTACCCCAGAGTATTATATAAAGAATATGTTCCTTCTGCCTCCACCTCCTCAGTGCTTCTGTCTTCCCTTAATTCTCCCAATTGAAGCAGATACACTCTGAAAGCTTACCTAGTCCAGGCCTTCTAGGTCCTGTCCATGCACCATACTCCCCTCCTCATGACTTACCTGTTCCAGGTGGGAAGGGTCATCAGAGAGGAACTGTATATAGAAAAAGCAGGATAGAGTAGAATAAACCAGTTGGGAACATTGGTGCAAGCCAACCTGGAATCATATCTTAACCCTACAACTTCCTCTCTGGGGGACTAGCATGGTTCTTTAGATGTCAGTTTCTAGGAGGAAGGAAAGCTTTTTTGGGGCTCTTGGTGAGCTGGAGGAGGCAGTGTCAACAATGGTTAGACCAGGAGAGAGAGAAGCTCAGAGAAATAAGAGGACAAGGAGATCAGAATTGAGTCTGCAGGAGCCCTGGCCAGTGTTCTAACCAAATGCCCAATTCCTCCCAGCTAGTTGTCTGTTCACCCAAGGCTATGACCCTCTCTCATCCTACTGAGGACCCAGGGCCTGTGCCACTACACAAACAAGACTCTCCCCCACCCCACGATGTCGAGACAGGTGTGAGCGTCAGTGGTGGGGGAGCATCCTATCTGATGACTTCTGGGTGTGGAGTGAAGTCGCAGCTCTGCCAGTGTCCAAGCCAGACACAGACTCTGACTCTCCGTGCCAATGGCAGGCCGCTTTAGGACCAGGAGGTGAATCCCATTTTGAGTCACCCAAGGAATGAATCTTTGCAAGGGTGGAACTAGGGGACATAACTTAACACCTCTAAAGCTGCTTTAACAAACACAACTGTTTTCAAAGGAGAGCAGTTGTATTGGAAAGATGTGTTCTAACAGTTGTCTTTAAAGCCTAGGAGAAGAGAAGAGACAGTTAAAACCCCATTTTGGCAGAGCTTCAGCAACTTGTTGCTGCCACAGGACAGTTTCACAACCATCAGCAAAACAACCTTGAGCTGAAATTGAAGGGCCATGCTCTGCTGCTTAGGGATGGACATGTCTCCTTCCTCCCGCCCCCAGCTCACAGGTTCTAGTTCCTGTTCAACCTCATTAAACTTTTTTCTATTGCAGTAACATATACAAAACACAAATTTTCCCATTTTAACCACTTTCAAGTGTATATTTCAGTGGTAGTAATTATGTCTACAATGTTGTGCTGCTCTCATCATTTTCATCACCCCAAACAGAAATGCTGTACCCATTAAGCAATTACTCTTTCTCTTTTCCTCTCAGTCCCTAGTAACCTCTAATCCATTTACTGTCTCTATGAATTGCTTATTCTAGATATTTCATGTAATTGGACTCATGATATTTGTCCCTTTGTGACTGACTTCTTTCACTTAGCATAGTGTTTTCAAGGTTCATCCCTGTTGTAGTATGTACCAGAACTCCATTCCCTTTTACAACTGAATGATATTCCACTGTGTGCCTCTACCACATTTTGTTTATCCATTCATCTGTTGATAGGTACTTCGGTTGTTTCCACCTTTTGGTTATTGTGAATAATGCTGCTATGAACATTGGTGTATGAGGAAAAAATAGTGTCTTCAACAAATGGCACTGGCTGTCCACAGGCAAAAAAGTAATACCGTATCTACCTCACACCATATCTAAAACGTCACTAAAATGGATCAAGGACCAAAACCATAAAACTCTTAGAAGAAAATATAGGGGGAAAGCTTCAGAACCTTGGATTTGGCAATGATTCTTATGACATCAAAAGCACACACACAGCACACACACACACACAAAGAAAAAATTGATTAAATGGATGTCATCAAAATTAAAAACCTTTGTGCATCAAAGGACATTAACAAGAAAGTGAAAAAGAAAACCTATAGCCTGGAAGAGAATAGTTGCAACTCATATATCTTATAAGGGTTTAATATTCAGAATATATAAGAAACTCCTACTACAACAAAATGACAAACAACCCAATTAAAAAATGGCAAATGACTTGAAAAGCTATTTCTCCAAAGAAGATATCAAAGAACCAATTAGCACATGCAAAGAGATGCTCAATAACATCAGTTATTAGGGAAATGCAAATCAAAACCACAATGGGATACTACTTCACACCTACTAGGATGACTAGAATCAAAAAGTCAGATACTAACAAGTACTGGTGAGGATGCAGAGAAATTGGAACTCTTGTACATGGCTGGGAGGAAAGTAAAGTGTTGCAGCTGCTGTGGAACAGTTTGGTGGTTCCTCAGCAAATTGAACACAGAATTAACCTATGACCCGGCAATTCCAACCTCCATGGTGACCATTAACCTCAGAGGAATCATCAGCTCGGATTCCTCACTGAACTTAATTCTGAGTCCTTGGGGTTGGCAGGAGAAAGTGCTCTGTAAGAAGAGGGTGAAGGAAAAATAATCTGGGGCTGGTCTCTTGAAGCGTAGGAAAGAAGAAACAATGCACATAATTTCCTGAGACTGGCTGTAGCAGTTTGATATTATTGATGAATTCCAAAAAGAAGTATTGGATTATGTTTGTAAATTGATCTTTTTCTCTGGGTATATTAGATTATATTGGATTTGTAGGTTACTTGATTAAGTAATTATGTACAGATGCCCCCCTTAAGTACTGTAAACAGGTAACCCTTTTTTATTATATTTTCTAAAGAGTTTTCTCAACATTTCAACCACATCATAACCCAATGAATGTACTAGGGAAGAGCGTAAACTACAGTGTAAACCACTATCCATGTGGTGCAGCTGTGCTCCAAAATATATTCACCAAATGCAATGAATGTGCCAAAATGATGAAAGAGGTTGTTGATGTGGGAAGAGTGGGGGTGGGGTGGGGTGTGGGGTATATGAGAAACTTTTATATTTTTTAATGTAACATTTTTTTGTGTTCTATGTATCTTCAAAAAATACACTTAAAAATAAATAAAGAAATAAAATAAAATTTCTAAACAAGCAAAAAAAAGTAATTATGTAAAACTCTTATGCCAGTAGGGCATTGAGTCCCTACCCTTTGGTGGGTAGGGACTCACAGATAAAAGGCATGGCAAAGGACAGAGTTAGGGTTTCTTAATGTTGGAGTTTGATGCTGAAGTCTTAAGTTGGAGCCCCAAAGAAAGAGACAGAGCCATTCACCTGATAGTCTACAGCTGACCTTGTGGAGAAAACAAAGGTACTGAGCCCAGAGGAACCCAGGAAGCCTGAACCCTCACAGACATCCGTGGCCATCTTGCTCCAACACGTGAAAATAGACTTTGGTGAGGGAAGTAACTTGTGCTTTATGGCCTGGTATCTGTAAGCTCCTACCAAAAATAAGCATCCTTTATAAAAACCAACCCAGTTCTGGTATTTTGCATCAGCACCCCTTTGGCTGACTAATACATTGGCCATAACCTAAATCTGGGAAGGGCAGGGGCAGCTCGTCAAGCTGTCAGAGTAACAGGGCAGCGGCTGATCATGCTCAGTGCCCTGGTGTCCTGCCAAGCTCTGTGTTGAGAGCTTCACGTGAGACACCTAACTTATGATCCCCAACCATCCCAGGACGCAGCACTGTCTTTATTCTCAACTTACACGTAAGGAAGGAGGGCTCTTGGTTGCATGCTGAAGTGATGGACTCCGATCTTTGAACCGAGTGGTCTGGTGCTTGGGCCCTCATCATCGGCCGTTTCGGGCCGGCGTTTGGCAAAGCTGTTCTGGAAAGGATCAGGTAGTGCATGCTGCAGGGTCAATGGGCCGTCCAAGGTCCATTGCTCAGCCTGGGTCGTGCGAAGCAGCCACAGAGGACACTGGGCACGGCTGGATTTGGCCGTGGATGATTGTCGGCTGACCCCTGCCTAAGGGAAGGCCTTCTGAGGCAGAGACCTGAAATTGAGTTCCCACCTGCCACTTGAGTCATCTTGGGCTTCAGCTTCCTCATCTGGAAAATGGGAAGAGTAACACCTCTCTAGGAACAGTTGTAAAAGGATTTAACCAGATGATGAATGTGGAAGATTCACCCAGTGTTTGGCACATAACAAATTCTCACTTAGTGTAGGTTTTTTTCCCTTCCTACCTGTGGGCAATCCTGAAGAAGGGAATCCTTGGTTGCAGAAACCTAAGGCAGGATAATAATAACTCTCAGTTAGCAGTTTGCAATGTGCAGAGGGTGTTCACAGTGCTATCACATTTGGGTTCAAGGTAGCGTTTGCAATAGACGTGGCAGATAAAAATGCCGCTGCTGTTTTACAGATATGAAACCTGAGTCTTAGGGAGGTTAAGACATCTGGCTCGGTCCACCCAGCTAGGAAAATAGATGAGCTGTTCGATAAAACCCGTATATGCATGTGTGTCATCCGGAATTCCACATGTTTCATAAATTCAAGTTCCAGTATTACACCTTCCTATGTGGTTTTGCAGTTTCTAAGTCTCTGTGTCTCAGTTTCTCTTATAGCGAAAGGGAATAATGAATCCAGTCCCCTCCTACAGTGAGAGCTACAAGTATTTCATGTTTGTAAGCCTTGAGCTGCAAGGATTTATTATTAGTAAATCTCTGATTTATTATCCTTAAGAAAGGGCAGGCTCACTGCCCTATTTTGGACCCTCTACCTTCTAAAAGAGGTCCCAACTGTTGTGTGTTCAAACGGCGGGGCCCGTCATGCTGGGCTGACACCGCCTTCGACTCCCTTACCCCTACGGTTGAGCTGCTCAAGCCTGACCCTTGAAGTAAAGTCATGAGTTATTCTGGAGGCAGTGACGAGTCAACAGAAATTGACGTAATCTCTTTGTAAGCAGACCAGGCGCTCGCTCCAAGTTCCCTTTCTTCCCTGGCAGGCACGCGGTGAGCCCACCCCTGGGGCTCAGCTTGCCCACCACCTGACGCTGCTGTACTTTCATGGGGTTGAGTGGGGGGTGGATCTGAGGCTGGGCTGTAGCCAGAGCATTCTTGGAGTCATAATTCTGACCAAGCTGTGCATTTATTATATTTGTGGAAGGTGCAGCAATTGCAGAGATGAATAAACAGTTGGAAATGGCCCAAATCTTTTCCTAGTAAGCCAGCAGAGAAAAGTGGTTTAATTTACAAAATTGTCGAACTCATAACTTTTCAGCAACATGACTCTCTCCTCCCATTTACTGTCTATTTTTGTGCCGTGTGGTTTAGAGTTCCATCTCATTGCCTGTAGAGAGGCCTTTTAGGCAAGTCCCTTAAGCCTCTCAGAGCCTCAGTTTCCATGAATTTGGAATAACAATGTCGGGGATGGCTTGAAAAATCAATGAGTTAACGATTGAAAAACTATTTTGTAAACTGTGGGATGTGATTCAAATTTAAGTGGTTGTCATTACAATCTTGTATGTGTGTATCAATCTCCATATATTTACAAATGACACCTCAGAGCAAAGCTGCGACCCTCACAGAAGTGTGGCTAAAAGTGCAGGGAGAGCCACTGGTTCTTCCCACTTGAATACACACCCTGAGTGTTTTCATTTTTTAAATTGCTGTGGCTTTTCTATCTACTTTCCCTCAGCCTCAAGCCATGGAGAGATGCTACAATTCTGATTTGCTGCACAAGACCAGCCTGATGATAGCAGCTTCCTTTGCTGGTGTCAGAAAACCTCTGCCCATCATTTTGTTTAGTTTTATGACAACTTTGTTGAGGTCTAATTCACACACCATAAAAGTTACGTCTTTACATACAGTATGCAATTCAGTGGGTTATTCATTTATTTTTAGCGTATTTACAACTTACTGTGCCATCATCACCACTATGTAATTCTAGAACATTTTCATAGCTCCGAAAAGAAATCTGGTAACCACGAGCAGTCACTTCCCAGTCCCCACTCCTCCTGGGGCTCGCCACCCCTAATCTACTTTCTATCACTATGTTTGCTTATCTTAGATATTTCATATTGATGTAATCATGCAGTATTCGGCATATGGTGTCTGACTTCAATCACTTAGCATAGTTTCAAGGTTCATCCATGTTTTAGCAAGTATCAGTACTTATTCCTTTTGATGTCCAGAGACTATTCCCTTGTATGAATATAACACATTTTGTTTACCTATTCATTAAGTGATTGCCTTTTGGCTTGTTTCCTCATTTTGACTATTATGAATAATGTTGCTATGAACATCTATGTACATGTTTTAATTTCTTTTGGGAATATATTCAGAAAAGGAATTGCTGTGTCATATGACAACTTTATGTTTACATTTTTGGGGAAAACCAGACTATTTTCCATAGTGGTTGCACCATTTTATATTCTCACCAGCAATGTATGAAAATGTTCCAATTTCTTCTTATCCTTGCCAACTTTTGTTATTGTCCATCTTTTTGATGATAGCCATTCTGGTGTGTATGAAGTAGGATCTCATTGTGATTTTGATTTCTCTTTCCCCAATGACTAATGATATTGAGCATGTTTTCATGTTCATATTGGTCATTTGTTTATAGTCTTTGGAAAAATGTGTACTCAAATTATTTTTCCATTTTTCTTAATTGGATTGTCTTTTCATTGTTGAGTTATAAGGATTCTTTATATATTTGGTATAAAAGTCCCTTATCAGACATATGATTTTCAAGTATTTTCTCCTATTTTGTGGGTTTTATTTTAATTTTCTTGATGGAATAATTTGAAATACAAGTGGGTTTTCTTTTGATGAAATCCAATTTACCCAATTTTTTTCTGTTGTTGTTTGTGCTTTTGGTGTCACAGCTAAGAAATCATTACCTTATCCAAGGTTATTGAGATTTTTTTCTTACATTATAGTCTAAGGGTTTTACAGTTTTAGCTCCTACTTGAAGGAAAATAGGTGTTATGGATAGAAAGATAGATAATAGAAAAAAAATAGATGTTATAGATAGATAAAAAGATAGATGACAGATGGAAGGAAAATAGATGTTATAGATAGATAGAAAGGTAGATGATAGATAGGTATTAGGTATGGAATGATATAACAAAATTTTTAAATTGGTGGATCTAGGTATCTGGGAGTTTATGTTGGAATTGTTTTTTTTATATTTAATTTTCATTATTTAAAAAATGTCTTTTTTTAAAGATACATAGATCAAAAAAAATGTTACATTAAAAATTGTAAGAGATTCCCATATACCCTACATCCCAGCCTTCCCTACTCTTCCCACATCATCAATTTGTTTCATCATTGTGGCACATTTGTTGCCTTTGGTGAATACATTTTGGAGCACTGCTGCATTGCATGGATTATAGTTTACATTATAGTTTACACTCTCCTCCAGTCCATTCAGTGGGTTATGATGGGATATATAATGTACTGTATCTGTCCCTGCAATATCATTCAGGATAAATCCAAGTCCCAAAAATGTCCCTACATCACATCTCTTTTTCCCTCTCCCTGCCCTCAGTAACTACCATGGCCACTGTCTCCACGTCAATGACACAATTTCTTCTATTGCTAGAGGCACAGTAGATCTATAGTAGAATACCAGTAAGTCCACTCTCATTCATATTTTATTCCTCCATCCTGTGGACCCTGTGGTGGTGATGTCCACTCCACCTCTAAATCAAGAGGGGTTTAGATCCCTCATGACTGATGGATGTGATTCTTCTGCTTGCAGCTGTAGGCACTCTTGGTTCCCTGGTGTTGTGGTTGACCATCCTCACCTCCCTGTTAGCTGGCCTGGGTAAGTCCAATGAACCGGAGAGTAAGTGTTGCAACTCTGCTGAGGCTCAGGGCCCAGCTAGCACATGGACAGTCCAGAGATTTGTCTCCTGAATATATACCAGCTCTAGCACCAACCACAGGTTCAGTAAAAGTGACAGAAGAGGCACGTGTAGAAGGTTCTTTGTATGAATTTTGTATTAATTTTGCAACTGTCTTCTAAGTTTGAAATTATTTTAATTTAAAACATTTAAAGAAAAAAATCCAGTTTAATATAAATGTATGGGTTTAGTTTGGACCCTCAATTTTAATCTTTTGATTTATATGTTTATCATTGTGTCATTACTACATTTTAATGATTACTATTGCTTTGTAGTAAGTTTTGGAATCAAGAAATGTGAGTCTTTTAACTTTGTTATTATTTTTCAACATTATTTTGGCTCTTCTGGGTCACTTGCATTTCCATATGAATTTGTACAAAGAAGTCATCTAGGATTTTGATAGGGATTTAGCTGAATCTGTAGATCAATTTGTGTAGTATTGCCATCTTATCAATATTAAATTTACTAGGCCATGAACACCATGAACACTGAATATATTTCTGTTGCCGCCTTTCTCCACCCCTCCTCCCCTTCCAGCCCCCGCCGTCCTTCCCGCCAGTCCCACCCATATTGCCAACCCACAATCTGCCCTCTTCCCCAGTAACTGCTTACCTCAGGTCTATCCATCAGCTTCAGCCTGTCCACAGCCGCCCCTTAGCCAACCCTCCCTTCATCACGCCCCTCCCTCTACCCAACCCTATGTAGCTAAGTGTACTTCCGTAATAAAAGAGACCTGTACTTGCGCTCAAGCGGTCTCCGTGGTTTTTCCTCAACCGCGCGTCCCCCACGCCTGGAGAACCGGTGCTCCATCTTGGAGCACCCCCCGCCGGCTGCCTGGCAGGAGCAAGCCCCCTCCACTCTTGGGCCTGAGCGAGGACGAAACCCTCTCGCTCAGCTACAACTGGCGCCCAACGTGGCGGCTCCTCCCCCGGCCCCTCTCTGCTGCTGCTGCTGCTGTGATCGTCCTCCTCTCCAGGTAGGGACTCCTCGCCCGGACGAGCCCCAAGGGACCCCTCGCCGTCGTCCCGTCCCTATCCCGTCATGGGCGCCTCTTTGTCATTGCGTCAGGCGCCACAAGTCAGGGCCCTCGCTGCCCTGCTCGATGCCAATGGAGTCCGCGTCTCCTTGCGGCAGCTCCAAAAGTACTGGGATCTCTTGCTCCCTTTTAATCCGTGGCTCACCACCTGCCAACTCTGGAGCCCGGACACCTATTCGCGACTCATAGATCGAGTCACCTCCGCCATGGAGCACGAGAAATGCACCTTCCCAACAGGCCTCTTACCCGTTCTCGTTGTCATTCGCGCTTGTCTCCTTGGCGCTCCTACCGAGGCCGTTTATGAAGCTTCTCCCAAACGGCCTCTAGACTGTGATCCCGATGAGCCTGCTGACACTGACTCTCTGTCTAACCAACTTGCTGCCACTCTCGAGCGCGAACCTCCCCGCCTGAGCTCCCCGCAGCAGACAGAAACCACTCCTGCCGCTCCCCAATATGGTGGACTTCCGCCTTCTTCCCCCACTTCTGCCCAAGATGGCACGCATCCGGCTTCTTCTTCGCCGGTGTCCTCCTCCCGCCTCTACCCGCCTCTTCCTGCCCAGTCAGCATCCGGTTCGGGCCCGGAAACTGCATGGTCGCCATCTTCTGCTAAACCGGAAATGCCCCTCGCGCCATCTTGTCCGCTGCCGGATGTCGCTGCTCTGCCATCTTCGCCAGCGCCTGGAAGGGTCCCGCCGCCATTTTGTTGTCACCCGGAAGCCGCTAAGCCGCCATTTTCTTACCCGTGTTCCGCTTATCCCTTGCAGCCGCCGTACGGCAATAGCCCTTCACCTGCCTTGGCTGCTCCATCAGTCCCCGGTGCCACGTCTTCTCAAACCCCCCAGCTGTATCCGCTAAATCCGCAGCCCACGCTGCAGCGACCCCAAACTTGGCTACCCTTTACAGCGGAAGAGGTCAGGACCCTCCGCAAAGCTGTGAAGGAAGACGGAATTGGCAGCCCTTATGTGCAGCAACTACTTGAGGAGTTGGGGACCCAACTCGTTCTCCCATATGACTGGATTGCACTAGCCCGTGCCATCCTGACGCCGGGTCAATTTATTGAATGGCGCGCCCATTATCAAGTGGCTGTTGACCGGCAAATCGTGGAGAATGCCCAGGCCGGCGTCCTCGATCCCTCCGATGCATACACGGGCACCAACAATTATGCAAACCCTCGTTCTTATCTCAAAATTGACCCAGGGTTTTGGCACCGGGTAAAAGTCCTCGTCCAGCGGTCATTCTCTCTAGTTTCCACCAAGCAGCCCACCAAGCTCGCGCAGCTGCTTCAGGACTCCAATGAGACCTTCCCAGCATTTGTCGCCCGCGTCCTGGAAGCTTGTCAACGGAAAATTTCCAGCGAGGATGCCCAATTTGCGTTAGCCAAAGAGTTAGTCATTGACGGGTGCCTTGCGCCGTTCCGGGCCGTAGTCCTTCCCATACGCGACAAGGCTCTGCACGAATGGGTCCTTGCTTGCCGTGACGTCGACCCACAAGTCAAAACACTCACTACTGCCTTTGCCTCTGCCATCGCTGTTTCATCCGGCCCCACTTCCGTCTGCTTTCGGTGCGGCCAGCCCGGCCACTTTGTCCGCGAGTGCTCCCAGCCAGGCCCAGCGCCTCGCTCAGACCCGCCGATGCGACGGCCAAGGGGCCCTTCTACGCCGTGTCCACGTTGTGGGAAAGGATATCACTGGGCCCGCGACTGCCGTTCCACCCAAGGTTCCCAGCAGCCTTTAAACTCCCAGCGGGGCAGGCCTCAGCCCCACCCCCAAGAGGCCCTCAGAAGAATTCCCAAGCCATAATGTGGACGATGCCCATCACGCACCGCCAGAGACCCTCATTGGAGCTTAAAATCGATGGGCAATGGCTCGATGGGGCTCCTGGATTCTGGCGCTGAAGTCTCCTGTGTTCCCTTCGAAGTCACTGCGTTCAATCACTGGCCCCTAGAGACCGGCCCTCAAGTCATCGGCGCCACGGGAGCCGCTACCTCCTGGAAAACGTCCCAGCCTCTGCATTGGAGCGACCGGGAAGGCCACGAAGGCCAAATTCACCCACTCGTCCTTTCGTCTGTCCAAACCATCTTATGGGGGAGAGATGTCCTCAGCCAGCTAAAGGCCCGAATCACCACAGAAGCCTTCTCAGTTGCATTGCCCCCCCCCTTCTAGGGGCCACTGCTCCCATCTCAAAACCTGACCCTATCCCTCTGGAATGGGACACAGAGGAGCCCATCTGGGTCGAGCAGTGGCCCTTGCCAGCTCACAAGCTGCAAGCTCTCTCTGCCCTCGTCGAAGAGCAGTTACAAGCAGGGCATATAGAGTCATCCACTAGTCCCTACAATTCACCAGTCTTTGTCATCAGCAAAAAGAGCACTGGCAAATACCGCCTTCTCCACGATCTCCGCGAGATCAACAAGCATATCAAACCAATGGGGTCACCTCAGCCAGGATGCCCGCACCCCACTGCAGTCCCCCAACATTTTCATGCAGCAACCATTGACATCAAGGACTGCTTTTTCTCTATTCCTCTTCACCCGCGAGACTGTCCGCGATTTGCGTTTACAGTCCCATGCACCAACAACCAGGGCGCAGCGCTTCGATTCCAATGGCGAGTGCTACCGCAAGGTATGCGGAACAGCCCAACCATATGTCAGCTTTATGTCAACCATGCCATTGAGCCGCTGCGCTCAAAGTTTCATCCAGAGCAAACATACATTCTCCACTATATGGATGACCTTCTCTTAGCAGCGAGCTCCAGCGCACTCCTCAATGACCTGCTCTCTGCAGTGATGACGAACCTTTCAAGCCTCGGACTTACCGTGCAATCAGACAAAATAAACCTCCAACCTCCTTTTCAATTTTTGGGCTTTCATTTTCATCACTTCATTCAGCCCACAAGCCCACAAATTCATGTCTCTCACAAGATGACGCTGACTGAACTCCAACAACTTTGCGGACAAATCAATTGGCTTCGCTCGGCACTGCCCATCACAACAGCGCAGATGCAACCCCTCTTCGAGCTCTTGCAGACCAAAGACAGCCCACCAACTGCAGCCACCCGCAGCATCACCATCACTCCTGCTGCTCGAGAAGTCGTCCAGCAAGTTAGCGCCGCTCTGCAGCAGTGCCGCCTGGAGCAGTTCTCCCCTAACCTTCCAATTTTGGCTTTAGTTCTGCCAACGCCAATCACTCCCACAGGTCTCTTGTGGCAAGATGGCCCTCTCCTTTTTCTGCATACGTCAAAGAGCAAACTCCCAAAAATCTGCCCTTTTACAAGGGCCTGGATCGCGTTGGCCACTGACTTAGTACTTCTCTCCATACAAACGTATGGCATCCCGCCACACACCATTGTCTGGCCTTTAGATGCCAAGGAAGTTACCTCCCTCATCATGAACAATGCCCAAATGCAGAGCCTGGTAGAGCTCTTTCACGGTTCCTTTGACAACCACTATCCTCATCACCGATTGCTGCAGGGAATGTCTCAATTGGCGTTTTCCAACCCGTTCCATCCATTGCCCGCGCGGAACCCAATCCCCTCAGCCATCACTGCCTTCACAG
Source organism: Dasypus novemcinctus (assembly GCF_030445035.2). NCBI lineage: Eukaryota > Metazoa > Chordata > Mammalia > Cingulata > Dasypodidae > Dasypus > Dasypus novemcinctus. The sequence continues at coordinate 43,827,914 of NC_080699.1, read as the reverse complement.
ATGCCTCAAAAACGGCATTTGCAGCCATTATATACACTCCTGGAAATCCTGAGCCACAGCAACTGCTGTTCACAAATGACTTCTCTGTTCAAGTAGGTGAGCTTCTAGCTGTCGCTGCAGTCCTTAACCTCCACCCAAACCAGTCTCTCAACATCTTCACTGACAGCCTATACACCCTTCAAGTGTGCCGCAGCCTCCCGCTTGCCAGTTTCTTACCGAGTGACTCAAACATTGACCGAGCGCTCGCTTTCGTACAGCGACTTCTTGAAGTGAAGCAACAGCCCTGGTTCATTGCTCATATCAGAAGCCATTCTGGCCTACCAGGACCGCTGGCTCAAGGGAATGACCTCGCTGATGCTTCTGTGTCCAGCCGCCAGGTAAACCCAGTCCTCCTCCATGAAAGCCCTGCCGACGGGCCGCGACTTGGAGACTTTGTTAATCAAGCCAAGCTCCTGCTCCTGCATTCCCAATTCCACTTCTCCTCGCGGTCCATCTGGAAGCTCTTCCCCGACTTACCCATTGAAACTTGCAAACACCTTGTGCGCGCGTGCCGGACTTGCGCGATTGTTGCCACTTGGGCCTTTGCAGCCTCAGGGTGTTAACCCCCGCGGCCTCCGCCCAAACTCAAGGTGGCAATTAGATGTCACTCATGTCAGTGCATTTGGCTGCCTCAAATATCTTCATGTGGCAACTGACACCTTTTCACATCTGTGCTATGCAGTCCCTCTTACGGGGGAAAGTGCTAAACACTGCGTCCAGGCGCTTCGCCAAGCTATTTTGTTCATGGGAATTCCATGGGATCTCAAGACAGACAACGGACCAGCATATCACAGTGCCGCCTTTGCCAGCTTCGTGCAGATATATCACATCACGCATCATTTTGGCATTCCATACAATCCACAGGGGCAAGGAATCGTTGAGCACACTCACCAACAGCTCAAGCTACTCATTCAAAAAGAAAGGGCCTCCTCTCCCCACAAGGCCCCCGCTGACGTTGTGACTGCCTGCCTCATTCATCACAATCTCCTAACCTTCGATGACCATGGACTCTCCCCCACCCATAAGCATTGGGGACCCATGTGGCAACCCTCGCAAGTTCCCCTTGTCCATTGGAAAGACCCTGCCACAAATCGTTGGCAAGATCCAGCTCCCCTCCTAGCACAGGGGAGGGGCTTTGCTTGCGTCTTTCCAGATTCTGAGCCGCAGCCGCTCTGGGTTCCTGGGTGCTGCATCCGGCCTGCCACTGACCCACTAGTTCCACCGAATGGTCAACACCCTATGCCTTCGATGCCGCACCGTCAGATGATGCCTCTACACAGCCTCGCAGCCGTTCTCTTCATCCTGGCTTCCCTCACTCTCCTAGCTGCTGCCAACCCGAGTCACCAGCCCTTCAATTGGACCCTCTCCCTCTGGCAATAAAAAAGGCTCCTCGCCTCAAACGTAACCACCTCCGCCCCCTCTTTCACTACTGATGTCACCAACCTCACTGGACGCACGAAACTTCCGTCTTATGAGTGGGGGGGACACAACCTGGCTGCCACAGGTTTCTACATGTGCCCATCCTCTGCCAGAGGATGCCATGACCCAACGCACTATTACTGTCCTTCCTGGGGGTGCGAAACCATCGCCCATGGATGGTCCAGCGCCCCTAACAAAGACCCATACCTCACTCTCCAGCATAATGCTACTCGATGGAACACCATCACACTCACAGTCAAAGACCCCAACTCCGACCTCTGGTTATGAGGCCGCATGTGGGGAGCCCGCCTGTATGCAGTAGGCTACGATTATGGCACCATTATCACTATAAAAAAGGAGCCAATTCACACACGTTCCACCCAGTGGGCCCAAATCAAATTTTCAATCCTCCAAAAGCACAGCCCCCTTCTCTGCCCTGCTCCACCTCGCCCGCTCCTTCGCCCGGCACCACCCTCGCCACTGCCTCCCTCAGTTCCCACAACCCCAAGCCTCACTTACCCCCTACTCTGTACCCCAGCCCCCTCCCGTCGCCACCCTTTTAGGTCTCGCCGGAGCAGGCACGGGGATCGCCGCCCTTGCCCTCCGGCAGGCGGTCGATCAAGATATTACCTATCTCTCTCCTCCCGTACCTGCTCCCATTCCTAGGCCCCCTTATCATTATCCTCTTAGCCCTCACTGTGGGCCCCTGGGCCATCAGAAGGATAGTCCACCTTGCCAAAGACCAAGCCAATGCAGTGTTCAGCTCCTTTGTACAAGTCCACTACCAACGCCTCGCCACCGCTGAGTCCCCCCCCAACCGTCCACCTCGCCCCTTCCGCCCGTGCCACCTACTCCAGACCGCACGCCTATAGCTTCATGTCTTCCTCCCCTCACTTCTCCCCAACTATCCTCCCCCTCGGGCGGGGGGTCCGGGGACATCACGAGCCCGTTTCGCTGGCAAGGCTCGGCGCGCGCCAGGCGCCGGCATGAGCCGACCCTAATGGCGGGCACATGCGTCCTGGCCAGATGCTATGTCGTCCGCTCACGGCCAGCCGGTCCTCGTGGTCTCCCCCCACCCCTCGTCCTATTCCAGTACCCGTCCTTATAACCTCCTTTTCCTCCTCCTCCTCATAATCCTTGTCTTTTGTTGCTGCGCACACCGAGTTATTCACACCCACAGTGCGCACCAAAACTTGTTGCCTCTATTTCCTTTTAAAAACAAAAGGAGCAATTGTTGCCGCCTTTCTCCACCCCTCCTCCCCTTCCAGCCCCCGCCGTCCTTCCCGCCAGTCCCGCCCATATTGCCAACCCACAATCTGCCCTCTTCCCCAGTAACTGCTTACCTCAGGTCTATCCATCAGCTTCAGCCTGTCCACAGCCGCCCCTTAGCCAACCCTCCCTTCATCACGCCCCTCCCTCTACCCAACCCTATATAGCTAAGTGTACTTCCGTAATAAAAGAGACCTGTTCTTGCGCTCAAGCGGTCTCCGTGGTTTTTCCCCAACCGCGCGTCCCCCACGCCTGGAGAACCAGTGCTCCCTCTTGGGGCACCCCCCGCCGGTGGTTCGGCAGGAGCAAGCCCCCCCGACTCTTGGGCCTGAGCGAGGTCGAGACCCTCACGCCCAGCCACATATTTCCATTAATTTAGGATTTCTTTTATTTCTTTCAATGCTGCTTCGTAGTTTTCAGTATTCAGTTTTCAGTGCACTTCTTTTGTCAAAGTTACTCCTAAAATTTTCAGTTATTTTCCATGCTATTGTGAGTGGAATTTTTTCTTAATTTCATTTTTGAATTGTTCCTTGGTAGTGTGTGGAAAAAAATTGATATTTGTATATTGATCTTGCATCCTGTAACTCTGATTAACTTGTTTATTAGATGTAATCATTCTTAATAGCTTTCTTTATGATTAACTGCATTCAATATCATGCATCTGTTAATGCATTATATTACTTAATCCTTTCCTATTGGAATGCCTTTTATATCTTTTTCTTATTTAGATTCAATGGCTGGAACCTCCAGCTCATCGTTGAAAGGAAGTGGTGAGAGGAGATATCCTTAACTTGTTCCAGATCTTGGAGATGAAAACAGTTGATCTTTCACAATTAAATATGATGTTTGCAGTGGAAATTTTGAGATGCCCTTACCAGCTTGAGGAAGTTACCTTCTATTCCATGTTTGTTGAATGTTTTTATCAGGAAAGTTTGTTGGATTTTGTCAAATGCCTTTTCTGTGTCATATAAGACAATCATGTGGTTTTTATTCTTTATTCCATCAATATGATATATTATATTGATTGATTTTCAGATCTAATCAACCTTGTATTCCCAGGATAAGTCCCACTTGGTCATGGCATATAATTCTTTTTTTTTTGTCAGTGGATTCAGCTAGCTAGTTACGTTGAGGATTTTTGCATCTACTTTCATAAGGAATATTGGCCTGAATTTTTATTATTTAATGACGTTCTTGTCTGTTTTTTGTTGATAATTAAGTTGAGAATGATTTCTTCCTTTCTATTTTTAAAAATAACAGTTTGTGAATGATTGACATTAATTGTGGTTTAACTATTGGTAGAATTCACCAGTGATGCCAGAAGCCACTGGGCCTGAGCTTTTAAAATTATTAATTCAATCTCCTTACTTGTTATAGTTCTATTCAGATTATTTACCTCTTCTTGAGTCAGTTTCCAAGAATTTGTCCATTTCATCTGCTTTATCTAATTTTTTGGCATATAATTTTTCATAATATACCCTTATTATAATTTTCACTCTTTTTCATTCCTGATTTTAGTGATTTGAGTCTTCTGTCTTTTTCCTTGGTCAATACAGCTAAATGTTTGTCAATTAAAAAAATATTTCAGAGAACCAACTTTTTTTCTATGTATATTCTTTATTGTTTTTTAGTCTCTATTTCACTTATTTACACTCTAGTCTTTCTTATTTCCTTCTTTCTGCTTGCTTTGGGTTTAGTTTGCTTTACTTTTCCTAGTTTCTTAAGGTGGAATTTTGGGTTATTGATTTGAGATCCTTCATCATATTTTTAATATAGGCATTGTAGCTGTAAATTTCCCTCTAAGCACTATTTTTGATGCATCTCATAATTTTAGTATGTTATGTTTTTGTTTTCATTCATCCCAAAATATTTTCTTATTTCTCTTGTAAGTTCTTCTTTGGTTTATGGTTATTTAGGAGTATATTATTTAATTTTCTAGATGTTTGTGAATTTCCAAAATTTAATTATGTTATTGACTTCTAATTTTATTTTGCTTTAGTCAGAGAAGACACTATGATTTCAATTCATTTAAATTTATTAAGGCTTAATTTATTATCTGAAATATGGTCTATCTTGAAGAATGTTCCATGTGTATTTGAGAAGAATATGATTCTGCTGCTATTGGGTAGAAAGTTCTATAGATGTCTTTTAGGTCTAGTTGGCTTAAAGTGTTGTATGCATCTTCTATTTCCTCACTGATCTTCATTCTATATTCTATACATTATGGAAAGTGGGGAATTCAAGCCTCCATCTATTAGTGTTTGTCTATTTCTCTCTTCAATTCTGTCCATTTTCATGCATTTTGAGGCTCTTTTGTTAGGTGTACAACTCTTCTGTCTTATAAGTCCCTTCAAAACATCCCCTCTTGTGGATTATAAGTTTCTACCTATTAAACTATAGTTATTTCCTTAACCTCCTTTCTCCAGCCTTAGTAAAGTCAGGTTGTGCCTAAGTATCCATTTCAGGGCTCACTGACCCGTTATATTCTGGAATTTGCTTGAAATTGATTTGGTCTTTTCATTAAATGAGGCTTGTAGATAATTCTGGGTAAGAAGCATAAAATTTTAGAAATCAAAAAGGTTTTGGAAATCATGTAGTCCATTCCTCTCTTTTGTTTTTCAGGCAACTACTTAGAGGCCCAGAGAAGTGAAGTGACCTATCCCAAATCACACAGAAAATTAATAGCAAGACCAGGGATAGAACTCACATTGACTCTTTGTTCATTACTATTTGAATGGGACCAGAGATCTACATCTCAGAACATCTTCCCCAGGCGATGTGAGCACAGCCAGGTGTGCACACACTGAGCACTGCACAGATTCACAGCCCTTCACTTGGTCCTGAAGTTTGAGGGCATAAACAATGTCAGTGAACTTTTCCCAGAAAACCTTGAAAACTTGCTCTTCTTTATAGTTCTTTAAATCAGTTTGTCATTGGGCAGGTTTATTTATACCTAATTATCTGTACTCCCTCGACTCTTCTCTTCCTCTTTCATATATCACAGGAAACACTGAAGGCAGTATTTCTCAATCCCTCTCGTCAGAAGCCAGAAAGGGAGTGCCATCATTTCCAGGATTCCATGACAAATAACAACAATAGGTTGGCTGAAACAGCGGGAATTTTTCTCGTGGTTTGGACACTGGAAGTCCAACATCAAATATTGGTAGGACCTGCTTGCTCTGGCGTTCCAGCAATCCTCTATCACAGGGCGATCTCTCTCTCTCTTTCTCCCCCACCTGCTGTGTTTCTTCCTCTGATTTCCATGGACGTATTTCCTCTCTCTGTAAGGACTCCAGCCACATGGCTTAAGCCCACCCTGATTCCATGGGCCTCATCCAAACAGGATCTTTAAAGGTCCTATTTACAAATGAGTCCACACCCATAGGACCAGGAGATAGGGCCTGAACATGCCTTTGTGGGGGACATGATCCAATCTAGCACAGGGGGACTGAGTAGTGATAGTGGAAGGTGGAACAGAGAGGGTCTTCATTCACATGGTACCTTACTGTGTGTGTGTGACTCTTCTGCTACGTGCACGAAGCAGGAGCCACAAGTCCAGTCCTATCCCTTTGTTGGCATAACGTTTATATCAGGGATTTTAAATCTTGGATCTATGTACTCTTAAAAGTCTGGGAATGGATAAGCGTCAGAGTGTCTATGAAGTCCCTAAAATGTTACTCTAAATCTATGCACTTACGTGATAGACTGAATTATGTACTCCAATGTAGATGTGCTTTCAATCTTAAACGATATTTCTGAGTATGAATCCTTTGTGTAGAAGATCATGAAGATTTTATTTAATTTTAAGGTGAGGCCAGCTGAGTGAGGCTGGATCTTAACTTGGATTACTGGAGTCCTATATTGGTAGAAGAAACTCAGACATAGTAGGAAACAGCCATGGGGAGGGGCTAGAAGTCAGAAAGCAGTGGAACCCGGGAGAGAAAGGAGAAGCCATTGCCATGTGGCCTGAGGCATGGACACAAGCCAAGGGACCCCAGGTGTCGACACAGCCAGAACCAAAATGTTACACACACTGGGAAAAAAGCATTGCCTTCCTGATGCCTCAGTTTTAGACTTCTCTTAGCCTCAAACTCATGAGCCAGTAAGTTCCCATTTTTTAAGCCAATCTATTGTGTGGTATTTGTCATTGAAGCCTATTAGACTAAGACACAACACTTGCATTTTTGTGGGAAGGGAGGGCTCTCAGAGTTTTCCAGATACTGAGAATTGCCATCATCCTCTGTGATGAAGAACTGCCGCTGAAGCTGGTTGTCTATGAGCAGATCATTTCAGGCTCCGGTTACCATCTGTACGGTGAATAGTGGTGCCTTTCGTTTCGTCCCTCAGGAGAATGAGGTTCACCTCAGGTGTGTATATGGAGGGAGAGTAGAAATGGCGTTGACATTAGCCAGTTATACTTTCTCTCATCAGGTAGTTCCTTTCAGTGTTATGACACTCTGACTAGACAAACAGGATAAAAAGAGAAAGAAATGAGAACTTTGAGGAACACACACCGTGTTTATAAATTATAAATAGCTATTTAAATGTTTTGCCATCTTAAATGCAGGGAGCAAAGGTGAACTACAGGTTTCCATACCAAGTTTCATAGAACCCAAAAAGTAAGGTGCCAGCTTAGGAGGGACGGCCTGTGGCAGAGGATTGGAAAACTTTTTTTCTGAAAATGGGCAGATTGCAAATAGTAAACCCTATTTGCTGATCCAGTAGTCTCTGATGCACCTGCTGCACTCCGCTGTTGTAGCATGAACTAAGCCATAGATAATATGTGAATGAATGAGTATGGATGGGTTCCAATAAAACTTTATGTAGGAACACTAAAATTGGAATTTTATTTACTGTTCACAAACCATAGTATTTTCCTTCTTTTGATTATTCCCATCCATTTAAAAATGTAAAAGCCGTTCTTAGCCTGCAAGTCATCTAAACACAGGTGAGGTGCGGGATTTGGCCTGTGGGCTACATGCCTTCTGACCCCTGACATAGGGTATTGGAGAAATCTTAGATCTCAGAATGCAAGGTGAATGATCAGAGTTTTCCAGTTTTCTACTTTTTCCCTGTCTAAAGAACTCAGAGTTAAGTTAGGTAGCAATTGATGATAATGGAGTTTTAATGTCAGAAGGTACTTAAAACTTGATTAAATCTTGTTCTGTATTATATTTTCCCTTAATTATGCCTAGACATTGCATAGTATTTTCTCCGATCATTAAGAGCTTACACATAATTTTCTAATTTGATCCTTGTTAAAAATCATTGTAAATTTTATTTATATTCATCTAAGAGGAACATGAAAATATTCTTATTGCTAAAAAAATCAAACATTGAAGAAGCAAAATCTCCATTTTCCCTTTCTCATGCCTACCACCCTCCCTAGAAGAAACTTTAAGTTTCCAAAACTTTTCTTATGTATTTATGTTTGTGTTTTGTGGGGTTCCTTTGTTTGCTTACTCATGTGGTAGCATGTTATACATATTCTACGACTTGCTTTTGGTCACTGTAAAGCAAATATATCATCAAGATCACTCCACTGTCAGTGCATGTAAAATATCTGTTTTGTTGGAACTCACTTTAACTCATCCAAAGTTAGTAGGTATGATAGCTTATTTATTCTTTTCCTTACTGATGATCATTTTGGTTGTTTGCAATTTTCCCTGTTATAAACAATGCTTCAGTAAACATTAGCACACAGATGTGAGATGTCTGGGTAGAGGGTTATGCATATATTAAATTTTAATAGATGCCCTCCAGAAAGAATGAACAATTCCCAGGTTCACCAAGAGTGTGTGGAAATCTCTTTTAACCCACATACCTTTGTTTGTTTGCTTTTTTTTTTTCCCCCAGTGGATTGAGCCCAAAAAGGGATCTAGTATATTTAATTTGCATCTTTTCACAAGTTTATTAGTAGATGTGTTTCCCCTTCTGCACCATTTCTAATCACAGAATTTGTCTTTCCCCCTCTTTATTAAGTTATTAGGTTAGTGGTCTTTTGATTATTTGAAATGTTGGTGGTCTTTAGATAGATAGTAGAAATCAATGCTTTGTTAAATGTGCTGCAGTGTTTTCTAGTGTGCGGTTAACTTTATTAATGTTGTATTTGGTTGCACAGACTTTTTTTGGTAGCTATATTGATCATCTTCACTCTTTCCTCTTTGGCCATTAATTTTTGTATCTATTATAAGAAATTAGATTTTTGACCACATAAACAGCTAAGATTTTTAATCAGTGAAAAAAATTGTAGACACTATAGACAACTTTAACAGATGGGTGATGGATTGATGGAAGATAATTGCAAAATAAAATAACAGAATTGACCAGAAATTGATATAAAGGAAAACAAGGAGTCTATACAAGTCAACCAAGAAAAAAATGTATTATATTAACACACGCAGTAGTAAAGTGGGCAAAGGATATGAACAGCAACTCAAAAAATGGAAATCCAAACAACCAGCAAACTGAATAAAGAGATGCTAACTCTTTAAAAATAGTTTTATTGAGAGATAATTCACATATCATACAATTCACCTGTTAAAATGTACGTAGCAATGGTTGTTAGTATTTTGAAGACACTGGCAACCATCAACACAGTCAACTTTAGAATATTTTCATCGTGTCAGAAAGAAACTCTGTACCTTTTAGTTATTACCCTCCTATCCTTCCACTTTCCCCTCCAGCCTAAGTAATTGCTAATCTACTTTCTGTCTTCAAAATTTCCCTATTCTGGACATTCATGCGAATGGAATTATATAATGTATGGACTTTGGTGACTGGCTACTTTCACTTAACCTAATGATATCAAAGTTCATCTGTGCCGTAGCATGTATCATTTTTTCATTTCTTTTGATGGCTGAATAATATTCATTGTTAAATATATACCACATTTAGTTTTATCAATTCTTCTATTAATGTATATTTGGTTGTTTCCACCTCTTGGGTATTATTATTGCTACTGTACACATTCATGCACAAGTTTTTGGGTAGACATGTTTTCATTTGAGAGTTTCATAGTTTTAGTTCTTGTATTTAGGTATTGATCAACTTTGATTTAATTTTTGTATACGGTTTAGATAAGAGTCCATCTTCATTCTTTTGCATGTGCCTATCCAGTTGTCTCAGCACCATTTATTGAAAAGACTATTCTATCCCAAAACAAATCTTGGCACCCTTGTTGAAAATCAGCTGTTCATGTTTGGGTTTGTTTCTGTATTCTCAGTTCTATTCCATTGATCAATTATTGTAGTAAGTTTTGGAATCAGGAAGTGTGAGTCTTTCTACTGAAGAACTTCCCTTAGGAATTTTTGTGAGGCAGGTCAGCCAGCAACATATTATTTCAGACTTTGTTTATCTGGGGAAGTCTTTATTTTGTTTTTATTTTTGAAAGATATCTTTACTGAACATAGATTTCTTGGTTGAGTTTCTTCTTTGGGTACTTTGAAATGCTATCCCATTGCCTTCTGGCCTCCATTGTTTCTCGTAAGAAGTCCGCTTTTTATAAGATTCACTCTATTGGATTCCCTTGTGATGTGTCAGCTTTTATTTGCTGCTTTCAAGATTTTCTCCTTGTTTTTGACTTTCACCATTTTTACTATGATGTGTTTGTGAATATCTTTGCGTCTATCCTGCTTGAGTTTGAGTTTCCTAGGTGAATAGGCTATTGATTTTCAATAAATTTTCTGCCATATTTCTTTTAAAAAATAATTTATTCCCTATCAGCTTAAAAATATAGGTTGTCTTTATTTGAAAATCACATATTTAAGAGAATTAACATGAAAACTAGAAATTAAACCTATATAGAGAAGCTGGCAGTTTTTAGCAAATTTCCTTAATAATTTCAATAATGAAAATCACTGTTAATTGAGCATTTAATTTTGCTCTGAATTTTTACTGGCCAAGTTGAAATGTTTTTTTAACAAATCAATTTTATTGATACATATTAATAATGCATAAATCCTTCCAAAATGTATAATCAATGGTATTCAGTATAATTGAAAAGTTGCGCATTCATCACCTCAATTATGCAATAATGAGCATTTTCATTATTGCAGTAATAATTATAATATGTAAAAACCAAAAAACCAAGTGGACAAAACTCATCACCTCTCAATCTCTCTATGCTTCCCCTGCCATATATAGCAGCTATCCTGTTTCCTTCCCTCTAGTTTCTTTGTATCTATAGTTTGTGAAAATAGTCTTACATATGTAACATCTCCCATGTTCATATTTTACATGAGGTTTCACCTTGTTATACAGTCTCATGTTATATTTTTAGCTTTCCTTTAGTAATATAAATGGCCTTAGGCTTTCCCTTTCAGCTGCTGTCATACCCCTATTATAGCTCTGCTAGTCACAAACAGCATGATGTGCTCTCACCATTTCCAATCATTTCCAAAGATTTACAAAAAACCTTTTAACCAATTCTGCACAGAATAACCATCAGGTTTCCATTCTCTACCTTCATTCTATTTTCTAGTGACCTATATTCTAATTATTGATTCCATGAATTTACATAATATATTTAGTTCATAATAGAACAGTCATATAATATTTGTCCTTTTGTGTATGACTTGCTTCACTCAACATAATGTCCTCCAGGTTCATCTGTTGTAATATGCTTCATGTCTTCATTTCTCCTTACTGCTGAATAATATTCCATTGTGTGTATACACCTATACACCACAATTTGTTTATCCATTCATCAGGTGATGGACACCTGAGCTGTTTCCCACTTTTGGCTATTGTGAATAAAGCCACTATGAATGTCATTATGCAGATGTCTATTCAGGTCACTGCCCTCAGTTCTTCTGGAGTTATACCTAGAAATGGAACTACCAGGTGAAATGGCAAGTCTATATTCAACTTCCTTAGGAATTGCTAAATAGTCTTCCCCAGTGGCTGCACCATTCTACATTCCCACCAACAGTGATTAAGTGTTCCTATCTCTCCACATTCTCTCCAACATTTACAGTCTTCCAACTTTTTAATAGTGGCCAGTCTAATTGGTGTGAAATGATATCATTGTAGTTTAGATTTGCATTTCCCTAATAGCTAGTGATGTTGAACATTTTTTTTTTCATGTATTTTGTTGTCATTTGTATTTCATCTTTGGACAGTTATCTTTTCAAGTCTTTTGCCCATTTTTTAATCAGGTAGTTTGTCTTTTTATTGTTGAGTTATATGACCTCTTTATATATCATGGATATCAAGCCCTTTTCAGATATGTGATTGCAAAATATTTTCTTCCATTGATTTGGCTGCCTTTTCACTCTTTTGACAAAGATCTTTGAGGTGAAAAAGTGTTTATTTTAGAGGAGGTCCCATTTATCCATGTTTCCTTTTGTTGATCATTCTTTGAGTGTAAGGTTTAAGAAACTACTGCCTTCCACAAGATCTTGAAGATGTTTTCCTACATTTTCTTCTAGGAGTTTTATGGTTGTTGCTTTTATATTTAGGTCCTTGATCCATTTAAATAAATTTTTGTATAAGGTGAGAGATGGAGTCAGCTTTCTTTCTATTGGATATGGCTATTCAGTTCTCTTAGCACCATTTGCTGTATAGACTGTTCTGACCCAGCTGGGAGGGTTTGACAGCCTTGTCAAAAAACACCTGACAGCAGTCGTGAGGGTCTATTCCTGAGTTCTCGGTTCAGTTCCATTTGTCAATCAGTCTGTCTTTATGCCAGTATCATGCTGTTTTTTCCACTGTGGGCAAGTAATATGCTTTAAAGTCAGGAAGTGAGGGTCTTCCAACTTCATTCTTTTTAAAGACATTTTTGGTTATTCAGGGGCCCTTACCCTCTTACCCTTCCAAATAAATTTGTTTGCTTTTCTATTTCTGTAAAAAAAGTTGTTGGGATTTTTATTGGGATTGCATTGAATTTATAAATCACTTTGGGTGGAATTGACATCGTAACAATATTTAGTCTTCCAATCTATGAACACAAATGTCCTTCCGTTTATTAACATCTTCATTGGTTTCTTTTGGTAATGTTTGTAGTTTTCTGAATACAGGAACTTTATGTCCTTGATTAAATTTATTCCTAAATATTTGATTGTTTTAGTTATTATAAATGGAAGTTGTTTTCTGAATTTCTCCTTAGATTGCACATCAGTAGTATATAGAAATGCTATTGATTTTTGTGTATTAATCTTGTGTCTCACTACTTTGTTGACTACATCTATTTGTTCTAGTAGCTTTGTTGTAGATTTTTCAGGATTTACTAGATATAGGATTGTATCATCAACGAATAGTGAAAGTTTTACTTCTTCTTTTCTTATTGTTTGCATTTATTTCTTTATTTAGCCTAATTACTCTAGCTAGAACTTCTGGCACAATAGTGAATAATAATGGTGACACTGGGCATCCTTGTCTTGTTCCTTATCTCAGCAGGAAAGCTTTCAGCCTTTCACTGATGAGTACAATGTTAGCTATACGACTTTCCTATATGCACTTTATGATGTTGAGATACTTCCTTCTATTCCTATCTTTTGGAGTGTTTTTATCAAGGTGCTGTATTTTGTCAAATGCCTTCTGTACATCAATCATGAAAATCATGTGATTTTTTTCCTTTAACTTATCAATGTGGTTTATTACACTGATTGATTTTTGTGTGTTGAACCACCCTTGCATATCTGGGATAAAACCCACTTGATCATGTTATATAATTCTTTTAATGTGCTTTTGGATTCTGTTGGCAAGTATTTTGTTGAGGATTTTTGCATCTGTATTTATTAGAGATATTGGTCTGTAATCTTTTTTTGTAGTATCTTTATCTGGTTTGGGTATTAGGGTGATGTTGGCTTCATAGAATGACTTTGGTAGCCTTCTTTCCAATTCAATTTTTTGGCAGAGCTTGAGCAAGAATGGTATTAGACCATCTTTACATGATTGGTAACATTCACCTGTGAAGCCATCTGGTTCTGGACTTTTCATCTTTGGGAGGTTTTTGTTGCCTTTTTCTATCTCTTCGCTTGTGATTGTTTTGTTCAGGTCTTCTATCTCTTCTAGTGTCAGTGTAGGTGGTTCAGTGCTTCTAGGAATTTGTCTGTCTTGTCTACATTGTCCAGTTTTTTGGCATACTGTTGTTCATAGTATCCTCTTATGAGGTCCCTTATTTCTGTGGAGTCAGTGGTAATGCTCCCCTCTCATTTCTTGATTTTAAAAATTTGAATCTTCTTTCTTTTTTCTTTGTCAGTCTAGCTAAGGGTTTGTTGATTTTGTTGAACTCCTCAGAGAACCAAGTTTTTAAAAATTCTCTATTGTTTTTATGTTCTCAATTTCATTTACTTCTGTTCCAATCTTTACTATTTCTTTCCTTCAGCTTGGTTTGGGATTAGTTTGATGTTCTTTTTCTAGTTCCTCCAGGTGTGCAGTTAGAGCTTCAATTTCAGCTCTTTCTTCTTTATTAATGTAAGCATTGAGGGCTATAGATTTCCATCTCAGCACTGCCTTTGTGGTTGGTCATATGTTTTTTTTTTTTTTCAAATCTGATGTCTTTTTTTTTTTAATTGACTTTGTAATAATATTACATTAAAAATATATATGTGAGGTCCCATTCAACCCCACCCCCCCACCCCACCTCTCCCCCCACCAGCAGGTCATATGTTTTGATATGTTGTTTTCTCATTTTCATTCATCTCAAGATGTTTGCTAAATTCTCTTGCAATTTCTTCTTTTGACGTACTGATTATTTAAGAGTGTGTTGTTTAATCTCCATATTTTTGTAAATTTTCCCTTTTTTTTGTTCATTATTGATTTTCAGCTTCATTCTGTTATGATCAGAGAAAGAAGTTTGTATAATTTCAATCTTTTTAATCTTTTTAAATGTATTGAGGCTTGTCTTGTGACCCAACACATGGTCTATCTTGGAGAAGGATCCATGAGCACTTGAAAAGAATGCTCTATAGATTTCTGTTAGTTCAAGTTTTCTGTTTCTTTATTATCCACTGTACAGATGCTCTATCTAGTACTGAGAGTGGTGTGTTGAACTCTGCAACTATTGTAGAGAGATCTGTTTCTCCCTTCAGCTTTGCCAGTGTGTGCCTCTTGGATTTTGTGGCACTGAGGTCAGGTGCATATATTTAGAAGAGTTATTTCTTCTTCTTGAATTTCCCCTTTTATTAATACATAATATATAATGATCATCTTTATCCCTTATTACAGTTTTGCATTTAAAACCTGTTTTATCCTATATTATTATTGCTAATCCCTTTTTTTATTACTATATGTGTGCAATATCTTTTTCCAACTTTTCACTTTTAACCTCATTGTGTCTTCATGTTTGAGGTGGATTTCTCATAGACAACATATAGATGGCTCATATTTTTTTTCATTCTATTAGTCTATGTCTTTTGATTGGGGTATTCAAGTCATTAACATTCAATGTTATTACTGTAAAGGCATTATTCACTTCATCCTTTTTGTCCTTTGGCTTTCTGTTGACACATCTTACTATTGTCTGTCTTTTTACCCTTTAATTTACCTTTCCTTATAATTTTCATTTGTATACTTTCCTCCAAGTCTCTTGCCCTTGTTTTTTTCCTGCAGGTTGCAGCACTCCCTTTAGTGCTCTTGTAATTCTGGTCTTTTGGTTACATATTCCATTAGCTTTTTTTGTCTGTGAAGACTTTGAACTCTCCCTCATTTTTGAAGGACAGCTTTGCCATATACAGAATTCTTGGCTGGTAGTTTTTCTCTTTCAGGGCCTTAAATACATCATACCACTTTCTTCTCTCCTCCATAGTTTCTGATGAGAGAGCAGCACTTAATCTTATTGGGCTTCCCTTGTATATGGTGCTTTTCTTTTCTTTTGCTGCTTTCTGAATCCTCTTTTTATCCCTGATATTTGTTATTCTGCATAGTAGGTGTTTCAGCAGAGGTCTATTCAGATTTATTGTTTGGGGTGCATTGTCTTTCTTGGATATTGATATTTATGTCTTTCATAAAGGTTGGGAAATTTTCAGTTATTATTTCCTCAAATATTCTTTCTGCCCTTTTCCCATTCTCTTCACCTTCTGGGACAAAAATAATACGTATGTTTGTGCATTTCACATTGTCATTCAATTCCCTGAGATTCTGTTCCAATTTTTTCCATTCTCTTCTCTTTCTTTTTTCCTGTCTTTCATAGTTCAGATATTTTGCCTTTGTAATCACTAATTCTGTCTTAAGGCAATTCAAATCTGCACTTATGTGTCTCTAATGTATTTTTAATCTCATCCATTGTGTCTCTCATTCCCAAAAATTAGTTTTCTTTGCAAGCTTTCAACTTATTCTTTTGCTTACCCAGTGTCTTCTTAATATTTTTTATCTCTGTAGTCACATTTTCTTTCAATTCTTTAAATTGATTTAGGAGAGATGTGTGGTTATCATTGATTAATTGTCTTAAATCCTGTGTCCGTTCAGGCTATTTGGTTTGATCCTTTGGCTGGGTGGCATCTCTTCTTGTTTCCTAGCAAGTCCTGTACATTTTGCTGATGTCTAGGCATCTGAATATTTTGGTGAACTTAATCTGATGCCCATTTCTCTCTTTTGCCCATTCCCCCCCCAGCTCTCCTTTGATATTTGCTTCAACTTATTCTAATTCTTTAAAATTTCCCAGTTTAAATTATTAATATCAGGTCAGGGACTCACTAATGGGGTGCAGATTTTCTCCCAGGAGTTACAGAGAGGACCAAAATCAGTTTTTATCCATGCAATTTACAGACTTTCCAGCAGATGGCACTCATCAGCACACCTTTCCACAGAATTGTTTCAGTCTATGTTTTCCTATGTTTTGGTCTAGAGAAAGATGAGATTCAAAGCAGGCTCTGCTGGCTAAATTCATGGAAGAAAAGCCCTCCAATGCCCCCTCCTTTTCCTGTTGTAACAGTTGACAGGGAGAAAGATGTCTCTTCCCCTCTCAGTCAGCTGCAGAGAGCTAGGGGTTTTACCCTAGCTTAATATCATGGGGGTGGGGGAGGGCAAACCTTTTTGGCCCATGCAGAGATTTGGTAACTAACGTTTTTTATTTCAACTTCATTGTCTCATTGTCCCTCACCCTCCTGGGAGTTGTGACCCCCTTGTCTGCTGACCCCCAAAACAGGCCCCTTGGACAGCTTTGGCTCTTTTTTCATTGTTTTTGTGAGAGTTGAGCCCTGCTTGCCTAATCTGATGCCATCTTCCTACAATTCCTTGTTGTATTTCTTTGAATAGTTTTTTCTTCTCTTTTCTTACCACCCTTCCTGGTATTCCTATTACACGTGGTGGTGCCATTTTTCTGAGGCAAAGCTCTTTTCTCTTTCTGTTTTTTGCCTTGTATAATCTTTGTTAATCAGTCTTCAAGTTTGCTAGTTCTTTCTTCTGCCAGTTCAAACCTACTGTTGAGCCTCTTTAATGAATAATTTATTATAGTTGTATATTTCAACTCCTGAATTTGTATTTGTTTCTTTTAAAAAGAATTTCTATCTTTTAATTGATATTATATCTTTAATGTGACATTAAGCTGTCCTTTGATTCCTTAATCATGTTTTCCTTTAGTTCTGTGAACATCTTTCTAACGGCCATTTTGAAGTTTTGTTTTTTTCTCTGTTACACCCAACATCTTGTCTCTCTCACAGAGCATTTTTGTTGCCTGATTTTTATCTCAGTTTATGGGTCATGCATTCTTGTTTCTTTGGATGCCTTGTAATTTTTTGTTGAAAACTGGATATTTTAGATAATACATTGTAGCAACTCTGGGTGCTGACCCTCTAAGGGACTGTTATTGTTATTTTCTTGCTTATCTTTTAGTGACTGGCCAGGTTATTTTAGTGAAGTCTATTTCCCAGCACGTCCCCTCCTTCCCAGTGTTAAGCCACTTTTGTTTCTCCTAAGAGAGAAGCAGCTCTGAGTATGCTTGAAATCACCCTGGTATGACATTGTTATTGAACGGTCTTGTTTCTCTCAGTGTTTGACCATACCAAGGTCTTACATTCCACTAACTGCTGATGAAATTGTTTTAGTGTTTTCAGTAATTCCCTGAAGCACAAATTGTTCTACAATCTAATCTAGTGAAATTGTGGCTCCTATGAAGAAATAGTTTCTGAGACCTGTGTGTTATGTCTGTTATGAACCCAGAAAAGATCCTCCTAGGTGCCTTAGTTCCTGTTTATCTCCAGCAAATTAGGCAACTTACAGTTTAGAGCATATCATCATTAAATCCATAAATCTCTCAAATGCCTTTCATCAAAGCCTCCACTGTTCTTGAGTGTTTGAACTACTTGGGTCTCAAATTCTCCATGCTCTGCTACAAAGGAAGTCAGTTCTTTTGGAAAGAGATGAGGAGCTATTTATTTTATGGCCTATTACAAACCCTACTTGAGTCAGAGCTCTGTGGCTGGGGTGGTGGTGATGGCAAGATTCTTGCTGAGCCACACTCCCATTTTCAGGGTTGATTCCGGTGAAAGGGGACGACAGCCTGAGGTCCTCTTATTTCCCTCTCCTCATATGGAACTACTGTCTATCGAGATGCTCAATGTTATTAGTAATTAGAAAAATGCAAATTAAAACAATGAAGTACAATTTTATGCCTATTAATTTAGAAAAGCCTTAAGTTACATAATATTGAATGCTGTTGAAGATGTAAGTAAATGAAAACTCACACATTGGTAGCAGGAATAGAGTCCGCTGCAGTCAATTTGGTAATTGTCATGGATTTGGTGGTGCTACCCCTTGGTATGTACCCCAGGGAAACTTGTGCATGAATCTGTAAAAGTGCAAGTTTTAGAGTGTTCTTTGTAGCCATCTTTGTAGTAGCAGTGCATTAAGGCCAATCTAAGTGCTCATGTCTGGAAATAGTTAGATCACCTGTGATGAGTGTTATGGACATTAACGTGGGTTCCTTGAGGAAGAGAGGGGAATTGAAGTGGTGATTAAGAATGAAGGGGAAGAAAAGAACATATAAGAAGAAACTTGGCCGCATCCATGATGATAGCAGTCCATGAACTGGGGAGTTTGATTAATTTAACTCTCTATATCTGGGTTCCAAACAAATGGGTACTTTTCTTATTTCATGATTACAAACATTATACTAGAATCATTCCTAACATTTATATGATTTTATTTCTAGGTTTAGCGCTTTAATTAATTGAATTTTTCCTGTATGTTTTCAATTAGAGATGTATCTTAAGTACCTTATCATTGACTGTCAATGGTTCAAACACTCTTAAAGAATTCATGCCTTTCTCATTAACGTGAAATACAATCTTTATCATATACTAAATTCCTACATGGATGTGGGTCTGATTTGGGATACTTATTCTGTTCCACTGATTTATTTGAATTTGTTATTGACATTTTTATATTATTTAAATTACTGTAGCTTTGTAATATATTTGCATGGTCTATCAAGCAAATCTCCATTTAATGTTCTTCCTTATCAGCATCTTATCAGCTGTTTTTGCACTTTTTATTATCTGATAAATTTTCTTAAGTTTTTAAAAAATTATTGAAGTATATCATTCATAAATAAACATAGGTAAATAATAAGTATATAGTACTAGTTGTGAACTTACAAAACAAACATACATAATATCAAACGGGGCTCTCATATCTTGCACTACCTCCAATAACTTGCATTGTTGTTAAACATTTTTAACTAATGATTAAAAGGCCTGAGTTTATATGGTTATGAGTCTCTAAAAAAGAGTCTGGAGGTTGTCAGAAAGATTGCCCTTATGCACACCTGAGCAGAGTCTCAGAGACAGATAAAGTAGATACAGCCCCAGGTATTGGTTCTTTTGAGGGCTAAAGAGACCCACAGGTTCTATGGTCATGGCAGATGGAGTTCACTGCCAACACACCACATCATGGTGGAACATTTGTTACAGATTATGAGATAATATCTTCTGATTATTACCAGGTCCATAGCATACATTTGTCATACATTTTCCATATTCCCCCATTATCAACACAGTATATCTTTGGCATAGACACATGAATATTACATTATTACTGTTAGCCACAGCCCAAAGGTCACTCCAGTTATATTTTTCCCATGCACCTCCACTTTCCCACCACCCTGCAATAGTGATGTACATTTGCTCTAGCTCACCAAGTATACTCTTGCATCTGTACCATCAACCACGATTCTCATCCACCTCTGGGTTTACTGTGCTATTCAGTTCCTAGATTTTTCTATAGCTTTCTACCAATTGGCATGTACATCCCTAGACTACCAATTTCACCACATCCCCATTTATAAACCAATTGTAACTCACTTTATTGTGTTACCATCAATTCTGTACATTTCCACACTTTTACAATAAAGCTAATTAAAACTTCTACATACAGTAAACATCAGTAGTCCATCTCAGTCTTCTAATCTCCTTTAAGAATCCACCACTTACCACCAGGCATTGGAAATATTTTCCTAGATTTTCTTCTAGAAGCTTTCTGGATCTTACTTTTATATTTAGGTTTTTGATCCATATTGAGTTAATTTTTGTATAAGGTGGTGAGAGAGGGAGTCCTCTTTCCTTCTTTTGGATATGGATATCCAGTTTTCTCAGCACCATTTCTTGAATGAATTATTTTTCCTGAGCTGGGTGGGTTTGACAGGCTAGTCAAAAATCATGTGACCATAGAGGTGAGGGTCTGTTTCTGAACCATTAATTCAGTTCCATTCATCTATGTGTCTGTCTTTATGCCAGTACCATGCTGTTTTTTTTTTTTTTACCACTGTATCTAGGTAATATGATTTAAAGTTTGGAAATGAGAGTCCTTTCTAAGATGTTTTTGGTTATTCAGGACCCATTACTCTTCCAAATAAATTTGATAATCATGTTTTCCATTTATTTAAAAAATGTTGGTGGAATTTTTTATTGAGATTGCTTTGAATCTGTATATCAATTTGAGTAGAATCAGCATCTTACTGATATTTAGTTTTCCAATCCATAAGAATGGAATGTTCTTCCAAATACTTAGATCTTTTTAAAATTTCTTTTAACAGAAAGTTGTAGTTTTCTGAATACAAGTGCTTTACATCATTGGTTAAGTTTATTCCTGAATATTTGGGTTTTATCTGTCATATTTTATTTTCACCGCTCTTTTGACACTGTTAGTTACTCATATTGATATAATCTTTATTTCTAGACTCTCTTCCAGGCCTCTCTTTCCTGTCTTTTCTTTTTAGGCTGAGGCACACCCTTTAGTATGTCCTGCAAAGCTGGTCTCTTGGTTACAAACTCTCTGTTTCTGTTTATCTGTGAATATTCTAAACTCACCCTCATTTTTGAAAGATAATCTTGCCAGATATAAGATATAAGATTCTTGGTTGGAAATTTTTCTCTTGCAGTATCTTAAATATATCATACCACTTGTTTCTTGCCTCCATGGTTTCTGATGAGAAATTGGCACTCAGTCTTATTGTATATCCCTTATATGTTATTCATTGCTTTTCTCTTGCTGCTGCCAGAATTTTCTCTTTGTCTTTGGCATTTGACATTCTGATGAGTATGTGTCTTGGAGTTGATCTCTTTGTGCTTCTTTGGTTGGGGCTACACTGTGCTTCTTGGACATGGACATCTACGTTCTTCAATAGGGTTGGGAATTTTTCTACCAGTATTTCTTCAAATATTTGTTCTTCCCCTTTTCCCTTCTCTTCTCCGTTTGGGACACCCATTACATGGATATTTGCACTTTTCTTGCTGTCATTTAGTTCTCTGGGACCTTGTTCAATCTTTTCCATTCTTTTCTTCATCTGTTCTTCTGTATGTTCACTTTCAGAGGCCATTTCTCCAAGCTCACCAATCCTTTCTTCTGCCTCCTCAGATCTGCTATTATATGATTCCAGTGTATTTTTAATTTCATTTATTGTGCCTTTCATTCCCATAAGATCTGCTATTTTTCTATGTATTGTCGCAGTGTGGGCTCACCTGGAGGGCCGCTGCAGGGGCGGTGTGGGCTCGAGCGGAGGGCTGCAACACACGGAGGGGCCTTCCGAGAAGGCGCTCCAGGGCCGGCAAGGTGCGGAGGACGCGCGGTAGGAAGAAGACTACCGAGGAGACCAGGATCTGTGCGCAAGTCTGATTTATTCAGGAAGTACAGCAGTTAATATAGGGCGAAGACAGGGGAGGGGCAGGGGGTGTGGCTGGGGGGCGGCAGACGGCTGATAGGTTCATGCAGGGGTGCATCACTGGTTGCGGGCAGAAGACGGGGTAGCCAGGGGCTGTCATGGTGTGGCGGTGGCCCTTGGGGGAGAGGCGGGGTTAGGCCACCGAGGGGGAAGCGGGTGCAGCTGGGCAGAGGGGCGGGCAGTACGCCCGAACCCCAAGCAGAGGGCCTTAATGCCCATTCCCGCCACCCGGGTCCGACTCGCACCGGCATCTGGAGACGAGCCGACCCTTGCTGTCGCCGCGCTTCCACATGGTGCCACCCTACATGTATGATTTCAGATTCTTCTTTGTGCTCATCCAATGTCTTAATATCTTTAATGTCGTTAACCATCTCATTGAATTTATTAAGATTTGTTTGAACATCTATGATTAGTTGTCTTAACTCCTTTATGTCTTCTGGAGGCTTATCTTGTTCCTTTAACTTGGTCATATCTTCCTGTGTGGATTGTAATTTTTTGTTGGTGTCTTGGCATCTGGCTTACTAGAGTATTTATTCTGGGTGCAGTTTCTCTCTTTCATTTAGGGCTTTCTTGCCCTTTCTCTCTTGCTGGTTGTGTAGTAGGAGCCAAGGATGTGGTTGGTGCTGTTGGCTATGGAAGTTCAAGCCACCCACCTTGCCCCAGGGACTGATAAAGCTTCTCTCACCTTTCTCCTTTGCCAGGGGTAGGGACAGAGCCACAGCTGTATGTAATAATCCAAGTCATGCAGGTCTGTACTGTAGTTGCCCCAAGAGACTAATGAAGTTTCAAGTCCCTTTCTTCCTTGCCTGGAGTGGGGATGGAACTGCAGGTGAGGGCAGCAATCTATGCTGTGTGGGTCCAAGATGACCACAGTTACCCCAGTGGACTTCCAATTATTCAATCTGAACCAGCTGAATGTACCTGCAGTTACCTGAAGAGGCTGGTTCATGGCCTGTCAGCTTCCTCCCTGCTAGAGATGAGGCTGAAACCTAAATTAGGGCTGCAGACTGATCTGGGTGAAAGGAACCGGTCTCTATAGTCACAATGATTTTCAGTCAGCCCAGATTCCCTTATGCTGGGTGCGGAGTCAAAATAGCAGCTACTGGCCTCTTTTGGACTTGGACAGGTTCAAACTTTAGCTGTTCTTAGGGTAATATCCTAGCCAGCTGAACTCATAATCAGTAGCTGAAATTGGTGACCAACTGTCTCTTCCTCCCTGTTTTTGGGAAATGGAGCTTCTAATTCCAGTCACAGAATAACTCCTGGGACAGCTTGCACTGCCAGAGTAGGATGATCCATGACCTCTCGGCATGGCCTGTAGTTTCCTGCAGAGGCTGGTGCAGATCACCCCAGCTTCCTCTCTGCTGGAGGTGGGACTGGGGCTTAAGCCAGAGCTGCAATCTGACCTGGATAGAAATAAGTCAGTCTCTACCAACACTGTGATTTTCAGTAGGCTCCACTTCCCCTTGTACCTGGGAAGGAGTTAAGATGGTGACTACTGCCTCTTTCTGATTTGGATGGGTTCAAACTTTAGCTGTTCTTAGGATTATACTTTAGTCCATCGAATGTACTGAGTAGCTAAAGTTGGTACCCAACCATCTCCTCCTCCCCTGTTTTTGTGAAGTGGAGCTTCCAACTCCAGCCATGGAATAGCTCCCAATGTGGCTTGGGCTGCCAGTGGATGATGGGCACTGGTCTCCAGGGTGTGGGGCTCTATTTACGAATCTTCTCTGAACATGGGCAGTCTCCTCATTCCATTCTTTCGAGGATGTTGCAGGATGCTCTTCTGGTCTCTTGGAGCCCCCAAACAGGTGCTTTAGGTAGCTGTGGGTGATTAATAACTGCCCTATAGCAGGAGTTAACTCCTGGAGCTCTTTACTCTGCTGCCTTCTTGCTGGTTGTCTCTATCCAGAATAATTTTTAATCATATTATTGAGATTCATAAAACATTCTATAGGGATGGCTGATTTATCTAGTTCATGAACTGATTTGTGTGTGGGAAGTATATTTATAATTGAGTTTTCTTCCCATGCAGGAACATGGACTGCCTCTGCACTTCTTATCCAAACCTCTTTTTCCTTCAGTAAGCATTTGAGCTCCTTCATTCCTATTGGTCTGACACATTTCATGTTAGGTGTTTTTTAAAAATTTATTGAAATATATCACTCACACATAAACATACATAAAGAACAAGTGTATAGTAATAGTTGTGAACTTACAAAGCAAACACACATAGCATCATACAGGACTCTCATAACTCACCCTACCACCAATATCTTGCATTTTTGCTAAACATTTTAAACTAAAGATTAAAGAACATTGTTAAAATATTACTACTAACCAAACTATTTTCCCCCAACCCATCATTGTTATTATTTTCATGTCATTTATACTTGAACATACATAAACAATAAGGGTATAGTAAAAGTTGTGGACTTACAAAGCAAACATTCCACAGGGGACCTGTACATCAACCCTCCACTGACGCCTTGTATTGTCATGAGATGTTACAGATTATAAAAGAAGATTGTCAAAATCTTACTACTAATTATAGTCCTTATCTTGCATTTGGTGTATTTTCCTTCTAGCCCACCCTATTATTATTTTTTAAATATATTTTTTAACGACAGAAGTTGTAAACTTATAAAACAATCATACACATGTGCAGAGTTCACAAACAACATCCTTTTATCAACACAGCACACTGTGGTGGAACGTTTGTTACAGATAAAATAATATCATTCTATTGTTACCATGTACATAATATACACTTGGCACACATTCTCCATACTGCCCCATTATCAACACAGTACATCTTTGGCATAGATGCAATCATATTACATTATTACTGCTAACCATAGTCTACAGGTCACTCCAGTTGTATTCTTCCCATGTTTCTCCACATTCCCACCACCCTGTAGTAGTGATGTACATCACTCTAGCAAATGGACCCTCTTGCAACAATCTGTACCATCAACCACAATTCTCATCCATCTCTTGGTTTACTGTGCTATTCAGTTCCTAGATTATTCTCTAGCATTCTGTCAATTATCATTTACATACCTAGATGACCATTTTCAGCCACATCAACATTTATAAACTATCTGTTACTATTTGCTACGATCCACTCTGTACATTTCCACACTTTTACATTAAAATTAATTAAAACTTCTACACACAGTAAACATCAGTAGTCCATCTCAGTCCTCCTCTTAGCTCCTTTAAGAATCCACCACCTATCATTAGGGCTTGAAGATATTTTCCTACAATTTCTTCCAGAAGTTTTATGGTTCTGGCTTTCATTTTTAGGTTTTTGATCAATTTTGAATTAATTTTTGGATAAGATGTGAGAAAAGGGTCCTCTTTCCTTCTTTCGGCTATGGGTATCCAAATCTTTCAGCACTATTTGTTGAATGGACTGTTCTGCCCAAGCCGTGTGGGTTTGACAGGCTAGTCAAATATCACTTGAACATACATGTGAGGGTCTGTTTCTAAACCATCAGATTGGTTCCATTGGTCTATGTGTCTGTCTTTACGTCAGTACCATGCTGTTTTTACCACTATAGCTAGGTAATATAATTTAAAGTCTGAAGATGAGAGTTTATGTTTCCTTTTTAAGGTGTTTCTGGCTATTTAGGATCCCTTACCCTTTCAAATACATTTGATAATTATGTTTTCAATTTAAAAAATGCTGGCAGAATATTTATTGGGTTTGCATTGATTCTGTATATCAATTTGAGTAGAACTGATGTCTTAATGGTATTTAGTCTTCCAATCTGTGATCATGGAATGTTTTTCCAGTTATTTAGGCCTCTTTTGATTTCTTTTAACATTGAGTTGCAGTTTTCTGAATACAAGTGCTTTATGTCATTGGTTAAGTTTATTCCTATTTGAGTTTTATCTGTTATATTTTATTTTCCCCACTCTTTTGACACTTTCGGTTACTTTTATTGATATTATCTACATTTCTAGACTCTCTTCCAGGCCACTCTCTTCTGTCTTTTCTTTTCAGGCTCTAGCATACCCATTAGCATTTTCTAAAAATCTCATCTCTTGGTTAAAAACTCAGTTTCTTTTTATCTGTGAATATTTTAATCTCGCCCTCATTTTTGAAAGACAATCTTGCCAGATATAAGATTCTTGGCAGCAAGTTTTTCTCTCATTGTATCTTACATATATCATTCCACTGTCTTCTTGCCTCCATGGTTTCTGGTGAGAAATGAGCACTTAATCTTATTGGGTGTCCTTTATATGTTGTGCATTGCTTTTCTCTTGCTGTTCTCAGAATTGTCTCTTTGTCTTTGGCATTTGACATTCTGATGAATATGTGTCTCGGAGTTGGTCTGTTTGGATTTTTTCAGTTGGGACTACATTGTGCTTCCCGGACATAGATATCTATGTCCTACAATAGAGTTAGGACATTTTCTACCATTATTTCCTCAAACATTCCTTCTGTTCCTTTTCCCTTCTCTTCTCCTTCTGGGACACCCATAACTTGTATGATTGCATGTCTTTTGCTGTCTTTAAGTGCCCTGAGAACTTGTTCAATTTTTTTCCATTCTTTTCTTCATCTTTTGTATGTTCACTTTCAGAGACCATTTTTTCAAGCTCACCAATCCTTTCTTCTGCATCCTCAAATTTGCTATTATATGATTCTGATGTTTTTAAAATTTCATTTATTGTGTCTTTCATTCCCATAAGATCTGCTATTTTTCTATGTATGATTTCAAATTCTTCTTTGTATTCATCCAATGTCTTCTTAATATCCTTAATCTCTTTAACCATTTTATTGAATTTATTAAGGAGATTTGTTTGAACATCTATGATTAGTTTTCTCAATTCCTTTATGTCATCTGGAGGCTTATTTTGTTCCTTTAACTAGCCATGTCTTCCTATTTCTTGGTGTGGATTGCAATTTTTTGTTGGTGTCTTGGCATCTGGCTTACTAGAGTATTTATTTTGGGTGCAGTTTTTCTCTTTAGTTTAGGGCTTCCTGCCCTTTCTCCGTTGATGTTTGTGCAGTAGGAGCCAAGGATGTAATTGGTGCTATAAGCTGTGCAGGCTCAAACTGCCCTCATTGCCCCAGGGACTGATGAAGCTTCTCCTGCTTTCTCCTTTGCCAGGTAGAACAGAGTCACAACTCTGTGCAATAATACAAGTCATGCAGGCCTAGACTGTAGTTGCCCAGAGAGACTGATGAGGCTTCGTGTTCTTTTCTCCCCTGCCTGGGGCAGGGATGGAGCTGCAGGTCTGGGCAGCAATCTTTTTTTTTTTTTAAATATTTATTTATTATTATTATTTTTTAATTACATTAAAAAATATATATGAGGTCCCATTCAACCCCACCGCCCCCGCCCCCCACTCCCCCCACAGCAACACTCTCTCCCATCATCGTGATACATCCATTGCACCTGGTAAGTTCATCTCTGAGCATCACTGCACCCCATAGTCAATGGTCCACATCATAGCCCAGACTCTCTCACGTTCCATCCAGTGGGCCCTGGGGGGATCTACAGTGTCCCGTAATTGTCCGTGAAGCACTATCCAGGACAACTCCACGTCCCGAAAACGCCTCCACATCTCATCTCTTCCTCCCGTTCCCCACACCCAGCAGCCCCCATGGCTACCGTTCCCACACCCATTTCACATTTCCTCTGTGGACATTGGATTGGTTATGTCCATTGCACACCTATGTCAAGTGAGGGCTTAGATTCCACATGGGTACTGGATGCACTCTTCCCGCTTCTAATTGTAGACACTCTAGGCTCCATGCTGTGGTGGTTGACCTTCTTCAACTCCATGTTAGCTGAGTGGAGTAAGTCCAATAAGTCAAAGTGTAGGAGCTGAATTCTGTTGAGGCTCTGGGCCTGGGTGTCATATTATCAGTCCAGAGATTCAAATCCCCTACATATATCTTAAACTCAGCACCAACTACAATTCCAATAAAGTAGCATGCAAGTCTTGTGATAAGAGATCCCCTCTGAGTCCATTTCCATCATGCAGAAACACCAGCTCCAAAGAAGGGCCATCTGTCATGGCAGTGAACCCCTTCTGCCATGACCATAGAACCCGTGGGTCTCTTTATCCCTCAAAAGAACCAATACCTGGGGTTGTATCTACCTTATCTGTCTCTTAGACTCTGTTCAGTTGTACATAGGGGTATTCCTTCTGACAACCTCCAGACTCTTTTTTAGAGACTCACAGCCTTATAATCTCATTTCTCCTCTCCATTTCCCCCTTACATTAGGTCAAACCGCTTCCCGAAGTCATGTTATTATATGTAGACAGGTATATTCTGCTGTTCCGCATTGAATCTTTAATTCAAGGTCATTTTCTAGTTGCTTCTTCAGCTGGTATGTGGTAGTGATCCCTCGGTGCCAGGGAGGCTCATCGCCGGGTGTCGTGTCCCACGCTGGGGGGAATGCATCACATCTACACGCTGAGTTTGGCTGTGAGAGTGGCCACATTTGAGTAACATGAAGGCTGTCAGGAGGAAACCCCCAGGCACAATGCTACTCTAGGCCTTGTTCTTATTGCAGGTGCATAGGCTCAAAAGTGTAGCCATTAATATCAAGGGCCCACTGTTGGGCCCTCTTTCCTTCCTGGTTCTTGCCGTTGCACCTGGAGGATTGCTACTGCTCTCCCAGGGCCCACAACAGTGACCCCCCAGCCAGGAGCCCAGTACCCCCCCAGCTGTTGTTTTTAATTGTTTCCACTATGAGTATATATAGACATTACCATATACCCTGGGCATATGCCCTGTATAACTCCCTGTCAACCATATATATCCTGTCAATAACATCCCATATCAGTATTCCTCCGCTGCCATTGTTGAACCACTCTGTGATCCAAAACTTCCCGTAAAGTGAATCCCAACATAATGTCAGCTTCAGAAGAGTCTTAGATCACCAAAATTCATATATACAATATACAGTATTTCCCCAGATCCACCATAAAACCTTTTCCCTTCCACAGCAATAATCTTTTAACTTATTCATATCATATTTCCTGAAACTGATGTACAGATTCCGAAACTATAGTTTTCAAACAAGGTAACATTTGTGCTTTCTATGTGGTCCATACTTTAGGTTGTACAGTTTTCTAAATTTTTTAGTTATCCTATGTTTTGTCTTATGGTTTTCATTATTAGTCTGTCGTCCCCTATATGTTTTTGGTGTAATATTAGCTGTTTTATATTCATCCTCGTGTACTCTCACATAACTCCTCTTTTGCCCCCTTATTTACCTTTGTTCTATCCATTGCACGTCCATTTTCCCCTCCCCTTAGGGCCCACAACGCCTGCCAATCTAATGCCCTGGGAGCCGTCCTTTCTCACGAGAGACACAGTTCTCTCTATTCGACGGCATTAGTCTTCCCCAGGATATGGGTCCACCCCACCCAATGGTAGAACCCACCTTGGCAAAATGAGCCTTCAGCTATTCCCTCCGGAGTCCGTCCTGCATCAGACCATACCCCCTGAGCGTCCTAACCAGGTGACCCTCCTACTTATACTTTGATACGTTTTACTCAACATTTAGTTCTCAACAAACTTCTGGCACTCTCCCATGTTTGTATGTTGCCCCTCCCTCCCACCTATTTCTTGGACCATATTACCCCTCTTCCCATCCCCAGCCCCCCTCAAACCCAGAAAACCCCACCCGAAGGTAACCCCTTGCCCCCATTTTGTCCCTTCTTTGTGCTCATACTTACCCCCAGCTCATCACAGATTCCACCCCTACAGACATTAACTCACATCCTTCCTCCACCCCCCGATTTCCAGTAAGCCACTTTTCCAGACTCTAGCTCTCTGAGGCAGTTAACTTATTTCATATCATTGAGGTCATATAGTATTTGTCCTTCAATGCCTGGGTTGCTTCACTTAACATAAGAGTCTCAAGGTTCATCCATGTTATCACGTGCGATTGTAGTGTATTGGTTCTTACAGCTGAGTAGTATTCCATTGTGTGTATATACCACATTTTATTGATCCACTCATCTGTTGATGGACTTTTGGATTGATTCCAACTTTTGGCGATGGTGAACAATGCTGCTATGAACATTGGTGTACATATATCAGTTTGTGTCCTTGTTTTCAGATCTGATGGGTATATACCCAGCAGTGGTATTGCTGGGTCATATGGCAAATCTATGGATAATTTTTTGAGAAACTGCCAAACTGTCCTCCAGAATGGTTGGATCCTTCTGCATTCCCACCAGCAATGGATGAGTGTTCCCCTTTCTTCACATCCTCTCCAGCATTTGTATTCTACTGTTTTTTTCATGGCTGCCAATCTTATGGGAGTAAGATGGTATCTCATTGTAGTTTTGATTTGCATTTCCCTGATAGCTAGGGATTTGGAGCATTTTTTCATGTGCTTTTTAGCCATTTGTATTTCTTCTTTGGAGAAGTGTCTGTTTAAATCTTTTTCCCATTTTTTAAATGGGTTGTTTATCTTTTTGTTTTCGAGATCTATGAGTTCTTTATATATGCAAGTTATAAGTCTCTTATCAGATATATGGTTGCCAAATATTTTCTCCCATTGTGTGGGTTCCCTTTTTACTTTCTTGACAAACTCCTTTGAGGTGCAGAAGGCTTTAATTTTGAGGTAGTCCCATTTATCTATTTGTTCTTTTGCTGCTCGTGCTTTTGGTGTGATATTCATGAAGCCATTTCCTATTACAAGGTCCTGTAGATGTTTCCCTACACTGCTTTCTAAGGTCTTTATGGTCTTGGCTCTTATATTTAGGTCTTTGATCCATCTAGAGTTGATCTTTGTATAAGGTGTGAGATGGTAATCCTCTTTCATTCTTCTACATATGGCTATCCAGTTCTCCAGGCACCATTTGTTGAATAGGCCATTCTCTCCCAGTTGAGAGGGTTTGGTGGCTTTATCGAATATTATATGGCTATATACATGAGGTTCTATATCTGAACTTTCAATTCGATTCCATTGGTCTGTGTGTCTCTCCTTATGCCAGTACCATGCTGTTTTCACTACTGTAGCTTTGTAGTATGTTTTGAAGTCAGGAAGTGTGATTCCTCCTATTTCATTTTTCTTTTTCAATATGTCTTTGGCTATTCGGGGCCTCTTTTTATTCCAAATAAATTTCATAGTTAGTTTTTCTAGTTCCTTAAAGAAGGCTGTGTTGATTTTTATTGGGATTGCATTGAATGTGTAGATCAGTTTTGGTAGGATAGACATCTTAATAATATTCAGTCTTCCTATCCATGAACAGGGAATATTCTTCCATTTATTTAGTTCTTCTTTGATTTCCTTGAACAATCTTGTATAGTTCTCGATGTATAAGTTTTTTACCTCTTTAGTTAAATTTATTCCTAAGTATTTGATTTTTTTATTTACTATTGTGAATGGTATTTGTTTCTTGATTTCCTCCTGATCTTGCTCATTATTGGTGTATAGAAATGCTACTGATTTTTGCGCATTGATCTTATAACCTGCGACTTTGCTAAACTCATTTATGAGTTCTAGGAGCTTTGTTGAAGATCTCTCAGGGTTTTCTATATATAGGATCATGTCATCTGCAAATAATGAAATTTTGACTTCTTCCCTTCCAATTTGAATGCCTTTTATATCTGGTTCTTGTCTCAGTGCTCGAGCCAGTACTTCCAAGACAATGTTAAATAGGAGCGGAGACAATGGGCATCCTTGTCTTGTTCCTGATTTTAGAGGGAAGGATTTCAGGACTTCGCCATTGTAAACAATGTTGGCTTTAGGTTTTTCATATATACTCTTTATCATGTTCAAAAAGTTTCCTTGTATTCCGATCTTTTGGAGTGTTTTTATCAGGAAGGGGTGCTGTATTTTGTCAAATGCCTTTTCTGCATCTATAGATATAATCATGTGGTTTTTTTCTCTCAATCTGTTTATATGGTGTATTACATTGATTGATTTTCTTATGTTGAACCATCCTTGCATACCTGGGATAAATCCCACTTGGTCATGGTGTATAATTCGTTTAATGTGTTGTTGAATACGATTAGCAAGTATTTTGTTAAGTATTTTTGCGTCTAGGTTCATTAGAGAAATTGGTCTGTAATTTTCCTTTCTTGTGGTGTCTTTGTTTGGCTTTGGTACTAGGGTAATGTTGGCATCATAGAAGGAATTAGGCAGTGTTTCTTCTGTTTCGATTTTTTGGAATAGTTTCAACAGGATTGGTGTTAGTTCTTTCCGGAATGTTTTGTAGAATTCACCTGTGAAGCCGTCTGGCCCTGGGCTCTTCTTAGTTGGGAGATTTTTAATGACTGATTCTATCTCTTTGCTTGTGATTGGTTTGTTAAGATCATCAATTTCTTCTTTCGTCAGTATGGGCTGCTTATGTATTTCTAGGAATTTGTCCATTTCCTCTAAATTGTCATTTTTGTTGGAATATAGTTTTTCAAAGTATCCTCTTATGATAGTCTTTATTTCTGTGGGGTCAGTGGTGATATCACCTTTCTCATTTCTTATTTTGTGTATTTGCATCTTTTCTCTTTTTCTTTTGTTAGTCTCGCTAAAGGTTTTTCAATTTTGTTGATCTTCTCAAAAAACCAGCTCTTGGTCTTGTTTATTTTTTCAAGTGCTTTCTTATTTTCTATTTCATTTAGTTCTGCTCTTATCTTTGTTATTTCCTTCCTTCTTCTTCCTGTTGGGTTACTTTGTTGTTGTTTTTCTAATTCCTTCAAATGTGCAGTTAATTCTTCAATTTCTGCTCTTTCTTCTTTTTTGATATATGAATTTATGGCTATAAATTTCCCTCTCAGTACCGCTTTTGCTGCATCCCATAAATTTTGGTATGCTGTGTTATCATTATCATTTGTTTCAAGGTAGTCATTGATTTCTTTTGAGATTTCCTCTTTGACCCACTGTTTTTCTAAGAGTGTGCTGTTTAATTTCCAAATTGTCGTGTGAAGTCTGGGTCTCTGTCCCTTGCAAATTTCCAGCTTGACTCCACTGTGGTCAGAGATATTGTTTTGTATGATTTCGATCTTTCTGAATTCATTAAGCCTTTCTTTGTGGCCTAGCATATGGTCAATCTTGGAGAATGTTCCATGTGCGCTTGAGAAAAATGTATATCCTGCTGTGTTTGGGTGTAATGATCTATATATGTCTATTAGATCCAGCTCTTCTAATATACTGTTCAAATGTTTTGTTTCTTTAGTGATTCTCTTTTGAGATGTTCTGTCCAGAGTTAATAGTGGTGTATTAAAATCCCCCACTATAATTGTAGATGCATCTATTCTTTCACTTAGTTTTTCCAGCGTTTGCCTCACATATTTAGAGGCGCCCTTGTTAGGAGCATAAATATTTATGATTGTTCGATCTTCTTGACAAATTTTCCCTTTCACTAAAATATAGTATCCTTCTTTGTCTCTCACAATTGTTTCACATTTAAAGTCTATTTTGTCTGATATTAATATAGATACTCCTGCCTTTTTTTGGTTGTTGTTTGCTTGTATGATTGTTTTCCAGCCATTCACTTTCAACCTCCATGAGTCTCTGGGTCTAAGATGTGTCTCTTGTAGGCAGCATATAGATGGGTCGTATTTCCTTATCCAGTGTCCCAGTCTGAATCTTTTGATAGGTGAGTTTAATCCGTTGACATTCAGTGTTATTACGTTTAGAGAGTTATTTATGGTAGCCATATTTTGGTTGGATTTGTGTTTGTTATATTTTGTTTGTATTATTTTATTTTCCCCTTCTATTTTTGTCTTTCTTGTTGC
Organism: Dasypus novemcinctus; assembly: GCF_030445035.2. Classification (NCBI taxonomy): domain Eukaryota; kingdom Metazoa; phylum Chordata; class Mammalia; order Cingulata; family Dasypodidae; genus Dasypus; species Dasypus novemcinctus. The sequence goes on along the minus strand of NC_080699.1, from coordinate 43,794,366 downwards.
TTTTACACTCTCCTCCATGTCTGACTGTCCTGTTTTTTCCTTTCTTCCTGCAGAATTCCCTTAAGAATTTCTTGAAGGGGAGGTTTCTTGTTGATATACTCTTTCAGTTTCTGTTTATCTGTGAATATTTTGAACTCTCCATCATTTTTGAATGCTAGTTTAGCTGGATAGAGTATTCTTGGTTGGAGATTTTTTTCCTTTAGTACCTTGACTATATCATACCACTGCCTTCTTGCCTCCATCGTTTCAGATGAGAATTCAGCACTTAATCTTATGGAGTTTCCCTTGTATGTGATGGTTTTCTTTTCTCTTGCTGCTTTTAGAATTTTTTCTTTGTCTTGAGCATTGGATAATTTGACAAGTATATGTCTTGGGATGGGCCTGTTGGGGTTTATGACCAGTGGAGTGCGCTGTGCTTCTTGGATATGTACATCTGTCTCTTTCAGTAGATTTGGGAAGTTTTCATTCATTATTTCCTGCAACACTCCTTCTGACCCCTTTCCCTTCTCTTCTCCTTCTGGAATGCCTATAATACGTATGTTTGAGCGTTTTGCGTTATCATTCAGGTCCCTAAGTCCTATCTGGATTTTTTCTACCTTTTTATTGACCACTTCTACTATCTGTTTGATTTCCAATGCACTGTCTTCCACATCACTAATTCTCTGCTCTGCCTCTTCTAGTCTGCTGATATTTGCTGCAAGTGTATTTTTGATTTCTTGAATTGTGGTGTTCATTTCCATCATATCTCTTATTTTTTTACGCATGTCTGCAATTTCCCCTCCAAGTGTTGTCTTCACGCTGTTAACCTCTTTCATTACTTCATCAAATTTGTCGGTGATAAATGTTCTGAGATCTTTCATTGCTTGTGCGAAGTCCTGCCCCCCTTCCTGATTTTCAGTTTGTTGATTGGATTCAGCCATGTTTTCCTGATTACTGGTTTGGTTTGTAGATTTTTGTTGCTGTCTTGTCAACATTTTTTCTTGACGGGTTTAATCAGTTCCTTAGCTTCTTTGTCTAGTCTTGGAGATTAATTAGCTGTTGTTTTTGCGTAAGTGTTATATCTTCTCTTTGTCACTTTGTTCTTCTTATTCCAATTTCTTATTGCTAGTTAAGCTCACTTTAAAGGAAAGTATTAGTGCTGGGGAAAGTCAATTGTGTAAGGAAGGAAAAAGTGTGAAGTAGTATTGGTGATATATGTTTACAAAGCAACAATATGAGTTCTGGGAGGATGGAGGTTAGATCATGTAAATTGTGTAGAGTTATAGTAGTAGGAAAGTACCTATAATGAGGTAGACGACTGAATATGGGAGGAATGTGGTACGTACTAAGAGGCTATTGTTTTCGTGAGAGAGGGAAAGAGAAGAGAAAGGTAATAGTTTCAGGGACGAATACCAGATGGAAAACTAAACAAAGGTATTAGAAATTAAGAGTTAGACACTTTGTGGATCAAAGAAAGGGAGATGGAATATAGGAGAGATAGCAGATGGTGGAGGATATCAAGTTGTAGGGGAAAGGGGATAGTGTAGATAGGCTAAATCTATTCACAGAGAAATGAGGCAGTGGAGGGTGAGGAAACCCAGCAAATGTGAGGTATTTCCTGTAGGACCTATTGTATTGTTAAGGTAAAATAGTATAAGAAGAATATTGGGGACAAGAAAGAGAGGATTGAAAGAAAAAAAAAAGAACAACAAGAACAACAACAACAACAAAAATAAAAAATAAAAAAAAAATAAAAAAAAACAAAACAAAACAAAGAACAGAAACCCCACCGCCAGGCTCGGCTGGGCTCAGCTGGGCTCCGGTCCCCCGCCCGCTGCCCGCCGCGGCTCGGCTGGGCTCGGCTGAGCTTGGCTTTCCCGCCCGCCGCCTGGTGCGGCGTGGCTGGGCTTGGCCCCCCATCCCGCTGCGGCTCAGCCAGGCTCGGCCGGACTCGTCCGGACTCGGCTTCCCCGCCCACCGCCCGCCGCCGCGTCGCAGCGCGGCTCGGCTCTCCCGCCTGCCGCGCGCCGCGGCACGGCTAGGCTTGGCTGGTTGTCTCCTTCGCCCGCCGCCCGCCTCGGCACAGCGCGGCTCGGCTCTCCTGCCCGCCACCTGCCGCGGTGCTAGCTGCCTCGGCTCCGCCTACCCAAGGAGGGAGTCCTCCACACGTAGCTGGGATCTCCGTGTATATTTCACAGATGGATCCTCTCTGTTACCTTCCCTCCAAATCGATGTCCAGACACCTCCGGACCAGGTAAAATCCCGAGACAGCCGGTCCCAAAGAGTCTCCGACGCCTCCCAGCCGATTCCCCCCAGGAACTAGTAACCGGGAAGTTCACTCAGCCGCCATCTTCTCTCACCATTTGGGCAGCAATCTATACAGTGAGGGTCTAAGATGACCACAGTTGCCCTGGTAGACTTCTGATTATTCAGTCTGTGCCAGTCAAAGTTGCCTGCAGTTACCTGGATAGGCTCGTGCTTGACCTGCCAGCTTCCTCCCTGCCAGAATTGTGGCTGAAGCCTAAGCTAGGGCTGCAGACTGATCTGGGTGAAAGAAACCAGTTCCTACCATCACTGTGATTTTTCATCAACCCAGCTTCCCTTCCTGCTAGGGGCATAGACAAAATGGTGGCCACCGGCCTCTTTCTGACTTGGGCAGATTCACACCCTAGCTATTTCTAGGATTATTCCTTAGCCAGCTGAGTCTACTAATCATTAGCCAAAATCAGTAGCCAACCATCTCCTCCTCCCCTGTTTTTGGGAAATGGAGCTTCCAGTTCCTGCCACAGAACAGCTCCTGGGGCAGCTTGCACTGTCAAAGTAGGACAATCATGGGGTCTGCAGCTTGGCTGGTAATTTCCTGGGGAGGCTGGTGTAGGTCCCCACAGTTGCCTCCCTGCTGGAGGTGGTGCTAGGGCCTAGGACAGAGCTGCAATCTGATCTGGATGGAAAGAAGCTGGCCCCCACCAGTACTGTGATTTTCAGTGTGCTCTGCCTCCCCATCTGCCATGGGTGGAGTTAAGATGGCAGCTACTGGCCTCTTTCTGACTTGGACAGGCTCAAACTTCAGCTGTTCTCAGGATTATGCTTTAGCTCACTGAATTTACTCCTCAGTAGCTGAAATTACAACCACCTCTTCCTCCCCCATTTTTGGGAAGTGGAATTTTAAATTCCAGCCATTGAACAGCTCCCAAGTTGACTTGTGCTTCCAGTGGAGGATGAGCACTGGCCTCCAGGGTATGGAACGCTCTACTTATGTGTCTTCTCTGCAGATGGGCAGTCTTCTCCTTCCATTCCTTCAAGGATGTGACATGATGCTTTTCTGCTCTCCTGGAGCCTCAAACAGATGCTTCAGCTAGCTCCATATACCTCTGGGTGTTTACTAACTGCCCTATAGCAGGAGCTGATTCTAGGAGTTCCTTACTCTGCCTCCATCTTGTTGATTCTCCTCATGTTAAGTTTTGTAGCAGTTTGATATGGTTATGAACTCCAAAAATAGATAAAGGATTATATTTGTAATCTGGCCTGTACCTGGGGATGATTAAATTATGATTAGGGTTTGATTGGCCCATGTCATTAGACTGTTGAGTCCCCACACCTTGGTGGGTGGGGACTCACAGATAAAAGACATGGCAAAAGACAGAGTTTGAGGGTTTTTGATGTTAGAGTTTGATGCGGAAGCCTTAAGCTGGAGCCCCAGAAAGTAAGCACACAGAGGAAAGAGAAGCAAGCCCCAGAAAGAGAGGAACCCTGAGCACAGGAAGACATAAGCCCTGGGAAGAGGAACCCTGAGCACAGAGAGAAGCAAGACCTAGGAAGAGAGGAACCCAGAAAGCCTGAACCCTCACAGAGGTCAGCAGCCATTTTGCTCCTACATGTGAAAATAGACTTTGGTGAGGGAAGTAACTTATGCTTTATGGCCTGGTATCTGTAAGCTCTTACCCCAAATAAACACCATATATAATGGCCAGCAGATTTCTGGTATTTTGCATCAGCACCCCTTTCGCTGACTAATACAGGTTTATTTCTGGAATTTTCCCAATTATTAATATTATTTTTATTATAATTTTCTAATATGACATTGGTGGATATACATATGCTTTTTAAATTTGTTTTGTTATTTTGAAGATACATAGATCACAAAAAATGTTGTACTAGAAAATATACAAGCTTCCCATATTCCCCCCCCCCCCATATCAACAACTTCTTTCATCATTGTGGCACATTCATTGCATTTGATAAATACATTTTGGAGCACTGCTGCATTGCATGGATTATAGTTTACATTGTAGTATACACTTCTCACCAGAAATTTCAGTAAGTTATGGCAAGATATATAATGTCCAGCATCTGTCTCTGCAATATCATTTAGGAGAACTCCAAGTTCCAAAAATGCTCCAACATCACATCTCCTCTTCCCTCTGCCTGTCCTCAGCAAAAACCATTGTCACTTTCTCCATGTCAATGCTATAGATTTCTTCTATTACTAGTCATAAAAGTTCTATAGTAGAATACCAGTAAGTCCACTCTATTTCATATTTTATTCCTCCATTCTGTGGACCTGGGATCGTGATGTCCACTCCACCTCTATATCAAGAGGGGGCTTAGATCTCACATGGCTGGCGGATGCGATTTTCCTGCTTGGTGTTGTAGGAACTCTCGGTTCCCTGGTATGGTGGTTGATAATCTTTACCTCATTGTTAGCTGACCTGGGTAAGCCCAACGAACCAGAGAGTAAGAGCTGCAACTCTGCTGAGGCTCAGGTCCCAGCTGGCACATGGTCAGTTCAGAGATTCAAATCTCCTGAGTATACACCAACCCCAGAACCAACCACAGGTTCAGTAAAAGTGACAGAAGAGGCATGTATGAAAGGTCACATCTGAGTCTAACTTCATCACACTCAGGAACATAAATTACAAAGAAGGATCTACTGACAAGGCACTAAGCGCCAGAGCCATCTGCAATGAGCGTAGAACCTGTGTGTCTCTGTAGCCCTCAGGAATACCAGTACCTGGGGTTGCATCTACTTTGACTATGTCTGGGATCCTTCTGAGGTGTGCATAAGTGTGACCCCTCTGATGACCTCCTGACTCTTTTTTGAAGACTATTAGCCATATAAACTCTTTGTCTTTACCATTTCCCTTGTTTATTCAAGGCGTTTTTCTAGTTTAATCACCAATTAGTGATTGGTAGTAATCCCTCGGTGCCAGGGAGGCTCATCCGGGTGCTGATCTTGGTGAACTGTTGTCAGTTAATGATAATAACTTTAATATTTATTCTTTTGATTTTTTTTAAGGTAGACAAGTATATCTTTACCAAATAATGACAATTTTGCTTCTCTCCAGTGTTTTTAGTTCATTGTTTTCTTATTGTCCTATCTACTACCTTCATTTCAAGGCAGTAAAGCAGTGTTGATCGTGGGCTTCTTTATTTTTAAATTAAAATATTTATTTAGAGCTGGAAAAAGTTCAAATTAAAATCATTTTCCATCAAAGATTTCATGTTAGAAACATACTTAAAAATCAGTGAGATAAAAGAGAGCTGATATGATAGATAAGGGATTGCATAAGAATCTGCTACCTTTTCCAAAAATTATTGCAAAATGACTAGATCCAAAAAGTTTCACACTAGAACTTACTATTTTGATTTAAAAGGTAATATAATTTTCTATCAAAATTCAAAAACTAGAGAAATATGAAAACAAAATATGATTAATAAATCTGTCTAATAAGTTACCATTTAATCTACTTTGATTTGTCCTCTTTAATAACATTATCATTACTTGGTTGAAAATAGACAAGAGATAATTATCATATTTATGGGTGGCCTAAACATGAAGAGAGGACTAGAATAACTTTTTTTTTACTAAAGAATTTGTGGATTTTTAGAACAATCATGGATAAATTATAGGGTTCCCATGTACCACCCTATTGTTAACACCTTGCATTGGTACATTTGTCACAATTGATGAAAGCACATTTTTATAAATGTTCTGTTGTTATAGTCCACGGCTTAACTTAAGGCTTACTGTGTTGCGCAATTTAATGGAGTTAAAAAAAAATGTATTCTAGCAACTCATATACAACCTAACATTTCCATTTTTGCCTACATTCAAACATCCTATTCAGTGCTTTGCTTCAGGACTTCTTTACTTTAAGGGAAAGTCTTCTGATTTATCACCAGTTTGTATTGCATTGCTTTAGTTTTCTGGCAAATACCTCTTATTGAGTTAAGGTTAAGGAAGCTTCCTTTGTTCCTAATTTTAGGAAAGGTTGTTTTTAAAGTCAGGAATGGATGCTAAATTTTGTCAGTTTTTTCCTCTGCATCATTTTTTAAAAATTTATTGAAATATATCACTCATACATAAACATACATAAACTGTAAGTGTATAATAGTGGTGAACTTACAAACCAAACATATATAACATTAAACAAACATATAACATCTCTTGTAGTGGTAGCTATCATGTGGGTCTTCTCTTTTAATTGGTTTGATTTTCTCGAAACTCAGTAAGTTAGGTATTAATGTTTCCATTTTACAGAGAGGAAACTAAGCAGCATAGAAGGTAAGTAAATTGCTCAAGGCTGGAGCAGCATGTAAGTAAAACCTGGGCTTTTGGAATGTTCAGGAGCTACGGTTCACTGAAGTTTGTGAAACAAAGAGGGGAATTAGAAATGTTCTAAAGTTCTCTACTTTTTATTCTCCATCCAAGAATGTGTCCTAGAAAAATAAGCTGTGCACAAAATTTATGAGCCAATATGTTTATCATACCACAAAATACATATAGTGGAAAAATGGAAAAAAGCCCAATAAGATATAAGTTGTCATTCATAACACATTCATTAAATGAAATGATACTCTTTTATTAAAACGTTTTTGAAAATACTTGTGACAAAGCAAATGCTCACAATATATTAATATATGAAGAAGCAAGAATTATATTACATTCTTGAAAATCTCCAGAAAGTAGTGGTAAGATGAATGAAAGGGAGGTGTTTATTGGGGTTCCAATAAGAAGAAAGCATCTCCTTAGAAAGATTTCTGGAATAGGCCAATTGTATTTGCTTAGGCTCCTCTGAAAGGATATTGTCCCAAATATGTAGCTCATCAGGGTGGGTTATTTTGGGAGCTGTGGCATGGAAGGCTCTCATTCTGCCCCGTTCCATGCCCCTGCCTCATCATCCTTTGCACTGTGTCAGTGAAACCGTCCCCACCAGCCTCTCCATCTCTCAGGAATCTTCTGCCCACCCACCTGCTCCCCCACTAGGGGGCAGCTGTCACGGCAGGCTCCTTCTCAAGAGCCTGCCACCGTTCATTTTCCTGACCCTCCAGGTAATGCAAATGAGGAAGGTCTGCAGGTCCTTCACCTGGAAATGAGTGGGTGGTCCATTAGCTTAATAAGAAGCTCTTCCGTGCATGGACCCATGGCACAACCGTGTCTGATGGGGGACGTTTGTGTCCTGGGTCCTCTTTGTTCATTAGCTAACTTTCTGGGTGATGCCTGTCAGCTGCATTATTCTTTCCCCTTCAGAAGCAACTTGCCATTTGATCTGAATTTAAACAGCTCTGACTTGCTTGGGAAAGCGAAGAGGTGGGGCATAGTATGAGCAGCAAATGCTACTCACAGCTGATATGACAACCTGAAGAAGTCCCCTTTCCAGTTTGGCTCTTGCTTCTGCCTTTAGTTCTTTCTTTGTAAGTCATGGATCAAATCCAACCGAAAAGGGCTCAGCACAGAGGCTCCTGAACCCTTTCAGAGCCCTTCGGCATATTAACTGTATACTCTTCCTTTTTGCCAGCTGCTCTGCTAGGTGCCTTCAAGGATGATGGCATTTAATTCACACAATAATCTTATTTGTTTCATGCTATTGCTACCTCTATATTAGGGGTGAGAAAAGTGAGAGGATGAGAAACTTAACCAAGATTTCTTGGTCAGTATGTAGTTGGGCCAGGATAATATTATTAAGTTAACTTTTTCTGAGTACTTTCTATTTGGTATAAATGTTACATATGTCAACTCATTTATTTTTACAACCCTGTGAAATAGGTATTACTGTCCCCTCTTTAGAGTTGAGGCAACTGAGGCTCAGTTATCAAGTAACTTGCCCAAAGCAACTTAGCTACAGAATTTGGTCTGGTTCCAAAGCTATTAACCATTACATTCTATTTCAAGAAATCTTTACATAACACCAGGTACTTAGCAGGTACTGTGTTGGGTTCTTGGAATACTAGGTTGTGTAAGGACGTACTATCAAAGAATGAGTAGTCTAGGGAGAAGCAGACACAAAGCAAATAATTTCAATGTAAGACAGCAACAAGCTCAAAAGATGGGCATCAAAAGCATAAGGTATTTCACAGGGAAGATGCTTTGATTTAATATCAAAAGATGAATTGGAATTAGTTGAATAGGTCGTTGTGGGATGATGAGGCGTGATGGCACCAGGCTTGTGTGTGGTGTTGAGAGAGCAGATGGGAAAGACTTGAGGCTCAGTGTGGCTGATAGGAGCACTGATTTTTGGTTAATGAAATTGATTAGATAGGCAGCATCCTGATCCCAGAAGACTGAAAATGGCAAGAAAAGGAGTTGGGATTTCTCTTGAATGTAGCCAACTGTGGCTGGGATTTTCAAATCTGGAGAGTGGATATTCTGCACTGGTCATTATTTCCCCAGCCTGTTTTAGTCCAGGAAGCTGGGCCTCATTTGGATCTAGTGGACGGAGCTATTGACAGGCCAGGACCCTCCCCTTTCACATCTGGATTCTGGAAGCGAGGACCAGGTACCTTCTGGACTGAACAGCTTGCTCTTCTGTGTCTGGGATTAGGTGGCGATTGAGAGGCTGTTGATGAGGCAAAGCTGCATTAGCCTTCTCTAGGTCTTTGTTTGTTGACAAAGTTTATATTTGCAATTTCATGGTTTGGTTACAATGAGGTTAGTTTATGAAAATCATGAGCTGTTAAGGGAAACTCAGAAATCCCTGCAGAAACAGCAGCTGCCACAACCAGCATCGTGAGTCAGCTGCTCTGAGTTCTCTGTGGTGCAGTTCTAAAGCCCCTGATTGGAGACTAATTCCTCCTGGAACAGATTGGGATTAGGAGTCCCAAAACAACAAAATGTTTAATTCTAGATTACTTAATTGTATTGCGAAGGGATTCTTGGATATGGTAGAGAAAATAAGGAAGCAAAGTCATGGTAGTAGTGGTGGAGGTAGTGGGGTTGAGAAATAAGGAAACCTTATACTTCTAGTGGATTTGGAAGACTTAATTGGAAAGAGGGTCTTCAGACCAGCACTTTGTGACCACATCCTTTTGGGTAAAGAATGTTAGAAATACATGATGTCTTATAAAAAGATTTTGATTCTAGCTGTGTCTTTAGCAAGCTAGGAAACCCTGGAAAGGTCATTTGTATTACTCTGAGCCCGTTCTTCATCTAAAATTTGAATGCAGTGGACTGGATGATTCCCAAGGAGAGAAATGTGGACAGTCACAAACTGTGTGAAGGGTAAAAATGGGATGATGAGCATTGCAGGCAAAGGAATGAATTTCTCAGGCTGGGACAGAGAACTAGAGGATTTTGCTATTGGTGTAAGAACTTTCATTTAAAAATATGTTTTTTATTTTTAATAAGTAATATGTTTGCATGGAGCAAAATTCTAAAGGGACCAAAGGACATATAAAGTGCAAAATTAAGCTCCATCTTTTCCCTGTTTATCAGCATTTTATTCCTCTCCATGGGAGCAAGTCTGTTAATAATTTCCTGTGTTGCCTTCCACAGACAGTGTATTATGTACTATGGATTTGTGTGTACATGTATACTTTTTAAAGCACAGCATAGCATATTATGTGTATTATTTCTAACCTTGCTTTACATGGTGCCATTTTGAAATACCATCCACCACAGAGCCAGTTCTTTTATTTAGGTTGTTTTCAAATAATTTGCAAAGTTTTCTTGCACCTCAGAATACTTATGAGCTCTGAGCCTGAAATGGTATTAGCAAATTCTGACCCTTCAGCTTCAATTTTTCTGGACCGATGTCTTCCCTCCTAGCAACCAAAATTGATTGTTTGGTTTTGTAGCTGAGAATTTTTCGCTCGTTGATGAACTGAGGAAGACCCAAAGGAAGAATGCAGGAATAGGTGAACTATGTAAATAGCTACCAATTAATTTGACAGGCAAATAGTCCAGGGTGGGAGAGGGAAAAGGGTATGATCCAAGAGATATTAAATCAGTACATTCACGGGAAAGATCCAAATGACAAGAGCAGCTTATGAATGCCGTGGTATTTGAAAGGAACAATTGTTTATTAAATCCATTCAGTATATTGGGGTAGAGTGGCTGCAAAATTCACAGGCATTTGCCCCATTTCCAGATTGTTTTCTCCCGCTTGAGAATCACAAATCCATGGGAATGAACAGCTTGATGGAGTAATGACTGCCAGTCTTTAATCCTATCACTCCTGTGAGATTTTTGATAGGAATAAGAAGGCCAATTTAGCTTCATCCATATGTGCCATGCACTCAGGAATAATGTATTTTGACATGTGTATTTCCTCTAGGATCTCTTTTTCTCAGCAAAACACCCCAATTTTAGAGAAGTAATTACAAGGATTACATAGGTTATAGAATATTAATTAGTGTTTCTTGTAAGTGGAAATATTGCTTCTCATGCTATTTCTCTCAGTAGCTGACATATTTCTGTAACTCAGTAGTTGTTTCCTGTGTGCAGTGAATATGTTTTCTCTCTCCTCCCTGTTTTCTAGGATGGGATGTCCTCCTAAAGTTTCAGTATTTCATGAGAGCTCTTGGGTTTTAAAATATCTTTTCACAAGTCAAGTCTCGAATTCTCATTTATCCCCTTGGTATTTGCAATCGCTATACATTAATTCTCATTTGCAACCTGGGCAGCCAGCCACATCTGTTGAGTAGCTCCACAGGAATTGGACTGCCATGCACTGGCGCGAACAGCAGCCCCAGGGAAAGTGTGGCTGACCCTTGTTTGCTTCGAGAACCTTGGAAAGCTACATGTCTAAATATATAAAATAAAGTCTTTACAAGTCATTGAATCATTTTTCCAGATTAAATTTCCAAATGTCAAAAGAAACAGCCGCTCATTAAAACCACAGCTATAAAATCCACCAACACCACATGCAGAAAAAGTGATTACAGAGCAAGCTTGATTAATTAGGTGTGAAAATTTAGGACCAGCGTGGTAATAAATGATGAAACTCACCCAGCAGCTTGCTTCCCTTTCACTGTGTTTCGCTGAATGGCCAATTTTCCACTTGTCTGTTGTATGGAGATCACATTTCAGAGTTGGTAAAGTTTACATCTAAATCACAGAACCAGCAGAAGACAGCGAATGAGCCACAGAGGAAGGCCAAATGTGGGTTGCATTTCCTCTTTCCTTGTGGCCTTTGATATGTTACTAAATCTTTATGAGCCTTGCTTTTTCCATTCATAGAGGTTAAATTCTGTTCCCACATATATTGCATGCTTTGAATAGAAGCAAATTCTTAAAAAAAAAATCAACAAACTATATTCCACATAATCCTATATGTGACTTTGAGAACTTTGAGTACAAGAGATCTTATGATATGTAAATATTATGTTCATTGTCTAACATAGTTTGGAAATCTGATCATCTGATTTATCAAGTTAATCTTTTGAGTAGAGTAAAATATCATTGTGAAAGTGCTTAGTCTAGATTTTGGTACATAGAAGGTAGTCAATAAACATTTGATGATTCACCATCTGAATGGAGAAGGAAAATGATCAATTCCAAAACCAACCTTAGAAAGCAGCATATCAGTCAGGGTAGAACCACTGTGGTAAGCACAGCATAATCCTTCTTTGGTGATTTGGATGTACTTAGCATTGTTCCCTGCTTTAGAATCATAAATATTAATCAACTGTTAATCAATAGTTGGGAATTGTGAACCCCCAAACCTTCAGAGACTTCAAAATTGACTACAAATAAAGCCTAAATTCTTTGGCATGCAATTCCAGAGCATCTATTAACTGGCCCCAATGGTATTTCTTGCTATTTATATTCATGCATCTGAGCCACTCAAATGATACTACAGCTTGCACACATGCTAGAATTTCTCAATTCCAAGCTTTTGTCACTTAATAAATATTTTGCTGAGCATTTACTCTGTTCCAGGCACTGTGCTAGATCTGATTCTGTGGGATATAAAATAGAACTGCACATCATCATTGACCACTGGTAGCTCTTCATCTAGTAATAGGAAACAGACATAGAACCAGATATTTGTGATCCAGTGTGATAAATACAATGGTAAATTCTCTACCATACTATATAGCTTCAGAGGTTCTCAACTTCTTTGCTCCAGTGTCCTTCATCTTCACCTTCCATCAGGCATGCACTCAAACTGAAATGACCAGAAACAGCCCCATCTCCAATACTTGCTTGTATTTATTCCATTTCCTAACTGTAGTTCCTCATGCTGTCTGTTGTCTGTTCTCTGTGTCTATTTGCTGCGTCTTCTTCTTTTGTCCACTTCTGTTGTTGTCAGCGGCATGGGAATCTGTGTTTCTTTTTGTTGCGTCATCTTGCTGTGTCAGCTCTCCGTGTGTGCAGCACCATTCTTAGACAGGCTGCACTTTCTTTTGCGCTGGGCTGCTCTCCTCATGGGGCGCACTCCTTGCGCATGGGGTTCCCCTATGTGGGGGACACCCCTGTGTGGCACGGCACTCCTTGCGTGCATCATCACTGTGCATGGGCCAGCTCCACACGGGTCAAGGAGGCCCGGGGTTTGAACCGCGGACTTCCCATCCCATGTTGCAATCTTAACTCCATTACTCATAAGTCTCACTGAAACTGTAGTCGTTTACTTCTTATTTGTATTCTCCTTTCTCTTCTCCCTTCTCTATCAAGTTTGGATCCCATGGATTATGCCTTCAAATTCCAGTGGCTCTCTTGACAATACTGTAATCTCTTCTGTTAGTCCATTTTACCAATCCAGATTGATCCCTTTGTGTACCTCCTCTGCCTCTATTTTTGTCCATCTGTCTAGTGCTGAAGACATTTGCAAGGCAAATACCTCTAAAAACCATGTTCTCTCAATTCATTTGGACCATTGATGTGGCCCAGAAACCTTTTATGTGTCCCTAGTCGACAGACAAATGTCTGTGTCAGAACTTTTCCTCTATTCCACAATGGGAAGAGGGTAAAGGGCCTCATTTTTCATGTTGAAGAACTTGAATATTACTCTAAAGAAACTTGTTGCTGGTCAAGTTCATTAAGGTGTGTGTGCATGTGTGTGTGCATGTATGTGTATATGAGAGAGAGAGAAAGAAAGAGAGGCAGGGTAAAACATGCAATTCTTCTACCTCTTTCTGGCAGATGTTTAGAGGTGGGTTTGTGGGGACAAGGCTGGAGTTGGGGAGGTTGTTAAAGCAGCCTAGGCAAGGCTGATAAATATACTGGGCTAGGATCTTGATAGGAAGGAGAGGACAGGTTTGAGAAATACCTATTGAGGAAAATTGGCAAACTCCAACCAAGACAGAAAAAACAAGAGGAAGTGACGTTTTAGGGATAAAGCTAAAGATTCAATTTTGAATGGTGATTTCCTTTGGAGCTCTGATAACTGAGCTTATAGCTCTGGGGATGAGACCAGGATGAGAAATATGGATTTAGGAGTCCTTGTTGTATAGATGGTGATTGAAATAATGAGAATGGCTGTGGTTCCCAGGGAGCATGTGGAGTGAGAAAAGCGGTGGGAGGAGGACAGAACCCTGTGAAATGGCAGCCTTTACAGAGCAGATGGAAGAAAACGAGCCCATGATGGGGCCAGAGAAGGAACCGTCCAAGGTACAAGGAGAGCGGGAGAATATGGTGTCATGGAAGCTTCAGGAAGGAAGGAGTGATTAATTATACCAAATGTAGCAGAAATCCAATGAGATTAGGGTTTTAACACACCAGTTCCATTTGACATTTAAGAGCTTCTAAGTGACATTTTTCTGAGAATATATTCAATTGACAGTGGGAGCAGAAGCCAGATTATTGAGGGCTCGGGAGGGAAGGAAGGGGATTCAGTGAGTGTACACTTCTCTGGAAAATTACAGACAAAAAACAGATAAACTGGCTGCTTACAAGAGTGGTATAGTAGAGTTAAGGTTTGTTTTCTTTTGCTGGAAGGCTCTTCCTCCATAACTGATCCATGTTCTTATCTACAGTTCAAGGAAAAGTTAAATGACTATGTCTTCCAGGAAATCTCTGAAGACCTTACCATTGGGAAATATTACCTCCCTTCTCTGAATTTCTACAGCACCAAACCTTCTTTGCTTCTATACTTGTCCTTCTGTCTTGTTCCAAACAGTGTATGGTACCAAACAATTCCATATTCTTTTATGGAATTCATTTCTGTTTTTATTTAAGCCTCATATTGCAGATATTTATCTACCTATATTTATAGATATGGGTATGAGCACTTCAAATGTCCATTTATTTGCTGAATATTTATTTTTCTATATTCTATATTATAAACTTTAGAATCTAAAGTATCAAACTGAATGTTGTGAGGTCAGTTAGAATTCAATAAATAATAAAGGAATTATGAGTCAGAATATCAATTACAATTACATAAAATATTTTGGAATTTTGGTTAATGTGGGGTTTTGTTAACAGAATCAAATTTAACAGAAGGTGATCTGTAGGTAATAGTTTTACTCTAATTGTTATAATAATTCTCTAAGTTAGGCTTCTGCTGCATAGGCTTCTTGAAAATTTTTTTAAATTTTATTTTTATTTATTTATTACAACTCCCAGATATTGGTTCCTATGAAGGCTAAAGAGACCCATGAGAGTTATGGTCATGGCCGATGGGGTTTACTACCAGGGCAGATGGCCCCTCTCTGGAAATGGTGTTTATGTGTGATGAATCTGGACTCAGATGGGATCTCCCTTCATAAGACTTTCATACTAATCTGCTGGAGGTGCAGTTAACTTTGGGGTTTAAGATATAGTTAGGGGATTTGAATCTCTGGACTGATAATGTGATAGCCAGGTCCTGAGCCTCAACAGACTCCAGCACCTACAATCTGATTTATTGGACTTACCACACTCAGCTAAGATGGAGTTGAAGAAGGACAATCACCCACCATGGAGCCTAGAGTGATTACAACTGAAAATGGGAGGATGGCAGCCAGCATCCATGTGGAATCTGAGCCTCCTCTTGACATAGAGGTGCAATGGACACAACCAATCCAATGTCCACATAGAAGAGGTGGCATTGGATTGGGAAAAGTGGACATGGTGGACGATGGGTATGGGGAAGGGCAGGAAGAGATGAGAGGTGGGGGCGTATTTGGGACGTGGAGCTGCCCTGGATGGCGCCTCGGGGGTAATCACCGGACATCGTGGATCCTCACAGGGCCCACTGGATGGAATAGAGGAGAGTATGGGCCATGATGTGGACCATTGTATATGAGGTGCAGAGGTGCCCAAAGATGTACTTACCAAATCCAATGGATGTGTCATGATGATGGGAATGAGTGTTGTTGGGGGGGGAGAGGGGGGGTGGGGAGGTGGGGTTGAATGGGACCTCACATATATATTTTTAATGTAATATTATTACAAAGTCAATAAAAAAAAAAAAAAAAGAAAAAAAAATTTTTTTAAATTTTATTTTTATTTATTTATTTCTCTCCCCTTCCCCTCCCCCCCACCCCAGTTGTCTGTTCTCTGTGTCTATTTGCTGCGTCGTCTTTGTCCGCCTCTGTTGTCAGCGGCACGGGAATCTGTGTTTCTTTTTGTTGCGTCATCTTGCTGTGTCAGCTCTCCATGTGGGCGGCGCCATTCCTGGGCAGGCTGCACCCTCCTTTGCTCTGGACAGCTCTCCCTACGGGGTGCACTCTCCGTGACTGAGGCTCCCCTGCGCGGGGACATCCCTGTGTGGCATGGTGCAGTCACCCCTCGGGCTGAAGTGTGGTTTGCTGGCCTGGCGGGGGAGCAGCCGCGGCAGGCCAAGCCGCTGCCCCCATAATAGGGTGGCTGGTCGGACTCACCGCCACCCCTGAAGGGAGCTCGGTATGGGCGCAGAGTGCCCTCGGGTCTCCCCTTCTCGGCAGCCATGCTTCCGCGGCCGCCCCTCCTCCCAGATGGCGCCACACGATGCCTGTGGGGCGGCACCCTTCTTCTTCTTTCTCCCTGCGCAGGCGCAGGGCGGAAAATTCCAGTCTGCCCTTTTCCCCTCCCCCAACAGCAGCAACAGCCAGGCATGGGTGGAAATATCCAGTCTGCCCTTTTCCCTCCCCCGACAGCAGCAACAGCGGGGCGTGGGCGGGAGACTCAAGTCTGCCCTCCACCCCAGCAACAGCAGCCACCAATCCCTAAACCCTGCCCCTTCCCCCAGCAACAGCAACAGCCAATCCCTAACCACCACCCCTCCCCCGTCCGGTACCGCCCACTGACCTTTCTCCGGCAACCAATCAGAACAGGGCGTGGCTTCGACCAATCAGCCTTCCCCAGCCCCTATAAAACTGTTGCCTCTCCTTCAATAAGGTGGACTTGCGTGTTTACCTTGTCTCCGCGGTAGTTCTTCTGCTGTGCGCCCTCCAGTCCTGAGAGCCCCCAACAAGGGCCTGGCCTCCCTTGTCCCCAGTTCGTCGCCTGCTTCTCCGGGCGACCCCTTCATCGCCAGCTTCACCGGGCGACCCCGTCAGCCGAACCGCGCAACCCCTGTGAGACCGACCCCTCGTCTGCTGCCGGACCGACCGCTCGTCCCAAGTGGGACCGACCCCTTGTCCCAAGTGGGACCAACCCCTTGTCCTAAGCTGGACCGACCCCTCGTCTGCAGCCAGACCCCACCTCTACCGACCGAGCAAGCCGCCACAGCACAGCACTCCCTGAGTGCATTAGCACTGCACATGGGCCAGCTGCACACTGGTGAAGGAGGCCTGGGGTTTGAACCGTGGACCTCCCATGTGGTAGATGGACGCCGCAACCACTGGGCCAAATCCGCTGCCTCTTTGAAATTTTGAAGTTGAATTTTTCACAAAGATGACTATTCCTACCATCCTGTGGCATGGAAATTTAAATTTAAGTTGTTGGTAAGAAAATTCAGCAGGGAGGGTTCTCATTTGGCTCACCCATATCTTAGATAATAACAAACAATATCATAGGCAAAAAAGCACTCTTACAGGATTGGTAAGGAGA
Source organism: Dasypus novemcinctus (assembly GCF_030445035.2). Taxonomy (NCBI): domain Eukaryota; kingdom Metazoa; phylum Chordata; class Mammalia; order Cingulata; family Dasypodidae; genus Dasypus; species Dasypus novemcinctus. The sequence continues at coordinate 43,777,211 of NC_080699.1, read as the reverse complement.
ACCCTAGATTTTGTAGTAATTTATGCACACTTTTCTCTTTATGTGTCATTCTAAAGGGTAATGACTGGTAAGTACTTGGTTGTTCTAATATTTATATTTATATAAAAAAATCACTTGAGTACATGAATTTGGTTACTCTCAGAGGACTGTTTTAAAAACCAACATGAAGGAAACTCCAGGAGGAGGGGCAAGATAGCAGCAGAGTAAGGAGCTCCAAGAGTCAGTTCATCCTACAGGGCAGTTATCACTCACCCAGAGCTATCTAAAGCACCTGTTTGAGGGTCCAGGGGACCAGAAGAGCAACTGGCAGCATCCTTGAAAGAATGGAAGGAGGAGACTGCACCTCTGCAGTAAAGATTCATGAGTAGAGCATTCCACATCACTGAGGCTGGTGCCCACTCCCCATTGGTGGTGCAACCCACCGTAGGAGTTATTCCCTGGCTAGAGTTGGAAGCTCCATTTCCCAAAAATGGGGAAGGAAGAGATGGTTGAGCACTGAATTCAGCTACTGATTAGTACATTGGGCTGGCTAAAGTCTAATCTTAAGAACAGCTGAAGTTTGAACCTGTCTAAGTTGGAAAGTGGTCAGTTTCAACTCTGCCCCCAGCATGAGGGGAAGTAGGGCTGAATGAAAAGCACAGTATGGTAGGGACTGGCTTCTTTCCACCCAGATTGGATTGCATGTGTAGCCTAGGCCCCAGCCCCATATCTGGCAGGGAGGAAGCTGGGGAGACCTGCACCAGCCTCTCTGGTTTACTGCAGGCATTTTTGGCCAGCACGGTCTGGATGGTTGGATATCTGTGGCTCCATCCCTGCCTACCAATAGGGTAGGAGGGGAGCTGTGTTTCTTGGACCTCTCTGGAGAAAAAAGTTCTGGTCCACATGGACTGGTTTGTTGAATACCTTTGATTCCTTCCCCCCCTCCGCCCCCCATCCCCCCCACACACATAGGATAGGAGAGGGACTGGTGTTTCTTCAGCCTTTCTGGGCAACTGTAGGCACTTTGAGTTCACCTGACTGGATACTTGGACACCTAAAGCTCCATCCCTGACCTCCTCTCCAAAAGGATAAGAGGGGAGCTTTGTTTCCTCAGCCTCTCTGGGCAACTGCAAGAACTTTTGGCCCACAAGGATTAGGTTGTTGTCTACTTCAGAGAGTCCATCCTCATCCTTGGCAAGGGAAGAGGAGGGTGGGGCTACATTAGTCTATCTTGTCCACTGTGGTCAGTTTTGATCCACATAGCTTAGTTTTCTGCCCACACCAGTAGCTCCATCTTTGCCCAGGCAGGGGAAGAAGAGGTGTGAAGTTTCATCAGTCTCTTCAGATAACTACAGATGGTCTTGGCCTGCATGGCTTGTATTATTACATATGACTCTGTCCCTACTCCTGGCAGAGGAGAAAGTTGGGAGAAATTTCATCAGTTCCTGGGGCAGTGTGGGAAGCTTCAGCCTCCATAGTTTATAGCACCAACTACATACTCAGCTCCTACTACATAAACAGCAAAGGAGAGAGAAATGGCTCCCAGAATAAATACATCTGGTAAGCCAGATGCCAAGATACCAACAAAAAATTACAATCCATACCAAGAAACAGGAAGATATGGCCCAGTTAAAGGAAAAAGATAAGCCTCCAGATGACATAAAGGAATTGAGACAACTAATCATAGATATTCAAACAAATCTTAATAAATTCAATGATATGGCTAAGGAGATTAAGGATATTGAAAAGACACTGTGTGAGCACAAAGGAGAATTTGAAAGCATACATAGAAAAACAACAGATCTTATGGGAATGGAAGGCACAATAAATGAAATAAAAAATACACTGAAGGCGTATAACAGCAGATTTGCAGAGGCAAAAGAAAGGATCTGGGAGCTTGAAGATATGGCCTCTGAAAGCAAACATATAAAAAATAAAAAAAAGAAGTGGGAAAAATTGAACAGAGTCTCAGGGGAAAAATGACAGAAAGAGATATGCAAACATATGTGTGCCATGGGTGTCCCAGAAGGAGAAGAAAAGGGAAAAGGGGAAGTAGGAATATTTGAAGAAATAATAGTAGGAAATTTCCCAAACTTATTGAAGGACATAGATATCTGTGTCCAAGAAGCACTTATTCACATCCAGATAAATCTGAATAGACCTATTCTGAGACACATACTAATCAGATTGTCAAATGTCAAAGACAAAGAATACTAAGTGCAGCAAGGAAAAAGCTATGTATCACATACTAAGGACACCCAACAAGTTTAAGTGCCAATTTCTGATTAGAAACTGTGGAGGCAAGAAGGCAGTGGTGTGATATATTTAAGATACTGCAAAAGAAAAACTTCCAGCTAAGATTCTTATATCTGGAAAGATTGCCTTTCAAAAATGAGGGCGAGTTTAGAATATTCACAGATAAAAAGAAACTGAGAGAGTTTGTAACCAAGAGTCCAGTTTAGCAGGAAATACTATGGGTGTTCTACAGCCTGAAAAGAAAAGAAAGGGGATAGAGGCTTGGAAGAGTCTAGAAATGAATATTATATCAGTAAAAGCAACAAAGTGTAAAAAGAGTGGTGAAAATAAAATGACAGATAAAATCCAAAGATTAAAATGGGTGAGGTAAGAACTGGCTTTACAGTAATAACAGTGAATGTTATTGGATTAAACTTCCCAGTCAAAAGACAAAGCTTGGCAGAATGGATAAGAAAATATAGCCATCTATATGCTGTCTAAGAGAGACTTACCTTAGACTCAAGGATACCAATAGATTGAAAGTGAAAGGCTGGCAAAAGATATGCCACACATGCAGTAAACAACAAAAGCTGAAATAGCTATACTTATATTGGATGACATACACTTTAAAAGGAAAAAAAAATTATTAGAGACCAGGAAGGATATTATATATTAATAAAAGGGGCAATTCATCAGGAAGAAATAAAAATCATAATATTCACAAAACCAGGGTGCCCGTAGTTACATGAGGCAAACACTAATAAAACTGAAGGGAGAAATAGATGCTTTTACAGTAATATTTGGAGACTTCAATACTTCACTCTCATCAATGGATAGAATATTTGGGCATAGGCTCAATAAAGAAACAGGTAGCTTGAATAATGTGATAAATGGACCAAACCTAATAGACATATACAGGACATTGCACTCCAAACAGCAGGATATACGTTCTTTTCAAGTGCTCATGGATCTCTCAAGGATAGTCAGAAAGCAGAACTCAATAAATATTAAAAGATCTAAATTATAAAAAGCACTTTCTCTGATCATAATGGAATTAAGTTGGAAATCAACAAGACAGAAAAATGGAAAATGCACAAATATATGGAGATTAAACAACACACTCTTAAATAATCAGTGGGGCAAAGAAGAAATTGTGAGAGAAATCAATTGTCTCAAGACAAATGAAAATAAGAACAAAACATATCACAACCTATGGGATGTAGTAAAGGCAGTGCTGAGAGGGAAATTCATAGCCCTCAGTGCTTACATTCAAAAAGAAGAAAGAGCTAAAATCAAAACCTGATTACACTGTTGGAAGAACTAGAAAAAAAAAAAACAACCAGCAAACTATTCCCACAGCAAGCAGAAGGAATGCAATAACAAAGATCAGAGAAGAAATGAGTGAAATTGAGGGAAAGAAAAACATTCTGTATGTGACTTTACTGTGACCTAAAATTTCTTGGAAGACAAAATGAAAAAAAGTAAGACACTGGGGGGATAAATGGAATAAAATATCGCTGTACATATAGGACAACAGATCTTGCAATGATGAAAGAAAAAACATCAAAAAATTTAAAAAATATTTATTATATTTTTAATATCCCAATTTTTAAATTTTATTTTAGTTTTAGTTTTTCTAAATTATTATGTATTTTACTTCTTGTGTTTAAACCTATCATTATTATTTCATTTTCCTATTAATTCTCTTTGGTGATATTCTTGTCTTTATTTTTGAAGAAGTTTTGGACCACAGAAGAGTGTGCCAGGGGTGGACCATTGGTGTGGGGTGTCAGTGATGAGGAACATTTGGTATGAGGTTCACCTGGGCATACATATAAGGTATATAAATGTGTTCAAATGTTCATGGGGCATTGTCACAGTGGGTGGAGATTCGCACAATAACTGAAAGAATATTGAATTCCCATTCTGGGGAGCTCTACCACATTCTCTAATGGAAAAGCAACAATCCCCTAAGTGCAGTGAAGAAGGATAGTCCATTGATGGGCCCTTGATATTGATATTGAAGGCTTATGAGCCTTCACTTTTGAAATTACAACTTAGCCTAGTGCTGCAGGGTGACTAAGAGTTACCTCCTGAGAGCCTCCATGTTGCTCAAATGTGGCCTCTCTCTAAGCCAAACTCAGCATGCAAATGCAATACCTTCCATTCCCCCCCACCCTGCATGGGACATCACTCCTGGGGATGGGCCTCCCTGGCACTGAAGAATTACTACCAAGCACCAACTATGCAAATGGAAAAAGACCTTGAATAAAAGGGAGAAAAGGTAAAGACAAATGAGTTTATATGGCTGAGAGACTTCAAAGTGAGTTGGGAGGTCATCCCAGACATAATGTTTATGCAGGATCTCATAGACTGCCAAAGTAGATACTACCCCAAATAGTGGGGATCCTGAGGGTTCTGGAGACACCCAGGTCCTAAGGCCATGGAAGACAGCTCTGGAGTCTAGTACCTTGCCAGCAGGCCCTAATTTGGAGTTTGTGCTCCCCAGTGTGACAGAGTTGGACTCAGGTGTGGCTTCTCTACATGTGCCTCTTCTGTCCCTTCTGTTTGAATCTGTAGTTGGTTCTGGAGTTGGTAGGTGTATGTCCAAGAGATTTGAATCTTTGGGCTATCCATGTGCCTGCTGGACCCTGAGCCTCAGTGGAGTTGCAACACCTACTCTCCAGTTCATTCGACTCAGCCAGGACAACTAATAAGGAGGTGAGGATGGACAACCATGATACCAAGGAACTGAGAGAGTCTACAGCTGCAAGCAAGAAAGTCCTCTTCATCAGTGGTATGGAATTGAGGCCCACTATGAATTAGAGGTGGAGTGTGCATCACCATCCCAGAATCCTCAGGATTGGGGAATAAAATATGGACCTAGAGTGGATTTACTCGTATTCTACTATAGATTTATTGTGATTCTAGCAATGGAAGAAATTAGATCATTGATGTGGAGATGGTGGCCACTGGAGTTGCTGAAGGTAAGGAGAGGGAAAAAGAGGTATAATATGGGGGCATTTTCGGGGCTTGAAATTGTCCTGAATGTCATTGAAACAACAGATAAAGGCCATTATGTATCCTGCCATAACCTACTTAATTGAGTGGGAGAGAGTATAAACTACAATGTAAACTATTATCCATAGTTAGTGGCAATGCTCCAAATGTGTTCATCAATGGCAATGAAGGTACTACACTAATGAAAGAAGTCATAGAAAGAGGCACACAGCTGGTTTATAAATGCAATTGTGGCTAGAAGGTGTGGGGAGTGGGACTTATGAAAATCCCTCATATTTTTTTGTGTAACATTTTGTGTAATCTAAGTATCTTTTTAAAAAATACAAAATATATTAAACAAAACCAAACAAAAAACCCAGAAAACAATAAGTGCTGTAGTGGATGTGGAGAAACAGGAACTCTCCCTCACTTTTGGTGTGAATGCAGAATGGTACAGCCTCTGTGGAAGATAGTTTGGTGGTTCCTCAAGAAGCTAAATATAGAACTGCCATATGACCCAGCAATTCCTCTACTAGGAATATATCCAGAAGAACTGAAAACTATAATGTGAACAGATATTTGCACACTAATGTTCATAGTGGTGTTATTCATAATTGCCAAAAGATGGAAACAACCCAAGTGCTCATCAGCCAATAAATGGATAAACAAAATGTGGTATATCTGTAAGAAGAAATACTATGCTGCTCTAAGAAGAAGTGAAATTGGAACACATATGGTAACATGGATGAAGCTTGAAAACATTATGCTAAGTGAAGTAAGCCAGATACAAAAGTACAAATTTTCATTGTCTCACTAATATGAACTAAATATGAAGAATAAATGCATGGAGTTCAAACCAGGAGTATATGTTATTAAGAGATAAGAGGAGGTCTGGGAAGGGATAATGATGCTTAATGTATGTAGAATTTTAAATTAGCTTGACTGTAAAAGTGTGGAAATGGACAGAGTTGTAAAAGAATGGAAAGAGGCACACAGCTAGTTTATAAATGGGATTATGGCTGAAAAGGATATAAATGTCAACTGAAAGAAAGCTGGAGAATAATCTAGGGGTTGAATAACATAGTTCTATGAACTAGAGGGAATTGAGAATTGTGATTAATAGTACAAACACAAGAGTGTCTTTCTATGAACTAGAACAAATGTACATCACTATTGCAAGGTGGTAGGAACATGGAGAAGCATGGAAAAAATACAATTAATGTAACCTATGGACTATAGTTAATAGCAATACAGTAATATTCTTGCATGTTCCACTACAATGTAGTGTGTTAGTGGAGAGGTGTTGTATGGGAATTCCACACATGTGCATGTTTGTTTTGTAAGGTCACAACTTCTCTAATAAAAATATACTTTTAAAAAACCCAAAATGCATACATGTTTTTTCTTGGATATAATTGTGAGAAGAAATGGAAAAACAGGGTTCCAATTCCTATGTCTTCCCAGAATTCTAGTGCTAGAATAAGACTTAAATTGTTTTATTCTAAAGAAGATAGAATTTTAGGAAGACTGAGCACTTAGGAATTTATGGGAAAAATCATCATTTGGGGTGGGTAGAGGAAGCTTTCTTGGGAAGAGCTCCTTATGGTGAGGGTTTGCTATTGACAGTGGCTAATTTGAGTTCTTTGCTGGCAATGGGAGGGCTTCTCCCTCTGAGGGTCTCCAAGAGAAAGGTTAAAGCAACAGCAGACTGGCTTCATGGGCATGTGTTTTGAGCAGTCACACAGAACCCTTTCGAAAGGGTTCCTGCCTGCTTTAATGCTCTGCTGTGGCTGATTTGAAATGCTGAATAAAATTTGAACAAGGGGACCCACGTTTTCATTTTACAACTGGGCCCAGTAAATTATGTGACTGGTGCTATGCACCAGCGTTTGTCCATGCCTTAGGCGAGCCCTGGGTTTCCTTTGTTTCCATGTCCCAATACCTCCCCTGTAGCCCTTTGCAGGTGAGAGTTCCTTATTTGGAGCTCTCCAGGGGCACCAGTGAGAGAGAGAAGACTCACTTGTTACTACTCTGGAAAACAGAGTAGTAACAGAGGATTCAAGGCTGGCAGAATTATCTTCACATTTGATAAGGGGGGCATTTTATGTGCTTAATGAGACCATTGGAGTGTTTGTTACAGTTACCTTTCTTTTGGAAAATTTTTTTATTTAATTACCTTTTTTAAAAAGGTACATAGGGGAAAAGAATAGAGCACGCAGGCATGAAAGAATAGGAATTGAGTTTTCATTTAAAAGGCCAAATGCACTTGCTATGCTTGTCCTGTGGCACTAACTCCTGGTGCCTAAATCAGATCTTTGTTTCAAAGTCCTTGGTGCCCCACACAGGATTTGACGGGGTCTGTACATTGTACATTTACTTGGGTTAATGTGCTTTTTATTAAGCTTCCTTTTTAAAGTGGTCTATGCAGAGCGATATAGATGATGTTCTGAACTGGATACCGTCAGGGGTCACGAAGAGAAGCGTTTGCTGCATAAAAGACTGTTAAGATTGTGAATTTTCATTAGACTTTCATGCTACTTTACTGGAATTGTAGTTGGTGTTGGGGTTTAAGATATATTTAGGGGATTTGAATCTCTGGACTGACAATATGATAGCCAGGCCCTGAGCCTCAACAGACTTCAGCTCCTACACTCTGATTTATTGGACTTACCCCACTCAGCTAACATGGAGTTGAAGAATGTCAACCACCACACCATGGAGCCTAGAGTGCCTACAACTGAAAGCAGGAGGATTGCATCCAGTATCCATGTGGAATCTGAGCCTCCTCTTGACATAGAGATGCCACGGACATAACCAATCCAAGGTCCGCAGAGAAAAGGTGGCATTGGAGTGGAGTGGGAAAAGTGGACATGGTGGCTGATATGGGTATGGGGAATGGCAGGAAGAGATGAGATGTGGAGGCGCTTTTGGGACTTAGAGTTGCCCTGGATGGTGCTTCAGGGGCAATCACTGGACATTGTAAATCCTCCCAGTGCCCACTGGATGGAATGTGGGAGAGTATGGGCCATGATGTGGACCACTGACCATGAGATGCAGAGATGCCCAAAGATGTACTTATCAAATGCAGTGGATGTATCATGATGATGGGAGTGAGTGTTGCTGGGGGGGGGAGTGGTGGGGCAGGGGTGGTGGGGTTGAATGGGACCTCATATTGTTTTTTTAATGTAATAGTTTTACAAAATCAATTAAAAAAAATAAGGGATATATATTAAGAGAAACTCAACAAAGTCAATTATTTGACAGGAAAATTAAAATTGATAGATGGCTAGAAAGTCTGATGAAAAAAATTGTTTCTGAAATAAAATGTTACATATCATATGAAAAAAAAAAAAAAGATTGTGAATTCAAACAAGAGAGTCACAGCCTGCCTGCGGAGTGATTTTCCTAAAGTGGTTGGGACAAAGACTCATGCAAATGCAAAGAAGACATCAGGAAGCCTTCATTTAGGACGAGCATTGAAGACTGCAAATATTTGTGGAGAAGTTTTGAGATGCCAACCGCACGTGAACGCTAGGGTGGAGGCAGAAGCAGAGAGCAGGCAAAGGTGGGGAGCAGGGCTGCTTGATTAAGTTCATGTGTATTGATATTTCTCCTCTTGTTTTGACTTCCTAGGCTGCTTAAATTCAGTCTTGTCACAACAAAATACAAAAGATCTGCTATGACATTGATTTTTTTAATCCTGCCTCTGAAGGATAGTGTGTATTTTGTTTTGTGTTTATGTGAGTGTGTGTGTTTCTACTCCGAGGGTTGACAGTCAGGAAGGCGCAGATGTTAAAATTGTGGCACAAATAATTATGTTAAATTGTTAAGCATAAATTATCAGGGGAACTGCATTTTGATTGTAAGCATAAATCAATTTTATGCGTCACAAATTGCCACCATTAGAGTTTGCTAAGGTGACTTATTTCTGGCAGTGGTGAACACAATGATAGCTTGAAAACAGAAGCTATCCAGTGTCTGAGCACTCCATAAAAACCCAGACTCATTGATCCATAGGGAAAAATACAAGCAAGGAGGGGTGTGTGCATGAAGGAATGCTCATTTCACACCCTTTCACTCAAGGCACAGGAGCTTCAACTCAGCCTGTGCTCCTTCAGGAAGGCGTTAGCCACGCTGATTTAGCTTCTTCATTCAGTGTATCTGTACTTTCAATTTAGAACCAAATTTAGCTGTAAACCTTCAGCTTATTCTTGCACCATTAAATATACCTCCTCCTAATTTGAAAAGACTTGCTTTGTTTTTCTTTTTTTTCTTAGAGAAGTTGTGAGCTTACATAATGTGCCAAATTCCCATACTTCACCCCTCCACCTTACATTGCTGTGGAATATTTGTTACAGATTATGAAAAAACATGATCAGACTGTTACTGCTAACTATGGTCCATAGCGTACACTTGGTATATTTTTTCATTACATCTCCTATTATTATAATAACACTACATATTAGTATTGTACATTTGTTACAGTTCATGAGAACATTCTCTCATATTTGTATTAACCACAGTCCATCTTTCACCACATGGTTTACTGTGTTATACAGTCCTGTGCCTTGTACGTTTCATTCCAGGCTTATGCCCAATGGCTCTCACTTTCATCACAGAGTTGTGCAGTCATTGCCCCAGTAAATCTTTGAAAATTTTCCTTAGTACAAAAGGGAAAAAAATCCCATACCTCCTGTTATTGACCCTTAGCATTGATATAGTACCTTTTTTTGGCATTGATGCAAGAATTTTATGATAATTCTGTTAACTATACTCCATAAGTTATATTAACTGTATTTTCCCCATGCAGCACTATATTCTTACCACTTTGTAATAGTGACATACATTTGTTCTAGTTCATAGAATAACATTCGTGAATTTGTATTACTAACCACAATCCTCATCCACCTCTGGGTTCTCTATGTTATCCAGTCCCTAGATTATTCCCTAGCTTTCTTTCAATAGATATTTACATCCCCAGACTGTGTCTTTCAGCCACAATTCCATTTATAAACCAGCTGTGTTAGTTTTACTCACTATCATGTATTACCATCAACTCTATCCATTTCTACACTTTTACAGTCAAGCTAATTGAAAATTCTACGTGCATTAAGCGTTAGTACACCATTCTCAGTCCTCATCCTATCTCCCAGGGACCTATAATCTAGGTTTTAACTCCATGTGTTTATTCTTTGTATTTAGTTCATATTAGTGAGACAATATAATACTTGTCCTTTTGTGTCTTGCTTATTTCACTTAGCATAGTGTCCTCAAGGTTCATCCATGTTATCATGTGTCCCAGTTTCATTTCTTCCTTCTGCAGCATAGTATTCTGCTTTATTTATATTTATCCATTTATTGGTTGATGGGCACTTGGGTTGTTTCCATTTTTTGGCAATTGTGAATAATGGCACTATGATGCAAATGTCTGTTTGCATCACAGTATTCAGTTCTTCTGGATATATTCCTAGTATAAGGGTTGCTGGGTCATATGGCAGTTCGATTTTTAGCTTCCTGAGAAATTGCAAAACTGTCTTCCACAGGGGTTGTACCATTCTACCTTCCCACAGGCAGTGAAGGAATGTTCCTATTTCTCCACATCCTCTCCAGCACTTATTGCTTTCTCTTCTTCTAATAATGGTCATTCTATGAGGAGTGAGATGATAACTCAACATTTTGATTTGCATTTCCCTAAACTCTAGTAATATTGAACAAGTTTTTCATGTGCTTTTTCATCATTTGTTTATCTTCTTTGGAGAAGTGTCTATTGAAGTCTTTTGCCCATTTTTAAGTTGGATTACTTGATCTTTTATTGTTAAGTTGTAAGATCTTTTTATGTAGAATGGACATCAAACCCTTATCAGATATGTGGTTTCCAAATATTTTCTCCCATTGAGTGGGTTGCCCTTTCATCTTGAAAAAAGTCCTTTGAAGCATAAAAGTGTTTAAATTTGAGGAGTTTCCATTTATTCATGTTTTCTTTTATAGTTCATGCTTTCAGTGTAAGGTTTAAGAAACCCCACCTACCACCAGGTTTTGAAGATGTTTCCCAGCATTTTCTTCTGGGAATTTTATGGTTTTTGCTTTTATATTTATGTCTTTGATCCATTTTAAATTAATTTTTGTGTAATGTGTGAGATAATGCTCCTCTTTCCTTCTTTTGGATATGGATATCCAGTTTTCCCAGCACCATTTGTTGAATAGACTGTTCTAGTTCAGGTGGGTGGGTTTGACAGTTTTGTCAAATAGATATGAGGGTCTATTTCTGAACCACCAATTCAATTCCACTGGTCTATATGCTTATATTTATGCCAGTGCCATGCTGTTTTTTAACCACTGTAGCTAGGTAATATGATATAAACTCCAAAAGTGAGAGTCCTTAAACTTTGTTCTTCATTTTTAAGATGTTTCTGACTATTTGGGGCCTCCTTACATTTCCAAATAAATTTGATAATTAGGTTTTTCATTTCTTTAAAAAAGGCTGTTAGAGTTTGTACTGGGATTGCATTGAATTTGTCTAACAATTTGGTGGGATTGGCATCTTAACAATATTTAGTCTTCCCATCCATGAACACAGATTGTTCTTCCACTTATTTAGGTCTTTTAAAATTTCTTTTAGCAATGCATTGTAGTTTTCTGAATACAAGTGCTTTACGTTCTTGGTTGTTTATTCCTAAATATTTTATTCATTTAATCATTATTGTAAATGGAATTTTTTTCCCTAACTTCCTCCAAAGATGCTCATCATTAGTGTATAGAAACACTACTGGTTTTTGTTTATTAATCTTGTATCCTACCACTTTGTTGTATTAGTTTATTAGGGCTAGGAGCTTTGTTGAAGAATTTTCAGGGCTTTGTAGGTATAGGGTGATATCATCTGTGAATAGCAAAGGTTTCACTTCTTCCTTTCTGATTCAGACACTTTTTATTTCTTTTTTCTTGCCTGATTGCTCTAGATAGACCCTTTAGGACTATATTAAAGAGCAATGGTGACAGTGGGCATTCTTGTCTTGTTCCTGATCTCAACGGCAAAGCTTTCAGTCTTTTACCATTAACTACAATGTGGGTTTTTCATATATACACTTTATCATGTTGAGAAAGTTTCCTTTAATTTCTGTCTTCTGGAATGTTTTATCAAGAAAGAATGCTGGAGTTTATCAAGGGCCTTTTCTGCATCAGCTGAGATGATCAAGTGGTTTTTCTCCTCTGATTTATTAATTTGGTGTATTAACGCTGATTGATTTTCTTTTGTTGAACCACCCTTGCTTGCCTGGGATAAAACTCACTTGATCATGATGAATAATTCTTTTAATGTGTTGTTGAATTTAATTATTATTTTGTTGAAGATTTTTGCATCCATTTCATTAGGAAAATGGGTTTGCAATTTCTTTTTTGTAATATTTGTATCTGGCTTTGGTATTAGAGTGATATTGGCTTCATAAAATGAGTTTGGTACCATTCCTTCCTGTTCAATTTTTTGGAAGAGTTTGAGTAACATTGGTATTAAATCTTCTTTGAATGCTTGGTAGAATTCACCTGTGAAGATATCTAGTCCTTTGCTTTTGCTTTTTTTTTTTTTTTTGAGGTCACCTATTTCTTCTAAGTATAGGTTGTTTATATATTCCTAGAAGTTTTCCATTTTTTTCTACATTGCCTAGTTTGTTGGTGTACAGCTGCTCATAGTATTCTCTTTTGACCTTTTTTATTTCTGTAATGTTAGTAGTAATGTTCCTATTTTCATTTCTTATTTTATTTATTTGCTTCTCTTCTCTTTTTTTCTTTGTCAGTCTAGCTAAGGATTTGTCAGTTGTGTCGATCTTCTTGAAGAACCAACTTTTGGTTTTATTAATTCTCCCTAATTTTTTCCCTCAAATTCAACTGCTCTGATATTTGTTATTTCATTCTTTCTGCTTGCTTTGGCATATTTTTCTTGTCTTTTTCTAGTTCTTCCAGCTGTGTAGCTAAATCATTGATTTTAGCTGTTTTTTTTTTTCTTTTTGGTGTAAGTATTGAGGGCTATAAATTTTCCTCTAAGCACTGCTTTTACTGTATCCCATAGGTTTTGATATGTTGTGTTCTCATTTTCATTTGTCTTAAGATATTTACTGATTTCTCTCACAATTTCTTCTTTGACCCACTGATGATGATACATAATAATGTGTTTATTCTTCATTTATTTGCAAATTTTCCCTTTTTCTGCCAGTTGTTGCTGTCCAGCTTTATTCCATTATGATCATAGAAGGTGCTTTGAATAATTTATATTTTTTTAAATTTATTGAGTTGTAACCCAACATATGGTCTATCTTGGAGAAAGATCCATGAGCACATGAGCACTATTGTTATGGGATGAAATGTTCTGTAAATGTCTATTAAGTTTAATTTGCTTATTATGTTATTCAAACTCTCTGTTTTTTAATTGCGCCTATGCCTGGATGATCTATCCAAAGATGAGAGTGGTGTTTTGAAGCCTCCAACTATTATTGTAGAGATATTTATTTCTCCCTCCCTTTTTTCCAGTGTTTGCTTCATGTAATTAGGGGCATTCTTGTTTAATGCATATACATTTATGGTTGTTATTTCCATCTGGTAAATTGTCCCTTTTATTAATATATAATGATTTGCCATGTCTCTAATTAACAACTTTGTCTTTAAAGTCTATTTCATATATATATATATATAATATATATATATACACTCCAGCTTTTTTCCTCTTCTTTATTTTCTTTTAAATGTTACATTCAAAAATATGAGGTCCCCATATACCCCCCACCTCACCCACCCCACCTCTCCCACATCAACAACCTCTTCCATCATCGTGACACTTCCACTGCACCTGGTGAATACATTCTAGAGCACCACTGCATCGCATGGACAGGGGCCCACATTGTAGTCCACACTCTCCCCCAGTCCACCCAATGGGCCATGGCAGGACACACAATGTTTTGTGTCCAGTTTTTTTTTTTTTTTTTTTTTTTTGTTACTGCATGTGTGGACTATTTTTTTCCAGCATTTCACTTTCAATCTATTTGTATGCTTGGGTCTATGGTGAATGTCTTGTAGACAGCATATAAATGACTTATATTTTCTTACCATTCTGCCAGTCTGTGTCTTTTGATTGGGAAGTTTAACCAACTAACAGTCAGTGTTATTACTGTGAAGGCAGTTCTTACTTTACCCATTTTGATTTGTGTTTTATCTGTCATATCTTTTCACCATTCATTTACACTTTATTTACATTTTCTTATGTAATCTTAATTTCTAGCCTTTTTTCCCCTGTCTTTTCTTTTCAGAATGTAGCAACTAACTTTAGTATTTCCTGCAAATCTCTTCTCGCTCAGTTTTCTTTTTATCTGCGTATACTCTAAACTCATCCTCATTTTTGAGAGACAATCTTGCCAATATAAGATTCTTGGCTGTAATATTTTCTCTTGCAGTACCTTAAATATATCATACCACTGCATTCTTATCTCCATGGTTTCTGATGAGAAATCAGCACTAAATCTTATTGGGCATCCCTTGTATGTGATGAATCTCTTTTCTCTTGCTTCTCTCAGTATTCTCTATCTTTGGCATTTGACATTCTGATTAGTATGTGTCTCAGAGTAGGTCTATCCAGATTTATTCAGCTGGGAGTACATTGTGCTTTTTGGACATGAATATCTATTTCCTTCATAATGGTTGGGAAATTTCCACCATTATTTCCTCAAATATTCCTTCTGTGCCTTTTACTGTCTCTTCTCTTTCTGGAACACTCATGGCATATAAGTTTGCACTTCTCTTTCTGTCATATATTTCTTTGAGATCCTTTCAATTTTTCTAATTTTTGTTCTTTGTTATGTTCACTTTCAAAGGCCCTGTCTTCAAGTTCATTGATCCTTTTTACTGCCTCCTCAATTTTGCTGTTATATGCCTCCAGTGTATTTTATTCCCATTTATTTTGCCTTTCATTCCCATAAGACGTGCTCTTTTTCTATGTATGCTTTCAAATTCCTCTTTATACTTTCCTGGTGTCTTCTTGATGTCCTTAACCTCTTTATCCATCTCATTTGGTTTATTAAAGAGATTGTTTGAACATCTATGGTTAGTTGTCTCAACTCCTTCACATCATCTGGAGGCTTAGTTTGCTCCTTTGACTGGGCCATATCTTACTGTTTCTTGGAATGGATTGTAATTTTTATTGTTGTCTCAGCATATGATTTACTGGAAGTATTTATTCTTGACTCCTTTTCTCTCTTTAGTCTAGGGCTTTCTATTTGATTGGCTTGGTGCTACAGCCCACTTTTACACTTGTTCAAAGTAAAATTTGGAACTTTATAGTGGCTTGTGTTTCCTCAATCTTTTTTTTTTAAGCTCTTCTTGATCTGTTTCTTATTCTTTCTCTCTTGCTGATTGTGGAATAGGAGCTGAGGATGTGGTTGGTACTATAAGCTGTGGAGGCTGCAGCTGCACATTGCCCCAGGAATGATGAAGTTTCTCCCCCCTTTCTCCCCTGTGAGGTGTAAGGATGGAACCACAGCCACTGGCAGTTATCCAAGAAGTGCAGGCCAAGACTGTTGCCTGGAGAAACTGAATAAGCTCCATGCCCCTTCCTCCCCTGCCTGGGGCAGGGATGGAGCTGCAGGTGTGGGCAGCAAACTAAGTCATGTGAGTCAAAACTGACCAAAGTCGCCCAGGTAGTCTGATGAAGCACTGTGCCCCTCCTCCCCTGAGAGGGGTGGGAATCGAGTCTGTGCAGGCCCAAAGCAACTGCAGTTACCTGGAGAGGGTTAGGGAGCACTCTCCCTTCTGCCCTTCAGGGGTGGGGATGGAGCTACAGGATCTCCCAGCCCTCTAGTCCAGGTGGGCTGAAAGTACGAGAAGCTGAGGAAACTCCAACCTCCTCTATCCTATTCGGGGCAGAGGTGTATCCACAGGTTTGCCCACCAACATAGTCCATGCAGGCTGAAAGCACTTCCAGGGCCTTGAGAGGCTGGTACAGGTTCCTCCAGCTTCCTACCTGCTGGAGATGGGACTGAGGCTGAAGCTAGGGCTGTGATTTGGCCTGAGTGGAAAGAAGCTGTTCCCTACTGTCACTGCGATTTTCAATGAGCTCCTCTTCCCTGTTGTCAGTGGCAAAGTTAAAATGGAGGCTACCAGCCTCTTTCTTATTTACACAGTTTCAAACTTTAGCTGTTCTTAGGATTTAGCCGACTGAATTTATTAGGTTGTTGCAAAAGAAATTGCGGTTTTGGACCGTGAATTTTAACTCATTATAACTGGTCTCAAACACACCTTTATTAATCAAAATAGGAACCATTACAATCAAAACATGTTTTCCCACCAGAAATAAGTTTGTTTATTCCTGTAGTGTAAAAGTCTGTGTTTCAGGATTTGACAAACTCTTGGAAAGCATTTTATGCATCCTGCTGGTTGTGGAAGTGTTTTCCCTGCAAAAAGTTGTTGAGATGCTTGAAGAAGTGGTAGTCGGTTGGCTAGAGGTCAGGTGAATTTGGTGGATGAGGCAAAACTTTGTAGCACAATTCATTCAACTTTTGAAATGTTGATTGTGTGATGTGCAGTCAGTCACTGCCATGGAGAAGAATTGGCCCCTTTCTGTTTTTGGTGCATCTCATTGATTGGCTGAGTATACTTCTCAGATGTAATGGTTTCACAGGGATGCAGAAAGCTGTAGTGGATTAGACTGGCAGCAGACTACCAAACAGAGACCATGACCTTTTGTTGATGCAAGTTTGGCTTTGGGAAGTGCTTTGGAGCTTCTTCTCCAACCAACCACTGAGATGATCATTGCCAATTGATGAATAAAATCCACTTTTCATTGCACGTCACAATCCAATCAAAAAATGGTTCATTGTTGTTGCATAGAATAAGAGAAAACAACACTTCAAAAAGACAATTTTTAAAATTTTTGGTCAGCTCATGAGGCACCCACTTACACAACTTTTTCAACTTTCCAGTTTGCTTCAAATGCTGAATGAATGTAGAATGGTTGACATTGAGTTCTTTGGCAACTTCTTTTGTAGTTTTGAGAAGATCAGCTTTGATGATTGCTCTCAATTGGTTGTTGTCAACTTCTAATGGCTGGCCACTATGTTTCTCATCTTTAAGGCATCTGTCTCCTTTGCAAAACTTCTTGAACCACCACTGCACTGTCCATTCCTTAGCAGTTCCTGACTAACTGCGTTGTTGATGTTGTGAGTTGTCTCCGCTGCTTTACAGCCCATTTTGAACTTAAATAAGAAAATTGCTTGAATTTGCTTTTTGTCTAACATCATTTCCATAGTCTAAAATAAATGTAAAATAAACAGCAAGTGATAAGTCATTAGCAAAAAAACATAAATTGAGAAACGCACATTAAAATGACGTATAACATTTGAGCAACATGGAGTCTCTCAGGAGGTAACTCTTAGGCACCCTACAGCTCTAGGCCTGGCTCATATTTCAGGCACAAAGGCTCATAATCATAGCTATCAGTATCAAGGACTCATTGTTGGACCATCTGTCTTTATTGGTCTTTGCCATTGCACTTGGGGAATTGTTGCTATTCCATTGGGGAATGTGATAGAGCTCCCCTGGCTAGGAACTCAGCACTCCCTCAGTTGTCATTTTTAACTGAAACCACTATGAAAATATCCATACATTTTTATGTACCCTGTACACATGCCCTGGAGAAATCCCTCCCAAGCATGTGCCCCCTATCAATAACACCCCACACCAGTGTTCCTTCCTTGCCATAGTTGAACCCTTCTGTAGTCCAAAACTTCTTTAAAAAGGAAGCATAAGTCTCCAAAAAAGAGTCGGAGATCAACAGAGGGCTAATGCTTATGCACGCCTCAGCAGGGTACCAGAGACAGTCAAAGTAGATAGAAGCCCAGGTACTGGTTCTCCTGAGGGCTACAGAGACACACAGTTTCTACGGTCATGGCAGATGGCTCTGGAGTTCAGGGCCATGTCAGTTGGCCCTACTTTGGAGTTTGTGTTCCTGAGTGTGATGGAGTTGACTCAGATATGACCTTTTATACATGCCTCTTCTGTTACTTTTATCAGACCTGTGGTTGGTGTTTGGGTTGGTGTATACTCAGGAGACCTGAATCCCTGGACTGTCCATGTGACAACCAGGCCGTGAGCCTCAGGAGACTTGCAACTCCTACCCTCTGGTTTCTTGGACTTACCCTGGCCAGCTAACAGGGAAGTGAAGAAGGTCAACCACCACACCAGGGAGACAAGAATGCCTACAACTACAAGCAGGAGAACTGCATCTATCATTCACGTGGAATTTAAGCTCCCTGCTCATGTAGAGGGGGACTGGACATAACCATCCCACGGTCCACAGGATGGAGGAAGAGAGTATGGATTAGAGTGGACATACTGGTATTCTGCTGGGGAACTATTGTGGTTAGTAAGGGAAGAAATTGTAGTATTGATGTAGTGAAAGTGGCTACAGTAGCTGCTGATGGTAGGGAGAAGGAAGAAGAGATAATATGTGGGGGCATTTTCAGAATCTAGAGTTGTCCTGAGTGGTGCTGCAGGGACAGATGCTGGGCATTGTGTGTCCTGCCATGGCCCACTGGGTAGACTACGATGTAGACCACTGTCCATGTGGTGCAGCAGTGCTCCAAAATGTATTCACCAGGTGCAGTGAATGTGCCACGATGATGGAAGAAGTTGTTGATGTGGGAGGAGTGGGGTAGAGGGGATGGGGGGTATATGGGGACCTCATATTTTTTGAATGTAACATTTAAAAGAAAATAAAGAAAAAAAAAGATGCATAACATAACCACATTTATTTAAGAATGTACTCCAATATCAAATGGCAAATTTCAACAATGCAAAACCACAATTACTTTCTACACCAACCTAAATAATAATCAGTAGCTGAAATTGGTGTCCATCCACCTCTTCGTCTCCCATTTTTGGAAAATGAAGTTTCCAACTCTAGCCAGGGAATATTGCACATATGCAGTCTTCTTCCGTTCTTCCAAGGATGTTGCAGGATGCTCCTCTGGTCTCCTGGAACCTCAAAGATTTGCTTTAGATAGCTCTGAATGATTACTAACTGCCCTGTAGGATGGGCTGACTCTTGAAGCTCCTTACTCTGCTGCCATCTTACCCCTTCTCTGCTTGCTTTGTTTTTAAACAGAAAATGCACTATTATCAAGTCATTTCTCTATTATTTTTAACAGAAAGATCCATTATGAACACCTTTAGGGCACAATGTCCCTGTATCTCATACATGGATTTTTAGTGGGGGGATGAAAAGGAAGGAAGCATTCACATTTGAATATGGATATGTCTAATCTGGGAGTTTTCAATACACAAAATTAAATGGCAATGCTTCTTTTAGAAAGCCCTAGTCAGAGGAACTAGAAAATCGTCTTTCTTCCTGCATTGGAAAGCCTTTTTCTCTGGACAGCACCGTTTCCGAGCCTGATACAGAGCAGCAGCCTGAGTAGAAATGCCTTCCCTCTCTTTCCTGAGCTTTTTCTTTTATCGTTGCTAGACTTTCCTTGGGACACTGGATATATTTTAATTATTTTGGATTTGAGTATCTGCCAGTTGGGCTGCAGTTTATAGTTGGAAGCAAAAATAAGCAGAACAAGAGAAAAACAATGCAGGAATGTCCCCTATTCTACTCAGCCACGCCGAGGACTGTAAAGTAACACCTACTGATAAGAGTGGAGAAAGAAAGTCGATGAGGGGTGCCTATCACAGGAGCCAGCGCTGTTCCTCTGAAGGTGATGGCGTGCTCTGGGACATGGAGAAAGGGGAGCGTGGTGGTGAGAGCAGGGACTCTGGGGCCAGACTGAATGGGTCAAAACCTTGATTCTGGTTCTTACCAGTGGTGTGTTTTGGCAAAGAAACAAACCTTTCCTGCCTCAGTTTCCCCATCTATAAAATGGGGGAAATAATAGTACCTACCTCAAAGATCTGTTTGGTTAAATGAGATAATATATGGGAAGTGGTTAGAAGAGGATGTGGCACATGAAAAGAACAGGCTACATCTTGGCTGAAATTTACCTATATATGGACAGAATATGACAATCATCTTTTGGAGGCATTTGGTAAATAACTGCCATTATAACTTTACCTCTAAACATATTTCATTCCTATGATTTGGAAAGGAGAGTTCCAGTATTTATTCCATAAATGATTTCTGAACTGTTTCTGTTTCCCCATCTACAGAGTGGGTTAGGTACTCAGTAAATTGAATTGTCTGAATTAAGGAAGAAGTTTTAAATTTTTCTTTAAAAATAACAAAAATGAAAGTAAATAAGAGGTGAAATGATTGGAAAAGATGAAGCTAGCACATGCAGCTAGCTTTACATTTACAAAGAAAAAAACAACAGAATTAACAGAGTTCAGCAAAGTTATCAGACACAAGATTAATTTACAATGCATTTATGCATTTTAGCAGTAAACAATTGGAATGTTTTAAAAAATCCATGGTAGTACCCATAACAGCCAAATATAACATTCTAAATTTTTGTGGAATAATATAAAAATCTATTGGACATATAGAAATAATCCAAATACATGGTGAAATAGTCCATAGTCTTAATAATAATATTCCCAAATTAATCTATAAATTCAAAGCATCTCCAAAGGGCTAGCTAGATTTAAGTAAAACCTGAATAAACTTACTCTTATGTTTATATGAAAGAATAAAAAATGATCCACCTATAGGTGAGTTGACTTTGTAAAAGCAATAGAGGGAGTATTGTTCTATTGTGTATAAGATATGTCACAAAGTTATAGTACTTAAAACATGAGCATTGGAATAAGAATAGGCAAACACAGCAGGGGAGCAAAATGGAGACTTTAGAGATAGTGCCAACTTCATTTAATACATTTTTAGGTGGTACTAAAAGCCAATCAAGATGGAACTGTCTCTTTAGTAGATATGGTTGAGAAAACTGCCTTACTCTATCGAAAAAAATAAAACTGGATCCCTAGCTGAAATAATAAATAAAGGTGGTTTATAGATTTATTAAGGACCTAAATATGAAAGGTAAAACTTTAAATGTAATAGAAAATAATGTTAAAGAAGGTCTTTGTGACCTAGAGCTGGGGAAGACTTTTTAAAATAGCCAAACTAAAAATCATTAAGGCAAAATTTGATTATACTAAGATTAAGGATATTGACTCAACAAAAGACATCATCAATAAAGTTGTCAGTAACAGATTGGGAGATGATACATGTGATGAAAAACTAAGTAGAGATTAATTCCTAGAAATTCTTGCAAATCAACAAGACAAAAAAATCCAACAGAAAAAAAATGGAAGAAGGATATGAACAGGAAATTTGCATAGGGTGAAACCAAAATGTCCAAAACATACAAAGAGATGCCTAAATAATTTGAAATTAAAGAAATTAAAATGTAAACATAATGCAAGAATTTGGAATCTGGGTAATATGTCAGTGGTGATACAGGAACCCCTGTGCATTGTGTATAAACTGAGGCCACCGTTTTGAAGAGATATCTGGCAATACTTGCTGATATTAAGTATTCATACACTCTAAGATTTCAGAAAAGTGTCTCCAGACCAATGTAGAGCACATACAAAAATGTCCACCATGGCGCTATTCATGGTAGTAGAGAGATGGAGGCAGACTGAATGTGTGTCACTGGAGGAAAGGTTAAATAAAACATGATGGAATCCCAATGTGAATTACAGGGACAATTTAGAAGCAAAGTAACAGATCTACCCAGCACAGCATGGCTAGATCTTAAAACTGCAGAGCTGATGTAGAGAGAAACTAAGTGAGGTGTTATAGCAAGATACATTATGTGTAAAATAAAACATATATCAGCAAATCAAAGAGCATGTTTTACAAGGACATATATAAATAAAGGAATACATATGTATTTATTTGTGTATGTCTATGTATGTATGCATTCTGTATTCATCCATCTATATCTATCTATCTATCTATCTATCATCTGTCTATCATCTATCTTTCTATCCATCTATCTTGAGGACAAAATGGTTGCTTGTGGTTGGGAGAGAAATGAGAATGAAGAATGGGTAAATATAGAGCTTTGCTTGAACCAGTGGTATAGTGTGCCAATAAAAAAGACTTATAATTAACTGGCTCTTCTGGACCTGGAATCGGCACACATACACACATGTGCATACACACATGAACATACTAAAAGAGTGGAAAGAGATATTCATAAAGTTGAGGGAACATCTCCCTCCACATCCTGCCAAACTCCTCTCTGTCTTAATATCTCTAATCACTCCCTTTATGTCATAGTTTCACAGAATTTCTGTAGGGAAAGAAACATCAGAGACCACCCAGGCAGGCTGCCTTACACAACAACCAAAGTCTCTGTGTTAAAGGATAACTCCTCTGCTTTTGCAAGAAAGGACTCTGATGTTTCTTGCACTGAGGTTGATGTAAATTTATTTTCGGCACAGAAGTACTCTTCCACAAGTGGAATATTAAGGCATTTTTCTGCATCAGAGCAATTTGGGAATTTCATTTAGCTTCATCATGATAAAACTTTGCCCAATCTGAGCAGATGATAAGTGACTTTATTACATATTCTATATTTGTATATTTAAGGAAAAGGAGAGTTATTCTATAAATTTATGCAGATGTTAAAATTCAAAGATGAAAATAGTGGGAAAAATGTTCACATGTTTCAGATGCTAACAACAGCAAGGATTCAAAAATTGTTTCCAGATTTTCAGAAAATCTTTAACTTCATCAAAAGGATAAATCAATTTGCAGGTGCTATTGACAGCTATTTAAGCTGGAGGTTGGAACTTCTTGATTGGGAGAGACAAATTAAAAGAGACAGCCAATTAACCCTTTATGCATGTATCATTTAATCTATTTTCACAGACTTTTTAGTTTTTTATTATATTTTCTAGGAACCTAATTACTAAAGGTCAATATCTTTTAAATCAAATTTCATCTATTAAAAACCTTAAATTGAAAACAAGGCAAGAAAGAAACAGAAATGGCGTAAATCACTCAGCAATCCAAGATGCATTAAAACACTCTGGGAGCTAGAATATTCTAGGTGCATTCAGAAATGTTGTGTATTTGTTGTACCCTCTATGTGTCTAGTACTAGTGATTATTAAATAATTTTCCAGCATTGAAATAAAAGGTTAATTGAGCTCAGAAGGTTAATCGACTTCCATATTAGCAGACTTTTTCTGGAAAGTGCTGCCTATGAAAATGATTTATATTCGTTATTTTTATGGTCCTCATTCATTTATTGATTCATTCACAAATCCATTCTTTCACTCATTAACTGTTTAATGAGTGCTTAATCCATGGGGGCCATCATCCTTGCCTTTTGTGTTTCCTTCCATGTATTACTTGTCCCTTATCGTATTCGTCTTTAAAGCCCTAACACCTGCAAAGTGGTAGGAAATAGGATGCATGTGTAAGCCTGGTCGAAAGGGAAGTTTAGAGGGTTATGTGGTCCTCTTCCAGTTTCACTTGGGATATTGCCCATTTTCTTTTTCAAGAATTTTTAAACAAGCTCCTTTCCCCACTGACTCTATGTCTGTCCTCTGTTCCTAATGGAGGATTTAACAATGTAATACAGAAGCCTGTCTGATATTTCATACTCTGTGAGAAAATTTATTTCCTATCATTATCCCTCAGAATCTGAACATTATGAATAGCAATGTTTACTTTGTACCAAGCCCAGTTTTAAGAATTTTACTTGACTTAAGGTGAGTAAGCACTGTCACAATCTACCGAGGAGGTGGGAAAAGACCCAGCTCTCATCTCTCAGACACTAGAGAACAGTGAGGAGTCAAAAGATGCTTCCACATTTTCAGAAAATGTTTAATTTCATCAAGGGATAAATTAATTTGCAAGTGCTATTGATCAGAGCTATCATAGTGATTAATTCCCTTTCTACCAAGCAGAAAACTGAAGCCCAGAGTGATAAGTGATGTACGCAATGCCACATAGTGAGTAAGTAGCAGTCATGAATTCCATGTGACATGGTTATGTCTGCTCAGAGAGCTTTTCCCAAGGAGTCTTCATTCCCCTAGACTTGACCTTGGAAGGCAGAGGGGAAGTCTGCTCAAACAAGAGGCAATCACATGAGAATGAAGGCTTTCCCACCTCTTGCCTCCTTCCTGGGCTCTGAGATGAACTCACTGAAGGACTCGGTGAGGATCTACTGGTCTAGCGAGTGGATAAGTCAAAATACTACCCTGAAACCAGTTGTCCTATTTTGGTGGCAATGAGAGAGAGAGAGGGAGGGAAAGGCAGAGAACAGAGCCTGGGAGGAAGGGATGAAGTTGGGACTGGACAACGGACAGACTGCGGAGATGAAGGTCCTGAAAACAGGCTTTTCCATTAACGAAAGCCACCAGGGAAATGTTAGTGCTAATCTGAGTAATTTTGCTAATGAATGTGTGACAGAGCAAGGTTTACTCACAGGGAAGAGCAGCTTTGTCCCCTTTGTTTCTATTTGTCTGTCTCAATGGAGGACCTTTGCTCTCCAGCTTCCTTAATTCCAGGGGACTTCATAGAGAGCAGATACTACCTTTCAGATTCTTCTAAAGAGTGCTGGATTCCCATTCAAATTCTAAGGTGCACCTTGCAGAATTGGCAGTAGCTTATTTTATTTGGGGGTGCAGAACAGCGGCCGAGAGGGCTTTTTTTTCATTTCCCTTTTCTCATTCTTATTTAAGCAAAAGGTTTCTTGTATGTGGAAGAGCTCTCATGAAGTAACATTTTGATGAAATTAGAGGCATGCATATTAATGCCACTTGTTTTTCTGAATTTCCCAGAGAATGGTCTTGAAGTACAATGTTGTAGGTTCTGTCAAACTGACATGTCAGATAAGCGTTGTTTGAGAGCTGAATTTATTATCTGAATAGCCCCTTGGGCCCCTGTATCCCCTGTGTGCACCCTGTAGTCACGCTTCGAGCCTGCTTGCCGGGTATGGCACCGCTGTCAGGAGCCCTGCCTGTGCCTTTGGCTCGTGACTGCTGATTGAAGCATGTGGCATATGTCCCCTATATATAGAAATGCACATAGCTATGCACAGCTATGTAGCTACAGATAGATGCACCAACACCCCCACACGTGGATCTGTGCAAATTTTTTTCTTGACTCTTTCCTTCAACCCAATGATTTCCTAACGATCTGTTACCCATCTAAGACAGATTGCTTTTCATGGTTCAGCAGGCCCTGCACAGACATTCATTTTAATCAATAGAGCAGTCAAAAGAAAGAATAGATTTACTTTTCTTTTTCTTTTTTACATTTAATTGAAAAATTTCAAGTGATTACCAACTTGTGTGGATCTCATAGGTTAGGAAGCAGTGGTGGCTACGCCAATGGAATCAAATAGGTACAAAAGAACCACAGGCTGGGTTCGGGTCTGCAGTGAGTCTAGGCCTGGTGAGGTGGTGGGAACTGTGGTTGTGCAGTTGCCTGGTCCCCTCTTCTCCTTCTCTTACCATTGCCACCAAACACATAAAATGCTCAAGGTAGTCTCTGGGATCCAATCTCTCTTGTTCAAGATGTGGCTTGGATTGTGTCTTCTGAAAAGCTATGCTGAAGTCCTAACCTCCAGGAGTCCTAACCCACAGAATGTGACTGTCTTTGGAAAGAGGGTCTTTGCAGATGTAATTAGTTAAGATGCGATCACACTAGAGTGGGGTGGGCCCTTAAGCCAGCATGACCAGTGTCTTTATAAGAAGAGACAAGTCAGAAACATGGAGAAATATGGAAAGAAGGCCATGAAGAGGGATATGGAGATTGGAGTGACTCATCCACAGCATCCACAAGCCAAGGAGCACCAGGGATGGCTGCAAGCACCAAAAACCAGAGAGCCAAGGAAGGGTTCTCCC
This sequence comes from Dasypus novemcinctus, assembly GCF_030445035.2. NCBI lineage: Eukaryota > Metazoa > Chordata > Mammalia > Cingulata > Dasypodidae > Dasypus > Dasypus novemcinctus. The sequence goes on along the minus strand of NC_080699.1, from coordinate 43,751,157 downwards.
CAAAGATTTCAGAGCAAGCATGGCCCTGCTGACAACTTGACTTTGAACTTCTAGACTCCAGAACTGTTACAGAATACATTTTTGTTGTTTTAAGGCACTCTACTTGTGACACTTCATTACAGCTGTAGGAAATTAATATATTCATCCTCATTGCCAACACCTTGGTCCAAGTCCATATCAGCTCTCTCTTCTGCACATCTGGTCTCTCTGCTTTCAGTCCTCCCTCTAATCTTCTTCTTGAATCAATGCTCCAAGGACAAAACTAACCTTGCCATCTCTTTGCCAAAAATTTTCTTGAACTTTCCATTCCGTACATTATTAAGTGCAGCAGACTTAGCAGAACATGCAATATTCTTCCCCTTCTACCTATCACTCCCTCTCTACCCTTTATTGAGCTAGCCTGTCTCCGAACACATCAGGCCATTTTTACATCCCCCTTCCTTCAAGATTCAGACCACATATGGCTTGTGAGGCCATTATCCTTTGGGAAAACTGATCCTCTCCTAATTCCAGTTTCCCAGGCATTTTGGTTGGCCATTGCTTGATGACAACACTGCCTATCAACAGCACTCTCTGTAACAAAGCTGTAGTCTCTGTGATAGTAGTGATATGCCCTCACCCACCACCATGCCCCACACAGAGGTAAGTAATGGAGAGTGAACAAGCATACAGTTTGGAAAGATTTGGGTTTATATGGCATTGGTTTTATTTATGCCGAAGTCTGACTGTACTTGGAAACTTTGAGGACATGTTTCTATTCAAAGGTACTCAAGTAGATAATGTTAGGTCAGAATAAAATGCTCTCCTAGATCCCTGCCAGTAAGTTTACTAAGAGAGCAAACCCTTTGGGGATCTAATCCGGAATGGGTTTGAAATGTCTCAATTCTCCTACAATGCACTTAAAATCCTGTCTTGTGTGTGTAGATGATTCTCACCCAGTCAATCCTCATACTTTCCTCTTGAGATTATAACTTTGAAGGACACATATTATCACTCTTCTTTCACACATGGAGAAAGTGAGGCTAGAGTGGTGGCTTCTCAGCCATGTTTGTAAGTGGCATCTCTTAGGAGAGCTTTAAAAACTCCTGATATCCAGACCTCTTCCCAGACCACTCACATCAGAGTTCTGGGGGTGGGACATGGCTTCTGTCTCACTGAGCTCCCACCCCATGTGTTTCTAATTTACAACCAAGTTGAGGACCCTAGGACATTTAGACTCCACCTCCAAGGTGTACTGGAGGTAGTAGAGCCAGGGCTACAGCCCAGGTCTCTGATCCAGGCTAGGACCATGCCTACCACTTCACACTATTGCATTATGGTGCCACTCTTAGCATAAGGAATCAAGTCAAATCCTAAAGTGCCTACTTCCTCTTGTGATTTGGGATAGATCTCCTAGCCTCTCTTTACTATCTGTAAATTAGGAATACCCCAAATTCTTCCCTTATAAAGCCTACATATTAATCTCATTGGATAAGACTATAGGTGGGGGCAACTTTTAAATCACAGACTACCATGCAAATGATAACATTAAGAAACAATAGGGAAGAGGATGTGGCTCAAGCAATTGGTCTCTCATCTACCCAATAGGAGGTCCAGGGTTCGATGCCCAGGGCCTCCTGGTGAAGGCGAACTGGCCCACATGGTGAGCTGGCCCATGTAGAGTGCTGGCCTGCACAGAACGCTTGCCTGTGTGGAGTACACGCAAGAGTGCTGCCCCATGCAGGAGTGCTGGCTCACGCAGAGAGCTGGCAGAGCAAGATGACACAACAAAAAGAGACACAGAGGAGAGACAATAAGAGACACAGCAGACCAGGGAGCTGAGGTGGCACAAGAGAAGGAATGCCTCTCTCCCACTCCGGAAAGTCCCAGGATCGGTTCTGGGAGCCACCTAATGGCAAATAGAGAAGAATACACAGTGAATGGATATAGAGAGCAGACAATGAAGGGAGAAATAAATAAATAAATCTTTTTTTAAAAAAGAAACAACAATTCCTGTCATGAAAATAAATCCCTTAAATTTGGTGAACTCCTTCACACTTTTTGTGATGCTGAAGATGAGAAACTTGGAGATTTGAAGCTAAAGTTTGCAGCATTCTCTTTCATGGCAGCATCTGAGAATGGGAATTGTCAACAGAAAGGGTTCAGACTATTCTCTACCTCTCACCTTGGCAAGGAGAGATGGGCTGAAGCAACCCCTCTCTTCTTAGTATGTTGTTCTAGTCTACACTTTCTCAAAGTGTATGGTAATCTGCCTACCCTCCCTCCAAAAAGAGACCAAATGCTGGCTGAGTGTTCCACAGGCAAAATCATAGTTGGAGTGTCTCAGGTTATCAGAGTAAGTGGCAGTTGTCTGATTATAAAGTGGAAAGATATTATTGAAACGTAGACATATCTGCAATCAGCAATGATGAAAAAGGAGGTGCACAGGAAGTGAATGGTAATTAAAGGGGGCTTATGGGACTGATTTTGCTTGGGTAATAGGTTCTCTTGCATGTCCAGGGAATGACCCATTGCCTTTCCAGGATTTTATCAGCATAGCAATTCTCATGTGGCTGGGGACCATGGATGCATGCACTCTCTTTGTGGGAGGATTCAAATGGCAGCATTCCTGAAAGGATCCTGTAAAATAAGTCTGGTTTCCGATCCAGAAATATACTAAACAGAAATAGGTCTTCACCAATAGTTGCAGAGGATGATTAGGCTAAGGCCTGCTCATCTATGCTCAGGAAAGTTATTCATAGAAGTCCACAACTGAAAAGATTTCAAGACGGAGAACTTTCTTTCCAAGGGGAGGAAGACTGCTTGCGAGATGGCTGAATGGGCACTGTGAAGTCCTGACACTGTCTCTTATCTGCCTGTGATTGACTTGCAATGTCATCTTTTTGTTTCTATCCTTTTACTGTTGAACAGACTTATTAAGCATCAGTTAAACAAATGCTATCAGATTTTTTTGGAATGCTGATACATAACACATAAACGTGATTGATGATTTATAGAAGAGCCTGGTCTCTGAGAGCCCGGGGGGGTCTGTGAGGGAATAGTCTCGACAGTAATGCACACTGGGACAGGAAACTGTTTTATAGACTCAAGTGATGGCAAGACCTCCTTTTGTGATGGTGTATAAACCTGACCTCATGAACTGAGCATATGTAGGGACCCTCCCTCTCATTACGATCACTTCCTTTTCACTGCGAGCGGAGCTGAGACAACCTTGTTTCATATGCAAATTGCAGGAAATGTTCCACCTGTCCCTGTGGCTTCCCTTGACTCAGAAAATCATTCACAGTCCTACCGCTGTCTAGGGGGGAACATTCACAAGCCTTCCTTGTCCCTTTAAATGGATGCTTAATAAGCTTGGAAATGGCATTGCCTCCAAGAAAGCCAACACTGGAGAATTAGAGCCCATTTCGTAGATGAATATGGAACTTTAAAATAGTCCAAGAAGACCCCTGCAATCCCTGCTAAATGAGATTTGATTTCTCTTTAAGCTGTTTTTAATAGCTGGAATTATAGAACATTGCTGTTTACCAGCTAATAGGTTCGTGAGCAGGCAGCTTGCTTTGTGCTCACGGTGATACCATTTACACCTGAATTCAAGCAGCAACCCCTTGAGTCTGCTGTCGCTCAACAAATTGGAGCCAAGCTTATTGCTCAGTGGAGTCATTCTTGCCTTCTGCTCTCTCTCTGTCTTCCTGCTTCACATTAAATCTCTTTCCCTGTCTCTGCATCTTTCCCTAATGTTTCAATGTTTATTTTGTCTGTTTTTTTTTCAAAGGAGTTTTACCCAAATTCTGCTTCTTGTCTTTTGCATTTTGAAACCAGGATATGGGGTAAATGTTCAACACCCAAGGGAAAGAAAGAGCACAAGACAATTGGGCCTAATAGGTAGTGAACAGAAATATAGGCTCCAAGTGGTATGACTATATTTTGATAACTTCCAAGATCTTGGTATATTCTGTCCTGTGACATAACCAGATCACTAATATACAAATGCCCATGAGGGACAGACAACTGGAGGTCTGGGTCAAATAGGAAGAAAAAATCCTCTCTTTAAGCCTATCTTCCATCCACACATATTAGTGATAACTAGTTACAATTTTAATAATGATAAGTGTTAATATTATATTTGAGCACTAGTGATGTTCCAGACCCCATATTCCTGTTTAAACCATTCAAATGCTTCTGAATATATATGTAATTATTTCCAGTTTACAGTTGAGGAACCCAAATTAGTCTGAGTCTCCAGGCAGAGCTGGTACACAGCTGAGTACGTCCATCTGACTCCAAAGGGGGTGCTTGTAGGGTTGAGGCTTCCAGGCGCCAGGCCCTCTGGTGAGTCCTTTGTAGACATTAATTCATGTCAGCCTCACAGCAACCCTCGGAGGGCCAGTCCTTTATTAGGTCCCATTTCACAGCTGAAGAGACTGAAGCACAGGGAGGTTATAGAACCTGAAGTTCTTCATCCAGCCCAGTCAGGAACTGGAGAAACTGGGGCATGAATCCTGGCAGTACGGCCCCTCTTTTGTGCCCTTAGAGGACTGTGCCTCACTGTCTCGAGTTTCCTAGGCTCCAAGAGAAATGATCTGCAATGGTTCGTATCCATCCACAAGTGTGTACCAAGCACCTGTTAGATTCCGGTGCCTGTCAGACTCATCTTGGGGTAGGAAACAACTAGAAAGGCTGCCTGGGGTTGAGTAGGTATGGGAAGTGCAAAGGGCGCCATTCTACTCTCCTTTTCTAAACCCCTTTAAAATATTTTAAAATTCCCATGTGTGAACAAATGCTACCAAAGAGCAAGGCATCCTTTTAAGTGCAATTATTTTGGCAGGTGCCCACATTACATGGGTGAGTTTCCCTGGGTCTTACATCCTTTTGAAGTTAGCCTGGTCTCTGTGCTTCATGCTCTAGATGAATGGGGAAAGGGGTCTTGTAAACAAACAAGTGAATCCACCCTTCCTTACAACCAGAATTAATTGAATGTACATGCCTGTGTCAAGAGTGCTTTGTTGGAGGTAAGTTCTGAGTACAGTAGGGATTTTCTCAGGAGAGGGGGTTAGGAAGGCTTCATAGGAGGCATGATCTTCTAGAAAGCAGTGACAGTAAGGGAGTTTCATGCATATTTAGACATTTCTGGAATTATCTCATTGACATGGAGCATGGTGTCTTTTCTTTCTGGATTCAGTTTATTCTGACCTCAATCATCAAACCCATTAAACCAGCTTCATTTCTGCCTTTACTCACCTTGTCAAATTCTTCTTCCTTGTTCACAGTGTGTTATGGGAATGTGAGAAATAAGAGACACAGCAAACAGCGTGAAAGCATATTAATAAATCATTTTAAAGTATTAAAATTGATACTGGGGTCTCTGCAATATTTCATCATTTATAATTTATTAAGCATGTTATTTGTCACCTGGTTAAGCAGGAACAACCAATATTACATTTGTGGGATCTAATTTCTCCATGTCCTTAACCAATGTGGAATGGAAATGACAGAATGTTCCTTACTGACAATAGGATGGCAACAGAACTTGAGGTCAGCTGGCAGGGTGACCTTGTGATTGCTGAGTTTGTTTATAGATTAGGAAGATGGTGAAAAGTCTTCTGGATTTACAGAATCTTGAAAACTCGACGTGCTTCTTTCTACTCTGGGACAAGGGAAGACCGGAGATGGGGCAACCACATCCCCATGGTTTTTATTTTTGTTTGTTTGTTTTTAGACAGTGCTGGGGATTGAACCCAGGACCTCATACATGGAAAGCAGGCACACAACCACTGAGCTACACCCACTTCCCTCCCCATGGTTTTAATCTCCTCTGAGCTTGCCATTCATTCACCCAATATTTACAGTGCCAGGCACTGTTGGATTTGATTGGGTTACATGAGTAAACAGAACAAGCAAGGATCCCTTTCCATATAACACTTATCTTCTGACAAGAGGAAACAGATAATATAAAATAAACATAATAAATAAGTAAAAGCAAGGGTAAGTTAGCAGGTAAAAAGTGCTACATGGTAAAAAGAAAATAAATAAGAAAAATCAAAGCCATAGTGTGTGGGGTAAGATTTTGGCATTTTTCTGACTGGAGTAGCATTTGGATTCCAAATGATTGAAGCCAAAGTTCCTGGCTTTGTTCCTTCTTACAGCCCACCTTACCCAGCTTCATGAGGTCTTCTAAGACAGGAGAAGTCCTTCAGATGACGTCCCATCACGGCCCCTGCTCTGCTCATCACCTCTTAAAAGGCAGCAAGTGCCAGGCTAAGTCCTGGTTGCTCCTCTCCCTCATCCCTCTTAGTGGGAAGCACCTGGCAGAGGAAAGAAGTTCCAGCTGGAGCATACCTGGTCACGGAGCCGCAGGGCTGCCCTTCGCTTTCTAGTGTCCTGGACTCTGATGTCCATGGTGGGGCAGGGGTCGGGGGGTAAGGGGGTTAGGGGTTGTACCTGGGAAACTGAGTCTACTCAGCAGCACAGGTGGCAAATAGCAGTGGAGATTCAGCTGCTTTTCTCTTCAGATCCTGCTGACCGCTCCCACCATATCTAGTTTGGGGGTATTTCTGGTTAAAATATAGAGCCAGGTGCTTCCTTCTTGCAAGTTGCAGGAGAAACTCCTGGTGGGAATGAGTATGTGAACATCCTTCTGCCAGGGCAGCGACTGGCTCTGGGAACATCACATTGATGTCATCTAAGAGGCAGGCTGGTCCCAAGGCATCCCAGAGATTGGGGAGTTAGGAAGGGATGGGATGAACCTGGGCCCTCATCTCTGTAAGCCACTGAAGGCAGATTCGGACACGTGGGAACATGATATACTGAGTGCTAAAATGAGTGAATGACAGGCAAAAGGAACCGATAGGTAGCATGTAGAAAATTACACAATTGTGCAGCTGATTATATCTATTGCAGCTGAGGGGGATTTGTGAGTCATGTAAACAAATGACGTCCATCAAGTATGTACAGCAGTTGGAAGTGTTGAGACTCTGTGACTTAGAGGGGACATGATGGCAAAAGCTAACCTTTTTAGAGGCAGCACATGATTTTCTTTTTTTTTTTTTTGAAATTCATTAAAACATATATTTTAATTTACTTCATGTGCGGATTACGCTGATTATGCTCATAAATGTTCACATGTTAAACTACTCTTGTGATCCTGGGATAAACCAACTGACTTTTGTGTGTGTGTGTGTTTGTGACACACATATACATTACATTTTTTTATTGTGGTATAGGCATAACATAAAACCATTTAAACCATTTTCAAGTGCGTGGTTCAGTGCCATTAAGGACACCGACAACGTTGCGTGGGTGACTTTCACCCCCTATCGATTTCCAGACCATTTTCGTCACCCCAAACAGAAACTGCACCCACTCAGCAGTAACTCCCTGTGCCCCCGCACGGCCCTGTGACCTCGAGTCTATACTGTCTCTATGAACTTGCCTGTTGTAGATAACTTCGTATAAGTGGAATCATGCAATGTTTGTCCTTAGCTCGGTGGTTTTCAGATGCGCCTTATCACAGGAATCTTTGGGGGGAATTTGACGGAAATACCCATTCTTGTGCTCCACACTCCCGACCAGTCAAACTGTCCAAGTGATTCTCGAGGGATGGGGCCCAGGCTCTCCAAGGGGCGAGCGGTGGGCTTCCCAGCGGAGCTCTAACCGCTCGTTCGACCGGTGGGCCTGAAGGTGGGCCCCCACCGGCCGCAGGCGCGTCCACCGGGCAGCGAGGGTCCAGCCCCGCGGACCCCGAGCGCTGGCTGCTGGGGCGGGGCGACCCTTCCTCCCGCGGGGTGCCCAGGGGTGGAAGGCGGCGCTGCCCGTCCCTGCTCTTCCTTGTGGAGAGCAGGTGCGCGCGTGCAGGTGGAAGCCCCTGCGGTCGGCTCTGGGCCGAGGCTGCCCGCGCCTGCTTCGGGGCCTCCGCACAGCCGCGCTCTGGCTGCGCAGGGGCAGGGTGTGCGAACCGAGGGCATGCCCCGAGCCCGGCGTCCGGCCGGGCGGCTGAGCCAGGCTCGCCGGGCGCCGCGTCTGGGTGCCTCCGGAACGAGGAGGGAGAGCCGTCCTGTCCACCCGCGCAGTGTCCTGACTTATTGCATTGTAATAAATTGAACCATTCCACTTCATTATTTCATATTGGAGGAGATTTATAGATTGTCCTGGTGGCTGAAGAGGCAGTGATTAAAGCAGCAGCGTGCTAATGAATAAGGCTCTGCACAAAGCCGTTTAATTAATGCACAGCCCAGGGGCTGTAAACTGCTCGCTGATAACAAACCTGCCCATTGAAGAGCTGAACTGACAACTTCCCACAGAATAAAGGCTGACAGGGAGACGGGGAAGTTATTCAAGTGGCAATTAGAGCTAATAAAGTGAGTCTCTCCCTCCCCACCCTAGACTCACTCTAGCCAGTACCCACCGTCTATTTATTTTTCTACCCACACCGCCCTCCCTCCCCCACGACCATGTCGTCTCCCAGTGGCTGGGGCAGTTAGGACCGTACCCGAGTTTCCTGAAAGTTTAGTTTGACTCAGATGTATGGAGTCAAAACGCTGCTGTGAGACAAGGCAATTGTTTTCACTCCAAACTTCTTCCAGAACTCTGGAGATTAAGTCAAGTGTTCTAAAAAAATTAATTGCCCTTCCCTTCTCCCTTTTCACGACGCCATGCCTGTTGGCAGCTTGGCTTTGGAGGGCTCTGTCTCACAAACCCTGCTAAGCACCTGCCGGCTTCCCCATTAGGGGTGCGGCGAGAGGGGGAGCCAGCCAGGGTCTCCTGAGCGAGCCCCAAACCCTCTCCACCTTTGTGGCACTCCTCTGTGTCTCAATCAGTGATAACTCCTGGCAAACTTAGTCCAACAAGTGACGGGTAATACAATCACCTTTCTCTGTTCTTTTCACGGTTTCCTGCCAGGATTTGATGTTTGCAGACACAGGGACATTGCTGATAAGATGACTTTTCAGCAGTTTGATAACTGTGATGCTTTCTGTCGTGAGACACAGCATTATTAGCTGTGTGACTAACACTAATAACAGTGATTCTAATAACAAAGCGAAGGCAGCCATAATTAGAGATAAAAATCCTGGCCAACAGAATGATTTGAGGGGGAAAATATTGATAGCGAGGTGGCGTTCATTGAATTAGCTGTTTCATTTAGCAGACACGTCGCCAGCACCAATGCATGAAGGGTGATAATCAGGTGTGTGACTCTGGGGACTGAGCCAGGCTAGATGTGGAGATCCAGGAGAGCAAAGCGAATTCAGTTATGGTCTCTGGGGCCGAGGCTGCTGAATGTCTCAAGAAACCACAGCGGCTCAGCAAAGATTTCCAGATGTCCACCAGACAAAGCAGGCATCTTCACATCATCAGTGAGCTCTTGTTTCTGGTCTGATACCTGCAAGGAATCCCTTCCAGGTGGGAAAGTGACTCAGACCTCCTAGCCCTGAAGTCTCTGGAGACTTTTCAGAGCAGCATTCCCAGTTAGGAGGAGCAAAGCATTGCTCCATCTGAGTCACTGCAGGTGAAAAAGGAAGGACATTTTCCTCTGTCCTTGAATCAACGTATGCTTGAGGCACCCTGGCTCCCAACTCTCTGCCAGTTCCCTCTGGAGCACGATGTGAGTGCTGGTTGCTTCTTCACCTCCTTGTTGCTCTGAGTCAGCCCAGGACGTCACGGTCCACCCACTTGGTCTTGCTCTCTAACTTTCTCTCTTCTCCCTGTGATGAATCTTCTGAGTTGTGCTGCATGCCCCATGCCAAGGCTGTGTCTGATTTCCTCCCAGTAACATACACTTTCCTCCCCTACAGAAGGCAGCTGGAATATCTCTGTAAGATTGAAGTTTTAAGAAATCCCAAGAAAAGGTTGGGGTGGATCAAGGAATTCATGTTTTAATGTAATCTATTAAGAATGTATTAAACAACTCAGAAATTATAATTATTATTGACAAAAACACATTTTTAATAATAGAATATTTTCCCCAAAATGTCCAGGGTATATTTTATGTCATTTAATTTACCCACTTTTCACAATTATATCCATTTGACATTTGGAGAAACCAAGGTAGAGCAGAGGCAAAATGTAAGGCTCCAAGGAGGGATTCACCCCTGGAGAGATTCTGCTGTCTGAAAGAATTTGGGATTATTTATCTCAGGTTTTTGGAAAGGAATTCTTAACTTATGGCTGGGCATTTAATGACTAGGATGGGGCAGAGACTACATCAGAGATGAGGAAGGAGGGTGATGGGCTGAATTTTGTAATTTTCAATGTAATTATCCTGGATCTCAGTTCCTGCAATATCCCCAGACTGAGGGGGCACACCTGTCAGGCCTTGGAGTTTGGGCATTAAATTGAGAAAGATAATGTATTTGGAAATAGAATAGACTTTTCTTCTAAATAACACATTAAATTTAATCTGCAATCGTGGGGAATACTATTATGCAGCTTCCATGAATATCGAGGACAAGCAACACAAAGGATGGAAGTGGCCATTCGAAATTTGCTTTAAAACCAAGGGAAGTGATTTCTTCATACAAGTTCTACCTCCAGGAATCTACTCTAGTTCAAGTATGATGAAAGGTGGTTGGGAAGAAAGACACCAAATGAAAGACACTGAAAAGAAATCCTTCAAGAGGCCTGAATAGGGAAGGTTGGTTTTCTCCTTTGTCCAGACTGTGTTAGCTCCCGAGAGCTCCTGGAAAACTGGAAGAAAGGAGGGGATCACTCTTGCAGAACGATAGACACTCACCGCTGCCTGCTTAGGTAGAGCAAACTCTTGGTAACTGAGGTTGAGACATCGAAATGATTTATCTGCCCTTAAATTCACACGTGCTGGCCAGAATTCCACTAATTTTGGCAAGCTCCACTGCCTTGACTTCCTTGTGTTTTTTTTTGAGCATGAAATGACTTACCTTTCCTCTTCCATTCTTAGCCCTTTGATTACCATCGAAGGTGCCACCTGCTGCAGGTTGGAGGCTACTGTGTTAAACATGCTTTCCAGCACTTCCTTCTACTTCTTGTAATGTTGAGCTGATCAGAAGAATTGGATCAATATGGCATCTGCTTCAAAAGGTATAGAATCCAATATTTAGAAAGGACTGTCAAAGGTTAACTAAAGAGGGGTGGTAAACTCCTGTGCCTGAGAGGGCGGATTTTCAAATCGATGAGTAAGCTAATACTCAGAGTAGTGTGAATGGGCTGTTCATAGGACCAAGCGTGACACATGCATGGTTTAAATTAATTTATATGGTACATTTCTGGTAAAACCAAATGGTTCTAAACCATTCAAAGGACCATAACCTGGCTGTTCCAATACTTCATGATACTTGTAGCCATGTGCTTCCAAACAAATGCACCCCACAGTGCCCTGATACCAGCCGCCACAGCCAGGGAAGCCAGGGACGTGGTCGTTTCATGGTTGCCCCACGTCAGATGAATGACTGTTTTTAAGGAAGGTTTATACTTTTGTTGAAATGGTTAACTTCATACTATTAATGATATCTTTATACTAATGCCATACATAGTCTTTTTGATTTTTCAGACTTTTTATTTTTATTTATTTCTCTCCCCTCCCCCCCGCCCCCGGCCCAGTTGTCTGTTCTCTGTGTCTATTTGCTGTGTATTCTTCTTTGTCCACTTCTGTTGTTGTCAGCGGCACAGGAATCTGTGTTTCTTTTTCTTGCGTCATCTTGCTGTGTCAGCTCTCCGTGTGCGGTGCCATTCCTGGGCAGGCTGCACTTTCTTTCACGCTGGGCGGCTCTCCTTACAGGGTGCACTCCTTGCACATGGGGCTCCCCTATGCGGGGACACCCGTGTGGCAGGGCACTCCTTGCGCGCATCAGCACTGCACATGGACCAGCTCCACACGGGATCAAGGAGGCCCGGGGTTTGAACCATGGACCTACCATATGGTAGACAGATGCCCTAACCACTGGGCAAAGTCTGCTCCCCCCCCTTTTTTTTTTAAGAATTTATTTGGAAGTGGGGTAAAGAACAGAGCTCACTGAGAAATGGGAAAAAAGATGGAAATACACACCAAGATTTGGTGCAGGCTCCTCTAGGCAAAGACAGACCATAGTCTCTTTCAGATATTTTTTTTTCTGAACAAACATGCCCCCTTTCCCTCTCTTCCCTCCCCCGGTTACCTCTGATCTACTTCCTGTCACTTTGAATTTGCTATTTCTAGTTTCTCATATAAGTGACTCATATACTCTTTGTTCTTCTGTGCCTTGCTTATTTTACTGAGCATGTTTTCAAGATTCTTCCATAACATCATTCTTCCTTATGACCTAATAATACCCCATTGAATGTATGTATCACATTTTGTTTTTCCATTTATTTGTTGATGGACACTTGGGTTGCTTCCACATTTTGGCTATTGTGCTATATACATAGGTATACAGTGTCTGTTTGAGAGCCTTTTCACACTTTCTTTTGGCATATACCTAGAAGTAGAATTACTGGATCATATGGTAATTCTGTTTAACTCTTTGAGGAACTGACATATTGCTTTCCCACTTAGATTTTTTGTCTTTTAGTGCTTACCTTAAAATTTCTTCTTCCTTTCTTTTTTCTTTTTTTCCTATGATTATTCTCTAGGCATGCTTAGACCTAGGTAAGTAGCAGAGTCATTTTTTAATAAATTTTTTATTTACCTGCCGCCCCCCCCCACCGTTGTCTGCTCTCTGTTTCCATTCGCTGTGTGTTCTGTGTCAGCTTGCATTCTTGTCAGTAACACTGGGAATCTGTGTCTCTTTTTGTTCCATCATCTTGGTGCATCAGCTCTCCGTGTGTGCAGCACCACTCCTGGGCAGGCTGCACTTTTTTTTTTTTCGCGTGGGGCGGCTCTCCTTATGGTGCGCACTCCTTGCATGTGGGGCTCCCCTACGCGGGGGACACCCCTGCGTGGCACAGCACTCCTTGCGTGCATCAACACTGCACGTGGGCCAGCTCATCACATGGGTCAGGAGGCCCTGGGTTTGAACTCTGGACCTCCCATATGGTAGGCGGATGCTCTATCAGTTGAACCAAATCCATTTTCCAGCAGAGTCATTTTTAACACCTGTTAAATATAAGGAAAAGAGAACAAGTGACCCTCCTTTTATAGAGTCTAAATTTTATAGAGTCTTAATTTGATGAATAGTAAGGAGCGTGTGCAAGAGCTAATACAGATAACATCACATTTAACAAGTTTTTATTCTCTTACTTAAACCATTCTTGCTTCATTTTATACTAATCTCTTATTTTCTCTTAGTTTGATTGAGAAAACAGCTAATTACCCCTACTGTTTTAATTAAGCCTAATATATTCAATATCTTAATCAACTTTCAACTCTATAGATGCCATTTCCTTATGTTATAAGTAAGGTTTCTTGGTGGACAGATTTTGAGAGAGATAATTGAGAGCAGGTGGTTCAATAAGAGAGTGAGAAGCAGGTCAGGCAGTGGGAGGAAATAAACTGCAAAGAAATCACAACAAGAGGCCTCAGATGATTCCATAGGGAGTTCTAAAAGCTTGAATGGCCCCTCAGAGTTGTCCCCAATTGTATCACCACATTCAGAGCAGGACAGTTCCCTTTGGCTGGGGTAAATTCTTGGGGAGGGACTCAAACATGGATCAGCAGGCACTGTCCTAGGGAATGAGTTCTCTACATCATTGGGGATGGGAGTGGAGGATTTGGTCAGTTCACCAGGAAGATGGAAGGGCAAGAGACCCATCCAATTTCTCTACAGTTCAGGTATTACTTTATTTGTGATGCATCACATGAGATAACTTCAGGCTTTAAGAGTCGGAAGCATTGAAGCACCAATCTATTATTTATGTATGGCACATCATGCTTGCTTTCTTTACACTCTCCCATTTCACTCTTTTTAACAAGTATTCTGTACAATTCCATGACAATATACATGGTTCTTTCCCCACAAAACCTCCACTGGCTTCCTGTAAGCATATTTTGTAGCTGCTTATAAGAGATATATAAAGACTATTCTGGGGAAAACAAAAAGGTATGCCACTATGTTTTGGGGATATAGAGAACATTTTCTAAAGGGCTACTCAAAATGCTTGTTTACCTGTGCTGCAGATATTAGCAGATGTGCAACCCCTTTCCACCCAGGTCCTGATTAGAAAGGTTCATCTGAGAAGGCACTGCAGATTAGCCCCTGAGTCTCTCTTCTCTTCACACTGATATCCAGCTCTGTCTGTGTCTTAGCTGGTCTCTCCCAGGTGTATCTGTGACGATGGGTTGGCATGGAAGAGGGGGCAGAGAAAAACCACAGTGTGCTTTAGCGATCCTCTCTGAAAGGAAAACAAAATACAAAAGATGGTGCCTGTGGTCTACAGCATTAATGATATTTACTGGGTGATGGATGAATATGATGAACGAGGCAATGCAGCCTGATCAGGGTGAAATGGGTGAGCAGCAGAATGGCGAGTGAATCAATCATGGAGCCTGCTCCACCAGCCAGCTGGGTTCATCAGTTTCACAGCCTCTATCAACAGCCTTATAAATTACCTCTGATGGAGGAATGGTGTGTTGAGCCAGTCTGTGGTGACTTCTCTGGGCAGAGATCAATAGGCCGTGGTGGACGGAAACACCTGAACTCCGATGAAAGCACTGGCGAGGCGTTCCAACTTTGTTTCATCAGCCGTGCTTGCTTTTATAACCCCTTATATTTTGTGCTCAAGCTTAAAGCCTCCGTCTAAAAAATAAAAGATTTGGACTTAATTTAACATCTCTCTGTAGTATACGATAGCATTAAATAATATGACTTCCTGGATTTGAAACTTGTCCCTCACTTATGAATTGTATGACCTTGGGCGATTTATTTAATTAACCTCTTTGTGCTTCAGTTCCTCACCTTTAAAAATGGAGTAATAATATATATACTATTCTTACCTCATAAAATTCTTCATAGGATTAAAGTAGTTAATATTTTAAAATTAGTGCTAAATAAACTCTCTTATTGCCTGACTAAGCAACCCCATTTAGTTTTAGAAGATGAACTTGTTTCTTCCTTTACCCACAAAACAACCTGCTGCACATCATCCTAAAGTATATACATTCACATCTATCCTCACTGATTTTTTTTCAGTCCGAGAGGAGGAATGTCTCTTCTGTTATTCAAGGTCAGCCCCTAGTCCTATGACCTTCACCCCATTCTCTCCATGTTATTCTGAGACTGGCATCACATCCTATATTCCCACTTTACATTTTTTCTTTTGAAGTATTGTTTTCTTTCTAACGGTCCCATATCCTTACTCTATGTACATATTTACACCTCTCCAAGTCATAAACAACAAAGTCTCTGTTGATCTTGAATCCTACTCTAGTTACTTTTGGATTTTTCTCTCATTTTCACCTAAACATTTTAAAAAAGAGGACTAAATGTTATGTTTCTACTCCATCACCTTTTAGTCACTTTTAAACAACTGCATACTAATTATTCTATTGAAAGTGTAAAGGTCTTCCATTTTAGTGACATTATGCTACCAAAGTCACCAGTGACCTAATTGCCAAATTCAATGGATATGTTTCAGTCCTTAATTAGCGGATCTCCTTGAAGTGATCACTGTTACTGACCATGTTGTTTGGAATCAGTGTTCTCAGTATTGTTTCTTTCTAAAATGTCTTTAATATTATTTTAATTTCATTTTGTATCCAGGAATTTAGAACCATTTTCATTCTTAAAAGCATAGTTATTCATTTCCTTGTTTTCTTTATCATTTTTGTTGTTGATATCCAGTTTTATTGCATTGAGGTCAGAAAATGGACTGTAGATTTTGAATTTTTTTGAGTTTTTCTTAGTTAAACTGTGATCACTTTTTAAAATAAATATTTAATAAGAATTTGACATATAGGCAGATTATGCATTAATCCAGACCTGTTAATTGCATTATTCAAATACTTTCTACCATTGCCTATATTTTGTCTATTTGATTTGTCCATTTATGATAGGTTCATTAAAGTCTCCCCATCCATTTAATGAAAACTTTTTTTTTGCTGGACGTATTTAAATGTTATGTTAGTTGATGCATAAATGTCCATTAATGTTATATCTTCTTGGGGACTTATACCTTCTGTTTCTATAAAATGTGCCTGTTGTAAGATTGTATGCCAACATTTCTTGTTATTCCTTTTTCAAATGAGATTCCAGAGGGTTCAACCCTTGCCCCACTCTCTCATACTACTCATACTCTCTGAAAAAGTAACTCTGTTCCTGGACATCAAATGCTATATATGCAATGATATTCAAAATTAAGTGGAGCTCAGGCCTTTATCTAAGTTTCTGATGATGGTAACCAACTTCCTGATGGGACTGCTCCATAGGCCCCTCCAATGCAAAAGAGCCAAAGTTGTTCTCATCTCCTTCATCCATAAACTATTTTCCCCTTAGATATTTTCTGGCTCATTTCATGTCCTCACCTTCTATCCAGTCAACCAAATAAAAGTCTTAGGACTTGGCCAACTTGGGTCTATTGTTTTCCTATGCTGGAAGGAAAGAAGAGAGCAATCCGGAGGCAATTGTGATTCACAGTTTAGGGATAAATTCTTTCCTGACTTTTCACAGTAACCTAAATGAAAGAGTTAGAATCACCCTACCCACAGATCATAGCCTAGCTCTCTTCTTCCAGACACAACCAACCTAAGCCCTTAGGAGTAGGGGCTTTGGCTACAGCAGTGGTGGTGGAGATCAAACAATTCAGGATGTGCCATCAGCAGTTCATCCAGGTGAAGAGCTAGTTGGGCTTGGGCAGTTTGCTTTGTAGGCTTCCATTTCTTATCTTGATGTGGGTGGAGATGCTTATAATTTTTTTTCATGAGTGTAACAGAAAGGTGATTCTGATAACCTCATTATCTGATTTCAATGGTTAACAAATATCATATGGTCTACCAAACACTGAGTTGCCATCTAAGACTATCTTTCCACGATATGTTTTCATAACAGAAAGCAATAGACTCTGGTTTCCTTAAAATAATGTCTTCTTTATTTCAAGTTACTTGATCTACCTTCATTTTTTCTTTTCCTTTGATAAATCACCACATTCATTTAACCTTTTCCTTAGTTTCCACTTTCTACCCCTTTAATCATTTTCACTGCTCTTTCTTGAATCATCTCCAATTTCTCTGCACCTTTGGAAAATTAGAATCTCGAAACTGAGCATAACACTCTAATAAGGGCCAAGTGAATTCCAAACATAGCTCATGACACTCTTTCTTGTCATTTGAGTGACAGACAACACTGTCAAGACTTCTCAGTAGCTTAACAGGTTTAAAAGGCACATGTCTACCTTGCAGACCCCAAGATCAAAATTAAGGAATGTGATCTGCATGCATTTACGTAAGTAACTTAATGCTGTTATTGATCCCCTCTGGAGAATGAGCATATGTGCCCAGAATTTCTAGAGGTTATAGCCTAATGTACCTCATGCATAGACCCAAGGGAGTGGTATACACATTGTATTTGGACTTACAAATTTTTATAATTATAGAGTGAATTCTCCTACCATTTAGCCCCCATCCATTTTAGAGTCATCTTAATATAGTAACAATGGCTCTAGTTATATAGCTTGCATGACTACTTCACATTTCTTTCTTCCAGGGAAAAAAAGTATTTAACTTTCTCAGTTGAAGAGCAGAGGGTTCCACAGGGACTAATGAGAAATGAAATCTGGAGCAGTAGGCAAATTAGTGCTGATAAGTGGACTGACTGGTGGCCTTGAAAGTCTGAAATATTAGGGGCTCATTAAATAGAAAATACTGTTATTCAGTGGGCTATGGAACAAATGTTGTAGAGGAGGAAATTAATTTGGGAGCAGACTGTGTAGAAGATACTGGTTCAGAAATTTCTGCCAGAGTTAGAAGTTTAGGGACATTGTAATGGAGACAGAACATGAGTTTTCATAAAGAAAGTGGATTGGCCAGTTCAACGTAGAGATACACTACTTCAAGTGTGTTGCTCATGAAGTTTCTAGAATGAGATACAGCTATGCAGGTAGCAGCTCTTACAGCTAGACACCTGGGCAACAGGCAGCCCAGGCATACAAGGCACTCATATGGCAATAGGGAGGCCACATGAACTGCAAGGAGATCCTAGGGTTGAGGTGAGAAACAGGTAAAGCATACTGCTGACTATGAATTATCATCTTTCCCAACAAGCTCATAGATGTAACTAACACCTTTCCTTTTCCCTCCGTGTGCCTGGATGAGGATGAGCTCATGTTGAACTGGTTAAACTTTCTCTACAGTTTGGAATGATATAGAATGGATTGTTTTGGCTGGAATTAGATGAGGGCAGGTGGTGCCACCTGCTTCAAGTGTTTTCCTTCCAATTGGCTCTAATGCCACCATCCTTGGTAATTTTGCAGTTTGGTGTGGATGGTGGGGAGGGAAGAGTTGGGGGAAGATAGTAGATGAGGGAAGGAATCCGGAGGCCCTTAGATTTGTCAGTAAATCATCATGGGCTTCCTCCAGTTGGCAACCGTTTCATACACTGCTGCAGATGTGCTGGCATTGAGAGATTGCTGTACAAGGACATGCTTGAATTATGGAAGTTTCAGGATCCCCATGGTGGTCTCTTTCTACTACAAATACAGGAAACCTGTCTGTGCTTTATCAAGGTGACAAAAAGTGCTTCTTTTCTACATGCTTGAAGTTTACTGGAGTCAACAACGTTGACGAGGAACCCTCAAAGTTTCCTCATTAGCAATTTTTCTGGGGACAGCTCTTCAGTCTATTTGTTCCTGCATTGAAGATAGCTGGTAACAATTTCTGGGTTCTTCAAAAATTTCAAATGCCACCAGCAGTTGGGCAATCTTTCTCTGGAGCAGAATGATTAATGTGAGGTGTCTATAACCATCTTTATTATTATTGAAAGTGACACTATAATCTCTAGCAAACCCTAGTAGTATTTGAAAACTCATATTTCCTAATGGTGGCCCAGAGTTTGAAAACAAACACAAAAAGTAAACTGAATTGTTGAGTTGCTGTGCCTGGCCTGAGAGCAGTTTGCTGTAGATCAGCTTTCTCCTTCCTTCCCTCCCTTGCTCCCTCCATCCCTCCCTCCCTCCGTTCCTTCCTCCGTGAAAATAATGCTTTGTTAATACCAGGCCAAAAGAATAGGCACCACAGCCACACTCAGATGTAGAGATGTTGGGGTGAACAAAATGGACCATGCAGCCTTGGTGAACCACTTAATAAGCTTGGAGAGTTCCTCCACCTTCAAAGTTCATGCCTGGTTCCCCAGGACCACTGAGGGGTTGCTCTTGCTGAAGATCTTGTTGATGTCTTGCCTTCTGTTGTTGTTCTTGTCCACCATTATGAACCCAGACCCATTTACGTTTGATAAAGCAAGGGGAGTGGTACATGCCCATTCTTGGGGAAGGTCTACAAAGGGCCGGGCTCTAAGTCAGGTCTTTTCCACATTATCTTTGGTCCTCACTCTGTCCCTATGGGGTATGCATTATGCCCAGAGGTGGGTAGAGTGGGTAGAGGTGAGATGTAACAATATACCAAGAGAGTAGGGATTGCTATGTAGGGGTAGGAGGCCAGAGGACAGCAACAATGCCCCTGAAAGCATGAATTCAACAGGAACAGCCTTAGTGTGTGGTCTTCCATCTTTAGAGGAAGGTCCTCTGGTTGAAAGCCTGGATTCCAAGCAGATTTTGTTTTCCTGGTTAATTGGACACTCGTTCAGAGTGCTTCCCCATTCACAGAGCCAGGCAACAAAGAAGTCTGTGGTGTCCACAGGAGGGAAACAAAGCAAAGCAAAGCCCAGAGCAGTGCAGTGCTATTAACTCAAATTAATGACCCTCACCTACAAATAAAGCTGGTGCCTGACAGATTGCTGGCTTTTGGAGGGCGGCAGATGAGAACAAACGAGGGGCCCTGCCGTCTGGCCAGGTGATCAATATCCTTTTCCCTCTCCCTGGCTTCTTGCTTACAATTTCTGACAGGTGGTCGCTGTTTCCTGTACATCCCTTCGCTCTTCACTCTCCTTGCTTCCCAGCTGCCCCAGGAAGTTTTCAGTCCATGAGGTCTAGAGGACTTGTCCCTAGAACAGGAGTCTGTTCTCTCTGCACCAGTGCAAAGTCCCACAGGTGGGCTGTGCTGGAGGGAGGGGGCGGTTCTCTCCATAGAGGCTTGCCTGAGATGGGTGTGATTTCTGGGCATGGCTCAGCGGTCTATCTGCATTATTTTCAATTAGGCAATTTCTGTCTTGACTTGAAGGCTCTTATTTATCCTGACTGAAAATAAAGGCATGTTTGGGATGGTGACTCAAGCAGGTTAAGTAATGCTCCAAATATCCCTCAGCAAGCAAATAGTGAAGATAGGATTTGAATCTAATTTTCTAATTCCAAAGTTTTATTTTTTTAATTCACCATAATGCCTATCCTATGTTTTGCTCCTTTTACCCTTTAGTATAGAGAAAACATTAAAATAACACAGCTTTGGAAGGGTCACAGAGAGTTAGAACTGGAATAGTCCTTGAAGGTCATCTGTTCTACCTCCCTTACTTTACGGGGGGGAAGTCGCAGCCCAGGGCAGGGAACGATGACCTGCCCCTGTTTTGCAGCTTCATAGGAAATCCAGGACATAGGTCCATTCCCTTTCATCCAGTAAAGACAGTACAAAGGGGAAAGATTGGGAAATATGCATTTTCACATGTACAGCAACATCCATGGACACAGGCAGACATACCCCAAAAGATAATCTGGATGGATTATAGCATGCATTTTTTGCCCCTCTGTCATTCCAGGAAGAGCCATATTAGATCCTGAAATAGCTTGCCTGCCAATCTGGATCTTTGTATTCTGCTCTATCTGAAAAAAAAAAAAAAAATCTACAGGAGTGGAAGTCTTTCTATCAGTAGCGAATGGAAATCCAAGGATTCCTCCCTTCTCTGGACACAGCCCCCCAGAGCCACTTTTTGAGTGAAATCCAAACTCTGAGTTTCTAGATTGCCTTCTTCTTGATGATGAGAAGCATTTCTATTTAAATAATGTGTTTTCTTTTCTGAGAAGAAGGAATTTCATTCTGCACAAGCTTCTCCATACATCTCACTGCAAACACAAAAGCCCCTGGAAAGTTAGTGGATCTTGGATTTGTCCCATGTTTGCTAATTGCTAGAGACCTTTCTATTTAAACAAGTGCTTCTTTCATTGCAGTCTTTGCACAAACACAGCTTTGGAGAGAGTTTATATTTTTAGGGGAAAGTAAATAGCTCTGCATTGTGCTATTGTCGAAAATGTAGCTTATGGAAGAAACTGGTTGCCAGGCTCCTGCTTTAGGAGTTGCACCCAAATGCTTTTTTCTGTTATGCTATTTTTCATTCATTCAATAAGCATATACTGAATATCTTCCATGTGTTAGGCACTGTGTTATTGGCTTGGAATATAGGGGAAAACTAATTTCTAAACCATTTTTCAAGAACCTCATGATCTAGTAAGGGACGAAGACTGCCATACTCACCATTGTAAGAAGAAGTCACAGCATACTATGGAATAAAGACATGGGCCTTATAACTTCTTCTGGGTATGGGATGAAGGGAATTAGGGAAACCTCCTGCATTAGTCAGCCAAAGGGGCGTTGATGCAAAATACCAGAAGTCTGTTGGTTTTTATAAAGGGCATTCATTTGAGGTAGGAACTTACAGATACTAGATTATAAAGCTGAAGTTCTCCCCTCACCAAACTCTATTTTCACGTGTTGGAGCAAGATGGCTGCTAACATCTGCCAGGGCTCAGGCTTCCTGGGTTCCTCTCTTCCTGGGTCCTGATTCTCTCTGGGCTCAGGGTTCCTTTCTTCTCAGGGCTTGCTTCTTCCTTGGCTTAGGGTTCCTCTCTTTCTGGGGCTTGCTTCTCTTTCCTTTGTGTGCTCACTTCCTGGGACTCCAGCTTCAGCATCAGACTCCAGCATCGAAAACCCTCAAACTCTGTCCTTTGCCATGACTTTTATCAACACATTACTGATGTGGTCTGATCAAAGCCCTATCATAATTTAATAATACCCAGGTGCAGAACATTTTACAAACATAATCCATATCTATTTTTGGAATTCGTAAGTACACCAAACTGCTACACCTTCTTGGAAGCGGTCAAACTTGAGTTGAGACTTAATGGAGGAACAGAAATTTGCAAATAAAGAAGTAGGGCTGCTAAGTGCAATTAAAGTTGAGATAGCATTTTTGGATGTGCACGCAGTAGATTGGTGAACTGCAAGTGGTTTTATTGGATAACCTGGGGTTTGTGAACCAAAAGGACTTGTGAGAGGTTAGCTTGGATAGAGCAAGTTAGGGGTTGAATTGTGAACTTCCTCAGCTAGAACGTTATGCTAAGGCAGGTGGTCACAAATTATTCAAAGCAATGTAGTGCCATGGAAAGGTTTTAAGGCCTTAATCTATTTCTCTTTTACAAATATCATTCTAACAGGAGCATGAAGAATGCATTGGAAAGGGCAAAGCCACTTTAGGTTTTATGAAACAGTGGCTGAGTCAGTGGAAAAGAGAAGACCAGTTCCAGACATAATAAGGAAGTAGAGTTGACAAGACTAGAAGATGGATTGTATTTAGGACAAAATGTGAAGGAGGGAGAACGATTTCTAGGTCACTGGAATGGTGAACTCAGGAGGAGTAAGAGGTTGGGGAGTTAAGAACATGAGTTCTTTCTTGGATCTGTTAAGTCTGGGGAGCCTCGTGGTCATCCAAGTGGAGATGTCCAGGATGTATTTGAATATATTGATCTGGAACTTATGGGAGGGAACTAGAGATTTAGATCTGGGAATAATGAGCAGCCATTGAGAATGGGTGAGATATTCCAGGGAGAATATGTTAAGTGGGGAAAGAAATGGTGCAAAGGTAGGACCCTGGAGAACATGGTTATTTGATAGAAGAATAGATAAAGAAGAGCTACAAAGCACAATAAAATCTAGTTGGGAAACCAGGTCAGGGAAGTTAGGAGACACAGAGCTTTAAAGACAGAGTTGTTCACAGTAGTAAAAGCTGTACAAAGTTTAAGAAAGATAACAGATGAACAATATTGATTTGATTTTTAAAATGTGCAGATCACAGGAAGTCTTGAAGGTGAGGTCATAGCAAAAATGTCTTAGTTTTCTAGGCTGCTGCAATAAAGTACCATAAACTAGGTGGCTTAAACAAGAGACATTTATTATCTCATGGTTCTGGAGGCTAGATGTTCAAAATCAAGATCACAGGGCTCTTTTCTCTTAAAGGGGAAAATCTGTTCATGTGTCTCTCATGGCTTGTGGCGGATAGCTGGCCATCCATGGTGGTCCTTGATTTGTGGCATAACTCAGTCTGCCTAGGTCACATGGCACTCTCTTACCCACCCTCTCTCTCTCTGCCTGTCTCTGGCTTAATATGTCCAAATTTCTTCTGCTTAAAAGGACACTGACATATTGGATTAGAGCCATCCTCAAACATTCTGATTTTAAAAGTATTTTTACATATAAACATTACAGAATATAGAATGACTGATCATGTAAATAGTGCTGAATTACATCTGTATGCCTCTTTCAGAGTTTAACTCAAATTGTGGCACAGCTGAGACCCATGGACTTAAATGACTTGTTCAAGCTTATAGTAGATAGAACCAGAATTTTCACCTGGGTCTTATGACTTCATATTTGTTGTTTCTCCAAAAATAGATATTTGTAGAACTTCAGATTTAAAGAAGACTTTTAGTTTAGGAATAGAAAGAGGAGGAATTTCTGATACAAAAACTTGAACTTGATCGAATCCAGGTTTGTTTAGTTCTTTTCTTCCCTCCTTCCCTCCCTCCCCCTCCCTCCTTCCATTTTCCCATGTCTCCTTCCTTTCTTTCCTCTCTCCATTTTTTCTATATCATTAAGCATCTTTTATATCAATTACTGTAGGGAGAGACAGTAATTTCTGCCTTAATAAATTCAGTCATATACTATTAAATCACAACCTTTTTGATCCTTGAGTTCTTCATCTGTAAATCAGAGTTGATATCATAATGCAATCAGGATGGAATGGATAAATAACAAATGTTAGCTGTTGTTCATAACTTTGAGTGTGGAGCCCAGGATTAAAAGCTCATAGTTGATATTTCAAGTCTAAAATCTTGGTTTTGATTTTTGGAAAAGATGGATTATCCTTTATATACATTGTTGGATTTAATAAATATTTTAATAGGCTTTATTTTTAGAGCATTATTAGATTTACAGAAAAATGGCACAGAAAGTATGGAGAGTTCCCATGTAACTTCTC
Source organism: Dasypus novemcinctus (assembly GCF_030445035.2). Lineage (NCBI taxonomy): Eukaryota > Metazoa > Chordata > Mammalia > Cingulata > Dasypodidae > Dasypus > Dasypus novemcinctus. Next base: position 43,726,927 of record NC_080699.1, on the reverse strand, counting down.
TCTCTGCACACAACTTCCCCTCTTATTAACATCTTGTACTAGCATGGTGGATTTATTATAACTGATTAACCAATATTGACCCATTATTAGTAAATAAAGCCCAAAATTTACATCAGGGTTCACTTTGTACGTACCATTCTATGGGTTTTGACAAATGCCTAAGGTCACGTATTCACCATTACTGCATCTTACAGAATAGTTTCACTTCCCTAAAAATGTCTTGTGCTCCATCTATTCCCATGCCCCTTCCCTGGACCTCTGGCAACTACTGATTTTTTTACTGTCTACAGTTTTGCCTTTTCCAGAATATATTATAATTTTCAGACTGGCTTCTTTCACTTAACAATATGCATTTAAGATTTGTCCATGTCTTTTGTGGCGTAATAGCTCATTCTTCTTATTGTTGGCTAATATTCCATTATATGGCTGCACCACCGCTTATTTATCCATCCAATTATTGAAGGATATCTTGGTTGCTTCTAATTTTTGTCAATTATGAATAAAACTGCTAAAAATATTTGCATTCAGGTTTTTGTGTGGATATAAGTTTTCAACTCATTTGGGTAAGTACCTATGAGAACAATTGCTGGATTGTAAGGTAAGTGCATGTTTAGCTTTGTAAAAAACTGCCAGATTGCCTTCCAAAGTGGCTATGTCATTTTGCATCCCCACCAGCAATGAATGAGTTTCTGTAACTTCACATCCTCACTAGCATTTAATGTTTTCAGTGTTTTTTTATTTTATTTTAGCCATTCTAATCTGTCCATAGTGGTATCTCATTTTTCTAATATGCAATTCTCTAATGACATAAGATATTGAACATCTTTTCGTATGCTTATTTGTCCCCTGTATATTTTCTCTGATGTCTGTTGAGATCTTTTGCCCATTTTTAAGTGAATATTTGTTTCATTTTTGTTGAGGTTTAGGATTCTTATGCATGGTTTTGATACTTCTTCTGTCACATGTGTTCGGCAAATACCTTCTTTCAGTCTGTAGCTTGTCTTTTCAATCTCTTAACAGTGCCTTTCGTGGAGGAGAAGTTTATAATTTTATGAAGTCCAGCCTATCAATTTTTCCTTCATGGAATGTACTTTTGGTATTGTATCTTAAAAGGCGTCACCAATCGAAGGTAACCTATATTTTCTCCTGTTATGTTTTAGAAGTTTTACGGTTTTGTGTTTTACATTTAGGTCTATGATCCACATTGAGTTAGTTTTTGTGAAAGTTTTACATTTAGGTCTATGTGTTTTACATTTAGGTTTATGATCCACATTGAGTTAGTTTATGTGAAAGTTTTAAGGTCTCTGTCTATGTTCCTTTTGTTTGCATGTGGGTGCCCAGTTGTACTGGCACCATTTTTTTTTAAAAGACTATACTTTCTCCACTAAATTGCCTTTGCTACTTTGTCAAAGATCAATTGACTATATCTGTGTATATCTTTTTGTGTACTCTCTATTCTGTGGCTTGACTTATTGCTTATTCGTTCATCAAAAGCATATGTTTTGGTGTCAGTACCTTTATAGCTGGTCTGGAAGTTTGGTAGTGTCAGCTTTCCAACTTTGCTCTTCTTCAATATGTGGGTTGGCTATTCTGTTTCTTTTGCCTTTTCACCATCTCCAAAATAACTTGCTGTGATTTTTTTTGAAATTGCATTGATTCATAAAATTAGGAATAACTGACATCTTGACATTATTTAATCTTCCTATCCTTGAACATTTTTATAATAATTATGTCATGTGAGTGAGGGGATGGGTTAGGGAATGCTACAAGCTAGGGATTCTGATGGAGGTTTTCAATGAATTCCCCAGGAGAAGCTGGCTGGCTGAAATGGAGATGGACATTCTCTTTTTTGACTTTCATTTGATCTCTTGTCCTGTTAAAGCCTTCAACTGATTGGATGAGACTTGTCTCATTTTTTAAGGCAATCTCCTCACCTGATATAGATATAATCAGCCATAGAGGCAATCAAATTACTGATGATTTAAGTCCATGAAACATCCTCACTGTGGCAATCAGGCTAGTGCTTGCTTGACCAAACAAGTGGGAACCATGAACTGGCCAAGTTGACACGTGAACTTAACCATCAGAGTCGTGTGTATAATTATTTGTATATATCATTTGTAGCAGTTTGATATGGCTATGAATTCCAAAATCAGATATTGGATTATGTTTGTAATCTGGTCTGCTCCTGGGTGTGATTGAGTTATGATTGGTGGGTGGGGACTCACAGATAAAAGGCAAAGGACAGAGTTGAAGGTTCTTAATGTTCGAGTTTTGATGTTGGATTTTGATGCTGAAGTCTTAAGCTGGTGCCTCAGAAAGTAAGCACACAGAGGAAAGAGAAGTAAGCTTCAGGAAGAAAGGAACCTTGAACCCAGAGAGAAGCAAGACCCTGGAAGGGAGGAACCCAGGAAGCCTGAACCTCATAGATGTCGGCAGTCATTGTGCTCCAACACATGAAAATAGACTTTGGTGAGGGAAGTAACTTATGTTTTATGACCTGGTATCTGTAAGCTCCTACCCCAAATAAATACCCTTTATAAAAACCAACCAATTTCTGGTATTTTGCATCAGCACCCTTTGCTGACTAATACATCATTGAATATGATTCATTGATATTTTGATTTTTTGCATCTATGTACATAATATATATTCATCCATAATTTTTCTTACTTGTAGTGTCTTTATCTAGTTTTGGTATTAGAATAATGCTGGCCTCCTGGAATGAATTCAAAAGTATTCCTTCTGCTTCTATTTTTGGGAGAGATTGTGGAAAATTGGTATAATTTCTTCTTTAAATGTTTTGCAGTATTCACCAATGAAACCATTTGTGCCTGTTGCTTTCTATATTTGAAGGTTGATTATTTATTCAATTTCTTTATTAGATATAGGTCTGTTCTGATTATCTATTTCATGTTGTGTAAATTTTGGGAGATTGTATCTCTCAAGGAATTTTTCTGTTTCATCTAAGTTAAATTTGTGTTCATAATATTTCTTCATTATCCTTTTTATTAGCCATGGGATCAAATGTGATAGACCTTTCATTTCTGATATTAGCAATTTGTGTCCTCTCTCATTTGTCCTTGGTTAGCATGGCTAGAGGCTTGATAATTTTGCTGATATTCTCAAAGAATCAGCTTTTTGATTTGTTGGACTTCTTTATAATTTTTCTTTTCAAATTCATTGTTTTCAGCTTTAATTTTTATTATTTTTTTTCTTCACCTTACTTTGGATTTAATTTTCTCTTCTCTTCCTAGTTTCCTAAGATGTAAGATTGGATAATTGCTTTTAGGTCTTTCTTCTTTTCTAATATATGCATTCAATGCTATGAATTTCCCTCCAAGCACAGCTTTTTAAGTCTCTCGCAATTTTGAAAAGTTGTATTTTCATTCCATAATTCATTTTTTCAGTCCTGTGCATACTAGACTGCAACTCTGCTCTGGTGGCTGGGATAGAGTGACCTACAGTGACTAAAGCAGCCCTTCATGTTCCTCACCCACCTTCTGGATAAGCAGACCAGCCAGTACCTGTAGTACTCACAGATGTGCAGAGGCAGAAGAGAGCAAGAGGACACACATAGTCTTCTTGAGGCCTCAGTTTAGAACCAGCACACTCACTTCTGCCTCATTTTGTTCTCCTAAGAAAGCCCTGTCAGGTGAGATGACATATGTTACCTTTATTGAAATTGCAAAGTTATGTGAAAAAAAAATGCACTGTAAGGATTGCAAACTGGGGCTATACTAACCTTAAAAAATGAGTTGGGGTAAGTGGGGCAAGATGGCATTCAAGTGAATGCACCCTTGTGATCTCTCCTGCAAAAAACTGGCTAAGTGGGGCAGAATCCTGCCTGAGTGAGCTGTTTTGGGTACCCACAAAGTAGGAGGTTTCTGGACATTGATCAGGAGAGATTGTGACAAAAGGAGTGCTTTCTCAAGGTAAAACCTGAGGTTTCTGAGTCAGAAGCTGTAGACAGGCTAAACTCTTCCCCTAGGGCTGATAGCCACATTCCCTGAACACCACCAGTCACACGGCGGTGTTCCTGAGTCCCTTGTTCCTCACACCCGTGATTCCCAAACCTGCATTCCTTGAGCCCTGTGTTTCCCAAACCCCACCCTCCCCATATGCCACATGCCCCAAACCTGCATTTCCCAAGCTCACATTCCCCAAGCCCACATTCCCTGAACCCAGCACTCTCCAAACTGTGGCATTCCCAAGGCTGCTGGTCCTGGACAAACTCCAAGAGTGGGAGGGTTCTGGGGAGGGGTGCAGAGGGACCCAAAGAATGTGGGTTCAATGGTCTGGTGTCCCCTTTTTTGAGCTTGGAGGAGCATGCCATGCTTGGGGAGAGGCTAGGAAGAGATGAGAGGGGAATCTGCTGAGAGAGTCTGATTTGCCTAAAGGCCCTGGGAGAGGGAAAATTGGTCTGGGGAAAGATGGATTTAGGCAATTAACTAGCCCTGTGCCACACACTAAAGGAGTGGGACAGTGGGACATGCTTTCAATAGCATATTTAGGGTTCCTGGCAAGGTGTGGGTGCACTCTCTCAAAGAGACTAAGAGTCATTATTTTCTGTGGTGAGTTAGTTCACCAGTGTCCCATTTGAATCTCAGAGGGGAGCTCTCACATGGCCTTCCTGCTGCCCTGGGAGAGAAGGAAGTGAGGAAGGGAGAAAGGGCAAAAGAGAGATTCCTAAGCAGTTTATTCAATTGCAAAGAGGACTCATTGCTTGAGGGCTTGTCTGGTTTTTGTTTGTTTCTTTCTTTACTTATCTTTCCTTCCTCTTTATCCCCCACCGTCCTTTTTTTTCCCCATTAGGTGTTGCAGTCAGTGTTTCTTGTTTGCTGTGCTTCCTCACCCTCCATTTCCTCTTTTCTGTGTGTACTGATTTTGGCTACAGTGCTATCCCCTCTCCTTTATGTATTTCTATCTTCCATCTTCTGTTGTTGCTCTTATATTACACCTCTCTTTGTTTAGCCCCAAATTTTTCTAGCTGTTTATTTCCAACACCTCTATTCTGTTTTCTATCTTTTATTCACTCTTTGTGTTACTCTTCTTTCTTTTCTCTTTCTCTATGTCCTGATCACACTGGCCTTTTAACTCATTCTGTATTATTCTCCATATTCAGTTTCCCATCTCATTGTAGGTATTCCACTTTTTATTATTATAACTCTACACAGCTTACATGAGTTTAGTATTCATTCTTCTAGGTTTTACATGGTTCTTCTGCTAACACTTACTATCAATACTACTTTTATACCTTTTCTTTTCTTACCTCTTTTGCTTTCCCTGTCCCTAATCTTTTTCCTTCAAGGAAACTTAGCTAACGACAAGGAAATAAAATAAGAAAAACAAAATGTCAAAGAGAAGACTTAACACACACACAGAAACTGCACCTAAATAAAACCTGAGACTAGATGGAGAAGCTAATCAACTAAACAAAGCCACCAAGACAAAAATTATGACCAGACATCAACAAAAAATTACAAACCAGGCCAATAATCAGGAAGACATGGCCCAAGCCAGTGAACAAACTAAAAATCAGGAAAAGGAGCAGAACATTGAACATCTAATCAAAGTTCTCCAAACAAATATCATGGGCCAACTTAATGAAGTAAAGGAAGAGATTAAGGAAATTAAGAAAACACTTGGAGAGCATACAGAATAAATTGTAAATGTACTAAAAAAGATAACGGATATGATGGTGATCAATGGCACAATCCAAGAAATCAAATATACTCCCAGCAAATCATAGCAGATTTGAGCAGAGGAAAGAACTAGTGATGTGGAAGACAGTACTTCTGAAATCAAACAGATAGTAGAATTGATCAATTAAAAGATAGAAAAAATCCAGCAGGGACTTAGGGATTTGAATGGCAACACAAAACACACAAACATTTGCATTATAGGCATCCCAGAAGAAGAAGAGAAGGGAAAGGGGACAAAAGAGGTGCTGGAGGAAAGAATGGCTGAAAACTTCCTAAACCTTTTGAGGGAGAAAAATGTACATGTCCAGGAGGCACCCAAAACACCATATATCCCAACATGCCTACCTCAAGACATATACTTGTTAAATTATTCAATGTTCAAGACAAAGAGAAAATATTGAAGGCAGCAAGAGAAAAGAGAACCATCACAAATAAGGGAAGCTCAATAAGATTAAGTGCTGAGTTCCCATCTGAAACCATGGGAGCAAGAAGGAAGTGGTGTGACATAGACAAGTTACTAAGAGAAAAAAAATCCAGCCAACAATACTTTATCCAGCAAAGCTGGCATTAAAAAATGATGGAGAGTTCAAAATACTCACAGATAAACAGAAACTAAAAGAGTATGCCAACAAGAAACCTGCCCTTTAAGAAATACTAAAGGGGTTTCTGTAGGAGGAAAGAAAAAAGCAGGAGAGTCAAAGTTGGAGGAGCATGTAAGAACAACTAAAAAGAGAAAAAGAGAAATAAAATCAACATATGACATACACAAATCCAAATAAAATATGGTTAATATAAGTAATTCCTTGAGAGTAATAACACTGAATGTCAATGGACTAAACTCATGTGTCAAGAGACACAGATTGGCAGAATGGATATGAAAATATGACCCATCTATATGCTGTCTACAAAAAACATATCTTAGATCCAGTGATTCAATGAGATTGAAAGTAAATGGCTGGAAAACAATCTTACAAGCAAACAATAATGAAAAAAGGGCAAGAGTAGCTATATAAAAGACAAAATAGACTTTAAATGCAAAACTATTGTGAGAGACAAAGATGGACACTACATATTAGTAAAAGAGATAATCTTTCAAGGAGAAAGAACAATCATAAACATTTATGCTTCTAACCAGGGCACCTCCAAATATATGAGGCAAACACTGGAAACATGAAGTGAAGGAATAGATATCTCTACAATTATAGTGGGGGACTTTAAGACCTAACTACACACTTAGAGGAATTAGTAAAACAAACAAACAAACAAATAAACAAAAACTAATTCTGAAGGAAAAAGAAAGAAATAACAAAGATTAGAGCAGAGCTAAATGAAATAGAAAATTAAAAAAACACTAGAAAAATTAAACAAAAGTAAGAACTGATTCTTTGAGAAGTTCAGTAAATTGACAAACCCTTTGCCAGACTAACAAAGAAAAAAGGGAAAAGATGCAAATATACTAAGTAAGAAATGAGAAAGGGGATATCAAAACTGACCCCACAGAAATAAAGTCTATCATAAGAGGATACTTTGAAAAACTATATGCCAACAAGAAGGACAAATTAGAGGAAAGGGACAAATTTCTTGAAGCACATAAGCAACCAACATTGACAAAAGAAGAAATTGATGATCTCAACAAACCAATTACAAGTAAAGAGAAGAATGGGTCATTAAAAACCTCCCAACTAAGAAGAGCCCTGGGCCAGATGGCTTCACAGGTGAATTCTACCAAACATTCCAGAAAGAACTAACACCAATCCTGCTGAAACTCTTTCAAAAACTGGAAATAGAAGTAACATTGCTTAACTCATTCTATGATGTTAACATTACCCTAATACCAAAGCTAAGACACCACAAGAAAGGAAAATAATAAACCAATCTAATGAACCTAGATGTGAAAATCCTTAACAAAATACTTGCTAATCATATTCAACAACACACCAAAGGAATTATACACCATGATCAAGTGGGTTTTATCCCTGGTATGCAAAGATGTTTCAGCATAAGAAAATCAATCAATATAATACACCACATAAACAGATAGAAGGAAAAAAAATCACTTGATCATATCTATAGACATAGAAAAAGCATTTGACAAAATACAGCACACTTTCTTGATAAAAACAGTGCAAAAGATAGGAATAGAAGGAAACTTTCTGAACATGATAAAGGATATATATGAAAAACCCACAGCTAACATTCTATACAATGGTGAAATCCTAAAATCTTTCCCTCTAAGATCAGGAACAAGACAAGGATGCCCACTATCGCTATCACCCCTCTTATTTAACATTATTTTAGAAGTACTTGCTCGAGCACTGAGGCAAGAACCAGATAAAAGGCATCCATATTGGAAAGGAAGATGTCAAAACTTCATTTGCAGATGGCATGATCCTATACATTGAAAGTTCTTTGACATCTACAACACACCTTCTTTAACTTATAAATGAGTTCAGGAAAGTCACGGGTTTTAAGATTATTGTGCAAAAATCAGTAATGAGCATTCTGAGGAGAATCTGAGTTGTCAAAATGACATGGTATTGGCACAAGGATAGACATTCAGACCAACGGAACCAAATCGACAGTTATGATATAGATCCTCACAAATACAGTCATCTGATATTCGACAAGACCACCAAACCCACTCAACTGGGAGAGAATGGTCTCTTCAACAAATGGTGCTTGCAGAACTGGATATCCATATGCAAAAGAATGAAAGAGGATTACCATCTCATACATTATACAAAAATCAACTCAAGATGGATCAAAGACCCAAATATAAGAGCCAAGACCATAAAGACCTTGGAAAACAATGTAGGGAAGCATCTACAAGATGTTGTAATAGGAAATGGCTTCATGAATTTCACACCAAAAGAAAAAATAGATAACTGGGACTGCTTCAAAATTTAAGCCTTTTGCGCCTCAAAGGAGTTTATCAAGAAAGTGAAAAGACGGCCTACCCAATGGGAGAAAATATTTGGTAACCATATATCTGATAGGAGACTAATATCCAGCATATATAATGAAATCCTATATCTCAAAAATAAAAAGACAAGCAACCCACTTAAAAAATGGGCAAGAGATTTGAACAGATGCTTCTTCAAAAAAGGAATACAAATGGCTAAAAAGCACATGAAAAGATGCTCAACACCACTAGCTATTAAGGAAATGCAAATCAAAACTACAATGAAATACCATCTTACACCCATTAGACTGGTGGCTATTAAAAAAAACAGAAGACTGATGTGTTTGGGAGGATGCGGAGGAATGGGAACCCTCATCCACTCCTGAATGGAATGCAGAAGGATACAGCCATTCTGGAGGACAGTTTGGTGGTTCCTCAAAAACTAGCTATAGATTTGCCATATGACCCAGCAATTCCACTGCTGGGTATATATGCAGAAGAACTGAAAACTAGGACACAAACTGATATAGGCACACCAATGTTTATAGTTGCATAATTCATATTACCAAAAGCTGGAATCATCCCAAAGGCCCATCAACTGCTGAATGGATAAACAAAATGTGGTATAACATACAATGGAATACTACTCAGTTGTAAGAAGGAATACAGTACTAACATATGGTATAACATGGATGAATCTTGAACACCTTATGTTGAGTGAAGCAAGCCAGGCATTGAAGGACAAATACTACATGACCTCTCTGATAGGAATTAAGGAAATCAAGCTGTTTCAGAGAGCTAGAGAGTAGGTGATAGGCTCATAGGAAATTGGAGGGAGAGGAAGGCTGTGAATTGATGCCTACATGGGAGAAATCTATGATAAACTGGAGGGAAGTAGTTGTGCAGGGAAGGAATAAGAAGGGGGCATAGGTATACTATTTGGTGAGGCTTGAGGGGGGTTAGGGTTGGGAGGATGGGTCAGATGGCCCATGGAATTGGGGGGAGATTTTGGGGGGAGCAGGTGAACATAGGAGATTGTCAATTATGTGGTTGAAATTATAATGTTGAGAAAATTCTTTAGAAAATATAGTAAGGAAGGGTTACTTGTTTAAGCTGTTTGATGGGGGGCATCTGGCACAGGGGCAGGCTTCTAGGGAGTGTGTGAGTTCTCATCTTGTCATAATGTGTTATATCATTGGGTAGAGACCCATACAATGAGCAGGAAGGTTTTGTTCCCCCATCCTGATGTTCTCAAACAGAGGGAAGGGTGTCTCTCAAGAGCATTAGTGACTCCCAATGGGGAGGACAGCCTAGTGTGTCAAGCCCTCAGCATTGTTGCAAGTATCTATGAATCTGTTCCTTCAAGCAGTGAAGCTTGGTTGTCACTGTGGGTCCTGAGGGGAGGAGGAGAGAGGAATAGAATAGATGAAAGAGGAGTTAACTGGGGGGCAATTAAGTGTTCCACAAGATTGTGCAATGATGGATATAGGTCATGTTAAATTTCACCAAAAATTTATAAAAGTGTATAGTCTAAAATGTAAACCATAATGTAACTAAAAATTTAGAAAATTGTAGTCTAAAATATAAACCATAATGTAAACCAAAATGGAACCATGGTTAGTAGCTATGTTTCAATATCTGTGCATCAGTTGCAGCAAATATAATATCCACATGTACAAAGATCATTGCTGGGGAAGGGGAAAAAGGGTTTGATGTTGGGTTTATGGGAGTCCCCTATATTGTATATGTGACTTTACTGTGATCTAAAATTTTTTTGAAGACAAAATTAAAAATGAAAAAGAAAAAAGGATATAGATACTGAGGAAATAATGGAAGAGATTGCCTTGCCACAGTACATACAGGACAACATTAATTACAGTGATGAAGGGCAAAGTGTCAAAAACAATGTTTTATGATATTTTTAATTTTTTAATACCCCAATTTATTCTTTACTTTATTTTAGTTTTTCTAAATTATTATGTATTCCATTTCTAACCTCTAAACCTTTCATACTCTTTCAATTCCCTACTAATTGAATTTGGCAGTACATTAGGCTTCACTTGGGAAGAAGTTTTCAATCACAGAGGGGTTCAACTATGGCAGAGAAGGAGTACTGGTGTGGGGTGTCATTGATGGGGGACACGTGGTTGGGAGGGAGTTCTCCAGGGCATGCATATAGGGTATATACAATTTTCAGTTATTTGTTGGTATTGTCATAGTAGGTAGAGTTACATGCAACAATTGAGGGAGTGTTGAGTTCCTAGCCAGGGGACTCTGTCACATTCCCCAATGGAAGAGTAACAATCCCCCAAGTGCAAGGACAAAGACCAGTGAAGAAAGATGGTCCAGCTACGGGCTCTTGAAACTGATGACTATGCTTATGAGCCTGTGTGCTTGAAATTTCAACTAGGCCTAGAGCAGCAGGATGCCTAAGAGTTACCTCCTAAGAGCCTCCATGGTGCTCAGATGTGGCTGCTCTCTAAGACAAACTCAGCATGTAAATGCATTATCTTCCCCCAGCATGGGACATGACTCCTGGTGATGAGCCTCCCTGGTGCCAAGGGATTATTACCAATCACCAGCTGGTGGTGCAACTAGAAAAAGACCTTGAATAAAAGGGGGAAATAGTAAAGACAAATGAGTTTATATGGCTAAGAGACTTCAAAATGAGTCAGGAGGTCATCAGAGGGGTTATGCTTACCCATGTCTCAGCAGGATTCCAGAGAGAGTCAAAGTAGATACAACCCCAGGTACTGGTGCTCCTGAGGGCTACAGAGACACACAGGTTCTATGGTCATGGCAGATGGCTATGGAGTTCAGTGCCTTGCCCTACTTTGGAATTTGTGCTCCTGAGTGTAATGGAGTTAGACTCAGATGGGACCTTTCTTTCTACACATGCCTCTTCTGTCACTTTTACTGAACCTGTGGTTGGCATTGGGGTGGGTGTATACTCAGGGGACTTGAATCTCTAGACTGGCCATATGCCAACTGGGCTCTGAGCCTCAGCAGAGTTGCAACACCTACTTTCTGGTTCATTGGACTTACTCAGGTCAGCTAACAGGGAGGTGAAGATGGTCAACCACCACACCAGGGAACTAAGAGTGCCTACAACTGCAAGGAGGAGAATCACATTTATCAGCCATGTGTGTTCTAAGTCCCCTCTCAATTTAGAGGTAGAGTGGACATCACCATCACAGGGTCCATAGGATGGAGGAATAAAATATGAATTAAAGAGGACTTACTGGTATACTACTATAAAACTATTGTGCCTCGGGCAATGGAAGAAATTGTGTCATTTATGTGGAGACAGTGGCCACAGAAGTTGCTGAGAGCAGGGAGAGGGAAGAAGAGGTGTGATGTGGGGGTATTTTTGGGACTTGGATTTGTCCTGAATGATATTGTAGGGACAGATGCAGGACATTATATATCTTGCCATAACCCCCTGAATGGACTTGGGGAGAGTGTAAAATACAATGCAAACTATAATCCATGTGGTGTAGCAGTGTTCCAAAATGTATTCACCAAATGCAATGAATGTTCCACAATGATGAAAGAGGTTGTTGATGTGAGAGGAGTGGAGTGGGGTGTGGTGTGGCATATTTGGGAACCTCTTATATTTTTTAACATAACTTTTTTTGTGTGATCTATGTGTGTTTTTACAAAAAGGACACACACATATATATATATTTTAAAATGAGTTGGGTAGTAATTCCTCACATTTTTCTCCCCTTGTAGAAGATTTTTCTCCCCTTGTAGAAGATTGGTAGACTTGTTCCTTAACAGTTTGGTAAAACTTGCCAATAAAGCATCTGGGTTTTTAAAGAAAGATTTGAATTATTGATTTAATTTGTTTTATGGTTATGGTGCAATTCCAGCTTTCTAGATATTCTTGCATTAGTTTTGTTAAACAAAAAAAACTATCCATTCCAATTAAGTATTTTATTTTATGAGCATAAAGTTCTATGAAGAATTCTATTACCATCTTTCTAATCTCTACTACAGTATATTTACATTCCATTTTCATTCCTAATATTGTTGTGTTATTTTTTCAATTAAGCTTACAAGATTTTTGTGAATTTCATTAGGTGTTTTTCAAAGATAAAACTTTCACTTTTGTTGTTTCTTTTGATTTTATCTTCATTTGATACTCCATTTATTTCTGCTGCTATGCTTATTTTTTACTAACTTCAATTTATTTAGGTTTATTCTATTGTTCTTTTTCTAAGCTCATTTGGAATTGAAGACAATTAGCTCATTAATTTTCAACCAATCTTAAATTCTAATATCAGAATATTAAGCTATATATTTTCCTCTAAGAATTGCCTTTACTGCTCACAAATTTTAATATAAAATATATTCAGTATAATTTAGACCAAATTATCCCTTGTGATTTTTCTGCTTTATTAATTATTCAAAATTTGTTTTTAAATCTCTAGACATTTTTAAACTAATGTAACATAATGTAAATATAGATAAATCACAGAATGTAAGTATTTAGATTGATGATCTGTGAACCAGCACCAAGATTAAGAAACCAAATTTCACCAACATTCCAGAAGCTTCTCTTGTGTCCCTTTCCAGTTCCCAGCCCCCAAAGATAACTGCATTTATGACTTGTCAACCATCAAACAGATGAGTTTTTAGAAATTGTTTCATAAATGACATACTTAATTGCTTTTATTAATAATCTATAATATATATTATATCAAAGAGACTTGCTTTGATCTGGAATGTGTTCAATTTTTAATAAACATTCCATGTAAAGTCTGAAAAGAATGTGTGTTCTCTATATGTTGGGAGCAGTGTTCTTAATATGCCCACTACTTTAAGCTCATTAATTATGTGATTAAATTATTCTACTAATTTCTACCACTAAGTAATTTTCACTAATTTGTCTATGAGTACTGAAATTTCCACTAGAAAGGTGGGTATGATATGTCAATTCTTATAGTTCTTTCAGTATTTGCCTTATGCATTTTAATACCATGCTGTAGGTTTAGAATTATACATTCCTAATGAATTGATACTTTGATCATTATTTGGCATCTTTCTTGATTTCTATTGGTTCTTTTTTGTAGCCTATTTTTTATATTATCATATCTACCAAATATTATTTTTGCTTGTTTTTGTTTATATTTGTCCTATTGTTATTTTAATTTGTATATTTTTAGCACTTTTACTTAAAAATATAATAACCTGCTTTTATGTATACATTATAAAGAAATATTTTGCATTTCTTTGTGCTTCAAAGACTTATTAGAGTATACTGGCACATAGCAAGCATTTTATTCTCATTCCACTTCCTTTCTCTCTTCTGCCTTCTCTCTTCCCTCCTCTTCCTCACCCTCTCTCTTATTTTTTTAAATCTCATTTCCTTCAGGCAATGACGCTCAAACTTAATATCACAAGAATTTCCTGAGAGAAGTCAGAAAGGGAGTAGCGTATGTGAGCTGATGCTCACTATGGGCAAATTTTGTGATAAGGTAGAAGGGGGTGGTTGGGCAGTGGATGGAGATAATAGTGGTGCAGCTGTGTGACTGGGGTTGATGGTGCTGGAATGTAGGGGAATAGGGTGGGGACTTGGGTTGGACTCTCCAAGGAACTTGGCGGGGGGCTGGAGGAAGGAACAGGTGAACTCTGGGGATTTGTAGGTCAGTGGTCAAAACTACAATGGTGGGAATGTTCTTTTGGCAAAGATGGCAGGGGAGGTTTCCTTGTGTAGGTTGTCAGTGGGGGGGATATGCCGGCTAGGATGCACCCCAGGGCATTCCTCTATGGAATATATAAGTGTTCTTCTTGTCAGAGTGTGTTACCTCAGTGGGTGAAGACCCACACAATGAACAACAAAATATTAAACTCCCATCCTGGGGATTCCTGCTATGTTCTCAATTAGAAGGACAAGAATCTTTTGAGAACATAGGCAGTACTCAATAAATGAAAACAGACAATATGTCAAGCCCTCAATAGTATTGCAAGTAACTATGAGCCTTATTCTGTAAAACTTGAAACTTAGTGGTTACCATAGATTCTGAAGAGGGGGGGAGCAGAATCTCAGCAGATTTGCAACACCTAGTCTCCAATATGTTGGGCTTGCACTAGTTAGCAAAATGATGATGATGGACAACTCCTATCCCAAAAAAGAGTATCGACAACTGCAAGGAAGACATTTCCATCCACCTGCCCCATGAGATTTAAACCTTCTCTTAACCTGAGGCAGAATGACCATCACCATCCCAAAATCCTTAAGATTGAGGAATGAACAAACGTAAGGGGGGAATGCAACTAGGGACTAAAGTAGATTTATTATTATTCTAGCAATGGAAGAAAATGTAACACTGATGTAAAGACAGTGGTCACCAGAGGTTCTGAGGGAAGGGATATGGAAGAAGTGTAACATGGGGTGTGTTTGAGAAAATTGGTGTTAGTACTGCATAACCTTGCAGTGATGGATACAGGCCATTGTATCTTTTGTTAAAACCTATAAAATAGTGCAGTGCAAAGTGCAAACTATAGTCCATGGTTAGTAGCGGTGCTTCAATATGTGTTCAAAAATTTTAACAAATATACTACGCTAATGAAAAATGCTGTTGATAGGGGACAGGGTGAGGGGGGAAACAGTGGGGTATTGGGAATCCCCCTATATATGTGTGTTTGTGTGTATACTTTTTAGTAGATGTTGACTAAGAATTTTTCTATTTTTTTAACCTTTATTTTATTTCTCTCTCCTCACCTCCTCGTTGTTTGCACTTACTGTATCTGCTCGTCTTTGTTTCTTTAGGAGGCACTGGGAACCAAACCTGGGACCGCCGATGTGGGAGGGAAGATAATTGCAAAGCCACCTCCATTTCCTGCTTTGTTCTGTCTCTTGTTATGTTTTACCTCTTGTGTTTCTTGTTGCATCATCTTGTCACATCAGCTTGCTATGCCTACCCATTGTGCCAGCTTGCTGTCCTGCTTGTCCTCTTTAGGAAGCACTGGGAACCCCTGCTTTCTGCTTAGTTGTGTCTCTCATTATGTTTTCTTCTTGTGTCTCTTGTTGCATTATCTTCTTGGGTCAGCTTGCCACACCTTCCATTGTGCCAGCTCACTGTCTTCTTTAGGAGGCACTGGGAACCAAACCATGTACCTCCCATGTGGTAGGTGGGAGCCCAGTCACTTGAGTCACATCTGCTTTCCCCCCTATATTTTTAATGTAACTTGTATGTAATCTAAATCTTTCAAAATTAAAAAAGAAATCTCTTGAGGAACTTGTTAAAATGGAGAGACCTAGGCTTTACTCTCAGAGATTCTGATTAATTAGGTTTAGGCTGGGAGGAAGAAGAAGCATTTTTGAAAAATGTTTATTTATTCAGTTTTTAACCCCATACCCCCCAAGATGCCTCCCTCTTCTTTCTGCTTGTTGTTTGTTCATCATCTTTAGGAGGCACCGGGAACCAAACCCAGGACCTCCCGTGTGGGAGGCACATGCCCAACTGCTTGAGTCACTTCTACTCTCCGCTTGTTACATTGTTTACTGGTTGTGTTGTCTGCTGGTTGTGGCATCTGTTGGTTGTAGCAGCTGCAGCATCAGCTTCTTGTGGCATCTGCTGGTTGCAGTGGTTGCAGTGTCTGCTCATTGTGGCAGTTGCAGTTTCTGCTTGTTGCGGCATCTGCTTGTTTCAGTGTCTGCGATATCTGCTGGTTGTGGCATCTGCTCGTCTTCTTTAGGAGACACTGGGAACCAAACCCCAGACCTCCCATGTAGGAGGCAGATGTCCAATTGCTTGAGCCACATCCATTCCCAACATTAAAAAAAAAATCACCACTGATTCTGTTGTAGTTGGACTTTCCCCGGAAAATACATTTTCCTAGGTGTTTAGTTTATATCCATTGAACGGATTGTAATTACTGAAAGAAAATATTTTCATTTGAGGGAAAAGGATATAAAATTACATTAGCGGTATTTCCGACCCTCAACTCCCAGGTCAACAGGATTTGGATTGAATAGATGACTTGGAATTCCAAAGATGAGAATTTCTATTTTTATTATTACATGTAGAATTAGACTGATCCAAGAAAGGGATATTAAAGAGGAGTATGGCTTCTGTTGTTCCCCAAAGCTGGAAATCCCTTCGACTGACTGAGGAAAGTGGACTGTGCACCTGGTTTTCTCCAGGACATGCTCCAAGTTCTTTTGAAATAAGCAGCTGAAATAATTTTGATGAAAGGCTATATTAATATGCCCTGTCAATCCATTTTATTCTTCCATTCAATAATCATTTGTTGGGCCAGACATTATAATATGTAATATGAATATGATGATGAATAAGATATAAACCCATTTTCATGGAAATCATCATTTAGTGCTAGTGGGTGGGCATGGGGAAAATCAATATGAAGCAAAATAAATAGAAACAAAGAGGTATAAATACAAAATTACAATAGAGTGGAAAGCCTCAAAGAGGAGTTGAAACTGCAGCTGGTGCTTGATGACTCGGTAGAAGTTTACCAAAAGTGGAGGGATATAGTCAATATAGTTGACCCTAATTATTTTCAGATTCTGTATTTATGAATACATTTACTTGCTAAAATTTATTTCTAACCCCAAAATCAATACTTGTGATGCTTTTGTGGTCATTTGTGGACATATACACAGTGGCAAAAAATTTGAGACACCAGACTGCTGTGTTCCCAGCTTGGGGTCTAGCAAGGCAATGCTCTGCCTTCTTGGCTCAGCTCCCATAAATGTAAACAAGCCTCTGTTTTGCAGTATACTGAGTGCCACGTTTTTCACATTCTTGTGCTTTTTGTGTGTGATTTCACTGTTTAAAAGGCCCTCCAAGCATTTGTTGAAGTATTGTCTGGTATTCCTAAGCACATGAAAGCTGGGGTGTGCCTAACTTAGAAGATACTTGAGTTGGATAAGCTTCATTTAGGCATGAGTTATAGTGCTGCTAGAGGTGAGTTCAATGTTAATGAATCAACAATATATACTAAATATGGTGCCTTTAAACAGTCACACACAAAACAAGGTTATATACTGATCAACTGATGAAAATGCTGTGGTAACTGCTCCTGGAAACCTAACCCTGTATCTTGCCTAAGAGCAGTGCCTCAGTATGGAAAAGAACCACCCTGGATAATGAGAATCAACTGTATATTACAGGAGATGGGGCAACTTATGTATAGTCCTATAAAAAACATGATTGTAGCTAATAATGTGGTGCGATGAATGGTTTTAAGAACCTGAAACTAATATTTCTTAAATCACCTGTCTGGTCTCTTGGTCTTTCAGGTTCACTTGACATTTGTACTGAATTACCTCCTATTCTCTCCTTACTGAGCAGCTTATGGTTTATTTGTCTCATTGCATTTCCTTTCCCTCTCTAGCTCCTCACTAATTATCAAAGGGTCTTCTTCATTGTCTCATTCAATTGGTGTTTCTTGAGTCCTCCTATTTATTGTATTTGACTGTTGTGGACAGCATCTGCCTTTCCTTTAATCCCTTCTCATCCTCTTCTAGCTCTGCAAAGCAGCTAGGTCATCTCGGATATTGACTTATTATTTTCTCAAAGAGTAAAGTTATTAACTTCTTTCAAAAGCGTCAGTCTCTAAGGAAGATGAAGGGGTGGGAGCTAAGGGCAAGGACCTGGTAGAGAATCTTGGCAGACAAGGTGAAAATTCAGGGTGATGATAATAATGGTATCCATGTTATCAGAAATAGAGGTTTCAGGAACCCCTTAAAAAGCTGTTGGGGATTGTGTTAAGGGGCACCTGTTGTAATATGCTGAGCTGCAGTTTTGGAAACAATACTGAAGTTGCTTATCTGGAAGATCTCTGAGTTTCAAGATAAAGGGACTTAGAAATGCTGGATAAATCTCTTGCCAAGTCAGCAAATGGCATTGTATATCAGACTGTGTGTGAGTCAACAAGAAATTTAGATCTCTGTCCATTGCCCATTCTGTTTCAATTTCCTTCCATTTTTGCACCTCATATATGTTTTGCTTTAACCGTTCCAATGAGCACGTGGGACTAAAAAACAGCACAACCTTTGTCTGCAATGCTTGATGCATGTATGAAATTTCATCATTCAGGGAAACAATGAGTGTGGACACTAAATAAAAATTATAAGAAAGGAGAAAGAAACCCATGCCAGTATTATTATACAAGATCTGATGACTTCGAAGGATATGATAGAATTAGCCACCTGAGTCATACTCAACTTACTTATCAGATTCCCCAAATTATGCAAACATCCCAAGTTCTCATCTAATGGGTGTTTGTAGAGTGGGGTTCCAGAGATTTTGACCTTTATTGTCATCTGGCTTGCTTCTGCGCTTTCCTGGGAGTGAATGCCTCCGACTCTGCAGGAACTGGGAAGCTAAAAGGGGGTGAGTGTCAGAGGGCAGGTGCAAGCCCAAATGGATGGCCCCAGCTCCTGGAACAGAATATGGAAGAAAAAAAGAACAGTCTGAATGTATTTGTGGATCACAGTAAGTCAGAAGGCAGATGAAGGTGGAGTCTGGCAAAACCCTTCCTTCAGGGGCAGCTTCCAAATGTCGATGAGCTGTCTGATTTCCCTCCTGAAAGGATAAGAGAAGTTCAGGCAGAAGTCAGTTACTCAAGGACAGGTAGTTACAATAAGAGGAGGGAAGAGAAAGGAGTCACTGACTCAGAATACTGGGTCCAGCAGGGCATATTCTTCATCTTAATCTGCCTTCCTGTGGATGTATTATCAGTTAAGTGCAGACTCATTTGTGAACAGGATCTTCTAAGATCCTATTTAATTATGACCAAACTTAATGAAGGAGGGCCTTAATCCTTGTGCCTGGAGGGTTTATTAAGAGGAGTTCATCAGAAACAGGAAGAGCAGGCACCAAGAGAGTGAGATGGCCATAAGATGAGAGTTAGAGATGCAAGCTGAGGAGCCCCAAGGACTACAGCTAGCCAGCACCAGAATGCTACAGACTTTGGGGAGAGAGCACGGCTTTGCTGACACCTTGATTTTTGGACTTCTTTGCTTCCAAGCCATGAGCTAATAAATTCCTGTTGTTAAGCCAACTCATTGTGTGGAGTTTTTCATAGCAGCTCTGGCAAACTAAGACAAATATTATAGAAACACATTTATTGCCTAATAAATTTTGGGTTCAAAATCATTATCAAAATTAACAAATGTTTATCAGTCTTTGTTATCATTTATTGAGTGCTCATTATGTACCAGGAACTGCTCAGAGTACTTTCTAAACAGGATCTCATTAAAGCCAAATCACAATTTCATCAAGTATTATTAGATGCATTGTACATATAAGTAACTGAGATTTAAAGAAATTACATTTTCAAGATTACACAGTTATTAAGTGTTAAATTCCTGATTTCTCTAACTCCAAAGTATAAGTTTCTGATTGCTACTTTCCATTATAAACAGTGTAAGACACAGGGATATACTTTTAAAGTATAAGATATTGTCCCTATTTTCAATGCATATACTCTGGTATGGATTCTAAATTCTTCATACTTTATTTAAACTTACTGACTCTTTTGTAATCTTAGAAAAGAGGGGGAAAAACCTTTCTCTATATAATCTTTTTAAAATATATTTTTTATTTATTTTTAAAAGATACTTAGATTATATAAAATGTTACATACAAAAATATAAGAGATTCCCATATGCCCCACTCCCCACAGCTCCCACTTTTCCCCACATTAACAACTTCTTTCATTAGGGTGGTCCATTCCTTGCAATTGATGAACACATTTTGGAGCATTGCCATTAAACATGGATTATGGTTTACATGGTAGTGTATACTCTCTCCAACTCAATTCTGTAGGTTATGGCAGGATATATAATGGCCTATATCTGTCTTTGCAATGTCATTTAGGTCAATTCCAAGTTCTGAAAATCCCCCATATTATACCTCTTTTTTCCTTCTCCCTAACTCCAGAATCTTCAGGGGCCACTGTCTCCACATCAATGATATAATTTCTTCCATTGCTAGAATAACAGTAAGTCTATAGTAGGATACCAATACGTCCACTCTAGTCCATATTTTATTCCCCAGTCCTGAGGATTCTGGGATGGTGATGCACACTCTACTGCTCAACTGAGAAAGAGCTTTGGTCTCATATGACTGATGGATGGGACTCTTTGGCCTGCAATTATAGACTCTCTCGGTTTCTTGGTGTGATGGTTGCCCATCTTCACCTCCTTGTTAGTTGTCCTGGGTGAGTCCAATGAACTGGAGAGTAGGTGTTGCAATTCTGCTGAAACTCAGGGTCCAGCTGGCACATGGATAGCCCAAAGACTCAAGTCTCTTGGACATACACCTACCAACTCCAGCACCAACTACAGGTTCAAATAAAAGGGACAGAAGAGGCATGTGTAGAGAAGTCATATCTGCATCCAACTCTGTCACATTTGGGCACACGAACGCCAAAGTAGAGCCCACTGGCAAGGCATCAAACTCCAGAGCTATCTGCCATGATCATAGGATGTGGGTGTCTCCAGAGCCTTCAGGAGCCCCATGATTCAACGTAGTATCTACTTTGGCACTCTATGAGATTATACTGAGATATGCATAAGCGTTACCTCTCTGATGACCTCCCAACTCACTTTGAGGTCTCTTAGCCATATAAACTCATTTGTCTTTACATTTCCCCCCTTTTATTCAAGGTCTTTTTTCCAGTTGCATCACCAACTGGTGCTTGGTAGTAATCCCTCAGTGCCAGGGAGGCTCTTCCCTGGGAGTTACGGCCCATACTGAGGGGAAGTAATGCATTTACATGCAGAGTTTGGCTTAGAGAGAGGCCACATTTATACATCTATACATCTTTATAATCTTAATCTTAAACAAAAACAGTTAAGTCATTCCTTGAGACTTTCTTTTGATGGCTAAAAAGCATCATTCTAGAACCCTGCAGTATTCATTACTGTGACTGTTTTCTGAGTTTAGTGATACAACTCTGAGTGACTTGCACAGATATTCAACACTTTGTCCCATGGGAGAAATTACTCCATCTTTCTTACAGACCAAGTCTGTGACACAGTGGCCATGTCTCTCTCCCCTCCCACCCCAAACCCTCAACCCTGAATCTAAAAGCCAAAACTGTCCCTCTGAAAAATCAACAATGAAAAATCAGAATTTTTGGGTTAATGGGAATTTGTGATCTTTGGTCTCTAAGCAGACCTTCCCTTTCCTAACAGCTCTGCACTTTCCTTCTTCCCCATTGCAAATAATCCATTGGAGCTGTTTAACAAGTACTCTGCCCTCATTTTGCTAAGTAGAGGCATATGACTAAAGCTAGGCTAATCCCATATACCTCCCTTGAATTTGGATCTTACTTGAGTGCAAAAGAGATTAAAAGTGCTTGTGTTCTTTGGCTGGTCCATCTTGTCACATGGCTACAGTTTCTGCATTTCCAACATGTAGAGCTACCATA
Organism: Dasypus novemcinctus; assembly: GCF_030445035.2. NCBI lineage: Eukaryota > Metazoa > Chordata > Mammalia > Cingulata > Dasypodidae > Dasypus > Dasypus novemcinctus. The sequence goes on along the minus strand of NC_080699.1, from coordinate 43,704,904 downwards.
ATCCTTGCACATTTCCTACCTGAATGTCCAACATCCTATTCCAAGTCCCCCTTTGCTTAAATTGGCTAGAGGTGTGTTCCCTTGCCTATAACAAAATAAACTTTAGACAAACAAAGTGTGTATGTGTGTGTGTGTGCATGTGTGCATGTGGGTGTGAATCTGTGGGTGATGAAAATTAATGTCTTTGTTATGCTTGAGGACCTTGGATGTAAAGAATGCAGAGAATATATGAAATGCTTGAGATGAAAACTTACGTTCTGTTTTGTCTGAAAAAAGGAGGGTCCAGGTGAAGCTTTGCTTTCTGCAGTCTGTGTCCTTGCAGGAAGAATTTTTGTGAGCCATGGCACAGCTGGTTATGCATTCTGGTAGCAGCAGAGCCCATGGTGTGCTTACCTCAGGGCTGTTTGTCTCACTGAAAGCTGGGTGTGTGGGAGTGTTTACACTGGGGCTATTTCAGCCCAGGCTGGTTGATAATTAATGAGTTTGTTTTTTGAGCTGAAGAGTTGGAGCTGACACAATGCCGGCAGGTGCTTTTGTCTCAATCCCTTCCATCCATCTTTATCGGATTTGCCAGACTCTCCTTCACTCTCTTTTCTTTCTTTACTTTATATTGAAGGCAGCTGGGAATGGATCTGCAGAAGGCTCCTCCCAGGACAATAATAACTGTGGCAGCATCCTCTGTGTGTATGTGCCTTTTCTAATGGTTGCTGTCCCCCCTCCAACCCCATCCTCTACCTTCATCCTTTATGTCTTGGGTAGAACAGGAAGAACTGCATTCTAAGGTAATAATTGCCAGACGTTTCCCCAGGATGAGTTGTTTAGTAATGAACTTAATTGGTTTTTCACTTTCTCAATCTCTTCCTCTCTCTCTCTCTCTCCCATTCCCTTTCTCAGTTTTTCTCTCTCCATGTGTGTGATAGAGAAATCAGAGATTTCAGCCCTGCTCTGTGGACATGAAAACCCATCTCATAGCTATGTTTGTTTGTTTTTTTCCTTCTTTCTCTGCAAATCTTCAATTCACCCTCTAGATCTAACCTTGATGCAGTCTCCTGGGTTACATCTTCCCAACCACTCTTGCATTTAGCTCCTCCTCCTCTGCTTCCTTTACAGTCCATGGCACATTGATTCAATCGCCCAAACCAGAAAACCTGGCATTGGCTTTGACTCCTTCCTTTTATTCTTACCCCACTCATAATCAATTATCAGTTTCTTCCAGACATATCCACTTACTATGCCTCAAGTTCACCCATAACTTTTGCATCTCTATCCCTACAACATTACTGCAGACCATTGTTATATTCGGTTAAATTTTAAATTGTAGAATTACAAACATAACATTCAGACAGATTGTCGTGGAGCTCATATTTATCATTATTGTTCACCTGAATTATTCAACAACCCTAATGGAAACCCTGCCTCCAGGCTTGCCCTATTTGCCCTTCCTTAATCCATGCTCAGAGGATCTAAACAAAAACCTGGTCAATTTAATCCCTTGTTTAAAAAGGTTAGCATCTTATGCCTTAAGTTAGGCTTATAGAAAGAGCTCCCTTTCCTTTGAAAATCTTTCACTCCCCTGTCTCTTAAAAATTTGTGCTCCATCTTAATTATGTCAAACTTGAACCAGGACCATGTCATGTCCTATGTGAGTCTTGTCCTGACTTCCTCCTTTCCTAGGCTGTGCACCCTTCCTGTGCATTCCCAGAGCGCCTGTCTTTACCATTTATCACAAGGTATTGGAATTACCTCTTTGTATATTGCTTTTGCCCTAGATGGTAAGCTCTTTTAGGGCAGGGACTGCATCTCATTCTACATTATTTTATTCTCAGTGTCAATTCTGGCCATTGCTATGACCAAGGCAACATTATTTACTATGTCTTCTGAAATTTTCTGCTGTTCACCTTCTTATGTATTTATGAAAGCAGGAAAGGCATTGCTTTGTAATTTGTCTCCTATATCCCAGTGTCCCCCACTAGGTGGTGTGTTCCTCATTGGCTTTGTGTCTTATCCATCTCTGTATCCTCCATGGAATCCAATAGAGTTTCTGGAACATAGTAGGCACTTAATGTATACAGGCTCTTGCTAGGCTTTGGGGGTACTATGAAAAAAAATCCTTTTGCTCCAAGGCTTTACAGAGTTTATGTCCCTGTTGTTAATTTTCTGTGTGGTCTGAAGAAACAACGTCCTCAGCTAGAAAACGAGTGGTCCCTAGGTGGCCCCTAGGTGGTCCCTAAGGCCTCAGGCCCCTTCTATCACCAGTACTCTAAAATTACACTTTTAGGATTAGTTTGCATCCTGCTCAGGGTGGGATGGTATGGAATGAGAAATTTTGGAATGCCTTGTACATTCTCTATATTGCTGCTTCTGCTCAATTCATGCAGCTGAGAATGATTTGTGGGTGTGGGGTAAAGGCTTGGGCTTCGTGACTCCTAGGTACCTCTTCTTACAGTCCGTGGAGCCAGGCAGCCTCGGGCGGTAGACCTGTGACTCCCAGGAGGGTTGCTGTGGAAGGCAGAGTCCGAGCTGGGAGGAGCTGGTGAGAGGGACAGAGTCCTTGAGGGTGCCAAAGGTCTGGTGGCAGCTTCTGCAAATTTTAGAAAGAAGCTGAGACTCTTCATTACTTTATCTAGCATGGACGTTGATTTTGAAAAGACAAAGCATCAGGCATCATCTTTCTCCATGCTGCCAAAGGGGAATGACATGAGAAGAAGAACGTCTGGAGGGTCTCGGCAGAAGACGGGCATGTGTGTCTTTGGTCCTGGTGAGTGGCTCTGGAAATTCAGGGGTTTTCCCTCCTGAACAGACTCATACTGCCTGTCCGCTCCCGTTCGCTTTTAACACTAAGAGCATTCAGAGTATAATTAGGCTCCACGCTGCACAGGGCATCTGAACAGCCTGAAGCTGCCTCTTTGTCCCACCATTCCCCATAGCATTTCATTTCTGGTGTTAACTGCTCAAAATGACCTCTGCCGCTACCTGAAATAGATTTCCACACAGCAGCGTGGCTGGGAAAGCCAGATCCTGAAAATTCATTTAGTTTTTCTTAAAGTCCTTTTTAACTTAATTTCTATCTCAGAATTATTTATATACTTGATCAAAAAAGCCCTCTTTTACCCCTGCAGTGTCTTGTAAATGATATCAGATGTTACAGATGTCACCGGCGGCAGGATTCTCAAGTTGGAGGCTGCTTAATGCTTTGGAAAGACGTAAGGCTGAGAGCTGAGTGGAGTGCCCTGGTGGGGAAAGCTTATTTCCAGAGTCCAGCATCTCCAAACCATCTGAATTAGGGAGAACCTTCAGTCTTGCCAGTTGAGCAGGCTTGAGATTGATGGCTCCCTCGGTTGTTAAAGGCAGACCTAGGAAGCTCCATTTACCAAGGGCCCACCCGTGGCCTCTTTTCTAGCAGGGACTAAATATATGTAATGGGGAAACGTGGGAAATTCTCCTCTCTCTTCTGATTTGGATTAGTGAGTGGCCTTTGCACTAAGGTATGTAATCTTCGATGTTTATGTGTCAGATTTAGTACCACTTCCCAGCTATCTTTTTTAAAAAGATTTATTTTATTTAATTATTTTTCCAGTCCCCCTCCCTCATTATTTGCACTTGCTGTGTCTCCTTGTTTCTATAGAAGGCACCAGGAACCAAACTTGAGACGTCCAATTATGGGAGGGAGATGCCTAATTGCTTGAGCCACCTCCATTCCCTGCTCTTGTTGTGTCTTTCATTATGTTTTATTTATTTATTTATTTATTTATTTATTTATTTCTCTCCCCTTCATCCCCTCCCCCGGTTTTCTGTTCTCTGTCTATTTGCTGTGTCTTCTTTGTCCGCTTCTGTTGTTGTCAGTGGCAGGGGAATCCGTGTTTCTTTTTGTTGTGTCATCTTGTTGTGTCAGCTCTCTGTGTGTGTGGCACCATTCCTAGGCAGGCTGCACTTTCTTTCATGCTGGGCAGCTCTCCTTATGGGGCGCACTCCTTGCGCATGGGGCTCCCCTACGCGGGGACACCCCTGTGTGGCAGGGCACTCCTTGCGCGCATCAGCACTGTGCATGGGCCAGCTCCACACGGGTCAAGGAGGCCCGGGGTTTGAATCGTGGACCTCCCATGTGGTAGACGTACGCCCTAACCACTGGGCCAAGTCCATCGTCCTGTTTGTCTTCATGTGTCTCATGTTGCATCATCTCTTTGTGTCAGCTTGCTGCACCTGTGCATCATGTTAACTCGCTGTCTTGCTTGTGCTATCTAGGAGGCACCAGGAACCTCAATTCCCTGCTGTTTTATCTCTCATTATTCTTCTCCTTGTGTGTCTTGTTGCGTCATCTTGTTGTGTCAGCTTGCTGTGCCTGCCAGCTTGCTGTCTTCTTTAGGAGGCACCAGGAATTGACCTAGGGCCCTCCCATGTGGTAGGTGGGAGCTTAATCACTTGAGCCACATCTGCTTCCTTGTCATTTGTTTTTAATTAGAGAATTGTGGTTTTACACAACAGTCATGCATAAAATACAAGATTCCCATATCCTATCCCACCATAAACCCCTTGTATTTTGATGTGTAACATTTGCTACAATTGAATATAACACTTTTTAGAATTGTGCTATTTTTTGTTACAGTTGATGAAGGACTATTAAAATAGTATTATTAGCAAGCATCCATAGTTTACACTACATGCATTTTCCCCATATACCACTCTAATATTAAGACCTTGTATTAGTGTCATACAGCTGTTGTAATTCACAAAGCATTCTTATACTATTAACTATAGTGCAACATTTACAGATCTTAGTTTCCCATAACCATTTGTTGAAGATAATAATATTTCCCAACTAAGTGGACCTTGCCACTTTGTCAAAAATTAATTGGCCATAAATGTGAGGGTTTACTTCTGAGCTCTCAGTTGTATTCCATTAGTCTATGTGTCTGTCCTTGTACCACTACATGCTGTTTTTATTCCTGTGGCTTTGTAATAAGTATTAAGATAAAAAAGTGTGAGTCCTCCAACTTCATTCTTAATTTTAAAGATGGTTTCAGCTATTCAGGAACTCTTAACCCTTCCATATGAATCTGATGATTGGCTTTTCTATTTCTGAAAAGAAGCTGTTGGAATTTTGACTGGGATTGCTTTGAGTCTGAAATTGTTTTAGGTAGAATTGACATCTTTACAATATTAAAGTCTTCCAATCCATGAACACAAATGTCCTTCCATTTATTTAGTCTTCTTTCATTTCCTTTAGCTATGTTCTGCAGTTTTTTGGGTATAAATCCTTTACATCCTTGATTTATTCCACATGTTCTTGCTTATTGCTTATATATAGAAACACTACTGATTTGAGGATGTTGATCTTGTACCCTGCCAGTTTGCTGAATTTATTTATTAGCTCTAGGAGCTTTCTTGTGTTTTTTTTTTCAGGATTTTCTGTATAAAGGATCATATAATCTGGAAATAAGGAAAGTTTTACTTCTTCCTTTTCAATATGGATGTCTTTTATTTACATTTCTTGCCTAATATCTCTGGCAAAAATTTCCAGTACAATGTTGAATAACAGTGGTGTCAGTGGTTATCCTTTTCTAGTTCTTTATCTTGGAGGGAAAATTTTAGTATTTCACCATTTAGTAATATGTTAGCTGTGGGCTTTTCATATATGCCCTTTATCATGTTAAGGAAGTTTCCTTGTATTCCTACTGTTCCAAGTGTTTGTTTTTTTAATCAAGAAAGGGCTATGAGTTTCCAAAAAAGAGTCGGGAGGTCATCAGAGGGGTCGCACTTACACACTTATGCCTCAGCAGAGTCCCAGAGACAGCTAAAGTAGATACAACCCCAGGTACTGGTTCTCCTGAGGGCTACAGAGACACACAGGTTCTAGGGTCATGGCAGATGGCTCTGGAGTTCAGTGCCATGTCAGTTGGCCCTAGTTTGGAGTTTGTGCTCCTGAGTGTGATGGAGTTGAACTCAGATGTGACCTTTCTACACACGCCTCTTCTGTTACTTTTACTGAATCTGTGGTTGGTGCCGGGGTTGGTCAATACTCAGGAGACCTGAATCTCTGGATTGTCCATGTGACAGCCAGACCCTGAGCCTCAGCAGACTTGCTACTCCTACCCTCTGGTTTATTGGACTTACCCTGGCCAGCTAACAGGGAGGTGAAGAAGGTCAACCACCACACCAGGGAGCCAAGAGTGCCTACAACTGCAAGCAGCAGTATTGCATCCATCATCCATGTGGAATCTAAGTCTCCTCTCGATACAGAGGTGGAGTGGACATAACCGTCCCAGGGTCCAGAGGCTGAAGGAATAGAGTATGGATTAGAGTGGACTTACTGATACTCTACTATGGAACTATTGTGATTAGTAATAGAAGAAATTGTAGCATTGATGTGGAGAAAGTGGCCACGGTAGCTGCTGAGGGTAGAAAGAGGGAAGAAGAGGTATGATGTGGGGGCATTTTCAGGACTTGGAGTTGTCCTGAATGGTATTGCAGGGACAGATGCTGGACATTGTATGTCCTGCCATGGCCCACTGGGCGGACTGGGGGAGAGTATAAACTACAATGTAAAGCATTATCTATGTGGTGCAGCAGCACTCCAAAATGTATTCACCAAATGCAATGAATGTGCCACGATGATGAAAGAGGTCATTGATGCGGGAGGAGAAGGGGGAGGGGAGTGGGGGGTATATGGGGACCTCTTATATTTTTTGAATGTAACATTTAAAAAACAATAAAGAGAGAGAGAGAAAAGAAATGATGCTGTATTTTATCAGATGACTTTTCTGAATCAATTGAGATAACCTTGTGTTTCTTATCCCCATTTTGTTCATGTGGTGTATTAAATTAGTTGATTTTCTTATGTTGAAACAATCTTTGTACCAGGGATAAATCCCCTTTGATCAAGGGGTATGCCTCTTTTAATATGCTGTTGGATTCAGTTTGCTAGCATTTTGATGAAGAATTTTACAGATATATTCATAAGATATTGGCCTGTAGTTTTCTTTTCCTGAGTTATCTTTATCCAGTTTAGTATGAGGGTGATGTTGGCCACGTAGAAGGATTTAGGGCATTTTTCCTTCTCTTCAATTTTTTTGGATTAATTTGAGCAAAATTGAGATTAGGTCTTCTTGGAATGTTTGGGAGAATTTCCCTGTGAAATTATCTGGTCACTGGCTTTTCTTTATTGGGAGGTTTTTGATGACTGATTCAATCTCTATAGTAATTGGTTTATTGAGATCTGATTCTCCTTGAGTCAATCTATGTAGTTTGTGTGTTTTTAAGAATTTGTCCATTTAATCTAGCTTATCTAATTTATTGGCATACACTTGATCTTAGTGTCCTCTTACTGTCCTTTTTTATTTCAGTGGGGTCAGTAGTAATATCCCCCTTTTTAGTCCTTATTTCTGTTATTTCTATTCTCTCTCTTTTTTTCAATCTAGCTGTTTGTCAGTTTTTTTTGATCTTTTCAAAGGACCAACTTTTGGTTTTGATGATTCTCTATTGTTTGTGTTCTATATATTGTACTGTTTGGTATGTAACTTTAATCTTTGTTATTTCCTTTCTTCTGCTTGCTTTGGACTTAGTTTGCTGTTCTTTTTCTAGTTCTTTTAGGTTTGAGGCTAAGTCTCTGATTTGAAGTCTATTCTTTTTCAATGTAACCATTTAGAGCTATAAATTTCCCCCTCAACACTGCCTTTGATGCATCCCACAACTTTTGGTAAGTTGTATTTTCATTTTCCTTTGCCTCTAGATATTTCCTAATTTCACTTTTGATTTCTTCTTTAATCCACTGGTTATTTAAGAGCATGTTGTATTATACATGTATTTGTGAATTTTCCATTTTTCATTCTGCTATTGATTTCTAGCTTCATTCCGTTCTGGTAGGAGAATATACATTGCAGGATTTCAATATTTTTTGTATTTATTGAGGCTTAATTTGTCACCCAATATATACAGTCTGACCTGGAGAATGATTCATGTGCACTCAAGAAGAATGTGTATTCTCTTTTTGTTGATGCAGTGTTCTATATATGTCTGTTATGCCCAGTTCATTAGTGTATCATTCAAGTCTTGTACTTCCTTATTGATCTTCTGGCTAGATGGTCTATCCATTATTGAGAGTGATGTGTTGAAGTCTCCTAGTATTAATGAGGAACTGTCAATATCTCCCTTCAAATCTGTCAGTATTTGCTTCATATATTTTGGGGCTCTGCAGTTATGTGTATATATATTTATAATTGTTACATCTTCCTGTTGAATTGTCCCCTTTATCAGAATATAATGGCAAACTTTGTCCCTTGTAACAGTTTTTTACTTGAAGTCTGTTTTATCTAATATTAGTATAGTCACCTCAGCTCTCATTTGATTACTACTTACATGATATAATTCTTTCCATCCTTTCACCCTCAGCCTACTTGTATCTTTGAATTTAAGATACGGCGCTTGCAGACAGCATATAGTTGAGGCATGATTTTTTCATCTTTTGTGCCAATCTCTGCCATTTGCCTGGGGAGTTTAATACATTTGCATTTAAAGTCAATATTAATAAAAAATAATAAGTCAAATGATAATACAGGACTTTCTTCTGACATTTTGCTATTTAGTCATTGTAAGTCATAAATATTTTTTGGCCATCAATTCTTTATTGCCTACTTTTATATTTATTTGCTTTTTTTGGTTACCATATTGAAAGCCTTCTCTTTTCTGTCTGAATATATTCATGCTGTATTTTCCTTGAGTTAGCATGGGTTAAAATTTAACATCCTAAATATATAACAGTCGTATGTGGTTTGAAGCCAACTTAACTTCAATAGCATGCACATATATATTTCCTGTACCCCTCTATCCCCCCTCCAATTTTTTACTTGTTACCACTTTTATCTTTGAACATTTTATGTCCAAAAAACATAGGTTTATCATTACTTTCATGGATTTGTCATTTTATCGAATAAGAAATGGAGTTACATACCAAACAATACAATACAATAATACTGTTATTTATAATTATCCAGGTGGTTACCTTTACCTTAGGTCTTTATTTTTTATGCTGCTTTGAACCACTGTCTCATGTTCTTTCTTTTCAGTCTGCAGAACTCCTTTTAGCATTGCTTTTAGGAAAGGCCTGGTGTTGATGAGCTCCCACAGCTTTTTAGCTCTTCCTTAGATGTTGTACCATGTTCTGGCCTCTAGAGTTTCAAAATAGTTGTTTCAGACAGTTCTTGCCTATTTAACACAAGTAAAGGTTTGTCAGTTTTATTGATCTTTTCAAAGAACCAACTTTTCATTCCTTTATTCTCTCTATTTTTTTATTCTCTATTTCATTTATTTCTGCTCTAATCTTTATTTCCTTCTTTTTGTTCATTTTGGGTTTAGTTTTCTCTTCTTTTAACAGATACTTCAACTGTGTGGTTAGGTCTCTTGTTTAAGATCTTTCTTCTTGTTTAATGTAGGCATGTAGAGCCATAAATTTCCCTCTCCACACTGCCTTTGTTGCATCTCATAAGTTTTGGTATGATGTGTTTTTTGTTTTCATTCACCTCATGATATTCCTTAATTTTTCCTGTGATTTCTTCTTTGACACATTTATTTATAAGGGTAGTGTTTAATTTCCACATACTTGAAAATTTTCCAATTTTTCACTCTATATTAATTCCTAGTTGCCTTCCATTGTGATTGTAGGAGATACATTATATGATTTCAATCCTTTTACATTTATTGAGACTTGTTTTGTGGCCTTATATATGGTCTATCCTGGAGAATCATCCATTTGCACTAGAGAAGGTATGTGTTTTGCATTCAATACTCTTTTCTAGTATTTGGATTTCAACACTTTGAATACTATGTGTCTTGGCATTGTTCACTTTGAGATTATTCTGTTTGAGGTTCATTTGGCTTCTTGAATATGTGTATTTATGTCTGTCATTAAACTTGGGAAGAGTTCTGCCATCATTTCTTTGAATGGTCCTTCTAACTCTTTCTTTCTTCTCCTTTGGTACTCCTATAATGTGTACATTGGTATGCCTGATGATGTCCCACAGGTCTTTTAGGTTCTGTTCCCTTTTTCATCTTTTTTCTTCTGCTTCTTAGGCTGAATCATGTCCATTGTCTTATTTTCAAGTTCACTGATTCTTTCTTCTGCCATTTCCAATGTTTTTTTGAAGCTTTATAGACAATTTTTCATTTCCGTATTATGGTCTTCAACTTCAGTATATCTGTTTGGTTCCTTTTTAAAAATTTCTATCTGTATATTGACATTTTGATATTGTTCATTCATTGTTTTCCTGATATCCTTATTTCTTTCTCTGTGTTTTCTTTTATCTCTTTGTGCATATTGAAAATCATTTTTTAAGGGCATAAGTGTATATCTTCTTCATTGACGTTTCCTGAATTTTTATCTTGTTCTTTTGGCTGAGTCATCATTTCATGTTTCTCTGTTTGTCTTGTAACCTTTTTTTGCATAGTAGATTTTAATATTTTAATGTGTTAACTCTTGGATCTTGTCCTGAGCTATCTGTTCGTTAAGTTTGTGTCTAGCTAGTTGTATGATAGAGATTCCCTTGAGTGTCAGAAACTAAAAAAAGCAAAAAACCAATGCAAAAAATAAAAACCTGCAAAAAAAACAACTTTTACTTTGGAAATTGGCTCTGTGATGGCTGTTGCTTTTCTTCAGAGTTCAGCCCTCCTATCCAGAAGATCAGCCCTAAGCAAAAGTGCAAGTTTCTTTGTTTTTTCCTTGCTTGTGTCTTGTCCTAGGCTTGTACTGGTAGCCTTAGGAATTTCCCAGTTTACAGGTATTTGAGTGCCCCCTCTACTTCCAGTGTAATAGACTATCCCACCCGACCTCCCAGGTGCTCACACAATAGTATATCTTCAAGCAGTCTACCCTTTGCTCCAGACCACTTTGGCTTACTGTTGCGTTTTATTTTTTACACTGTTTTAGGTATCTGAGAGCTGTTTCTGCTTTCAGGATACATTCCGGGAGCGTTAGAGATTAGTGTCCTGGTTCATTATTTCAAGTTGCCACTGGATTGGTTCCAACATACAGGCACCCCAGGATGAATATAGCAGTTACTATGTCCACTTACTGTGGGCCAGGGACCCACAACGGGAGCACAGGTCACCTCTGCTCTGTGCTGGGAATGAAATGGGTGAGGGACAACAAAGAGACCATCATCACCTATTATTTTTAAAGTTTGTGTTTTATTTATTTGTCACTTGCCCAGGTATTGGAACTCTTTAAATGCTTTCTGGAGTTTTCAGTGAGATAGCTCTGACAGTTTTTGCTAGTTGTTCAAGTATTCTGTGGGAGAACAGAGAGTCTTATGCCACCTGGAGGGTCAGACACGACCATCTTTGTTGACTGGAAGTCCACAGAGTTTTTAATAAGTGAACGTACTTTGTAAATCTTCAGAAAGATGCAAAGTAAGAGGTAGACTCTTAAAACAGAATTTTCACAACTCCTTGTTTATGTCCATTATAGGTTTTATCATGTTCTGAAGTTATCTTTTAATTTTTTTGTTTGTTGTTTATGGTCTGCCCTTTTACCCTAGCCCCCATCAAACTGTAAGATCTAGAGATCCAGATTCTGACTGTGATAGATTGGGTTATAGTACATTGGTGATCTCTCTGAGAATAACAAATGTCAAGTAAAAAAAAAAAACTATTTGAAGTCTTCAGAAAGATTCAGAGGAATTCGAAACTGGAGGTTAAATATCCCCCAAAAGGAGAAACTTCAGTAATGTGAGTCAACATGCTTCAACTCATTTTTCCTTGGGAGAATTTGCTGATTCTGGATTTAAGACAAGGGGCTGAGAATTCTGATTAAGATCTCAGACAGTGCGCTACTGCCAAGAGGCAGAAAAACAGAATTTCTGGAAGTTTTGGGGTCTAGAAAGACTAAAGTAGAGACTTGAAGGTCCAGCATAATAGGTAGAAGGGAAAACTGGAGAATTAAATCTAAAAATTCACCAGGTTTTACTCAAAACGTTTGCTAAATTCTGAGTCTGCAGAGACAAAAAGCTAAATATGTTAGGAGAAAGCCTTTGAAAAATAGAATGCTGACTTGGGAAGTCTTTGGAAGAGATACTAATTGGAGTACAGGATCTACCCAGAAAAAGGGTACCTGGTGAAAACCCCAGGCTCTCAGTTGGAAACTCTAAAGGATAAACAGAAGTAGATAGAGCCTTACTAAAAGTTTAATACATAGTAAAAGTGATTGTGTGATGGTACCAACTCACATTCTCTGCTTCACAGGGGAAAAGGACAAACTTCCTCCAAAAGACTATAACATCATTTGAAACCATTACAGTTTATTATTTTTAGTGTCATTTAGTCAATAAAACTGCCAGGTATTGCTAGAAACTGGACTGAGAACTAAGAGTACTAAAAAGAGACAATAGAGTCTTCTAATATTCAGATCATATCTAGGTCTTTATCAAACAAGAACTTTAAAATAAATATGATTAAAATATTAAAGAAAATAGAGGGAAACGGACCTTGGCCCAGTGGTTAGGGCGTCCGTCTACCACATGGGAGGTCCGCGGTTCAAACCCCGGGCCTCCTTGACCCGTGTGGAGCTGGCCATGCGCAGTGCTGATGCGCGCAAGGAGTGCCGCACCATGCAAGGGTGTCCTCCGCGTGGGGGAGCCCCACCCGCAAGGAGTGCGCCCGTGAGGAAAGCCGCCCAGCGTGAAAAGAAAGTGCAGCCCGTCCAGGAATGGCTCCGCCCACACTTCCCCTGCCGCTGACGACAACAGAAGCGGACAAAGAAACAAGACGCAGCAAATAGACACCAAGAACAGACAACCAGGGGAGGGGGGGAAATTAAATAAATAAATAAATCTTTAAAAAAAAAAAAAAAAGAAAATAGAGGAAAAGACAGACAAAATATAGTACTTTTATAAGAAAGGTAATTTATTTTTAAAAATTGAATGCTCTGATGATAGTTACTCAAATCCACACATGATGAAATCTCACAAAACAATTTTCATAGAGACACACAGACACACACATGCACACAATCTGAATAAGGTCTTATTAATAGCTAATATTATTGTACCAATCTAATTATCAGGTTTCAATAATGCACTTTTGTTGTGTAAGATCTTATTTTTAGATATCTGAGAATTCTGAACTTTTTAACAGCTACCTGTGAGTTTTAAACTATTTTAGAATAAGAAGTTATAATATGGAGGCATTTTTGGGACTTGGAGTTGTCCTGAATGATATTGCAGGGACAAATGCAGGCCATTATATATCCTGCCATATATATCCTGAATGGACTGGGAGAGAGTGTAAACTATCCATGCTGTGTAGCAGTGCTCCCAAATGTATTCGTCAAATGCAATGAATATATCACACTAATGGAAGAAGTTGTTGATGTGGGAGTATGGGGGCGTGGAGAGTGGGGTATATGGGAACATCTTATATTTTTTAATGTAACATTTTGTGTGATCTATGTATCTTTAAGAAAAGATAATAAACAGAGTCTATTCCATCTAGAAAAGTTATAATAAAATAATTGAAAAATAAAATGTAAATTCTGGAACTAAAATATAATCATTTTAATTAAGAAATCCAGAGTTAGTTTTAACTTTTAATTTGACATAGAAGAATGGAAGGATACAGGTCAATAGAATATAGGCAGACTGATACACAGGGAGAGAAAAAAGAGGGAGCTAGAGAAAAAAGATTAAGGAACATACTGAATACAGGGAAGCATCTAAAATAATGTAATTTTCATCCCAGATGTTGATGAGATCTAGAATGGATCAGGAAAAAATATTTGAAGAGATAATTGTTGTTAAATTTTCCATACTGATGAAAAACAGCCAACCACAGATTCAAGAAGCTATGAACCCAAAGTAAGAAAAATATAAAGAAACCCAGGCACATCATCATAATATAACTACATAAAATCAAAGACAAAATGAAAATCTTAAAACCAAAGAAAACATTACCTTAAAGAAATAATAATAAGACTCACAGCTAATTTTTTAAACAGAAATAATGGAAGACAGACGTCAATAAAATAGCATCTTTAATATGCTGAAATAGCAAAACAAACAAACCCCGTTAACTTGGAATGAAATGATATAACTAGGAAAATTAGCCTTCAAAAATTAAATCGGATCCAAGATGGCGGAATAGGGAATGGCAGGCTGCACCCCTCCTCCAGAAACTGTGGGAAGGCAGGCAGGTTTATCTGGCAAAAGGGAAGCTGTGGGACTGTAGGGGCAATTGGAGAGGGCAGCTAGGGAGTGGGTACACAGTTGGTGGGGGGAGAGGGAGGCTATCAGAGATAGGGCAAGTAGGTCAGTGCCCAGCTGGCTCTGAGATGGAAGCTAGGGAAGTGATATGGCTGGAAAACCAGCGTTCAGCCAGCTCTGAGAGTGAGTAAAGTCACTGGGCGGCCAGGGGTGCATCCCAGTGTCCAGCAGGCTCTCAAGGTAGGGAGCTGCAGGGCAAACAAGTGTGAGGACCAACACCCAGTTGGCTCAGGGGGAAAGAGGAAGAGCAGGGGAGGGGAGGTAAGGCAGGCAGACAAGATCTCACCTGCTTCTGGGAAAAAGAGAGATGCCAGTCTTTACTGAAGCGGCTCCAGGGAGAGGGGAGCGGGGAGCTGATCAGGTTGGCTGTCACATCCACCCATCCTGGGAGAGAGAGGAACCGGGTGAATGAGGTGGTGGGCTGACAGTGCCTAATAGCCTGGGTGAGAGGGGAGCCAGGACAGGTAAATGGTGAGCTCTCAGATGCCCAACAATCCTGAGGGAAAGGGAACGAGGAGAGGGAGCTGGAGAGCTGTCAGGTGCCCAGCCAGTCCAGAAGGAAAGGGAGCCAGAGAGTGACCCAGTGAGTTGTCACTCACCAGCCATCTCCTTCAGGGAGGGGGAGCTGTGGGACAGGCAGCCTTGCAACAGGGAACTTAGACTTAGGTTTATTTTAAGGTTTTTTATTTTTTTAATTTATTCTTTTTTCCCCCTCTCTATGTCCAGATACCTGCAGAGGGTGGGCCACAGGGTGATTGACTGGTGAGCACTGGAAGTCTGAAATGTTTGTTAGTGACCTGAGAGGGAAGCCTGATTTTTCTGCTTTTCTTTATTTCTCCTAATTTTCTTTATTTCTTTTTCTTTCTTTCATTTCCTCCTCTTCCTTTGCTATTCTTTCATTCCACTTTCTCTTGTTTGGTCTTGATTTTCTTTCTTCTCATCTTTCTGGTTTTATTTTATTCATTTTCTTTTTTTCTTGTCTTCTTCCACCTTTTTTATTCTTATTCTTTTTTTATTTTTTATGATTTTTCACTCTTATTACTTATTTTTTCCTTGTTTTTTTATGGTTCCTTTCATTGCATTTATTATCATTCTTTTTTTCTTCTTCTTTCTTTCCTTTTTTATGGTTTTCATATTTTTTTTGAGGAACACAGACAACTATGAGAATAAAAAATAAGTGTAACCAAGTGTCAAAGAGGAACCATAAAACAAATGAAATAAAATCCTAGAGTATAGAGAGAAGCTAACCAATTGAATAAGCCCATCAAGATAACCAGATGCTAGACACCAGCAAAAAATTACAAGCCATACTAAGAAACAATAAGACATGGCTTATCAACAAACTAAAAAGCAGGAAGAGATGCATAATGTGGAACAACTAATTAAGGATGTCCAAACAAATACCATGAATCAACTTAATGAAGTGAAGGAAGAGATAAAGGATATTAAGAAAACACTGGGGGAATATAAAGAAGACATTTTTAACATACATAAAAAGAAAACTTCTGATGGTGATGAAAGGCACAATGCAGGAAATTAAAAATACACTGGGAGAACATAAGAGCAGATTTGAACAGTAAGAGGAAAAATTAGTAACATTGAAAATAGAACATATGAAATCACTCAGTTATTAGAACAAATAAACAAAGAAATAGAAAAAAAATCAGCAGGAACTCAGGTAACTGAATGACAGAATGAAACACATGGCATCCCATAGGGGAAATGAATGGGGCAGGAGGAATTTTGAAGGAAATAATTGCTGAAAATTTCCCAACTCTTATGAGGGACATGGATGTACATGTCCTGAAAGTGCAGCACACTCCAAACAACATGAAACCCAACAGGCCTATCCCGAGACATATACTTATCAGATTGTCACATGCTCAAGATAAAGAGAGAATTTTGAAAGCAGCAAGAGAAAAGAGATTCATAACATATAAGGGAAGCTCAATAAAATTAAGTGCTGATTTCTAATCTGAAACCATGGAAACAAAAAGGCAATTGTTTAACGTAGTTATGGTGCTAAAAGAAAAATCTGTCAGCCAAAAATTCTATATCCATCAAAATTGGCATTTAAAACTGAGGGAGAGTTCAAAATATTCACAGATAAACAGAAATTGAGAGTTTGTCAACAAGAGTCCCACCCTTTAAGAAATCCTATAGAGAGTTCTACAGTTTGAAAGGAAAAAACGAGAGAGACGGTTGGAGGAGAGTGTAGAAAGGAAGGTTATTGGTAAGAGTAACTAAAAGGATAAAAAGAAAAAGAAAAACAAAATATGACATATATAAACCTAAAGAAAAAAATGAGTAATGTATGTACTGCCTTGCCAGTAATAACTTTGAATGTTATTGGACTAAACTCTCCAATCAAAAGACAGAGATTGGCAGAATGGATAAAGAAATATGACCATCTATAGGCTGTCTACAAGAAACTCAACTTAGACCCAGAGATGCAAGGAGGTTGCAAGTGAAAGGTCGAAAAATGATTTTACATGCAAACAATAAGCAAAAAAAGGGCAGGAGTAGCTATGCTAATATCAGACAAAATAGATTTTAAATGAAAAACTATTATAAGAGATAAAGAAGGGCACTATACATTAATAAAAGGGTTAATCTATCAAGAAGAAAGAACAATCATAAATTTTCATGCACCTAACCAGGGTGTCCCAAATACATGAGATAAACAATGGAAAAATTAGGGGAGAAATAGATGCCTCTACAATCATGGTGGGGGATTTTAATATAATACTATCACCATCAGAGAGAACATCCCATAAGAGGGTTAATAAAGAAACAGAGACCTTGAATTACATGTCAGAGGAACTATACCTAATAGACATATACAAAACACTATACCTAAGTACAGCAGGATATACTTTCTTCTTCTTTTTTTTAAAAACATTTATTTCATTTATTTCTCTTACCATGCCCCCCCAGTTGTCTGTTCTCTGTGTCCATTTGCTGCATGTTCTTGTTTTTGTCTGCTTCTGTTGTTGTCAGTGGCATGGGAATCTGTGTTTCTTTTGCTGCGTCATCTTGCTGCGTTAACTCTCCGTGTGTGTGGTGCCATTCCTGGGCAGACTGAACTTTCTTTCACGCTGGGTGGCTCTCCTTACGAGGTGCACTTCTTGGGCGTGGAGCTCCCCTATGCAAGGGGCACCCCTGTGTGGCACGGCACTCCTTGCGAGCATCAGCACTGTATGTGGGCCAGCTCCACACGGGTCAAGGAGACTGGGGGTTTGAACCATGGACCTCCCATGTGGTAGATGGATGCCCTATCCACTGGGCCAAGTCCACTTCCCTATACTTTCTTCTTAAGTATACAAGAATCACTTTCCAGGCTAGACCACATGCTAGGTCACAGATCAAGTCTTAGAAAATTTAGAAAGATTGAAATTATACAAAGTAATTTCTAGAAACACACAAGCAACCTACACTGACAAAAGTAGAAATGGGAGAATTCAACAGACCAATCTCAGAGTAGTGAGACTGAATTAGTCATCAGAAACCTCCCAACCAAGGAAAGCCCAGGACCAGATAGCTTCACAGGTGAATTCTACCAATCATTCTGGAAGGAACTAACTCCAATCCCAGAAAATAGAAGTGGTCAGAACATTACGTAACTCATTCCTTGATGCCAACATCACCCTAATATCAAAGCCAAATAAAGACACCACAAGAAAACTACAGACCAATCTTTCTAATTTACCTGGGTGCTAAAATCCTCAACAAAATACTTGCTAATCATATTCAACAGCACAGCAAACAAATCATACACCACGACCAAGTGGTTTTCATCCCTGACATGCAAGGATGGTTCAACATCAGAAAATCAATCAATGTAATAAACCACAATAACAGAAAGAAAAAAATCACATGTTTTTTTTTCCCGTATGATAATTTCAGCTTCATTACAAGTTTTGAAAGGTAGGGATTTAGTACAAACCAAATCCCACATCTATTGCTATTCTAGGGCCAATGTGCATGGGGTGACAACAAAAGATGGTGGATACATGGAAAGTAAAATGGAAAGCAAAACCTCTGAAGGAGTAACTGGGTAGGGAAGGTGAACCATCAGTATATATGTTTCTTGGCATTTCAAAATCTATAAAACTCAACTAAAACTACTTTACCTTTAGTGCTAGAAAACAAAGGTCTACAATAATTTAAAGATACACATCCATATTTGATGATGTGGTTAGTGGTTGGATTTTGAAATTAATTTCTAAAATTGACATAAAATGAGATATTTCTTATTGTTTTCATCATAGAATATTTTATCATGTAAGTTATTCAGAGGAATCTTCCCAATAATTTATCTCTCTTCATAGGAGTTCTCTTTTATTCCTGCTCCTCATTCCTGATTAAGTCCTATCTTTAGTTATTCATAATAACCATAGGAGTGATAGAAGATGCTTTGGTGGAAGACAAGAATTGTGAACTGAAAGTTTTAGGCATTAGGGTTGAAAGTCTAATGTTCAGAAAAGTGAAATAGCATTTTTCCCTCCCTTCCTCTCTTGAATTTCCTCTATTTTTATTTTTTCAATATTATTACAAACGAGGGACTATCTTCTTCATGAAGAGCTATCTGGATTTTGTAAGGTGAATGCTGTGTCAGTCACAAGATCACTGAGGTTGATTGTTAAGCAGTTACCCATAATAGCTGCAGCAGTGATGAAGAATAGGTATTCTGTGGCTTGAACCAGGATGTGAATCAGTGTTCTGCTACTTTGTGGATTAATTGTATGCCATTGACCTTGACATTACATTGCCAATAACAAAGGAACAAAGACTGCGATGCATGCTGTCATAGAATCACATATTGAAAAATTTTCCTCAGTGATCTTAAAAATTTTGTAGCCATGATCCCTTTTGATGATTTGGGAAAAACCATGGACCAGTGCTACTCAAACTTCAATGTGCATATTAAATAAATAACCTGTGGGTCTCATTAAAATGTTGATATGGTAGACCCTATGTGTCTGGAGTGGGGATTGATAATCTGCATTTATCATACATTCCCAGGTGATGCAGATGTTGCTCATCCTCAGACCAATAGCCTAAATACCAAGGCTTTAGACTAGAAATTCTCAACACATGGCTGCACATTAGAATCAAATGGAGAGTGTTTTAAAAAATCCATGCCTGGCACCAACCCAACATGAATTAAGTCATAACCTCTGAGAATGGCACTTGGCATCTTTTAAAAATCTATTCAGAGTGCATCCAGGGTTTTGAACAGAAAATACAGAATCTGTCTTTAGAAAAAGTACATGTATATGATAATTTTGCATGCAAATTCTGGGGGCCAAGGGTGCTCAGAATCAAATCAATAAAAATTAAGAACCTGTACTTTAAAGGAAAGAAACATTAAGGATATGGAACATGGTACTCTCCCTAATCTTTTCTCATTTTATCAGACTAATATATGTATACATCTATTTATTCATTTATTTGACAAACATTTGTTGAGTATCTACTACTAATATAAGCAATTTGTGATGGCCCTAGGGGTATAAATTTAAAGATATAAGAACTTAATGCTATTCCAAAGTGCTGTGCAAATGAATATGATTTCTTTAACATGTTGTAGAATTACTCTTATGAATAGAAAAGGGACTCAGTCTTTCTCTCTTACTTCTTACATGTCTTATTGAAGTTGGTCGAAGTTGAGTCCAATCTATAGATTTGTTTACTTCGACGGCATTTGGTAGATGAGGATTTAAGGATGGGACCAATGAAAATTTCTTGAAATTCTAAATCTAGCTTCAGGATTTGATGGATGTGGCTTGGAGGTTATCAAACTCTGCGCTGAATCACCTTGAAGTGTCACAGCAAACTCACATGGAATTGTGGCTTATTTTAGATTTTTGAAGAAGACACATGGATATCTGTTGGGCACAGCAAAATCTGCTAGTTCAAGGTAGTTCCAGTTTCAATAGCATGTAGCGTTTATTGTAATGATTCATATATTTGTGAAGCTAGTTTTTTGGTGGTTTATGTGATTTAAAAATGCAAATATCATACAAGAATCATTGTGGAACAGGAGTTGCATCTGGTTACATCCAATCTGATTCCAAGGTTTGAGAAGTTGTGTAGTAGTGCCCAACAGGTGCTTGCATACCATGAAGAAGTAATTTCAGAATACGTTAGAAATATATTTTCTTTCAATTTATATGTATTTTTTCAAAGAGCAACAAGTTATGAGGAAACAAAAGCTTATTAGTTTGCCTGACCCAACTACTTGATAATGGATTGATTTAGCGTGTTTGTTTATTTTGGCATAGAGCATGTTGCTCTCCTCTCCTCGGCTCTTGTTTGGCTTTAGTGACTTGATTTGCCAATAAAATGCTGCAGATGTGACATTCTGGGGGGTATGAAGCTAGGTCTGGGTCTCTTAGAATGATTATTCTAGGGAAAGCCAGCCAGCAAGTAAGAAGTACAAATGCCCTGAAACTGCTATTCTCTGAGGAAGCTTAAGCCAGCCATGTGGAAAGGCTTCACAGAAGTTGAGAAACTCAGCCAGTCTCTGGCTATTCCTGTCATCTCTGCCAACTATAACAGTGAAGAAACTTTCAGCTTCATCTGTCATCTGACAACAAATACATGCGAGGTCCACCATGTGAGAACTACCCAGATAAACTTATCAATTCCCAGAACTGTGAGAGGTAATAATATATTGCTGCTTTAAGCCATTAAGATTTGGAGTCAGTTTTTATGGAGAAATTGATAACTGGAACAGAATTTGGTTAGCCTAAAGTAAGATGCTGCTATAACATAAATACAAAACTTATGGCAGCTAGTTTCAGAGTAAGCAATGGGTGGAAGCTGGAATGTCCTCACAGATTCTATTAGTGAAATCTAAGAAAGTTTCAAAGAGGCTGTGATGGCTTGAAAGGCTGAAGAAAATGTGCTGGAAGTTAGAGAAAAGGAGGCACTTATTTTACTGATGGCAACATTGTCAGCTATAATAACGTGGGAAATAGAAAAAGGTTGAAATGAATTAATGGTTTCGTTCAGAGAGATTTGAAGGCAGAATGTAAATAGTGCTAACTGACTTATTCTAGCTGCCTATTATAAAATATATGTAGAGATTGAATAAATAAGGAATGGTTTAGTTTTCTAGAAAAATCTAGAGGAAATTTAAATGAACCAAACAAGCATTCAAAAATAAACTTATTTCTCTTCTCCAGATCTCCAAGCAAAATATTCTCAAAATAGAAATACTCTTAGGGAAAACACAAAATCAAGAACATTACTAATAAAGTATTGTTTCAGAGTATAAGTCTCAGACTTATTGGACACTTTGTTGTGACATCAAAAAGAATTAAAATCATGCCTTGTAGAGCTTCTTAGAATATTAAATGTGTCTCTTAGACTTTCTTCTCTAGAAAATAATCTTTAGATCCTTAAAAATAGACAAAAGTCTTCTAAGGCTCTTCGGAGTAATAAAAAGGGACTGTCCCAGAAAGGAGTATGGTTTTTTTAATCTCATTTAGTGGATTATAATCTGATATATGGGAAACCCACAAAAATTTTAAAGGAATTATATCAGCTTGGACTAAAAGGAACAGAGATAGCATGAAATGAAAGAGGTCTTTGGGGACCAAATCTTGTCTTGACAAGACAAGTTCAAGTCTTATCCCCAGACGTCTGTGTGCACAAATAGGATATTTGAAGATCTTGTTAAGATGAGGCAAAACTGAATCAGGGTGGACTTTAATCCAATATGACGATAATCCTTATGAACAGAGAAAATCTAGTCAGAAACACAGAACACTGAGGAGGAGGAGACACAGAAGCCACAAGAGGAGAGTGAAGAAGACAGATCACTGTGTGATGGTTGCAGAGATTGGTTGCTAGTAAGCCACCACTAGAATGCTATAGACTTTGAAGAAAGCATGGGTACGTTGATTTTGGATTTCTAGTCTGCAAAACTCTAAGGCAATAAATTCTTATTGTTTAAGCCTACCAGTCTGTGGTATTTCTCATTGAAACCTCTTTCTAGGCCTCTTCTGTCAGTCTCAGGTGCTCTCATTTCTTCCCCATTTCAGCTGCAAGCTACCAGGAATATGGCTCATCTCTCCCTGGGGCTTCTCTCCTTGCAGCTCCAGGTGAAACAGGTCGTTCTTTCAGATGGCTGCATCAAATATGACAGCTCCCTTTTCTTGTGTTTCTGTTTTTATCAGATCCACCAAAAGGACAGAGGCTCAACCTCACTGACACCTTGCTAAGATAGCCCAGTTGAAAAGGTCTCACATCCACAGGCATGGCTTCTTTCACAAACATAATCTCTCTCCTTTTGGGATTCATAAGATAATTTCAAATGGCCCCACTTTACCCTCTGAATCCCAGAAAGTCAGTTTCCTTCCATATGTAAAATATATTCATTACATCACAATATTTCAAAAGTCTTAATCATTTCAGTAGCAATGATAAGTACAAACTCACATAAAAATCAGTTATACCCATGCAGTTAGTCTTGGGGCAAAGTTCCCCTCTGGCTGTAGATCTGTGAAACTTGGAAAACAAGTTATCTGCTTCCAATATACAGACATATTGGAGGGACAAATATAGGATAAACATTTGCATTACTGTAAGGAGAGATTGGGAGGGAAACAGGAACCATGTGTCCCCAACAGTTCTGAAAACTTGCAGGGCATACTCCATTAGATATCACAGTCTGAGAGTCATCCTTAAAAAGATGTCTTATTCTCCTCAGGGCTCCTCTTGGGAGCCCACCTTTTCCATGGACTTGCCCAAAGGCCAAACTTTAAGCATCTGGGTGGTGGTCAATTCCAGACCTCACTGTCCAAGAACATTGGGGTGACATCCTCACTTTCCCCACTCTCCGGGGGAACATTCTCAACCCCTTAGTACATTAAGGCAGCAGCAACATTAGTCTTAATCTTTGGCACACAGACCCAACTCCCTCACAATTGTGGGGAGGTTATCTGACTTTCCTTAATTTAGGGGGAATAGGCCCAACCCCTCAGAGCAGTGGGGTGGAGACCTAACTCTCCCCAGCCACTGGGGAATGTGCTCTGCCCTCCCTGTAGCTTAGGGCAGCAAACTCTCCCTGAAGCAGTCTAGAAGGTCTACCCTCTTCAAATGCAGGGCCAAACTCACCCTTTCCACACACATGGGTGGGGTCCCGCTCTTGACCTAAGGAGATATCTTAATTCCAGACCTCAGCTTCCATGGTTTTCCTTTAGAAGCCAATTTTCCTTCAATCTCTTCTCTCCTTGTCCCTTTTAGTCTAGGCTGACAGTTGTTTTACTCATACAGATCTTGCAAAAAGCTTGCTAGTTTTGGATGCAGGAAATAGGGGTCCATGCTGTCAGAAAATGAGACGTTTCACAAGTCCCTTCTGGATAACTGCATTTTCAATCCTGATTTATAAGTTCCAAGTTTAGTTTAGTCATCACATAGGGCACTATCCTCTGAGTGATTGTTTTCTGAAAGGTTGGAATTTCCCAAATCATCAGTTTCTGGTTTCTTTGTGCCCAGCAGTTTAGTTCCCATCGCATCTCTTCCCTTTTACATTTTGCTATTAACCTGCAAGGAGAAGCCAGGCCACATTTTCCACATTTAATTTGGAAATCTCCTCAGATAAATGTCCAAGCTCATCATTTTCAAATCCTGCCTTCCATCGAACATCAGGAGTCAATTTTGCAAGATTCTCTGTCATTTTAAAACAAAGAGCACCTTTCCTCCAGTTTTCAATCATGATTTCATCATTTCCTTCTAAGGCCTCACAGGTAATAACTTCAGGGTTCATATTCCTACAAACAGTTTCTTCAAAGCAATCTAGGCCTTTCCTGTCAAGCATCTCATAATTTCTCCAAAATACAACCTTAACCCATTTCTAAAACTATTCCAGCTTTTTTGGTAATTGCAGCAGCATAACCACCCTCTCCTGGTACCAATTTCTGTTTTAGTTTGCCAAAAGGCTTTAAAGTAAAGTATCAGAAATGGGTTGGGTATTATAAAGGGAATTTGTTTAGGGTAAAAGCTTACAGTTCCAAGGCCTTGAAAAGTCCAACACAAGGTACCATAAAGAGGAGCTTTCTCACCAAAGTCAGCTGTCACGTGGTGAAGTAAGATGGTGGCCGATCTCTGCTGAAGTCTTAGTCTTCCCCTCCAGGCTCACTGTTTGTCAGAGCCCACCTCCCAGAGCTCAGCGGTGAGCAACCAGGCATAAGGCTTGCCTCTTTCTAGGCCTCCTCTATCAGTCTCAGCTGCTCCACTTTCTTCCTGTGTTCAGCAGCAAGTACCAGACATATGGCTTACCTTTCTCTGGGCCTCAAGCTCTTTGAGCCTCTTGGGGGCTTCTCTCTTTGCAGTTAGCTGTGGATAAAACTGGATGGCTGGATCAAATATGGCAGCTTCCTTCTCCTGCATCTCCATTTGTATCAGACCCAGCAAGAAGGCAGAGATTCAACCTCACCGACACACCTCACTGACATAGTCCAACTGAAAGGGTCTCACATCCACAGGAGTGGATTATTTTGCAAACATGATGTTCTTCTTTTGGGGATTCATAAAATAATTTCAAACTGCCACATTCCTTTTTTGGGACAATGAGGCCTATTGAAATTATCTTATGCCTGTCTCACCATTATATGTTGGGTGTTGGGGTGAAGGGTTTGATAGCCTGTCTGTTTATTTCACAGGACTGCAGATGGAAAGAAGTTGTACTCAAGATATGTGTGAGGATTAATACCAAAAGGAGCTCATTTGCATTTGAGTTTAACTTAAAAAGATTCTGTATTTTGAGCAATTGCTGTAATGGGATGGAACTTTAGTGGTCTTGGGAGAGGATGAGTGTATATTGCATAAGGGGAGATCATTAAAGGTTGGAGCCAGAGGGTGGACTGGGAAAGAAACATGTTCCAGCAATAGAAACCATAGTACAAGTTCTGAGAACTCTGTCCCAGAGATGAATGTACAAACTTTGAGATCCTCATGTGATCTGGCCATCAAGCAAACAGAATATGGTGGTAGAGGCTGAAACATATGATAAGAGATATTTTTAGTTCTCTATTGCTGGGTAATAAATTACCTAAATACTTAGTGTATTAAAAAGATGTACCTTTGTTATCTCACAGTATCTGTGAGTCAGAAATCAGGAGCAGCTTGGCTCGGTGCTCTGCCTTGGAGTATCTTCACAAAGTTGCAGTCAAGGCTCAGTTTGAGGCTGCAGTCATCATCTGAAGACTTGACTGAGGTTTGAAAATCCGTATCTCTATTCATACCCTCAGCTCCTCGCCACATGGATCTCTCCATAGTGCTGCTTTTTGAGTGTCCACACAACACATCAGCTGGCTGTCCCCAGGATGAGTGACCTAAGAGAGGGCAACACAAAAGCCATACAGCTTTTATAACCTAGCCTTGCAAATCATCTACTGTCATCACTGCATACCCTCAGTTTCCACAGGTCAGACCTATTCCTTGTGGGAAGGGAGGGGTCCAAAGGTGTGAACACCAGGAGGCAAGGAGCATTCAGGGGCTGCCTGTTTTTTTTTTGTTTGTTTGTTTTGTTTTGTTTACTGTATGTGTGGAATATCTTTTTCCAGCCTTTTCTTTCTTTTTTTTTAAGATTTATTTTATTCATTTCTTTCCCCTCCCCCACCCCCCACCCCCGTTGTCTACTCTGTGTCCATTTGCTGTGTGTTCTTCTGTGTCCACTTGAATTCTTGGCAGCACTGGGAATCTGGGTCTCTTTTTGCTGCATCATCTTGCTGTGTAGCTCTCCATGTGTGTGGTGCCACTCCTGGGCTGGCTACCCTTTTTTTTTTGTGGGGGGCAGCTCAATGAGGGGTGCACTCCTTGCACGTGGGATTCCCCTATGTGGGAGACACCCCTATGTGGCACAGCACTCCTTGTGCACGTCAGGGCTGCACATGGGCCAGCTCACCACACAGGCCAGGAGGCCCTGGGTTTTAACCCTGGACCTCCCATATGGTAGGCAGATGCTCTATCAGTTGAGCCAGGTCCACTCCTCTGAGGGGCTGCTTTTCATATGTTCAAAAATAAGGGGAAATGGGAACAGATGTGGTTCAGACAATTGGGTGCCCACCTCCCACAAAGGAGGTCCAGGGTTTGGTTCCTGGCGCCTCTTAAAAAAGAAACAAACAGACAATGAGCAGACAATGAGAAAAAACAATGAGCAAACAGATGGGGGAGCCATCTGAGGGAGTGTGAATAAGAGGAGAGGAAGATTGAAAGGAGATGAGAAAGAGGGAAAGGAACCGTGACCCCACTGGGATGTGATGCAATCAAAGGTGAAAATCAGTACATGGGAACCAGTGAATGGGCAAAGCAGAATCGAGAGAGAGAAGGTGAAGCAGGTAAATTTGCTGTTTTCTCTGCATCTTTTGTCTTTTAGAAAGAGTTTTAATTAGTCTCATTATTGTAAATCACATAAGAAAGACACAAATCTGGGATCCGCTATCACCTGCTGTGAACCAATTCTCTCTCTAGCTTCTTGCATCCATCCTGAGGGCTCTAGAAGTATCCAAGTGTGGGAGAGAGAGGCGCATGCACAGATGGCAAGAGCAGGACTGGACTCAAAGTTGGACTTGCCTGCTCCCTTTTCAATCTGCCATCTTGGTACTCCAGAGCTGGTACTCCAGAGCTGAGAGAAGACCCGTTTCCTAACCTGAGTGCCGTCACCCTTGTGTGCTTGCCCCATCACTCTCAGGAGATGGATTCTTCCAATTCAACGCTATCAGGACCTTCTTGGTCATTCCTGGTCATGCCCGGGAAGTTCTTCTTCTGTATTTCTACCTCATTGGCTCTCCCTCTTCTTCCACATCTCAGCCTCACTTCTTCATTTAACTTTCCCCATGTTGTTATTGGTTAACAGGGCCATTTATCCTCATAAAACATCCTGAGAGACAAGGATTGAGGGATGCTGTCGCTAAGTCATGGGGTGCTAAATACACTCAGAAGGAAATTGTGGATGCAGAAACTCCTCCTCATCTGACCTAAGGAAAAGCTGATGACACAAGAGGAGAAGTAAATTTTAAAATGCTTCTTCAGTGGGGGAAAAAGAGCTTAGAAAGGAAGAGACCCAGAGGAGCAGGAAGGTAAGAAAAATTTCTAAGGGCTGAGATGAGAATATTGGAGCTGTGATTTGGTCTAGTTTCCACTTACCTCCTCTTGGCGCAGTATCTTCATTTTATGGAATGGGAAAATAAGGAGTAAGGAAGGGGCAGTTTTGCACTGTCAGTGAAACCCAGAATCTCTCTTCAAACTTGCTTCTTCTTTCTAACCCCCAGATGATTCTGAAATAACATGTATTCAAATCTCTACAGTCACACATAATGACTTATTTTGGGCTAGTCTGCTTTGGGTTTCTCGACCTCCTGTGTCTTTTAGCCCTCTGTACTCCCATTGTTTAGCAGGCTCTGACCTTCCATTAAACCAAGACAGTGAGGAGCTTGCTCTCTGGAGAGGCTGCTTGATTTCACTTTTGATATGGTATTTGGAAAAATTAAGGAGCTTTAGATATGAGTTGTTGTAAGGGCTTTATTGTAGTGTCAGCATTTCACAGGTTGTTTTATGGCCACACTGAATGAGTTGACATGTCATAAACTATCCCACAAGGTGGCTTAGGGGTAGGGAACAGCTGGAAGCTATGCAAGCAGACCCTTATTCCACCTCTTTATCCTCTTTTCCCTTGGCCTCCTTCCCTGTGCTTGGTGGATCATTAGAATATGTTGGCTGCATAAGTATCAGACAGCCAGGCCCTGGCACATTGTGTGGCATTTTGACAGAAATGGGAATTATACTTTTTGCCACTTGAAAACTGTTGAGGTTTTTGAGTGTGCCTCAACAACAGGTTGCTTTCACAGAGATTTTGTTGTTGTTGTTGTTTTAATTTTTTAAAATTATTTTTATTCCACACATCCCCTCCCCGCCCCACCCAGGATGGCTCCCTTGTCTGTCTGCTGGTTGTCTTGCTCGTCTTCTTTAGGAGGCATCAGAAACCGAAGGTGAGGAGGTGAGGGCCTGACTGCTTGAGCCACTTCCTCTCCCTACTGGTTATGTCATCTGTGGGTTGCAGAGTCATTGCAGCATCTGCTCATTGCAGCCTCTGCATGTTGCTGCTGTTGTGGTGTTTGCTCATTGCCACGTCTGCTTGTTGTGGCATTTGCTCCTTGCAGCAGTTGCGGCATCTGTTAGTTGCATTATCTGCTTGTTGCAGCATCTTGCTTGATGTGGCATCTGCTGGTTGCGGTGTCTGCTGGTTGCAATATCTGCTTGTCTTCTTTGGGAGGCACCAGGAACCAAACTCAGGACTTCCCATGTGGGAGGCAGGTACCCAATTGCTTGAGCCACATTTGCTCCCACATAGAGTTTGTTTGTTTATTTATTTATTTATTTCTCTCCCCTTCCCACCTGCCCCAGTTGTCTGTTCTCTGTGTCTATTTGCTGCATGTTCTTCTTTGTCCGATTCTGTTGTTGTCAGTGGCACGGGAATCTGTGTCTCTGTGTCTCTTTTGTTGCGTCATCTTGCTGCATCAGCTTTCCCTGTGTGCGGCGCCATTCCTGGGCAGGTTGCACTTTCTTTCACACTGGGCGGCTCTCCTTACGGGGCACATTCCTTGCACATGGGGCTCCCCTACGCGGGGGACAACCCTGTGTGGCAGGGCACTCCTTGTGTGCATCAGCACTGCACGTGGGCCAGCTCCACACGGGTCAAGAAGGCCCGGGGTTTGAACCTCAGACCTCCCATGTGGTAGACGGATGCCCTAACCACTGGGCCAAATCTGCTTCCCTCATAGAGTTTTAATGTGCAGTAAGTTTAATAGGAAGGACCCTTGGAGAAAGGGTTCATTTCTAATGCTGCACACTGGAAAGAAAGCCCTCACTGGCCAGAAACTCCACAATTCTGTCCCCTCTGGACTGCACAGCTCATCGTCCTGAGGAGCTCCTCCACTTGGCCCAGCATCGCTGGCTTGATGTTGACTCAGGAAGGAGGGCTTGGCGGAATTCCTTGCACCACAGGCACCAGCTAGGCCCCTCCTCTCTGAGCGAGGGTGAGAGCACAGGTGGGACTCCAGCAGGGGGGCCTGGACCCTCCTGTGCTCCCTGGACAATCAGCTGTGCTTGGACTCTGGGCTCCCCATCAGCTGCCTGACGGGAATCTGTGTCTACATGAGGGGTACCTGACAAAGCGTGGAGGCAGCCAGAGGGGCAGATGCCCCGCTCAGTGTGGAGGGTCAAAGGAAGGCCACTGGGTTGTATCAAACCTTCTCCAGGCTCTGCCTTGGCCAAAAGAAGGACCCATGGCTGATGAGACTTCTTTTGTACCCCAAGAATGAGGTCCATCTGCTAGGCTGTATTACCATACTAAGGTAAGATGTTATTATTAGGGGGAAAAGTGCAAGCAGGAGGGGTTGGGGTATATGGGCATCCCCTATATTTTTTATGTAACTTTTCTGTAACCTACAACTTCTTTAAAAATAAAATTAAATTTTTTTTTAAATATTAAAAAAACCCACAACTCAGAGAACATTCCTTCTTGTCGCACAGAAGTCGCATCAGCCAGATCTTCTGCTGAAAGAGAAAGGGTGGGGAAAGCCATAGAAAGAGCAGCCTGCAGCTCCAGACAGTGCTGGAGTTCAGGCCCGAGCGTGTGCAAGGCAGGCACACAAGCTAGCCCTGCTGTCCCCCATGGCAGCGAGGTCCCTGGTCCAGGAGCAGCCAGTTGGCAGCGGGGGAGTTAATCTTCTCTTTGCCACTGAGGCCACTGGAATTTGCACTTGCATCTGTTCTGCCTAGAGGATGTCCCTCGTTTTATTCCTTGAAGTATTCTGGCTTGTGTGTGAGGGCCAACTTTGATATCCAACATCACAAGTTTCTCTTCTGTGCTGCAGATGAAATAGAGATTTTCCCTTTCTTTAAGGCACAGTGAGTGGGCAGGATTCATTCTTCATAGATCTTCCTAGCTCCTTTAGGTAAGGCTTTATATAAACCCATCAAGGTATATGTGAGCAAATATTCATAGGTGGGCACAAGTATCACCTCCTGAACGGCAGAGTAGGGTCATGGCATAAGATGACCCGATTTGCACTCTGATTCTGTTTTGCTAGCTGTGTGTGCTATGGGCCAGGTTATTTTAATCTCTCTGTGCCTCAGTTTCCTCATTTGTAAAATGGGAATATTAACGATACAGACCTCTTCGTGAGGATTAAGTGAATTAAAATGTGCACGGCTTTTAGGTCAGTGCAGGGCACAGCCGAGTCCTCCGTCGGAGCAGTTGTTACTGTACTCTCGCCCTTCCTAGCCACCCTATGTGAGTGCTAACATGGGAACTGCCAGCAATTCAAAATCCAGGACAGGTGCTCTGATGAAATTCCCAGCACCTGGGAATTCGGGCTTCTGACCCTTTGCTCTCTTGGGCCAGTGCTCCTTTGTGTGGGAGAGCTAAGTCCTCTGTCTACTGCAGGTCTACATTTAATCTCCACATCACAGTGCCTCAGCTCTATGCTAACTGCCTTTCCCCTAATATGAGGTAGCAAAACAGTAAAATAGGCAGGAAAATGAAAGTCTAACAAGGTCTTTTGCCCTGTTACAAAGTTTAAGCTTATATACACATTTGTTAGAGATATGATATAATCATAGTAATTGACATGTGCATGTGCAGAAGCTCCTCAGTTTATAGACAATGAGTATGAAAGCCAATATCACATTAACAAGCAATTCATACCTATATATCAATGTAAATAAATTTCATTTTCATTGTATCTACTTGCCTCTTCCCGGTAGCATATTCAACAGGCTTGTTATTTTTGCTCTTGAAAGGTATTATGAGATTGGCAATGATCATAAAACACTTCAAAAGTGAAACAAACGTAACTTAGAATTGATATATTTACATCTGGGGAAGTCTGTAAGTTGAAATTCCCTTCTGCTTGAGTTAATAACCTGCATTGATATGTAACTGAGGCTTGGCTGTAAATAATGAGGCTCATTTTTGCTGATCAATGGAATCAGAAACATCATGATGAGTTGAAGAGGCTCAGAAGTTGGTATCAGAGGCAAGGTCCCGCAGCGTGGGTGCTTGTCTGAGGGCGTGAGGAGCTGCTGAAATCCACCCTCCACTTTGCTTGGCAAACCTCGCGATCCGTCGCAGGGCTGCGTCAGCCACGGGAAGTGGCATCTGCCCAGAAGGGGCGCTTATTTCTAATTGACCTTTTTTCCCTAATTGGCAGTAAGTGCTAAAAAACGGCCCTTGGCGATGATGAGTTCAAGTCCTGGCAAATCACTAATTAACACAGAGAACTTGGGAAAGTCAATCTTCTGAAAGGCCTTTCCCCATCTATAACTTATGTTATGGGGGTGTTGTGAAAAATGAGAAAAAATAAGTACAAAACAAGACATGCTCTTAATTCCCTAATTTATGTTTCTGTCTTTGTGCCATACACTGGTGTAGCTGCTGGGAGTTATGGTAGTGAATGAGATAAAGTCCTTCTAGTGGCTTCCAGGGCACTTCCACTTGATTACCCCACAGGTAGCTCAGGCTCAACATGTCCAGAGTACACATTAGCATCTCTACCCCCCAGCTCGCTCCCGCTGGCCGGTTCCCCATCTCACTGAATGGTATCCCCCTCACCAGACTGCCAGATTCAGGAACCAGAGAGACATGTTAGACTCATTCTCGTTTACCCACAAAGTTAATCAGCAAGACCCATTACTTCCTTCTCCTTAATACTTCTTGTGTAAATTTGCCAGGGCCTTGTTTCAGTTTCTCATCTCTTTTTGTAGAGAAAACATGGGAGACTGAGTTCTGTACCGAGGGGAGAAAACATGTCCTTAATCTTAATCCCATTCCTGGTCATGTGAACCCATTATAAATAGGACTTCTTGAAGATGTTGTTTTTAATTAAGACATGGCCAACTGATTCAAGACAGGTCTTAATCCTATTACCGTGACCTTAAAGAATGAAAGTCACACAGAGGAAGGGGAGGCCAGAAGCCATCCGAACCCAGGAGAGAAAGGAGGCGACCCGCTCGGTGACGGATGGCCAAGGATTCCTGAGGACTGCTGGCCATCCAGGATGCTGTCTGCCGTGGGGGAAGCCACCTTCCAGCCAATTTCTTGATTTGGACTTCTTGTCTCTGAACCTGTGAGCCAATAAATGCTTGTTTGTTGGTATTGGTCATAGCAGCCTGGAAACTAAGACAGATGATAATAACAAAGAGCACGGTAAAGGGGACATTCATTTATTCATGCAACAAATATTTACTGAGAACATGTTATGTGCTACCCAATGTTTCGGTCAAAAGATAGCCAAATGAATATGGGTAAGATTGCATAAACAAGACTGTTTTTATAAAATATTAACACAACTAAATTAGAGAGGCAGAAAGAGAATAGCAGCTATGTACAGCAGGGGAAGCCTAGAGAGAATGAAAGGTGTTGTATTTTTTTGTTTGTCTGTTTATTATTATCATTATTATTTTTGTTGGAATAATGAAAATGCTCTAAAAATGACTGAAGCGATAATGCACAACTATGTGATTATACCAAATACCATTGATTGTATACTTCAGGTTAATTTATGCTTTATTAATATGTATCAATAAAGTTGACTTGTAGGAAAAAAAGGCAGCCAAGGGGAGCCGATGTGGCTCAGTGGCTGAGTGCCAACTTCCCACACATGAGGTCCCGGGTTCAATCCCTAGTCCCAGTGCCTCAACAGCAACAAAAAGACAGCCAATACTCAACACATTAGTCATTAGGGAAATGCAAATTAAAATGAGATACAACTACATATTGATAATTCCAAATGCTAGCAAAGATGTGGCATAGAACTCTCATGATGGTGGGAATGAAAAATACAGTCACTTTGGAAAACACTGTGGCAGGTATTTATAAAATTAGACATATACCTACAGTATAACCAAGCGATCCTAATCCTAACTATTTGTCCAAGTTAAAAGAAAGCTACTTTCACATAAAAACCTGTGTGTGACTATTTATAGCCTCTTTATTCATCTCCCCCAAATTGGAGACAACCCAGATGTCCTTCAGCTGGGG
Source organism: Dasypus novemcinctus (assembly GCF_030445035.2). Taxonomy (NCBI): domain Eukaryota; kingdom Metazoa; phylum Chordata; class Mammalia; order Cingulata; family Dasypodidae; genus Dasypus; species Dasypus novemcinctus. The sequence goes on along the minus strand of NC_080699.1, from coordinate 43,671,604 downwards.
AATGAATAAGTAAACTGTGTCATATCCAACAATGGAATTGACCAAGGAACAAAATGGAAGAAACAGGGTTGATACACACAGTGTGGATGAGTCTCACATGCATTCTGCGAAGTGAAAGAAGTCAGACTCAAAAGGTTATATACTGTGTGATTCCATTTATATGACATGTTGGAAAAGACAAAACTATAGGGATGGAAAATATATAGGCAGTCTCCAAGGATTGGTGGTGAGGGGAGGGGTCAATTGCAATGGGGATGGGGGTTAGACCCAGGTCTGTTTGATTATAGCTCTAACTTCCCATTGTAGCCTTATCCGTGATTTCCCAGCTTCTGCTCTCCTCCCAGCAGGAATTCTGCCTCCTCTAGGCTGGTAGAGTGACCTTTCTAAAGCAAACGTGAGCTTAGGAGTCTAGTGTTTAAAAATCTCTAACTGGCTCCCTATTACTTTCTGTGTCTCTTTTTGTTGCGTCATCTTGTTGTGTCAGCTCTCTGTGTGTGCAGCACCATTCCTGGGCAGGCTGCACTTTCTTTCAGGCTGGGCAGCTCTCCTTATGGAGCGCACTCCTTGCGCCTGGAGCTTCCCTATGCGGGGGACACCCCTGCGTGGCACAGCACTCCTTGCGTGCATCAGCACTGCGCATGGGCCAGCTCCACACGGGTCAAGGAGGCCTGGGGTTTAAACCACGGACCTCCCATGTGGTAGACGGACGCCCTAAATACTGGGCCAAGTCCACCGCCCCTATTACTTTCAATATTCAAATATAGCCCAAAGTCCTTATTCACGGTAGTTTGTTCTTAAAGTCATGGCAAACCTTGACTTAGCCAATACCAAACCATTGCTCCTTAGGGAAATGAAGTTCCTGTGGGCCTCGTGTCACAACATTTTTGTCAACTGCTCAATATATAACCTTGTTTGATGTGCGTTTCTGTTGAAAGACACCTTATTTATAATAGTGTTGATTCACTGCCATTGAACTCATGGCTTACAGCATTGTAACTCATGCTGAATGAAACTCATCTAACACAGGTATTCTCTCTGTAAGGTATATCAGTCTTTTTGCGCTTAGGAACACCAGATAGCATTTCAGCACTGCACTTTTAACAGCACAATCTTCAGCAAAACAATTACCAACCTAAAGCAGAAACACATGGATAACGACATTAAATATACCATGAAAATGACACTTATTGACAGTAGGAGAGACACCTTGTACAATCTCAGGTAGGAATGTGCGGACTCAATTTTTTGCCATCCTGAATGTGTCTGTGGACGACTGTGAAAACACTGTGAGCGTTAGTATTGATTTGGGCTTATAAATACATCTTAGCAAGTAGACAAATTAGAACATGCAGTATCCACAAATAATGGAGGTCAAATATAGCTCAGTAGATGCTATCAGATGCCTTTTTTTAGAGCATAGGGCCCTTCCCAAAGTGGCTCTGCTGACCTCTCTGCCTTCCTTTTGCACCACTCTTCTTCATCATTTCTTTCTTTAGATCTTCCTGATTACTTAAAGTTTACCCTCTTTTGCACCTCAGACCTCCTTTGTGGTCTTTCCTATGCTTTTTTCTCTTTTCCTATTTTTGTCTAAGCAGCTCCCAGTCTTCCTTCAAAATCCAGCCCAAGAGCCCCCTGCTCCAGGGAGTGGTCTTGCCATTTGCTGTGCTTATTTCTTCCGTGGAAAGCATGTATCATGCTGACAAGTCACTCCCTGCGACGCTCATGCCTAGATGGTAAATTCTTTACAACAGGGACCATATCTCAGTATCTATAATTTCTGGCACAGTCCATGGCCCAGATAAGACGCCTAATAAATATGTTTTAAATAGAACTGCTTTGTAGTTATAAACTACAATTACAACCTCAGAGGTAAGCCCCTATCATCTCAGCATGGAAATATATACAAATGATGCATTTGTTCTTATTTATTTTGACTTATTCTCATCTTTTCTTATTTTCTAGGGATCAATAGCTTACGAGTAAGTACTAAGGACAGGAAAAGAGTTCGGGATATTGACTCATATATGGGGACTTTTCTCAGGGCTCATCTATGTCTGGGTCCAATTGTATTAATTTTGAGTGACAAAGATGAATGCTAGAGACAAGTATCAACATAAAGAAATCCCTTGCCTTAAAGACGAGGCCGGTGAAAGGATGCTGAACCTGGAATGAATGTGTGATATGAGCCTATATGATGAAACATGCAACATTTTGCCTGGAAAATAATTAAACGAGCTGGGCAGTCAGCTGTGTCCTGACATGAGCCAGGTGACCAGCATGAGGATTGTTCTACGGTTAATAAGGAGGAGGTCTGAGGCCCTGGGACAGCCAGCTTCAGCAGCAGTAATGACTACGAGGTGGACTTTGGCTCTGCAAGTGTTAGGGGATCTGGAGGAACACACCAGCGATTCTAAACCGTTCTTTGAAATTCCCTTAACTGCCCTTGGCTGACCTAGTTATTAAGAAATCTTAATTCCCCAGTCTTGTTAGCTAAACAATCAGTCTTGCTTCACATGTAAACATACATATGTGCTTTCATCCTTGTCTCCCGTGGTTCTTAGTTTTATTTAACAAGATGTGGATCTTCAAACTTGCAGGGCATTTTGATATTCTCAGAGTCAACATCCATTACTAATATAACAAGATACAACCTCTGAGAGTATGTATATCTGGGAGGAGCACGAGCAGGGAAAGGAGCCAGAGGAAGGCAAGGAGGGCAGAGGGTTTGATTCTAATCTTACCTGTATAAAGGAGGTTCCTGGGAAGCCCTGCCCAGGCTGGGGCAATTATGCAGAAGCTACACTCCCAGAATCTCTTCATGGAGCTCCTGAGATGAGCTCTCCTGACTACCATGTTGAAAATGTCAGCTCCAGATGGTCTGGTGGCTACATTTTCTCAAAACAGTTGGGAGCCCCTGCCAACTTCTCTAAGGAATGGAAAAGATAATTTTTAAAATGCTGATTAACAGAGCAAAATGTACTTGAGCTGGTAACAGATTTTTTTTTCTTTTTCTTCTCTCCCTCCTCTTGCTGCAAAAACAACCTATGGTGAATAAAAATTTGAGTGAGATGCTAATGACTTTACTGAGGAAAAATGCCTGGGTAGGGACAGGGGTGTGTGAAAAAGCAGAGGGTCAAAGAAGGATTTCAGACAGCTCAGAATTGTAGAGGGATTCAGTGATCAGTGAGCTTTCTCTTATTTATTCCCCCAAATACCAGGAGCCTCAGAGAAGGTCAATCCTTTGCTATGGCCCCATGATTCTGATGCCCATTTCTGTGCTTTATGCATCTTTTTCCTGTCCATCCTACCTTGCCTTGTCCTGGCATTTGAAATTCTTGGGCGCCCAGTGATTTCTTGTGAAATGAATGCCCCTGGTTTTGAGCCTCCACTCAGCTCCCTGACCAGCCAGGGATGTGAGGGTTAACTTGGCGCCTCACTGATTGGTCCCTGTTTGCTTGCCCAGAGGGGAGCCTGAACACCAGGCAGGTCACTGTCAGCAAGGTCAGTTCTTTGGTCTTCCCATAACACTTGTCTTCCTGATTTCCTGGTGTTTGGATTCCCTTGCTGTTTTGAGAATTGAAGAATTTCACCATCTACTGTTCTTGACCCCGTATGTGCCAAGGTCACATGAGAGGGAAGCTTAAGACCTATCAGTCCCGAACCCACTGTCAGATTTTAATTTTTACCAGATGCCTCAAATATGAAGCAAATCAGGAAAACGGAGGTAGGAGTATAGCAGAAATGCAGGTGACTACAGACTCCTCGTGGGTCTTTCTCTGAGCAGATATGAAAAGGAGCCATGCCTGGGTATGTGAACCTGCAAAATGATTAATGTAAACCAGTGGAAGCTAGCATTTCCTGTCCCTGAAACCTTCCAAATTTGACTCACAGGGCCAGAAGATCCCACAATTAAGGTGAAGCAGCAGCAGTGGTGCTCTGCAAACCTCTGGCTCTGATGCCCACACTGCTTGCGGTGTTTCTCCCCAGTCTGCTGCCAGAGTCAAAGCATCCTGGAGACAAATCTTCCCATCTCAAATGCCCTTGCCTATCTGCATCCTGGGCTTTGAGGGAGGGCTTGACTTCCTACGTGAAGTTGCTGAGGAAGAGGAGAGTAGTTTGTGGCACTCCCTGCTTTTCTTCTTCTCCGGCTTCAAGGGTCCATGGGTCTCCCCCATGTTTATTCTCTAGTCCCTAGGGCACACGCTTGGGGGGCACTGGGATATTTTGTCCATGCAGATTCTCCCCTCCCAGTCTCCTGTACACTCACCTTCTCAGTGTGACCAGGTGGCTTTGTTGGTGGGTCTGGTGCTCACAGAGACATCATTTACCTGTTGTTTAGAGATCTGCCTGCCGTTGTGAGCAGGCTGCCAGCTGGGTCAGACTTCCCAAATCCTCATGCTGTCCTGCGAGCAGTAGGGTTGGTTGTAGTCACATTAGCATTTTAGAATATGAAGACCATATTCTAAAATGAACTCTAGTAGTGGTTGCACAGTTCTGCAAGTATGTTGAAAACTATTGAATTGTACCCTTTAAATGGATGATTTATATGACATGTTGACTATATCTCAATTAAATTAAAACATTAATATTCCAACAGAAGTCACTGCAAACTTTTCCCACCTAAAATCCAAAATAAATTCTGCGGAGTTATTTCTTCTCATTGCAGCAACAAAAAATTGTTGTCTCAGTCCAGCAAGTTGGCCAAGGGGATGTTCTTCCCTCTCTGGTAGCCCTTTGGAGCAAAACACAGGCACCAGGGCCCAGCCAGCAACAAACTGGGTGGAAACAGAAGCTGGAGCAAACCTATCTCCCGACATTTACCACTTATATAACAAGCCAAGAGAGTTTTTTCTTCGGGTTTCATTGTGCAAAAATAACACTAATGCTGCAATAGTCTATCCTCTCAGTTGCCTCTGCTCTATTTCTTTGATGAGTTGGGGAAGAGAGATGGAGATGGCATATTGGAGAGAGATGTGGAGGAAGAGGATACGGTCTTGCCAGAAACCCGAGACTTGTCTCTGAAACCTCCCCCTTTTCTTGTTCTCAAGTCTAGTCGATCCCCAATTCCATGATCTACTACCTGAAGAGCTCTGCTTCTATCCATTTCCACTACCACCACTCAGGTTTAAGCTCCTACCCTCCTTCATCATCAACAACAGCTTCATCATCACCTTTTCCATGAACCATTATAATAACCTCTTTAACTGCTTTTCCTGCATCAAGTTTCTCCCCCACCTCTCCTGCCACCTCCTCCAAACCTGTATTTCAAATTACAATGAAGGAGAACATTTGAAAATAAAATCTGACCTGGACATTCTCCTTTCAAAAATGTGTCCCTTCCTTCCCAAAGTCTTCTAGGATAAAACCCAAAATCTTCTCACAGCTTCGAAGATCCCACATGTTCTAGCCCCTGCCTGCCTTTCCAGCTCTCTCTTCTCCAGCCATATTGGACTTCTTCCAGATCCTTGAGCGAATGCACACATCTCCTTCCATGCTCAGGACTTTTGTGTGTGTTGTTCTTTCTGCCTGGAATCATCTCCCACCCTCTCTTTCATCTAATTAACTTTTATTAACTCTTCAAGTTAAACCTCAAATGTCATTTTCTCAGCCAAGCCTTTGTCTTAACCACACAATTTCTCATTATGTGTTCTTCCTTTCTCTCAGGACTTCTCCTACCCAGCCTTAGTGCATTCAACCCCATTGTCATTAATTACATGTACCTTATTTGTTCAATATTTATCTGTCTCCATCACCAGACTGTAAACTACTAGGGAAAAGGAGTAGTATCAGACCCATTCTTCAGTGGGTCCTCAATTGGCCAACTTGGGTCTGGCCAAATAATTTGTGTTCAATCATATTAGAGAATGGAATGAAACAGAAACTAAAGAGGGATGGAGGGAGAGAAGGATGGAGGGTGGAAGGGAAAGCACAGCAGGAAGTTGAAGAGCTAAGTAGTTGCTTTACCCCATGAGGACCTCCTCATCGCTGGAGCCTGTTGAACCAGCACTGGTCAAGCTGAGCGAGTTTAGCCAAGGCACAGGCAGAGGAGCTGGCATGAGTAGTAATCCTGGGGGACAGGGACAGGGAGACTTGCAAAGGTGTCACTCATGCCCAGAGTACTCTGGCAAAGTCAAGACATACGGGGAGGGACGCTGTGAGGGAGGCAGGTGGGGGAGCGAGAACGGGGCTTCCGGGGGCCCTGTCACTGGCAAGATGTCCTCTGAACTTAATGAGATTGGGAGGATGTCATTATCACCTCCGGGAGGAAGCTGCCATGTGCTGCTGTTCTCATCCGTGGAAAGCACCATCTGTCCCTCCTGCAGACGTCTGCTCTGGGGCCATCATTGATGACGGAGGATGCCCTTTGTGGGATTGTGGATTTCTTTTATAGCCACCTCTGTTGTGGCAGGGAAGTCAGGGTTTTCAGCCCAAGTAAGGTCGTTTTCTAGATTGCCCAGCCTTCAGACCACATGGGCATGTATCTGCCCAGCCCTTAAGCATCATCAGAAATAGAAAACCTCTGCCCAAGAGGCAGTAAGTGCCACAAGCTGGAGTCAGATAGACAGATTCAAATTTTAGCACTGCCACTCATTAATTGTGTGTGACCTTGGTTAAGTCACTCCTCCAAGGAGACATGGAATCCTCTTAAGTAAACTGACACAACAGTCGTGCCTACCATATAAGGTTACTGTAAGAATTCAATGGGATATTTCGTGTAAAGCCCCTAATACTTAGAAGGAAAACTCAATTAATACTACATGTTTTATTAGAAATTTGTTCTAATGCCTCACTACTTTACATGCAAGGCTTGTTTTATTATAATGTATGAACTGACATTCTTGCAACATTACTTGGGGCCAATTTTCTCCTGTTGTTCTTCTAGTGAGTGTGAAAGCAGATGGTCACCGACCCCTGATGGTGCCTTTGGGGATAAGTGTTGATGAGGTCAAGGACTTAGAGTTTGTCACTCTATAGACCAGTGGGCCTTTCCCTTAAGCCTCAGGTTGCCTTATAACTCCAACTGATGTCTGGCAAACATTCTCAATATTGTTATTGACTAGTGTGGAATCGTAAGTGAGCCACTAAATTTCTCTGAATCTCACTTTCTTCCTTTTTAAATCACCATAATGATTCCAACCCTTTTTCTCTCTGCACGTTATGAGGATTAAGTATAGTAATGCATATAAAGGCCTAGAGCAGAGCCTGAGTCATGTTAAGCAGTTTCTTAAATTTGGATCTGATCGTGGATTAGTCAATAGAAATCCATCTCCAAGTTTGGAAAACACATTTCAAGCCATGTATCCTGATGGCAGACTTGAGATTCAGCACCACTGCTCTATGTGTGGACAAGACTTATTTATTTTCCAAATATGTAACTATGTGACTGTCATCCCACCTTATCTTTTTCTAGTTCCTTCAGGGTCTTTGTAGAGATACTCCTTTCTTACTCAAGAGATAATCATTTGAGCTTGTTCCAGATCTATACTCTCTCTCTTAAATGTTCTCCCCAATTTCTGGCTTCCAATTCTCCCCATGTTACTATATTAAGGATCTTTCTAAAATACAGATCTGATTATGTCCCTCCCAAGCTTAAAATTTCTTCACTGGCTTCCTATTATTTTTCAAAGAACATCTTCTCCATCCCCAACCCCATGCTGTTCTTGCCACTGCAAATACTTTATACCCTAGTGATCCCAAACTACTTTCAGTTTTCAGAATTTACCAGATTCTTTCACACTTTCACCCCTTTCCTTTGAAATATTATTTCATTTTGGAATGACTTCCACTATACCTCCTCAACTTTATTTATTTATTATGTTTTTCAACTTAATTTACTTATACTTATCTTTTAAGACCCAGCCGAAAGTAAAATGACAAACCTCAAATTGGAAGAAAAATTTGCATATAAATTTTGATAAAGGCAGAATTTATAAAGGAGCCTCAAAAGACAATGGAAAGAAAACAAATAACCCAAGAGGAAAATGAGCCAAGAGATGAATGAACATTTTACCAAAGAATACAAATGGCAGTGAAATACATGGAAAGATGTTCAGCATCATCAGTCATTAGGAAATGCAAGTTAAAATGACAATGGGGCACACTACGCATATGTTAGAATGGTTAAACTTAATAGAATGAGCATACTAAGTGTTGGCAAGGATGTGGAACAAGTGGAACCCTCGTACATTGCAGGTGAGATTGAAAAACAGTACAACCACTTTGAATAGCACCTTGGGAGTTTCTTAAAAAAATCAAACCTATACGTACCACATGAACCAGCCACTCTATTCCTAGGTATGTACCCAACAGAACTGAAAACATATATTCACACAATGGCTGGTGCATGAATATTCACACAGCTTTGTTTGTAAAAGCCCATAACCAGAAACAACCCAATGCCCATCTTCAAGTGAATGAATTGAAATAAAAACCTGTGATTTATTCATACAAAATGGTACGGCTAGCTACACAAGGGAATGAGCTGTTGATACATGCTACGACATGGAGAATCTTGAAATAATTTTGCTGACTGAATGGAGCCAGACAAAAAAGAATGTGTACTGTATGGCTCCATTATATAAATTCTATGTGTAGATTTTATATAAAATATATATATATAATTATATAAAAATTTATATAACATTTACTTTAATGTATTTTATATAGAATTTATATAAAATTCTATGAAATGCAATGTAACATATAGTAACAGAAAAGAAATCATATTAATAGTTTGCCTGAGGAAGGAGAGTACGGGTGGGGAAAGAGAGATTACAAAGTACAACAAGGAAACTTTGGGGGTTAACAGATATGTTCATAATTTTGACTGGGGTGATGGTTTCATGGATGTATACATATTTCAAAATGTACCATATTGTACACTTTAAGTATGTTCTGTTTATGTCTGGTGTACCCTGATAAAGCTGCTGAAATTTTTCTTTGCAATTAAAAAATAAAAACAGAAAAAGAAAAAAGGAAAATTTAGATCATGTCCCCTCTTGAGGACTCCTTCTGGCCACCATTGCCCAGGAGCAAATGTCAGCACTCAAGAGTCCTGGGCTTGTCTGATGCCCTCACAAGATTGCAAACGACTTAAGGGGCTGTGACATTTATATCCGTACAATTGGAGTGGGTTCCATGGTACCTGAGGGTTGAATCCAAATAATCATTTATTTTCATTGGTGCTACAACCTAAAATGATTTTTCTAAAAAATCTGGAAGCCATATCCCTTAAGCACAATCCATTTTCTTCCCAACTCCATTGAAACTGTTTCAAATGGAAAAAGTTAAAAAAAAATATTTTTAAGCAATTTAAAAACAACTGCTCTAAGCTCGAAGGACACTGTAGGCCTCTGAAGGGATAAATTCATAATGGGAGGAATCAAAACTTCTGCAGATGGGTGCGGCTTGTGGAGAGGCTGTTAAGGGCTAAAGGTGATTCAAGATACTTTATTCATGAAAGCAGGAAACCCTGGCCAAGTGGCACCTTTAACATGATCCGCGGAGAGATTTTTCATTTTGGAAAGCAGGTTTATTAGTGAAATTATTACAAGTATTAATGCCTGGGATGTTATTTTCTTGCTAATGATGCTCTAATGGGTTGCACTGGGATAATATACCTGCTACAAGTGCATAACTTACCCCAACTGCCTGAAGACTCATGGGCTTTAGCCCTCATTAATTCCATGTTGCACAGGCTGCTCTATAGTGCCATCGCAAGAGTCTCGTGCAAGTAGGGGAGAGCCCCAAGACTCATGCCATAAATGTCTGTGGAGTGAAACAGCCATGGCTTTTTACAGAAACTCAATACCCCTGCTCTTGAGACTGAGGTTAAGCAAAGGCCACCCTCCCAAAGTGGTGCCAGCTTGACCCCTGCCAACACTGGAACCACTGCCAGGCTGCCGCTCTGCTCATGGCAGGGTCCCCCTTCGCAGATGTCTTCTCACTGTCATAGGCCATTTAGTCTACCTGGCAGGTGGAAAAATGAACACCTCCAGCAAATCTTATTTAAAAGCGGTAGCATGTAGTGCCTGAATATGCTGGACTAATTGTGACACTGCAGGCAAGCTACTTTATTTCTGGCTGTTGGATGCATGGGATTCACACAGCCCTGAATATACTTACAGAACCTGATCAGATACACAGTCCTGTGTCCTGAAAGATGCCACTCCCCAAATCTATCCATAGCAATCTCGGTCATGGTGGGACTGTGTTGTACATCATGAGCTAATCCTAGGAAAGATGACACTGTATGTTTTTCCTTAAGATGCAAGTTGACATTATTACCCTGGACACTGGAGTGAAGACTAGAGGGCTGAAGGTCACTGGTCTTTGGTGACTCAGGAACAATGGCTATATCTTCTCTGCACACGCTTATCCAGGTGAAACTCCTGCTCTGGCATTTTTAGGTAACATGTTCAGTTCTAATGGACGTAACAAAGATGTGAAAGAGTCACATGTACAACCTTCTGGTCCCCTGTGTGGAGTGCAGCTCTCCTGAAATCATGGGAAGAACAGGAATAAAGTTTATGGGGGTGGATGGTGACCCTTGGGAAGGCATGGCTATAGTAGACCATGAGAAGCATGGAAAAATGAGTCTTCAACTTTCAGAGAGCATGGAGTGGCACAAAAAGCAAAGGCAGTGATATCAGAATGACCTGGGTCAGAATCACAACTAAGTCACATAGTAGCTGTGTGTCCATAGCATTCCTCAAGCATTTAATGGAAATAACAATCCCTACTGTCTCAGTTTGCCAGATTTGCACACATACAAGCTAGTTTTGACTTAACAACCAGAATTTATTGTTTCACGGTTTCAGAAGATAGAAGTCTGAAATCAAGGGGTCAGTAAAACCACTTTCTCCCAGAAGTCTGCAGCATTCTGGCCTAGGTTTGTGCCAATCCTTGCAGCTCCTTGTATTTGCATCTTTGCCTCCAATCACTGAGGAGTGTCCTCTCCTTCTCTCAACTCTGCCGGGTTCTGCAGACTTCTGACTTTCCCCGGGGAGACCTTCTCTAACTCCTGACTTCCCATTTCTCCTGTTATAAGGCCTCCAATAATGCAGATCAAGGCTCACTCTCATTCAGGTGGACCATTCCTTAGGTAAAAATAACATCTCAGGAGGTGGTATTTGCAATGTACACTATACAGGAATGATGACTGAGGACGTGTATTTGGCGAGGGTGCATAATCCAATCTACCACACCTACCCTCATAACCTCATTGTCAATATTTAACCAGAATAACATATGAAAATACTAGAATGGGAAGTGGCACATGGCAGATGCCAAATAAATAAACATTTTCCCTTCTTTCTTTCCTGTCTTTTTCCCCTGAAAATGACTGTCAGGCTTCCCTTTTATCCTCTGCAGCACAGAATTTTGGAGTTACTGACCAAATTTGCCCCCTTTCTCCTTTGCACAGCAGATTGTGTGTGATTGAGGGGCCCTCTGCCTTCACAAGCTCCACCAGAGGGCCATCCTCTCTTCCCCAGATGATGCCAGATCCTAGAAGATGAGGAGAGCAGTGCACCAGCTAGAAATTCCATCTTAGTCACATTTTAATTAAGGAAGTACTAAAAGTGGAGATGTGTAAGTTTTCATTTTACCCACCACCCCTACATACCTGCTTTTGGATGCTCATTTGCTTATTATTACCCACTGATTACACAATCCCATCGGTCCCTATTTTCATTCCTGGCTACATGGAATTTCCCTCTTAGGAGAAGTTGGGCTACTCAGTATAGTTGAGAACTTCAGGAGGAGCTAGAAGACCTAGGATGGAAGGTTTAAAGGTGCCATGTTGAATTACATTTACCTTGTGTCAGGTTCTCTGCTCAATGCAAAGAATACAGAGAAAAATAACACAGGAGGGAAGTTGGATTCATGAGGAAGTCTGAAAATAAATCCATGGTTATAGTGTGGTCTGATGTAGAGGTGAGGGAGGACCCCAACTCAGCCAGAGATTGGAGGTGTCAGGGAACCAGAGAAGGCTTAGAAGAACAAATAAGAGTCGGGTTGGAAGAGAAAGGTAAAAATACCTATGTGACCTTAGGCAGGTCATGTAATCACTCTGTGATAATCAGGGTGTTGCCGTAGCCACTGGCATCTTTCTTGTGTCTAATGTTCTAGAATGCCAGGTTCAGTCTGGAAAGTAGCTTGTTCCTTTCTCCACCTTGAGTATCACCCTGGATAGTCTTTCCCCACATCCTCGTCTCAGGGAAGGACAAGGGTTATTGGTGATTCAGTGCAGCTCTGCACCCTGTCACACACACCAGATTCCATGATCACATGACCTCTAAGACTTAACCTCTTGGATGTGGACTTTTCATGTAAGGCTGTCTATATATTCCTCAGCTCAACCACAAGGCAGCAGTCAGGAGGAGGTCTTTGAATAGTTGTGGGGAAGATGGGATCCTGGGAGTATATAAGAAGAAGAGAGTATCTGACTGGGGGTGGCCCCTTGGGACTTCTCCCAGAAATCCCTGCTACAGGTCCTTAGATACAGTCTAACAGCCTTTTAGCAGTATCTTTTCCTCTAGAAACAAAAGCCCATGTTTTACATCTCATTGCAGACACCCGGCTGCTGATAAACCTGTCAGGAACAATTGTGCCCCCATGCAGAGTCTGTCAGCCTCCTGTCTGCCCAGAATTTCAACGCTCAGGAATGCTGCCTTGCCTGACAGCAAGGATTGGGGGAAAGGGGGTTTTATTTACCCCTTCCTTCCTCCTGGGGTCTCCAGAATCTTGGAACCTGCCACTAAAGTGCCACAGTAATGCCCTGGTCAGGGGAGCAGGGAACCAGGATGCTGGATGAGCCACCCCACGGCAGCCCAGTATGGTGGGGAAGTGCTTGGGCTTGGCGTCCAAAAGACCTGAATGCTGTAATCCAGACCTTACCCCTTACTAGGTGTGACTTAGTCATAGTCTTACCCCACCGAGCTTTGGTTTCTTACTATTTCTAAAATAGAGATGATACTATCACCCCTCCCTGTGCTCTTTGGAGGAGGAAATGAGATTAGTGATAAGTACTTAGCACAGTGCCTGGCAAAGTACTGATCAGTCACAAACGTTTTATCATCATTATTGTCACCATTATCATCATCATCATTGTTGTCATCATGGTCTTCTACAGACCAAGAAGACTTCAGCCATGGGCAGAGAGGGCAGTAGAGGAAGGACAGGAGAGGAGAGAGGACATCAGGAGTCTTATATGCAGCATCCCTCCTCTTGGGGTGCCACTTGAACCAGGTAACTTTAAAATGAGCTAATTCCTGAGAACTACTTTTTCTGGTTCTAGAATTTAGCAACAGCACAATGTGTCCTTTTCCAGTGTTTGGAATCATCCCTGGAGTGGTAACAAGAAACAAGGCAAGCAATGGAGTTTCTCCAAAACTGTTGAATGCCAACATCCGATGTCTTCATTTAGAATATGAACCGCCGCCCCCAGCACACACCGTTACTTGTGTAATTTACAGAATAAACTGATTTTCTCTTGATCTCACTTCTTTGCTAAGTTGGGGCCCTGCTATGGGATGTTTTCTTTTTCAAGGTTCTCTTTTTTATCCCTACAGCCCTTTCTTTCTCTTTGAGTCCTTCCTCTGCAATTCTTTATTGTAACCACACCCCCCTCCTGGTTGACACTTTATTGTAACCAATAGAAATTTGGATACTCCAGGTTATTTTCTCTGAAATTCCAAGTTACAACCCAAGAGATGTTTGTGGCCCATGGAGTGCCCTTGATCCTTGAAATGGGGCAATGTAAGCTTGATGTAGCCTTCCATAGACAGCTCAGAGTACAATGAACCAGTCTTAAAAGATGTTAGTGGCTTCCAAGTTCTGCATGTTACTAAGAACTGACAGTTCTCTATCCTACAGAGAAAGATGTTTTTGTGGGTAGAAGAGATACAGAAGTTCTGCTTTTAAAAGGATAATTCCTCAGTCGAAATAAAGAGAATGCAATTCCTTCTGTGATTTAGGATAATTGGAAAGAGTATATTCCCTTCTTCCTACTTCCCTCTCCTCATCTCTCTTTCTCTCTTTCTTTCTTTCTTTTCTGTTTACTCACATCCAGCTAATCCCTGTACTTCTGTTTTCATTTTAATTTTAGTTGTTAGTGGCAGAAATTGGTGGGGCTTACCAATATTCATGGAATTCTCTTCATTTCTCAGCCTTTCCTTTTATTTTATTCAGTCTTGGCCAATGGGATGTAGACAGAAATGAGGACATTAATTTCAGTCATAGCCCCTGAAACAATGCCCATTATCTCTAATCTCTCTCTCCTCCCTATTTCCCTTATTGACTGGCTGAATACAAGGATTCCGAAGAGACCCTGGAAAGTAATTGACCCACAAAGTAGAAATACCTTGAACTGTGGAATCACTATGTAGACCAGAAATTGAACACATGTCTGGTCTGTGTCATGAGTGAGAAGTGAACCACTGGGATTTTGGGAATTGTATGTTATAGCAGCTGGCAATACTTACATTGACTTATAGTCTATTGATTTCCTACAGAATAACTGGCACAAATGTAATGAAAAATAGTATTAATACAGACATTACTTTGTCCCTATCTAGTATTACAGCTTTATGAGCATAGAAAACTCTTTATTGTTCACTTCTTTATTTCCAACACTTAGTATAATCTTTGGCACATAATTCTGTACTACAAACATTGTTGAAATGAATGAATGAATTCAACAGCCTCACTTTCCAAGCTAGAGAATACTGGTTCTTTGAGAAAAGTTGTCATGGGCTGTGACTACTGTTTGAACTGAATACTCAAGGATTATCCTTCATTTTCTCTTGCTACTAACCCCAAGCCATCCCATATCCCTTTAGAACTAGATTAAATGTGGCAGCCTTTGTGAACTTCTGTTCATCAGAGTCTCCACCCATCGCTTCCACAAACTCACTATATGAACAAAGAGATCAAAGCCTCAGCATGGAAAGGCACTCATTACTGGAACTCTTGACTGACCATGAACTGCTCCACACAGCAGCTTCCCAAATCCTCTCCATTCATGACAGAATGAAGGTGGGAAAAGATAAGGAAAAGAGGGGGTGTCAATCAAGTCAGCTAACTTCCACCTCTTTGTCCCCATTTGTCTACCTCTCAGCTTCTTTTTACTGGCTAAAAGTGATGGAACCAAAAGAAAAAAGAAAGTAATTGGGATCTGAGATGGTCCCACTTGATTTAAGTCCTTACAAAATCAGTGTCTGTATCTCCAGGTGGAAGTTGCTTCTTTGAACTCAGTCTCCTGAATCTCTTTGGAGAAATCAGTAGTTTTTCGCATGGGATATTTATTTAAATTACCTAGGAAGCTCTGTAATACTGCAGATTCCCAACCCTCCTTCTCCCCATGAAGGCTTACTTACTCAGAATTTCTGAGGACTAGCCTAGGAATCTGTTCTTTTGAGAGATCCATAGATTCTGATCACACCCCTGGTTAATGAAAGCACTTGCATTGAGTGCTTACCAAGGCTCAGGTATGGGAACCTCCCTTCCATTAAAATGTAAGTACTTACAATCACCCTACCACCTTGGTAATATTAGTGCTTTGATTTTACTGACTTTTTCCATAAGGGAACAGACTTGGGGAGATATTTTGCCAAATAATTGAATGCCCTGTAGCCCAAGAGGCTTCCCTCTTGACCACTTGCACTGATATAGTAAAGAGAGCATAGACTTCAAATCAGAAAATCCAACTTTCTTTTCTGGTTAGTATATTTCCTACATCATCTTGAATGTCTTTATTCTGATTACATGAAATTGTATATAAATAGTGCTTGTGGATTGTAAGGTATTGTGGTAGATTGAATTATGTACTCCAAAAAAGACATGTTCTGAATTGTAATCCTCATTCCTATGGGTGTGAAACCATTTGTAAACAGGGTACTTTGAAGATATATTATCTATTAGGTGTGCTCTCCCTAAGATCCTTTTTAAGTTTGATCTAACTGAAGCAGGATAAATCTTAATCTGCATTACTGAAAGCCTTATAATGAGAAGACAGAAATCAGAGAGAGCCACATGAGGAGACAAAGGACGTGGCCATGTGACAGATGGCCATCGCCAGAACTCTACCAACCCTGGGAGAAAGTAGGGCCTTGCTGACATCTTGATTTTGACTTCAAGCTGTTGCTTAGGCCAAACCACTGTGTGCTATTTGTTATAGAAGTCCTGGAACATTAAGAGGTGGCACACACATGGCATGGTTGCCTGTCATGATCGTTGCTCATTTGTGTGAGTGAACAGGTTGCATATTTTCCAAGGTGGAATACATCCATGGAGGATTCTGGCTAGGATGGACCCAGCACATTTGCCTCCCACCTTCCTGCATGATCCTTGGATTCCTGATTGTCCTGGTTTGAGTCTTTTATGGAGCTCAGAAAATTATGTTCTTAAGCTAAGCCATTCCTGTCAGTGTAAGGTATGAGATGGGACCTTTTGGTTAGATTCAGTCAAGGCACCTTTTTATTAGATCTCTTCAGTGAAGGCCCTTGATTAGATTTCAGGACCCACCATGGGTCCTATTGCTTTTACTGGAGTCTTATATAAATGGAACACAGAGAAAGAAAGCTGTCTTTTTACCCTGCCATGAAAGAGAGGACTCCAGAATCACCTTTAGCTGCAGAAAGACAGAGAAATTCTGAGAGGCAGAAAGAAAGGCTGGAGACTGGAATCATGAAGCAGCTTGAAGCTGGAGATGAGCCATTGTGTTGATCACCCACAGCTGAGCTCAGAGAGAAAACAGCCTGGAAGAGAAAGCAGAGAGAGAGAGAATGGCAGAGCCGCCATTTTGCTTTGTTACATGGCAGGAGTCCAGGCATCTCTGCTGATGCCTTGACTTGGACATTGTTTATGGCCTTAGAACTGTAAGCTTTTACCCTAATAAATTCCTATTATAAATGTAAACTCATTTCTGGTATATTGCATTGGCAGTGTTAAGCAAACAAGAACACGGATCTTTGGACTTAGCTCCACCGAGGCAAACCTCTCTGCAGACGTAGGGTTCCACTCAGAGTTTACATAGAACTGAGTCTGAATAAGAGGGACCCAGTAGATAGTGGTTGATGGGAGGAAGGGAAGCTACTGGGAGAAGAAACTCCTGGGGATGGAAGATGCACCAACTGGAATCCTTGCACAGGCAAAAACAACAACAACAACAACAAAAAACCTGACCTATCTTTGGTTCCCACCAGATTCCCTCATCCTCCATATGATGGAACATGAGTAGGGAGCTACAAAGTTCCAAGCAGGCTCTCAATTCTTTTGAACATGGAGGGGCCACAAAAACTGCCCCCTCCCTTTTCAATACCCACTTCACTTAGCTTGAATAATCATTTAGGTCTCAACTTGAATGCATCTCCCTTCCAAAGCCTTCTTTGTCCCCTCTATACTATTTTTTTTGTTCTCTTATACTCAGGACTTCTATCAGGGCAGTTATTACACAGTTTCATAATTTATTATGAATCTCTCTTCCCTGCTAGGCTGTTTTGTTCACCATTGTTCTTTAACATTTATCATAGTGCTTGACACAGAAGACATTCAAATATTTGTTAAATGATCGAAGGCTTCCTCATTTCTACATCTAGTTCAGATCTTGCTCTTGCCCTTTACACTATTTTACCCAAATAATTATTAGCTAGATATCTTCAGTTCAGTGAACCAAGGGCACATTAAACTCAATGACCTCATCGCTTTGCCCACTTACTTCCTCTCTGCATGTGTTACCTTGCATGACCCAGGAAACATAGCTAGAGTCAAGACCCATAGTTTCCATCATCTTAACATTTTGGTTATTAGTTTTGCATTTCCATCTCTACTACCATGTAGGCTCTAGTAGACAATC
The DNA here is from genome assembly GCF_030445035.2 of Dasypus novemcinctus. NCBI lineage: Eukaryota > Metazoa > Chordata > Mammalia > Cingulata > Dasypodidae > Dasypus > Dasypus novemcinctus. Next base: position 43,653,747 of record NC_080699.1, on the reverse strand, counting down.
ATCATAGTCTCTCTTATATTATTAGGATGGCCTCTTACCTTGTCTCCCTGGGCTTGTCTTATTCCTGGTCACCTATTCTCTACTGAAATATCAGGGAGTTTTTAAAAGAATATGACTCTGGTCATGTTGTTACCCTTATAGCCTCTGTTATTTGTCATAGCCTTCAAGACAGACATGGGACAGAGTCTCCCTCACAACCTCCAGAAGGAATCAATGCTATGGACACCTTGATTTTGGACGTCTGGTCTCCTGAACTGTGGTAGAATACATTTCCATTGTTTTAAGTCATGCAGTGTGTGCTAATTTGTTACAGCAGCCCTATGACGCTAATACACCCCCACAAGGCACATATGACAGCTTTCCCTTTGTGCCCACTCTATGCTGCGAGGACTTTCTGACAGCCATTTAATACCTCATTGCTCTAATTTGTTTACATATCTGTTTCCTTCTACCAGATTGCAAACTCCACATGATCAGGGAGAGTATCTAATCTCTTAACTGATTTTATTTTTCAGTTTTGGTGCTTAACATATGACTTCACATCTAATACATACTCAATAAATGTTGGTAGAATTACAGAATTCTGAATGTGTGCCAAATAATATAAAAATAAACTTAAATTATCCAAATACAAATGATGACTTTACATATCCCAGGGGAAAGAGGGAGAAAAGAACCTGCATTTGTAGAGAGCTTCTTGTGTGGCATCCTGGGGTGGGCTTAGAATGCCCCTCAGACCTCCTACTGCAGGAAAGATGATGGATTGACAACCCAGCCATTGTGCTCTGAAATCTGTCTCCATTTTTGTACCAAGGTCACACTTTCCATTGGCTGCTCCCAGCAGATGTGTGAGTGCAGCAGGGAACTGAGGAAGGCCCACTCCTGGAAGATGGTTCTCCTTGGACATGTGGCTCTGGCTCAAGGGCTTCCTGTGTGCCTTGCTAACATTTTTCTTATAGCTTCCAGGCTGCCAATGACCTGCCTTCTTTTCTTCTACTCTTTTTGTCACAGGAGTCAGACACTGCACCGAGGTCTAACAATTCTCCCAACCTCTTCTGTCTCCCTGTCCACTTTTCTTCACAGGTGTTTGCCACAATAAATCTTTTGCATTCTAAATTCTATTCCAGTGGCTTCTTCTTGGAGGACCCAGACTAACATAAGTGATACCAAGAGTGGCTTAATCCAGCTGCCAAGTGTGTCAATTCCAGTTATACACTAAGGAATAAGGGGGAAGGCCACTGTGTGGGTCTGTTTGGCTCGGTGGGCCTACTGTAAAGCAGAGTTTAGCCATGGCTCCATTTATTTCATGTCCACCACAAACTCCCACTCTAACCAGGATGGGGAGCATGATGACACTGTGGGAAAGGGTATCAGTGTCAATGTAGACCATGTCCAATAGCCTTGATTTGTCTGGGTATTTCTCTTTCCCCAGTCTATAGCCACCCAATCTAAAGGTTATAGATCCTTTGGGTAAGGACTGGGGAATCATCTCTGTCTAATTTGCCATAGTATTTTAGGGTCTTGTCTCCTAATGACCCCACCACCTCTTCAGTCAGTGGGTTCTGAATCTGAAAATTGACTCAGGTATGGGAACTGAGTAGATAATTGTGATATTTTTTGGTGCTACCAAACTCAGCCTTCCTTTTGGTTATAAATTAAGTAGCACACATGTATTGGCTGCCCATCTATTTTGCCCCTGTGGATTGTATGATCTATTAACCATATCCACAACTCCCTGAAAATCAAGACCTCTTAACTCCTAGCACTGGCAGTTACTTTGTTACTCGGGCCCATCATCCTCATGGAAACCAACCAGCCCAGTTCTGTAACTCTCTTTCCTATCACTAATCTTGGCCCACAGAGGTGTGCCAATGCTGAACTTCTTGGTCATGCTGATGTCCCTCTCACTAGCACATTCCTAGTGGCTTCAATGAATGGTGTAACCTTGGAACCTTCATGTGGAACACAGATTTCATGAGATCTTCTTGCCACACATAATATGCCCACTCCAGCATACTTTCTTCCCTCAACTTCTTATTCCTTCTCCTAGCAACCGTCAGGTCAACAAGGCATTTCCACTTCACTAATAGTCAGCCATCACCTCCTCCAGATATCTAGGATCCACCCTAGCAGTGAGTTTGTTCCTTCCCCTGGCATCCTTGCCAGGAAGTCCAACCCTGTGTCCTGAGTAAGTGCCCCCAAGCCAATGAATTTCTACTTATCCTGTCTTACATATCAACCCCTTTCATAGGGAGCTTTGATGAGAAGACTCCTCTTTGACCTTGCTGTAACTTCTTAGAACTTCTTTGCAGTCTACGATTTTATCTCCTTTCCCTCTCTCCTTCACAGAGGTCAGAATTGCATCATGGCCTGAGGGTCTCTCATCCTCCTTTGGCTCTCCGTTTTCCCTCATGGTCATCTCCCCTAAAAATCTCTGTCACATCTAATAACATCATGGTATCTGCTTCTTTTAAAAATATATTTTTATTCTCTTTTTAAAGATACACAAATCACACAAAATGTTACAATAAAAAATATAAGAGCTTCCAATATACCCCAATCCCCACGTCCTCCACACCTCCTACATTGGCAACTTCTTTCATTAGTGTGGTACATTCACTGCAATTATCAGTACATTTTGGAGCATTGCTACACAGCATGGTTTATAGTTTATGTTGTAGTTTATAATCTCTCCCAGTCCATTCAGTGGGTTATAGCAGGATATATAATGTCCTGCATCTGTCCCTGCAATATCATTCTGGACAACTCAAGTCCCCAAAATGCCCCAATATCACACCTTTTACCTTCTCCCTGCCTTCAGCAACTCTCACAGTCACTGTCTCCACATCAATGATATAATTACTTCCATTGCTAGAGTCGCAATAATTCTATAGTAGAATACCAGTAAGTTCACTCTAATCCATATTTTATTCCTCCATCCTGAGGACCCTGGGATGGTGATTTCCACTCCACCTCTAAATTGAGAGGGGGCCTTAAATCCCACATGGCTGATGGGTAGAAGTCTTCTGCTGGCAGGTGTAGACTCTCTCAGTTTCCTGGTGTGGTGGTTGACCATCTTCACTTTCCTGTTAGCTGAACTGGGTAAGTCCAACAAGCTGTAGAGTAGGTGTTGCAACTCTGCTGAGGCTCAGGGCCCAGCTAGTACACAGACAGTCCAGAGATTCAAGTCTCCTGAGCATACACCAACCCCAGTGCCAACCACAGGTTCAATAGAAGTGACAGAAGAGGCATGAGTGGAGAGGTCACATCTGAGTCCAACTCCATCATAGTCAGGAGCACATATTCCAAAGTAGGGCCCACTGGCAAGTCACCAAACTCCAGAGCCATCTGCCATGACCATATGGCCTGGGTGTCTCTGTAGTCCTCAGAAGCGCCACCATCTGGGGTTTATGTACTTCAGCTGTCTTTGAGATCGTGCTGAGATGTGTGTAAGTGCAACCTCTCTGATGATCTCCTGACTCATTTTGAAGTCTCTTAGCCATATAAACTCATTTGTCTTTACCATTTCCCCCTTTAACTCAAGGTCTTTTTCTAGTTGCATCACCAGCTGGTGCTCAGCAGTAATCCGTCAGCAAGAGGGAGGCTCATCCCCAGGAGTCATGTCCCATGCTGGGGGAAGGTAATGCAATTACATGCTGAGTTTGACCTAGAGAGTGGCCACATTTGAGCAACATGGAGGCTCTCAGGAGGTAACTCTTAGGCACCCTGCAGCTCTAGGCTGAGTTGCAATTGCAAGCATACAGGTTCATAGACATCAGTATCAAGGGCCCATCATTGGACCATCCTTCTTCTTTGGTCTTTGTCCTCATACTTGGGGGATTGTTGCTGCTCCATTGGGGAGTGTGACAGTGTCCTAGAATGGGACACATAGAATTTGCCCATGTGGGCATTGGCACTCAGCACTCCCTCAGTTGTCATATGATACTCTTCCCCTTATGCCAATACCTAATGAACATCTGAACATATCTATAAAACCTATATGCATGCCCTGGAGAACTCCCTCCCACCCATGCATCCCCCATCAATGAACCCCACATCAGTGCTCCTCCCATGTCATAGTTGATCCAAAACTTCTTAAAAAGAATGAAGTCTAATATTTTGTCAAATTCAATTAATAGGAAAATGAAATAGTAATGCTCGTTTTAAAGATTAGAAATAGAATACATAATAATTTAGAAAAACTAAAATAAAGTAAAAATAAATTGGGTTATTAAAAATGAAAAATATCATAAATTTTTTGGCATTTTGCCTTTCATCGCTAAAATCTTCCATTTCTTCCTCAGTGTTTACAACCTTTTTTTAATTTTATGTCTTCAAAACAGTTTTAAGTCACAGTAAAGTCACATATAGAATATAGGGAATTCCCATGTACCCAACATCAAACCCTCTACCCCCATCCCCAGCAATGATCTTTTTACATGTGGATGTTATATTTGCTGCAAGTGATGTACAGATATTAAAATATATCCATTTTAAATGTACAGATATTAAAATATATCCTAATGATTCCATTAGGGTCTGCATTATGGTTTAAATTTTAGACTGTACACTTTTATAAATTTAGGTTACTTTATGATTTACATTATGGTTCACATTTTAGACTACATGCCTTTATAAATTTTGGTGATATTTAAAATGACCCGTATCCATCATTGCAGAATCATGTAGAACACTTCCATTGCTCCCCAGTTACCTCATCTTCCAACTATTCTGTTCCTCTCTCCCTGTCCCATTAAGGTCCACAGTGACAACCAAGCTTCACTGCTTGAAGGACAAGATTCATAGAAACTTGCAACAATGCTGAGGGCTTGACACACTAGTCTGTCATCCCTCAGTGGGAGCCATTCATGCTTTTAAGAGATACCCACCCCTCTGTTTGAGAACACCAGGCTTGCCTAGTATGGGAGCATAACACCTTCCTGCTCATTGCAAGGGTCTCCACCCACAGATATAACATACTACAACAAAATGAGCACTGAGAAACTCCCTAGAAGCCTGCCCCAGGTGAACCATCTGCCAGATGCCCCCCATCAAACACTTTAAACCAGTACCCCTTCCTTATTATATTTTCTAAAGAGTTTTCTCAACATTAGACTTTCAACCACATACCCTATAATCTCCTGTGTTCACTTGATCCCTCCCAATGTTCCCCCCCCCATTCCTTGGGCCATCCGGCCCATCCTCCCAACCCAGGCCCCCCTCAAGCCTGAAAAGTCCTACTCTAGAGTATCCCTATGCCCCCGTCTTAACCTTTCACTGCATATCTACTTACCTTCTCTTTATCATAGAATTCGCCTGTGTGGGCGTTGACTCACAACCTTCCTCTCCGCACCCCCTCCCCCCAGCCCCATTTTCCTGTAAGCCCATCATCCAGTCTCTAGCTCTCTGAGACAGCTTGATTTGCTTAATTCATATCACAGAGGTCATGTAGTATTTGTTGTTCAATGTCTGGCTTGCTTTACTCAACATAAGGTCCTCAAGATTCATTCATGTTGTCCCACGGTTTAGTACTGTGTTCCTTCTTACAGCTGAGTGAGTAGTGTTCCATTGTATGCATATACCACATTTTGTTTATCCATTCATCTGTTGGTGGGCATTTGGGTTGATTCCAACTTTTGGCAATAATGCTGCAATGCACATTGGTGTGTGCATATATCAATTCGTGTCTCTGTTTTTAGTTCTAGTGGGTATATACACAGCAGTGGAATTGCTGGGTCATATGGCAAATCTATGGCTAGTTTTTTGAGGAACTGCCAAACTGTTCTCGAGAATGGCTGGATCTTGCTAAATTCCCACCAACAGTGGAAGAGTGTTCCCATTCCTCCACATCCTCTCTAACACTGTAGTTCCCTGTTTTTTTAATAGCCACCAGTCTAATGGGTGTAAGATGGTATGTCATTGTAGTTTTGATTTGCATTTCTCTAATAGCTAGGGATGTTGAGCATCTTTTCATATGCTTTTTAGCCATTTGTATTTCTTTAGAGAAGCATCTGTTCAAACCTCTTGCCCAATTTTTTGGGTGGGTTTGTTTTCCTTTTTATTTTTGAGATATAGGATTTCTTTATATATGCTGGAGATATTAGGCTCCTATCATACATATGGTTATCAAATATTTTCTCCCATTGGGTAGGCTGTCTTTTCACTTTCTTGATAAACTCCCTTGAGGAGCAAAAGGCACCTGCCAGTCTTGGACAAACTCCAAGAGTGGGAGGATTCTGGTGAAGGGTACAGAGGGGATGGAGGAGTTCAGTTCAATTTTCTGGACCCCCTTTTTTGAGCTTTGAGGAGAATACCAGCTGGCTTGAGGAGAAACTAGGAAGAGGAGAGAGGAAAATCTGCTGAGGCAGCCAGATTTACCTAAATGCCCTGGGATAGGGAAAATTGGTTTGGGAGAAGGTGGGGTCAGGCAATTAACTAGTCTTCTGCAACACACCTAAGGGAGGACAGTAGGAAGTGCTTGGTAGTCTTCCAAGAACATATTTAGGGTTCCTGGCAAGGTGCGGGTGCTCTCTCTCAAAGAAACTGAGAGTCCTTATTTTCAGTGGTGAGTTGGTTCACCAAGGTCCCATTTGAATCTCAGAGGGGCGTTCTCACAAGGTCTTCCTGCTGCCCTAGGAGAGAGGGAAATGAGGAAGGGAGAAAGGGGGAAGGACAGATTCTTAATCAGTTTATTCACTTGCAAAGAGGACTCCTTGCTTGGGGGCTGGTCTGTTTCTTTGTTTTTGTTTTTCCTTGTCTTTCCTTTCTCTTTATCCCCCCACATCTCCTTTCTTTCTTTTTCTTTTTTTTTTTTTCTATTAGGTTCTGCTGGCAGTGTTTCTTATTTGCTGTGCTTCCTTGTCCTTGAATTCCTCTTTTCTGTGTGTACTGATTTTGGCTACCAACACTATCTCCTTTCCTTTACATCTTTCTATCTTCCATCTTTAGTTGTTGCTTTTACATCCCACCTCTCTTTGTTTAGCTCCCAGTTTTTCTGGCTTTTTATTTCTAAAACCTCTATTATATTTTCTATCTTTTATTCACTCTTTATGTTATTGTCCTTTCTTTTCTCTTTCCCCCTTTCCTGATCATGCTGGCCCTTTAATTTGTAGTATATTCTTCTCCATATTCAGTTTCTCATCTTATTGTAGATACTCCACTTTTTTATTCCTATAACTCTACACAGCTTACATGAGTTTAATATTCATTCTCCTAGGTCTTACATGGTTCTTCTGCTAACATTTACTATCACTATTACTGTTATACTTTTTCTTTCCTTACCTCTTTAGTTTTCCATGGCCATAACTTTTTCCTTCAAGGGAACTTAGACAATAACAAGGAAAGAAAATAAGAACAACAAAGTGCCAAAGAGAAAACTTAGCTTAGCATACTCACAAAAACATCACCTAAATAAAATCCAAGACTAAACAGAGAAGCTAATCAACTGAACAAACCCATCAAGATAAAATGATGACCAGAGAGCAACAAAAAACTACAAACCGGCTGCTGGGTACGGGGAATGGGGGGAAGAGATGAGATGTGGAGGCGTTTTCGGGACTTGGACTTGTCCTGGGTGGTGCTTCAGGGACAATTACCGGACATTGTAGATCCTCCCAGGGCCACTGGATGGAACGTGGGAGAGTATGGGCTATGAGGTGACCATTGACCATGAGGTGAGGTACAGCGATGCCCAGAGATATACTTAACCAAATGCAATGGATGTGTCATGATGATGGGAGAGAGTGTTGCTGTGGGGGGAGTGGTGGGGTGGGGGCGGTGGGGTTGAATGGGACCTCATATTTTTTGAATGTAATATTTTAAAAAAACGAATAAAAAAATTAAAAAAAAAACAACAAAAACTACAAACAAAACCAATAATCAGGAAAACATGGCTGAATCAATGAGCAAACTAAAAACAAGGAAGAGGAGCAGAACATCAAACAACTAATCAAAACTCTCCAAACAAATATCATGGGCCAACTTAGTGAAGTGAAGGAAGAGATTAAGGATATTGAGAGAACACTTGCAAGCACACTGAAGAAATTGTAAATATCCATAAAAATGTTACGGATATGAAGGTGATGAATGGCACAATCCAAGAAATCAAAAATACACTCTCTGCAAATAACAGCAGATTTGAAGAGGCAGAGGAAAGAATTAGTGATGTGTTAATCAGTACATCTGAAATCAAACAGATAGTAGAATTGATTAATAAAAAGATAGGAAAAATCCAGCAGGGACTTAGGGATTTGAATGACAACACAAAACACACAAACATATGCATTATAGGCATCCCAGAAGGAGAAGAGAAGGGAAAGGGGACAGAAGGGGTGTTGGAGGAAATAATGGCTGAAAACTTCCCAAACCTATTGAGGGAGATGGGTGTACATGTCCAGGAAGTGCATTGCACCCCAAACAGTATAAATCCTAACAAGCCTACCCCAAGACATATACTTATAAAATTATCCAAAGCTCAAAACAAAGAGGAAATTCTAAAAGCAGCCAGAGAAAAGAGAACCATCATGTACAAGGGAAGCTCAATAAGATTAAGTGCTGATTTCTCACCTGAAACCATGGAGGCAAGAAGGCAGTGGTATGACATAGTCAAGGTACTAAAAGAAAAAAAAAATCCAGCCAACAATACTCTATCCAGCAAAGCTGGCATTCAAAACTGATGGAGAATTCAAAGTATTCACAGATAAACAGAAACTAAGAAAGTATGCTAATAGGAAACCTGCCCTTCAAGAAATACTAAAGGGAGGAAAGGCATCTGCTTCTTGGCAGACCCAGACCAAGACATATATTATGTATTGCCTCACTGAATTTGCTCAGTAGCTTTTGAGATAGTTATTTTAGAGTAATCCTATTCTGCTCAGGAAGAGGGCATGGCTGAGACTCAGAGAGATCCAGAGAGTTGCCCAAAGTCACACAGACAGGGAGTGGAAATCAGAATTCAGATCTAGACTTTGACATCAAATCAGGGAATTTTTTTGCTGTTGAGCCGTTTTGTCAGAGAAGGGTTCCTGGAGAGAGATATTTGAAAGCTAACTTTGTGGGGACTTGGGTTTTATCTTAAATGAAGAAGAGGAGGGAACAATGGATTGAGGCGGTGAGTAATTCTGGTGTCTTTGGGCGAGTGTGTTCGGTCCCTTACATGCACGAGAATGTTGTGTGAGCACATGTGCACGCACACCAGGCCAGTCTGTGTCAGGATGCCTAATAGGCAGATTCAGAATAGCTGTAGGACACACGCAAAGCAGGGCCACCATAAAATGAAAAAAAGTCATCTTCGATTACCTTCTCCAAAACGCTGCACTTTTCAAAATGTGGAAAAAGTTATTTTCATTTTTATTGGATGCTTTTGTATTATGCTTTGTCCAATATGATAAACAAGGGATCATTCTAATTTAGCGAAGGCTCAGAGCCCTTGCAGGTCTTGATCCTGTCTTAATGTGGAGGTGAGAGAGAAAAATAGGGTGGCTCTTTTTCCTCTCTTTTTCTCTTTCTTGGGAGCTGAGGCCTTAGACAATCCTTAAACTCAAAGAACGGAGGAAATGGACCTCGTGGACTGGGGAGTGCTCCAGCGGAGTCCCTGTCCTTGAGGAAGCTGCGACTCCTCCTTCTTCCACCTTGGCCTCCCCCTCCCCTGCCTCCCCACTCCTCCTGGCTGGGGGCTGCCTCCCTGGGGGATTCCGGGTGGAAGCGGAGATCACTGAGCGGTGAAAGTGGAAACAATGCGCCCTCTTGTCTGTGACTGTTTCTGTCACGTCCGAGAGGGATCCTGCAATTCTCTGGAAGAGGACAGACATGCGGGTGAGCGTGGGAGCCTGGCCTGCTCCTGCGGGGCTCCTGCCTGAGCATGCACCCTGAGCCGGGTGCAGCAGGGTCCCCGGCCGCCTGGGTGGGTGGGGGGCGTGCTTGCAGGGAGCTGGGGAGCTGGCAGCGCCCGGCGCGCGTGCGGGGAGGAGCGGGCTGGATGAGCAGGAGAGGTGTCTGCACTCCATATGCAAGTCCCTTAATGAGATCCTGTGCATCTGCCGTGCAGCCCCCTCCCTGGGGAGCGCGCCAGCTCTCCTAGTGGGCAGAGGCAGTGAGCCTGGCCTGAACACAAACGGATCCTGTAGCAGTCCCTGAGCCCTGGAGGGTGGTCCCCTGGCGGCGGGTCTCCTCAGCTGAGTGCTGGCCTGGGTCTGGGCTCAGAGTCCAGCGCTGCCCTACCCTGGATAGACTTGCCCCTGCTCTTTCGTCTCCATCCTTGCTCACTCTTCCACAGCCACACGCTCTTTCCCCGTTTTCTACCACTTGCCCAGGTCTGGGGTCCTTGGACCAGGCTACAACCCCACCTAGGCCCTCTCCTCCTTGGTTTAGTTTTTTTTTTTTTATTTTATTAAAATTATTTATTTTTACAAATTACATTAAAAAAATACGAGGTCCCAATCAACCCCACTGCCCCCACCCCCCACTCCCCCCACAGCAACACTCTCTCCCATCATCGTGAGACATCCATTGCTCCCAGTAAGTACATCTCTGAACATCACTGCACCCCGTAGTCAATGGTCCACATCATAGCCCACACTCTCCCACGTTCCATCCAGTGGGCCCTGGGGGGATCTACAATGTCCTGTAATTGTCCGTGAAGCACCACCCAGGACAACTCCACGTCCCGAAAACGCCTCCACATCTCATCTCTTCCTCCCATTCCCCAAACCCAGCAGCCACCATGGCTACCCTTCCCACACCCATTCCACTTTTTCTCTGTGGGCATTGGATTGGTTGTGTCCATTGCACATCTATGTCAAGTGGGGGCTTAGATTCCACATGGATACTGGATGCCATCCTCCTGCTTTCAGTTGTAGGCACTCTTGGCTCGATGGTGTGGTGGTTGACCTTCTTCAACTCCATGTTAGCTGAGTGGGGTCAGTCCAATAAATCAAAGTGTAGGGGGAAACGGACTTTGGCCCAGTGGTAAGGGCGTCCATCTACCATATGGGAGGTCCACGGTTCAAACCCCGGGCCTCCTTGACCCGTGTGGAGCTGGCCCATGCGCAGTGCTGATGCGCGCAAGGAGTGCCGTGCCACGCAAGGGTGTCCCCCGCGTGCGGGAGCCCCACGCGCAAGGAGTGCGCCCGTGAGGAAAGCCGCCCAGCGTGAAAAGAAAGTGCAGCCTGCCCAGGAATGGCGCCGCCCACACTTCCCGTGCCGCTGACAACAACAGAAGCGGACAAAGAAACAAGACGCAGCAAAACAGACACCAGGAACAGACAACCAGGGGAGGGGGGGAAATTAAATAAATAAATCTTTAAAAAAACAAAAACAAAAACAAAAACAAAAAACAACAACAAAGTGTAGGAGCTGAAGTCTGTTGAGGCTCTGGGCCTGGGTGTTTTATTATCAGTCCAGAGATTCAAATCCCCTAAATATAGCTTAAACCCCAGCACCAACTACAATTCCACTAAAGTAGCATGCAAGTCTTGTGAGAAGAGATCCCCTCTGAGTCCAATTCCATCATGTAGAAACATCAGCTCCAAAGAAGGGCCATCTGCCATGGCAGTGAATCCCATCTGCCATGACCATAGAACCCGTGGGTCTCTTTATCCCTCAAAAGAACCAATACCTGGGGTTGTATCTACTTTATCTGTCTCTTAGACTCTGCTCAGTTGTGCATAAGGGCAATCCTTCTGACAACCTCCAGACTCTTATTTAGAGACTCATAGCCTTATATTCTCCTTTCTCCTTTCCATTTCCCCCTTATATTAGTCAAACAGCATTTTGAAGTCATGTTATTATATGTAGACAGGGATATTCTGCTGATCCGTATTGAACCTTTAATTCAAGGTCATTTTCTAGTTGCATCTTCAGCTGGTATGTGGTAGTGATCCCTCGCCTTCCCCTCCCTGCCGAATCCTGGGCTCGCTGGCCTGTCCTCAGTACTCCCAGATGGTCTCAGTGCTTATTCCACTCCTGCCCTTGGCTTGGGCTCCTGTCTCGCAGCACAGGGACGCGAGGTCCCTGGGCCTGCAGTGTGGTTCTCGGTGGCCCCTCGGAGGGCGTGGTGAGGCTGCCGCCCCTTGGGTCCTCCCGTCCCAGCTCTGTGTCTCTGCTGACCTCTCTTGTGCCCCTTTTCTGTACCCTCTTTGACTGCAAAGCCCCCAGATGCCGGGGTGTTTCCTCCCAAGCTCTCCTGGCTGAGTGTTTGATTCCCAAGACCCAGGTTTTTGCCCTCCTTTTACTGCCTTTTTCCTTTTAATCACAGAGCATTTTAGATGACACCCAAAACATCTGTTCAAAGAGCATTTAATTTTTTTAACATTTACAGAAAAGTAGAAAAAAAAATATAACTCACAGGCATATAGTTTAACCATCCAAAACCAGCAACTGTTAGCATTTTGTCCTCATCTCATCTCGTCTTCTTTTCCCTTTTTGAAGATATAATACATTACAGAGAAGATTAAAATTCTCTTTATCCAACATTCCCCATTCCCGTGGCCTGCCTGCGCTCCCCGAAGGAAAGCATTCTATTAGTAGTTCACTCTTGTAGTTTTGAGCACATATAGATCAGTTAATGAGATATTTGTGTAAAAGTAGCTGTACACTGATATATTGAATTATTTTTGTGATACATTCCCCATCAATAGATATTCAGTTTCTTTCCAATGTTTTGCTACTCACACACGCAAAAGAATGCTTCCACTAACATCCTTAGACTTGTTTCCTTGTCACATTTGCAGGAGTTTCTCTATCGCGTACACTTAGAGGTAGAATTGCTGGGTCACAAAGTAGGCAGAATTTCAATTTTACAAAATATGCCAATTTTTCCCCAGAGTAGATGCACCAATTTTTATTCCCACTTTCAGTTTATCAGGGTATCATTTCATCCAAATCCTTGTCAACACTTGATACTGTCACACTTAAAAATTTTTGACAATCTGTGGGTGAAAAAATTATATCTCATTGTAATTTTGATTGGTATTTCTCTGTTATTAATAATAGCTAACAATTACATAGTACTTAAGCTTTGCCAGACACTTTCTAAGCAGTTTACATATATTAACTTGTTTAATCTTCAGAACAACCCTCTCCTGTGTTTTCCATTGTTATCATTCTCATTTTACAGATAATAAAAATGAGGTTTAAAAACTTGCCCACAATTTCACGGCTAGGACCCAGTGTCAAGGCACTCGGGTCTGGCCCCCGTGTCTGCATCTTTTGCCATCAATCACATCATGCTGGGTCCCACATTCTGGTGAGGCCCCTTGTATTTTCTGTGAAGTTCATCTATTTATATCCTTACAGATATTTTCGTTAGCTAGTTGTCTTTTTTTTCTTGTATTCTATTTTGTAGAAATTATTCATGTAGCTTGGGCGTCAAATTTTTGTCTGTTATGATGTAATAACTTTTTCCAGGATGTCACTTGTCTTTTAACCTTATTTACGGTCTTTAAATTTTTTAAAAAAAATTTTACCATATACTTCTTTAAGGAGTTCTTTCACTTCTTGGAGCAGTTCTACCTCACATTCACTCTGTCCTCGTCCTGACGAACTTCTTTAATAGCTGCTTATGTTTTAAGCCCTCATGCAAACTCAAGATCTGATTCACCCATTGTTTTCAAAGACATCTTCACTTGTAGATCCTGTGGGTTCCTTAAGCTTCAGATGTCTCTCATGGCCCTGTCTTCCTTCTCACATAAATTCTCCCTTCCATCGTCACCATTTTCACAGGTAACACCCCATTTTAAAATCATGCAGGCTGCCGTTCTGGGCCATTGTTTGTGTTTCCCTCTTCTTTACGTCCTGCATTGAATCAGGTGACACATTATATACGGTATTTTCAGCAGCCACTGTGCTGAAGTCCACATCACTGTGGTGGATTCCAAATTGTCTTCCTACAAAGTAAAAAGCCTCACTGATTCCCCATTTTCTACTGTACATACTTTCTAGCACTCCCCCCAACCCCATGACCTGGTTCCACCCCCCATTTGCCTCCTACCGCTTTTCACAGAAGTCTCTCTGCTCCGGTTAGCCTGTCTCCCTGAGACCTAAGCATGCTCTTTCTTAGTTCTATGGCCAACTGTCTGCTCTGCCAGCAATTTCTTCTCCTTCTTCTCTGCTCCATAAGTGTGCTTGTCCGTCAATATCTAGCCATCCCTCCACGTGCTCTTTGAGATCTCCTTTGTCCTAGCCCCACTGATTTTCCATTCCCAATGTCTTCCAGCACATTCTGTCTGCACCACTCATGGAGCACTTAATCATGTGTTGCCGTGAATTCAATAGTTTCATTAAGCTCTATTGTGAGATCCTGCAGGCAAGGGACCATGTTTTAAATTTCTTTTGTACTATCCCTGGCATCTCACACAGTAGGACACACACACAAGGTGCTGACACAGTTTTGTGCATGAGATGGCTAGCACCCAGGAACCTTTTTCTCAGAATGAGAAATGAATGTGTTCTCTAATCTCAGCTCTTTGATTTGTTAGGAACATGGATTTATTTTCCAAACCTATGTGCAGATGGAACTGTCTAGCTCCTCCTTCAAAAAACATAACAAGCAGTGACCAATGTCAGTCTGGTCTTTCCAGTTGCCTCCATAGTCATGATCATCATTTTGCTGATCTTCCCCAAATAGTAGGTTTAACAGATGTGTTTTAGAGATGGCCTTGGGAAAGGGTAGAAGGGGGCAAAGAGGACAGAAAGGGACATCCATCTTTAGAGTTTACAAGGATGAATGAGTATGGGTACCTGTTTAAATAATGTTAACATTTAAATACCTTTTGAAAGAGTGAGATGCCCAGCAAAATTACTTTGTTTCAATTTCTTCATGGAGAAAAAGAAAAAGGAGATTATAATCTCTGCCTTTTTTCTGACTCTTGGAGATCTCATAAATGGTTTTTAGGAATGACCAGTCTTCCTCCTCATCTGTGAATGAGCCCAGAGTTACCTATTTCTTCATTGCCAGTTTTCTGGAGGCACTTGGACTGCATACAGGTCATTGGGAACTTGCAAAGGGTGCCCCCCCCCATTCCTCACCTCCTACCCAAGCAGCATGCCCCATTCCCGTGAGACTACACTCTACGTCTTTGCTTCATTTTTGGATTATTTCTCTCTGCTCAGTATCTTTGACATAATAGCACTTGACTCTCTTGCATACCTTCAAGCCAGCAGTCTGTAGACAGATTCTCATGGGCCAGCCATGGTGTAGTATTTCAGTCTCTGATTTGTCCAAGAAGTGAGTCATCTTTTAATTCATTTTTCTACCTGCCCCTGAAACATGATGGCACCTGTACACCCTTTCAAAGCTAAATGCAGGAATAAATAGGCTTCCAAACAACAGATAAGATGGAGGGGAGAGGCCATCCTCCTCCCAGGACCTGTTGTTGATCCATTTCATTCCTGTCGAACACTCAAGTCTGTTTTCCTTTTACCCCACCTTTAATAAAAATGATCTTCAAGCTCTTGGAGCCCTGGATTCCCCTGAGCAGTTGAGCCAGCAATTCAAGAAGGGAGGGGAGACGGGTCCGATGACATGAGGGCAGCAGCTAGTGAAGAGCTAGTGATCAGGCAGCTTTCTGCAGGAAAGGTGGAACGGTGGGCCCTGGTCAGCTTTGCCTGAGCTATGAGAACAGAGGGCAGCAGGGCTAGAAAGGGAAGTTCTCTTTACTGTCCCTCTACCCTAGTCACTTTCTTTCTTGTTGGGGAAATTGCCATCAACATTTTTTATGGGACAATTGCTTTCTCAGCATTTTTTGCGCATGTTTGACTCAGGTGAAGTTTTGTATTTCAGTCATTCTGAGAGATGGTAACTTTACTTACACACCACAAAATTTACAAATGGTGAAATCAATCAAGATGAGAATGAGAAGAAAGACCCATGTAGGAAATATAGTGAGGGTGGGGTGGGGGCAGGGAGGAGAGGAAATGGTGGGATTTCCATACACACACGGGTATTATTGATTTGGGGAAGACACTTCCCCCTGGTTAAGGTCTGTCCCTTGGATCTAAGGTAAGCCAGAACATGGCTTGTCTGCTTTAACTAGATTATATAAGTTGAATAAAGTCCAGTCCACCTGAGAAATCACCTTTTCTTCCCTGGAAATGTATTGTTTGTGTCCTCCTGTCTTGCTAGCCCAGTGCTATTCATAGAGTACATGCTGAATAAATATTTAATGTTTAAATGAATGAACAAATGAAGAGAGACATTGGGAACTTTTTCTGCCTGCATACCAAAGGCAGACAAAATTAGTGATTCTGATTCTAACTCCCCAGCTTGCTCAACTGGGATTCTGTCAGATTCCTGAGGGGTTCTTTCAAGGCAGTTTAACATTTTTAGAAGAATAAGATAGCGATGATGAATTACACTCATATTTAATAATCTCAAGGTGGAAGTTTTCTTCCCATCCTCTAATTTCTCTGAGAGATAAAGGAATGCAAAAGGAGATTGTGCGATCATCTGTTAGCTGATTAATAGACTCACGTACTCCTGGATAAGACTGCATTTTCTGGCCACCTTGCTGTTAGGGGTAGCTATGTAGCTGACCTCTGGCTGATAGAACCTGAGTGGAAGTAATTTATGCCACTTCCAGTCTAGCTTCACAAAAGAAAAAGTTTCATACTCAGTCCTCCATGCTCCTTCCCCATCCACCTTGACATAGATGAGCATCTTAGTTTCCTAAGGCTGCCACAACAAATTACTGCAAACAGTGACTTAAAAACACGTGTATTGGGAAGCGGCTGTGGCTCAATCAGATGAGCTCCCGTCTACAATATGGGTCAGTTCACATCCTGGGGGCCTCCTTGTGAAGGCAGGCTCGCCTGCACGCTGTAGAGCGCCGCTGGACCTGCAGACACCTGGAGAGTGGACTCAGCAAGGGGACGCAACAAAAAAAAGAAGAACCCACAGCGAATGGATATGGAGAGCAGACAATAAGCAAGGTGCAAGGGGGGAGGTAAAATAAAAATAAGTAAATACAGACACAGAAGAACGCACATCGAATGGATACAGAGAGCAGACAGCACACAAAAAGCCGCAAGGGTGGGAGGATAAACAAACAAACAAATACACATATTTATTACCTTGCAGCTCTGGAAGGTAGAGCTCCAAAATCAGTCTCATTGGACTACAATTAAGGAGTTGACCAATGTCGTTCCATCTGGGAACTCTAGGGGAAAATCTGTTCTCATGGCTTTTCCAGCTCCTAGAGGCTGTCTGATTCTTTGGTTTGTGGTCTCTTCCTCCATCTCAAAGCTAGCTGAGTAGCATCGTCTTTCCCCTCTGACCCCTGCTTCTATCCTTACAATTTTTCTTTCTGACCCTCCTGCCTCCCTCTTATAAGGACCCTTGTGATTAATTGGGCCCATGCACATAATGGAGGATAATCTCCCGATCTCAAGGTCTCCAACTTAATCACATCTACAAAATCCTTTCTATTATCTAAAGTAACAAACCCACAAAGTCTGGGAATTAAGATGTAGACATCTTTGAAGACCATTGTTCATCTGACCACAATGAGTCAGAGGACCTCAGAGGTCAAGAACTGGAAAATGGAGGAGGATGAGCTGATAGGAGCCTGGGTCCCTGACTCACATAAATAAAAGGCTTGAGGATGGCTTCAAGCTGACCAGGAATATGTTCTTGCTGTTTTGTGTGAGTGAAAATAACTCCTACTGGGTTAAGCTGCTGATATTTGAGGGTTTGTCATAGCAGCTAGTGCTAACAGAAGTGGTCCATGGACATAACTGCATTACACTATGTGTTAAGAAACCTCGCCCCTGCTATCCTTCAAGGTAAAACCAAATTGTTCTGTGGGTGTTTCAGTCAAAATATCTTAAATATTGAAACTTTTCAAGACTGATTGTTTGAAACATTTATTTTTCCTACTAATATTTAAGAAGCTGTACTAAGAGTGGAAGGAAAGGTATGTGAAGGCTAATTGAGATATGGAACTTATTTTTATAGCACTCCAAATTGACTTTTGGTTTTTCTGACAGTAATATCTTGGGTTTTTTACCTGGGCTTGAAAACGGAATTCAGAACTCTCTCATGTTTAAGCTTACTTCTACTTAAGCCATTTGCCTCCTTTTAATTACCAATCTGTATTTTTTTTTCACTAATACTCTAGTAACCTGACATAGATTGATAAATTTAATTGAGTTGATTTGAGTGTTCCTGATCCTGACCTCAATCTTGATTTAAATTAGGCCAGCCATTGTAATTAACCTGAATAGGTCAGCACTCCTTTCTTGGTGAATTTGTGCTGGTTTTGTGTTGGTTCCCTAAGAAATGGTGGGAGGGAACTTTTGATGAGTCACCCAGGACAACAAACAAGGAGATGATGATGGACAATGACTATCCCAAGGAACACAGAGTGTCTGCAACTGCACACAAGATAGTTCCATCCATCTGCCCCATGGGATCTAATCTCCCTCTCAATTAGAAGCAGAGTGGGCATCACCATCTCAAAGTCCTCAAGCCTGGGGAATGAACAATGTACTAAAGTAGACTTACCATTATTTTGTTGTAGACTTATTATTATTCTAGCAATGGAAGAACTTGTATCATTGATATAAAGGCAATGGCCACCAGAGGTTCTGAGGGATGAAAGAGGGAAGAACAGGTGTAATATGGGGGTATTTTGGGGACATTGGAGTTGTTCTGCGTGACATTGAAATGACAGATATAGGCCATTGTATTTTTGTTATAACCTATAAAATTATCCAGGACAGAGTGTAAACTATAATGTAAATGACAGTCCATGGTTAGTAGCAGTTCTTCAATATTGGTTCACCAATTGTAACAAATGTACCACACTAATGACGGATGTTGTTAATGTGGGAAAGTGTGGGAGGGTTAGGGAGTGGGGTGTATGGGAATCCATTATATATATTTTTGTAATATTTATGTAATCTAAAGCTTTTTTAAAAATAAAAACTAAAATCTTAATGTAAAAAAAGCAAAGCAGCTCACAGCAACAGTATACTCTGCGCCCCAGCCACTGCTCCCAAAGTTTGATCAATCATAAGTTACATAGGTTGAAAGTCCCCAGAGAGATTATAGTAATGGCAGTTTATCCACTGCTAATGGATTCCAGGTGCCTCCTACAAGCCTCATTAATAGAATGTTTCACTGTTCCAAAGCTTCATTTCCCAGGAGGAACACCAATCAGATGTATCAGCTGCATTGTAACGTTTAGACAGGATTGAAGGTGTTTACACTTGAATAACATAGCTAGAACACATGTACATAGTCACTTACAGCCATGTCTGTAGACAATAAGAGACCCAGAGGAAGATAACTTAAGTTACTAAGTACATTCACTTACTGTGCACAAGGCACTGAATTACATTTATCTGGAGAAAAATACACAGGGAGGATAAACAAAGAGCAAGACACAGTCATACCTTGAAGGTCCTCAGTGCTTAATGTGAAAGAAAGACACAGGTATTTTTAATAAAGGTGGTAACAACAACAACAAAATCATGCATAAGGGCTCCTGAGGAGGAAAGATAAGGAAAACTGTCTGGAGGAGGAGGCATACGAGTTTTGTAGACTGAGTGGGTGTTTGCCAGTCAAAGGTGGATGATTGGTTGAGTGGGGATGTCATGCAGCTTTCAAATGACTTAGCTTCAGCAAAAGACATGAAATTCAGCATCTATATCTTTATCTATGCTGAATATTTACAGCAGTAACATGTTCAGGATTTTAGGCAGGAGTGTGGGTTCTTTGATTTTTTAGGAAGTTATATTCTCATAAGTTGGTTTGTTAAATGCTAAAAGTGATTTTATTATGCTTTTTATGATTTGCCATATTGATAGTCTCAAATAAGAAAAAGATAGAATCTTTTGTTAGTTCACATAGTTCAATTTGAGTTCAAAAATATATTCACCATAATGAATGTTACTTTTCACATGTACTCATCACAATAATTGAATTAATTATATATTATTATTTCTATTTTTTTTGCATTAAAATTCCGAGACTCAGAAAGGTGAAGTGACTGACATATGATCATAGCGCTAAGAGATTAAGGAAAAGAATGAAGAGTTCAAAAGCTGGTAATAAACATATGGTCAATTGATTCTGATGAAAGCATCAATACCATAGTCCTTTAAAGAGAATTTTATTGTGATAAATTCAGAAATTGTGAGACTTCCAACTTTGTTTTTCTTTTTTATGGTATTTTTGGCTATTCATGGCTCCTTACCCTTCCATGTGAATTTGATGATTGGCTTTTCCATTTCTGCAAAGAAAGTTGTTGGGGTTTTGATTGGGACTGTGTTGAATCTGTATATTGCTTTGAGTAGAATTGATACCTTAGCAGTATTTAACCTTCCAAACCATGAACTCAGAGTGCCCTTCTTTTATTTCTTTTTTTTCCCTTTATTTTCATTAAATGCTACATTAAAAAAATATGAGGTCCCCATATACCCCCCATCCCACTCACCTCACCCCTCCCACATCAATAACCTCTTCCATCCTCAGCACATCCACTGCACCTGGCGAATACATTCTGGAGCACCGCTGCACCACATGGACAGTGGTCCACATTGTAGTCCACACTCCTCCCCAGTCCATCCAGTGTGCCACAGCAGGACACACAACATCCAGCATCCATCCCTGCAGCACCACCCAGGACAACTCCAAATCCTGAAAATCCCCCCCCCCCCATATCTCTTCTTCCATCTCCTGACCATCAGCAGCCACCATGGCCACCCTCTCCACATCACCATTACAATTTCTTCCCTTACTAATCACAATAGTTCCCCAGCAGAACACCAGTAAGTCCATGCTAATCCATACTCTATTCCTCCATCCTGTGGACCCTGGGATGGTTATGTCCAGTCCCCCTCTACATCAAGAGGGTCTTAGATTCCACATGGATGATGGATGCAATTCTCCTGCTTGCAGCTTAAGCAAAGTTTTGTAGTTTTCAAGGGAGTCCTTTACAACCTTTCTTAACTTTATTCTTAGAAGATTGATTATTTTAGTTGCTATTATAAAGGGAATTTTTTTCTTGATTTCCTCTTCATATTTTTCAATAACGCTGTAGAGAAAATCACTGATTTTTGCATTTTGGTCTTATACCCGGTCACTTTGCTGAATTAATTTATTAATGTTAGTAGCCTTGTGAGTTTTTGAGTATTTTTTCTATATAGGATCATGACATCTGAGAATAGGAAATGTTTGACTTCTTCTTTTCTAATTTGGTTGCCATGTATTTCTTGTTTTTTTTTGCCTTATTGCTCTGGCTAGAACTTCCAGTACAATGTTGAATAGCAGTGGTGGCAGGGGCATACCTGTCTTGTTCCTGATCTTAGAGGGAAAGCTTTGAATCTTACACCATTAAATGTAATGTTGGTTGTGGGTTTTTTATAAACGCCCTTTATCGTGTTGAAGAAGCTTACTTTTTTCCCTAATTTTCTGAGTGATTTTATCAAGAAATGGTCCTGGATTTTGTGGAATGTCTTTTCTGCATCAAGTGAAAGTTCCCATGTTTTTTTCTCTTTCTTTTTTTTTTTAAGATTTATTTATTTATTTATTTCTCTCCCTGTCCCTCCTACCCTGGTTGTCTGTTCTCTATGTCTATTTGCTGCGTCATCTTCTTTGTCTGCTTCTGCTGTTGTCAGCGGCACGGAAATCTGTGTCTCTTTTTGTTGCATCATCTTGCTGTGTCAGCTCTCCGTGTGTGCGGTGCCACTCCTGGGCAGGCTGCACTTTCTTTTGCACAGGGCGGCTCTCCTTACGGGGTACACTCCTAGTGTGTGGGGCTCCCCTGCGTGGCAGGGCACTCCTTGCACACATCAGCGCTGCGCATGGGCCAGCTCCACACGGGTCAAGGAGGCCTGGGGTTTGAACCGCAGACCTCCCATGTGGTAGACAGACGCCCTAACCACTGGGCCAAGTTCGCTTCCCTCTTTCATTCTTAATGTGACACATAACATTAATTGATTTTCTCATGTTGAACCACCCTGGAACTTCTGGGATGAATCCCACTTGAAAATGATGTATCATTCTTTCTAATGTGCAGTTGGATTTGGTTTGTGAGTATTTTGCTGAGAATTTTTGCATCTATAGTCATAACATAAGGAATACTGATTTGTGATTTTCTTTTCTTGGGATACCTTGGTTTGGTATTAAGGTGATGCTGACCTTGTGAACGTGTCAGGAAGAATTTTCTCCTCAATTTTTGGAAGAGTTTAAACAAGACCGGTGTTAATTATTGTTTGAATATTTTGTAAAATTCAGCAGTAAAGTCATGTGTCCCTGTACATTTTTTGTTGTTGATGGGAGATTTTGGATTAGTGATTTAATTGCTTTACTTGTTATTGGTCTCCTGAGGTCTTTTTCCTGACTTAGCTTAGGTAATTGGTATGTTTCTAGAAATTTTTCCACTTCAACATTATCTAAATTGTTGACATGTTCACTTAAAATCAATTTTTTTTTTTTTTTTTGGTCTGTAAAGTCAATAGCAACATCTCACATTTCATTTCTGGTTTTAGTTATTTATGTCTTCTGTCTTTTAAAAAAAATTTCAGTCTAGATAAATATTTGTCTTTTCAGATAATCAACTTTGGCTTCCTTGATTCTCTCTATTCTTGTTTTTGTTTTTTTGTTTTGTTTAAAGATTTATTTTTTATTTTATTTCTCTCCCCTTCCCCCCATTGTCTGCTCTCTGTGTCCATTTGCTGTGTATTCTTCTGTGTCTGCTTGTATTCTTGTCAGCAGCACCAGGAATCTGTGTCTCCTTTTTGTTACATCATCTTGCAGCATCAGCTCTCCATGTGTGCAGTGCCACTCCTGGCTGGGCTGCGCTTTTTTTGGGTGGGGCGGTTTTCCTTGCAGGGTGTACTCCTTGTGCATGGGGTTTCCCTACTCTGAGGACACCCCTGCGTGACATGGCACTCCTTGCATGCATCAGCGCTGTGCATGGGCCAGCTCACTACATGGATCAGGAGGCACTGAGTTTGAACCCTGAACCTCCCATATGGTAGATGGACGCTCTATCAGTTGAGCCAAATCTGCTTTCCTCTCTATATTCATTTTAACTCTCTATTTCATTTATCTCTGCTCTAATTATGTTATTTTTTTTTTCTTCTGCTCACTTTGGGTTTAGTTTGCTCTTCTTTTTTCAGTTTCTTCAAGTGTGAGGTTAGGTCACTTATTTGAGATCGTTCTTCTTTTTTAATGTAAGCATTTAAAGCTATAAATTTCCTCATCATTTACTTTGTTGTGTCTCATAAGTTTTGATATGTTGTGTTTTGCTTTAATTGCCTCAAGATATTTCCTAGTTTCAATTGTGATTTTTTCTTTGATCCTTTTACTTTTTAGGGTGTGTTGTTTAATTTCCACACATATTTGAATTTTCCATTTTTCCCTCTGCTGTTGATTTCTTGAGTCATTCCTTTGTATTTGAAGAAGATATATTGTATGATTTCAATCTTTTACACTGTATTGGGTCTTGTTATGGTGACCTAACATACAGTCTATCCTAAAGTATGGTCAGTGTGCACCAGAGAATAATATGTTCCTGCTGCTGTTTAGTAAAGTGTTCTACACGTATGTTAGGTCTAGTTGGTTTATTACAGGATCATTCAAGTCTTCCATTTCCTTTTTGATCTTCTGTCTAAATGTATTATCCATTAGGGAAATCAGTGTATTTTAGTTTCTTAGACATAATGTAGAAATGTCTAGTTTTCCCTTAAGTAGGTCAACTTTTGCTTTGTATATTTTGGGGTTCTGCTGGTAAGTTCATATACATTTATCATTGTAATACCTTCTTGTTGAATTGGCCCTTTCATCAGTACATAGTATCATTCTTTGTACTACCAATAAACTTTTGCTTCAAGACTATTTTATCATGTTAGTATAGGTATCCTAGCTCTCTTTTAGCACTATCTGCATGGAATATTTTTGCATCCTTTTACTTTCAACCCACCTGTGTCTTTTAATTTAAGGTGAGTCTCTTGTATTAAACAACGTATAGTTGGGTCATGCTATTTTATATGGAAAGCACAAGGGCTAAAATGATGGAAACTGATTCAGACTTTAAAAAGAAGATGACAATTTACCAAGTCATAGAAAAGATGTTCACTCTGCATCATTAGTTATATGAGTTAAGTTAATTATATAAAGGCAAGTACTATTTATTAATATTTTGTGGTTTTACAAAGAAGTAAAACACTAATCTTCAATGTTTCTAATGTTTTCAATTGCAGTATACTAAATAATTATTAACTTTTCTATTTTTTATTTTATTTCTGCATATTTATAACACAAAGAGTTTTTAATATTTTGGCAAAAATGTTTAAAGATCACAGAATAATTATCCTTTTTCCCACTGATTATTAAAATCACTTTGAATGGTTTACACTTGCACAGCCATTTTTATTGTCCCTCAATACCATACAAAATAAGGATCACTTTTAATCAGTTGTACATTTTAGGAAATGATGAAGGGAGATTATTTTATATTTGCCTACTTGCTCACCATTTCTGGTGCTCTGCATTCCTCTCTGTAGAACTGAGAATCCATCTAGTATCATTTCCCATAACCTGAAGATTTTTCAGTACTCCTTGTACTATAGCTCTACAGATGAAAAGTTCCTTTGGCTTTCATTTTCTAAATATGGCTGTATTTCAAATTTATTTTTCAAGGATATCAAGTTCTGGGCTCACAATTGATTTTCTTTCAGCACTTTAAAGATAACTTTCCCTTGTTTTCTTGCTTACTTTGTTTCTGGCAAGTTAGAAATAAGTCTGATAATTCTTATATTCATGTATGTAATATGCTTCCACCTGACCCTGTTTTTATTTCTAGAATTTATCTTTGACTCTTTTTTAAAAGATAATTTCCTTTCTTTGCTGGAATTATATATACATTTTCTCATTAAGATAATACTTTCCTTGACTTTTAAACATAATTTCCTTTAGTTCCTTGAACATATTTATAACAGCTGCTTTAAATTCTTTTGTTTGCCAAAGCCAACATCTGGGCCATTTTGAGGGTAGGTGTCTATTAACTGCTTTTCTTGTTGTTGGCTACAGGACATATTTACCCAGTTTTTTGACTGTCTGGCATTTTTATTGTGTACTGGAAATTTTTGGTCCTACATGGTAGGAACTGAATTCTGTACTCTTTTCCTGAAAAGTGATCTTTTTTGTTCTAGAACATAGTTCAAATACTGACTGATGACTTTGAATTTGAATAGACCAGAATCTTTGCCAAGTCCTTGTAACTTGACAATTCTCCATCTCCAAACTTCCCCCACCCGAGGATTTTCTCAGTCCTTGCTTTCAAGTTTTTTTAGTGAGAACCTAAGATAAACCTAGGTTTGGTTCTTATTCTTAAAATATAATCTTTCTGGAGTCTAGTCGAGATTTCTGGAAAGTTAATAAAGATGTTGCATTAGTCAGCCAAAGGGGTGCTGATCCAAAATACCAGAAACCTGCTGGGTTTTATAAAGGGTATTTATTTGGGGTAGAAGCTTAGAGTTTCCAGGCCATAAAGCTTAAGTTACTTCCCTCACCAAAGTCTGCTGCCATGTGTTGGGTCAAGATGGCTGTCAACGTCTGCCAAGAGTTCGGGCTTCCTGGGTTCCTCTCTTCCTGGGGCTCTGTTTCTCTCTGGGCTCAGCTGCTGTGCTCTCTCTATAATGCCAACTGTAGACTATCAGGTGAATGGTTCTGTTTCCCTTCCCTTGGCTTCTGCCATGTCTAAGGAGCTATCTCTATTTCTCTGTGTTCTCCTGTGCTTTCATTTCCTGGGCTCCAGCTCAAAATTCCCAACTCTGTCCTTTGCCATGTCTTTTCATTGTGAGCCCCTGCCCACCAAGGGGTGGGGACTCAATGCCCTACTGATGTGGCCCAGTCAAAGCCCTAATCGTAATCTAATCAATTAAAACTGTTACCTATGACAGACCAGTTTACAAACATAATCCAATAACTATTTTTGGAATTCATAATCAATGCCCAGTTGCTACAGATGTTAACGACATCTCTTCACTCATGCTGGGCAAGACTTCCAATGCCCCAAGCACTACTTCATCTTGGCTATCTCCCTTCTGTTCCCAACTAGAAGCACTTATTCTTTGGTAAGTCTTTTTTAAGCTTACCCTGGTCATGCAGACCCAGCCTTTGACCGCAGAACTGTGGTGAAACTCTAGAAAGGCTTAAGTCCTTCAGCTGTATAGCTTCTTCCTCTTTGTTTCTTTACCCTGCCGATTACAACTACTTCAGCCGTTCCAAATTCTGATCTCTGACTTTTTAGTCCAGTGTAACTTCTGTGTTATGCTTCAGCTCCAAATTGTGGTGCTAAGGGCAGGAAACTATGCGCAGGACAGTCATGGAATTCCCCTTGTGATTCTCCTCTCTCCCAAGGACGAGGGTCTAGTTCTGCCTGTATTGTGCAGCCTGGTAACAATTGCCTCATCTGTTTGACTCAGTTTTATGGTTATTCAAGGAAATATGGCTAGTTCAATATCAATTAATATGTCTTATTCAGAAGAGGCAGTCTCACATTCCTTTTTAAATTGATCAACACCTAAAGATCAGTGGCCAAGTGCTTGGAAAAGGAAAACTAATTTGTAACAATCCTGGTCCCTGTGAACACCATCTACATGATACTTTGTTATCCTATTTTATTCAGCCTGAGTTTTTCTCTATTCATATGATTTGAGACAGAGAGCATCTTATTGAGATATGTTTATTAGTATGAGTTTCATCTTAATGTTGAATAAATCCAAGAATAAACCCTGTTTTATATGTTTTATAAGACCTCTACACAGTTCATTTCATAAGCATATTAGCATACAGAAAAAACACAAGAATAAAAAACAAAAAGAAAATTATATTTTGATAATTCTGAAATGTATCTTACAATAGAAGATTAAATTTTCTTTAACCTCCATGAAAAGTTAATAAAATTGATACTTCTGTTTTAAAAACCAATGGAATTTTTAATCAAGAAATGATACTTGTAGACATTTAGTCATTTACTGTCTACTCAATTGCTATTTCCTTTGGTCCTAAATTTCCAAATACTTTTCCATATAATATCAGTAGAAATTGCCTCCTTTCTTTATAGAAGATAAAACATTAGGAAATTGATTTTTCTTAGAGGCAGTGGACTTAAGCAAGATATCAGGAGAAATATCCTGACTTTAAAATGACTCTGATGTTGAAATGCATCTGTTGATAAAAATCTGAAATAATCTTTCTTTCATCCCACTAAATATAGGACATTACATGATGATAAAGATGATGCTTATGTTGATGATGGGTTAAGAAAATTCTTACTTGAGGATAGCAGAATTGACCTAAAGACACGAGCGGTTTATTTTAAACTCTAGAATTCAGTTTCCAAATTCATTATTTCAATTTCCCTATCTCTAGATATTTCCTGAGCAAAACAGATTAGCTAAAATTATGAGACAGTTTATTATAAAAGATTGATTATGGACATATTATTCATCCACAATAGAACAGTATTTCCCATCACATTGCCATTTCTTGTTTCTTTTTTCTTTTTTTCATTTAGTCAATAAGCGTTTAATGAATTGTTGCAATGGTAATAAAAACAATTTTAAAACTTCCGTTACAGAATGCTTTTTTCTTTATAAGTAATGAAACTTTGGCAATAGATTTGTTATGTACTTTTCAACTTCAACACTGGAAGCTAGGAGCTATACAATTTTTAGATAAAATGATATCCAACTGACAATTCTGTACCACATCATAATATTAATCAGCAAGATAGATTAAAATTATTTTTAGAGAAAAACTCAAAATTTTTGCATCCCATGTATTCTGTCTTTGGAAACTCAAAGATATGTTTTAACAAAATGAAATTAGACAAAAAAAAAAAAAAAGAAAATCAATAGGACTCAGAAAACAGAAGAATAAAGAGAAGAAAAAAAACTACAGAATAATATCTGTAGAAGTCTTAGGAAGACCATAGTCTAAATAGAGGGTAGAGGACTCCCAGAGGTAGGTGTTCAGAAAAAAAATGGAACTGATAATCCCACTTGATGATAAGCAGGTACATGTAAATATAAGCAAAAACTGAGGCTCTTTCCTCATATAAAGAAAGAAATTTTCCTTCTATCTTGACATATTTATTATTGCATTCATGAGCTATGGGCTTACTTTAAATCCTAAGACTGATAGATGATTATCACATCCTCTGGAAATGATGCATGCCATACATGTACAGCTGTGAACAAGAAGGAAAACGTTTTTTTTGAAATTTTCATCTGTGTAGTTTATTGGCCATTGGATATTACATTCAAAAGGACTCTTGTTTGCATGACAGACTATGTTAAGACTAAATATAATATGTAACTCACACGTATGTGTGTTGTTCACTGTTTTATGTGGCTTATGATTATTGGTGATCTCATCAACTTGATTTCTTAGCTGAGATCTAAAATGTTCTATTTCTCATCTGTTTATCGCTAATTTTTCTGTCAGGTTCAAAATTTAATAACTCTTTTCTCCTTCTGTCTGTGTCTTCTAATCTAAACCCTTAAGGCGTCTTAGCAGCTAACAGGAGAGATAAGCCGCATTCTTTCTGTAATTGGCAAAGTTAGGGCACTCCATTTTCATTACAGCTTTATATCTGCCAAAACTACCCTGCTGGCACAGAAACTCAGGACAGAAACATCATCAGGGAGGAGTTCATCTATACCACCAGCTTTGTCACTCATCTCTTTCAGGAAGGATCTAGACCAGCCATTCTGAGCTGGAGCTACCAAATGGCACTTGAGTGGGTTGGAAATAGCACTTGACCTCCTACAAATGCTCTGTAGTCCAAAGATCTCCAGGAGCATCATCTTTTCTGTCTCCAAGAATTATACCCATAGAGCTTGGCCCAGTTGCTATGTTGAATGATTGATGATATTTCCAGGCTGGCAAGTATACAGGCTGAGTGAATTGGGGACTGCCTACATGGCAAATGGCCCCTTTGAACATCTTTTAAACTCTATTTCTCTTAAAAAATACTACCAGACCCAAGAAATGAAGATTAAAAAAAGGGGGAGGGTGTGGTAGTTAGGGCATATAAACAACTGGTGAATGAAGAAGGAGGCTATACGAGGCTCATGAGACCAACTACAGGCCACGGTCCTAATATACTATTGCTTAGAGTTCATGCCATATGGGCTGGTTTTTTGTTTTGTTTTGTTTTTTTCCTTTCTCAGATACCTTTAATCCCTATGGTTCTTAGCTGCTTATGTGAGGTGATCTCTAATTCTCCTGGTAGATATTTTCTCATACATTTGGAGGTTAAAAGGAAGGGAAAAGCTCTCCAAAACATCAATCCCTAACTAAAAACAACAACAACCACCAAAAAAACCTAAGTAGGATATGTTGATGCTGGGAGCCTGGTTACCATGGTAACTCAGGCTTGCCAAGTTCCCCTCTCAGAAAGATGGACCTTTGCTTGAATTGGTTGCCTCTCAGATGGATCTCCACTTCCAGGTCTGCAGCTCTGGCCAAGTGCATTGAAAGGGAGAGCTAGAGTTGGCCCCTTCCCATCTCCTGGGAACATCATCTACATGAGAGCTCCTGATTCTTTTGTTTGAATCCATCTCTAACCCACATCCTTTCTCTGGGGGAGGTAGTGAAGGCCAGAAGTGTTTTGACTATAGTAGCTGAGAAGAGATTGAGGAAAAAGGTAGGGTATTATCTGGTGCCTACAGGGGAGACTGGATTGGACCTTGGTAAGGAATTTTTTGCTGCTGTTTTGTTTTTCTTCTCAACAAAAATTTCTGTTATTTTTTTTTTTGCTAGAGAAAGGAAACCATTCTAGTTACTGAGAATAAGAATGGATAAATGATAGAGGAAGAGCTGAGTGTGGAAGAAAATAGATGAAGGTACCAGAGGTGCATTCAGTCATAATATTATGAAAAAAAAAAAACCCTTGTAGTTGGAGCCTGAACAGGAAAATGGAAGTTAGGAAACATTGGTCAAAGTTTAATTCTGGAGTACCTATAAAGTAAGACTAAAGAATTAGTGGAGAGCCATTGAAGGGTTTTTCTAAGCAAAGAAGCAGATTGATGAGGATAAGCTTTTAGGAAATTTAGCCTGGTTGGGTAAACTATATCAAAGAAAGGTATTAGAAGAAGGAAGACCAAAAAAAAGAGCTCACTGGATACTCTATTAATTTGATTTTATTTACTCTTTCGTGAAATTCAGGATCCTGCACTGAGAAACTAGAATAATTTCTGGGCCAGGTTTTCAGAGAACTTGGCTTTTTGTGAGGCAAACTGAAGTCCATAGGATCTGTCTTTGGTTTGCATGTCTCGATGCCCACCATCTATTTGTCAGAAACTCATTTCTAAACTATATGAATATTATTTATCTCAGAAAATGGATGCTGAACATTTTCTCTAGCAGGAAATGATATGCTTAACTCTTTAAGATATTCATCCTCACTAGCCCTGCCAGGAGTCCTGTCTTCCACCAGGAGATGGAACCATATGCTCTTCACCAGCGAAAAAACCATGCAACTGAGGACCGCAGGATCCTGTTTCCATTAGTCTAGACAAGCAATTCAGGTTCTCCTGTCAGAAGCCTGTTATAGACTTTATGCAAAAGAAACGCTATCATTATTTTATTGTTGTGACTACTTGTGAGAATATTACGTTTCAATTCCATGTTCCCTTTTTTATTTTTCAAGTGCTTCTAAATAAATCATAAAACTCTATCTACCAACTATGGTTAAGACCAGTATGAATTAAGGGAACATCTGAATTCTCAAATACATCTTAAATGAGAAATGCCATTTGAAAAGTCCATTTCAGGCAACAGTTGTTGGAGGATGCTACATTGTGAGACAGATTGCCAGCCCCTCTCTTTTTTTCAGAGAAGTTTTGATACAGGGTCACCCAAAGAAATAAGTTTTCATCTTACCTGATCCTGGCAGGAAGAGCCCAGTCCTACTCCAATGTGTCTGCTGAGACTTGAGATCCGATTACTAAAGCACCTACAAGATGCCAAGGTACAGCCTGGCAGTTCTTTTCCTCAATCCTAACCCCAATTATCCTATAGTTGACATTCTATAAAATGTGACTACATCAGATACTATGATAGAAGGAAAATAGAGACATGGAGGTGTGAAGTGTCTGAACAAGCTGGGTAGCAGAGGCATTTTATTGTTTAGCAAGGAATCAGTACTGGCACTTCACATTTTCTCCAAAGTAAGAAGCACTGCTTTCAAATATATGAAATGACTGAGACTCAGTAAAGATCCTTAGGGAAAGGAAGATACTAAAAAAAATAAAATTTTAATAACTTCTATATCATTTCATTTAATCATTGCAAGAACCCAATGAAGTACCTATTATTATCTAATACTAGAGATGAAGGGACTGATGCTCAAAGGTGTTAAGTAACTTTCCCTGATCACAGAGCTAGTGGATAGGTAGTTAAGGATTCAAATGCCTCTCTGACTGTATTCCATGAAGCCTTTCTATTCATCGAACATATCCCTAAAGAAGAATTTATAAGTAACTTATCAAATGCTTATAAGTTAATGCTTTTAAAAAGCCTGGTGAGGCTATGACACATTATGTTCTCATAAGAAGTAAAACACTCTCCCAGCAAACCCATATACTGAGGATTTCAAATTCAAAAGTGTACATCATCTAGGCAGGAAATACAAATGTGTGAATTAGGCTGGGCGAAAGACAGTGGGAAGCTGTAAGACTTGGGGAAAACGGGAGCATCCTACCCTGCTAAAGGCTATAAAATTGATGTTTTTAAAAATACAGAGTGACTAAGTGAAACATTTCTGTGTTGGTTTATTATTAAGCACCCTAACTTTTCAACTGTTGAATGTAGAAAATTATCATATATATATATTTTCATCATGTATGTTAAATAATTAAGCTTCAGATCAATAGCTTGAACAATTATGAACTAATTGGGATCAGATCAGAGAAGACATACATATTTTTAATTTAGCTCCAGAACAATGAAAGTAGATGTATTAGGAAAGGATTGTAAGACCCATAATGAGGTACACTATGTCAGGATACCCAGCTGTTGCTCGTGAAGTTTGCACCAAGGCTCAGAATGGATGAGTCCAGATTGCTAATGGGAGTTTTCAGATCTGTGTAGCAACAGAGTCCAGATGTCTGTCAGACAGGACAGAGGCTGGATGAGCTTTGACAGCTGAGGACACACTAAGTCATGTATGTGAAAGTAAAGCAAATGTGATAATGTTCTGCTTAATGAAAAAAAAATCCTTAAGGAGTTTCAAAAGTAAATATTTGTAAATGTAAGGAGGTGCCAGCATCCTTAGGAGATCAAGAAGATTTTATGTTCCTGGGGCTTCTGTGCAATCCTTTCAATTCCAGGCACTTCTGATTTCTTATCTCAGTGTATGGGTGATGCTAGTTGATTATGATAATGGCCTGTGCTTGGGCTGTGCCTCTTTCAAGGATGTCAAGCACTTTGCAAACGCTAATTAAGCCTCACTCTTAGAACATTGGTAAACATTGTTTTACTTCCCAGAAAACATTCAAGGAGAGCGGCTCTGTGGGTACTGCCTTGGATCCGTTCACTCTTGCTGGTCAGCTCCAGGGCATTTTTAAGGACATAGAAAAAGAATTCAATTTATTGCATGTTTACTGTGTGCTTCCTGTTGTCCTAAGAACTTCTTAGGACAGTGACTCTTTATCACTTTACTCCCACATGAACCCAGTGATGTAGCATAGCAGTTGCTGTCTCTATATTCCATGTCCAGAAGTTTAGATCCAGAGAAGTTGAGTGTGCCAGTCAAGGTTCTTGGTTCCCAGCAAAAGAAACCAACTCTAGTTGCCAAAGGATTGATTGGAAGGACACCTGGTAGCACACAGAGCCAACGGGGAGGGTGGAGCATGTGACAGGAGCTAAGGGGGATGTGTAAGCTGAGACACAGCTCCATGGCCACAGGTACCACCAACGTGGGAGCCTCAGGCAATGTGTTTGGTACCCTTGTTGAAAATCAGTTGACTGTTGATGTATGAATTTATTTCTGAACTTTCAATTTTATTCAGCTGATCTATATGTCTATCTTTATGCCAGTATTGCATTGCTTTGATTAATGTGGCTTGTTGTAAGCTTTGAAATCTGGAAATGTGGGATCTAACTTTGTTCTTATTTTCTGATATTGATTTGGCATTTTGTGCTCCTTGTGATTTCATGTGAATTTGAGGATCAGATTTTCCACTTCTGCAAAAAATGCTGCTGGTATTTTGACAGGTATCACATTGAATCTGTAGATCACTTTGGAAGGCATTGACCTCTCAAGAATGTTAAGTCTTCCTATCCATGAACAC
This sequence comes from Dasypus novemcinctus, assembly GCF_030445035.2. Classification (NCBI taxonomy): domain Eukaryota; kingdom Metazoa; phylum Chordata; class Mammalia; order Cingulata; family Dasypodidae; genus Dasypus; species Dasypus novemcinctus. Next base: position 43,620,435 of record NC_080699.1, on the reverse strand, counting down.
AGGATATCTTTCAATTAACTTAGGTCTTCCTTAATTTCTTTTAGCACTGCTTTGCAGTTTCCAGCATACAAGCCCTTAAACTCCTTGGTTAAATTTATGCTTACATATTTTATTCTTGTAGATGCTATTGGGATGGAATTTTTTTCCCCATTTGTGAGTGTTCTTTGTTTGTGTCTAGAAACACAACTGATTTTTGCATGTTAATCTTGTAGCCTGTTATTTTATTGAATTTATTAGGTCTAGTATTTTTCTTTTCCTAACTTAAGTCACACCACCTCATCTTATGGCCATGGTGCAGAAAGAGGATATTTTACCCCAATTTACTCTTTGTGGGAGGAGACAGATGTATCCCCCAAAGCGGGTGATATATCCAGATGCTGTGTAGCCATAATGACACAAAAGAAATGAGAAATGAACCCAAGTCTTGTGTTTTTTTCTCTGATGTTTTTTCTATTGTATCAGCCTGAGCTCAATTTTGTGGTATTTCATTGCAATGCACTTACTATGCGTTGGATGGCTGTGCAAGGTATGACAATATGGAGAAAAGAGCCATGCTCCCTGTCTCAAGGAGCTTTAGGCCATTGGGGAGATGGTGAAATAAAAACATAATGAAAATACGGGTTATATGGGGGTATGACCACCAACGTACAGAACTGGCAGGACGGGTTCATAATCAGACTTGAAAGAGTCAGGGAGGTTTCTTAAAAGGAGGTGTATGCCTGTGTGTGGACAGCTTAAGGCCAGATCTGAACTTTGACTAACTCTGTCCTCTGTAACCTCTGTGATTTTCTCTTTCCTATTATGTATTTGCTGAAAGCATACATAACCATCCTAACCACCTGTCATTTAAATCAGTTAAACAAGAGTAAATTTATTACTCTTAATGAAAAGATTCTTATTACATGAGAATACTATGCATGTCAGCAGAGATGAGTTCCTGTTCGATGCGGCCTCAACAGATTGTCAGGGCCTCACCTTGTGCTGACCTCTTCTTGCTCAGTAGTTGATGGCCAAGTAGCCATCATTCAACTACTCATCCATTAAGTCATCTGTTCATTCTTTCATCCATCCATCCATCCAGTCACCCAACTTTAGGCACTGAGGAGGCACAGTGAATAAGATAAGGTATTAGCATGTAGCCTGGTGAGGAAAGCAGACAATAGATATATAAATGCATAAAATATTATGCCACATTTTAGATACAATGAATAAAATGGAAACCAAGGAAGGGGCTAGAGAGTAACAAGTTTGGTGTCTGCTGTTTTAGATAGAGTGGTCAGGGACAGTGGGAACCAAGACCAGCAAGCTTTTTTCTGTAGTTCAGCTGAGTGAAGGGCCAAAGACTGGTGCTTCAGTGGGGTGGTGTCAGGCACAGCAGTTCCTTTGATTGGATCAGATGGCTCACTTCTGAAAATGTAGGATGCCTTCTCTAAAAATGATCCCTGCCCACTTACTCATTGGTTACTCCAATTGTTCCTACCATTGCAGGCAAGCAGCCAGAAGGCATGAAGCCAGGTATTGACTTGGTTTTAAGCAAAGAAAAAGTCAGTGATTTGTTGATGACATTTGCTGCATGTGTGCGTGGAGTATAATAGTTAAGATGATAAAAAAAAAAAAGAAAGGTATTCAGACTGGAAGCCAGTGTCACTGTCTTTGTCCTCAAATCAAAAGGGGTATAATATATTAGGCATTTTGGATGAATGCCTATAGGTGGTCAGAAACCTCCAAGCACTATTGTAGGTGCTAAGCTAGAGTAGGAGAGAGCTCAGAAGATGCTCACCAAAGAAAAATATGTATATACATTAAGAAAAGGAATGTAGGCCAGTATGTATACTTGTGTAAATGTATGTGTGTGCATATGCATGCATTAAAATAGTTAAAACCAGGCTTAAGGACTACTGCAGGGGACACCCAAGTTGAAGGGGCTTGATAGAGAAGTAGGAATAAAGTAGACAAGGGAGCTTGAGAAGTATATTCCAGATAAAAGGAACAGCATATGCAGAAGCTCAGAAGTGTGTGTGTGACCATGGAGTGTTCAGGGTTCAGTCTGGTTTGCCTGGAGCATGGAAATAAAGTGGACCAGAAGTGTGAGATAAACTGAAGAGCTGGGCAAGGGCTAAGCAATAGAATACCTCACATGCCCTCCTAAGGAATTTGGACTTTAGTCCTTGAGGCCTGACACATGTGAGACATAATTATTTGCTGGACCCACACTGAACATTAAATAGTTTTAAGTGGAAGGTATATGAGGTGCTCAGATTTGAGTTTTCAAGAAAGCTCAAGCTAGTGGCAGGATGGATTTGAAGTGAGGATAAGATTGGAGTTAGGAAGGCTAGTGGGCATGCCTGCTGTTACAGAGACCCAAGAGGACTGCTCTGGGGCAGGACAGAGAGGAATGGAGGGATGGATTTTGTTTTCTCTTTGATGAAAGGGAGAATTAGGCCAAGAGTATAACCAAATTTATATGATTATTGAAAACTCCCATGGGAAAATATGTTCTAGGAGATTGGAGTTAACTTTTTTCCTCGATGTAGAGTTCATAGCAGGATTTATTTTACAGATTGTATTTAATTTGACAAATTTTCCCCCCATGACCGTGTCTGAGCTGGATTTGCGGTAAGACTCGGGGATTTGTGGCTCCCAGTTTGCTCATCTATTGCTTGCAGGGTTCTAAGGAGATTTCCATGGCAGGACAGAGACTTCGTTAAGTACTGTCTTTTTCATTTTTGCCTCTACAGTGGCATCCAGCTTCCCAAAACGTCACCCCACAAACCGTCTTCTGTCCTCAGAGATATTTTATTCAAAACTGTTTCCTCCCCAGGGAATCACAGTTGGATCATGATGGGTGGTGATTTTCTGGTATTTAATGGATGAGCTCATGCTGGAAAAGCAGCTGCTGCTAAGTTCTCTGTCTCCCCATCACCCGAGGCCTGAGGTTTGGTCTTCTAAGTGGGCACCCCACTCCCTTCCCCAGTTCTATTAGGAGTCAGGGGAGCTGAGTGACTGGTGAGGAGGGTCTCACCTTGTTTAGGGGCTGGACACGGTGTGCATTGCTTTGAAGTGGGGGCATCACGAACCAAAGGAGTAAGACTCGGGGTCAGAGACCCCGTTTCGCTCAAAGCCTCTAGCCTTCAGGAACTTTTCTTTACTTCCTTCCAGAGACTATGGTCTGCTATGTGCCAAACATGGTTATAGACACTGGTGTGCAAAGGAAAATTAAATGAGCTGCTGCCCTAAAATTGTTCACAGTCTGGTGGTAAGGATGATAAATAAACAGATGCCTAAAATACAGTAAAATAAGACCTATGGTAGAGATTTATCTTTGAACTTTAGGAAGGTTTTATTTTTTTAATCAGAGCAGCTTGTAAATTGCACTTTGATTTCCTGTTAGTTTACTGATATTTTTAATGCTTCACCAACCCTGCATCAGGAAAGGTTACCACCAATCTCCTAGTCTATATCTCTCCATAAGAGTGTTCAGTCAATTGCCTGGTTTGGGGGTCATAAATGCAAGTGCCTGTAAGAGCCAGGCAGGTGCCATCAGTGGGTGTGGGGGGCTGTGTGGAGTGGTGGGGCCTGGAGCAAACTGAGGCACTCTTCTTTTGGGTGGGTGGCTACTGCTCAGAGCCAGCAGGTTGTTTCTGAGCAGAAATCTGCAACCACTGATACCAGCTTTTATGCTTTTTAAAGAAAATTTCATGTAAAGTTTCTGATTTTTAAATGTTAGCAACTAACTCAAATGAGGGGGGGAAAAAAGCAGTGCCAATGAAACTCGTTTTGGGTTGTCCTGAGCAGTAGTAGTCTGTGTTCTGAGAGACAGACCTGTGTTTACCCTAAAGACAGGCATGGAGAAATGCCTGCAGGACCAGAGAGCTCTCATCAGGGACTAACGCCTTTATTTGGGAGAGAGAGAAAGAGAACCTCAAATGCTTGTCATTTACTTCCTGCTCTTTGTCATTACAAAGCATTTCACAGTATTTTGAAGGAAAACAACTCAACTAAACCACAATATTTTTCCATGCAGATGAAAGAAAGCTCTGAGCCCAGGCGCCGGAGACTCCGACCGGGTTTGACCATTTTCCTGCACGCCTTGAGGGCTAAGCCAAGAGAGCTCCTCAGCTTCAGATTCTCGTTTGCTAGAGCAAGAGGAAGGCGGAGGGCTAACGGGCACGGGCTGTCTTTGGAAAGGGATTCCATGGCAATGGCAGGTCCGTTTCAACTTCTTGGTCCTTTGGCTCTAGGAACTTAGGATGCAGCTTCCCTTCTGCCCTATTTTCTCCCCTCCATAAGGTGATGGAGTGGGCATCTAAGGTGGAGAAGCTGCTCTCTGGGTTGTGCCCTTTCTGGGTCCTTCTGCTGACTGTGGACAAGACGTGCTTGATCTTGAAATCTTTGAAAAAGAGCTGATGTGACCTTCTTTGGGAGATGTGCAAGGACGATGGGGCTCGAGTGGTGGAGCCTCCTTCGGCGCGGGGCGGTGGCAGGGCAGAGCAGGTACTCTGCCCCTGGGGGCCCGCTCCCTTGGCAGGCCGTGTTCTTCAGACTCTCCAGGGTGCCAGCTGCCCTTTTGCTTCCCACCAGCCCATGGCTATAAATACAGTCACATTTCCCACATACTGTATTTATGTTTCAGAAAATGTCTGCGTTGCATACGTAATGGAGGAGATATAATTATAATATTTCAAAACTGGCCAAATTTCATGAAATATAAAATAACAGATGGCACCACACAATATTGGTGCAGTGTGCTTCATTTAAATCATAACTGGGGCCTGGAAATTATCCCCATTTGATGCAGGGTGGTGATGAGTGTCTGTGCTGGGAGTTAGGGCTGGACTGGTTTCCCTTCCTTTGTCCTCTCCAAGCTTTTATTTCCAGGGAAAGTAGAGTTACAAAACCTAAAAATTCCCAGTGGCCTTAAATTTGGTCTTGCCTATCTACCAACTTGATGATGTCTAGTGTTTCCCTTAGCTTGAGAATAGAAAGTATGACTTGAAAATTCTAACTATGACTTGAACATTGATAACCCATCAGATATTAGAAACCAGGTGGCGGCAGACTTGGCCCAACGGTTAGGGCATCCGTCTACCACATGGGAGGTCTGTGGTTCAAACCCCGGGCCTCCTTGACCCGTGTGGAGCTGGCCCATGCGCAGCGCTGATGCGTGCAAGGAGTGCCCTGCCACGCAGGGCTGTCCCCCGCATAGGGGAGCCCCACACGCAAGGAGTGCACCCTGAAAGGAGAGCCGTCCAGCGTGAAAGAAAGTGCAGCCTGTCTAAGAATGGTGCCGCCCACACGGAGAGCTGACACAACAAGATGACGCAACAAAAAGAAACACAGATTCCCTTGCCACTGACAACAACAGAAGCGGACAAAGACGATGCAGCAAATAGACACAGAGAACAGACAACTGGAGTGGGGGGCAGGGAAGGGGAGAGAAATAAATAATAAATAAATCTTAAAAAAAAAAAGAAACCAGTTATCATGGGTGTTTTAGGTGCCTCACAAGTGTCTATTCTTAAATAACCACTAGGAAGCTCGTGTTGAAACTTAAAACCTTCTGATAGTTATTTTTCGCCTTCAGCAGCACTTATGCTAGAGGTTCATGCAGCATCGTGGGTTGGGGAATGGTAGCTTGTATTGTTTTGACCCCATTGCTCTGTCCCTCACCTTCATGCAAAGCCAAGTGCACCTGAGATCTCACTGATCCTCAAAAGGTCTGTGGGAGGCTGTAGCTCAAGTATGAATTTCAAATCCCCCCCAAGGCTTATCTAGAGAGAAGGACAGCCTTAGAGACTCCCATGTCTTCTTTGCTGCTCAAATCTCCTTTTATCAGATGAATTAGCTCATTGATTTCGATAGAGCAGGGTCCATATCAATATTTAAATATAATGCAGACTCTTCAAGTTCTCCAAGTGTTTGCACTTGTTTCCAGTTTTCCTTTTTTCCACCTCAGTTGTCCTTCACATCTCCCACACACACACAAACATAAAATTTAGCAAAAATTTTTAAACCACTATGTTGTTCATGAATAACACAGACACAAATAGCCATGATGTCCCATTCCCTGTCCCTGTTTGCCTGTACTTCAAAGCTCTCCCAATTCAATTTTTATCAAACCAATGGGCAACAGAATCAGCCCAACCTGGGCTGCCACTATGAGATTTTTCTCTGTTCCTCAGTCTTCCCCTATTCTAGCACATATTTAGAATGAAATAGCAAAAAACCTGCTGGGGAGCCTGTCCCAGTCAAGATGGCAGAGTGAGAACTTTCAGGGCTCCGTCCCAACACAGAAGCGTTGAGCAACCAGCAAGAACTTGGCAGAAACATCTTTCTAAAGTCTGCAGAAAACTGTTAAAGGATTGAAGTAACAAGGTGAGGACCAAACCAAGAAAAAGACAAGCTAAATGTCCTAGTACCCAGGCTGGCCCCTCATCTAACTCCTCACCAGCTTGGTGTGGGGCCAATCCATGCTCCCAGTGTGGGTCCCTGGTCCTAGTTCTGGAGGGAGCAGATTCACCATTGTGTGCATATTAGGAGCTTGTGTATTGGCGGCCTGAGGGACTGACCCAGAAAACTGGTCACAGGCTCCTTGTCTGAGAACTTGCCTTGTGTGTAGAAGACAGCTCATAGAGTTCTACAGAATGCTGTGGGGGAGCAATCAAGTCGAACTGCTTGGGGCAAGGAATTGCTGGCTGTAGGACATACATTACAGTGCCCAAGAACCTGAGAAAACTGTTTCCTAGGAAATAGGGGAATTTATATCTGAGAAAACAGGAATTTCTAGGGTCACATCCATATGCCCAATACTATTAACAGAGGCCTAGGCAGAAAGAGGCAGGGAGGCCCCTCTGCTTTGGCCTGGAGCTATTCTCTAAACTCATCGTATGGATAAGCCCAGAAGGAGAGCATTCCCAGGTTAATATACAACAAACAAAGAAACAAACAAACAAAAATCAGCTGGAGAAGTTTTTTTTTTACAATGCTGGCTTCAAATGAATAGCATAAGAAAGTGCATTTAATTCTCCCCCTATTTCTCCCTTTCTTTTTCTCTTTTCAGAGCAGTAATTCACACCAAATGATGTCCATATAAACCTTGAACTGCCTTCCAGTTAGGGATCAGAATGTGCCTATTTTCTCATTAATTGTCTTCTCTATTTAACCAGTCAAAGTTAGAGAAATGAGAGTCTAATCTCTTGTCCTAAATGGAACTCCTTCTATCAGTACCAGTGCTAGGACATTTACACTGTAATAGAATGGGGGACAGTGAAAAATGGGGCGAGAAAGCCCTGGGGAAGCTGCGACGGCTTCTGCAGGTGGACATCGCTGTGGCTATGGATTTCCTGCATTTAATCCAAGATGCATCAAGTTACCATAAAGAACATAAATCATCAGCTGGTATGATTCTGGATTCTGCATTCACCCTTCCTAAGGGAATTAATTTCTCTAGCTCCCACCCGTCACGGCTGTGGGGGAACCTCACTTTCAGACGATGTTTGACCTAGCATGATCACTCTCGGGAGTGTCACCTGAGAAAGTCCTGACCCTGTTCATGGCAGCCCTATTGGGTAGAACAAAACTTAAAGGGTAGGAGTAACAGATTTTAGTTTAATGTAAGGAAGAAGATTCCAATAACTTGATCAAAGATTGAAAAACACTACAACCTCAGGAGGTAGTAAATTCCCCATTAGTGGAGGAATCCATTAAGTCTGGGTGGCCACTGGGTGGTGATATGGTAGAAGGGATTTGGTGTCTTGCTTCTCAGCATGGACCAGAAAGGGGAGCATCAGCTCCACTCGGAGGCTAGTTATAAATGCAGAGCCTCAGGCTCTACCTTAGACCTACTGAATCAGAATTTTAATCTTGGCAAGAGCCCCAAGTGATTCTTGTGTGCATTAGAGTCTGAAAAGCACAGTTGAAAAGGATTCCTTCTAATGTTCACATATGTTTTTGAGTTGAGGTGTATGTGTTTTACCATAAACATATGACTGATTTTGACACTCCACATTCACCTAGTTCTATTATGGAAAAACCACATACATGGGATTTAAGGAGACTTTCAAAGACTTTGCTGAAGTACAGTTTTACTCTAATAAAATTGGAAAAATTTCCTTTCCCTGTCCTGTCCTCCATTCCACTACCTCTGCAAATGGTGCTAAAATTCACACAAGTTATTCCTTTGAGGTTAAACATTGAAGGCCCCCATAAAAATGATAAAATATTAACTAGATGGGTAATACTTTAAGCCATTATTTCCAATTATGCTATTAATGTTTATTAATGCATTAATTTGCCATCGGAGGCAAGGCATATTATCTTTGTAGCCCTACCACTTAGCATGTTGCCTGAAAAACATTATATGTTTGTTTATTATTTTTAATCTCTTTCCAAAAAGATTTGAGTGGCACTACATGGCCAAGAACATATCTTGAACTAGACTGGGTCAAGGGACTGAAAAAGTGAAGGAACAAACAGATGTGGGTCAAGGAGAGTGGAAGGATCCCTGCTAGGGGAATATCTGAGGATGTGGGTCCACACGAAGACACACACAAGCTGGGGTGACATTGGAGCTCTGTGTCTGCAGACATGAGAGAGAGAGAGAGAGAGGGAGAGAGGGAGAGAGAGGGAGAGAGGGAGAGAGGGATACAGGGATACAGGGAGAGAGGGAGAGAGGGAGGGAGAGAGAGACTAATAGAGCCTCTTCCACAATGTGCATGTATAAGATCTGTAGTTCACTTAGAAAGAGGACACTAGAGCCCCCTCCACAATATATGTATCTAAGTTCAGTTATCCACATAGAGAATGCATTCCCATTGTGTTCCTAATCTTTGCCTTTCCAAAAAAAGACACTAGGACCTAGATTATGTGTCAAGGTTTCCAAGTTCAAATGTGATACAGTGATGTGGTGAAGAGCATGGGCTCTGGGGTCAGATTATCTGCACTAATATCCTGGCTGTGTCTCTTAATAGTTGTACAATAGCCTTGAGCAAGTTACTCAGTCTCTCTCACCCTGTTTCTTCTGTAAAATGGGGATAATAGTAGGATCAACCCACAGGCTTGTTCTGAGGATAAAGTGATATAACACATGCAAGATGCTTGACCTGTTATCTGTACATGTTAAGTGTTATGAAAATGTTACATGCTATTGTCATTGCTATTGCTGTGGCTATTGACTTGCTGTAGGGTGTTGCCCCAGCCATCTAAACTTCCATTTAAATATTATCATGCTTAGTAGCCTTAGTAGCCTCAGAATATCACAGACAATCTTTTGGCTTCTCAGCACCACTCAAGATTTCTGATCCTACCTTCCTCTCAAATTGACCTGAGTGCTCCTTGCTCCATGCTTTGTCATTCTGCTTTCATAACACAAGTAGCTTCCTGAATTACCATTTGTATAGGGGTATGGAAGACCCATCTAGGAAAGGTACAAGGCATTTCACTTAATCTTCATTGTCATGTGATTAGTTATGCTCTCCAAGGAATTCTTCAGGCATGAGAACAGAAATTCCAGATAGAACGAAGGGGAATAAGTTCCTTCACAGCCTACAAGCAGGCCTATTACCAAATTCAAACAGAATCCTGTTTGAAGGAAAGCTATATTTTCATGGACCTAGTAAAGAAGGTGACACCTTCTTCTTAAAATAATTTTTTTTCAAGAAGATTAACTTGTTCAGTAAGGAGACACAAGATAAGAGAGAGTCTAGGTTATTGTTTCACCTTTATACTCTTGTGCTGAACTTCTTTGAAGGACACCATTACACATCTTTCAACTTTCCCTAAGAAATGATAGTCCATGTTAAGGTTTTGGTGCCTCAGGCTGGGGGCCCTGAGGGCAGATCAGAGTTCGGAGTTGTCACAATAAATGCAACATCAAGTTTTCCATTAGGTTGATCATCCTTGCCATCCAAAAGTCAAGAAGAAAAGATATAGCCAAAGTAGAGACTATATCAGGAGACCAAGTAGCAGTAGGTAGAGAGGTTGGAGTTCAGCAGAGGTACTTTCATGATAATTAAAATGCGTCTGAGCACATGTATGCAGAGGTGTGGATTACGTGTGCATTTGCATACATGTGTGTCTATAAGGGGAAGAACTAGAGATAGGGTCAAACTGGGATCAAATGTCTTAGCTATTGGCCTCATCTAACAAACAATAGTTTGTTTGCTTGTTTGATTTTGTTCTTTCAACAGTTTGGAATAATTTTGGGTTCACAGAAAAGTTGTAAAGAGAGTACAGAGTTCTGTATACCCTTTACCCAGTTTCCCCTAAAGTTAGTATCTTATATAACTGGGGTACATTTGTCAAAACTAAGAAATTGGCCTTGACACAATACTTTCAAGTAAATTATAAACTTAAATTTTGGTATTTGCTATTTTTTCCACTAATGTCCTTTTTTTTATCAAATCAATTTTATTGCATAAAAGTATAAAATCAATTACATTAATGTCCTTTGTATGTTCCAGTATCCAGTGTAGGATACCACACTGAATTTAGTCATCAGGTCTTCTTAATCTCTAGTCTGTGTCCAATGCAGAAATCCAGTTTTGTCAACAGATACTAACATCACCACAAAGGGTGGGTGGGAAGATGCTGCCCATTTCTCAGTAATTTTATAGTCATTTGTTAAGTTCTTACTATGTATTACAAGTGAAGATAGTTAAGTTAAAGTCTTTGTCCTAGGGAATTTTGCCATTTGAGAGTGGCTGGGCACAATGTATCTCTGGGAAGGAAGTGGGTGACTCCTGATGACCCTGCCAAGAAAGCACAGTGATTCAATTCCTATTTTCTGGACCTGGGCTCATTGGGATGGACCTTGCAGTCAAATGAATTGGGATGTTCACTTCTTTAAGTTCCAACACAGTACATAGAAAAAAACTGCCTGTGAATAGATGGCTAAAAGAGAATTGGAAGAGAGAGAGAGAGAGACTGGGTAGGAGGAAAATTATATACATAGAGCCAAGTTTTTCCAAACCAGCAGTGAGATCCAGGCTTAGGGTTCTCTTGAGACAGAGGTCAGAACTGGGATCTGGAGAGGTAAGTACTATGTTATTTTTCTCCATCTTTTCCCAAATTCCTTGTTAAGTTGACTTGCTTTCTCCTTTTCCTTACCTTCCACTCAGTGCTCAGTCCTCAGCAGTCTGGTTTCTTCCGCTTTGTTTCTATAAAAGAGCTTTTACTAAATCCACTATTGATCTGCCTGACAGTAATGCAATTAGAAAAATGTTAATATCATCATACACAACTTCTTGTAAACTCCAGCCTTCTTCATCACTCCCTCCTTCTTCACATTCTCCTTTTTCTTGAATCCCATATCTTAACACCCTTCCCACTCCATCCCTGGTTAGTCCTTCTTTAGCCAGACCATTCCAAAAAAGTTATTTAAGGATCAGTTATAGATTCTCTTAGTTATGTATGTTTTCCCCTAGATTACCTCATTGACACAAGTGGTGGCTTCAATTACTGTTGGGATTAAAGGACATAATTAATAATTTTTCTCTCCCTACCAAGTTCTAAACCAATTGAGAAAGGCAGAAGTCAAATAGCCTGTCGGTTTTATTACTGATAAAGTTGAGTTGAATAATGCAGTCTTTTTTTTTTGGTCCTTCATTGTAAGCGTTTATTTATATTTATAGTGAACATAAAAAATTGAAAGCTTGTGTAGTGTTCTCAATGTTTATAAACTCAAATTTCTCCAATTGTGGCTACTACCTTTCATCATTTCAATATTTAAACTGTGTTTTACTTTTAGTTTACTGCTTTTAATTCTCCGAAGGTCCAGAAACAAAGTGAGAACTAACGAGGAGAAATTGCAGACAGAAAGACTTCTGGCTCATATACAAGGACTTCTTATTTGAGCTGTCTGCAGTGGGAAATGGTACATGAGATATTAAGTTCCCCATAACTGGAGATATATAGGGATATATCTTTGGACGTTTACAATGCAAGCTGCTAATAGAGAAGTGATTACGCATCCTGAAGAAAGATCTACTTGGTGCAAGCCCTTCTGGTCACCTCTCCAGTGGGTTATGACATCCCACCATTCCATCTTCTCACTTTCCAAATATCGTTACCTGGGAATCTATCCTCAGAAAAGCCACTGTCCCCCAGCTTAAGTTAGAATGCTATCTGCCAACAAATGAGGTCTGCACCAAAAGTAGCAGTTGAAGTTTCTCCTCACATCTTACCCTACCTACCAAGCACTGTGAGGCAGGCAAGGGTGTCACTCTTTCAGGTGTGGAACCCAAGACTAAGAGAGGCTAATAAGGTCAGAGAGCTGGAAGAGGGTCACAAACCCGAAACCAGGACCACACTTCTCAAAACTCAGGCTTCGCCTTAAAAAGGGAGGGCCATTTCTCTAGTCTGTGGTCGCAGGTGTTTCTTTGTGGCTCCTCCCAGTTGGAAGCTGCCTTCCGCCTCCCCCTCCACATGCTCCCTCGCCCCTCACTCCCTCTGAAGCTGGGGCAATTCAGCCCCTGCCCCACATACCCAGAACCCTCCTAGCTGGTGTTCTCTGGCTCAGCGCTACTCAGGCCTCCATACCTTCCCTCACCCAGCCTGGACACAGCTTTTCAATAACGCACTCTTGATTCAAGTCCAATATCAGCTTCTCACTTAAAAACTACCCATATTCAAGTCCTACATATATGAGCATCTTGCTTAAACTCAGCCACAGAGAGAATAACTGATCTGTCGGGCTCCATCTGCAGAGATGGGATCTTGTAGAGGGGTTTACAATTTAGAACAAGAAGGAGTAAGAAGGAAAACATGCATGGACCAAAGATAGTCTTTGCAAAGAAAGCATGGAAGAGAGAAAGGAGAGAGAGAAAAATCACAAAGAATGCATGTGAACAGAGACCATCAATGCATGAGTCATGCCCACTGAGAAACAAGGATCTAGAGATGTCAGACCTTTGCTTTCTCTCTAATCAGATAAGTCAATCTAACTCCTGTGGGGAAAACCAGGGAGAGATGAAGCAAAGGCAGCAGCTTCTTCTTCAAGAGAAGAGAGAAGCTTCTATTTCATGAGCCCAGAGAGAGGGAAAGATGACTCCTCCAATTAGCACCTATACTAACTAAAATGATTCACAAATTTGTATATCAAGCCAAAAATTCTCCTCTGAGCTACAAGTTGTTATGTTTAATTGCATACTTGACACCTCCACTTGGATGTCTTAAATGCAACATGCCCCAAATAAGAATAGCAGAAAACGATTGCTTTGTGCAATACTATATGTATCATATTCTCATATCCCCTCTATGAGGTAGGTGGGAATCATTGATGGGACTAAGTTTAGAGGGATTCTGACCATAGTGATATGGGATTAGAACCCAGAAAGTATGACTCTAGAACCATTATCCACTGTATTATACTGTCTTCCCAACAGGCCCCTTGCCTGTTCTCTTAGTCAAGGTCTGAATCCAATGTAACCTTCTCACTATCCAGGAACCTGACCAGGAACCAAGGCTGACAGCACCTTGACAAGACCTTTTTCTTTATCCCCCATCTCCACCAAACCTTGTCAGCAGTATCTTCTCCAGGTCCCTGCAGTTTGTCCAGTAGTATCCTTATCTAGTATTTTGGACAAAACACCTCTGGTTTTTGCCTGCATTATTGCAGTGGAGCCTATCTGGACTCACCGCATCCAGTTGTGTTTCATTTCAATTCATTCCGCACAATGCAGCCAGAGCTATCATGCATGAACCCTCTCCAACTTAGATATCTTCAATAACTTTCCACTGATCTTAAGATGAAGGCAAAACTGCTTTCTGTTGCCTGCAGTCACTGCATGGTCTGACCTCCCTCTACATCTCTAGCTTCTTCTGCCCTCTTCCTATTTGTTCTCTGTGCTCTGGCCACCTGGGCCTTTTTTCAATTCCTTAAATGTGTCATGGTCAGTCCCCATGTATGCCATTCCCTCTGCCTGGGACACCCCTCTATATCTTTACCTAATTAACTTCTACTCTTACTTCAGCACTCAGATCAAATATCTCTTCCCCAGGGAAGCCTTCCCTGGCCTACTTAGCCAATACATGTCTCTAATTTTATTCTCTCATTGTTCAAGGCATTCATTACACTTATAATTTATAGCTATGTTATTGATTACTTAATACAAGTCTTTCCCTTCCACTAGATTTTAACTCAGAGTCAGGGGCCCTGTCTGGTTTTGCTCTACACTTCATCTCAGTTGCTTAGTAGAGTACCTTACACAAGTTAGTTGCTTAATAAATTTGGTTGAATCCATTTATAATGATAGCAATAGCTAGTACTAATGTGGTAGTTTCCATAAGTCAGACACAATACTCAATCCTTAACACATATTCTCAATCATTTCTCACAGTGATACACTGAGATAGTTCCTTTGCATAGCCCCATTTTACAGCTGGGGAAATAGAAGATGGGAAAGGCCTGGTGCCCTTCCTGGAGATACTGCTGCCAGAGGCAGCCCCTAAATCCAGGACGGCTGATGCTTAACTTCGAAGCTCTGTTGCCTCAGTAATATTGGCTGCTGGTCTACCTTTCAAGTATTTGAGAACTTGAAAAAAGACATAGAATCCCTAGTTATTCATGAAATGGCTTAGCCCCTTACTGCATATATATTTAAATATAATCCTCACTTGACTGAGAAAACAGTAGTTTGTGGCCATAGTAATAGGAATTTCCATATTTCTTGATTTTGTAATGACAAAATGGAACAATGAGAAAAACCAGATAACCCTGAGTCAAGAAGGAAGTACCCCTGGATGGTGAGAGGGACTGTGGTAGAACATGAACATGGGCACTGTTGTGGGTACACAGGAGGAAAGAGGCTGGAAGAGTCAAGTCAAGAGATAAAAGACAAAGGTAGGTTACTCTAGAAGCTAAAGTGAGGGCAGAACTGAAAGACTAACCATCTTTTGGTTTTATTCAAGACCAGATTATGCATAGGAAATCTCACCTATACCTGGAAAAAGAATTCGATGAAGAGTTTCCAGAGATGACATCCCAAGAAGCAATCTGCTCCAGGTCACAAAGTGGGTTAAAAAGAGTAGTTTCCACCGGGAAGTTGAGGCAGGGCATTTTCAATTGGATGTCAGCAGGGGCAGGCATGGTCTTGATGGAAACCAGTAAGCCAGGTTGCTGCTGGACAAATAGTGATGGCTAACCTTTATTGAGAATTTAGCACTGGGTAAGTGAGACTTTCTCTCATTTACTCCTCGTGGCTGCTCTGTCAGATGGGTATTATTATCCTAATTTATCAGGTAAGGAATAGAAAGTCAGAGAGAAGGTGCTTCCCTGCAGATACACAGTGAGAAAATAGCAGAGCCAGGTTTCCAACCCGAGTCTACCTAATGCCAAAGTCTCTTCTCTAGGGTGTGTGGCCGATACCCCAAAGGCTATTTTATACGAAGCCTGCAGTGTTCATTTACGCATGCGTGCATGCATTCATTACACACATTTTGACTGAAGACTTCCCAAAGACGGATGGGAGATTGGGGTGCAGATTGGGCATTTGAGAAGGTCCCAGCCCCAAAGACATTAGAAACGAAAGTGGTGATGGTGGAATGAATGTCAATTTCCTGTTTCCTGGCTCCTGGGTGGATACATTTTTCCCAGAAAAATGGCATAAAGCAAGGGGTCTTCTCCGCTCTTGGGTGATCAGAGGACCCAAGACTCTACGTATAATACTCGATGATATTCCCTGTCCTCATCTGCAATAAAACGCTTAACGATCCTTGACTTTAATTAGTTCTCCCCAACTTCTATCAAAAGGAAGTGAGTGTACTTTCCAGCACATGCTTGCTTTCCATCACCTTGATCTCCTAAAGCCAAGAGTCTTGCTGGTTTTCAACTTGTGGAACTAGCTGCTTTGCCACTGTTTCTTTCCCTCTCTCTCTCATTTTTTCTCAGTCCTTGTGGACAGCAGGGACTCTTTTTTTTAACCATCATTTGAATTTGGGATTTCTTCCACAAAATTTCTACTTAAGAAGAAGAATTGAAGCATTGTGGAAAATAAGCTGTGGGTTTTTGGTTGTTGATGTTGCTGTATTTTAAATTAGTTCTCCTTTCCACTTGAATATGCCACTGATGCATATTATTCTTCCATTTTGCATCTGCATCCTGGAAAATGGTCTTGATTCCACAAGGCAGATCCCTCCTGGGGCCTCCTTCCCTCATGGTTATCCACATCCAGTTGACCTGCCCCAAAGGGGCAGAGGCAGCTGTTTTTCAGGTTTTCGGCTGGCCCCTTACCTGCATGTAACTATGAAGGTCTCACACGGCTTTTCATTCCACTTTCCCGCTTTCCAAGTTTCCTGGAACATGAACGTCCCTCTTGGGAGGACAGAATTATCTGCAACTTATTATGGAAACATAATGAGAGCTTTATAATCAGCATTCTGTGATATCTAGATGGGCAATGTTGAGCCCTTTCAAAATGAGCTCTTTACTATTTATCTTACCTGGGCAGAAGTTTGATTATTTCTTGGCCTCTGATGATGTTTCCTTGAGACAAGATAAAGGCATTCTCTGCCTTTTTTTCTCTTCTTTCTTTCTTTGTTTTAGCTTGTGAGAAAGAGAGAAAGAAGAGAGAGAGGTACAGGGAATGAGACTCTTCCCTGCCTGTGGGGGTGTGGGGTGAGGCCCAGGGCTTTGAAGGTAACGTAAGTGAATGCATCCTCTCACTTCCCTGCCCTGCACCCCCACACTCCCCCTATCATCATCATCCTGTCCTCCCTACCTCTATGGTATCTGAAGTGGAATGAAGGATGCCTTCCTTTCCTAAAGAGGCAGCTGGAGCTCCAGCTGATTTATTTTTTCTCTTTTTTTTTAAAGATAGAATGAAGAATCAGACTGGCCAGATTTGTTTTTTGAAGAGAAACTAAAAATCTGAATGTTATGTTTATGTGAAATGAGCAGATGTTTAAACACTGGCAACCTACTCTGCATAAAGGTGTCTGAGGTCAGAGCTCAGGCTGCAGCCTCCACCTCTGGTGGGAGCTGTAAGGAAAGAGATGTGGGAATCTGAGGATCTGGATTGGGTGCCTCCTTCCATGAGAAGTGGGTGGTTTGAGAGGTTTCTAAGGTCTTTTGTGAAAGTTCCAGGAGAAGACATGTTGCTTCTTGCTCTCAGCATCAGAGCACAGGAGACCCTGATGCTCTGAGATGGTGCCCCCTAAAAAGATGCAAGGATATGCAGGCCCTTTGGCAAGGCTGGTCTCGCCATTCCTTGCTCAGATACTGGGCACTGCTACAAAATACTGTGAACACTCTTCTGGAGACTTTGGAGCTTCCTGGGTCTGGCATTGTTGAGGGTCTCCCAGGGTGAGCTGGGACAACAGGCAGCTTCTGTGGGCTCCACTGACAATGATAGGTGATGCTCTTGAGTTGACCCTCAGCTGTCCTGGGAAGCCTCTCAGGGACATGGAAACTGTGCAGGTGCCAACCTTCTTGCTTGTGGATCTAGCTGCCACATCCCATCCCCTGACCTCCAGCTTCAGCACGTTCCCACAAACATGAGTGGAGTTATGTTCCCCAGCCACACATTCATGATAAGAATGTTGGCAGTTAAGTAGGCTTTGGAAATATTAACGTCAGCCAACAAAAGATTCATCTGGAAAGAAGGCTGAGGGTCACCGAAACGTATTGACTTAATCATCCCTCCTGGTTCCAAGCTTGCAAGATCCACAGGTCTGATTTTCCTGGGGTAACTCAAAGCCTTGTTGGGTTGGAGGTAATGAGAGACAAGTATAGTTTATGCTCACAGTGACGAAAGGAAGACAGCTTCACTGACAGAACAAGTCCAGGTAACCTTCTTGTACTCTGATTTCCCATTTTTATATCAGCTGCTGTGTTTTAGGCCTGACAAAGTTTTGGGGGAGAATTGTTCATTCCAAGGAGGACCCAGCATACCCCTCAGAAAACAAACAAACAAAAAAAGCAAGAAAGCTTTATTTACAACTTCCCCTCATGAGAATTGGAGTTCAATTGTTCAGTCTTCTGAGCTGGGTGTATCTTGAGGTTAGCATCCTAACTTGTGGTCTTTAGTTTACTGAACTTTGGAGGCCTCAGAGGCTCTTACATCCTTCAAGGAAGTATTGAAACCTGAAGTGAGGATGTCAAACACAGGTACCTAGTGAAGCTTGAAGAATCTAATTTTGCAGAAGGGTCCCCTCTGTAAGTGCTGTGGCTCCATTGGAAAGTGAGCCTGCCCTCCGCTCAGAAGGGAAAGCAGACTCATTTCAATCCTCAACCATCTATAATTTCCAGCCCAAATAGATACAACTTGCATTTGTTTTTTCCCTGTCATTACTGCTTGGTCCAGTGTTTCCATTTTAAATGATGTGCATGAGGGCTGAACCAAAGCAGGCTATTATTTAAACCTCTCACTGGGGGATTTCATTTAAATGGCCCCTGTATCTTTGGCTAGTAATAAGTGCATTCTTAAACACTCAGATTTAGCCAAGCCTAGAAAATTGAATATCAGCTCCAACAAACAATGCTAAGGCTCATTTGTATGACCGTTTATATTTTGCAAGGTGCTTTCCTGTTTGTTCTTTGATTTGCTCCCATTCCTTCTCTGGAAGGTGCAGAGCTGCACAGTGGGTAGGGTAGGGGTCCATCTCTGCCTTCTGAGGTTACTCAGTCTTCTGCATGCACTAAGCCTCTCTTTGTGCACAATGCATGCTCAGTTCTGAGCTGATTAACTGCTCAGTAAATATGACTTTAAAATAAGCCAAAACGGCCCTTGATTAGATGCCCACTTACTTTTCCATGTAGAAGATGCATATTGAGTTGAGTAATAGTGTTTTAGGTTCCTAGGCCACATTTACCAAAGAGAGGATTAGCTTCCTGCTCCCAAAGATGCCAGGGGCCAGCAGAGCCTGTCCTGCATCTCTGTACAGCTTTGGAATGGATTCCGGGGATAATCCTTTAAAGGGCCTGTGCATTCCCTGTGCACTAAGTGTCGGTCTCTGGGAAGAGATGAACGTGGAATTAAGTGCCTCATGGCTGGAAAACAGCAGAGTTGGATTGTAACCCAGGCAGAATGGCTCCTAGTTGTGGGCTTTCTAATCATCAGCCCTTTATTTTGAAAATTGGGGAGAGGAACTAGCACAGCCTGTGCTGTCACTGTCTCGTCACCGCTGGGATCAGCCTCTGGGAGCAAGGCCTCCTGCTTCTCCTGGGTTCTCTTCCTGCAAGGAAAGTGCGTTTTGATCTCAAGCCTTGCACAAAGGGCCAGTGTCAGCAATGCCTGAGCACGGTGGTGGGGAAGAGCTGCCTTCTGAGCCGCTTTCTCTGAGTGGGAGGTCTGGCAAAGAGGGCCTGGGGCTGGGTGGAGCTGGAGCAGCAGCTGGTGCAGCACAGAGGCTGGAGGAGGAGTGGCGTGA
This sequence comes from Dasypus novemcinctus, assembly GCF_030445035.2. Lineage (NCBI taxonomy): Eukaryota > Metazoa > Chordata > Mammalia > Cingulata > Dasypodidae > Dasypus > Dasypus novemcinctus. The sequence goes on along the minus strand of NC_080699.1, from coordinate 43,601,070 downwards.
GGAGGTGGGGGGTATATGGGGACCTAATATTTTTTAAATGTAACATTAAAAAAATAAAGAAAAAAATATAAATTTAAAAGAATTGATCCTATTCAAAATAATCTTGGAAAAATAAAATGAAAATGAAAAAAAAAAAAAGAAAGAGGCACGGTTAAAATTCTCGGTCACTGCTTGAACATGTTCCTTTGGTAGCCACGGAGTCAGAGAATGTGTGACTGTGTGTTTTTCTTTTTATTGGTCCCCCTCCTCTCTCCCCCTCCCTTTTTTCCACCAAATGCAAATCAATAGATGCGTATTCACAGTCTAACATGAAGTCAAGGAGAGAAGAGTAGCCTTTTGATTCAGAGGAGGGTACAGGGAGAGAGAGGCCCCTCCACACCAGGAGGAAAGGAGGACAGGAAATGGGAGGTGGGAGTAAAAGGGGGGGCGGGGAGAGGAGAGGGAGGCCAAGTCTGGTGGGAAGACGACGGTGCTCTGGGCAGGAATCTGGAAACGGGCGCCTGGCCATGCGTTCTCCCTTATGTGTGCATTCTTTTGCTTCTTGTGCCTCATTCGGAACTTCCTACCCCACTAATAGGATATTTCAGCTCTTGGTGGTGAACTACTCTGGGGGGAAAATGTATGCAAATGTGAAAATCTGATACCATTTTCTTCAATGCTTGGCTACAATTTAATCAGGCCTGTCCAAGTAGAAGTCTTCATGATGGCATGAGCTTGGGTGTTATAATGGCTTGAGCAAATCTCATCAGTTTCTAATCAGCATGTGAAGCAGGGTATAGCTTATGTGGTTAATAATTATAATGACTATTATTGAAAGGAACACTTAACTGTTGGGGCAGCCTAATAGGAGACAGGTTAAGTTATGTGGGTCCAATCATGGCTTTTCCTTGACTATTTGGTCCTCTTGGTCATGTCTTTTAATCTCAATTTCTCCTTATTTCTGTATCTGGAAAGTGGGGCTAATTAATCCCTTCTTCACAGGGGTAGGAAGCAAATAAATGCGATTACCCATGTACAGAGTCTTCATTTCTTTGGAGGCTGGCATTGGGATGAATGATTGTTATCATTGTCAGTAGGGCTCATGTTTTAGTGTATTCCAGTCTGTACATGACTTTACCTTTATATTAGAGACTTATCCTGGTATTTCTTCAGTGTTCTGACAATTATGTTTGCCATCTTTACTTTTTATGGCCACTAAGTTCATGCAATGTTGTACAGTAGTCATGGGAGGCTGAACACCCATGTTGATCTTAAACACTACCAAAATGATAGTAAAGGCATTAAATGATATAAACCCTAAGGACAAACAAATTGGAAGAGGAGGTAAAAAAGGGTTGGAGATGGACTTTTTCTTGGAAAAAGAAAGAGAAAGCATGGATGGCAACTGATTTAGTAGAGTAAAGGAAGCTGGAGCCTGAGAACTCAGTGGATTTACATCACTGAGCCACTGACCCCAGGACCAGCTCAGGAGTGAGAGGTAGAGGGAACCCTGGAAGTAGAGCAGGGCTGAAAACAGAAGAACTGGCTGGAAGTCTATAAGAACTAGATACTTTCCCATGCCCAGAATCCCCACTCCAGCATGAAGTGGGAACTTATTTATTTTTTGAAGGAATTAAAGAAGAGAGACTCCAGACTCAGACACCGCAGACTTAAGATTGTAGGGAGCTGAGGCGCCATATTGAAAACAGAGATGAAGCGACAATCTCCCTCGCGGTGAGAGTTGGGCCCTTCATCCAGAATTATTAGAACCAGGCATTTACCCCCATGACAGGAGAATGGAGACTTCTCTCTGGAGAAACCAAATGACTCAAAAAAATGACTTACAAATTAGGGAACTCGGTCTAAGGAAATGCTCAGTTCTTCACTGATAACATTTAAAGGGTCCACCAGAAGATAAACCCCACTGCTGAACAGAGAATCTAATTTAGTATTTTATTGACTTACTCTTAAATATAAAAACTATGATCACAGATCACTAGAAATTTAAGAATGCTTTCCTATGTGAAAAACAAAGACCAAAACATATAAGCAGAATAAAAGGGCTCCAAAGAATGGGGACTCTGCCAGCAGGCAAGGAAAACTTCAAAAAGCCTGTAATTAATATCCTCAGAGAGATATGAAAAGCTATTGCAACCATGGAACAAGAATAGGGCACTATAAAAAATATTACAACCAGGAAGAACCATTTGAACTTAATAATCTGATATAGAAAAATTTTTAAAAATTCATCAGGGGACTGGGAAATTAAAATCAAGCTCATTTTCCAGGAAATAAAAATAAAAGATAAAGAGGCAAAAACAAAAGGAGAAAATAAAAGAAAATTAAAGCAGGTCTAACATCCACTTAAAAAGAATCCCGTAAATAGAAAGCAAACTAAAAGGGAGAAAAATTTCCGAGATTTAATACAAAAAATGGCCCCAGAATTGAAGGCCATGAATTTGTATATTGAAAGAGTCTACTGAGTGCCTGGCACAAAGAAAGAAAAGAGATCCACATTAAGAAACATCATTGTGAAATTTGGGGAAGCCATGGATAAAGAGAATATTCTAAATGTTTACTGAGAGAAAATAAAGCCATGTCATATACAAAGAAACACAAATTGGCATTCATCAGACTTTTCAACAGCAATGCTTAAGCTTAGAATAAAATGGAAAAATTACTTCAAAATTTGGACAATATTCATTTTCAGTCTAGATTTCTATATGCAGCTGAATTAACTATACATAAGTCAAGTGAGGTTATATTAAAGCCATTTTCAAACATTCAAGTTCCCCTCAAAATTACCACCTGTTCATGCTTTCTCAGCAAACTGCTAAAAGATGTCTTGCAGTAAAACAAGTGGGAACACCAAGAAAAAGGAAACCTTAGGATCCAGAAAACAAGGGAAGGACATAGGGCATCATGTGCTTTTGGTAAAAGAAAATCCCAGAAGATAGCTGAGGAGCAGCCTTAAAGAGCCAGCTGCCCAAATCAGAGTAGCAGATGGAAAAATGTCTTTTCCTAAAATTAAAAAAAAAAGATGCTGACAGATTAGTAGATTTATTCAACTAATTGAGAGGAATTCTAGAGCTTCTCTACAATTTGGGGGATATTTAATGATAGGCCCATTGAAAATTTAGCAAATAACACAAATAAGCAAATATTCTTCAGGAAAAGCAAAAAGTTGCACAAGAAAGAAAACAGTTAAATCGTCATAACAATGTCAATGCTGAATGTTGATGTAGTGAAAACTTGCAATCTATTTCTATTGGATTGGCAGAAGGAGGAGAAGTGGGTTGGTTGGTGGTAAATGGGGCTAAATCCTCCTCTTTTGCAGTAGGAAGTCAAAATACAATTTTAAAAAGTTTAAAATGAAGAACTAGTAGAATAAGCACTTTTAAAAAAGAAATAAGGAAATAAAGATTGGAAGAAATAGCTAAAAGAGATGGAGGTGGCTGCTTCTGAGGAATGGGATTTAGAATGCCTATATTTTCAGTCATACGCCTTTAGTTCTAGTATTTTGATAAACTATGTAAAATATTATATTGATTAAAATGTTTAAATGAAAAATTAAATTTTTAATATTTTTAAAAGTATGACCCTACCATCCATGTAGGAAATCCTTATAATGGCTTCATGTAAATGCATCAAAGAACCCTGAAGCAGGATGGAAAGAATTCAGGCTTTTGGAGTTTTACCTTGGTTCACTATCTGGACTGACTTGGGAAGTCACAGTTAACTTCTCTGTAAAATGTGGGTCATGCTGTGTCCTTAGAATGAGCATACACAATATTCCTATAACCGCTTCTCAGGTGAACTGGCACATAGTGGGTACTTCCTAAATGCTCTTTATTATTAAGATGATCATGAGCCTGACTGTAATATCTTATGAACATATCGAAAGTTTGGTGAAGTGTCAGAAGTGGTTGAAGCCCTGAGTGGAGAGGTAAGATGTCTATTATAAGCTAGTCCTTGATAATTCAGAAAAAGGTTTACTCTTCCAGACATAAGATGGTCATTTAATAAATCATTGCTTCTGTGAATTTAAAGGTACCTTTGTGGTTGAAAGGAGCTAATGTACCTTCCAGAATCTTTACCTTGCTCTCGGGGAATCACTTACAGCCCAGGAGGCTCCAGTTCATTTTGGAATATGTAGAGCTAAATGGCAGAATCAGATTTTGATCTGTAGTACTTTATCACCTTCTTTTTTTATTTTTTATAGGGAAAAATCCAGTGCTACAATATCTAAAGTTCCATCCCTTCTTGTCCCTTACCTGGACTCCCCGTGCACTGATGGGTAGAACTTTAGTATCTACACAGGTGAGGTTCCTGTCTGCAGGCTTTTACGCATGCTCTTCATTCTGCCACCTCAGCTTTCTCTCCTCCTGGGACCCCAGCTTAAAAGTCACTTCCGTAGGGCAGTGTACCCCGGGCTCTCCAACCCCACTACCCATTGTATGTGCTATCTTTGTTTCCCATTTTCCTATCAGCTTAGGTGTTTTCTACATACCTTTGTCAAAAAGGTAATTAATTATGTAATTAACATTTTAATGTTTGTCTCCATACTCCTCTATAAATTTAAGGAGGATAAGAACAGTCTTGCTTTATGTTTCATCTGGATGTCCACACAATACGTATGTATGCACGTGGCCCATAGTAAGTACATAATGAATATTTTTATTTCAAGAATGAAGAACCCACGAGGTGCCATTCTTCATTCTCATTAATGTGGGCTTTTTGAATATTAAAAAAGAGGGGAAGAATAAAAACCAGTTTAGATCAGAAGGAATCCTTTTATGACTTAACCAAGTTTGGACGGCTAGTATGGAGAGAGCCAAGATGCAAAGCCAGGTTTACCAGATGTCCAGGGCTACAAGCACTCACCTCCACTCCACAGTGCTCTGCAGGTTAAGGACTCAGCCCTGACTCATTCTTCCCCTTGTCCCAGCTCTGAGAAGCTGGTCACTTCCTGTGAAGAGGTTTTTCTAAAACCCATCTAGTGGAAAACAGAGTGGGCAGAGGTAAAGCGTAACCATCAGCCTATCACACAATTGCCTGGTTTTGCTTGGTTTGCTCCCCTAACTTATTGCTATTTAAATACAGTTTTGATGATTTTGTTTGCTTTAGAGGAAGAATAAAAAGATTCACAGAAGGTATAAAATTGCATATTATTTACTACGGAGAAGAGAACAATCCCCCTAGTAAATATGCATTGAAGCAGCTGTATTTTTATTTGTATTTTTTAGGATGTTTAAATTGACCCAGTGGACCATAATATCTCTTTTCATAGTTAGTGCCATCTATTGATTAAATACGCATTTATACATTCCTTCTTCTACTTCTTTTCTTAAATAAAAGGGACATATGTTTTAATCCTATAATAAACGCAGAAGAACTGATTAGTAAAAATGCATATGTATGTGTTTCCTTAAGAAAGATTTTATTAGACATAGAAATTTTCAAAAATAAATTATTTCTTGATATGCTGTGATGTTTGTTAAATGTGAATTTAATTAAGGAGTGCAGGGTATGTGTGCAAGGATTGGGAAAGAGGGGGGTAGAATAGATAAAGATTTTTAAAAGAAAAATACAGTTGACAGGGAATTGTGAGAAGAGAATCAACTTTGGAGAAAGAGTTAACTTTCTCTGCCATTTATGAGCCTTGGAGAAGGGACCTGGGTCTCTTTCTTCCTCTGTAAAGCGGGCATAGCGTAAGGTTCCAGTGAGAACCGAAACAGCACATTTAGAGTTCCTAGCAGGGGGCCCGACTCAATGAAGGAGAGGAAGGGTGACTTCCTTCCCAACCCAGTGTGTCTCTCCGTCCTTCCTGAGGGTGGGGCGTGGGCAGGGCTGGTCATCCCAGCACGTCCAGGGCTGAGCAAGATGCTTTGGTCTTCGTGAACAGGGAGAGCCCGGGGCCCGAGGGCAGGCATCGCCTGCACAAGTGCACAGGGTCGCCTTGCTTCCGCTGTCCAGACTTGGGCTCCTTCTTCCTCCCTGAGGCAGTGATGAGGGCAGCCCTGGCTTCAAACTCTGAACCACTCTGTGACTGTGGGCAGATCATTTAAACTCCTAGAGCCTCAGTTTCTTACATCTGTCCAACACAGATAATAATGCCGACTTGATTGGTTTGTTGGGAAGCTAAACAGAGTGCCTGGTACATTAATATTCAGTAAAAGGTGAGTGTTCAGTATGATCACTCCTTTTAAGGGAGGCATCAGTTAGGGTCGCTCACGTTGGATGAGAGAAACCTGGGTTTGAATTTTCATCATGTCACTAACTAGAGGTGTGCAACCTTGGATAAATTGCCCAACCTTTTTGAATCTCAATTTCTTCATCTCACAAAAAATTATAGGATAAGGATTAGATATGAGGCTATATTAGAAAACGTCCTTCCACAAAGAGTTAATAACTGATACCTATTATTTGTAGATTCCATCAGTCACCAAGTCCTCCTAATTAGTCTTCTGGATTTCCTTCTTTTTCATTTCCACTGCCACCACCTCTTTCCGGAATCCTTCACACCTGGAAAAATGGCCTATTAACAAGTTTGCTAAATGTGAATTTAATTAAGGAGTGCAGGGCATGTGTGCGTGGATTGGGAAAGATGCCTCAGACCATCCTAAGCTCTCTACCCAGATCAATTTCCATAAATTAACTTCATAGCACTGCGCTGCTCAAAAAGAAATTAATTTTTTTCCAGCAGGAATAGGGAATTTCTGAACGGCATTCCTTGAAAATTCAAGGCCTTTCACACTCCGTCTCTCATCTACTCCCCCAAAGCTGGTACCAATTTTTCCCTAAAGGGTTTTTGGCTGCGAGGCTTGTACACACTGTTTCCCTCCTTGGGGGCATCTGTCTCATATCTGTGGTCTCCTCAATTCCTCCCACCCATTTCTAGCCAATTCTGTTCCCCAGCAGATTTGGCCACTGGTGATAATTCCTCTGAAATTCCATAAGATTTTAACATTGTTGGAAGGAATTTACTTGTGAGTAACATGTTTGCAACTATCGACCCTATAGAATTTGAATTTATTACCCGTTATCTTTTATGTTCCATTATCTTTTATGTTCATTTTTGGCTGGTCTTATCATATGTATTATATTCCCTTTATAGACCAGAACAACTTATATTCTTCACATTTCTCGATTTGTAAAAAGGACTTTATACTAAGTATATAAGAACAACTTATATTCTTCGGATTCCCGGATTTGTAAAAAGGACTTTATACTAAGTAGGTACATCATCAGTTGATGATGCTCTCATATTTTTGTATTTTACTCAATGTTTGCCAACTGTTATCTTTAAGAATGGATAGAATCCTTTGTTTTCCTTCCTTAAAAGCAAATGAGCTTAATTTTGTGGAAAGTTAGACCCAAATAACTTGTCATTAGACTGTAAGCCTTGCTCCTTCAGAGAAAGTGTGCAGACTTAGCAGTAGGACAGACCTGGGTTTGACCCTCGCTCTCCTTGGCTGTGTGTTCTCTAGCAAGTTGCTTGCACTCTCTGAACTTGAGTGACAACCTCTTGAAACCTAGAGGTAAAGACATTTACCAGGATTAACTGAAATAGCCCATGAAAATAACTGTCACCCAGTAGGGATCAGAAATCATTACGGATTGTCGCGAAGGAGGGTGGAAAAGGCTTTTGCAGAGTCACTCCCAGACCTTAAACAGCACACACCTTGAGTGAGGAAGGGATCCAGGCTACCACGGGGTCCTTGGGGACCCTGGGGACAGAAACAGTGTGAAATATATCTGCCCAGCCCCCTGGGTAATGCAGAGTCCTGCTCTCATCACAGAGCATCGACGTTCAGAGGCCGGTGCGTGTTGCCTACCCAGCCAGAACACGGCTCGTAGCATGCTTCAGCCTTCCTTGGGCAGGTGTCTGTGGGGCAGGGGACAGTTCTAAGGAGGGTCACAGCCAGAGACCCCAGCCCTGTAGACTGCCTTTCAGAGGAGGGGAGGCCTGGCCTGTGGCAAGGAGAAGCAGAAAGCAGAAGGCAGGAAGCCACAGGTACCTCCAGGGGCCCGCTCTCTCCAGGACCCCTTCACTCCAGCGAGTTTCCGCCTGTGCTGTCATCACAGCGATTGTTCCCGGCTTCTCGAGCGTCTTGTCTTGGTAGGGTTTCAGAACGCTCTCATCTTGGGGAAGGGGCCCATTCTCTTTGCCTCCTTGGGGGAAAGGAAAACCCTGATGCACCCATCTTCCCGCTGGAGAAACCGAATGGCTCCCAAGTGCTGTTGGTGGCAGCAGTGGGGCAGTGGGCTGCAGAACTGAAAGTCTGAGCTCTCGGGCTGGGCTGCATCTCTGCCTGGAGTCCAGGAAGAAGGTGCAAGGGTAAGGGCAGATCTCAGCCCGCACCGCCAGACCCCTCCCACTACCCACCAAAGCACCCACGTGTGTGGTGTGCGCCTGAGCCACAGACACTCCTGCACACCCCCAATCCACACTGCCGGCCTCCTGGGTGCTCTTGCAGTGCTCCCGGGAAGAGGTGAGGAAGGGGCAGGCTTCGTCTCCCCCTGGATCAACCCTTCCAAAGAGGAAAGTCTGCGCGCGACCCAGGAGAGCGCAGCCGGTGCGGACCGAGGGGAGGTCGCTGTGAGCGCTGCAGATTGGCGCGGCGGAGTCTCCCCAGCTGTGTAAGAGCAAGGGAAAAATCAGAGACGCTGCCTTGCCTGCTCCCGTGGCTCACGCGCTCTCTCCTGCTCCCTCTCTCTTCTGCTCTCTCCCTCCCTTTGCAAACATTGGATTTAAACCTGCTCAGAATTCAGCACAGAGGAAGGCAGCAGCAGTAGCAGCAGCAGAAGCAGTGGCGAGCCCAGCAGCCGAGAGCACCGCGGCCTCAAGATGTACCACCCTGCCTACTGGATCGTCTTCTCCGCAACAACTGCCCTGCTCTTCATCCCAGGTACCTGGGGCGGGTGGGTCTGTGCCTGGGGGGGGATTTTAAGCTGTTGGAGCAGGAGAGCCCGGCAGAGCGCGAGTGCAGGAGAAAGGGAAGAAGAGAGGGCATGGGAGATGCTGCGAGCGAAGAGGTGGGCTTGCTGCGGGCACGCACGCCCGTGGGCTCGCTCACCCGCACGCGGAGGCTGGCGGCGCGGAAGCTCCTCGGTCCTCGGGGGGACCCGGTGAGCTGGGTTCGAGATGTGCCCCGTGCTGGGAGGCGCTGGCTTTCCAGGGAAAGGCAGCAACTCGCGTTAACCAGTGCTGTGCCGGCGGCGGAGCAGGAGGGGGATTTAAACTCCTAGTCCGTAATCCTTCTTGCCGCCTACGTGGGACCTGAAGGGTGGATGGATGTCTTCATTTCTCTCAGTCACGGTCACTGATTCGGAATCAGTCTCTATCTCTGTATCTCTCTGTTCTCTCTCTCTCCCTCCCTCCTTCCCTCTCTCTCCTGCTCCCCTCTTTCCTCTCTGCCTCTCTGCCTTCCTAACCCTGTCTCCCCTACTCTTTTCTACTCCAGCTCCGTCACCAATTCCTTTGCTCCTGCATTTCATGCCTGAACAAGGACCTTTCCTCTCCTTTCACCCTTTCTTTTTCCTTCCACCAAATGGGCAGAAAATGACTTTGAAATTCAGAATCTTCTTTTCTCCCTCATACTCCTTACCTTGAGAATGTGAATTTCTCTTGAGAGAAGTTGAAATATTCATATAGGGGGAGAGGCTGGGAATCTGAGTTCACCTGATTTCCTCCAGCATCTTCCCTACCTTACCTAAGGATTTAAGAGTGACCCTACCTACCACAGTTTGGGGAAACAAAATCTGCAGGGACACAGGTAAGATGCTGCAATCCCACGCAAAAAAAGCTTAGTGGAAGTATTACAAAATTCAACACGTTTTAATAGATTTGCTAATTGCACGCATGCCATTCGCCACCGACAATTGCGTGCCTGCAGGCATTCCTGAGACAATGCTGAAGGGACTAGGTTATTCCTGCCAATATTTTAGGCAGCATTAAAGGATGTGTGGGATTTCCATACTAAACCCCAGCCCAATACATTTTTATTTTCCAAATTGAGATGCAGGTATTGGGTTAAACATTAGCTAGAAGCCTAAAACCCCATATGTATACAGAGATATACATAGAAGATTCTTAAATAGCACATATTTTATAGAGGTATACACACATTTTTCATTCAGAATCACTCATTTGCTGAGGTTCTTAATTTTTTTCTTTTAAAAACATAAAACCATAAGTGCTTCTAAGCTAGCAAAGTGAAATCAGAAAAATGGAAGTTTTTATCAGGAAGAAAGAAGCAGCAAAGACTGACTGAGATAGATGGATATCCAAGTGTGGACTGTTTGGTCATGCTTCTTTTTAATTGGACTTTTTCAGGCAGAGCTGGGCTCTGTGTAACCATGTTCCCAGGGCGTCTTTTAGCCTGGGAATATTAGAGTGGGAGGTGGGTTTTTTCCATTTTGTTTTTTGTTCTTCTTCCGCATGTGAGCATCAGGAAGGGGGTGCAGCCAGCACAGGCTCAAGGGGCGGCAGTCTAGGAGCAAACCTCAGTCCTACTCAAGTCAGACGGAGGGAGGGAGCCAGGTGGGTCCTCCTTGCGCAGACACAAACTTTCCTGCCTTTGCAAGTCCCTGCGAGTGGCCTCCTGGCAGCTCATTCCTCTTCCTTCCACTCAGCTGGAGCCTTGCGTGGGGGTGGGGAGCGGAGACCAGGACCCCAGCCCTGGCTTCCTCCCGGCTCCCCGCGGCGTCTGCTGAAGCTGCATTGCAGTGCTCCCTGAAGGAAGTCGGAGGCCTGCGGAGGCCTCCCTCGAGAGGCCCAGGCCCCCTACACCAGGGCAGCCCCACTGCTGGGGAGACCTCGCCTGGGGGAGAAGTACCCATGCTCAAGCCGAGTGCGTGGCGAGCCTCCAGAGAGACCTGGGAGAGTGCGGGCGCATGAGACGCCTTCTGGGGTCTCAGGGAGGCCGGGGCTGGAGGAGTCCCCGTGTCACCCCTCAACGGGAGCTTCTTGTCCCTGGCCCCTGCTGCTCTCTACGCTAATTGTGCCAGGAAGCTGGCCCTGGAGATCTACAGATCTCAAACCAGGGGGAGGAAAAGTTGCTTTGCGAACGTGTGGCAGGGACACACATCGCATCCTGAAGGCTTCTGTGAAAACAGACCCTGGAGGCCCCACGTTACGGCAGCTGCAGTGGCGCACGCGTGACACTGCTTCCTCACTTCCCTTACTTCTTTTGTATCTTTAGACTTTTTCTTTTCTTTGTTTCCAAAGATGCTTTTCCTCCCAAAGAGGTTGATACCAGCTCCTTAGCCACTTACTTTCCTCGAGTCTAAAGACCGAAGGCTAATGCAATAACGAAACCCTGACCTGGTTAGGCCTCGATGCCATTTTATTCTGCAGCTTTCTGTTTCCTGGTACAACACAATTCCATCCCAGAATAATTTTAAGGCTAATGGTGATGTCTCCCGGTGCCTTCCAGGGGGAGACCCAAGCCCGTAAATTGCTTTTCTGGGCAGAATCTCTGTGATGGGAAGGACAGTAACAAGTGGAGGTTAAGGCACCCAGGGTCAGGACCCGAGTGGGGGCAGCGGCTGACGATTTAATTGTCAGGCCAGTGCCACAGGCCTAAGACTTTCTTGAGATGCTGGCCAGGGAGGGAGAGGGCATGTTTCTTGTCTTTGGTAGGAGGTCCGTGCAGGGAGCCTTTTTGACTTTGGGTTTGGGGTCTCCTTTGAGAAGATGAGAAGGGGAAGCCCACCCAGGAGCAGTTCTCAGGCATGGGGGCTGCTGGCTATTTGCATCAGAATCACTGGGGGGCAGGGGGGGTACAGGTAAAAAATGCAGACTGCCTCTCTGTGGCATGCAATTTTAACCAGCATCCTAGGGAACTCTGACGCACCTTATAACAACAGTTAAAGAAACTTTGTATTAAAATCACTGTCCAGGCCTTCCAGCATCTTCTGCCTTCTTTGGGCAGGAGCGTGGAGGTGGGGTGGGGTGCCTTCTTCAGTAGCTCAGGCTTAGTTCCCCTAGCACAGATGGATGACGGGAAGTTGGGTCCCTAATCTGGAGGGCTGCTCTCCTCAAGTTTAGCTCATTACCCCTGCCTGTCCCTCTCTCGGCCTGTCCCATCTGTGTCTTCTTCTGCCCTACAGCTCTAAGGAAATGCAGCCACGAGCAGTCTCCATCCTTACCCCCAGATCTGTGAACCTGGGTTCACGGCCCCGCTCTCACCGCTCATATCTTAACCAGGCTTTGCCCTGTGAGGATCAGAAAGCCCTGGTCCTGGGTAAAGGATGCGCTCCTTTATCCAAGCCAGGAGCCTTCCTTTTCCTGCACACACCTGCTTGTGTCTCCCTTCAGGGAAGTGCCCCGCCCCGCACACCCCTGGAGCATGGGCTCTTAGTATTGGGATATTTACTTTGGGGTGAGACCTGGTGGTTTGGATCTGGGGGGCTGGGAAGGCTCTCCAGCCAGGCACAGATGAATTCTGCCATGCTAGCACAGAATTGAAGGATCTGCTAAGATTGCCTGGTTTGCAGGAGGGATCCAGGAGGAGAATCAGCCGCTGGGAGAATCCCAAGTCCTGGACTCACTAGGAAAGCGATGTGAACAGGTTCTGGAGTTCTGCTTATGAGCAAGACCTCATCACCTTCCTGCCAGTCATACTTGCATGCTCTTTCCTGCCCTTCCTAACTGACAGGTGGCCCTAAACATCTGAACGCTGATTCGCGTGTCTGGAAGGGCAGGCCGTATCCTGTCGGCACACGGCACCGGCCCAGGGCAATGGCAGCTCGAGAGGCCACAGCGCAGGCTGTGTCCTGGAGCCTGCCTTCTCAGAAGCCTGGAGCCCGGGAGTGCTCCACAGTGCGACGCTAGTCAGGTACCTGAAGGCTTGAGGTTTCTCGTCTTCCCTCAGTCCTGCTTGCTTCGGTGCTTTCTCTCATTCTTAGCACCTTCTGCTGTGGCCCTCTAGCCTGGCAAATTTCAGAAGGAGATTCCTGAGGGAGGCTGGCTCGTGCTGGTTGTGTAGCTAGCAGCTCTGGATGGGTCTCAAGGGCTGCCTCTGAGAACCACACCTAATGGCTACAGCGTGCATCTAAGTCAGAGCTTGGTGGAGTCCAGAGGTGGGGCTGCCCATGCCCCAAGCCCTCTGGACAGGCTGAGTGCCGAGGAGTGAGACTAGGATTCGCCTGGGTCAGGCCATCCTCTGAGACTCAGTTTACCCAGTCTGTGAAATGGGTACCAGATTACGTGTGCTTCTTGTTTCCACTGGATAGAGCAACCAAAATCCTAGGCTAGATGAAAAAAAGGTGACCATTTTTGACCTTAGAAATCCCAACCTGTTCTCCTGGCCATAGGGCAGAAAGAGTAGGCTGCTTGTTCCCAGGGGAAAAAGAGAGGGCATTTCTTGTTGCTGAAGAAGGAGCAAGATGTGATAGAACTTTACCTACTCATATGAGCCTTTGTCACAGTGGTGAAAATTAGTGGGATATAATCCACCCGTTCATTTATTGAAGAAGGACTTATTTGTGTTTCTAACATAGGTTCTGATAAAACAAAACATATTATGACATTCCCCTGCCCCAAGAAACAAAAATTTATTAAAAGAGGAATTCATTCAGCTTTTTCCTTCTTTTTGACCACCTCTCCCCCCCCCCCACCCCCGCCATGAGATGTGCATGCTGACCTTCAGCTTCCTGAGCCTTGGCTTCTCTGCTGGAGAACCTGGGTGGCAGACACCACCCCTGTGCTCTCTTCAAAGATTGCTTGGTGATATTTTTGATGGGGTGCAGGTGCACAGGCTTGCTCATCAGCTCTGGAGAGTTGGGACTCCAGGAGAGCTACCTACAACTGACGCTGCTGGTGAGCCTCTCCGTGCTGGCTCTTACTCTTCAGCCTGCATGTTGGACGGAGCTCCTCTGCCTGTAGCCCTGCCTGCAGATGGACCGCTGCCATTGCCTGCAGCTGCCTGAGGCCGGGAGAGAGGAGAGAGAACGCACACCCGAGCTATTCCTGTCAGGGAACTCAAGTGTCAGCCACAGATGGCCCGTGGCGGCTGACGACCAGCCTGTCAGGAGGATGGACTTTAGCACCTCTGGAGGCCGAGTGGCAACTTCCCGACCCGGGATCCAGGTGGGCATTGGAGGGAAGGAGCCAGGTGGGCACCATCCAGGGTGGCTCTGCCCTGCCCTCCCCCTCCTCTGACCCAGCTCACGGAGCCACATCGGGTCACTTGGCATCGGGTTCGGGGCAGAGCCACCCCTCTTTGGTGGGAGTCGTGAGTCCTGGGCTGCCTCAGCACTTCTCCTGAGGGTCTGGCATGTGTATGGCCCCACTGGCTAGATTTCTATCCTGCTCAACTCCATAGCAGGAAACAGGAGTATTTGTTTTGATAGTATTTATATTTGTAGGAGTATTTGTTTTGGTAGCATTTATAGTTGTAGGAGTATTTGTGTGACTGGAGCAGGATTAAAGGTCACTCTGAGAACGGAGGTGAAACACATCTGTAGCCAGAGGTAACCGAAGACAGATGTGTTTAGTGTAGCCTTCATGTTGGTGTGTGAATATACGTTCCTTCCCCACCTATGTGAACACACACACACACACAAACACATGTATGTTTCCAGAGCAGAGTTCAGCTACTCTCACAATCACATCCACTTCCCCTTAAGGAATGCAAGTCCCTCCTCTTGCCTTCTACCATTCCCCTTCCAGAACTCCCAGCTGTAGCCTCGCCTCTTGGTTCCCTCCACCAGATCCTGCACACATGAGTGGCTTTCCTCCCAGTCGCTAGCCTCCCTGTGCTCTCCCACCCACGTGCCCATCTGTGTGCCCTTGAGCCCGAGCTGGAGGCAGGTTTCCCGTCTCCTCCCCCCCACCCAGATGCCTTGGTGCCGAGAGGCTGGGGACTCCCCTGCAGTCACTAGACTAACTTAATTAAATGTTTGCAAAATGCTTTGAGACACCCCTGGGCAATGAGCTGGGTAACTGCAAAGCATTATCATAATGATGCAAGCACATTGCCTTTAACGAGCAGAGAGACCCTTGGAAAGGCCAGGATGGATCGATGCGTGAGGACACAGGCCATTGATGGGAATGGCTGCACACGTGTTCGTGGACATGACAAGTGACAGTGAAATTTACACTGAAATCCTATGTGGAAACCCAGCACGTCTGACATTTCAGGCGACAGAGTCTTTGAAATGGTCTGAGTGGTTGTTCTTGAATCTTTGTATCTAGGCAATTGATAAATGCTGTTTGACCATGCTTGGGAGGTTGCTTTGTGGGGATACCAAGAATATCAGGGGTCTCATGCTTTATATTTTACTTGGAAAATGTGTCTTTGGTCCCATTTGTTCTTTACCAATAGCGTGTGGAATAGGCAGCATAGCTGTTATTCAATTCTGGTCTTACTTTTTCTTTACCTGAAACCCTATATGGATTTTGACTGCCATTAGAATAGAGTTCAAAATACTTAGCATGGTCTCCAAGGCATGACCTGGTCCCTGCTTCTCATCTAGCTGCATCCATATCTGTCTCCTCTTCCAGCTCTTGGCTCTGGTCTCCTGGACTTCCTCCGTCAGTTTAATATACCATGTTCTTTCCTTCCTTAAGGGCTTCATCTTGATATCACCCAAGCTTGCAAAACTTCTGATCTTCTTATCATAATTTTCTGCCAAAATATCTTTTCCTATCTTTCAGGTTTTAGCTTAAGCATTGTTTTCCCAGGAGGGCATTCTTAGTACTCCAAAGTAGGGTAGATTTCCCTGTTGACTACACAAATCCAAGGTGCTGGATTTCTTCTTTCTTACACTCTGAATCCATATATTGCAAAGTAATTCTTTGTCTTATATGTCTCTGTCATCCCTAGCTTGTGGTCCTTAAAAGGCAGGAACCACATTTATTTTGATCTTTAACACACCACCACTGCCTAGCACAGAGGATGGCATAGAGCAGGTATCCAATGAGTATTTGGTGAGTGAATGTGTGAATGGATGAATGAATGGACTAATGAAAGCAACCAGTCAAGGTCACCCAGATACTAGTTGTCAGAACTCTGAATCCTCAGAGGCACCTGGGATGCCAGGCCTGCCTGCCTGCAACTTCCCCATCTGCAGAGTGAAGACAGAGGCTTGGGGATGTACTTTGCTACTGAAAGATGGAGATGTGCAAAGAATGTTTATAATGAATATCCATTTCAGTGTTCTTGCTTGTCGATAAATACCAGCTCTGAGCGACCAACCACACACACACTCAGCAGCTCAGAGTGAGGCTGCATACTTTTGGATCTCACATTACATGTTGCGGCAGACACGCCTGAGTGTGCGAACCATTCAGTAAACACAGATGTGAGCCCTAATGTGGGCTGTTGGTGTAAACCAAACTAAAATTGCTCAGCAGATGTAATGAAGTGGCCCCAATTATTTGAAATTTAGACTTATGCCCTTGATACTAACAAGTACAAACCACACCATTACAAGGAAGAATTGTTCAGAAGAAGTAGCATGTGTTAGGGATGGGAAAATACAAATGGCATAGAAGGGAGTCATTTTTGATCACTTGTTATTTAAATGGGCTGCTGTTCATCTGGAAAGGTAGAAATGGGGCTCAATGAGTTAGAGGGAAGGAAATGGGCCTTATTATTTTTTGAAACTAGTCACTTTTCATAGTTGACTCCATTTCAGAATTGTTGTTTCATTCATCTGAACAGCTGGGATCTTGCCTTTTTCATCTCTGAATGCTGTCCAGTGTCAACTGCATTCTCTTATAAGTTAGCGATTGCTTTGTGACAAGTACTATGTTGGGTCCTCAGAATGCAATGCCTGAACAAAAATTGTTGCAGTCCCTGTTCTCGTGAAGTTTACAGTCTAGTGGGAGAGACAGACGTGCATCGAATAAACACCAAAACGAATGAGAAATCATGACTGAGCTACAGGGAGGTGTGTGATGCCGATTGCCTAGAAGGAGGGCTTGATCTTGCCAGGGAGACCAGAAACTTTTGGGAAAGTGACAACTGAGAATGAGGCATGAAGGATGAGAAATTATTCAGACCGAAGGGGGAAGGCAAATGGAAGAGGCAGAGTGGCCAGGATACACAAAGACTCCATAGGAGAAAAGACGGGAGCAGATTCTCCTGTCTGGCTGGAGTGCAATGAGAGGGAGTGTGGCAAGATGAGGCAGGAAGGCTGGGCAGGGGCCACAACATGCAGACTGTCCTTGAAGGCCATGCTGGTCACCTTGGTCTTTATTCTACAAGTGTTGGATACCATCAAATTAATTCATGTGGTGGGGCTTGAGGATCTTGATTTACATTTTGTAGCTGTCGTTCTTGTTGCAGTTTGCAGAACGGATGATAAGTGAGCAAAATGGAAAAGGGTAAGCTAGTTGGGAGGCTGCTGCAGTGGTTCAGATGGGAAGTGGCAGCAACTTGGAACTCAGGTGGAGAAGGTTGGGATGGAGGGACACCCAAGACCTTATGAGTCTTTACTAGGACTGTCAAAGGTGCTCCACATGTCTGCCGGTTCTGTGCTGATAGACTTTTTGGGAGAGATGAGAAGAGCATCTGTCCTCAAATTCCTGCTTGCTAGCCAATGCTATTCCAGTTTATATATACTCTTGCCCTGAAAAAGGAAAGGAACTGTAATAGACTGTTTTTGGAAATTCCATCTTTCCTGGCCTAATAATCTTGGCTTCTTAACTGATATCTCTTCAGGGTCTAATGTAAGAGTTTAAAATAGCGTCACTCAACTTTGTTGTTCAATAAAAATATTGCAAAGAGCCCTAGTTATCGGTTGGATTCCATCTGAGATTGTTTCTTCCTGGAAGAGACCAGGCATTTTAGAGAAGCTTTGATCAGACCACAGAGTAGCTCATGGGCACCAAGAAGCAGAACTTTCACAAATCTTATCTATAATATGAAAACACTTATAACCTCCTCTCCTCCCACCCATGATCACTCTGAGCTAGGGGGTATCTATGTTTCCCTGGCAAACATCTTATAAATGACAGTATTATGAGAAAAGTAGAGGCCCCTAGAACTGCAGGGGACCTTGGGGATTGTCTAATTCATTTCTTTCATTTTATAGATGAAGAAATGGAGGCAAAGGGAATCTGAGTGTCTTATCCAAATTCTGGGCTGACTCTTGAACACAGATCTTTAAATAACACATTTGGTGTCATTTCAGCAACATAATAGTGAAAGTCTGAGCTGTTTGTCTCCCAGCCTGATAATCTGTTGAAGCCTTTGGAAAATGGATTTGTAACTTTGGCCATTTCTCTGTTTCCTTGAAGCTATCACCTTATTGCCCCAAGGGGTGCCTTTAATGCAAGGATTAGGAGGTGCGGAGGAGAAACAGAACATAAGTCTTGTTCCTTTCAGTGGCATTCTCATACTCCAGTGAGGTTTGTAACTGAACTGGGAGACTCCAAGAAATAAATTGCTACAGAAGGATATGGTATATAGAAGGAAATGGTCAAGGTAGTCCAATGCCAACTCCCAGTTACATGTCAGCTTCACTTCTTCTACACACTGTGAAATGTACCTGCCTTTATCATCACTACATCATCAAAACATTTATGTCCACATTATTTGTTTGGCCTTGTCTCTTCAATGGCCCAAGAGAAACTTGACACTGAGAATGCCGTAGTCTTCACACTAATTATTTATGGCTGCATGATGGTTTACAATGTACAAAGCACATCCCTGTACACCATAAGCATCCTGTATACTAATAAGTGAAAGATCTAGGTCTTCTTGCCTTCCCACTCCTGCCACCACCACACTTCATTCACAATGGGCAACATGGACATGGGCGCAATCAAAATGGTAAATGCAAATGAGCTGTAAACAAACTAGACACAAAGTAAAAGAAAGAGCTGTAGGCAAATATGTGGTGGAAAGCAAGAGTCCAGATTCAAAGACATGCCAGAGATGAGAAAATGTGGATAAAATGATGTCCAAAAGATGGTAGGATTGCTGAAACTTGAAGATGGTGGGACCAAAACACCCATTAGCATTTCCATTCTTAGGAAGACAGACCTAAGGAAGCCTTTGACTTCTTTAATCAACACAACCTGGTTCTTCTGAACAGTCCAGTTCCAAGGGATTTCCCACACTCCTCAAAGAGAGGCCAATGTTGGATGAGAGAAGTTGGCAGATAGAAATAGCCCATCAGCCTACAAGCTTGAAGAAAAGCTGGAGTTTCCCTGGGAGTCCCTTGGCTTTTTCCCGTGGAGAAGAGAGTGCCCAGTCTAACTTGGCACTGGGATGGGTTCCTCTTTGGGTGAAGCCCAAGTGGAAATGGGTGGTGAAAACCACTGTAAAGATTCCGCAGTCTCTCCCAATGGACCGTACCCTCCGGCTGTTTGGGAAGAAGCCTCAGGAGTAAAAGGGCAACTTCATGATGTCCATGAAGATTTTATTATGGGCAAGATGACCATTTCTTTCCTTCTTTCAGTTAAATTATTAATTTTTAAAGAAGCAGACAGTAAGTCCTTCTGCCACTACCTTGTGGAGGCATATGAGAGCCTCATCCTCACAAGCAGAAGTAGGCTTCTGGCTTTGCCTCTGCACCTATGAACTGAGGGTCTTAGGCAAATGTTTTAACCTCCCCAATATGCTAAATTCTCTCTCTAAAATAGGGAAAAGAAAACTGCTTACCTACTTCACAAGACAGTCAATAAAGGTAATAAAAGGGACAAGATATGTATCATGTTCTGAAGTGCTGAAACAACTCCAGGTTGCCAGGTCTTACCGAATCACTTGGGTATGCCATCTATGGTTTGATATTACTCCCTTCATTTTCTTGTCAACCTGTTTACTCCTGATGTTCTCTCTTTCACTGGTCATGATGAGTTTGTATTACAATTAGCTGTGTAGTACTTACCAATATGCCTCTGACCTTTCTTTTGGGGTAGGGAGCGTATTTCAAGGAAGTCCTGTATTTACCTCCTTAGACATGGGGCAATGTTTAGCTTTCTTCTTTTTCCATGGAGAGCACTTGAAAATGGTTTAAATTCCACCCATTTGAGCTACTTTGGCAGCCTTAGAGAAAGTGAACTCTGTGTTTGGTTGCAATGAGAGAGTCCTGGATGGGTCAGAAAAGAAGTAAATCTAGAGCCTACTGTCAGATTAGAAGTGCTCTTTTTCTCTGAATACCAGGCCTGGGCTAAAATCGCCTGCCTCCTAAGGTTGCTGTTATGACAAGAAGGGGAATGTCAGGGAACAGCGTGAGGATGGAGAGGACACTGGTGAAAAGAGGAGTCCTCTTTGGCTCTCTTGAATTCATACTAGAGAGGGACTGACTAATTCCTCCCCAGGTGGGCTGATTAGTGTATACCTAGAGAGCAGACTCCTTTTTGCCTAGGACCAAAAGAAGTTAGAGCATCTCAGGTGTCCACAGACCCTTTTAGCCTATGCTGAGTTAACTCCTGGGAAAGAAAACCCTTGATGCAATAGTATGCTTGGTTGTCAGAAAAGGTAATTTCTAAACTCACACACCTGTTCTATATCCTGCTCTAATCCAACATAATCAGCAAGTTGGTAGCCTCTGACACAGACCCAGTCTGAACTGAGACAATGAGTGGCCCAGAGTTCTGAGAAGGGACCTTGAGACCAAGAACCTCTCCAGCATACCCCACTTTATAAGAGTCTTTCTATCTCTGTCACTGGCCTAACTTCTGGATAGTTAAAGCCTATGGGCCTTGGCTAGAAACTGGGTTCTGGGGGGCTGTAGAGCTTCCTTGTACCTTATTCACATTCTGAGTCTTCATTTTGTCTGAAGGGTGGGAAACTGTTCTAGTTCTCCTTTGGGACTGGAAAATTTGGTTTTCATCAGATTTTAATATTCTATAAAGTTCTCTGCACCATCTAGCTTTGGTTTTGAATGTTCACCCCTAGCCCCAGGTCTCCTGCATCTGTGTTGGAAGCTGGGTGATCCAGTTAAGTTTCATGGAAACTGTGGATGCACCCTTGGAAGCCAATCAGCCACAGCAGAGCATAGGAGTCTGGCTCATGACAGGCATATTGCTTGTAGATTAGAAATACAGGAAACTGTTGATATTTCTGCCAGGTTAATCTTTCGGAAGGACCATTTTAGTACATGTGTCAGGGAGGGCAAGTGGTTCTTCTGGTAGCCAAAGTCAGATTTTATGTTTGTGGTTGAAGAGAGAAGGACGAGAGGAGAGCTCAGGAGTATAGAGAAAGGGGAGAAATAAAGGAAAACACAGTATAGCTTTTATTTTCCCCTGTGAAAGTATAATATATTCTCTATTCATCTTTATTTTCAATTCTTTATGATTTGTTTTTCATACTGGTTTTTGATGGAGTCACCATGATAGTGTTTTTGGTGAAGAGAAAGCTTCTTGGCTTATCTGGTCCTTATGTTATCCCTCTCAGATGTTGGCTGGGTTTGCCATCAGTAGACCTCTCATTTAGGGCCATGATCAGACTTCATGTTGTTCAAAGAAGTGGATATGTAAGAAATATCTTAATTTCTCTCCCAAAATTCCTGGAAGACCTCTTTTTTTGTATTCCACTGAATATTTGGTGGTAAATGACAGAGTTGTTGTGAAGCCAGAGAGCCAAGGTTAGACCTGGAAGAAAAGTTAGGACAAAAGTACAGCTACTGATGTCCAAGGGCCAAAGACAAGGAAAGAAAAAGGTGAGGCATCAAGCCACCAAGCAAGAAGGCTGCTGGGACTGAGATTGAGGCCAGAAGAATCAGCCACCCAGGAAATAATGCCTGCCAGGCACCAGGGAGAAGAAGTCTGAACCCTGAGAGTAATCCTGATTCAGGGTAGAATATCACCTTGGTAATGACGTGGTATCTAGAGGCTTTCAGTGGCTCCTGGCAAAGACCTCTGTGGGAAACTTCCGCCTGAGGCACGAGAAGGTCATGTGCAGGGACTCAGCAAAATCAAAAGCCCTGATGGGTAAGCACAGCTGCTAAGTACAACTGCCTACCTTCCAACACACCCCTGCTTACCACCCTGACACACAGATATGAGTATATACACACACTACTCCATCCTCCCCTCTTGGCTAACCTTTTTTTTTTTTTTTGCTAATAAGGAGGTTTTTGAAGGTTATTCTTCTGTAACATCAGAAGCAGAAATGCCATGAGACTCCAGTCTTAGTGGGTACAGACAAGTAGTAACTCCTGGACTTTGTGGTCTTCCAAACATGGGATATCAGAAATGGAAGGGGATTTAAGACTCCTTCAGTCTACCTTGCTCATTTGGTGGATGATGCTCAGTCCAGCCTGACATCCTTGGCTCTTGCCCTGCCCAATCAATGGCCATAAGTCTTCCTTTAAAAGGTACTGTAGTTACTCACTCAGTTTGGCTCAGCTATTTTCCTCCAGTTCCCACCTCCCTTTATCAGAAATATCTTACTCTTACCTGGGGTGTTGCCTCTATGTAGTTCTATTGCCTGCTCAACAATTGCTGCTTGGGCCCTTACATTAATGGCTGCGTTTAGGAGAGTGTCCAGCTCTAAATGACCTTTCTTTCCTGAGACAATGCCTCTCAGCTCACTTTCTACAGCCCCTGGTCTTGCAACCTATATATTTATATTTGTGTGGTTCATAGCTTTATGGGTTCTGTTGCAGTTAAGTGAGTAAGTGTCTGTCTTCCATGCCCCAACCCCACCTGCCTAATAACAGAGTAGTTCCACCCTCACTTGTTTTATACCACCAATTTCCACTAATAAAAAAATTAACTGTATTACACTGCCTGTGGTATCCCAACTTTGTTTATAAACTCCTACATGCAAAAAGTTTTAAGCATGTACACACAATACATATTTATGTTTAAGTCATATTACATGTATATCATACACATACATGTATATGGTAACAAAAATTATTTTAAAAGAATAAGATAAATAAAGATTGAATTTCTAATACTTCTTCCCTTCCTCTCTGGGTAACACTCTGAGTGCCTTAGGGTGAAGACCAGTTTCGAGGTCACCACATGAAATCATACCATGTACTTTGTACTACCTTCAAGATGTAAATGTCAAATCATTCTTGACAAAATGCTTCTAATAATTCGGCTCTGACTGCTTCTCTCTGGGACTTAGCATGGTGATGTGTCCTTGGCCACAAATCACTCTGGATATTGGTACAATACAGTTGCTATGGCAGACCCCATCTTGGAGCAGCTGTAATGTTCTTCAACAATACTATCTTTGTGGTAAAAATGAGTAACAAGTCAGTGTATACAGACCAGCGTCCAGAATATTCTCTTGTTTATCAAAAAAGACCATTGAAGGCAAATAAATGCAAAACAGTTTTTGTAAGTTGAAAAAACTAAGGACAGGGACCATCTATTTCAACTGATTATGATTCTTTATCTCCAGAGTTCTCATTCTGTCGCTTTCTGTTCCTCCCCTCACAGGCCACCTACCCTAGAGACTCTGAAGTCCTAGCTTTCTTTATTTTGGTTGGCAAGTGCCCTTTTCCCTGAGGAAAAATTCAGCTAAGGTAGGGTTAAGATTTTTCAAAAGAGCTATTACTAGAACACATTAACGGAGACATACAAAAAAGATTAAAACAGGAAAAACTGGAAATGGGTGCTTTTTCTTGAGTATAGCTGCTATCTTAAAGTGACTTATGTCTATCTCAGTGTTTGTGGTGGCCGTAAGTATGTATTTCTCAGAACTTTGACTGCAGAAAGTGTAATTAGCTACAAAATTCATTGCTGTATTTGCATGGAGGTATAAGTCCCAAGCCAGGGACTGAGCTCAGCAAGGATATGAGGGCAGGTCAGCTCTTAGGAGATGCTGACTCTTGAATGGGTGACTTTGACTTGACAAATGTTCCTTTGAACTACTCTCCATCCCTCTGTTGCTCTCACTTTCACTTGGGATCAGACCAACATGGTGGTTTGAGGGTCCATCAACCCCAGCCTTTCTGAATTCCTCCCCATTGCTTCTCCCAGGTGTTTCTTCTAATAAATTCCTTGCTCATTTATTCCTGTGTCCATGTCTGGTTCTTGGAAGACCCAGATTACCATAGTGTTGCTGGACTGACAGAGGTAAGTGGGCCAGGAAGTCAGAGCTTTCCTCCATATTTCACTTCTTTCTGGTTTTAGTTGTACCAACTCACTCCGCAAAGTCAGGTTGGGTCTTGTGAGCGCCACAGTGAGAGCTGTGCAATTTTTAATGCCAGGAGAAACTTGCTTTCTTTGGACTTTCTCAGGTAGAATCCAGGAACTCTGACCCTTGGCTACCCTTTCCTGATCTTTGAGTAAATGATATCTTGGGTAAAATGTCCCCCAAGTTTTCTTGCCTGAACTTCTGACTCTTCCAGTATAATTAGAAAGGAGTTTCCTTTCCTCTTGACACTCTAAGAATGGGTTCACATGGAAATCCATTCTCAGGTTCCTGGTTTATTTTCTGGAGCATATTCACTCTCTGGCTCATAAAGCAGAGCCTACCCTTTGGCAGTTTTCCAGTTCTTAATTGTTATGGTTCTGTATTAGCGTCTTGATTTTTATGTCCCTCTTGCAGGGGTTCTTACCCTCACCATTATTGGCATTGTAGGAAAGATGTTTTATTGTGGGGTCTCTCCTATGTGCTGAAGGGTGTTTAGCAGTAGCTCTTGCTTCTACCCACTAGATGCCAGTAACACCCCTGCAGTTGTGACAACCAAAAATGTTTCTACTTTGCCAAATTTCCCCGAGGGTTGAAATTGGCCCAGGTTGAGAAAAAAATCCTCTGTGGTTTAAATGGCCAGCACAATATCCTAGCAACCCCTTTGGCTCACGTCAGTTGACTTTCTCTCAGTGACTCAAAGACAGCCTTCTCTTCTTATTTCAGTCCTGCACGTCTGACCTGGTTTGGGTTAGGGTCTCTGAGAAGCTTCTGGTTCTCAGCCTTTTTGTTTCCCTGGAAATTTGGTTTATCCAGAACCCATAAATCAGGGCACCAACTTCTTCATCTTTTCCAGGTACTTTCTGATGAGTGTTTTATAGATAAGGCTAAGAATAGAAGCTTATTTGATAATACCAATAGATCATTCCAGAGGCTTTTTCTCCTATGGCCCAAATAAGTTGGAAATAAAATATATACAGAAAGTTTTAAGTCATAACACATCATTAATTTAACTGAACTGATTTTCTCATTGACGTGATTGTCATTAGCTGAACTGTTCTAGAACTTTCTTAGGGTAGCCTTGGATTTTTGTCTATTAGCTTGATGGTATTCAGAAGTAAGAATGAACTACAAGGTTCTTATAGATGAAGATCCTAAACTAAACCAAAAGGCAGTCTCTTAAACCAGTTCATTGAAAATAATTGTGTATACCTAGGTCATTAGAGTGGTGGACTTTTGAGGTCAATTAATAGTACTTTGAGCCAATTTGAAAAGGAAGGCGTTCCACACATTCAAGAAGTAAGAATGACTCTGAATATTTAAAAAAAGGACTGTTGACTAAGTTTTTTGCATTAATGCCTAGTGAAAAGGAGGAGTCATTGGCAGGACATTAAAAAAATCCTTTATCTAAGAGCTGCAAGTGAGGAGGGAAGGAGCAGATGTAGGCGAACAGGAGCGGAACTGACACAAACCATCTAGGAATGTTTGTTCTTTCTCCCCCCTACTCCTTTTAGAAGGGACCTGTGGCCAAATCATCAGGCCCACTTTCAAGAGACTGATATCTAAGGCCTCCAATCTTGGGGAGCAGCCAGAACGCCTTCTTGTAAGTGGCAAGCATATCTGGCCATCATTGACTGGCTCCCCTGTGTTGGTGCCACACTTGCAACCTAATCACTCTTTTTGTAAGCCCTTGTGGGTATCTGGTTCCTTGGTTTCCTTCCTGTGGTCTTGTTGAGTCTTAAGATATCTCTTCCTCTTGCCTGCCTGTTTCCTGCCTTCCTTCCATGACTGTTGCAGAATCCTTCACAGCCATAGAGGGGGATGCTGCATAAGACTTGATCCTTTGGGATTCTGAGTCATAATTTTCTCTGTATTTGGCTGACCTCAATAGCATGCTTTCTCTGCTGCTGTGCTGTTGACAGCAATACTTTCTAGATGCCAAACTGTTAATTTCTATGATCTAGCTCACTGATTAGAATCTTTCCATGAAACATTATAAATGCCAAATTTGGTTTAGGTAAAAGCTACTTCATTGTGAAATTCCACATGCAGCAATTAATTCCACAAGGTCACTCTTACCACAGACACTTGTCATAGCCTTACTCTACCAGGCACGGGTGGCTCAGGATAGTGAGATGAATGAGACAAAGTCACCTCTCCTTGAGTCCTTGAAGACTTCACATGGGAGTCCTGTAAATACATTAACACAACACAATGTCTTATCTCTGCAATTTCTGCATGAACAATCCTCTGGAGGTATAAAGAGGAAAGAAACTAGCTTTGCTAAATTTCATCAGGGAAGCTTCCCAGAGGTGTTGACATTTGAGCTGGGTTTTGAAGGAGCAGTGGAAGACTCCCTTACAGAGAAGCTGGCCAAGAATTGCATGTATTGATATAGGAGTGTTGGCTGAGAAAAAGGGGTAAACTGGTGGGAAACAGGTGGGGAAATAAAGAAATACTCCAAATTGCAGTGTATTTGAAAATGGCAGGGCTTTTTATCTAAGCAGCAATGCTCTTGCCACTCTGCTGATTTAGTTTGTGTAGGAAAAATGACTGATAGTGCTGGTGAGATATGAACTTTTAATAACCCCACAGGTTTCTAAGTGTCCATGTTATGAATGGTGTCAAAGGGGTGAGAAAGCTTACGGTTTTTTATGTTCTGGACTTCACACATCGTCTCAGGCATGGTACATTACTCCTCAGTTTCTTCTATTGTGTTTACTTCATGAGAGAACTGCAAGCTCGTAGCTTATGAATTCCAGAAAGCAGTATAAATAATATCATATTCTACTTTATGCCCTGAAGGACTTGTTTTACGTGTAGAGTATGTTCACATTTCAAGATGAAGCCTATATTTAATTGCTTATTGAGTTCTTGAAAATTGACTTGACATGGTTATTGCTGTTTAACTTCATTTATTCAACAACTATTTCTTGAGTACCTAATATGGGTCTAATTCTGTTCTAGGATTTAGGTGAATAAAATAGTCAGAGTCTTACTCTTATGCAGGTTATATACTACTGGGCAGAATCATTCAATAGCAATAAACATTGCAGTTAGATACATTTTGTAGTATGTTAGAAGGAAGGAAGTAATTGGAGAAAAGGAAAAAATACAGCAAGATAAGGGAGACTAGGAAAAAGGGGGAAGAGAGTTATAATTTTAAATAGGGCAGTCTGGGTAGGTCTCAATGAGAAGGTCAAAATTTTAGCAAAGACTTAAGGAGGTGAGAAAGTTTTCCATGAGGATATGTGGGGAAAAGAGCATTCTAGAGAGAGGTAGTAGTTAGAGCAAAGACTCTGGAATGTATGCATACCTGGCTTATTTGAAGAGCAGCAAAAGGCAAGTGTGGCAAGGTAGAGTGAGCAAATGTAGTAGGAGATGAGGTCAGAGAAGTAATCTGGAAATCTTATTAGATAAGCTTTGTAGTCTACAGTAAGGATTTTGGCATTTACTCTGAGTTAAATGGAAAGCTCTTTCAAATTTCTGAGCAATAAAAATTTACACCTTACTTTTCAGGAGTAAACCTAGTCTGGTTTTGATTCAAAATGATCTCTCTGGCTGTTGTACAATAGAGGCAAGGAGAACAGTTAGGTGTCCATTGCCACAATCCCAGCAAAAGACAATGATGTCTAGGACCAAGGTGACAGCTATGGAAGTGATCAATGGTGATTGTGGCTGTGTGCTGGAGACAGAGCCAAAGGCTGACAGACTGGATATGGGGTGAAATAAAACAAATGCAAGGAGAACTCCAAATTTGGAGGCCAAGAAACTGGAAGGATGAAGAGTTGACATAAACTACGTTGGGAAAGCTGTGGGTGGAGGGTGTTTTGGGGGGTGGATCACAAGTTTGTTTTTGGACATGGTGAACTTGATATGTCTTTCAGTCATGGTAGTAGGCAGTTATGAATTTGGAATATGGGGGTACAGGTCTGGGCCAGAGGTATGTATATTTTGGAGTTTAAGCAATGAGACTGGATTGCTGAGTGAGGGAATGTAGAAAGAGAAGAGGGCCAAAGAAGCTCTGGGGAACTTCAACTTTAACAGAGTTTAGGGTGATGAGGTGAAACCAAGGAGACTGAGAAGGAGTAATTGACAAGATAGGAAAAAACATGTCAGTATGGTGTCTGTAAACCATTGAAAAGAATTTATTAGTGATGATGGAGTATTCAACTGCATCTTATCTACTCATAGGTCAAGTAAGATGAGAACTCAGAATTGACCATTGAATTTAGCAACATGGAGATCATTGGAAACTTTGACAAGCACAGTTTCAATGGTGTGATGGGGATAAAAGCAGATAAGAGTGGTTTTAGAGAGAATAATCAGAGGGAAATAATTTCAGGCCACAAGTATAAGCAGCTCTTTTGAAGAGTTTTGCTGTGAAGGGAGCAGAGAAAAGGGATGATTGCTAATGAGAAAGTGGGGTCTAGGGAAGTTTTTTTTTTTTTTTTTAATATAGGAGTGAACGATGAGTGAAGACTGAAAATTTAATGGGATATCAAAGAGAAATGAGAATTACTGGATAAAGGCCCTACAGTGATAGGAAATGAAATCTAGTTTTCAGGGAGAGGGATTGGATTTACATAGAAGCATGAATAGTTCACCTGTGTTAACGTGGCTAAGGCAACAACCAATAGGTCAGTGACATGCAGACCTTATTTTTTTTAAACTAAGAAAATTTTAAAGAAGTTTTAGATTACATAAACGTTATATAAAAAATAAAGGGGATTCCCATATGCCCACCCCTTTCCCCTCCCACACTTTTCCACATGAACAATATCTTTCATTAGTGTGGTACATTTGTTACAATTAATAAACACATATTGAAGCATTGCTACTAACCACAGACTATAGTTTATATTATGGTTTTCATTCTGTCCCACACAATTTTGTAGGTTATGAGGAAATATATAACGCCTGTATCCATCATTGCAATGTCATACAGGACAATTCCAACGTCCTGAAAATGCCCCCATATTCAACCTATTTTTCCCTTTCCCTCGCCTCAAAACCTCTGATGGCCACTGCCTTTATATCAATGATACAAGTTCTTCCATTGCTAGAATAATAATAAGTCTATAGCAAAATAATAATAAGTCTACTTTAGTCCATTGTTCATTCCCCAATCTTGAGGATTTGGGGATGTTGATGCCCACTGTTTTTAATGGAGAGGGGGCTTAGATCCAATGGAGCAGATGGATGGAACTATCTTGCTTGTATTGCAGACACTCTCAGTTCCTTGCAATGGGCATTGTCCATCATCATCTCCTTGTTAGTTATCCTGGGCGAGTCCTGTGAACAGGAGAGTAGGTATTGCAATGTTGCTCAGATTCAGGGCTCAACTGGCACATGAACAGACCAAAGATTTAAGGCTCTGGAACATATATTTAACAAGTATAGTGTTAATTATACATTCAAATATAAAGGGCAGAAGAGCCATGTGTAGGGAAACTATAAATGAGCCTGACTCTGTTAAACTGGGAAGCATAAATTCCAAAGTAAGGCCTACTGACAGGGTGCCAAATTTCTTAGTTTGTCTGCCCTGTTTATACTTTCTGGTTGTCTCTAGAGCCCTCAGGAATCCTGCTGTTTGAGGCACTATTTGCTGTGGCAGTCAACGAGATCCTGCTGAGATGTGCATAAGCATAGCCTTTGGAATGACCTCCCAATTCGCTTTGAAATCTCTTAGCCATAAAAACTCATTTGTATTGAATATTTCCCCATTTGGTCAAGGTCTTTTTCTGGAGGCATTGCTAGTTGGTGCTTGGTAATAATCCCTTGGTGCCAGGAAGGCTTATTCCTGGGAGTCATATCTATTGCAGTGGGGAAGGTAGTATGTTTATATTCTGAGTTTGGCTTAGAGAAAGGCCACATTTGAGCTTTCAGGAGGCTTTCAGGATGTAACTCTTAGGTAATATATTATACTAGACTAAGTTTCAATTTCACAAGAAAAGGTTCATAAGTACAATCATCAATATCAAGGGCCTGTAGTAATGGGCAGTACTTATTTAAGTATAGAAATGAAGTCTAATTACTCTTAGCCCTGTGCACATTCCTATCTATCATCATCCTTCTTGTTGACAATTTACTATTGATCATACCAAAGAAATTATATTTTGAAAATCTCAAAGCCTCTCAATTCAGACTGAGATGTCAAGACTTGGAAGCACAGACACAAACGAGGTTCCCTGGGTGATCCAAAAGCTCCTTGGCTTCACAAACTTGCCTCTTGTTGATGTGCTTTTCCTGCACAGTAGCATGATACATAGGTACATACATGCATTTAGGGGTATAAATTTATAAGCAAACATTCAGCAAGTTTCTCCATCCAACAACTTTCCTGGACAGCATCCCTACCTCTCTGGCAGTCAGGCTACCACAGAGGTTTGACTGATGCATCTGAAGTGGAAGTCAATGTGGACATGAGTCTTCAAGAGGAGGCACCTAAGATATTATGCATGATACATAAATACATATGGAATAAATATCTTAATGGGTGACGCCACCTAATAGAAACATTATAGCAAGCAGGTTAGCTGAAGAAGAAAGAATCAACTGAATTCCTTGGGGTGACTTGGTTAACCTCTCTGAGACTTAATGTTTCTGGCTAGAAATGAGATTTGAGCTCCTGACTTAGATCACTGGGAGAAGGTTAATTGAGAGTAGTCATAGGAAACATTAGAGGATTATCAAGACAGTCTCACTGTAGACACTAACAGCATTGTCACCACTGCCAAATTACAGAAACAAAGACTTGGGGTAGGTCAGTTAGGAAGCATAGCCTCCATTCATCTGTCCAATCATCTTGATTGGGTGGTGGGAGGGGGCAAAGTGAAGAAGCCAAGCAAGATGTGGGAGGCACAGCAAGCCTTCTCCTCCCCATCACTGCAGCCTTCGGCTCTTTCCTTGCTTTTGGGTGTGAGCCCAGTTGCATCTGCTATAGAAGGATGAGGCTGCTGATGCAAGCAGATGAAATCTGTGGTGTAGAGCCACGGGAGAGATGACATTTGACAGATCTCGCCACAATTACTTCCCTTCCTCCCACTCTTTCAAGTGATTAGGAAGTGGGGGCCAATTCCTTGTAAGGCCAGCAGCAGTCCAGACCCCTCAGCTGTGGAAGAGACAGAGCCCTTGATGCTGTAGGCTGAACTGCAGCAAGGAGGCCACTCAGGATCAGCATGCTGCTGAGCTTGTAGACCCTTCTCTACAAGGGCAGAGACCCCTTTCCCAAATGGCCTCACCCATCCTATATGGGAAACTGTAGCAGAAATTATCCTGGATCTTGATGTAGATGGTGGAGACACAGGCTTAGAAAGAAGGTAGGAGCTCAGAGCTAGAGTCTAATGGCTCCTTGTTGTCTTTAGCCTTGAAACTCAAAGTGTAGGACCCAATGTCTACCCAAGACCAAGCTCAAGTACCTTCTCTTCCAAACAGCTTTTCCTGGCCATTCTACCCTATAGGAATCTCATTCTCTCTGGTCACTGAGAACGATGGTTTTCAACAGTGAGTGCACATCAAAGCCACTGGGGAGCCTGAGAACAGCCAACACCTGGGCCCACTCCTCAAGATTCTGATTTAATTGGTCAGAATATTAGTACTTTTTAAAAACATCCTCTAGTAATCCTAATATTCAATGTTGAGAAGCATGCATTATCAGCTGTGCCTCATTTGGGATTTTAATGATTTACTATCTCAGATGATCACTTCTAAAAGCATACCTTTCTTTTGTCTCCACAATCAGAGTAAACTACTTGAAGACAGGAAATCTCTCTTCCTAGTCCCTGAAGAGTGAGGTCCCCTGAAGTCTGTTCTCCTTTATTGAATGGCCTGGCCTTATGACTTTGGGTGGGTCACTGGACTTTTCTCAGCCTCAAATTCCTTCTCTGCAAAAGGAGATTGCACTGGCTTATCCCTTATGATGTTGCCAGCTCTGAATGCTTTGTAATTCTAATAAGCACTCAGGAAATTGGGATTGATTGCAGCCAGCCTGCAGCCTTGCAGCCTGGAGTTTGACCTGTTTTTAGCAAGTTGTCACCATCCTCCTACTCCGAGGGAGGAAGATGCTCCTCACCTCTGAAGATATGTCTTCTCAGCTGGATGTTTGGGCTTTCAAGTCTAAGCCTCATCTGAGTGTATGGTATTGCTTGGTTCTCAGCATGGGACTGTAGGCAGCAGAAAAGGCTCTTCTTTGTCCTGATTCCCACCCAATGGAGCAAAGGGAAACATAGGCACATTTTTCAAATCAGTAGCCACAGATTGAAAAAGAGAAATGGTGAAGGATCTGGAGTGCAGGGACAAAAGTTACCAGGGGAGTCAAAGTCCTACTGGGCTGGGAGTGAAGCAAATGGATGAAGGATGAGGCTGCTGCTGCTGCTGCTGAAGGATGAGGCTGATGGGGCAAAGGATCTAGACAGCAGCATGCGACTGGTCCTGTGGAAGGGAGGCACCATCTTTGGAGTCATGCACAAAGTACTTCTCCTATTCCTCAGCCAGCACAAGCACACAGGAACTTACATATGCACACAACTGTTAAACAGTAACCACTGTGGTTTGGAATTCCAACACAAAGTTTGTCTGTGTATATGGTTCAGGCAATGCCATCAGTTGTCTCTTGCAGCAACCGCAGCCTCTGCGTTTATCAGAGATGGGTAGCACCATTTCATTGTTTTTCCTGTTTTTCCATGTTTCCTTCCCATAACTGTCTTTCTACATGGTTCTCCCAGAACCTTTATCTCAGGAAAATGTGAAATTCATTTATTTTTTTGCTACAACCAATTCACACATTTCTTCAGGGATGATGATGACAGAGCAGGTAGAGGAACAGAAGTGGCAAAGATAGAAAGACCGTCTCCTGCCACAGATTGTACGAGGAGCTTTTGGGGATTAGTGAGCTCGTGTCAGCAAAGCCCTCTGAGCCCTCTTGCTCATTATGACTGAGCATTCTGGAGGCTCTTTTGTGCTGAACTATTTTTAGGCATTTGGGAATTAACCCTCTCACAGCTCTAAGGGAGTTCTTTCTTCTACTTTTTAAAACTCAGATACAGTCCCTGAAGAATTTGGATTGAGTTCAGATTTAAGATATCTGGAGATATACTTAAGATACATATTTAAGACATTCTTTGCAATGGGCTGGGGGACATTTGACAAAGCATTTTCTTTCCTGGGGCCTCTGCTTTTGCAGAATGGGAAATGAATTTTATCTCTCTTAGTCCCACCAAAGAATTATTTTGTGGGTCCTAGGGTGCTATTAAATGGGAAGATCATTTAGAAAATAGGGAGGAATACCATATTAACATAAAGCACTATGATTCTACAGTTGTACTTTCATTTGGGTTGATTTTGTATTTTTGGAGAGGCTTAATTTTGAAGAAAAGAACATGATGCGAACTCGTGGTCAATAGGTCCTCTTCCCCAGAACCTTTGGGCTCAGGGGTGAATTTGGCCATTGATTGATTAGCAATGTCTGCCCAGGGTGTGCAGGAGGAAGCTTCATGATGAGTTCGACATCTTTGCCACTTCTTCACACATTATTCCTAAAGGGACAAGTTTTATGTGGCTTTCATGAGAGGTGGGGAAGTGAAAGGTGTTAGTTAGAATCAATGTTATTTTTCTAAGGAGGCAAGATAATGGTTTGTCTTTTTGGGACCATCAGTTCACACTGTTGCTTGTTTATGGTTGATGCCTTCAAGACTAAGGCATTGAAGGCAAAAATAGATTGGTGGGAATGTGACACTTGATAAATGGGTAATACATGGCTGGGACTAGATGAAGGCATCTGACCAGAACAGGGATATACTTATATAGTCAGTTTAAGTTTTTCTCCAGAGGGCTGACTCTGGAGAATGGACTCTTCTACAGGAAGAAAGCCCAGGTGTGAGAGACAAAGATAAGGGTTCTGCAAAGTTTCAGCCTGATTTAAGCCCAGTGATTTCCCTGGAACCTTGAACCATCCAAATGAGTTCCTCTTCCACCACCCCTTCCCAATCCACTTGCTCTCAATTTTATTCACCTACTCGCCCTTTGACCCCTCACCCTCCATCCATCTTCCCCTGACACTCAGAGGGCACTCTTGTCGAATATGGTTATCCTTCTGCCAAAGAGGCTTCCTGTAACCTGCACTCCAGAGGACAATCTCCAAGATTGCATCCATCTGAAAGGACCATTTTTAAAAATCTCTTCCTCCTAAGAAGTAAAACTAGCAGGTGCATGAAAAAGAGGGCGTTACTTTCCTATTTTCCCAGAGGAGTCCAGAAGAGGGGTCCGGTCAAATCCCCTCTAAGGTCAGGAAGCACTGGGCAGTGGAAAAGTCTGCAACAGCCTTAGCTCCCAGTCTCAGCCATGGCGTCAAGCCTAGTGCTCCATCTTTGGGCTTTGCATTCGTCTTTCCTGACTCCTGGGGGAGGGGTCGGGAGAGTGTCTCAACCTGTATTAGTATGTCCCATGTAAGGTCCTTGTTGACCATTTTTGCTTCTGTATTTTAATGGGTTGGACTAATTTCCACTTTATTTTTGTATTTATTTTAACACAATTGCTTATAATGAGGCTAATGACATTTTGTCTCCATGGTGGTGCATTTTAATTTGGTCTCGGAAATGTCAAAGTGATCAGGAAATTTGGTATCTCAAACACAAAACCTGGCAGGGACAATAGATTCCCCTCTCCACCATTCCATCTCCCTTGTTATCTGCTGGCTCCTGGGGCCACCCTGCCCCATTTGGCAGCTTCGTGATGCTGGCATGGATGGAGATCAGCAGTATAACATTGCCAAGACAAAAGCAAGGGCCCCAGCACACGGACTCTTTCCAGCAAGTGCATTTAAAACAATTAATCAGATCTCAGCTCTCAAGCTAAGTTTGTTATGATAGAAACAGGGCATTATTTTCCTGATGGCATTTTTGTATCAATCCTTGTCCTTTTACCCATCCAAATGCTTTCTTCTGAGGCTGCCGGCAGTCATTTTTTTCTCAGGTTTCCAATTCTTTCCTTTAAAATGGGGTTGGCCATTGAGTATTTTAGGCTTTGTGGGCCACATTGGGTTCCTATCTCATATTCTTCTTTTTCTTTTCTTGAAAAATGTAAAAACTGTTCTTAGCTCGCAATCCAGACAAGCCGTCATGGAATCTTGGGTTTGAGGGGAGTTTACTCAGAGTCTCTTTGGGGGGGATTTGGATGCAAGCACTTAACCCAGTTGTATTTCAGCATGGAAAT
This sequence comes from Dasypus novemcinctus, assembly GCF_030445035.2. Taxonomy (NCBI): domain Eukaryota; kingdom Metazoa; phylum Chordata; class Mammalia; order Cingulata; family Dasypodidae; genus Dasypus; species Dasypus novemcinctus. The sequence goes on along the minus strand of NC_080699.1, from coordinate 43,565,818 downwards.
GATTTGCAGGTCCATTCCATACCACAGAACCCCAACCAGGTGACTGCTGTGATTCAATGATGATGTGATTTCTCTGATGATGTAAAAGTATACAACACATCATCACAAAAGTTGCTGGTTTTAGCTAAATATGGAATTTGGGACTTGGTAGTTTTTTTTCCTCAGAAAGACTGAAAAATCAAGGTAGTGTCAGGTCTGAGTTTTGGGGTTCTTTTGCTCTTGTCTCTTCCCTCTTCCATTTCTTGCCTTCCCTCCCCAGAGCTTTCATATAGTCAGTTTCCCTCCACCCTTGCTTTGTCCTTGGAGGGAAGGAGATGAATTATCTCTGCAGATGAGGCCAATGCTGCTTTTTTAGCTCGGAGAGCAATCACATTTGTCTTCTCTTCTGCACCTAGACTTGTTTCTTGGAGGCAGATCTTTGAAGTGGAAATAAAAACAGTGAAAGGGAAATCATCTTGACTTGGCAAAATCTTTAGGCCAAATCGGGAAACTCCCAGTGCAACCCAGATAGGGCTCATGTCCCAGCAATGCCCTCATGCACGCTTCTATTTAGAAGCCACTTTGTCAATTCCTTGGCCAGCTTTTCTATGTAGTAAAGATACTTTATCTCTATAAAGCAGCAATAAATGGACAGTATAATATATTTCACTTTTAATAAGGTGTTGCCAGTTGCACACACTCTGTAGAGCAATTAGTGTCAAAAGCTGCTAAGCAATGGAGGGAACCATCTCTGAATGTTTTCACATGGAAAGGATTTATAACCAGTTTCTTGAGGAGCTGTGACCATAACCTGGAGGGCAGAGAAGGAAAAGTCGACTAGTCGAGATGACTTGCAGGCAAATGTCATTCCCTGAAACTCATCATCCTTATCTGTGAAAAGGAGAGGGCAAAATTATAAGGGAGTCCAGAAGGTGGAGTCCAGACTTCAACCAGGTGGTATTACTTCAAACTGAGTCATTGCTGCCTCATCGATTGGCACAAGCAATGGGAGCATTTTCATAATCGAATCCTGGCTAGGTTGTCCAACTCATCATGGTTTGCCTGGGACTGTCCTGATTTTAAAACCTAAAGCCCTGAGTGCTGGGAATCCCCTGGGCCCCAGGAAAACAGGGATGGTTGGTCACCCTGAGTCCAGTCCAGGGTATTTCTCCTTTCAAAGGGGTTGACTCCAGGGTAGCAACAGTTACATACGTTATCAATTACATATTGATACGTTGCCACCTTCCCAGGGTTATGCCCGGGGCATTCCTCCATTCATTGCCCTGGTTATGTGGGCAGGGGCAGGGGAGGGGGCCTGCCAGAGTGAAACAGCTGGAGTACTTGACTTCAAGCTCAGCCTCTGTCACCTTTGCCTGGCAGGAGCAGTAGAGGGACGTGAATTCTAAGCCTTTCCACTGCGACATGTTTTCCTCCTGTTACAGATAAGGAGACAAACTTGGAGAAGGGTTAAAGAAACTCCCCCCCAAGTGGTGAATTGACAGCTCTCTGTAGAGTCAGGATTCAAACCTAAGGTCTCGGGTCTCTGGCAGCCAAGTTTTTGCCTGCTGTTTCTTTCTTGCCCCACTTCTGCCAAAGGGAGAGTTGTGCTGCACAAGAAGTACACACGTTGCACTTTGGAGGAGCTAAGAAGGGGGTGAGTCAGTGGTTGAGACGTTGGGTGACAAGGAATGGTTAGGTTGGTGGAGAAGAGGGAGCTGGTCCCGGAGAGGGGCAGCTGGTGGAGATGGCCGAGCAGATGGGAAGGTATACTGCCTAAAGGGAAGAGGGAAAGAGTGTAGGCAGAGAGGACACCAGATTAGAACTGAGGTGTGCAAGGGGCAGATGTGAAAGAAGGGGTGGCTATTGCATGCAGGCTCTGCATACCCGTCAGAGGAATTTGTTACTCTCACTGAAGATTATCCTCATGCTGCTTGAAGTAACTTAGTCTCTTCCTGGCTCGTGTTTTGAAGGTAAGGTTCTGCTCCTCATGCAGTAAATGTCCCTTATACCAACTACATAACCAGATAGAGGAGGAGGGATAGAAAGAGTTCCTTATCACACCAATTCGAGAGTGGGATAGTCTTGTTCAATTTATATTCCCAGAATTAATTCCATGAGAATATATTTATTTTCCCCCTCTGTATAACAAGAAAAGCTTTAGAAATCAGAACACCTTATTTGAAACATTATTTCAAATATTTGTTGGCTATGCACTTCATTTAAGTTTTATAGGGTATGGTAGACAAATATAAAAAAGACATGCAATTAATTAATTTTGACCACAAAAGCATAAACCAGGGCTATCGTTAATTAATTTTGTAAGTGTTACTGTATCCCTGTATATTTGGATTTCATACACTGTGTTGCACAGTGTAGAACTCTCCCCCCCAAAATTGGCAACGAGGGTAGAAGGCATCCCTCAAGTGAGCACGCAGCTTTCACTGACAACAGAAAGAATAAAAGCCTGATTGGTCGGTTCATGTGTTACTTGTCCTTCTTCGTTCTCTGTTTCGTTTTGTTTTTAGTTAGAATTCCTTATTAAGGCAGGGGCGTTCAGTGCACAGAGGGGGATTTGGTCTCCCCCTTGTGTTCTGTCCCAGTTTAATGGCTGGTGGACTCTGTGCTAGAGTTCTTATAGAGGTTTTGTTTGTTTTTCTTTTCTTGTTCTTTCCCCTGTACCCATACCCTGTGCTCCAGGGACCTCTACCTGGATCCTTTGCTTGGTCCTTCACCAGGTACTTCTACCTGGTACCTCCACCCAGAAGTCGTCCACCAGTGTCGATAGCCCGTGATTGCACACATCCTCGGCAGGCTCCCTAACTGCCAGGGAGTCAGCTGCCCCCTCCCCACTCAAACTCTGCCTCTATTCTTCCCAGCCTTTTTCTCCATTCAGTGAAGTCCCCATCCCTGGATTTGTTCTCAGAATTCGAAGGTTTCTATTTTCACACCTCAATAATTGGTGCTATCCATTGAAAGTAACTCTGAAACTCCAGCCTGCTGGGGTCAGGAAGAGCTGAATTGAACTAAAGGGAGTAGAAATTGGCTGGAGCAGGCAGGAGGACTTGGAGCTGTGTAATTTCTCTCCTCCAGTCTGCTGGCAGCCTCTGAGATGGAGCTTGCTGGAGGCACCTGGCTTTGTCACTTAATGGGAGCCCTGCAGGGGAGGTGGTGGGAAGGAAATGAGGGGTCCCCCCCTCACCCTTCCCTCAACCCAGATTGTGAACTGGATGCCCAGTTGCCCTGCTCAAGGATATGCACACAGTGACTGGAGAAAGCATTGTGTCAGGGAAATGACATTGAAGAGATTAAATACGCAAAACACCCCCTGTTTTAATAGCATAATGGCTGGGAGAGGAAGCGAGGAGTATCTGGGTGCCAGAAGCTAATCCACCCACTGTTCACACCAGCGGGACAGTATGATCCCTTTGGGCTAGGTCTTGTGGCTTGCAATTCCTACACTCAAAGGAGGAGAGAGAAAACAGAGGGTTTTGTTGTTGTTGCTGTTGTTGTTGTTTTGTTATATCTCCTTTGATTTTAGGAGTTGAATTACTCTTTAGATTTTTTTTTTTTTGATAATGATTGCTTTCTGATGGTGTTGTTGATTGCTTATTTTTGATCTCCTGGATGATTTTCCATTTATGGCAGAAAATGATTCTGTTTCCACGATGCTTCTGCAATAGGTGTATGTCATCTTCTTCTAGGCTGTGCGATATTTGTTCTCACCCTAATCCACCTGCGAGTCTGCCTCGGGGATGGAGATGAACTTTGGAAGCGATTGACAAAATAGATCAGTATTTCAAAAACGAGCTTCCCTTGGGATCCAGGAAATGTCAAAGCAATGAACTTCCACTGTGGCCAAAGGGACTAATTTTCCAGTTCTCTAGTGCATGGAGTGGGGTGGGGAGGTTCATTAAAATATATAGACAGATATTTGATTAGGAAAGTTACACATGATAACTGCAGAATATTTGGATAGCAGAAGGAAATAAGAACACTCATAAATTAGATTTATTTAGTGTTTGGGAAGCAGATAGAAATTTTCTAGAAGGAAGCTTGTTTCAATGATGACCCCGATTCTTCTACCTGCCCCCTTCTTGCCCCTTCTGTATGATAGTAGTGGTTCCAGAGGCTTTTGCCTCACTTTCTGCTTTTTTTTAAGAACGGTTCGGTCTGTGTCTTAATTTACCGGGCCGCTATGACAAATGTCATTGTTGGCTGGAACAAAAGGAGTTTATTGGCTCACTGCTTAGGGGCTTGATGTCTGACATCCAGGCATTGGCAAGGCCGTGCTTTCTCCAGGCTCTGATGCATTTGGTCATAGCTTTCTGGCAATCTTCCGTCACATGATGCTCTCTCTCTCTAGCTTCTTTGTTGCCTGGCTTCTAGTTTCATGTCTTATTTCTTTTGCTCATTGGACTTCAGTCATATTGGACTTGAAGGTCATTCAGTTTGGTTACATCTTAACTTAGGATAACATCTCCAAACGTCCTATTTACAAATGGGTTCATATCCCCAGAAATGTGGAGTAAGACTTGAACATGACTTTTGTGGGGGGCATGTTTCAATCCCCAACAATCAGCGAAAAAGTTGGCATCTAGAGGGGCCTGGATTGCCCTTCAATTTGTCCTCAGTGGAGAGAGAGAATATTTGGTCCACATTCATCAGTGATTTTAGAGGTATAGCATGGTAGCTCAGTGTCTGAGTTCAGATGCTGGCTCTCTCCCTTCCTAGCTCGGGCAACAGTGAACAAGGAACTCAAACTCCCAGTGCCTCAGTTTCCTCATCTGTAAAATGGCAATAATGCCACTACTTACTAAATAGAGTTCTTGTGAAACTTAAATATATTATTCCACGTAAAGACCTTGGAGCAAGTAGGCTACATAATGCCCCACCAGTTAAATATCCTTGCATTTAAAATCACTAAAAAGGGTCCATGTGCCAGCTGGGCCCTAACCTCAGCAGAGTTGCAACACCTACTCTCTGGTCTGTTGGACTTACCCAGGCAGGTAATTCAGGGAGGTGATGATGGTCAACCACCACACCAGGGAACTGAGAAAGTCTACAAATGCAAGCAGGAGAATTGCAGCCATCAGTGATGTGGGGTCTAAGTTCCCTCTTGATTTAGAGGTGGAGTGGACATTGCCATCCCAGGGTCCACAGGATGGAGGAATAAAATGTGGATTAGAGTGGACTTACTGGTATTCTACTATAGAACTATTGTGCCTCTAGCAATGGAAGAAATTGTAGCATTGATCTGGAGACAGTGGCCATGGGTACTTGCTGAGGGCAGGGAGAGGGAAGAAGAGATATGATGTGGGGGCATTTTCAGGACTTGGAGTCATCCTAAATGATATTGCAAGGACAAATGCTGGACATTATATATCCTGCCATAATCCACTGACTGGACTGGGGGAGAGTGTAAACTACGATGCAAACTATAATCCATGTGGTGTAGCAGTGCTCCAAAACGTATTCACCAAATGCAATGAATGTGCCACACTGATGAAAGAGGTTGTTGATGTGGGAGGAGTGGGGTTTGGGGTGGGGAGTGGGGTATATGAGAACCTCTTATATTTTTTAATGTAACATTTTGTGTGATCTATATATTTTTAAAAACGAAAGACAATAAAAAATTCACTAAAAAACAAAAACAAACCAAAATAAAGATTTCGGAAGTTAAAATAAATAAATAAAATCACTAAAAGGCCACTCCTTTGTTCTGCTTTTGCTTCACTGGTTTTATTTCTACCTCTTTTTTTTTTGCATGTCTACCTTGGAGAGTTACCTTTTTAAATTTTGTTTTAATTTTTTTGTCTTTATTCATTTTTTAATATTACATTCAAAAAATCTGAGGTCCCCTTATACCCCTCACCCCCCTCACCCCACTCCTCCCCCCATAACAACAACCTCCTCCATCATCATGAGACATTCATTGCATTTGGTGAATACATCTCTGAGCACCGCTGCACCTCATGGTCAATGGATGGAGAGTTACCTTTACATCAAGTGGAACATAAACCGGATGTGGGATTCCATTGTGATGATGATTCAATGGGCTGACCAGTACAAAGGATGCTTCGTCCTTCTTGCATCTGAGATACCCTTAACTTGTTCTTTGAATAACTGCTAAGTCATAGTCAGATTTGTGTCAATGTGTAGAGAGAAGGAATTGCTGTGTTTTCCACGTGCATTGCCTAAGGTCCAGGGAGGCTTGAAATATACAGAGAAGGAGGCCCAGAAAAGCAAGGTAGCCCATAGGCCCTGCCCGATTTCTTGGTCTTGCTCTGGTTCTGATTTCCTCTTTTCTCTGTTTGTTGCCTCTGCATATATATTCCTGCTTCATGCTTTGACACAGCCAAGGAAGACTCAGTTCTTGCAGTCTTTGGGGGAGAGGGATCAAACAGAGTGCATACTCAACCTTCTGAGGAGCCTCTGAATTAGAAGAGTGGCTCTGGGGACCGACCCAGGACCACCCTTGTCTGGCGTCGGGTACCAGGGGCTCTGTACCCACTCGACGGTGTTTGGGATGACCGCAAGCAAGGAGTGATCACAGCTGCCTGCCATGCCCCCTCTTCACCCTTCCCGCCTGGGGCAGGGATGCAACACTGCCCGAGTCCCTGCACAGCCTGGCCTGCAATTTATACAAGTGCAGCCGATGCTCCCTTTTAAATTGACGAAAGCTGAGAACGAAGCCTGGGAGGCCCTCTGACCCCTGAGCCCAGGTCCACAGAAATTGCAGGCGGTGTGCAGTGCGCTGCCTCTTGATGTACTTGCAGTGGGGAGATACTGGTTAATTTGCCAAGACTCAGAGGTGACCCAGGTTTAATAAAGAGGATTAATGGATTTGAGCTAAAGGTCTTGGCTGTTTCAAGCAGATAGCCTCTTCCTTCTAAGATAGTTTGCAGGCTCTTGCTCGGTTTCTTCTCTTTGGGGAAATAGCTCAGGCTGCCTGTTTAAAGAGACCTTCCTCTCTCTGTTCTTCTTGGATGAACTGGAGGTGCCCATGCATCCGTCATGTGTTTGCAAAACCAAAGGCATGAGGCTCTTGCTGTTGACAAGAGAAAGAAAAATGGGCACTCTCACATTCTGCTAGTGTGACATAAATTGCTCCCACCCTTCTGAAAAGCATTTTGGCAACAAGAAGCAAAACCCAGAAAAATATTGTGTCCGCCCTTTGACATAGCAATTCTATTTTTATGATTTTATCTTATGGAATAATTAGGATGTGTGCAAAGTGTCCATCAAAGAAACACTTATTTTTAAAAATATGGCATCAAAGAGATGTTCAACAATAGGGAATTAAATGAATTATACTACTTCTACACGACGGCATAAAAAAGATGCAGTGGTATTCTTATTTGAAATAGGTTCACAGGTTATAAAATATTACGTGTAGGTGAACTCATATTTGTAAAGAATGTTTTATACCTTCATGAAGGGTAGACACCTAGATGACCCCGAATGGTGAGACTCCGAGGGATTTCATTTTGGTGTTTTGTTTCACTTATCCTCTCTTGCAAATCATTTCAGCTAAGATACTCTGCTTGTGCAATTAATGGCAGCGAGAAAGCAGCATGGAATCCACTGACAGGCTCAGGATGGCTCAAGTCAGGGCTGTTTCCTGCCCTCTCTTTTTCTTCTCTTAGACACATTAAGAAAATGTATTGGACAGTGGCTTTTCTGGGGTGGCAAAGCCTGGAGCCGCTGCAGGTCCCACTGGTCATTGCTGGGCTGGGTGAGGCTTTGGAGGGTTGTTAGAACCAACAGCATGAACGGAGTCTGAACGGAGCCCCTCTGCTCAGCTCGCTGGGGCAGTCTGATGACGCCTTATGCCGTATTCCCAAGGGTGCTTTCCCCCTCCAGTTTTAAATGACTCCCCTAAGGGAGATGCTGCCAAATCCCAAGAAGTCTAATAGACTGTTCTGCCATCTAACAGACCTCAGCATTAAGACGTTTTCCCTCAAGCTTCCATTAGCCACTAAGTGCTGTACATTTTTCCCCTTAATATTTATTCCAAATTTTTAGTGGGCACCGAATTTAGACTTTTTTGACAGTAATTGCCTGCTTAGCTCTCTCTCTCTCTGGTACCAACATCGGGATTACTTTTTATTTTTCCCTTTGATAGTTTGGCATCACCGTCTCCAGCCTAATTCTTTGGCCACCCCAGGATGACTTGCAGTCTCTAATGACTTATCTCTCTATTCATGCGGCCATGTCTTATTTTGTCATTCCAAAAAAAGTCTTCTGAGCTGCTTTTTACCAATGATTTTATTCTCAAAATCTCTGTGACATTCAGGCTGTCCCTTCTTTTGCTTTTATATGCTCACTGTTATCAAGGGTAGAAAAAGGGCGAAAAGCTGATCTGGAGTGCGAGTTTGTCTCCTAGGGGACTAAGCACTCAAAGAAAAATGAGGCTAAAAAGCACCCACACAAAGCAGGCCTTCACTCCTTAGGACACATTTGTGAACCGAATTCTCCCCAGAGGACTGCAGAAGAGGGCAGGAAGACTGAGCTGGGTCCAGGCCAGGCCAGGCCGGCCCAGGGCTCTCCCACATCTCCCCTTCCCAGCCTCTTTGCCCCCTTCCCTCCACTGATCCCCAAACTTGGCCGCCTAGATATTTGCTTAGAGTCGGACAGAGAACCAGCGAGACCTGCCTGCTTTAAGAACCAGCCACTCCAGTAGTGGTGTGGGGCGCCCAGCTGTACCTCCTGTGCCTGAAGCCCTGCCTAGGATTCTAACCATCTCCGATGCCCTCAGCTCATCTCCTGCATACCCCAGGCTGCTAGGAGTTTTAATTGAGGTGTGACAATCGCTGTGAGATCCCAGGATAGAAAGGTGCTGTTAGTGAGAAGCACAATAGCTCTGCTATTTCTGATTCTCCCTGATTTGGGTTCCAGATCCTACTTTTATATTTTGACCCTGTTTTCTCTCTGGCATATCTGTTCCACTCATTGAGATGTCAATGCTCAGTGCGTCCCTTTTCTCTTTGTTGTTACCTAGTTCTCTTCTTACCAGAGGGAGCTCCCTCTCCAAGGCACCATGGCCACGACAGCGGCTCCAGCCTCTAACGGGGGCTGTCCGGGCGCATCTCCAAGCCCCTTGTGCCACCAGAGCCTGCTCTGTCCCGTGCTGTCTCGGTGGTGTTTCCTGGGGCACCTTCAATAGCTTCTGGTTACCTGGTGCTTCTGTTTCCTGCCCCCAGTCCTTCCTATCATCCTTGGTGGAAATAAGAAGTGCAGATTCCTCAGACCAGGGTATAGACATGATGTGGGGAATTTTGCTTATGAGCAGGAACTAAGCATGACCAGCTGTTCTCTTCCTGAGAGGCCCAGTTGGGTAAAATGGATCAATTGATGTGTTCTTCTCCCTTCACCTCCTGCATAGTGATGACTTCCGAAAATGAGCAGGAAGAAGCACTTTTCCAGGCAGAATGATGCTGGCAGTGAGGTGGTAAAGCAGCTTGGGAGGAGCAGACATGGAACCTCCAGCGGGTGGCGAGTTAACAGACAAGCAGAGTGTGCTGCCTGCCTTCTGCCCTGACCTACTTTACATTGTGCCTTATTCCTCAAGCCGGCTGGAGTCTGGTTCTGCACCCATGCTCTACTGCAAAAGGTACCCTGAATATCATCAGCCACTCTCCACCCTCTCTAAATTCAATGTCCTTTGCTCCCGAGACCCAGTTTTACTTTCCTTGGGTATATACCTTCAAGTAGAATTGCTAGGTAATTCTATTTAGACTTTTTATTGGTTAGCCTAGACTCATATAAATTCTATTTTGTTTTGTTTTTTTCATTTGAATTCTGAAGGGATTACTTTTACATTTAAACACACACACACACATACACACACATTTGGCATGTCTACAATATTAAGTCTCTTCCCCATAGTTCATTCAGTAAATGTTTATTTAAAACCAGTTATGTACCAAGAACTGTTCTCAACTCTGGGATAAATAAATTCCTGCTCCTCCAAAATTTATATTTTAAAATAAGGGTGGAGAAGACTCATGATGAGCAGGTGAACAAAAGAAAAACTGGAAACCACTTTAGATGGTGTAAGTACCGTGAAACAATAGCATGATCAAAAGAAATGGAGTCTATTTTGGATTGTATATTCAGGTGTAGCCTGAGGCAGTGAGATTTTAGCTGGGACCTGATTACATGGAGTCACTAAGGAAACATCTAGGAGAGGAGCCTTCCAGATAGAAGGAAGAGCTAGTATGAAGAGCCTAAGTGGGGAGCAGATGTGGCTCAAGCCGCAGAGCACCCACTTCCCACATGGGAGGCCCAGGGGTCCATCCCTGCTGCCTTCTAAAAAAGACAAAAAAAAAAGGCAAACAGCAAACAAACAAAGGAAAAAACCAACTCAGCTCAGCAGTTGAGCTCTGACTTCCTGCATATAAGGTTCCCGGTTCAATACCCAGCCCCAGCACCTAAAAATAAATAATAGTAATTCCTAAGTGGGAGCTACTTGTCAGATTCAAGGAATAGAAAAAAGACCAGTGGGGATGGAGAACTGAGAAAGACACTGTGCTTTCCCAGTGGTCAGAGATATAAAGGAGGATTATGGTTTTATAGGCTGAGGTAAAAGGTTTAGATATTATTCTAAATGCAATAGAAAGCCTTTAGAGGGTTAGTAAAGGAGGTGAGAGATCTGATTTACATTTTACAAGCCTGTTTAGCTTCCTTGATGAGAATAGATTATGTGTGTGTTAGGGGAGGGCAAAGGGGAGGTAGAAGACGATTTAGAAAATGATTGCCGTAACAGGATGAAAGATGATGAGCTTTGGACTATGGCAATAGCGATGGAGTTGAGTGATCCTAATGGATGGGCCAGAGATTTTCTGATGCTTTGGTCCTGTGGAGTGAGGGAGAGGGAGGAGATAAGGAACCTCTCCAAAGACTTTTGGTTTGAGAAAACACCTGAACTGGAAGATTGGCCTCATTACTTTGTAGATTCCATGTTTACTTTAAAATACCACCCAAGTAGAGATGTTGAGAGAGAAGTTGAATATGGGTCCTGAGTTCTGAACTGAGTTCTGTCAGTGACATTTATTTGAGAATCATTAGCATATGGATGGTTCTTAAAGCCATTGGTTTGGAAGAGATTCCAAGGGAAGCAGTATAATTTGGAAGATGACGATAATGAGCTCTGAGGAAATTAGAAAAATCAAATGAGGAAAGGAATATGCTTGTTCTTATGTTTAAGGAATTGCCTTCTGTATTTCAATATTTAATATGAGATTTGCTGTTAGTTTTTGCTACAAAATTTTATGAACTTCAGGAAGTTTCCTTTTCTTCCTATTTTGCACAGAGCTTTCTTTCCATTACTTTTTTTTTCTATTATGACTGTTAATTTTAACAAGTGCTTGTTTGACATTTAACAATATTACTACATGATTTTGCTTCCCTGTATTTTAATGTAATGACTTAATATTGAAGCCTTTTGGTTTCTCTGGCATGAACCCTGCTTGGTTAGGGTATACTTTTTTCTATGCTGCTGCATTTTATTTTACTATTGTTTTATATTATATTAATTAGTGAAATCAGTCTATTATTTTTTGTTTGTTTTCTCTAGCTGATATTAATATCAAGGCAGTTGTAACCTTATTAGATGAACTGGTAACATTTCTAATTGCTTTCTGATGTCTTCATTAACTCTTCCATATCCTGAGTCCCTCTTGCTTTCTTTTCTAATTTCCATTGCTTGGCAACTTATCCATAGCCTAACCATGGACTTGGCTAGAGCTTTTATGTGTGTGACTGATATGTTCTCCTCTTCTCAGGTCCCTGTGTTTCAGACTCATTTTCAAGTGCTGGATGGAATTTTTTTTTTTTTTTAGTTTAGAATCTTTGGTATAGAATATTAAGTCATTCATGAAACAAAACTGTCACTGGATCATGCAGTTAAAACCTCTTTTTCCTATTTTTAATTTACATAGTTTTCCCTGTTTTTTTTTTAAGATTTATTTCACTTATTTCTTTTTTTAAAGATTTATTTTACTTATTTCTCTCCCCTTCCTCCCTGTTGTCTGCTCTGTGTCCATTCGCTGTGTGTTCTTCTGGGTCTGCTTGCATTATCAGGTGGCACCGGGAAAGTGCGTCTCTTTTTTGTTGTGTCATCTTGTTGCATCAACTCTCCATGTGTGCAGCGGCACTCTTGGGTGGGTTGTGCTTTTTTCACGTGAGGTGGCTCTCCTCGCGAGGCACACTCCTTGCACATGGGGCATCCCTCCATGGGGGCGCCCTTGCATGGCACGGCACTCCTTGTGCGCAGCAGCACTGTGCATGAGCCAGCTTACTGCACAGGTCAGGAGGCCCTGGGCATCGAACCCTGGACCTCCTATATGGTAGGCAGATGCTCTATCAGTTGAGCCACATCCGCTTCCCCTAGTTTTCCCTGTTATCCCCAGTCTCTGCTTCCGTGTCTTAATAAAGAACCATTCAAATGCATTTAATGTACTGCTGAGCATGTATACAGGGTACATAAAAATGTTTGGATATTTTCATAGTAGTTACAGTTAAAAATGACAACTGAGGCAGTGCTGAGTTCCTAGCCAGGGGAGCTCTATCATATTTCCCAATGGAACAGCAACAATCCCCCAAGTGCAATGGCAAAGACCAATAAAGAAGAATGGTCCAAGAATGAGCCCTTGACACTGATGACCATGCTTATAAGCCTATGTGCCTGAAATATAAACTAGGCCTAGAGCTGCAGGGTGCCTAAGAGTTACCTCCTGAGAGCCTCCATGTTGCTCAAATGTGGCCACTCTCTAAGCCAAACTCAGCATGTAAATGCACTACCTTTCCCCTAGTGTGGGACATGACTCCCGGGCATGAGCTTACCTGGTGCCGAGGGATTACTACCAAGCACCAGCTAATGATGTAACTAGAGAAAAACCTTGAATGAAAGGGTCAACTCAGACCAGTAGAATATCTCAGCCTACTTGTAATATCAGGTGTTAAAAACTGCTTTTGACCTTGAATAAAAGGGGGAAATGTAAAGAACAAATGAGTTTGTAAGGCTATGAGTCTCCAGAAAAGAGTCAGGAGGTCATCAGAGGGGTTGCGCTTATGAACACCTCAGCAGGTTCCCAGAGACAGACAATGTAGATACAACCACAGGTACTGGTTGTCCTGAGGGCTACAGATACCCACAAGTTCTATGGTCATGGCAGATGGACTTCAGTGCCATGTCAGGTAGCCCTACTTTGGAGTTTGATGGAGTTGGACTCAGATGTGACCTTTCTACACATGCCTCTTCTGTCACTTTTACTGGACCTGGTTGGTGCAGGGGTTGGTGTATACTCAGGAGACCTGAATCTCTGTACTGTCCATGTCACAGCCAGGCCTTCAGCCTCAGCAGACTTGCAACTCCTACCTTCTGATTTATTGGACTTACCCAGGCCAGCTAACAGGGAGGTGAAGAAGGTCAGCCACCACATCAGGGAGCCAAGAGTACCTACAACTGCAAGCAGGAGAATTGCATCCATCATCCATGTGGAATCTAAGCTCCTTCTAGATATAGAGGTGGAGTGGACATAACCATCCCAGGGTCCACAGGATGGAGAAATAGAGTATGGATAAGAGTGAACTTACTGATATTCTACTATGGAACTATTGTGATTAGTAATGGAAGAAATTATAGCATTGATGTGGAGAGAGTAGTCATGGTAGCTGCTGAGTGTAGGGAGAGGGAAGAAGAGATATGATGTAGGGGCATTTTCAGGACTTGGAGTTGTCCTGAGTGGTACTGCAGGGACAGATGCTGGACATTGTATGTCCTGCCATGGCCCACTGGGTGGACTAGGGGAGAGTATAAACTACAATGTAAAGTGTTATCCATGTGGTACAGCAGTGCTTCAAAATGTATTCACCAAATGCAATGAATGCGCCACACTGAAGAAAAAGGTTATTGATGTGGGAGGAGTGATGTGAGGTGGGTGGGAGGGTATATGAGGACCTCTTATATTTTTTATGTAACATTTAAAAAAAATAAAGAGAAAAAAAAGAATAATAAATGACATATCTGACACCTGAAAAAAACAAAAACAAAAACAAAAAACAAAGGACTCTTGCAAACAAAACAAAACAAAACAAATGACTTTATTGTATAACCTTTTAGGTTATTAAGTGTTTTTGTATTACTAAGCATAAATGGTATTGTGTTATATATTTCATACTGTTACTTATTTTCTTTTTCTACTCAGCATTGTTTAATACCCAATAATGTTTCTATTTGTATTTCTTTTTTAATCTATACTTTAAAAATTTTTTTAAAATTACTTTGATTACATAAATGTAACATTAAAAATATGGAGGATTCCCATATGCCCCATTTCCTATCCCTCCCATATTTTCCCATATTAACAACATCCTTCATTAGAGTGGTGCATTTGTTACAATTGATGAAGACATTTTGGTTCATTGCCACTAAGCATAGATTATAGTTTATACTGTAGTTTAAATACTCTGCCGCACAATTTTGTAAGTCATGATAAGATGTATAATGGCCTGTATCTGTCATTGCAGCATCTTCAGGATAATTCCAATGTCCCAAAAATGCCCCCATATTGCACCTATTTTTCCTTCTCCTTCCCCTCAGAACCTCCAGTGGCCATCGCCTCCATATCAATGATAAAAGTTCTTCCATTTCTAGAATCACAGTAAGTCTATAGTTGGATACCAGTAAGTCTACTCCAGTCTCACTGTCCATTTCCTAATCCTGAGGATCCTGGGATGATGATGCCCACTCCACCTCTAAGTGAGAGGGGACTGCAAGCAAGATAGTGCCATCCATCTACATGTACTTCTAACTGCTCTTTACACTCAATGGTGTACTTTCATCAAATTTCACTCGTCTACTACTCTAGTGATGGGCCCTCGACTGCCTCCAACAAGAATGCTAAGATGAGCATCTTTAACATGTTCCCTTAAAGATCTGTGAGGGAATTTTTTGCATCCTGTATCCTGGAATGGAATGGGTAGGTTCCAGGAAATGCATGCCCTCCCTCTGACTGCTCACCGCAAAGCCTGCGCTCCATCCGGCAGACCCCAGGGTGTACCTCTCTTCACTGCCTTCAGGATTTGGCTCTATCCAGCTTTCTAAATGTTTGTCAGACCAACAGGTTTAAAGTGCTAACTAATTTTTTTTTTACTTTTTAATTTTTATGATTACTGTGTGTATTTATTCATATGCTTGTCAGCCTTTTGTGTTTATCCTTTCTCAAATTTCCCATTCAAATTTGTTGCTCGTAGTTTTTATTGGAAAGGCTGTCTTTTCCTTGCACATTCTAAATACTAGTCTTCTGTTAGTTTTAGGCATTTGATATACCTTTTCCATCATACCCACTGAATATTAAATTAAAAAAATTTTTTTTGCAAATTAAATTTTTAATGTTGATGTGATCAAATTCATAAACATATGTGTCACATTTTAGGCCTTTATTTAAGCAATCTTTCCATAGCCTTAGGTTACAAGGATAGTGTCCCATATTGTATTCTATTAAATTTTTAGTTTTACTTTTCTCTTTGAAGTCTTTAATCTATCCTGTGCCTGTCTTTGAATGTGGAGTTAGGTTGGTAACTTTTTTTTTGTTTTTTTTCCCCCCAAATTGAAAGCTAGTTTTATTGCTTCATTTTTCTTTTCCCTATTGATTTATGTTGTCATCTTTATTGTATCTTAATGCTATGGCTTCTGATTTCAACGGGGATGGGACAGGCACAATTTGCTCAAAGGCAACATGGACCAAAGGAGAACTTCAAAGCTCCCTTCCAGCTTATCGCCCACGACCCTCTGCCAAGTGTTTTCTGTCCGAGGATGAAGCCGCTCCTCCTCCCCACCCCCACAGCTCGACCCACTCAAGTTCAAGGTACAGACCCTCCAAGGGCTTCTTCATAGATGTCGTTGATATTTCTATTGTTGTAACTTTGCAAAACCCATGCTTTCTTCTGTCTTCTCTAACTTCTACATGGTTGATGTTTAGGGAGAGTCAGAAACCCAAGCAAGCCTACCATTTTAACAAAGAGCATCTTGCAGTATATGCTAAACTGGATGTTCATGGAGCACTTCAAATGCAGAGCATTTAAATCCAAACTCACATTTCCTCTCAGATATTCTCTTTCTGTTTCACATGCATCCTTGTTGGCAATACCATCTCGGATATCTGTGACTCCTCTTCCTTCACTGCTATTCGTGTGTCTCCAATCTATTGCCAAGAAATGACAATCCAGCCTCCAGTTTCTTGTTCAAAGTTACTGCACTTATTCTGATTCCATTGCCTCCACTTCCTAACCTGTCCTTTCCCTCCCTTATTTTGTGCATGTTAATGACAGTTTTCTGTCTTATGCTGTCCATGCTCTAGCTGAGCTCAAAAGTCTCTGCACTATATAGACAACTGCCCAAACTCATTTGACCTCAGCCTCCCTTCCTTCTCTCCTCCTCTCCTTGTCCTGTCATCTAATCAGTCCATTTTCACTAATCAGGCCCTAAGAAGAAACCCTCTTTGCCCTGGCCCCTCCCTTAGTGCTCCTTCTCTCTTGGCATAGATAAAACCTGGCAATTATTTTTTTGTCTGAAGGTTGTAAACACTGTCCTGTACATTATTTCTTTTAGCTTTCCTTTCCTTCTTTGTCTCCATTTCTTGGGCTGTTGAAATTTTAACTGTTTTTCACGGCTTAACTTAGATAGACCTATAAATTGACCCTTGTTATAGCCATAGGCTATTTCTCCTACTGGGCTGGAATTAAAACAAACATGCAAATTTAAAAAAATGGATTTCAGCAGGGACAAAAGGGACATAATCTTTTGGTAGACTCCTGCTACAAAATAACTCCCCTAGATGGCCTGAATGTTTTTCCTTCTTAGTTTATTTCAGCAGCTGAAGTTGTAACCAATTTCATGAGTTTTTGTAATTATGGAAAGAAGGATTGCGATATGATGAACCAGATATGGTTTCCCTGCTCCGAGACAACTGTGTGACCATCAATCAGTTACTCTCCTTCTCTGAGTTTCAATGTGCTTTATTGTAGAGTGAGATGATTAGATTCCTATTCTCTAAGGGCCAGTTAAGCTCTAATGTTATATTTGATTAGTGTAAGCTCTTTGGGGACAGAGACGGCTTTGTGCATTTTTGCATATAAAAGCTGTTCTGTGAATGTCTCTTGAATCAAATTAACTTCATAATGAAATCCTCTCCTCAAATTTGTGCTACACTTCTATATCCATTGATGGTTGGTGTGTTGTTTTGAATTGGAACTCTGTATCATCTAAGTGATAACATCAATTCTTCTTGTCACCTGTGCATACATTGGCATGATGGGAGCTCCCAAAATGATCCTGGGTCCCCTCCGTATGAGGAGAGACCCTCCTGGTGCCTTGAACATGGTTAGCTGGAAATTAATCTCAGTAGAACCTGATCATAAGACTTTTTGTTCATACCCCTAGATAAGGAGATAATTTAGGCAAAGATTACTGATTATATCACTTTATACCTCCATGGAAAGCCCTGTGGTAGATAACATAGAGCTTAAGAAGATAAAGTGAGCTGGGTCCTCTGGCAGCCTTTTGCAATCAACTTAGGAAAGTCAGATATGGAGGACACTAGAAGAAATGCACAAGGGTACAATATCTGTACCATAAGCTAGTACATAGATTTCAGAGGAAGGAGGCAGTGCAGCGAAGAAAAGTGCCCATGAAAGCTTCCTGGATGAGGTGGGCTTCAGTCTCAAACTTGAAGGGAAGGGTCGGGGTTTTACAGAGGAGCAAAGACCACAAGGGATACCGGCAACTCTCAACGACGGAGCATCTCGTCAATCTCGAGATACCTGTGGCCTCGAGGGCAGGTGACATTGACCAACCAGGATGCAGCAGATCACTCAAAGGACGCCAGCCCAGTGTGGTCAGGTGTGGAGAGGGCCGGGGCCCAGGGACACCGTGACCTAGAGGGAAGTCACACCCTGAGCCCAGAAAAGCAGAGAGCCCTGCTGCAGCCGAGGGAGTGAGGATCCTGAAGGCAGGCTGTGAGGCTCAGGTCTGGTCCTGCCGCCTCCCGGCTGGACAAATGAGGACCAGCGATTTAACCAGGCTGGAGCTCAGTTTCTCCATCTCACAATAAGGATAGTAATATTAGTACCTACCTCACAGGGCGTGGGAGATTTAAGGGACCTAATCCAGTGAAGAGATTCCCTGGAGCACCCTAATCAACGAACAAGCTTTGGCTAGCTGTGGATATAAATCCGTGACCAGACAGTGGGAGGAGGCTGTGGATATCCCAGGATACCTGCCCTAAAAAGGAAATCATCTGGGAGCTCAAAGCTGAGCCAGAAACATGAAGCCCTTTGAGCCTTGGGTGAGATCCACAGAGCCAATGTGCTGAAGGGACTTAAGGCAAGGAGAGCCCCATTTTGAAACTTTCCTCCTCCGTTGCGCATTGAAGGGACATGGGCTTGGCTGGCGCCTGCAAGGCAGGTGGTGTGAATGAGCTCTCAAAGCTTGTGACAGCCAGGCCAGGGCTAACCCTGGGTGATGGAGCGCTGCTGCTGGCTCCAAGCAGGGTGCGGCATGAGGCGGGCTTACCTTTAAAGATTATAAATCCAGCCAGGGGTGGCAGTGTGCGGCAGACTGTGGTGCAGGGCTGCTTCCCAACAGACCGGCTGCCCAGGGGAGCGTGGGCACGGGTTGGTGTCCAGATAAGGGGGAACTACACAAACCAGCTCGTGCTGGGACGCGGTCAGTCTGTGATGCTTTATTTAACTCACCGCATGACAGCTTTAGAGAACTGCTTCCTTCACCTGATCTCACCTACTGCCGTGTCCTCTGAACTCCCGGCAAAGCATTCAGCACCTGCTGGGAAGGGACACATCTGCACAAACTCAAGTTTGCACAGGGAAGGCTCTCAGCTGGGTGTCTGATAATAATGACAGCACGTAGACAATGGGATTCTCCAGCTCCTTGATTTGCCTGGCTTTATTTCTTCTTTAACTTACTTCTTTATTTTTTTTTAAGAAGCTTTAGATTCCATAAATGATACATCAAAACTACAGAAGGATTCCCACATACCCTCCCCCACCCCTCCCCAACTTTCCCCATTAAGAGCATCTTTCATTACTGTGGTTTATTTGTTACAGTTAATGAACACATATTGAAGCATTGCCACTAACCATGGTTAATAGTGTGCATTATAATTTATACTTTGCACCTCACATTTTGAAGGTTTTGACCAGCACTGCTGCTCTTAAAGGAACTGGCATTTGTTGCAGCGACTTCCATGTTTCCATGACTGAGAATCGCCTGCAGCATGCTTGTTTACAATGCAGATACAGGGGCCGGTTTCTGATTCAGTGAGGCTGGGGAAGGGCTCGGGCATCTGTGACAGACATCCAGGGGACTCTGGTACAGGTGGCTTGTGGACCAAGGTGAAAGACGGACTGAATACTTACCATGGACTAGGCATTGTGCTAAAGCTTTTAATTTAGCTATTTTATTTAAAACTTATTTATCCTTTGATGTGAGTACAGTTATTATCTCTCTTTTACAGATGAAAAAAAAAAGACAAAGAAAAAACCCTGACGCATAGGTGGATAACATGATTTGCCCAAGAAAACCATGCTCCAAAGGGGTGGCCCAGGATCACTTTAGGAAGTTGGGATTGTTTTTCACTTAACTCTACTACCTTAGGTGTCACAGCACCAGGGGACTTCATTAGATAGTAGGAAGACGGTAAGCTAGATAGATAGATGATAGATAGATAGATAGATAGATAGATAATTGATAGATAGATAAACAGACACATAGATAGATAGATAGATAGATAGATAGATAGATAGATAGATAAATAGATAGATAGATGATAGATAGACAGGGTCTTAGCCCTCAAGGAATTCCAAGTCCAGTGTTGGAGACCAGGCAGAAACCAATGTTAAATGAGGGAACATGTAATTGAAATGTCAAAATAGTGTATCAGATGGAAACCTGGGGCAGACATTATTTTTTCAGTTTGCCTTACACTTTAGGTTAATCTCCATGGCCTTTCGAAGAGTAGATCCTATATTCCATTAGAGGTCTGTCATTTGTCTTATATGTCTTTGTGGAAGAAAGGGGGCTTAAAAGAAATCAGTTAATGTACAGTATACAATGATTCCCTTAAAAATTAAAGGTGACCCTCCGGGGGTTGGAAAATGGTGGGTGCTCCTCTCCATGGCACAACGCGCTGATGGCCTGGTCCACTCGAGAAGAGCACTGGTGAACTCTAGTTTCCTAAATTCAGGTTGAAAACTCTCGTTCAGATCACAAAGGTCTCTTGCTCAAACTTCTGCCTGGCTAAAACAGACCCTTTTTAGGGATCTCTGAAATGGAAGAAGGGGTGGGAGAAGGCAAGGGGAGCAGAGCTGTCAAACAGGATTGCGGGTTGGGGACAGGCAGGCAGGAGGCCACCAGGTGGTTTTCTATTCGCTGTCCGCTGCAGCCTCCTGCTTCTCCTGCCTGCTCAGAAGCCCAGCATGGTTTGCAGATAGATGATGGATTCTGCCCTTTTACCCCGATCCACCCTAGCCTCAGCAGATTTGCCCCTTCTCCAATAAAGGCAAAACAAAATTAAATCTATAATTATCATTACTAATTCCACTTAATTAGTCACAAGCCAGCAGCCAAATTGGCTTTCTCATAATTATCTGATAAGCAGTAAGCACATCTCATAGATTATAATTAACACTACTTAATTAAAATCTAATATACATACACCCTTTCCTCAAAATACATCTAATTGGGTTCATAACAGCAGCAGATAAAATTCCTTCTTTGGTTACCCCTCCATAAAGGTTTCAAATTCCTACTTCTTCTCTTTCAGTTCCTGGAGAGAACCAAAGGTGAGGTATAGACACTTTTGCTGATAGATTATTTCAGAAAGTTATAAATTTTCTCCCTGGGAGACTGAGGAAAGACGATAGTCTTCCCTCTCTGCTGAATGGTCTTCCACAAACTAAGGAATACCTGGCCCAAAACGGCCACAGAGCTGGATCATGCTTCAGATGAGGAAATCCCAGCCCCAGCTTAGATTTCTTTACATCAGTCTTACAGCGGACAGTGTCAAAAGGGCCATCTTTACTTTAACACAGAAAAAAAATCCCCATCAAACTTCTACCAATAATCCTTGCAAAAATTTTGAAAAATGAATGGGATTCAAAGCTCTTTTGAACTTCCAAATGGCTGTGATATATATTTTTCACCCTCTTCCATGTCTGGCTAGCATGAGGACTGCAGGTGTCTGATGTGTCCCTGTGGGCATTCCAGCTGGGATCCAGAATCTTGAAAGTGAACAGTCCCTATTCCTTGTGAGTTTGCTAGACACCCATTCCTCGGAGACAAATTCAGAGAACAGGTTAAAGGGGACCAAAGAGAGTAATTATTTCACATCTCTTAAGAATCTGTGCTATGCTAGATGGAAGGCAAAGAACAAGGGTCACTTGTTCTTAAGAGAGAAGGGGAGAAAGTGGGGAAGAATGACTATTATAGAAGAGGGCGAACTTGGTCAAATGTAAGCTTTCCCCAGATTGGCAGCAAAGCTGTGCTTGGAAATGACATTTTCATCTGCACACCACAGGGAGAACTCTGGAGAGGTACTGCTGCCTCCTGAAGGCCTTTTGAGTTCTCTGCCAATTGTGCCAAATTTGTCTCTCCCTCCTTAGTGCCTAGCTTAGAGCCAGAAAAGGAGGGGGAATCTGTATCAATGTCTTAATTTGTGAATTGCCAGCTTCTTAGGCAAGTGGATGGTGGGTGGTTGCTTAGGCTTGAACCACATCCCCCATGGAGACACGTTCTAGTCCTAACACCCATCCTGTGGGTGTGAAGCTATTTTTGAATAGGACCTTTGAAAGCGTTATTAGTTAAGGTCTGCCCAGACTGAATGAGGGTGGGCCTTACTCCAGTATGGCTATGCTGAACTCCTTATGAACAGGAAATTGAGCAGATTCCTGAAAGGAGGAATCAGAGAAGGAGACAGAGAGAAGGATCGCCATGTGATGGAGGACTGCTGAAAGCCATTACCAGATGTCTTAGCCAAAGGAGTGTTGATGCAAAATACTAGAAATCTGCTGGCTTTTATAAAGGGTATTTATTAGTGGTAGGAGCTTATGGTACCAGGCCATAAAGCATAGGTTACTTCCTTCACCAAAGTCTGTTTCCAAGTGTTAGAGCAAGATGGCTGCTGATGTCTGCCAGGGTTCAGGCTTCCTGGGTTCCTCTCTTCCCAGGTCTTGCTTCTTTCC
Source organism: Dasypus novemcinctus (assembly GCF_030445035.2). NCBI lineage: Eukaryota > Metazoa > Chordata > Mammalia > Cingulata > Dasypodidae > Dasypus > Dasypus novemcinctus. The sequence continues at coordinate 43,543,576 of NC_080699.1, read as the reverse complement.
GGGCTCAGGATCCTTCTCTTCCCAGGGCTTCTCTTTTCTTTGTGCACTTACTTCCCGTGGCTCCAGCTTAAGATTTCAGCAGCAAACTCCAACATCAAAACTTCAACATTGAAAAAGCCTCCAACTCTGTCCTTTGCCATCCCTTTTATCAACACCCTACTGACATGGCCCAATCAAAGCCCTAATAATTTAATCATGCCCAGGTACAGAACAGTATATAAACATAATCCAATATCTATTTTTGGAATTCATAACTATATCAAACTGCTACACCAGAACACAACAGACTTTAGAGAAAGCACAGCCCGTCAGTACCTTGATGTTGGACTTCTAGCCTCCAAAATGTGTGACAATAAATTCCATTTATTTGAGCTGACTAAACTGTGGTATTTGTCATAGCAGCCCTGGAAAACTCAGATGGTGTTGTTAGGTTCACTTTTCAAAATGTGAAACAGAGGACCAGCATCAATTTCCATCCTGGGTACTTCTCGCTCCCTTCTCTGCTCTGCCCTTCCTTATGAGACCCATGCCACTAATCCTTACTGAGGCAGTCTGCATTCCCTGGGAATTGTGGGGTTCATAAATGCAAGAACTGGGATTCCTTTGTCCCCTGCTATATTCCCTATCACTGCCATAGGATCCAACAAACAATGAATGATCAATACATCTCTGTTGAATGAACATATGAATGAATGTCCTGTGACTTTCCCGCTGGAAAAAAAAAAAGGCAAATTCACTGTATTATTGCTACACAGGGAAAATGCTTGAAACCTGGACTGTGGGACTGAGTACATTTCATTACGTCTAAATTTCTCCTGTGAAGTCCATTATGGATCAGGAAAAAACTAACCAGTCAAAGTAGAAAAGTAATTTTATAATTTCTCTTAGTTTTTCTTCTGTCTTTCTAATGATTTCTTTTCCTGTACCTCAATCAAAGCATTTGACCAGTAGGTCAGTCTTGGGTAATTTTAACTAACTTTGGGGAAAGGAGTAGATATTGACCTGTCCATTTATTTCTTATACTCCCACCAAAGGACTAACCACAAGTTCTTTGGAGGAAGATCCTGTATACTGAGAATTTTTTTCACTGGGCTTTTGGACTCAAATGCCACTTTTCTCCTTGTATCTTGGGTTCATATTTACTTTGCCAGGATGGCTGGGTTGTGACAGCTGGGTGACTACAGGGAGACCTCTGCCTCGGCCATGATTTGCTGATGGCCTTAGGAGCTTTTGAAGCTTTGTGGGCTTTTCATCTTCTTTCTACTCCCAGGGAGTTTTCCAAACTAACACAGCTTGCTACTCACCACCCATTGTCACTGGGAGGCTCTGCTGCCATCTTGCACCTCTCATCTTTCCCCTTCCCATAAAGACATTTTTAAAAATTTCAGTACCTTGGCTGAAAACATTTTATTTCTGTAGGAATCATCTCAGGAGAGAACCTCAGTTTATCCTGTTCCTATTATTGAAACTGCCATGGCCATCTAATCCCCCATCCATGCTGGGCTTTCTATAATACGCTGAGTTTGAATAAATTATATTTTCAAAGGTTAAGACTGGATTTCAGCAGTCAGCTCTCCTGCTGATGTCTCTGTTATTTTCTGAACCTAATAAAAAGAGTAAGAACTGGTGGGGTTTATGAAAGGAAGACATGGGTCTCTTCTGCAGTCTCATCTCTGGGAAGATGATATAATCCTTTTTGCAAAGCTCAATTCCTTCTATCTCCTCCCTGTTACTGCAACGGGACAGAGAGGGCTCTTTCTGACCAGTGATTCTTGTTCAGAAAGTCCATGCGCATGAGTTGGATATTATGGGTTTGTCTCTCTTTCTATACCATTTCCTAAGAAGGCAGGAATGGATGGAAAAAGAGATTGAGAATGGGATGAGGAGAAGTTGAAAAGAGAAGCAGAGAAATAAGCATTTGTTCCTCCTGGCATTTGCAATATCCAATGGTGGATTATTATTGCACTTGTACTTGCATCCTATTTGACTTGAAATCTTTGCATTTTCTTGGATATAGTGCTAAGTGGCAGAAAAAGAAATAAAAGACACCACAAACACAAAAAAAGACACTTCTGAAACATCAAATTGTGCAGCAAAGATATAATTAAACAACCAATGCCTGCCAGTGTGTTCATATAGCAGCATCCTGGCCCACGGTGCAAAGGTGGCTTGTCCCTGCGATGAGCTGAAACTTTGCTGGTTGCCATGGTAAGAAAATCTCTCTTTCCTCTCCATGTGTTTATAAGTCCTTCAGAACTTCCTCAGCATGCTTTCTTCTCGACACCATCACTAAAGAAAGTGGACCTGGCTGTGCGCCCTCAAAGGTCATGCCCAGTACATCCGAGACCCTGCCCTACTCTCCTACACTCTCTCTTGCCATGGCCCCCTTGTCATCTTTCCATATCTTCAGAATGAGCCTGAAATAAATAAACCCAGGCCAAGTCTTACAGGGAAAGCCAGAGTGAACTGGGTCCTGGATGTTTCCAACCTATGAGCTTTTTGACTTTGATGTCCTAGAAGAAATCTGTGCTTCTGTGAATTTTTATGGAGTCAGAGTTGGTGTGCAAGTAGAAACAGCTCTCACCTCTGGAGTTCTCAAAAGTGACGGTGCAAAATTAAGATAAAAAAACTAAACATAAACATGCTTTCCTCTCACTCCTCCCCACTTCTTCTGCCATCCAAATCCAAATATTTCTAGAACTCTCTTAGTTCAACCCTCATCATTTTTGCCCATCACCATCGAAGGAACTGCCCATAATGCAAAGCTGATAAGGCCTCTTCCTTGCTTAAAAGCCTTCAAGGACCCCTTCTGTCTTCAGGAAAAAGTCTGCGCTACACAGCTTTGTCACCAGCCTTCCTTCCCACCCGCCAGTGATAGTGGTCACTGCCAACACTTAGACTGAACTCCTGGCACCTCCCCCAAATAGGCCTTCACATACATTTCTCCCCCCGGATGCCACCTCTCCAGAAACCATCACCTTGCTCCATGTCTCCGCCCCCATCCTGGGCTGTCGAGTCCTTTTCTCTGCTTCCACAGCACTCGTCTTCACCTACTTTTAATCTTATTCCACTGCAATATGCTTGTCTGCTTCTTATTGTTCTCTTCTGTTTGACTATTATTGCTGGTTATTTTTTTCTTTTAACCAAGCATTGCTAAATAGTTGGTGATTAAAACAAGTTTTGTGAATGCATCTTTGGTTGCTCACTTCAGAAGGAGACGTAGATCTGATCAAATGAAGAGGAATGAATGATAGCCAGGGCCTTTACCCTCTGTCTTGAAAGAGTCTTTTCACTTTCTTGTCTGGTCTGTGCCACTTTACAGGAAGGATGTGATACTCTTGGTTTGAACCACATACTAGGCGAGCTAATTTAGTAAGTTCAGTAAGGACTGGCAACAGCAAATCCCTGTTTACGTAAAGAATATGGCTATTTATTTACAATGGCAAGACGTAAGCTAACTTACTTCTCAAGTAGAAATAGATAAATAAGAGCAAGCAGAACAAAGGAAAAAGTATACAGAAAGGTGGGAGAAATTGAAGATAAACTGTTTCTTTTCTTAGCTAGTCAATAACAGCTTCATCTTAATCATTTCTAACTCAGCTCATTCTCAATTATTTTAACCCATTTCAAATAAAAATGTCATATTCTTATTAAAATGCCACTTTCTAAAATAGGGTACCAAGTATAGAGGACAATCTCTTCCTCTTCTTCTGGCTAGCCATATCCAGAAAGTTCTTGAGGAACAACCTCTCCTCCCTGCCACCAACCAGCCCATGTAGCTGGAATGAAGCAGGAGCAATTCCAGTTCCAGAAAGACTAGTGACCCAGGTCTGGCCAAGTGAATGCCAAATCCCTTTGTCTGCAAAGGCCAGTACAGAAATGGGCATGTAACCCAAATTAGTCCTATGAGACATCATTCCAAGTCTTCTGCAGAATAGCTGGGAAGAATATATCCAAATGATGACTCTTTCTCGTTCAAGCTCCTCTGTTTTTATTTGCCTTTTGTTCTTTTTTTTTTTTAATAGTGAAAAAGTATGAAGAAAGCTTGTTCACCAACCAACCCCTGCCTCCTCAACTCCCTCTAAGTACATAGCTCAGCAATCCAACATTTTAAAGTGGCTCAAATTATTAAAACCACAGGCAGCTCTAAAATCAAGCTTATTTAACATCACAATCTAGAAAATAAGAGTGAACAAACACTTGCACAGGGACTTTGATGGTGCTAGAGAAAGCTAGCCTGCTTTTATAAAACACACACAATGTGCTTTGTTTTCTGTGGAGGGCATCTGCCAATCCTCCGCGCTCCATTTCCAGGTTTATTTAAGATTTGAGACTAGGTTACGTTTCTTTTATGTTGTTCTCTCCTTTCAATCCTCCCCAACCTCCTCTCCTACCCTGAATTGAGAGGATACCTAGTAAAAGAAGCCAAGGTCCGGATTGAGAAGTGTTCTGGATAAAACTCAGTCCCTGAGGATGTGACCTAAAGTCCAGCCTCTGTGAGCTCCCGGAATGGGCTGGAGAGGGAGATGGCCCCTGACAGAGTGCACGCAACAGAATCAGAGCGCTCTGGCCCTTGGGTTGGCTCATTTGTGTGTGTGTCGTGGTGGGCTGTCTGAAACTGATTATGTTGTGGGTCAGAACACAGCTGCAGAAAGAGTGGGTGACTGGGTTCTCCTGGCTCTGTTTATTAGGACCAAGGCGGCAGCTCCCCACCTGTGGGAAGGTACTGCCAATTGCTGCAGGGTCTCCGCTCTGTTATTTTCAGCCAATCCTGGACTACCACCTGCCAGCAACACTGTAGGATTTGTCCTCTCAATATGAGAAAAATAAAAGGATCCCTTGCAGAGGGAAGACAAACATAATTGCCACAGGCTATTTCAGGAAATGGGGACCACTTGGGGCTCAGTTGGTGGTCTCAGCATTGAAATCAGCAAGGTGCCCACTGAGCCATGGTGGCGCAGCCGTAAGTGGGATCCCTGCTAACAACATGGCGCTCAGCAAGGCAGGAAGGCTGTGGATGCTGTGGCGGCAGGAAGAGCGATTCAGCTCATGGGACAGGACCTCTTCTCAACCTTGTGTCGCAATGATTTCTGAAATGCTGTTTCCTGAGCACTGCCAGGGGCCTCTGTGACTGGCCTGGGACCGAGAAAGTAGTGTTACTTCCTCCACAAAGCATGGCCTATTGGCTCCTATTTCTTTGTAATCACGAGAAGATAATGCAGAGAAATGTGTTTCTACTGAAAAGGCCACCTTGTGCCATTCAAAGTTTCACCGAGCAAATGCTTGGCCTGGCTTCTGGCATTTGCAGAGGATTTGAGGATTAGTGATAAGTGTTGTGTGCAGAAAAGAAAAGCAACTAAAAGACCCGCATCTCTGAAAGAATGTGTGTTAAAAGGGTTCACCTGTCTTTTAGCCAGAAGCAGGGGGAAAAAAAGCAAACAACTTTCCATCCTCGCTTCTGTCCTCAGAATCCGACCCTGAAGATCATTTGCCAGGTCTGCTTCTGGAAACGTCTCTCTATTCCCTCTGCCTCCCATGATGCCCGGCCATCTTCCCATCCATATTCATGTTCCTAAAATAACCTATTTGATCTGAGCCCACCCTCAAGGGCAGCCCTGATCTCTTTTCATTTTAGTCCCCTAACTCTCTTCCCCAGATCTTCCTGGCTTAAACTTTCTGGTTTGGCTCGAGTAGTCTATAAAATACGCGATGTGTACTTTTTTTGCTCATTCTGTTCACATGTTTCAAAATTCAAAAGGCACAAAAGGGAATACAGTGAAATATCTGTGAAATGTCTTTCTTCCATTTCTGTGCCCCAGCCAACCAGCTCTGCTCTTCAGAGGCAATCAATGTCACCCGTTCTTTACCATCCCTCCAAAAGTCGTCTATGCACGTACCAGCAAATACTGTCTCGCTCTCTCTTATCTTTATACAAAAGGTAGCCTATAATACACCCTATTCTGGATCTTGCCCTTTACCTAATGCTGTTTCTTGGATATCGTTCCATATCAGTACAAAAAGAGCTTCTTTACTCTTTTTTTAGTATCCCTTTGGTTGCTTCCCCTTTCCCTTCTTCTGCTTTCCTGAATCCTTTCTTCCAAGCTCTGACTTCAAGACTGGATATTCTTCTTTTGGGAAGACTTCCTTAGCTAGAATAATCTCCAGTAGTCTCTTGTTTCTCCCATTGCCAAGGAATAAAAACTTGTTTTCTTTCTTTCCTTTTTTTTTAAGAGAGGATGGGGCCTGGGGGTTGAACCCGGGAGCTCGTATATAAGAAGCTGGCATTCAACCACTGAGCCACACTGGCTTCCCTGAGTTGGGTTTTTCATTTGTTTTGTTTGTTGTTCATTTTTGTTTTTTCAGGAGGCACCAGAAATCAAACGCAGGACCTCCCATGTAGGATGCGGGAGCACAATGGTTTGAGCCCTGTTTGTTTTCTGAACTACTCATTCCCTGTGTTGCTATTGCTAGCTATCTTTAAGATGTGTGGGTCAAACCCCCCAGGGAACCTGATTTCCTTGAGGACAGGGTCACTCCCTATCCTGCCTCATAGCTCCTGTAACATTTAACAGTGGGTCCAGTGCATGGTAGATGTTCCATCAGCGTATTGATGTGATTGACAGCCCAGGGAACAGAATTCCCCTTCTTCCTTCTCAGAGACTCTGCGACAAGGGCCACATTTGTTTGCACTGACCCTGAGTGATCCCTCCAGCCAAAAAAGCCTTCTTAAGCATCTCTGAGAATGCAAATGCCTGTTTGTCCTGAGCAGGGCATAAAGGGCAGCATTTCCATGGCTGTTTTCCTTCAGCAGTGAATTGATCTTTCCATTTTCCCCCCGAAAGTCAGGCAACGGATGGACTGTGCCAAAGCACACAGTGCAGAAGAGAAAGAGCAGTTCCCTTGGTCAGATATTCTAAGGGCCAAGCCCACCCAAGATGACTGGCAGAGTTAGCCACTCCATTAGGGTCTGCAGAGACCTGACTGCCTGCTGGGACTGCAGAGACTGGGAAAGGAGGGGTGTCCACACTGTCCCACTGCTCACCTGCCCGCATGCCCACATTTATTCATCTTCCTTCATGGAGGTCAGTTATGTGTGCACCTGCATCAGCCTCGAGGGCCATGGAGTTCTGTGCTTTTTCCTCATTCCAGTCATTTCCTCCCTTGGTGCTCTCTCCACCCAAAGATAGCCCCCAGATTAACTAAATAATTTCACATTAGTCTAATTAATTCTAATAGACTCATTAGTTCAGTCTTAGAGCTCATTCTCAAGGGAGTGATGGTCAAAAACTGGGGAGAATGTTTTCTTTTGTGAGAAAATCGTGTTATTGTCCTTCAAGTTAGGAATCCAAACTCGACTTCTGGGATTTAATAAGACAACAACAACACCACCACCAACAAAACCTCTTCCAGTTTCTTGGAATCGTTTGCGTCTCAGTCCAGAACCTCATAGTCGACACGCTGTGATGCTGGCTGCCTCTTGGAAATGCTGGTCTTTGTCGGGGTGGTTGTCTTGAATGCTGTTCTGGGATTGCAAGACTGGTAAAGGAAGTCAGTGTTCAACTTCAAACAGCCCATTGTAGCACAGTTTAGAAAGATTAATGTCAACAAATGAAAAGATGACTAATGGAAGGCAAAATTCTCTAAGTGCCATAGATAGAAGTGTTTTAAATGTTTAAAAGAAGGAGAGGTTACTTGGGTCTGAGATTGTTCAGGAAAAAAATCAGAGTTATCAGATTTGAAAGTCCCCACAAGAATGAGTAGGGTTTTAATGAAATATGAAGAAAAGAGGGGGACCTTTAAGCAAATAGGAATGGCATGTGCCATATAAGAGCTATGGAAGCCTGAGGTTTTATCATATAGCAGTGGGAGAACAGCAAAGCTATAAGGGAAGCTTTGGGTTGAGGGTTAGAGAAATGGTACTTTTCAAAAGACACGTACGTTCAGACTGAGAAGTCTGAAAGTCAAATTTAGATTCATGGATTCTCCCAGAAAGTAATGTGAAACCTCCAACGGATTTGTTGCTGAGGAGGTAAAATGATTAAAGCAATTATTTAGGAGAAACAAAAACAAAACAGTGGTCGATACACAGAATGAATGGAAGTGGGCCAAGGCTTCAGGAGGGTGAAACTGGAGAGAGCAGAACTGAGTTCAGAGGTATTTGCATAAGCTATTTCAGGTCATTTGCCAGCAGGGGAGGTATTAAGATACAGATATTTCTGAGAGGTGTACCGCTTACTTAGAAACCCATGCCTTAGTATGAAGGAGCTGATCAGATCCTTTCCTGGAGAGGAGGCAGTTCATAGCAGACTCCTGCCTGACTGGGCAGGTGGGCCCTTGTGCCTGTACCTGGGACAGACCAGGGCTGTTCCCAGCCGCCCACTCTGCTTCTTGTTCATGGCACAGCACTTATGCCTCAGGATGTACATTCCTGATTATCCATAGCTTTTTCCGTAATACCCTTTGCCCTACCAGAAGCAAAGTTGCTGACCACTTCTCATCAATTTGAAAGGAGAGGCTTCAGCTGGGAGGAGAAATGAATAGTGCATTTGGGAGGTGTGCTCATGAATGTTTGTCCAGAAGCCTTTCCCCGCAGATAATTCAGAAGAACCCATTATCTCCTGAGCTCATGGTGCTTGGAAGGGCTCTCAGCCAAACGGATTCATATTCTAAGCCCCTGTGCTTTTGGCCATCTTCCCCTGGGTGTGTTGACACTTAACTCAGGTTCTGGGAGCCCACTGGTCAGTTGTCCAGCTCCGAGTGAACCGGAGGCCTGAAGCCCATGTTGTTACCAGCTGAGTCCTAGAAGACTTTGTGGGCTCTGCCCATGTTTAGCAGAAATGAAAGGAGCCACAGCTTCTTATTCTAGAGCTGCAGACCTCTGCAGGTTCCCTGGGGAGATCTAGGAGTGCTGCCAACTCTAAGAAATTCCCCTGCTGCTTTATATCAGCCTCTCTCCTACTACTCAACCTCTGTAGTCTGCACCCAGAATCCTTTTTTCTTTCACAAGAAAGGAAACATGGGTAGTCATTTCCCTTGGGTGTTAAAGGTCTAGGAATCCACGCAGGTGTTCAAGAAGTACATTTGCTGTGCTTTGACCCTACATGGAATGGAGGAGAGGGTGGTAGTGAGGATGTATTTGAAGGGGCCAACATCACCATCAATGAAAAGCAACAGGAAACCCGCTAGACTTGGTCTTTCATTTAAAATTTTTACTTCATTTCAAAGTACAATACTGAAATTCCATCCAGCTCATCATCTCAAAGTGTCCTTCACTGAATGACAGTCATGGGGGCCTTAATGAGTTATGGTTTGCCATCCCCATGGCAAAGATGAGGGGGAGAAAAGCTCAGTGAGGTCAAATAGTCAAGGTCAAAGAGGTAGTCAGAGGCTGGGGAAAGGATGATACAAAGCTTTTATTATGCACATAATCTATTATTATATAAAGAAAGCTTCCACTCTTTTCCCTCTGACACACTACCTCCCAAGGTTCACACACCACATCGATTTATTACCACTAATTTGCCATTGTCCTTTTTCAGCCTGGAGTGTGAGATGAAGCATTGATAATTGGCCCATGAAATAGGGTAACATGAATTGGTAGTAGAGCAGGAAAAAAGCATGGAAGTCAGAGACCTCAGCTTAAATACCAACCACACCATAGAGGAATGGGTGACACCAGGCAGATCAGTTATCTCTTCCCAACCTCGGTTTTATCCTGGTGAATTGACAGTGGGGCCACTCAGAGTGTATTGTGAATATTGATCAAATAAGCTTTCTAAAGCACCTGCGAAGGGCGTGGGGAGTTGGTACTCAACAATTCTTAGTTCCCCCTCTGATCTTTCTCTTTATTAGATTTTTTGGGAAATCATTCCCACTCTTAAACGTATTGTTAACCCAGAGCATGGTCCACAGTAAATGTTCAATTCATAACTGCCCCAAATTATCAATAACTATATATATGATTTCTTTTTAATCAATTTGCTTAAAGAATTTTTTCAGATTTTATGACATGATCAGAGATGAGAGGACGTAGCCAGGGGAAGGGGTTGTGGTTTATAAAAGCAGGTATGAGCAGCCTGAAGAATGCATAGCAAATTCATGAATACTTTCTATCCATGTCATGAGTCCTGCCATATTTTCCCTTGAAAAGGAAGAGCAAGGATGAAAGCTACAAGCTCCGTCAGGGCGGGGAGTCCCATTGCTCACACTGGGCCTGGCAATGCAGTGTAGGAAGTCAGTAGGGCATCTGGTGACCAGGGAGGGGAGCTAGCCCATCCTCAGGGCCCTGGAGATGGCGTCTCAATACCCCAGTGCCCTTGGAGTACATCAGGAAGAACAGTCCATTATAGTTCATGGTTCACAGATGACAGCAGCATAACACAGATTGGGAAAGCAAATGCTTCCTTGAGTGATATTTTTTGGGGAACAGCAATTAGCAGCAACTGACTGTGAGATTCAGCTATTCTTTTAAGCAACAATCTAAATAAAATACAATAAAAAACAAATGCTAATGGAGAGTACACCCAAAAGTCTCCAAAGCAGTGGGCTTCCATTTTCTTCTGTAGGACAAAATTTTCCTTTCAGTGTCTCATCGCCATCTTACCATCTGTCTCAGCCACTATTCATCAGCCAGGATGCCATCTTCTTTCCTCTTCTTCCCTCCTCTCACCTTGTTGCCACACAAGTCAGCAAATCTGAAGTATTAATGCAGTAAAACAAATTATTCTCATCATTACTACACACGAAGAAATGTATCTTTGAACATCTCTGATGTAAAAAAAGATGGTTAGTATTTGTACTTCCAGGAAGAGTTAAAACTCTTTGGCCTGGTATTCAGTGTGCTCATGATTTCATCCCATGATGACTTTTTGCTCCAACAAAATTGGTCTTGTTGTCACTATCAGGTGATCTCCCATCTGCAGGCCTCCATAGAACTCCTGTTTATGAATCCTACTTAGTTGCCTTGGCCAAACAAGTTCAGGTTCTACCTCTTCCAGAAGAGATCAGCACAGCCACAATGACCTCACCTTTCTTTAAATTTGAACAGTGTGCTGTTGGTGACAGTTACTGGCCATTTATTAGGAATGGTCTTGGGGACCACCTGCACACAAAGCAGAATAAGTCACCCCTAAAAGTTAGTGCTTTTTGATCCCTTATAGTGGTACCATTTTTGATTGGTGAAGGGGAAAGTCCCTGTTGCTTACCCTTTTCCTCTGAGATGAAGTGATTGCTTGAACCAAATGTTATGTAGTGGTATGATTCAAACATTCCAGATTTAAAGTCAAATCTGTTGATTTACATAATTTAAACAAATATTTTATTGTGTATAGCTCTATAGATAAACAAATTACTAAGACATAGTCTTAAGTTCTGGAAGCATTGATAATTGAATGCAGGAAATAGATATGCACTTATATAACCAAAATGTAAGGCAAAAAAATGGACATGACTGTATGATAACTGCTAACATTTTCTGAGCATTGCCATGTGCTGGCTCTGCTGAGTATTTTGCATGGATTATCTGCTTAATCCTCCCAGCAAACCTAGGATGTAGTGGATATTATTATCTCCATTTTACAGTTGAGAAAACAAGCTCTAAAATGTTATATAGTCTGCCCAAGATCAACTGATAAATGGAGGAAATAGGAATTGAGGTCATTTCTGACTCCAGAGCCCAGGTTATGATCCATCAAGTTTATTCCTTCTCACATATTCCATTATGAAATGTATGGCAATATAAAATGTCTATGCTTATTAACTTAACACTTGTCTCTCCTGTGTCAGTGTTCAGCTTAAACATCACTATTAAAGGGAAGCCTTCTCAAATTAGTGTCCCTGCCATGTGATCACAAAGCCTATTTCTCCACTCACACTTGTCTTTTGACTTTTGCCTTGTCTATTTCTCTCGTTGGGCTGGACATTGTATCCCAGTGACTAGAACACTGCCAGATGCTCACTGAATGTTTGTTGAGAGAATAAATAAATGGATGGTCAGTTGGGTTATGGAAATGGATATGGACTGACTTCAAGACAATGATTAGAAAACGGGAAGGCTGATGCCTTTTTGATGGATGTCTTTAAATATTTCAAATATTGTAGTTTTGTTATATGAATAATTGAGGGCAGTTTCAGATTTTTAAGAAGGCGAGGGATATGAATAAGATGAAGATTTAGGAAAGTGAACTGCAATTTTATGTACACGATGGATTGGAGTAAGGAGTTCCTTACCACAAATGATCTAGTTAAGAGGCTACACCACTGGAAGATGGAAATATGCACTGAGGTGCTGGAAGCAGGTATGGAAAAGAAAAGATAGGTATGTGCTCATGGGCAAAAAGAGTCAATATAATTTAAAGACCTGTTGGATGTATAGGTGTTGAGGAAGATGTGGCCCAGCTCAACTCCTATCTAACACTCTGCCTTCCTAAAGCTTTATCTGGATGGTTGAGCCCTCACTGATCATTCCCTGTAATTTGTATAACTTTTGCAGGCAGCACCATTCGGCTGATTATCTAGTTTTTCTTACATATCTTGGAGGATAAAAAACCACATTCCACAGTATTTCTTTACACAACCAGCCCATCTACTAAATTCTAAGTACTCTAATAGGTGCTCAATCTGTATTAATTTGTTTAACATGTCTATTGAGAGAGCTAGAACCTAGCAGAGGCACTCAATAAATTTTGTTCTTTCTCAAGAGGTAGTATCTATAAGGCATTTTTACACAGTACCTGGCATATACAAAGCATTAATATATTACTGTCACTTCTTCAAATTACGTGCACATTCTCAACGGTTTCTAGGAGACATTAAAAAAGGGAAGGATCACTGGGGCAGACTGGAGAATTGTTTTAAGCAACTGAACAGAGAGGAGATGGGGCTTTAAGATGTCCCTTTGATAATACCATATACATTATATCCTGAACTATGAGAGTTTTATTTCCTACATGAAAAATTTCATTAGATGTGAAGAAAACTCCTAAACTACATCTAGAATGTAAGCCAGCAGTGGAATACTCAGAAATCTCAAGGCAGAAGTTGGAGTGTATGGAAACTAAAGAACCTGCCAAATGAAAGCCAGTCGAGTAAAAGAATTCACTCTATCCTCTCTTTATGCGCTGAAAAACTGACCCCATGTCCAGGGTGCTCTAGCAGTAATTTGAGACATTGTCTTTTAAGATCTGCTTTAATAAGACTATTTTATTCCAAACCATAAAAATCAATAACTTTCTTTATCCCTTTGGGAGGAAAAAAAAGTGTGTTTCAGCTTGGTGAAGGGAGAAAACTTTGGCCTTTACAACAGTACCTGTTAAGTAATTTGGGAATATGTTGCTGGTTAGTACTGCAAATCAGCCAGGATGAAAATAAATAATCCAGGTGAAAAATGGTAACCCTCACAAGTGTTTTTTCTTTCTTTCTAAAGAATTGATGAGAAAAATTTGTAATTCTCAAGGGCTTTTCTTTTCTTTTATACAATTCTGGACTAGTCTACCTCTCTCTTCATGATATTAAAGAAGGGGACTTTGATAAAAGAGTGATATCTGCCATTAAGATGAGTTTTCCTTAGTGCAGTCAAGATAAAATGGATGTTTGACCTAATCTTAAAGTTCTCCAAAGAGGCCAAAATATACTTTCCCTACAATAACCTCTTCTATCACACTTATAGGTAGAATATTAATGCTTTGCTTTCATTCCCTTCTAGACCTTTTTGGGTTATTTTCTTTTACTCTAGTCCCTGGAATTATATTAATAATAGTTGATCAGCTTCTAATTTAAGATATCTTTTTATAGATTGGGAGAAAGTTGAATTCTACCCTGTTGTCTATTCACCAAGTTAAATAATTCCAAAAATCTTAAATCTTTTCCAGCCCACAGTCAATGCTCAATAAATACTGATCCTATTTTCCAGTATTCTAAGTACTTTTGATTGGAAAAAAAAGTATAATTATGCCTGTTTGACTAGATTTGTTCCGTTGCTAACCTGAGATAATGAACCCTTAAGGACAGAAACAAGGCATGCCTCTTAACTCTTCCACAAAAAGCAATGCAAGTCTAGGAACAGAATCGTTGGTAATATCATGGAACTCAGGGATTAACCCTGACTTTTTGGTAATTTGGACCTGAGACATGGTATCATTGGGTGCATTTAAGAAAAGCTTTTAGAAAGCAGATTTTAGAACCTTGAGGAGATTAGGATCAAAATGAAAATGAAGCCTGATATCCAAAACTCTACAACTTTGATTAATCTGAAAACCAGGGAGTCTTCATTTGGTTTTTCTGCTGTGAATTCCTAAAACCCTAGGAAGCATTGCCAAACGGTTTGGGAATATGGTCAGATAAGATACACTCAAAAATCCCTTCCAAACCTATGATTATGCGACTCTCGAAACCACAGTGAACATAAATTCTCTTTTCCTCCCACCAGATTCATATGTGGGTCCCGTTCATCCTTATCACACATCTCATTAACATCACCACTTTAGGCAATGCATGTGTTTGAGTTCACATGTAAGCTCTGTCTCCAAACATTCATATTTATTTTGTCTTTCCTTCATCCCCATCTGTAAGCTACATCTCTGTGTTATTTGTGGACAGACAGGTCTCTCATCTGTGACACAGCGTATGCCATGTGTGGATGCAGTCATCTGGAGAACATTTTGAGGCTCCGTGGTTTGTGAGTGGTGCCCTGGGCTAAAGTGAGAAGTTGTGGCTGAGCTGTGTTTAGAAAGCTGGTGCACCCAGCACCACCCACGGATTCCCTGAGGGGAGCCAGGGTTGTCAGCCCAACACAGCGAAATTAAAAATAGTGGAGTTTTAAAAAACACATCCATTTTTAAGCCATTTATATGTTTGGCTTGTCTTCATTTTTGGCACTTTCTTTTTTGTCATAGGAGGGAAAAACAAACTTCTAGGGAAATTTAAAAAATTATTTTCTACAAAATGGAAAAGACAAGCAATAAAGTATAAATACTCTTTTTTATTTCCCCAGCAGAGTTGAACATTTCAGTATCCGATCAAAAGTCTTAAAGTACCCTTTCTGGGCTTGTCTACATCAGATAAAAGGGTTTTTTAAAAAGCACTCAGAACATAACCTCATTCTGATTACATTTTCTATTCCATCACCACCCAGTTTATTCTTGATGGTCTTCACGAAAAAAAAATTATTTTATGATGCTCTGAGCACTTTTTTTTCTGGAAATTGGTAGAAAAACGAAATGTTTTTATTTCAAAATGCAGTTTTGCTAAATCTAGACTGGGAGAGAAGTGATACCTGTGTTTTATTCGCAATTAGAACATATAATCCATGCTCCTTTGAGCCCTTTCCCTGAGGCACCTTTGTAACCTGGGATCTGGGACTTGGAACCATGTTCCATTATCCATAGATATATTCCTGAAGATGGCATATACTTGGTTAAGACTCACTGACTTCTTTCAGTTCAGGTGTTTGTCATAAGTAAAACATTTCCATTTTCTTAATTTTTATGCTAACTAGTTTTGGGCCCATGAGCAAATCCCACCCAGATCTTTAGCAAAGGGCTTGAAATTCATTTGAATCCAATCTTCCATTTTTTAGAGGAATACAGTAAGTCCATTGAAGTTAAATATCTTCACGTCATGTAGAAATTTTCTGTAGATGAGCTAAGATTTGGATTTTTCAACTCAATGTACAATACTCTTTTTAACCAGACTATTAGCAATCATATGATTAAAGATTCTTAAGCTTCAGTATGCCAGCATACGGTGACTAAATTTACATGATTATTTCTTATTATGAAGAAAATAGATGTGGAATTATTTTCAGATATAAAATAAATTAAAAAGTGTCATTATATTATAAGTCTTTACTTGTCTACTGTGATTTCATATTTATTTATTCATTATGAACTTATTTTCCTTTATAATCTTGAGCATATTTTTAATAGATGCTATAAAAATATTTGTCTACTAATTCCATCATCTTGCTTGTCCTTGTGGTTAGTCTCCTTTGATTTCCTTTTCTCTCAATTATAGCCACATTTTACTGTTCTTTAGTCTAGTTATTTAGGATCATATTCTGGACATTGTGATGGACTCAAGAATCTGGATTCTGTTATGTTCTTTGAGTGTATCGAGTTTTTGTTTTACAGGAAGTTTATCTGGCAAATCTTAAACTTCAAACTCTGTCTTCTCTGTGGGCGACAGCAACAGAAATCTCTGTTCAGTTCTTTCAAACTTAGCTAGGCTACTTGGAGTCTTCCTGCACAGGTGGCGTTCAGAGATCAGTTAGAGATTTAAATGATGATTGTATGCAGAATTTGTGACTTCACCTTTGTGGATATCTCTTTACTGGCATTTCTCCACCTCAATTTCTAGCTGGCATGGTCACTGTAAACTCTGTCCTCTACTTTCTCTAGACTGCAGCTATTCTGTCAAGTTTTATTCACTCGACACGGTGCCAGCCAGCACTGCCTTCAGGAAGAAATCCATTGAAAGAGTGGAAATTCACCAAAGGCCGTTCCATTCTTTCTCCCAAATGTAAAATATCCTCAACTTCCCCCCCGCTTTTGTTTGCTCACCCGTGACTTTAAGTAATTAATTTTTTTCTTAATTTAATATTATGTGTGTGTGTTTGGATTTTATGTGTTATCTGTAAGAGCAATTGATCCATTTGGAGCCATTTCTCTGTTAACCAAACACAGAAAGCAGATTTTTTTAAAAATTCCTTTCAGGAATTATTAATTATTTTTGAGTCCCACAGTGTCCTTTCTCCTGTTACAGACATCTAAGACAAGCATTCTTAATATAAAAGAGGTGGAAATTTTTATATAACATGTATTTTGAGTGTATAGATTATATATACATATGTATTGTAGTATGTTCAATGTTTACATTTATTTATGTAGTGCAGAAACTTACTTTTAAGAATATGTGCTATATACTCAGTGCTTTGTTTTCTTACATGGGCTGACATACTAGACTGTTGATATGTATGCTTCTTTGTCAGCTCTCTGGGGCCTCACTGTATTAGATGGAGTCATCCATGACTAATATTTTTGCTCCATTCTAATCACCATTCTTCATTGCCTGTGTTATCTCCACCTCTGCTTAAAGTTGTGATCTCTTTTTCTTTTTACCTCTGGAAGTCACAGAATGCATAGCAATTGTTCCTGTCCCAGGATAATCTTCAAAATTATAAAAGAGGAGGAAACAATCTCTTTTTAAAAATATAACTCTTATTTTATTTCCCTTCCTTTCTTTCTGGGTAGTCCAATTTTTTTTTTCTCAGAGAATTGTCATTCCCACATGTTCCAAGTTTCTTTCTTTCCAGTCTTCATATTTGATCCCAGAATTCAATCTGAAAGGTTTATTATAGCCTTTTTGCTGAGCAAGTCAGTGTCGAGCAAGACTATTTGAAGAGAAAATGGGATTTGTATTCTTCTGTCTTCTTTGGCTGGTGGGCAGATCAACAGCTCCTTGAGCCATTCCAGTCTTTAGTTGGTGTTTTCTGAGAATACCTTATGGAATAGTTGGAATTATTTTGACTACAAGTAATAGTAAACTTGAACTCAGTGGCTTAATCAGTAGGAATTTATTTCTTATCACAGAGTTAGGAAACTCCAAGTTTGGTTAATTCAATATCTCAATGATGTGAAGACTTGTTGGCTCCCCTGCAAATCTTCTGGCTTTTTCCTCGTAGTCTTATGATTACTGTCTCAACTCCCAGCATCACATCTTCTTATGACAACATCCAAAGGCAGGGAAACATAAGGGTTGTACCTGTAATTTTTTTAAAATCAGAGGAATATATTCCCCAACATACAGACTCTTTATCACGTAGGCCAGAAGTGGGTCACTTATTCTCTGCTAGTCAATTAGTGGTAAAGGGGAACAGGGTTATTCTAACTGCCCTAACCAGGAGTTTGCCAACTAAGACCAACAGGAAAAATCCTTCCTGTTACCTGTTGTACTAAGTTGTACTGAAACACAGTCATGCCCATACACTTACCTCTTACGTATGGTTCCTTTTATGCTTCAATGGCCAAGATGAGTAGTTGCTACAGAGACCATTTGGCTAGCAAGGCCTAATGCATTTACTATCTGGACTTTCCCAAAGACATTGGTTGATCCCTGGCTTAGACTGTTAGTGGTTCACCTGCTAGAGCTATGGAGAGGCCCATCTCCAGTAAGCACATCTCTATTTAACACCTGAACAAAGTGGGGTTCTTTTAGCAAAGAGAGTAGGAGAAATGGTTATGGATAGGTAATGAAAAATGTCCGCCATACCTTTATTAGTCCATATACATGGGACCATGCATCAGGGATAATGTATGATATTAAGGTGAAATTCGTTAATTTTCCAAACTTAGTTTTAATGCTAGGGAATTTATAAAATTCTCAGGCTCCAAGGTGGTTTTTATCAGTACAATTGTGAGTATATTTTGTGTTAATATATTATAAAATTGGCAGTAAGAAAAAAAGACATAATATTCATAGTGATAATCTTGATATTGTGAATTGAGTTTACAAAGTAACTCAATACCTTTGTATATTCCATGATCTCTACATGATGGTGTCCAAGGGTTGTGTGGTTTAAAAACACAAGATAAAAGGAGTGGTAAAAACATAGATATCTAGTACATGGAACAGAATTTAGAATCCAGAAAAATTCCTTATATTTCTGGTCAATTTTTTTAACTTCTTACTTTGAAATTATGAATTTATAAAATGGTTAAAAAATTATTCAAATCCTGTAAAGAGAACTACAATATACCCTCATCCCCTTAAGATACTTAGCTCCATCAATTTTTAAGTTTTGCCATCTTTCCCATATCATTCTCTCTCTCTCTATATATATATATACATATCTGAATATTTGAGAGAAGACTGCGTTCTTCATATGCCTTGACACATAATACTTCCATGTACATTCCCTATGAACAAGGATCACTTTTGCAACCACCTTAAAGGAAGTTATCTAGTTCAAGAAATTTAACATTGATATAAAGTTTATATTCTGTAATCTGGTTTTTCCTATGGCTGAATAATACCCTTTTGAGCCTTTTTTACTCCTTTCTTAAAACCCACCCAATATCATGTATTGCATTTAATTGTCATTATCAATTTAATTTAACTTTCTTTTTTATTGTAGAAACATATACAATATAAATCTTACCATCCTAACCCCTCCCAGCCACACAATTCTGTGGGATAAATCACATCCACACTGCTGCAGTCCCCTTACGACCATCCATTACTAGAATTCTCCCTTCATCTAAACAGAAACCCTACACTCATTGTGCATTAACTCCGCATTGCCCCTCTCTCTACCCCTAGTAATCCGTGCTCTTTGTTTTGTCCTTATGAGTATGAGCTCACCTATTATAAAGGGACAACTATGGTACTTAAATTTAACATCTTAAATCTATAGCAATCTCATTTGCTTTGATACTAAATTAACTGCAGTAGCATACAAAAACTACATTCCTGTAACCCTCCATTTCCCCTTTTATGTAGTTCTTATCACAAATTACATATGTATATATTATGAGTCCAAAACTATTGATTTATCATTAAGTTTCACACACTTGCTTTTTAGATTCTATAGGAAGTAAAAAAATGGAGTTCTAAATTTAAAAAATTTATTTATATTTATTTTTTATTTATATAAATTTATTTATATATATAATTTATTTATATAATTATATATATAATTTATTATATATATATAATTTATTTATATAAATTTATTTATATTTCCCCATGTCATTATCTTTACCAGAGATCTTTATTTATTCCTGTGGTGTCAGTCGGTTGTTTCGTTCTCTGTTCTTTCAACCTGCAGAACTCCCTTTAGCATTTCTTCTAGGTTCAGTCTAGTAATGACATACTTCCTCAGCTTTTGTTTATCTGGAAAGGTCTTAATCCTTCCCCCATTCTTAAAGACAGTTTTGCCTGATAGATAATTCTTGGTTGACAATTTTTTGCTTTCAGCACTTTAATTATCTTTTTCCACCGATATCTTGCCTCCATAGTTTTTGAAGAGAAATCTGCACTTAGTCTTTTTTGAGGTTCCCTTGTACCAAACATGTTGCTTCTTTTTGTGGCTTTTAAAATTATCTTTTAATCTTTAGTTTTTAACAGTTTTATTATAACACGGCACAGTGTAGGTTTATTTTGGTTTGTCCTGGCTGGAGTTTGTTGTGCAATTTGGATATGTATATTCATCTTTTGTTAAATTTTGGAAGTTTTTAGACATTATTTCCTAGAATATCCTCTATGTTCCTATCTCTCTTTCCTTTCCCTCTGGGACTCTCACCTTGTAAATATTGGTACACTTGATGGTCTTCATAGGATCCTCAGCTCTGTTCACTTTTCTTCGTTCTTTTCTCTTTCTGCTCCTCAGACTGGGTGATATCCATAGCATTATCTTCAAGGTCATTCATCCATTCTCCTGCCATCCCCAATCTGCTGTTTAACTCTTTTAGGGAATTTTTTATTTATTTTACTGAAGTCGTTAGCTCTGCTTGGTTCCTTTTCATAATTTCCATCTCTTTTAATATTCTTTTTGCACTCATCTACTGTTTTCCTGGTTTCCTTTAGTTCTTTGTCCATATTTTCCTTTAGCACTTTGAGCACAGTTAGGACAATTTTTTTCAAAGTCTTTGCCTAGTATGTCCCAGGTCTGATTCTTTTCATTGGTGGTTTCTAATGCTTTAGTTTTCTCTTTAGCCTGGACCATCACATACTATTTCTTTGTATGTTTTATGATCTTTTGTTGAAAACTGGACATGATGATATTTTAATGTGTTTTCACTGGAATTTAGACTCTGAGGGATCTTTTCCTTAAGCTTGTACCCAGTTAGTGTTATGAAAGAGCTTTCCTTGAATGTGAGGAGCTAACACACACACGAGGAAGGGAAAAAAGGAAACACCATTCACAGATTTGAAAATTCTCTTGTATAAGTGTTCTCTTTCAGAGCTTATCTATACCAAGAGTTGAGACTAGCTTAGGTCAAAGCATAGGGACATCTCTCTTTTTCTGTGTATGTGTCCTATCTTGGGCTTGGGGCCCTAGGAATTTCCCATTAACATAATTCCAAATGTCTCCTTTTTCCTAGGAAACAATTTTCTCACGGTCCCAGGCACTGCACTGTTTGTCCTACAGGCAGCGATCCCTTGCATCTGGCAGTGCATCGTGACCATTCTCCCTCAACATTATGTAGCAGAGCTCTGTGAACTGCCTTCTACAAACTGGGCAACTTTTGGAACAGTGACTCCCTCAGGCCACAACCAGAGTGATTGGTTGAGACATGCATTCTCCCACTATGTGCATGAGGGTTACTCTGCTCTTTGTAGACCCAGCACCAGGAACCCACACTGGGAGCATGGGCGAGCTCCACAGCAAGACACTGGGGGTGGAGGAGGGTAGCAGCCAGGGTAACAGGAGGTCCTACTGCTTTTAATAGACGTTTTCCTGGTTTAGTGTCCACCCTGTTACTTCAGTCCTTTAAGTGTTTTCTGATGCTTCAAGAAAGATTTCTGTCAGTACTTGCTGGTTGTTCAAAGCTTCTGTCAAGGGATGGAGCCCTGAAGCTTTTCACTATGCCATCTTGATCAGTGTGGTCATTTTTTTTTAGGAGCTACTAGGGATTGAACCCAGAGTCTCTTATACAGAAAGCAGATGCTCAACCCCTGAACTACAGCTGCTCCCCAATGAGAGTTGTTTTTTCCTTTTTTTTTACAGGGTACTGGGAAAGTGAGGACCTAGTACATGTGAAGCAGGTGCTCAACTACTTGAGCTACTTCCATTCCCTATCTATTGTTTTTTTCTTTTCTTTATTTTTTGTTTTTTTTTGAAGATACATAGATAACAAAAAATAGAAGAGGTTCTCATATACCCCACCCCCACCCCCAACTCCTTCCACATCAAACAATGTCTTTCATCATTGTGGCTCGCTGTGCCCCTCTCTGCCGTCTCTAGCCCAAGTGTGGGAAAGTACTTAGAAGAGGCTTGTTGACTTCATCCTTCCCAGAGGTCCCCATGGCAAACAAAGAGGAAAGCTGGTATCTAGGTGCTGTAATCCTTCCGTTCTTGTGAGTCTCAGGCGTGTGCATGATAACAACATGCTAATAATACACCCAGGCTTCCTTTCTAAATACAGGGTGGCTGCTGAGAATATCAACACCGGCTGGCACAGGCAGCTCTGCAACTGGGCACAGGCTCGGTGACCTCTAACTCCTGACAAAGGCAGCACTGCACCTGCCACGCTCAGCCCACTTCAGGGCCGTATGATCCTGAATCAGAACTTTGGAGCTTGGAGGAAATAATAGAAGTTAACTACAGCAATGAAAGGGCAACGTACTGTGGTTACTAATGTACAGTGGGGCCTCTTACATTCACCAGGGAGGAAGCGTTGTGAGTCTGATTATCTGTAATGAGCGATGTTGTGCATACTTCAACAAGGAAAAGAGAATAGGAAGCTAATGCTGTTTCCACCCCAACTACCTCTGCATCTGTCTGTGGCATTAATTCCGGATCAGTCTTGTGTTAAGGATGCAACTCAATGTTGGTCAAACGAGAGGGAATCTAAAAACTCCAGGCTGAATTGCCAACAGAGTTCAGCAAAGCGAGTTGGCAGTACATGTACAAAACTACCCAGCATAGAACCAAGCTCTTTCCTAAGATAGGAAGGTGTTTTGAAGCTTTTGTATAAAAGATTAACTTGGACCCTTGTAAGCACCCTAGACCTCTAGAGTGATGCATCTCATTTACACCCCAGCTGTTGTATATTCCCATAAAGGGTGTGTGTGCATGCAATTATGACAATAATATGCTGCCCAAAGTTTTAATTTATAGTCTGTGGTTTTCGTGAATTAGGTTTCAATTTCATCTCTTTCGTTATTCATGTTATATTGTTGTTGATGTTTTCACTTCACAAATATTACACGAATATATTTCTCACTATACAAGATTCAAGGAATACCTGTTGATATTGAGTATAATGTGAGTGTCTCTTTTCCCTCTCCCTGCTTCCCAACCCAACACACTTCCATTCATCTATCCAGTAGGAACTACTGAAAATAGTGATAACATCTTGGTGTGTATCTTTCTAGTGCCTTTTCTAAATAATTGCAAACACTCACTCATAATTTGTTTTCTTCCCTCCCTCCCTTCCTTCTTTGTCAAAATTAATTGTAAGTAAGGTTAAATATATATGCTTCTACATTTTTTTTCCCTCAGAGAATGGTAGGTCATTACGTCTTACATTTCAGTCCCTATGGGCTGACTTCATTCTTATTAATGGCTGAATGCTACTTTATTGTACAGATATTTCCCAAATTGTTTCACCAGGTATCTGTATCCTGACATCTGTGTTGGTTCTGAGTTTTCTCCCTTGCAATGAACACAACCATAAATATTCTTTTACAATTATCTTTTGCACATGTCAACTATTTCTTAATGACATTTTTCTGGAAGTAGAAAGCTAGGTCAAAGTTTATGTGCACTTTATTATTTTTTTTAAGTGTCAGTCATATTTAACTTGAAAAAGATTTTATCAATTTATACCTCTTAAGAGGATATTTAAGAACAATATTTTTCTTCATCATTACTAATGCCAAATATTATTATCTTTAAAAAATATATTCCAATATGATGAATAAAAAAACATGGCAGAATAAGAATCTATTTGAGAGTCACATTGACTTGGCTCAAATCCAAGCTATACCACATCTTTTAGTAGCTGTGGGCAAGTTACTTAATGCTCTGCCTCCCCTTTCCTTTTTGTGAAATGGGGTAAGAACCTAGCACAAGCTTGGTTGTAAGGCTTAAATACTCAACGCAGTAAAACCCTAAAACAGCAAGCATTCAATGCGTTAGGCAATAATAATAGTATTATTATTGGATGTTTATTTATTCTGGTGGGGCTGCCTGCATTTTGTGTATTTCTTGACCATTTGAAAATCTTATTTGAATCACTTTTTAACATAGTTTGTGTCCTTTTGAATTTTTTAATCATTTGGAAGTACTTCATATGCATATGCATGGTATTGAACATTAATCTTTTGCCAGACTACTTACATGTTGAAAATATTTTCATCTAGTTATTTATGTGTCCTTTAATATTGCATATGCTATTCTTTAAAATTAAAGAAGCTCAATTTTTCTTTTGGTCGTCAAATCCATCTGCCATTTTATTAAGAATTGTGTTCTTAATATATAGTCAGGAAAGCCTTTCCAAACCAAGATTATATTTTTAAGCATAAACGGTTATTTTCTTACTTATATTTAGCTTGATAAAAGCTTTGAAATTTGCTGATTGTATCTGGTGTGGATAAAAGGTTTAGTTTTGTTTTCTTAGAAACATTTATGTGAGTAATGAATCTTTACTGTATTTACTTGAAATGACAACCTTATAGCTTACAATATAAAGCCCATATACCAATGAATCTGTTTCTCAATTCTTTAATTTTATTCCATTTTATGCTATTTGGCATTTTTTTCTCAAATGTATTTTATCGATTTTATAGTTTGTGGTGTGTGTGTATGTGAGTAAGAGAGGGATTTGTTTTTCAGTATGTTTTTCTAATGCATAAATAATAACATATAAGATAATTATCAACTTGCCTTTGTTGATGTTGTGGTTGTCACCTTATTTGGCTCATTAGAGTTTTAAAATTGTTTTAGAGGTAGAAGATGGTAACTTTGTAACATTTGATTCCTTTGCAATCTTTATGGCACTTATATATTTGCATAACTTTGTCATTTAGTGGCATTTGCAGTGTAATGCTGAATGGATCATTTTTTTCCTTGCCTCTAATAAGAATGCTGTTAATAAGTCTTCTTTTATACAATTGTCGTAATTTTTATAAAAAGGCTTTATAAATATGGAGATGTTTTCATTTATTTCTGGGTTCTTTACTCGGACATGGCTCTGGAGTTTTAGCGAATGCTTTTGAGCCTTTACTGAGACGCTCATACTGGGTTTTTATTCTAATCTGTTAATAGCTTTCCTAATGCTAAACCGTTTTGGTATCCCTGAGTTAAACCTGGCTTGTCACAATCTTTTATTCTTAATTCATAGCTGGATTCTATTTGCTAATTTTTTATATAGAAGTTTTGGAAAAGTGAAATTGTTCTTTTTTTAAAAAACAAATCATTTTTATTGATACATATTAATAAAGCATACAATTCATCCAAAGTGTACAAGCAATGGTATTTGGTATAATCACATATTATTAGTTGTGCATTCATCACTTCAATCATTATTAGAGCATTTTCCTTATTTCAATAATAATAATAAACAAAAAACAGACAAACAAATAAGAAAATTCCTCCCCTCTCAATCGCTCTCTGTTTCCCCTGCTGTACATAGTTGCTATTTCTGGCTATTCTCGCACAATTATTTATTTCTTTATAAAGCAGTTTTATTGAGATATATTTACATACCATAAGATCTATCCAAAGTGTATAATCAATGGCTTTTAGTATAATCACAGTGCTGTACACTCATCATCTAAAAAATTTCAGCTCAATTTCATTACTCAAAACAAAAAAGACTCCACACCCCTTAGCATTCTTTTCCCAGCTCTACATAATTTCATCTTTATAAATTGATTTATATTTACATTTTATAAAAATGAAATCTTACAATACATAGTACTCTGTACCTGATCTTCTTCACTTAGTATACTTTTTCTGTCTGCTATTGACATTTTGTAATACTAAACTACATTGTTCAGCGCCAAAGTAAAATGGACTTATATATGCAATTTACCTATATTCATATTTCACATAATATATTTATATTTCACATAATATATTTAATTCATAATAGCACAAGCATACGGTATTTGTCCTTTTGTGCCTGGCTTGTTTCACTCAATTTAATGGCCGCCAGGGACATCCATGTTGTCACATGTTGCATAACTTCATTTCTTCTTGCCACTGCATGGTAGTCCATTGTATGTATACTCCACAGTTGTTTGTCCATTCACCAGTTGATGGACGCCTGGGCTGTTTCCAGCTTTTTGCTCTGGTGGATAACACACTCTGAACATCGGTGTGCAGATGTCTATTTGTGCCACTGCTTCCAGTTCTTTCGGGTACATACCTGTCAATGGTGCTGCCGGGTCCCCTGGCAAGTCTATATTCAACTTCCTCAGGAACCAGCAAACGGTCCTCCACAGTGGCTTTCCCATTCTACATTCCCACCAACAGTGAATCAGCGTTCCTCTCTCTCCACGCACTCTCCAACATTTACAGCTGCTCTTTTAATTTCTTCTTTGCAGCTTTTGTTTGGTTTTGGTGTGAGGCTTGGCTCATAGGATTTTTTATTCTCTAAAACATTTGAAGTTTTTCTTATGAACTCTTCTGGGTCGGATTTTTGTTTTGTTTTCATTTTTTAGAGGCTAGCTCCTTTTTATTTTCAAAAAAGATGGAAAACGTTTGAGGAAGTCATGAACATTTTTCTAATGCTATTTGCTTATTATTTTTTCCACTTCTTGACTGAATTGAAAACGTTGTGTTTTCCTACAATATTCTCTCTCTTTCCTGTCTTCTTTCCCTCCCCCTGCTCCCTTACTGCTGAAAGATGTAGAGTAGAGCTCGCTTTCATAATTGTGTTTTCGTCTTCTCCTTGCATTTTCATCAGTTTTCGCTGTATGCACACACCTACACGCACATTTGCATACACACATATATGTATATATTTAGCTTTGGAGTTAGATGCATAAAAGTTCATGACTATTGTATCTTCTTATTGGACTGCATGTTTCATTAATTCAGGATATTCTATTTATTATATTTAAGGCTTTCTACCTCAAATATTGTTTTTCTGGTATTATTTTTGCTGAGCCATATGTATAATAATTATTGTATCCACTATTTGGAGAAAAGTATGTCTTTTATCCATCTTCCTTAAAAAAATCCATTCTGTGTCATTCAATTTTAGTAGGTCTCTTGTAGTCTACGTGTAGTTGAATTTTTCTCCCAGAAAGTTTAAAATGGACATTTTTTTGTCATTGATGAAATACTTTGATTTATTCCTGCTAACATATTTCTATTACTGTTTATCCCTTGCTGGTTTTTTTTCCTTACCCTTTACTGAGTAGATTTTATTTTTTATTTTTTTGTTCCCAATATTTTCTCCTTAGTGATTTGGATTTTATGCCATCAATTTCTATTTTCCAGTGGATACACTTATACTTTTAACAACTGTAACAATTCTATCAACAGAGTATCTATATCTTTCTCGTACACAAACTAAAAGTCTTCATATTCTTACACCATCCACTGTCCTCTCTGGCAGACTCCACTGCTCAGAACATCTGGGATTTCAGTTCCAGATGGTTATTTTATACATTTTTATAAACCATCAAGTATCAACAGTTATTTAACCCTAAGTATAACTTCACTGTTTTCTTTGCTCACAATTCTTTCTGGTATCATTTCTTTTTTGTTTTTTCATTTAATTGAATTACCTTTGCATTATCTTTTTTCAGTAGAATTTGTAAGTAGCAAAATTTTCCAGTCTTTGCTGTTTCAAAATATCTTTATTTTGTCCTCATGCTTGAATGTGAGTTTGACAGGATTCAAAATAATAATATTGGTCCACTTTCTTTTAGCATCCAGTATTGCTGTTGCAAAATAAGATGCAAATTTAATCCCCATTTTTCTGTAAGTAATCTGTTATTTTCTCTTTGGAATTTTGTAGGATTTTCCTTTATGTGTGATGTTTTGACATTTTGCTATGATCTTTAAAAATCTGTGTACCTTTTAAAATATCCTTTTGTCACTGGGTAGATCATTTTAATCTGAAGAACAGTGTATTTCTTCAGCTCTAAGCAAATTTCTTCAATTATTTTTTGATCCTTTCTTTCTGTTTATTTGTTTTCCAGAGCTCTGCTCTATGTCTTTTAAGTTTTATTTCATGCTTTTCTCCCTTTATTTTCTTCTTATTTTTGATGTTTCCTAGGAGAAGCCTCTAGCTTGATCTTTTTCTCACTAAGTTATTCTTATAAGATTGTTTCACTATGTCTTTTACATTGAAGATTGCATTGTTTTCCAAAGATTTAATTGTTTCTGTGTAAAGATTTAGTATTTTCTAAGATAACTCTAAGGATATTTACGTAGCTTAAAGTCATCATCTTCCACTGAGTAGTTTCCTTTTCCTTT
Source organism: Dasypus novemcinctus (assembly GCF_030445035.2). Taxonomy (NCBI): domain Eukaryota; kingdom Metazoa; phylum Chordata; class Mammalia; order Cingulata; family Dasypodidae; genus Dasypus; species Dasypus novemcinctus. The sequence goes on along the minus strand of NC_080699.1, from coordinate 43,515,420 downwards.
TAATGCGAGTTGGTTTCCTTCAAATGATGTGTGAGTCTAGATATTGTGTATTCTCTTTTTATTTGCAGTTTGTCCTCATCTTCTGACCATATCTATGTGTTTTGTTGTTGTTTTTTGACTATGGGAAAAGGCTCTTGTTGTGCTCTTAGGTGTAATAGAACAGGCGGAGTTTTACTTCTGGCATAAGTATCTCCCTTCCTGCAAAGACCTGGGTCATGATTTCCTAGTGCCCCCTTGACCCAGTGCCTACACTGTGTGCTGTCATGAAGGTACAGACTCCACTGAGGCTGTCAAGTGCAACCATGACCCATGGTTCAGGGGAGGGCAGCCTTACCCATTCCAAGCACATACTTCATATTAATCACCCTGGTGCACATTTTTTTTCTATAAACTGTGAGCTCAGAAATCTTTGGAATTCTTGTTCTACAACAGCCATCTCTTGCATATATTTTGGACTTGGTTTAACTTAGTTTAATTTTTCTTCATAAATCTCATTTGCTTTCTATTGTTTAGAGAATCATCAGTTCCTGTTCCACTAGTGAAACTCTTCCTTGTTTTACAGGACCCTTATGAGTTTTCTCTTCTTCCTCTCACTTGTCTTTCTTGTTACTTCATGGGGTTTCAGATGGGAGAAAGAATAAACCCATAAAAATATAAGACTCTAGCTTATATTTTTGATCAAACCTTAGATTCATCTGGTTCAGATGAGGCTTCCCTAAGGAGCAGAGCCTTAGGTTTTCTAATGCTTTGGAGAGAGAGCATTTTCCCATTCATCCGTTCATTGACATTCCCTGAGTACCTTTTATGTGACTGACACGATCCTGGGTGGTGGAGTGGAGATAAGAAGAACATGTAAGATTTATATCCCTCCCCATATTTAGTCAGGGCCAGTTGGTGCATACTTTGAAAATTGTTTCATAATGTAGACATATTCATGGGCAAAAGAGTGACTAAATCTTCCATTAGAGAAGATGTGAGAGTCTATTTCACAGATAAGGGGAACTTTGAAATGGTTCTTCAGACATAAGTAAACGTTTGCAATCAGAGAATTTAGGTGGGTGTCAGGGTGGGAGTGGGAAGGCCTTCCAGTCAGGAGAGCACAGGCAAGACTGTGGTAGAGGTATTGATAAGTACATGGTGTACTAATACCTGTAAAGTGATCTCCTTTGGCTCCCTTGGCTGTTGGAAGAAAGGGGAAGGGAGGTGTGTTCTCCTGGGATCACTCATCGGATGGAGCTGCAATTTCTCTTTTTCCTCAAGTACTTGTGGTGTTGAATAATTTACACTGTGGACCCCAATACCCCTTGATGTTCCAGGAAGGGACCAAAAGGGGGTGTCCAGAGAGTCAGTGGAAGAAATGACTCTGTACTCAGTTTGGTTCTTTCCTGATAGACATCATTGATGGTAGCAGATAGAACAAGCGCTGATCTCTGCATACCTACGTGGTGACATCGTTGGACTTGGCTGGCACCTTGCCTATTCCTATCTGATCACAAAGCAATATTATTAGTTAATAGTACAAGTGTTGATTTACTTTCAGAGAAAGAAGACGTCAAATAAATTAGAAAGGTGTGCTCAAAACCTGAATCCTCATTAGACTTAGGTGAAAAGCTTTCCAGCTCACCGCTGGGTACTAATAACTGGTAGTATTCAGAACTGCTTGACCGTGCAAGGATTTCACACAAGAATTGCATTTGCTCCTCAAAAGAACACCATGAGTTGGGTTCTATAACTACCCTGCCTTCACAGCTGAAGCACTCTGACAGTTTCAGTAACTTGTCCAAGGGCACACAGCTAGTTAATGGTGGAACTGGCCCATAAGCCCATATTTCACTAACTGTTTGCTTTTTCATTTACATGAATATTACTTGCTACCAGACAAATCATGTCCTGGCACTCAACTTATGCATGTAGGAGCCCTTTATAGGGAAGATGGACTTTGAGATAACACTTGTGAGCTTGATAAACCAGAACTCTCTAGATCCTGAGATAACTTAATTTCAAGAAAAAGATAGAGTGATACTTTGACCTCAGTCAATATTGGAATTTTGAGTCTAGCTATAATGTATGTCTAAGCTTCTTTCAGAGTAGGGGAATTCTATCAAAATGAAAGTCTTGGAGGTAAGGGACAAAGCACACACTCTCCCTCTCACTGCCTCACTGTATTCTGTCTTTCATTTTGTCAAGTTAGAAATAAACTAAATAGAGGTACAAAAACAGGCAGTCTATTTTTAGCATTTGTTTAATCCAACTAACCCCTGCTAATCTTGGGTTATTTTTATTTCCTTCTTTTTAAATTTTCTTTTGAAAGCAATGAACCATTTTGTTGATTTCTTGTCATGGTTGATATGTTGGTTGTTTTATTTTATTTTATCTTAAAAAATGATATATATATCTTTTAAATGTAAATAGAAAATATATTTTTAATAAAATGAGCAGTTACCACTCAATTCTCAATTAGGTGTTTTGTGATCACAATTTGTGTCTATGTTTGTATGTGGTTGCACACGAGTGTGTTTGTAAGAGTGTGTATTTGTATTTCGGAAAAACTTTATTTATAGCTTTTAATTAGAATTTTTAGAAAGAACTATACAGGATCCGTGCATTGTGTTCAAATGTGAACACCTGGCATTAGCTCCCTCTTCCACCCTGTTGGCACCAAACTGTGCATTCTGCATAACGTACCCTCTTCCTCCCAGATGGAAAGGTGGGAACAAGCATGGAGGGAGTTAATCCTCTCTACAAGGGATGGGTTGGAAATTGAGCTTTGCAAATGAAGTCAGAGATAATTTCCCACCCTCATTATTAATGGAAATCAGTTACTTTATTTTAATTATCCACTCCTGGTATCTTCCACATTAAATGCCTTTCCTTTTATATAAACTGCAAATAATTGTGAGTAGAATTATTCATTGGAAATTGGAACCCATTTTTGATCTTTAGAAAGCTCATTAATAATGAATGATGCTGTTATTTATTTGTTACAATTCCACGAATGGAAATGAAGAAATATTCTGTACTCCTCACTTATCTCCTCTGTCATTACTAGAGTAAACTCACCTCAGGAGAAATGCAAGGATGTGGAAAAGAAACATAAAGATGAGAACAGCCTCCTTCCTTTCTTCACTACTTCATTCTTTCTTCTTTCCACAAATATTAATGAGTGCCTACTGTGGGAAAAGCCCTGCTAGTTGAAGCAAGAGGGAAAAGTTAAATCAGACATGAGCTTGACTTCCAGGATATAAAATTCAGAAAAACCTTGACAATGGAAAGGGATATACCCTGAGACCTTCATGAATCCTCATATTCATGAATCTTGCTATAGCATATAATTTCCTCCATAAAATGCAATAAAATATAACTGAAAAATTTAAGTGACCCCTTTGGACCCTTAATGATTCTATAAATACAAGACTCAAGTAATTTATAAAGCTATTAAAATAAATTTTTCCATTAACATAAACTCGATACTATACTCTCTCTCACTTGAGCAATTTTTGCACTATCCAGAGCACTTGCTAAAATAGTTTCATGAATTTCTTTTCTCAGTTTCTACGCAGAATGTGTGGTAGAATCATTCATGTCGTATTTCTGAGACACTGCAGAATTTGAATCTGATATTATTTTTATTTTTCTTAATCTATTTTCTGGCCAAGAGCCATGACTTGATCAGATCTTCACATTCATTACCAAACTTCTTATTAAGGACTTTCTTTTTATTCCCTGGGAGAACCAAATTTTACCACCTCATTAGCATGTGCATGGAATAAACATAGATTAGCACAACCTCACTTGGAGGTGGATGCCCTGGGCCTTCACAGCTGCTCTAATGAGCTATGGGACCCACTTCTGAGCACCAGCTTAAAATATTTATAAATTTGGGCTTCAGCAAAATTAAAATATACTATAAAGGATGAACCCTTGAAGCCCCTTGTAAAAAGTCAGAATCCTAACATTTATAACCACAAATGAAAAGGATCTGTTACATGTATATAACCAATACGAGGCAGAAAGAGATAAATCCCAACAGGAAAGACACAGAAGAAACACTAGAGTTCAGAAGCTGCAGGAGAGCGCAAGGAAGCTTCATAAGGGAACAGCATCTAGGCTTTGAGGAGAGGAACATGCCTTAGTTTCCCAGTTGCTATAACAAATATGATACAATGGGTTGGCTGACACAATGAGAATTTATTGGTTCATGGTTTTAAAGCGAGGAGAAGTCCAAAACCGAGCATCTGCAAGGCAACGCTTTCCTCCTAAGGTCTGTAACATTCTGGTGTTGGCAGCTGGCGATTCTTGGGTCTTTAGCTCTTTATTTAGCTTTTCTATCACATAGGAATCACGAGGTGCTGTCCTCTCCTTTCCCTTCTGGGTTCTGTTGACTTCCAACTTCTGTCCTTCCACACGGTTTTCTCTCACTATTACCAAATTCTTTTCTTTATAAAGGACTCCATTAATCCGAATTTCAATTTGGCCACACCTTAACTAAAACAACATCTTCAAAAGATCTTATTTATAACGGGTTGACACCCACAGGAGTATATTAAGGTTATGAACATGTTTTTCTGTGGATACCTAATTCAGCCTATGACAGTACAGTTCAGAAATGAGATTCATGCAAGGCATGTAGTTTTGCATCCTACATTTTCAATTAATGCAGCATGAATATTTTATTTGCTTACTATAACAAATGTTTGTTAAATAATTTTTACCTAGCATTTAACTAGAGATTGTTAAATGATTATTACTTAACTACGTGCTAGGCAATGTTCTAAGCACTTTACCAATGCTAATTTATTTAATCTTGAAAACAGCTCCATGACAGAGTTATTATTATTCCTTTTTCCAGATGAAGAAATAACCTTCCTCAAGGACAATCAGCTAGTAAGGGGACTTGAGATTTGAACCTAGGTAGTCTGGTTCTGGAGTCCATGTGCCAGCACTGTGTTATGCCAAACTTTTACTTCTATGTTATTAATTAATTTTAGGTAACATGAGTTTTAATATCTGTAAAATCCATCATCTTATATATAATAATAGATTGAACAGTTCCTTACATGTAGACATTTTGGTTTTGATTATTTTGAGGTATTATAAATTTTACCTGATAATGTCCTTTTGCCTACATAGTTGCCATGTTTTCTTGAGAAACATTTATAGAGGTGAAACTATTATTTACAATCCATAAATTTTCAAAGGTGCTGATAGAGTCAGCCTGCTTTCTGGTAAGATTGTACCTTTTAAATGCTATGACCATATTCTCAGTAGAGCCTTGTCAAGAGTATAAGAAATTATTTTGGGGAGCAGATGTGGCTCAGATGTGATGCCCCCCTCCCATGTGGGAGGTCTTGGGTTCGGTTCCTGGAGACTCCTGAAAATACAAACAAACACAAACAAACAAGCAAAACAAACAGAAAAATCAACTCAGGGAAGCTGATGTGACCCAGTGGTTGAGCACCAGCTTCTGAAATACGAGGTCCCAGGTTCCAATAGTTTTGTATTACATATTTGTGTCATGTGTTCCTCAAATATCTTATCTATTTTATTAATATCAACTCATGTAATTTTATTTATTAATAAAATTATTTTATTTATTTCATCATTTGCCTATTTATTCATTATTTATTTATGGTTTTCTGGCAGTTAAGATTTTTGCAATCAAATGAATCATTTGTGTACATATGTGTGTGTGTCTTCTTCCCCAAGGTTAGATAATTATTAGCCGTATAGTGTCTTAGAAGTGCTTTAATACTGTAGTATTTTACATTTAACTATTTAAGTCTTTTGGAATATATTTTGATGCATGTTCTAATATGAAACTCTATTTTTCATTCTGTTTTCCAATTGTTTAACTAACCCTGCCGACAGCTCCACCTTCTTCATTTGTAGGTTTCTCTTTAAAGCAAAACTCTTACAAAGAGTTGTCCCCACCGACAGACTTCAATTTTTTTCATCCTCTTCTTTCCTGTGCCTGCTGCAGTCAATCTTCTAATTTCACCTTTCACAAAACACCTCTTACCAAGGTCACCAATGAAACCACATATTCAATCCATTGGCCAATTTTCATTCTTCGAATGCCTGGATCTCTCAGCAGCATTTGACCCAACTGAGCCCTCCCTTTCCTTCTGGGACATCGTCCATCACCGGGGCCCAGATCCACCACAACCTCCTACCTCACTGGGAATTCCTTCATTTTCTCTTACTGTTCTTGATGATCCTCATTTCTCACTTTGACAGACTCTATCCTCAGTCCATAGTCTTCTCTGTGTTCACTTTGATCATGATTTCATCCAGACTGGCTTTAAATGTCATCTATATATGCTGACTCCCATTGTATATTTGTAGCTTCTATCTCTCCCCTGAACTCTTGTGAATATACAGAAGTTTTCACAGCATCCCTACCTAGATGTCTGAACAGGCATGCCATATGTATCATCTCCCACCTGAAATTCTTGATCTTCTCTCCGAAAACACTTGCCCTGAGGTCATCCCCAACTCAGTTGATGGAAACTCTGTCCTTCCAGTGCTCGGGCCAGATACTTTGGGTTCACTCTTCATCTCCCATTTCCCTCCCACTCCACTTCCACTCCCTGGGTGGACCCTGCCTTCAAGGTATTTCCACTTCTTAGCACAGTCACTGCTACCTTGTTGGTCCTATCTTGGCTGGATTATTGCAATAGCCTTCAACGGGTCTGCCCATTCCTACCCTTGTTCCTTTATGGTTCATTTTTACAAACAACTAGAGTGATGATTTAAAACACAAAATCGCCCCTCTGTCTCTAACCTTCTAATGGCTTATCATCTCATTGGAATAAAAGCTAAAACCCATATAATGGCCTGAAAGACCCTCTATGAGCTGCCTCCCACCCTTACCCCAGTGCCTCTGGCTGTGTTCCTATTACTTTCCTGCCTTGCTCTCTCCTGCTCTTCCTAGGGGCTTGCCCATATCTCCGAGGCTTGGCGGTTGCTGTTCCTTCTGGAAGGGTTCTTCCCCAGGATATATTTGTGGGTCTCTCCTTCATTGCCTTCAAATCTTTGCTCAAAATTACCGTCTCAGCAGGGCCTTCCTTGCCATCCTATTTAAAATTTCACTCTTCCTCCCCAACCCCATTCACATCCCTATTCACTAACGTAATATGTTACCTTGTCTTTGCATGCATTGTTATCCAGTAAGGCCTGATTCTAAGCACATTCCATCTCTTTCACTGATCTTTTTGTCAATTATTGAACCAGTAGCATCTGATTTAATCATTATGATTTTGTAAAACACAGTTCATATCTGTGGGCAAGCCTCCCTTATTACTCATCTTTTGCACATTTCTCTTGGTTATTCTTAGTGTTTTATGCCAGCTTAACATTAAAAGCACTTCATCATATTCTAAAAGAAGAAAAATCAAGTTGAGATTTTTATTGAAATTTCATAATACAGGGACATTCACTTGGAAAGAATTAATGTCCTTGTATTATTCACTCTTTCCAGGAATAAATGCATCTCAATTTATTCAAATCTATTTTTTTGTATTTTATCAAAATTTTATAATTCTGCTTTTTAACAATTCTTACATATTTTTGAAGTTCTTCCTATTTATTTTAGTCTATATTTTTCTGCTATCTTTCACTTTTTTCCATGATATTTGTCTAAAGATTATTTCTAGACTGATTTTTTCTCAGGTTTGTATACAGCAACACTGTTGAACTATCGTATTTGTTGCGATAGCTTTTCAGTTTATTCTCTTGGATTTTCTAAATGGACTTAATGTTAATGCTGTGTCTTATTTTTCGCATGTTTTTGTCTCATGTTCTAACTTGGCTAGACTTCCTCTCTAGAGTGTGGAATACTAATAGTAATTACTGGCATGTTTCTCCTCTTCTGTCTAGTGTTTCACTTTTACATATGATAATGGCTATGGGCTTAAGACAGGATTTTTATTGAAAGGAAGTATTCTTACACTCCAGTTTTACTAATAACTCCTTTGAAAAACTCCAGAAAGTTGAGTTTTTGTGCATTTTGTTTTAATCAAAGTAATGTGACCTATTGATTTGATGTGCTATATTAATAGATCGCCCAATATTAAATCACTTAAGTGTTTTTAAATATGCCATTGAGTCTCATTCATTAATGTTTAAACGAGGATTTTCCATTTCTATTCTTACTTGTGAGTGCTCTATAGTTTTCATTTCTGTACTAATTTTTTGTCAGTTGTTGAAATCAATGTTATGGAATTTTTATGAAATAAAGTGAGAAGTTACTTGTCTTATTCCACACTTAAGATAGAAGTCAAGTGCTGTGCATCTGTGTCTGCATTTGTGTGTTCTGGTATGTGTATACATACCGGCAGACGTACATATTTTTATGGTTAGTATCTGCTCCCAGAATTTGGTGGAATTTACTGTTTAAAAACTACTTGGTCACAAAGCTCCTGAATCCTTTTGACAACTTACTGGATTTCTTCCATAGTATTGGCACATTCCATATTTATACTATTTTTACTCAACTTTTTATTTTGAAATAATTTCAAACTTATCGGTCACTTGCAAAGGCAGTTTTATACTATTTTAAAAGAGGATTTTGATAGTTTTTGTTTATCTAGTAAATGGTCTATTTTAACAGAATCTTCAAATTACAGCTGTGGAATTATATATAGCATTTTCTAATAGTTAACTTGCTTTCTAAATCTGTTAGTTTAGCCCCAGTATCCTTTTAAGTTCTGGTAAATTGTTAGAGGTTTGCAGTAATTAATAAGATGTACCTCAGTTTCCCTTGATATGCATTGGGAAAAGGGTAAACCCCTTCCCCCTGGGTCTGATGGCACAGGCACTTCCCCACAGGTTAAACAAAGGAACCCGGTAGAGACAGGAGTAAAGGGAGATAGAGATTGTCACCATCTGCGTATCAGAGGGAAATGGAGATCTTTACTACCTCTACCTGCATATGAGAGGGAAAGGGAAACCTTCATATTTACATATCGGAGGAAATAAAGAAACCCTTTAAAGCCCTACAGATCAAAAAAACATTTGCTCCTGCAGCCCTCCAAGAGACCGTCTACTCCCTAATCATTATCAGAAAAATTTTCTCATCTCTGAAGCTTCCTATTGGTCCCTGCGCCTCACTCGAACCCTCAACCCCTTCCCACTAATTGTCATTCCTCTGCCTAAGAATGTACTGTATAAATTCAAATTCCCCCTTTGCAGGAGTGGGCTCAAGTCTCTCTTCAGACCCCCCCACCAAGCTGGTGTGGGGGGCTGGAGTCTGTTCTTTAGACCCCCTCTGGTGGGAGGGCTTCTCAATAAACTCTTTGCTTATGGTCAATCAGTCTCCATGCCCCAACATAAATAAATCATTTTTAAATAAATTAGTTAATTAAAATGGTATTTTCTCTATTTTTCTTGATTAGTTTTTCAAGAGGTTTGCCTAAACAATGTTCCTTTTATCTTTTTAATACTAAAGCATTTAAGAGAAACACTCCCCATTTTGATAAGTTTTATCTTCAGTTCTTTCTTTATTTCAAAGACTGACTTCCATTTTAGTCTGCATTTGATCCATATTTATATAGGAGAGTGGGTTTTAATAGCCTGCTGATTAAGTTTTATATTTATTTAAATCATCATTTTTCTCTTCTTTTTTTAATGTGGTCAGATAATATGACACAGGTAATTTCTGCTAATAGAATTTATTGGTGCTTTTTTGTGCCTTGCTAGATAAACTTTTATTTATTTATTTATCTATCTATTTATTTATTTAAATTGTATTTTTTGAAGATACATAGATCACAAAAATGTTACATTAAAACATATAAGAGGGTTCCGTATACCCCACACCCACCCTACCACACTCCTCCCACATCAACTACCTCTTTCATCATTGTGGCACATCATTGCATTTGGTGAATACATTTTGGAGCACTGCTGCACTGCATGGATAACAGTTTACTTATAATATTCCATGGTTACTTAAAATTATGGTGCTTTTCTAGTTGTAGAGAAGAAAATTTTATTAAGTCAACCTATAAAATTATATTATCAAATTCTCTATAAGTTTGTTTTTTGGGGGATCTATTTTATCTTTGTGGATTAGTCTCCAGCAATAGTTCTGCTAATTTTCCCTCTTACTACCAACATTGGCATGCTTCACTTTATATGCTGATTCTTGTTATTTGTGCATTCATGAAAATGACTTATTCATAAAGAAATGTACTTATCACTATACTCTTTGGATATGAACTTCTCTCATGCTTTACATTCTACTTTGACTGATATTAATATTTCTAACCCTGCTTTCAGTTTATATATTTTGAGGAATATGAAAATTACAATCTCTAGCATTTACTGGGATATGAGGACCTTCCTCTTACTAAGTCTTGTGAAGTGACAAATCTGGGGAAGTCCACATCTAAAAGCAAGTTGCCACGGGCAGTCTTGCTCCCCTCACTGTTTGTTTCTTTCCTGATAATAGCGTTTTCTGAATACACTGGTGGCAGGAACACCTTGGCTGCCTCGCCTTGTTTTCAGAGCGCTGTGGGACTTGGATCTCTCAAGCATTTGGGGAGAGGGGGTGGATCTTCCTACTTCCTCCTGTCCACGGGTTGATGCCATCTTATTTAATCATTCATGCATTTTAACCTTATCATGTATGGAAATTGTTTCCAGATTCTAGCAATAAATAGATGATCTATCTTTCTACTTTTGGGCATATGTTATATTTTCTTTCTTTTATTCTTCAGTATCTTAAAATGAAAATTTTTTGCAGAAAGTTGATAGAGGCAACACTAGAAGATACTAGTCCAGCATTTTTTCCCCTGTTAATGCAGTGTTTGAACAGAGTTATGATATATTCAGGCTGCAATGAATTTCATCTGGTCAGAGTGTAACAGAGAGCTCACTTAGGAGACAGTGATAGAGGTCAAAGAAAAAGCTCCAGCCTCAAGAGATGAGAATAGAAAAAAAAAGTATGTGGACAAAGATGGTTAGGGAAGAGGACTCAACACTATGGGAAATAAATGAATTTGTTTGTATATGTAAGAATAAGAACTCAGGGTTGGGTGGAAAGAACAAAAGTGCAGGAGGAATCTAAATTAAGGCTGAAATTTCTGGCACAGATTAAGGGAAACTGTTGGCATGTTGCCATAGGAAGAGCAGTTTCGGGAAGAAAAATAATTGTATTTATGTAGGAAAAGGTCTTTATTTTATTTTATTAAGAAATGCATAAAGAGGTTGTTGATGTGGGAGGAGTGGGGTGAGGGGGTGGGGGCTATATGGGGACCTCATATTTTTTAAATGTAGCATTCAAAAAATGCCAAAAGAAACCCACCAAAAAGCAATACAAGGTATTAGTGGTAGTGTAAGGTGCGCGAGTCCTGTATGATGTTATATATGTTTGTTTTCTAAGTTCACAACTATTACTGTACATTTATTGTTTATGTATGTTTATGTATGAGGGATATACTGAAATAAAGTAAAAAAAATTGTTAAAAAAAAGAAGTGCATAGAGAAGTGTGAAAATGCAGTGTTGTGAAAAAATAGAGATGAATTAAGAAGAAAAAAATTGCTAATGCTTAAATCAAAGAGTGGTTATGTTAGTATTTATTGTTCTATTCTTTCTACTTTGCTGTGTGTACAAAAAAATTTCATAATAGAAATCATGAAGGGAAAAGAATGGCTTAATTTGGGGTGCTGGTAGAATTTCTACTCCAGGTGATAAACTGCTGTCTGGCAGAGGATATGGCGGAATTGACCTCCAGGGATCAAGAGGGAATGGGCTATTTACCAGTTCTCAGTATAGAAATTGTCGGTGAATCTCTTCTATCCTACCCTAGAGTGAATAAAGGTAGATTTCACTTTTGGTGACTGGAAAGCAATGTGGAGTTAGAGGAAAAAGACATGGTAAGAGAAGCACTTTTAAAATATGTCATATTTTTAAAGTTTAGCTGTTTTAGGATAGAGTGAGATTATGGCTCTAAGCCAGAGCATTGCCTGCACGATAGGGGCTCCCAAAAGGCATGCCTTCGACCGCCGTGATGAAGAGGATGGACTGCAACCCCTCAAGCAGACCACTGAGATACCTTGAGCAAGCAAAGCCAAGCTTAGTGCTTGCTGCAGTAAGGGGCACCACTCTCTAGAGAGTAAGGTCAAAAGTGTCACGTTGATGCAGTTTGCAGGTCTGGTTTAAGGCAGTTTTCAATGAGGGGACCAACCTAGGACTGGGTAAGATTGTGACTAAATAGTTTAGGATTGCTTTATACCCTAGTCAGGATCCTTAAGTAAACCTCAAAGAGTAGACAGTTTGATGAGTCCAGTGAGTAATGCAGTGCTCTAAGAAGGGGCATTTACCCTAATGAAGGTACGTTTAGTTGTCTGTTGTTGAAAGCAATGGATTTTTAAGAATTTCCTGAAACAATGGAGTTACTGGAAATTTCACCTGCTGGGTCAAGAATTTCCTAGAATTGTAAAGTCTTGTGAATGCAGAATACAAAATAGTAAAGTCATGTTAGCTTCAACCATAATCTGAGTGGCTGCAGGTAGTTTCAGTTCACAGGAGTGTTTATTGTTTCTGCCCTCAAATTGTTTCTATTTAATTTTAGTATTTGTGACATTTGTTGGGTAAATTTTAGTTTAAGCCTGTTATTCATTTAGCAATATGTATCAAAGGACTTAATATAATCTTTGAACTGGTAGTTTTATTCTTAGGAGTCAGTCATTCAGAATCATCAAAAATGAGGATAAAAGATGTGAACGAAGATGTTTGTCATCACATTGTAAAGTAGAAAACAAAAAGCAAGAAAATCATCTTCAGTGGGCAAACAGAAAACAAAGTATAATTTAGCCATACGATGGAACATTGTGTATGACCAGGACAAATCATGTTTTTAGAAATAGTTAATGATGTGGGAAAGTTCTCCATACTAGTGAAACCAAGATATAAAACTATATGAAGTTGAATATATATGGCTGGATGGAGATATACTAAAATATTAGAAGTGGTAATGAGACTATAAATATGCTTTTTTCTTAGCATTTTGAAATATTTTCTAAAAAACATTTAAAATAAAGTTTTCTTATCTGAAGCTAAACACTATTTAAATAATAATACTAATAAACATTGAAGGAATGGTTTAGATGCTTTCCAAAAGAAAAAAAACAACAACACAAATGTCCCTGTCCTTGTTCATACAGCAAATTATGCAATGGAATTGGACAGCAAAAGTGAAGTCCTCTCTTATGATAGGGAGTGTTGGTTGGGGTTCAACTGGTTTATGGAAAATTATTTCCTATTTAATGTGGATTAGCAAAATATGAATCTCCCTCCATGCCTTTCAGCAACAAATAACATTTAGGATTCCACAAATCATTGGCAAATGTATGTATTCTTCCTAAATTCATCATTCTTCATCATCCTTATCAGATATGAAATTCTTTGAGGACTTCTCATCAGTAGTTTTTTTTCTCTGCATAGGTAACTTCTATGACCCCTTATTGCTGAAAGGTAATAGCATCCAAGGAATTGAAATGATTTGCCAACAGACATATTTTAAGTTGAATTCCTTAGGTCAGCTGTACCCAAGGGAAAGAACTGCAGAGTCATTGTCCACTATTGTTTATATGGAGCTGCAGCCCAAATGGCCAACAGATGCTGACCATTAGCTGGAAGTCCATTAGAACTGTATTTTTCCTGTTTAAAACTCCATTTGCTGAAACTGAGAGGCATAATAAAGTAGAAAAAACTCTAGAATGAGGCAATTAAAATGATCAAGCGGATGATTGAACATTGCAGAAGAAGAAAAAAACTTCTTCAAAATGGAAAAATAAATGCTGAGAGAAGATGAATGTTTGTAAGATTATGAAAGGCAAATACAAACCTATTTCCCAATTCTGGAATATGTATTTGAGAGTATAACTTGAAATCTAAAGGAAGCAAGAGAAAGGCCTCTCAATATATGATAAGCAATTTGTTCTAGTTCCAGCTCTGCCACCAGCTACTCAAATATTCTTGAATATGATTCTTCAATTTTTAAGCCTCAGATTTCTTAAGTGTAAAATCAGGAATTGAATTAGGTGGGTTTGAGAATACTTTCTGATTCAAAAAGAGTCTATTTTATTTTGTAACTCAGAAAAGTTGCAAATCACCCCTTATTAACTCCTTATTTCCACAATATTTTCCAGACTGAAAATAAGAGAAAGCTCAGAACATTTTTATAACTATCTGAGGTAGCTAGAGACATAATAATTATTAAAAGGAACGTAGTGGATCCTAAATTATATACTGAATTAACATGTCTATAGGCTTCGTCTCCCAAGGTCAATACCAAAGGAAAGACAGGGAGATGGGACCCGGGTATGAATTTATTTGATGGAGCATTGGCTTGAATTGGTGTTTAGATGCATAATACCTCCGGCATGAAAGAAAAGGCAGCCATACTAGAGAGGATACAATAGAAAGAGAATTATGTTGTTCTACTCTTACTCCTCTCATTCCATTTCTTTGTGCCTGTCACCTAGTCCCAAATTGTACTTCCAACTACTCAGATTCCTCATACAGTGGTCTTTAGGCCAGTGAAGAACGAGAGTCCCTTGCTTCTAAGGCTACAAACCACCCCACCCCTGAGGCTATAAATTACAATCTAAGGAGAGACTTCCCCTAATGCCATTTCTCCCAGGACCAAAAGGTGAGGTTGACTCAAGAATTGGTTTGTGCTGTGATGAAACTGATTAGATTTTCCTAGTGCACTTTGCCCGACAGTGCAGCCAAAATCCCAGAGGAAAATGAGCTTACAAGATTTTTTGAGAATTATGACTTTCTCAAAAGAAATACAAAACAACAGACTATTGATTCCATCAGAGGCAAAAATATTAGAACAGCTGGACTAAAAAAATAAATTCAGCTTGGTAAACAATAGTGATAGGAAGATGTTAGCATTTTGAATCAAGAACAAGTAAACATAGAAAGAATGAAAAGAATATTAAGCAGGAAAACTATAATAGCAAAATTTAAAAACACACACACACGAGGTGGGATAAATAACAGAATGACTATAGCTCATTGGAAGACCACTGTGATGGCTAAGTTCGTATGTCAACTTGGCTAGTTTATTATGTCTGATCATTTGGTCAAGCAAGCACTGGCCTGATTGTTACAGTGAGGTTATTTTGAGAATTTAAATCATTAGTCAATTGATCCCATTTATGGCTGATTACATCTACAATAAAAAAAGGAAATTGCCCTCAGTCATGTGAAGTCTCATCCAATCAGTTGAAGGCTTTAGAGGGAGAATTGATGATTTTGCAGTCAGAAAGAATTTCTGGGAAACGGACTTGGCCCAGTGGTTAGGGTGTCCGTCTACCACATGGGAGGTCCGTGGTTCAAACCCCGGGCCTCCTTGACCCGTGTGGAGCTGGCCCACGCGTAGTGCTGATGCACACAAGGAGTGTCTTGCCACGCAGGGGTGTCCCCTGCATGGGGAGTCCCACGCGCAAGGAGTGCGCCCCGTAAGGAGAGCCACCCAGCACGGAAGAACGTGCAGCCTGCCTAAGAATGGCTCTGCACACACGGAGAGCTGACACAACAAGATGACACAACAAAAAGAAACACAGATTCCCATGCTGCTGACAACAACAGAAGCAGACAAAGAAACAAGACGCAGCAAATGGACACAGAGAACAGACAACTGGGGTGGGGGGGGGAGGGGAGAGAAATAAATAAATAAATCTTTAAAAAAAAAAAAAAGAAAGGAGAATTTCTATCTCTCTTTTTGCCAGCCATCACCTCCTTGGGAATTCATGAAAACTTTCATTGGCGTTCCCAACGTGTGGTCAGCCCTATGGAATTGAGACTTGCCAACCCCCACCATAAGCATGAGCCACTTCCTACAACATCTAAGAGTGTCTGTGTCCCCTGCTGGTTTTAATTCTCTGGAGAGCTCTGACTAACACAACCTATTGAGAATATCTTCAGTAAAGAAGAATGAAGGAAAGTAGTGGAATATATATAAAAGAAAAGCAACAAAATATAAAGGATAGTGATAGCCACCCTAATTTCTGAAAAATATAGGTCTTAGGAAGAGAGACATTGGTTTTTTAAATGGAGATTAGAAATTATTTGAAAGAACAAATTCCTTGAAATTAAAAAAACACAAGGAAAATTCTAGATGGAGACAGTTCAAGGAATGCCAAGGGAAGAGAGAGAGACCCACACTTCAGAAACATAATGAAATTTAAGAACATCAAAGTCAGAAAAATTTCTAAAACTTTACAGAGAAAGCCGATTTGCCAACAGCAACACTGGATGCAAGATGACAAACATTTAAAATGTAGACATTTATATACAGTCAAGTTTTCATTCAAATATGAGATATGATAACATGATAAAAATATTCTTAAGTTTATAGGATTTTGGAAACTTTGTCACAGAAGGAGCCATGATGAAAATAGATTTTACAAAATTTTCAATTAAAAGGCAAAATGAATACAGGAGATCTCAAAAGAACTTTATGAATAAAAGGTGAACATACCTTGTTAAGATATGTTATTGTATTTTAAAATATTATAGATAAAATAGTATAGGTAGTTAAAAGTCTAGATCTGGACTAATATTGTAGTTGCTATATAATTTGAAGTATAGCCATTCTGTATTAAAATTGCTGTAAATATAAAATACATATCAGATTTCAAAAACTTATGAAAAAGAGAATGTAAAGTATTTCATTAATATTTATATTAATTGTATTCCAAAAGAATATGTTAAATATATTGTATAAGTAAAAATGCATAATTAAAATGAATTTTGCCTGTTTATTTTTACTTTCTTTAATATGTTTACTAGGAAATGTATAATTTCAATTTCACATGTATCTTGCATTTGTGGCTAACGATATATTTTGACTGGACCACACTGATATAGATAATTTCAATATGATTGTAGTCAGAGGAAGAGAAGACTAAGTGATATTAGAGAGTACTAAAGTTCTAGGCTTGTGGGTCATGTAATAAAAAGAAGGGAGGATAAAAAAATAGAAATAGTAGAACAAGCTAAATAATAAATTAATATGGTAGAATCAGAATCAAGAATTACAATAAGTATGCATGGAATAATTTCATATGTTAAAAGACAAACATTGATAGAGTTGATTAAAAATATACACATATAGACTCTTTATAAGAGATGCACTAAAAACATAAAGATATGCAAGAGGTACAAGGATAGAAAACAGATGTATCAGCAAATCTAAACAAATAAAGCTGTTATATCTATATTAATACCAGATGGAATTGAGTTTAAGACAAACAAAAAGCATTATTAGAGATGGAACATGTCATCATATGATGATAAATGGTTCAATTTACTGAGAAGATATAGCAATTTTAAATATACATATATATAATATAATAACTTCAAAATACATGAAGAAAAATCTGATAGAACTACAAGGAAAATATCTAGCACCATAATGAAAGATATCAACACATAGCTCTTGATAACGGAATGGTCAAGCAGCCAGGTTAAAGAAAAACATGCGTTACAATTAACAAGCCAGTTCTAGTAGTTTTATAGACAGTACTTCATCCAATAAATAGAGACTGCAAATTTTGCTCAAGCACACATGGAATAAAAAATGATCAAAATGATTTTTTTTAAAAAAACCTCAACAACGAGTATCATACAGACCAATCTCTTTCATTATAACAGCATTAATTAGAAGTTGATAACAAAATACATAAACTTGAAAATCTCTGCACATGTGGAAATTAAAAACATAGTGATAAATGTATCATGGATTATGAAAAAAATCCTGAAAATTTAAAAAATAAGAATACATAGAACTGAATAGTAACAAAAATGCTCCATATCAAAACATGTAGAATTTATGAAAGTGGTACTTCAAATAATTTATAGCCTTAAGTATTTATAGTAGAAGAGAAGAAACTCTCAAAACTAATAAGCTAATGTTTCAACTTAACAAATTTGAAAAACAATAAGAATAAGCTTAAAGAAAGGAGAAATAAAGAGATAATGAATTTAAGGGTAGAAATAAATGGAATAGAAAAAATATAACAGGGATCCACAGAGTCAAATTTATCTCTTGAAATAAAAATACTATGGAAATAGACAAACTTTTGGCAAAACTGATTAAGAGAAAAAGAGGAGAAAACAGAAAACACAATTATTGTAATTGAAGAGGACATAGCTGTAATTAAAGCTGAGATTTAAAAGTAAGAATCTTCACTATAATATGCTAAACTTTTTGAAAATGTAGAAAAACTGGACAAATTCCTAGAAAAATATATCTTACTAAAATTGATTTTAAAATAATCAATTAATAGTCCTCTATTAATGAAATTAAGGAAACATTAAGATTTTTTTCAGAAAAAAAAACCTGTATGCCCACATGGCTTTGTAGACAAGTCTTGTCAAAAACTTATAAGACAAATAATCTTCATTTTTTTGTAAACCTTTCCAGAAATAGAAAATAAATGAAATACTTTCTATATTATTCTGAAAGGTCAGTATTACTCTGCCACAAAAAAAAAAAGTAGAGTGAAAAAAAGAAAAGTAGAGGAGAGAAAGAAGAACTAGAGAGGAAAACTATAAATTCAATTTACTCTTGAATATAGATGCAAAATTGCTAAACAATATATTAGAAAATGTATGTACTGTATTGAAAATCATGATTTCTATGATCAAATTGGATTTATTTCAGGTATTCAAGAATTATTTAATATTAGAAGATAAAATTTACCAGAGTAACAGAGTAATAAATGAAAACCATATGAACATCTCAATAGATACATAAAAAACTTTTTAATAAAATTTAATACCAATGTGTGATTAAGAAAAAAATAATATAAAGAAACAGGAATATTTGAGAAGTTCCTAAACATGATAAATATGATCTAAAACATATAACAAACCAATAAAAATGCTAGGACAAACATCATACTAAATAGAAAATGTTAGAAGTATTTGGCTTAAAAGTCAGATGAGAAGGAAGGTGACGATCAACAAATATATTCAAGGTTGTATTGATAGCCCTAGCCAGTGCCATAAAACAAAATTAAAGGAGTTGGATGCATACAAATTAGAAATGAGAAAGTGCAGGTGTCATTACTTGCAGATGATATGATCATTTACATAGTAAAATCAAAATAATCAGTAGGTAAATTATTATAAATGATTGGGGAGTTCAGCAAGGTAGCTGGATACATACATAAAATGCGAAAGTCACTTGCCTTTTGTTATACCAGCAATTAACAACTAGGAAATATAATTAAAAAGAAGATATAAGAAGTATCATATGATACCAAGTTACCTACAATAAGTTTTATTTATAAATATTAAAGATCTAAATAACTGGAAAAATACATCATGTTCATAAATAAAAAGGCAATAATAAATATCTCCTCAATTGACCTACAATTTCAAAATGTCAGCAGGGTATTTAATTGGATCTTGATAAGATTTTTCTAAAAATATGTATGTTTGAATAAAAGACATATTTGAAGGAGATGAACTATAAGGAGAGACTTGCCTTACCCAATATTAAAACTTATTAGAAAAGTATGATAAGACCGGGTAGCATTGGCATAGGGGTACACTGACTAGTGGGATTGAATAGAAAGCCCTTCTGTAATGAGGACACTGATATACCGCATAAGTGGCATGGCCAATCAGTTCAAACACTGAAAATTAAAATATCGGATATTGATGAGGAAAATATGAAATTGGGTTCCTACTATGATCAACAACAATCGACTTCAAAAATCAACTTGTAAATTTGGCTTAGTGATTCCATTCCTAGGTTTATACCCAAGGGAAACTTACACACTTACACAGTAAAAGAAGTCTTCAAAATTGTTTAGAGTAGCAATGTTCACAACAGCAAAACCTGGAAACAACACAAATGTCCATCATCAGGAAAATGAATAAGTAAACTCTGATTTATTCACACAATGGAATATTATACAGAAGTCAAAATGAGTGCCTATTTTACCAATATAATAGCAAGTGAAAAAATAGTACATTACAAAAAGATAACAAAAATAAAATAAAAATATATTACAAATCCATGTAGTGTGATCTCACCTACAATCAATAGATATAGGAAAGAAATGGAATACAGGATGTGGTTTCCTTGGATAGTAAAGGGATGGAATGGGGATTACCACATAGCTACATGTAAATTATTGTAAAGGTTCTTTCATTTGTTTGGGGTGCTGGGTTCATGTGTACTTAATTTATTATCAGAAATAAATAAAAATAAATGAAAGAAATAACAGGTAACTGTATAAATCTGATGAGAATGTGGTATGGACCAATGAATAAGATTAATCTAATTATGTGTATTTGAATTCCAATTAAAACTGATGATGAAAATGATGATGATGATGCAGAAGAAGAGGAAATTAGGAATGACAATCCTTAATCTTTGAGGAAAATGTCATGCTAGATAGACTTTTTTCCTAAGCTCTGCCATTATTTCTTTTTCTCCTTTGCAAATGGACTACTATCCTTGATGAACCATCGTACAGCCCAGTGGAGATTGTCCTACATTCTCAGAGAGTCAATCATGGCAATTTTACCCTTTGCCTAATTCAACTTCAGTTATCCCAGCTTTAGGCACAGCACATTTTCAGAAAGAAAGAGCCGTATTAGTTATCTATTGCTGCATAACAAATTATCTTCAAAATTAGGGGCTTAAAAGAATAATAATTATTATTTCTCAGTTTTATGGGTCAGGAATTCAGACAGGCTACAGTGTAGATGGCTTGTCTCTGTGCCATGGGATTGAAGGACTCAGCTGGGAAACTCAGAGCAATTGATATCAAAAGCATTAAGGACTGTGGTTGTCATTGCTGTGCTCTATTTGCTAGGATGTTCATCTTAGTTACTCCTTATTACACAAAGACGGAAGGAAAATTTCAATAAATAAAGGGTTCATTTAGCTGTAAGAGAAACAAAATAAGAGTATGTCACTTGGCCTTAACAGTCAGTGGTTATTGAGGTTAGAAAAATTTTCTCTGTCTAACATAAAGGAGCTGAACCAACAATTCTAACTCTATAGTTTGCAATCGTTTGTGCAAAGGCTGAGGAGAAAAAAAAATTAAAGGAGGGCAATAAACAATATCAAGTCCCTGCTTTTCTCTCACAGTTCCTGAGTGGCATCCTGTGCAAAGGCTTTCTGCAAACTGAAGCTTCTCCACTCCTGTTCAGCAATGTGAACTGACCTTGTGCAGCCCGAGTTAGACCTTGCTTCCAGTACTGCATTGCTCTTTCGCTTCCAATCAATGGCTATCATATATTTTCCCAGTAGTCCATCCTTTATCAGAGTCCAGAGAAAATTCCACAGAGTGTTGGGTTGGATTCATTTGTGTGGCATCACTATATTGCTCCCAAACAATGCTTGCCCTCAGATAATCAGGCAAGATCTCAAGACAAAATCAAGACACCACAATTCTCTCCTACCTTAGGTCGGATTCTAGTCCTATGCAGCTGAGTTTCTACCCATGAACCCACCTGGAGCTCATTTTTAAGGAACCAATGATCAGTTTCTATGATCCTTTTTACCACTTTCCTTGAAGGTGGCTGGGACACTCAGATAAATTGAACATGTTGTGACTGTCAGGACATATTTTCTTGTTGTGAAATCTCCCTATGTTCTTTCTGGTTTTCAACTAATATCATATTGGGAATATTGGATTTCAACAGGAATGCTGAAGTGCAGTGACTAAAACTAGTTGCCAAGCCCTTGGCATGCCACTGAACAGTTTACAGTCAGCCTAGACTCATCCTTTCTCAACTTGCTGATTAGAACCAAAACTTCCTTAGGCTCCCACACCCGTAGTCCCATGATCATTACCAAAGATAATGACAAATGATAATGTTTCAGTGTTAATGAGGGAGTAAATAGCATGTTAATGACGTTTGCAGATGGATCTAAATTAGGAGAAGTTGTTAACACCAATGAGGCTAGAAAGGAAATACTAAAAGTTTTAAAGAAGCAGAAAGATACAAGAGGAAAAAATGAAAATAAAAACAAGTGGAGATTCAGCTGACATAATGCATACTAATGTAATGAACAAGGAGCTAATTAAAAAGAACCAACTTCTGTCCTACAGATCTGAAGGAAGATAGGAACAGCAAAGGATCTCTAAGGGTACATTATCCACACTCTGGGTTCAGTTAGCACTTTGTACCAAGGACTTCCAAGCGGATGGATTCTTGGATTTGTGATGTGCGTTGGTAAATGTTTAACAACCAGATCTCTGAGGAAGAAAAGTATGTGTGTGATGTGCGCAGGTGTGTGTAGACACACATATACACGAATGTTATAAATCTTACTGACATAAAGGTTATGTAGCATATAATTTACAGATAATTAAATATGCAATACTCTTTATTTGTAAATTCAATATAGCCAATTGATTCTCTCAGAATACTTATCTTGATTTTTAAAAAAATATTTATTTTTATTTATTTATCCCCCCCCCTTGCTGCTTGCTTGCTGTCTGCTCTGTGTCCATTCACTGCACATTCTTCTGTGTCTGCTTGTCTCCCTTTGTTGCATCATCTTGCTGTGCCATCTCTCTGTGGGTGCGGGCCATCAGCTCTCCACGGGCGTGGGCCAGCTTGGCTTCACAAGGAGGCCCTGGGAAGGAACCCAGGTAGACAGGAGCCCAATCGGTTGAGCCACATCTGCTTCCACCTTCCTTGATTTTTGCCAAACTCCTGCACACATGACCACTCTATGGTTGCAACTAATGAATGTTTAGAGTGTCCACATGGATGTTGGTTGATGTTTTCATTACATTGAATAAAATTAAAGTGAAATATCATAGCTTCTTTGTCTATTATCGAGCATCTTCTTTGATAAATTAGGCAATGGTTTTCAAATACTCAAAGAATATTTCCTCAATTTACCCCCCCCCCCGATGGCTCCCTTGTGTGTTTTGCTCATTGCTTTTGCTCATTGTCTGCTCATTGCTTTTTGCTTGTTGTCTGCGTGTTGTTTGTTTTTTTCTGTAAAAGGCACTGACAAACAAACCCAGGACCTCCCATGTGGAAAGTGGGCACCCAACTCCTTGAACCACATCTGCTCCCTGCTCATTTGTTTTCTCATTGTCTGCTAGCTGTTTTTGTTCCATGTCTGCTTATTGTCTGCTCATGGTTTGTTTGTCTTCTTTAGGAGGCACAGGCAGCTGAACCTGGGACCTCCCCATCTGGGAGGTAGACACTCAACTGCTTGAGCCACATCCTCTTCCCTCAATTTTTTGCACTAGTCACAATTTAATAGTTACAAACGTGATAGACTACATTAAATCTGTATTATTAATATTTTCTCCATTATTTAAGCCTAGGCAATCAACAAAACAATTATGGAAGCTTTCATTTGTAATGTTTGCTGATTCCCATGGTGTACATTCTCCCATGAAGGCCAATTTCAGGCTACCAAGCTGGTGTCACGAACACAGAGTTGGGAAGAGATACATATACCAATAGTTTTTTTACCATATAGAGAAAATAGACCTAAAAACTTTAGTTTTTTTTAAGGATTTATTTATTTATTTCTCTCCCCTTCCCCCCCTACCCTGGTTGTCTGTTCTCTGTGTCTATTTGCTATGTCTTCTTTGTCCGCTTCTGTTGTTGTCAGCGGCATGGTAATCTGTGTTTCTTTTTGTTGCATCATCTTGTTGTGTCAGCTCTCTGTGTGTGTGGTGCCATTCCTGGGCAGGCTGCACTTTATTTCGCACTGGGCAGCTCTCCTTACGGGGCGCACTCATTGCGCGTGGGGCTCCCCCACGCGGGGGGACACCCCTGCGTGGCACGGCACTCCTTGCGTGCATCAGCACTGCACATGGGCCAGCTGCACACGGGTCAAGGAGGCCCGGGGTTTGAACCGTGTACCTCCCATATGGTAGATGGATGCCTTAACCACTGGGCAAGTCTGCTGCCTAAATAACTTTAAGAGAATAAATAATAGTAAAATGCAGTAAAATAACTAGTAATTGATTGTTTTTGAGTAATCATGGCCTTTTAAAATATAATTTATTTAATTGGAAGTTTACATAACCTAGTGTTTAATAATGACTGTTTAGTAATGCATTCATAGAATTATTGAAAATTTAACCATTGTCTCTCATGAATTGGTCTGAGCTGGCTCCAGGATTTTGCTATCAGTCACACTCCTTCTAGACTCAGGTCTAATTTCCTTTTGATATTGGACATCTCTAGAGTTCACATTCTCAACATGCTCAAACCATACTCAACAACTCTCCCCCAACTATGACCACTAATCTCTTATCCTTCCATCTACACAAAGTAGAAACATGGAAGTCATTTAAGATACCGTCTTCCTCGGTGCTGAAAACAACCAATCCCTGTTTATATTGTTTCTGAAATAGCTCTTGAATTTTTGGACTCAGTCTTCATCAAGTCTGCTAACTTCCTGTTGAGCTCAGACCTTCATCAAGTCTAGTCTGTATTATTAGTTTGGCCTCCTATATGGTAGTCCACTCTTCACAAATCATCATGCTCTTTTAAATCGGGGATG
Organism: Dasypus novemcinctus; assembly: GCF_030445035.2. Lineage (NCBI taxonomy): Eukaryota > Metazoa > Chordata > Mammalia > Cingulata > Dasypodidae > Dasypus > Dasypus novemcinctus. Next base: position 43,490,884 of record NC_080699.1, on the reverse strand, counting down.
GTCTTGTTCTTGCCGTTTCAACTCATATATGGGTCACCATAATTATGAAGTGAAAACCAAAGTCTCTGCTGTGGAAGGCACTTGACTATTCCCACAGTCTTTCTCGTAGGTGTCATCCATTCTGCCCTCATCCATGCCTCTCCTGTGCCTAATGGCAAGTTGTGTGGGCAGCTCTTTGCTCAAGCATTCCTTTCTGCCAAGTAAGTTCTTCCCACTCTTCTCCGCCAGAGTAACTGCATTTATTTCTCAAAGAACAGCTCAAATGTCAAGCTTTACCTGATTTCCTAAAGAAGAGTTACTTATTCCTTCCTCTGGACCCATATTACTTTTTAGTTACATTTATCTCAAATGAATAGCATATACAATGCTCCGTACACAGGGAATAACATTGAATATTCAATAACTATTCATGGTTTCCATACTTCCCAATAATTCCTAAGTGGTGAGGGCATGGATTTTAGAATGTAGCTACCAGTGACATGCTAGCTCTGTGATCTTAAGCAAATTATACAACCTCTTTAAATTTGAGTTTGTTTATCTGTAAAATGATAATAATGATGCCTATCTTTTAGAGTTCCTGGGAGGATGAAGTCAGATAAAAAGCATCAGGTGCATTTCAGGCACATGTTAGTTCTCTTTCCCTCTAACCCCATTTTTTCATACTCTATATGAATTATTTATTTTCATGTGCATCTTTTTTATAAGAATACAAATTTCTTGGGTGCTCAGACCATTCTTATTTCATTTTAATTCTTCTTTCAGAGCTAGTCCTGCCTTGGAACATGGGATAAGTCAAGAAGGATATGTGGTAACCTTTCCTGTTGTGTCTGGGTTGAGTACAGACAATCAAGAATTCTGAAAAAAAAAGAATTCTGGGAGCAACAAGATGCATCCATGATATGAACTGATCACTTGGCAATGAGTGAGGACATACTATGAGCAGAATATGAGAGAAACCTAAGCCATAGACAGTGTTCCAAAGTAGCTTAAGGTGAATTGGTGGACATAAGTGCCAACATACATTTAGAAAATTAAGATGAAAATGCTCAATATGATCCTTCATGTGCAAATTTCTTTGTTATAAACAGTATTTCCAGTAGAATATGAGAGACAGCAAATTTTTCTAGTGGGCAGTTATATTCAGGTAAAGGCATTAGTAAAAGAGGTGGGATTGTGTGGGGCTTTGAATGCCAGATTGGGATGAATTCTGAACAGCTACTGATGGTTCCTGGGCAACAATGTGGCATGATAAAACCTTGAAAACATTAACACAGTTCTGTAGAAGACCCTGGAGGAACTAGCCATCTATACCTCCATAACCGTTTACTAGATTAACAACCTTACTTTAGTAAATTCGGATGATTTCTGACATTCTCCAGCATGCTCCTCTACCCTCTCCAGCACCCTCTGTCCACACCCTCTTGCAGATGTCTGCCAAGCTTTCTATTTATTAGTTTATTGTTTGTCTATTTGTTTTTTAAAGATTTATATTATTTATTTATTTCTCCTCCTGCCCACTCTATTGTTTGCACTTGCTGTTTGCTCTCTTTTTTCGTTTTGTGCTTGTCTTCTTTTTTTTTTTGAGAAGGCCCTGGGAATAAACCCAGGACATCCCATGTGAGAGGGAGACACCCCAATGGCTTGAGCCACCTCTGTTCCCTGCTTGTTGTGTTTCTCATTGTGTTTCCCTATTGTGTCTCTTTGTTGCATCATCTTATTGTGTCAGCTCACCGTGCCAGCCATTGTGTCAACTTACCATGCCAGCCCATTGTGTCAGCTCACTGTCTTGCTCTTCTTCTTTAAGAGGTGCTGGGAATTGAACCCAGGACCTTCCATGTGATAGGTGGGTGCCCAACTGCTTGAGCCATATCCATTTCCCTGCCAAACTTTCTCATGTCTCAGATGAGCCTCCTTGCAGGATTACTTGTTCCTTGTCTCATTGCCCTTGCAACCAACTTCTCCTCAGTTAGCCATCTATGTGCCTGTCTAATATTTGTTTGTGGGTCTATCTTCAGTGAGTTCTGGAAGGGTGGGGTTATTTTTAGTAGTTGATTTATATATCTAGACCCAAACACAACATTTGTCATACACTAACTGCTTAATACATATTTCTTGGCTGAGACTACACCTGGGACATACCTCGCTCTCCAGAAAACCTTCCATATTTAATGTTACCTGATACCGATTATTACTATTTCATTTCATCTTTTAATACTCTGTATGTTTTTAAGTGGTATAGTGAATCAACATTTTGCATTGATTTATTTCTTCCTACTGTTTTTCTTTTGTGTGTTCCCCTACCCTCTACTTCCTGCAGATATATCAGAAAGTCCAGGTTGTGAAATTGCTGCTGGTAGGATTCTCTGCCCGTTGTCCCCTATAATCTTTCTGGAACAGACCTTCTGCCCAGGGTTGGCTGCTGTTGAAGTAGTGGACAAATGTGATGTGAACTAAAGAGGGCTGGGCTTTGAGCATTTTCCTCAGGGTTTCTGGTTTAGAGCTTAGGAGACAGAACTCTGAAGTTGGAGTCACACTGATTTTGTTGGGAGCATTTATTGGGAACTTCTTATATGCCAAACACTCTCCTAGGAGCTACACATACAGGTGGAAAAGGAGCAGACCCGTTCTCGATGAGCTCATAGCCAAGAAGACAATAGAGTGCCAGGGGCAGTTTGTTGGAGCACAAGACTCAACTCGGTTTGAGAATGTTAGGGGAGGCTTTCTTGGGGCACAAGTTCTGAGGAGGAGACCCTAAAGGATGAGTCAGTTAGCCAAGCTTGGTTTGTCTGGGGATAAGGTTATCATGCAAGAGATGGAGTTGGAAACCAAGTAGGAGCAGATCATAAAGAAACTTTTCCATGCTAAGGAGATTCAGACATTAAAGTATTTTAAAGGAGGGGTTAGGATCATGTTTGGATGTACCTTTTAGAGCACCCTCTCTAAATTCCTTGCATAGCCAATCAATTACAATAGAAAGAGATTAAAACTGGGGAGATCAGTTTTTATTTTATCTTGGAGATAAAGGAGCACTTCCTTATGTTTTCATGGAAGTGAAAAAGATGGTATATTACTTTTTTATTGTTGCCGTAACAAATTACCCCAAATGCAGAGGCTTAAAACAACACAAATTTATCTTACATTTCTGCAGGTCAGTATCTGGTACAGGTCCCAAGGTGTTGGCAAGACTGTGTTCCTTTCTAGAGGGTTGGGGGAATCAACTTCCTTCCTCATTCAGACATTGGCAGAATTTAGGAACATGCAGCTGTAGAACTGAGGTCTTGCTCTGTTTTCTTGCCTGCTGTCAGCTGGAGGGCCTTCGTTAGCTCCTAGAGGATGCTCTCAAGCCCTTTCATTTGGGCCTTTCTATCTCAGAATCAGCAAAGGAGCATCAAATTAGTATCATCTTGAATTTCTCTGACTCGGCCAAGAAAGGCTCTCAGATTTTCAAGATTCCTGTGGTCATACTGGGCCTACCTGAATAACCAAGGATAAACTCATCTCAAGGTCTTTAACCTTAATCCCATCTGCAATACCCTTTGCCATGTAAGTCAGCTTATTCACAGATTCCAGGGGATCAGGGTTTAGATATCATGGGGCGGGGGGCAGATTTATTCTGCCTAACGCAGAAGGTCAAGTTTCGTCTCCTCCTCCTTGTTGACCCTCTTTTCCTATAACCCTATTTTGGCTCTTGTACATCCATCATGTACTGTGCTATAAATCCTTGCTACTCAAATGCGGTTAGAAACATGCACTCTTAGACCCCATCCAGACCTAGAGCAACAAAATCTGCATTTTAGCCACTTCCTGGGTTATTTATATGGTTGATCAAGTCTGAGAAGGACTTTTAAATTCTTGTTGAAATGTGTTGTTGACAGGGGATTTGATCAAGCAAATCCCTTGTGTTGGGCATTGGAAGCACTGAATTTTCTTCCTTATTTCTGATCACTTCTAGCAACTAAAGTCACCCCTTGAGGAATTTATGTCTCTGTCAATATCTCTAGAATCACAGATTCTCCAAGGTCAGGATGTCACTGTCAGCAAGGAGTAGAAGGTGCAGAGAGTCCTGGGGTGGAAAGGAAGAAGGCGTAGTGCTTTTAAATGGCACCGTCTGTTCAAATTGCTATGCTGATGAGGCTACAAAGAACAGGCAACTGGGGATTCGTGAATCCAGGCTGTTAACTGGGTTTCATGGGGAGTTGTCAGAGCCCAGGGAATTGGCTTCATCAGAAATTCTGTGGGGTTAGACATATTCCTAAGTGTACAGGGCAAGACTCACTTGTTGGAGGTTTTGTGTAGAGGAAACTTTATTTGAGGGAAGCAATTCTGTTTATATGTGGTCCCATCCTTGCCTAGGGACCAGGACATACCTCTATAACTAACCAGACACCATGATTCTCAACTTGCTGTGCAGATGGAAGAATGACTGAACAAAGATGACAGTAGTAGCACTGGGACTTTTCCCCTATGCTCACCCTCCACCCCAAAACTCCAACCCCAGGATGGCATATCAGATGTTCTGAGTATCCGAGGGATAATTTAAAAAATGTTACCAGGGTGATTTTGATAAATCTTTAAGAAGATCATGTCTGCCAAGAATAAAACAACAAAAGTTGATGTTTTAGGGTGAGAGGGCCCATTTTAAGTTGTGGAAGCTTTTATAGGTGGGACTTGGTTGTCCTGATGCTTCAGCATGTTGACATTCGATCTTGCTCATGCCACAGCAAGGAGCAGATGCTCTGTAGAAAGCAGGTCTAGATAAGTAACTTTTAAAAATGCACATGTGGATGAGCCTGAACTATTGTGTTTCTGCTACCTTGAGCCTGCCAGACTTCTGAGCAAGCACATATATTTAAGTAGCAATAGGGAGGAAGAGAAGGCCTGGCAGTACTTCCCCTTGCCCATTCCTCTTTGCAGAGAAGTCTCTGGGTACCAAGAATCCTGCTCCCTTGCTCACACCCCACCTCTAAGAGTTTTTCTGTCTTCCCTCCAGCCGTGTGTCCTTGGGCTGCCCGCTGGATGTTGGACACGGGATGAAAGGAACTTTATTAGCTTTCCTTTCACACACTGACAGGCGCAATCACTCTTGTAGGTTTTAATTAAAATGTTTAATTAAGCACAGTTCTAGTAGCAGAAAGTTAGCTCTCCTCCTGGCTAAGTCCCCAGGCTTGGAGTTGAAGAAGGAGAAAGAGAGTGAAAGGTGCAGGAAAAACTTTTATAGTTTTCTGTCGGCTAAAGAGTTATGTCGCAATCAAGTTGAGGAGACTTAGTTTTCTTTTCGCTTGAGACTGGGTTTGGGACAATTATAAGAAGTGAATCTTGGTTTCAATATTCTTCTACCCCTGGTCTCCTGGCTTCTCACATGTTTCCAGAGCCCCCTGCAATTCTTATCAGTCCTGTTCAATGTACCATCTTCCCTAATTTACTCTGGTTACCACCATCACCCCCCTCTTTCTCTTCAATCTCCTCCTCAGACCCCTACTCTGTGATGAAGGTCCAGAGCTGAGCTGCTTCAGCTAGCTCTGATGTGACACTTCTAGTTCCTACTTGATCTTTTTAGAAGACAAAAAGTTAGAAAGATTTTAAGTCTTCAGGGGAGATATATTTTTTTATCAAGAACAGCCTTTTGGCATTCCTCAAATCAAGCCACATTTACTAATTCTAGAATGTGCTGTCTTGTATACAGTAGTCATTCAATAATGTGTGTGCTGGAAGCAGATGTGACTCAAGGGGTTGAGTGCCTGCTTCCCACATGGGGGTTTGGGTTCAGTTCCTGGTGCCTCCTCCCACCCCAGCCAGAAAAAAAACCAAGGAAAAAAAATCAAAAAAGCAACTCGGGAGCCAATGTAGCTCAGTGATTGAGCACCAATTTCCCATATACAAGGTCCCAGATTCAATTCTGGCCTCCAGTACCTCAAAAAAAAAATCAGATTCTCCATTCCCCTTCCAGTCACCATACTCCCTGATTGCTTTTTGACCCAAGCTCATTTATTTACCTCCTGTTTTTCCCCCAAAACCAAGGATGAACCAACCACGAAACACAAACAAACTAAAGTGAGAGCCATTGTTGGGGTAGGAAGATAGGATAGAGCCATAAATATCAGCAATTTCTCTCCTTGTCTTATAAGTTGGGCTAATGATAATTCAAACACTTCTTCTTTGTAGGAAATATGCCTCAAAAATTTTTTAAAAATGGGGTCTTGTTATATAAGGTCCCACTATTTAATGAAAATAAAGGTTTTGCTAGATACCTTCCACTAGTCTTCCAGAGCCATCTCTATGTGCTCTGTGCCCTGAATGGCTGACCCACATGGGTCAGATGGACATGCTCTTGACTTCTGCCTTCCAACTGGGTTGGCCAATGAAGAGCACTGCTGGGAGTTTGAAGAGAGTCAAAGTAAGCTCTGGATCAATATCTTCTTGCTCCCTCCTTCTGGGCTGGCTATGGGATGGCTGTGTTCTTGGATTAGAGGCCCCAACTTTCTTAGATGGGTCTTTTCAGCAGGTTTTTCTAGCCCATGCTTCTAGCAGTAATTGTTCCTGTTTCAGGTCTAGGTGTGGTAATAGACTCTTGGGTTACTAGTTCTGGGGCCCTGCATTCATTCCTCTTGCTTGGGATTTCCTTATACTCTGCCCTTGCTTTTGTAGATTGTCCCTTTATTGCATTCTCCTAGAACTATCCATTTGAATGTGCCATCTGTTTCCTTCTGGGACCATGAATGAGACAAAAGATAGATCTGGAGGGACATGACCAATAAATAGTTGCTTATGAAATTCAAGGTGAGAGATGATAAGCACTTTCTGATTGTCAGTGCATAAGGAAAATCCACTTCCCCTTTCCTGGCTTTTATCTTACCTAAGAATCATTGATATCCACTTAGAGTCTGATAAGGCTACTGGAAAGATGGAGGTAGATCCTTCCATCGTTTCTACCACAAGCAGTAGAGAAGCAGAGAAAAATCTCCATCCAGGGAGGACTGCTGGCTGAGCAAATTATTTCCTCACTAATAGTGTTGGATGATAAAATTTGCCCATTCTACCTCTCAGGTTTGTTTTGAGAACAACATGAAACAATGTAAACCAAAGAGAACCAAGCTCTGTTGTTGTTCTTAATATAAATTTGGAAAATTTCAGTGGTGCTCCTAAGACCAAGAGGTAATGGTACCATAGTTAGATTACCCCTCTCAGGTACATTTCATCCCAAGGGCTGCCTTTGTTTCTGGCCATTGTTTTCCTCCTTTGGACCTGGCTCCCTTCTCTTGCGGGGATGTGCTGTAATGAAGCCCAGAGAAGGAGCACATCAAACCAGTATTCCTCGGCCATTCCTTAAAAATTATGGTCAGCTTTAAGTAAGGAGAGCGAATCTTGCCCCCAAATCTCAGATATGGCATAAGTAGCACATGTTTTTTTAAAAAAAATCATATTAAATTCAACTTTGAGTCTATATGCTCTGAACCGACAGGAAATGCCATCACAGTCTTTCTCTTCCCATCCTCTCCACCTTCCACTCACCAGTTGCCTGAAGGTGTCTAGACTCTTTAATGCAGAGTGGAAACCCTTTAGTTAGCAGTTTCCATTCGTCACCACTGGAGAACCCATTATTCACACCTTCTATGGTCCTTGAAATCTTTTTGTACCTTGGCAAGCTTGGGAAGCTAAAGTGTTTGCTTGGGTTCCAGCTTCCCTGTGACTCATGTGGCCTCCATCCACTGCCTCTCTAATATCCATCTGTCTCCTTGGGTGTTTTGAGGGGAATCCCAACTACTTGGGAAACCCAATGATATCTATCCTTTCTGTGGGCTCAGAGAGATCACCCACCTCCTTTCCTGCTCCCAGTTTTCTCCATTCAAAGGCAACCTCTCCTGTCGAAGCTCTGCAAGCTTAAACCTTGAAAAGGGGAGGACAAAAATCTGTCCTTGTGCTTTCCATCTCAATACACACATCTCCCATTAGGTAAAGTAGCAAAGCTTGGTTGCTTTCTTGGAGTGTGGGTAACAGAATATACATAGAGAGCAATTACTAATGCAAAATATGCTGCCACAACGGTTTTTCTGGATGCAACTGATCATAAACCAAGGAAGACTGCAATGCAAAAGAGCTTGGGAAAAAATGCAAGTATTAGGGTAACTTTTGGGGACCATGCCTCTTTTTTCATATAAGCCATGAGGATGGATGGTCCTGTAGTTTTTAAGAGTTAGATGAGGATTTTCTAAGTGACTTGTTTATAGGCCCAGGAAAACCCTTCCCTTGCAGGAGGTGGAGGATCAGAATGTTCAACATGTCACCAAGTGATGCTTTCTGCTTTAGGGGGTTTATTTAAAATGTATTTCTTCTTTAAAGCCCATTTGGAGACTTGCAACTGCTTGCTTTGTATCCCAGCAACGTCAAAAGGGCCGATGGGAATGACATTCTTTTTCTTAACGTGTGCTTTCACTCAAGGAAGAAAAAAAAGACAACAAAAATCCCACAACTTCTAAACCAGTTCCCTAAATAGACCCAGAGAGAAAAGGAAAGGAAAGCATGCTATGCAACCTTTCTCAAGGGAGCAATTATAAACTGAAGAAAAAGACACGGCGAGTGCATGGGCTCCTGGAAACAGGCTCAGGGCAGATGCTCCTTCTACCACTGCCTTCCTCTAGGCACACAGACATCACAGGGAAAGCCGTGCTCTCCCCCAAAAATGAGTCTACCTGGGCCCTAAGGAGGTGGTGTGGTAGAACTGTTAGGTGAACTTTTGGATGACCATCGAGCTAAGACACCTGGTGATGGAACTGGAATCTTGATGTAGCGGAACATCCATTTATTTCCACGTTGAGCCTATAAAGCCCTCGGAACCCAGCAGGAGCAGGTGCACTGTGAGGCCCTTGAAATGGCCCCCAATAGTTTAATAATCATTCATCTCATCCTCCACCACTCCCCTATATGCTGTAGGGTATGTACCAGACACACTGAACTATTTCAGGCTTCTGAACTCAGCTACTCTCTTTATTTCACCTTGGGACTTGGCACCTGTTATCCCCTCATCCTGCTACACGTCTCCTTCCTTCATCACCTTCCACTGCATCTTTCCTGAACCTGTTCCCTAACTCAGCTCTGCAGATAGGTGTGCCCACCTCCTGGGTGTCCTCAGAGCCTGCAGGGCTTCTCCTCCCGAATCTTCTCTTTCTCTCCTGACAGTGGACCGTAAAAGCTGCACAGGCGAAGCCAGAGTTAGTTTTTTCGTCTGTGTCCTGCAGTGTTTAGCACAGTGCCTAGGATTATTAGGCGTTGACTACTACTCAGTATTTGTTTAATTAAAGAAAACCAAAGTGAGCTTCAGAAACTAAATTCCTTGTTCTCAGTAGGCTGGGGTGACTGACATTCAGAAATCTTGTTAACTATGGGGCTGGGCCATCCCTCTGTTTTGTCAGCCCTTCATTGGGGATAGTAATATCTACTGTGGTTGTTAGAAATAGTGAGGGATGAACTATATCTAAGCAACTAGTAGCTGACCCATAATAAGAGGTCAGTGTGGTAGTAATTATTAGAATGCCCATAGCTAGTGTTAAAAATTTTTTTGTTGATATTATTAAATAATACTCTTCCTATTGGGAAACTAGGTGATCTTACTTTCCATGTATGGAGTAAATATTCTCATTGACTATTACAAAGACTTTTCTAAATTCTCCACTAATCACATCTCTATTTCTTCTATTGAGTCTTCTAAACTCACTGCTTAGCCACAAAATAGCTTTGGAGAGAGAATTAGGAAGCAGCACCTCTGCGTAGGTGCTTAAGAACTCAGACTCTGGATTCACAGTTCCTGGGTTTGAGATCTGTCAAGCTATCCTATTTCTCTCTGCCTCAGTTTTCTCTTCTGCAAAATGGGTTCTATAATGTAACAGTTGGGTCCTCTGGAAAGAAACCTGTGGGTAGAGGATTATCACCTTTCTCCTTTTCCACCTCATACTTGGCTTTCTCAGAGCTGCCTGCTTTTTGCTCAGGGACATAGGAGGGCTTTTTTCTCTCTTCCAGGTCTTTCCAGAGACACCTAGGGAGACTGGCAGCTAAGTATGGCAAAGACCAACACATCAAAAGAGGATGGACAATGGTTGGCAGGGATATAACAGGCTGTTCAATCATCAGAGAGGCGATTGAACTGAAAGCTCCTATCCTCCGTATCTATGATTACATTCCAAGTCTGCAGACCCACAAGTCCTAGAATGACATGACCTTAGATTTGGGAGAGATCTTGGAGTTTATTTAGGGAACAGGTTTCCAGCTGAAGGTGCTTTAGAATTACCTGGGGTCTCAATACCTGGAGATCCTCGTTCAGGTCCGGGGAAAAGATAAAGCTTATGCATTTTTAAAAAGTGCCCCAGGCAACTCTGATCTAGGCTCTCTCTGATCTAGTCCACTTTCCCCTCTTTAAGGAAAGTCTCCAACCTTTCTCTAAGGAGCAATTATAACCCAGAGAAAAAGAAGCTGATAGTGGTAGACTTCCAGAAATAGGTCTGGGTACAGACACCCGCCACATATCAGATGGCAGTGCATCGTTTGCAGTGGAGATTCTTGGACATGAAGGTAATAATTGCAGGTGGACCCTGTCAATCCGTGCCACAATAGGGGTGGCAAGGAAGCATTCTATCAATGCTACCGTTGCATGCTGGGATACATTTCCATAATAAAGCTCTCTCAAGCACAAAATGTGCATCTAATGGAATGCCATTTTTCAGGGCAGCAAATTCACATGTAAGCACAAAATCTTTACTTTATTGCGGTATATCATGAAATTCAAATATATTTGAAGAAGGGTGTTCTGGTTAACCCTCTCATACCAACTCCGGAGATTAAGGTCAGCCATTAATTCAAACTCTGTTCTGATACTGATTCTAGATATTGATTCCTTGAATACTAACAGAAACTTTGTATACTAGAATTTATCCTGTAGCTTATTCGCTGTTTTAGTCCCAACATTCTGAGACAGGTTTGAATTATCTTGAAGGGGTCAGATAGGTGGATTTAGCCTTCAGCCTATATTGCTGAGAAATATATCACTTAGCTGTCCAAAGATGAAAGGACATCAGCAAGATTTTAATCACTACCAATATGGATTTTAAATCGTGATAGGACTGAATGGAAGGTTTGGGAAACTGACAGAAAAAAAATTTCCAGGTGCTTTTTCATTGGGTGATCATGGATGTATTTATGTCTCTGATTAATGAACTTTGCAAATTAACCTTCGCACTACTCTGTAATTGCGATTAAGGTTTCAAAAAATCACTTAAGCGTTATGTTTCTGCCACTCGGGAGCCTATTCCAGTCGGATGGCCAGCTCACTGTGCTGATTTCACAAAGATAGTGCCAGTCTCCTGACCTCTGAATTTACAATTAATTATTGCATCCAGCACCCAAATTACCCCCAGTCTCCATGTGCCCGGCTTTATCTCTCTGCACACACAAGCCTGGCTTTTAATTAAAGGCCCTCCAAATTAAATGAAAACAAATTCAATTATTACATCTCATTGGAACAGCTCATGGCATATCCTGACAGCTTTTATCCAATGGGCAACCCAGGGAAAGCTCAGCTCTGACAACTTAAATTAATGTGCCCAACAAATGAGTTTTCTTATCATTGCTTGAACAGGTTTTTGCCACTGGGTCAGCCCTAGCTGTGGTCTTCGCTATCTCTGAACAAACTATGGTTTAATACTGTCTCTCTCTTCTCTATCTTTTCTAATCTCCACCTGGTTCTTACTTGCTCTTTCTGCATGGAAAGAGAATGGCCTGGCGTTTGGCTCCCTCTGAGGCTGGAAGGTAATTACCCTCTGTTCTCCCCAGGTTTGGAGGTACAGCTCAGATATGCACCCCTTAAATTAGATCCTTATCTGAAGCTTTTAGGGACATACAGTGGACTGTAACTATCCTTTTGGCTCTCTGAGCTGCTCCAAGTTTGGAGAAGTGCACACTGAATTGCAATTATTGTTGTAATAGATTATAACAATAATCATAATAATCACATGTTTATTGAGGCCCGTTAATGGGCCAGGCAGTGCACAGAGCATGCAATTAGACACAGTCCCTCCCCCAAGGGCCTATTATATAAACAGGAAGCAAGGCAAAGCCCAGACAAAGGGAACACTTGAAACGAACTAGAGGGCGACTGAGAAGGGAGGATGCATAATTCCTTCTATTAGTGACCGTGCCTGAGACACCTTGCTCAGGCTACACTTTCTGCAAGGTTTTCTTTTTGACATGAGACCTTTAACTGACTGGCAGTTTGGGCCTTGGATTTGAACCCTTGTAAGAAGCAAACCATTGGGTTAGGAGGCAGGAAATGGGATATTTCCCCTCTGCAGGGATCGACATCCTCCGAGCTCGGAAAGGCTCGGAAGTTCGTTGGATGTGGGTACAAAGCAGATGCCGTTGCCCCTCCCTGTGGCCCAGCGTGGCACCGTGGACCACATTCTAGCTCTGCTCCCACCAACTCTACCCAACAGCCCACGGTTGAGGAGCCAGGCTAGACATTAAGGTCAGCAGAGTGGATTTTCATAAAGACAGGAATTCCCGGGTCTTGGTATCTGAGAACATCATTTTCCCTGTGTTGCCTGGATTTGTCACATAGCTCGTGTTGTTGAGAAGGGAGATCAGAGCTCAGAAGGGAACAGAAAGGACTATGTGGGTCACATGAACTCCCTGCTCCACTTGCATCCCAGTTAGCAAGGAAAAGCAAAACGGAGGAGGAAGTGTGGACAGAGAGGAGAGCTGCGATCCCGAGCTTGGGCTGCCGGCCACCGTCTGCCTGGCACTTGCTTTGCTTGCCCTGAAAATCAGCAGGCACTGTGCAGAGGAAAGACAGGGCTGAAGATCTCGAGTATTCAGATGCTCCTGGAGAGGAAACGCTGCGTGTCTCTGCTTCCAGGGCTGGCCAGTCTTTTCTTGGGGTGTGTATCAGCCTGGGTAGTTAAGTATTTGGGGGACAATAAAATCCAAGCTTTCTCTTCTCTTTTACACCCTTGGTTGAGCAGGTATCCTTAATAACAATATAGTATATATATTTTTAAATACTTATTTTATTTATTTCTCTCCCCTTCTCCCTCCCCTGCCCTAGTTGTCTGTTCTCTGTGTCTGTTTGCTGCGTGTTCTTCTTTGTCTGCTTCTGTTGTCAGTGGCACAGGAAACTGTGTTTCTTTTTGTTGTGTCGTCTTGCTGCATCAGCTCTCTGCGCCATTCTTGGGCAGGCTGAACTTTCTTATGTGCTGGGCGGCTCTCCTCACGGCATGCACTCCTTGCGCTTGGGGCTCCCCTACGCAGGGACACCCCTGCGTGGCAGGGCACTCCTTGTGCGCATCAGCACTGCACATGGGCCAGCTCCACACGGGTCAAGGAGGCCCGGGGTTTGAACTGCGGACCTCCCATGTGGTAGACGGACGCCCTATCCACTGGGCCAAGTCCACTTCCCAACGATATATTGAGTATCCCATGTGTGGGAGACACTGTGAAAGCCTGCTCGGGATGAATCCAATAAAAAAGGAAGTCCATCTCAAGGAATTTGCAATCTTATGATCTTATGAGGGGTGGTAAAAAAAAATACACATGCTTAAAGGAACTTTAAAATGCTAAGTCTGTTTGTCTGTGATGTTTCCGATAATTTGTGCATGTTTATGATTCCTCTTCACACGTGGCATTGTTATCGCTTTATAGCTTATTATTCTGCTCTAAATTAAGCTTTTGGGGGGCAATGCCTTGCCTTTTTTTCTCTCCAGGATTTCGTACTGCATCTGGCATTTGCCAATTTTAGTTTACCTGTGAATTGAATACAGTAAGGCAGTGCTGGCCTCTCGTTTCCCATTGGACTCTGTCTGTGCTTCCTTTGTCATCGTCATTGAGGAAGCATCACTTTGCATGCCAAGAAGGGCAGCAGAGGAGACAGGCAGAGGCTGAGTCCTGTGGACGAGTTACTCATCCATCCAGGCTTTCTTGTGCATGGAAGGAGGAGGAGAGTGACAGTAATACTTTATAGGGCTGCAGTGAGCATTAGATGAGTATCACATGAATTGGAGCAATGCCTGGCACAGGGTGTTAAGTGTCAGCTGCTCTTATTACGAACATCCTGCTGGGCACAGACTGAGTAAGCTTTATCTTCTATATGGTCACCCCTCCCAGCCCCTTGTGGGTGGCTTGGCAAATAGAGCTTTGCCCATGAATAGGTGTTGACTGGGATGGGACCAGCCAGGGAATTGCTCAAGCGAGTGCGGCGTTTTGGAAGAGATTTACTGGGAGTAGAGCCCACCCCACTGTTTTGTGTATCACCTACTTGAGACCAAATAAAAGGATGCCTAGTCGGTCAGTTCAGCTGGCTAATTTCCTTCCACTTATAATGTAGTGTGTAATGGGTGTGATGCCATTACATATCAAGTAGCGTTTACAAACAAAACAATAAATGGAAAGGAGGCTGCTTGGTTTATTCCATTCCATTCAACTGAGTTTTCTGATCCCCCACATGACTCTAGGGCAAGGGTTCTTAACCAGGGGTCTGCAAACTTGAACTGAAATACAAAGAAACATTATTCTTGTGGGGACGTGTTGGTGCAGGTGTGACGGATTTATTAAATAATACACACTATAGTGTGGACTTAGTAGGGGGTCCGTGGTTTTTACCTGACTGGCACAGGGGTCCGTGGAACAAAAAGGTGACGAACCCCTGCTCTAGTGAATTCCTTAAACTCCAAATAGGGTGGAAAAATTTAAAACAAGCAAACAAATCAAGACATGGCATGATAGGGGTTGCTTTGGATTTGAACAGGCTATCATTGATAAGTATTCACACAGTTCCTGTTGTGTGCCAGGCGCTGTTCATAGGGATACAATGTGCATGAGACAGAGAATGAGGGGAAACAGTGATAAACTTTTCAGCAAGGCCCTACATGCTCCAGGCACCGTCATCCTCACCGTGGCTGCCCGAGGTAAGTCCACCTCTCAGGTGATGCAACCTGCCTCATGAGGTTTAGAAACCTGCTCAAGGTCACACAGGAAGTGGGAGAAACGCCTTTGCCACCTGAGCAGTCTGACGCCAGGGCTCTAAAATTAGGTTCCCCTTAGCCTCCTAGAGCGAGGACTAGTAGGGAATAAGGCCAGCAAAGCATTGCCATGTAGAGTCATAAAACGAAGGTGGGGAAGACGTCTGTGAGCTGAGCCCCGATCTACCTGGGCAGAGGGCGAGGGTGGAGGGAGCGGTCATCCGTGACGGAGGTACCAAGTCAACCCATCCCTGGTTGGCCTCAGGTGTCCAGGGCTACAGGGAGGTGCCTTTGGCAGTTTCAAATTTCTGCAGATGCCAGCAGGGCGCAGCCCCAAGGTCAGCCTACGCGACAGTTGCCACACAGAGCCCGGAGAGAAGGGGCCGCGCTGCTGTGTGGGGCTGGCATTGCCCCGCGCCGCCTCCGGCTCCTGCTGGCCTCCCCCTTGGTCTTCTGACCTTGTTCCAGGCAAGGCCTACTTTTTATGGTACGTGGGAAAACACCTCTTGGTCCTGGCACGAGATGAGAAACCATGGGTACTGATTTGGGGAAGGCTTTCACACGAATTGTGTGACTGCCTTCTTTCTACAGATGTCAGCTCTGAGGTTGTTAGAATCCCATGTCGGGCCACAGGAATCTGTTGTAAATCTTCATGGAGTACAGGCATGTTGGCTTGCTCGTGGCCCAATCGATTTCAGAAAGTGACAATCAGTGCTAACTCTATTATAGAATTTGCTTTGTTGTTGCACTGAGAACTCATTGCTGAGAGTATTGTTTCTAGCTGTAGTGGACTTCCCGGAGACTGTCTTTGAAAATTTCACACTCAACCATTTTTCCTATTCACTGAAGACTTGAAAGAGGGTGAGTTGCAAGAGAATGGCTATTTTTAGTAGGGAATCAGTTGTAAGGAGATTATGAGTGGGAGAGTCAGTCAGACAACTTTCCAGCTGCCCCTGAGGCTCTTTTTTTAATCTATTATTGTTTGGAGTGAATTTTCCAAACCTCAGCCATATTAAAACCAATCCCACCAAAATCTACCTTGCATGAAGAGGGTTAAACTATAATAATAACTACAGGGATTTAAAAACAGAAGACTTGTTAGGGACCCGACTGTGCCATATAGACTCTGTGGCCCTGGGTGAAATTGCAAACTTTCTGGGCCTCAGATTCTTCAGTTGTAAAATGAGAATAGGAATAATGCTAGTTTATTCCATGGACCTTCTGGAAAAGTTGAATGAGATTATGTAGGTGAGGGTGTTTTGCAAATTGTAAAATATTGTACGAAGCTTAGTTATTTTTACAGAAAATAAATATGGATTTTCTGCCCTTTTGAATAATTCATTTTCTATCTCTTTCTAGCAGTCTGAATAATAGGGTATTTGATTTTTATCTTACTTTGTTGGAACTCCATATGCTTTCACATCAATTATTTCATTTTATTCTCACACCACATCTATTTTGCCTACAGAAAAACAGAGCATGATTGAGTTGTCTAATATTTAAAGTAAGTTGGGCTCTGACTTTGAGGCCTCTTGGTATTTACCTTAAGTTATGATTCTGATGTGAACTTGGGAAAAATCGTTCAGCTAGATAGTTGAAGTTGACTTATCAGAGTATACCAGGTTTATGAAATTCCCTTTTCTCCCTATTGTTTATAAACAAGAAGGCAGTTGGACACTATGAGTCCCAGTGTTCACTGTCACTACTGAGTCTCTTTTTCTCTTGGAGAACATGGCTTTTCAGAGCATAAGAGGAATGTCTCATTGGGCAACCTGCTCGGGAAGCTGGTGTTCTAGGACCCGGTTTGGATGCTGGTGCATCTGAAGAGGCGCAGCAGAGCCCTGGGCTGTCAGAAGGCTGGAGGGACCTCATACCCAGAGGCAAGAGCACTGAACTCAGACCGGGGCCCTTCTCAGTGTCCTCACTGGGCTTAATCCCATCAGTTCCCTTTACAGCATCCTACATCGACCTCAAAGGGTTATTTTTAGAGTAAAATGAAGCCATTTCTCTGAAAGTCCTTAGAAGAGCATAACATACCAGAAGAACACAAAATTTTATTGCAGCATTTTTTGCCCAATAATTTTGGCCCAAAGGTCACCTTACAAAGATTGTTTAACTTAGAAATGGTTCAAGGAGGCTGAGAAATATATGTCTTTGGAAAGATTCAAATAGGCAGGGAAGCTCCCATTCTCAGGATCATATGGTAACAGTTTACCTACACGGGTAAGATGGGGACTACCTATATCATCTGACCTCATGTCCAACTTGAAATTTAAACAAATTTGGAGCAATCCTTTACTCATCTGAGTTTAAGTTAGAAGTAATTTTCCTTCTACTTATTTTTGGTATTTATGGCTCAGAAAATTTAGACTGGTTATGAGAAGGACTCCATAATTAATAGGTCTAGAGATAGTAGGGAATGCTGATTTTTGATGTTCTTATAGATGATGGGTGCCTTTCTAACTTTATCCAATCTGAAGTTTTGATCCTAAATTCACAGGAAGCTTTTCCTAGCTTGCCAGCTACAATACGGGCGTTCATTAGTAGACAAATGCCTAAAAGCGTTTTATTCATTCAACAATATGTACACTTCCTTAATCTGGTTATCCCTGGGAAATTGGATTAAAGAGGAGACAAATCTAGACGTAACATGCTGCTTAAGGGAGAAGAAACCCATAGCATGGGTCTCTGTTTGGGGATGCTCTGTTTGGGTTATTTTGGGAACTGTGATTCCCGGGGGGAATTAAACTGGTTGTGCGCATAGGGCTAATGGCCATCTGCATCCAGCTGCCCGCTTTTTTATTAATCTAGAGGAGTGAAGTAGAGAGAAGTTGTGTGTACTTGTGCTGTGCACTGGGATGCCTGCCATCCTGAGGATTTATACATACTGTTGTGTAATGGCAATGGAGGTCGGTCTGCGATTGCCCTGAGAGACGGTAGCAGGAGAAAGCATTGATGATGGTGATATTGAAAGTGATTGCTGGTGTGTGAGGGCTTAGGCTATATCCAGCACTTTGCTAAACATTTTAGCTGTTTTTGTGCCATTTAATTATTAAGTTTTCTAAAGCATCAAGAGGTTAAGCAAACTTTCCAAGGTCACACAACTAGCAAAGGGCAGAGTGGGGGCTCAGACTCAGGGCCATCCCACGCCTAAGGACACACATTGCCCTATGCCAGCACTGAGAGCTGCAGTCGAGGCCCAGGCCCTGGCTGAAAAAATGCAGAATTTGATAGGCCAGAGCATTTTTCTCTTCAGCGCTTTTCTCTTTTTTACATTAGAGTTCCTTTCTTAAACCTCTTTCTAATGGAGGAAGGGGAGTAAAGGAAGCGTTCTTTTCCTTTTTAATTAATTAGAAAATATTTCAGATATCAGAAAGATGTAAAGAATTATGAAATGAAAGCTAAGGTTCCCGGCTTAAGAAAGAGTTATACTGATATGTTGGCAGTTCCATGTGTTCCCTGCATCCATATAATTACCTTGGGGCCTTTTGACTTGGGAAGGATCCGTTAACATATAAAATTCTTGCAGAATGGACTTAATTAAGATCTTTGCTCTTTGGAATTTTCAGAAAAATGATTCCTAACTCACAAGGAGGACTGGGGCTAATAGAAACTTAGGTTTTATGGTGGGAGATGGGATGATGGTAGGGAGATGAAAAAGAATTGGATGCGGTTTGTGTTTCATGTGATTGGAAGTGGTGGAATTGGACCAAGAAAAATTAGGCCAAGGGGCTCGAGAAAAGTTTATACCCTTCAGTGTCCCTGTGTGCCTTAGAGTACAATGACAAAGACATTGGCGTTATATAAAACTTTTATTTTTGTGCATTGCATCTTTGTCATTTGCATTTGTCTAGCTTTTTCCATTTCAAAGATATTTGTAGTCTTTTTCTTCCTCTTGGATAGAGAAAAGGAATATGTGAGTCCTAGGATGCAAAATTTATATTTTCTTCTTGAGGAACTGAACAGAAGCATTTTATTCAGCAAATCTTAGCTGAGTACCTGCTATGGGCTGACACTGTCATAGGCACAGAGATTGAAGAAGACGGATATGCTTACTGCCTATAAACAGCAACAATTAAGGGATTGTTTGAGCAAGCACCCGGCACTAAGCCAGGCAGGAAATGGCTATACCTGGTCATGACCAGGAGGCTGCTTTCTGGAAAGAGCCATAGGGACAGTATCAAGATGCCCGTGAGACTCCATCAGATCTGAAGATCAGAGACAAAACTCAGAAATATCAGTGCAATCAGTGGAATTACTTGACATGAGGGAGACTGAGTTTTGTCCTGGCCAATGCAACTGTATCAGGGGTCACTTTACTACACCCATCCCCCAGGTTGGCAGTTCAGGTTCCCATTGTTTCAAAGGCATCAGATGGCATTTCTCATCACAGTCAGGCATAAACAGGAGATTGCCCTTGGTAACAAAAGGGCCACAATGTGAGAGATAAGTTTGAATCCATCATCCCCACTAGAAAAGCATTTCAGAAAACACGCCATACTAATGATGGGTAAATGGTATCATTTTCCTTGAAGAAATGCCTTCACTGCATGAGAATTTAATGTAATGCCCTTTCCCTTTATGGAGGATCAATATGAGACCTGGCAATTGAACAGCGTTTCTGTTCCTTTTATAAAAATGGGGTTGAAGGTATTTTTCCACTATGTCACTCAGAAGTCCTTTTTGTAAATCCTGTCGATTGCAACTCCACACTATTTTTCACAGTAAATTTCTGCTTAAGTTTGGCTCCATGGAAAATGCTGTCTTGACTGATGAATTTGTACGCTTTCTGTTTTTAGAGAACAAACGATGTAAGCCAGTGCCCTTTCCGTTTGCCTTAGCTGGCATAAACTCTTAGAGCTAAATGCTTTGCCCCAGTGTTATCTGCTCAGTCCAGGTACCTAGGAGCAGCCCCTCCCTCTCCTCTCCAGATGATCTCTATTTTGGCTTGTCCTTAAAAGCCTTGCTTTACTTCTCAGGGCCACCTGAAGTCCACTTGGTAGGCAAAGTACAAATCTATTGGTGGTGATGGGTTTTTTTTATGTGTGTTTACCTGCGTATATATCCATTCATCTGTCCATCTGAAGGGAAGTATGTAATGAAATGAAATCTAATCCCTCTTGAATAACTTGGGGATAGAGTGGCATTTTAATTGGTGTTTGAGAATAAAAGCTATAGACAAGGAAGTGGATGTCGCTCAAGCAGTTGGGTGCCGACCTACCACATAGGAGGTCTTGGGTTTGGTTCCTGGTGCCTCCTAAAGAAGACAAGCAAGACAGAGAGCTGACACAACAAGATGATGCAATGAAGAGACACAAGGAGGAATTCACAGTGAGACAAGTAGGGAATAGAGGTGGCTCAAGGATTAGGTGCCTCCCTCCCACATGGGAGGTCCCGGTTTGGTTCCTGGTGCCTCCTAAAAAGAAGATGAGCACACAACAAACAGACACAGAAAGGAAATGGTGAGTGCAAACAACAAGGGGTATAGAGTGGTGGTGAGAAATAAATAAAGAAAATAAATTTTTTAAAAAGTTTAAGAAAAAAAATGGAAAGCTACTTTTAAAAAAATTATAGACAAATGAGATACTTACTGAGTGTTAATGACTCCATGTACCAGACTATGTGTTAAATGGGACATGGAAGAAGGAAGAAGCATATTTGCATTTGGAAGTGATAAGCCCAAGTGGGAGGACCTCCTACTCTTCCAGCTCATGTCCAAATCACTAAACTGTCAGAAAAGAAGCACCAATTATAAAAACTCTTCAATTATCAAGAAAACTCTCCAGATTCGATGCTGCTTTGAACAAATAGACATGGAACACTGCTATGTGCACACTATTGAGCTACACTCAGTTCTTGCCCTCTAGGGTGGAAACAATCCCACAAATTTCTAGACTGCAACAAAATATGAATTTTGGAGTAGAAGTAGGAACAAAGGAATGTAGAGAAATGTAAGAGTAAAAGATCACTTTTTTTGTTGTTGGGAGATCAAGTAAGCCTTTATAGAAGATGTGGCATTGGGCAGAGGGAAATCTTGGTAGAGGGAACAAAGATGAAAAGAAGAGCAAATGCTGGGTGTACTCTCTAGGATGATGGAAGCACCATTTGGCTAGTATGCAGGTTACACGTAGGAAAGCAGAGTGAGAGACTTGAAAGGATAAGTTGGAAATATATCACTGTGGCCATTGAAAAGAGGGGAACTATTGAAGTTTTTTGAGCAGCAGAGTAATATTGTTAGACTTGTGCATCAGGAAAATTAATCAAGTTGAGGATTGGAGAGGGGAGTAAAGAAGTATCAGGGCTTGAAATACCAGGTGAAAGTTTATTGTAATATAATTATTATGTAATATTAAATACAATTGTTATAATAACAGAGGACAAATGACAAGGAGCTGAATCAGGATTTGTTAACATGAATGAGAAGAGTTAAAATGAAAGGCGAAGATGTGGGGGAGATATTTGGTGACATGATATGGCATCTGATCCTACGTGGAGCATCATGTAGAAGCAAAAGCCAAAGATGTCCCTGAGTGTGTGAGCTGGGTGTCCAGGGACCTAATGCTCCCATCCCATGAGGAGTGATGGAGCATCTAGATAGAAGTGGAATGGGAGGGGCTGGCGGCAGAGAGGGACTAGTGAGTTTCCAAAGTAGAAAGTGCAGTGTAGGTAAAGAGGACTCTATTTCTTGATGCCAGGTTACAAAGGCAAGGACTGAAGTGGAGGAGGTAGAGGTGTTTCCTGTAGGCCAGTGATAAACAGATGCTTTAAGGCTTCTGAGACCAAGAAATCAGATCTCGTGGGGGATGGGCTTGTGTATAAATGTGCAGGCAAAGTCCTCTGAAGGCTGAGTTGTTGCTGGGATTAGCCAGATATGGTGCCCCAAAGTAGACAGAGCCAGGAGAGGAAGAAGGAGGTGGGGAGGGGATTTTTTGAGGCTGTCCCTCCCCCTCCTCTGGTGAGAGACTGCTGACACAACAATGCTTGAAGGCTCACAACAGCTAAATGAGGCAGACATGATGATTGTCATCATTTTATACATCATCAACAATTATCATAATTTATAAATGGGAAAAGTGAGGCTTAGAGTGGTTAAGCGAATTGCTCAAGGCCAGGCAACTACTGGTCATGTCTTCTCCTGGGTGGGCATGAGGGGCTGTAGCAGCTAGCAAGGCAGGCCATGGGCAGTTCTTTCAATTGAGGCACTTCTGGGGGAAAGTGGTCCAGATGCATTTTGCTTGCTCTTGGGTGTTTTTGTCCCTAATGTTGGAGTCTACACTTCCCAGCCTTCCCAGTTCACAGAGCTTTAAATGAGCTGCAGAGTAAGAGCACGTGGCTCTTAGCAGAAGGCTGGGACCCAATGCTCCTGGAGCCTCATCTTGTGAAGGGTAGGGTCACCCAGCAGGACCCCAGCACCCCCCAGTCTCCCCTGTGGGGACCTGGGCCCTCACTCGGCTATAGCTGACTCTCCTGAGGCCCAGTGAGCATTAGAGCAGTTTCTCTAAGTCTGAAATTCTTGTTACTATGGCTGTTCATGGCATGTTACAGGATGTGGCAGGGTGAAGGTGAAGTTTCTAGAATCAGAGAGACCCACGTTCACTCCTGACACTTAGCCCACTATGTGATCTTATGAAAATTTCTTAAGCTATTCAGTCCTTGGTTTCCTCATCTGTAAATGAAGATAATAATTATACCTGCTTAGGGTTCCTGTGAAAATTAAACGCATTACTTCATGTAAAGTGCTTAATTTAATATAGTGCCTGTGATGTAATAAACACTTTGCATTAACTTTTACCATTTTATATGGAATTTAAAAAATTAGTCTCTGTTTTATTTTTTCTTTTATTTATTTATTTATTTATTTAATTTTCCCCCCTCCCCTGGTTATCTGTTCTTGGTGTCTATATGCTGCGTCTTGTTTCTTTGTCCACTTCTGTTGTCGTCAGCGGCACGGGAAGTGTGGGCGGCGCCATTCCTGGGCAGGCTGCTCTTTCTTTTCACGCTGGGCGGCTTTCCTCACGGGCGCACTCCTTGCTCGTGGGGCTCCCCCACGCAGGGGACACCGTTGTGTGGCACGGCACTCCTTGCGCGCATCAGCGCTGCGCATGGCCAGCTCCACACGGGTCAAGGAGGCCCGGGGTTTGAACCGCGGACCTCCCATATGGTAGACGGACGCCCTAACCACTGGGCCAAAGTCCGTTTCCCTCTGTTTTATTTTTTCTGTACAACGTAATGATTGAGCATGGGTTTTGGGGGCAGAAGACCTTAACTCTATTCCAATCTTCTTTCACTATCTAGGTAACTTTGGCAAATTACTGAACTTCTCTGAATCTCAGTTCCTAACTGTTAAGGAGGGAACTGAGTGTCAACCTCTTAGCTTGTTTTGAGTGTTTGATGATATAGTGGACATAAAGAGCACTTTAGCACTGAGTTAGACATGTAGTAAGCTTTGAGAAATTCCTGCTGTTCTTGTGATGATGATTATTATAAAGGGCAATGGTATTTGGACAGTATATTGCAGTCCATTCCTTTGTTTTTGACTTATTTCTTACCTTTGTTAACAAACGTTCTTCCAACAATGTTCATTGCTGGGATGCACCCTGCTCTTTGATGGAGGGATTGGGGTGATGAGAAGATAAGGGCAAAGGATCCAGCAGTAAAAGGATGGTTGGGGCTGTGTGGGGAAATGGGAGAACACACCACCTGCAGGATAAAGGCTTCTGACATGCCTGGGGTTGCTGGAGGAGGACAGCTCCCAAGAAGGACTCTGTATGTTATGTGTCTGCTCTGGTTAGTAAGATGCCTGGAGCTGCTGGGGGACCAAGCACAAGGACAGAATCCCCAGGTCAGGAGGGTCCCCCGGGGGGCTTGGAGAAGCAACGCCAGGACAGGTCAGTCACTTTGCAGCCAGCAGTGTGTCTCCATGAGAACATCTCCCTGTAGGGACGACTCATCCAAGCTGCCTGCTCACTGTGGCTCCAAGGGCAGCTCCATGTCTTTGCACTGAACCATCCATTGCAAAATCGTTGACATTCATTCCACAGCTGACCTTTCTTTTCCCCTCCCTCTCCCCCAAGCTCCTCCCTCCACAGAGTCCTGCAGGTAGGTAAATCTCCCTCGGCTACATCCACATGCTGGGGAAATTGGCTGGCTCGGCTAAGTGTGATTGGAGCCGTTTGTTTTTAAGCTGCACATAAGCATCGGGTGAGATTTATAGCACTTTCCTTCTTTCCGAATCGACCCACCGGGAGCCATTAAAGCTTTATTGCTCTCTGCAGTTGCCTGGCCAGAGTGGAATTGAGGGGACCTGGAGTTGGAAAAGCTTTTTCTTCCATTGGCTTGCTCACAGGGAGGAATCTGGGGGAGGGAATAGAAGTAATGCCTGTTTTGTTCAGTCTCCTCATGTCGGTTCCAAACTTTTTCCAAACTGCACCAAAATCTTGGGTTGACTTGTCTGTGCAATTCCCACTGTATGCTAAGCCTTCTGATGCTATCCAAACAATTCCTACAGCCCCACCTCTTCAAGAAAGTCTTGTTGTATTGATCAGAGAAAGCCCAAGAGTTTCCCTCACCTCCTTGACTGGACCCAAACTGCTTTCTCATTCCAGTGCCTCCCCCCCCCCCCCATTTTTTCCCATTTCCATGGTCTTTGTTCTAGATTTTGATGCCTATTTTCCTTCAGACTTACGGTTTCCTCTTGTTGGATAAATGAACAAATGTTTGGGTCATAAATCCTAAAGGTATAAAATACGAAATCGGGAAGAAGTATCAGAGATTTTACAGTTTGATTTAAGAAGTGAATTAAATTATTCAAGTTCACATAGTGACTTAGGTATTCTTATGACTGTCTTGGAGACTATCTATCCTCAGGAAGCATCTTTGGAAAAGACATTCCCATGTCAGATTAAAACAAAAAATGTCCCAAAGAAAGTATAAACAGGTTCAAACAGACACTTGTATACCAATGTTCACAGCAGCATTATTCACAGTAGGCAAAAGGCAAGAAAAAAATCAAGTGCCCATCAACAAATGCATGGATAAACAACATGTGATACATGCATGGAATGGAATATTATTCAGCCACCAAAAAGAATGGAATTCTAGACATGCTGCAACATGGGAGGACCTTGAAAATATTGTGCTCAGTAAAATAAGCAAGATATGTAAGGACAAATGTTGCATGATATCACTTATAAGACATGTCTAGAAATAGCAAATCTACAGAGATAGAAAGTAAATTAGAGGTTACCAGGGGTTGGTTGTAAGGGGTAGAGGGCATGTATGTTTGAGAAAAGAAAAAGTTTTTTTAATTATTCAGGGATGATTTCAGATCTGTTCACCCTTTCAATGGACCTTTAGCTGAAATATTTAGACAAGATTTGTTTCCATAGGAGGAAGGTATCCTCATCTATTGTCAATAAGTAATGATCTTTGTATACAGCCATGTAAGGTCCTGAGATAAAAATAAGTCCTGGTCCTTGAATTTACAGAGCTCCAGTCTAGCGGGAAAGAGTTTTAAATCATGCCCTCTGAGAAGTACCTGGAAGATGGAGTATGGCCAGGGCAGTGAGATTGTTTTTTTCAACTCTTGGGGTCAAGAATTATGCTAATTCAGTCTTCATCATAACAAGATACAACCTATAATAATGATAGTTACCATTTTTGGCATCTATTTTAATCAGACACTGCAGTAAATACATGGGTGAGTGCATTGTTATTCTGACAAAAATCTCAAAAGAAGGGTCATTGCAGGTGCATTTCACATATTGGGAAACCAGATCTCAGTGAGAAGTTGACTGTCCCTAGGTCATATGACTAACAAAAGCCAAGGATGAGTCTGGCAGCCACACCAAGGCCCCTGCATGAATTGGGCAACCTGTGAACCCTGGTAGGTTCAATAGTCGTTTCTACCTCAGGGGGATTTTAAGATGCTCTTTGCTCTCCCATGCGTATTTGCCTTTAAGGACAAAGTCTTTAGATGGAATATGAGGTTTAGGCATAGGAAATTTGACGTCCATGCACTCCTTGTACAAGGTCTTTCCCATCATAGACCTACTCAGGCAACTGCCATTTCTAATGCCCATTGGTGGGGAGGGCACCGTCATTTATGGGGTGGCTCTGAGGGTGGTATTCCCAAATGAGTAAGAACCAGGTGCTGACGTCAGATGTTCAGGGTTCAAAGCTTACCTCTGCCACATATTATTAGCTGAGTGATCTTAACCCCTCTGTGTACCTCAGTTTCCATCTGCAAACATGGGGATGATAAAATAACCTACTTCGTATGCTTACTATGAAGGCTTAGTGAAAGTCGATGCATCTTAAATATGATAGTGTCTAGCACAAAGTAAACACTCATTGAAGTTGGTATCTTTTTTGAAAGTATCCAGAGTCACTCACATGGAGTGTCGCATTTAGTCTCATAATCTCGGGTAAAAGCTATCTGTGTGGTATGAGAAACATCAGACAGCAATTTCCCAAACAGCTTCTCGTACCACTGCAAATACTGCAGTAATTCCATGCCATTCCATTCCTTTCCATTCTGTTTCATTCTGTTCCATTCCATCCCATCCTATCTCATTCCATTTTATTCCATTCCCAGAATTAGACCAGATCCCATTGGTGAAGGGTAATCCTGTACATGATAGTTCTTCAGGAACCAGTGACGAGTTTGAAGACCCAGGCCACCTGCACTTTTGGCCAACTCTCTGTAAATTTTGAGATTCCCACCATGACCTTTGGGTTCAATAATTTTTAAAAACACATTGAAAGTGCTATACTTATGATTATAGTGTTATTATAGTAAAAAGATACAAATAAGTAGCCAAAAGAAGAGACACATAAGGAAAGGTATGGAAGGATTTCAAAAGCAAGGTTCCATATGGAGTCAGAACACAGCACACTCTTGGCACATGTCATTATCAATCATCATCCTAGAAGCTCTGAGGGTCCCAAGTTATATGGAATCTCATTTCATTGATAGAATCAGTGGTCACATGGCTGAGCTCAATGTGCACCAGCCCCCGGCCCTCTCAGAGGCTGGGGAGGTGGAGTTGATGAGATGTGGCTCAAAGCCCATCCTCCATCCCCTGGCTGGTCTTTCTGAACTTTCCAGCCTTCTTAAGGCTGCTGGTGTGGCTGCTACCACTTCCAGGCCATCTCATTAGTATATGGATACCAGGTGTGGTCCCAGGCCCACCAAGACTAACAAGACACTTCTATCAGGGGAAACTCCAAAGATTCAGAGGTTCTTCCCCAGGAACGGAGGACAAAGAGCAGCCAAGTCTTTCTCTGTCCCACGCTATCATTGCTCCAATACTTAATTAAGGAGGTATTCTCATTCAGAGAGTAAGAAAGAAAGACACATATTCAGAGGCCAGGAATTCAGTAGATGAGCCCCCAAGAGATCAGAGAATTCCAAATTCCTCATTACTTATATATATATAGATAAACTCTTTCTAGAAAGAAAACCTTTTCTCCTCATTTTTACAGATGCAGTATGTTCCACAATCCTGGTTGCCTCCAACATCATCCCTTTGTGCAGCCTTTCTGATTTTGAGCCTAAGCTGGAAGTCTCACATTTGCTTATGTTACCAATCCTCTTGGGGGAGACACTTGCTTTTCTTGTCACCTCCCAGTCCCCCAGCACTGCTCCTACAATGTCAGCCCTTCAGAATGCTTGCTGGTCTCCAAGGTGTTGAGCATGTCCCTCTCCCCTGGCACGTCACAAAGCCTGGGAACCAGATTGGAGTACGGACTCTTGCCTTGATAGTTCTTGCACTTGTACATTCTCCAGTTTTGTTTATAAGGGTTAAATGGGCAAAATAAAGTTAGTTGGGGGCGGGGGGGGGTGGATTAAAAATGTGTGATAGTTACACCATGCATGCGTCTGTGTGCTTAACAAACCCATTTATTTTAGCCAGTGCTAAAATATAGAGTTGTAAGTATATTTATTATAGTTACAATAATAATTTTACTGGGCACTTACAATGTGACAGCAGATGCTAGGCAGTTTGATTAATGATATCAATCCTGACAACAGTGCCATGAAGCAAGTACTTCCCCTGAGGACTTGGAATACAAAACCATGGGCAGACTCTAAGGCCCTGGCTTAGTTTGCTAGGTCTACTACGACAAGCACCAAGTACCGGTTGGCTTAAGCAACATGAATTGATTGCCTTGTAGTTCTGGAGGCTAGAAGTCCAAAAGATCTCGACAGGCCATGTTTTCTCCCCTAAGTCGCTAGCATTCTGGAACCCTCAGGGTTTCTTAGCTTGCAACTCTGCCTCCGGCACGTGGCAACCTCCTTTGTTCTCTAGCCACTCCTTTCACTTCTGCTGATTTCTAACTTCTGACTGACTGCATCAAAATTTCGTCTTTTGCTAAGGCATCAAGTCATATGGATTAAAGCCTATCCTGATTTAATTTGGCCTCTGAAATGGTTCTTCAAAGATACAGTTCACAAATGAGTCTACACCTTAACTCATAATAACATCTTCAGAGTTCCCCTTTGCAAATGGGTTCATACCCACAGGAATGTGGATTCATATTTGAACACATCTTTAGGAGGCACATGATTCAATCCCCAACAGACCCCATATGATCTGTCCCCAGCACACCCCTTCATCCTCTCATCATCATCTGCCTCATTCACCTTCTCTAAGCACCACAGCCTCATGTCCCTCAGTCATACTGAGCCAGTTCCTGCCTCAAGGCCTGGGAAATGCTCCATCCAGCATCTCATGAGAAACCATCCAGCATCTCACTTCCCTCCCAACTTTGGCTGTCTGTCCAGTTTACCTTCTCAGGTGATTCATTCCTGTCTGATATAAATGCTCCCCCTTTACTTTCTTTTTTTTTTTTAAGATTTATTTATTTTTTTATTTCTCTCCCCTCCCCCCGCCCTGTTGTCTGTTCTCTGTGTCTATT
Source organism: Dasypus novemcinctus (assembly GCF_030445035.2). Lineage (NCBI taxonomy): Eukaryota > Metazoa > Chordata > Mammalia > Cingulata > Dasypodidae > Dasypus > Dasypus novemcinctus. The sequence goes on along the minus strand of NC_080699.1, from coordinate 43,461,965 downwards.
TGCTGCATCTTCTTTGTCCCCTTCTGTTGTTGTCAGTGGCACAGGAATCCGTGCTCTTTTTGCTGCGTCATCTTGTTGTGTCAGCTCTCCGTGAGTGCGGTGCCATTCCTGGGCAGGCTACACTTTCTTTTGCTCTGGGCGGCTCTCCTTATGGGGCATACTCTTTGTGCATGGGGCTCCCCTATGCAGGGGGCACCCCTGCGTGGCAGGGCACTCCTTGCACACATCAGCACTGCGCATGGGCCGGCTCCACATGGGTCAAGGAGGCCTGGGGTTTGAACCGTGGACTTCCATGTGGTAGATGGATGCCCTAACCACTGGGCCGAGTCCACCATACCCCTTTACTTTCATTCATAGCACTTATCACTACAAAAATCATGTCCTTTATTTGTTTTATATTTTGATTTCTTCATTAGAATGGCAAGCCCATGAGGGCAAGGATTTTGTCTCTCTAGTTCACCCTGCAATTTTACCTTCAGAGATGCTTGGAAAATAGCAGTCACTCAACACAGATTACTGAATAAATGCACACATTGAATGAACATATCAAGAATCTAAGCTGATAGCTTAGGGAAGTTAATCAGCTTCAAGTTCGCACACCTAGAGGTTGGTCAGGTAACTTCTCATAGGTGAACTTTAAGAGTAAAGTATAGGGTTTTGCCCTTGGTGCACAAAAGGGTGATCTGGCTCAGTCCTCTTTTGGGAGAGAAGAGGCAATGGAGGCCAGGAAGGTCTGGGACGTATATTTAGAAGGCCCTAAGAGTCAGGACTAGAAGGCAAGACACCCACTGTCCAGCCCAGGGCTGTCTCCTCCTCCTCCTTGGTCCCCTTCTCAAGTCGCCATGCAGATCCTACCTTCTGGTCTGGGCGAGACTGTTTCCAGGTTCTTGGCTGGCTCCTGAGTGCAGGAGGAGTGTGGAATGTGAAGTAGGCCATCCCCCAAACCTGGAGCCACTTGGAGACCATCGGGTCCATGTGGAGTCCTGAGCCCAGACCCTGCCCCCAACTTAAACCAAGAAAAGTCTCTTCTTTGGAACTGTCCCAGTAATTATGGCCACAGATGTGAAGAGCGTTTGTATAGGAAATGGTGCAAAAAGCTCAGACTGAGAGCCAGACCATCTAAACTGAGCCCCGCTACCTCCCTGCTGACCTGTGCACGGTTGCTTCAAGTTCCTGAGCCTCGGTTTTCTCATCTGAGATACGGAAGGGTCCCACATGCCTCTCAGCTCTCAGGGACTCTCTCAAGTCCTTGTCTTGCTCTTGGAAGATGCTCTTCTCACCAGCACTTCCCTCTTCCCATGGCCCCTAGTGTGGAGTGAACATGGTCTTTCTCTAGAAATCAGGGAGAAAGAAAAGTGTGTGTGTATGGGGGGCAGGGATTGCCTATTAACAGCTCATTGTTTCAATTTCACTTGCCAGGCTCTTTCCCTGACCCAGTAAATTAAGAAAGAATTCCTTAGAGGAAAAATAGAAGCAGGGGGACTTGCAGGATTTTTTTTTTTAACTTGTCAGTTATCAAGAGATTGTCATCATGGGAAACAACCCAAGAACTCTAGAGGGACCCCGGTCTTGGTTCTCAAGGTGTAGAGACCACTCAGGAGGAGGGAAGAGAAGGGGGAGCTCTTGTGAGAGAAAGAGAGAGAGGATGAGCCATTCCTTAAAGCTGGGAGCTGGCCAGTATGTCTTCTAATTTAATTACTTATCTTTGCCTCAAATTGTTTATGGTACAGTAGGCTATTAAATGCTCCATAAGCAAACAGCTCTTGAAAGAGGAAGTGGATTTATTTGTTTTAGTTACCACTCCAACAAAAGTCTATTTCTTCTGCTAATTAAGATTCCATTCGCTAATTTAAATGTTATGCTAATTAAAGTATAATTCTGAAAATGTAAAAAGGAGTTAAAAGAAAGAGAAAAAACTGGGTTGGCCTTTAGGAATTACATTAAATTTATTGCGTTGTAACAATGGTAAGCTGGGTAATTATTTCATTTGCCTCACACACTGTATTCAGGCTTTACTTATTCATGACCATTCTCACACTTGAGCTCATTAGCACACACTTTCCCTCTCCCTCTCTAATGGGAGTTTTCTTGTGATGGTTTAAGATGAGTTGTGAGTTAGATCCTTGAAGCAATGCTTAGAATTTCTTCAGCTGGGCCCCACAGAGCGTTGCAAGCTGCTGCCTCATTTGAAGTTCGGGGAGAAAAAGAAAACATCTGGATTTCTGTTTTGTAGACAATTTCTGGAGCCAGGATGCCTTAACTCCAGCTTCTTCCCCACCCTCTCTAGAAGCCTGGGTACTTTCCCCAAGAAAGAGACTATGCCCTTTTACCATGAAGAGAGTGAGGTTCCCTGAACAAGTTCATATCTGGTGTTTTGGGTCTAAGCTCAGAGGAGGGACAAAAGGGAAAATGACTGGGTAGGACTCTGTAGATATGCAAGACAGGTCAGATCAGTCACTTATCTGAGCCTCAACTGTCTCATCGGTAAAGTGGAGCTGTTTAAAGAGGTTTAAGGCATTCAAGTTTATGACCGCATCTAACATGGTAGCTGTGCCATAGTAGGCTGCCGTAAGTTTTCTTCTCTTCCTCTCCCCTGCTTTTGAGGCTGCAGCACTGGAGGGGAAAGAGGACCTTTGAGCTCTTTTCTGCCTACATAAGGGAGAGAGCACTTACCTGCTGCCCTCTAATAAGGCAGCTCACATATAGCTAATTGTATTAATTATCCTTTGCTGTATAACAAATCATCCCAAAACTTAGTGACTTAAAACAACAGACATTTATCACATCATTTCTATGGATCAGGAATCCAAGAGTGACTTATCTGGGTGTTTTCAGTTCAGCCTCTCAAGGACGTGGAAATCAGGGTGTCAGTCTGATTTAAATTTATTTTATTAATCTGAGGCTTGAGTGGCCTCTCTTGTGGCTGAAGCCTCACTTCCTTACCGTCATCCGATTGGCTTCCCCCAAATCCAGTGATCCCAGAGAGAGGGGGGCCTTTTATGGAGTAGTCTCAAGTCAAGTGTCCTCAGCTTCTGCCGTGTTCTATTGGCAGAAGCAAGTCACGAAGTCCAGCCCCCACGCCGACAACCTGAGGGCTTCACCAAGGGGCGGAGGTCACTGGTGCCTTCTGAAAAGCTGGCCTGCCTTTCTGGTCTGCCTCCCATTGCTCTGCCCTGCCATCTTCTCTTCAGAGCCTGAATCTTTACGCCTTCCTATGGCCATGGCTTATTTCCAGCCAGTTTGCCAGTGTAGGCAACCTTGGTAGTTAAGCCTCACAGACTTGCTCAGACACCAGTGTCCTGAAGAGATATCACATTCCCACTTCAGAGGGACTCTGGGGAGGGCTGTGGCAAGGGTGGGTGAAATAAGGAGTTATCTCCCGGGAGACAGACTACATCTGACTCCAGAGCAGTGTGGAACACATTGAGAGAGGCAGTTAGAAGGAGGTACAAGGGGTTTCAGTTATGGGTAGAGCTAGAAGAGCTCAGATGGATAGAAAGTGACACTGATGAACATGAATTAACTTGTATCTGAGTTTGACTCTTAATGCCAGAAAGGAGACGGAAAACACAGCCTCATGAGGTTAAGCTTCATTCCTCATCTGGTTGGGGTGGTCCCTTCTTATTAGAGTTTTTATGGCCAGCAATCGAGGGAACGGTGAACACGATAGACCTAAGGCCACAGTCTAAGCGAACTAGTCTAAGTCTTGACAATCTCTGCTTTTGCATGGTCTGTCACTTAGGAGGGAGTAGAAGGGGAGGTGGGTGCCAGGCAGGAGTGGGGGCGAGAAGTGGGAAATCAGGGCTGGAGAGTCGGCTGTCTTAGCAGAACTGCCTTTGGCAGATGCATTAATCTCCCTGGCTGTCGGAAAACCTCTGTCAGAAGTCTCCCAGAAATTGGATACATTATTGCTAATTCAATCACACACCTGGAGCAGGCTGATGTTTCTAACGGCAGACAACAAGAGGTGGAGGAGGGGCCACGTGGGTGGGTGACGAGCAGGTGCGTGCCCATGGGATGTGCCCAAGGGAGGTGGTCAGTTGGGCCCAATGCTATGCACGCAAGCTTCTCTTCACTATCATGGACCCTCTTTACCCCTGTTGTGCTATGCCGGGGTAGGCTCGATCTCTGTTCTTCCCTGCTGCCTGAGAACTTAGAAACATACCAGGATCTTAGGCAGGAGATCAGCCTGGAAAGCTTATTTATAGCTCACCTCTGAACAGCTGATTCCAATCCTAAGAAGATCTGCAGATCATCTTCTAAGAACCTCAATCCTTGTTCACTTTTCTGACGCAGGCTCCCAAAGGCATGCCCCAGAAATACCTCCTAAGAGGCAGGTTGAATCACAGCGCACATGGCATGTTTGTTCATTGAGCAGATACTTATTGAACATTTATTGTTCCATCAAGTGGCAACAAAACAAATAAGATCCGATGCCTTCTCTCAGGTTACATTAAGAAGGGGAGTTTGCATCTCAGGGGGGATAACAGCAGATTTGAAGATGGCAGGCACTTACCAGCTGAAGGATCGTCAGCGTGTTACCCAGGCTTCTATAATCATGGGAACGCTGGGATCTGATTTGCGTTTTAGAAAGAGCACAGCCACGAGACAAGGCATTCAGTGGGGAGACCTGGATAATGGAGATCAGCTGGCTGGTCACTGGACTTGAGAGGCGATATGTAGAGTTTGACTCTCGGGAATGTCAATGGGGTGGAAAATAGGTGTGGACTCTAGAGGCAGCAGAGAGAAGCCTTGTAACTGGATATGCTGGGACTAAGAGAGAGGGAGACAGCCCAGGTTTTTTGCTTCGGTGCCTGAATGGATGCTAGCATTAGGGACAAAGATGGGAGGCGTAGGGAGGGGATGGGAAGATGGCGAGGAGAAGGACATTGCTACACTGTAGCTGGGTCCAGGCTATCTCTGTGACCTGCACCCGTGCTCCAACTCAAGGAGGTCTCCTGGAAGGAGACGAGCAGAAAGGCTATCGAGGAGCGGGATTCCAGTGGCAGCATTAAAAACTCCTTTCCTAAGAAGTGAAATAAATCTGGAGCGAAGGCGTCCTCTCCCCTCAGGGGCCTCTCCGTTGTGGGCTGGGTGGAGTGGGGTGACAGAGCATTGATTTGTGTGAGATAGATGGAAGGAAAAGCCCTCGCTGCCTGCTGAATCAATGCCTCCCTTAAAGACTGCAACAAACAGGATTAAAGGTTGAAAGACATTTATTGAGGGGCGAATCTGAGGGTATGTTTTATTAGTCAGCCACAGGGCCGGGTTTAGAGAAATACCCAGCCTAGACGCTGCCAAGAGCAATAAATCAGGGCTTTCTTCCTTGGCTGGCTGCCTTGGCAGAGAGGTGGGCTGTGTAACCCAAGGCCAGCAGGATGGAAGAGGGTGTTGTCCACAGGCCATCTGGGGAGGGCTGGGGGCTGGGGCAGGAGGAGGGCTGGCCGGTGCCACCTTGCCCCCTTCCCCCGTCACTCACAGACGAGCTCTAGCGCACTCACCGCGTGGGTAGACGCTTGCAGGCTCTTTCAAATTAGGATGTTCCCCACCCCTCCTGCCAAAATCATTTGCCTAACCTTTTGCCTGACTGATTCAGAAGCTATTAAACGTGCGGCATCCACACAGCTGGCCATTAATTGGAGGCCAGCGCTTGATTAATGAGCATTATGCTAATGTTGGGTCAGGGGGCAGATGATGTGCAAAAGGCCAAAACACTAAGCGACGTCAAAAGCAGTAACACCCTTCCATCCCTCCACCTCCCCAAACACGCTGGCAGCTGGAGGCCAGCGGAGAAAGGCACATTGATGACAGCAGCATGGCCCGGCGCTCGCCCGGCTCACGTGGTCTGCGGGGAAGCGGGGCTCTGGAGGCCCCAGTGTCCCCCCCCCGGAGGAGCCAGAGGCTCGCGGAGAGGTGGGTTCTGCCCGAGCTGGCCCCGGGAAGGTACAGGTGGCGTGGGGTTTGTAAGTGACATGCTCCAGGCTAGAGCGTCTTTTTAAAAAGATCCTAAAACTTTACCGAACGAGTGATAAAACACCATCATGAATGTGTCCACATAAAACCACATGACCTGGAAAAACACCATGGACCAGCCTCGCCTTGAAAGTCTAGCCTCATTCGGCAGGGAGATTACTGCTTTCCTCCCTGACTCCCTGGCTCATCTCTCTCCCTCAGCTCCTTCTGCCTTTGAATCCAGACCTTCCTCAGAGCTCTTTCTCCAGGCTTCCTCCTTTTTCAGGGGTGAGTGTCCATTACTATGGTGTCTCCTCCCCGAGGTGACTGCCTGAAGGAGCTCTCCAGGCAGAAGCTTGCCAACAGCCCGGGGTCTCCAACCTCGAGAAGCCGGGGAACATTTTTGTGTGCAAGTCCTGTAATATCCTGAATTTGCTCTGGACCAAGCTCTATTTTTCCATGTAGGTTATATCTCATTACTCTACTAGCACATAATTACTTGATCCCTGATACAGAACATAAGCTCCCACTGTCCTCTGTCCCCTCTTCCTTCCCCCACATCACCTCTGCCTCTTTGCTGCCACTGTTCTCATTTTATTGCTTTTTCTCAGATTCACATTCCTTTTAGTCCTCTGCTGCTCACTAAGATCAGACACCACGCTCTCTTTACACTACTGCAAAGCCTGCAAGCCCTACCTCCTCTCTGGTTCGTCCGTCCATTCTGCCCTAAAGTCATAGTTCTAAACCATTCCTATCTGGACAGATCTCCATTATGAGCCTGCCCGATGCCCCCTTTGTCAGGCTCCCTGATTTTATACTCACAACTTTTCAAACTCTGGGTTAGCTGACATTTAACCCATCTCCCACCCTTGCTCTGCCCCTCACCCCTCTGCTCCTCAATCTGGGCCAAATACCTTTCCTGGAGTAGGAAGACCATTTCTGTTCCTGCACGTCTTTCTTCATGCTGTTTTCTTGGTGTGAATTGGCAGAGCCTCAGGTGTCTGTCCTCAGCCCTGTCCTGAGAAATGATGTTATAGAAGACTTGAATGTACATGTAACAGGATGGAAAGCACATCTACAAGATCAGGGATGACAAGAAGCTGAGGAGAGAACAGATAGGTTGGATGACAAAAATGAGAATCAACAGTGAAACTGGCAGACTGATAGCTGAATGTAACAATATGAAATTTCAAAGGGGGTAAATCTAAACTCATATTCTTGGGTTTTAAAAAAAACTCCAAATTTTTAAAAACGGTACAGGATAGGAGAGGTACAGTTTAGCTAAGATAGCAATTAAGAATATTTTAATTGACAGTAAGTATAATTTAAGACAATGTAATATTATAGTTACCAAAAAATCAGAGAGGGTTTAAGATGATAAAGGCATAATCTATAACAAGGATGGTGACTCTTGATTTTATTCCATGTTAGACACATGCATCTAGATCTTGATATTACATTCTGGGTACCATATTTTATGAGGAAATTAGACAAACAGACATGTTTGAAGAATAGTAATTAGGGAAATGAAGACCATAATATATGTGAATTATTGAAGAATTATTTGCTTCAATAGCTCTTCCAAAACTGAAGTGTGTAAATGACTTTTCTCTTTCTTCTGCGGTCCTTTGAAATTTTCCTTATTCTTTTGTGTCTAAATGAGATGCCACTTTCTCTAAGATTTAACCAAAATATTTCCTCTGAATTCATTTCATCCTCTCTTATGATCCTTTGTTGTTGTTTTTTTACCATTAAAAAATTTTATTGAAGTATATCACTCATACATAAATATACATAAACAATAAGGGTATAGTAATAGTTGTGAACTTACAAAACAAACATGCATAACATCATACAGGACCCTCAAATCTCACCCTTCCTCCAGTACCTTACATTGTTGTTAAACATCTTTAACTAATGATTTAAGAGTGTTGTCAAAATATTGCTACTAACCAAAGTATTTTCCCCAACCCACCCCATTATTATTATTATCTTTATATCATTTATATGTGAACATGCATAAATAATAAGTGTATAGTGAAAGTTGTGAACTTACAAAGCAAACATGCATAACATCATACAGGGGTCCCATGCATCAACACTCCACCAACACTTTGTATTGTCGTGAGACGTTTGTTACGAATTATGAAAGAATATTGTTAAAATCTTATGACTAATTATAGTCCTTATCTTACATCTGGTGTGCTTTTCCCCCAACCCACCCTATTATTATTTTTAAAATGTATTTTTATGACAGAAGTTGTAAACTTATAAAACAATCATGCACATGTGCAGAATTCCCAAACAATACCCCTCCATCAACACACCACACTGTTGTGAATCATTTGTTACAGATTATAAGATAATATCCTCCAATTGTTACCACGTACACAGGGTACATTTGGCACACATATTCCATACTGCCCCATTATCAACACAGTACATCTTTAGCATAGATGCAAGAATATTAACATTATTACTGCTAGCCACAGTCTATAGGTCACTCTAGTTGTATTTTTCCCATACTTCTCCACATTCCCACCACCTTGCAATAGTAATCTACATTTGCTCTAGCTCACAAAGGACAATCTTGCATCTGTACCATCAACCACAATTCTCATCCACCTCTGGGTTTACTGTGCTATTCAGTTCCTAGATTAGTCTCTAGTCTTCTGTCAACTGGCATTTGCATCCCTAGAATGTCATATTCAGCCATACCCTATTTATAAACTAGCTGTTACTCACTATTTGCTATCATCCACTCTATCCATTTCCACACTTTAACAGTAAAGCTGACTGAAATGTCTACATACATTAAACATCAGTAGTCCATCTCAGTCTTCCTCTTATCTCCTTTAGGAATCCACTACTTACCACCAGATCTTGAAGATATTTTCCTACGTTTTCTTCAAGAAGCTTGATAGTTCTTGTTTTTATATTTAGGTTTTTGATCCATTTTGAGTTAATATTTGGATAAAGTGTGAGATAGGTGTCTTCCGAAGGCTATGGATATCCAGTTCTCTCAGCATCATTTGCTGAATGGACTGTTCTGCCTGAGCTGGGTCTATTTGACAGACTTGTCAAAAATCATTTGATCATTGTTGTGTGGGTCTGTTTCTGAACCACCTGTTTGGTCCCATTGTTCCATTTGTCTGTCTTAATGCCAGTATCATGCCGTTTTTACCATTGTATCTAGGTAAAATGATTTAAAGTCTGGCGATGAGAGTCCTTCAACTTGGCTTTTCCTTTTTAATATGTTTCTGGCTCTTCAGGACCCCTTACCCTACAGATAATTTGATAATTGTGTTTTCAATTTATTTTAAAAATGCTGGTGGAATTTTTATTGGGATTGCATTGAATCTGTGTATCAATTTGAGTAGAATTGGCATCTTAATGATATTTAGTCTCCCAATCCATGAGCATGGAATGTTCTTCCAATTATTTAGGACTTTTTAAATTTCTTTTAACAGTGAATTGTGTTTTTCTGAATATAAGTGATTAACATTGTTGGTTAAGTTTATTCATGAATATTTGGGTTTTATCTTTCATATTTTATTTTCATCACTCTTTTGACACTTTTAGTTAGTTTTATTGATAGAATCTTCATTTCTAGACTCTCTTCCAGGCCTCTCTCTCCTGTCCTTTCTTTCTAGCACACCCTTTAGTATTTCCTGAAATTCCAGTCTCATGGTTAGAAATTCTCTCATTTTCTGTTTATCTGTGAATATTCTAATTTTGCCCTCATTTTTGAAAGACAATCTTGCTGAATATAAGATTCTTGACTGGAAGTTTTTCTCTTGTAGTATCTTAAATATATCATACCACTGTATTCTTGCCTCTATGGTTTCTAGTGAGAAATCAGCACTTTATCTTTTTGGGTATCCTTTAGTGTAGCAGTTTGATATTATTGATGAATTCCAAAAAGAAACACTGAATTATGTTTATAAATTGATCTTTTCCTCTGGGCATGTTAGATTATATTGGATTCATAGGTTTACTTGATTAAGTGATTAAGTAAACCTCTTGTGCCAGTAGAGCATTGAGTCCCCACCCAACAAAGGCATGACAAAGAACAAAGTTAGAGGCTTTAACATTGGAGTTTTCATGTTGGAGTTTGATGCTGAAGACTTAAGCTGGAGCCCCAGGAGGAGAGGAATCCTGAGCCCACAAAGAAGCAAGACTCTGGAAGGGAGGAACCCAAGAAGCCTGAACCTTTGCAGACATCGGCAGCCATCTTGCTCCAGCATGTGGAAATAGACTTTGGTGAGGGAAGTAACTTATGCTGCATGGCCTGGTAACTGTAAGCTCCTATCCCCCAAAAATACCCTTTATAAAATTTAGCAGGCTTCTGGTATTTTGTATCAGCACCCCTTTGGCTAACTAATACAATTGCTTTTCTTTTGTGCTCAGAATTCTTTCTTTGTCTTTGGCATTTGACATTCTGATTAGTATGTGTCTCAGAGTTGGTCTATTCAGATTTTTTCAGATGGGAGTATGTTGTGCTTCTTGGACTTGGACATGTCCTTCAATAGGGTTGGGAAATTTTCTACCATTATTTCTTCAAATATTCCTTCTGCCCTTCTCCGTTCTCTTCTTCTGGGACAGCCATGACACATAGGTTTGCATGTCTCTTGCTGTCATTTCATTCCCTGAGATCTTGTTCAATTTTTTCCATTCTTTTCTTCAGCTGTTCTTTTGTATGTTCACTTTCAGAAACTATTTCTTCAAGCTCACCAATCCTTTCTTCTGCCTCCTCAAATCTGCTGTTATATGATTCCAGTTTTTAAAAATTTCATCTATTGTGCCTTTCATTCCCATAAGATCTGCTATTTTTCTATGCATGCTTTCAAATTCTTCTTTGTGCTTATCCAGTGTCTTCTTAATATCCTTAATCTCTTTAGCTATTGCTATATATATTAAGGAGATTTGTTTGAACATCTATGATTAGTTGTCTCAAGTCCTTTATGTCATCTGGAGGCTTACCTTGTTCCTTTAACTGGGCCGTATCTTCCTGTTTCTTGGTGTGGATTGTAATTTTTGGTTGGTGTCTTGGCATCTGGCTTCTACAGTATTTATTTTGGGTGCAGTTTTTCTCTTTAAGACTGCCTGCCCTTTCTCCCTTGCTGGTTGTGCAGTAGGAGCCAAGGATGTAGTTGGTGTTATAAGCTGTGAAGGCTCAAGCTGCCCTCATTGTCCAAGGGACTGATGAAGCTTCTCCCAATGTTCTCCTTTGCCAGGGGTAGGGACACAGTCACAGTTGTGTGGAATAATCCAAGTTGTGTGGGCCTAGACTGTAGTTGTCCAGAGAGACTGATGAAGATTCATACCTCTTTCTCCCCTGCCTGGTACAGGGATGGAGCTGCAGGTGTGGGCAGCAATCTATGCAGTGCAGGTCCAAGATGACCACAGTTGCCCCAGGAGACTTCCAATTATCCAGTCTGTGCCAACCAAATGTACCTGCAGTTATCTGGATAGGCTGGTGCAGGGGCCATCAGCTTCCTCCCTACCAGAGATGGGGCTGAAGCCTAGGCTAGGGCTGCAGTCTGGAAGAAGCTGTTTGCTACCATCTCTGTGATTTTCAGTCAGCCAGGCTTCCCCTTATGCTGGGGGTGGAGTCAAAATGGCAGCTGCCAATCTCTTTCCAACTTGAACAGGTTCAAACTTTAGCTGTTGTTAGGGTTATATTTTAGCCAGCCGAATTTACTAATCAGTAGCTGAAATTGGTGGCCAACCATCTCTTCCTCCCCTGTTTTTGGGAAATGGAGTTTCCAATTCCAGCCAGAATAGCTCCAGAGGACTTGCATGGCCAAAGTAACATGATAACCAGCCTCTGCAGTGTGGCCAGTGTTTTCCTGGAGAGGCTGGCACAGGTCCCACCAGCTTCCTCCCTGCTAGAGGTGGGCTGGGTCTTAGGCTGGAGCTGCAATCTGATCGGGATGGAAAGAAGTCAGTTCCCACCAGAACTGTGATTTTCAGTCTGCCCCACTTCCCCTCATGCCAGACGCAGAGTTAAGATGGAGATTACTGGCCTTTCTGACTTGGACAGGTTCAAACTTTAGCTGTTCTTAGGATTACACTGTAGCCAGCCACATTTACTAATCAGTAACTGAAATTGGTGCCCAACCGTCTCTTCCTCTCCCATTTTTGGGAAGTGGAGCTTCCAATTCCAGCCACAGAATAGTTCCCTAGGTGGCTTGTGCCTCCAGTAGAAATGGGCACTGGCCTCCATGCTGTGGAGTGCTCTACATATGAATCTTCTCAGTCTCCTTCTTCCATTCCTTCATGAATGTTGCAGGATGCTTTTCTGGTCTCCTGGAGGCCCCAAACAGGTGTTTTAGATAGCTCTGGGTGTTCATTAATTGCCTTGTAGAAGGAGCTGACTCTAGTCTGCTGCCATCTTGCTGGTTCTCTTTGATCCATTGCTTTTTAGAAAGCTCATCCGCTGTATTTTCCTTGATATTTATTTCTATGCTAGCCAATCAGCTTTATTTCTGTCCTCAACAACCAGAATGTAAGTTCATCAGGGTAAGGATGATGTCGTGGTCATATTTGTTTTGCAAAACCTACAAGAGTTCTTGGTGCTAATAAAAGTTAAATCGAAATGCATAGATAAAATTGTCCTTTAAACCAGTATCACCCCAAACTGTGTTCTACCTGTGATCTGAGAGTTCAAATAGAAGTTTAGTCTAGAAACTATTAATACTTATTCCAAAAAAAGAGTTATAGTCAGTTAAGTTGGGCAGATGTTTGGTTAAATCATGGTTATCCTAGTTTCTTTACTACAGAATATTTTACAACTTTTAATACATTAATATCCATTGTAGCTCACCAAAAGATGACTATTACATACAGGACTTACTAAAATTATTTGAGTATAGAACACATTTTTGTGCAATACTGTTTGATATTTTATAGAACATAGTTTAGAGAAAGGGTACATAACCTGTCCAAGAAGTACCAGAAATTGAAGTGGAAGTGGTAAGAACTTTGTGAACATGCCTCATAAGGTGATAGAAGGAGAAAGTAGACATAATGAGATATGTACTCTAGACATCAAGAAAATATAGGTTTGAAACTTTACAGAAAAGTTCACTAAGACAATAGCTAAAAATGATTCAGACAATCTGAATATAGCATCACAATATTTCTTGATGGAGAGAATAATAAGTGAAGCTGTGGAAGAAAGTGGTGTGGCCACAGAGCAGCTAGAGCTCAAGAGGAAAAACCAGGACAGAACTTATGATGGAGAAGAGGCATGAATCAGCACATGAGATAGCCTGGAAAGAAGTGAGGCAGTTTTAGAACAAAATTTTCTAGCGCACGAACTAATTAAAAGGCACATGGGTTTCCTCAGTGTATATATAACAACTTGTTTGGGGAGACTAGTTTGGAAAATCATTCTCCGTAGGTTTTGACACAGGCCTCTGTTTTCTGGTTCTGTCTTTATCAGACTTAGATGAAAAAATGCAAGGTATGATTATTAAATTTACATATGGAAACAATCTGGGTAGTTGCTATGTTAGAAAAGGAAATTAAGATTAAAAGGATTTCTTTTTTTTTAAGATTTATTTATTTATTTATTTCTCTCCCCTCCCCCCACCCCAGTCATCTCTTCTCTGTGTCTATTTGCTGCGTGTTCTTTGTCCACTTCTGTTGTTGTTAGCAGCATGGGAATCTGTGTTTCTTTTCGTTGCATCATCTTGTTGTGTCAGCTCTCTGTGTGTGTGGCGCCATTCCTGGGCAGGCTGAACTTTCTTTTGTGCTGGGCAGCTCTCCTTATGGGGCACACTCCTTGTGCGTGGTCCTCCCCTACACGGAGGTCACCCCTGCCTGACACAGCACTCTTTACACACATCAGCACTGTGTGTGGGTCAGCTCCACATGGGTCAAGGAGGCCCGGGGTTTGAACCGCGGACCTCCCATGTGGTAGATGGACGCCCTCACCACTGGGCCAAGTCTGCTTCCCTAAGAGGAATAACATCATAATGTTAACAAAATAAAGTAAACAGAGATAAAGATAATATTTTAAATTACATAAAAAATTTCAGAGTGAGAAACATCTGATTTCATTGCATGAACAATCAGAGGGGTACTGACTAAGGTTCAGCTTAAAATGAAAAATGAGTAGAAATTTGACCACCCCAGCCATAAATACATAAAAATATCAAGTTCAATAATGTTCATGTAAAGGAAATAGTGATTTCACAGTTCTCCCCTCAGGCCAGATACATTATGGGATATTGTGCTCTCTTTGGGGCATACTTGGTGACTTACATGAACACAGTCTTTATTCAGTGGAGATGATCTAGGCATGTGAAGGAAAAGATAAAAATCCTATCTGATGAAAAATGGTTAGAAGGACTGGGGATATTTAATTTGGAAAAGAAAAGACTTTGGGGAGACATAGATAGCTTCTTTCAAACACTGGAAGCCTCGAAAGAATGAACTGTATGGCTTCAGGAATCTGAACAAAGAGTAATGACTAGGAATTGTAGGGGAGCGGATTTCAGCAGGTTCCAGCTCAGTACTAAACATTTCAGCAACTAGCTATGTCCAGCAAGGACCTAATTCACCCTGAAGGTCATGAATGAACCATCCCTAATTAAAAAGTAAGAATGAGCCAGCACCATGTAGCATGGCTTTGATACAGAGCAGGCTCATGCTTCCATAGCCATTTCCCCTCCCTTCTTCCCATTGCCTTGTGTGGAGTCAGGGCACAGCAGCCACAGTATTTCAAGTGGAGAGAATTTAATAAAGGGAATGAGTTACATAGCTGTTGGAGCTAATTGTTCCATAAGGAATTACTGGCGTGAATGACCCCAAGAAAATAATTTTAGGAAGTAGCTACCACTCCTGGGGCATAAAACAAAAAGGGGAGAGGTGGGATTCTTAGAGCATACAAGAGCAGAGTAGAAGCCTGGGAAGTTGGCACTCAGATCTGAGAATGGACACCTCTGAGGAAAACATGGTGGGACCGGGTCTGGGAAGGAAGAAGCTGGAGGCTGGAGCCACCTGCTTCTGTTGGGGCCACACTCACAGGAACAGGAAAACACAGGAAGGAAGGATCTTCCCCTACTTCCACCTCTCACTTTTATTCTGGTATCTTCAAATGGCTGAACAAAGAGGTAGATTACTGAGAAAACTATAGTTCTCAGCATCCATCCTTAGAACCACAGGGCAGAGTATGGAAGGTGAATTTGGAGCTGAGAGTTGGTTGACAAACAGCTATCACTGTTGACTTCTTTGGCTACTCAGAATCCAAATACACCCTTCTATGTAACCTTGAGTGTCTTGCACCAATAGTAACTTTATGTTCCAACTAAACTTTCATTCTTTGTCTCACTACTCAGTTCATACCCCCTTTGCCCTCAGGCAGCCCTGTGGCCCTTTGGGGAACTTTACCTGGTGTGATACTCTGCATCTTTATTCCTGAACAATGAATCTGCAGGGTTCCTGCTTTGAATGACTTTAACTTTCTACTTTTACTCTTTGATATGGGAACGTTAAGGCAGCCTTTCTCCCTCCAGTTCTTTACCTTTCTTTTCACCCCCTTTATCCTTCCCCTACTTCTTTTCCCTATCATTTCCTATTTCCCAATGAAACACCTTTGAGGGGTATTGTAGAGGGAACTCCTGTGATATATGAGAGGTTAAGACTTTCATGTTCCTTACAATGAAAAAATTTCAAAGTTCTACATACAAACAGATAAAGGTGATAGTGATGATGATGATGAAGATGATGATGATTATGATTTTGTGTTAGCTCAGTTTCTTTGCGCCTCTAGCTATCACATATCAGGACTAGATATTCATGCACATCTATTTCCTATTACTCTTATCTTAATCAAATAGTTAATTTTTAATGGAAATAATTTAGAATGTAAAGATAATAAACAGACTAAATATAGCTTATATATAATTTCACCACCAAGTGACCATCACTGTTAAAATTTTGGTGGATATCCTTCTTGTCAATTTTCTATATAATTTTTATATATTCATACATATATCAAAATATATATTGTTATCCATTGTAAACTGTTTTATAACCTTCCACTGTATATTGGATAGGCATCTTTATTTTCAAAATGAATCAACTATGATATCATTTTTAATGTCTGCATAGCACTGCAGCATATGGCTTATCAAAATTTATTTAACCTATTCTCTATCACTGGACATTTTCTTGCTTAGAATTTGCTGCTATCATAAACAAGCTACAACGAATATCTTGCAGCTAAATATTTCTGTGTGTTCTTGATTATTTTCATAGAATAAATTATTTAGTGACTTCTTTTTAGTTAATGCATTTGTAGCCAAACTATGTACACTTTTAATTGCCAAACTATGTACTTTTTTATTAAAATAGGCATATTAAAAAATCATTGCAATTTTTAATGCTTATATAAACCTTGTAGTATTGTACTGAATCTGACACTTTATCTGTACTCCAATCCAGCACTTTTCTCTCAGGATCTAGTGATGAAGATAAAATAAATCCAGCTTGTTCTCTTTTTTCTTCTTGATTTCCTTAACAAACTCTCTTTCTACCTCACAAAGTTGCAGTGCATGAATCTGCCAATGTAGTTTCCCAACCCTTGACCTGTTCCTTGAACCAAAATAACATTTGTAAAAACTATGAAGGACCAGGAATGAAGAACAAGGAGGAATCAACACTCTGGTCTTGAGATTCCTGAGGCACTTTTTCAAATCATGACAGTCCAAGGCAATTTAACAAACATTTCTTGTGTGCCTACTCTGTTTCCAACACCGTGACAGCTACTGTGGGAACATGGAGATGTGGCGTCTGTCCTGAGAGAGTCGACTGAATAGGCATAAAAGCTCTCTGTCTTTGAGAAAACTAGACAGGAGAGTGTCAAACATCCAATTTTGTGATGTTAATGGAAGCTCAACCCACAGCACGGGCACAGCTGAGTGTATCGGTGTAAGGAGCGAGGAGGAGGAGCTTACAGGAAGCCCTCTGCAGATGAAGGTTCTGACCTGCCAGCCGGAGCCACACGACGTGTCACGTCACACCATGACCTCAGACCCTCAGCACTGACCTTCTGGTTCAGATTTTGAAGTTCAGTTCTCAGGTCATCACTGGAAATAGCTCCCATGTTATTTTCCTCTTGAAAGCTGAACAATGAGGCCTAAGTAATGATGATTTATGCCAGAGGAGCAGGCACGTAGGATTCTACTCTCCCTTCACTCAGTGAAAGAGTATTTATGGTGCCCAATTTGCAAGAAACTATGAGAAGCCAAGAACGATCCAGACAGTCCTATTATTGAGCAGCTTGCAGACCAGCGAGGAGGGCGAGGAGAGTTATAAGCAGAGGGCGACATTCTAGTCTTACGTAGGTGACCATCACACAGGTCATCGCTTAGCGTGGTAAGATAACTATGCCTAACACGTTATAAGAACTCAGACATTGACCCTGTGGAGGATGTGGTTTTGAGCTGGATCATGAAAGATGGGCAGAATTGAGATATAGGGAAAAGGGAACAGCAGGTGAAAAATTCCAACAAAGAGAGCATATGGGATGACTAGATGGAAAACTATGGCGTTAACTGAACAGGATAATGTTCTTCTCAATAATAACTGATTTTAAAAAAATGTCTATTGTGGTAACATATATAAGCATAACATTTCCCATTTTAAACACTTTCAAGTATACAATTCAGTGGTATTAATTATATTCACAATGTTGTACACAATGTTCATTCCCAAAACTTTTTTATGGCCCCAAGCTCTGTACCCATTAAGCATTAGCTACCCATTCCCCATCACCATCACAGTCCCTGGTACCCTGTAATCTACTTTCTGTCTATAAATTTGTTTATTCTTATTTCATGAATCTTAAAGGGTTGTTTTATTATTTTTTTCAGAGCAGTTATGGGTTTATAGAAAAATCATGCTGAAAGAACAGAATTCTCATATAGCCCACTCACACACACAGTTTTCCTTTTTTTTTCCTATTAATTTATTTCTCTCCCCTCCCTGCCCCCCCCCACCCCCGCCGCCCCAGTTGTCTGTTCTCTGTTCTCTGTGTCTATTTGCTGCGTCGTCTTTGTCCTCTTCTGTTGTTGTCAGCAGCATGGGAATCTGTGTTTCTTTTTGTTGTTGTTGTTGTTGCGTCATCTTGTGCCAGCTCTCCGTGTGGGCGGTGCCACTCTTAGGCTATACCCTGTTTCACGCTGGGCGGCTCTCCCTACGGGACACACCCCCCCTGCGTGGGGCTCTCCCACACAGGGGACACCCCTGTGTGGCACAGCACTCCTTGCGCGCATCAGCACTGCGCATGGGCCAGCTCCACACGGGTCAAGGAGGCCCAGGGTTCAAACCATGAACCTCCCATGTGGCAGACGGATGCCCCAACCACTGGGCCAAATCTACTCCCCCAGTTTTCCTTATTATTAACATTTTATATTAGTGTGGTACATTTGTTAGAAATATTATTATAATTATGTTATTAACTATAGTCCATAACATACTAGACTTTACTCTTCATATTATACAAATCTATCTATGATTTTCTATTTCAATTTTTATTCTGGTAACATAACTGGTATAAAATTCCCTATTCCAATCACTTTCCAGTGTACAATTTCATGGCATTAATTACATTCATAGTGTTGTACTACTATCAACACTATCTGTATTAGTCAGCCAAAGGGGTGCTGATGCAAAATACCAGAAATCGGTTGGCTTTTATAAAGGGTATTTATTTGGGGTAGGAGCTTACAGTTACCAGGCCATAAAGCATAAGTTACTTCCCTCACCAAAGTCTATTGCCATGTGTTAGAGCAAGATGGCGGCCAACATTAGGCCTTCTGCTTCCTCTTGAGGCTCTGGGGTCCCATCTTCTTCCAATATCAGCTGTAGGCTAGAATAAGTCTAGTCTCGCTCCCAGGACTCATTTCTCTCTGGGCTCAGCTGCACTGCTTCCTCCACAAGGCAAATGGCTTATCTCTCTTCCCTGGGCCTCTGTTATGTCTAAGGATCTGTCTCTATTCCTCTGTGTTCTTCTCCTGTGTGTTTACTTCCTGGACTCCAGCATCCAAAACTCCCAACTCTATCCTTTGCCATGGCTTTTATCTATGATGACCCTCCCACTAAGGGGTGAGACTCAATGCCCTACTGGCACAATCAAAGCCCTAATCATAATCTAATCAAGTAAAAGTGAAATCTCAGAACAGTTTACAAACATAATCCAATATCTATTCTGGGAATTCATAATCAATATCAAAATGCTACACTCCACCCTCTGAATTCCAAAAAGACATTACAATATTTAAAAAAAAAAACACCTTAAATCAGTACAATGTGAAATACAGAATCAAAACACAATCAGTTTAAAGAAATATAGTTTGTCTTGAGGCAAAGTCCTATGTGGCTGTAGACCTCTGAAACTTACAAAACATTTTATCTGCTTCCAATACACAAATGGACAAAGGAAAAACATTTTCATTACTATAAAGAGAAATTAGAAAGGAAACATGAGTCACGAGTTCTCCACAGTTCAATAAACCTGCAAGGCATACTCCTTTAGATTTCAAAGTCTGAGAATCATTCTTATGATGATGGTTTCTTCTCTCTGGGGCCTCATGAGCACCCACCCTTTTCATAGGCTTGTCCAATGGCCATTTTCTTGGTTCTACCCTCATCAAGCATCTGGGTGGTGACCAAGCTCCAGATATCACTCTCCAAGTGCAGTGGGGTAATTGCCACACTTTACCCAATCTTTGGGTTAGAGTCTTAACCTCCCTAGTACAGTGACATGAAGACAACATCCTCCCTAACCTTTGGCATACAGGCTCAACCTTGTCAGAGCAGCAATTTGACCACCTGGCCTTCCTTAATCCATGGGGAGCAGGTGCACTCCTCTCAGACCTATAGGGCACTGACCTTAACAGCCATAATCCCTGAAATGTGCTCCACCCTCTCTGTACCTTGGGGTGACAAATCTCTCCCTGAACATTGGGTGGGAATATCTACCCTCTTTAACTACTGTGCAAATACACCCTCTCTGTACACATGAATGGGTTTCTTCTCTTGACACAAGGTAAGGTCTTAAATCCAGATCTCAGCTTACATCATTTTCCTCTTAAAGCAGTTTCCCCTTCCATCTCTCCTATCAACGTCTTTTTTTAGTCCAAGCTGACAGTGGTTTTGTTCATACAGCTCTCTCACAAAGTTTGTTGGTTTAGCATGTAGGAAGCAGGGGTCTAAGCCATCAGACAGCAAGACTTTCCACAAGTCTTTCCTAGATAACTGCATTTTCAATCCTGATTTATAAGTTCCAAGTTTAGGTAAATCCTCAAATGGGGCACAATTGTCTGGGAGCTTGATTTCCAGAGGCTTGGAATTTACGGAATCAATTTTTGTTTTCTTTGTGTCCAGCAATTCAGTCCTCAGCTTATCTCTCTTGTGTAACATTTTGCTATATGTTGCAAGGAGAAGCCAATTCACATGCTCTGAGTTTATTTTGGAAAGTTGCTAAGCTAAATGTTCAAGATGGCCATTTCCGAACTCTTCTTTCCATAAAACATCAGGAGCCAATCTTACTAAGTTCTCTGTGACTTTAAAGCATGGATTACCTTTCTTCCAGTTTCCATTAATAGTTTTATCATTTACTCCTAAGGCCTCATAAAAAGTCTCTTTAATATCAACAGTCTCTTCAAAACACTGTAGGTCTTTTCTACCAAGCATCTCACAATTCCTCCAGAAAATACCCTTTACCAATTTATAAAACCATTCCATCATTTTGGTAATTGCAAAAGCACTTTCCCACCCTCTGTTACCAAATTCTGTATTAGTCAGCCAAAGGGGGTGCTGATGCAAAATGCCAGAAATCTGTTCACTTTTATAAAGGGTATTTATTTGGGGTAGAAGCTTACAGTTACCAGGCCATAAAGTGTAAGTTGCTTCCCTCACCAAAGTTTGTTGCCATGTGTTGGGGCAAGATGGCTGCCAGTCTCTGTGAAGGATCAGGCTTCCTCTTCCTCTTAAGTCTCTGTGGTCCCAGCTTCTTCCAACATCACCTGTAGGCTGGGATAAGTCTTATCTCTCTCCTGGGACTCATTTTTCATCTGGCTCAACTGCTCAGTTTTCTCCACAAGGTCAGCTACAGACTATATGGCTTTCTAAGCCTTGCCTCTCTCCCTGGGGCTTGGTTCCTCTGGGGCTCAGCTGCTTTGCTCCCTCTACAAGACCAGCTTTAACTATCAGGGAAATGGCTCGTCTCTCTTCCCTGGGCCTCTGCTGTATCTAAGGAGCTGTCTCTATTCCTCTGTGTTCTTCTCCTGTGTGTTTACTTCCTGGGGTTCCAGCATCTAAAACTCCCAACTCTGTCCTTTGCCGTGCCTTTTATCTGTGAGACTCCCCCCCCCACCAAGGGGCGAGGACTCAATACCCTACTAACGTAGCCCAATCGAAGCCCTAATCATAATTTAATCAAGTAAAAGTGAAACCTCGGACGGAACAGTTTACAAACATAATCCAATATCTATTTTTGGAATTCACAACCAATATCAAACTGCTACACCATCCATTACCTTTACATCACCCAAAACAGAAATTCTGCACAAATAAGGCATTAGTTCCCCATTTGCATCCCCACCCCTGTCCCTGGTAACCCGTATTCTAGTTTTGACTCTGAATTTTCTTTTTATAATTATTTCATATCAATGAGATCATACAATATTTGTTCTTTTGTGTCTGTCGTCTTTCATCCTACCTGATGTCCTCAAGGTTTATCCACATTGTGGCTTGTATCAGGACTTCATTCCTTTTATGGCTGAATATCATTCCATTATGTGTATATACCATATCTGTTTATCTACTCATCAGTTGATGGACACTTGGGTGGCTTCTGTCTTTGGGCAGCTGTGAGCAATGTCACTATGAACATCAGAAGTGTGCAAATATCGGTTCGAGTCCCTGCTTTCAATTCTTTGGGGTATATACCTAGAAGTGGTATTGCTGAGTCATACTTTACTTTCTGAGGAACTGCCAAACTGTCTTCCACAGTGGCTGCCCCATTTTATATTCCCACCAACAATACATAAGGGCTCCTACTTCTCATATCTTCACCAATACTTATTCTCCATTTTTTAGAATAGTAGCCATTCTAGTGGGTAGGAAGTGGTGTCTCATTGTGGTGAAAGTAGTTGCTTTTCATAGCAACTTATACTTATGACCCCATTTTACAGATGAGGAAATTGAATATTAAACATGAAGTGACTTGCTCCTGTGCCAGTCTTACCCCATGGCTCAATTCACATGGCACATGCACAGCGTGAAAGGGAACAACAGGAGAAAGAGCTTAGAGGGGATGGCTGGGACCAGATGGTGGTGGTCCTTGAATCCCACGCTAAGGAGAGTCTAGACAGAGGAATCCCTAAATGAAAACACATTAGGTAATGAGGAGGAAATTAAAAGTTTTGATCGGAACTGTGCTCTTGGGAGATTAATCCAGCTAGAGAATCAGTCTGTAGGAGGATATATTGGAGCAGGAAGAGGTGTTAAGATGTTATTATAATGTGCCAAAGGTGAACATATTCCAAAGAAGGAAGCCCACGAGTTCACAGAGATTCATGCACAAGAATGTTCTACTCAGCCTTTCTTCCATTTTTATCAGCTTTATTGAGGTTTAATTGACACATTTGCCTTGTATATAAATAAATATGACTATATACATGTAGATAAGATAAATATATAAATGTAAATATATAAAATATATAAATAAACTATGCATATTTAAAGTGCACCATTTGATAGCTTGACATATAAATATATCATAAGCACAATCAAGGTAAATTAACATATTCATCACCCAAAATTTTCTACACGCCGCTTTGTAATCCCCCTTTCTGCCCCTCTCTGTCCCTCTCCCAGGCAGCTGTTAATCTGCTTTCTCTTACTACAGATTAGAATGCATTTTCTAGAGTTTCATACAAATAGAATAATAAAGAAGGTGTCATTCTTGTCTAACTTCTTTCCTTGAACATAATTATTTTGAGATTCATTCATGTTGTTACATGTATCAATAGTCCATTTCTTTTATTGCTGAATAGTACTCCTTTGTATGAAAGTACCACAATTTGTTTACCTATTTACCTAGTGGTGGACTGTTGGGGTTTTTTTTACAAGTTTTGTCTATTACAAATAAAGAAGCTATGAATAATTGTATACAAATATTTGTCTAGGCATTTACTTTCATTTATCCTGAGTAAATATCTAGGAGTGAAATGGCTGCATCATATAGTAGGAAGACATTTATATTTTTTAGTAAGCAGCACAAAATTTTTATACTAGTAAAAAATTAAAAGTAATTTGCATAAGTGGTTAAATTTATTTATGATATATGCATAAGATGGAAAACTATGAAGTCTTTAGAAATGATTATGGATTAATATTTGAGACAGGAAATGATCACAATATTAGAGAAATGACAGGTTCTAGAATGTCACATACATATTCACCAAATTATTAAATTTTATTGTTTTTTCCCTTCTTTTCCTTTCTTCCTTCCTTCTTCCCTCCCTCCTTCCCTTTCTTCTTCTTCTTCTTCCCTTTCCTTCCTTCCTTCCTCCCTCCCTCCCTCCCTCCCTCCCTCCCTTCCCTCCCTCCCTCCCTCCCTCCCTCCCTTCCTTCCTTCCTTCCTTCCTTCCTTCCTTCCTTCCTTCCTTCCTTCCTTCCTTCCTTCTTTCCTTCTTTCGTAGGATGTTTGGGTGTACAATTAGGTATTAATTAATTAAGCTAATAAAGCTTTTCTAACTTTGGAATTGGGCAAGGAGAACCTGGATGGAGTGTTCAACTAATCTAATGGTCTCTGTAGTAGAGGCTTGTTTTTGGAACATGAGACCCTATGGAATGAGAAATTAGCTACAATCGTATTGTATGATACTGTGGATTTCTTTAAACTGTTTTTTATGAACTATATAATTTTCCCTGAAAGAGAAGACTATTTTTTTTTCTTTTTGGTATACAGGAAGAAAAATAGAACCAGGAAAGGGTGTTAATAATAGCTTGATTATTTTCAACTCAAGTGCCTAAGTAAAGTAACAACTGATGTATAACTTATGCAGATCTATGCAAACAATTATTTAAATTTGGAAGAGGAAGGACGGGATACCAAAAAATGGCAATGTTTTCTGGATTGCTAATATGTCAGGTGGGCTCTACAGTGCAAGGGCACCAAAAGGAGGAATGAAAGACATTTAGCTTGTAGAGGACCCAGACAGTCTAACTAGAATGATATTGGGAATTTCAAGGTTAACTTAATATAATGGCAATCACTTATTGTTCTCAAACACATCCATATACATTAGCTTGCTTAGTCCTGTGAAAACCCTGTGAGGATACAGGAGAGGGATTTTATCTTAATCCCTAATTGATAAATGAGAAGAGTCAGGTTCATAGAAGTTAAATAAATTAACAATGAATATTGGTACAGCTCCTTAAAGATTTACTAAGAGCATTCATATACATTTTCTCATTTCATCCTCACAACAAGCTTGGAAGGAAGAGAAATAGATATGATTTTCTTCCTTCCTACCCATTTTCAGAGAATGGAATTGAGGTAAGTTAGAGTATATATCTTGAAAAAAGACACACAGAGGGTGACTGGTTGATGCAAGATTTAAAGCTTAGGGTTGGGTTCTAAAGCTTGGGTTCAAAAGAATAAATGTTCTTTCATTTATTCCACAGTTGTGAGATATTTGAAATCATAAATCTAATGAAAACTGCTAGTTCCCGTCTTCTGACAAAAATTTAAATTTAATTTTACCTGACACCACACTGTCTGTTGTGTATGAATGCATGTTATTCACCTTTCATTACTGTTATATTTACTACAGTAGGAAACTAAAGAAATTGACAGTGGGGTGTGTGTGTGTGTGTTTGTGCATGTGCATTCCATATTAGAGAACTGTGGTTTCTTTTCAAACTCATGGATTTTGGAGTATGTGACATGGCATTGTGGAATGATATATCATCCCATTACAGCTCATGACTCCCTGTACTTTGTGACAATGTTTTATGTCATGATGAAATATGGTGTGTGTAGTTAGAAAAGTGTAGCTATGCCAACTGTCCTTTTCGTTGATTCAATTATTTACTGCTACTATTCTTATTCTGCTAAAAAGCTTTCCTCCTTTACAGCATATCTCAATAAAGCTAATGACTTAGCCTCTTCTTTTTTTGGGACATTCCTTTTGGAGAGCTTCTTATATAGACAAGTTTGAGGATGGTGTTCTTTGTAATATTGCCTATTAAGACTTAAGTGAATGGCTTAACATTCAGTGTTTAATATTACTTTTCTCTTTCATATTTAATCCTAAGTATTTTTTAAGGACAAGAACTTTTTATGCTTAACCTTATTATCTATTTAAGTTATTGCATAATAAATTATTACATTTGCTAAAAACTAAGCTGGAACCCATGCTTTTCCCTTTTCTTGGAAACAAGAAGGCAAGCAAATACCTTTGGAACTAATTTATAGGCCCTTGCAATCACTTGAGACTTAGTTGTACCAGATCTGGTGGGTCTGAATGTTTCAAGATGGGATTTCCTGTCCCTCTACCCATTGTCAAGAATGCCTTTGGGTTTTAGTGTCCCTCTTCTTTTGAAGGTCCAAAAGGGCTTTGTAAAGAAGTTGTTAACTCATTTAGTTTTATGGTTATGTTTATCAGATACAGAGAAGTCAAGTGAAGAATCAGATATCTGGGACAAAATCTTGAGTCTTGGGACTCAGTCCTTTACTCTGCCAAGCTTAATAATAGCTGGGTAGTAGGAAATCCATCTACTAGTACAGGTTATGTCCAAAGTAGACACCTCATTACTATTTCTATATCTATACACTGGGTTTTCTTAGTGAGTATCCAAAGAGTTCTGGATTTTAAAGATAATAGACATTATATAAATCTTCCGTATTGCTTCTCCTTTCCGCTTATTTAAAATACTTTCTGAGATGAGATTAATGATCAGTTTCTGGATCTATTTTGTCCATTGTTTTGCCTGACTATTTTGCAAGTTCCTATCACTTAACAATCAGTGATTCTTAGGCACCTAACATGGCCTTAAATCACCACTGCAAGTATAGATGGTGGTTAATATCCAGAAGATACTAGTATAGATGCAAGAACATAAAGGGGTCCAATCTTCAGGCCTCCTTTCCTGAGGCCCCACCCACTTCTTTCCTCTAAAGCCACAAGTCTGTAGATAAACTCTGTTGCTTGATCCTCCACCTCCAGCCATGGGGACATCAGGATAGGCCATTCGGCTGGAGAGGGGGCAACTGACACACCTCCTCCTTGGTCATGGGCATCCAGGACAGGGAGCAAGTTGCAATGGCCAAGGTGAGGAACCTAGTTTCTGGGTGCCAGGTCATAGGAAAGTTGGGAAGGAAATAATTTGTCTTGATAGAAATAGGGTATTCCTAAGAATAATGGGTAAAGAATTTTACATCCTTTGATGTAACTCATCACACTCACTGTCCCCTTGGATCCCATCCTCAAACACACACACCCTCTTTCTCTTGTCCCTCTTTTGTAATGGACTTTCAAGAGTCAAAGGAGGGGAGTGTGTGTAGCTCAGTGGTTGAGTGCCTGCTTCCCTTACACGAGATCCCGGGTTCAATCCCCAGTACCTCCTTAAAAAAACAAAAAAACAAACAGTCAAAGGAAGCAACAGTGTGAGGGTATTTGATATTGCTTCCTACCTACAGAAATCACCATGGGTGGCCCTCGATAGGTGCTGTCATCTGAGCAGTGCCTGAGTACCCCGCATCAACTCTCACCCAGCCCCCAGGAGCAGAGAGAATGGCGTTTCCCCTCTTTGTGGCTAGGATGGGAGGTTGTTGCAGGAGCTGCTGGGACTCGAGCCGAGCAGGGAACAGGAGGCAGGCTGCCCCGCGGGTCCCCACGTCTGTGCCCAGCTGCCTGGCTGCACTGTGCCAGGGAAGTGGCCAGTGGGTGCTCAGTCGAGAAGCCATGGTCGCTGCCTCCAAGGGAACCACAGGTTCTCTGTGGGCGTTTGTGGCGGTGGTGGAAACAGGGCCAATGTAATGAAAGTGGAAAGAAAAAGAAAGGAAAATAACTAGTCTTTGGGTTCAGCAAAACTCCTGAAGTGGAAGCAGATGGGCTCTGTGCCTTAATTGAGCTATTATTAGATGCTAAATTAGAACTACTCTAAATTGTGCCACCTTCCTCGGAAAGTACCGCTTTACTCAAAAAGCTCTGCTTGTGTGTCTGTAGCTCTTGGCAAAGGTAAACTGAATGAGCAAAGATGTCAAATTTTAATTGTCTTTTTTATGTCAGCTGCTGAAAGAGGTACCGTCCTCAGAGAGACTGAAGTGGAAATTGACGGTGGGTCTGTTTTTCCTTTCCATTTATAGACTCGAGTCTGTGAGTGTCTGGATCTTGAAGACAATTCCCACCCTCAGTTTCTCTTGGGGAGCTGACGATGGTGTGCGTGGGTGTGTGTGGGTGTGGGCAGGGGAACGAGCAACACGTGTGCTGTGCCTTTTGCTCCCTAACCCCTTTCCTCCTGTGTGAGCAAGTGCATTTCAGGATACGGGTGGTGAGAAGACACGAGCTGCGTCCGAGTCCTTGATCTTGGAAGTTTAGGGCTCCAGGGCCCTATCTTCTGAGCCTTCAATTTGCTCACCCTGAGAATGAGGATGGGGGAGCAGGATGTGGACAGGAGCACTCACCTCTGGAATGAGTAGGTCTTTACGAGTGGATGCTGGGAAGATGTGTAACATTCTAAGTATTAAAGCTCTCCGGAAACTAAACGCAGACAGGAGAAGGGCACTGGTTACTGACCTGAGGAGCAGGTATCCAGGTCTCTCTGGAGGAGGCTGGTTGTGTCACACAGGTGGCCTGAGAGGTGGATTCCTCCCCTAGAGGCATTCTGGACTCATTCAGTGCCGGCGTGCCCGTTGTTCCTTCTTCCCCAGATAGCATCCGGGAGCACCGAGAAGAGGAAGAAAGCTGTTCTTTTGTTTCCCTACCCCACGCCCTAGCTCAGGATAATTCCAGCCTTTGTTTTGACACTTTTTATCACATTCTTCAGACACATTAACTCTGTTCTTTCCCGTAGGGAAGGGGTGAAAAGTTCAGCCTTAGCTGGGGCCAGGAGCCCGTCGCTTTCTGATCCCCTGAAAAGAGGCTGACACTCCCAGCTGATGGCACTTAGTCGTGCAGCTTCCTGACCATGAGCCGCTCCCCTCCCGAGCCCTTGCTGACACTGACGGGGGGCTGGCAGCGTCGCCCGGCTCTCCCCACAGGGCCTGGCCTTGCGACCTGATCTACTCGTACGCTTCTTCCTCCTGCCAATAATTGCACGGCAAGGTATTTGTTGAGACATGAAAGAGGAAGAATATGGTAAAATATTTGCCTGGCCGCTAGTCTGTGTGTTTCGGAGACTAGCCCTCTCTAAGTGAAAAGTAAAATGAAAAGAAGCGAGTATGTGACATCTGGAAGACCTGGTTGGTCTACAATACCCAATTCCCCCTTTCTTGTTAAAGGACCACTTGTCTGGGGCAGGAGTGTGCCACTGTCCTGAGTCATTGCTCTTGTTCTGGGGTTTCCCACCCTCGTTAGCCACTGGGACGGCCTCGTGCCCTCATCCTGGCCAATGGGACCAAAGCAGAAGCTGGTTTCCAGGAAAGCGTTTCCATACTGGTGGAAAAGCTCTGTCCCTGCTGGCTCTACCCTGCTTCCGCCTTCTTGCCTTCAGGGTGCACACACTGTCTGAAGCCGTCTTATGATCCCAAGGTGACTATTATGGGAGCAAAAGCCCGCATGCTGAGGGCAGCAAAGCTCCACCTTTTGGAAGGTAGAGCCTGGATCCCAGGTGGTGTCTCCACACCAGCAGCATTCTACTTCTGGACTTCGTGTTACAGGAGGAGAGTAACTGCCTGTTTGTTTAACCCACTGTACGTGACGTCTTTCATTACCTTCAGTCAGAAGCCCTCCTCACTGGTGTTTGGTACAACTCATGAGGTTCTCTAAGGGGCTCCGAGGCCCAGGGCGGGTCCACTGATGCTCTGCATCTGGATGTGTTCACTGAGACAAAGAAGTGGTTCCCAGTCTCTGAGGGTGCATGAGTGAGTATGTGACTGTGTGTGTGAGAAAGAGAGTATGTATGTGTGAGAGAGAGCACGTGTGAGAGTGTATGTGAGACAGAAAAAAAGAGAAAGAAAAAGAGAGAGGGGGCAGAAGACACAGGAAAGAGAGAGAAGGAGAGGAGAAATACTCAGATCTTGAGGAAATCCATTAGAATTAAGTATCCGAAAAGATGTAGCCAGAGAGGACGAATCACAATATCTTTGCCCCAATTCTATTTCCTATGGGTCAGGCCCCAAACCCAAGGCTCTATTCCCTCCTCACCTAGCTTTTGCCACCCTAGCTTTTGCCAGCTATATCCACCTTTAGGGAACCCAATCCATTAATAAATGTATTTATTCTACAGACATGCAGGTCATCTTCACTAAGTGCCAGGTATTTTTCTAAAGACTTGGGAAACAGATAAAATAAGAACTGGAACTTACCTTTTCACAGGTGCTTATATATCCTGTGATATTTAATACAGAATAATATTTAATTCTCCAAATAATGTTGTGAAATAAGTAGTGCTTTACTGTTATACAGATGGTAAAACAGGCTTCGTCAGAGTTTAAGAAACTTCCTCAATATCAAAGAACTACTCACTGATGGAGATTTTGAAACCAGATTGGTAGAAGTTCAGAGACTGCTTGCATTCCCCTAAACTAAGCTACCAATTTCTGCCTTTTAGGAGCTCCTAGTCTAATGGGTTAGGCAGTATGAAATATAATAATGAAGAGGATGGCTGTGGGGTGAAAGACTGGAGCTGGATTCTTAACTCCACTACTAGCTAATTATGCAGATTAGCTTCTTTATTCATGAAATGGAAGTATCAATAATTCACAGACTGGAATATAATAAATGTTCAATACATGATAGCTAGTAGTATCAGTAGTCTTTGTGCATGTGTGTGTGTGAAGGAAACAGACCTTTGGATGACTGAAATAAAATATTATAGTCATTGTTCTAGTTCGCCAGGCCGCTGAAAGCAGTATACCAGAAATGGGTTGGCTCTTACAATTGGTATTTATTAGCTTACAAGCTTACAGTTCTGAGGCTGTGAAGATGTTAAAATCAAGGCATTCTCAAGACGATGCCTTCTTCCTGAAGACTGGCTGCTGGTAATCCTGGACTCCTCTGTCGCATGGCAAGGCACATGGCAGTGTTTCTTGGTCTCCCCCTTCTCTTCCGGGTTTTGTTGCTTCCAGCTTCTTGCTTCTGTGGCTTTCTCTCTCTGTATCTAAATTTCATTCTCTTATAAAGGACTCCAGTAAGAGGATTACAACCTACCCCGAGTGAGGTGGGTCACATTGTAACTTAAGAGCCTACTTACAAAGGGTCCACACTCACAGGAATGAATTAACTTTAAGAACATACTTTTTTGGGGCTCGTACAGTTTCAATCCATCACTGTCATATTTTCTATTTACATAGTAAATGCAAGAACAGAAGGAGGGACCAACAGAGGGAAGTAGTAATCAGGACAGAAAAGGGGCCACTGACCTGGGGCTTAAAAGATGAGTAAGCATTTCCAAACTAGAGAAGTGGCAGTGGGAATGGCGAAGCTCTCCAGGCAGAAAAGCTTTGCACATAGATGTGGGGATGTGACAAAGCATCTGGTGTTAGAGTCATGGTGAGAACTTGATGCAGCCCGAGAGAAGGGAAGAACCAGTGGAAGAGGTTAGAAATACAGCTTGAGGTCACCTTTGAAGGTTTTTGGGTGCCAGGAAAGCAAGAGAGACAAGTGAACCTGGATGAGCTCCGTCCCCTAGGGAAGGACAGAGAGCCTTCTGTTGGGCTCAGAGCAAAGCTTTTGGGAGCTGGCAGTCTGGTGGGCAGACTGATGGACATTCGTGAGGTTGTCTTTGCTCAGGATGGTGAGGCTGTTTCCTCTCTCTTCACTGCGCTTCCACCTTCACCATGTCTCACTTCACAGCCCATCGTTTCTAGGTGTGGTGTTCTCAAGCAAGTGTGCAAATGCACAAGAATGGGGAAGTTCATGCTTCTGTACCTCCCTATCAACATAGCGTCTTTTAAGGAGGAAATAGCTCTAATAGGCATCTCTATTACAGTGTTAGCCAGAGGTATTGCTTTACTTTGCAAGTAGTATGGAAGAAGCAGAGAGGAGATGAGTCAATAATCATGTGTTTTGGGGGGATGTATTTTCTCATATTTTATCCTAAACCAGGTCTGGCACCATTTAATGGGAGAACCCCCAATATGCCATCAATTGTGCCCCTACCCTTGGCCCTGCATGTTGTTTTGTTGATGTTTCTTTTCCAGCGTCATACTCTGTGCAACCCTGGAAGCCTTCAAAGGTATGTGAAAGAAGAGCTACCTTGCCTTATCCACGGGAAACAAAATAAGACCCCTGTGTTCAATGATATGACAGGGTTTCAAATGATCTCAGATCTCCTTCTGATGTTTGGTACAACTCATGGAGATTTTCCATCCTCTCTCAGCTATGTAGGATTGCCAACTTGCAGCTATTCCACACACCATGTGGTCAGCCCATCTTCTCCCCATGGTCCTCTGTGGGGCAGGGCTGGGCCAAATCTTGCAACACTCTGCCTCAGTGCAACTTCACTCTTAGAGAGTTACCTAAGTAACTCTGCTGCTATGTGAAAATTCAATCCTCATATAAACATAAAAGAGCATGCTTGCTTTCTCTCTACCTTGTGCAGAGCAATCTTAAAGTGCAGAGCTGCTGCCTCGGCATTGTCTCACTCTATTCTTGTTAGGAAAAATGGCTTTTCCTTATTGCCAACCCCGTGGGGAGGCAGGAGGAAAGTGGAGGGAATAAGGGGGTGGAGAAAGGTGTGGGTTGTCTTGCTTTGGGTCTTCTGTTTTAACGCTGTGGTTGACCCTGCGGTGTTTGGAACCATGTCCTTCCTGTCCTTCCACCTGAGCTTAGTTTATTTCTCACTTCTAGATTCCCAGCTGAAGGCAGGGTAAACGTGTGACTAACGTCATAGCCACCCAAGAGGTTTCCCACCTTCAGCCAGCCCCTGTTAGGCTGCCCACATCTCCATTTACATTATCTCCATCACAGAGAGATGGAATCTTCCCTTGTGATTGCAGCAGCCTGACAAGTCCCTGTTTTTCCAAGTGAATAAGCCTATTTGTTGCATGTCAGGGAAGTGCTTCTCATCCTCAGAAGGCCTGAGCACACTGTTCTGAGTCTCCTCGTCATGTGCACAGTGGGCTCCCGGTCATATCTGATGGTAGGCAGCCTATGAGGCAGATGCAAAGAGAGGGAGACAGGTGCAGGAGGGCCAAGTGAGGTTGGAGGTAGAGGGTTGTAGCTTCCAACTGTGCGGCTGTTTGCAACAGAATCTCAGTTTCAAAGCAGCTAATTGACTTCTCAGCCCAGCACTTTTTTGTTCGTGTTCCACACCTGATAAAACTTGCCCTTTCTCTCCACGTATCAACATCTCTTTTTCAAAATCTCAATTAACACTTCTTACAGAAGGTCTGTCTGATTGGCTCTAGCAATGAGGAAAATAGTTGTGGAACGGTGAAGGCGAGTCCTTCATAGTGACAGATGACTGGAGTTCAAGACAGCTCCCCCAACCGCCACTAGTTCAATGCCCAACACCTCAGCCTTCTTCCTGGTCAGTGAGCACAATGATAAAAAACATTACCCTCTTCTTTAGGCCACATGTGCAAAGAGACTTTGTAAGCAACACACAGTACTAATGAATATCCTATATGCTTAGACACACCACTGCCTTGTAAAGGTCTGTTGTGTTATTTCATGGAGCTGAGTGTTTCTTTGAGAAAAAGGGCCAAGCCTTTTATGACTTTGCCATCTCCCATACTGAACACACAGTTCTTGTGTTGAACTCATTTCAACAATTGTGCAAGGCAGGCGGGATGAATACAATGTTAGCTTTCTACTGAAAGCAGCTATTTGACAGTCTTCTGTGCGAAGCACTGGGGCACTGCAAAAATGATAAAGACATCATCTTGGCTCCTTAGGGGTTTGGTCACATGAGTGGAAAGACGTGCCCACCAATGACGCTGACATGGGAGAAAGAATGACCACTCTGATAACAGGGGCCATCAGTGCATGGACCACAGTGTTCAACTTGCTTGATCTACTTCTGGGCTGACATCCTTTCTGCTCTCAGCATGTGGGAGTTTTGTTCATAAGATGACATTCTTGTGTACATTAATTTATAAGGTCTCAAGTGTCTTGCATTTAAGTTCTTTTCCTTCTAATCACAGACAGTGAGGGAAGGGGATTCGTTCTTGGCTCTTTAAATCCCTTTGTCTCCATGTCCTCGGTGCTTCATTCAGGGACCGAGCTCAAGTGAGTGCCCAGTGCCTGTTACTCACTTCCCAATGCCTGCCAGGTGTCCTCTTCTTCCTACTTTTATTGTCATTGGACCACATCACTGGGATACCAATGAGGTGAGCTAGTGAAGTTTGCACTGTCAAAACCACTGCCATGGTGGGCTTTGCCTGAACGATCTTCTTTTCTGAATAATAGTCCCCCAGCGGTGTCATGCCCTGTCTGGCTCAGGAAGCATCCTGAGTTTTTTGGACTGAGATAAGGCCATCTGCCTGGGGGGACTCATGGGCACCAACAGCCTGGCAGGACAAATGGTTGGATGTTATAGTCTTAGCTATTATAGATAAGCAGAGGCCACAGAAAGCTCCTCTGAGACTGGAGTTCCTTTCTCATGGGGGGAAAGGAGATAAACCAAGACCAGGACAGAATATGAAAGAAAATGGAGCAGCCACCCTATAGTCAGATGTATATGATTTTAAAGGCATCACAACTTGAGCACTTTCTATGTCCCAGGCACAGTAAATCATTTGACCTTCACAAAACTCCTAAGAGTAGGAACTATTGTGAGCCCTATTTTGTAAAGAAGGAAATGGGAGCCCAGAAATGTTTCGTTACTTAATGAAGCTTTGTCAAGAGATGGAGATGATATTGAGCCTAGAGAGTCTGATTCCAAGTCCATGTCCCCAAACACTCAAATGGGGCAAATGTAATGAGTCACGAGAAAGAGAACACAAGGTTTAGACAGGTTCTAATAGAACCAAGCAACGTGGTTGCCTGCCTGCCTTCCTCTCTGTCAACATTTATTAAAAGCCCCTCTCTATGTGTATCCCACAGCTACTCTCAGAATCACGTGATCCTGGGTTAAGAGGGTCCTCTCTTCATTTCACAGCGTCAAAGCTGTTTCCACCTTCTCTCTGTTTCTGTGCTCAGTACTAAAGTCATCATTTCTAACTCCTGTATTTGTGGGCATTCAGTAAAGTCTTGGCATTCGTTACAGGTGGGGGAATTGCTTGGAACCTTGTGTTAGTCTTCATTTTGCCTTTGGTTATAATTATTTCAGCATAATTATAATATAAGGCCCCAGATTGATGCAGTGGAAAGAGATTATGGAGTGCGCCAAATATAGAATCGAATCTTAGTTTTACTACTTACGAACTGTGTTAGTCAGCCAAAGGGGTGCTGAAGCAAAATACCAGAAATCTGTTGGCTTTTATAAAGGATATTTATTTGGGGTAGAAACTTACAGTTATCAGACCATAAAACCTAAGTTACTTCCCTCACCAAAGTTTGTTGCCACATGTTGGGGCAAGATGGCTACAGACATTCAACCTTCCTCTTCCTTTTAAGGGTCCGTGGTCCCAGCTTCTTCCAACATAAGCTGTAGGCTGGGATAAGTCTCACCTCTCCCAGGGCTTGATGCTCTCTGGGCTTAGCTGCTTTGCTTTCTCCACACGGTCAGCTGTGAACTCTCAAGTTAACAGCTCATCTCTCTTCCCAGGGCTCCAATATCAAAACCCCAACTAACTCCTGTGCCTTTTTGTTTTCTCTGTGACTCCAGCT
Source organism: Dasypus novemcinctus (assembly GCF_030445035.2). Classification (NCBI taxonomy): domain Eukaryota; kingdom Metazoa; phylum Chordata; class Mammalia; order Cingulata; family Dasypodidae; genus Dasypus; species Dasypus novemcinctus. The sequence continues at coordinate 43,427,043 of NC_080699.1, read as the reverse complement.
CACCAAGGGGGCAGGACTCCACATCCTATGATGTGGCCCAATCAAAGCCCTAATATAATTTAATCAAGTAAAAGTGAAACCTTCGACAGACCATTTTACAAACTTAATCCAATATCTAATTTTGAAATTCATAAATAATACCAAACTGCTACACTAACCATGTGCTTTCAAGACATTTATTTACTTTCTTTGAGATTCAGTTTCCTGGTGTTGATAGTCCATCCTGATGGGTAATTAAACAAGACAGTACATATCAAGTTTTAGCACAGTGCCTGGCACTTTATGGATATTCGATAAATGTTAATTACCATTTGTCTTCTCTTCTAATTGGATTTTAGACTTCTTGGGATCCGTGTTCATTGTGTTTGTCTTACCATTTCCCACAGGACTTCACATACACCTTTAAATATCGTGTTTCCATAGTTTTGTGGAACAAACAGATAAAGAATGAATAAATAATAAATGAGCAAATGAAGAGTTTTTCATGAGGCTTTTTTAGCCTCCCAAATTCTTCCAAAGTTTTATTCATACTGACAAATAATTATTAAACAAATACTCTGCTCAGTTCTGAGGAGAGCAAGATGAATTAAATGTGGCTCATGCTTGAAGGCATTTACAGTTAAAAGAGAAGGCATCCCTCATAAAGACCATCTACATCACATATCATAAAAGTGCATGGGCATTTGAGAGTCCTGGGCCTCTTTTTGCTGCTTTAGTTACTATCAGCACTAACTAGTAACTGAGTAAATCACATAATGTCTCTGAGCCTCTGTTTCTTCATCTATTAAGTGGGGATGGGGAAATAAATAACTTTGCTTCATGGAAGGTTTGCAAGAAGTGCCCAGTAGAGTGCCTGATGCTAAATCAACAGTGGCTGATATTGTTAGCTAACAGTCATCAATCACATGCACTGGGGGTTTGAACTTTAAAGTCTTAAGAATGTAAATGATTATAAAAGTAAATGTAAGGGTATTCCTAGCTGAGGGAATATCATGAATCAGTTGAACCCTCACAGAAATAGATGTGGACAGGCTTGGCTTGAGAAGAAAATGGGTAGATGAGAAAGTGGAAATGAAAAACGTGAAGAGCCTGTGTCATAGAGGGATTTAACTATCATGAAAAGAGTTTGAAATTTACTTACAGGTAGTAAGCACATCAATTTTATGACTCTAGCAATGGAAGAAATTATATCATTGATGTGGAGACAGTGGCCACGGGAATTGCTAAAGTCAGGGAGAGGGAAAAAGAGGTATTACATTGAGGCATTTTCAGGACTTGGAATCATTCTCAATGATATTGCAGGGACAGATGCAAGACACTATATATCCTGCCATAACCCACTGAATGGACTGGGAGAGAGTATAAACTACAACATAAACTATAATCCACGCTATGTAGCAATTCTCCAAAATGTACTCATCAAATGCAATGAATATACCACACTAATGAAAGAAGTTGTCAATGTGGGAGGAGTGGGGGGTGTGGGGAGTGGGGTATATGGGAACCTCTTGTATTTTTTACTGTAACATTTTATGTGATCCATGGATCTTTTTTAAAAAAGATAATAAAATTAAAAACATTTAATATAGGAGGGATGTGATCAGTGCTGTATTGGGAGACTGTAAATTAAGGTATCTTTTCAAATTTCTCTGATGGTTCTCCACATAGTTCAGAGTAAGCGTCAAAATTCTTGCAGTGGACTGAAAGAGCCCTCCACCTTGCTCAACCCTATCATGCGCCCTTCCTACCGTCCCCTACCCCCAAACACACACACGCTGGGTCAGCCGCTCTGGCCACCCTGATGGTCATAAGCCCAACAAGCCTCCATTGAAGGGCCTTCACAGCCTTGGTTCTCTCTGCCTAGAGTGCACTTCATAGGTGTCTGGATGGTGCTCTCCCTCCTCCCGAAATCTGGAAAGCTTTCTCTGACCACCCTACTAAACCAAGACTGCCTCACCCATCTGCGCACAATTACCCTACTTACCTCCTCAGTGCCCCCATCACCACCTAACATATACTTATATCTTGTTTACAAGTTTATTTCCCTTAACTAGACTATAAGCTACATGAAAGCAGGAAGCTTCTCCATGCTTTTTCACAGTTCCCAGAACAAGGCTTAGCACAGAAAGGAGCTCAATAGACATTGACAGAATGAATTAATCATTTAAATAAGGAAGAATAAATAAGGGCCTTTTCCAACAGTGCAGATAAGAGATGACTGGAATCTAAACTAAGGCAACGGTGGGAGTTCATCCTCAAATGTATTTTATTGAGCTTCACGTCAAGGCACCACAATATGTGCTGTGAATATGTGAATACAAGCCAGATGGGATGTCTGTCCTTCCAGAACTTACAATTCATTAGGAGAGATGAAACCAAAAGAGTAGATGCTTACAAGGTAGTGCGAAAGTATTGTGATCTGGAGGACATAGGATGCCGTGGAGTACAGGGGACAGATCAGTGAGAGAACGTTTGATGTTTGATCCTATGCTTGATCAACTGAGTGTGGGTAAATGCAGGCAAAGGAGGTAAAGTCTGCTTCCATCTGGGCATGAGGATGATGCTGCTGTTAACTGACAAGTAAATGAGATGGGCAAGGACTGGCAGAAGAGGGGCAGGAACCTTATATCTAGGTGTCTACTGGGTGCAGTGGGCCAGGTGTGAAGGAGAAGTAACGGGTGGAGATTACTTTAACAAAAGGTTGCCAAAGCAGAGATCAAGAGGAGGCAGCTTAGAGGGAGAGGCTTTAGTTTAGTTTTGGATGATTTGATGCTAAAGAGTCACCAGATTTGATGAAGGGTCATGAAGGAGGCAGGTGGGTATGAGAATGAGAGCAGAATGCTCACCCTTTGAAAAGGAAGAGGAAAATTCTTCCTCTGAATCACACAGGACATAATTTAAGCCATGAACAAATGTTTATTTGGAGAGGAGCTAGGCACCCTTGTGTCTAACTTTTCCTTGTGACCCAATATGAGGATGAGATTTGAGATTAGACTTGAAAAGAAATGAGAACATGGTACTATGAGAATTGGGTAACAAATTAACTGGTATCTTAAGAGCGTGGTGAGTGGCTGCTGTGAACTGACGCAGCACGAGTGGTTTCCACCATCCCCCTTCCCACACCTTTTGTTAAGTAAAGGTTTATCATATACTTATTGTCTGTCAGGCACTCTATTATGTACTTCCCATGTATGATTTCTTTGAGCTAACATCACAACCCTATGGAAAGAAGGACTTTTACCTTTATTTTATAGATGGAGAAATGTCTCAGACATGTTAACTAATTTTACCAAAGTTAAACAGCTCCTAAGAAGTAGTGCTAGCACTTGAACCTGGGTCAGCACATCCCTCTGTGCATCTTACCTCTTATGTTAACTCCCCTACGGGGTCCACAAGAATGCTGTATCACTAGCAGTGATCCTTCCCAGGATAGCGTAAGCTACATGACGCAGTCATCCTTCGAAGCCCCTAAGTCTGAGCTATTTCTAGAAGCACTGAAAGCAGTGGCAGTGAGTTTATATCCCTTTATTAGAGCAAATTGTCAAATAATAATTCAGGTGCATAGCCTGGGTTTTTCCATACATCTCTGTGGGGCTATAGGGGAAACTTGGTCTTGAGGGGGATTAGCTGATGGTCTAATTTGATAGAACCAGCTTCTGAGATTACAAGGACTTTCATATTTTTATGTGCGTGGTAATATATATACATGCCAAAAATTTCTAGTTTTAAGTGTATAATTCAGTGAGAATTACTTTTACAATGTTGTGCTATCATCACAAACTTGAAGGAAGTTTGTCTGAATTCCTTCTGTAGAGCGCCATAGGAGACTAACAACCAGCTGACAGACCTGTCCAGTTGGACAATTTGCACAGCCACATATTAAAAAAAAAAAAAAAAAAGCTTGAGCCTGACCTGGATGAGACCTCTGTGCTTCCAGAATTAATATCTATCCTGTCCCTGCCACACCTTGTGACTCTGTGAATTTGTAACCACAAACAAAATCCGGACAGACTCCATGCCAGCCGTGACTTTAATTAAAGCTATTTGGAGGGGCTGAAGGCTAATTTAAAGGTGATTGCCAGATGGGTTTTCTCAAGCCTAAAAGTGCTAGTTTGACGATTAATAATGGTGCAGAGCTTAATTGGCTCTAGTTAAAGGAGGAAAATGTGATAGAGGGAGAGTGTAAACTGGCAGGACCTCTGTTCACATCGTGACATGTCAGCTGTCAGCCCTCTGTGCTTGACTCTCTCCGTGGATCCCGGGGGTGGAGAGGCAGGGTCAGGCTGGGTGTGAGTAGGTAATCGTGAAGAGTCAGTGAAGTCCATTTCCACTCTTGAAATGCGCAGTGGAACCCTGGTGCAGGACAACTTCTGGTTAGATTCCAAAACTAAGCAGCTCAGAGCACGAACTGTGGAAAAGTCACAAAATAGAAAACACCCTTCACCTACAATTAGATGTTAGTTCTGTGCCCAACCCCTAACGTTTTAAAGGTGTGTCCAATTATATTACTTAATAAAATCAATTTAATGGTACTGACAGAGGCAGAGGCAGATTCCCTGAGAGCAATGCTATAAAGTATTTTTAAAGGGAGATCTATCCAGTTGATTGGACTCTTCCAGGACAAAGAACAAAATGATGATAGACAGTCCCCAGTCCCCCCACCCCAAAAGAGGATGTACAACTGCGAGCAAAACAGTGCTTCCATTTGCCCTATAAGGTCTAAGCCCCCTCTCAATCTGAGGCAGAGCTGGCATCACCATCCCCAAATCCTCAAGCTGGAGGAATGAACAAACACACGGAGAGGATACAGGTATGGACCAGAGTAGACTTATTGTAGTAATGGAAGAACTTGTAATATTGATATTAAGATAGTGGGGAGGTTCTGAGGAGACGGGCAGGGAAGAAGGGGTGGAACACAGGGCATTTTTAGGGCACCAGAATTGTTCTGCATAATTTTGCAATGATGGATATAGGCCATTCACATTTTGTCAAAACCTATAAAAGTATGGTACAAAGTGCAAACCGTAATGTAAACTATAGACCTTTGTTAGTACCAATGCTTCAATATTTGTTCACCAGTTGTAACAAATGTACCATACTAATGTAAGATGTTATTAATAGGGAAAATGTGGGAGGGGGAGGTCGTGGGATACATGGGAATCCCCTATACTTTTGATTTAAAATTTCTGTAATCTAAAACTTCCTTAAAAATAAAGTTTATTATTATATTATAAAATATAAAAATAAAAAGATAGCTGAGAGAAGAAATTCCAGCTTGCCTCAGTAATTTTTTTTCCCTAGCTCTACATAGGAACATCTCCCCCCACTAGCTTTTCAGTCTTCATATATTTTCTTTTCTTGCTAGCAGTATCAGCAAGGGTTGTACTGAATGCTCACTCTTTAAATCCCTCTGGCCCTTCTTCTAATATTTCTTGAAAAAGAAAGATGGTTAGCACAGCATTTAGAAATATAGGCCCCCATCTGCAGAACCTGGGACTCTGTAAATTGCAGAACCTCACTCAATAACTCCTATTTCTGTACCAAATGTGACTGAACTCTATTTTAAGGACAGAGGAGTTACCCACTTAAAGCATTTTATCAGCTGCCATTTTGTTTTTAGGATGGCAGATTGAACCACTTCAAATATTTCTTAGAACTCTAAAGCTAAAAATGACCATTGAAATTACGTGGAGTGTAGGAAGGGCACCATGTTGAAAGTTGGAGTTCCATTCCCCGCTGTTCCACTACACACTTACAGATTCTCAGGCTAAACACTTCCCCAGAATCTCAGCCCATCATCTGTTGAATGTTGGCTTTGTTCTAAATGGCCTAGAAGTTTCTTCCCAATTCTCCCATTCATGGTCACAGATTTAGTTTATGAATGACCTGAATTTAGAATCCTGGATTTCTGACTCCTAAGCCAGTGCTCTTTGCATTCTGCCACGTAGGCTTAAATGATGCCTCACTACATTTTGTGAAAATTGGTTAACTCCATTAACAGTTACCATGCAACAGAAAAACAGGAAATGCTAGAAGGATGAGCTAAAACAGAGACCTCATTTTGTTCGGTCAATTAGAAAATAGACTGAGGCTTCCAAATCTATTCCATGTGAGCAGCTGCTATTAGATCTAATTTGAAAAGCCATTGGCGTTGACTTTGAATTTATGGAACTCCTCTCAGTCAGTTAACTCAAAGCTCTGAAACTTGTATTAAGCACTTATACCTTTGTTAGGCAGGATAAACCGTATGACCTTTCCCTTATAGTAAATGGAATCAAGAGACGGGTAAATTATTTGTGCGATTTGGTAGCTAACCATTTTCTCAACTCCACCCCATCCTTGTCCTTCTCTATCCCCAATTGGGATTGTTTTTAGTTCTCTTCAAGAATGCCTAGAAGTTTATCTACTTCTTTCACAACTTATTTAAAGAGAACATATCCTTCTACAATTCCACATTCTGGTTGCATGCCATGTCATTTTTATTGCTAAGTCATTTGCAAAGGCAGCTTCTTGAATTGAGTATCTTTCCTTCTCTAAACATGCATGTTGGGTGCCTCTGTAGCCACTGATCCTGGACTTAGATGAGCATGTTTAACTCTAATCATGTCTTACTACTTACTACACATTTATCTTCCAAAACACACAAAATACCCAGTACACAGAAAGATATTGCAAATGAAAGGTGACAACTATTATTAATCCCAGTTAACAAATAGCAAAGCAGAGACACTTTTAGAAGCTGAATGATATAAGGAGCTAGTGGTCTGGAGGACCAGGTTTGAAGCCCACATCTGCTCCTAACAAGCCATGTAATATCTCTATGTCTCTCGCTTGTGTCTATAAAATGAAAATAATAATACCTCCTTCACAGTGGTACTATAAGGATAATATTTTATAGTAAATATTTGGTGTGTATTATTTCTTCTCCTTTTCTTCCTCTTTTTTTATCATTACAACCAGCACCACCATCACCACTATCACCATCATTATTTAGTCAGTGAATGGCAACCTCAAAAGGCAGACATGCATGCCTGCTTAGATCTTAGATACATGATCTGTAATTCCCACAGGCCTAACTCTGGAACACTAGAAAAACAGAGCATATATAGACTTTAGTTTGGTCTGAAGTAGAAAGCCTCTGTGCTTATCCTCTTTTGATAGGCTATTAGCCATGAAGGCAAAAGAGTATGGAAAATGACAGAAAATGGATAATTTAATTATGCAACCTCTGTTAAGTGGAGAGGAAAGTGGTAAAAAGGTACACTTTTCCCCCTTTATGTTTGGGATGAGGGTGCCATCTAAGATATCATGCCCACAAGAAGGGAAACTTCAGGTAGCTGGAGACCTTCCTGGCTTCCTTTCTGGGAAGATAGGCGAAGAGCAGGCATGAATGCTCTTATTTGGTTTTAGTTACATCATCCAAAAGTTTAAATCCTGTGAAACCCTGGGATCAAGTCATTATAGAAAAAACCTGGCTTGGTGGCAGAATGGCTGAAAACAGAGGCCAGACCTCCTGCCTGCCAAGTCAGGATTTTACTAGTTAGAAGATAGAGGTAGAACAGATGACAGTGAGCTCACTGATTTCCTTGGAGAGAAGGGGCCAGAGGATTTGCACAGCCTGAATCCTTCCCTATCATCTGTTATTGCAGCTCCATCAGCATGGAGACTAAGCACTTAAAATATGCAATCAAGCCAGATGCTCCCTTCCATCCCAATGAGAACTGGCCAGGATGGGGGCTTACAGTAAAAAGGGAATATTTTGGAAGATATGACTTTGAGGCAGGTTCTAGGAAAAGGGAGAAACCTCCACCTTTTGCAATTTTTAATATGGGAATAGACATTTAGAGATAAAAGAAGACAACATTTATTAAGCACATATTATATCTTAGAGACTGTCATAATCATGATGCCATTTAATCTTCATGGTAACTGTAGGTATTGTTATTCTCATTTAATCAGGGAGGAAACTGATGCTCAGAGTGTTTTAGTGCTTTCCCAAGGTCATACGTTTGGACTTGAACCTAAGTCCATTAATTCCAAGTTCAGGCCTTCCATAGCAATATGTCTAAAGTTTCGCAAAATGTTACTATTGGGGATAGAAGTAGAAACAGTGACTTTTCCAAGATCTACAGTTTTCCACTCCTCTTGTGTTCATTCACTCATTCATTTGTCCAATTATTTTTGAACATCACTATACCAGTCCCTTCAGTAAGTACAAGGATATTACAATGAAGGAGACAAAGTTCATTTCCTCATGGAGAGTCCTCATTTCTATCGGTATAAAATGCAATAAACATGACAAATGCATACACAAATTTCTTCTATGAGATGGGACAGAGGTATAAAAAAATCACTGGTGGTAAAGCAAAGGTAATTCAGCTCAGGCAGCCAGAAAAGGCTCAGTGAAATCTGGTGTGAGAAGATGACAGCTACTTCCTGGTCTAGGGGAAGAGAATTCTTGATAGATCAGAGAGTAAGAACAAAAGGCAGGGATAGCAATGAGCAGTGCCTGCTTTGAGGGAAGAGAAAGTAATCCAGTGAAAGAGAAACACACTAGACAATGGGAAAGTTTCAGGAGATGGGGTACTAAAATTTGCATGAAGCAGATAATTTAAGGCCTTGTAGGCATGGTAAGATATTTGAAGTTTATTCCAAATGCAAGGCAAGGTGTTGAAGGATTTGAAGTAAAATTATCTGATTTAAACCTCAAAATTACTCTGGCTGCTATTGGCGAGTGGAGAAGATAAGTTAGAAACCTATTGCAAAACAGTTTCATAAACTAGGGTGATAGCAACGGACAGAGGAGGAAAGGAAGAGAGTTTGAATATTCTTTGGAGGTAGAACAAAGAGAACTGGCCAGAGGTTTAAATATGGGTTATGAGGGAAAGAGAGAAATTAAAGATGATTCCTAGTTTTAGGCCCAAGTAACTGGCTGGATGGTGGTTCCATTTGCTAAGACAGCTGTTTCAAGAACGGCTGTTGTTGCATGGTGGGGCCATGGCAGCATATGAAGGGCAGTTTTGGTTGCATTCGATTTGAGAAACTTGTTGGATATGCAGTAGAGATTTCAGTAGGCATTTAGTGTTCAGGAAAATGGACTGGGCTGAGGCTATAGATCTGGGAGTCCACCAGATACTGACAGCTTTAAAGGTATGAGATGGCGTGACATCATCCTAGGAAACAGTAGAGAGAGGAGAGGGTTGAGGACCAAGAAATAAGCCCTAGGGTGTTCCTTCCAGCAGAAGTTAGAAAGAGAAGGGTGGGGTGGGGGGTATGTGGGGACCTTATATTTTTTGAATGTAACATTTAAAAGAAAATAAAGGGAAAAAAAAGTTACCAAGAAGGGGCAGCCTGCTAATACCTAACAAGTAAGCAAACAAACGTTGTGAAGGGTATGATGTTGTAGAAGCCAGGAGGAAATATTTCTTTAATTTCTCTGGATAGAGAGAAATAAGACGGTAAGAGCAAAATTGACTTTTGGCAACTTGGTAAGATAGCATATCTGATGAGCTTGATAACAGCTGTTTTGTTGGAATGGGTAGAGTTGAAAGCTCAATTGTAGTGGGTTGAGAGGGAAATGGGAGGTAAAAAGGGTGTGAGAGAAAACATAGATCATATTTTCCTCAATCCACTCTTAATGACATTTAGTCCCATACCATAAAAGCTATGTATTGGCAACGTTTTGAAAGACTGTCCCTAAAATAACCCTGGCAATTGGGAAAAAAACAAACAATTTTGTCACCCCTCATTGTAGCTCAGTCAATTTTTAGACAGTTTTCACTAGTCAATAGTTTTCAGTTATTCCTTCCATTGACCTGAGAGCTTTAGACCCGTTATAATTTTATGGACATAGAGACTCACAATTCTGTTGAGTAATAAATATTTTAATAAATATTTTAACACACTAAAGGCTCATTAATATGTCATCCTTTACTCATATGCTTTTGTAAATCTTTAACCTTTCAACACTGGTCCATTCCCCAACTCTTCAAGATTGATACTCCCCTGTGGGCTATCATTCAAATGCCAGCTCATGCAATGTGCATTTGTTTGCATATTGGGATCTTTTATTATCATGTGAGTTCCCAGGGAGAAGAAGCTGCAGACTACATGATTGCATACCTGGTACACAGTAGGTGCTCACTAAATTTTTATTAAATAAATGCTTCTTGGTAATTCTCTTCTAATTCTACATTTATCTGATTGATTCTTAATTTAGAATAATGGTATGCTAGGCAGCATAATATTTGGGGATGTGGTATCTTGTGTAAAAATGGCAGGTTGGGTAAGAAAGTATGATTTTTTTTCTCTCCATTCCCATCCAAAATTTCTTAACTCACCTCTAATTTTGGTGGGGTATTACTCCCACGCCGTTGTTGTTCTACCTTCTCATCATGACTCTCTATTTCTGGAAAGAAGATAGATGCTAATTTCTTTGCAAATACCTTGTTTTCTCACAGCCTAGTGATGTTTTCAACCTGAAGTGGGGAAAATGTCTGGATGATTCTCCATTAGAAGTGTGCTATTAAAATTGTCAATTTCCTGAAATACATGGTTGAAAAACCATCATTTTTTCCCCACTGTGTGTTACCCTAAACTACAGACCTGTCAGCAGGCAGTGTTATAGCGTGTGGGTACAGAGAAACTGTGGGAAGATCCAAGTGGCACTTAAATTACATTCTCCCTTTGATTTTGAAGACATTTAGTGCCATTTAGTAGAATTCCAATGCCGTTGGTTCTATAGAGGAGGAGGCTGTCCCTTTTAGCAGCATCACTGCTACAACGACTGAAGAAAGGAAATTAAGCCATCAAAACAGCAGGGTTGGCTTTTCTATCCAGATAATCATGGAATTAAAAGGATAGCAAGATTCTCGTGTTAACTACTTCACATCTGCTACAAAACAGGCCAAAACAGCCAACCTAAATTTGGCCAGTCTACCATTTGAGCACAGTGGCAGTTTAAGATTGCGTCTGGATCCCAAAAAAGAGAAAGCTTATGTTTGTAAACTAATCTGTTCCTCTCTATGTGATATGCCTTGATTGTATTAAATTTAGTGAAGAACCTCTGACTAAGTTTACCTACTAAAATCAATCAACTGATTGGGCTATGTCAGTAAGGCATAACTCAGGTTGAGTCCCTGCCTCCTTGGGGGGCTGATTGTAAGTGGACACACTCAAGAAGACACACGGAGAAGAGAGAGCTCTGTCATTTTTTATCCTGGGGCCCCAGAGAGAGGTGAAGCATTTTGCCTGATAGTTCCAGCTGACCTTGGGAAGAAAGTGGAGACTGATATAGGAAGCCCTGAGGGACAAGACCCCTGCCAACCCACGGCTGATAAGGGAAGAAGGCAGGAGAGGAAGCTCAGGGGAAGGCTGAAAACCCAGCAAAGATTGGCAACCATCTTGCTTCAACATGAGGCAACTAATTTTGGAGAGAAACCAACCTTGAGTTGGATTCTTTAGGGCCTTATAATTGTAAGCTTTGACCCCATATAAATAAATACCCTTTATAAAAGCTAACAGGTTTCTGGTACTTTGCATCAGCACTGCTTTGGCTGGTAATACATGTACCAACTAAAGTTCCAGTGAAAAACCAATTCTTAATAGGAGGCCAGTATATAGGGAAGAAATGGAATTGCAAGAAAAAAAATTGTTCATGTAGAATAAATGTGCTCTGCATAAGTCAAAATATTTTTGACTGCTTTGCTTATTCCTCTTTTTCCATCTGGGATCTGGAAGCACAGTTGTGTTCTTCCTGTCTTATACTTCACCTTCAGAAAGAAAATTCTCCAAAGGGAATGTGGCCAAACTTCACAAAACCTATAGGGAAGAAGAGCACGTTTGTGAATGACCTGTCCTCTTCTGTAGATCCTATAAAAGCCATGGCACTCTGGGTCAGGATCCCTGAATGAGAACAGTTACTGACATAGCTTTGGTGACATCGCTGTCCCCTAATAATCTGGGGTATGCTCATACATTATAGACCAAGCTCAGAGTAGGTCTATAACAAGTTCTATTTGCCTACACTTTTGAACATCATTTAGAGTTTATGAAACTGAACCACCTGGCTCAGATATGTTCTACACCAACATCTGAAGAGCTTCTTCCGTCAGAATTAAAATTATAGTTGAGGATTAAAACAATGCTACCTAATGAACTAGCATTTAAAAAGCAAAATTTCCCTCAAAACCACAGACAGCTAAATAAGCAGTTAATTTAATCTTCGATTTAGAGCACAACTTTCAGATCCAATGGTGTTAATTTCCAATTCATTCTGAAGAATCTCAGTCTTGGCCTTTTTTCTTTTCTTTTCTCATCACCAAACATCCTAGGTTTACTGAGTGATGACCCTGCACCAAACGCTGCTCAACAGCTGGATATTCATGCCTATTAAATGGATAAAACCAATGCTATTTTAGGTGGCAGAAAGGTGAAACCTAGAGTAGAATCACTTGCCAAAGAACCCAAGTTACTCATGTGCACAGCTTGGACTCAAACCTGGGTCCTTGGATTTCACAGCTCACATAGTGAATCCTTTTATTCTCTTGGGTATCAGCTCTTAGTGTTGATTTTCTCTCCCTAGGCTATGAATTCCTTGAAAGTCAGGGCTATGTCTTCTTCAACTTTGTATACAGCTTATAGTTTGTGCTTAACCATAATGTTTTTTTTAATATCTTTTTTTATTTTTTAAAGACGCTTTAGATTACATAAATGTTACATTAAAAACATAGGGGATTCCCGTATACCCCCCTTCCTCCCCATCCCACATTTTCTGATTAACAACATCTTTCATTAGTGTAGTACATTTGTTACAATTGATGAACACATAATGAAGCATTGTATTAACCAAGGACTATGGTTTACATTATAGTTTACACTTTGCACCACACAAATTTATAGGCTTTAACAAAATTTATAATGGCCTGTATTATGCTTTTAATATTGATCAAATCAATCCTAGTTGATCTACTTGTCCTGGGCATGGTTTGACTTATTCCCTTCTACCAGAAATTTTATAATAGTTGAAAAGAAGTCTTAATTTCTTTATCCAGAAACACTTGCAGATCAGACTTTAAAAGTATCATTTTTTTCAGTCATTTGTTATTCCTATAAATCCTTCACCAATCCATGAAATCTTAGAACTTCACAATGAAATTCTAAGGCTTATCAAAAATTGCCTGCACATCTAGTTATGACTGGCTCTTTCAACAGAACCAGTGAGGGACGATATAGGATGTATTCACTGCTCTGGCAGGCTGAGCATCACTTAAGCACACCATTCTAAATGTTTCCCTGTAGTTACTTCATGGATGATATTATCCAACATCTCCCTTCATGTATGAAAGCAATCTCCTATCAGACATTTACTCAGCATCTGCTCTATGCAAGGCATTGTGCTAGGAGCTGCGGGGATTCAGAGATGAATTAGACATGCTCCTTGCCCTCCAGCAGCTAGCAGCTGAGATGCACTGTGATGAGATTCAATTGGCACCTGGGCCCTGGTCAATCAATGGCGCTCATTTGCAGTAGATCTTTTTCATCACAATCATGGAACATTTAGTGAATGGTCATTGAGTGTACACATTTCAGTAACAGAGACCTCAGTCACGTAGACTCATCAAAGAAGGCGCACTCTAGGGCTCTTCCTGCCCTGAGTCCTTCTCCCTTCCAAAGAAAGGACAGCTTTTGTCAGCTGAGCAATGGAACACATGTACAAGTGGTTATTTGGTCAAATGTAATTGACAGTGCAGCATTTAATGTATTTTATCAGGCTATATATTTGACTTTTAATTTCGTGCCCTCTCCTCCTTGAATTAGGGGGGACTTCTTCTCTTTCTACTTTTCTCTCAGCTTACCATCTCGTTTTATGGGCACTCAGACATACTGGGATTATTATAATTCAGGGAACTAGAGGGTCATTCTTTCTCATCTTGTCCTGGATCTCCTCCCCAGGTATGTTTAATTTGAAGTGAGTAATCTATGATTACAGCTCCATCAGGTGAAGAGGAATTTGGCCAGCAAGAACTTTCCTCTCCATGTCAAGATAATCTCTCTGCTAAATTGGAGATGAAGCTAATAAGTTTTGCTGCTTTATCCAAATGCAGATGGGATGCTCATCTGCTAGTAACTCCTTATTTCCATTTTTGCCTTAATTTCAGAGACCAGCCTATACACATACACTCTGTGCTACCTCAATAAGCAGTAAGCCACATAGTCACGTATTAGACGTCCTACAATATTTTTAGAAGAGACTTTGACTGTCCCCACGTGGTTTGGCTGGTGCCTGCTCTTGGCTTCCAATTACCATAATCTTATTTTGAGTCCTGCTGGTCCCAAAATCTTCTTAAAGTATGACCAAAGAAATGCCACCAAATTGTAATGACCTCCCAAGGAGCTGTCTTCATACTGCTTTTATGTTAGAGCAGAACAGGTACAGCTCCCAAGAGAATGACTGCAGCCATGGTGGGCTGCTCTCCAGAGAGGGAATGGCAGGAGCACCACAGAGAGGTACAGCAGTGACATCCCACACTTTGGCCAGAGATAAGCAAGATGCTTAAAACAGAAGCAGAGTCACAACTCTGAGACCAAAGATCAGAAGAACAAACAAACAAACTGGTAAAACAATAAGTTCTTGGGCAGCAAAAAGAAGCTAATAAACAAACAAAAACACAACTCTTGGCTCAATCTATGCAAGACTTTAAGTTAAATCTCTCCTTCACCTCCAAATGCTAAGCACACCATCACTTTTTAAAAATAATATGGGGAAGCAGACGTGGCTCAACTGATTGAGCATCTGCCTACCATATGGAGAGTCCAGGGTTCAATCCCCAGGGCCTCCTGACCTGTGTGCTGAGCTGGCCCATGCACAGTGTTGCCGTGTGCAAGGAGCGCTGTGACACACAGGGGTACCCTTGCATAGGGATGCCCCACACGCCAGGAGTGTACCCTGCAAGGAGAGCCGCCACACATGAAAAAATGCAGCCTGCCCTGGAGTGGCACCACACACATGGATTGCTGACCCAGCAAGAAGACACAACAAAAAAGAAACACAGTTTCCTGGTGCCACCTCACAATGCAAGTGGACGCAGAAGAACACACAATGAATGGACATGGAGAGCAGACAATGGGGGGTGGAGGGAGAGGAGAGAGAAATAAATAAAATAAATCTTTAATAAATAAACAAATAAATAAAATAATATGAAGCCATTCCTTTTGGGGATCCACCACAAGTGAGGAAAGATGGTCTGCAGCACACATATTTAATTATAAAAACCACATCAAAAGGACCACAGCTAAAGCCCAGGACTTTGATTTTTTAGATGACTTTTCAAAGAAATTAAGTGAATTGCCAGGGCTTATACCAGTAAGTGGCAAAACTAGGTCTGGGTCCCAGTTGTCTGATGCATAATTCCATGTCATTTCCATTGCTGCCATTTTGTTTTGAATTTTCTTTAAATCCCACTTGAAAATGGATATGGCTAACATATGTATGTAGTGTGTGCTGTCCTTTCTCTTGAAGAGACTAGCTACCATGGGGACTGAATTACCTCCTATGTGCCTTCATATTTTCAGTGACTGTTTACTAAGGTGTATTTTAAAATTTCATTTGCATTTCTTTCTTCTGCAATCCCCTAGTACCATTAACATTTCTAGATATTGGCTGAGTTCCATCTTCTGCTTTCGAAGCAAGAATTACCCAGCAAAATAACCAGAATTCCCTTTCACATGCCAAAGCTTATTTCACAATGAAGATTTAGCTGACTTTTGTGCATCTTGCTTGGAATCTGGGACACTGAACCTGCTGAGTTTGGAGGAGGAATCAACCTAATCAGATTAGCAAGCTCCCATTATAGAGTTGGACTTCTTGCCCAAGGCGAGGGTAATCTTGACACTGAAGTCCATTACAACCAAGATCTAAATCCTGGTCTAGTTCTCTGTAAGGATCTATACCAAATTATCCAGGGTATCAATACTTAGATTAGATTTCTCATAGAAATAATCAAATTTCTTCCATCTGGATAAGCCCAAATAACCCCAACTTTGAGTCAAGAATTACTTTAAATTTCTAGGTTATTCTAGTTAAATCTCCTAGCTTCCTATTGGTATACTAGCATCAAAAGCTAAGAAAGTAATAGTTTTGCTTTAATCTATTTTGGTTAGACCAGATCTTCAATGTCTGCTTACTGCAACCACCACATTGTATGAGGTAGATTGATAACTGAAGAGCATGGCACAAATGGAATCTGGCTGATACTGGAATATGAAATGACATCATTGGAATAATCATGGAAGGCTTGGGTGGATTTTTAGCTTGGAGCACCTAATTAGAAGAACCATGATAGCTTCCATATATCTGAAGGTTGATTAGGTTTATTCCAAATGGCCCTAGAGGACAAACCTAAAAGTATAAGAAGGAAGTTTTATAAAACAAGAAAATTTTGGTTCTATGCAACATAAATGACAGTTTTGTAGGGAATTGGCATGAGATGTAAATACTCCAACAGTGGAGACAGGTGAAGGGAAACCAGTTATTGAACAGAAGTGATGTTGTAGAGGGGAATCTCGCATTTAATGAAGGATTGGACTAGCCTCCAGGGCAGTGTGTTTTATGGTCCATCACCACTATGAGATTACTCATGAAAAAGGGTGGGTAGGTCACATAGAAAGATGTTTGAGAACCAAACACACTACATTTTTTCCCCTGGAGATGCAAAGACTCATTAAAATCAGTCAATAAATTTGTTTAATTTTGTTTAATGCAGATTTTTTCCAAATGTATTTGACCACGCCCATTCCTCATTTTTAAGAACAATTCCTATTTCTACCCTTTGACCCCACATTGGGAAATGCTTTTCTACGTTTTTTCTTCCTACCTTGAAATTTAATATATCAAGAAATCCTGAATCCTTTAAAATAGACATGACTTTAATAAGGTGGCCGCACCTCTAGCTATTGTGAGGAATGAGGATATTACCACTTTATGCATCTATGCTTGATGTAGAGTGGACTTATTTGTGGTATTTGAGATAAATATGATGGTCTAACCTTAAATTTAAGGAGAGGTCATGGAAGACATGCAGATTATGATGTCAAGGGAGAGCATCAAATGGTAACGACTGATGATTTTGAGGAAATCCCTGCATCAGGTGTCACTGGGTAAACCCCTTCATTTGCTATCTGGGTATCTCTCAGAACCCCCAAGATAATTCCCAATTCCCAAAGAAAGTGGCATCATTGTTCTCAATCCAAGTATCTGCACGTGCTGAATTTGGGAACTATAGACTTTTATGTGGTCCTCAAAGAGCTCTATTATGAATAGAGAGTATACTTTTCTTTCTTTCATTTTTGCTTTTCTCTTAAGCTGAAAGATCTTATCTTCCATACTTTCACTAAAGCAAATGGCAAGAAAACTCCCTATTTTACTATTAATTCTGATATATAGAGTCAAACACATTTATTTATTTATGTAAAGGTTTGTTTTATTTATTTCTCTCCCCTCTTCCCCTCCCCCCCCATCCCACGTTGTCTGCCCTCTGTGTCCATTCTCTGTGTGTCCACTTGTATTATCAGGCACCACTGGGAAACTGCATCTCTTTTTTGTTGCACCAGCTTGCCGCATCAGTTCTCCATGTGTGCAGCACCACTCCTGGGTTGGCTGAGCTTTTTTTTTCATGTGGGGCGGCTCTCTTTGTGGGGCATACTCCTTGCTCATGGGGTTCCCCTACACGGGGCCACCCGTGGGTGGCACAGCACTCCTTGTGCACGGCAGCACTGAGTGTGGGCCAGCTCACTACACGGTCAGGAGGTCTTGGGTATAGAACCCTGGGCCCTCCATATGGTAGGCGGACACTCCATTAGTTGAGGCACATCCGCTTCCCAGAGTCACACATTTAGATACAGTGAGGGGTAGAAGGAGGATTTGAAAGGGTCAAATAGAAGGTCAGGAATCTTGATGTGCTGAGGTCAAAGGGGAGGGCCAGCATGCTTCCTAAGAAGGATGAAGAGGGAGTTTAATCAATTCAACCAGCATGTCTTCCCTAAGATGCAGTGGGACACAGGATAGATACATGGTGAGATGGAAGGGAAGTCTTGAATATCAGGATGGAAGGGGATTTGGCATATTTTGCTGAGACCTGGGTAGTAAAGTAAAATATTCCAAGTAGCATTGGAGAAAGGTAATTCTGGGTATTAGATGCATAAGTTAAGTTTAGAAAGAATGAGGAGCTGGGGTTACATTAAGTAACATGGTCCTTTTCTCAAAAGTGAGGGGCTCAGCCCACTTTTTTCCAACAGTGACTCAGCAGGAGAACGACAGCCTGGGACTGCCAGATCCGGTCCTTAGTCTAGCCCTGAACCTGGCTTTTTGTGCCAAAGTGACTAACCAAGAGTTTGGGAGAAAGCATGCTGCTTACCCCAAGGATACTGATTGAGGGAGAGGATCTTCAGCATACATTGCTGCAGCGGGTGGAATTTCCGATTTTGCAGCTCACCTTTTGAATGTGCTCACTTACAGGGTTTAATCTTTTATTGTGAAGGCTATTAGGGATTTCATCACATGCTGCTTTAGCAATTAGTCCAGAGTAAACTGAAAAAACTGCAGGGACTTTGCTGAGGAAACTTCAGCCTTTGCATTTACAGCATTTTTTTTTTAAGTAAAATAATGACTGTGTTTAAATTGTACAGAGATATTTATAAAAGTGATGAATTTTCAAGCTGTTCTAAGGAGATATACTGCAAGAGAAAGGAAGAGAAAAACCCACCAACCACCCGACATCAGCCTGTTCTATTCCATTTGTAAAGTTACTGAGTTTTATTTTAAATTCATGTTCCTTTATTAAATCCATTATAATGCTAGGTAGAGAGTTAGTGGAGAAAAAATTAATTGACTCTTTAAATGTTAGTGAAATTTAATCCTAATGCTCATCGTTTTGAAGTAAATATCCTGGTCTTTAATAGTTTAGAAGCTGCTCTTGCTCTAGGGAAGAAAAATCCTTCCTTCTTCCTCCCAGGATAGGAAAATCACACTGGGAGAGCCAAATGGTATGGATAGATCTCTAATCTCAGGCAGGAGGAAATTGCAATATAAGGTTTGGCTCTGTTTCAATAGGCCATGTTGCCTGATAAGGGTAATTGATTTCCATTGCTTTAATTAACAAAATTTAATGTTTTTATCTAATGAGGGAGATTTGAGTGTGACATGGGGACATGGGTAGATGGCAAGATGACGAGTGCCGGCCCCAGAGGTAAAGGGGGGAGGAAGACCTGGTCCTGTGAGGAGGTAAAGAGGCAAGACAAAATCCCCCAAAGCACAAAGGCTTTACAACAACTGCTCTAGTGAGCCCTCTACTTCTCTCTGGCGTTACTTCTCCCAAAACCTCATTATAGACGAGGACATGGACTCTGTTATTCCCTTGGATGGCTGGATTTCAGAAATCCATCACTTTCACCTCATGATCGCCAAACTGAACAATTTCCAGCGAAATCTCCATGAAGTCCTGGCTTCATGGTAGGGGTGTCACCAGCGCCCCCCTGTGGGCAAACTGAACTCCAGGTTCTTGCTCATTCTAGACCCCAAACAGCCTTCTCCTAGGACAGCACCCTCCTGAGCACGGCAAGAGCACCTGAAGATGAGTCAGCCTAAGGCTCCTGTTTTTGCAAGCACACAGCTTGGGGAGGTGAGTGATCCCTTGCCTATAAACTGCCACCCCTGTCCACTTCCTTTCCGTAAGCTCCCCAGTTCCTACACTTCTTAGCCAGCTGCAGTTCTAGCTCCTCCTGGAGAACGATTTGCAGCCAGACTTGTTTATGTGTCTGGAGTCTGTAGGTGGCAAGCAGATTTGATCCTCCTCGGTTTGATCGATCTTTCTGCTACTGAAGCCTCTGAATGAATCGAAAGTGATTTTCCCTACTGTATGTACAGGTAAGAGTAGATCGCCTTCAGTTTCTAGGGCCCGACAGTGGCTCTCCGCCAAGGTGCTGCCTTGCATGATCATGAACGTGGAGCCAGGCTTCTCGTACGTGTGGGGTGGTGGCAGCGCTCGCCTGTGTGATCTATCTTAGCCCTGTTTGCTGCTTTGCTTCATGTCAAAGCACAGCTATTTCTAGTGCCTTAGGTCTCCTCTTGCCTCCTGGGGGCGGGGAACGGCGGCTCTGAGATACATGAGGCCTCTAGGGATGGTTGAAAGGAGAACCGTGAGAGTGCTCTGATTAGTGACGATGCCCTAGGAAGGTGATGCCTAGACAAGAGAGATGGTATGGAAGCTGCAAAGCTGTCTCCCTGCCTCCCCTGGAAACATGCTTTGTTTCTCCTTATGAGCGCTCCTTGGTGGGACCCACTAAAGATGCTGGTTCTTCAGGACTTGATGGAATTAATTCCTGGTGCAAATTCATAGTAATAACTTGGCAGAGGCATTTTCAGAATGGCCAATTCCTCATTTTCTCGGAAAACAAAAGAAAACGACCTTAGGTTGTCCACAAGCAGTTGACCAGGTAGGCTTTTCTGTAGGTCACCCCACTTGAGAGTGTGTTTCTACCCTGAATCCATCAGTAGAGGGAACTAGAATAACCCAAGGTCACTTGAAGGACAGTGGAAAAGTAGAACGTCCCACCTCACTTGTTCACATCAAGCAGATTCAAGAAGACTTAGGAATGTGCAGCAATGTATTGCTCATATAGTCCATGTACCTCATTTTACAGACAAGAAGACCAAGACTCAGAAAGGAAGTCATTTTTTGAGGGGCAGATTTTTTAAGTATTAAATTCAGGATTGGGATTCAGGTCTTCTTTTTTAAAAATTTCCTTTTGCTAGAACTTACTCATGTTTATTTAATAATTTGTGGTTATTTACTGAGCACCCAGTATGTGCCAGGAAGCCACAGTTCAATATAGTATGGATCCAAAAAAGAATTAAATAGACAAAACCCCTGACCTCATGGAGCTCATATTCTGGGACTGTGTGTGAGGGAAGAAATGTAAATAAATAAATGTATATATAGGGATAGCACTATCAGTGCCAGAAAGAAAACAGAGTGAGGATGATAAAATGTATTGGGATGCTATTTTATACACAGTATAAGGAAATACCTCTGCAACACTGACATTCAACAGAGATAAGAAGGAGTGAGGGAGCAAGCCATGCTGTTCTCTGGGAGAAGAACCTTCTAGGTAGAGGAGATGACAATTGCAAAGACCCTAAGTCTGATGGGATTTTACTCTTCATCACAGAAACAAGTGTTTAGAATTTGTATATTTTCTTAGACACACCCTTAAGCCTCTCTCTCTTTCCCTGTCTCTCAGTGGGCTAGAATGGTTATACTGGGAGCAGCTATAAAAAAGCGAGGGTAGGATTTAGAGACTCTGGAGGGATCCCAGGTGGAGGAGTCACCAGCATTTCTCACTTGGCCATCGGATACTGGTCTACTCTAAGATAGGTAGGCTGCTACTGGAACCCAGAAATGCCTTAATACCAGGAGCTGGCCAGCATTTCACATGTGCATTTGAATAATCCAAATGGTGAAATCGCTCTTTGGGACCTGGATGCTGGTTCCCAGTTCCTTGGTTCCATGCCCCTTCCCAGAGACCAGTGTCAGCCTACCAGGGAGCTGACATCCTATTGCAATTCACAGAGTTCTCCATCCAGCATAGACAAAGGCCGCTTCATTGGCACACCTGAGTATTCTTCAGAGTTACAGAATAACTTATTTTTGTAGGTCCAAAGGAAAACCGAAGATTCAAGGGGGCAGGGAGGGAGGTGGCTTGACTTAGTTTATGTGGCATAAAGGTGCCGGAGACAGGAGCCACCCTGTTAATTTTTTCTTCCAGAATTTCTATAAGATTTAGGGGATTTAAGTGTTCTCATGATCCATATGCCATCCTTATGTAAATTATTTGGGCTTTTGTTTGTTTCTGGTATTAGGAAGATTCTACAGGGGATATAAAATAAATATAAGATAGTTTTCACTCTCTTGTTTTGGGGTTCCATGCATGATCCTCTCATTTTACTTATATGTAAAATAAGAGTAAAAGTACACATATGTAATTTTTAATAGTACAGTGAATTTCAGTGTACCCATTATAAAACTCAAGGGGATGGATACACACCATCATGACTTCTATCCAACTACCTGATTCTCACTTGTTTATCCCCTCCTTCCTCTTCTCTCTTAAATGGCTCATATTAAGGCAGAGCATAGACATTTAAAACAACAGGGCTCAGTACACAAAGGCATATGATGTATGTCAGAGGGTCCAAGGAGAGGAAGGTGGGTTTGGATCCTTTAGGATCATTGCCGAGCAGCTGGACTAAAGCCAGTCTTGGGGCATGGATAAGATTCCAGGAGGGGAATACAGAACAAGTCAGATGAGAGAAGGGGTGCATTTGAGCACAGTTGTTTTATAAGACAAGAAGGAGACTAGCCCGAATGGAACCGGGGTCCTCTTTGGCACGGATGGCGTGATGGTGGGTTGGGACAACCAGTGGTCATCCCTACATCAAGCAGAGAGTTCAGCAGTGAAGAGCACGTGCTGTGGGATCAGTAGCCTGAATTCAAAGCGTGGCTCTTCAACTTTCTATAACTAAGACCTTGGCAAACCCCATCTATGTCACTGTGTCTCAGTTTTTCATCTTTAAAATGAAAAAGGTAATATACCTAATTTAGAAACCTGTTGTGAGAATTAAATAAGCTAATATAGATATAAAATTCCAAACAAATGTGTAGCATATAGTGAGTCTTCAACGAGTAGTTTCTACTACTAATAGAATTGTATTTTGCTTATCATGAGGTTAGGAGGACACAGTAGACAGCTGCAGAGTTGTAGTTTAATGGAGGAGTAAGAAGATGAAAGCAGTATTATAGAAGCACTAATCTACAGTGGTATAGAAGGCTGCTTGCATCAGTGGAGAAATGACTGAAGCATTCACAACTGGATATGCTCAGGCCTTGAACCTGTAAGGATAGTGGGGAGGATCTCAGATTTATTTGAGAAAGGAATTGGTAACCCTACTTGAGAAAAGCCAAATACACTTTGAGCATCCACTTCCAGCTTTAAGACTCTTACTTAAAGAGGGAGAAGATGAGAGACACACAGAATTCCCGACCAATATGGTTGCTGTGTTCTGGCAAAGCCTCTTAGAGGGAGGCTTTTCCTTCCAGAGCTATTTCTGTCCATCCAAAGATCATAGGGATGATTGGGGATGAGAGATTCCAGTTTTCCCTTCTCGTGGGCCAGAAGGAGGCACCATTTTGAGCTTGTCTCCACTGTTTCTGTTTAAACCCATCTTAGACGCTTCAGCCATGACAGAAGTGGTCCCCATCATCTTCAGATTCTTTCCACCAGAAGTTCTGCACTGAGCAGACTTGCAGCACATCTTGCTGAGGGCCTGGGGCCGGGAGGCATGTGGTCAAAGCATCCCCTCAGCTCTGGTTCCCCTTTTTCCCCCTGTCTGCCTAAGACGGCATCTCGCAGGCTGCTTAGCCACCAGGGTAACTGGGACAGTGGCTTTTTTAGCAAAAGAGCCTGTGGCAGACAGAGTGCCTGCCGTGCTGTTTTTGATATCACCTCTGAGATGAATTAAGTGTCTGAAGACTTGCAAAATTGCGGCACTCACAGGCTGTCATCTAAACAATTCCATTCAATGGAAGAAAACAAACTCCCTGTCCACTGGCAGTCACCGTTCGATTCTGCAGAAACCGGAGCTAAGCTCAAGAGGAGAAAGCCACCAAGCCCCGTTCCTGAGGACTGATGAGCTGGAGCTGGGATGACCTCTGTGGCTCTGTCCCCTGGAAGCTCGCCCAGGGAGGCCTGCTGGCCATCAGAGGGCGGCAGGGCCTGGCGCCGGTGCTAAAAGCTCTCGCAAGCGGGAAACAGAAAATGCTGCAGACACCGGAGGGATTGGAAACCGCTGGTAGAGAACGGTGTGCGGGCCTCGGCAGTTTCACACAGAGCCTTGATATTTATATTGTCTTGCTTTGGTTCACAATCCTCCCCTTTTTATTTAAGCTCAGTATCTGCAAACTTCTAAAGCCACTTGTGGGGTATCTGAGTACCAGATTTCGCCCTGGGTGAAAACCTAGCCCAGGTGTCCCTCCGGGGTATTATATTTGGAGACCGCTTTTTCTTGAACAGTTTTTAAAACCTATTTTCAGCTTCAAAAAAATAAAATAGGGAAGTGGATGTGGCTCAAGCAATTGAGGGCCTACATGAAAGGTCCCAGTTTTGGTTCCTGGGCCTCCTTAAAAACAAAAACAAAAACAAAAAAGAAGTCAACAAACGAAAAAAAAAAACAACTCAGGGGAGCTGATGTGGCTCAGCGGTTGAGAAATATCCCTCCTTCTTCCTCCCAGGATAGGAAAACCACCCTGGGAGAGCCAAATGGTATGGAAAGATCTCTTAGCTAGGACCCAGCGCCTCAAAATAAAAATAAATAAATAAACATAAAAATAAAAAAACAAAGGGCAGCTTAACAAATTATGGAAGCATTACTTTAAAAAATCATGCCCAGGCACATTTCTCATATTTAATCCTAAAAACGAACTCAATTGTTTCTCCAGTGTGCCGAAAGATGAAAAATGAGCACAGATGGGTTAAATAGCACAACTGATGGGCATTTTTATTTTCCCATGGAAAGTTTTATGGACACCGTGCAAGCAGAATGGTGGGGAGAGGAGCGGGAAGTGACGGGAACGAGAGCTGGGTTCCTGTTCTCAGAATCCAGTTGAGTGTGGATACGTAAGGCCTCTTCCCGCAGTTGAGAGAGGCGCAGCTGCTGACTTCCCTGAGCAGCTCGGGGATCCACGCTGTGTCACAAGCTTCGGGCAGCTGAGCCTGCCACCTCTAGTCCTCTCGACCCCGCCGGGGCTGAGCAAGCCCCCTGCCTGAACCCGGTTCCCCAGGCAACTGCGCTATTGTTTCTCTGGTCCTGCAAGACCAGATATCTTCGAGTAAATGATTCTCATTAGCAGCGCCGCGGGTGAGCAGGTCGGAGGGTGGAAGGATTCACAGACTAAGGGGGTCTCTGGATCTCTAAGACTCGCACAGAGGCATGCACAGGTGACAGGTGTGCAGAAACACCCTAGGAATGGGGTAGAATCCTTGGTGTCCCTTGCCTTAGGCAAAGAAGTTATTGAAATTCCATGTCTTTCTTGCCATATCTAAATAGGATAGTCGTACCCCAACTAGTTCTACTGTCATGAAATATCTTTCCAGGCCCGGAGGTGGCGTGTGCACGTGTGCGCGTGTGCTTGGTGTCCAAGAGGCTGTGCCCCACATCAGTGTAGTAATACTTCATTATACATTCATTCAGTTCTCTGTTGCCCTTGCAAGTTTAACAACCTTAAAAATTGGATGCTTCTCACTGGTTCTATAATGAAGCAGCAATTTGTCTCCAGATCCAAATCCAGGTATAGTTGTGCTAAACTGGAAGCCTGGCCTTGAGCATCTGGAGAATGTTAAATATCTCTGGATGTTGGAAATCCTTGGATGTCAAAAAAAGAAAAAAAGAAGTCTTCATTTCTTTTAATAACATATGGAGGTGTGAGGAAATAAGGAAGGAGAGATGCTAAGAGCAAGGACATTCACTAAAATTAGAACCTCTGACAGCAACAGCAGCCTGACTTCTCTTTCATCTCCTTCTCCTCACTCCAAGGGAAATACAGAGTTGAGACTGGGAAGCAAAATTGTTTCTTTGTGAACTATTTGCTCGATTTTTACTATTTTGGGGGGTGTTGGAGTAAGCCCTTTCTGTTTAGTATCTCATTTAATTTCCCAACCCTACAGAGCAATTCTTAGTGGGATTAAGTACCTTTCTAGGGTCATACAGCTATTGGACACTTTTTAACCTAGATTTGCCTGATTCTAAATCCTAAGTTCATAGTCAGTAAATTTTACTATTGAGTTTGTCTCTTTTTTAATTAGGGAGAATTTAAAATTCCATGAGTCCTAAAGAGGTTAAAATGCTTTCCAAAAGTCTGCATGCCTCTTGGCCTCTGCAACTCATACCTGAGGCCAGGTGCTTCACTTTTCCCCAGTTCCCACGATCAACACCATTTGGAGGCAGGAGGGAATATTAACTCTGGCCTACAGTCTGTGGACTCTTGCTTTTTTATCTAATTTTGACTTGGTACCCTGCTCCTTTGTTCTGAAGTCCCTTTGTTCTGAAACCCCCTTTTCTGCAACGACCTTGATTCTATCTCCCGCACTGGTCCCGGTGTTTCATCCTGGACTGGGATCTGGCTTGCTCTGATCAGCTCCCCTCTGGAAGGGGGATCTCCCTCTGCCTGGAGATTCCTTTCTTCCAAGAGTCCCAGCACTGTTCTCCACCCTTGATAGGGCATCCGACAGCATTGTGGAACATCTCCTGCTGCCAGTTTCCTGCTTGGACCTCAGCAGATCCTTGGATTGCTTCTTGGGACCTTTCATTGTATTGTTTACTCAAAGTCAGCTTGCCCTCCAGCAGGGCGGCCTTTGTTAAAGTCCTGAAGTTAGGGGGCTGCCAGCTCTTGGCCTCTTGTAGTTTAAGCAGGAGTGTAGCCCACAGAGCCTGTCTATGTGGCCGCGGGCCTGGCAGGCAGAGGCCTCGCCTCCCCTGGAACACCTCCACACCCCCTGCCCAGCACGGGGAGGGCATCCTGAGGTACCTGTTGTGAAACAGTCGGCCTTTTCTTGTTCTAAGAGTGACCTGGTCACTTGTCAGGGATGAAGTACTGGGTTTGGAGTCAGAAATCCAGGTACCCAGTTTACCCTCCACTCTGTGTGGCTTTGGCAAAATCAGAGCCTCTCAGTTGATCTTTCTTTTTTTAATAAAATGAAGAGAGTTAATGCTTCCCCTGTCTATCATGGAAGACGGTCGTAAGGATTAAGTCAATAGTTCTCAAGTGTGAACCGTTTTTGCCCCTTGCCTCCCCATGGGACATTTCACGAGTCTACAGATACATTTGATTGTCTCACCGGGACTCAAGCATTGCCACTTGCTTCTAGACAGTAGACGCTGAAAATGCTGCTCGACATCTCACAATGCACAGAAGGCCCCACACAAAGAACAATCCTGACCAACATGGCAAGAGTGTCCAAAGGGAGAAATAAATTGTTTTAATCCATTTCAGATGCGAGGGTCCAGCAATAAATGGAGTGAGTTCTGCTCCCTTGGAGCCTACCCATGAGTTAGAACAGAGGGAGCCACATGATGAACAGAACTTGTTCCCACTGCTGGCTCTCAGACTCCACTAAAGGTGACCCCAAACCAGCTGCAGAGTGGCCTCCACAAACTCTCTCCCCTGGAGCCTCCCTCAGACTCGTTCTTTCCAAAGCTCTGTGCCTCTGTATAGAGGGCACTTTTGAATCACTGGAACGCAAACTACAGAAAACCCATGATCCCTGCTCTCCATAACCACTGGATTGGGGAAACTGCTTTAGCAGGTGCATGTCAGAGTTCTCCAGAGACAAGAATCAACGATATATACATATATATGCAGAGACATTCCCTAAGGAATGGGCTCCCACAGTTGTGGGGACTGGCAAGTCTAAACTCCCTGGGGCAGTCTTGAGGCTAGACATTCTGGTAAGAGTGTTGTTGAAGTCTTGAATTCAAATTCCTCAGGCTGAAAACTCATAAGGAGTGGAGCGTGCAGTTTTGAGGCAGAAAGTTTTCATCTTGGGTCCCTCAGTTCCTGCATATGTGGTCTTCAGCTGATTGGAAAAGGCCCATATTATGGAGGGCCACCTCTCACTTGAAATCCACTGGTTACAGATGCAGATCCCATCAACGGACTATTGCCACGGCTGTATCCAGGCCAGCGTTTGGCCAAAGAACTGACCTAGACAAGTTGACACAAGAAGGCTGAGTGCTTAGGCCTGGAGATCCTCCTACTTGAGCTTGAGTCCTGAGTCTGTCACGTGCAAACTAACCGACCACGGACAAGTTGTGTGACGCGTTTGAGCCTCTAAATTAGAACATAGGATGTTGATTTAAAATCATTTAGCGCATTTTCTGACACACCTCACAGCCAAATTATTGTAGTAGTAGTAGTAGTAGTAGTAACAGAGGTATTGACAGTGGTACTACTTTCATCCCCAAGCTGGCAGCTGAGATCTTTTCCCCTGGCCAAAAAGACACAGCATTCAAGTGATTCCCAACCATGTCTGCCTCATAGAGCTCCTGGATATATCACTGTCGGTGCTTGGGTCCCACCCCATTCAATTGGTTTCTCTGGCGGCAGGGCCTGGACACAGGATCTGGAATTTTTTGGGTATGTATGCTCGTGATGTTATTTATTTGTCTTAAGCTCCCCCCAGGTAATTCTAGTAAGTAACTAGGATTAAAAACCTACTATTATAAGCATACCCCTCTCTTATCTTGCCAGGACCCAAACAGTCTAGAGCATCCCAACAGACGCACAGGAAAGAGGTATGCTAGGGGTCTGCACCAAGCTTCTGCACGTCTTCCATTTCACTCTGCCGCTGACAGCCTTATCCTCGGATGCGGGTCCCTCCTCAGCAAAGTCATGGAAGCAGCCATTTTGTGTGGCCCTTCTTTTCATTATTGGACAAAGGTCTCAGTAGGGGTTATATAGCTTGTAAAATCAGGTCGACTGAACCCCTGCTGAGAGGTCCTCATTATTTGCCATTTATACACTTAAGTCTGTCTTTGTTGCTGGTCATTACCATGATTTACTCATAATGCATTTCTTATACATAGCACTTCATAGGTTAAATGACAGCACGCTCATCAATTCATGTCATCTGCAGTTGTCTGCAGTCACATGTTGCAGTTAATCAAAAGTGCCATCTGCACAGAGCTGTAGAGCTTTGGGAAGAAGGAGCTCGCAGGAGACTTGGGGTGGGGGGCTTGTGGAGACCACTCTGCAGCGGGTGTGAGGTCCCCTTTGGGTGGAGCCTGAACAAGATGTGTTCATCATGCAGCTCTCTCTACCCTGACTTACAGTAGGCTTCATGAGAGGAGAGCCCAGTCTGTTTATAATGGACCCTAGCATCTGAAAAGAACCCCGTATGTAGCAGCACTCAATTTGAAATGAAAAAATATTACCATGGCTATGCTTTTTGTTGATTATTAAATACAAAGCAAATGTAAGAAAGATCAGGAAAAAAAGAAACAAAGGGAATGTAAAATAATCATGGAATGGTAAGAGGAGAAATTTAATTCTTTTCATTTACTGCCATTAAGAGTAAAGTAGAATTTTAAAATGAGTCACAATAAAGATAAAAAGTTAAGCATTGCAAAGCAATATATAATATACTAGACATAAAGATAAAAGATAAAAGCCTTTAGAAGCCAATGAAATAAAAAGGAAAAAAGATTTAGACATAAGCTAAACATATAACACAAAAAGTTAAAAAGATATAGGGAAGCGGCTGTGGCTCAATCAGCTGGGCTCCCGCCTGCCATATGGGAGGCCCTGGGTTCAGGTCCCGGGGCCTCCTTGTGAAGGCAGGCTCGCCCGCACGCTGCGGAGCACTGCCCGGCCTGCAGATGCCACAGAGAGCTGACGCAGCAAGGTGGCGCAACAAAAAAGGGAGACAAGCAAAAACACAGTAGAGCGTGCAGTGAATGGACCCAGAGAGCAGGCAGCACACAAAAAACCGTAAGGGGCTGGGGGAAGAAAAAAAAGATGTATTATAGGGTTAAGAAGAGGAAAAATGTGAGCAAAAAATTAAAATAGAAATTATTGTAAACCATTTTTAATGAGGTTTTAAACTATAAAAGGAAATAATAAGCTAGTACTTGAAAATTAAAAGGAGAAAAACACACCAAATTGCAGTCAGAAGCAGACGCTCATGAGGCGCAGGCTACAGCCAGGGCTACAGGGGACGTCCCAGCATACATGGTGGCTCTCCTCGTGGGAAGAGGTCCTTTACTGTAAGGATCTGAGATTTGGCTTCGTAATAAAAACTTACCATTGGGGTTGCTTGGCAGGTTTGTCAGCCACAGCCCACAGCCGTCCCTTCCCTATGAAACTTCCCTGGCTTCCCAAAACACAAGGAAGCAAAAGCGATTCCAGTCCTGACCCACTGTGCCAGTTCTTCCGGGGTCTGTTCTCTTACCTTTCTTGCCCGTTCTTGAAATTTCTGTAAGAATAAAGCCACATATAGGCTTGTGAGTGTCCAACTCGCCATGCTCTCTTTCCGTTTTATTCCTGGATCCTTGTTTTATCCATCGCTCTGGAGAGTAGATGGAGGGGAATGTTTAGTCCTAACATGAACTAGAGTTCAAATGGCAGCGTTACTAAACACTAGCTGCGTACCTTTTAAACAATTTTATTAACTTTTTAGAACTTCAGTTGTCTCACTTACGAAAGAGGGCAAATAAAGGAAAATCTACTTCTCTGAGTTGGGCAATGAAAATATTTTCTAGGTTGTGAGCTAGTCAAGGCCACACATTTCTTATTTGCCTTTGTATCTTCAATATTTGGAAAATCAACCCAATCTATGCCTCAGTTATTCCCTGGGCAAAATGGAAATTATAACCATGCCTGCTTCATTGCATCGTTTAGGTGAGTGCTTCTCAAACTTCCCTGCACAAGTTGTATTCAATACCTACTTGGTGATGATAATAACATTAAGAAGAAGCATCTTTTCTGATTAAAGTATTACTATATTTCAGGAATTATGCTAACAAATCTACTCTGATTACATCAATTAATCTTTAAACACAAGTACCCACATACAAAATGTTCCCAATATCATTATCCCCTTTTACAGATGAGGCTTGGAAGTTGAGGCCACCTTGCTAGCTTTGAGTTTTTAACAACAATTTAATGAAAACCCAGATTGTTAGTAAGCACAGGACCTTAGGGTACGTGTGACAAGAATATGCCATCACAGCCTTACCAAAGATAGTGTTTTCTAGACCTTTGTCCCCAGGTACCCCAAAGTGTTTTTTCACCACTCCTGGTTCGATCCTTTTAGAAGAGTGCTCATTCTGCATGGCAGTGCCTGCCTCCTATGCCACTTGAGCAGGATACAGGTGCCCATATTTCTCAGGCTCAGAGAGACCCGGCTCTGCTTGGTATCAAAGGAGGCGCTCTCAGAGAGCCTTAGACACTGCCGCAGACTCATGCTGCCGGGTAATACAGAATGGCCACTCTTTGTCTGCGCATCAAAGGGAGTGGAGGCTCACGTGCTGCTCAGAGGCCGGCCCCTCTGAAGTGCAGGTCAGCAGAATCCCCCGGGCCCACCTGGCTCGACAGGTCCATCTGGCCCTACCGGAGAAGTTAGGCAGATTACCTGGCTGAGAGAATTAGAAGAGAAAATGAGCCTAAACTAGAAAGAAGGCAGGATAGCTGTACATGGGGACAGGCTTATCAGAACTGAGCGCTCTTGTCTTGGAGAAACCTATGCTAGTCTCATGAATGTTTTACCTCCCTCTCCAGAAGTCTGACGCAGAAGAATTACTTTGAGCAGTCATCAGCCCAGATGGAAATATAAGGCCATGCTATCCCTGCAATTAGCATAAAGTTGAGCCAGCCAGTAATCCCAGAGTCTGGGCAAAAACCTCATTCCAAAATATACCAAATGGATCCTGCTAGCACATATTGAACACTTAGTAAAATATTCCCTCTTCTTCCACCTGCCAACACGTGCACACTCACACACACACTTCATCTTCTCTTCCTTTGTTTCACACAAAAAGGAGTGGCAAAATCGGGTGGAATAAACTAACTTAATTGTTTTGGGAAAGAAGATTTAGTTATGAAGTGACAAGAAAATAAAGCAGCAAGGAAAAAAAAACAGGTTCAGAATTGCACTCGGTTTTGCTGAGGAAAACAGGAAAAAGATGAGCAAGAAATGAGGCTTAATTTGAATGAAGAGAAATTTGCTGCTAAGCAAAGAGATTGCAGGAAGTGGGAGTGCATCAGCTTCAAACCAGAGCAGGGCCTCCCATTCTATTGTCCTGGGCCAGACTGTGTGCTCTGAGAAAAAGTGTTAGCACACAAAAGAAGGGAAAGCAGCATGTGCTGGACATAGGGTCTGCAGAACAGAAGCCTGCAAGGCAGAGAAGGAGGGACCCAGTATCTTCCCAGAGGAGCCAGTGGAGGTTGATCAAGGACATGTTTTCTGCTCTGTAATTCCCATTTTTCTTCCATATGAGCTGTTTGAACAAGCAGAAGATGTTGCAGAGCGTGGCAAAGATTCATTTCTCCATCAGATTATCAGATTTCCCAATCCTGACTTCCTGGGACATCTCAAAACCTCATTACAATTTATCACATATTAATGGAATTAAAATTTTACTAACATACCATTACGAAAAAAAACGTGGGATATATGTGTTTCCATTTTGGGGTTCTTTCTGCATTTTGATCAGGATTAAAATGGAAATGGAGTTTTGCTAGAGTAAGAAGGCAAGACATACATTGTCTCTACTTTCAAGTGCATAGTTAACAAGGTACAACAATTGGAGTAATTACATTTCTAGGTGGCTTATCTAAATATGGGCATGGTTGGGAGTGTTCCCCCAAAATGACACAATGTAGTATTTGGATGGATGGACATAGCATGTAGGTATATATATTTGGTATATATTTATGCCAAATCATAACCACCAACATTGGGCATCAGGACTCAGTGCATCTGAAGCTTCTAAAGCTGGGAGTGTTAGACCAGGCAGGAATGTGCATTTGGAACCTTTGTCTCAGGGCTCATGGCGCTTGACCTCTTAGCTCTGCACCACTGCTTGGCTCACTGCTCTGGGTCTCCAGCCCTGCTGTCATGAAGGATATGCCCTGCTCCAGAGTATACATTTCAAGTTTCAGTTATCTGGAATGTAGAATAAAAGAGCTTGCAAATCCTAATCGTAGATGCAGAAAAAAAAATGGTAGGATGTGCAGAGGTTTAGACAGAAAGCATAGATAATATTATATATGCAAAATATATTGGTTTAGAATACACACACACACACATATTCCAAATTATGACTTGATTCTCTGTGGGTCAAAAAAGGGCTGGCATTTAATCCCTTCTTGAAGAATCAAGCAATACCAGCACTTTTAATCTGGACCTGATTGGTGAGGATTTAACCCTGCAGACAAGCAGAAAGATTAGACCCATGTAATGGATCCTGAATCCTACAGCTCAAAGTTATGGAGGCTTCTGAGCAATTCCTTCTAAAAACGATTTCCTTCCATTCCAGAGTAATATTGTTTGCACAGACCCTTAATTCTTCATCTTCTTAGAAATTCTAGATAACTTTGGACCGCAAAGTTTGTCTTCATCTTGATTCAAGCCCATGTATTCTCAGATAATTGATTTTTTCACTTTGGCGAGCAGAGATGGCATGGTTGTAATTACAGGGTGGTTGCATGCCATCCCAAAATTCTTTTTTTTCCCCCTTTCTCCTTAGAAATGGCTCACACCTTGGATTTGTGCAATGTGGAGGCAATCTCTTCAGTCTGGGGAACAGGCAGGGATCAGGCAACATTTGCAATAAAAAGAAAAAAAGACCCTTTTCAAATATTCAGGGAGAACTGCAAAATGCTGGAGTAAATCCTTATCGGGAATTTTAATGAGCAAAATAAAATATGAAATCTGTGTGATTAAAATCAAATCTTCCCCCTTATGCTCGGCTGGAGCAGGCTGCCAAAAGGAAGGCACAAAGAAGGCAATGGGAGGCCTTTTGTATTTAATTACTGCCAGTTCTTTTTCTCAGTTCAAAGCTCTCTCCCAAGCCCCCACAGGGGTAATGGAGAACTTGAGAGAACAAATAAGCTCTCTTCGGAGTGATTTAGAATCCTGGACGACAAACAATAAACATTTTAACCGAATTGGAGAGAGCCAAGCCACCTTGGCTTAAAATTTCTTTCCTTGTTAGAGTGGGGGAAATAAGTGAAATTTGGGGGAAGCTGCAAATTGGACTACTCTCCACCTGCCCTTGACCACTCCAATTCTTTTTCTTTTTTTTTTTTTTTTTGACTCCTTCAAATTATCTCAGAGAATGTATCTGAAACCCACACCCTTGGGAGGTGGACAGAGAGGATTCCACTCATAAAATGTCAGTGAGGGGAGCAGGTGCGGCTCAACTGGCTGAGCGCCCATTGCCACATGGGAGTTCCCAGGTTCAGTCCCCGGTGCCTCCTAAACTAAAGCAAACAAAAAACAACGAGCAAATAAATGAAAGAAAGAAAAAAAAACAACTCAGGGAAGCCGACGTGGCTCAGTGGTTGAGCACCGGCTTCCTACATACCAGGTCCCAGGTTCAATACCTGGCCTGGGTACCTCAAAAGATATACATATTATATTTCTTTCTCATGATAAGATTGTGACCTCATCCCATTTGGACTTGAAGCCATGCCTTTTAGCTCCCTCTCCTAATTTCTGGATGCAGCCTAACGATACCCAAAAGAACCGTCCTTCTTCCTGCAGAATGTCCCAATTGCTTTACTTGGGGTGTCTTTTGGGTGCATGTAAATTTCGGATGCCTATTTATGTAGCATCTGTCTTTTCAGCTCAGAACATATTATCCTTCCATTTACACTCAGATTTTTTTCATTCCAAACAGCGATTTCATCACCTTTGCCCTTTGCAAGAAGCAAGGGTGTTTTGCGTAAACATTAGTATTGAATAGAACATAAATGGGCCATGGAGACCCTCCAGAAACCCATTCTTCTGCTTCTCAGATGAGGAGGTGATAATTGATATTTTGCCACCGATGCCCGTGTGTGGACCGTGAAGCTGGTGCAGCTCTGGCACACGCATTCCCCCAGCTTTTCTGCTACGAGCTTGGTCCACAGTTCCTTATCTCCGGATATTAACAGTAGGAGGGGTGTCATTGGGAAATTTCTCTCCCCATTTGGTTCAACTCATGTCATATGCCATATAATTAGACATTTTCACAACTTTCTTGTTATTCCAGTCTTTATTAATATTGATTCAATATTTATATACCAGGTCTTATGCAAGTAATTGCTGAAAAACACACCACTTCTCATTTTTTATTGTTTGATCACTCTCTCAACAAATTGTTGTTGAACAGTTATTATGTGTCTGGTATTGTGCTACTTTCCAGAAATAAAGCAATTTACGAGATAATTGAAATCCCTGCTCTTGTTAACTTGTTGAATAATAGCGGCAGTAGGTGAGGAGATGGCATCTTAGACTAAGTTGGTTGTAGTGAAAAAGAGGAAAAAAATGACATATTTGAGAAATATTTTGAAGATGCATCCAGGAACACTGGCTAGTGGCTTGGATGAGGAAAATGGGTAACCAAGAATTATTCCTAGATGGCTGGCTTTAGCAACTGGACAAATCGTGGTACCATTTATATGTCTTAGGAAAGACTAAAGGACTCTTCTCAAGCGCCTAAGCATCTGACCTTCTATCTGTTCTTTAACGCAGTGACTTAACGCAGAACAGAAGCAAGTTGCACAGCTTTTAATTATTTTAAATATAATTGCTGGGGATCCACCTAAGTCTTGTTGGACCCAAACTTTTGTGCATGTGTATATGTATAATTATCTGTACAATTCAACTATAGCATATATTTTTACTCAGAGTTCTCAAGACACCTGTCTTTAATTCATTCCTACCTACTTAACATCAATCAGTGGCTACTTAAAGATTGAACCTGATTTCAATATTGACTTTTAAAAGAGTATAAAAAAGTAGAAAAATAAACTGAATGAAAAAGTCTCTATGATGCAATTTATACACACCAGCCATCTTTAAATCATTTTGAAATATTCTCTTTAGGCAATTTTAAAATATCATCTCACTCTCTCTCTCTCTTTTTTTTTGGCCTAGCAGTTGATTTTCACTCAAATAGGTAATTAAAAGTTGATGGTTGGTGTGTGTTAGGATAAAATCACATGTGATCCATATTTACACATGTGTAGTTTTGAATTTTTTTCAGCAGCAGCCTTCTGTTTGGTGCTATATTTTTCAAGACTACATGGTTTCCAAATGACATCCTGCTTGAGTTTTGCAGTCAAATATAGTGATCATGAATACTTATGTGTGTGGTATATTTGAGATTGCCATGCAGGTTTTCTCCACAAAACCCGCCAACTTGAATCCATGGGTTCAAACACGAGTTTCTAATAATTGGCTAGCACATCGCACACGTTGTTTTTCATTGTGTATTTTAACTAAATTAGAATCAATAGCTAATTTGCATGAATAGAAAGTAAGAGACTGATGGGTATTTGCTGCACAGGAATCAAAAGCAATGTAAGAGGTCTGAATTTGTGCTTTGGGCATCACCAAAACTGCAGTATAATATTCCTGTCTGGAGTGGCCCATGCTGTGAAAATGCTTTTAAGTCCCCAGTCACACCAAATTATAACTGGAGAAAATATTTAGGACCACACACACGAGAGAGGAACCTGCCTTCCCAGGCTTCTTTGTGCTGACAATCTGATACAATCTATCTTTTGAATTCACCCTACGCACAAACCATGAGTAAAACCAATTTAACCCAAATCAATGCTCTTTTGTAGAGCTGCTTAAAATCTAAGTGGTTGTGAAACCTTTGAAGCTGTCTTCCCTCGATAAATGTAGCACTTACTGAGCTTTTGATTTCAGCGGGAGCCTGTGGGATCTCCCCATGTCCAGCACAGAGCTTCATTAGGGGAGCTGAAGAGTAATTAGGG
Source organism: Dasypus novemcinctus (assembly GCF_030445035.2). Taxonomy (NCBI): domain Eukaryota; kingdom Metazoa; phylum Chordata; class Mammalia; order Cingulata; family Dasypodidae; genus Dasypus; species Dasypus novemcinctus. The sequence goes on along the minus strand of NC_080699.1, from coordinate 43,390,444 downwards.
AATGGGTAGAAAATGAATAAATTAAGGATTTTATTTTTTTACAGAATGTTTCCTCCTTTTAGTTTCTATCCATTTTGCGACCCTCCCCCAAGTGCTGGTCCCAGGTGTACCTGTCACTGCCCCTCCCAGGAGGATATCCAGCAGAGTGATGGAAAAGGGGAGATGTCTTCTAGTTCTCTTCCTTAACCCAAGTTCTGGCGTAGATGAGGCCACCTCTTCCACCCGGCGCTGGCTCAGTGCCTCTCACTGGGTGCTGCACATCTGGGCAGACTGTTGGGCCCCAAAAAAGAGCTCCTGTCCCATGTGGTAGAGATATTGGCATGGGAGAGCCATGAAAAGGTGCAGAACTGGGGAGACCCTCCAGATCCTAAATTGTGGGGTGACCCATTCCTTTTGTTTACCTGTTGGCAAAGTTATTTGACAGTATGGGAAGTTTCCAGGAAAGAGATTCATTTTTAAGAGTTTTTATTTTAAATGATGGACTACTTACTTAATAAACAAGCTAAAAAGATATTTACAAGGTTGTTAGCATTCTCGAATCGGCAAAAATACAGATTTTTTTTTAACTTATGAAGGAGGAAGGTGATAATAAGTGCTAACATGTATTAGAGGTTTTTATGTGCTAGTCACCCTGCTACTTGATTCAAGCCAATTATCTCATTTAATTCTAACAAGAAACTCTGAGTTAGATAGGGTAACTATTCCTAGTTTTATTTTTGAGAAATAGATACTCAGAGAAGATAACTTCCCCCAAACATCACAAAGAATAAATAGCAAAATCAGAACTCAAACCCAGGTCCATCCGCCTAATACAAGGCCTACACATATCACCCCCTACCACTCATGAGGTTAAGGTAAACAGCTATTACTAAAAGAAGAAAGAAAAAGAAAAAAGAGGAGAGAGAATAAATATTTGTCCAAATTATAAAAATCAAATGTATCATTCAATGAGTTTTGGCATATAGTAGGTGACAAAGCATATATAGTTTCAAACTCATCTTAAATTATCAGGCTATATTTTAAAAATGTCTAATGAGGAATCAGTTTCTTCAGTGGGCTCTGTTAGCATGGATATGAAGTTATCTCTTTTTTTGGCATTCATGTGGTATCAAGGACAAAATAGTTTCAAAATCAAGTTCTCCAAGACAGATCCTGGAGAAGTTTCAATACCAAAAAAAAAAAAAAAAAATGTGATTCCATACCAACCCCATACAAATGCCTTGGAAATTCCAGAAAATGCACTGATCTCTGACTACTCAATTAAATTAATTAGGCCCAACATTTAATTCCATCCTTTCCTTAAATATTTCATTGAGGTTCAACCACAGAGCCAGCTTATTCTCCAGGGCCTGGCCCAAGAGATGGCAGCTCCTAGCACCCTGAGCTGGGTTCTGTGTGACAATGGCATCCCTCACTTTCGTGCTCCGTGTGCGTTTAGCTTGAACTCACTAGATAATGGTATTAATGCTAAGTCTTTTTCTCTTCCTTCCTCCCTTCACACTCCTCTCTCTCTCTCTCGTCTTTCTTTCTCTTTCCAGAAAATAAGAATTCATAGGTAATCTTTTTTTGGGAGATTGCAGCAGGGGTAGTACAATGTGCAACAAATTCTAAGCCATTCTGAGCAAAGTTTCTGGGTAGGACATATAAGTTGGAATTTGAACCCCTCTAATTGTTCCAAAGAAATCTCTTCCTGTTGTAGGATGGGTTAAGGAGCAGCTGGCTGGCCAGGGACTGTGCATTCAATTCAGTGCAGCACTGGAGGGAAATGGCTCTGATCTCCATTCGGGAGCATCTCACCTGGATGGACACACAGATGCCGGCTGCTCCGCATGGTGTGTGACTTCTCAACACACTGTGCCATGAATTTTAAGGAGATTGTGTCTAAAAGGACTGACATCCTCTGATTAGTCTCCTGGGTTAAAATGATGAGGTTTAAAGTTTAAAAAGTATCAGTACCTTAGACCAATGAACTCACTGAGGGTATTCGGGAAACAAGTTTGAATATCTAGTCCTTTAGGCGCAGAAAATGAATCTGGTGGGACAGACAGAGCTTTGCTCATCACTTCTCTGTGTGAGACAGCTGGTCCAACAAATTTGAAGGTATATTCTGCAGCTCTTGGTTCTCACAAGATAGCTAGTGTGAAGCACCTTTTGGAAAGTATAGCTATGCTGATCACCATGCCACAGGAGACATAAGAAATGTGGAATATACACTTGGGCTCCTTGTCTGTTGGCAAACGGCCTCACCTCTCTGAGCTTCAATGTCCTCTACTGTAAAGTAAATAATTATAACAGAAACAACCTCCTAAGGAAGTTCTGGGGCTCATGAAGCACTTAGAAGCAGACCTCGTAATAGGGATGCAATAAACCTGAGTTGTTGTTGTTTTAAAAATCACATGGAACTACCTGATATCATCAAAAGCTGACATTTTTTAGACTGAAGCACTAGCACTGACATACCGGAGAGAAGTTTAAGACACTGAATTTGGGTATTCTGCTAGAAGGTACTAATGCAGATATAAAATGAAGAAGGCTTAGCACAAGTACAATTGCTCAGCACGGTTATTGCTACTGAGCTCTCCCACTCAGTTTTGTATTTATATGTGGGATGCTATCAGACAGAAGCAATAGGCAGAGACACATCAGTGCACACTCAATGATAATACATAGATGACAGATGCCATTACCACAATATTTATTCCTAGCTCCGCTGCTACTATTACAATTCCTACTTCTGCTGATAATAGTAAGGACAACTGAGACTAAAAAAAAATGTTTTGACTATCAGCAAGTAGTCTCAAGGAAAAGGAAATATAAATCTAATTTCTTGCTTTCAGTCAAGGTTAACAAACAATATTTGGACAAAGAGTAAATCAAAATAAGACAAAGTCAAAGCATTTGTTGGTCATGCAAGAGAGTAGATATACATTTCATTCATTCTATGATATACAGTGCTCATATTTTAACACATTTCCAAAATTGCAATACATCTTTGGTAGCATGTTGTAGTTTAATTGGCAGGAAACTATTTTCTTTTTTTAGAGGATCATAAAATAATGTATTTTACAAACAGTGGCATTTTAGATTCAATGGAATTTGGTGATTGAAATGAATTTGAGAAAAAAATCAAACTGAAAACCATCATGTGAATGGGACTTTGTTAGGAAATCAGAATTTGTTTTATATATCATGTTTTACTAGTACGCAGTATACTGAAATATAAAACCTATATGAATAAATTTACACTATAGTGTGCCCAGATGTATTAATATAAACAGAACTTAAATGGTAGATGTTCTAGACTAAGGGGTAAAAATCATAAAATGCATTTTCTAATTCCTCTTCTTTTATCCCTTGGAAAAATAGAAAAAAGGGGCTGATGTCTTGTTCTTTCTGTGAATATGTACATTGTTCATGCTGTAGTGCTTGGCCATTTACGCCTCTGAATGCCCTGTTGCCTCTTGGACTCTATCTGCCACCATGCTCCTCTCTTCCCTATTAGATGTGGACTCAGTAATAGTAAGGCATTTTGACTCTTTTGCCCTTTCTGTGTCCCCAAACCTGGAACAGAACCTACTGCACAGTAGAAACTCAATAAATATTTGTTGAACTAATTAACCGAGGACAAAGGTATTTTTTTGTGGCTATTTATTATAGAGGAAGATGAAGAGTGACGTGAAATGCTTTAAATGCCTCTGCTCTAGCAGAGGAAAGTTTCACCTTGGAGTGACTTTGGAAGGAGAGAGGTTTCCTATTCCCATACTGGTAGGGGTTTGCCCAAGTATCAATCCAACAAATATGCAGAGGCATCCATCTGAAAATGAAGTCCTTTCAGTGGTGGAGGGTATTTTATAAGCAAATGAGTTTAACAACATTCATGTTAATCTAATACCACAAGTGTAATATGTCCAATGCTGACTGGGCCAATTGATTTTTATTGCCATTAGATTCCACTTTAGAAATTGCACATGCATTAAGTGTCGTATTTTAAAAGAGGAAAGTTAGATGCATGGCTTTTCTGGACCAGTTTGAAGCCTTCATTTTTTAAGATTGAAAAAACCCTAGGTGAAATAATGCTAGGAAAGGATTTAGGAGACAAGCATCCAATTTATTTTTAATGAACTTGCAGAGCTCCTATTTTACCTTATTCAGCTCGTTTTCACTTGGTTCAGTTTTTAATTCTGCAAAGTCCCCAACACACATGGTTTCTCTTCAAACACACACACACACACACACGCATGCGCGCACACACGCTGAGGTGCGGTTTTCAAGGTCCCATCATGTTTAGCAAATATTTCAAATGAAATGATATGATCATCTGCCACGCTGATTGCCAAGATTACAGTACGACGACAAACATTATTTGGGGGATAGAAGCTAAAATTACAGCCCACTCTCACTGCCGTCTCTGGTGATGAACAGATGCATGTTAATTTTCTGTGGCAATGTCCATTACTGTGGGTGTACCAAGCAGCAGTGTCACAGCCAGCCGTGCCTGGGGGCTCCGTGGTAGAGATCACTGAGCCAGTCGGCCGCTAAAAACCACACATCAGGGCCCCTGGACGACGAAGGCTGCAACAGTTAGCATGCTGGCAAAGACGCGGGTTTAGCATTGAATAGTGGCAACGTGAACGCTTAAAAGAATTTTTTGCTTATTATGGAAGGCAGCATGGGATGCAGGAGTAGAGAAAGGTTTTGGCTCCAGATATCTGAATATAGTGCTTATTGGTAGATGAGGAAGGCAGCCCATGTTTCTGAAGCAAAGAAAATCAATTGACGTCTCAAGGTTTTGTTAAAATATATTTACAACTGGCCCTGAGTTTTGAATTGTCGAACCTTGGCATAAGTGTGGAGGACTGTTTTGAAAGTAAAGTGGTGTATTGAATCCAACTAATTTTAAAACTGTGCCTAAGGATTTCTGATTATATCTAAAATGGTATTCCGGGGGCAAATAAGCAATAGACTTCCTCAAACTGATAATGCTCGCTGTTATTATATTAGATTTCTGTGGCTGCTCTAACAAATTATCACAAACTTAATCACTTAAAATGACACAAATGTGTTATCTTACAGTTCCATAGGTCAGGAGCATAAGGCAGGCCCCACTGGGCTAACATCGGGGTTTTGGGGGGTCGTGTTCCTTTCTGGGGAATCTAGGAAAAAATCTATTTCCTTGTCTAATTTCCAGATTCTAGAAGCTACTCACATTTCCACATTTCTTGACTTGTGGCCCCGTTTCCATCCTCAAAGCCAACCATGTGGCATCTCCCTGACTATGTCAGCCATCAGAATTCTCTCTCTGATTCCAGTCAGGAAAGATTCTTTGCTATTAATGACTCTTATGAATAAATTCGGTCCACCCAGGCAATCAAGGATAATCCCCCATCTCAAGGTCTTTAACTTAGTCACGGCTGTATAATCCCAAGTGAGGCAACACAGCCACAGAATCGAGGGATTTGAGTATGCACAACCTTGGGGTCCATTATTCCACCTACCAGAACTGTAAGGGAAAGACCCAACATAGAGTTGAGTGAAATCTGCCTGTCGTCTTTAGAGAGCATTCATTCATGCAGACTTGGTTTAGCTTAGTGGTCGAGGGTTCCATCCTGACTGCCAGTTTCTTTCATTCATTCATGTGAGAAATATTTAGCAAGGACTAGGCATTGTTCTGGTCATAGGGGACCTAGCAGTGAGTAAGACGAATTTGCTGCCCATGAAGCATTTATATTGTAGAGTGAAAGGCAGACAGTATATAAAGAAATATATCAAGTAATGTCAGATAGTGATAAATGCTATAAAGATAAATGGTAGTGCAAGCTTATACTGCCCATGTGTAGAAATCACTCAGTCACTGCAGCCATTTGTTCATTCTTTCATTCATTCATTTATGTCCCCACCAAACTTGTAATTGGGGCACTTAGTGTATAGACGCCATTATGAAAGAGTTGAATATACATTTTTCCTTTAATCAATATAACTCTTTTATAAATATAAACTTTCCTTTAATCAAAATAGTATTTTCCAACTTTGTTGATGGGAAAACTGAGGGTGAAAGAGGATAAATGACTTTTTATACGATTTTTTTTCCATGTCGTAGAGCAGTAAGATGAATTCAGAATTTTAGGCTGACATAAAGCTTTTTTTAAAAAAAATTCTCAGTTTTAAAAAAAATTCTCTTTATTCTCCATCTAATCAGGCAGTGAGTTCCCCATTTCAAATGTGACCACCTTGCACAATATAGAGAGGAGTATAAAGCCTGAGCTGAGGTTTGAAGCCCTTTATTTTCTTCCAAATCTGAGATAATATGATTTCTTTGAGCAGCCACTAATTTTCTTTTCATCCTTAGATGACTTTGATCAATCATTTAAATCTTTGTTTACACAGGCCAAACAAAATGAAGAGTTAGACAATTACCCATGTCTCGGAATTAATTTCAGCAGCCTGTTTGGGACACCATCTCAACCTCTGTTTTTCCTTTCTCCCTGCTCAGATGCAGATGCTGAGTACACACAGATTACGGAGGCGAGAGATGAGAGAATTCATGCAAAACAAGACTCTGTTTGGTGTTTTCTTGTTCCTGGTTGTTAATGGTATAGGTTCTTAGCGATCCACAATTATTGTTTGTCCATATGGCCATACATCTTTTGGGGAGAATTCGCATGTAAATTCTTTATTTCCACTTTAAGAAAAGGGAAGGTCTTAGCACATGGACCTCCAAGGGGCTACCTTTTTTAAGATCTGTCCTCCTCTGATTTGGTCATATGTATGTTATCTTTGACTTTGACGAGGTTCACTTTGCCAGCTCTGATCTGAATTGAGTCCTCAGGGGGCATGCATGAATCCTACTGCAGGGAATAATGTGCCTCGACATCACATCTCCTTTTTGGCCAGCCCTGCTCTAGCTCTTGTAGAGAAGCACTGCGATCCTCCGGTGCCTGACTGCCTGTTTCAAGAATTTCTCTTGGGCTCCAGTAGCCCCAGCACTTGACCATTGTTTTGACCTGCTACAGGGCTCTGGTGCCGTGGCGTGGGCCCCTCTATCTGCTTCAAGGCCAGCCTGCTGGATTTCCTCGTCTTTGGCTCCTAATCTCCTAGAAATTTCTCCTACCCTGGATCCCTCTGGATCATGCTTTCTTTGAACACCATGCCCTGTCTTCCTAGTGAGCTTTGTTGAATCTGCTCTGGCTGAGTTTGGCTCAAACACTCGACCCCTTCTGTTTGGAGCCTGGCTGGGCCTTTTGCTTTTAGAATTCTAAGACTCTACCACGAATGCTGCAGTGTTGCTTGCTTAAAATTGCTAGAAAGTCTGGCCAAATTCTCAGTGATTCCAGCAAACTGGAAGAAAAGCAGCATGTTATATAACAAGAAGGAAAAAAAAAACAAAAAACCAACACAACCTCAGTCCTGTATCCTTCCTTTTGGCTTGGCTTACTTCTCCCTCCAAGTTAACCATCCCTCTTCCCAATGCCTCTCCTTGGGAGAACTACAAGGAAAATGCTGGTAAACGCAAAGATTACAAATTAATAACCCACAACAGTATTTTTAAATTATTTTTTAAAATGAAGTTCTAGCATGAAAAAATAAAACTGGAAGGGGGAAGGGGGACCACTCAACCCACTAGTGGCAGAACAGAATTCTGAGCACAATATTCTACTAAATGACACACACAAGGAGTTGGAGTTTATAATACCTCTTATATTGCTGCCTGCCATCTGGTCGGCAATTGTTGAGCCTAACATATTCAGGTAAACTCTATTTTCCCAAGCAGGGCAATGCTATGGGGAATCCAACAGCCACTCATCTTTTTTAATATCTTTATATTTCACTGTTTTCCAAAACAAAACAAACTGTGTTAGCATTTAAATCACATAGCACATAGGGAGTTACGTGCAAAAGTGCTGAGTGCAGGGTTGGTGGAGAGCGCATGGTGGTCCATTTGCTAGCTGGTTCCAGAGTGCAAAGTGAGGGTTCTCACTTAACCTGGGTTGGTTCATTCCACACAAATCCTAGCTGGTAGGATCTCCTAGGATCCTTCTAGGAAAGAGGGATGCGTGGCCATTCAGTAAGGACAATGAAAGTGAAGTGAGCTCCTCCTTATCCTAGATGAGGCTTGTAGACAAGGTATGAACCCTAAGCAAAGCCATTTCCTGTGTTTGTCGTTGTTGCTGCTGTAAGACCATTAATTGTTTTATCATTCTCTTAGGAGTAGTAAAGGGAGTACATGGATAAGATATAATCTGATATTGTTCCATAAAGTATAACTTTGTTTGTGGTGTCTATTCTGCAAACTACCTAGCTATTTCAATTAGGAGAAAATGCCTTCTAAATAAAACCTCAGATACAGACATGGAAACTGCCAGAGTGAAATATGATGAAAGAGAGATAGCCCAGTGTTCAAGGAGAAGGATTCCTCTCTTCCTTGATTCATCCACAAAAACACATGTTCAACACACATTTGTGCACTTTTTACTTTTCAGGTACAGCATGAAGTGGTGAGAGCACAGGAATGAATAAGCCATATGTCACATCCCACAGAAACTTGCAATATATTCTTAATGTATACAAGGATTAAATTTATGTCCCAGCCTCCAGACTCCTTTTTTACCATTCCTTTTCTTTCTGTATGAATATATCCATTCCCACGCTTCTAACCAGCTTCTAGATGCTGACTACATCATAGTTTATATTTCCAATGCAGATCTCTCTCATACTCTAAACACATTTATCAAAACTGCTTAATTTGCATGTCCATCTGGATGTCCCAGAAGCACCTCAAACTCAGCATGTCCCCAAATGGCACCGTCACTGCTCTTCCCAGACCTGCTCTTCCACCTGATTTACCCGGGTCGGTGGAAGACCATTCCTGCAATCTCCTGGGAATCAGCACTGAGTCTGCCTTCTTTCCTCCCCACTCGCCATTCATGCTCAGCTGCCACCAGCCTTACAGATTCTGCTACCCTTTCTTCTATCTTTCTTCAGCTCCATGACCTAAAATTTTGTTTAATTAAAAAAAAAATTAGACACTGAAAATTTATAGAAGTAGTGCAGAGAGTCCCATATACCCTGAAGCCAGTTTCCCTTTATATCAAAGTCTTACATCCCCTTGAAGCAAGAAGAGTGGTCTCTTCTCCCTCATTTAATTATTTATTCAGTTCTTTGTTTACATCAATATTGACTCATGACAAATTATTTATTCTTTGTTATTTACTTTGTTGCTCACATTTTCTTGGCTTTATTTATTGGGACCTCTTTCAGGTTGACTCCCTTACTTTCTGGCACCACAAGATACTACATATTCATATTCTGTTTTGCCTTTTCTTTCCCTAGAGTCAGGGAGAATTATATTTTTATTGGAGAATTGTATTTAGAAACCAGAATGTCGGTGCTTGTTATACTCATGGTTGTTGGGGTATCACTGCATCTAGCCCCTCTCAAATGGACAGAGCTAGGAAATATATGTGCATGTACTAATTCATGCCTAGACACACTTATAGGTATTTTTATCTCTACCATCTCTCTATCCATCTCCTTCCTTCCTTCCTTCCTTCCTTCCTTCCTTCCTTCCTTCCTTCCTTCCTTCCTTCCTTCCTTCCTTCCTTCCTTCCTTCCTTCCTTCCTTCCTTCCTTCCTTCTTCTTTCTTTCTCTTCTTTCTTTCTTTCTTTTTCTTTCTTTCCCCTCTTTCCTTTCTTTCCTTTCTTTCATCTATCTCTATCTCTATGTAGCTAGCTCTCTCTATCCATCCATCTAGCTTAGAAATCCCTTGAGTCCATTTTGATACTTCTGGCCCCAGGCCAACACCACAGGGATTTTTCTAGCCTTCCACTTTCCTTATTTGAAACTTCTTTCTCTATCAATGAGAATCTTAGTTCTCATAAGCTACAGTATATTTCTTCCTTTATTTAAGTCTGGTATGTGAATAAAGTGTGTAAGTTTGCTAATTTGTGCCCATGTGGGAAAAAAATTGCCACCTAGAGTACAATTGTGCTATTGTTTATTTGTCTTTATTTTTATAGTATTCTACTGCTCTATTAAACTTCATCATTTCTCTGCTGGTCGGACAACAGAAACTGGTCTGCCTAATGATGTTTGTTTTGCCTCTGATTTATGGCAGTCAGATTGAGTCATCTAAAATGAAAACCAGATTCTATTTCTCTGATGCTTAAAGTTCTCTAGTACCTCCCTTAGTCCATAAGATAAAGTCTCAGGTCTTTAGAATTGCATATAAAAGTCTTTGCTCTTAACTCATTACTTCATTATTACGATTCTAGCTCCTTACACTTAGCCTGGACCAGAACTCAGTATATGTTTGGTGATTGAAAAAAAGGTAAAAAGTGGTTTGATTGATAAAAATACCCTGAGAACAATAAATCAGTGATAATCTGCTTCAGAGATTGGAAACAAGATAGAAGAGAGATGACATTGGTTGAGTGTCTTTGTCAATCAAGCATTTTATGTAGGTCATCTCCTTCAACTCTTCTAGTCATCCTAAATGTGGCACCGGTAATGGCACAGGTATTGAAATCAGAACAGACCTAGGTTCAAGTCCCAATCTGTCACTTACTAACTACATCTGAAACCAAAGTTGGTGTTATTACCTTTAAACCATGTTTCTAAGATGGAGGCCAGAGGAGGTAACGTTTGACCTGTGTCAGAAAGAAAAACAGGGCACCTTATTTGCTATCGGCAGCCAAAAGAAAGGCTCTGGAAAGGGTAAACAGAGTATCTAAACATCAAACTCTAGCTACTTTATTCTTTGCCCTGGTTACTACTTTACATATATAATATATATTATGCACAAATGCACTATGTGTTAAGAAGCATTCACAACATAATGTAGTGGAAAAGAATAAAGAAAATAAAATGGGAAGTTTCATTCCAGTGTCGACTCTATCCTTAAATAACTGTACAGCCTTGATTTTCTATTTCATCTCCCTGATGTTGTATTCTTCCTAGCTAAAACCACAGAAGTTGAATTTGATGATTGCGCATACCACTTGCTTCTTTTTGCTTTTAGAAGATTTCTCACCTTCCCTAGCCAAATTACCACTGCTCATTCTACTTTACTGCCTCTCACCCTTGTTTATATTTACTATCAAAATGAACTTATAAATGCTGTGATACACTGAGCTGCGAGGAAGTAAGGTTAGTGGAATGAGGTAGAGAAGTGCAGGGCTGTGGCCACAAGTGATATGATTAACGGCCTCTAGTTTCACGTCTGTATCATCATCCTGGCTTACCTGTTGTGTGAGTGATACACAATTATCCTCTGACCACATAGATACTACCATAAAAGTGGCCAGATAATTTTCAACTGTAAGCCGGCCTGTTACATGGACAGTTGTATGTGTCTCTACTAACGGTGAAACCAGAAGAAATAGAATCCAATTGTGTCATGAATAATTTAGGCTAACCATGAGGAGAAACAGATTTCAGGAAAATCATGAACCAGCCTTATCAAATTGTAGACTTGCTTTCCGGGTGCTATTTCATGGGTTGTGCCAATGCCTTGGTCCCATCCTCTTCATCATTTAACTGAACTATGGGGAGGTGAGGTGAGCCCCTCGTCCCCTCGAGGCCTCTTATCTGTTCACATTTTATTATTTCGGGGTTTTCTACGATAGTGTAACTCTTGCATTTTTGCCATTGTGCATAAATAAAAACTATAACCCAACTTAGACAAAACATGGGAGATATAGCTCAGACATACTCCTACTTTCTCTGTTAAAGTTACTCCATATCTCCAAAACTCATATTTTAGCAATTCCATCTTCCATGACAAGAAATTATCCTTTGTAAACCAAAACCATAGTCAACTTTGGGACTGATCCATCAAGTCATTCAAATTTAAACAACCCAGTCATTTCCTTACAACAATTTTTTTTGTTATGAAATTGCCATAAATTTTTATATTTTGAATTCCTTCTCTTTTACTGATATCCATGAAGCTTCTGGATTATTTTGCTGTGGCTTTCATAGGTTTCCTAGGGAACTCAGAAATACAGACATATGTGATATTGACTTGTAATACAACCTGCAAAAAGACAAGTGGAGCTGGGCCTGAGCTCATGCTTTCAGGACCAAGAACAGTCACCTTATGGGTTTTTCTGTTGCTGAATGCCGGTTAAGGCTGTGGCAGTTACCCTATTGTGCTGCTGAGTCAGTTATTTTGCAATATTTAAGAGGCAAGAAAAATGCTTCTAATGGTGATATACCTTATAGTACCTATTCAGCTCTAAAAGGCTCTTCGGGCAACACACTGATGCTTTCTTTGTTGAAATGAAGATGTGAAAGTCCTTATTATTTAAGACTTCTAAATAAGCCAGATTTACCAATGTCAAATTACTTGTGGATCGTTTGACCCCATATTTATTTCTAATTTCCACAAGCTGTTGGTAAGAGCTGTTGTAAATCAGGAGCCATTGATCTTGGCTCCTGCTCCTGTAATTCTAAGATGAACTGCTTATGATCAACAGAAAAAGACTCCTGCTCTGAAGAGAAAGCCTGCAGAAAGAGTTGCCAGGGTGCTTTGGAAACATGCATAGGTATCAATTATTCAGGAAATAGGAGAGCCAGCACTTGTGTGCTTATGTGGGGGTGGAGGGAGAACCCCATGTGAATCTATACATCAAGAAATCTGGGGAAGCAGACTTGGCCCAGTGGTTAGGGCGTCCGTCTACCACATGGGAGGTCCGCGGTTCAAACCCCGGGTCTCCTTGAACCGTGTGCAGCTGGCCCACGCACAGTGCTGATGCGCGCAAGGAGTGCCCTGCCACACAGGGGTGTCCCCACCTAGGGGAGCTCCACGCGCAAGAAGTGCACCTGCAAGGAGAGCAAAAAAAAAGTGCAGCCTGCCCAGGAATGGTGCCGCACACACGGAGAGCTGACACAATGAGATGATGTAATAAAAAGAAACAAAGATTCCCGTACCACTGACAACAACAGAAGCGGACAAAAAGAAGAACATGCAGGAAATGGACACAGAGAACAGACAATTGGGGCAGGGGAAGAAAGGGAGAGAAATAAATAAAATAAATCTTAAAAAGAAATCTGAATGTGGAATTTGGCAAAAATTGGTCATAGAAGAGAGATTAGGGAAAATTATGAGCATGGCTATAATTGACAATCACTTAACAACTATTGATTTAAATAAAAATTTCTGCATATCCATACGTCGGGCACTTAAATGAAGCCACACAGTCAGATCTCCTGTGTCTCACGGTATTTTTATCTACATTATCTGCTCTCGAAACCAAGAGCCTCCCACCAGGCATTGTGTATTTCCACATGCAATGACGATATCTGTGAGTTAGTCATCCTCTTCCAAAATTGCATCCTCATGTTTTTGTGGTTGTCCTTGGAGGAGGAAGCAGGGGCACTGAGAGTGTGAACAATAAGTAGGCACTGCGTCCTTCTACACCAGTCATTGGGCTATTTGCTTCATGTCTATTGTCTTATTTAATCCTCACAGTATCCCTGTGAGATAAATAATAAGAGAAGGAGTATGTTTCTCCTTTGGTGGGGACAGGAGAAGGAGGGAATTACTCATCTCATTCAGCCCTTGATGAGAGAGTACAGAATTAGGAATCAAACTCTAGTTAGCACTGTTTGTGTAAAGAGCTACAAGGTGGAAGGATTGCTACAGTTCCTTGGGACCATGTCCATTTGGTAATTTATAGATCAGGAGGTTCTCCTTACACATAAATATAGAGTTCAGGAAATTTGGGTCTAAAGCAAATTGCCATCAAAGGATCCTATTTTCCTGTTAATTCTGATTACATAATTTGAGATTCATTTTAGGAAAAAGGTCCCCAAAGATAATTTCAGAGAGGAAGTGGTTAGGCAATGGTCAAGATACATGTTTCAGGACACCAGACATTAGTTCTTCATTCCCCATGGCAACATCTGTGGCCCTTACTAATCCTAGTTTTAGGTTCAGAGGTTCTAAACCACCTTCCCCATCTTGGCCCAAATGCCTGAGGCATCCCGTGTTTTCCACGTTTGTTGTCAAGAGGCCTTGGTATATGGATGGCTCAGCAAATGGTTCTGGAATCAAAACACACAGCGAGGAGCCAGGCTGAGCTAGGCGGTCTCCCCAGACATCTTTTCCTCATCCATTACATGGAAACCATGGTCCCCGACTCAGGGGGCTGTTGCGAGGTACTTACCAAAGTATCTGCTCTTCACTGCGTTTTCTGTTCATTTTGGGGCCCATCCAGGTCTTTGATGTTCTTCCCAGGAAAGGGTGAGATAGCTGAGTTTAAGAAATCTTACTTATCATTCAGATACTTTTATCTTAACAATTAAGGTTATAATCATCACTAAGGCTCATGTCCCAACAGACACGTGATCCATTTGTGAGTCTGTACATGTTGCACCTGGGAGTTGCAGACGCATAACCTCATCCGTGGATTCCTCCACTGTGTTCCCTTCTGTAAGCAAGCTCTAAATGTCAAAAACTTTATAAAATAGAAATGGGAGTACTAAAATTTACCAGTTCCCATAAGTAAAAGATTTTACATATAAGCCTGACTTGGGCAGAGTAATTGTCACACTAAATCGTGCTCTAGTTATTAAAGTACAAATCTACAATCAAGGACATAGGATGATAGTGATAGAGTTTTCATCTCCCACCGTTCACTTTGATTATGTGGAGAGCAAAGAGAAATTGCTATGTGTGCCTCTCTTGCTTTTGGTGACCCTATTCCACACATTTCCTTCTACTCAGTAGTGTGCCCCCTCCCTTCTTTTTTTGACTTCTCTTCCTCTCCACATTTCAATCTGCTCTCTGGCCATTAATTTATGCTAACTTGTAAATGGCTGATGTTCACTTATAGATAAATATGCCATCAGGATTTGGACAAGGTTAATCTTAGAACACAGAGTGGAATATTTTCTAAAAGTTTCACTCAACCTGAGAATAAATTCAACCATCTATTGTGATGCAGGTTATTAATAGGGTGCAGGTGTTCTTTGTTTTCTTACTAAACTTTCTACCCTTCTTAGGTATTGATACTCTAAAGAACCAACAGGCCAACTGCAATTAATAGCATACTCAGCAATCAGCAATCATGAAACCATCCAGCTTATCATTTGCATTCTCCTATGCAGTAGGTAGCAGGAAGTAGAGAGGTTGTGATTAGACACGTTTTTGTTAGTTTTCTCTTCTCATGCCATATGTATGATTGCCTTCTAGTACAGAAATTGGTTCTACATGCTTAAACACTTTCCAAGTACTGCTTTCCCCTTATGCTGACTTCCATTTCTGTTCTTAATTTTCTTTCCTGTGCACCGGAGGGCCTCCCAATTTCCCTTTTTTGTTCCAAATTCTTTATGCAAAAGAAGACATCATTGTATTTACTTTTGATTTGCTTTTTTTTTTTTTTTGGATTTTTTTGACTAACTTTATAATATGTGTTTATTTGATACTACTTCATAAGCAAGATATCTCAGTCATTCAAGTTTCAGGTATCTTGAAAAACAATCAATATTCAAACTCTCTCATTTCATGAGGATGATTATTCAGTGGAAAAGCTGGACAGCCTAATACTTTGGCAAATTAGCTTATCATTTCCAAGGTGCTTTCATTCAACAGTATTAAATATGAAGGTAAGGAAAGCTTTGAGTAATCTTTCTTAATTAAGTTTATTTAAATGGATTTTCATTGTGCATCCCAAAGTGTAACATCATATCCCTTTAACATAGGACAATCTCCTCTATCCAGTTCTATTAATAAGAATTTAGATTCAGAGGAAAGGTTGAAATTTTCACATTGGCCCAAAATGCGGAAAGCAAAGAGTTCTAAACACCAAGGGATTTTTGAAATATTGTAACATATATATTTTAACAAAATTTAGCAGTTAATATGGAATAAACAAAGACGGCAAGTCATTTTCCTTTCACACAACGTATGAATATCCCCAGAATAGACTGTTCACCGTATTCACCTTGCCCTGTCTCCTACATGCCCTTTTTAATGCCCATGTAAGGCCTAAACTTTGTTCAAACTCCAGCTCAACTCACAACTTTTTCTGAAGCTTTCAGAGCTTTTTTTGGTCACAATGGATTGTCCCATCTCTTAATTCTTCTGGCACTTACAGCTAATATCAGAAATTTTAACAAAACAAAGCCTGTATTGGTTAAAGTCTTCCATGTCTGCAGTGGATCGAATGTTGAATTAAATCTTCTATTTTTTACATTCATCCAGCGTCTCCTATAAAGTGATTTACAGCAGGGGTTCTTAACCTTTTTTGTTTCATGGACCCTTTTGCCAGTCAGGTGACAACCATGGACCCCTTACTAAGTCCACACTATACTGTGTATTATTTAATAATATATCACACCCACACCAACACATCCCCACAAGAATAATGTTTTTTTTAATTTGAATTCAAGCTCATGGACCCCTACTTAAGAATCCCTGCTTTCAAGCCATGCATACTTGCTGCTTGATTCACACAAACACTGGCTATGTATCCTAAGGATATTGTTGGCTGGAATTATAGTAGCTTATTTAAAGAAAACATTCACCTGCTTTCTTCTATATATTCAGGGTCAAGATTAAGTTGCTTCTTGATTGATTGCTTTCCCACCCCCTACACTTAAATGTGCACAAACATGCATATATTAATTCTAAGGGAGTCCATTACTGTTTAAACTGTATGCCTAGTGATCACTTAAAATGTACTTTCCAACATCCTCTCTCATCAAATAAGATTATGTAGATATTTCTTCTGAAATAGACCTGAGGAAGACGTGAAGCTACATTTTTCTGTAAACATATGCAACATTTACACAAAGCTTTTAATGCTATTAATTTTGGAAATCTGATCTGGAATTGAGAACTTTATTCATTTCAGGACAAATCTCAGGAGAGTTATTAGTTCTAAAGTAATAAAGACATTTTCTTCACTACATCAAAATCTGTATATTGCATGTGTTCTCAGTTTGCCAGTGCTGCTATGACAAATATCACAAACTGTTTAGTGTAAGTAATAGGAATTTATTATTTCAGAGTTTGGTAGCTACACGAGGCAAATCAAGGTATTAGTAGACTCTGCTTTCTCCAAAGTCTATAGCATCCTGGGTGGCTTACTGGCAAGCCATAACTAAAGCTCTGCCCTCTGTCAATGGCCATCTGTCTTCTTTTGTCTCCTTCTGTCTCCTACCACCGTTTTCAAATTTCCTCTGTTTATAAGGACTCCAGTTACACTGGCTTAAGGCCCACCCTGATTCAGTTTGGCTTCATTATAATAAGATCATCAAAGATCTTATTTACAAGTGAGTCCATGGCAACAGGACTGAGGGTTAGGACTTTGAGAAGGTCTTTGTGGGAGGTGTGATTCTATCCCCAAGACATCTTTTACATGCATGGCATTTGCTAATTATAACACGGATGATGCAAGAAAGGCTAAAATATGGCCAGGTCCATATCTACGGGGACTCTAAATTTTCACCAAACTAAAAGAGTTGTGAATGTGACCGGGGAGCTATTATAATTACTCCATGATGACAGTCATAAACTGGGTAATCCTGTACATACGGTTACCCTGTAACTCTGCACTGGTTTCCTCTGGCTGTCATATCAGTTTACTATAAACTTGGTGGCTTGAAACAACTTGGGAGCCAGAAGACTGAAACCAGCCTCCCTGGGCGAAACCTAAGTGTCAGCAGGACTGCACTTCCTCCGGACGCTCCAGGCAAGAGTCTACACCTGGACTCTTCCAGTCGCTGGTGGAGCCGGCATTCCACGGCTGCGACCACATCCCGCAATCTCTACTTCTGCAGGCACCTTGCCCCCTCCTCTTCTGTGTGCCATCTCCCTGTTTCTCCCTCTTATTAGGACACTTGTGTTTGCATTTAAGGCCCACTGAGACAATCCAGGATAATCTCTGGATCAAGATCCTTGATTTAACCACATCTACAAAAGCCTTCTTCCACAGACGGACGCTCACATTCACAGGTCCCAGGGATTAGCACCTTATATCTTTGTGGGCCACGACTCTGCCAATCCCAGGATCCCTGCCCTTAAAATATTCAGGTACCCCTGAGAGCAAAAGAGCACACTTAAGGATTTAGAAACCATATCAGGATGTAGGCGTGCTTCAGTGCCACGTGGTGTTTGGCAACACTGTTTTAGTCAAGAAACAAACCACCTGGATCTAGGACACCCTTACCCTTAAAGGATTGGTAGAACTTGGAAAGCCGTGGAGGGGTACATTCATGGCAGCTACAGCAAAGTTTTGAAGGAGGGACTAAGCGGGGCTAGTTTAGGAAACAAAAGGGAGGCCACTTTCTTAAAGAAACAGGGTTCTTCTTAGGGACAGTGGGGGATAAGATTGACATTTAGATTATATGAAATTTTCACATGCTCCAACTTCATGTATTCTGAAACTCCCTCATTCTCCTCAGCCTCTCAGCCAAGTCCCCCAGATCGACCTATCTTTCCTTTGCCCCTTTGATAATTTTTGTAACACTGATTCTGGATCCTTTCTATATTCCAGTTTTTTGTCCTGCCAAGATGATTTCTATGTCCGTCCCCTACTTGTCTTACTACTTTGCTTTGTAAGTCTGTTGTATTGGACTGTGAGTACTTTGAAAGGAAAGGCCACGGCATTTATGTCTTTGTGTCTCCAGCACTTAATTAGCACAGGAGAAACTTACAGTAAATGCTCAATGAATGTTTCTTGAGTTAAGAGGTATTTAGGTTTATACCAAGGACACTGAGAATTCACTGGAGATCTTTAGTAACGGTTGCAGTGACTATATTTGTCAGGTCTGCTCTCGGCTCCTCCTCCCATCAGCCTAGTCTTGTATCACAGATGAGTGTGGCTCTCCACAGGTAACATCCCACTAATTTCAAGCCTGCCTTTATTTAAGAGGAAATACTGAAGCAATCTCTATTAGAGGACTATATGCAGTATGTTCTTCCTAAATATATTCAGAGGTGAAATAATGACTTTCCTCTGTCAATTTCAAGTATATGCTGTCTCACTTTCTCCTTCATATTATTCCACTCTTCAGAATCTACCCATTTTTCTTATTCTGACTTCTGTCAGTGGCTTGTTTTTGATGGTCCCTTGATGACATTGGTTTCTGGTTGCTGTAATTAAAGGCAGTTTAAGTGGATGAAATTAGGTATCTACCCATTAATAAAGCAAGGTGATGTTCATAAGCTATGTGGCCCTCATCGAACTCCTAGCTCCAACCCCAAACTGCTTTCCATTAAAACAGGGGATTAACTATTAGTGCAGCACAGTGGAAGGACTAGAAGAACAGCTCCTTGGGTCCCAACAAAAAATTACTTCTGAATCAAACCTCTGATTAATAGCTCCAGAGTTGCCGCTCTGCTTTGCATAATTAAGTTTCATGGAGTGTTACAATTAACAGCCTTGCCGTCACCCAGGTAGAAACAGTCACCATTTATTTGGCCAGCAGTGTTAGATAATGCTGGGTGCTGAATAAGAAGTATTTATGAGGGGATTAGGTACATTCTAGATCATAAATTGAATAAAGCCATAATTACCTTCGAACAAAAAGCTACCAACACGATGCTCCCATGATACTAACCCAAAATCCCCTTTTATTTTTTTCTGCTGATGTGGGCTTAAAATCTTTCTCCCAGAGTCAAATAAGAGTCACGGCTCTGGGAAATTTGTGGACATGCATGAAAGTTGACAGCTTCCTCTAATATTTCATGGGCTTTCTGAAGCTCCAGTGCATAGCTTGTTTTATACCGTTTATGATGGCTGCATTAGTTATCATACAAGTAGTCAGACATGTAGTGAGGATGTTGGATAAGATTCAGACTCTTGGAATTACCTGGGAAGAAAGCCAAGATGTCATTAGAAGTCCTTGGATATAACAGAATGCAGAGCACTTTGTTGGATGTAAACAGGCAGGGAATTAACCACTCATCAGTGACCAGGGATTAAAACATGACCAGAAAATGTACTTTTTCCATTTTTTTTCTAGTGGAATAACAATTCTCCAATATAGTTACTTCCCTGATTAAAATTTTGAGGAAGAGAAGGACCTAGAGTAGCCATTGCAAGGATGATATCCTCTGTTCCAGTCAAGATTTCCTTGTATCAGTAGACTTAAAGGAAATGAATAATAACTACTACTTTCATGGAACATCTTATGTCAGGTCCCTTTCTGTGTTCTTTACTTGTAATAACTTATTTAATGAAGAATTTGCTACAAAACCTTGGTCACCTTCATCTCTTTCTGCCATTACTTCCTTTTTCCTTGTACTGCGTCCTTATTCCTCCATTTGCTCATTTCCTTCTTTCTCTGATCCTTTGTTCTCCTTCCCTACATTTCTTCTTAGCTACCGTTAGGTTTTATCTGAAATTTGATAAAGAGATGAAATCAAGAGAACGCATTTTAAGTCCTAAAACTGCCAAGATTGTGATTTGGGACAAGTTGATTAATCAAACTGAGCCTGTTTCCTTATTTGAAAAACAAAAAGAAGGGGGGATAATAATACCTCCTCTACCCTGAGTAGATGTTGCTGTATGAATCAAAGGAGATGGTGTCTATGAGACACCTCCATAAGTTGTAAAGAATTTTAATTCCATTTGTTTTTTGCTGAACCTCCTAATGAATATTTTCAGGAATTTTAGTAGGATTTAGAGCCAGGCATATTTGCAAAGAAAAGAGACTATGCTGTAGACAAATTGGGCACCTTGTTATGTACTTACCAGGAGGAAAATGCTGCCATTCTTGGCTAAAAACCCATTTGTCTTGCAAATTTCTATAATGAACAGATTTTGGAATAAATACCATGTAATCTGTGATGACAGTTCTCTCATTTCTTTTTTATTAGTTCAATCTTCTCAGCATCTGAACTACATAGCTACAGAGCCTCCATAGTCATTAAGGCAGCTGGGTCGTATGCATTTTTCCCCTTTCTTTGGCACATAACGGAGCCCCCAACCAGTCTCTTGTTTCAAGGCTCATGTTCCAGCCACTAAATGTATAAGAACACCATAACAGAAAAGAAAACAAACAGCAGGCTGCATGGCCTTTGCAACAATATGCCATTTTTCCAACTGACCTTTACCAGCATCTATTTAAAACTTAAGTTTTACTTGGAGCTTGTAGAAAACTTGCATTGAATTAAACGTCCCTTTCCTTAAAATAGGTCATCTCAATGGAACATTGGTTGTTGGAAACACTAACTCATTTTCTCTCTCTCTTCTCCCTTCTGTCTTTTCCTAGGTAAGTGATATTTGGTTATTCGGGGGGTTTCTTCAGGAGACTGCTGCGAGGTCTACCCAATCCTCAGACCTGTTTTGGAAGAAAGTCTTTGGCCAGTTATTATCCATCCTACCTCAAGTGGTTCCGTTTCTTCTCTTAGCTCCTGCAGCATGGAGGGGCACGTGGAGGTATGGCTCTTCACTGTCAACAGGGCTGCATGGGTTGGTGTTGAAAGGAATGTGAGTGTTGGATCATTGTCAATGATACAATTAAGAGAACGTCCTGGGAACTGAATGCCAAGAGACAATCATTTTATCTCAGACCCCATCAACTCTTTCTGTGGGTTCTAATGCATTCTTCATTAATATATTTATTGAAAATAAACTTCATAAAAGATCAAGGTGAATTATAATTAAATTTCTACCATCACAAATAATGTTTCTTTTTAAAAAAAATAGAAGAATATATGTTTATGTATGTTTTGTTTGTATACCAGCTTACACCCACATGGTTGGGGCCTGAAGAAAAGCCAATTCTTATTTCCAAATAATGAAGTTCAACGTACATATACATTCAATTGAAAACCTTATCTAAAACATCAGGAAATAAAAGTACAGAGGTACAATAGATGTTGCAATTCCAAGGACTAAAGTTATATATGTCTTTGTGTCTGTAACCTTTGGCATTTTGAGACACTGTTCCATAAAAGTTACCACAAAGGGCTCTGCCTACTCTAGGGTCAGAATCTTCAATGATATTGTCAAAAGGACCTCCCAATTCATTAACCTCGACCTGCAACACCTTAAGGAGGCTTTTTAATTCAAATCATTGTGAGGGCCAAAAAAGGTTGTTGAAGAAGTCTGAATCTGTACCAGGAACAAACTAACTGCAGATTTCCAGCTGTATATAAAATGTAGCTATAACTATGGTGTATTTCTAGTATTTCTTTTGGAAAAGTTCCTTCCTCTGCTAGATTGAGGAGATGTTACCCACTTGTGGCTAAAGGACATTTCTTACTCTGATTCAGGTAGAGAATGTATTCTTCCTTCATTGTCCCAGTTTCATATCATTCAGTGACACTTTCTTACATTCTGTTATATTCTGTATCAGTTTAGATATTTTCTTTATTAGGCTAAATAAAGTACTTGTTAATCAATCATTTTCATAGTTTTCATACAGATATAAAATAAACATATGCTAAATATTTTATTTAATTCATTATTAATTAGGTAACCAAGGAAATGTTATATCTGGTTCAAAGGAAGAGTCAGAGAAGCACAAGTTTGTATGGAATAAAGAAATGTTGAAATCAGTTTACAAATGGACATGAAACTAACTTTTTTTTTGGTGGGAGGGAGAGAAGTCAATTGAATCTCTACCAAACAATTTATTTGCGTATCTATAGACAAGAATTATTTTATATTGCTATCAATTATCTATAATTTACAGAGTTGTGAAATAGCTCAAAGGCAATGAAAGGCTAGAAAAAGACAACCCAGAATGCGTGCTCTAAACAAAGTATTGTTTTTCCTTTGGAGACATCCAGGAATCTCTTTTGATCATCCTTAATTTCCTTATATACTTAAGAATGTAGATTTTAAAATAGGAAGTCATTGTCTATCATATTTTCAGAGTTGAAATATCTGTGTACTTATTTCTTAAAGTTTTTATCTGTGCAAAGTTGGAAACTTCAATAGATAAAAACAAAACAAAACAAAAAAAACTTCCTTTGGTTTTTTAAGCTTGCATATGTTAGGTTCCCATGAGTTCTCCGGAATATTTCATTTTCACCAACTACTATAAAAAGAGAAATTTTTATTATTTCCCTGGAAAATTATGGATTCTTAAGAAAAACTTGTTCAATGAATGACATCTTCAAAATTATGTATTAACTAGGTATTTTTTTACTGATTATTTACTGACTAATGTTATCAATATGTCTCTCCAGTGGAAAAAATTGGGTTTAAATTTTCCATATGCAGAATCTTTGCTCTTGAAACACATTTTGTCCATCTACCTCTTTATGACATTCTGCAGACTCCCTTTCTGTTTCAAGTTAATAGAAATTTGATGTTGCCACTGCACATAATATTTGCTATTTGATGGCTCTTTCCAGTTGAGGATGTACAGCAGGATGTCTTATTCACCAGCTCGGGATCAAACCTTAAACAAGTAGGGACCAGAGCCTCTGGAAAGAGATTTGTGAAGCTGAAGGGGAGGGAGAGACAGGCATTACCCAGGCTTGGTGTATGGCTCTCAGTGTGGCACTGTGATCTCAGCTCCCAGGTTTAAGCTTCTGGAAAGTCCCTTGGTCTGCTTTTAGCCTGAGCATGTGATTGTCTCTCGGCAGATGTGTGAGATTGTTGCCCGTTTGCCTCGGCAACCTGCAGCTTCATGCTGCTGTCACTGATGAAAATCCCCTTGGAGGTCTGCAGCTATGGTACCACGTGGACCACAGTGATGACTTCGTCAGGGGGCCAGTCCTTCTTCCCACCACTTCTCACAGAAAACCCTATCATTTTCACTGTTAGCAGCTCTCACTGAGATTTCCCTAAGTCCCCTCACATGGAAGATCCAGCTGTGCTACTGAGAAAAATTTGAAAGTGAAAGACTTGGTCCAATGTATTTCTTCCTCAGAAGCCATCTGGATTTTTTTTCTTTCACAGATTTTTTTTTTTTTTAAGGAGTATTGTGGGAACCTCCCAAGAGCGCAGTCTCCTTGGCTCAAACTTCCAACAGTCTTGATCAAACCCTGATGGACACCAGTGTGTACACTGTATTTCTGTAACAGGGCTCAAGACCATTGCCATATATCCCAGCCTTGAACTTTTCTTCTTTGGGGAAAGTTGGAATAAGAAGGTTTAGATGACCTGAGCAAGATGACAGAGATGGTCATTGGTAAGACAGACTCTGGAACTCAGACATGCTTATTCTCTAGTATGTATTGACTTGACTCTCCAGCCTAAACATCTGATTGTTTATTGTTTAATGGACATTTTGCTGCCATTGTATGAAAGGACCCCAGGTCTCTAAGATCTCTACCCTCATCTTTGGAATCAGCACCTGTCAGTCTGATATCTATCTGCTTTTCCTAATGGTTCATGTAGTTTTGAGGTGACCAACACTCTGGCTTTCCATTCTGAAAAACAAACAAACAAAAATACGATCACGGGTGCTACTTTCTTCCCCTTCCCCTCTGTACCAACCTAGGTCGGTCACTAGGTTGTGCATTTCCAGGGTGTGCTTTTCCAAGGTGACAGGAAGGAAGTAGATGTTTACTGACAACGAGGACAAAGGGGAACGAGAACAAGGTGTTGTACCTGCCCTTTGTACACAACACATGCCTTGCTTGCATTTCTTAGTCCATCCTGCTGCCTTTTGTTTGCTATCCTCAAATTCCACCCAGATCTAAAAATAATTGAAATTTCAAAGAGGACCTTTCCCACATTGGAACTCAGGGTTAATCAGGTTAGCTGCAGTTTATTGAATTGTGCATATTTGCATCCTCATACTTTTTTATAGAGCAAATAGTAATTAGAGGGCCCCTCTGAGTGGGGCTGCTCACTCCTGTAGAGGCTTTTCCTTTACTTTTTTCTTCTGCTCCCCCAATCTTACATCATATCCTTCCTCATTAGCCCCTGGTCCAAAGCAGAGCACCCGATGTGTGAATTTTAGTTGCAGATTGAGTTCTCAAATCATCATGAGAAGCCACAAGCAGTATGACAGGTGGGAGTGAGATTTAGCTTCCTTATATAACTCTCTGCAGTGCATTCACCGAATGCCACTTTATCTCGAGTCCACATATTTCACTCTAGCAGATACAGTAAGGTAGAAATACAGGGGTATTTGGGATGCAGTTTATTAAGATGTGTTTGGAGCCAACTGGAGGAGCACTGGTTGAAATGTTAATCACAGTAACCACCAATGTATGGATCTGCATCCTTTTCTCCTCTGCCTTGAGGAGCTGAAGCACAGAACTAGCTGCTACCATTCTAATTCACAGCATTATTATTATATTACTATTTATTAATTAATTACTATTTCCCTTCTGGTGTGTGTATCAAACTATATCTTTTTATTTAAAGAGAAAACAACAAAATAATAGTGGAGGCATCATAGCATAGTTATTGTGTTATATATGGAGTGAAAAGAAAGGGATTCCTGAAGGGAAGGAAGAGGCAATTTTGAACCTTTGGGATATTTTCTGGATGTTGGAAAGAAACTGAAAAGCCACAGTGAAAAAAGCAATATTGCACCTATGTTGCAATCAGTTTCCTAGGAGCTAGAAAAAGCATTATTACTCTTGGAGAAAAGGGTTCTCTTTCTTCCCCTCCCTTTTGATTTAGACTTCTGTGAGCCAAAGTGTTCCAGTGTTTTAATGGTCTGTTTTAAAGATGGAAAAGGCCCTTATGTGTCAGAACGCCAGCCTGTCCAAGCCAGCACGGGGCGTTGTTTGATTATGAAGCTTGTTTGGTATAGATGATATTTTTATAGCTTCTGCTTTGCTTCACCGATGGCCATATTGATGTCGCTCTCCAGGATGGACCTAATAAAGAGTTCATAAAACTGTGAGGCCGTTCTCCTGGGTAATCTACCACTGTGCCTTCTCAGACGGCAAAACTGCACGTTGGTGGTGGGCTGGGCTCCTCACACGCGGGCTGGCAACAGGCCACAGAGTGGGTAATTTGGGGGAGGGGAGGTATGTGCTTTCAAAAGAACCACCTGAACTTTCCCGTATGAAGGTTTTTGAAGAGCAGCCAGGGGTGAAATGTCGCGATCTGGTGATTCAGTAACATTACTCAGCTTGTGCTCAGATGCTGCAGTGGCTTGGAAGCCTGGGGGTGGAATTCCTCCCCCCCACCCAAAGTGTTCTAAGCCTCTGTGAACTCAGGTTTGCCAGAAATTCAAGAGAGAAGGAGTTGGAAGAAGGAGGGGCAATGGGGAATTGGACATGCTGGGACCGTGAAGCCTAGGAGCCATGGGATAGTGAGCAGCTGCACCGTCTGCTCGTGGTTTTGGCCAAAACCAGGCAATTCTAAAGGATTCAGACCTTTAAGAAGAAAGGCCGATGTTTGCTTTCTCTGGGCATGAGCACGTATTTGTGGTCATTAGTGATGTCCTCTCAAAAGCATCCTGACGGGCAGGAGAACTGCAGGGGTGAGGTTCACTAAGGAGCTTTCAGGGCTGTGGACTTGGTAACGATGGAAGAGCTGGTACCTGGACTCCACACTGCTAATCGTCATTCACTGACTACTTGCTCTAGGACAGGGCCAGTGCTTGGAACTACCTGTGTATCATCTCAGTTAATGGGTAAAACAGCCCCATGAACCATATATTGTTATCACACCTTTTTTAAAGATGAGGAAATAGCTTCAGAGAGGTTTAAAAAGACACATAAAAACAAGATAAAACCCCAAATCCCAAAACTCACCTTGCAGCAGCTTAAGAGTCAGAGCCAGATTTGGGACCTCGGGTTTTGTCTGTCTACACAGCCTTGCATGTTGGACTACATGTAGCCCATGTATTGTTGGCATTGCACACAAGCTGAGTAGGCAACTATTTATGCACTGTGATTTTAAAAACTTGGGAAAATGTTCTTGCCCAGAAATCCCCACTGCTCAAAATACTTACCCGAGCATTTCAGGCCAATGTCTGAAAACATATCCCTACTTTGAAGATTTGAGACTTTTCAGGTAACAACTTAAGCTGGTATTCATTCTTGAAACTCCATGCCAGCATGGGGCTTAAAACAGAGTCACAGTAACACTCCCAAAAAGTATTTCTCAAGCCCTACCTCTCAGAGTTAATGGTGAGCTCTATTAGTCAGGGTTCTTCAGGGAAACAGAAGAAACAGTATATATGTGTATGTAGAAAGATATAGCTACAGGTATAAGTGTAGGTATATACATATATACACACATTTATGTGTATGTATATATGTGTATATATATTATATATGTATATTAAGAAATTTATTGTAAAGAATTGCCTCATGCAATTGTGGAGGCTAAGTCCAAATTCTGTAGGGCAGGCCACAGACTGGAAACTCTGGGGGGAGTGGCATCAGTCCATCTGTAGGGGAGGCCAGCAAGGAGCGGAGGGTGTGGTCTCAAGGGAGAGTCCTTGAGACCCTCAGTTCTGACCTCCCCCAGATTGTCAGAAGTCCACCCACATTGCTGAGAGTAATACCTCATACTTAGAATCGACTGATTTTAGATGCTAATCCCCAAAAGCCATACCTAGCCAAATTGACACATACATTTATCCTTCACAGAAGCTCTCCTTAGATCCCTTCCAGAGAGTTCTGGAACCCCAAGACATGCTTCCCATGGACCCCGTGTAGCAGGCTTCTTGGCTTCTTGGTGTCTGTTGATTCCTGTTGTGCTTTTGTCTGCTGCTGGTATTCCCCTCAGGAGGCTGATGCTGGGTCTGCAGCTGCCTTTGACAAAGCCTCTTACCAAGAATATATCCAAATTAAGAACTGCTACAACACATCTTTAAGAAGCAAAGCCTGATGTGGAGGGCAGCCATGTCTGCACCCCGGGGATCTTTCCTACTGCAGAGCATCTTTGGGCACCGCTGGCACGAACTGCCTTCTTTTTGATGGTCCATGCAAGGCATACTGACGCTTTCAATTTTTATTTGTTCATTTACTGCAGCCAAACTTGCCCTAGGGCCCAGGTTCAGGTCGCAGGTGATCTGAATGACAGGCAGCGTTCTATGTTCAGAGACCCCTCCGGTCCAGCAGCAGCCCACCCTCATTGAGCTAATCCGTTGCAGCATACTCCTCACTGCCCTTAGGTGCTGGACAGCCTGAGCCTCCAGTTCTCCAGAGGCACCTGCTATGCCTGCATGCTGGCATGGAGGCAAGAGAGCAGGAAAGGTGCAACTTCGGAGGGCTGTGTTCACAGGTTTTCCTGAGCACCCTTCTTATAGAGGGAACCACTCGTAGGGCAGCCTTGGGTGCCCTGGAATGAGTGAGGATGCCTAGCTTTCCCAATAGGCTAGGAGGGAAAGACCCTGGAAACTGAGGTCCTCAGAAAGGGCTAGAAGTGTGATGTGGTATGTCTGTCATCATCTCTTCTTCCAAGGAGGCTCTTGCACCTCCATAGCGATGGGGTATCCTGGAAGGAATACCTGGCAGGTATGTGAGTATGAAGACCAGCACTCTCTAGTATCTGATGGGGATAGAGTTATCAGCAGGCTTCTGTGGCCTCTCAAGATTTTGAAATGACCAAGGAAAAAGAAACAATAGTGTAACTTCTTGTCTAGGTCTATGTGTCAACTTATGGTGTGACCTCAGTCAAACTAATTCAGTTTCACTTTATTCAGCTGAACTCTGAATAAAGAAAAGCAATACTGGCTCTACTCTTTAAGACTGAATTGATGATAAAAAAAATATGTAAAGAAAGGTGACCATTTTTAAATCATTTTTTTCAAAATAAATTGCTATCAACATATACAGTAGGAGAAGCCTAAAACCATAAGAGTTTGCCTCATCTCCTATGTGAAAGTTTCCTAAATCAATGTTTGTCATCTGAAACAAACAAATAACATCCACCTAATCTTTTATTTGCTCTCCTCTCATTTGAACAAAAACAAACAATACCGTCATCAAATTGAATCTAGGATAATTGTGGTTTGCATTATTCCTTATCTACATCGCTGCTTTGATGTCCCGGCCCACCCCCCAGCATCTTCAATGTACCTCCCACATGCCCGTGCTGCTGCTGCGTCTAAGAGTTCATCTAAAGCAGTGAGTGTCCTCATTGGCCCCGTGTTCTGCTGAGCCCTGTTGGGGGATGCGATTGAGCGGAGCCCTCTGAGTTCTAGACATCTAGTGGCTATTCTTGTCTTTTCTGTCATCATCCCCTCAAGATTCTCAAGACCAACAGCCTAAGGGACAAGGTGGGGCAACCATATACTCCTAATTTTCATGAGTCTTTGGCCTCCTGTGAGCTTGCCTCATGGTGTATGGCAGTGATTTCAGTGGAATCACCAGGGAGAATGAAAAAAACCAACAAACGAAACAAAGCAAAACGAATGAAACCACTGGCTTTCGAGTCTCCAGCCTTAGGATCTTGGGTACATATATATGTACATACATGCATATATGTGACACTATGTTTTAATGGCTCCTGGGTAGTTTTAATGTGAGACTCGTGAGAGCCACTGATGTGGGAGATTGAATCCTTTGGCATGGGCTGTAGCCAGGCTTGGAACCAAAACGGTCCTAGCTCCTATTTCTCTCAGGGCCCCAGATGATTCCGGCCCATCTGTGTTTAGCACTAGCCTGGGAGGAAATGCCGGTTTTGTTGAGGAAGCCTGAGGAATGACCTTGATAGCCTGGAGAGAGAGAGAGACAGACAGACAGACAAAGAAAGAGAGAGCAGGGAGCTGGGCTAGGAGACTGCCCAATAGTTTTTCAGAACAATTCTTTCTGGGTCAACCTCATCCTGTGGAACAGAGCTTAAAGAGAGAGGAATCCCTCATAATGGTTCACCTCTTCAATTTTGCTTACTCTAGGAAGCTGTGTTATTGCTGAGGATCACTAAAATGTCTAGAATTTACCCAAACTTTTCAGCTGTCCTCATTCTTGGGAGTGGAGTCAGAGAGGGAACCAGAAAGGCACAGGAAGCTTCGTCCTCTGGAAGCCATCCAGGACAGAAGGCAGAGCGGGCTGTGAGCCCGCCCTGAGGGCACTGCAACTCAGTGATGAAGACGGGGTGCTGGCCTCCCCTGTGAGCTTCCTCCCCCTGCGGAATGCCATCAGGTTCTTAGCCCTTCAGGATCTCCTTCTGGCCATCTCTGCACACTCGCAGGAGAGAGCTCTGAGTGGACTCTTCCCAACCTGCATCTGTGCCTTTATGCAACACCGACCCTCCACCTTTTCCTCCTTTTCCAAGGGGCTGCCTCCTGCCCCTAGGAAGACTCAGCTCAGGAGTGCCTTCTCGGTCTGCCAAGATCTCCGCCTCATTCCCGTAGCGTGCTCCTCACACTCCTCCACGGGAAATCTGCAACAGGTTTGTCTATTTATTGTAGGACTTTTCCTACTGCACATTCCAGATTAAAGAAGCCAGCCAGTGTCGGGAGCTGTTCCGTCCGTATGGCAGCCATTACCTCATGACTTGAAATGCATTTGAACGGATAGGATTTTGAATGTATTAGGTTAAATAAGATATATTAATATAATTTCACAGTTATGTATTTTATTTTTACAATGTGGCTACTAGAAAATTTAAAATTACTAAGGTGGCAAAAATGACATATGAAGCTTGCGATTTATTTCTACGGACCGCTCTGCCCTATGGTGTGAAATAGAGGAGCAGATATTGCTCTTGACATTATTTCTGCTTATATCTCATTTACTCTTTCCTAAGGTGGAAATACAAAGATGAATTGGACTCTCCCCACCCTTCAGTGCACTCAGAGACATATTTTACTTTTGTAAATCCTCTAAACTTCCTCTAAACAGTCCTGAAAATAGAGTAGGTACATGACAATAATTATTGGTTGGTTTATTCATGGAATTGTTATTTATCCAGAATTATCCAGCATGGTTTTACGTAGCTCTTTTAAAAAATTAAGATTGTTCTTTTCTTTAATGAACTTAGAATGCTTGGGGTTCATTTTATTTATAAATCCATTGACAAAACACCCTCAAGTTTAACGGGATATTAGAGGGTCAAGCTCTGACTTTATTGACTGGCAAGTGAGTGAAACCAAGAATAGATTAGTGATGAGGTCAGGGTCCAACACGGATCCTCCCCTTAAAACGTGCCTCAATCACTTTTTGGACAAAATATCCAATATTCAGAACCTAATCAGTGAAAAGTCAAATGAAAACTGAGATTGGTTTAAATATGGTTTCTTGTCTTAAATATATTTTGCATAGTGATGTTTTCTCAAGGTTATGTGAGGATATGGATCTAGGAAACAGGTGCATGGTGGGGCAGAAGACGTCATTTCCTACTAGCAACCGAATGTTGCCTGCCCTTGCAAGTCTGAGTTGGTAGCTCCTCTTCGCAAGGAAACCTTCCCTTTAGAATCCATGTCTTGGTAATTTCTTTTTCCTCAAGTCTATAGATGTATCAATAATGCATAAACTTGGCAGCATATATTTTGTGTACTTTTTGCACTATTATTTTAAATTGTCAGTTATCTTTGGAATTGCTCCCTACCCATGGCATGCATTTATATTTCCTCAGTGAGTCAGTAAACTCTAGGGGGTAGAGACCCTGTTTGTATTATACTCTGCTTTGTACAACAGACTTACACAATGCAGAGAGACTTATATAGAGTGAGAACACAACATGTTAATGCACTTAAATTTACTGAGAGATTTTAGAAAATGGCAAAATCCCACATTCCTTTTTCCAGAGTTAAATCATCAGCGACCTAAAGAGAAATGCTTTAGAGTTTGTAAATAGTTCATTTATTTTAACTAACTACATAATGCTATATTAATAAAAAAAAAGATCCATTTAAATGGAAACTTAGCATTCTTCCCTCTAGCAGTCGGACACTGTTGATTTGATATGACCCTTCCCCTCCATTCTTATTGCCCATTCCTTAATTCTGACCCCATTCCAAATAAAGTATTAAAATAGATTGCAGAAACTAAAGGATACCTGTGACAATGATTATGTGCATATGGGTCCTCAAACTCTTCCTCCAGTTCTACCCTCATTCAAATCTATCCTCCAAATTGCCAGCTGAATGGTTTTCACATGTCACTCCAGGGTTGAAAATGGCTTCAGCCATTCCTCATTATCTGTGGGGGGAAAGCCCAGAGCAGGTAAATGGGATGCAGGCTCCTCCATGACTTGGCTTCTTAGACATTTTCAGTGTCCCTCCTCCACACAGAACCCAGGTTCAGCCACAAATGCCTCCTCAATTGGACAATCACGGGTGCCTTGACTTGCCTCTCCTTTCAGACATACTCTGTCACTTCCTGGAGCCTACTTTAGAAGGCTCCTACTTAACCAGATTTCACTTCCTCACGAAATTTCTCCTTACTCTGGGGAGAGTTACTTATCCCTTCCATGTGCTCTAATCCACTTTGCGTATCTAGTAACATATTGAATTGTAAGTAATTATTGCTTCACTCCACCCTCACTGGAGGACTGCAAGCTCTAGCGTCTTGTCTAATGTCTTTTGCTTGGGAAGGGCCTGCTATGTGGCAGATAATATATTTGTAAAATCTGTCAGATAAAAACCAAAAAACACATCCGGAGCTGGGGATGATATGCTGGATTTCTCTGCAAGAGCCGTGTATTATTTTTGCCATTGTCCTGTAAGATCGAAATTATTTTAAATTAAAAAGTTGAAGAAAAACAAATCTAGACCCAGTAAAGGGAGTCTTTATTTGAAAAGATCATTGCAAAGGGATGTAGTGTAAATGTAGTGTTGTGGCAAACCAAAAGCAGATTGAAATCAAAAGTAAAATCAGCACCTGACAGCAGATCTGACAGAACTCTAGTTTGGATGCTCCAGGCAATTTATTTGATTGCTCAATCACAAGCCTCCAGGACAACCAATGTGCAATAGCCAGGTCGCGCACACAATGCATCTGAAGGTGGAAAATACAAAGTCCTTAAAACCCATCAGCCCGAGAGCCACTGGACTTCAAGCAGATACCTTTAATGAACAGTTTCAGGAGCCAGGTTCCTTGTGGCATTTACTGGAGGATCCAAAGCCAAGGGCAAGAGGCACTGTCAGTGCTGCAGAGACAGCAGCAGCCAGCACAGCACAGCACAGGCACTGAAGTCCAGAGACACTGACTGGGCATCAGCCTGACCCTCATCCAAGAGGCATCTCCACTGGGCATTTAAAGGAAGGGCCCATCTGCCTGGCATCACACCTGTCCATATCATTTCTTTGCATAAATATCTGGTTATCCTTATTACAAAAATATGCTTTCCTCAATTTGTTTACATTCTATTTGTACTCAACATGTTTACAGTTTTGGGGGGAAGATTCAAGATCATTAATATAATTTCAATACACAACAGGAGAAAGGGACTATTGCAATAGAAGGAGACATGTTGCCTAAGCTGAGGTCTGCAAGCATCTCAAGAGTTAGGCAAAAAGCTGTATGTGTGTTTTGTTTTGTTGAGAGAGAGAGAGGAAAGCAATGGTGTAGGGAATAACGGGGATGAGAAGATGACAATCAGATAGTAGATCTGAGAATAATTTATGCTGAAGCAGCCTATTTTCTGGGAGGCATCATTAGAATCCAGGGGTCTAGAGGAAGGAGAGAAGCTTAACTAAAGTTTAGTTAGCAAACATTTTATTCAGATTGATCAGTAGGGACAAGCGGTTCATCTAATCAGTTATGAGGCAAGAATGGGAATTTGGATGATCTGTGTCTAGACTTGTCCTAGATATACAAGAGGAAACCTGTGACTCTTATCTAAGTCATATGGAGAGAGGTGGTTCTTTGAAGTTTTCTGGAATACAGAAAGAAGAGGAAGGGCTTCTTAACCTTTGCTGTTTTCTAGGATGACGGGGCTTGGGTAAGGTTAAAAATCGTCACATCCCAATTAAAGCTTTTAAAGTACCTTACAGGACCGTGGTGTTACCCCTACTTTATATATAATGAAACTGAGGACCTAAGAATTTTGTCATTGCCTAGTGTCAGGACTGGTAAGCACAAACATCACGATTTGAATCAGGGGTTTCTATTCTAAAACCATGGTCCTTTAATTTGCATTGTATTCCTTTCCTAATTCAAAAAAAGGTGTCTACCTAGCATTATCTCAAGCACAGACCTGGTAGTAAATAAAAGGATAGTTAAACGAATAAGGTCAAGTTTCCAGTATATAGTTTTGCTTGAATGACAGAAGGTCTGACTCCTGTTTGTCTTAGTCTGTCTCCTCACTTTCCTCTTTTCCTCTTTTCACTTGTCTCCAAGTTAAATGATGCAGGTCATTCTTGTAGTCGGTCGGTTGTTGTTTGGTCGTCCCATGAGCATCACAGCTACTCCCCCAGTCCCCTTGACATCTCCGAATGCTACCCTTTTGCTTTTTGACATTTTCAGCATTCGTTGACAAGACCTGCTGTGATTCTTGTGACACATAGCTGTGTACAAGCCTGGGGCAGCTAGAGGGCTTTGGATGAGACATGCCATCCCCCAACCTATCTGAAGGCTGTGTCGTAATGAGTTTGCCGTGTGAAAGACCTGGATCCCAGGTTTTGTTTGGATTCCTTCTCTCTCACACAGCCTCCTGCTATTTCATGTAGACTGGTACAGACCAGGTTTTTCTCAGTATAAGAACACGAAGACATGAAACATTCTCAGAACAGAAAAAGGCACAGAGATCAGTCTATTGGCCTCTTCTGTTAATATCTCCTGTGATTCTCCCTTTAGGTAAAAGAATTTTGGTGATTACTGATGGCATGGGTAGAGGAGTGAGAAGGTCCTTTTAGATATTAGGGAAAGAAGAGGTCTGGGAGGGTGCCAGGCTTAGCCTGTCATTTTAGAGGGGAGTAAAAGAAGCTCTGAGAAGGTGGTAGATTTCCCCAAGGCAAGCAGGTATTTTTTAGCTGGGCTGGGATCAGAAAATGCCTTTCCTAAGGCATGGAGCAGTAGTCACCCCACAATCCCAAACCAATGCCCCAGCGACGAGAATCCCATACACTACTGGCCTATCAGGCTGGAACAGTGACACCTCCGGAAAGGGTCAATGGATGGTCATGCTCCAGACTTCCATTTTAGGACTGATTGGGTGGAATTTCCTTGATATCTGGGACTCAGCACCCTCCTTTGACCAGTGCTGCATGGCAAAGTCATCTGGTCCTAGGAACAGCTGGAATGCTGACCCTGGAGGACACCATGCAGGTGGAGACTGTGCAGGTGGACACCATGCAGGCGGAGACCACATGGATGGAGACCACATGGGTGGAGACTACACAGGTAGAGACCATGCAGGTGGAGACCATGCAGGTGGAGACCATGCAGATGGAGACCATGTGGATGGAGACCACACAGATGGAGACCATGTAGATGGAGATCACATGGATGGAGACCCTGTGGGTGGAGACTACATAGGTGGAGACCATGCAGATGGAGACCACATGGGTGGAGACGACATGGATGGAGACCACGTGGGTGGAGACTACACAGGTAGAGACCATGCAGGTGGAGACCATGCAGGTGGAGACCATGCAGATGGACACCATGCAGGCGGAGACGACATGGATGGAGACCACGTGGGTGGAGACTACACAGGTAGAGACCATGCAGGTGGAGACCATGCAGGTGGAGACCATGCAGATGGAGACCATGTGGATGGAGACCACACAGATGGAGACCATGTAGATGGAGATCACATGGATGGAGACCCTGTGGGTGGAGACTACATAGGTGGAGACCATGCAGATGGAGACCATGTGGATGGAGACCACACAGATGGAGACCGTGCAGATGGAGACCACACGGAGGACTCCCTATGCAGAGCTTGCCCCATTCCAAAATATCAGCAGAGGTGACTCTAGAGCTAGGCGGTTTCCCCAGTGAGGCAACTTAGCCTGCAAGATAGATTGGCCCACAGGGGGTGGTTTCTCTTTCATTCCTCTGCAGAATCTCTTTAGCTGCCAGGCTGGGATAATCTTCCCTCCTAGAATAGGGTACTGCCTGAATGTTTAGGACAGTGAAGGGAGTTTCTGAAACACAGTACTCATTGTTTAAAAAACAAAAAGCTCCTGCTTCTCACCTACTGCCATTCTGATTACCAGTTGATCCGAAATCCTATGGAGTCCTCCTTCTCTTGAAATATTTACAATTCTCAGCACCAGATCCCTGGAAAACAGAGCAGATATCAACAGATCTGAGAGGCCTCATGGTTTTTATGCAACCAGGGCAACTACTTACACAAAAAGCAGCCTTCCATGTGTATCGCCATCCTTACAGCATGCCCCGCCCCCAGCATATGTGTGGATCATCTGCTAATTGCGAGGCATGGGAATGGCGAATGTAATTCAAACATGGTTCCTCAAGCAACTGACAGTCACCAGAGCAAGGTGGTTGGTGTTATTCTAGAGCTACACTTACATGTTAGGGTGCTACTTTTGTCTTGAGTATAGTAGGGAGGAGTGGGGGAGCACAGTACACGTCCCTAATAAACTGTTCCTTAAGTACCTTACTGATATTTTAGCTGATGTGACAGAGTGTATGTTAGTTCACTCAAATAACTTTCTCCCTTCCCAGGGGTGAAAAATCATTCAGACCAATATTGCTCAACATTTTTTTTCTGCTACAACCTCAGATAAACTTCATATTCTTAACTCACTGCAAGGGATACTTCTAAGACTATGCAAAATTCTGAAACTACTCTTTCAAAGGAGGAAAAGGGAAGGTTGGTGAAATGATTGAATTTATTTGCAAACTTAAGAAAATGGAAAGATACAGTAAAACTTATGTGATTTCATATGCAAACCTAGGAGAGTGTAACTATTTTGCCTATTAAGTATAACATTCTTCAGAACAGAGCCCATATCTGTTAACCCTGCCTTCCCAATACCCACACACAATTCAACTGTTAAGGTTCAATGAACATTCCTGCTCTATCAGAACCCACTTTTTATTCAGGTCTCACCGTGTTAGTCCTGCTCTTTTATTTTTATCTGAATTGAGGGATGGGTGGAGGGGGTGGGGAAGCTGGAGAAGATAAGCAACGGTAATGCTCATAGGACTATTTCTTCCAAAACAGGCAATTAACTCTTCATACACCAGTATTTACACAAATACCTCCAACCTCTCTACTACGATTTGAGAGAAAATTAAATTTTAAAACAATTTGGGTTTCCCTGTTTTTCTTTATGAGCAAGCTGTCTTTTCATTTCTTTGCTCGAAACAAGGAAATAATTGAAAAGGGGAAAACTTTGATTTCTCTGCCTGCTGTCAGAAGACATTTTTCAATAATGCATTGGGATTCTCTGAAGATGGGTACAGCCAGGCTGGCAGAGACACCGACAGCAAGGAGGCGAGTCCGCGAGTGGGGTTAGGGTGGAGAAAGGGAGGGGGCTTCTGTCTGAAAACTGTTTCTGGAGCTCTACTTAGGTCTGGGCAGTGGCAGTTGGATGGAAGAACTCTGGCAGGGAGGAACAAAGTGGTGAGTAAGCTAGGACCAGAGTCTGAATGTCCCTTTGGCTCCTTAACCAGACAACAGCTTATCAGGAGCTCTCAGACTGGAAGACAGGAAATTAACGTTGGATTGCAGGTCCATTTGTGCTAAGCTGCCCATGGTTGCTTGGGAGAGCTCACAGGCACTGGGCCCTTGCCACACCCCCAGGCTTTCAGGTACCAGGAGCAGCATTCTGAAGCAAGGAATTAGATCTGAAAAAGAAGGGAGCTGTTCTGAGCGGGTAAGAGCGCCGGGGATTAGCTAGCTATAACATGGCGGAGAGATTGGTGGCATGTGAAATTCTCATGTAAATGCATGGAGGGAAGGGAGACTTCTTTTTTTTATTTCTTATCCAACGACTAATGGCTCAGCCTTGAAATTACGGGAGATGAAACTTGAGTTCTTTCTATAAATCCTGGGCTACCAGTGGCAAAGTCTGGAGGACACAATCCTGATTCTGTGAAATTCCCAGACTAAGCACCATGCACTATCAATTAGTAGTTAAAGGCACCAACTTTGGAGTTGAACAAACTTGGATTTTAATTACTGTTCTGCTGTTTACGAGGCAAGTTTCTTAAAAGGCTCTAAGCCTCAGTTTTCTCATCTGTAAAATGAAGATGCTATGAAATTGACTGAGTTTCTGTGAGTGTTGGGTTTGGGGCATTAGAGTTAATCATACCCCTTTATTCCTCTTGGAATCAACTGAGTAGATGACAGTCAGACTTTTAAAAACCAAACCAAAAGATTAGGTTTACTGCTGTAAGTAGTAGATTAGAGAAGATAATTCAGATCTGCAGCTGAAGTTGGGTTTCCTAATGTTCCCAAAATGAAACTCACATACCCACAACTGCAGTCTCCGTTTTTAATCCTCCTTATACTGGCACACACATGCACACACACTTGTACATTCTTCCATCCATTCACACACATGCGCTCACACACATTGGCACCCATGTACACACATATATCATGGTATTTCTTTCTAGAAGCAGAAATTCTCTCATGGAGTACATAAAAGGATGACATGGGTCTAAGCTGACTGTGGGAACGATAAGTCAAACACTTACTGGCCTCCCCATATTTATAGAATGATTATTTATTGATATTGCTTTTCATGTTTGTGTATCTCTAAGGGAATGGATTTATGAAGCACTCTTTATTTTTATAACTAAAGCAAAACAAAACAACCAAAAAAGACTAGTTATTGAACATTTCCTTCATTTCCTACTGTCTTAGCATTAATTCTCATAGGCACCTGAAGGCAGAAATTGGTACCCAAGGTTTCAATCTCCTTTGTGAAGGCATTGCCTGACCATGCAAGAGATCTAAGCCTGATGATCAAATGGCTTAAAAAACCTAGCTGGTGTGGAGAATAGATGGACACCACTGTGGGGCTATTGATTTTAAGGCCAGGATGTTCCAGACTTTCACTCACAGACCCAGAATTCTGATTTAACAGAATCAAACATGCAGAATCACAGAATTACAAGGAGATGCTATAATATTCCAGAAAGACACTTGAACCTGGAGTCAGGATGTGGGCTCAAATTCCACTTCTCCCATGTTCTAGCCAAGGGTCCTTGAACAGTTGGTCACTTACCTTAACCTCATTTTCCCTACCAATAAAATGGGGACAATAAGTTCTATCTTCACAAGA
This sequence comes from Dasypus novemcinctus, assembly GCF_030445035.2. Classification (NCBI taxonomy): domain Eukaryota; kingdom Metazoa; phylum Chordata; class Mammalia; order Cingulata; family Dasypodidae; genus Dasypus; species Dasypus novemcinctus. The sequence goes on along the minus strand of NC_080699.1, from coordinate 43,351,458 downwards.
TCATATAAACAAATTACTTTAAAGTCTTAGTCATAGCAGGTGTTCAGATGTATATCTGCTGCATTGGGAAGGATTACATATCAAGGGATCATGCAATTTCCCTACTCACCCAGCAGGGCCCTCAACTTGAAGCTGAGGGATTTGAGGGTGATATAGGACAGGCCATGCCCAAGATAAAAGTTCAATGGCACCTTCATGAGAGCATAACTTCATCTAGAAGTTACTCAGATGTACAAATTAATTATGAAATTAATATATAAAATTTGTTTTGTTATTTATATCAGAAAAGATAATGTATTATTATTTGCAATAAAAAGTTTGTTGACTGCTCAAGTTAATCTATCAGTTTATTAAGACCACAAGGGAACAAGTTGATTACATGCGTGCTAGCCTGGGTTGGGAGGTTGACAGTAGGTTAAAGGTAGGCTACAGGACTTGACCATTATTTGCACTCAAGGAGACAAGGCTGAATAAGTATTTGAATCTGAGTTCCTGAGTGAGAAGGAGGGTCTGGGCATGTTAGAATGAACCAAATTAAAGATGTCAAGAAGTGCATTTGTGGCTAAAATAAAAGAGTAGATGAATTTAACATAGGTATAGAGCATTTACAGATACTGAAAAACAACAATGACAATTGGAAGAGAGTTTGAAGTCTTCAGCGTAAGGAAGGAGTGAAGTCATTGACAAGGATGAAGCCATTTCCAGACCCTGGAAAATATCTAGGATTGCTGGGGCGGGGCGGGGGGTGGGGCAGCGGGCAGGGTAGAGAAAGAGAGAAGTTTGTCAGAGAAGTTAGAAAATACACTGGGGTGATATAATGCTTTGGTGTTCTAGTTTGCTAGACTGCAGAAAGCAATATACCAAAATAGATTGGCTTTAACAATGGGAATTTATTAACTTACAAATTTACAATTTTGAGGTGAGGCTGAAAAAAATGTCCAAATCAAGGCATCATTATGTGATGCTTTCTCCCTGAAAACCAACTGCCAGTGATCCTGGATTCCTCTGTCACATGGCAAGGCACATGGTAGCATCTGCTGGTCTCTCCCGTCTCCTCCAGTTTTCATTGCTTCCAGATTCTCACTTCTGTGGCTTCTATAACTTTGTCTGAATTTCATTTTCTTATAAAGAACTCCAGTAAGAGGATTAAGACCTACCTTGAATGAGGTGGGTCACATGTTAAGAAGATCCTACTCGCCAAAAGATCCTACTTACCAGTGGTCCACACTCATTGACATAGATTAACTTTAAGAACATACTTCTCTGAGGTCTCTAACACTTTGAACCATCACACTTAGTATTGTGGCAAAAAGCATCTCCAGAAGAAGGGGATGGTCAACAGTGTCATATCCTGAAGAAAGAATAAGAAGAATGGGTACTAGAAAAAGATGTCCAGAATAAACAATTAGGAAGTCATGGCAGACTTAGAGAACATTTCAAATGCCCATATGCAAGGGATTAAGGAATGAATGGACATGGGGGTAAAAGCATGAAGACTCTTTAAAGAAGTCTGAGGTGAAATGAAGGAAAGAGTCTGTGAGTTTTGTTTGTTTGTCTGTTTCTTTATACAGAGAATTTAGACTTGAGCAAGTTTACTGGTAAAAACAAAGAAAAGTGGAAGAGATAGAAGACCTACAAGTGGGGAAAAGATGGGTATCCTGAATGAGTAGAAAGGACTATGAGCAAGGGAGGAAGGAAGGAAAGGTAAAGGTGGAGAGATATTAAAGTAACTCACCTCACATGACTTTAAATTTCTGTAGTAGGAAGTGAGGGATAGGAGGAACAATGAGGTTGGAGAATGTGGAACTGTAAGAGGACTTACAATTGGCACTACAGGTGAAAAAGGGAATTCCATTAGTGAGGGATCATCTGAGGCTGGATGATCCAGTGAACCCAACACTTGTTTATTTTTCTATCACTCTACCCTTCTTCTTCTCATTTTGTTTGCATAGCTTATTGGAAATGCCAGGATCAGAATATGTATTTCAGTGTTGCATTTTGGGTTGTACAAGGAACCACTCCCATTTTATCAGTAAGTACTCTCCCAATCACATTGATTTGATTGGATATTTCTAGGTGAGTTTTCTAACATAAAAATTATCATTCATAAAATATTTCCTGTTATGTAGTCTTCTTGACTCCATGATTTGTATTTTTCATTGTTTGTTTTTGTTTGTATTTTTTCTGATTGCCAGTAGATTCCTTCTACTGAATTTAGTGAATCTTGGGATTTTTCTTGTCTTTGGGCCTTTGATCAGTATTCATTCTTTATCCACTCCCTTCTCTTTTGTTCTTTATTTAGTCGTCCTTTAGTGGGGTTGTGGGCAACCAAAACATCTCAGGAATGAATAAACTTACTCCCTGATGAATAGCAGAAGGAGACAGAGAAAAAATGTCAGAGGGATGGGGCCTAGAGCTCACATCTGTGTTTGTAGAGGCAAAGCAAGAGGGATAGCAATAGCATTCTCTAGGTCAGTGGTTTCAGGATGCTGATCCATGAACCCACGTTGGTCCACAAAGCAGCCCAGGGCCTGCTGAGGACTGAGAAAGATAGGGAGAATGATGTCATTTCAGAGCCCCGATGTCCTGCCATGTTAAAGTCTGCCCTTCATTCTGAGATTGTGCCCCGCATATTTGTAGAATAGAATTATTGCCCTTATTTTTGTTAACATTATATAATGATGGTAAGTAATAGACATTTGCACTCTCTTAAATTTTATCAGTCTATAAAAATTCTGAAGTCTGGAAATTTCTGTTAAAAAGAATCCAGGCTATGCAAGAAACACATATTTTTGAGGGCAAAGAATTCCCTAGTTGGCAGCATCCAGATTGGCTGTCGACAATTGATCCTATTTACCCAGTTCCTGAGCTTCCCTTCGTGCCCCACATTGGGCGCCGGTTGCCGCAATCTTTTTCCTTTTGAGTCCCTGTTCAGGCACCAGTTGCTGAGCTTCCCTTCATGCCCCACGTTAGGCACCAGTTGCTGTGATCAGCTCAGCAATAGGTCAGCTCATAGGGAAGGCAACACAGAACTTTATGAAACAAAGGTCAGAGAGAGACACAAGAGAGGAGTTAAAGATGGGACCAGGGGACTCACAGCTTCTGGAACTGAGAGCCTCAACCCTAGTTTCCACCTCATATTTATTGGAAACTACCGAGCAGCTGTTTCTATTAGAACTGCAACATCATCTATAACAGGGAAAACTGCAACATCTACACTAGAGCAGGTGTAACATTTACAATAAGGAACAGATAAACCAGTTTCCCACGACACCCAGTGTTTACCCAACTCCTTCCTGCCCATTGCCTGGATAGTGTGGATTCTGACAAGCAAACTCACCACAATGGTGAAGGGTGCTCTGTCAGTAAATCTATTTAATTCCTAATTGTGGGCCAGACACGGAAATGTTTTTGAGGCATCTAGAGTCATAGCTCTCTCTCTGACTCTAAGGGCAAGAGACAGAAGTTTGATAGACAAAATCTAAGTTAAGTGTTCCCAGGAGAATGAAAATGAAAGACACCCAGGGTTTCTGAGAAAGAGAAGGTTTTGGGCTTTCCAGCTGAATTGTGTTCCCCCTTTATATCTCTGACCTTTGTCTTTGTATTATTTGAAGTAGAGATTCCCAGAGAAAACTGAAAGATGAGGTTAAACTTGACTAATGCTTTTTAAAAGCTTCATCACTCAACAGGGAGTGGCAGTGTGGGGGCATTTTCAACTGATCTCTGAGCTCCAGGAAGCTGGGGGCTAACATTTTGTCAACCATGGACCCTCCCCAAACTTAGCCTTTAGGTGTCCAATAAAGAATGTATGAAAAATGATTAGGAATTTGACTGGGGATGTCAGATATTGAGCAAACCAGTGTGACTATCTTTAATATTGAATGCATATGTATTAACAGATGAGTGTGCACATATATTTCAATATTATACTGTGTGTATAATCATTTCAACTATATTAAGCATTTTTAATGTGGAAGGCCTAACACATGAATTTCACAATAATGATAATGATTGGATTTAACCATATTGCAGATCTTACCACTTCTCATGCTTGTGAGAATTTCCCTTATTGAAAGATTTCATTTATACTCAGGGAAGTCAGCTTGTTATATGAGATGATTTCCTTCTAAAACAATGAACTTTCTGATGCTGAGTAAATGGTTCCTTTTTTAAAGAAATGGGCTCATTCTTCCAAAAGAGGGGAGAAAACTATCTCTCTTCCACCTCTGGCTTAGCAGCTCCTTTGAGGAACTATTTAAAGTCCAGGAAATTTTTTTACGATTAATTTTTTTTTAAGTTTCTGCAAAACAAGTGTCTGTCTCCTGAACTTCAATTGCACAAGAGAAAAAAACATCAACTTCCTCACTTTGGTACAATCTTGACCTTTCCTGGAGATTTTTAATGAGCCAGTGGAACTTGTACAGGGGCTCGTGTGAGGAGGGGGCGGGGCGGTTCTCCGCTCTTTAGGGGCTGCAAAACTTGAGAGCAGGGATTTGCACGCTATCACAGGAAGGTTCTTCGTCCCTCTGGGGTGTGCGCATTTCTGGGGTGCTCTCCTTTGCTCATGCATGTCACCTTCCCACGACCACCTGCAGCTCAGAGGCTCTTCTTCCTCCTTCTTTTCCCTCTCCCTGTTCCTTGGTATTTGTTTCTGTTCTGTAGCTCCAGCTAGAATAAAAGAGACACGACAGTCACACATTGACACATGCTTTTCATTTCCTCGCGCGGTGACACCCACTTCCAGTGGTTGGTGCTTTCTCTCACTTCGCCTAGTTCTCCTTGAAACTGCCAGTAGCCCTCTGGGATTAAATGCAGAGCTCTTCAGCAATCTAAGCCCAGCGAGAAGTCCCTGTCTCAGCAGCAGCCAAAGTTCTAGGCTGTCATCTTATTAAGAACAAAGGGAAATTTTGATTTAACGGAAGGCCCTTAATTTTCAAACAAGGAGTGGAAGCGGTAACATTTCTTCCACCCCCCTGCTGACTCACCACTTCATAGAAATCGGGCTTCTCCAGGTCCCTCTCGCTCCTTTGTGATTGGCTATTTTGTTAAAGATTTTCACAAAGAGACGTCCTTTAACAAGAAAATGCTTTGAAGCCGAGGAATGGAACAAATTGGTATATATTTGTGAGTTTGATGAAATATGAAAAATGTGTTCTCAGCGTGTGGTCGTGCATGTTCAGAGCTAGCTGCCCCCCCTTCAAGCCCCCTGCCCCTCCCCTCATAACTCACAGCCTCAGCCGAAGTGCCGCCTTGCCCAGCTGAAAGGGCATCTCCATGCTCATTTCGTCTCTGCCACCCATGTGACAACAGGGGGCCAAGCACAGAGGGAAAGGCTTGGTCAGAAACACCAATTCAATTCCATGACAATGAATACATTTCCACAGTGGTGCTCAGTATATGAAAAATCTCCACCCTGATGTATGCCTCATATGTTCAATGCTTTGTGGGTCTGGTTGCAACATATTTTATTTAGTCAATAATCCTGTACAACACTCTCCGATAATAAATAACTGCAATTTGCATGATGTCCTGAACTGTTAGATTTTTTTGTTGTTGTTCTACAAGCAAGTTGCATTTATCTTTTACTCTTTTTTTTTTTCAGTTCAAATATCCTACAACTGCTTAAATAAAGACCACTTCAACTTGCAATTTATCACTAATCCTGAATATCCCAGCAAACAGTATAAGAGCTAAGAGACATGAGCCTGCACTAAGGGTGCTAATCTACAGATCAGGTACTGTTGCAAGGCAGGTGGTGGTGGCAATATACAGAGTACTATCCTCCCCCAGGACTGTTACTGAGCTCAGAAAGCACATGTTTACTTGGATGACACCCACAGTGATAGGGACAGATGGGCAGTGAGTGTCCCATCTGCACTTGTTGCATTATATTACGTAGTTTGCTTCTCTCTCCGAGGGTTAGACCTTGGTCAGTCTAGATACAGGGACCATACACTTTCATCTCTGTAACCCTCTCTCCTTAACACAGTTCCTGAAGCACAGTGAGTGCTCACCAGTTCTGTAGGGTAAATCATTGGAACCGACTAATTAAGGAGAAAGCTATTCCAGATTCAATACCACACAACAGTGCATGTTCTACTCTGGTGTAATTCTGGAGGCAATTTTATACTTGGACTAGCTTCTGGAGCATTGCCATAGAGTGGCGATATTGCCTAGGGGTAAGAAATGAAGCCGTAGAATCAGGAAGGCCTGCATTTGAATTCCGGTTCAACTAATCTGTCTCTAAGCTTTGGTTTCTTCACTTGTAAAATGGGAGCAACAATCCTAGTTTTGTTTTTTGTTTATTTTTCCTAATGGTGTTTTCCTTTGTGTTCAGTAAAATAATGCATGAAAGTAGCATAGTGTCACACAGACAGTAACTGCTCGTCCAACAGAAGCACCTTGCAGCATTTTTAATATTGCGAGCTATGATATCCTCTCTTCCTACCATTGATAATCCTAATAAAGTTTTTATCCATGATATGTTCAAGACCCATTTACCTTCATGTTTTCTGTTTAGATTCAGATTATGCCTCTCAGCATCAGGGAAATATCCAGGTTGTGAGAACTGAAGTGATTGTGTGTTTTAGCCCTTAAAGCTTTGCGAACAGATAGAAAAGACTACTTTTACTGAATGCACCCTCTGTGCCAGGCTCTGGCATAAAGCCATCCTTTATACATGTTATCTTTCAAACACTATGAAAATATTTTGAGGTAGGCATTTTCACCCCCCTTATTGTATAGATTAGAGAATTTAGGCCTGAGAGCACACACAGCACATTTAAAGCCATACAATAAGTAAATGGAATTGTTTCTCTTTCTGTGTACCTTCCTCATTAGCTCGGGCTAAATGGCCATGTGTTTACCTAATTTATGAGGCAATTCTGAACCACACAGACAGATCTTACCTGGGTACAGAGACCTGATTCTCAGGATCCAGTTTCTGATGTAAGTTCTCTGGGCTCCATACGCTTCCTCTGTAAGGTCAGCAGGATGTTAGAGATGGCAACTGTGGGCCCTAGAGATCCTGCATACAGCCTCACGGCTCTGACTTTTGGGCGCTGGATGCATCACGTCTGTGTTCAGCAAATTAAGGCAAATATTAGCCATGTAGGTAAAGGGAAATTTTCCACTTCCTTTTCCTGATCCTCTGGTACCGTCACAGACCCTGCATTGTTTAAATATAAATATCGACTACTAAACCCAGATGTTTACAATGTTTCATTTTTCCAGCCAGTAAAATTCCACATTGAATTATAGGGGAGATTGCCATGGATATGCACATGTCTGAATGAATAACCAGGTATCCAGATAGATTTTAAATGGAAGTCAAAGCATCTCATTGTTACTTAGTGTTTCCCCCTAAAATGATCCCTTTACTAGGTCTTCAGGAATCAAAGAATGATAGAATTTCAGACCTGGACCATTTACTGATCCCCCTCTTTTTCCATATGAGCAAAGAGCTTATTTTCCCCAACTGCGTAGTACTTTCATGTTTGCTGGTGGCATAATTTCTCATCTACCTAAGACTCAGGATATGAGGCCTATGGAGAAAGCGTTGTAAATCGTGCATTCACAATACATGGCATCATGCATTCTACTGGCTCAAAGAGGAGAGGCTTCTTCTCCATTTTCAATCAATCAGTCAAACAACAAAACAAAGCAAAACCTCATAATTAAGCACAAAATTTAACAAGGTAACAACTGTCTCGTCTTGATTCTTCACTATCATTCCTACCACTTCTAAAATGACAGAACAGTATAAAATCACACCTCTGTGCTGGTATTTTCCTTTCATTCACTCCTTTCATTATCATGAAGAAATTTCCTGCAGTGGTGGGGAGTTTTGCCCAAACTAGTGCACAGTGCTCTCTTCTTTAGTAAATGATAGGATATGCTTCTTGCTCTTACAAAAAGGTAATCTTATCAACAATGCCTCCCTAGTTACAGAGATAGTTTGCTGCTTTCCATGCATATTAACAATATTGTCATTTCTGACATGGAATCCAGCCCCATTGTGCTCCTTTGTTAATGCTACTTTTTTCCATTGCTTGAAATGGGTAGCAGGTGGGTTTAAATGAACTAAATTCAGTTATCATTCTTCTTCTTCTTTTTAACCAGGAAAAAAGTGGTAAAGGAACTTCAGTCCATGGAAATGTGGAACTCTGGGTGGCCAGGGTTGGGAAATGGAATGTTAGCATATTGTAAGCAAGTAGAAGGCTATGGAATCTACTCTTGGACAGGAAGAGGCTTTCCAAATTAAAGAACCCATAAGTCTTTGTTGGGTTCGAACTTGCATCTGTGCCTGTCTATAGGCTGTGAAGAGGCAAGGTACTTACCATATGATGTGTCCTGCAAGACATACCCAAGAGTTGCCTTTCTGTATACAATCATGTGAATAGTACTTTCTAGAACTGTGCAAAATTACAAACCTGATTGATTTTTCATTTTGCATTGGGTGCAGGCCATTGAGACCAACATTTGCTACTCTAAAACCTGAATAGCCTGGTGGACAAAATTTGCCTTTAGAGAGATAGATGCATTACTTAACAGTATCATTTCATTCAATGGTAGAGGAGAAATAGTCTACTTGTGTTACACTCAAAGCTCTTCTATCTCTATTAATGCTAAGTTATTATATTTGGAATGCACAAATTCTTTTTATAAGATCATGAATTTAACCTGCTCAATGCTAATCATAGTTTTGGGAACATAGTTTCTAATACAAGCATTACCTAAAAATTGTTAATCTATGGTTTTGTACATTTTCCTGTCAATCTATAATTAAATGATATGAAAACACACTGATTTTACATCATTATAATAAAGGTGTATTCTGATATCTCTGATGACTGTGACTCCCTAGCATTCATTATTTAATTGCTAGACATTTTGCTATCAGTGCATACGGTGTTATCTAAATTAATTGTGAACTTTAATATACTTGGATCTAAAAAGGAAATCAGCTGTCTCCTCCATAAAAGAGACTCAGAAAGCTGAATAGGCCAATTTTATGTTAACAACCTAATATCCTCTTATAGTAAGGCACAAAATCTGAATGTTTAGGGAAATGCCCCTTTCTATTATCAGTGCTTCTAAATTGTGATACTATTATATCAGTTGAGTAGGATGAAAACTGTTTTATTCAACTGTTTAGTGAGTGTATTTCTAAATTAATTTCAAGACAGTTAATTTACTGGGCTATGAGTTCCCTTGAATATAGTCTGAATATCCCAGGGCTCTCTTCTCTGGCCTAAAGAGGCAGCTGGAAATCTTTGGCTAGGGTAGGAAAAAGGGACAGGAGAGGAAATACTCAAGGGTAACGTGAGGTTCATTTTTTGTATCAGTGGGTAAAGAATCTGGAAATTGTACAAAAGGAAATACGACCCAGAAATCTCATTTCTTGTTATGTACCCAGAAGAACTGAAAGTAGGAATTAAAACAGATATTTGTACATCAATATTTTTAATAGCATTATTCACAATAGTTAAAAGAAGGAAGGAACCTGTCTATCAACAGATGATTGGATAAACAAAATGTGGTATGTCCATACAATGGAATATTATTCAGCCAATAAAGGAATGATGTATTGATGCATGTGGCAACATGAAGACATCAGGTTGAGGACATAATGCTGAGTATGAAAGAAACCCTGCAGGGGTCCCTCTGGGTTCTTGCCCAGAGCAGATGAATTGGAATCCACACAATGGTAGTCATGAAAGAAAGCAGGTTTATTAATGCCAGCAGGACAGAAGACGGGGTGTCTCAAGTTTGCTTCCCAATAAGGGTTTTCCTCACAACTTTTACATTAGTTGAAACAAAGAAAGTTAATCATTAGGGTGACATTTCTAAGAAGGGTCCCTTTTTTGCTTTTATCAGTTAATCTTAAAATATGCATGGTACCTGGGGTGGGACAATCTTGGGGTGATACGGATAGGAGGGTGGTACTGATGTGAAGGTCCAGATAATGTCAGATGCAAGATGGGAAAGTACATAGCTATACATTTTTGGTGGAGCTAAATCTGGTTAATGTTAAATCTGTAGCTCTGCATGCATGTGAGCAAGAGTCACATTGAATTTTTTTTAAACATTATAAGGTACAGTACAATGCCTTGATATTTAAGCAATACTGGGTTTTTCTTATACTATAAGTGAAATATGTCACATACAAGGAAGATGAATATTTCATGATATCAATTATATAAAATACCTAGAAGATGCAAACGTCACAAAGACAAATTGTGGCTGGGAAGGGGAAGAGAGAGTTAGAGCTTAATGGGTGTGTAGTTTCTGTTTGAGATGATTACATGGTAGTGATAATAGATACTATTGACAGTATCACAATGTTGTGAATATAATTAACACTACTGAATTGTACACTTGAATGTGGTTAAAACGGGAAATGTATTGTATATTTGTCACTGTTACAACAATAAAAAGTTAAAAAACAAAAAAGGAAATACATATAGGGAAAGAACTGGAGAAAGAGAGATAAAAGTTAAAAAGCATCATAATGAAAGCAGTCATTTTATTGTGGATCAGAGCAAAACATTTTTGACAAATTTTCATTATATTAGTAGTAAAATAAATGATAATGATTTCTATTTTTTGAGTGCCTGTTATGATGCAAGTACAAAATTACAAGCTTGATATAAGCATCTGATTTAATACTCACATTATAAAGATATAAGGAAGATAAAGTATTTATTTTATAGATGAGCAAACTGAGGCTTAGAGTACTCAAAAACTCTCACCTAGAAAATGGCATAGACAGGATTTGGAATCTTGTTTATATACCACTGAAGGAAGTTATTGAGGCTCGAGTTTGTAATACAATATTAATCTGTTCAATACTGTAAGCAGTGCTAGCAATAAGACTCGAAGAGAGTTTAACTTTGTCCAAATCACACAGCTAGTAAATTGCAGAGCTGGGATTGAAACCAAGGTCATTTCAATTCCAAAACTTATGTTCTTTCCAACACATTTCATCCCATTGCCTACAAAGTCCTTTTGTCATTTTGTTATACTAATCAGCCTCTGCAGGGGAAACAAACAACTATTTATCCACCCAAGAAGTGAAATCATAACTCTGCCTTTTAAGTTAGACAACATAGCAGATGTATCTTGAAGGCCTTCATCTGTCCAAAGATTGACAGGCATATCTCTGGGATGGGATTTTAAATGAGCCCTCCGTTTAGACATCTCACCAGCCCTGAATATCTGGGGAAGTGTTCTAGCATGAAAGAACTCTACGGGAGAGGATTCTAATAGAAAGCAATGATATATGCCGTGGTGTGTTAGCCATAATGTGGTTTGGAACACGAATCTGGATAGGTCTATGCTTACTTTATTACGTTATTTATAATACTTTCTTACTCCCATGGACTGTGTCTACATGTTTGTCTTATGCACTAGATTGAACGCTTCCTTAAGGCAAGGAGTGCCCGTTCAGTTAGTCACTCAGTACATATTTATTACAGTGCCAGGCCCTGTTCAAAGTTCTGAGGATAAACTCTGGAGCAAGACAGACTCAGGTTGCTGCTCTCATATTTTACTGGGAGACATCAAAAGGCAATATCAAGACGTGTTGACAAAGTTTATCATGGGATAGTGCAGTGTATTCTGGGAGCATATATAATCCTGACTTAGAGGTCAGGGAAAGAGTCTCGGAATCACTAAGAGGATAAGCAAGAGCAGTGGAAGTTGAGGTTCGTGGGAACTGGCGAGGCTGCAGAGCCTCAACATCCTTCAGATGGAGCACAGAGCTGTTAGGGGGAGATGCAGGCGGAAGCACGGGAGGGAATTCAGTACACTCTCCAGGAAAGTGGGGTTTGCATGGGCAAAGACTCACGCATGTGTTGTTATTCTGTTTTTGTTTGTTTGCTTGCTTCCTTGCTTGTTTTTAAAACCTTGAGATAGGATACTACAACTTGGATTTGGATATCTACTTCCTTGGCTTTTTTTTTCTAGTGCTACTATCAAAATGCTAATTCGATCCTTGGCCAGTTTGCCTCGTTTGCCCTACCCCCACTCCTCTCCTAAGCGGAGGTCTATTAATACCTCATTCACAGCGAAGTTGTTGGGACTAATTATCTGATGCCTGCAAAGCCATCTGAGATCACTGGCTGAGAGATGTGCCATGGAATCTCATTGCTTCTCAAAAGCCTTGATTGCTTCCGGCACATTCTCCCCCCTTGCCTTTGTGGGGCTGCAGCAGCAATTTTCCCGACGTCTGTGTTCCCAGAGTATGTTCCTCACTTATCATCTGGCACCTGGGAGGAGCGCTGCCAGCATCGCTGATATTCAGCCGATTCCTCCAGACGGACCTTCACGCGCAGCCGGAGAAGAGACGCTCGTCCAGCTCCTCTGTGATGGGGCTCAGCTCGTGTTTGGATTCTGGGAGAGGTGTAGAATCTGTTTCCCGACTCCCCAGCCCGGCCTTCCCTGTCTTGTTTCAAAGTAATCAAACCCTGCTTTCTCTTTCACTCTGAGCCATGACATTCCTCAAAACTTTTCAGAACCAAGCTTTTCCCCCTACCTGTTTTCAGAGGAGAAATAAATAGTAAATACTCAGGTCTTTCTCCTGAGGTTGCGTTTTCTAGAAAGGCAGAAAACATAAAGTGGCAATATCAGAGATGGAGAGTGCCCGTCCAACTTCCAAGACACATTTCACTCAGTGACAAAGGGTGGAAACGCCAGTGCAAATGGCAGGGAGATCAGAGGCGTGCGGAGCTGGAAACTGAGAAGGAAGAAAGCTATCTTTTCCTCCACCTTGGGCCTTCCTTATTCCTCTCTTCCAGCCCATCATGGAATTGTGCTGTGGCCTTCATCTCTTCCAGAAAGTCCTGTTAAGTCATGACACTCAGCACTCACTCTCCTTTCCCACAGTGTGCTTTTTTTTTAAAAAATTTATTTATTTTTTATTTATTTAATTCCCTCCCCTCCCCCGGTTGTCTGTTTTCTGTGTCTTTTTGCTGCGTCTTGTTTCTTTGTCCACTTCTGTTGTCCTCAGCGGCACGGGAAGTGTGGGCGGCGCCTTTCCTCGCAGTCTGCTCCCTCCCTCGCGCTGGGCGGCTCTCCTTATGGGCGCACTCCTTGCACGTGGGGCTCCCCCACGCGGGGGACACCCCTGCGTGGCATGGCACTCCTTGCGCGCATCAGCACTGCGCATGGGCCAGCTCCACACAGGTCAAGGAGGCCCGGGGCTTGAACCCCGGGCCTCCCATGTGGTAGACGGACGCCCTAACCACTGGGCCAAAGTCCGTTTCCCCACAGTGTGCTTTTAACGGTGGAGTCGATCACAGAGCACACGCAAAGGCTGTGAATTCAGGCAGACCAGAACTCAAACTCCACACCTCCAGGTGACTCTCTATGGGATCCCAGACAGTTCAAAAATCTCTGAGCTTTACTTTACTCTTGTGTAAAATGAAGATAATAGCACTTAACCTATAAAGGTGTTAGCAGAATTACCACATGAAAATTACAACATAGATTTAACTTAAAAGGATCCATTTCATGCGGTAAAATTAGAATCCTATTCTGAGGGATTTAGCTCCTGTACATTTTATGCATTATTTGTAATGTACATGCATGTTGATTTGCAAAACGCCCTCTGAAGTAGGTAAAGAAGATGTTTCTATCTCTGGGACTGGAAAGCTGAGGAAACTGGGGCTTGCACTTTTTCTGAGTGTGGCGCTACATTGGCCATGCATGCCCAAGTTCACACTAACTGTGGTGTGATTTCACGCAGCACTGCCTAGGAGGTTGGGTGTGCGGTCACCATGTCTAATGGCATTGATCAGATCTGAGGACTGAGAGACGGGGCCCTCCCAGGAGCCTCTGCTTCTGTACTGAGTGCAAACAGGGAGATGGGAGTTCTCAGGTTAGCTTCACTTACAAAACACAGCAAAAAGTTCCTAACACTTCCCTCTTGAGAATTCACTGAGAATGGTTTTGATTGTGTTTGTCAGTTTCATCAAGTCCAGGAGATGAGAACGTGCTTCTTTTCTTCTTGACGATGGCATCCTGTCCAGCACGTAATAATTTGCAATATGCTGTTTCTATCACTTGGAAGTAGTCATTTTCCCTCAATATCAATGCTTGCTTTGGGAATTTCTTTCCCTTCTGGAATTAACTTGCTTCTGTCTCTGCTTTGGTTCTCATTCTTACTTCTCTAACCTCCCAGCCTCCACCTGAATTCTCAGCAGCTCCTATGGTTGATTTTCCTTTCTATTTTTCAGTATCAAAATATTAATTTTCAGTGGGATTTTTTTTTTGCTGTAGCTCTTCCAGGGTCTAGGAAATACTCTACCATTCCATTTAAAACACAGTGTTAGGTGTCTTAAGAGCAGCCTGTGGAATTGGAATTGTCTCGTCTTCCAAAACTGAATCATGTAGAACTATAACAAAAAGACTCCAAGAAAAGCTTGAAAAACGCCAAGTCTAAAATATCCATCAGTGCTTTGGGCATCTGTGTGTGGAAGAGAAAGAAATATGTGGCACTGCATGTATCTGGTTTCTCTACCTGGGTAGTTCTTTCTCTTGTACCTCAGCAAGCCCTAAAGCCAGCATTCTGTGCTACAGCTGTATGCTTGCCTAGCTCTTCACTGGCAAAGGAACCCTCAGGTGAGGAAGCAACAACACCCCCTCCCCCACCCCAGAAAAAAAGGAAGTATCTCCAGTACAGTAGTAACTGAGTGTTTCTTGCTTTGTGTAAGTTATTTAATATAATCCCTGCAAATAACTCTGTAAATACGTGATATTGTTGCCAAACATCTATATTTTAAGGAGGAGGAAAATGAGGATCAGAGAAACCAAGTATTTTTCTTGGGGTCACACAAGTAGTACCTTTCTGAGTCAAGATTCAAATATGATTCAGATTCCATGCATTTTCTTTAACATGGTCACTCTTCTGAGTGAATTACTCATCTGGGAGTAACTTTAAAATTGGGTACCCACTATACTCAGAAGTCTCAGGATATCCTCTCCAGTTCATTCCCAAGGTATTTTCCTTGATATCATTTCTCTTGGGACGCTCTATTGGTGTCTCCAAGCTACTTTCTACATATACTCTTGCTTTTAAGGCAAATCTGTTGTGATCCTACAGGATCTTCTCAGGAGCTTTACAGTCAGCGTACCGTGGCTGAAAATGACCCCTGCTACTTTATGTATGCCATTATCACGCTATTGTCAGTACATCCTGATATAATTCTGAGTTGGAAGTACATCAAGAGAGCATGCTCAATCCAATGTCCACATAGAAAAGGTGGCATTGGATTGAGAAAAGTGGACATGATGGCTGATGGGTATGGGGAAAGGCAGGAAGAGATGAGAGGTGGAGGCTTCTTTGGGACATGGAGCTGCCCTGGATGGTGCTTCAGGGGCAATCACCGGACATTGTAAATCCTCACAGGGCCCACTGGATGGAATGGGGGAGAGTGTGGGCCATGGTGTGGACCATTGACCATGGGGTGCGGGGGTGCCCAGAGATGTACTTGCCAAATGCAATGGATGTGTCATGATGATGGGAGGGAGTGTTGCTGGGGGGGGGAGAGGTGGGGTGGGGGTGGTAGGGTTCAATGGGACCTCATATATATATATTTTTAATGTAATATTATTACAAAGTCAATAAAAAAAAAAAGAGAGCATGCTGGTAAGAATGAATAGGAAAAACCGGAAGTATGCTAAAGATTTCTGAAATGTTGGCTAATTGAGTAGCATGGTAAAGTGTTAGAGCTTCTGAGTCAGAGAGACATGGGTTTAAATCCACTTTACTCATTTACCAACTATGCGATTTGGAGCAAGATGATTTACCTCATAAAGTCTCCTTTCTTTCCTCCAATAACATCTGCTTTTCTGTCCCATTGTGAGAGTCGAATGCCATTAGATGCCAAGGGTTAGGCTTCAATTTCTCCATTTTCCCTCTTCCTCTTATTCCTTACCTCAGAAAAGACAGACTGCCTATGATTTAAGAATGACTGCTAATGTTTATTGAATGCCTTCCAGAATTGTCTCTGAGCATTTTAAGTGCATTTACTTCATTTAATCCGGAACATAGGTTTAAAGTACAATACCGTTATTAACTAGATGTTGCAGAAAATTGAGGTGAAGAGCAAGCAATTAACTTTGCCCCAAGTTAAGCAGCTAGTGTGCTCTGGGACCGCTTCACACCATGTTAGAATAGGCAAAATGGGGTTGAGCTAAAATGAGGACAATCTGGCTTCTGGAAGGCAGGCAGAGGAGAGGAGTCAGTTAGTTTGTTGACTGGGGATGCCCTGCCGAGCACTCACTCTGCTCAGCCCACTCCACTAGGGCTGCTCTTCAGCCCAGAACAAAGATTCTGCAGTGGCCATTGAGAACAGAATACAACTGAAATAAAAGAGACCTAGATTAATTATTCTGTCTCCTTCCCTCCATGCGTGCCTGCCTCCCTTCTGACAAGCACTACTGCATACCTATTATATGCTGTTCCCCTAGATATTGAGTGAACATAAAAAGATGAGAGCCCACCCATGGTGGAGCTTATCGGACTAGCTGGATTAGCATGTCCAGCATCCTCAGCAGATACACTGGTGTGGACCACAACATGGCTTCTAATGTTGCCCTGATCATAGTCTCAGATAACAGGGGAAGAGGTCATGGCATGATTTCAGCCTGTGAAAATGTTTCAAATAATTAATGAGCCTGAAAAAATTGGATAGGAACAGACCTTCCAGACTCTAAAGGAAAGAGGAGATATAGGCTGAATAAATCACTCCAGGCCAAAAGGTGACATGTAAGGAATGGAAAAGGAAATTCCTTTTTCATTTTAAGCACCCAGGAGTGGTCAGATTGGATTTTAGCTAGCCTGGGTCCCATACCCTAAAGCTTTCTGCACATTTAACAATAGTTTTGATCAGAAGACATCTCAAGTGACTTGTCTGATACCCAAAGCCAAAGCAAATTAGATGGACAAAAGAAGTGAATCCATAAAGCATGTGGAGCTGGGCAATCAGGGTGCTTGTGACAAAGCTTCAGTATATTAGAATAAAAAATGAGTATTACAAAAAGTCCTCTGCTTCTGTGCACCATCTTTTCTTCTCCTCTTTCCTTCTTAGTCTATTTTGAAAAAGACCATGTGCTGAAGCATAAAAGAAGAAAGTATGACACTCTCTGTGTCAGTCAGGTTAGTTCAGGAGAGCAGAGGGTCATGTTCCAGATGTAGTCATGACAGTGGAAAGCTGGGCTGGAGCCACTGGCTTGGGTCAAAATTGCAGAGTCATCCTTGGCACCTCTGAGTGGCTCTACCTCAAAAACATTTCTCAAATATGACCGCTTCTCACTGCCTGCCCTGTTCCTTCTCTGACCCAAGTCTCTGTTACTTGATGCCTGAATGATTGCAAAAGTCCCATCTTGTGTCGTCTGACTCCTTCCTTGTGTAGTGTCAGCTCAGCAGCCAGAGAAAGCTGTTAAAAAATAGGCAAAGGATTTGAATAGACATTTCTCCAAAGAAGACATACAAATGGACTAAAGCATACAAAAAGATGCTCAACATCAGGGAAATGCAAATCAAAACTACAATGAGATACCATTTCACACCTATTAGAATGGCTACTATTAAAAAAAGCAAAACAGATAATAACAAGGTTGGAGAGGGAATAGAGAAATAGGAACACTCTTTCACTGTTGGTGACAATGTAAAATGGTGCAGCCATAGTGGAAGACAGTTTGTTGGTTCCTCAGAAAAGTAAATATAGAATTACCATATGACTTGGTAATCCAATTTCAATAGAATTGAATAAAATTTCAATAGACTTGAAAGCAAGGACCTGAACAAATATTTGCACATCGATGTTCATAGTGGTGTTATTCACAACTGCCAAAAGATGAAGTAACTCATCATTGAATGAATGAACAAAATGTGGTATATTCATACAATGGAATTTCATTCAGCCTTGAAAAGGAGTGAAGTTTTGATACATGTGACAATAGATGAACCTTGTCAACATCATGTTGTGTAAAATAACATGTGCCAGACACAAAAGGACAAATAGTGTATGATCTTACTAATATGAAAGAATTAGAATAAGCAAATTTTTTAATTGAGTCAAACAACTGGGATAGAGATTCCCAAGTGCCAGGTAGGGATAAGAAATGGGTAGTTAATATTTAATTGGTATAGTTTCTATTTGGAATGATGGAAAAGTTTTGGTAATGGATAGTGGTAATGGTAGCACAACACTGTGAATGTAATTAACACACCTGAATTGTATATTTGAATGTGGTTCAAAGGGAAAATTTTAGGTGGTATATATGTTACTAGAATACAAATTAAAACAAAACAAAATAACCATGGGGAGTACAACAGTGAATGCTAGTGAACTATAAAAGCAATAGTACAATAATAATAATCTTTCGTCAATGGTAAACAATGCAAGGTGTTAATTACGGGGAAGGGTATATGGGAATTCTACATTTTCTGCATAACTTTTTCTTTTTAAGGAGGCCCTGGAGATTGAACCTGGGACTTCATACATGAGAAGCAGGCACTCAACTAACTGAGCTACACCCACTCCCTTTCTGCATGATTTTTGTGTAAACCTACAACCTCTCTAATTTAAAAAAAGTATACCAGTTCACCTCATTCCTCTGCTCATACTCTCTTTGTTTTCCCATTTCATTCAGAGTAAAAGCCAAAACCTTAGCACGACCTCCGGAGTCCTCCCCACTTCTCTTCTGACTTCCTTTCTGGCTCCTCTCACCTTGCTCGCCCCACACCAGTCGCGCCAGCCTCCTTGCTCCCATTTCTGGGCCTTGCAGCTGTTATTGCCTCTGCCTGGAAAACCCCCAGAGAACCACATGGTTCACTTTCCTATTTTCTCCAGGTCTTTGCTCATGTATCTTGCGATCAGAGGGGTCATCGACCTATAGAAAGTCACATGCCCTGTGGTAGTTTGAGGCTTTTATGGTCCCCAGAAAAGATCATGTCTTCAGAGCTAATCTGTTCCTGGGGGGGTAAACTTATTGCAGGTGGGCCCTTTTCATTAGGTGACTTCAGTAGGGCATGGTCCAGGGTGGGTCTTAATCCTCTTGCTGCAGTCCTTTATAAACGGGATGACTCCACGGGGGTGGGGGGGCAGAAGAGAGAGAGAAAGATAGAGAAGGCCATAGGAACAGACAGAAATCCAGGGAAGGGGAGGGAGGAAGCTGGGGAAACCTGGCATCTGAAGATGACAGGCCATGGAGGAGAAAGGAAACTCTGCCATGTCCCTTCCCGTTTGACAGAGGAGTCCAGGATGGCTGGCAGTGGGTCTCTGGGGAGAGAACGTGCCCCGATGATGCCATGATTTGGACACTCTTCTCAACCTCAGAACTATAAGCTCGAAGCCAATAAACCCCCATTGTAAAAGCCAACCTAATTCTGTATACTGCTTTTTGTAGCTTTTAGCAAAGTAAAACACCCCCACTTCCAGAAATCCCTGTCCTCATTTCCTCGCTTTATCACTGTCTGATATATGTTCAGATTTGTGTGTTTGATAGTTAGTGTCTGTCTCCCTCTTCATTAAAATATAAGCTCTATGAAGACAGAACGGAAAACAATGCTTGGTACCTCTTTAATGTGCTTGATGCCTATTCATTTAATGAATGAATATGAAGAAGGCCTTGGGACATAAAAAAATCCTCTTTATCTCTAACATTACCCTCCTAGTTCAGCTTATTCTTGGGTAAGATAAGGGATATTTTTTTCATAATTAAAGTGGTTTTTAAAAATATAATCTTCTTATTTTCTTTACTATAATCTTCCTTTTCCTTTTTTACCTTCCTCCTCTCACGTTTGTATCAGAGATTGAAGGAAATTCACTTGTTCCTATGCAATAGGTTGAGACTCTTGGTCTTAGATAGAAATACATGGGGTTTTTATCCTATTAAGTGTTCCCACAACACACATTTCAAGGACTAGCCTTATTTTGAATAACTGAGGTATTACAAGAAGAAATAGAGCATTCTGTGTGGCAGCCCACCTGAGATTCCAAGCCCAGATCTGCCTCTACGAACTGGGTTATCTTGATCAAATTACAAAATCACTCTGAGCTTCAGCTTTCACCTCTGGAAATTAGAAATAATGATGATGGCATTAAAGACATAACCCCACATATTGAGTTTGAGAATTAAACGTGCTAATTATTGGAGAGCACTCAAATCCAGGCCCAGCATCTAAAAATGTTTACTCAAAAACCAAAATGGCACTTCCTTTTTCCTAGCTCTGAAACCACAGACAAGTCACTTCCTGTCCCTGGGCCCCAATGTCCCCATCTATACAATGGGAGGGGACATAGAAGGCCTTTAATAATTTCTAAGATCGCATCTAGCCTGCCATTCAAGTCTGTGGTGAGGTGTTCTCATAGTCAGGAAGGCAGATCTGGGGCTTCGGTTTTAATTTTCTCTTTACTTCTGCTCAGGCCTTGAGGCTTGAGATGGGTTTTCCAGATTTCAGCTCCATTCTGTTCCCCTGCGATTTCATTTCCAGAAACACAGACGCTTAGCAAGTGTTCTCAGGAGCACCTGCTGGCAGGTCTGGGGCAGCATTCGCGTGGGGCAGCGTCTCCAGCGGCGTTGTAGCTCCTGGCTTTACAGAGAGCAGGAAGGGCGGTGGGTTGACCAATGGTGCGTGCGAGCAGAGTGGGGCTGTGGGTTGCGGGAGGCCTTGGCAGAAGTCTGCCCAGAAGCCCCCGTTCCCCCACCTCAGTGAACCCCAGGACGGTGATTGCCGGCTCTCACCCCTGAGTTGTGCCATGAAAGAAATGAGTCCAAATTTCCATGCTCACTGGGCTCCTGCTACCTCCTCAGGAAAACCTCCTGCAAAAGTTGAGTCATCTTAGCATCTGGTGAGGCCTCCTTGTGCAAAGTGGCAATGAATTAATTGTCACTTCCTAATGTGGATGAAGAGGGAATTGTACCTGTAATGAATTTCCTGCACTCACCCCACGCCCACTAATTCTCAAACTGTTGAAAAAGGCCCTATCTATAAAGTTCATCTTATAGCACCAGTCTTCCTTTCTAAAAAATTGCTTTTCTCTGCCCTCATGGACAAAAAATAAAAGTCTCTTTGTCCCTCTATACCAACTGTGGTGTGCATGGCCTTCCAAAACCAGATGTGGTTCAAAAGGTGGGACCGAGGCCAGCAGTCTGCGCTAGGCTCTCCGCATCTCCAACCTGGGACCGCTGGCCTGCCTGCGGGATCTGGGGCCTGAGGACCCAGGGAGGCGGGTAAGAATGTGTCACCCTGTGCCTTGTCCTGCCAGCACCAGACAGGAAGGGCAGTGGGCCAGGGGTGGGCACTTGAGATTCTCAGCAACTGACTCTCTAAGAAATTTCTTACATCACCAACGATGCCATCCTAGAGCAAACCTAAAGCTAATGGGCTTGCCCAGTAATTAATGGAATTTATAGGTCCTGGACTTTATTTTGCAGAGTTTTCACCCCATGATGTTCAGTTACATTAACCTCCCTGAGGAAAGTAAAGAAGGAAAAGGAAAGGTAGGGAAGGAAGGAGGGAGAGGAAAAGGGAGGGCACAACACCTGACATAGACTGGAGCCCAATATATGCTGATTGGATGATGGATGGATGGAAGGATGACATAAATCATAACAAGATTGCCGTTGTTACCAGAATGGGACCAGTGTAGACTTTTGGAGAAACATAGTGGAAGAAACAAGTGGTGTGTTGTCACACAAGAGTTCAACACCTGGGTTCTATTTCCAGTAGTGCAACTTCTGGAAAAATCCCTCATGTGCAACCAGACTCAGTGTTCTGAGAGTGAACTGGGCAATCTCCTAAGCCCTGCTAGTTCTGAAAATCCCTGGCTCACTCATCCAATCCACCACTGTTGCCTGGGTGTCAACACATTCTGAACCCTGGAATAGAAAAGGGAGTGAATTAAGGACCAGAAAGGACCACCACAGCTCTGGGCAGAGAATTGTAATTCAGTGTGTAAGGCCCCCAGCGTGAGCCCAGGAGGTGGTGGGAGTGGGAGAGCACGGGGGCAGCTTCTGCAGGAAAAGGCGCCGCGGCAAATGTCCTAGCTACTGCTCCACAGTCAAGTTCTTATTATTTTAGAGGCATATTTCCACAAAACTATAATTTTTGTTTCAAAGCAAAATAAAATGAGAATCATCCCACTAGGCTACCTCTTCTGGAGTTTTGACTTTAAATTTGTCCCCTTGCTTGTTTCTTACCATTTTGGCTCATGTTTGCGGCTAACTTTCCCTTGCACATTTTTGAAATTCTAGGTCATTCAGACAGAAACGAAACTCAGTGAGAGTTGAGACTAGATGCAGTTTTCATACCTGGTGTTGTCCACTTCCGTTACCAAAATCTTGATTTTAACAGGTAGGATAGTGGTGCTAGAGCCAACATGTATCGGCTTCAAGGGATTGACTGTTAGAAAGACGAGTTTTGCAGGCTTGTTTAAATCATCGGTAGTTTGAAATTGGCCCTGGTGAGAGAATTTACCCCCATGGAAATCAGGGCTTGTTATATTTCCTGTTATAAGCGCCCCCTCACCCCCCACCCCTTGGCCACTGCAAAGAAATTACAGAGTCCAGGTACCAGTTAAAAGAATATTTTTACACAACAAAATTTTCACAAGAAATGTATGGAGAATTGAAGCGATGAACAATAATAATAGGTAATACTAACGACTCCTAAACTTAAGTCATTCCCAAATTTTATGGGATTTTTTTTGGCCATATTTATATATAACTTGTCATTGTACTTATTATTTTGTAATTTAAGGCCGTCTTTGCTTTTACTTAAATACAAGTATTTTAGGAGAATTTTTATTACTGCAGCAAATGGGAAAAATAGTATATATTGCTCCATGATAAATTGTAGTAAACGAATAGCATTAAAATAATCTTAGCCATATACCCCCTAAAATCATCCCACCCATTGCCAATGGTACATACAATGAAAAATAAAGGTTATAAAATTGAGTTATTTGATGGTCTCCAGTGTCTTTTCTCTAAGGAGTAAAAATTGCAAAGGGTATGATGCATTTACTATGAATCAGGCATCATTACATCTTTTGTGCATTATGTACATACAATTACATGTATATTAATACAAATGCATCAGTTACATATATTAACTCATCTGATCATTGTAAAAGAACCCATGAGGAAGGTTTTATTGTATCTCATCGTTACTGGTTAGGAAACTGAGGCACAGAGAGCTTAAATAACTTGCCCAAAGTTACTGGCAAAGTTAGATTCAGGCACTGACAGTTTGGACTCCTGAGTTTTGTTCTTGCCACCAAACTTCCAAGCCATAGCCAGCGAGTCCTATTAAATATGAAAATCTGTAAATACCAGAACTGCTCCAGGAATCCTAAACCTTGGGAGCTATCCTATAGAATTTAATACTATGCATTTAAGGATATATTTATAATAAATTTATTGTAGGCTTGGTAGTCAAAAGTAGTAAATGTTCACAAGTAGGTGAATGGATAAGTTATGTCATACATCCACTGTGGAATGTTAGGCAGTCTTTTAAAAGAATTAATTCAAACTATACCACATAACTTGGAGGGTTTCCATTGGATATTGTTGAGTAAGAAAAGGAAAATGCAGACAAAAATTATACAGTAACTCCATTTTTATATAAAATGTGTATACCTTGACAGTACCCTTTCCCCTGTCAGCCGTTGGCTCTATCAACCTGAAATGCGTTACCTTGCTGACAACAGTGGAGAGATATCTGCTTAATTTGTGTTTCCCCACTACCACTGAGTGTGAACATGTTTCCACATGTTGGCTTGCCATTTGCATTTTTTATGTGTGAATAAGGATTTGCAAAGTTCTACTGGCTTATTAATCACCTCTTTCTAATTTGCAAGGGTTGTGTTTTTCTTTCTTTTTTTTTAATGTGTCCCCTTTGTTGTCAATTGTCGTGCTCCACCCCCCACCCCCAAATCTCTTAATTGTCTTTTGGCTTTGTCACAAAAGTTATAAATTTTTATGTAGTCAAGTGTGTTAATCTTCTCTTCGTAAACCTTCTGTTTTTTTCAGTCTTGGGTCAAAAACAGAAAATGATACAAAACCATTGTCTATGAGGTGCAGAGGTGCCCAAAGATCTACTTACCAAATCCAATGGATGTGTCATGATGATGGGAACGAGTGTTGTTGGGGGGGGGAGAGGGGAAGTGGGGGGGTGGGGTTGAATGGGACCTCACATATATATTTTTAATGTAATATTATTACAAAGTCAGTAAAAAAAACAAAAAACAAAAACAACAACAACAACAAAAAAAAACAGCTAGACAGACTCAAGTGAAACCTTGGCTGGAAGGAAGCTTTTCTAGCCAGATTCAGAACCTAAAGTGAATTCCCCATTTGTGTGACGCCCTGACCCTTCTGTCATTGGACCCCTCCCAGACAGTGGAGCCTGGGGACATTGCTACTGAAGCGTTTGTGCTCCAGGTCTGTGCTTTACACTTCCATTTCTGGCTATTAAGTAGCCTATGCCAGTCACTGGATAAGCTTCTGAATACGAGTGTGAGAAAGGAAGGTGGCGGAGTTGAGTTCTATTAGCATATTGATGGCACAGCAGCTCTTTGTATTTTATTATCCTAATTAGATGGGTATTAGGCTATATTTAAACCCTAAATCTTCATTATGTCCTGTTACAATAGTGGATTTTAAAAATCCAGCATGTCTTTGAATCAAGGTATGTTCTTAATTTGGCCTCCCTGCCTATTACTGCATCTGATTACCTGATTATCCCTTTTTTTTTTTTGGACACAGTGCTGTACTTAGTGGTCTTATCAACTGTATAGTCAATTTCATGTTGCTCACAAAGATCTTCTGGAGCCTTATGAAGCAATGGAAAGTCAACGTGGCTCCCCTTCTGCTTATCCCCCATCTCCAGGACAACCCGGGACAACCTGCCTCCTTTCAGCTGTTCCCGTGCACCCAGTTGCCCAAGCTTGTAGCTGTCAATTCACCTTTGCCTCCTCCTCCCTTCACCCCAGCACAATGTGGGCACAAAGTCAAATGCAGTCTGTTGATCATCCATTACAACTGCCTCCTCTTCCCTCTCTACTCAGGTCTCCAGGGCTTCTCCTTGTCTTCCTTTGCTTGGGTTATTGTAAGAGCAAAGTGCCCAGCACATCCTCCATCCCAGTCTCCCTGCAGCTACAGCTTTCTTCTTAGGGAACCACCTCCGGCTGCTGTCCTTTGAACCAGAAATTGTGTGGGAGGGAGTGTAAACTACATTGTGAACTCCGGTCCATGCTCAGTGGCAATGCCCAGGATGCGTTTATCAATGGCAATGAATGTGCCACACTAACGAAGGACGTTGTTTACATAGGAGGTGGGGGGAATGGGGCATATGGGAATCCTTATATTTTTTGTGTAACATTTATGTAATCTAAGTACTTTTTAAGATATAAAAAATATATATATTATAAAAAAATTAAGTGAATCTAATTAAAAAAAACAAAGGATATGATCTAAATTCCATGGCATGGCACACAGTGCCTTTGTTTTCTTTCCCCAGTCTTCTTTTCGAGTCTTATCCCTGTCGACTCTTCATATTGACAACAGACACTGGTGTGGCGTGTGCGCTGGTGGTGCTGTGAAGCAGGAAGCACACTCACATCCTACTTTCTCCCCACCCCACATTTCTTAATGTGGCTGAATACGCACTTCCTTCTGCTCTCCTCTCTGAAGCTTCCTTAAATAGCGTGGTGAAAATTAATTCCCCCTTCTTTGGTGCTCCTTGGTACTTTTCCATACCCTAATTCTGGTCTTTATATCTAGCCCTTCATTTTAGTGAATTGATGTTTTGCTGCCTCTCGACTCTTTGTAAGCCCAGCATCACAGTGATCTCTGTGCCCTTTGCCCACAGCAAGTCAAGTGTCACTGTTTCTCAATCCATGCTTGAAGGGAGGGAGGGAGGGAAGGAGGGAGGGAGGAAGGAAGGAAGGAAGGAAGGAAGGAAGGAAGGAAGGAAGGAAGGAAGGAAGGAAGGAAGGAAGGAAGGAAGGAAGGAAAAAATGTTTTGTGATCTTAAACAAAATACCTCTCTTAGCTTCTTTAAGCCTTGCTTTCTTTTACTTTTTGCTTATCTATTTGCATAGTTTTTAAAAATTAAATAAGAAAAAATTTTAACCTAGCTATGGAACTTAGCTTACAAGTTTTGCTTGTTATAATGATTTAATGAGACAATTTATACAAATTGACTTGTGCTGTATCAAACATATAGCAGGCACTCCAAAATAGTCATCGTCATCATCATTGCCATTAATTATTACTATTTTTATTAACTCTAGTTCTGTTTCCAAAGCACCTCTCTCTCTGGGAGAATCTGGGGTTGCTATGTATCATTAAGATATCGATTCTATCCCTCCTGCCCTTTCCCCTCCTCAGGAAACAGAAATCAGGTCAGGGAAAGAAGGAATGGCTGGGACATTGGCATGCTCAACTTTGGAGCAGGAGGAGTAGATGGTTGACAGACTGGAGGATTTATGGAGAAAAGCCTAATAGTTAATATTGATGAGATTCCTAGAAGATATCCAGGATTAAAAACGTGTGGGGAAGATGCTGAGCAGTCTCTGAGCTAAGGGAATTCATCTGCAGTGGTCCTCCAGAGGCTTGCACTCTATAGCTGAGCTGCAGTACTTGGCCAGGTACTTGACCTGCTGAGGGATGACAGCTTAATTTCCAAGAAGGCTGAGCAAATTTGAAAATTAACCAAATATACACTCTATAAGGAAGAAGAAATGTGATTCTGAATTCAATTGAATTCTTTCCCCAAACTTCACCTACCCATAATTAGATGTTACACAAATTGGATGGAACGTTAAAATTAAATATTTTGAGAAATTTGCTAGAGATTGTGCCATACCTCCTATTTATATTTCCAATATAACTTGTATCTGTTATTTTATTAGAGAATATGTATGAATCCATGCATTCATGTATGTGTGTATGTGTTTTTAGAATTTTCATTGGGAATTAATTCTGATGTTTTGATATATTAACTTTGCTGGTACCTAATATAATTTATTCATAAAAAAAAAATGAAATTGCTAGTACTGAAAAGGTTTTAATGGGTAGGCTTTCTTGGTATCCCTCTAAAAATTTCACTGACTTAGGCTGCTGTTTTCCTAACGTCCTGCTCCCTGTGGATTCTGGGTGGAAGCCAGCCTGCACAACAGCTGTGAAACCATACCAGTACATCTCAACAGAATCTTCCTCAGAAAAAAAGGATGGGACTCTTATCTACCTGAGCATTTTGCACATTCTGAAACAATTTCGTCTTTTAGCAGCATCTTTTGTACTGCTTTTCTGCCCTCCCTCACTGAACAACCACAAGCCATGTGGCATCAGTCCCCAGATTTAAGAAGGCTCAAAGGATGAGAACACAGGATAGCTCAATGCCAGATGCATTTAGATTTTCTGCAATACGATTTTCAGCAAACTTCAATATTGACTTTTCTGAGAAATGGTGATTCCAGCATTCACTGTGCCTCCTTTAAACATTCTAGAACAACTCTGCTGGGTCTTCTAAAAAGACAAAGCTAAGGCTGGTTCTTATATGAACTTGCAAGATACAGAGGATGAAGGACAAAGATCAAAGCTGGGAGTTCTTCACTTGAAGGTCTCTTCCTTTACCACTTCTCATCTCATAGAGAGAGTATATGGTTCTTTATGTCTTATCAGGATCATTCTGATGTTTTCTAGCAAAATCTGAAAAGCCATGCTCCTCCATCTCCACCTAGTTAGTGCCCAGGAAGGACTGTTGGTTAGAATCCTATGTCATGGCTCCATCTCTGTACCTATGACCCCTGCCTGCCAAGGCTTCTGCTCTATCCAACTCTTGCTATCACCCTCTTTTCTGTCTCATAAAATTTTACAAATTCTCTACAAAGAATCTTCTGCTGTAGCCCACTCTCTGAAAACATGCTCTATGAAGTACCCTTGAAAGTTCCTGCCTATGGTGAGGAATCCCTTTTCCAATAATCTCTGAGCAGTAAACATTCTAATATGGAATTCCCCATATAATCAGGCTTGACATAGGTTGCTAGAGTGCTCCCTTGTCCTTTTGTCCAAGGAGTATTAGACCAGGTTTTTCCTGTTTTCAGTGAGTCTTTTCCCCAAAGGCTCACTGGAGTGCCCCCAGCACTGGGAGGTGTGTTGCAGGAAGCCCGCCTTTCTCTCAGCATAGTACTGTGTTGGCAGGTGCAGCAGAGCAGAGAAGTGGCAAGGGAGTAATTTCAGGGCTGGGAATAGTTTTGAATTCCAGAGGTCCATAGCTAATGATAGTCAGAGTAATTAAATTAAAATAAAAAAGATCTGTCAACTACAGTTCTGTCTTTTGATCTTAAAAAAAAATGTTTTTCTCCTTTCAGGTGCCCTTTTTATGAGCTTGAAAAGGTCCTAATTAAGGAATTCTCTCTTGATTTGGTCTCTGGTAAACACTGTATTCTTTCAGTCTAATAGAGCTAAGATTAGGATTAGGATGTTGTTGTTGCTACTCTCTTCATTCACTTGTCAAAAAGAGGTATGTTAAAAATCGCACTTTCAAAGAAAATGCTTGTTTGCTTCCTCCTTCCCTCCTTCCTTCCCTCCTCCCTCCTTTCCTTAAATTTTACCTGGTAACTTATTTATTTTGTTTAAACCTAGGATTGATAGTTGAGCTGATACAGAACTGTAGGTTATTGCCCAAAACTTTGAAAGCTTCATGCTCCTGTAAACATCTTTTCAAAGTAAGCTTTTAATGGATTATAACAGAAATACAGAAGAGAGCATGGGTTATAAACACACAACTCAAAGAACGTTTTAAGAAATGGAACATATCCATCTTGCCTAAGTGGAGCTTGAGGTTACATGGGTGTGTTCATCTTACTACTTTATGGAGCACTAGTTATGTGCTACCTGCGACTGGTGACTTGATTGTTCCTGCAGTGTCTCTGGCCAGGAGAGTTGGGTACTTAGGGTTGTTAAATGACGTTCTGCAAGCTCAGGGCTCACAACCTGAACTGTGACGCATCTCCTTAGTATAATTCCTGATCTAGCTTCTCAGAGAGTCCATTTCTATATATTTTCTTCTTCATGTTTCTGACAAGTCTTGCTCATACTGCTGGGCTACCTTCTGGCATTGTTATGAAGAAAAATTAATAAGCACAGTCACAAAGTGCTTTGACATTCTAAAGTGCTAAAGAAGTGCTTAATAATGATAGAATTCCCATGCAGCTGTCTGGTTCCAATCACATCTTCAGAGGGAGCCTAGATTGAATTGACAGCTCCAGTAGGAGAAATTTAAACTATAGGAACTGTCAAAAAACATCAGAAATGGATGGTGACATTGCCAGCTTTCCCTGCTCTCTGCCTTTGCCAGGGTTGCCTCAATGCATTGTTACCTGCCCCTTCTGGAGGGGACAGTGCATCACAAAGGACATTTTGTTAATGGTCAAGCAGGGTAAAAACAGGGTAAAAGAAGGGATGGGTCATTAACTATTCCTATCATGGTTTTGGTTGTATGGACTCCAGATAGTTCTGCAAAAGATAATTGATTTTTCTATACCCAAACAACTCTATCATTTAGACTAAGAGACCCTACCATTTTCCCAAGACATGTCAACATCCATGTCGATGATATACATAACATTATAATCTCATAGTTCACCTTAATTTCAAGATCTTCTCCCCACTCACACAGTTCACTCTCATGGCCACAACCTAGGATTTGAAATAACTTGAAACCTCTATACCTGTAATTTCTACTCTCTGATACCATCACTCCTTCTTATTAATGGCCCTTGTTCTTCTACCATTTCTAGAAGTCCAACTCCTTGATTACTCCCTTTTTTCCAAGACAAGTTTCTTCTTACCTCTACTTAACTTCTCCTTCTATCTTAGACCCCATGACCTATTAGGTTGACCATTACTCCTCTTACCTCTTCACTTGTTCCTTTGCCACAAATGCCTGTTAAAACCTTATCGCTAAACTATCCCACAGTGACATCTTCTTCTACATCCAGGTTGTGAGCCTGCTGGAAGGAAATCACTTAACTATCCAGACATGCATCTGTATAAAGTTGTGGCTTTAGGCTACACTTGCCTCCTGCCCTTTTTGGTATTTCTCTATGTGCACCAGCTCCGATCTTTACCACTCTTTTCAAACTTTCCCTAGTTTGTTTTTCCATTCTCAACAGATGGCCTTGCTCCAAATTCACAGATGAAATAATTTGATACAAATACTCCCAAATTTCTACCCACCTCCCAGCTACAAACATATCTGCATTCTTATCCACCCTGCCTCCTTCCCACCCACCTCACTCTGCTCAGAAGCAAGCCCTATCCCATGTGGACTTCACTGTCACTAGTTTATACCCTCCATACTTGGGTGTTTTTAGCTTTTCTTTTCTCATTATTCACATTATGCTTATGCAATCTGTTCTATGGCTGTGGCTTTAAGTATTCTTTATTCCCATCTGAGAGTGCTCTTTTAAGTTTTATGCCTATATGCTCAACTTCCTACTAAATGTTTCTAATTGAATTTCCATAGATGTTTTAAATTCAACACTTTAAAAGCTGATCTCCCCTGTCTCCATTTCCATTCTAGTCTTTTCCTGCTGCCTTCATTCAGCTTTCTGGTTGGAAATTTTCTCCTCCTACACGGTTTACATCATCCATCAACTTAGGAAGACTTCCTATACTATGGCTTAAGTGCTCCCCTTTGCACTGCATCAGACTCTGTCTCTATTTCTACTTCAGTGATCATCACACTGTTTTGTAACAATGTTTACTTCTCTACCTCTTCTGCTAGACTAAGAGCAATTTATCCCCATATGCCTCATACACATGGTGTCCATCGTACAGTAAGAATGTAATAAACGTACTTTGAACGGATTTTGAACTCTTCATACTAGAGTCCTCAGCATGAAATAATTGGGACCTTGTTCCACTAAGCCTTTTAATTTTAGAAAATATTTCTGTTGCCTGGGGGTAAAAGAATGAATGCATACTTAGTCCACTTGTCTGTGGATGGGCTTGCTAGAAGCCCCAGCACGTTAGCCTCAGGAAGGTCCTGACTCAGGCACTCCAAGGCTCTTATTTTCTGGGTCTTATCAGCTCGGTTGGATGCTCATGGGGTTTTATTCCACATCCCATGGCAAAAGCATAATTCCCAGATGGTTTCCCTTGCCTCCATCAATTACCAGGTTGTATGTGTTTATGGAATCAAGGCTCATTTTAGTACTGGTCTAAGACAATCTGCTGTCCCTAAAAATACCTGCAAGCTAACTCTAAAGAATTTGGATTTATCTTCAAGTTTTTACATCCCCATCTTTGATCTTTCCCAGTAGTGAAGAAATAGAACTTGAGGAGGGGTGTATTCTTGAGATCTGATGAAGCTTTTGACTAATTCACCTTTTATACAATGGCAGGCTCATTTTAGGATCAACTTTATGATATCATGAAGAAGTTAGGCAGTGGGGGAAGTTTCCCCCATGCTCATCTCCTTGTCCAACAACACAGAGTTCCCAGGCAATGGGACCCCACAAGCCTGCTGTCTGATAGGCTTCATAATCTCTGGGTAGTCCTCCTCTCTTTCAGACCTTTGCAGACTAAGCTTTCACCAGAATGGGTCTGTTGCAGGCCCCATGCATTCAGAAACATACTCTGCTACATTATTAGGTGGACTCGTTGTTCCTGATAACACTAGCAGTTAACAACACCAATAACTAACATTTATTGACTGTTTGGCAGATTCTAAGAGCATTACATGCATTATCACACTCAATTCTAACCTCGTTTTTTCACGCATGTTCATACCAGGTTGTTGTTTTGGTTTTTCAAATGAAGACATCGAGATGCAAAAGAGTAATTGGGTGAAGGATAGCCATTGTAAAGGGCAGAATCACAATTCTGAGCCAAGCTGCAAGAGTTCAAAGCCTGTGGTCTCACCCTCCCCTTCTGGCCCTCACCTTCTGGCCCAACTGCTTGGCTTCGGCCTGCCAGCAGCTGCAAGCCCCCCACCCCAGGGCATTCTCTGGCCATCAGTGCCCACTCCCTCCCTGGAGGCTGAGGTGGACCAGAAGGACTGGGAGGTTAATGTGCCCCCACTCGCTGCCTTGAGCAGCCCTTGCAGGTGACTGATAGGTGAGAGGAGGTAGACGTTACAGCTTTCACCCATCCCCATGGGATGACTCCTAGATGTGGTGTGTGTGCTATACACTGGCTCCAGAGTTCCCGG
Organism: Dasypus novemcinctus; assembly: GCF_030445035.2. NCBI lineage: Eukaryota > Metazoa > Chordata > Mammalia > Cingulata > Dasypodidae > Dasypus > Dasypus novemcinctus. Next base: position 43,319,216 of record NC_080699.1, on the reverse strand, counting down.
AGAGGTTCAGCTCCACCAGCCTACAGCAGAAGCCTTCCTCTCCTGCTTCACACTGCACTGCCCGCTGCCCTAGGGTGTTTTCCTTTGCTTCCCAAATGAATCCTACCTTCCTCGAAAGGCCTGCTTCTGGCAGAATCCAAACTGAAAGGGCTGACGGGGTTGCCCACTGCAAGGACTTTCAATGCCTTAAAGAAAGCAACCGTGTGACAGATACATCATGGGACCCCTGGGCAGGGTGGGTTGGACCCTGCCTGAGCCACTGGCTACCTGTCTGTCCAGGGACTGGTGGGCATTTCCCCATCTCAGTGTTACCTACCTTCTCCCTTTCCAGAGCAGATGCCTGGTCCCCTCTGCAGGACCTTCTCACCTGGCTGTGAATACATCAGCTGCAAGCCCCTGCACACAGCACCAGTGAGCTTGGAAGAATAAATAGTTCTCCTCTCTTCTCCCCTGGATCAAGGTGTTTGGCAGCTGGTTATTGCAACAAAAATAAGCTCAGGTGCAAGTGACAAAATCAGCCTGTGATGTTCCTTGTGGTTCCCTAGAATTTCAGTGAATTCAGGGAAGCCACACCTTTCCAAGAAAGGCCTTCTCCATCTCCGCAGCAGAACCCCTATGAAATTGCAGCAGTTAGCACATTTATTGAGCACACTCTGGGTTTTGGGTACTGTACTTTGGTACACTCTCAGTCTTGTAACTAGTGTTAGAAAAGTGTTCATTCTCAAGAAGATCTTGTTGAGTTCTGGGCCCTTGTTCTACTTCCATATCCCAATTGGGTCCTGTAAATCTGACTAGCTTCTGAACGCAAGTAGGTGCCAGCAGCAAATGAACAGTGGGTTCTCCGTGCACAGCTCAGAGATTCTGGGAAAAATAAAGTCAAAGAGAAAAGAATGGAATGGTAAGGGAGTAAATTTTGTTTCCATTCTACTGACGGATTTGTAATTTTACTTACTCTTTAAAAACTTATTCTTGTTGATTTTGGACTGGAACTTGGGAAGAGTTCAAATGTTTTTTTGTTACTCAAAGATTGGACAAGAGCTATGAAAACCAGGAATGCATCCCTTCTATGTAGATGAGCATAGATGCTACATATGGAGGGAACCAAAAATTGTGGTATATTTACCTTGGTAGGAGGATGAGCATTTGTATGTATTACTTAAATACAGGGAGCAAAATATAAGAAGATAAAGGCAAAGGTTTAAAAGTAGTTTCCTGTGTGCTGGATGAAGCTGGGATGAAGAAGAGTGATGCCAGGGGGATGCTTGTTTTTGTTGTTTTGTTTTAAATATATAAACCATTTAGTTCTTTTAAAAAAAAAAAAAAGGTGGGCAAGGGAATACATAAAAAGCAAAAAAAAAAAAAATCAACACAATAATCCAAGAAAGAAAAGAGTAGCCAAAACATGTATGATGTTCCCCCTCCAAAGAGAAAGTCTGACCTCCCAAATCACTTAGCCAGTATTTATTGTATAGACAGAATGTTGATGTACCAAGTGTAGAAGTAATACACAAGAATATGATCACAAAACAATAGTGTGCTCATGGCACCTGGATTAGAATCTTAGCTCTGTCATTTAACTCACTTTTTGATATTTAGAATATCAATGGTCTCTCAGAAGCTTAATTTTCCGCATCTGAAAAAGTGGTAATAACATCGTTACCTAAATCTCATTCAACTGTTACATTCACAAATGTAACACACAGAGCACACAGAGCCTGGCATATTTCTTCTTAAAGCATATTTGATGATTTATTTTCTGTATGTGGTATGAGAGTCAGGGCATGTGATCCAATTTTTTAATTAGAAATTCTGTGGGTTTAATAAACAATCATATATAAAATAGAAGATTCCCGTGTGCCACCCAATTATTAACACCTTGTCTTGGTGTTGTACGTTTGTTACAATTGATAGAAACATTTTAATAATTGTACTATATATTTAACTTAGGGTTTATTGTTTGTGTTGTGCAGTTCCATATATTTTTAAAATTTTTATTCTAGTAGCATACATACAATATAAAATTTCCTTTTTTATCCACATTCAAATGTATAATTCAGTGCTGTTAATAACATTCACAATGTGATGCTACTACCACCAACATCCATTACAAAACATTTCCATTGTCCCAAATAGAAACAATTTTCTGTTGTCTTCCATCCCTATTCTGTACCAGTACCCTGGTAACCTATATTGTAGATTCTGACTCTATGAGTTTGCTTATTCTAACTATTTAATATCAGTGAGATAAAAAAAGTAATCGTTCTTTTATGTCTGACTTATTTCACTTGACATGATATCCTTAAGGTTCAGGCAATGTTGTCATATGTATTGGAATTTTATTCTTTTTCACTGCTGAATAATATTCCTTTGTGTATGTATACCACATATTATTGATCCATTCATTGGTTGATGGATACTTGGGTTGTTTCCATCTTTTGGCAATTGTGAATAATGCCACCATGAACATCACTATGCAAATATCTGTTTGAGTCCTTGCTTCAATTCTTTTGTGTATGTAACTAGAAGTGAGATTGCCAGGTCATATGATAATTCTATACTTAACTTTCTGTGGAATTGCCAAATTGTCTTCCACAGTAGCTGCACAATTTTACATTTGCACCAGAAATGAATGAAAATTCCTGTCTGCATCCTCTCCATTACTTGTAATTTTCTGTTTTCTAATAGTAGCCATTGTTATTCCCTTATATTTTATTCCAGGCATTTTATTTTCTGGTTTTCATATTTAATTATTTTTTAAAAAGAAAACAAACAAAAACACCTTTATTGAAGTATAAATTGCATACAATAAACTGAATGTATTTTAAATATACAATATGGTTAGTCTTAACATATTTATATATCCGTGAACCATCTGAGTTGATGACTGCATATGGAGTGAGGTAGGGGTCCACCTTCATTCTTTTGCAAATGGAGATCTTGTTTTCCCAGCATCATTTGATGAAGAAATTATTCTTTCTCAATTGAGTAGTCATACTCCCCTTGTCAAAAATCAGTTGGTCATAAATGTGAGGGTTGATTTCTGAGCCCTTAATTCGATACCATTGGTCTAAATGTCTATCCTTGTGCCAACACCACACTGTTTTTTTATTATTATGGCTTTGTAGTAAGTTTTGTGATGAGGAAATGTAAATCTTCCAACTTTGTTCTTCTTTATCCAGTTGGCTTTAGCTATTTTGGGGCCCTTACCCTTCCATATAAATGTGATGAATGGCTTTTCTGTGTTGCAGTTTTGGAATTGTGTTGAATATGTAAATCACTTTGGGTAGAATTAACATCTTAACAATATTTAGTCTTCCAATCCATGAATACAGAATAAATTCCATTTATTTAGGTTATCTGTGATTTCTTTTTGCAAAGTTTTGTCATTTTTTTTTGTGCGTGTACAAATCCTTTATCTTTGATTAGATTTATTCTTAGATATTTGATTTTTAGTTGCCATTGTGAATGGAATTTTTTTCTTGATTTCTTCTTCTGATTGTTTACTGCTAGTATAAAGAAACACTGCAGATTGTTTTTAAAGATTTATTTTATTTACTTTATCATTTTTCTTTATTTATTCCCTCCCCACCTCATCCCCCAGACAGTTCTCTCATCTGTCTGCTCATTTTTTATTTATTTTTTTGCTCATCTTCTCCAGGAGGCACCAGGAACCAAACCTGGGACCTCCCACATGGGAGAAGAGTGCCCAATGACCTGACCCACATCTTTTCCCCATGGGCTGCAGTGTCTGCTAGTTTGTGGCATCCACTTGCTGCAGTGACAGGCAGTGTTCAGCTCATTGCAGCAGGAAACTGTATCTTGCTTGTTGGGGTGGGAGTCTAGCTCACTGTGGCAGAAGGCAGCATCTAAGTCTTTGCGGCAGAAGACAGTATCTGGCTTGTGGTGGTGGAAGGTGGCATCTGCTCATCTTCTTTTAGGAGGCACAGGGATATAAACCTGAGATCTTCAGTATGGGAGATGGGAGCCCAAATGGTTGAGCCACATCCACTTCCTTTCATTATAGATTTTTAAGTATTGATCTTCTACCCTACCACTTTGCTGAATTCATGTATTAGCTCTAGGTGCTTTGTTGTGGATTTTTCAGGACTTTTTGTATATAGGATCATATCATCTGCAAATAGGAAAAGTTTTACTCCTTCTTTTCTAATTTGAATGTCTTTCATTTCTTTCTCTTGCCTAATTGCTCTGGCTACAACTTTAAGTACGCTGTTGAATAACAGTGGTGACAGGGGACATCCTTGTCTTGTTCTTGATCTTACAGGGAAAGTTTTCAGTCCTCCACCATTAAGTTGTGGACTTTTTACATGTGTCCTTTATCATACCGAGGAACTTCCCTTCTATTCCTAGTTTTCTAAGTGTTTTTTTTTTTCAAGAAGGGGTGTTGGATTTTGTCAAATACCTTTTCTGCATGAATGAAATGATCATGTTGTTTTTTTCCTTTTGACCTGTTGATGTGGTGCATTACATTAAATTATTTTCTATGTTGAACTATCCTTGCATAACTGGGATAAATCCCGTTTGATTATGGTGTGTAATTCTTTTTAATGTGCTGTTGTATTCAGTTTGTATTTTGTTGAAGATTTTTGTATCTGTGAGATATTGTTCCTTAATTCTTATAGTAATTTTATCTAGCTTTGGTATGCGGATGATGTTGAGCTTGTAGAATGAATTTCAGAGCATTCTCTCCTCTTCTTTTCTTGGAAGAGATTAAGCAGGATTGGTGTTAATTATTCTTGGATTGTTTGGTAAAATTCCCCTTAGACTCCTCCTGCTCTTGTGTTTTCATTGTTGAAAGGTTTTTGATTACTGATTCAATCCCTTTATGAGTAATTTGTTTGTGATCTTTTATCTGCTTAAGTTAGTGTAGGTACTTTGTGTGTTTCTAGTAATTTGCCCATTTTATCTAAGTTTTCTTATTTGCTAGTGTACAATTGTTCATTGCTTCCTTTTATAGACTTATTTCACAGGGGTTATTAGGAATGTTCCCTTTTCATTTCTGATTTTATTTGTATCCTCTCTCTTTGCTTCTTCATCAATCTACCTAAAGTTTTGTCAACTTTATTTATCTTTTCAAAGAACCAACTTTTGGTTTTGTTGAGATTCTCTATTGTTTTTCTTTTTTTTATTCCACATTTCATTTGTCTCTATTCTAATCCTTGTTATTTCCTTCCTTCTGCTCACTTTTTACTTCATTTCCTCTTCTTTTTCTATTTCTTCCAATTTTGAGGTTAGATCTCCAACTTGAAATCTTTCTTCTTTTTTCATGTGTCCTTTTAGAGCTATCAATTTATTCTATTAATACCTAGTTTCGTATCTACTTGATTTTTTATATTTACAATATTGGCTCTCTTCTCATTTCTATCTGGTTATATTTTTCATATATTTTCCTTGTGGTTAATTTAACATCCTAAATATATAATCATCATATTTGATTTGATACCAACTTGACCTCAATAGCATACATATTCACTCTTTCTTTATCCCTTCATCCCCCTACCTTTTTTTTTGTACTTGTTTCCAATTATAACATTGTACATTGTATGTCCAAAATCATAGATTTATCATTACTTTTCATAAATTTTCATTTTAGCACCTGTAGGATGTATGCAGTGGAGTTCCATGTCAAAAATTGTAACACGAATAGTACTGACATTTATAATAACCCTAATGGTTACATTTACCGAGGTCTTTATTTCTTTATGCCACTTTGATCCACTTCTAGTGTCCTTTCCTTTCAGTCTGAAGAACTCCCTTTAGCTTTTTTTTGTACAGCAGATCTAGTGGTAATGAACTCCCCAGTTTTTGTTTATCTGGGAATATCTTAATCTCGCTCTCATTTTTGAAAGTCTCTCCAGATATAATTCCAAAGTTCTTGGTTAGTAATTGTTTTTATGTTTGTTTGTTTTAAAGATTTATTTATTTATTTCTCTCCCCTTCCACCTGCCCTGGTTGTCTGTTCTCTGTGTCTATTTGCTGCATCGTCTTCTTTGTCCGCTTCTGTTGTTGTCAGCGGCATGGGAAACTGTGTTTCTTTTTGTTGCATCATCTTGTTGCGTCAGTTCTCTGTGTGTGTGGTGCCTTTCCTGGGCAGACTGCACTTTCTTTCACGCTGGGCGGCTCTCCTTACGGGGCGCACCCCTTGTGCGTGGGGCTCCCCCATGCGGGGGACACCCCTGCATGGCAGGGCACTCCTTGCGCGCATCAGCACTGCATGTGGACCAGCTCCACACCGGTCAAGGAGGCCGGGGTTTGAACCCTGGACCTCCCATGTGGTAGGCGGACACCCTAACCACTGAGCCAAATCCGCTTCCCAGTAATTGTTTTCATTCATCACTTTAAACATTTCAACACACTGTCTTCTTTCCACCATGGTTTCTGCTGAGAAATTGGCACAATCTAATTGTGGCTCTCTTGTGCAAAACACATTGCTTTTCTCTTACAGCTTTCAGAACGCTCTCCTTTTTTGCAATCAACAGTGATTCTTCAAATTTATACTATTTGGTGCTTTCTTGGATTCTTGGATGTGCATACTCATCTTTTGCTAAGTATGGAAAGTTTCCTGTCGTTATTTTTTTGAATATTCCTTCTGATCCTTTCTTTCTTTATCTTCTGGGACTACCATTATGCATGTATTGATATGACTGATGATGTCCTAGAGGTCTCTTAGGCTAATTTTGCTTTTTTATAATTACCTTTTTTTTCTGCCCTTCAGCCCGACTAATTTCAACTGCCTTATCTTTGAGTTTGATGATTCTTTCTTTGGCAAACGCCAATCTTCTGTTGAAATCCTCCTGGGAAATTTTCATTTCTGTGTTTGTGGTCTTCAAGGTCAGTAGATCACTTTTTTAAAGTTTTGTCTGGTGTGTCCACAAGTCTAGTCTTCTTCATTGGTGTTTTGAGGATTTTTTCATCCTCTTCCTTTAAACAGACCACCATTTCTTATTTCTTTGTTTATCTTGTATTTTTAAAATAGATTTCAATCTTTAAAAATGTTAGATCTAGGATTTATTCCCTGAGATGTCTTTTTCTTGAGTTGGTAACCACCTGGTGATAAAGCAGTCTTGATTGTCATCCTTCTCATCAGGATGACCTGCCTCCGGGGAACACAAAGTGCAGGGGTCTCCCTGTCTTTTCTTGGTCTATGTTTGGTCCTAGGCCTGTGCATTCTAGTGGCAAATCTTTCTTAAACATTTATTAGGGCTAACTGAAAATACATGATTGATTTTGAGCATGAAAGTGGTGATGAGTAGATCTTAAAAGATTGAAGGAAATGATGTTGGTGGATGATGTTCTCTGGAGTGCCAAGGAAAGACCTCTTAAAGATGTCTTAACATGGTCCCTGTTGTATAGATGGAATTTGGAGAGGCTGAGGAAGTATGCAAGGAATTATCATAAGTTTGTGGCAATCAGAGTTTGTTTGAAAGGTCAAAGGATAGCTTTCATTGGTGCACCAGAGGAAACAGGTGTGCTCCTGAATACCAGCAGGTGTGACTAATGGCCTTCTCTTTGGATTTTAGGAAAGGTGTACCCCAGGATGGACTTTTATATTGAGAAGAAAGCTGGACTAGATTATTTATGACTGCATTCAATTATAAAATCCCCTAACATTCCTGGAAAGAGAGCAAGGGTTAGGTAGACAGGTTAAGAAGTTTACACTTTATCTATTTGTGTAATTGGGATCAAATAACAGTTGATGATGATGATGATGATGATGATGATGATGATGATGATATGATGATAAAACATGCTCTAAAATAATCTGGCATTAATATGCTGGGGCCATCTGTCAAATAGACCAGGAGCATAGTAGAAAGATAAGTTCAGTTCTCTGCCAGTTTGTAGCCATGTAGCCTTAGGTATTTAGTGCCATTTATTTATTTTCATGCATGCATTCATTCATGGGGTGAATAATTTATAGCATATTTTCTATCTTTCAGACACCCTATTGAGCAATATGGAAATGACAGTATATAGTTACTGATCTCATGTACTAAAAGTCTAGTGTGATAGATGCTAATGGCAAAGAAACATTGGGTTTTATAGGAAGAACGGAGATACAAAACTTGTCTTTAAGGGCCAGGGAATGCTTCCTTGGGGAAGTGATAGCAAAGCTTCCCAGAATAAATGGTGTCAAAGGTGCCCGTGAAGTTTGAACCTGAATTTCCTCACCTACTGAAAGAAAGGATGGAGTAAACTCTCCCTGTGTGCATCATCAGTTCTCTCTAAGTAGAAACACAAAACAGTATATGGAAAATGTTTGAATTTCCAAATGCTAAATAAGTATAAGGTGTTGTGCTTTAGAAAGTTTGACCAATCTTGGTGACCGGTTACAGAGAAAGGTAAAGAGATAAGTAAGGCAACCTTCAGTTTTCAACCTGGAGGAACGAAGTATTTGGGATGCATACAGCTTCTTTGATGTTAAATTCATGGATTTGGGAGGTGAAATTTGGATGAGAAGAGGGTGGTAGGGAGAGCAAAGTTGGATATTGTCTTTAAAATGACACATAGTATATGATGGAGGAAATTGAAAACACAAGACTGGAAGTTTGGTCAAGAAAATACAAAAAAAGCAAAGCATATAATTTAGAGAAATCAATAAAGTTAGAGAAAGAGGTAAAGAAAGACTTGGTCAAGATTAGTTTTCAGAAAGAGAAATGCAAAAGAGCTTTCCCCATCTAATTTCTTAAAAGAATGCTGGAGTACTAGTCTTCCATCTTGGAGGAGAGGACCGGTGGGCTGGTTACTGGCTGTTTTGAGCCATGAAACGGGTTTCTTCTGAGCTTCAGAATGAAGGGTGAGTAGAAAATTGAGGGGACTGGTTTAGTGAACCAGCATAGAAGGATTTGCTTTGATGAATCATAAAAGGATGGGTGGATGAATCAAATCTTGGGTGGGAAGAAGGTAATTGATTGCACCTTGGGGAAAACCCACACTCAGTGGGCAGGAAGAAAAGAATGATGAATAAAAACATTATAAGGGAACAAGTGTAGCTCAATGGTTGAGTGCCTGCTTCCCAAGTACAAGGTCCCGGGTTCAATTCCAGGTATCTCTTAAAAACAAAACAAAAAAAACCTCATGAAGAGACACCCTTAAGTCTGTTTGATGACCATGTCTCTGAGCCAAAATGGTAGACATAGTCCATTCTAGACAAGATTTATTTATAGAAAGAAAGCACACAGAACAGAGGCTTTCAGGGAATGCAGAGTTATTGCAAGGTCTGTGCAGTGCGTATTTTTAATGCTTTTGTTGGAGCCATTTCCAATTATTTAATGTTTGAATCTAATCATTTCCTTGATTTAGCAAATCAACGATTTTTTCCCTTCCAGGGCAAAATACCTTCATTTTATTTTCTTCTCCATAATTAAGTAATTTCTTAATTAGTAATGTTCAACTTATCCAATCTGAAGTGACACATTTGATTCCTTTTTATAAAAGCTCGTGCCCAGCCCCCGCCCCGGTCCTTGTCATTCCACCTCTCTTTTTTCGTCCCGTGTTCTCTCCCTCTCCCCCTTCCCAGGCTTTCTCACTCTCCAGCAGTCCTTCCTGAGCGGTGGGGGGATCCCGCTGTGTCATCTCACACTGCCTGGCTTCCCGGTGGCTTTAATTAGCATAAAGGCATCTCTCCTCAGAGGGGATGTCACACTGTGGCTCAGCGCCTGGTGGGCTACCCTGTTTTTTGGTCTTTCACACTTGGCAGGCAGGGGAGTCGAGCATCTGCTGGAGAGACAGCCCGGCGAGCCGCCCCTGCCTGGGCTGAGACGTGCCTCCAGGACCCGAGGCACTTTGCACCTGAGCCTGGAGCGGAGGCCAGGGCTCCAGGGAGCACAGCTCCTCGCTGCCCTTTTGTTTTTTCAGGCTTTTCTTCCTGTGCTTGATTAGGCACGGCGTCAGGTGTCACTCCCCTCGCGTCAGCCTGCTGTAGACTGCAGGAAGCGGAGGGGATCGAAGCGAGGGCTGCTCTGCACGGGCCGAGACTGTTCTTTACCCAGGCAGCTGCCTGGCCACCAAGGCCGGCAGTGTAATGACGGGGGTGCCCTCCGCTGAGCAGCGCAGTGGGTCCAGAGTGCCGGCCGGGGGCTGGAACATCGCGCAGGGAGAGCAGAGGGCTCCGTGGCACGCGCTGTCCTGTGCGCGCTTTCTGGGTGTCTCCTGCGCCACCTGTGTTGACGTCAGCCGGGCCCTGCGTAGGGTCCTGGGAGGAGACCTGGGCATCTCCTCTGGCATAACACCCCCACACCTGCCTCTTGAGGGTCACGCGTCCCGGGCAGCTCCTTGGAAGGTCGTGATCCGACCCCCAGAGAAGGCACGATGGGCGTTCAAGTAATAGAACAGCAGCGCAGTCGGCGAGGGGGCCTTGGAAATCTCCAGATGAAAGGCACCCAGGAGTACGGCGGGCGATTATTAGCATTTATGTAGCGCATCTCATCTTCAAAGCACTCGGCAAATATTAACTAATGAGCACAGGCTACTGTCTCATTTCCCCACTCAACAACCGGGAGGCGCAGCCAGTTGCTGGCGAGCGTCTCAACGTGCACGGGAACTGGGCGCAGAACGCGGTGGCAGAGGGAGCTCCTGACGTCAGGCGACGTCGTCAGCGCCTTCAGCATCCTTTCAGAGAGCTTTGGAGGGACACAGAAAGCCACCGCACCCTGGGCTTTCCTGGTGGGCCAGGGGGGAATTGAAGACGGGGCTCGGCAGCACCGAGCCACAGAGGTGTAATGCGACCCATACATGTGATTCCGAATTTCCTAGAGCCACATTAAAAGAGAAGCAGGTGAAATTTGTTTAACCCATTATATCCAAAATATCATTCTGACATGTAGTCAATACAAAAATTAGTACTTAAGCATATGATGGGTAGTCTGATGGACCTAAAATCAAGTTCTGGTTCGGGTAACTAGCTGCATGGGACTGCGCTTATTATTTAGTCCCTTGGTGCTTTCCTCATGCATGATAGAGGAATGCTCCACTGTTTTTATAATGATTAAATGAGGTGGTTTTATTGATCACTTAGGGCAGAACCCGGCATGCAATGCTAATGCAGTATTATTATACACTTATTGTTACATGCTAGGGTCCACCATTAAATGCCTAGAACCAGCTTCTGTTTCAGGGCCCCGGCTCTATCCACTCTACACTGGAACTAACACACCCTAGTTCTGGCCTGGTTGGATTTCCTCATCTCAAACCTCCGTGTGACCTGTGTTCTCCAAATGGGCGCATGCTCGCAGCTCTGCGAGTCCAGGGAGAGCCCGTGTAGGGTCACACAGAGTGAAGAGAGAAAGAGCAAGGGCGTCTGGAATCTGGAGGTTATTTCTGCAATCCTCTTGCCCCTTCAATTGCTTCCCATTGTCCAATCCTTAACAAGAAACACTAGACATCCAAGTTCCCTTCCTGACGTCAGTCTCCAGTCACCTCTGTTCCAGCCATCTGGTCCACCAAAGTGTCCGCGTGTCTTAAATCTCCATGCCATCTTCACTCGGCTCCCTCTGTCTAGAACCCCATCCTCTACGTGCCGGGCGGCATGTTAACTTTAATCCCAACACTGGCAATATCTTGCTGTATTTAATTGTTCACAGAGCAGCAACTAGCACAGGTTAGCTGCTTAGTACCTGCTTACTGTGTCTGCTGAGAAGGCAGGGAGCTCGCTGCTGTGCCTACAGGTCAGATCTCCACCACGGTGAGGGGGAGCCACGGGGGGACAATGATGATCTCCACCCCATAGTATGCATACGCTGGGTGCCACAGCCTCTCTTCTCCTAAAGCAGCATTTCTGAATACTATTTATACCAACAATCCCTTTGCTTTAAAATCATGGTAAAACAAGATGCAGCAATGGAAAGGTAAGCTGTTCTAATTTTAAATAGATCCCTTCTGGAGGCATCTTTTAGCAGAGACATCTTAAAGTCGCTCAAGAGGGGAAGCAGGCTTCCTACCTGCAAGTAGAGGTACTCTAATAGAGAAGGTGCCGGAGAGCACAGCTTGTCCAAACTCGCATTTCTCAAATGAGGCAATGGGCAGCCTGCTAGCTCCCATCTGGGTGTGTAATGAACCCTGATCTGATCTACCGCCCATTTGTCATAGCTTCTAAATCAATGTAATGATGGTGATCATGGTCAGAAAATCCAGTTATAAATGAGGCAGGTAGCTCTTCTTGGATCCCTAACCAGTGGTTCACTGGTTTAGAACTGAACGGGCTTGTTAGAGGTTTCCCTTTATAAGGTTTGCAATGATTAACGGGTCATAAGGCTGTGACTCAATTCCCCCATGAAGAAAGGCAGCCTCCAGCCATGACCTACGTGACTGATGGGGCAAGCCATAGCCTACATGCTGGGAGGCAGCCCATCTCCTCCCAAGAATGAGCAAAGGAGCCTTGAAACAGTGGGAGTGGAGCAGATAAGGACTGTCACCCCTTCGGGCCCAGGCAGCACCCATCCCCCCCTCATTCCAAGGATACCCTGCCTCCTAGCCCACTACCCTCTAGCCATATGCGGAAAGAATTCACTTTTGCAGCCCCTTTGGTCCCAGGCTGTACTCAGTCTCTAACCCCTCCCCACAGACTGTTTCCCTGCCTATTGATGTTCTGTATAAAGTCATATCCATCACCTTCCATGGGTGGGCTGAAGTCTATTCTTTAGACCCCCTCCTCTGGGAGAACGCCTCAATAAACTTCCTGCCTGCACTCATCAGTCTCTGTGTCTCAGTGAGTGCTGTTTCTCCGGCAGGGGTCATATTCATGGGATCTGTTAAAAGCTGGGGTTCCGTTTCATAAAACTATCTCTTGCCTGCCTTGCAGGCAGCTACCTGCCTTGAACCCCCTCTCTACAAACAGCTGGGTGTGGAGCTGACTCAACACTCCCGGTTCTGCCTTCCTGTGGGAGTCAGTATTTGAGTCTTTGAGGGTTGATTTTACCTTCTCCTATCTTTCTCTCTTTCATTTCTTGCATTTTACTTCCTACCTTTGTTCTCATTCTCCACCCACCCCACCCCCACCTCCACGTAAATGTCTTGTTACTAGGGTGACATAAACAATCACCTGCCTCTTAGGAGAGAGGTGGGAAGCCACAGGAATGAATCTTCATGAGAACTCAGGACTGTCTGACCAGCTGGCCCAGCTGGCCTCTTGTTGAGGGCTTCTTGCCTCCAGCATTGCCTGTGGGGGACCCGTCAGAGGAAAACACAAAGGGACAAAGTGCCGCTGACCAATTGTGCAGGGCTATTTGTAGGGCGAGATAGTGTGTCTAGGTGGGGAAAGGGATTCTTTGTGCCCGGTGAGGTGGCCAGCTAAAGCTGTGGAGTCCCTGAAGCATGAAATTTGATTACCCTTATCTTGGTGCCCAGCTCCCGGATACCGCTGTGGGCCATTCAGTTTCCCAGCAACCTCACGAATGTCTGCAGCCTCGTGCACGGAGCCTGAGGGGGCCACCCCTTCCTACTGGATGGAATGGCAGCAGACAGTCCGCCCTGTGGAATTAAACTGGTCCAGAGATGACTCAGGGCTATGATCGTGATTCCTGAGCTTTTCTATCAAGTCATTGATTCTTTGCTACATTTAAAATTTCCATTGACTCCTGTATCAGATCAGATATTTAAGAATGGGTTGGAGAGTTTCAAAGGCAAGTAAGGAGTTTGGAGAATAAAATCTCCCAAGAAAGAGTAACGACCTAACATTATTTAACTTGGAGAAGAGAGGCTGAGGAGTGATTTAATAACTATCTTCAAATGTATAGGAAGACTTACGAGGAGGATATGATCAGCTGCTGTTAATGTATTCTGCATCCAAAACAAGAGATACAGTAAGCCACACATGGTGTAGCAGACAAAGTGCTGAGCTGGAAAATCCAAGACTTAATTCAAATCCTGGCCCTTCCATTAAAATTTGTCTGTGTGAGCTTGGGTTGGTCCCTTTGCTTTCTGGCTTCAGACTAAACAGTTTGCTTTGCTTCCTTTGTTATTTATGGTTCCATAAGGCATTAGGCTAAGATGGCAATTAAATTTAAAAGGGCACGCTTTCACTGGGCTACTGGGGTCTTACCTAGAAACAGAAGAAATGTCTCAGTAATCCTCCAAAGGGTTGTTACTGTTTTGTTTTGTTTTCACCTTTTATTGTATAAAGATGTATACCACTCAAAATCTATTTTAACCACTGTCAAGCATACAATTCAGTCGTGTTAATTACACTCACAATATTGTGTCACCAAATACCCATTGCCCCAACTTTTTCATCATCTCAAACAGAAACTCCTCACCTATCAAAAAATAACTTCTCCTCTCCTCACCTGGCTTCCTGCAATCTATACTCTACTGTCTCCAGGTTCATCACATGCATCAGAATTTCCCTCTTTTCGCAGCCGAGTAATACTCCAGTGCATACATACACCACATTTTGTTTATCCATTCTTCTGTTGATGGACACTTGGGTTGCATTCACCTCTTGACTATTGTGACTAATGCTGCTATAAACACTGGTTTATGAATGTGTGTCCAAATCTCTGCTCCCTCAATTCTTTTGTGTCCAAAGTGTTTTTAAAGCAATTTTCACAGATTTTTTTTTTAATGAACACTAGAAGCTTTTGTAGAAACTGAAGGACCGGGAGCTGTCGAAGAAGAATTGGGTTCCATGAGTTCAGCTCCATCAATTTGCATAAAAAGTCAGCAATTCTAATCTCCCCTTATAACAGCATGCCCACTGTCTTCTGGCACCAGAGTCCACCTCTTTTGGTTCTGTTTGCCTCTCCTGGTTCATCCAGATTGCAGCTCAGCTCCATAACTATTTAAATTATCTAATGCACTATCCCGTGTGGCTCTGAGACATGGTATGAGACATGGGTCTGGGGCTCTGGGAGATGACAATCTTGGGCAAAGGGGTCCTCATCCTGGTAAATGCCAGTGCCCGTTCCCTCTCCTGCCCCTTCGGCCCCATCCAGAGCTTGAGCATCTCTTTCAGTCCACAATTTCTCCAGATGTATCCCCACAAATGTTGCTACTGGCCTTCCTAAAAGAAACCCAGGTGCTCCATGGCTCAAGATGGTGTTTTCAGCATTGTCAGTAGTTTCCTGCAAGGACAGAATGAGGGGAAGACCTGAAGAATGGAGCCAAGCCCCCGGCTGCAGGATAGTGGAGCAGGTGTTCCTGAGCAGAGTCAAACAGCACCCTTCTGCAATTGCAATCCCACTACAAAGGCAGTATATCCTAATTAACTGCAAATGTCTTGCCCATAAAGCTGTCAGCATTGGACTCTAATGCCTGTACTTTTAATGATGCATTTGATTAGAAGCTAATTTCAGTCACTTGATAGTAGTCAGATCTATTTGGGGAGGGTCTTGTCCCTCCCCTGTTCCCCCACTCCTTCTTTCATCTTTGAAACTTTTATAAAATTGTTATGGTACCCCAAACTAGCTAATAAGGAAATAAACTTGTCAAAGCAATGTCTCAACATCTCCCCTCCTTAACACCAAGCATGTGTGTGTGTGCGGGGGGAGAGGTTTACATGAAAGGATAAAAAAAAGCATAAGTTTTTCATGAATTTCACACACCTAGAACCTCTCTTTTATAACGTAATTTTCTCTTCAACTTCAGGTCCTTAATGTTTGATATAACTTTATAATATATTACATTTTGTAAATTGATTTCCATGTTCTTTTATGGCACCAAAGTCCCACAATAGACCTGTAAGATAGTTATGCCTCTAATGAAGGTCCATGTTCTGAATTAGTTAAGTTGCGTTTTAAATTAGGGTCTGGGTGGAGGTCAGGTATGACAATGGGAATCTGAGGCCATAAGGCATGGTGTGTTACACAAGCTACTAGCAAGGGAAGGGGGAGAGGGGGATTGTCAGAAAGTGCAAAGGGCTCATAGGTAGCTCAATCTGCAGATGGGTAGCACCCAAGCAGAGCAAGAGGGGTGAAGGTCAGTAGATACCCCACAGGTGTCAAGGATTGGCTAGTTTAAAGCAAACGCACTTGAAGAGGGAAAGGGGCTGAGGCTGGAGGGTGGTGGGGAGGGTTAGCTTATCATTGGGAACCAGCTGTGGGTTCTGGGTGAGGTGTATGGGTGGTGGCTGCAGGTGTGGGTTTGGGCTCCAGGAGGGTTTAAGCCTCAGGGCTGGAAAGCTGCTTATTCACTAGGTCAGAAGCCCATGTTGAGGTAAGTGTCTTAACTGAAGCGAGATGACTGCCGAGTTTTGATAGTTATGACAGACCAGGAACTTAGTGATCCCATCGCCTCTCCTGAGGACCAGTCAGTAAATCAGGAATTCAAAGCCACAACCCAATCTAAACTCCCTTCTTTCTCTACCATACCATATGGCTCCTCTTCAAAGAATGTTTTCATCTTTTTTCCTTGGAAGCCAAGCATGGAGCTGCCCTGCACCAGAAATTCGCTCTTGCTGGAGGACGTCCAGGGAGCAGCTCCAGCTGGGACTTGCTGTCAAGTCTCTGGCCAGCCTGCCAGGTCATGTCCTTTACTATGGAAGTATAGGATGATGCTCAAGATACTAAATATTCAGATTCTGGATAAATCCAGAAAGCAACCAAGAAATAGTCACTGTCTCTCCCTCCCCGTCCATGCTGAGGGAGCTGGTGCATCTCTTCAACAGAAAAGCTCAAGTTTCTCGTTTTCCATGTCAGTTTGGATCTAGCTTCCACCACTCTCCTTCTGCTCCTCTCCCCTCATTCATTATTTCTTCTCCCCATCTTTCTTCTCCTTTAATGATATAAGTAGCTAATATTCTTGGAACTCTCTGCATGTACTTTACATGTGTCATCTTATTTATTCCACACATAGCATCAGTACAATTATGAGCCCCTAGAGGAGACTGAGGTTTAAGCTAGATAACTCTTGCCTAAGGTCACATCAAGGTCACGTCCTTCCTAAGCGGAGGAGATGCACATCTACACTGTGTGTCAGTCAGCCTTTTCTAGTAGATATCTGCCATGCAGGACACTGAGCTGGGTGCCAGGAGAGCTGTCACAAGAAAAAGATGAGATGATATGCCGTCCTTCAGGTGGAAATCCAGAAGAAAAGTCCATCTTCAAATTACAATTTAGCACAAGTATGGCAAGTGGCTTCCCACATGTTTTCACAGAGGAATCTCAAACATGGGGAAGGTGCCTGGATCGTTGGCTCCCGCCAAATCCATTCCCCCTTTTTAGCAGAAGGTCAGAGAGTTGAAACAGCTTTGATTTGGGCAGGTAGTTGAGGGGCAGGGGTTCAGTCCCAGGGTTGGGGTATCCTGTGGCCAATGCTCTCTCCCCTTTGTCACACTGCCTTTGTCTATCAAGGGGCAGAAAGAGAGGAATGTGCTGTACTCAAACACTGGGACTCAATTTTTATTCTGAAATGTTGCATCCCTAGCTATGCTTGAGGTGGGTATATACCTATGAAATCTCCAATTGAAGGAAAATAGGCTCATGGGTTAGAACAGGGAAAAGAAAAGAACTTGTGACCTACCATTACTTTGCATTATGTTACCCTCCTGACATTCTCTGGTGCATCTTGTAGGAAGTTTGACACATTGGGCAGACAGACTCTTATAATGATACCTGTTTGCAAACGTACAGGAAAGTGGCCCGCATACCTGCCCTTGGATGTTAGTGGTGGTAAATTGTGGAGATGAATCACAGGCTCCTAGGAGCACTTGCCGTCTCTCTTTCCCCTCCCTTCCCTTAACTCAGATTGTCCACATTTCAGAAACAATAGTGATAATAATGCTGCATCTTCAGAGCCATTGGATGTGACCTTCACCACAGGGACACAGCATTCTGAAAAAGTGGGCAGCCCATGCTCGGCGTTCCGAGACGTGGGCCCCGCACCCATCACACCGCAAGTGAGCTAAGGTGGAAAAGCCAGGCTAAGAGGGGTGACTGTGCGCATCTCACCTACTTTCATGAGCACCTCAATCAGGTGGAATTAATTAACTTTCTGATTGCCAAACATTCTAAGAGTGTAGAGTGCTGAAAAAGTGCTTGTTAAAAGTAATCATCTCATAAGCTAAGCAGGTTTGGGTTTGGTGGGTGCCTGGAGAGAAGGCCCCTTGGGGAAGCCTCTGGCTCCAGTTTATAGTTCAAAGGCTGTGCTTTTGTTCCTTAGCTCAGCACCCTGCTGGTCTACAGCGTGGTAGAGAGGGAGGTGAGGGGGGAGCATCAGGCGCAGAGCAGCTGATTATCCAGCCGCTTGGCCCGCCCCAAGAGCAGAGTAGGCACACCTGTCCCGTAATCGAGATCTCAGGCAGGGTGGCTGCGGGACGTCCAGATGTGGCCCCGGCTTTGAGACGATGGTGCCCCTTAATGCTTCACTTGAAGGTGGGGTTCCCACCCATCTGCTAAAGTTCACCCTGTCCTCATTCTCCCTTCATTCAGCACGTGTCTCCCACAGCTGACGGTGTGTTTGGCACTGTGCTAGGCCCTAGGAATACCTGGAGAAGGACTGCATGTCAGGATGCATCAGGAGACTGCTTTTGTTCTTAGTGCTATGACTTGGTAAATTTCTTCACATTCTGCATAAAAATCTTGGCAGGGGGAAGCGGCTGTGGCTCAATCAGTTGGGCTCCCGTCTACTATACGGGAGGTCCTGGGGCCTCCTTTTGAAGGCAGGCTTGCCCGCATGCTGCAGAGAGCTGCCCGGCCCGCAAGCACCGCAGAGAGCCACCAGCCAGTAAGTGCGGCGGAGAGCCAACTCAGCAAGCTGACGCCACAAAAAAAAGGAAGACAAGTAAAAACACAGAAAAGCACACAGCGAATTGACACAGTGAGCAGACAGCAAGCAAGTGGCAAGGGGGGCGCAATGAAAAAAAATCTTGGCAGGGTGATATTGATGAAATATCTAACATGGTCAAGGTAATGCCTTAGGCACTCAAGGGAGATTGCATGCATATAGCAGAGCTTAACATTTGAGGAAATTATATATATGGATCCTTACATGTGTGTCTGTGTATACACATATGTGAGCATATTTGAATATAACTGGGTACGTATGTGTGTGTATATATATACGCATGATATATATATATGGGTATATACGGGTATATTTGTGAGTATATATACACACACATACAAGCATACATAACAAAATATGACTGACAAAGTAATGCACACAGCTGGTCTGGGAAGGCTTCATGGAAGAGGTGGGACCAAAGAGGAGCCTGGGGGATGGTGGAAAATTTGAATTCAACATCCAGAGGCTTAAAATCTGCATCTGACCTCCCATAGTGAAACGCATTTCAACTGAATGCTGAGAATCCGGTCCTGGCCTCCACAGCATGGTAATGGCAGCCGCTAACAAAGAAAAGCAATTAAGTGGGCCCAGCTGGCTCTGCTGGGGGGTCCCTCGCTGTCCCTTTAAAGCCCAGGCCCTGCTTCCATGATGAACCTGTTCCAAAGTCAGCCCCAGGCCTAAGCCTCTTTCTAGCTCTTTGGAATTTTTCTGATAAGAAGGTCTGGGGATGAGGTGAAAAACTTCCTGAGAATGATGGGGTGTCATAGGGACCCTTTGCTTTTAAATTGAGACTTCAGCCCATAAAACGCCTGCCACAAATGCTGAGGTTTGGCTTCAGGAATTAAGAGCTGTCACTGGGAGCTGATTTCCTCTTCCCTGGCCGCCCCGCCCGCCGCTCCGTGGCCCCAGCCAGGCAGGGGAGAGGGGGATATTTTAAAGTGACAGGTTTAAACAGCCTCCGTGTGTGCAGTGCAATCATTTTTCATGAGAAGCCTCCCGGGCTCAGGCAGAGGAACCCTGCAGGAGCCGATCTCCTTCTATAAATTTGTCTGAGGCCCCATGCCAACGGGCAGACCTAGCCTGGGGAGGGGCTGCCCGGAGAGACCTGGCGGGAGGGATAGGTGGGGTCCTGTACAAGCCCGAGGCCCAAAGGTAGGGAGGTCCTGCAGCCCCCCACCCCCAAGCCCACCTGGACCCTGGGAGCACTGATGGGCAGCTGAGGACCAGCACTTCCCAGGTGCTCCACTGGACCCCGAGAAGGCATTTGAACGTCGTCTCTGAGACTGCACGCCTGCGAGGAACAGTACAAGAGCTGGCATTAGAAGCTGATCATTTGGAAGCTAGCCACCTTGCTGGGTGACCTTCACCAGGTTTAACCTTTCCAAAGCTCAGCTTCTAGCTGCCGGAGGACACAGGTTATTTTAACCTGTAAAATGGGGGGCGATGATACTTGCCAAGCCAATTGTTTAATTGGGAGGAACAACCGAACAGCTGGTCGGAGAGTGTTTTCGTACAGTGCAGCGTTGCACAAATGAATGCATTTATAGTACAGTAGCAGCAGCAACCGTGGGATTGAAAGTCAGCGTTTGGCGTGGTGGTCATCTAGTTGTGCGTTCTCCCCAGGAGGACACCACTTGGAAAGTACCTGGAGCAGCTCCTTAGCATATACTCAAAGCCACTCACTTAATGCATAGGATACCTCCCAACCAGGGCAAAGGATTCCTAGTAAAGGTGGAAGCCAAATCCAACCGCCTCCCCTGGCCCAGATCTCTAGAAGTTTCCCTCGTCTTGGGCCTCTGATGTGCCCCCCTGGCTGCCCAGGAAATGGACCAGGAGGGTGGTTGGTTTGCTCCGTGGGCCCCTGGGATGCTGCTCTCGTGGTTGGAGCTGCCTTCCCTTGGCATAGGGAGACGGGCCCAGTTTTTGCCTCTCAGGACATCTTAGATGGAGGGATTAAGTCAGTTCTTTGCCTGGATCCTGATGAAACCGCAGCGCTGCCCCGTGGGATGAGCAGAAAGGAAGCCCGCTGGGAGAGAAAGGCAGCCTCCTGGCCTTTGCTCCTCAGAGGCCCGTCCAGCTGCTGGGCTGCAGAAGGTCCAGACCCAGCCACAGGGAACCAGGCTAGGGGAGAATGAGAAAAGGAACTGCCTCTCTTCCTCCTCTCCCTTTAAAATCCTGTGATTTTTCTGAGCGGTTCTCAGCTGGCGGGCTGTCCTTTACAGCCACCGATATATTTAAGCTTTCCGTATTCAAGATCTCAGCAGCCTCTCCCAGGAGGAAATTGCCTCCCCAATTCCAGTAAGCCAGGTGCTTGAGCCACAGGAAGATTTGTGCCCCCAGCAAAAAGCTCTCTCTTTTCAAACTGGGAGAGGGAGAGGGCCGTACACGGGCCTAACACTGGGAATAGATACATTTATGAATTTCAACATCCTATTAGTGGCGATGATCTGACAAAGTCACGGGAATGGAGATATTTGGGTGTGCAGCTGACAGATGATTGCTGTGGTAAGATGTCACAAGGACGTAGAGTGTCTCCAAAGAGGCTCTTGAGACAGAGCTGGGAAAGGCGCGGGATGATTCCAGCCTCCGAGCAGGGTGGAGCGGGGACAGCCCACGGCAGCCCCCAGCCCTTCCGGGATGCTGGCGGTGACTCAGCGGAGGGAGGGGGTAAGGCCAGCGGCCAGTCACTCAAAATCCCAGTCTCCTTGAAACCTTTCTGAGCTGACACAGACAGATCAGCCAAGGTAAATTTCCTTTCCTCAGCCATAATAATTTAACTGGAATTGATAAAACGAAATATATTTTGGAATCACTCTCTATCGCAGGGAGATTGGATCATGACAAGAATATATTGAAGTATGAATGTCTAACGGTGTTAGGCAAGGGACTCCCGGGTGCAGGATCAGACGTGGGCCCTGGTACTGTTCACTGGGCTGATGGGACCCCCGTGGGCTATGTTGACTATTTGTGCAAAATGTCCCTTTCTCCCAGAGCAGAGAGTTACCTATATCTTCACTGGCTTTTATGTCTCCTTAAGTTTCATCCTTAAGAGAACAATTGAATTGGTCCCATTAGCTTGATTTTAATAGCAGTGGAAAAGGTACTGGACCCCAGGCTTGCTTGCCATTTAGTTTATTGCATTTTAAAATATTGCATATGATCGACCCAGATGCATCAGTGACCCTGCCAGGGTGAGCTGGGAGTGGGCAAGAGGGGATACTGGCAGCCGTGCAGGTCACTGGTGATGCCATTTATGAACCAGTTATTTCATTGTGAGCAGAGGGTCGGCAAGCCGAAGGTGGAAGCCCCTCAGGGAGGCCAGGAAGGGGCTGGAGGAGGGCCTGGTCACACCTTTCAGCCACAGGAAGCGTGCTTTGTCCTGGAGCACCCATATCCCACCCCCACCACACACACACCCTGGAGCTCTTGAGGGCCAGGCGGGGCAGCTCGTGAAGGCAAGATACAAGCATGACCATTGTCCACTCTACCTGCCTGCTCACAGCTGCATCTCAGGGCCTGGCCCAGTGCCTGGCCCAGCCCAGGGATGGGGCGGGGGGGGGAGCTTAGGAAATTTTTGTGGCTGGAATCATAGGATTTGCAGAAAATTTTTCTAGGGTACATCCAGTCTATCTATTTGCCAGCTTGATAACCCGCTCTTCTAGAGGGCTCTTCAAACAGCCCAGAAAATTTCAAATCCCAACTCTAGTGCTTAATAGCTATGAAACCTGGCACAAGTAACGTAACCTCTCTGTTTAGTTTCCTCATCTGTTAAATGGCAATCATAACAATACTTACTACATAGAGCAATTTGAGGATTACATGTATTATTGCATCAAAAGTTCTTTGAAGAACATTTGATATATATTATGAATTCTTAAATGTTAATTGCTTTTGTCATTAATCAATGGAGTTTCCATCTTACTTTTCATTAATCCACCTTATTTCTAATTAAGGTTGGAAACTCAACCAATCTAAGTCTAAAATGCTCTAAGTTAAGGTTCTTTCTTAAAGAACCACAAGAGAAGCAACAAAAATCCTTGATTAAGACTGCCCCAGTGATCTTGGATACTGTAAGTCCACAGCCCTTAGTACTGTTTTGTTTTGCATTAGGTAGAGACTGAACTACACCACCTGCAGAGGACTCTTTTAGCTCAGATTGTAGGATTTGTGGTCCCAGAGGCAGCAGCTACACTTATTGAACACTTAATGTGTGCTAGGCACTCTTTTAAGTACATTACTTGTGTGAACTCATTTAATTCCTACAACAATCCCATTGAGGGATGTAAAATTGATATCTTCATTTTAATGACAAGGAAACACTGGCACAGAGAGGTCAGGTAACTTGCTCAAGGTCATACAGTCGTAAGTGGAAGAGCCAATGTTTGAATCCAGAAGAGTCCCTACTCAGTCCCTGATACAACAGAGTAGGTTCAGTTCCTTTATGGTTTTGTTACTATGGTTTTGTGAATCTTTCTGAACTCAGGGTGTATCTCTACTCAGTTGGCTTTATAACGTGACCTGACCTTGGCATCAAATAACACTTTCCATCCATAAATAGCAAAGCACATGATTGCCAAATAAATGAGAGAACATTTGCTTCTGTAAAAATGCCCCAACAAGCTGAGTTATTATTATTGAGTCATTATTATAACAAGTATAATATGCATTTATGTAACACTTTATGTCCCCCAAATCCTCCATGGCCATCTTAATAAGGTAGCCTGTTGACACATATTCCAGAGAGATGACTGCAAACGTTTATTCAACTCTTCAGGGCTGAGAAACTTAAAAGCACCTCTCACCTTGGGAAGGAGGGTCAGAGAAGAGAAGCGGGAAGGACAGCAAGGCTTAGCTAGAAGAACGATTGAATAAGGATTACCCCCTAATATGTTAGAAATGCAATACTTGATTCGATTCTCTTCGGACTGTGTAAATCAAAAGTTAATTACTGGGACGGCTCCATTTGTATTTTTATTGCTCTATTTACATTTTATGAAACCATCTGGTATCATTAATACGTTCAAAGTCAGTTTGGTAGTATTTGTAATTTTACAGCAATAGGAAAAGCTTCTTCTTCCAGCAGGAGAACTCCAGGCCTGGGGGTGGAGGGCGGCCTGCAGGGCCCCGGGATCCGCTCTCGGCCCTCGTGACGGCCAGCTCCAGGTGGCACGGGGCAGGGTTCCAGGGATGCTGGCATCTCTTCTGTGAGCCTGGTCACTTGGAGGGTAGCTCTGTGCTCTGAGCTGAGGCCGTAATCCGCGTCTCTGGGACGTGGATAACTCGTTAAGACGTGTGCAGCGACAGGTTGAAGAGCGGTAAAACAAGCCCACCAGCTGCCCTTTCCAGGCGCTGAGCTACAGTGGAGCGGTCCAAGATATCACTGTCTCCAGCCAGGTCCATCTGCAGGGGCATCCCAGGGGCTGCACACATGGACAGAACCGACAAGCCATCTTGTTCTTCTTCTCTTGTTCAGCTTCCCCAGGACACAGCTGAGTGGCCCCCTCGGGGGTGGCTTAGGGAGACCAGACACCACGGCTGGCCACTCTTGGATCAGGGACTAATGGGAAAGCGCTGCTTCCCCATCTCGGCCCAAAGCGAGCAGCTGCTGGAGGATTACAAAGCATTGGACCTTCTCGCGTTCATTTCCAATGTTATCTCAGCTGGGCAGTTCTTGCAAACGAGCCCTTCCCAGCCCCCTTCCTCCTCTCTTTCCCCACCAGCAGCACCGTCCACTCTCCCCCAACACACTGGCCAAACCCAGAGCCTACAAGGGCTGCTCATGAACTAAATTGCAGCTTGCTGGCTGTGTTGGTGGTTTTCCCAGATTGAACTCCTCTGGCTTAACGCTTGGATGCTAATGACCGGAGCTGTGGGTCCTCTGTGGCAGACAGACAGCCTTCAAAATCGAAATGGCAAGAGTTAGCACGAAGCCTCCGTTTGAGGCTTGCTCACTGATCCGTAAGTAAGGTAAGGCAGGGATGTGTTTCTATTTTTTATTTTTTTAACAATGGAAACATCTTTCTTTCTGCTACAGAAAAAACTTGTGCTTCGTAACTGTCTCCAATCGTACCGTGCAGGTTTCAGAAACACAAAACAAAATCTTTTATTGATTTTGCTGATAAATAACTGCAGCTTCCTTTTTCAAAGTGCTCCCTTGATGCGGTTTCTTCCTTATGACCCCTGGTCTCGTCTCTTTCCTGACTCAGCATCCTTTGCCCCTCCAGTTTTGTTTTTATTTTTGTTTTTTTACCCTGTTACACAGTATATGGATGGGGACGGGAGAGCAGAGGGGGTTTAGAGCAGGGCAAAGAACCTAGTTAGAAAAAAAGATATACTATCCACTACATGGTGTCCTGTCCTTCCTTTCCTACTCTCTGTCCTTCCCCCTTCATCTCCTCCTCAACAGGGCCCTAGTTGTAAGGTACTTCCCTGCACACAGCAGACTGACGCCCAAAGCTGTTTCCAACTCTGAAATCCCTGCACGGGGACGGTGCACGAGGATAATGGTCAAGCCACTGACCTCGCTGCGAGAAGCTTCCTTCCCAGGCAGGGGCTGAGGTCTGGCCGCTGGGCTCTGCAGAGGACACACTGGACAGGTGCCGAGGCCACTCCCTCCTCAGGTGGGGGTCGCTGACTCTCCAGGCTGGCCCGTTTAGGGCCGGGCTGGGCGCTCCGGGGTGGGACGCTGCCCTCTGCTCCCCCTGCTTGTAATTTCTAGGGAGAAAGAAGATTTGCCATTCCCCAAGCAAAACCCAAATGGCCAAAGTGCCTGTGGCTGGGACCTGGGGAGGGCTAAGCAGATGCCTTATCCCTCCAAGTGCCTCCCCACCTGCCCTCTCGTCTCGTCCTGTCGCTGCCCGGTGCGCGTTTGATGAATGACGGGCACCGTCCCCTCCGTGGCTCACAACCGCCCCCCTCCCCAAGCCACCCAGCACTTCCACGCATGTCCATTTTAATTCTCCCCTCCTTCTTTTGTCATCTGGTTTATTATTTATATAAACTGCTGATGTAAATGTCCAAAATAAATTATGCTGAATAATAGATGAAGACAGCTACATAATTTATAATGCTTGAGAGGCCAGACAGGGCTGTGTGGCTACGTCCAAGCCCTCCTCAGCCACTTACCACCACCTGCCTGTATTTCCAGGCTTAAACACTGGAAACAGACAGACCCCCCCCTGCCCATGGCACGGTTCGCCTTCCTCCAGATGCTGGAGGGGCCCCGACTCCTTCGGCATAGCAGCAGCATCTCCCCAAGTCCTACAAGCAGAGTGCCCCATCCCCCAGCAAATCCTGTTGCCTGTCCTTTATCTCATTTAGTCCCTGCCTCTCTTAGGGCAGAGCTGTCTCCAACCCCACTCTGCTGGAATGGAAGCTGAGATGCACAGAGATAGAGCAGGTTACCCCAAGGTGACGTGGCTGGCGAGGGGTCAGCGACGAGGCAAACCCCAGCCCGTGCTCTAACTGCTGTTCTGCATCTCTGAAGTGTAGCCCCCCATTTGCACTTCTACTCACCAGCCTTGGGTGCAATTCCTATTGCAGTGGGCCCCTCTCCTCACCTTTGTGTGGCTCTGCGCTCATTCACAGGTCTCTGAATCTGCGCAGGCATCACCTTCCCAGCCTGGTCACTTCATCGCTGCCCACTCACACCCCAGGGATCAGCCCTGAGTGTCCGATCCTGTTGGGCAGGCAATGACTGCAGGGCATGTGTTTGGGGATTTGGAAACCTTGTGTGGTTGGCCCTGACCTTGGGTGGCCATAGGTTGGGCGGAAGCCAATAGGGCCGGTGCTGACAGACAGGGAGAGAAGGCTTCCCTCAGCTCTGCAAACCCGGATAGTCAGGGCTGCTCGCAGAAGACATGTTCAGAAGAGGAAAACATTAGTTATTTTTCTTAATCCTTGGTGTCTTCTTCAACAACCAAGGATTGTGAAATGGTTGACTGAGATCACTGCACCGTCCTGATTAGCTCCCTGGCCATCTGAGGTGTGTAATGATGAGACCAAATTCACACTGGTCAAAACTCTTTCACCAGAGTGTATTAACGATGTTCCGTATGAATGCAGCAATCCTGGGGTCTCGGGCATGTTTAGCTGCATTCCCTTCCTCCTCGGCACGGCCACAGGCAGCTCTGGTACAGCCCCCTGTGTACCCTTCACTCTCAGTGAGAGGAAAGGCTGCCTTTGCTTTCCCACGCAGGGGTGGGGGTCGACCTGTGAGCCATGCCTAGCTGTGGACGCTGTGCCAAGAGACGTGAGAGTTTCAGGGTTTACTGATTGCCCACTGCAACGAGGATCTGTGCTGGTATTATAATAAGTGTTAACTAATTTACACTTCCAGCGACTCAGGGAAGTGGAGCCAGCTTCATATTAGAGAAAAAGAACCAAGTGACTTTGCTAAGAGTCTGTGAAGGGGAAAGGAGGGCCTGGGAAGCTGTGGGAAGGGTTACAGGGTGGGAGGTTCTTAGAGAAGAAATCAGGTCCCAGTCCCACGTCCTGTGGGTGTGAAATCACTTGTAAACATGGCCTTTGAAGATGTTATTCTTAGTTAAGGTGTGGTCACATTTGTAAATAGTATCTCTGAAGATCTTATTGGGTGAGGCCAATTAGAATCAGTGGGCCTTAATAATCCATATTGGGAAGTGGATGTGGCTCAAGCGATTGGGTCCTGTCTACCACACAGGAGGTCCAGGGTTTGATTCCCAGGGTCTCCTGGTGAAGGCAAGTTGGCCTGTGCAGAGAACTGGCCCATGCAGAGTACTGGCCCGTGTGGAGTGTTGACCCGCACGGCATGCTGGCCTGCACAGGACTGCTGGCCCACGCAAGAGTGCTGGCCCCTGTGGTGAGATGGCCTGGCGCAAGCAAGATGATGCAACAAAAAGAGACATAGAGGAGAGACAATAAGAGACACAGCAGACCAGGGAGCTGAGGTGGTGCAAGAGATTGAGAGCCTCTCTCCTACTCCAGAAGGTCCCAGGATCGGTTCATAGTGCTGCTAAAGAGAACAAGCAGACACAGAAGAACACACAGTGAATGGACACAGAGAGCAGACAACAAGGGCAAAA
The DNA here is from genome assembly GCF_030445035.2 of Dasypus novemcinctus. Lineage (NCBI taxonomy): Eukaryota > Metazoa > Chordata > Mammalia > Cingulata > Dasypodidae > Dasypus > Dasypus novemcinctus. The sequence goes on along the minus strand of NC_080699.1, from coordinate 43,291,419 downwards.
CAATGGGGAAGGGGCGAGGGAAATAAATAAATAATAAATCTTTTTTAAAAATCCGTGTTAACTAGAGTCTTTGTAAGCAGAAGACATTTGCACACAATGAGTGAGAAGAAGCCAGAAGTCAGAGGAAAACCAGAGGAGCAGGCACAAGGAGACAGGTGACCACGTGGCAGAGGCAGAGATCGAGCCGTTGACCACTAGACCTCAACAGACTGCAGGGAAAACATGTCCTGCCAATGCCTTACGTTGGACTCTCTAGCCTCCAACTATGCGACAACAGATTCCTCTTGTTTAAGTCAAGCCAGTGTGTGGTATTTGTCATGGCAGCCCTGGCACCCTAACACAGGTCTCCTAATTCCAGGGACCAGCTTTCCTTGTAGACGCTGATCTGCGTCTACACGAGTTGATTCCTGCGTCCCTGGGCCACCGCTTCCTGCCACCCTTTTTGCCCTGAGTTGCTAATGGGGCAGCTGGTGTGTATTAGCAATCAGAGGCTTACAACTGGTAAGAGTCCAACCCCTAGATGCGTTGTGTGAAGAGACAAGTGTGGCTTGGGGACAGCAGCTGTGCTCAAGAAGGCCTCTGAGTCTTATGAAATAGTGCGGCGATCTAAAAAAGGAAAGCAGGCTCAGGCAGGGAAGATAGTTGCTAAATGACTTCAGAGTCTCATTTCCGACAGTCAGATGGAAGGGCAGTGTAACCGGGAGGTTCGCGCCGGCCAATTACACGTCTGTGACTCACCACCGTGGCCTACATCTTCCGCAGCTCAGCAGGAAACCAGATAGAAACTGCTTTGTCAATGGACCCAATGGGAGTGGGAGTCTCTAGATTTGGGGGGCCTTTATGCATTCAGAGGCCCCTGTTGCCACCTTAGATTTCAGGGTTAAAATGGAGAAGGGTCATTTGTGAGCAGGACTTTGCTCTGAGACATGTGTGAATTTAGTGGTGGTGAAAGCAGTATACATGTGTGGTTTTAAGATCTGGGGTGAACAGAAACGTTCAGCTTTTGCTATCTTAAGCAGGTTAAAAGTGGCCTGGGTCTTCTGAAGAAACTTCTGTCCACTCCATGTCTGGAAGAGCCTCAGGTGTCTCCCTTGCCTGTTCTCATCGTCAAAGTCACAGGATCTTTACCACGCCTTTGGGGTTTCCTGCCTTGCAATTCTGAAGACCTAGGAGAGCTGAGGATACTGCTGGGTTCATCCAGGTTCAGCCAAAGAAGCTTTGCTTGGAAAGAACAGCAGAAACCTTGGTATTTCTCTACCCCCTTATGGCCTATTTTATTTTCCAATGTACTTCTCAGCTTAGCACCTCTGATGCTCTCTCAGTGACTAAAGTCTCATAGGATTAATATGTGAAATTTAGACACCCATCTTCCTGCTCTACTATGAGACTAAATAGCTGCTTCTTCTCCCTTCTCTGGCATGATTTTTACCTGTCCAGGGAGTATAGTCATACAGAACTGCCCAGTCCCCCAGGGTGGAAGCTGGGATTTGAGCTGGGCCAGTGAGAACTGGAAGGACCTCTACGCCACCCTTCACTGGCACCATTCAACTCTCAAAGTGCAATAGTCGCAGCACAGAACAGATGGGTTGCATTATAATATTTGGTCAAGGAGTCAGGTGACGGTCTGCTAAAAACACAATGTACCATTGAACATAAGTGATTCTCCTGCAACCAGATGGACAGTGAGAATCTGATAGGCATGGAGATTTCGCAGGTTTCTCAGATTGGTCAATATTTACGTTTTGGGCTGGGCTGGATAATTTTTTTGTCGTGGGGGCTGTCCTGTGCATAGTAGGATGTTTAACAGCATCCCTGACCTCTACCCTTTACAGGCCAGTAGCAGCCCACCCCTATATCCAATTAGGACAATCAAAAATGATCTGCAGACATTGCCAAATGTCCCCTACAGGCAAAGTTGTCCCTGACTGAAAACCACCGAGTTGAGGTCATCTCGGCGGTCCACATCAGGACGACTGAAAGTGAGGCCTTTGGACCTGAAGGGTCACCATGACCTGAGAACTTCTTAAAAATGCAGATTTTCACATCCCACCCCAGACCTACTGAGCCAGAATCAATACCCCTTCCAGATGATTCTTATGCAGGCAAAAATTTGAGAAGACATGTTATAAGGTATTTATTCATTTGCCACATGTGGATATTTAACTCATTTCAATTAGCAAAAGTTAACTAAATTAAAAATTCCATTTCTCAGGTGCTCTAGCCACATTTTGCATGCTTGATAGCCATGTGTAACTGGTGGTTACCATATTGGATAGCACAATTATAGGACATTTCCCCCTCTACCATAATGAAATTGCTGCCAAAATGTGCCTACAAGAACCCCAAGACTGATGGTTTTGCGATTAGCTGAACATCATGATGTCCAGTCACTGGACATGGAAGTGTGCTGGAAGAAGCTGCATTCTTCTCTGATACTTGTATACAAGAAAGGTGTAATAGTACTTATCTGCCCAGATTCTCTCTATGATAGCAAGATTGAAAGCAACTGGTCAGAGAAACACAAAGTACAGTTTGGGCTAAAATATAGACTCTAGTGCAATCCTTTAGGGCAACATATGAGGGTGGAAAAGTAAAATCAGTCAAAATTCAACTACACTCCAGGAATAACAAAAAACCATAGGCGTGTGGTGTGTCACATTTGGCTGGGGCACTCAGCTTTATTGTGGTGTGCCGGGGACTGACTCCGTGGCCCTAAGGGCCCCAGTATAACTGCTGAGCACGAGCAAGTGCCAATTCCACAGACCTCCGAGTGCCCTCTGTAGGGCTCTTGCTCAAGCAAACTCAGATCCAGAGTAAAATGCATCAATCCTGGGAACACCGAACTTCCAGCCATCTTAGAGTGGGGTTGGCAATTGCCCAGAGGCCACCCTTGCCCTTCCCATGCCAGCTGCAGCTGTCACGAATGCATCACCCCACTCTTCCCTGTAGACCACACAGCCATTACCAAGCGTTCCAGAATGACACCAACTTTCTGTCTTAGTCTCTGAGAAACTTGGGTACTTTTGCTTGCTTCTGTTTCTTTCAGGGGAGTCAAAATACAACATTTCTGTACAACAGGATATTACATAGCATTTCTCCCTTAGTGAGTGAAAGAAATGTTTCTTGGCTTCCCACAGGCAGCCACTTTATGTTCCAAGCCCTCATTCCTCTTTTATCTCCAAGCCCTGTATTTCTGCACTAGCTGGACTTTGCCCTCCCACTCTAAGTTATCAGCATCTCCAGAACTGGACAGACCCAGGAGAGTCGCAAAGACTCCTGGATTGGTTTTTACCTACTGCTTCTTAACTCCATTCTAATTTGGATTACTCCAAGCCTGGAATTCTCTATGATTTCTTCTAACCAAAAATAAAAAACAAAACACAATTTTTAAAAAATTGCACATGGCATCTCCATATCCCAGTTGTCCAAACCCTCAGGCTGAAGCGCTTTCAGCAAGAACCCCTTTACAGGAACCCAGTCTTGAGTGAAATCCACCAGATGACGAAAGCTTTTAAACCCTGCCAGAAAGCCCAGCGGGTTCCGTGTAATTTGTGTCCCTCGCCTCGCTCCTCTCTCCCGAGACAGTCTGAGAGAGAGCTTCACTGAACAAGAAAATGTAAAAGGCGCTGACCCCTGGGCTGAGCACCTCCTGCACAGGCTAATCCACCTCTCCTGCTACCTGCTCTTCATGCTGGGGAGGGAGGGCAGGTGCACCCGGGTGCCGCCTCCTGCTCTCCTGTGAGAAGCTACCCCGACCACACCCAGGCTTGCCCTTGTGCTTGAAGGATAAGACCAGCCAGTGAGCTCCAAGGAGGTGAATTTTCAGCAGGTCCCAAGAGTCCATGGACTGGGAGCAAGACTACGGGCCCTCCATTCTACCATAGAATAGAAGGGTGAGCCGTACTGTCAAATGAACATTAGAAAATGAGTGACTTGTGTGTGGAGGAGTCTGCAGGGAGGCAGCTAAAGGGGCACCAATAAGGAGGAGGAAGTAGGATAGGAAAGGAAGAACGGCAAGCCAGAGGATAGAAAAATCTAGAAAAGCTTAGAGAGAGACCTGGGAGAGGCTGACTGGAAATCAGAGAGACTGGTGGGTTTAACGTAACTAGACAAGAACCCTGAAGGTGAGCGCCTGTTCCTGTTACTTGAGAAGAAAATGACTAAGCTCCCATAAAGATGGGGGAGAGTGTGGAGCCACTGGGGTAGAAAACATAAACACCAGTCTATGGTGTTAACCAAGCCGAGCTTTATTTCTACACAAACCCCAATATCGCTATATATGGCCATATATATGTGACATTTATATAGATGTTTATTTGTTTACATATATATTTATTCATGCATTGCATATATTTTCGTGTATACAGATTACCTACATGCTCATACATATGCATATAAGAGCATATTTTATTTTCATGTATAAGTACCACAATAAAACAGTTTTACCCTAAATATGTATATATGCATATTTGTTCACATATATGTGTGTGTGTGTATATATATATATTATTGTATGTTAATAAAAAAAACACTGCCTTCACATTTGGATAATTCTGATTCTGAGTCCAAGTTCTATTGCTTAAGGGAGGTGTGTCTTAGAATTGGTATTTTAATTGAGCCTCAGTTTCTTCTTCTGTAAAGTAGGGATAATGAGCCATCTAAACCCCACACAGGTGGTACAAGGAGTAAATAAGATAATGAATATAAAATACATGGAGTAGGCAATAAATGGTAGATATGGCTATATATATTACTGCCGCTTCTGCTCTTTGACGAGTTGAAGAATGATTCCCTCTTTCTCTTGGGTGGAGAGTGGAAATCAAGACAGGGACCTGTAGCACTTCTGTTCAAGGTGTTTCGAACAAATTCATTGAACACATACCAGCCAAAGGTCACGGAACAAATAACTTAAATATATATGCATAGGTACTCAAGTTTCCTTTGCTAGAGCGGCCCGTTGCTATTTTACGGCTGGGTGATCTAATGGAGGAATTCCCTGTTGGGGTTTTTCGAACACAAGGGTCCAGCCAGCAGTTTGCAGAACATCCTCCTGGTAAATGTCAACTCCCCGAAATGGGGGAAACTTCCTAAAAAGTCACTCATGGAGAGAGGCAGTGCCCTGTCCCTTAAGATGCCCCAGCAGAGGCAGGGCACAGGCGGGAGATCCAATATCAGCTGACCATTGCACTCCATATTCCCTGAGACCCACTTGCAACCCCAAATCCAAAACCTTCCATGGCTTTTTAAACAGTTTCTTCCAAAATGGTACACTGTGACTTCTGTCCTGCCCGGGCACGCCCTCTCCCCTGGCCCCTCTTCCTGGTGACCCTGAAGGAATCCAATAGTGAGGAGGTGAGATTACATTTGGAGGAAATGGGTAAAATGGAGTGGGACAGGGCAGCCAGTTTCATTCAGAGGCTTGGGAATTGTCTTATTAGGAAAAGGCGGTGATCCAGAGCAGTGGCTCTCCTGGCTTGCCTGGTGACAGCGGGCTGGGGTGCTGGGGAGAGCTCCCCCGTGGAGTTTATGCACGGCTCTTACTTGGGCTTGGGTATGAGCTCACTCCCTTCAGGGATCAAAGTGGACCGTCACCCTGGCCTGCCGGGTCTGCTGGTTCTGAGCTTCCTTTCCGAGGGATTTCTTTCCTTGCCCGGTTAAATGTCCCCCCAGGCCAAGGATGATGTATGTTTTTTTCACCAGTTTGCAAATAGAAAAACTTGCCACAGTGGTCCCTGGGAATAGGGCATAGAATACACTGAGTATCCAGATGAGAGCTAATCCTAGAGAAATTAGGAAAAAGAGGCTATCTGATATCTGTGAGGGTAACGGAATGAGTGGGTACAATACAAACAGAAGGTGTGAAGGCTAGGCTGGGAAGGAAGAATTGCTAGGGCTCATAAAATTCAAATCCCAGCCACGAATGGCCATACTGTTCAATTCCAAAGAGATGGGTGTTTGTGCAATTCTTAAATCTTCAGCGTGCTCTCTCTCTCTCTCACCCTCCATCTCTATCTCTATCCCTATCGTTAACTCTCTCTCTCTCTCATCTCACACACATGCACACACATTCAAAATACGACCTTTCCTTTAACCCTTCCTTGCTTCAAAGATAGGCTAGAAGGAAGAACCTTTGGTCCCCTGTTTTTCTTATCTCCTTATGCCTTTCCCATCGGCAACATTTCATTGTATTTAGAGGTAGAACCAGGTATTTTCATGTCTATGGCAAGTTCTAAGATGTATGCTTATACCATTCAAAAGGCAGCCTTGGCAATTTTCAGACGAAAAATATCCCAGAAGTTTGAGATCCTGTAATTATCTATTTATATGCTATGGAGACCCAATGAGGAGTCCAGAGATTGCCTCATTTGCCAGCTATATAGCTGTTCATAAGTAAGTGTAATATGACACACACTCTGTATTGGCTCACAGGGATGGGAAAATTAGTTATGTCACATGTGAAAGCCACTTTACATTCATAGGTCATAAACTGAGAGGAAAAATAATTCAAAGTTTCGGTATTCAATTTGTTTACTCAGAAAAATGCAACCTCTTAAGCTGATGAGAGGAGGGTGAAAGAGATGGAAAAGGCTTTTAGAAGCTCATTTTAAAAGCTCAAAAGGTGTCTGGGACATTAAATAGCTGTTAAAAGCTCTAGTTGGATAATTTAAGTGCAAATGAGTATGAACTATATGGATTAAATTTGCCTTAAAACACCAGTCTGAAAAATTAAGGAAAGACTATTCGAGACAAACACAGTTTGCCTTTTTTCAAAACTGAACGTTTTGAAAAAATAATTTCTGAGTCTCAGTGAAAGCTAAATGCAGTCAGATTTAACTGTCCCTAATGATCTTCCCATTAAAAGCTACAATTCAGTAATAATTATACCCACATTAAAATAAGTACATGTGTTTATACACACATACAACACATAAAGTGTATGAATTTAGCATAAGCTTTTAAACTTTATCTCTAATGATGTGATATATATATATATATAGGCATATATATATATATATAGGCAAATATATATATATGATATATATATATATATAGGCAAAAATTCAGCCTGTGAATCTAAAAATGTGGATTAGAATAACCTTTGTAATTTTATATACTGTCATTTGGTCCTTTGAGGTATTATCTTTATTTTTATTATTATTAACATTGAACTATTATATCTTTATAGCATATTTTATTCTCAAATTATTACTAAAGTCCTTCATTTTGCAAAATTAATTTATGAAGACTGTCTCTACTCCCTTCTGAGGATAGTCACATTTGAAATAATGTTGGTCTCAAGTACCAAATTTTCAACTTTAATTCTAACCTGTGGGCCTGTCTTTCTACATTACAAGTTCATTATGCAATGAAGTTACAAATGAAAAAGTGTCTTGTTAATTATTCATTATTATGATGATCATTATTACTCTATTAAAGCCATCCTAAAAGGGCCTAATAGGGTTTTCTTTATAATTTAACTATTAGGAGCAACTTTGAAATTTGAAATTACCAATTCATCGAGCGTGGTAATTTGAAAAACCCTGCTCTGGCTTATTTGAAAGAACATCGTCAATTCAATCCCGGTCAATTCAACCCCCTTGGCCTGTTAAAGACCCCACGAGCCCCAAAGGATCAAAAGTGAAAACGACTCATTTCCTGCATTGGAGGCCGTCATCAGCTCCTGGTAGTGATGTACACCCGTTTATTATTTCGTTTTTACCCAAAGCTCAGTGGTTGTCAACAAGCACTTATTGATTGGTTTGGCTGATCTCTGAGGTCACTGTGGGTTCCACTGGGATGGGATGGCTTCACTCAAATGTCTGGCAGTTGGCTGCATGTCGGCTGGGGTAACGGAGAGACTTGGCCCTACAGGTCTCCTTTTCCAGCTGACTTGCCAGGGCTCATTTTATTGAGGCATCCAAAAACATCCCAAGAGCAGCAAGGGAGCAAGCCCAGTGGGCAGGTGCTGCAGAGCCTCTGCTTACCTCAGGTTTGCTGATGTCCTATTGCCCAACGCCAGGTCAGGTCACCAAACCCAGATTCAAGAAATAAACGGACTCCACTTCTTGTTGGGAGTGGCAGCAAAGTCACTTTACGAAGTGACTGCGTGCAGGTATGGAGGGTTTTGTGGCCATTTTTGCAATCTACCAAGTCACATTACAGCATAATACAACTTTCAATGTATAAGGGTAGAAACTGGTACAAGGGACTAAAACAAACAAACAAAAAACATTATCAGCCTTGAGGTATCAAGGAAGGCCTTGTTATGGGCAATTGACCTGTGCCTAAGAGTTTGGGAGACATATGGAAGAATAAGACGCAGGAACGACAGAACTGGAGAGCCAAGGAGTGGAAGTACAGAGAGGGGAGACTGATCAGGCTTTGCTGCCCTCTTTAGAGAATAAAGCTGGGACATAACCGTGCTTCTGGATTTGCAAATAAAGCATTCCCTTGTTTTATGGTGATTTTTATTACTATCATTTCTATTCTTATAAGTGTTTTTTTCCAATTTTATATTTTCTCTCAGTCCAAATAAAAATTAAATATGTGTTTTGTAATTGTAACCTTGTGTTTTTATTTTCTACGGTGATTTGCAAGCCTTCCTTTGCAAATTAACTGGCAATATTAAGCATGCTTTTCATTTGAAATGTATGGACTAGAAGAAGCAAGCAATGAGACCAAGGCTGGGATGCTTTCTAAAAAATAGGTTCTCGGAAGCTAATTTTCCCAAGCTCCTCTACAGTCATCTAGCTCTTCTCTATTAAAACAGTCAAATGCTCTCTTAGCCACAACATTGGACTCCCAAGGTGCAGTTGGATTTTTCGTTTATTGTTTAGAGATCTGAGTGTTTCAAAACCAAGTCAAACAAGATTCCTTAGTCCAGCATTTCTTTCAACCATTATGTTTTGAGTTCCTACTATGTGACAAACACAGAGATACCCAGTCATAGGATTTGTGTACTAGCAGGAGACAGATGACGAGACTCACAGTAAAGAAATAAATCATGTAGATTCTTAGAAGATGGAAAGTGCTTCAGATAAAAAGTAGAGCACAGAGTAAAGGAGATCAAAAGTGCTTTGGGATGGGGAGAGTACCCATTCTAATAAGGTACACAGGATAGGTCACCTTGGAAAGGAGAAAACTGAGCAAAGACTTGAAGAAAGTGAGGAGTTCCCATGCATGGGAAGACAGCTTTCTAGGCAGAGGAAACAGGTGATAGGGGAGGAGCCTGGCTGATTAGATGAAAAGCAAAGCAGTCTGCGTGGCTGGAAGGATGAGCAGTGGGGCAGAGTGGTAGGGGGTGAGGTCTGAGAGGCAGTGGACAAAGAAGCGGGCAGATTATACACAGCCTTAATGGTGTCACACCACCTCGGATGTGGAAAACCAAAAAGAGCCAAGGGCTTCATTGTTGCACTTGCTGGTTGTGTTGATGGGGGAAGGGGTTGTTTTCCTGCTCAGGTGTAAGCAGCTTGGGCACCCTGACACCCCGTCTCCCTGGCTCACCGTGCCATTGCCACCCTAGCCTTTGACAGGCTTGCAGTCACGTCTGTGGTAAAGGTGACAGCAGGTGGGTATGCTCTGGGGCCCTACGTCAGTTTGTAGAGCACCAGGCTCATTCTCTGGGTCCAGGATTCCTGCATCTGGACTGCGCCCTGGCCCCTGTAGAGTATGTGTGATCCCAGGTTTTAGAGTTGGTCAGCCCTGCCCTCAAATCCACTCTCTCTCATTCCTTTGTGACTTTGGGTCAAATGGTCCCCCTCCTCAAGTCATAGTGTTGCCTAACTCACGAGGCTGCTGCAAGCTTTAAGAGAGAATATGTGAAAAGTCCCATGGGCTGAGGGTGATGGAAATGAGGATCGTTTTTGTTTTTGGGGGTTTTTTTTCGTCTCAGGCAATGATTATCACACTGTTGAGGAACAGTTCTTCCAACGCAGTTTTTCCACAAAGCCTCGTGGCTCCCCAACCTGAGATTGTGTTCTGGTGCACGCTTCATGGTTAAAAGTGATGTAGAAAAGCTTTTGAGTACCTCAGCTTCCCTCCTGGGAGCCACCTCCTGCTCTCTTGATGCTAACGTTAGAGCATGGCCACAGCCCTGGCAAGGGTTCAGGCTTTTCATTCCCCTCCTCCCCAACACACATGCACTCAGCCTCCCCTGGCTTATATATATAGACTGTGTGTGAGAAAAGTGATCCTTAGGGACCCAAGGGGTTTACTGACAAAATCCCATAGCAGTATGGGAAACGTTTCCCACGTGGGAAGCTGTGAAGTCTCATTGGTCCAGATGGATGGGGAAGCCATCTCAGGACTTCCTAGGGTTCAGTTCCTAAAGGAATAGAGCACTATGCATAGAGAGTGGATTGCTGGCAGCCGGGAGCTGTGGTCTCATTTAGAATCCCTAGAAGTAATAAAATAACCACCACCTCATTCCCTGGGCTCCAGAAAACCAACGTAAGAAGGAAGAAACTGCAGAAATCAACACATGGAATCTTCAGCAATTATAGGAATATTTGACTCCTTCTGACAAGGTCTTTAATCGGTTAATGATTAGAAAACTGTGTTGCAAGTAGGCAAGCCTCTATCTTGAATGGCACTTCATTTCATCTTTATTAGTAGGCAGTTGTAGTTCATAGAGAGACCTCCTAGTACTTCTCGTATTTTCTTCCATGGCTGGAGTCCCCCAAGCCCCATCCAGTCATGGGGGGATAAGACAAAAATGGCAGTGATTAAAAGTTTGGGGAAGTAGTATACTACTGGAGGACACCAACAGGTGCAACGAGACCCAAATCATCCTCATTGTGCACCTGTTTGGTACTAGGTACTTCACGTAATCTTCAGGAATCTCATAAAATATTTATAAATAAATACAAAAATATTAAAAAAATTATATTCAGTAAAGCCAGTTCAAAGAGGTGAAGTAAACTTCCCAAGTTCATACATCTGTTAGGTTGTAGAAGTAGAATTTGAACGCAGGTCTTTCTCAGTTAGGATCCAGGTTGATTTTCACTAGAAAATAGCTATGTCCCACTCCCACACTTCCTCCAGAAGAAAAAGAAATAGTAATGCATGTAAGAACCTCAACTTCTCTTAAACCATTTCCTCTGGCACTTCCACTTTGGAAGGTCTGGGAAGGAGGAAAGACAACAAATAAGGCATGTCCCTTTCAGTTCAGTTTCCAAGGCTCTGCTAGTAAAAAAGAAGAGGTTTCAGTCCAAGTAGTATACAACACTGAGGGGCTTCCTGAACAGAAAACTCTAGACCAGTCCATCAGAAAGTGAGCCAGCAGAAGGACCTCAACCATGTGACCATTCTGTGGTCACCATTGCAGAGTTCTGAAGATAAGCCATGCAGTAGGGCAGATCTAGGAAGAGAGAAAGAAAGCAGGGGCTGGTGTGCAAAGGAAAAGCCAGGATAGAAAAGTGAGGGAAAGCCACATCATTTTCTTTATTATCCTGTCCATTTACCTTCATTTTTCAGATGTTCTGTCCATCAGCTGCTAATACCTAATTCTCTAAAAAATAAATACAACTTGAGCAAATTAAGTGAAAAGGCTTTGGAGAGCCCAATTACTCTGTGTCCCCCCGGATGCTTGGAAATGGACTTCATTTTCCTGTAATGAACAAAATGGTGAGTGACAGCCTGGCCAAATGAGGCACGTCCCAGCTCCGGCTTCGTCTGTCAGGCACATACGGAGAAAGAGAGACTTATGGATTGTCGCCGGAGCACGCACGCGGATGTGTGTGTGCGAGTGAACATGCATACTTAAACAAAATTGAAAGGCACCTGCTCCTGGGACAGCTGCTGTTTTTCCTTCCCAATTCATCACAGCACATTCTACCTCTTGAAAACCTAGTAGGTTTCTGCGAAAAGTCATGTTTATTATGGAAGTCATTTATTAATAATAAATAGAGGTGAAACACAGAAACAGATACATTATGTTTCCCCATACCTAAGTGTAGGCATTTATGGATGATTTTAGCTGTGTCCTGATTTAGCAGTCCAGACCCATTTCTTTAGTTATCTCTTTATAGATCTTTAGTTCATTCATTCAATCAACAAATGCTTTATGAAAACATTTTCCCTGGCATATACTGTGATAGGGGCAAGGTTGTTGCAAAGCCAAATAAGCAATATTCTTCCACAGGAAGTCCTGATCTGGTAGGGAAGAAAAATGCAATGAGCAGCAAGTTGCTAGAATATAATATGTTACATATGCTACTAGAACATTCCCTCTAAGGAATTCAAATTGGTAGTATTTGTTCCTATAGGTTTATTTCAGTGGGTGTGCTATTTTACCAAACACTATCTTGGCAGATGCATGCTGGCACTTCTATTTTCAAATGTTAAATGTGTCATTTAGACAGCTGAGTGGTGCATCTTTTCTTATGTAATGTGAGCCTCTGATTTTCAAATCTCTCAATACAGAAAACATCATTTTATAATCATCCATTCAACAGATAATGGTTGACCATCACTTCCAGGTAATGCTAGATGCTGGTATTCCAGGGGTAAACAGGGCTCACACACTTCTGCCCTCAAATAGTTTTTAATCTATCAAGGAAAATAGACATTAAGTAAGTGATCACACCAACAATTATTTAATTAGAGATATAGTTAAGTAATATGACAGAAATGGACAGAATGCATTAAGAGTGTATAATTAGGATATGACATAATTTGGGAGCAGGAAGGTATTGATAGGATTACAGACAGGTATTCTTGGTCAATGAAATCTGTAATGTGAGTTAGTTTTGGGAAGAAGGCATAAGACAGCTTTACAGGTGAACTCTTTTGTTGTTGTTGTTGTTGTTCCCATGGAAGAAAGGCTTTTTCCAAGAGAGGGTGGGTCTGGTTCTTAGACATCAGTGGACAGTAAAGCAGGACTACTTCGGGAGCAGTTAGAAGAGAATGCCAGGCATGTTTTACAGGGAATGGAAATCCCATGCTCTCAAGTATAACCTACCCTAGCCCTCGGTATATTCCTTTTGTCCTAGAGATGGTCACTGCTTTAGTAGAATGTTTTTCTTTTTCAGTCTTACAGTACTCTTTATTCACCTGGACATTTTGTCAGGAGGGCTAACACTTGCAAATTCCTGCAAAAAAGGACAACAGGAAGATGCATGAAAATCACAGCAAAGAAAGGGAAACTAGAAAGCGAGACACGTGCCAAAGGCCAAGCTTTCCTGCTTTAGTTCTCTCTTACACATACACGGAGAGCCAGCCTTGATGACACGTGATATTTATGGCGCATTACAGACATGCGTCATTTCACTTTATCGCCCCTTAACTATTCATGCAAAAAGTGATTGATTGAGAGGTTTAATGAGTTACTCTGGGCTGCATCTTATGCTCAGAGGTGACCTTAGAAAAATCCAAATTTCTAACCTCCTGCTTCTTCCACTGAGCTCGGTCGCCTTGCACAGTGAAGCTGACTGTAGCAGAACACACAGACAATAGGCTTCCGTCCTGCCATCTCCCCCTTGGACAACTTCTTACAGTGGTGAGCAAGGTAGACAGAGCCCTTTCCCCAGGGGAGGGGAGAAGAGCAGCCCAATGAGCATCACAATGCAGAATGGCAGGTGCCCTGACGGGAGAGAGGTCAAGAGACCGTGGGAACACAGAGTGGCAGGCTCTGGCCCCTGGTGGTTCAGTGCAGAGCTGTTAATCACATGGCATTAGAGATGCAAAGGAGACAGCAGAGAAGCAAAGAGAATAATTTCCAGGCAAACGAACTGCGTGAATGAAGACCCCGTGGCTTGCCAGAACATAGACTATTTCGGGGTTCAGTATGGCTGCAACTGGGCATGAGGAGGACAGTGACATCACAGAGGACGGGCGTCTGGTTTTCTCACATTAATAGACAGTGGGAACGACAGCCATACATCCAGAAGCCTGGGCCTGACCGAGCATTTAAGAGTCCACTTGCTTCCAGAGCGGAGATCGCCTTCTGAGCAAGCACAGGAGCATGACGACTTGGCCTCCAGCAGTCAAGGTCTATCCTGGAAACAGTTTTATTTTAATGAAAATATGATTAGAGTCAGAATTCAAAAACTTCTCAGAAGTCATCTAGTTCTACTGCCCCTATCCCACCCTTGCTATTTTATAGAAGAAAAAACTGACATCCAGCTACAGAGGGTGAAGTGCCTAAGGTGACAGAGCTACAGGCAGACCTAGAGCTGGAATCAAGACCTTATAGCTCAAACTCTTTAAAGTGATTTATTGGTATCACTATTCATTATTAGAAGAGGCTAAGATCTTTGATATTCACCTGCTAGCATTCTTATGCAAAGCCTGTTACCTTGTTCTGCATCAAAGCCATAAAATTTGAGTAGAATATTTTTTATGGCTCTCTTCCGGAAGATCAGGGGGAGCTCGCCGTGGGGTGGGGCGGGGCGGGGAGTGTAGAGCACTGCACAGTAGAAGACTCTGCCCAGGCTTTGTTGCTCCCGTGTTCCTGTAACATTTCAGCCCTAGACATGTCGGTAGACCACTGGTGGGAGTAGGGAGAATACAAAAATATGCTTGCTTTATTCACAAATTTGCTGACCACAATCATCTTCGGAGTTAGTGCATTTCTTATTTCCATTCTGGGCCCAGGGGTAAGAGCTAGTAAACAAGCAGACCTGCAGTATGCAGATACAAGGCACACAAGTGAGAGAGTACAATCCGTTTCAGCGCTGGTGAGCTGTCAGCGTAATACTGAATGCTGGCTTATTGGGTTCGCCTATAAAGGACCCTCCAAACCCACTACGCTTTATTTTCTTAATGGCTTAGAATCACAAATGTTTCTACAGGCACATGATGTTCCAGCAAAGAGAGAGAGTGAACTGTGAGTGAATTCTCTTTGTCCCTCCTACTCTTAACGCACCCATGGAACTATAACTGAAGAATCACAGAATCCTGCAGTTTTTGAGCTGAAAGGGCCTTTGATCATCTCAATTTTCTATTTTATAGCTCTGGAAACTGAGGACCCCAGAAGTTATGCAGTTTTCTAAAAGCTGTATAGCTGGTTGGCTTTAGATAGAGAACTGAGTGCATCAATGTTGCTAAGAAAGAACTGCATGAATAGACATATGTAGGCGAGTTTTACTTACGGTCTTTAATTATATGGACCTATAATAGTAATCTACCCCATTTGTTGAGCATTTTTTTAGGGATTGTGTGGAGCATTTTATGCATTCTCTTTTAAGCCTTAAGACAGCTTTATGAAGTATAGCTCGTCTTGTCATCCTCCCTGTTTTAGAGAATGACACTTGAAAATTATTAAATGCTTACTGTAGATACCATGCTCTCTTAGTTTAAATCCTTTATTGCATAAGCTCATGTATTCCTCACAACGGTCCAAGCATCTCCATCTCACACATCAGGAAACTGAGGCAAAGTGTACACAACTTGTCCAAGAGTGCAGAGCTAGTAAATATTAGGAGGCGGGATGCATGGAGTTCTCACCTACCATTACACCACTACATCTTTACACTGCTGGATTCGAATTCAAATTTGTCGACTCCAGAACCTTTGCTTTTCTCACCGAGCTTTACTTTTTTAAGTTTAATAAGTACAAAATATAACTTGCATCAAATGGCATCCCCTTGGGATGTTTTTATTGCAAGGGAGAATACCAACAGAGAGATTTCTTTATCCAAAAGTGATTCAAGGTCAGTGCCAACTGATGAACCCTGATTTTCACACTCTGAAAAGCAACAGCTATGGTGAACAAACATTCTCTTGCTATCCCGCCCTTTGAAAAACTAAGATTATTTTTGTTCTTCAGGAAGTATCTTCATTCCTGAAGCATCAGGAAACTTAATTGCATCATCAGTTGGTGGATCAATTGCATCATTTCCAGGCCATGCACTTCTACCCCCTCCCCTGTAAGAAAATGCAAACAATTGGCTGTTCAAGTCTAAGGTGTTACTGTATGTGTTTTCACATATGTGTGGTGAGGCCATGTTACAGAATCTGGCTCAAACCACAAGGGCCATTAAAGTCTCACCCCATTGGCAGCTGCCTTTACATCCTCACTGGTGCACAGATACCAAAATACTTTTCTTTATAAAGACTGGGTGTGCATCTTGTGATTCAAAAGCAATACAAAATATAATCTAGTCTTTTTTTTTTTAGTATTCATACTAACAGAGACTAGAGAATGAGGATAGTTTTAAGAGGTCAGGGAGAAACTACCCACACATATGATTATCAAAATAGATATTTCAAATTTGGATTACAAACACATTTCATGTTAAGTCAAATGGCCAGTTTATTTTTTTCTCTTTTAATTTGACATTTGGATAATAATAACCTTGCCTTTATTCTTACTTGGCCTTTTATTTTCAGAATATCTGCTTTTGCATAGTTTAAATAATTCTTAATGGGAAATGCTCATTCTCTTTTGAGATTGAAGGAAGAAACTCCTCATCTATTGGGTCTTTTTAAATGATTCTGCAATGAATTGAAATTATGTTATTCAAAATGCATAGCATCCTTTGACAGATAGATGTGGTAATGCCTCATTAACCTGGCCTCCACAAGTTCACAATTTTGTAATAGTTCCTGGGCAAGATCAGGCTGAAATCGCAGATGACCTACCCTTCCAGATAACATATTTCCTAGTTCCACTTGTTTATACAGCTAACTCACAAGCAACTATGGGGTGCATTAGATAGAAAATCCCTTTGTGGAGAGGCTCTGAGCTGAGTCCCAGCATCTGTCTCCCCTCTAAAACCTCCCACAGCTCTCCCTTGGAAGGCAAGGATGCTGCCTTATGGCCACATAGATACTTCATAGCAGGACTAGAGAGAGGAAACAGCAGAGAACTGAAACCCAGTTCCCTTTCCTAGTGGAACAAGTCTCAGACCTGTTGAGAGCCTACTGGTGCTCTGTGCATTCGCAATTCAAATCTACAACGAAGAGCAAATCTGGGCATTGGACACATGGAATTTAATTGGAAGGATGGATATGTACAGGTGGCAAGGATTTCCTGAAATCAGCACCAAAAAAGCAGCAGCATTTATTGTTCTCTGATGTCATCTTGAGAGATGAAGAGTTAACTCTCTGTCTAGCTGGCTCTTTCTCTCTCCCCTGTTTCATCAGATTTCCATCACTCTGACACTGGAAAGCCAGGGTCCTACATTGGAGTACTGAACTGTGAACCTGATAAAGGCAGTTAAAAGAAATAATTCTCTTAAAGCTAAAAAAAAATCGATTACTCATAGAACAATAATGAAAGTAAATATAATTTTCAAATGCAACAATATCAGCATAACCTTTTTGTCTTCTTCCTAAGGTAATTTTAAGAAAGAAACTCTTTTCAGGCCCTCTTTAGAACTCTGCATAAAACTCTCTCTTGCCTACCTCTCAGTGACCATAGGGCAAATTATTCTTATTTTGCTGAATTTCTTCTGCCATGAAGACCTGGGTGCACCAACAACTCTAGATAAACTAGAGCCTCTCGGTCTTTCTAATTAGCCAGGAGAAAACTTCTCCTTTTTTTTTGTGTACATTTTTTCTTTCTCAGAGAGAGAGAAAAAAAAAAACCACACTGTCCCTATCCATCATGTTGTCTGTATTTCTCTGTGTATGGGGGAGTAAATTATTTATTTAAATGCTTTGAGTTATGTACCTTCCCATATAAACTATTTTAAGACACAAAGAGATGGATTTCAGAAAATCATAGACTGTCATTACTGCAATAAAGCATAGCTCATCTCTTCATATCCCCCAATCCCACGTTTATCTGAAGCAGCCTCTGCTTGAGATTCTGAGGCCATCTCTGCTACCTCTTGCCCTTCGTACTGTTCTCCATAGCTGTGGCAGCTAGAGAGGTCTCCTTCGTGGCACTCTCTTCTGTCTCCCATTGAAGTCTGCCCAATAATACTACTTCTACCTTGGGGGCCCATACAGAACAAATGTGATTCTGCTTCCACCTACTCATCACATATTTGACGTCAGCTTCGCTGTCTCTCTGACATCCCTCTTTCCATATTCATCCACGACCCAATGGTGAGCCCCTCCCTCAGTCAAGGTTGTTCTCTGCCAGATGGTCTTGCTTTGTATAGACCTCTTATTTTTGTAGTCCCAGATAGCATTTTTTAAGTACTTTTTTTAGATTTTTAAATTTATTTCTCTCCCCTTCTCCCCACCCCCCCTCAGTTGTCTGCTCTGTAGGTCCATTCACTATGTGTTCTTCTGTGTCTGTTTGTGTTCTTGTCAGAGGCACCAGGAATCGGTGTCTCTTTTGGCTGCATCATCTTGCTGCATCAGCTCTCCATGTGTGTGGCACCATTCCTGTGCTTTCGTCCCACAGGGTGGCTCTACTTATGGGGCACACTCCTTGTGTGTGGGACTCCCTTATGTGGGGGACACCCCTGTATGGCACAGCACTCCTTGTGCACATCAGCACTGCATGTGGGCCAGCTCATTACATGAGTCAGGAGCCCTGGGTTTGAACCCTGGACCTTCCATGTGGTAGGCAGATGCTCTATCAGTTGAGCCAGATTAGCTTCCCCCAGGTAGCATTCGACCAGAGTAGAGAAGAGCAAGTATACTGTTTATTTTGGTATAGGTAATTTACCTGTGTAATGTACCTACTATGTAAACTAAATGCAATTGATGCTCAAATTTACTTTTTAAAACACTTTGTTAACTCAGAGCCATGAGAATATATAAAACTCCTGAGAATTCTCCACACAGGTTGCTATTAAAACGCATCTCCCCATTTGGTGTTTCAGTTCTCCTAAAAGGACCTTTAACAATCAAATTGGAATGGGTGTTAAACAGTTTCTTAATACCTATCAATACACAAATCATCAAATGGCACAGAGATCTTTTGAACCCATTTGGAAGTGTAGCAAAGTGAGTTGTTTGTTCTATGAAAGTTGAGAAATGTCAACTTCATTCACTTTTCTACTAGTATAAAAAACATGGTTAAATTATGTGAAGAAAGCATAGCTTAAAATAGGGGGTCTGTCAGGGATGATAATATGCTTTTAAGGTAAGTTTGGTCGGTGTGCAGTTAAGCCTTCTGGAGAAAACGTTTTGAGCATCTGGCATTCCCCTTCTTTTCAGGCTATCCCAAGGTTTAAAGTTCCAAGGAAGGATAACAGCTTTGCTCTTTGACTAAAGTCTATTTTGTAGCCATCCTGTACAGGTACCGTCAATCACACATAGGCACCTGTAAAAGAGGCTGGTGAGTCAGGCTTGCTGCATCTCACTCAGGCTTTTCATGATCAATATTCACTGCAGCAGTGTGGCTATTCATTCGGAATTCATGGCCATAAGCACCGTTGTCAGCCTTCCAGAGAGAAGAGTTCCATGAGCAGCCTAAAGACTGGCTCGCTCCTGCTAATTGCAGTGAATGGCTTATTTTCTTGGCATTTCCAGATCTTAGCCACCCTTGAAAAGCAGTGGGATGTGAAAACAAGTCCACCCTAGCAGGGTGTATGATGTTACTTCCCCACTGTCATATTTATTAAGCAGGGACCATGTATTGACTTTGTACGTAATTTCGAAATGATATGGTTTCTGCCCTTAATAAGTGGCCATATGAACGTTTAATGATCTTTTACCAAAGAGCTGATCCTATCCTAGACAAAAGGCCATGCATCACTCTAGAAGTGGTTAAAATCTTAATAGTCGACCTCTCAAACGCTTTCAGATTTTGTAATGCAAGATTCTAATGATCTGATGGTATCTCTCAGGATGCTGATAAGGGAAAGAAGGAATTTACCTGTTAAAATTCTATGTTGTTTACAATGAGTATAAATTATTTTCTTTGTGTCTCAATGTTTTCCATCTTTCCAGTGTGGAAAAGGCTTAACTCAGTTTAATGTAAAACAGCAGCTTTCTGCTAGTATGCTGATCTGGAACAAGAATACATTCAAGACAAGTTGTTTCGATTTGACTTAGCTATGTCGTCTCTGCCTCTGCAAACTGTCTTTATCAGAAAGGGTGAGTTGCCCTCTCTTTGGGTAACGTTAAATTGTATACAGAATCATGCCCACTTCCCGTTAAGTCTTTGGAGTCACTGGACTTACTGGAATAGATCCTTCTCCCTCAGACATGTAAATAAATGTCTTGTTAGTATTTCAGATGCTTATCAACTACAAGTGCCCATACCCCAGTACAAATAGGCAATTGGCCATTTTCCTGGCTCAGACCCTTGACTTGTTTTTTATCATCATCATTGTTATTTTTAGTTACTTACTCTAGCACTTATAAGGTCCCAATTGTCTCTCACCTTATTTACTAATATAGACCTCTTCCATCACTCTATTCTGGCCTTTGCATAAAAAGAATAATATTTGATTGCTGATAAAACTTTCACTAAAGTGCTATTTAGAGGGTAAAGTATTTCAGTTGAACGTCTATTTCCAGGCAATGGAGGCATTTCAGAGTTGGTGCTTAGGTCACCAAGCTACCCCATCTGGTATCAAGAAGTGGTCTGCCTGGTAACAGAGTCAGAAAATAGCCTTTACCAAGAAGTTTGAATTTTGCTGGTCACTTCTGAAAAGATTAATACGTGTAAGTGTTTACCAAGAGTATCTCAAAGTCTTGTTGGCCGGAGGTGGGAAACCAAGGTATCTAAATCCCCATGGACAGATGGCAAGGTGTTGGAGTGAACAGCCGCTAGAACAGATGCATTAAGCTGATATGAAAACCCCACAGTGGTTACGAACCCGCTAGTGATGCTCTGCCAGGCTCAGGGGCAGACTTGATTTAGGAAGTCCAGGAGTTCCACACCTGGCTTGGTGCAGTAAGCCCCACAGTCATTGTGAAGAATCAGTTAAGTCCCCTTGTGCCTCCTACATTTATTTTCCTTGGTCCTATGTAGTTCCTTGTCCAATTTCCTAAGATACAGCTGCCCCATGAATATTTGAAAAGCTAAGGTTTCTTGCCAAGGAATTTAACATACAAAAGTCCCAAATCACTGCCTTAAGTTTCAAAAAAAATTTTTTCATTAGAGAAGCTTTTAAAACAATCATGCATAATGTGTAGAATTCCCATGCATCACCCCTCTACCAACACCTTACATTGTTGTGGAACATTTGTTACAGATTATGAAAGAATGTGATCGGACTATTACCTCTGTGATCCTTAGTGTACACTTGGTATATTTTTCCATACTATGTATTAGTATTGTACATTTGTTATAGTTCATACGAGAACACTCTCATATTTGTACTGTTAACCACAGTCCATCTTCCACCATGTGATTCACTGTGTTAAACAGCCTTATGCCTTAGTATATTCTATCCAAAGTATACACAAAGTGGCTCTCATTTTCATCACAGAGTTGTACAGCCATCAGCCCAATAAACTTTTGAATGTTTTCCTCAGTCTAAAACAAAAAATCACATGCCCCCTATTATTGAATCTTAGCAATTGATATAGTACCTTCTTTGACAATGATGCAAGAATATTACAATATTGCTGTCAACTATACTCCATAAGTTACTTTGTGTTTTTCCTATGCATCATTATATACTTACCACCTTGTAATAGTGATGTGCATTTGTTCTAGTTCTTAGAACATTTTTGTATTTGTATTGTTCACCACATCCTAATCCACCGCTGGGTTTCCTATGTTTTTCAGTCCCTAGGTTATTCTCTAGTTTCCTTTCAATTGACATTTACATCCCTAGATTACTCATTTTAGCCACAATCTGATTTATAAACCAGCTGTGTTAATTATACTCACTATAAAGTGTTACCATAGACTCTATCCATTTCCATACTTTTACAGTCAAGCAAATTAAAACTTCTACATACACTAAGCAACAGTACTCCTTCACAGTCCTCACCCTATCTCCTAGTAACCTACAGTCTAGGTTTTAACTCCATGTGTTTATTCTTTATATTAGCTCAAGTAGTGAGCCATACAATGTTTGTCCTTTTGTGTCTAGCTTATTTCCCTTAGCATAATGTCCTCAAGGTTCATTCATGTTATCATAGCCTCAACTTCATTTATTCTTACAGCAGCATAGTATTCCATTGTTTGTTTATCCATTCATCAGTTGATGGACACTTCAGTAGTTTCCATCTTTGGGCAATTGTAAATAACATCGCTATGAATATCAATGAGCTAAGGTTTGCTACATCACTATTTTCAGTTATTCTGTATATATTCCAAGTAGAGGAATTGCTGAGTCATACGGCAGTTCTATATTTAGCTTCCCCAGGAACCGCCAAACTGTCTTCCACAGAGGCTACACCTCCATTTCCACCAATAGTGAAGGAGTGTTCCTATTTCTCTACATCCTTTCCAGCATGTGTGGGGTTTTTGTTTTTGTTTTTGTTTTTCTAATAATGGCCATTCTATGAAGAATGAAATGATAGCTCATTGTAGTTTCGATTTGCCATTTCCCTAATAGCTTGTAAAATTGAACATTTTTTTCATATGCTTTTTCACCATTTGTATTTCCTCTTGGGATAAATGTCTATTTAAATCTTTTGCCCATTTTTTAAAAAAGATTTATTTTATTTATTTCTCTTCTCTTCCCCCCTGTTGTCTGTTCTCTGTGTCCATTCACTGTGTGTTTTTGCCCATTTTTTAACTGGATTTCTTGGGCTCTGTTATTGTTGAGCTGTACGATCTCTTCATATAGCATGGAAATTAACCCCTTATTGTATATATGATTCCAAATAATTTCTTCCATTGAGTGGGTTGTCTTTTCACCTTCTTGAAAATGTCGTTTGAAACACAAAAGTGTTTAAGTTTGAGAAGTTCCCATTCATCCATGTTTTCTTTCATTGCTTGTGTTTTCATTGTAAGGTTTAAGAAACCCCACTTACCTGCAGGTCTCAAGGATGTTTCCCTACATTTTCTTCTAGTATTTTTATAGTTCTTGCTCTTTATATTTAGGTCTTTGATTCATTTTGAATTAATACAGTGTGAGGTAGGGGTCCTCTTTCCTTCTTTTTGATATGGATATCCAGTTCTCCCAGCACTATGTTGAATAGACTGTTCTGCCTCAGCTGGGTGGGTTTGACAGCCTTGTCAAAAATCACCTCATTGTAAATGTGAGGGTCTGTTTCTGAACCATCAGTTCACTTCCATTGGTCTGTATGTCTATCTTTATGCCAGTGCCTTGCAGGTTTTTCAACTGTAGCTAGGTAGTATGATTTAAAGTCCAGAAATGAGAGTCCTCCCCAACTTTGTTCTTTCTTTTTAAGATGGTTATGGCTATTCAGGGCCCCTTACCCTTCCAGATAAATTTGTTAATTGGGTTTTCCATTACTTTAAAAAAGTTTGTTGGGATTTTTATCAAGATTGCATTGAATCTGTATATCAATATGGGTAGAACTGACATCTTAACAATATTCAGTCTTCCCATCCATGAACATGGAATGTTCTTCCACTTATGTGGGTCTTCTTTGATCTCTTTTAGCAATGCATTGTAGTTTTCTGAATACAGGTGCTTTACGTCCTTGGTTAAGTTTATCCCTAAATATTTGATTCTTTTTGTCACTATTGTAAATGGATTTTTTTCATTACTTCTTCCTCATATTACTTATTATTATTGTATAGAAACACCACTGATTTTTCATATTAATCTTGTATCCTGCCACTCTGCTGAATTTATTTTTTCTAGTAACTTTGTTGTAGATTTTTTGGGCTCTTCTAGGTATAGGAACATATTGTCTGTGAATAGCGAAAGTTTTATTTCTTCCTTTCCAATTTGGATGCATTTTATTTATTTTTCTTGCCTGAATGCTCTAGCCAGAACCTCTAGCACTATGTTGAACAACAGTGGTGACAGTGGGTGTCATTCTCTTGTCCCCTATCTCAACAGGAAGGCTTTCAGTCTTTCACAGCTGAGCACAGTGTTAGCTGTAGGTTTTTCATATATGCCCTTCATCATGTTCACAAAGTTTCCTTCAATTCCTTTCTTTCAGTGTCTTTATCAAGAAAGGATGCAGGATTTTGTTAAATGCCTTTTCTGCATCAATCCAGATGACCGTGTGATTTTTCTTCCTTGGTTTATTTATGTGGTGTATTAGGCTGAATGATTCACTTATGTTGAACCACCTTTGGATACCTAGGATAAAACCCACTTGATCATGATAAATAATTCTTTTAATATTTTATTGGATTCAATTACTGAGCATTGCGTTGAGAATTTTTGCATCTGTATTCATTAGGGCAGGGGGTCTTAACCTCTTTTGTTCCACAGACTCCTTGGCCAGTCAGGTGATAACCATGGACACCTTACTAAGTCCATGCTATACCATGTATTATTTAGTAAACATGTCATACCCACACCAACACCCCCCCACAGAAATAATGTTTCTTAAAATTTCAATTCAAACTCATGGACCCTTGGTTAAAAACCCTGCATTAGAGAAATGGCTCTGTAATTTTCTTTTTTCATAATATCTTTATCTGTCTTTGGTATTAGGGTGATATTGACTTCATAGAGAGGGTTTCATAGCATTCCTTCCTGTTCAGTTTTTTGGAAATGTTTAAGCAAGATTAAATTTTCTTCCTTTTTATAGGCTTTTCATTTGGGGGAGTTGTTTGATGATTGTTTCACTCTCTTTGCTTGTATTTGGATTGCTGATGTCTTCTATTTTTCTAGGGTCAGTGTAGATTGTTCAAATGTTCTTAGGAATTTTCCCATTTCATCTACATTGTCTAGTTTGTTGGCATACTGTTGTTCACTGTATCCTTTCATGATCTCTTTCATTTCTGTAGGGACAATAGTAATGTTCCCATTTTATTTTCTGATTTTATTTATTTGCGTCTTCTCTCTTTTTTTCTTTGTCACTCTCACTAAGGGTTGGTCACTTTTGTTGACTTTCTAAAAGAACCAACTTTTGTAAAATCTTTCCTTTTTTTAAAAATTTCATTTATTTCTGCTATGATTTTTGTTATTTCATTCCTTTTGCTTGCTTTGGGAATAGTTTGCTGGTCTTTTTCTAGTTCCTCCAGCTGTGCAGTTGGGTCATTGATTTTTTTCTTGGTTACTGCATGCATAGAATGTATTTTTCCAGTCTTTCACTCTCAATCTCTTTGCATCCTTGGGTCTAAGGTGAGTCTCTTGTTGACAGTTTATGGATGGGTTATATTTTCTTACCCATTCTGCCAGTCTTGCCTTTAAGTTGGGGAGCTTAATATTCAATATTACTAATATTGAATATTCAATATTACTTCTGTAAAATACTTGATATTACTTCTGTAAAAGCAGTTAATATTCAATATTTCTTCTGTAAAAGCAGTTCTTACTTAACCTGTGTTGATCTTTGTGTTTTATCTGTCAAATTTTTTTTCACCACTGTTTTTTTACACATTTAGTTACTTTTACTGATATAATCTTCATTTCTAGATACTATTCCAAGTCTCTCTCTCCTGTTCACCCAGTGTCTTCTTGATTTCCTTAATCTTTTCAGGCATCTCATTAAATTTATCAAGGAGATTTATTTGAACATCTGTGATTAATTGTTTCTACTCCTTTATATCATCTGGAGACATACTTTGTTCCTTTGACTAGGCCATATCTTTCTGTTTCTTGTAATTGATTATAATTTTTTGTTGGTGTCTTGGCATCTGATTTACTGGATGTATTTATTTGTGGCCCCTTTTCTTTCTTTAGTCTATGGCTTTCTATTTGATTATTTGATTAGCATTGTGCTATAACCCCTTTTTGATACTTGATTCAAAATAATTTGGAAATTTATAGTGTCTTATATTTAGCCAATCTGAATTTTTTCAGCTCTTTTTCATATGTTTCTTGCCTTTTCACCCTTGCTGGTGCCAAAGATGCAATTGGTACTGTAAAGGAAGCTGAAGCTTCCCACATTGTCACAGAAACCAAAGAAGCATCTCCTACCTTTCTCCCCTGTCAGGGGTAGGGATGGTGCCACAGCCCTATGCAGTTATCCATGCATGCCAGACCATCTATAGTTGCACAGAGAAACTGATGAAGCTCCATGCCCCTTCCTCCTCTGCCTGGAGTGGGGATGGAGCTGCAGGTGTGGGCAACAAACTAAGCCATGCGTTAAAAACTGAGTGCATTTGCTTAGGTAGTCTGGGGAAGCACTGGCCTCCCTCCTCCCCTGCCAGGGGCAGGAATGCAACCTCCAATGTGCCCAGCAATCTAGTCTACGAAGTCTAGAAGTGATTGAAGTTCCCCTGAGAGGGTGAGGGAGCACTGTTCTTCTTCTGACTCTGTCAGGAGCAGGGATGGAACCACAGGAGTGCCCAGTAATCTAGTTTGTAAGGGCTGATAGTGGCTGCGGTTGCCTGAAGAAGTTGAGGGAGCACTGTCCCTTCTGCCCTGTCACGGTGGGGATGCAACCACAAGAGTGCCCAGCTCTTTAGTCTGTGCAGGCTGAAAGCACCTGCAGTTGCCCTGAGAGGCTGAGGAAACACTGTCCCCTCCCTATCCTATTGTGGGTAGAGATGTATCTACAGGTTTGTCCACCAATCTAGTCCATGTGGGCCGAAAGTGCCTGCAGTTGCCTGGAGAGGTTGGGAAAACACTGCCTCCCCTCTGTCCTGTGGTGGTGGTGGTAGGAGGTGGAGCCAAAGACATGTCCAACAATCTCATTCAGGTGGGCCAGAAGTGCCTGAAGTTGCCCAGAGAAGCTGGTGCAGGTCCCTCAGCTTCCTTCCTGCCATAGATGAGGCTGGAGCTTAGACTAGGACTGCAATCTGACCTGGGTGGAAAGAAGTGGATCCTTACCAGCTCTGTGATTTTTCAATCAGTCCTACTTCTCCTCATGTCGAACAGAGTTAAAATGGAGACTACCAACTTCTTTCTGACATGTTCAGACTTTAGCCATTCTTAGTATTGGACGTTAGCCAGCCAAATCTACTAGTCAGTAGGTGAAATCGGTGCCTGACCATCTCTTCCTCTACTGTTTTTGGGAAATGGAACTTCCAACTCCAGCCCGAGAATAACTCCCAAGGAACCTAGTGATGCCAGTGGAGGGTGGGCTCTGGCTTCTGTGGCATGGAGTGATCCACTTTCAAATCTTCACCGCACATGGACAGTCTCCTCCTTCAATTCTTCCAAGGATGTTTCAGGACGCTCTTCTGGTGTGCTGGGCCCCCAAAAAGGTGTTTTTGATAGCTCTGGGTGTTTATTAACTGCACTGTAGGATGCACTGACTCTTGGAGCTCCTACACTGCCACCACCTTGCCCCTTGCCCCACTACCATAAATTTTAATTGTTAAGAAAATATTAGGGATTGTTCAGATTTAGAGAGAAAAGCTAAAAATATTCTGGTCTGTGATTATGCCATTGATGATTTAAGATAACAAAATTCTCCATGCATGTAACAAATATGAATGGAGAGTATTCTATGTGTCGAGACCTGGCTTGGTGCTGGGGAATATAACTATGAAGTAGATAGCTATGGCCCCTGTCCTCAGGGAGATTACAGTCTAATGTGAAGATAAAGGTACATTAGCAGAAAATTATAATATAATATAATGGAAGAGATATGCTCCTTTTAGGAATAGCCATTTTCATGACAACCTTTAATCTCATACCTCTTCTTCCCACACTAATTTCATCCCACACAGATACCGTGGAGATAATTTATGAACTGTGTTTGATGGCAGAACACATTGATTTTTTGGTGGCATTTGATTGGGTGGGCTCTGAAAATAGAATTCAAAGAAATTTCAATATATTAAAGAAATAAATGGCAGAATGAGTTTTGGCAAGGGGAAGCAGAGGTTTTACAGAACAGAGCAGATTGGATCCTCTCCCTATCTTACCAAAAGAATTCAATGAGTACTTATTAGATACCTATTGCATGCCATGCACACTATGTGAGGAGACTTTAAAAGTACTAGAGAAATCGCTGTCAAAATCAGGATAAAGCTAAAAAAGAACATGGTCAGGGTTTAACTAAGAGTCACGGATACTAAAATTTCAAGGTAATAGCATATCCTCTCACTGTTACAATGGAATTCAATTAAGCACCTATTATAAACAAAACTGAATTTTAGACTTTTAGGACATCCTGAGGGAAAATTGTTTATGCATTTTGTTTTATACAAGACACTCTAAATCAGTGTTTTAAAAGTGATGCAATCAAGATTTTACCGGAGTGCAAGGGAAGCAGGAATCAATGTTAAAGCTAAATAAATGAACTGCTAGAGAAAGGCTACGTAAAAGAGTTGGCATTTGAGCAGCACCTTAAAAAAGCACCTCAGCAGGCTGCAAGCAGAGGCAGTGAATTCCATACTGGAATCAGCCTGAGCAAAGCCACAGACACAAGTGAGTGTGGGGGCCGTTATGGCTGTGTCAGTGCAATAAGATCCTGAAGGGAAAACGTGGTGGGAAAAGCTAAGTCGGGGCCAGGTCATCTGCACAGATTTTGAAGATTAATTCCACAGGCAATATGCAATCACAGAAGGGTTTCAAGACAGGTGACATTTTGTGTTTCACGAGCATCTCTGTGGAGGCAAGAGGAAGGATACACTGCAGGTGGAGGAGTCTAGGTGTAAGCGGGCAATCATGAGGTCATCAGAATTCATTCTGAGAAAAATATGTGGCCTGAAGTAAAGCTAGAGTGGTCGTCACTGGTACCTGAAGCAAGGGACATGCATTACGATGAACCCTGAGTAAACAGATCATAGCAAAGTGAAATTAAGTTAAAAATAAATTTAAAAATAAAACTTCAACTGGTAGAAAAGGTTAAGTTTGGATAGACTTAGAGAGCTCAAGAGGAGTATATGAGTTTCTTTCTTCACCTGAGCTATGCAACCTCCCTTCTTAGGCCAGAAAACAAAAGTAGACATTTATACCTGGGACAAATCTTGCTGTGGAACCCAGTAATATAAAAGTATCAAGCTCTTTTTCCCTAAAGCAATAAAATGTGTTATTCTGGGTGTTGTTTTCTTTGTCTTTTTCTTTCTGTTTTATGGGCCATATAGGGCATTGATTATTGTTGCTATTATTGTAATTCTTAAAATTACATTTCCTTTGAATCATAAATCAATGGATTATCTTCCCTCAGGGTACTTCTTCTATTTAAAGAGAAGGATCGATTTTCAGAGGATATGTCAACAGTAAATCTTTGGATACTTTTTCCTCCTGAAGACTTTTGGATCAGGGTTATTATTATCATTATTTATTATTTATTGAGTGCTGTCAGTGGGCTCAGCAGTATACAAATATAAATAGATAAACATCATCATTAAATCTGTTTCCAAAAGGGGCAAGTATTTGTCATGAAAGAAAATATTTGAATTAACAAAACAATGCCCATTAGTGGTTTTTATTTCCTAAAAAATATTGTCTTTGTGGTCATTCAACCCTGCAGCATTTTAGCTGGAATAAATGGAACCATTTCTGGCTATTTTCCAAGTTGGGAATTACCTCCTGCTTCTGAAAGTTATCCGTGATTGAATTGGATCACCTTTGGCTTCAGCTCTTTTAATGCTTTCTCTTCGTTACTGGCTTAAATGAAGCCCACCGAACTTCTTCCGGGAAGACACTTTTTCCACTTTCTCTCTTTGGTCAAGTAAAATGAAGCCAGGCCATTTGGGAGCTGCCTTCCTTGATGCCATTTATAATGTTTCCATGCCCTGGAAATGACAGAGCCAGAGTTCTTCTGGTTTCTTCACCACAAGTGGCAAAGAGATATATTCTATCATGTATAGCTGAAAGGGTCACTGCCACCCTTCAGTCCTGGCCACCACCTTCAGAGCCTCCATCAACAGAAGCATGCTGTCCCATTCCTTTGTATCAGGTGTAAGCAATGTCTGTATACTCTCAGAGGCATTTTCCAGCAGAATCACTTAAAATATGTGGTTAGCAGAGAATAAACACAAGGTCAAAAAACATCCTTTTTGTGTCATGATGATGGGAACGAGTGTTGTTGGGGGGGGGGAGAGGGGGGGTGGGGGGGTGGGGTTGAATGGGACCTCACATATATATTTTTAATGTAATATTATTACAAAGTCAATAAAAAATAAAAAAATTAAAAAAAAAAAAAAAAAAAACAAAACATCCTTTTATCGCCACCTTAACAAGAGCTGAGAAGAAAGAAAGAAAAAACAGAAGCAGCTAATCTAGTTGACTTGAGGTTACCGGAGAATTATAGCAATCCCAACTGACATTCATTTCGAGGTTAGCACATTGCAACCTCCCTGAATCTCAACTGACATTCCCTAGACTTCTGGAGAGGAGAGAGATTAGTGTATTACAGCTTACACCCCAAATCCATGAATGAGGAAACAAGAGGCTCAGAGGGGTTATGTGACTTTCATACAATTAGACAGCTAATATGTGGCAGAAATGAAATCCTGTCCCTTTTAATAATAATTGAATGTGATTGAGCAAGGTCTAAATGACAGGTGACCAGAAGTAGGCACATAAAAGAAATGCGAGAACTGTGGTAAATCTTGAGAGAGTGTCAACTGCATGGGCAATGGAACTGCTAAAAGAATGACTTTTAAACATCCTTCTAGATCTATGAATAAGCAGTTGGTCTGATAATTACATGCAACGTACATCCGTTTATCTTCCCAGAACTAGATAAAAAAACGTCTCATGTATATATTATGACCTACACTGGGAAATGGACCCATTTGTAGCTAGGGCTCTCAATCTGCAAATGTGCTTCTCTCTTCTGTCCAAATTCAGGGCCTCTCTCTGTCCAAAACATTCAGGGCCATCAGGACATCAGTATTATTGGCTCTGGCTTCAGAAGATCAACGACTTGCTGACCAGGAAGAAAATAATTCTGCCCCTTCGACTACCTTTAAGCAGAACAAAGCCAAGCATTTAAAACTCAATGTGTTACAAAGGTCTTCTGTGAATTTTATGCCCTTCAACCAAAATTTAATGAGTACTTACTATGTACAATGACGCTTCATTGTTCTTTTTAAATTGTACCTATGTCAAAAATATATAAGGTCAAATTTGCCACTGGATTAAATAGCGACCATTTCAGATGGGGTTCTATACCTCAAAGGTGTAGAAACATTTTGGATTAGAGACAATGGTCCATTTACTAAAAGGCTTGTCCATTTACAAATATGGCCAGTGATTGCCACAGGTTTTAACATGCAATAAATATATGGATATTCCAGTGGGATCCTGTGAGACCCCAGTAGGTAAGAAGAGTTTTTCACAGGGACATCTTCATATTTTTGTAGAAATCAGAATAATTTATTTTGTTCTAATGATTTCTAATGTGATAAAATATACTTTTAATATTGTAGATTGCCATCTATGAACATTTACATGAAGGAAAAAGGAAAAGAATTCTTCCTAATCAATAATATAGCTAAAAACAACACAATTAAAAAAGAGCAAAGAATCTGCATAAACATTTCTCCAAAGACATACAAATGGACAATAAGCTCATGAAAAGATACTCAATTTCATCAGAGAAATGCAAACAGTCATCATGGAAATGCAAATCAAAACTCTCATAAGATTCTATTTCATACCCACTAGGATGACTATAATTTTAAAAAAAACAACAGATAATACCAAGTGTTGGTGGGGTTGTTGAGAAATCAGAACCTTCATGCACTGCTTGTGGGAATATAAAATTGTGCAGCTGCTTTCAAGAATGGTCTGGCAGTTCTTCAAAATTTAATTATAAAGATACCATATGACCCAGTAATTCCACACTTAGGCCTATAGCCAAGAGAAATGAAAACGTATTTCCACGTAAAAACTTGCACCTGATTGTTCACAGCAGCACTATTCATAACAGACAAAAAGTAGAAACAACCCAAATGTCCACCTGTTGACTGGATAAGTGGATAAATGGGGAATGTTGTTTATCCATACAATATGCTTTTTCAGCAATAAGAAAAGAAGTACTGATACATGCTACAGCTTGGATGAACCTTGAAAACATTATGTTAAGTGAAAGAAACCAGTCAAAAAAGATCGCATATTTTTTGATTTCATTTATATGAAATGTGCACAATAGGGAAATTCACTGAAGCAGAAAATAGATTGGTGGTTACATAGGACTAGTGATGGCTGGGAAAATAGAAAAATGCCCACTAAAGACCATGGGCTTTCTTTGGGGATGTTAAAAATGTTCTAAAATGGATTGTGGTAATTGTTGCACAACTTTCTGAATATACTAAAATCGGGAATAGCACACTTTAAATGGGTGAATTTTATATATGGGTTATATCTCAATAAATTTGTTACCAAAAGAGAGAGGGCAACAGGGATTCATGAGCAATGGTCATTCAAAGATATCACCAAAACACTCGTGATGCACATCCATTCTGTCTGCTTTCTTCTTCCTTTCTCTTTTATAATAACTTTGAAAAAGGCAGCCATTTTTTTCGCTCATGCTGCCTTACAAGATGAAATTAAGTTCGTATGCAACTTCTACATTTCCTGTCTCCATAGGGAAATTTCAGATGTGGGGGACTGATGACGACTTAGAGCACATTCCTAGCTGGTAGGTTTATGCTTGGACTCAGGCTTTCAGGTTTGAAACTCCTCAGCGACTTTTCTGTTTGCTGCTGTCTGTTGGATTATTTCTTTATTGATCATGCCTGTCTGTGACCAATGGGAAATATGTGAAAAAGATGAAGCCCTTTGGAACGAAAGATTAGAATCTTGTGTAAACATAATTAGGTCCCTCTAGGGAAGGAAGAAGCATCTGTGTGGAGTGTGTCAATACAAAGCAGCAACCACCCTGGTTTCCCTGTTCAATTAGAAAAGAATTTCAATTGCCCCCAGGGATAGATGAGAAGTAACTAAGGCTTTTTCCCAATTACTTAGGCAACTGGTTCATTTGGTAATCAACCATGAATAGATTGGATCCCTAACTGATGAATGTCATTTAACATGTACTAAAAAATTAGGAGTATGTTATGTTATAAATTAGCAAAATTGTATAATGCATGAGAAGGGTGGATGAGCTGGGAAACTGGGAGCTTATGAAGCCCAACACAGTCTTAGACTTGACCAAATACCCAACATACTGGCATCTTTTGATACTATTGCTTATAAGCAAGAAGAGAAAGGGACTACAAAACTATTATGTGTAAAATACTTCTAATTAAGGGTTCACTTTTCAGGTATATGTTAAAATATAAAAGATGTATATTGAAAAGGGCACTAGGTATATACTCTAGAGTTTTCTTTCTTGTGCTTCAGTTTTATCATCTATAAAAAAATGAGAAGTAGACCAGAGAACCATTAAAGCCAATAACATCCTATATTCAAAATTATAGAAATCTATGGAAAGGCGTAGTATTTTCTTTCTTTATTTATTTTTTTAAATTTTTTTATTTTTTATTTCTCTTCCCCCCCCCCCCGCAACCCCCACCAGTTGTCTTCTCTCTGTGTGCATTCACTGTGTGTTCTTCTGTGTCTGCTTGTATTCTTGTCAGCAGCACTGAGAATCTGTGTCTCTTTTTGTTGCGCCATCTTGCTGCATCAGCTCTCTGTGTATGGGACACCATTCCTGGGCAGACTCCACTTTTCTCACATGGGGTGTCTTTCCTTATGGGGTGTACTCCTTGTGCATGGGGCTCCCCTACACAGGGGACACCCCTGTATGGCTCAGCACTCCTTGTGCACATCAGTACTGCACATGGGCCAGCTCACCACACGCGTCAGTAAGCCCTGGATTTGAACCCTGGACCTTCCATGTGGTAGGCAGATGCTTGATCAGCTGAGCCAAATCTGCTTCCCTATTTTCTTTTCCTATGGCTTGATTCATTCATTTATTTAGTAAATACCTATTGAGCACTTACTATATATTTCACACTGTGCTATGAACTGGGAATACAGAAGTAAAGAAGAAGCAAAAAGGATGGTCCTGGAGTTGAAACCAGGAAGACAAACTAGAACCATTTTTACTACTGTTCCTCAGAGAAGCATTACATGAATGATGAAATTACTTCATGCTGAACAGTGAACTCTCACAGAAAGAGCTCATGGTGAGGTCAAAATGAAGAGCATCTTGCCCACACAGGTCCAGATGTTTGGTCTTGCAGTAGGATGAGACCCATGCAAGTCTTCTGTGGTCTCACAGCACCCAGGTAGGAAAGCAGTGAAGTCTGATAAATGTGACAGCATTTCTAGGGAGAGACAGTCATTCTTTGCCACTCAATCATTGACTATAGCTAAACCTTTTATTTGTTGACTGGTACCGTTTCCTCTCAAGAAGAAAAAAGCTCAGTGAGATTTAGGGGTCAGAATCTAGGTGAGCTGTTCTTAGACCTTTCAGAACCTATCTGCTATTACCCACCCAGAGCTGACAGAGTGTAATAGACAGAATCATGCCCAGAGGTAAAATGATTTGGATCTGTGTCCCAACTTTTCATCTGTGTGGTCTGGGACCATTTATTTCATCCTTCTGATCTTCAGTTTCCCTTGTAAAAATTGAGAAGAAATATAATCACCTATGACAATTCCATCTGCACAACAAACATCACAGGGATATTACAAAGACCACATGAACTGTGATAGCCCTTTAGAAACGGTTGTACACAATACATGAATAATCTTATACCTAATACCAATGAAGAATGAGCTTTCTTTTCCTTTTTCTTTTTTGTAAACAAGGAACCTATAGAATATATTGCACAGCTACTGATGGCCCAACCTTTGAGAGAGTTTCAGGTTCTAGCTTCTTTTCATTCTGTCTGTGCCCTGGGCATCTTTCCAGGTAGGAAAAGAGGAAGTCTGATTGGAGATTAGTGCAGAAAAACAGGTAGACCAGGCAAAACTAAGAGACTGAGTAGATGTCAGAGTTTGGGGCAGAGTGGCTGCTATTCCAGACTTTGAAGCTAGTACTTTCTGTCAGAATCATTAAGCCTGAAACCCTCCCGAGGCAGATGTGATTCTGAGGCATAGTTCTGGCCCATTCTTAGAGAATTCCTGTCAGAACTGGAACTGATACCAAGTAGAGGCAATCATGACATGACCAGAGCTGGGTGGAAAGATGCAGGGTGTATTTTAAGTGAAAACATTGGAGTCTCTATGCAAAAGTGTCTTGTGGGGCAGGTCAGAGTCGAGCACTCAACCACCACTGCCCGCCCCCGCTGCTACCACACTAGCATGTCAAAACCCACCTTCAAGCAGATTGCCACTGCTGTTTCCTACTCAGCCTCCCTCCAATCTGCTCTTAATACAGCCACCAGATATATCATTCTAAAATATAAATCAGATCATGCCCCTCCCGTGCTCAGAACACTGTTGTGGCTCCTCGTTTCACTCAGAGTAAATGTTCAGAACCTAACAGGTTTTACATGATCTGAACCTTTTCACCGATTTCCTGTCTGAAGTCCTCTCCTATACCCCCTGACTTACTCTGTTCCAGCCATAATGACTACTTCGCTATGGACACCTTAGATATGCCTGAGGTGTCTTCTCTGGAAGTCCTAGAATGTTCTTCCCCCATCTCCTGCAAATCTTTGCTTGTTGTCACCTTCTTAATGAGTCCCAATCTGATAGTCATATAAGCTTGCATACTTAGCTACAGCCCTCCTATGCTTTAAAATTTTTTCTATAGCCCTTATCACTATTGAACAGGTGTCTTCTAGAGTAGAAGCTGTATGAGGACAAGGTTCTTTGTCTGTTTTGGTAGCAAATGTAATCCAAGTAACTAGAATAGTACCTGAACACCATAGGCAGAAATAGTTAACTGATAGAGCTTCTGCCTACAATACAGGAGGTCCAGGGTTCGATACCCAGTGCCTCCTGGCCCGTGTGACAAGCTGGCCCATGTGCAGTGCTACCGCGCACAAAGAGTGTTGTCCCACACAGGGGTGCCCCCTGCGCAAAGAGTGTCCCCCGCACAAGGAGTGCAGCCCGCCTAGAAGTGTTGCCGCCCACATGGAGAGCTGACGTGGCAAGAGGATGCAACAACAAAAAAAGAGACACAGAGAAGAGATGATATGAGATGTAGCGAACTAGGGAGCTGAGGTGGAACAAGAGAATGATCACCTCTCACCCACTCCAGAAGGTCTCAGGATGGGTTTCCGGAGCCATGTAATGAGAATTCAACAGACACAGAAGAACTCACAGGGAAGGATACAGAGAGCAGACAACGGTTCAGTGGGGGGGCGGGGGGGGGGGGGAGAGGGGGAGGGAATAAGAAAAAAAAAAGATATGCTTTAAATATCTGCAACTGTGATAGAGTGCGTTTGGAGTAAATGCCCTCAAAGTGACCTCTTAGAAAAACAGTGCTAATGTGTAGCTTCTGCAAGTTTAGTTTATAAAAGCATTAGTCCATCTTCATACTTCATGTGTTTTACAGATTTCACAAGCTTTCTGTATTTAAATTTCTGCATCTGTGGAAGGGTAGTAAAGACTGGGTTCTTTCCATACCATGCTGGGAAAATGGGAGTCCGAGGAAGTGAAGATGTAACTGACGAGAGTTCCGCCAAGGAACAGTACCATTAAATTAGAATCATTGTGTTTTATCCTTAAATAAAATAGCCACAGAGACCAGAGAACCAAAATAGACTATTTTTCTTGCTTCTCACTCCTCCCTGTCCTCCGCCTCCCCCTTTCTCATTGAGTTTTCTTAGTAGGTTTAACCTTCTGGATTATTCTGTATGCACAATTGTTCTCTAATTCTTTCCACCTCCACGTCCCCACTGAGCGACCATTTTGTCTTTCCTATGGGGATCCATTGTAGAAGGTTGTCTGTCTTCCCTGGGATTGGCTGAAGCCTGCAGCAGCCCCAGAGAGGCCCTGCTGGCACCGTGAAATAAAGTCGGAAAGCTGTATTAATTTAAATGGCTTTTCTTCACATTTAGGACCGCTATTATGGTGTTGATGGTTAGTAATAAAAGACCTTTTAGTGTGGGAAATCAAATAATCTTATACAAACACAAATGGGCCCTCACAATGATTATCCTAATGTAATTGGAGAATGAGCTCTGATTATGGGTGTCAGTTCTTGCCTTTCTTAAGGTATTTTAGGGCTAATTTACTGAAGGATAGATTGACACTTCCTCTTTTTAAGGTGTAGAGTTTATCATTAATCTGCTGCCTTTCTTACATTTGGCTTTTCTGTGCCCAGACTTTTTTGAATATGAAGTTTTAAAGCTGAATTGGCTTTGTAGAAGTTTCCAGAAATTTTCTGCAATGAAATATGACAGAGTGAAGATTGGGGGGGGGGAGGGGGAATTGAGCTGGTCATCAAAGAAAATTGCCATATGGCAAGAGGAGCTCATCCAGGGAAATGAAGGAAACCATACTGAGGAAAGAAACATTGAGGACGAGACTAGAGAATTCCCTGTTGGAAACAATTCTCTCTTTATTCAGTAGGACAATAATTTACCCACCTAGAAAAAGGTTTCTACTTATCCTGGACAATATCATCCCCTTGTGCCAAATAACAGATGGTTAAAAACCTCTTTGTTGAGATGTAATAACTCCACTATCTATATGTCTCCTATAAATAGGTGCCTCCTTGGTCACAGAGGTCTACTGTCCTATTGAACTGCAGTGGCGTTCCCTGTCTTAATTACTTAATAATTATTAATAATTACTTAATAGCTAGACAGTGAATTCAATGGGCCCAGGTTTTATAGATTTGCCAGTGGTGATTTTTTTGTCCATAATGGGATGCCCGATGGGCAGCCCCTGTCTAGTGGAGAGCGTGGCTGCTGCGCACAGTCACCATCTGCTTGGCTCTCCTTCTTTCCCCTCACTCCCTCAGCCTATGCCTTCCCCAGCCCTGCAGGCTGTATCTCACTCAAAACCTCCTCATTCTTCAAGGCTGACAGCTCAAATGTCACCTCATCCAGGAAGCCTCCCTTGATTTCCATTAGAAGATAAGGCCTCCTCTGATCTTCCACATTGCATTTTCTTCTCCTGTTACAGCAATTTTCCCCTATTCTTTGTGGCATTCAGCTCTGTTCCTCCCCAAATATCCAGAAGATGTGCAGGAAAATGAATGAATGAAGCTGGACATAGACGCTGCTCTCTCCTGAAACTTCTTTCTGCTCCAGCGTAGAGATCCACAGCTGAGGCCCCATTTCCTCCCCCTATTTTTTTTTTTCCAATCTGAGTTTCTGGGCTGAGTTTTATCCAACACTCCCAATGAGTCTGTGCTGCATAAATAAGTGGGTCTCAGATGAGAACCCGTTAATCATACCTCAATGTAAGTGAGTGCAGACTTAATTGAAAACCAAGACATTTGTTTCCAGTATTGATGTGCAGGAAATACTGGGCAGTTCTTTGGAGCTCTTGCAGGGTTTATTTTCTTTTCTAGGTATGAGTTTCTCATAGGTTCATGAGCTGAATACTTTATTTTGGCACTAACTCTTACACTTCCCTTTATTTCTATTTATCTGCTTTGGGTGTTTGCCTAGTATCTTCAAATATATTATGAGCACCTTGAAGGCCAAAAATGTCTAGGTTTATAAATCTCGATATCTTTTAAAATAAAGTTCCCATGTCTTATAAACAATAGACTTAACATTTCAAAAATTTTAGTAGAGGGAGAAACATGACATACCAGGCAGCTCAGAAGGGGTTTGGGGGAAGGGAAAGGAAGGGAAGGAGAGGGAGGGGAGGGGAGGGCTCTA
Organism: Dasypus novemcinctus; assembly: GCF_030445035.2. Lineage (NCBI taxonomy): Eukaryota > Metazoa > Chordata > Mammalia > Cingulata > Dasypodidae > Dasypus > Dasypus novemcinctus. Next base: position 43,252,922 of record NC_080699.1, on the reverse strand, counting down.
CACCTCCTCCACCTCTTCCGCCTCAACCTTGCTGCAAGGATTTCTCCTGGACTCTCCCCACTCTCTCCCTCCCCCATCCCCTCCCTCAGACTCCCTCTCCCTGGGCCCCCTACTTCTTAAGGGGTGGTGTGCAAAGAAAGTTTGCCTTCCTGCTGCTGGTCTCTGCATCTCTTGGCCTTGGCCTAGAGGGCTCATAGTCCACACTAGCTCCTTTCGGCCTTGCTGGAGACCAAGTCCTGCTGGAGATGAGCACAATGAACAACCTCAAGGAGAACATGACTGCTGCCAACTAGAAGAAGGCATTTGCAGGCCACAAAATCGCCTACAGTGCCCAGTCCTTGGTCAAATCTGGGTAAGCCATCGTGGACTGCCTGGAGGAGAACTGAGTGATGAAGCCCATCGACACTTTCTCTGGAAAAGTAGAACTACGAGGAAAAGGCCTAGAGATTGAGACATGTCCCAAAAAAGCAAAGGCCTCAGAAAATTCAGATCCAAAATATTCCACCCCAGCTCCGATGGGAAGCACTGGGCAGCTTGCTGGTTCAGTATGACATGTTAAGAGAACTGTGAGCAAGTGAACACCAAGAGTGAGATAGCCATAGAGAATGTCACCTGTTTCAACCAGGAGCAGAACAGGCAAGCCATTCTGAAGCTGAGTGGCCACCAGATGGAGAACCATGCCCTGAAGTTCTCCTGCTTTACTGATGAGCAGATAGCACAGGGTCCTGAAAATGGGCACCGAGGAGCCTTTAGCTCCCAAGGATAGCCCCGTTAGGACTAGCCTGTGGCAACGGGGGCCCCCGGCCAAGCAGCAGCAAGAGCACACCCCCTGTGGCTCCTGGTGCCTATGCAGTATGTGGACCCAATATTGGCAGGGAGGATACCACCATCAGCAACATCACAAAGCAGACCCAGTCCAAGACAAACATGCACAGGAATGAGAAGGCAGGTGCAGCCGAGAAGGATATCAGGGTATACTTGACCCCCAAGAGCTGTTTCTACACCTGTAATACAACCCTGGAGATTATGCATAAAGAGGCAAAGGACATAAAAACTGCTGATGAGGTTCTCCTGAAGGTCCTAGCCCTTAATAACTTTTGGGGGCATCTGATTGGCAGGGAGGGGCATAACCTGAAGAAGGTGGAAGAGGACACAGAGATACAAATCACCATCTGTATGCTGGAGGACTCACCCCATACAACCCCAAGAGGACCATCACTGAAGGAAACCACTGAGAACTGCTGCAGAGCCGAGCAGGAAATCATACAGAGAGTCCGGGAGGCCTATAAAAATGACATGCCGCCATGAGGCTGCAATCTCACCTGAACCCCGGCCTCAACGTGGTAGTTCTAGGTCTTTTCTTAGCCTTGTCAAGCACAGTCCCACCACCTCCCAGCAGCATCACTAGAGCTATTCTTCAGAGCAAGAGATGGCACAGGTGTTCATTCTGGACTAGGCAATGGGCACCATCTTTGGCAAGAAGAGGCAGCACATCAAGCAGCTATCCCGGTTCCCTAGCATCTTCATCAAGATTGCTCCTCCTGGAACTCCTGGCTCCAGAGTTCGAATGGTCATCATCACTGGACTCCCAGAGACCTAATTCAAGGCTCAAAGAAGAATCTATGACAAACTCAAGGAGGAGAACTTCTTTGGCCCCAAGGAGGAAGTGCTGGAGACCCATATCTGGGTGCCAGCATCAGCAGCTGGCGGAGTCCCTGGCCAAGGTGGCAAAATGGTGAATGAGTTGCAGATTTTGACAGCAGCTGAGGTGGTGGTGCCAGGAGACCAGAACCCTGATGAGAATAACCAGGTCATTGTCAGGATCATTGGGCCTTTTCTGCCAGCCAGATGGCTTAGCAGAAAATCGGAGACATCTGGCTGAAGTTAAGCAGCCGCACCAGAGGGGACAGAGTAACCAAGCCCAGGCACGTAGGAAGCGACCAGCCACCAAGCATCTCATCAACTGCAGGACAACAGGCAGAAATCGAGAGCACACTCTCAACTCAGGTCTGAGAATGAGGATTTCTAAACAGGACTTTAGATCAGGTTCACTTACTTGACAAAGATCTTCCAGTGAGGAGTGCCGATCTCTGGGTCCCAAACGCCAACCACTTGGTGCAACTGCCCACCCTCGGGGTGTTGCTGCTGAAATCCTAGCTCAGGGTGTTTTCAACCATGAATTGTTTTAGAGACCTCTCCAGGATACCAAGAAGATGGGACAAACCCCAGTGGGAACAGAAATAAAATTCCCTTCATGTTTAAAAAACAAAAACAAAAACAAAAATTAAGTAGAATTTTACGGTCTAGTAGAGCTTCAATAACTGAGTGAATGCGTGAGATTCTAAAGGGCTTCCCCTCACTCCCCTCCAGTATGGGGATGCAACCTTGCAGAGCAAGATTGAATTTAGGATATAGTTTGAGATTTAAAAAAAATTTCTCTTCATTTTAACCAGCAGAAACTGTGCAGCCAGGCCACATTTCCTGTTTACTTTTGGCAGAGTCCAAAAGGAACACATTTTAGCTCAAAACAGATTTTATTTCTTAGAGTTTAATGTTGACCCAAAATTCCCATGAAATTGGGATTCAAACAATTTTCTTTTCTATAGATATTTATAATCAGAGATTTGGCCCCACAGAAAGTTGTATTAATGAGATTTTGTTTCATGCTCCAAAATAATTTTATTTCAGATAAATGGGATCTCATCAAAATTATTTAAAAAAACTTTTGTGCATCAAAGGACTTCATTATTAAAGTAAAAGACAACCTACGAATGGGAGAAAATATTTGGAAACCACATATCTGATAAGGGTTTAATATCCAGAATATATAAAGAAATCCAAAAACAAAACTGCAAACAACCCATTTTAAAAATGGGCAAAAGACTTGTTTAGACATTTTCCAAAGATGATATACAAATGGCCAAAGGACATGAAGAGATGTTCAACATCATTAGTCACTAGAGAAATGCATATCAAAATCACAATGGGGGAAGCTATTGTGGCTCAAGCAATTGGGCTCCTGTCTACCATATAGGAGGTCCAGGGTTGGATGCCCAGGGCCTCCTGGTGAAGGCAAGCTGGACTGTGTGGCGAGCTGGCCCGTGTGGAGTGCTGGCTTCCATGGAGTATGCGCAGGAGTGCTGCCCCATACAGGAGGGCTGACCCACGCAGAGACTGGCTCAGCAAGATGACGTAACAAAAAAAGTCATAGAAAAGAAATAATGAGATACAGCAGACCAGGGAGCTGAGGTGGTGCAAGAGAATGATCGCCGCCTCTCTCCTACTCTAGAAGGTCCCAAGATCAGTTCCTGGAGCTGCCTAATGAGAATAGAAGCAGACACAGAAGAACACACAGCAAATGGACACAGAGAGCAGACAACTGGGGAGGGGGGGATAAATAAATAAATAATTAAATAAATCTTTTTTGAAAAATCATGATGGGATACTTTTCACACCCACTAGAATGGCTGCTATTAATAAAAAAGGAAAGTAGCAAGTATTGGAGAGGAAGTAGAGAATAGGAACATTTGTATATTGTTGGTAGGAATGTAAAATGGTGAAGCTGCTATGGAAAACAGTTTGGCAGTTCCTCAGAAAGCTAAGCATAGAATTACCATATGATTTGGTAATCCCACTTCTAGGAATATACCCAAAAGAAATGAAAGTGGGGACTCAAACAGATATTTGCACACCGAAGTCCATAGCAGCATTATTCACAACCGCCAAACGATGGAAGCACCTCAAGTGTCCATCAACAGATGGATAGATAAGCATGTGTGTAAAATGTGATACATAGACACCGTGGGATATTATTTAGCAGTAAAAAAGAATGAAGTTCTCATACATGCCATAACACAGATGAAGGCATCATGTTGAATGAAATAAGCCAGATACAAAAGACAAATATTGTGTGATCTCACTGATATGAAATAATTAGAAAAAGGATTATAAATTAGAATAGGTTATCAAGAGCTGGGGTGTAGGCAGGGAATTAGGCATTTTGCTTAATTGGTACAGGGTTTCTGTTTGGGGTGATGGACAAATGTCAGTAATGGATAAAGATGATGGTAGCACAACATTGTGAATGCAATTACCACTAAATTGTGTATTTGGATGTGCTTAAAAAGGGAAATTTTAAGTTGTATATATGTTACTAGAATAAAAATGAAAAAATAGAACTTTATAGCACAATAGGTGAACCCTAAAAGAAACTATGGGCTACAGCTATAGTTAATAATACAATTATAATAAAATACTTTCATCAATGGTAACAAAGATATGACATTAATGCAAAGTGTTAATAATGAGGTGGGTTTATGGGAAATCTGTATTTTCTGCATGATTTTTGTATATACTTAAAACTTCTTTAATTTTAAAAATGAAAAAAAATTTCCTTTTAAATTGGTTTGAAAATTTATTTAAAAAATCATTCATTGTAGTAACCAACATAGAACATAAAATTTCCCATTTCAAGCACATTCAAGTATATAATTCAGTAGTAATTAAATATATTCATAATACTGTGCTACCGGCACTGGCATCTATTTACCCTCTTTTTTCATCTCTTCAAGCAGAAACTACTCTTCCATTAAGCTCTAACTCCCTCTTCCTCTTCCTGCCCCACCCCCTTCCCCTGGTAACCTATAAACCACCATCTGTTTCTGTAAAGGTTGGGTTTTCTAGGTATTTCGTATCAGTGAGATGAGGCAATATATTTCTCCATATTTCTGTCAACATGGTATCTTAATGAGATTTTATTTTGAGCTAAAAAAAAAAAAATAGCGGCATTCGACCTCTTCACTAACCTATCTCTTGTGATGGTGCTGACAAAATGAGCACCTTTAAATTTCCTTGGCTCATAGAGTCCCTCACCTTGACTGCTTATGGGCTAGAGTTCCAAACTGGTCAACTGCATTGGGGGTAAGCTCCTTCAGGCTGTCCAGGAGGAGAGATTTTCTTTGTGCTGTGAGAAGAGAGAACATCTATGACTGCTCTCAATATCTACTTAACGCACCTTTTATTGTTTTAGTCCATCAAGTTCCTTGACACTCTTGTAATAAGAGCAATTATTAATCACTTATTTTTATATCCAATTAATTAGGAACTTGGTTTTCCATTTCCCTTTTTTCCTTTATGGGTGAACTACTCTTTGGAATTGACTTGGATCTGGTTTCCTCACTTTCCAGCAGATAGCGTTTTTTCTCTTGGAAGTCCAGGGAAATTCCTAGCACCAGGACTTTCTTGCTGGAGGTCTGATAGCCCTTGTAAAGAGAGGATGAAGCAGCATTCTTCTAAAGTTACTTGGCTGCCCTCTTTTGCAAGTGAATTGTCTTTTCCACCCTTGTCTGCTATCTTTTCCTTGAAGGGCATGACTGATACTCAGCTGGCATCCATGCCAGCCTTGGGCTGATGTTAATAACAAAGAATAAGATCTGTTCAGCTTAGATAACCATGCAAATTCCACCACTGCATCTTTTCCTTACATTTCACAAAAGGTGTAGGTATTTTTCTATCACCAAAATAATAAGAAATCAAGGGAATAGCTAATTTTTGGTACCATTTTAGCATGAATTTCAGCTGCAGGAGAGTAACCATCTCTCAAAATCATCCAAAGAAAGCCTTCTTTTATTCCTGATATGTGGATTTTCCTCTGCAAGACACAGAAAGTGTGCCATCAGCCAAGAGCAGGAAAATTAGTCAGCAATGGGAGTGGAATTACATGTTTTTTTCAAAAATCATCAAGGTGATAAATTCTCTAAAGTGAGTTTATAAGGGCCCTTTTTAAAGGGGCATATTTAGGAACTTCTCTACTGGGACAGCATGTTTCTTTCTAGGGCTCTCCTCAGTGCTGTTCAGGGCAGATTAGAGTAGAAGCTGAGCACTAGAGGAATACATTAGAAGAGACAACCTGACGCCAGCTACAAAGGTTCATTGTAGCTTGCCCTCCAGTCACTTGGCTGGGAGGTTCAGTGGCAGACTGCTGTCTTGGGAAGGAAAGAATGAAATATGCCCATCTTGTGTAAATGAATACATGGTTTAGGCATTTGCCTCATGGCAGTGTTTTGCCAGCGATGTCAAGGAACATTGATCGGTTCCAAGGGAAAGCCATTGCAGCTTCAGGAGTTGATGGTCCCTCCATAACAGCTATTTCCGAGGAGGAAGAATCCCATTGGAGTTTAATTTTGAGACTGAAGATTTAGGGCATAAATGACCGTTTTCACCTGCAGAGCAATGAGATAATTGATAAAGCTTTTTATGTAACTCCCATATAATTTTTAATTAAACAGTGAGTTATAGACTTACATCCTGTTGTAAGGTATAATCCAGAGGTATTCCATGTAAACATCACCCAGGTTCCTGCAGGGGTAACATCTTGTATGGTACTATATCACAACCAACATACTGACATCAACAGAATCTACCACCTTGTTCAGATTCCCTCAGTCATACTTGTACACATTTGTGGGTGTGTATTAAGTTCTACGCAATTTTATTACATGTATATTTTCCTGTATCCACCATCACATTGAAGATTTTGAATATTTCCAACACCACAATGATCCCTTATGTTGCTCTTTCATAACCACACCTACCTCCCACCCAACTCCCCTAAGTAATCCTTGGCAACCACCAAACTGAATAAATTTTTCATTGCGAGAATGTTATATAAATGGAATCATACTGCATGTAAACTTTTGAGACCCACTTTTTCCACCCAGCATAAATCCTTTGAGATCCATCCAAACGGTGTGTCTCATTAGTCCATTCCTTTTTGTTGTTGACTATTCTCTGCACTATGGACACTCCCTGGTTTGTTCAGCCACTCACCCACTGAAGGACATGTGGGTTGTTTCCAGTGTCAGGCTGCTGCAAATAAAGCTGCTGCGAACATTCATGTACAGGTTTATGTGTGGTCATAGAAACCTCTGGGCATGCAAGGTTTTAAAGTCATTCTCCTTCCTTCTTTCTTCTCTAAATGCTGCCTGTCCCTACAATTGTAGCTCGTAGACAGAGCACGGTCCTCCGAGATTGTGTGTGATGCATTCGACTAATGGGGTCTTCACACCTTCCCTGTAGCAGTGAGGCGGGCAAGGTCATCCCCATTTCAAAGGGTGGGGGGCACCCAATCCCTTCCTTGGCTTTATTCCTTCTCTTCTAGGTCAAACTCCATCTTTTCCTCAAGAGACATTTGCAACACTGGTGAGAAAGTCCCTCCTTTCAGAGCTCTCTCCTTTCCTTCCCTCAGGTTAAAAGGAGCCTAGTCCGTGGAGAGATCACGGGAGGATGTGATTATCATGTCCTTGCAGTAACCTTGCCCTCTTTTAGACAGTTTAGATGGAGCCCACGTCTGTCTGATTTTAATTGGATTGACACTGAGGCGGGACGAAGGGTGGTGAAAAGAAGGGAGGTTCTGGGAAGAAGCAAGAGCTGCTCATTGATCGTTGTGCATTTGTAATCAGATTCTGAGGCTACCTGCTCACCTCCACAGGACAGGAAGTCTTTCTCACCCTCCCTGGGAACCAAGAGGCATGCTGGCCACTCACTAATGGGCAGGTCTGAGTCAGCATCACCAGGCCATTCCAGGGCAGGGGCTGCAGTGGCACTGGTCCATCCTGAAGTTTTCCCACCTAAGAAGGAGGTGAAAAGTAAGGGGATTGTGTGCTAAGGGGCTTGCTCAGCATAACTCTTTGATAGGCATGGAGGGAGGTTCATCTTCACTGTCTTAGTCTTCTGAGAATGACACAAAAAATAGAAATTTCCTCCAGGGTTTGTGTTGGCGTGAGGGACAGTAGGATCTTAAGTCTGACTACCAGCAGGATAGTAAAAATGATGGGTGTCATCTCAAGAAAGAGAGCCGTTGAAGCAAAGGCATTTTGCCTACCTATGAAAGTAAATCAGATTTTCTCCCCCTCTTCAGTAAGGGCAAGGGGAAGCAATTAAAAATCTAGAGTGTAAGTATTTTTTCTGTAAAACATCTGCATACTGCATGTGTGTTTGTATAAGCTAAATTAGTCTTCTTGCCTCAGAATTTGAGCAATAATTATATCAATTATGTTTGTAAAACTTGCCCAAATTATTAATTATAGTCTCTATGGAAAAACCTATCTCAGTGGAATCCTCTTCTTACTTGACCTCTCCCTCTGAAATCCTCTTTATATCTGTGCCTCTCGTTCTGTATACTCAGAGTACACGCTGTCCTGTGTTTGTGAAACTGTATTGCACAAGGTTGTCTTCCCTCCAAAAATACTACTCCTTTCAATCCTTTTCCTTGTTCTCAGGAGAATATGTGTCTTGTCTCCACCTAGCCTCTGGGCTTCTGGGAGAAAGAAAACATAATTCTACTATGTACTATGCACACAAGAAGTCTCTAAGATGTATTTTCACATTAAAAGAACAACCTTCTGGATTGCAGAAGGTCCTGCAGGCTTGGTCAGGCCATGGGGGAAGGCCATTTTGAGCCACACAGCTCAGAGGAGGCGGCCTGCAGATGGTCAGCCAAAGCCACCTTCGCCTCTGAAGAGCAGCGCTCTCAACAGGGAACGGTCACCCCCAGCTTTGCCTGGACAAAGAGCAGGGGGTCAGGGTTCCAAAACCCCTCCTTGGGCCATGCAGGCTGCAACTCCTATTTTGTGTCTGAGGCCAATGAGTCCCAGGGACACTTCATGGACTCATGACTCTCAGGATTTATAACTGTATGAGCTCCATACTTAAAGTTCTAATGAATGTGTTCATTTATCGTCATTTGTCCTTGGGAATGGATACTGCTTGGCTGATCAAGACGGGCCCTAAAATATACGTATCTACAAAGCTATCTTAAGTCTGCATTAAACCTTGGAATTGCCTCCTGCCAGCTCTCATTTGTTTAGTGGCTCAAGAGAACAGAGGCATCTTGAAAATGGCCAGATGGCCCTGCACGTCAGCCTTGCTTTCTCTCTTTCTTCCTCATGGAGTGAATGAAAGTCTGCAGTAAGTGATTTTGAATGTTTAATTCAGTCCTTTGATATCAAATTTTGAAGCCATTTCAGTTGGTTTGTGGCGCTGAGTCCATAATGAGATTTCACATTTACTCGAGCAGCTGGAAAAATCTGTGTGTTAGCGTTGCACCCCCATGGTAAAGATTGCAGTGACTATTTCTGAGAAATCACACTGTTCGTGAGAATCAGGTCTTTGAGAAGGTCTGGGCAAGGTGAGGGAGAGAACTGGAGCTGTATTCACTTTCCTTTAGCCACCTCAATAATTAGATTCTGGAGTTTCTCTCCCTGGCAAAGCTTGGCTCTGGTACAATCTTTTATGTCCAGGGGGTTGCAGGATTTTGATTTGTTTATTTACTTGCTCATTCATTTCAGTGGATTTGGCTAAGCTTACTAAAATCAAGTAACCTATCTAAAATCATAACTTAGCATTAGTGATTAAGATTACTGATTTCCTCAGGGCTCGGGTAGGATTTACAGCCATTTTCACTGCCTTCCTTGGAATCCCAGAATCCTAGCAGGCCTTGGAAGTTTCACCCTGCTTATGAGGTATCCATTAGACATGTATTCTATTCTTGCATTTATCAGTGCTTCTTGACTGGCATGCAGAGATACATCTGTGCACCTTGATCTCTTCACAGGTGTGCTCCCAAACATTCATAGATGAGTAAAGTTTATTTTTGCCAACCTTAGCAAATGCAGATTATGAACCCACTGGATGCTTGGAGCATTAGCCTGAAAGGTCCTGTCACATGGTGCTGAGAGGGGCACAGGTTGGTAGTGACACAGCATGAGCACACTTGAGCAGGCACCGAAGAAAACTCAGATGCCCTTGGTCTCTGTGATGCCCTTGCCTCCTGAAAACAACACGACACGAAGAAGAGAAGCACGGCAAGAGGGAGCTCTGCTCAGTTCGTGCGTGAGGTGGGGCTGAAAGAGCTCCAAGGATAAAGGAACCACTGAGGGCGATCTTAGAGACAAGGCAGCAGATTTTGAAGTAGAGACAGTGTGACAATTATTGTTGACTTGCTAAATATTGCTTTGGAATTTTAGTTTTCAATTAGTGCCATGAAAAGAAAAAGGTTGAGACTACTGGATTGCTCTCGGTTCCTGATGGAGTCTTTTTACTTCATAAAGTATTCAATTCCATTTTTTCACAGCTTCGATGTTGCACACCTTATATTAGAATGTTGACTAATATTGGCCTAAAACCTGGATCCCAACAACTCCTACCTAAGATTCTTGTTTTGTTTGGGGCAGTAATAATAAATATATTAACCCAATGTTAACCAAACTTGGCTATACATCGAATCCTATGGAGACACACTTTAAAGTGTGGGTTCAGAGCCCCAGCTGGAGACATTCTGTTTTAACAGTGGCCGAGGAAATCCATATTTTTATAAAGCTTCACAGATATTGCTAGTGCACAGCCAGGCTTGAGAAATACTGCTCTCCCATAATCCTCCAGTCATGAGCTAAACTCTGCTAGGTTAATTGAACATTTTTTTTTTAATAACATCAAGGCACCACTTTTTCATGGGATTAAGAACCAGGCTTCCAATATAAAGATCTCATTCATTGCACATTCTCATTTGCCTCTCAGTGAAGTCCACAGCACTCATCTACAAAAGAAGACAGAATTGAGATTCCCAAGCATATCCATTACTCTGTGCATGCCTGGCCTGAGTGAGTTTCTAAACCTAACATTGATCATCTAGGGGCCCTTTAAATCCAGACTCTCTCTTTAAAAAAAAAAAAAAAGCTACAGTCAGTGAAATACAGTATTTTCTTTTAGGACTCGTCATCCTTTTTCTGTCCTTTCCTTTCAATTTCAAGTTTCCTAATTAAATGTGTGAACAGAGAAACTGTGTTCTTGATAGATGCTGCCTGTCATGGATTGTAGTCCGTAATGGAAAACCTAGTTGTTCTGTTTGTCCCTTTTTTTTCCCTTCCATTAACCAAGTAAGTAAGGTATAGACATCTCTAATAACAAGAATAAATAAGCAATAGAGGAGATGACTTGTCGAGCTTTGCGAGAACTTTATCACCATGACCCCTAAAATAGAAAGCACAGTTATTGCTCATGACTCTGATGAACTCTTAGCAGCTAGGAGTCCTTCCTGCCAGCCACATCCTCTCCCACTGTTGCCTCTTCCATTTGAGCCAAGCTGTGGTCTTCTGTCTGCCTGCATGGATCAGGTACATGTACAATATGGTCTCCTTCTTACATTGGCTCAGATGGATCCATAACACTGAATAAATCTTTTATAATATTGATGAGCTGGTGACAAATAGTTCTACAATTCTACTTCCAGACTTAATAAAGTCTACTCTCGAAATCTTTTCCCCTATGGCACGAGAAATATGTATTCATTGCAGATAAATTATAAAATAGAGTTTAATAGGCTAAAATAACAGTTAAGTAGGTTAAAATATCGACATATATATTTTAGAAAACATGGAAACAATATACTTTCAGTTGGTAACTCGCTCTTATTTTAACTAAATAGCATTGCACAGGCATCTTTCCATACAAATAAAGCGTATATTTGCTATATAGATACAGAACAACTTATTTTTACTATCGTTGGCTCTCTAGGTTTTTTCTGGTCCTCCATTACTGTAAATGGTACTGTCATAACCACCTCTGCACCATGAGAATTAAACATTAATATATTTTTCTAACTCAGCTGAGAAAACCATTCTGATTTCTAAGATGCAGGTGAAGGTTTGATGACCTCTTTCACTCTCAAGTATGGAAGTGGTGGCATTAAGAAATTAGAAAGTGATTATTTCATCCCTTCGGGAAACCTGGTTTTTGTGAAGACCCCTCCTCTTTTTCATCTCTCTACATCTAGGGAAAAGGTTTAATGCAAATAGTGCTCAGACGTCTAGGATCTCCTCTGGAGTACATTTCCTTCTTCCTATCATGCTAAGGGGGCACTTCCTCCTGCCAGAGAAGGTGGGAATGATGGGGATGGGGAAGGGACTGAGCCTGACAACACAGAAAATGCTGACATAAATTAATCAAACGAGGCATCTCACAAGATTGAATTAGTTCCTGATTTATGACTGCAGCACGGGACTGCCAGGCTATTTCTTCATGCTCATCCATTGTTCCCCCTGATTTATGTCAAAGTCTCAGTGCATTGGCTGACTAGGGATCCTTGCAGGATGGATGCAGGGAGAGGGTTGCTCTAATACCGGCCGTCCCTGGTCCAAGCTTCATCCCACCCCTCAGAGTGCCTACCTATATATCAACTTCATTACGAGCCTCATAAACTCAATGCCTGCATCTTTGGGCTCTGTCATACTGCTCTTGAAGCTGATATGGTGAGGAAGAAAGAAAATTATCTTGACTAATGCATTCTTAAAGATGCTTAAACCTCCACTGGAGGGAAGCTAAGTCAGTGCTGATGTTTCCTGAGATTACCTGCAGGGAGGTGTCCACCCTTACGTTAGCTTCATCAAGTTACAGTTAATTTGAGTAATGAGAGGAACCTAGGGGGTGATTTGTACATTGATATGGTTTAAATGGTGGTGGCTTCCTTCTTCAGGGAAACATTATACCCCTATAACATTTCTGTATCTGAAAATGGTTGTTAAGGACACTTTGTTATTCATTCTAGAAATCTGTGATCTGATGGCTGTTCACTTGTTCATTCTTCTTTTTGTTTTTTCCTTTTACATCCTTACTATGTGCCATATACTGGTCCTGTACTCCTCTCTTTCTCTACTCTCTCCATGAGTTCCAAACTTCAAATAATTTATGGTCTATATGGGGAGATGGACATTAATCATATTATCATATAAACAACCATATAACTATAGCTGTAACATTGCTAATGACAGTAATTCTGATACATGTATTCAAACTTATATAGTGTATAAGGAAACATGGAATATATTGACATCTTGGGAATTCAAATGAAACATTCTTTTAATGTATTAAAAGTTGAATCTTTTTATAAGGCATGGGTTTGGTTGTTGAAAATGACTAACGTTACCTGAAAACATTCTGAAACTTAGTTCAGAACTGTCCAAATGATGTTAGATTTCCCAATGTGAAACTCTTTTTAAATTAATCTTTAGGTGTTATAATTATGATTTCCAAATATATGTCTCAAGCAAAACAACCATCTCTAAAACTCATTTTCTCATTTCTAAATAGTTTCTACCTCATAAATATGTTATAAAATTAAATGAGATAATGTATTTAATATATCTAGTACAATCCCTGGTCTATAAGAAGGTATTTAATAGATGCCTGCTGTTATAATATTAGCTTTTTCTTCCTAACACAGATCTTTCTCCTTTGTTTCAGAATCATATATTCTTTATGAGACATCACTAATTGGGTATACCACAGAAACTTCAAAATTAGAATACACAAAAGTGGACTAGTTGTCTTCTCACTCAGATCTGTGTGACTCCTGCTGCTTGATCGATATCCATGAATAGCCACTGCCATCTACACAGTTGTCAGAAGTCTTGTGTAATCTTCCACTCAGCCCCATGCTGTGCTACTAGGCTCCGGCCACACTGAGCTCCTTTCCTTTCACCTACCATGCCTGCTCTCCCTCACTTCTGAGTCTTGCCCAGGTAGTTCTCTCCGCCTGAAGTACCGTCTTCCCCTGCTTCACCAATTTATCTCCCATGAATCCTTCTGGTGCTAACTTAAAAGTTGCTTCTTCCAAGAAGCTTCCTAATCCTCCATGCTTCTGTTGGAGGCTTTTGTAACCACCCCATGAGGTCCTGCACTATTCCTATCATAGTGTTTAGCACATTGTACTATAGATAACACTTTGTTAACTATTTTTTAAAATTTTTCTACTGGTGATCTCGATGACATCAATACCTGTCATAGTCCTCACATTGTACCCCTAGCACCTTCCCAAATATGAGGGGTAGTTGCTGGATTCTACACCACTGAATGAGGAGTGTATCTTCAAAGTCAATCTCAGTAGAGAGGAATTTAAAAAATGACTTATAAGCTACTTGAAATTAAAGGAGGGGTCCTCTTGGAATTCAATTCCAAGCATCTACAATCACATGGTATTTCCATGTAGGGGGTTTCTGCTATACTTTCATATAAGTGGCCACTGTTAGTTACATTTTACAGAGGGGACAGACCAATATTAAATTAATTTCATGTATTTTCCAAGGAAGATAAAAATAAGCCAAGTACAGTCATAGTGAGTAGTCCTAGCCCTTGGCCTTTTACTGAGCTTTAGACCTTGTTTTAACTCTTCTTTTCTCTAGGAGGGTTTTTGTAACCTGGAAAAATAGCAAAGATTCATCCAAACCTCTCACCCTTTGCTATATCTTTGACATCTTTCAAGAATTTTGGTGTCCAAAAAACACTGTAAAAGTTTTGACCTCTTCTCCTGTAAGACATATCTTCAGAAGGATTCTCCATTAAAACTTTGGGAAAAGATAAGCAGTCTAAGACCTTAACTGTGAATTTTTTCCTAGATAACCTGGCATCAGATGTAAGTGTGAACAGTTAGCACCTTTGGCTTCCTGTGGGGTATTGATTTTCCCTCTCGTCTACAGCATTTTCCTCAACCTCTTAGCATCCACTGGGAAAAGAAACACAAAATTTGAAAAACTGAAAATACTGCAAGTGACTGGTAATTCTGGTATGTTGGCTCCGTTGAGAGGGCACTGATTTTGCCCTTTAGGGGTCATGGAGTGGACTTCAGACTGTGGGGCAGATTGAGGTAAAAGATAGGTATTAGGAATGGCAGGTTGAAAGCCCTTTGAAAAAAAATAGCTTGGAAGAGCATCAAGAAGCAAATCTGGTGAGATAATGGCAGACAGAGATAGAAGCCCCACAGGGCCAGTAGCAAAACCCTCCTGAGTGGCTCTTGTAGTGACAGAGTTGGCAACTGCAGGCTGATAAAAAACGGGAGTTTGGATGATAGATTCTTAAGTGAACTGTAAGCTAGAAGGCCAACCTTGTTCACTGAAAATCACATCATCAACTTTCCATCTGTCAGTGGATGATGTTCAGCTCTCCTGGCAGTGAATTTTCCACTGCAGTCACCTCTCCACAGTTAAGATTAATTAATCTACCTGTAGTTCAGCTGAATTCCTGTAATCTACATCCAATCCCATCCTACAGAAGAATACATTTGAGAAACTCTTGCTGATGTTCAGAAACTTGAATTTAAACCCTCCTTGCTATAAATTAAATTTAAATCCTCTTTGCTGTAAATTACCTGGCTTTAATTTAGCACCTACTTTCAGTTAACAAAGTTAATTATTACTCCAGGTATTTGTGTCTCACGTTCCCCTCCAGTTCTGATTTCTGGATGGAGATCTTACTTTCTTCATTTGCATCCTTTTTTGTCAACTTCCCTAATATTTAAGTAAGCCCCTAGATTTCGTATCCTTCCCAGATTGTCCATTTGTGCATTCAACCTACTTGTTGAAATGTTCGTAGTACCTCTTGGGGCCCTGTACCCCACCCTTATTGCTTACAACTTACCTTAACTAACCACCACCTGTTTGCTGTTTTGTTCCCTAGATACTCTTTTATTTTTTTAAAGATTTATATTATTTATCACCTCCCACCCCATTGTTTGTGGTTGCCATCTGCTCTCCATGTTCATTTGCTGTGTGCTCTCTGTGTCTGCTCATCTTCTATTTAGGAGGCACCAGAAATCCAACCTCCTATGTGGAAGAGAGGTCCTTAATCACCTGAACCACCTCAGCTTCCTGGTTTGTTGTGTCTCATTGTCTTTCCTCTTTGTGTCTTTTATGTTGCGTCATCTTGCTGCATCAGCCCTCTGTGCCTGCCCGTCACTCCAGCTCGCCTTCTCCAGAAGGCACCGGGAACCGAACCCAGGACCTCCCATGTGGTGGGTGGAAGTCCAATTGTTTGAGCCACAGCCGCTTCCCCACTCTGTCTTTAGGTCTCACCAGGGTCACAGCCAGCAACTGGACACATCAGTGGAGGAATTGGTCCTAGATTTTATTCCCTGTCTTATTCTGATTAAATAAATCAGGCCCTGAATCTGACATTTGACGCTAGTCTCAACAGAGAGTAAGTGGTGTTTAACTTTTCTGCTTTTCAAACAGATCATTTAGTCTGTTTACACAAAAGGATTGTACATTATCTCCTGACCTATATTTTAGACTGTCCATTGGAGCCCATCTTGGCCTGAATTTCTTATAGGAATTCTAACTCAGAGTTTGTAAGCTGGAAGTTATCACTTTCACTTAAATCTGCTTCTTCTCCTTCATCCCCTATTTGGGTTAATGATATCACCATCTGACCACTTAGATGAGAAATTTGGGAGGGAATCTTAGCTCAGCTTCTCCCTTCACCACCCATATCTTGGATCCTCTACTCCTAGTTGTCTATACTCTCTCCTTGAATGCACTCATCAAATTCTAAAGCTTTAAATATTTTATGAATTTCGATCCTATATATTGTCTCCTTGCTACTTGATGGATATCTAATAGACATCTCTCACTTAACATATTCAAAACAGGACCTTTGCTTTCTAACGCCAACACCAACATGCTCTTTCTTCAGGCTTCTTCCACCTCAGACATGGAACACCACATTGCTTAAAGCCAAATTCTTATAGTGGCTTTTGATTCCTCCTTTTTCTTCAATACCCGTCTTTCCTATAGCCAACGTATCAGCAAGTCCTTTCAAACCTTCTCCAGAATATATCCTGGATCTGACCATTTATTTTCACCTCCATTGCTACAGTCTGAACCCAACTACCATTATGAAACCACCTCCTCACTGGTGTCCTTGCCTTAATCTGCTACTCTACTCTACATGCTGCACTCAGCAGCCAGAGCAATTTATTAAAACTGAAATCATATCACATCGCCCTCTTATTTAAAGCCTTCTAATAGCTATTAATTGTGCTTTGAATGTGATCCAAATATCTACAGCGTCCTCCAGAATCCATCCCTGCCTGTCTCACTCCCACCTCCTACCGCCTTTGCCCTCCTCTCAAGGTTCCAAACTTGTGTATTTTTATTTGCAAAATTGATGATCCCACCTTCACTCCCTGCTTTATTTGGTTCCTTTTCTGATCTCCAAGTTATCTGTCTGGCTTTCAAGAGTGGCTATGTCTTTTTCCTCTGAAATAAATTATTTTTATAAAAAGTATTTATTATTCCTTGGTCTTTAGAACAGAGGGTGGGGTTCACAGTGTGTGTTCATTGTACTACTTTGATTAAACATCTGCTTATTTTTCAAAAAATGAAGTGTCTTTCAAACTTTTCCAACTCTTTCCCTTTTTTATAAGCAGAAAAATACACACAATATCTCTTGATAGTATACCTTCCCCATATCTTACCAGCAAAAATGATTTAATTTACTTTAAATGTTTGTTGTTTATATTATCTAAAAAAATAATGTTTGTTTTGCTTTACACATATAAACTTACATGACACATTTTCCTAATATGACACCATTTCCTTGAATGGTAGCTTACCATTCAAATGTGGTCCCCACAGAAGATGAGTCTCAAACCTTTCCTTTTTTTAAAATTTAATTTAATTTTTAATTATCTTTTTTTAAAGTTAATAGATCACATAAAAAAGTTAAAAAACATAAGAGGTTCCCATATACCCCACTCCCCAGCCCCATCATTTTTAATTGTATTTTTTTGAAGATATATAGATCACAAAAAATGTTACATTCAAAAAATCTAAGAGGTTCCTATATACCGCATTTCCCACCCACCCCAGTCCTCCCACATCAACAACCTCTTCCATTAGTATGGCACATTCATTGCATTTGATGACTACATTTTGGAGCACTGCTGCACCACATGGATAATAGTTTACATTGTACATTCCCACAGTACATTCAGTGGGTTATGGCAGGATATATAATGTCCAGCATCTGTCCCTGCAATGTCATTTAGCACAACTCCAAGTCCTGAAAATGACCCCACATCTCATTTCTTCTTCCTTCTCCCAGCCCACAGCAATTCCTGTGGCCACTTTCTCCATATTAATGCTACAATTTCTTCCATTACTAATCACAACAGTTCCATAGTAAAATACCAGTAAGTTGACCCTAATCCATATTTTATTCCTCCATAATCTGTATTTTATTCCTCCATCCTGTGGACCCTGGAATAGTGATGTCCACTCCACCTCTTTATCAAGAGGGGGCTTAGATCCCAAATGGTCGATGGATGTGATTCTGCTGATTTGCAGTTGTAGGCACTCTTGGCTCCCTGGTGTGGTGGTTGACCATCTTCACCTCCCTGTTAGCTGAACTGGTAAGTTCAACGAACCAGAGGGTAGGAGTTGCAACTCTGCTGAGGCTCAGGGCCCAGCTGGCACAAGGCCAGTCCAGAGATTCAAGTCTCCTGAGTATACACCAACCCTAGTGCCAACCACAGGTTCAGTAAAAGTGACAGAAGAAGCATGTGTAGAAAGTTCTCATCTGAGTCCATCTCCATCACATCCAGGAACACAAATGCCAAAGTAGGCCCCACTGACATGGCACTGAACTCCACAGCCATCTGTCATGACTGTAGGACCTGGGTGTCTCTGTAGCCTTCAGGAGCATCAGTACCTGGGGTTGTATCTACTTTGGCTGTCTTTGGGGTCCTGCTGAGGCGTGCATAAGCGTGACCCCTCTGATGACCTCCTAACTCTTTTTTGAAGACTCTTAGCCATTTAAACTCACCTGTCTTTGCCATTTCCCCCTTTTATTCAAAGTCAAAAACCAGTTTTTAACACATGACCCTACATGTAGACTGAGATATTCCGTTGTCAAACCTTTCCTTGAAAATGAATCTGAATTGTACTTTCTTCATGAACTCTTCCCCCACCCCCACCCCCAGGACTGTCCATGCCCCCGTCTGGCCACAAAGCACCTTCTGAACCATCTGCCAACCCTGTCTCAGTGATCGGCTGTGTGTGGACCCAGTGAACACTGAGATGCTCATAGTGGGCTGTTTATTTTCAATTCTATCTCTTCAGTATTTTGCAAACCTAATAAATATGTGTTTGATGACCTTACTAATGAATGATTACAAGAATAAAGGAGGACAATATTCCAGGAGTAAAACCTGTATCCAAAGCAAGAAACAATTGGCTCTGTAGAGTTATATTTTCGACTGAAAATTGCCAGAAATTAGTGCAAAATCTCTATGCAGCTTTGTTTCTTTCATCAGGGCTTGTTATTTAATTTTATTTGATTTTTTAACTCAGAATAGGTGCTTTCCTCTGCTCTCTGATGTAGATTTTGTGAGATAATGTGGCAAAATGGCTAAGGAATTAGACCGTGAACCCCACCTGGTTAGGTTCAAATCCAGACTCTCAGTTTCTAGTTGTCAACTTTAGGATAGTTGGCTTATCTCCCTTTGTCTCGGTTCCTTTGTCTGTGAAGAAGGAATAGCAATGTTACCTTCTTGTGTCTAGTGGAAACAAGTAGATGAATTAATACATGTAAAGAATTCACAACGATTCTAGAACATAATAAGGAGCACAGTTAAAGGCTGGGCACTCAGGCCCAGCCTGGGGGCAGCATCTAACATGACTTTGGAGGGCTGCCCGCCTCTGGAGGCCTCTGGAAAGTTGTGGCCCAGGTACTCTTGCTATTGTGCAAGATAATACAAACCAAGGCATAGATCAGTTTACCACAAGTTTCTCAAAATTTGCCACATCATACATTTCCTTATTTTATTACTTTAAATCTTGTATTGCCTTGAACCCAGCCTCCTTCTCCAGACCTGTAGCTTTCTCTGTTCTCAGGGCTCTGTGTTTTGTCACTTCTTACCTTACCAGCCACTGCCTAACCCCAAGCACTATTTCCTTGAACGTTGGGACATGTGAGAACCTCAAGGCCACCTAATCTGAAAACCAGGCCCAAACCCCCCTGTACATCTTCCCCTGTTTTCCTCTTCCCCCATTCCAGCTCTCTTCCCAATTCTTAGTGCCCCCGACCAGACCGGTGGAGGCCTTTTCCTCAAAGCTCTTTCCCTGATGGCACAGCATTCTCCTCCTGGTCAGAAGGAACAACCTTGGCCTGTCTGTCCGTGGCTGCGATGGAGCTGCTCAGGGCGGCCCCCTGGCAGTCAGCCCACTGACCCCAACAGGCCCCCCAACTCTCTGGCTGTCATTTATGATCTGGCAAGGCCCCTCCCTATTTTCCTCATGGCAACAAGCTGTAGAGCTGAAAACTTTCACCCTCTTTTCCATGGAAATGTTCTGATATTCTGATATGCATTCGAGTTTTCATATATTCTAGTAAAAACACAGAAAAAGAAGTGAACATAATACAGTAAGGGAAGAACTATTTTCCACAATTTTCTTGAGAGAAGGAGCAATCATGAAATGAATGAATGAGTGGACAGGGAGGTAGAGGTGTGAAGGAAAATGATGGGTGAAAAACGATGCAAGTTTCAGGTGGGGTAACTGAAGATATGATGCAGATGCTAACTAAGATAGAAAGACTCCTGAGATCTGGAAACAAGTCCAAGGAAAAAATGTTAAAGATCACACTTGCTGCATTTGAGTTAATGGTTGCAAAAAGGTCTGTGCTGGAAATCTGCGTCTGGGAATCTCGGTGTGTAGGTAGTAGTTGAGAACTCGGGGGGATCACCAGGAGATTACAGAGGTGGAGACAGGCAGAGGCCTCAGGGTTAAATCTGGCCAAACAGCAACGGGTTTCTCTAGGGATGGAAAGAAGTTGAGCATATTTATAGCCTCAGGAAAAAGAAAGTCAGAGAAAGTTGTTGACTGCAGAATGGGCCTTCAGTGAGGTCCACTGAGGTTAGGCCTTTTGGCCCAGTTTAGTAGGCAACCGGATTTTGTACCTGTTTGGAATTCAGCTGATTTCGATAAGAAAATAGGTTTGGTTCTGTTTGCCAAGCATATCTAGCACGGCTCTAGTGTTTTCACACATATTATATATTTTGCATTTCTTAACAACCCCACAATTTTAGGTCTTATTAGCCCATTATTAGAGATGAGGGAAAGCAAACAAACTTACAAACAAGAGACCCAATGGCTTGAGAAGGGCATTTCCAACTGACACATCCTGGCCACCCAACCCTACATCCTAACCTCTCGAAAGAAGGCACTCTGATGTAACTCTGCCTTTTCGGCACCTCCTCTTTTAAATCACCTTGGGCCATTACCAGGGGTTCTTCACCAGGGGTCCATGAACTTGAATTGGAATTCAAAAAAGCCATTATTTTTAAAAAAATTTTAATTGCCTTTTTTTAAGATACATAGATCACAAAAAATATTACATTAAAAAAATATAAGGTTCCCATATACCCCAATACCTCATCCTCTCCTCCCACATCAACAACCTCTTTCATCATTGTGGCACATGCATTGCATTTGGTGAATACATTCTGGAGCACTGCTGCACTGCATAGATTATAGTTTACATTGTAGTTTACACTCTCCCCCAGTCCATTCAGTGGGTTATGGCAGGATAGATAATGTCCAGCATCTGTCCCTGCAATATCGTCCAGGACAACTCCAAGTCCCGAAAATGCCCCCACATCACATCTCTTCTTCCCTCTCCCTGCCCACAGCAACTCCCAAGGCCACTGTCTCCAGATCAGTGATACAGTTTCTTCCATTACTAGAGTCACAATAATTCTATAGTAGAATGCCAGCAAGTCCACTCTAATCCATATTTTATTCCTCCATCCTGTGGACCCTGGGATGGTGATATGTACTCCACCTCTAAATCGACAGGGGGCTTATTTTTGTGGGGACATTTTGGTGTGAGTGTGATATATTTATTAAATAGTACAGAGCCTAATGTCAACTTAGTAAGGCACTATAAGTCCATGGCTTTCAGGTGACTGGTAAAGAGATCCATGGAACAAAAAAGGTTAAGAATTCCTGAGGGCCTAATTTTTTTTTTTTTTTTTGTACCTCCTCTTCTATGCACTGATATTTTACGAAGCTGATGTGAACCTAGACTGGTAATGAGAGGACATGGACGACAAAACACTGGGGAGAAAAATGCAAGCCTATTCCTCGTTCATCACACGCTTTTCTTCCAGATAACATGCTAACGCTGCAAAGGCAGTGATCCAAAACAATGCCAATACTCATTGAGCTGAACTGCTAAGACCTGAAAGAGGACAGGTCTGGTAATTGCAAATGAGTTTAATCTGTTTCACATCTGAATTATCCTGGGCTTAAGTATCCAAATTGGTTTGCTTCTGGAGTTTGTCAGGTCAGTCTCTTGCATGCCCTCCCTTGTCGACGGCGAGGGAGGGCGGCTGAACAGGGGGCGCTGCTCCGAGCCAGTCTTTTCAGGAAGCAGGTAAGCGGCCCACACCTCTGCAGGCAACTGGAGCTGATTCTTCTCTGCCGCTTTCCTGTCACCCTGTCTCTGCTCCCCTCAAAAAGCGGCCCCCTCCTCTAAATGCCCACTGCATATGCCAATATCGTAACATTGCATCACACAAGGTAGTGGCAAGAGCACAAACCCCAGAGCGAGGCTTCTTGGTTTGAATCCAAGTTCCTCCCTTATCAGCTGTATGACCTTGCATAGATCACTTAACATCTAAATCCCAGCTTCCCCATGTGTAAAAGGGGGATGTGTAAAATGTGTGGCTTAAATGAGTAAACATGTGTATGTAACACATCACAGTGCCTGCTACTCTGTAAATGTTAGTTACAAGCATTAATTGATTTAAAAACTGCCTATTGCACTAAACTGTGAGGACCTTGCAGGCAGTGGTAATTTCTTGATTACTTTATATTGTTCACTAAAGTGGTATCTGGAAGAAAGAAGGGTCTTAGTTAATGCTGGTTGAAAGAAGAGATGACTGTCATCTTGTAGTGATTAACATGGTGACTGGCGATTTATGATTTGAGGGAGAGAGAGAATAATGAATATAAAGCTTGTGGAACACTAGCTGAGGCAGAGTCGGCCTTCAACAGCTCTTTCAGGACCAGCAGGCCTGGTCTTCATCGGCAAGGCATCCACAGGCCCACAGGCGGCCTTTCCTTCCTTCCCTCCCTCCCTCCCTCCTCCCTCTCTCCTCCCCCCTCCCTCCCTCCCCTCTCCCTCCTCCCTTCCTCCCTTCCTCTTTTCCTCCCTCCCTCCCTTCCTTCCATCTTTCCATTTCTTTAAATTTAATTTTTCCAAACAAACACAACCCCCCTGCCCCCAACTCCTGGTGACCTCTAATTTACTTCCTCACTCTGTAAATTTGCTATTTCTAGTCACCTAAGTGATATCATACAATATTTGTCCTTCTGTGCTTTGCTTATTTAACTGAACAAAATGTTTTCAAGGTTCTTCCATTTTGCAGCATGTCTCATAGCTTCATTCTTTCTTCTCTCTTTTTTTTTAATTAGAGAAGTTGTGGGTTTAGAGAACAATCATGCATAAAATACAGCCTTTCCATATTCCACCCTGGTATTAACACCTTCCATTCATGTAGTATATTTGTTACGATTGATGAAAGTACACTTTTATAATTGCACTGTTAACAATACTCCTTGGATTAGTTTAGGGTTCACTGTTTACGTTGTGCAGTGCCATGGATTTTTTTTATTCTAGTAGCATTTATTCAGCCTGACATTTCCTCTTTTAACTTCATTCATATAAATAATTCAGTACTGTTACATTCACAATGTTGTGCTACCATCACCACCATCCATTATGAAATTTTTCCATTGTCCCAAATAAAAATCCTATAAATTTTCAGCCTCAGCTCCCTACTCCCTAACCCCACTCCATCCCCTGGTACACGATATTCTAGGTTTTGATTCTATGAATTTGCTGATTCTAATTATTTCATATCAGTGAGATCATACACTATTTGCCCTTTTGTGTCTAGCTTATTTTTCTCAACATGATGTCTGTAAGATACTACATTTTGCTTATCTATTCATTGGTTAATGGATAATGGAGTTGCTCCCATTTTTTAGCAATTATGAATGATGCCACTATGAACATCAATGTGCAAATATCTGTTCTAGTCCCTCCTTTCCGTTCACCGGAGTACATACCTAGAAGTGGGATTCTGTACTTAACTTCCTGAGGAACTGCCAGACTAGCTTCCACAAAGGTTGCACCAGAAACGAATGAGTGCTCCTGTTACTTGACATACTCTCCAACTCTTATAATATTACATTTTTAAATAGTAGCCATTCTAGTGGGTTTGAAATAATATCTCGTTGAGACCAGCTCAACAAAGGAATGACTCAAACGGGAGGCGCTGCAGAACTTAAGAAAGAGACACGAAAATTAAGGAGAGATGGGAACAGGAGACTCAGTCTCAAGGACTCAGAGCCTCGACCCAAGCTTCCACATCACATTTACTGAATATTTCAGGGAAGGGAGTGTAGCTACTGTTTTTACTCTGTAGATAACACTTTGCCAGAACAATCATGTCCACAATTTTCCCACGGGGTGCAGGGCTCAAATGTTTCTTTCTGCAGACACTTGAGGGTTGTTCAGGACAGTGCTCCGGCTTGAAAGCACCTGATGTTCAAGGTCCATACCCTCATATGCTTGGAAACATTTTAACTTCTGGCCTGTCATGGGTACTTTTTAATCTCCGGCCATTTCCCCACATCTCATTGTGGTTTTTATTTATGTTTTCAAAACGGCTAAAGATGCTGAGCATTTTTTTCCTGTGCTTTTTGGTCATTGGTACAACTTCATTGGAAAAAATGTCAAAAGTCAAGTCATTTGTCTATTTTTTTTAATGTGTTGTTTGTCTTTTTGTTGTTGAAATAAAGAATTTCTCTATATATTCTTATAGGTAATCCTAATGAGAGATGTGGTTTCCAAATGTTTTCTTCCATCATGTAGGTTGCTATTTTACTTTCATAATAAATTCCTTTGAGACACATAAGTTTTAATGTACTTACCTATTTTTTCTTTTGTTGCTTGTAAGTCTAAGAAACCATTGCCTAACTCAAGGTCCTGAAAACACTTCTTCACGTTTTTTTCTTGGGGTTTTAGACACCTGGCTCTTATATTTAGGTATCTGATCCATTTTGAGTTGATTTTTGTATATGTTGTGGGGTAGAGCTCCAATGTCATTCTTTCACTAACTGGGATCCACTTTTCTCAGGACCATTACTGGAAAAAACTATTCCTTCCCAATTAAATGGTCATTCCTCCTTTTTAAAAATTAGTTAGCCATAAACATGAGGTTTGAATTCTCAGTCCCAATTTGATACCATTGGTCTATATAACTATCCTTGTTCCAGTATCATGCAGTTTTGACTACTGTGACTGCGTATTAAGTTTTAGGATTGGGAAGTATATGTCCTCCAGATATATTATTCTTTTTCAGTGTAGCTTTGATATTCAGGGCCCATTACCTTTCCAAATAATTTTCATGATTGGCTTTTCCATTTCCTCAAAGAAGGTTGTTAGAATTTTTATTGGAATTGCATTGTCTGTAAATCACTCTGAGTAGAATTGACATCTTAACAATATTTAGTCTTCCTGTCTATGAACATACAATTAATTTCCATTTATTTAGTTTTTTAAAAATTTCTTTTAGCAATTTTTTTTTTGTAGTTTTCTGTGTGCAAGCCCTTTATATCCTTGATTGGATTTATTTCTAGAGGTGCTATTTTAAAAGGAATTTTTTTCATGAATTCTTCTTCCAGTTGTTCACTGTTAGTGTATGTAAACACTAGAGGTTTTGGGATGTTGATCTTGTACCCAGCCACTTTGCTGAATTTACTTACTAGCTCTAATTTTGTTGACTTTTCTTTATTAATTGAGATGATCATGTGTTTTTCCCCTTCATATTGTTAATGTGATATATAACATTAATTTATTTTCTTATATTAAACCACCCTTGCATACCTGGGATAAATCCTACTTGATCATGGTGTATAATTATTTTTTTAAGATTTCTTTCTTTCTTTCTCTCCCGGCCACCCCCCCCTCCCCCCCCCCCGGTTATCTGTTCTCTGTGTCTATTTGCTGCGTCTTCTTTGTCTGCTTCTGTGCTTCTGTTGTTGTCAGCAGCACGGGAATCTGTGTTTCCTTTTGTTGCATCATCTCATTGTGTCAGCTCTCCGTGTGTGCAGCACCATTCCTGGGCAGGCTGCACTTTCTTTTGCCCTGGGCAGCTCTCCTTACGGGGCGCATTCCTTGTGCGTGGGGCTCCCCTATGCGGGGGACACCCCTGCGTGGCACAGCACTCCTTGTGTGCATCAGCACCGCACATGGGCCAGCTTCACACAGGTCAAAGAGGCCCTGGGTTTGAACCGTGGACCTCCCATGTGGTAGGCGGATGTCCTAACCACTGGGCCAAGTCTGCCGCCCCATGTATAATTCTTTTAATGTGCTTTTGATTTGTTTTGCTAGTATTTTGTTGAGGATTTTTTTGTATCTAATTCTTAAGAGATATTAGTCTGCAATTTTCTTGTGATATCTGGCTTTGGTATGAGGTGATGTTGGCCTCATAGGATGAATTAAGGAGTTTTCCCTCCTCTTCAATTTTTTGGAAGCATTTGAGCAGAATTGTTGTTATTTCTTATTGGAATCTTTGTTAAAATCTCCCTGTGAAACCATCTGCTCCTGGGCTTTTCTTTGTTGGAATGTTTTTGATTACTGATTCAATCTCTTTATTGCTAAATGACTTGTTGAGATCTTTTTCTTTTCCAGTCAGTGTAGATAGTTTGTGTGTTTCTAGGTACCTGTCCATTTATTCTAAGGTATTCTAATTTTTTGGCACAGAATTGTTCATACTATCCTCTTTCGGTATCCTTTTATTTACTGTATCCTTTTATTTCAGTGGTGTCAGCAGTAATGTCCACTTTTTCATTTCTGATTTTAGTTATTCATGTCCTCTTATTTTTTTCATGAGTTCAGAAAAAGGTTTGTCAATTTTACTGATCTTTTCAAAGAAGCAACTTATGGATTTGTTATTCACTATTGTTTTTTTTATTCTTTATTTTATTTATCTTCACTCTAATCTTTGTTATTTCCTTCCTTATGCTTCCTTTGTGTTAGTTTGCTCTTCTTTATCTTGTTCTTCCAGTTTTGAGGTTAGGTCTCTGATTTGAAATTTTTCTTCTTTTTAATGTAAACCTGTAGAGCTATAAATTTTCATCTCAACTCTATCTTTGCTGCATCTCATAAAAATTGATATGTTGTATTTTCATTTTCAATTTTCTCAAGATTTTTCCTAATTCCCCTGTGATTTCCTTTTCAATCCATTGTTTATTTAAGCATGTTCATTTATTTCCACATTTTTGAATTTTCAAT
Organism: Dasypus novemcinctus; assembly: GCF_030445035.2. Taxonomy (NCBI): domain Eukaryota; kingdom Metazoa; phylum Chordata; class Mammalia; order Cingulata; family Dasypodidae; genus Dasypus; species Dasypus novemcinctus. The sequence continues at coordinate 43,225,727 of NC_080699.1, read as the reverse complement.
TTCTCCCTTTGTTATTGATTTCTAGCATAATTCCACTATAGTCAGAGAAGATATATTGCCTGGTTTCAATATTTCTATCCTGGAGACTGTTCCATGTGCAATGAAGAAGAATGTGTATTCTGTTGTTGGGTGAAGTGTTCAATATATGTCTGTTAGGTGAAGTTGGCTTACAGTGTCATTAAAATCATGCATTTCCTTATTAATTCTCTACCTAGATGTTCTATCCATTATTAAAAATGGTTTATTAAAGTCTCCTGCTATTGATTTAGAATCATCAGTATCTCACTTCAAATCTGAAAGTATTTGCTTCATATAAATTAGGGCTTTGCTGTTCGGTGCATATATCTGTATTTATAATTGTTACATCTTATTGAATTTACTCCTCAATCTGTATATAATGATCATCTTGGTTCCTTATAACTAGTTTGGACTTAAAGTCTGGTTTGTTTGTTTTTTTTTTATATTAATATAGCTACCCCATCTCTCTTTTGATTACTACTTGCATGGCATTTCCCCCCACCCTTTCACTTTCATCTGACTTTTGTGTTTGAATTTAAGGTGAGTCTCTTGTTGACAGCATATAGTTTCTTTATCCATTCTGCCAGTCTTTTTCTTTTGACTGGAGATTTTAGTCCATTTACATTTAAAGTCACTACTAATAATGAAGGAATTTCTTCCTTCATTTTGCTATTTAACCTTTATAAGTCTTTGATAATGTTTTTGTCCCCCCAATTCTTTTAATGCCTACTTTCAAATTTATTTGTTTTTTATATTAGACTATTGAGTCATTTCTCATTTTTTCTGGACGTATTTTTCACATATTTTATTTGTGGTTACCATGGGTTAAAATTTAAAATCTTAAATATATAACAATAATATATAATTTGATACCAACCGACTTTAATAGTGTACACATATAATGGTTCTATACACCTCCTTACCTCCCACCTTTTTTATACTTGCTACCAGTTTTATCTTTGTAAATTGTATTCCAAAAATATAGATTTATCCTTATGTTTTATGCATTTACTTTTTATCATCTACAGGATGAGTTACAAAGAAAAAATATATATTGATTACAATATACTGCCATTTATAATTACCCAAGTGATTACCTTTACTGGAGGTTTTTATTTCTTTATGCTAATTCAAGCCACTGTCTAGTGTCCTTTAGCATTGCTTGTAGAGATGATCCAAAGGTGCCAAACTCCCTCAGCTTTTGTTTATTTGGAAATGTCTTAATCTCCCCCTCATTTTTAAAAGAAAATTCCACTGGATACAAAATTCTTGGTTGGCAGTTGTTTTCTGTCAGCACTTTAAGTTTTTAAATCTGTTACCTTCCTATCACTCTGATTTCTGATGAGAAATTAGCACTTACTCCAATTGAGAATCTTTTGTCCATAACATGATTTTTTCCTTGCAGCTTTCAGAACTCTCTCCTTGTCCTTTTCATTCAGCATTTTGTTTAATATATGACAGAATGTAATTTTTTTTCAAGTTTGTCCTGCTTTGTGTTCTCTGGGCTTCTTAGATGACATATTCATACCTTTTGCTAAGTTTGAGAAGTTTTCTGTCATTATTTCATTTAATATTCCTTCTGTCCCTTTCTTTCTTTCTTCTTTTTCTGGGATTCCCATAATGTGTACCTTGGTACATTTATTTGATGGTGTCACAGAGGTCTCCTTGGCTATTTTCATATATAAATATATTTTAATCTTTCTGCTTCAGACTAACTCATTTCAAATATCTTGTCTTCACATTCACTGATTCTTTCTTCTGCCAGTTCCAATTTGCTGTTGAAACCCTCTTGGTAATTTTTATTTCATTTTTATTTCATTTACTTCAACACAAATAATTTTGTTTGGTTCCTTTTTAAAATTTATATCTCTTCATTGATATTCTCATATAATTTATTCATTGCTTCCCTGATATCCTTTATTACTTTCTCTGTATTTTCTTCATCTCCTTGAGCATATTAAAGATTTTTTTAAAAATTTAAAGTCTTTGTCAATATGTCCACAGTCTGTTCATTGTTGTTGCTGTTTTTTGAGCTTTTATCATCTTCCTTTGGATGGGTGATGATTTCCTGTTTCTTTTTCTTATAATCTTTTGTTGCAAAATATACATTTTAATATTTTAAAATGTTAAGTTTAGGATGTATTCCCTGAGCTGTTGGTTTCTTGAGTTTGCAAGGAACTGGTGATATGACCAAGGTTTTACTGAATGTCAGGCCTCCTATCATGAAGGTCAGCCAAATGTGAATGCAAAATGCAATGACCTCCCTTTCTTTTCTGTGCCTATGTTTGTCCTGGGTTCATGCTTGCTAGTGGTTTAGGAGTTCCTCTCTTTACAAGAATTTGAATGCCCCTTCTACTTTCCAGGAGACATACCTTTTCCCTTTCCAAGGTGTTCTACAGCTTTTACCCCTGGCCTTCCTCCTCACTTGTTTCTTCTACTGCTTGTGTTTTCTTGAGCTGCTTTTTCCTAGAGGGCAAATTCTAGGAAGAGAAGTACAATGAAGAATATTTTCTCAAGTAAGTCTTTCCCAAGTAGAATAAGACTAAGTATTTACAAAGGGTATGCTGTCTTCAAACTGCCTTGGGGAGCAGATGAGTAAGAGGCTAGGAGGGGCATTAGGAGCTTCTTCCAAGTCTCCCAAGAGCTGCATTTTCCTGACACACCCAGCAAATTCAGTCCTTCAGATATCCTCCACGGCTCTGAGGAAAACTACAATCTTTAAATCTCCTCCACCAACTTTGTCCAGAGTGGGCTGGAACACTGACTGACCTTAGAGCCAGGCTTCCAGTGATCTGAAATAGCTGATCAAATGCAGTGACCAACCTGCACTCCCAACCCAATCAATCCTGGGGAAGTAGATTTTTTGCCCCTTTTCTGGCACCAGAAAAATTGCCAGACCTCATTCTGTCTGCCACGGAGACAGGGGCTGGGATATGGTAACCAGCATGCTGAGAGATCAATTTACTGATATGTACCATAATTTACCAGCTGCTTCCTCCTGCTCTTCCCAGATGCTGTGCAGGTTCTCCTGGATTCTGGAGTTTCAGAAGAGCTTATTCAGATACTTTCTGCCTGCATATTAGTTATTCTAGTGCAGGAACTGATTCCTGGAGCTTCCTACTCTTCCATCCTCCCATCTCATTCCTCCTTATGGCTGAATAATATTCCACTGTGTTTATGTACCACATACTCTTTAGCCTTTCTTTTGCCAGTGGGCACTTGGGTTGGATTAGATATCAGAGTGAGACAATTGGGATATGGAAAAATGATTGCAGGCAAGCATTTATTGGGAAACTCTCCCAGTGGAGGGGGCTTGAAGAATAAACTTCACCCACCTCTGGAGAGGCAGTCATGAATTTATACAGTGCATGGATAGGCGGGAACACACTGAGTCGGTGGGAGCGGGGTGGGGCTTGGGTGAGACCCAAGGGTCGACGGGGATGTCTGGGGGTGGGGTGGGCTGGGGTAGTGGATTCTAGGGATGCGGGAGGGGTTGGTGGTGTCATGTGGCTTCTTTGTCTATTCTTGAGAGGAAATGAACTGTATCTGGACACGTAGGCTCCGGATGGGAAGCTGTTCTATGTCATGGGATGTGGCTCCTTCTGAGTAAACGGCTGGTGGCACTTCCACAATGAGGCAGGTAAATAATAAACTTGCAGCTTCTGCAAGTCATGGCTATTATTCGGGTTGGGGACTAGGGATGGGACCTCGTCCTGTCAGGTTGTTTCTACATTTTAGCTATTGTGGATAACGCTGCTCTAAATATTGGTGTACAAGTATCTGTTTGGGATCTTGTTTTCAATTTTGCGGGTATATATTAATACTTAGAAGTGAAATTGCCAGGTCATATTGTAATTCTGTATTTATGATTTTGAGGATCCATCATATCCACAATTGGTTGCATCATTTTACCTTCCCATCCACAGGCCGTCAAAGGGATTGCATTGAATACTGCAAGGGCTTTACTCTACAGAATATGCAGCTGGAGCACATTGGGTCAGGGGACTCCTGTGCTGAATTTCAGGACCTGTGTGGTCTAGAGTCAACAAAGAGCATCCAAAAGAGAATTCTAGAGGTGAGCCTCTAAGGATAGCCAAGTATTAGACAGCATAAAGAGGAGGCGAGGACCTGCCGAGATATGCTTCTGTCTGCCTTTCTTGGTGTTGTGTGATAAAACAGTAAAACCCTAAAACCCAGGGACATAAACTCTGTCCTCAGGCAAAAGACAATGGCACACACTGAATGGGAACTTAGAGGGAATTTATTCCAAATGACCCTTTCAAAATGAGAAAATAGACGACGTTTAAAATCTTGGGAAATTTCAAAGCCCTAGGTTCAGAGACAAATAAGGAACGAGGCCTTCTCAAATCTCAGGCGCGTTCACAGAGCGGCACTGGCCCAACAGAGGGACTGCATTTTGATTGGTGAAATAAGGTTCCTCATCCAGAGTGGGGTTTTGCGCCAGGCTGCAGCTGTTCTGGATGTGGGGGCTTCGCTGTGCTGGGCACAATCCCCCTGGGTCCTTGTGGTCTGAACAAATGCATCACTCCGGGGGCCTTCTGCATATCCTCAGTATGCAGCCTTAGGACAGGCTGACCCTTGCCTTCTGTCCTCCAGAAGCTTGAGAGCCAGAGTTCCCTGCACTTGAAATTCTCTGCAAAGCTCTGCAGTGAGCTGGGTCCACGTAACTGCCCGTGGCTGTGCTGGTCTATGACTCAGACAACTCTTTAAGCCTCTGACTGTGACCAAATCACAAATATGTTTTGCTCTCAGTACATTCCCCCTTAATTTTTAAATGTGTATGTATTTCAAGGGAAATTAAATCCATGGGTTTCTAGTTCATTTACCCTTAAATCATTAAAATGCTGTTTAAGAACATTAAATGTCCAAGGAGCTTTGCAATCCATTCTAATGCACATTCCAGAGACCTCTTCTCCTCTTGGCAACAGTTTCAACAGAGCAAATGGACGCAGAGTTCCAGGGGGCAAAGGTTAGGTTTGGTATTTCAAGTCAAGGTTTTGTGTAAGGCAAGGCACCACAAACCTGGTGGAATTCACACTTTTCTCAGTATAGATGGGGGAAAACCAATTCTGCTAGTTTTACCAGCTGTGAGTTCAGAAAAGACTCTTTAACGTCCTCCCCAGAATTCCTAAAGTATAAACATAAATAAGTTAACATTTATTGAATACTGAAAACCCACAAGCCCTTACGCTGGTGCCATAACATCCTTAATCCCTACAATATTGTAAAGAAGGCATTGTCCCCATTATTCAGACTAGGTGACGTAGGCTTGGAAAAATCAAGTCTCTTTCCTAAGGTCTCCAGTGATGGAAACAGGATCTAACATTCTGACTCTATCCACCATCCTGCCACTCATTTGACATGTCCCTTGGGTAAGAGCCCCAGCAAGCTTTTTAAAGCACTCACAGTACGCCCAGAGCTTTACCAAATAACCCATTCAATCCTTGGTCATCTATTCAAGAAATATTTGTCAAGGTCTCAATTCCAGGCTCTCAGTTAACAACTTACAGTAAATCTGCAAATGAGATATTATGGTTTCCATGTCACAAACAGAGAAGCAGGTGGGGGAACAAGGCTCAGAGGTCGAGTTGCTTGCCCAAAGTCACCCAGTGTAACCGGTATATCCTTTGTCCACTCTGTGACACAACTTCTGAGACAAAAGTCTCAGGCAAGGCTTACCTGGAGTCACTGTAGCATGGCTGGTATGATTCAGACAACTTCTTCTTAGGAGTGACTCAATATGAACTCACTTTAAAAGGCCAAGTTAATTCACACAGCCTAAAAGCCCTGCACGTCATAAAACCAGCAGAATGGCGGCCGTGTTTTAAGTCTAAATGCGGGGCAGAAGGTATGGACCCCTTATTTGTACAATGGGAGGGGTGCCCTTACTCGGTTCATTAGCAGGCGGAAATTTATCCAGGTCACACAAAGACACTAAGTCAAAAGCAATACAAGAGATTTTTAATGGAAGTCTAGCTGGGGTTGCTGTGATAGCAAAAGCAAAATGAAACTGGGAAGGGTAATGGTGCCTACTCATTTGAACTACAGTTGTTATTCTGTCTAGTATAATTATAACAAGTTAAAGGAGACGGGGCTCTTTTCTGTACTGCTAAGGGTTTAAAAAATTGGTTGGGTTAAGGAGAGCACTCTGAAATGAAATTGAATTTTTCCTTCCGCACCCATAATGAAATGCTTGGAGAAAAGTCGGCCACTAGAGGGCACTGCTCAAACAGTCAGAGCTCGAGTGTGAAATTGACAGCGAGGCACTCCTTTAAGAGGTGTTACAACCTCCGTAACTTTCAAACAAACTATTATTTCTGAGTCACGCCTGCCTTGTGAACTTTCATGGACATCCATCCTCAGCTCTGATAATTAGGAGTTTTTTGCTTTCTTCATCTAACTGGAGAGAGAAAATCCCCCCATCCCCACAAGCCATCCATCATATTTCCTTGCCACATGCTCCCTGGATCAACAAAATTCGGGTTTATTGCATTTTCTATCTATCCAGCTTTTATCCTACGGCCACCTTCTCACACACTTAACCTTGACCTAAACTCAGTGGTCTCAGAGTATCTTGTAAACCAGGTATCCGGGAAATGGTCCTGAGTACCCTCTGAGGTTTGTCCCATGTGGTAAGGTGATAGCCCCAAACCAAAGAAGGTGCGACCTCTACCCATCTAAATTACCAAGAGTGACGAGCCAGGCAAGGGAGTGCAAACAAATATGCAGAGAACAAACAGAAATAAATGGAATTCACGTCAATGTGCTAGTATCACCTCTCATTTGAAGAGCAACTTGCAGGAAGTTTTCATACGTGTCGTTTATCATTTATAACTACTCGTGATTAGGAATGCCTTTATGAACACACCCAGCTTATTGACCAGTTTAACAGAATTTCAGGGTGGTACCAGCCCTGGTTAAGAGCTCAGGACTGGTACTAACAGCCTCAGGACTCCAGCTCTGACTCTTCTTTTCTGAGTCTGAAATGCTTCCGCCACTGTGAGGTGTTTCTTGGTTTTCAGCATACATATCGATGAAATTGGTTAACTCCAGAGTTTTGGTAAGGAAACAAAGGTGTGTGCATTAAGCAAACTAAGTCCGTGGCAGAGCAGGTAATGCCTGCCAGCTTCCGAGGTGTCATTCTCGCTGCCCTAACCCCTGATCCTCTCTCCCCTTTTGGTTGTAACTGAAAACTTTCCCACATGTGGATATTGTCATGGTGATGGGTGGTGACACCTATTTATTTGCCACCAAATCTGGCAGGGTGGCGAGTAGCAGGTGGGGGTCCCCATGAGCCAGCAGTGGCAACCCCCAGATGCGCAGCTACTCTCCCTGGAACCCGGCCGTGAGTAATGAGGATAACCTTGCAAGGTGCTCTAGCCAAGGCAAGATAGATTGCTAGATGGGGAGTTTGTCTTTTTTTAAGCAAACATGAACCAGAGCTGCTGTTCCATTTTATCTTCATGACAGTAAAGCCTCAAGGCAAAATTCCCGCAGAAGCAGAGAGCAAAATTAGCAGCCGCCTAGCTCGCCCACTCCAGACCAGCCTCCTAGTGGGCAGTGCTGCCCAGCACCCGTGCCCTGGCACATCCTGCCTGGTTTTATGGGCGGCCTCTCAGGCTCTACTAAGCAAGGTGAGCTTTCTCTCGCTCCCTTTCTTCTGCTGCTGGGGTGTGCAGGCACTTTCTCTTCCTTCCACCCTATTGGGAGAAGTATGGTAAATGGGCTGGTCAAATGAGAAAGCTCATAGCAGGCCCTGGAAGGAAATCCCTGTCCTTCAAAATTTTAAGAAGAGATTAATCAACAGTAGGTAGCAACACTGTATGCAATAACAAAAATAATAATAAAAAAAAGACCAACAGCCTTCCTCTCTTAGGCTAGGAATTATAATTTTTCTTGATCTCACTAGGAAAAGGATTATAGGAAGCTCAGGCACCGTACAGTGTTTTGAAAATGTCTTTTGAGCTCTAGTTGCACTATTTTCCAGCTTTATTTCCTTTTGTGTCAAAATATTACTTATATATTTGGCATTCACTATGTATGTGTGAGATTCTGAGAGATGCATAGTATTGTGCCTTTGGGGATGAGGAGTACAAAGAAGCATAATATATAGAAATATAATAATATATATTGATAAGTTAGAAATACAGAAATAAGAAGTTGGAAAAAATTTAAGGATCATTTGTAACTTTTCCCTAAACTGTCCTGCTAGCTTAAATCCTTACTTTTCATCCATACGAGTAGACTGCTTCTGCCGAACACCAGTTGCAGGGGGTTTTTTTGGTGGTGGTTGTCTTTTTTTTGCATCTCTCCTCTCCTATCCTCACAATCCCTTAATCCTTGGGGTGCCTTCTTTACCTTTCTCTTCTTATTAGGTATCCTTGCCTTTTCCATCACATGACAATGCACATGGAATGAGGGCTGAAACAACAATGCCAATTCCAAGCAAAAGCTTTAATCACCATGACCCTCTTTTTCCTCTCACACAACACTGGCACTGTGCCATTTAGAGGCCACTTTGTCAGTCTTGGTTCAGGGTGAACACGGTATAGAACAAAGGGCATGAACTCAGACGTGTGAAGCAAAGAGGTGCTTGCAGTGACCATCAAGAGTTGGGGTCATTTGTTATAGCAGCTTAACCTAGCCTGTCCTGACTGATATAAACATTTTACCCAAAGACACTGAATCTCTCCTTTTTCTGTAGATAGCACAGCATACTTATATGAATAAAGTATCACATTCAGATATGCTTGACAGAACATGGGAATGTGCTGATTTTGTTTTCAACTGCCTCAATGTGTGAAGATTAAAGAAGAAAATCCCCTGTAGTATCGGTCTCACTCAGGATCAGGCCGATCACCTTATTTCACTTTCTGTTAGCTAGGGGATGTTTCACAGAAGAGAAGGCACAAAAGGCAAGAGGACTTCCTGAATCATTTCAGGAATTGAGCAATAGTGCAATGATTTTTATTGACAACTCTGATGAATGGGACACGATACCCGGGAGGGCAGGTGCTGTGTCATCACTTTGCCTGGTGCAAATCAATGCCAGGGTGTGAAGTGTTACCACTGGTCCTGTGAATGGCCTGCCTTCTTGACAGGAAGGAAACAGTCACCTCCTTTCTTCGTTGAGTTCTTTTGGCCTTTTCTCCCCTTCCTAATTAGGAGGATTCCACACCTAATGGGACTTGATTTTTAGAAACGAAACTGTGACACTTAGAAATTGCAACATTTATATTTGTGACACCTTCATTGCTGATGGAGTTTTTCAATTTTGTTTTTGTTTTTTCATCTAAGCCTTTCATTTCTATTTTGTTCTGAAAAGCGAATCAACTCTGGGCAGCAGAAAGAGACTTCAATTCAGGAATTGAGAGAACAAAGCGTGAGAAAGGGTTTGCCCCACCTTTCTGAACTGAACCTGGCAGTCTTCCAGTCCAGCTCCTTATTATAAACACTCAGACAAGGCTACGCCTTCTGCCATTGCTTGGAAATACACCTTTATCCCTTTCCAAGCCAAGTTGCAAATGCACATTTAAGGCAAAGCTGGAATTTTTGTTTTGCCTCCCCCCTGTTATTTTTCCATTTCCCGTGGCTCCGTCCTTCCTGCTGGCCCTTGCTGGAGCCCTGGATGTGGATCCTGGAGACGTGGCCTCTTTCATCACCAGTGTCTCATGGGGCCAGCAGAACGATTTGTTTTCAGAGATGGGCTTTTTTATTTTCTCATTTTCTTTGGTCAATGCAGAGTAATAGGCAGTGCCAGGTCTCAGGTTTTTGGAAAGTAAAATTAAATTAGCAAGCTAGGTGGACACACCAAAATTGGACTATTTAGGTCCCATTTTCCTTGGGTTGTTTAGACAGATTGATACAATTTTAGTTTGCAGTTTAATCCAAAGGGGGAGTTGATTACTGGCTCTGAAATGAGCTTCTTTCATTCCCTGCATGCACTGGTAGAGGAGAATGTACAGCAGCAGCCAATGGAAGCCTGCTGACTGGGGAAAGGAGGGGGGTGTGAGGGGCGAGAGAGAGGGGAGGCAGACAGTGGAAAATCAAGAAAGAGTGGGAAGGATGGGTCCTGGAAGTCCACATTGCTTATTACTATCAGCTCTGCTTGCTGGCGATTAACCTGGTAATAAAAGTCAACTCTGGGAGGCATGCCTAGAAATAAATAGAGAGCTCAAAGTAGACATAAAGCAATCTCCCCTTGCTCTGGAATTGACAGCTGATGCCATCCCCCCCCTATGGGAGACCAGGTCCTACACAGCCTTCTCCAGGAGCTCCTGCTGCAGCTGCTGCTTCCTGATGAACAGTTAGATGCTGCCTTACCAACTCCATAGGGCAAAAGTTTTCTCCACAGCTTTTAATTTGTAAGGTCTTGTGATGGTTTTTCATAATTATGACAGCCTTCCCGTGGAGTCTGCAGAACACCTCCAGCACGCCGACTTTTTCTTGTCCTTCAGCAAGAGCTATTTTGCTCATTAGCTTCAGTGTGAGGGAGAAATTGCCGGCTCCCTCTGAAGACTTTGCCATTGGGTGACCTGATAAGCAGAATGCAAATGTGCAAATGTAGCTGGAGCTCAGCGTCTGGTGCCTCACAGCTGTGAGGATGCACTTTTCTAAGTGATTTCATAGACTCTGGCCATGGTTCTGAAATGGACTGAGCAAGGTGGTACTTGCTACATTTCTTAATCTGATCTCTGGTGTGATCTAAATTCTTCAGTGTCTGAGTGAGGTTTCTTGAGCAGTGTATTTATAACAATAACAAAACACTCTAGTTTCTTTGTGTTGTGTTTTTTTGTGTGTGCTTTTGTATTTTAATAAAATTAGAAAGTAGATTTTTCTGCTTTGGGGATTAACATACCCATTTACAAAGGACATCCTCATAAATAATCATTGGATTTTCTGCATAATTCTGTGAAGGTAGCATTGTGGTGAATAATTATATATTATTTTTATTGTATAGGCATAATTTGGCCAACCCTAATAAGCTCCTACTATGTGATATACATGCTACTAGGAGATAGTGCAGAATTATGGTCTTGCTCCCAAGAAGCTATCTATTCTAGTGAGATAATAAGATAAATAAATAGAAATTACTAAAATGCACATAATAAGTACTGTCATAGGGGAGGTCCTAGAAATTCTATGAACATCAAGAAGGGGCACCAAGGGAGTAGCCCTTCCTGCATACGGTGACAGTAAATCTGAACCTTGCAGTCTTAGCAGGAGCTAGCTAGGAGGAGAAGGCAGAGATGGGAATTCCCACAACAATGTGTGCTTTCAGGATGCTGTTAGGATCTCAGAACTAGATAGGAAGAGTGTTAGGGTACAGGTGAGAGGTGAAACAAAGAGATGGGAATGGGCAATTATTTGGGTATCTTACAAACAAGTCATATAAGCAAAACTGAAAGTTTCTGTTTACCTTGCCAAGGAACTGGGATTTTATTCTGAAGAACAAAGGGAGACTGAAAAAAAATTAAAGCAAAGGAATGATATGACCAGATTTTCATTTTGTAAATATTGCTTTGACAATAAAGAAATGGGCTGGAGAAATGTTAATATTGGTGGTAGAGGGTCTGGAAAGTTAAATAATAAACCATGAAGGATATGGCCAAAGAATTGGGAGACTCCAAGGCTAGGCACCTTGGATATAGACAATGGGGTTTGAAAGACATTCAATAGATAGAAAGGGCAGAATCTGCTAATAATTTGAATATGGATGATGAAAAAAAAAATGGCAGGCATTGATGGTCTAGAGAATTCTGGCTCCAGGAACTGGATGGATGGTGATCCTTGTTTAAAACATGTATGTAAGAGGAGAAATAAGCTAAGGACAGGTGTTTGGGAGAAGAGTGCGGGTTTAAATTTGTATCTATGGAGATGTCCAGTAGACAGACAGTTGGGTAAATTTGAGTTCAAAAGAGAATTCTGGCCTCTGCTGAACTCATATATATATATATATATATATATATATATATATATAATTAACAGACTGATAAACATGGTAGATGTCAAGGGTATTGACTGAACAGTGAAGAATAAGTATACACAGTGAGAAAAATTATAGGTTAAGTAAGGAGTCTTTGATAACATATTTAAGAAATATAAGAAGTACAGGAAGGATGATATCATCAATGATTTGTGAGAGATTTTAGGAGATGCTTTCAAGGAAACCAAAGTAGGTGGCTATTTCAAGGGTAGAGTGGTCAAAAATGTCAATTGTCACTAAGAAGAAGACAGGTAGTGACAAATGATCTTTTGTACTTGACAAATTAGAGGTGGTTTTATCTTCCTTGGCTGCCCAAGCAAATATGATACAATGGGTTAGTTTAAATAGTGGGTATTTTCTGGCTCACGTTTTTGAGGCTAGGAGAAATCCAAAATGAAGGCATCATCAAGGCAGTGCCTCTCCAGAACACTGTGGCATTCTGGGGCTGGCTGCCCATGATCATTGGTCCTTGGCTTCTTTGTCACATAGTAATGCACATGGCGGCCTCTCCTGGCCTCTCCCTTCTTTTCCAGGTTCCACTGATTTCAACTTCTGCCTGCTTCCTCTATGGCTTTCTCTCCATCTGTCTTGAGTTTCATTCTGCTTATAAAGGACTCCAGTAATAGGATTAAGAACAAACCTGATCGGTTTGGGCCACTACTTAACTGAAGTAACATTACCAAAAAGTCTTACAATGGGTTCACACATACAAGAATGGATTAAGTTTAAAAATATGCCCCCCCCCCCAGGGGAACATAGAAACATACCAACATAGAAGTCAATATTATGATAGAAATGGAAACAAGATGACTGGGATGAAATGAAGAATGGAAGGAGGTAAGAAATTATAATCCTGAAAGTAGACCATTCTTTTATGAAATATCTCTGTTGATGGAAGAAGAAAGAGTGGAGTTGCTGAGTCAATAAAATACACAAAAGCATACATACATATAACCAAAAAGTCCTGCTTCTAGCAGCCTGATAATCTTTAATAGCAAGTATTTCCTCTTCCAATTCTTTACTCTGGATTTAAGTGGCCCTGCCAGGAGAGGTAAATTTCCCCTAAAATTAACATTAACAACAGGCCTTTTTGTGGAATCCTTTAGCCATTGTTTTCGTTTTCTAGTTTGCTTAAAGCAAAATACCATGAAATTGGTTGGATTTACATGGGAATTTATTAGCTTACAGTTTGCAGTTGTGAGGACATCCAAATCAAGGAGTCATCAAGGCAATACTTTCTTCATCAAGGCTGCTAAGGATCCTTGGCTCCTCTGCCACATAGCAAGACACACAGTGGCATCTGCTGGTCTCTCCCTTCTCTTCCAGGTTTTGTTGCTTTCAGCTTCTTGCTTCCATGGCTCTCTCTCTCTCTCTCTCTCTCTCTCTCTCTCCTCCCCTCTCTCTCCCTCTCTGCTTGTCCCTTCTATTCATTCTGTTTATAAAGGACTCCAGTAAGAGGATTAAGACCCATCCGAATGAGGTGGGTGGCACCTTAACTGAAGTAGCCTCATGAAAAGTTCCTACTTACAATGGGTCCACACTCACAAGAATGTATTAGATTTAAGACATGCTTTTCTGGGGTACAACCAAAGAACAGGATAACCAGACTAAGATATGATCCCACCATTAATCACTGTTCAAAAACCACACAAGACACAATAGATGTGCAGAGTTCTCAGAGATAAGAAATTTGCAACTCAAAACAATGTAATGCCTATGTCTTCCCTTACTAGATACCTGGATTCTTTCTTTTGCAATATTCAGCATTTTACTATCCTCATTGTTTCGCATTCTTTCTCAAACGTCATTCATTTACTCTTTCCTTTCATTGCCCTCCTTCTCAATTTAACTTCACTATTAATTCCCAGTGCCCTTTCAACATACATGTTACATTTGGATACTATTTTTCACTGATCTGCTTGAGTTGTTTCTCTAAGTGTTCTTTATAAATTTCCAGGCAGTCTTTTGAGATAGCATAATGCTGGTATTTAAAAATAACAGTAGGCAAAAGAGACCTTTTCCCCAAAGAATGAAGTTTCCCAAATATTTGGACAGAAAGAATGAAACTAAATTCTATGTAGAAGAATAGTCATAACTGCATAATCTGCTGTAAAAATAAAAGATTCCAATTGAGAGAAAATGGAGGAGGGCTAAAAGCACTAAAACATACACTTTCATAAAATTTAGGGAAAAAATAGGGATTTGAAGCTATGTATTAGATCACTTATCTTGCCATAATTTTGCTAGGTCATTCTGCTCATGAAAACATCTTTTAAAATTAAGTAAGTAACATACACAGGGCAAGAACACATTTTTGTGAGGATGACAGAAGTAGCATCCGTTTCCTTTCCCATTTCATTCTGTTCATATATTCTTTGAGGACCTTCTTCAGGTGAGGAACCTGAAGTCATTTGGGGTGAGCATGGAACCTCCGTCAGAGCTCTCTGGATGAGATGCTCCCAGCTATTATCTTTGCAGGGCAACTCTGTTGGTTACTGGGCCCTAATCAACTCCCTGCCTCCAAAGACTTTCTTATTCTCAGCGTCTTCCAACCAAAGAGGAAGGGTTTCCATGTTCTCTGTGAAGAAAGAGTCAGCTGATGAAAAAACTGTCTTCTTGTCTTAACTGTACATGAATCTGATTAAATAAAGCTCACTTCGATATCCAGATGAAATTAGAGGTGGTGCTATTTGGCACCCACTGGATATTCTGGAATGTCCATGAGATGTCCAGGGGCAGTCACCTGACAGCACCCTGGAGGGAGGGACCCACGCTATTCCCCTCTTGGTCATATTTTAATTGAAATGATAAGAAAGGAAAATAAGAGCCTCACTAGATAAGCATTGGGGTGGAAGCTTGAGATGCTTCCATGTGCCTGTCTGTACCTATCTGTGGTTAAACCAACTCTTTGGGAAGAAGAGAGGAGCCAGGCGGTCCTGGACCCTTCTAATAGATCGGCGGGTGCAGAACGGTCAGCTTTCTCTCAGAAGGAAAATACTGAAAATACTTCTCAAGGGAGCAGACCTGGGTCTAGAGAACTTTTAGCAAACCACCAGGGGATGCTGCCGCAAGTGGCTTAGAATGCAATCTAAGCACCGAGAGACATTCGCCTACTGCTGGGAAGGCTAAGTGTCCTCAGAGTTCCCAGGCCTTGCCAAGAGCGAGGTAACACCTGAGCCTACCATTTAGGCAGCTCTTCTCTCCTCTGCAGGATTAGTTCAAGAAATGCTGCCGCAGTCACCTGCTGAGACGACTTCTTTGTGACTCCAGCTCAGGTTCTTCCAGGCAAAAAAGCCCCCGTGCCTGCAGCTGCAACAGGAGCTGGCAGAAAATGGCCTTGGGCCTCCTACCTGCTGCCAGGGAAGGCTGGCGGGATTTGCCTGAGGAGCTGGTTCTTTCCCCCGCACTCCACCCCAGAACTCCAGCAATTTCTAGCGCCTTTCTCTGAGCTGCAGCCGCACGTGGGAGGCCTCAGTCAGTCTGATCCAGACGCCCCAGCAAAGCTCCCCCGGCGGCCCTCACAGACCTGGGACCCCCCTCCTGGGGTCTGGGCTGCAGAGCCCGGGGAGAATGTGACCCCAAGGCACTCCAAGCGCCTTGTAGCTCCTCACCAATCCCTGCCAAGGCTTTTGGGCTGTGAAATGAATATTTCATTACCTTATGAAGGGGGAAAAGATTAAATTAGCAAAATGCCAATAAGAAAAAAAGGATAACCTGACTTCAACCCTTTTATTATGCTTCACACAACTAGACAGCAAATTGCGTTCTGGGGCTTCTGCTTAGATGGCTGTAAAGAATCTAACTTTTGCTTTCAAATTAACCTGTCAAATCATATATTTATAAAGGAATGAAGGGAGGAAAATGAGGGGCCTAGGTATCCCATGCATCAATTAGGGAGAAATTAATTACAATTTACCTGCATTAGCACGTTAACACTCCCAGATTATTGAAGAAGTGTCTCTGTAACAGGAAAAGAGTCACAACAGACCACTCAGTGGTAAAATAGGAGAGAGAAGGGATTATCTTGAGTCCAAAACAGGAGTGGAGGGTCGGGAGGATGAAATTGGCCAGGGAGGATAAAGAATGCTGGCAATTAGACATCTCCTTGGTATATGCCAATGTAGAAGCCTCAATACGTTTATATATATATAAATATATGTGTATATATATATATATAAAATGTTAGAGTTGGCTTTTTAAATAAAATTTTATTGAAGTTATCATTTATAACGAACAGAAATAAACATTAACTGTATAGCAAAAGTTGTAAACTTGTAAAACATACATGCATATCATCATGCAGGGCTCCCAGACATCACCCCACCACCACTACCTTGCATTGTTGTGAAACGTTTGTTACAAACAGTGAAAGAGTATTAACAAAATATTACTGCTAACTATAGCCTGTATCTTACATTTAGTATATTTCTCCCCAAACCACCCAATTTGTAACGCCTTTACTGGTATTACACATTTGTAACAGTTCATGACAAAACATTCTCCTATTTGTTCTGTAACCACAGTCCATCTTCCACCACTGGGTTGCCTGTGTTATACAGTCACATTCTTTGTACAATCCATTCAAAGTGGATTGTACAAAGACACTCAGTGGCTCTCATTTTCATCGTAGATTTGTACTGTCACTACCTCAGTCGAGTTTAGAACGTTTCCATTACTGCAAAAGGAAAAAAGTCCGATACCCTTTTATACCTCCTCATTGTTGTCCCTTAGATTTGATGGAATATCTTCACCATTGCTACAAAATTATTGCAGTGTTACTGTTAACTCTCTCCTATAAATTATATTAGTTGTACTTTTCCTAGTATAACCCTACTCTTAATATGTTGTAAAAGAGCATTCCTATATTTATACTATTAACCACAATCTTCAACCACCACTAATATCACTACATTACACCGTCCCTAGATGAAGCAATCTCCAAAAGAACCTTCAGGTTTTGAAAGAATGAAGCAGGCTTCACGTGGAATAATACGATGAAGCTTCAGATAACACCCATTTCTCCTACAGTCGGTAAGAACCCCCCACACAAGGAAACATTCCTTCCTCTTCCTGTGGGGAAGGTGTCATTGAGGGAATCATAAGAGGAAGGTAAGATAGGAAATTAGAAGGGGTCTCTGACCCTCATTTTAAATATTTAGTCTACTGAGAAAAGGCATTGCTTTGGAAGGAAGTTAAAAAAAGACATACAGCTTCCAACTCCTGATCACCAACGTGAAAGAGCATGTGGGAAATAAATCAACTAGTAAGAAGATAATAAACATTTGTCTTTGTTTCTCATAAATGTGCACAAGGATGATGTTTTGCTTCATGTAAGGGTCACTGAAACCCTCTGAAAGGTCTAGAGGCAGCAGCATTGTCTTCCTCTGTGAGAAGCGGCAGCCCACTAGCCTGCGGTTTAGAAGACCAGGATTGGGTCTTCAGCAAACCCCTAAGCTCTCAAAGACTCAGGTTTCTCATCTGAAAGATTAGATCCATCTTAACTGCACTATCCTCACCTAATGATATAATGATCAAAATTTATATATGAAAGCTTTTGACAAGCTCTAAAGATCTGTGTACATTTCAGGTCTTCTTGTTGCAGGTCATTCTCACTTTAAAAGGTGTGCTTTTTTAAGCAATAAATTCTCCCCTTCTTCCTTCCCTCCTCCCCCATCTTCCTCTCTCCACAGCAGCTGAATATAAAAACAACCTTTGCCAATTGCGTGGGAGTCTCTGAGGCCCATTAGATCTTTGTTTTCCTCTTTTCACATTTTTTCTTTCCCCTCTGGGGCTGATGAATTATTGATGTCTTTGAAATAGTTTCGGAAGCCACTCTCTCTAGAGGACAGTTCCTGTGGCAGGGGACTGTGTGACTTCCTAATGGGGCTCCAGCCACCCCCTCCCCTGCCTCCCAGCACCTCTCCCCACTCGTCCAGCCTGAGCCTCCACGGCTCTGCAGGGGCAAGTTTGCTTTCAGACCCCATTAGAGGCTCCTGGGACGAACTGGGGAAAGAGGCAAGAGGAGGAAGACTCCACAGGAGGCACTGGAGCCTGGGGTCTCAGCAGAGACGCGCCACGTGGGGCTGGGCAAGGGGGGTCATAGAGCATCATAAGGTAGCCTGTGTCCCGTAGGCAGGGAGCTGAGAGTGGAAGGTGAGAGCCAGGTGCCAAGGCCCACGTGGTTTCACTTTTTAGAAAGAACACGGTGAGACAGTGTAAACAAAGCACATTGAGTGATAGGGTTCGGGGAGCATCAAGTTGAAGATGACAGATGTGGGTTCAAATTCCTCCAACTTGGATATCTACCAACACGGTGATGGAAAGCATGAGGCTTTGGAGTCTTGGGTTTAGACTCCAGCTCCATGTGTAGAAGCTGTGCAAAACAAACACGGGCCAGTTCCACAACCTTGAGAACAGGAAGATAACAATAGGACCCCTCAGGGTTGTGGAGAAGATTAATTGAGATTAGGACTTAAAGAATTTAGTGCAGGCCTGGTATAAACTCACGTGTTTGATAAACATTAGCTGACTTCACTATCATCAGCTGTATGGTCTGGATATCTGTGAGGCTTTGCTTCCTCATTTACAGGATGGGGAGAACCATACCTAAGACATGTCTCCTGAGGCCACTAGCTAAGGTTTAAATGAGATAACAAAAGTAGACTGCTGAGCAGAGGGTTGTGCACAGAGCGGAAGGCCGGAGCGGAGGGGGACAGAGGTCATCCAGGGAGCGGGTTCCACGGGGGCCCTGGTGTCAGGCCCACAGGCTGGGGCCCCTCTGAGGCAAGGCCAGAGCTCCCTCAGAGCCCCAGTTCTAGAAGCCCCTCCCCAGTGCTGAGGGAGACATAGTCTCCCTATAATTACTTACCCTGCTCCCAGGCTCCACTACCCCCCTGCCCCAAAGACAGCTCCATTCTGATCTCCCTGCAACCCTTCTCTGGATAGTCCAGGTTGGGATCCACTTGCGATGCGTGCTGTTGAGACAGCGATTGAGGCGTTGGTGGGATGTGCATATCACAGCCTCAGAGCTCACCTGCACAGGTACAAAGGAACTAGCAGAGGCTTCCACAGGCAAACAGCACCTCCACCCCTGCCAGGGGACCAGCGCGTGGCTCTAATGACTAATAACTCTTTATTCAATGGAAAGGTGGTATTTATTCCCTCAAGATGAAAGTAGCAAACGTGGGGGTTGTTGAGGGAGTTTGGAGGAGCAAGTGGTTTTTTCAGTGACAAACTGAAGAGTAGAGGAGTGGAAGAGAAGAGACTTAAATTTTAAGGCTTTTTTTTTTGCAAGTAAATTAGCTTGCTGTACTTGAAGAGGGAAGGATAGGATTTGCCTGGGGCCTCTCTGCATGGGCTCAAAGAGGTAGGCTAGGATGAGTAGGAAATGGAATTTGCAGGGGAAATGTATGGGTTCCATACTGCAATGTCAAACCAGAAGATTGCCTCATATCCGCATCCTGGGACGTGTCATAGTCTCCCACAGGACCTGCTCCAAATGTCATCGCTCCCGAGTCTTAATTTATGTAGTCCCATTTGCAAGTATCATGGTGTGTAACAAAGTTAGGACGGACGAATCACAAAACCTAAATAACAGACCTTCAGAGGAGAAGAGGAGAACCATCAATTTAGATATTTTCACCTGTTAAGTAAAATTGAGGTGGCTGTCTGGCTCTACTGCTTTTCCCAGCTCAGAGAGCAGGTGAATTGTGGTGTTCGGGGAAGGAGGGAAATGGCAGGGCTGGTGGCAGGTGAGGAATTTTTGTCTCCCTTCCTCCACACCCCTCCCCAACAAGATCTCCTCTCTCCTTCCAGGAAAAAATGTCCAAGCCTGCTGGGTTAATTAGGAACCCAAATCCTGAATTAGGCTTCCTCCCTCCCTCCACCCGGGACTTCTTCCCTGCTTAGTTGTGGTCTTTGGCAAGACTTCCCACTGAAGTCAGGATCTGAGCAGGTCATTGCCAGAGCCACTGCTCACTGGTTCTCTGACCTGGAGCAAGTTTCTTGAACTCTGGCCCCCACAGTGCCATTTGTGAAGTTGGGACCTCTGGTGGGTTGGGGGGACCTCATGAGAGAAGGGCTGTGATGGCGCTCTGAGCACTGCAACGTGCGTTGAGTGGGGATGCAGTGGGACGGTGGCCCCCTTTTGCATATTGGCCATAAGGCTTATCTCTCCCAGGGCCAGAGGCTGAATCTCCTGACAGGAGGGCAGAACACCCAAACCAGCACCCCAGGGCCAAAGGACTGAAAGCCTGGGGTCACTCTTGCCAAGAGCGCAGAAGATCGTTTCCATGTACAGGCCACTGTAAAGAGCAGAGGTCCAGGAGGAGGTGACCAAGCTGCTCCAGTCAGTGTTTTTGCCTCCGGCTGCATACTGGCTATACAAATTGTCTGATCAAGGGCACCAGGCAGATAAGCTCAGTAAATGTTAGAGTTGAGGAAGCAGATAAACCTCGCTGCACAGTGCCGGGACCACCAGAGACAGGCCATTTAGTTGGTCGAGCAGGAGAGGGCTTGGAGCTGCCAGGGAATCTTCCCAAAGGAAGAGGGAAGTGAGGTTCCCAAATTCTAAAGGGGTTTAACATTTTGAGGAATCCACTTAGTTTGCCTCTGACAGGCAGCTACTTTTGAGACAGACTGGGGCAAAGGCATCTGAAGGATAAAACTACTGTGTGATGGGAAGTGAACGGGTAATCCTAAAGGAAGAAGTGTGATCATTCCATTTTTGCAGAAGCAGCAATGGAGATTATGAACTACTGTGCATGCATAGCTGATAAAAAAAAATCACATTAGACTTGATTCCTCAAGGACAGGAATTTTATCGTATGAAATTTTGAACAACCAGGACCTGGTATGGAGCCTGGCACTTGGTAAGCA
Organism: Dasypus novemcinctus; assembly: GCF_030445035.2. Lineage (NCBI taxonomy): Eukaryota > Metazoa > Chordata > Mammalia > Cingulata > Dasypodidae > Dasypus > Dasypus novemcinctus. Next base: position 43,204,825 of record NC_080699.1, on the reverse strand, counting down.
CTGATTTGGGAAAGAAAAAATTGAAAAGAAAACCTGAGGCAAGAGGTGGTGAGGTGGTAATGGGGTGTACTAGCATTTGTTGGTCCCCCAGCAAGGTGTCAGACACTGTACCTGATGAGCTGCAGGTATGCTACGTAAGCCCATCCCTGAGCCTCCATTCCAGATATGCTTCATCATCCTCATTACAGAAACCGACAATGGTTAATATCAAAGGCAATGCCCTTTACACTTGGGATGGGTCCTTTAACTGCTCTGGTGATGGGTGCATCAGATTGTGAAGGGCGAAGGCATTTCTTATCTACCTGTCTGCCTAATGAACACCCACTTTCTCCCAGAAGCTCAAGTCTACTTAAGCCCATCTCATCCTAACCCTCCGTGCTATCAAAATCTGGCAATTCCTCAAATCCCTGTGATCTTCTGCCTCCCTGGTCTTTCCCCCATCTGCCTCCCTCCTTTCTGAGAGGTCAGCAGGTCTTCTTTATCCACTGTGCTTGGCCAGAGTTGTGGAAGTCAGATCCTGCTTACAGAAAATGCAGAGCAAGGCCGCCAGGCATGGGCGAGAGCCTCGGGCACAGGGGCATCCCTCCAACAAGCTGTTTGAGGCTCGAGCGATCAGAGCTGCTGCTGGAAGGCCCTGGCACTCAAGGCCTGGGTCCCTTGCTCTACAGTTGATGCTGACCCAGGCAGTGCTACTCTTTTAATATTTGATGGGGCGGCCTTGGAGACGTTTATTTAAGTATGCTGAGTTCATCAGAGCTCCTGCAGTGAGAATCGTGCTGGGGGAGACACCACCACTTCTCGGCACTCGACAAAGGTCAGGAAGGGAACGGCTAACAAATTGGACAGCTCTTTTTTAGAAGTCTAATCTCAAATGTAATTTTTCTTTCATTGTCTATCCTGAACACTAGCTCTAGCCTTGTCATATTATTAGACCTGGACCGCAAGTCCCGTAGTTCAGCAGGAGACAGACAAGGGAGATAGAACGATGGCAGTGAAGATCTCTGCACTCTAAATGATCCTGGCTTCTTCTGCTCAGAGCTCAGAGCACCTTATCTAGGGGTCAGCTTATTTATCATCCCCACATCCTTATCATGCAGGTCATTATGGGACATTATTAGCCCCATTTCTCAGTCATGCAGCCGGAGTCCCAGGAAGGTGGAGTGATTTATCTGACAGCCCACAGCCAGTGAATGGTAAACATGCAGTAACGCTCTCACCATTTAGAATTTTAGTCCAACTCTTCAACCATGAATTCATGCTAGGTGGGGTTAAATGGGACTAATAATGCTTTCTCACAACTAGAATTGTATATGAATACCATAGGTCATGCTATTCACAAATGACAGGTGTTTTTTTGTTCCTTTTTTGTAACACGTATTTGAAGCTGAGCACTCCAACTTCTTGGGGTCAAGGAGAACCACCATGTTTTCATTTGTAATGCCCAGGAAATGAAATTTCTGCAGGTGTTCAACTCAGTATTACCGATGTATTTCCTTTTTTTCAATCAACTGTTTCCCAAGCCTTCTACTTTTTAAATTGCAGGGTGTTACCTGGGAAGCTGTCAAGTCTGGGGAGGCCCTCACCCCTGGTGCTCTGCTGCGGTACAGTTAGTCAGGCTATCTGAGATGAGCCACAATGCCCACGAATGCGAGAGGAGATAGGGCATATAGCCAGGATGAACATTCATCAGTGTAGGAGAGGGGCAGCCTCCTCATGGTAGGGAGAGTCCATCAACAAGTATAAATCCCCAGTATTAATGACATCCAAACTTAATTGGTCTTTAAAAAGTAGAGGACATCTCTTTATTGCCTATGCCTAATTCTCCTGCTTTCAGTTTAATAATTACCTATATCTGATCTACACTTGATTCATCTCTTCTTGTTATAATCACCTTTCCGATCTTCTTCTTCTCTCATAATTGCCATCAATATCATCTTTAACTTTCAAAGCTTAAGTAAATATGTTCTCCTCTCTTAAATATCTTACCAGATACACCCTATCCCCGTACCTTGAAAGAATGTTTTTCTCTAACTCTGAACTTCTATCATAGTCATCCTTAAATTAATTAGTAATAGATAGCTCTATCTCTAACACCGTTATATTCTGGTGAGATATAAGTGATCAAAGTTCCCATCCTTTTCTTTGTTTCCACAAAAGAACAAGGCAAGCATACTTTAGGGTCCCAAAGTATATTTGTTGAAATAAATTCTTACCTGCTCTTACTTCCTCCCATTTCCTGTCAGTTCCTGAAGGTCACTGAGAACTCAATCCTCCTCTGTTCTCCCTGTTGTCACAAAATTCAGGATTTTTCTTGCCTGTAGATACCCAAAGAGCAGTTGTTTTCTGTTCTTATAAATTCAAAATAATTTGAATCTCTATTTTGCTAGCTTTCTTTTTCTCTTACCCAGATGTCTGAGCATCACTTCTGATTTATTGCTGAAGTGTAGACCCATGGCTCCTATTATTTACCCCTACAAAGTGATAGAAGCCTCTTGCCTGCCTACTACCAAACAACACTTAAAATTAGGTTAATCCGTTAGAATACAGACATTTGGTCATCTGCCTCAATCTGTTTGAAATAAGAATTATATAAATACATAAGGTGATGGAAATACACATTTGGCATACCTTTATAGGAAAGAAAGCCACAACCAAAATCATCCAATAATTTATTCAATCAGCAAATATTTATTAAGGTTTGACTATCAGCTGCCATGTTGGACCCTGTTGATATGAAAGAAAGAACACTGATAGCTCCCTGAACTCATACTGACACTCTCGATCAAGCCATTCATCGTAAGCCCATTCTTCCAAGCTATCACTCCTGGATTCGGAGATATTTGAAACTGATAGACCAGCGTCTGAAGGAATAAAACTCATAACTGTTGGAAAGGGTTCAAAAGTTGACCTTACAAAAAACAACACACCACCTTGCTAAGAGTTCATTGGCCTGCTTCCCCCTCCTGGCATGAGCCAAGGCTCTGCTTGGGGTTCACAGCAGGTGGGAGAGTGTGTGGTCAGAAGTATGGGTCTTCCTAAATTTCTGGGAACCAGTCCATCCATGGAAGACAGCACAGTGAAGTAGAGATGGGCTGTTTTTCCTATCTTTTTCTTCCAGCAACTGAAGTACTCATTGTGCAAGGAAGAAAAGTTACTGCTCCTTCACATTCTCTTCTTGAAGTCCTTCTCAGTTCCCCTCCTCAGAGAGAAGAAAAAAGGATACGACGAGGCACGCAGGCCTTGACTAAGTGACATCTCTTCACATTCAGACAGAAAACAAGAAACAGACAAAACAGCATGAGCTCAAGAGCCAGCACTCACTCTTCTCCATCCTCATGTAGCTGAGTCTTAAGAGCCCTTCTGCCTTCCTTCTCTCTTCCCTCTTTCTGCTTCTTAAAAAAAGAGCAATGTGGTTTACAAACCTGGTCTGCAGAGATGGAATATGGAGGTCTGTGGAAGAAAATATAGCAATGGCATTAAGCAGTGGTTTTATATTTATGACAGAGAGTGTGGTAGAACAGAAAGATAAGTAGACAATTTCTCAAACATTCTGGCTTCTAGTTGAGGGATTTGGGGCAAACCATCCTCAATTTCCTCACAAGGAAAATGGAATAATCAAATTTATCCCTACTATATCCCAGATTTACTCTAGGTGGTTGAACCGAGATATAATGTGGGTTAAGTGCTTTGAAGAGTATCTTAGTCTAAATAATTCTAAATGCTATAGTAAACACACACACACACACACACACACACACACACAGGGGGGAGAACAAGGGGCCCTTACCCCAGTCAGTCATTCTGGCTTTCGGGCGTCTTCAATAGATGACTTCAAGGTCTTCTGGTCACCCCAGCCAATTGAGAATGGGAAAATGAGCATGCTCTGAGAGTGGAATTGCCTCATAACTTTCATCCATATTCCATTTGGGAAAACTAGCCTGTTTCACTGAAAGCAAAGGACCTGTGAGGTAGAATGTGCTGTGTGCCCAGGTAGAAGAGGTAGGCTGTGAGTGTCAGGCCAGCCCCTGGCCCAGGCACTGTAGGTTATTATTCAAATGCCAGGTGTCGTTCGATGTGGTAGACTCAAGGAGCTAGGGCCACTTCATCCTTCCAGCATCCCTTCTAGGTCAAGCTGTCCTGGGGAAGCTGACTCGCCTGCTAGGTTCCCACACAGAGCAGATCCTTCAGGACACACAAGCTGACTGTGAGACCGGCGTTCCTGTGGAAAAATTAGACTGCAGGGATCTAATCACATCTGAGGACAATAGCCGTCAGACAGCACGGCCAGGGCTGAACAAGTTCATTCTCAAGGAAGGAGCCACAGTCAGGGAATGTGAAAGGCCCTCGGTGGTCTCCTAAGGCTGCATTGTACAAACACCCTCGGAGAGAAAGGGTGGGGACTTGGCCAGAAACCATCAGCATGCCGCTTCGGAGCAGCCATCTCCAAGCTTGTCCACCCACCAGGGTGACGCGCCTTCTTTCTCTCTTCCGTATTCCCTTCACACTCTCGCCTAATTATCAACACTACGATACTTTGATAGATATAGACATTTCGCTCACATTTATTTAGTAGAAATCCTTGAGAACCAATTGTGTGCCAAGTACTGCCAGGGCTAAAGATGAAGTTAAACTCACACTCAGCCCTCAAAAGCCCTAGAGTCTAGCAATAAAAATGGTAAAATTTTGTAATTAGTATCAAGTGAGTAATACCAACAACACTGCAAAATAGGGTCAAAGGAAGTTAAAGAAGTTAAAACTGGGACTATCACCTCAGTGTTTCAATGGGATTTGGGCTCAAATCTGAAGGTGTATAGATTTTCAAATAACAATGATGGCATGGACATAAGTCTGATATGTAAATCCAGCATTCTCAGCAGAGTAAGAAAGAAGAGAGCAAGACTACTGGGGAGCAGGACGGGGTGGGGGCAGATGTAGATGGCTTGGACTACAGGCTTATGATGTGGTTTATTAGACACTTGGAAACCTTTTGTGGTTTGGGATTGTGAAGTCATATTAAAGAAAGATATGTTACTTAAATTATTCTATTGGTAAAAGATATGGTGGATTGGAATAGAGGAGAAACTAGAGAAAATTACTATTATTATTAATACACAAATAATATTAATAATAATTATAACTCAGAGAATTTACTCAAGTGGCTACAAAACTATGTTTATTATTTTATTTAATCTTGTCAACCACTCTGAGGTATGTACTATTATTATTTTATTTAATTGATCATGTAAAAGTCAGAGCTGGGACTCTGAACCAGTTCTGCCAAACCTCAAAACCCATGGCCTTAAATACTAGGAACAGAGTGCAGCATCAAGGACAGCTTGAACTTTGGGTGGTGGTGACAGGAATAAAAAGAAAGATGGATAAGGCAAAGATCATGAAGGAAGAGCAGACTGGATTTGCTGACAGATGGGATTTGGAGGATAAAGGAAAAATGAAACATCAATCCATATTTTTATTCTGGAGAATTTCAGGGAAAATATTAAGAAACTTAGGATAAAAAAATTGTGAGGGGGAAGAAGAAAGTAATTTTTGTTTCAGATACACTGAATTTCAGGTGAAAGTTGAATGCAGATAGGAGCTACATTGGTGATTCAGTGGAATAATTTCTCCTCTCCCAGAAGAGAAAGCGAATTCCAATTCCTGGCTGGGGAAATCCAAGAGAAGTGCCCAGGTGGCATGGGAATATGGGATCATGCAAGATCAAGGATCAAGTCATCTGTGTAGAGGTGAAGGTTATGAAGTGTAATATTCTGTAGATGATGAAGGAGAGAGATATAGGATTAGGGCTTAACATGAGGGGAAAAAAGCTTGAGTAGCTCTTGCGAAGGAACAACCAAATGAAGTCAAAAGAGATGAACACGATTTTGTCCAATAACCTCTGAATACTTGTTGTAACCAGTTTTGTATTCATAGGACATCTAGGGCAAAGGGGAAAAAAAAGAGAAATTGAGAGAAAAGGATGTTTGTATATCGTGAGGGATGGATCTGTAAGCAAGACTAAAGGGATATCAGTCTGGGAAATGTGCAATGAATGGGTGAGACTCAGAGAAAAGCTGGATGAGAATGGGGCTGAGGCAAAGCCACCATTCTTCTGTTTTCCCTTTCCCCTTCTTCACCTAGTGGAGGAGTAGTAATTTTGCCTGTAAAGCAATCTCTCTCAATTTCACACATCCTTGCTTTAAACTCATTTGTTTTTCTTCCTTTCCCTCTTCCTGGTAAAGCCTCCCCTGTAACCTCAGGAAAATCACACTTGCTCTTTTTAACTTCCATTTGTAAGGGAAAAATATTAAGCCTGCTCATGGTCCATTTGGCTGAGAAGAGTCTTACTTAAGGAAAACCCTAGCCCTACATTCAGATGCAAAATCATACATAGTGAAGGGTGGATTCCCACAGCCCCTAAATTATCAGAAGCTCCCATTAAAGAATATAACACAATCTGCCTCATCTCTTGTAATTAAGCATTCCTATTTCCAAGTATCAGGTCCCAAATAAATACAAAGAAGAGAGGAGATGATGTGTGCATATGTATGTATATATATTATATGTATACATATGGCATATGCCTCTTCAGCCCTTTCTGCAGAATGACAAATACCTAGAGGCAACAGACTGGGTTCAAACCCAGCATCACCACTTTACTAAATATGTAACCTTGGGCAATCTCTCCGAGTCTCAGTTTTTTCCAAATGTGAAAGGGGCATAATAATAGAACCTACCTCATTGGGGTGGTATGAGGATTAGATTACTTAGGATGCTTAGACACTTAGAACTGTACCTGGTTACAACAGTTCCTATATAAGTGCTAGGTACTAATATTGTCAGGTTGTTGCTAAATGCCAGGTCCTGTCCTATGCTCTGGATATGCCAAGGTGAATATGATGTGGTTTCTACCCTCATGAACTCACAGTAGAATGAGACTCATTTATGTAGGCTAATGTTTTCCCATTTTGCTTCATTATTGACATCACAGTGACATAATAAAAGTATTTCAGGAACACGAAGGGTTAAAACTATTTCTGTGAGCCTTTGGAAGACGCTGATGATCACTTAACAGTATCATATCTGGAAAAAATATACATACTGAGCTCCATGCAACCAATGAACAAATACCTTTAGAAATGTATCCTGTAAGTTAAGGAGCACTTCATGTACTTAGTATTCTTGGTTTGTTCCCTTGGCCAGAGAGTAGACCCATGCATCAGTGTAAGATGCTCTTTCAGGTCTATCAATGGACACAGACTTGCCTTCCAAGCCCAGGAAAGGAAAGGTCATCGCATAAGCATCTCAGGCACCTCGGATGCTCTCTGGGAGGAGATTCGAGGGAGGCATCCGCAGGCTCCAGGAAGATTCGCTCTGAGCCTGGCTCCGGGAACCACAGTTAGACCTATGCCATCTCTGGAAGGAGCGTCTTTCCTTTAAGCACACGTGGAATTTGGTAACTATAAAGAGCCTAGGGAATGGTTTCAGAAGCCGAGTTGTGTGCTACGGAGTCACTGCAGGGAGCTGAGCAGGTTGCCTGCTGTCCAGATGAAGAAACTTGATTTTGAGAGTTCAGGAGACTTTCTATCTGGCTATCAGCCACTGGACAGGAAATCTACATCTTGGGATGATAGGCTTCCGAAGGTTCCTTCCCCCATATCTAAATCTTGACTGAACAGAGACATCCCTACTTTCCAACAAAGGGCTTTTAGAAAGAGCCCTTATTTTAACTTCTTGGTGCATGCAATTTGCTGTTTGCAAACCTCTCTTGACGGTTCCCACTTTAACTGGAGGTCGATTTTCCTGACATGCTTAAGAGCCCCTGACTTTCCTAGAAAGTGCAATTTGCTGCTAAAGTGTGAAACTTCACTCTAAATGGAAAGGGGAGGAATCTGAAGCAAGCACAACACTTGGGTTCTTTTTCCCCAGGCAGGAGGTAGAATGTTGAGCTGAAGGGAGCCCCGCTCCATGCCAGGTCTGTGTCCTGCACCCTTGACCTTCACAGCAGGATCAGGATATAGCAAACTTATTTTTATGACTCTTACAGATGTCAAATATTAGAAGAATAGGACCAATATCATATTGACTTATTGAAGTGAGAGATATCAATAATGGGCAAAAAACATTTGGATCCCCTTGACTTTCATTTTGGGTTATTCATTAGTCAACCATCCTTATTTAAAATAAAAACGGCAAGGAACATTAAATTATTTAGGGGTAAAACATTTAAATCCATATTGTTTTACCCCTGTGCTTAAGTAAAATATCACAATAATGCAAACCTTAATTTTAAGTAGAATTAAAAATAAATGAATAGATAATTATTAAAACACCATTTGCACATCTCTAAAGAAAGTTCAACACCTTCCCAAAAGGAGCAAATGGTGTTGTACAGTAGACTAGTTGTACAGGTTTGATCTTGTTTAGAAAAGACCAGAATTAGAAGAGTATTTCAAGAGCGATTCAACTCTATAAAAATATTTCTCACCTTTTATTTCCCCCCCAACCTTTTCACAAGTACCTTCAGCTTCCTGTTGTTAAATGGGAGCTAAACCAGTGATAACAAAATCATCCTTCATGTTAATGGGACTTTTGGCCTTTTTGGTCCTGGAAACACGAGCATTCTCTTGAATCTGTCATAATAGTTTTCCCCAAATGGTTTACCTTTTTCAAGGCAGAGTTGTGATGACCATTCTATTCTGCCAAAGAAAAATCCCCTGAAAGCACCACCCAGAAACAGAGCAACCCCTCTCCCCACCAAACACACACATGCAACCTGCTGTGGTTTTTCCTTAGTTGGTAAATAATACCTTGCCCAGTCCACATCCTTCAGATCCACACAAAACTTTAACTCCCCGTGTCTTTTCCAGTGTGCATGTGTCCGCCTCACCCCTCCCTTCTAGACTCTCTCCATCCCTTTCCTTCCCTGAGTAGATTCTTTCCTGCTGCACCCCTGATTCAAGGAGTTCCTCTCGCTGGAATGCCCTTGCTTTCACCTCTGCCTCTTGCAAGCCCTCCCAGCCCACAAGGAAACTGCTCTATTTTTAGTGTTGGGAGGTTCCAAGTGGTTTTAAACTCGTGGTGTGCTGCAAAGGCTCCAGGATCGATCTGGAAGCCTGCTCTGGGGGGCCTTTATCCCATGCCTGCAATGCTCCAAAACTCCCAGTCGTTAAGGCACAGAGAGGAGAGCTGTGTGCCCCGCATGGCACTGCTCAGCTCATTCTGCCTTGCATGAGGGTGCTTTGGGTTTGGCTCTAGAGGCTTGGCCATCGCAGAAGTGCTTTGCTCCCTTCCTGCCATCTCCTTTCTCTCCTTGTATTTCATCCCAGACGCTCACTGCACTGCTTTGACTCACAAGAGCCCTTCTTCACAGATAGAAGAGTAAATGGATTTTACTGTATGCATTATTAATTTTTCTTACCTGTCTCCTACTCCTAATCTCAGACAGTGCATCCCTGAGCATCTGCAAATGCCAGTAATGAGTTTTTCATACTAAATAGATAGATTTTTAGGTCTTTTGAATAAGTATGGTTGAGGAATAAGCCATCAGAATGGGCCTGTGAAGGGTTATACGGTATCTCTTGGTCAATATTACTTTTTTGCCCCACAGTGGAATTCTGCAGCTGTTGTATATGGCAGCTTTCCAACTTGGGTTATTACATTCTGCTTACCTCTGTTTCTCTTGTGGTTCTAACCAGATAGCTTATTCTTCATGTCCTTTCCTAAATAAAGCAAGGAAGCTTACTTTTGGTTTTGCTATTTGCAGACGCAACAAGGATGGAGAGAAGAAGCAAAGTAGAGAAGTGAGTGCTATTTTAGGAACTGGAGAGCATAGACCCTTGCCGGACGTGCAAATGGGGTCACTTACTTCACAACAGAGCCTCAGTGTCTGCATCTGTCCTTTGGGAATCCAATTCCCTCCTCCGAGTGCTTGTGGATTATATAGGCTAATGCAAGTGAAAGAGCTTTAAAAAGTGTGTGCTATTGGGAAAAATCAAGGGTTTTCGTCGATCCTAACCACAAAGAAAATTAACTGGTAGGGACTGGTATAGCAGAACATTTCAAAACAGGAGAAAATTCTTCTGTCTTGAAAACAGAGCCTGATCTGACCACCTGTAAAGAAATTTCAGGGCTGTAGAGGGCTAGGAAGAGAAATCGACATAACTGCTGCTAGCACAAAGAGCGAGCTAATATTACTGAAAGAAAAACAGCAGAAGAGTAGGAGTGAAGAGGATTGGTTATGGTCAAAACTGAGCTGCTAACCAGCTAAGCCCCTGTTCATGATAAGGCCATTTTCCCTATCTTAAATTCCTCAGTAACAAGCAGGGAAAAATAACACTTCTGCTGCTATTTTTATGAATATTCTTGTGAAGGTCAGTGAGATAAGTGTGTGAAATACTATCAAAAAGGAACCTGTGTGGTGCTAATTAACCAGAGAGGAATACCAGTCATAGCAAGTGAGGCTAAACAGGCCGAATATTCCTTTTCCGAGCATATCTTCCAAAAGTTCCCCGCCAGGCATTATGCAATTCGGTGTACCTCACTTGATTCTAAAATGAATGTGAAGCTGCCTCCAATAAAGAAAAGGATTCGGTGCATTGGGATACAATATGCCGGAGAACAATATTCAAGAAATGAAGAACAGGGCTGGAAATGCGGGAAAAAAACTTCGGAAAATGGGAGTGAAATAGAGCAGCTATAAATATGCAGACATGCTCCAAGCCAAACGGCCTTCTTGGGGTACTGTTCCCTCCTAGTTCGGCCTACTTTGGGGTTCAGCAGAAGAGCAACCCCAGTGCCAGTGGCAGAAGGGACTTCCATTGCACCTTTGGGCGCGGTCCCTTTGTCTTCGCCAGGTCCGCACAGGAGATCCCAGTCCCCCAAAGAAGGCAGAGGCCCGGGGTCCAGATACTTCATGGGGAAGTGTCAGAAGAAGAGAAGAGCAGATGGACAGAACATGAGACAACGCGGATGAGGGTCTGGGAATAGGAACGAGCCATACAGCGCTCCTTTGCCTCCAGCCTTCACTGCACGGACCACCAAGAGAACAGGGAGCTGACACCCACCCACCCACCCACCAAGACTCTGCGGCTTCTGGCTGAGAACTGGAAGGCACAGCAATGCTGGACCGTGGGCATCTCAGCTTCACGTACTTCCAGTGTTGAGGATGAAAGATGACGCGCCTCTGAAGAGCTTCCTTATATTATTTTATGCAGATTTCGTTTTGCAGACAGTTAAACCGACCTGCACACCCTTTGCTAGTTAAGCCTGCAAGCAGGGAAGTTAAGCAGGCTTTGAGGTGCTCACCGCGAGAGCAGGAGAGGGGAGTGGGGATTCTGCAGGAGGGACGATGAAAGGCCTGGGAGAGCCTTATTAATACTTAAGTGGACAAGGCAGATAATGGGATATCATTTTATTGGCCCAACAGATAAGTTATAATACACAAGCTTGCAGGCAGTCCTGTGATTTGCATTGATACAATTCAGGCTGAGGTTTTCATTATTTGGCAGGGCTGATACAGGAGCCTGCATTATCAAAGGCAGCTGAAAGGAGCTGGGGAGCTATCTCATATTCCGCGTCTGCGTTTTCATTAATGGCTAGTAAGGTGCTTTGTCCCGGGTGGTATTGCATGTTTCACGGTGAATCATTAACAACTTGAACAGCTTCATACATACGCCTTATTGATGTGTAAAGTCATTGCAACCCCAGGCTTTTTTTTTTTTCTTTTTCTTTTCATTTTTTTTTCCCCCTGAATGAGTGAGTTCTGCTTTATCGAGACTTATGCAGAAAGCCTAGTGCAGAAAAAGGTCCTGTGCAGAGCTGGGGCTGCTGGGGCTGGCAATCTGGCATTAGAGGTGAGTAAAAGAGATGGTAGACTTTTAAGAAAGGGCGTGGAGGCAGGGGGTTTTATTAAGCAAAGAGGGAGGGTTTTATATCTGCCCCTCAAGGCAAACAGAACGGGGACCCAAACGCTTTTGCGGGGAAAGAAGAGCGGGGAGGCTGCTTCCCCAGGTGGTCGTGGCCCTTCTGGAAGGGGCAGTGTGAGAGCAGGCTGTCCAAGGGGAGACAGGGGACAAGGGGAGGGAGGGGACAGTGAACGGTGCTTGTACGTCAGAGCACAGCAGGAGGCAGGAAGAGGGGAAAGGGGAGCAGCTTACAGAAAATGCGGAGGCCTAAAGAAAAGGAGCCCAGGCGGCTTTTCCTGGGTAGGGATGGGAAGAATAAGTGGTATCAGAGTAAGAAAATTTTTGCCGATGACTGTGTGCCAGGGACTTGGTTTTCGCGCCAGATTCCAGCCACACCCCAACCCCAGGCCTGGGGCCACCTAAGAGGGGACTCAGAGCTGAGTGACTGTCACCGCAAATTTGACTTGAGCCCTGATTATCACGAGACAATATTTTAGGGCCATGCCTCCTGAGTCCTAACAAAGCAGAGAATTCCCTGGCAGAGTTGGACCTACTTGGCTCCCCGAATCTCAGTTCTGCCTCATTAGCCATCACACGACCCAAAATAAACCTTGTGCTTGCCGTGACTTTGGTTCTAACCCCTCAAGGCTTCCTTAGAAAGTGCAAGCCTGAGAGCTCTGCTGGCTCCTAAGCCCTGTCTCTAACCCCATCTGTATCTGTGGTCCCCCAGTGCCGCTGCATCTAGTCTGCCTTGAACGAGCTTTGCCTACCCTACCTCCCAGCTCCCCCCATGCATGACCTGGTGCAAAACCCAATGAGCTTCTTCCTTTTTTTTTTCCCAGTTTTATTTCAGGTATAAACTGACATACAACAATTTGCACGATTTGTAAGTTATGGCATATAAGTACACCCATGAGGCCACACCCATCAAAATAACGAACGTAGAGCATATCCATCACCCCACAAGTTTAGCCAGGCCCCTTTGTAACCCCCAATTCCACCCCTAGGCAACCACTGATCTGGTTTCAATCAGAGTACAATAATTTGCAATGCCTATAATTCTTTTTATGCCTGGGATCATGGAGAATGTACTCTTTTCTTATCTGGCTCTTATCACTCAACATAGTTATTTTGAGATTCACCCATGTTGTAACATGCATTAGTATTTCATCCCTTTTTATTGCTGAATAGTGTTTCATTGTATGGACAGTACCGTTTGATTGTCTATTTGCCTGTTGATGAACAAATGGGTTGTTTCCAGTTTGGGGCTACTATAAATAAAGATTCTATGGTCATTTGCATATAGGTCTTTTTAAGGATACATGTATCCATTTCTCTTGATATATTCCTAGGGGAGGAGTGGCTGGATCCTGTGGTAGGCACATGATTAACCTTTCAAGAAACTGCCAAACTGTTTTCCAAAAAGGCTGGGTCATTTCACATTCCCACCAGAAGTGTAGGAGAATTCTTCCTCATCTTCACCAACAGTCGGTGTTGCCAATTTTTTTTAATGGGAGCCATTGCAGATAGAGAGTGATGGCTCATCACGGTTTTAGTTTGCTTTTCCCTTTCAACTGAAAGCTTGAACATCTTTTCATGTGCTTATTTTCCATCTGCATATTGTCTTTGATGAAGTGGTTTTCAAATTTTTAGCCAATTTTTAAATTGGGTCATTTGTTTTCTTATTACTGAATTTTAAGAGTTTTTATATTTTCTGGATACAAGTCCTTTGTTAGCTATAGGATTTGCAAATATCTTCTTCAAATACTCTTTTTTTTCCCATTCTCTTAACTGTGTCTTTCAAAGAGCAGCAGTTATTAATTTTGATGAAGTTCACTTTATCAGTTTGGTCTTTTGTGGATTGTGCTTTTTGGTGTTTTTCAGAACTATATGCTTAACCTAAGCCTGCAAAAGCTTTCTCATATTTTATTCTGGAAATTTTGTCATTTTATGTTTTACATTTAGGTCTATGATCTATATAGAGTTATTTTTGCATTTGATATGAGGTACAGATAGAAGTTGATTATTTTGCATAAGGCTACCCAGCACATCTCTTTAAATGACTGTCCTTTTCTCCATTGAATTGCTTTAATATATTTGGCAAAAATCAGATATCCATATATGTGTGGGTCTACTCTGGGACTCTTGATTCCGTTTGATTGATTGATTTCTCTCTTTCCACCAGTACCACACTGTCTTGAGAGTACTGTAGCTTTATTATAAGTCTCGGAATCTGGTAATGTTAGTCCTCCAACTTTTATATTCTTTTCAAAATTTCTTTGGATATTCCTGCATTTCCATATGAATTTTAAAATCAGTGTTTCAATTCCTACTAAAAAGTGTGCTGGGATTTTCAATGAAATTTCATTGACTCTATATTTCAATTTGAGGAGAATTGAAGTCTCACTAGTTTGGGTGTTAGGGTAATGCTCAACTCATTAACTGAGTTTGGACATATTTTCTTCTTTTTGAATCTTCTGGAAGAGTCTTGTGGAATTGTTATGATTTCTTTTTTATTTTGTAAAATTCACTATTGAAGTAATATGGGATGAAATTTTCTTTGGGGAAAGGCTTTTAGCTAAAAAATCCATTTCTTCAATAGTTACAGAAATATTCAAGTTATCCAGTTCTTCATGAATGACCTGTGCAAGTTTGTGTCTTTGAAGAATTATTTTCTTTTCCTCTAAGCTGTGGAAATTATTGACATAAAGTTGTTAATAACATTCCTGTAACTATAGTAATGTCACTTTTTTAAAAATGTGTATCTTTTCTCTTTTTCCCTGCTCAATCTGACTAGAGGTTTATCAGTTTAGTTGAGCTCATAAAAGTTTTTGCTTTTATTGATTATCCTCAGTTTTTATTTTGTTTTATCGATTTATCTCTGATCTTTAGTATATCCTTTCCTCTACTTGCTTTGGTTTATATTTCCTCTTCTTTTTCCAGTTTCCAGTGCTATCAATATCCTGTGTTAGTAGCAGTTTGATATGTTGTTTTCATTTTCATTTTTAAAAAAGATTTCTAATTGCTCATTTTATTTCTTATTTGACCTCTGAGTTATTTAGTTTCCAAATAATTGGGGAATTTCCCTGGGATTTTTGTACTGTTGATTTCTAATTTAATTCCATTATCATTAGAGTACATATTTTCTGTGACTTGTACCTATTACATTTATTAGATTAGTTTTATGGCCCAGAATATGAACTACCTTGGTAAATGTGCCATGCACGCTTGAAAAGAATGAGCACTCTGTTATGGAGCAGTGTGCACTCTAAATATCAATTAGATGAAGACGGCTGATAGTGTTGCTGAAGTTCTCCACATCCTCACCGTTTACTGTCTACTTTTACCATGAGTTACCGAGAGACGGGTATTGAGATCTGTGACCAGAATTATGGATGTCTATTTCTCCTTGCAGTTGTATCAGTTTTTAATTTATGTATTTTGAAGATCTGTTACAAAGCATATATGCACTTATGATTGTTTTATAGTCTTCATAAATTGCCCCTTTTATCATTATGAAATAAACTTTGTTATCATTTGTAATATCTTTGTTTAGAAATAATCAGTGTCTGATATTAATATAGCTATTCCAGCTTTCTTTTGATTTGTGCTAGCATAGTATACCTTTTTCCATTTCTTTTACTTTCAACCTGTTTGTGTCTTTGTGTTTAAAGTGTTTATTGTAGGCAACATGCAACTGGGCCTTTCTTTTTTAATCCAATCTGAATATCTGACTTTTATTTGGGGTATTTTAGACATTTTGATTTGATATTATTTTAAAATATTTTTAGGTTTAAAATTGTTTTCTATTTACCCCACCTGTTCTTTGGTCTCCTTTTACTGTTTCTCCATTCTCTCTGGGTTAATTGATTATAACTATTTGCTTGTTATTTTTGTGGTTGCTTTAGCATTTATAATATATATTAACTTACCACAATCTGTCTTCCAATGATATTACACCACTTCAAGTATAGTATAGGAACCTTATAAATGTATACTTCCACTTCTTTTCTTCCAATCTTTATACGATTGTCATATATTTTACTTATGCATGTTATACATGCCACATTATATTATTGTCATTATTTTTAAACTGTCAGTTAACATTTAAGGAAGTTTAGATACTAAGAAAATTATATATTTACCAGGTAGGTATTTACAGTTTCCTTTGTAAAGGTTCATATTTCCACATGGTATCATTTTTCTTTTATCCGAAGGACTTCGTTTAACATGTCTTGTAATAAGGGTTTGATGGTGGTGAATTCTTTCGGTTTTTATATTTCTAAAAATGTCTTTATTTTGCATTCATTTGTTAAAGATGTTTCACTGGGTATATGTGTTCACGCTTCGTAAGGCCACCGCCATATTCAAAAATGTGCTAGATGGGCTCAGGGGACTCAACAGGCATTTGACCTCAGAGTTACGATTTATTACATAAGGAAACAAAGGCAGGTCATAAAGGGAAAAAACACAGGGGAGTTTTGAGGACCCCATATTCAGTCTGTCTTATCTTCTCTCTTCCCTGAAGGGACCCACACAGAGCACACCTTGCTCCAGCACCCGGAACACAGCAACACGTGCTTCTGCCCAGGGAAGGTAGTTAGAGACTCAGTGCCCCAGGTGTTCACTGGCCACTGGCCACGGAGGCACCCTCTGCCTAGCATGGACCAAATTCATGTCTCCCGAAGGAAAACAGGCCTTCAGGGTGAATCATGCTGTTTGCACCAACAGTATAGCTCAGGTGGTCCATTCTTATCAGTTAACTGTTAATTAGGAATTCTCCAAGGGTAAATTTTGCAGACTTTAGGTAAGAACCAACCTTGGAGGCAGGCTTTTCTAAGGGGAGCAGTCTCAGACCTGTTATGGCAACTCTTTCCACATAGCCTAGAAATCTAGGTGTTATTTTTCTTTCAATACTTTAAAGACATTTTTCCACTACTTCTTGCTTCCACTGTTATTAACAGGAAATCTGCTGTCATCCTTATTTTTGTTCCTCTGTATGGGATGTCTTCTTTCCTCTGACTGCTCTTAAGACTTTTTTTTGTAGAATTTTTGTTTGTTTACTTAGCTGCACTTCTTAGGAGGTTAAATTGTAAGAAAGAGAAGTGTAGGAATGACAAGGTGCTCTTTTTTAAAAATTTGTTTGTTTACTTAAAAGACATTTTAGATCACATAAATGTTACATAAAAAATATAGGGAAATCCCATATGTCCCACTCCTTACCCCTCCCACACTTTCCCACATTAACAACATCCTTCATTGGTGTGGTACATTTGTTACAATTTATGAATATATATTGAAACATTGTCACTAATTGAGGATTATAGTTTACATCATAGTTTACATTCTGTCTTGTGCAATTTTTTAAGTTATGATAAAATATATAATGGTCTGTATCCATCATTGCAACATCATGCAAGATAATTCCAATGTCCCCAACATGCCCCCAAATTAGACCTCTTTTTCCCTCTCCCTCCCCTCAGAAACTCCAGTGGCCACTGCCTCCACACCAATTATAAAAGTTCTTCCATTGCTAGAATAACAGTAAGTCTATAGTAATAGTAAGTCTACTTTAGTCCATTGTTCATTCCCCAATCTTGAGGATTTTAGGATGGTGTTGTCTACTCTGCCTCTAATTGAGTTTTTTTTTCTTTTTCCTAGTTTTGAAGAGTTTTATTATGATGTGCTCAGGTATTGTTATTTCCATATTTTTTGCATTTTAGGTTCTGAGCTTTTTTTATGTGTAGGTTTACAGTTTTCATCAAATTTGGGAGACTTCTTCCAATATTTCTAAAACTATTATTTTCTGTTTTTCCCCTCCACTCTTTCAGGGTCCCATTTACATGTATATTTAATGACTAGAAATTGTCTCAAAGCTCACCAATGTCTTGTTCATTTTCTTTTATTTTTTTCTGTTTCATTGTTTTAATAATTTCTATCACTATGGCTTCACATTCACTATTTTTATCTCTTTCAATGTCTAATCTGCTGTTATTTCTATCTGACTTACTTTTCACCTTACATATTGTAGTTTTTATCTCCTGATGTTTGATTTGGTTCTAATTTAGTTTTTCTATATCTCTGCATAACTGTTCGAACATACGGACTACAGTTTCTCTAACTGTTTTAATGAAAGGCATTAATTTTAATATATGTGTCCCCTCTGGGTAGGTTTCAATTCACTGATATTTTTTTCTTTATGCTTCTTATCATGGCTGGTAATTTTTATTGAATGTCAGAGACTGTGGAATTTATCTTGTTTGCAGAATATTTTTGTTTTCCTATAAAAATTTTTTGACCTTTGTTCTGGGATGCAACTTTGGAAATAATTTGATACTTTTGGGACTTGATTGTAAATTTTGTTAGGCAGGACTGGAGCCATGCTCACTGTAGGTCTAAATACTGCCCACTCGTGCGGCAAGTTCCTTTTGTGTACTCTACCCAATACCCTGTGAGGCATGAGGTTTTCCAGTTGGGTAGGTAAGAACTTCTCATGTGTGAGGATCATGTGCCATTACTGCTAATCCTCCTGAATGCTTCTTTCCCCAGCCTTGGGTTGTTGCCTCAAATGCATGCAGCACTGATCAGTAAGCAGCTGAGAATTTGACGGGAATTCTTTGCAGGCTCTGAAGTTCTCTGTGTACCGCTCTCTCATCTTTGGTGGTCTGTACTGAAAACTCTAGCTGTTTTGGTCTCCCCAGACTCTCAACACCATCTCTTCAACTCAGGGCATCCTCTGGGCTCCACCTGAGCTTCTTATGTCTAAATTCTTCTAAGGCAGTGAGCTGGGACCGTCCTAGACTTCCTTCCTTCATCTCCCATCTCTCATGGATCGGTCCTTTGTTGCCTGATGTCCAGGGTCCTGATAATCAGAGTTCCATAGATTGTCTGTTTTATTGGTTGTTTCAGGCGCTAGCACAAATCTAATTTCTGTTTTTCTACTGTGGCCAGAAGCAGAAGACCTCAGACACAAAGACTTCCCTGGATGCGCATGAGAAATGTGGGCTAAGCGGCCTCATTTTAACGGGCATTGTTCCTGGACTTCCTTGACTCCAGTGGTAACGCCTATCTTCTAGTGTCAGCGGAAATTTTGTTCTAAAAGATACAGGTTCTGTCAGAAGCTATGCTTCTGAAAGACCTGGAATTTGCATCTTTTCTATCCCGGAGTCCACAGTCATCAAAAGGTTTCCACCCGTTGGGAAGCCTGCTTTGAAGTTGACGCTGTGGCGGAGGCTCTTTCTCTGATTTTTCTCTTCTTCTGAGATCTCTTCAGTGGTTCCTGCAGAGGCCAGGGAAAGCCTGAGCCATGCTTTTGCACATGCAGAAGAAGTTGGTTTTGTGGAGCAGAGGGCTTAGCTCAGAGAACCATCTAGATAGACCGACTGTAGAAGGAGCCAGAGGGACCATTGCCTGGGCTATTCCCCTCCTTTTTCCTCTCTTCTGTAATTACATTTGAAAGGGATGAGGGGGTGAGGAAGATATCCTTCATCTCTTTCAGACTGGCTCTGGAAGGCCATGCAAGAGCGGCTCTAAATTCAGACTTGGCCTCTGTGGGAGTGTCTGGGGAATCCCTGTCCAAGGAGGAGGGGCTTCCGTCCAGGTGCTGTCAGGTGCCGTCAGGGACAGCTGTCAGGTGCCGTCAGGGACAGCTGCCAGGTGGGGAGATAAATGGATGAGGAAAACTTGTTTCTGCTTTCAGAGAGGTTGCAGTCCCAGTGCAGGGGGAGTTAAAACTGCAAACGAACAATTGCAATGCAGTAAGGAACCTGGCACACACAGGAAAATATCAGAAGTAAAGGCACGAAGGAAGAGAGGCCAAGAAAGCGCAAGTGGTTTCTGGGAAAATTTAAGGGGGATTCACCATGCTGTGCTAATATGTATTGGTGGTTATCTTACATTCCAGAATTGCTGAAAGTTACACTGTCTTCTATGTATATAATAAAGCCATAGTTGTCCCCTCTCTTCTCCTGGACTGCTCAGGACTATCTCTAAGGCCTCAGTTGGCTCATTTTCCCCAAGAGATAGGAAACTTCTACCTCTCAGGTCAAGATTAGGTTTCCCCTTCTTGGTGTTCACACAGATCCTTCTCTTCCCTCTTTAATGCAGCACACTTCAATGTGGTTTTTTTTTTTTTTCATTTCTTTTTATTTTTTCTCTTCTTCACTAGATTATGAATTTCATGAGAGCAACCTAATTTTATCTCAGGTCCTATCATAGGCCTGCACACATGGCAGATAGTAAATATTTGTTAAATAATTATTTCCTCATTTTATCCTTCAAACGTCCCTATGATTTAGGCCAAAGATATGTAATTATCGTCATCTGGGCAAAAGAGAACCAGAGTAGCTGGATCTTGAAACCTTAGAATAATGGCCTTCAGTTTCACTAAGAACTTGAAAAAAGTTCATATAGGGCATAGCAGGACCCATTTGAGCTTGGAAATAGAAGATGATGGAACAAAAGTGAGGGAGGAGGCAGATCTACAAACAGCTCAGGTGGCCCTCTTAGGTCCATAGCCGCTATTCTTTGCGAGGTTGGAGATGAGAGAAGCGGAAGGGCCAATAACTGGACTTAAAGCGCCATGCTGTCGCTTACCTTTGAGAGCACGGATTTCAAAAGGGCCACGCCTTCTCTCGCCTGTCATTCTGGGAGCCACCCCCTTTTTAGAGGATGGCTTTTCATCTTTTCCACTCCCAGTTTGTCAGCCTCTTGTACACACACACACACACACACACACACACATGCCAGTAGCTGAGAAACCCAGGAGAGGGCGTGGGTCCAGTCCTTGGTTCTTTACTGGGCTGGGTAGCCTGGGCAAGCATTTCCACACCTCACAGCCTCACTGTCCTCTGAATCCAAAATAACAATGTGGGCAGGAAAGATGCATAACAACTTCAGGAGAGCGGCTGCCTCTATGGGATTACAGGGTGGAGTTCAAAGCAGACTTCAAATCTATCTGTAAGGTTTTCATTCTTAAAAAAAATTCTGGAGGAAAAAATTATGAGATAGAAATATGATTAAGCATTTTTTTTTCTTATTCATTTTCTTCCTTAATAAGGAGGACTTAACTATGTCATTTTACTAATCTGTGCTTATTGGTATATCTTTCTGAACACTGGAGGAACAATTGAGTTTGTTGGAGGGATTTTATGAGATAAAAATGCCTAGAGCAGAAGTTATTAGGTATCATACTTCCCTAACTTCTTGAGCCGCCTTTTGTCTATTTTACTATTTGAATTTGAAATAAAGTTTGAAAAAAAATTGGAAAGAAAATGACAAAGTCCAACATTGCTAAATTGAGATGGTGGGTACATGAGCCTGCGTGCTATCACCATCTATACTTTATGTAGTTCACATTACAGCATTAAAGGTGGGAAGTAATTGGATGATAATATAAATATCTTGCAGAGATTTGTGAAAATCAGGGATTCTGTATGTAAAACACTAATACAGAGTTGACACAATAGGTGCTAGCAACTATGGAGCTTCATGGTGTGCAGAGGGAGGGAAAAAGAGAAAGAAAGCAAGTGATGAAAAGTTCAGGCAATAAAGCTCAAGCAGAGACACTGGGGATGCTTTGATACATTAACCACAAATTAACCCTGGGGGTAGGGGAGGGATCAGACAATTTCATTTAGAGGAAATACATTATCTCCTGGATATTCAACATAAATAAACACCTGCCATAACCATGGACCATTCTTTGGCTGCCTGGGGTAGGTTTGGATCCTCTTGGCGCACAACCAGAACATCCAGTAAAGGGCTGTCCCCCACTGTGTACCCAGGAGGATGGGCACTTGGTGTATTCAAAGTGTCTATGTCATGATTCCAGGAGCCTGCTAGACCACTGAGCACTCTGTCCCCTGGGCTTCGTCACCCTTATTTGCATCAATTCCCAGCCCACAGGGGATGTAGGTGTGCACACTCAGGTGTGCTCAGGTAGGAAGTGCTCCCGGCTAGGGCCACCAGGGAAGGCCCTGTGCCCTCAGGGCTCCCTCCTGGCTTTGGCAGGAGGCCAGAGGAATTGATTCCCAGGGAATTGAACGAAGAGGTGGCTCCGGTCTCCTCCCTTAGTTCTGGACAAGCCTCGGGCAAAACGGGAGGAGACACTGTGGAGGAAGGTGGGGGGCAGGGGAGGAGAGTGTGCAGGCTCCCAGACTGGAGGGTTGCACCAGAGCCCCTGGGGCTGGGGGAGGCGGTGGGCCTGCGCGGCGCTGAGGATGCCAGCTCAGCTGTGCCACCACGCTGCCTGCTGGGCCCTGCTGTGGGGCGCTGTGATTGGAACGGGAACCTTTGCCCTCGGTGGATGCTCAGCAAATGTCAGGCTTTAATGAGATTTCCTACATTGCGAGTGACTCTTGTGAGGCATGTGCCCCTCACGGCAAGTCACCAGCTCGAGGGGACGTTGTCCCGCCCGTCTGGGTCTGCTGAGCCTGCAGTGAGGCAGATAAGCCAGCCCGGGCCTCCCGGGTGGAGGAGGTGTCCAGGAGTCCAGGCTTTCACTGGTCTGTCCCCGGGATATGCTGAGCGCTCTAGGATGGAGGGATGCTGCGGCCACAGAGAACTGCAAATGTCACACGGCTTAAAGTTCTGCCTTCAGGAAAAGCTGTGCTTTAAGAGAATCAGAGGACAGGTGCATTTTCTTAAAATGCCTTCTTTATCTTTTGAGGGCGTGGCTTAAGTGTTGGGAAGAAACAGACTAATTCCCTCATTTATACTCTTCTATCTCCTTCCCTCTGAGACCTCCCAGCCTTTGAATTACCACCTACAGAACAGAGATAAGACCCTTTCTGTGCCTGAAGCTGTGGTGGCCACTGCTGGCGTTGCTGCTGAAAGGACAGTGACCATTCTGGGAGGCTTCAACCCCGATGTGCTACTGACTTAGATTCGTGGTGTGAGCTGTGCCTCAGGAGCCCAGGGCGCCTTCCTCTGGCTTAGAGGACACTCAGCTTACTCTATTACCTTCTTTGCTTGGGATTTTCAATAGCCTCAGATGAGATGAGGAGGATGACATCAATGAACTAGCACTTAGAAGAATCACAGTCCTGCTTTAATCAAACTCCACTCCCTGAAATCACCAGGGTACTGACTCCAAACAAAAAACCAGAGAATCAGGAAGCAAGCCACTTGGGACAAGTGACCTTTGGCATACAGCCACTCAGGGTTGTGTGCAATGGTTTTTAAATAACTCTCCAAGAACCCATCATCTGGACCCCTACAATGCTCCACCAAGCATGCTGAGCTGCCCAGAGGGCCCTTGATAAAGCAACTTCAGAGGAGAGAGGCAGGGAACCATCCAGAATAGTTTGTCATTCTTAGACCTTGCTGCTCTTTGCTCGGGTACGTCTCTTGTTTACATCTTAAAAGATTTTGTGCTTGCATGTGTTGTCATTTCCATAACATAAACAAGAAAAACCTGTCCAACAAGCACACATCTAAGGAATACACAAAAGGACCTTGGTAAACAAAGATATGATCTCCAACATGAGAATTTCTCCATCAAGCATCTCTGCTTAATAGTAATGATCTTTCCCAAATCTTTTAAATCCTGAGAAACACAAGGGTATAATTAGGAGATGAACCTTCTTTCACCCAAATGACCTGATTCCAAACCATATAATCAATAACATATCTATAACCATGGGAAGTTTTTTCCAAAGGATATCATGGGAGAGAGACTGGCCACCTCTCTCTGTGGGGTTATCATGCTGCACATGCAGGTCCAGGAGGGAATTGATTCTATTGACTGGAATATTTTGTCCAGGTCACTTTTGGGGAAGAATTCATGGAGAAATATAATCTCTGTTTTAAGAAACCTCTAAGAACATTGTTGAACATCTTGTCACAGTGTTTTAGAAGGATATTGCTTGTGATTTCCGAAAGAGAGGGGGTTTTGAATATATTATAGGAAAGAAAATACCCAAGGATACTGACGTCCACAGGGTAAAATGCCACAGCAGTGTCAATGAGCTTTTCCCCAAGTCTTTAGCGAGTCCCAGTTTGCCTTTGGAAGCAGGTATGTGAGATGTCCTATACTGGAGTTCTTTGGGTTTTGGAGACGTCAGAATTATATAAAATTAATAGATGCCTGGTTAGGTAAATCAAGGGTGAGTTATACTAGAGAGAAAAGGAAAGGTGAGGGGCAGGTATATATTGACGTAAAGATCTCCCAGTGATTCTGATGTGTTCTCTGCTCTCCCCACCTCCATCTCTCTGGAGAACACTGTTAAGTTGTGCTAAATGCACAAGAGTGTGATAAACCTAAATAACCTGGTGGAGTGGAAAGTCAGAGGCCTCCTGCCCAGAAGAGTAGAAGGAACTCAATGCTAATATCCTGGAGCTTGAGGACTGAATCAGAAGCCAGGACACCTATTCTCCAGCACCAGCTCTGTTGCTAACCAGCAGGATGACTGCAAAACCCATTGTAGATAATTTCACCCTACCACTCTTCTAGACAAGGATACTCAAGCCCTAAGATGACTGGCCACCCTCTCCTCATTTCCCCCAGTGGTTGGTCAGCCAGTTAGAAAGAGAACAGGACCTAGGACTCAGAATCCTGAGCTCCAGTCATGCTGCCTTTTGCACCCATCGCAATGGACAAGGACACCTCCCTAAAGCCTTCACGCATGATCTCTGTTACTACCAGGCACTGTAAGGCTACACTGTTCCCAGCATGCTCTCACAGATGCTATGTGGATGAATATAAGAATATGGGAATTTTGGGAAATAAGGCTCTTTAAAGAGCATTGGGTGTTAGCCTCTTGGCTCTTTCACTAAAATCAAGTGCAGTAAGCACTTGGCAAAGTTCTTCATCAAGGAACATATGATTAAAATAATGATAAAGAGATGGCCCAGAGTATTTTGTAATATCTCAAGGTCAAAAATAAAACATAAATACGGATGATCATCTTCCTGGGAATGGACATGTTATCATTACAAGTTTTCTGGTCATTTTTTGAGAGTACTCATTAAATATGTGTACTTGTACAAGAGATTATTTTAAATCTGAAAATCTTAGTAGGTCTTAAGGCTTGTCAAGAAATGAAATGTTATGCATCAAGAAAATACGCAGACAGATTTCAAAAGCCTCAGATGGGTTGGCAAGAAACAAATAAACTTTAGTGTGGTCAAGTGTAAATGATTAGATTTATGGGAAAACAGTCTAATTAATTGTAAAGTGCTTTCCCAGATCTCTCCAGCCTGGGGGGGGAAATGGGATTGTAGGGATAGTGATAAATAAGTAAACTGGTTTTAACTTCTCCTTGTTGGCCCTTAGTCTGGGAAACCTATAAATTCCCCTCCCCTGCTCTGCTGCAGGCACACACAGGCATCCCAAAGGCGTGACAGGTATCTTTCCCTGCCATCCACTCGCTGCAGGCACACACAGATATCCCAAAGGCGTGACAGGTATCTTTCCCTGCCATCCACTCGCTGCAGGCACATGCAGGCATCCCAAAGGCGTGACAGGTATCTTTCCCTGCCATCCACTTGCTGGCAAATCCCAGGTTTGGATGATTTGACAAAGCAGAGAGACTTTGTGGAAGTTTCTACCAGCCAGAGAAACTGTCTCTATCATTACAGAGCCAATGAAAAGCTAAAGTTTGCTGCATGCATCCCTTATCTAAATGAATATGATGGGGTATTTGGTGAATTACAGAGAATAAGAGCAAGGATGGGTATTTATCATAATGATCAATTACACTTAATGTAGTCCCTGTATTTGGAAGCTCTGGTGGCTGGAAATAGACCATTTCTCACACATTGGGAAAATTTTTAGGATGTATATGATTATAGAAGAGTGACCAAAGCATGAGCTTTTGGGACAGACCAGAATTACTGAGTGATGCTGACACAACTATTGAACCTCTCTGACCTTCAGTTTTGCCTTTGGCAAGACAGAATCACTTCATGCTTGTAAGTGCAGTTACTAAGGTTAGATACTCTGAGTTCAAATCCTAGCCATGCTATTGACTGGGAGATCTTGAGCAACTTCCTTAACTTGACTTTCCTTCAATTATCTCTTATGTGCCATTGAAGCAATAATATCTGCCCTCTTGAATTGCTGTGAGAATCAAATGAGTTGATTCATATAAAATGCTTATAAGAGTGCCTGGTAATCAATAAGCACTCAGTAAGGCTTAGCTATTGCATGTTCCCTAAGAGGGCATGGATTTTCTTGTGTTCCCCCTCCCACCTCTACACCCCATGTCTAAAACATTGCCTGCCTAAAGTAGGCGTTTAATACATATTTGTTTATTAACTGAAGCAGTCTTTGAGATAGATATGATACCTACTACCTATCTAGATGCAAAACACTCCACTCAGTCCACCTGATGCATATTTCATATATACGTGCTCCAACAGCTATGCCCTGGGGTGCGCAGCGGGCTTGGATGAGCACCGCAGAGAGGGATAGAAGTCGCCTCCCAGTCCAGCGCTGGAGAGTTTGGTCAGCTGTAGAGGACTGGGACTGGCAGTAATGCTGCTTCTCAGTTCATGGCAGCCAGGTCACGTCAAGGCTGTGAATAAGCATAAAGAGCTGGCCTAGATTTTCATTTCTGATGGCTCCACGTGGTTCTTTCCCTCTTTGAAAACCTCCCCTGTTTTCTCAAGCTGGCTAGGAGGCTGCACCCCCAATGCAGCGTTCCTACACGCTGCCGCCCAGCCCCAACCCGCCCCTCCCAGCTCGTCTTTCCACCTGCTGCACCCCGTGTGCACTTTGCCCTCCATGAAAACCGAGCTCCTCTCCCTGTCCTGACTCCCGGCCTTGGGGCGAGCTGTTCCCCGCCCCCCCCCCCGCCCCCGCCCTCTAGGATGGGCAAACTTCTCATTGCTCATGATTCAGCTCAAAGTCACCTCTTCTGTGGAGTTTTCCTCCCCTCCCCTCCTCAGTGTAAATTTTACCCTTTGAGAGGGTCCCACGAGACTCTGTCAATTCCTTTAATATGCTCTCATGCTAGTGTGAACTTTATCAGGTCACTGGCTGCACTTTGTTTCCTGTTGCTGCTGTAAAACACACACCCACAAATCAGGTGGTTTAAAACAACAAAAATTTATTCTCACAGTTCTGAAAGCAAGAAGTCCAGATCAAGGCACTGGCAGGGCAGTGCTCCCTCTGAAGGCTCAGGGGAAAATGCTTCCTTCCTTTTCCAGCCTCTGGGGCCCCAGACCTCCGCTGGCCGGGGGCTGCTTCACCCCACGTTCTGCCTCTCTCTCTCTCTGCACAGCCTTCTTTGCTGTGAGTGTGGCTGTGGCAATTTGATATAGTTACGAATTCCAAAAATAGATATTGGGTTATGTTTGTAAACTGGCCTATACCTGGGCATAACTGAATTATGATTAGGGCTTTGACCGGGCTATGTCAGTAGACGGTTGAGTCTGTGCCCTTTGGTGGGTGGGGACTTACAGATAAAAGACATGGCAAAGGACAGCGTTGGAGATTGTGATGTTGGAGTTTTGATGCTGGAATCTTGAGCTGGAGTCCTAGGAAGTAAGCACACAGCGGAGCTTGGTTGTGAGGAAAGAGAAGCAAGCCCAGAAAGAGAGGAACCCAGGAAGCCTGAGCCCTCGCAGACGTCGGCAGCCATCTTGCTCCAACACATGAAAATAGACTTTGGTGAGGGAAGTGACTTTGCTTTATGGCCTGTAACTGTAAGCTTCTCCCCTTATAAATACCCTTTATGAAAACCAACCAATTTCTGGTATCTTGCATCAGTACCCCTTAGGCTGATAACACAGTGGCCCTCTTCCCTTTGTGTCCCTGTGTCATATCTTTTCCTTCTGAGGACACCAGTTATTGCATCTGGGGTCACTCCAATTCCAGGATGAGCTCACCTGGAGATCCTGAGCTCAATCCCATATGCAAAGACCCTATTTCTAAATGAGGCCACATTCACAGGTACTAAGAGTTAAGACTTGGACATATTTTTATGGGGATATAACTCAGTCCCCTAAACAGGTTATCTCTGCAGCTGAAATAGTTTTGTTTTTTTTTTTTTTTGAGATGTATTTTATTTATTTATCCTCCACCCCTTGTTGTTTGCGCTCTCTGTCTGCCTTCTGTGCTCATCTTCTTTTTAGGAGGCACTTGGAACCAAACCCAGGACCTCCCATGTGGGAGGGAGGCACTTAATTGTTTGAGCCACCTCTACTCCCTGTCTGTGTCTCTCATTGTGTTTTTTTCTCATTGTGTCTCTTCGTTGTGTCATCTCATTGAATCATCTTGTATTAGATCACCGTGCCAGCCTATCGCATCAGCTTGCTGTCCTGCTTGTCTTCTTCAGGAGGCACCAGGAACCAAGCCCAAGACCTTCTGTGTGGTAGGTGGGCACCCAACTGCTTGAGCCACATCCACTCACCTGAGTTTCTTAAGTATGTTCAACTGTTTATTAACCTGGGTGTCCCCAGTGCCCAGTCTTGGGCTTGGCACCAAGAAGATACTTGATAAAGATATGGAAAAGAAACACACAAATGAATGGGTGATAGCTTTGCTAGTCCTGTTCTGGGTAGTAAGATATTTCCAAAACATGTGGTTTCAGTTTCCTACAAATCAAGGATGAAGGTTCCTTCTGGACTAGCATACCGCCCAATATATCTCAGATCTGAGGAAGCTCTGGAGAATCAGGCCCCTGGTGGGGAGCTCGGAGGAGAAACCATGCCTGCTTCACCTCAGCCTCTTCTCTGCAGCCTTCTGTCTAGTCTGTTGGTCTCAGGCTTGGCTGAAGGGACAAGCCTTTTCCAGAGCCTGGGGCTTTGTGGCCATGAAAGTTGCCTGAGTTGATGCTGATAAAAACATGCCAAGCCCTGTTATTATGGGATATTTCTATGCACAGTTGGCCTCTAAAAAAGTGATTATCTGAAGGAAGTAATTGTTTAGAGCCTCACATTGAATTCCAGTCCTCTTTTGGCCTTTGGGACTAACGCTGCTGATCAGTGCCAAATTACTGCTATTTTAATACTTGAATTAAAAATCAGACCAGCCATTTGCATGGTGGAGGGTTGTGATGGGAACCCATCCATGCCTGGGTCTGTGCAAGAGGCATTCTGCATGTTGCTGGCTGCCAGAGAAGGAGACTAGTCAGGAAGACTTGTCGGTCAGCTGGCTTCCTGCCTCCCCCACCCATCTTCCCCAGCTTCAGAGCTACCTGCAAAGCTGAGCAGGAGTTCTGGACTCCGAAACTGTGAGTGGATCGGGGATGCTTTTGAGATGGTAAAAATATGTTTCATGTGAGAAGAAAGTATCTTGTGATGACAAATGGCCATGAAGGTGGCCTCTAGGAGACCGCTTCTTCACCTCACATCCTCCTTGCTTCTTATCCTGTTATGATGTTTTGCAACCGAGCTGGTCTCTCTCCATTCTGTCTCTTTGACCAATGGTCCTTTCCTTCTCCTTTCTAGCTGCTGGTCCTCTTTAAAGAGAGCCATTGGGTAAACTCCACAGAAGGAAAACCAACCCTGATTCTGTTAAAGATTTTATCTGCATCATTGTTAAAGAGATAAATTCATCCCCTTACTCCAAACTGGGTCACAAAATCTTGAAAAGCTAGAATTTTATTCAGAAGGAACTTCCTCCACCTCTGATGATGTGAACCCGTCCTGGGAGAGTGTGTCTTCTCAGATATAGAATCTCCAGACAAAATAAGGCGAGTTACTCATCGAGGCAGATGTCTCCATTTTTAGAGGCATATTCAAAAGCAGTATTTTGTAGTTCAGAATTTTCAGCCAAGTCATCGTTGCCTAATAGAGGAGTTGGGATGCAGACTGTGAGAAGTTTCTTTCTGAAGACCATTTTCCCATGCAGGAGGGGCATCAAGCAGACTCAGACAGGACACAGGAGCGGCTGTTTGATATCCCATTCACTCCCAGCTCTCCAAGATTGCGGGAACCGGACAGCACCAAGTGCCTTCTGGAAATGCTTTCTTGCATATTATTTGTAGACTTGATTTAACAAGGACCTGGAAGATATCCAATGATGTTTTAAACAAACAATCATTGACATTACCACATTTATTCAAGAGTCAGAGCATGGCTTGCTTCCAATTTAAGCAATTTCTCCAGCCTAATATCCCACTGAAAATTGTACTTTTTCTGCCATTTTTTTCTTTTGCTCATCCACTCATTGCTTTTTTGTCATTTTCTGCTAGTTGTTTGTTTGTTTTCTTTAGGAGGCAACAGGAACTGATCCCCAGCCCTCCCATGTGGGAGGCGGGCGCTCAACTGCTTGAGCCACATCTGCTTCCCTCTGCCATTTTCATTTAGTGTAGTTTGCAGTTCTCATTGTTTTTACTTTGAAAGTGATTATCAGACTGGTCACCCTGATCCCAGTGACCAGGGATTTTCTCTAGTATGTGCCCACACACTAGATTTAAATTCAGATTTTCTCGTTTCACATGAGCAAAACAACAAAGAACAATTTGTACTATAATCATTCATATGATGTTTTTTTAAAATAGAGGAAAAAATTAAAAACTCTCATTCTTTGGGACCCAGCTCTCTTTGTCCTTAAAAAGCATGCCGTAGGTCTCCTTTCTGAGATCTGTGTGGATAAGACTATAATTATGGGACATTCAGTGAAAGCTTTGGTTGATTCCAGGCTCTACTTAAAGAGTAACCAGAACTCCTGAACTTCTCATAGTCTAAGGAAATAAATGTAGTGCGAAAGAACTATGCAAGCTATTTAACTCCTTGGCGAAATGGATGGAATCAAGGTTAAGGTAAGGAGTTTATAAGACAAGCCCGGAACATCTTCACGGCCCACAAAATAAAATGCTCAGTGATTGGGGCATGTAAAAGCACAGGAGCTAGATAGAAAGCAATCCCACTGGGACAAGCTGAGTATCAAAATAAATAACAGCAGTGACTTACTATAACCAAATGAATAAAATAAAATCAATATGTCTGCATGGAATTAAATAGATAACTGAATGAAGGAATAAATAATGAAGAAAAAGTGAAACTCCTTCACAGTATAATCCCAACTAATAAGCAGAAGGAAAGATGGAATTAGAAAATCACCATTTGTACCCTTTAGAGTATTGATTCAGGCACTAACCATCAATGGATACTAAAATTAGTGGATATATCACACAAGGTAAGATATTAATAATAGGGGAAAATCTATGTGGGGGTGGGGGGGGAGGTTATATGGGAATCTCCTTTTCTTTTAATGTAACTTTAATGTAATCTAAAACCTCTCTAAAAATAAACGTTATTACAAATAAAATAAAACCAGTTAATAAAAGTTTGATGAGGAACTATATATATATATATTTAGTTTTGAAGTATTTCACCAAAAGTTTTTTATATATTACAAAGGAAATATAATTGTACCTTGACAAAGAAGAAACCTGCCAGCTACTGCCACAGCCAAGTAATTGAAGTTCACGTCAGTAACAGGACATGCTTATCTCACATACTTCCCAATAAGAAGCCCTGAGATGGTGACAGAGTCATTTCTAGGCAGGCCTGAAAGTAAAAAGAAGATATCTACATACCAGGAAAAAGTCTACACAAGTTAGTTGGCATGCATCTTCAAAAAATTGTTTTGAAAGATATAGAAAGCTTGAGGAACTGTTCCAGTTTGTAGAAGTTTATAGATACATGACAATGAAGTGTAAAGCAGGATTATGGATTTGATCCGGAGCCAGGATGAAGAAAAGCTATAAAGGTTACTATTAAGAAAATTGATTACATTTTAGAATAAATTTTGAATCAGATAATGGTGCTATATCAATGCTAAAATTCTTGAATTTACTGTGGTTATGTAAAGAATGTTTTAATACCTAGGAAATATACACTGAAGTATTTTAAGATTAAATGGATGTGATAGCTTGAATTTCTTATTAATTATTGAAAAAAATAAAGGAAAGAGCAAGCATGAAAGTACAAATGGTAAAGAGAAAGGTCACAATGTTAACAACTGGCGAATTCTGGATGAATGTATAAGGGAGATCTTATAATTTTTTCTCTAAGAAATTATATAAACACAGGTTTACAAATTAAAAAACAAAACAAAACACACATACACAGTTAGAAGCAGGCTTGAGACACTGTGACAATTGAGCTGGATTTGGAGTCCCTTAATCTTCAACCACAGAAGATAATCGGTTTCACCATTAATTTTTGCTAGGGATTGGACTATTTTCCTGAGTGATACAGAGGGATGAGTTTCTTTCTTTCGTGAGACAGAGGCGGCCAGTACATAAGTATGCCTGCTTTTTACCATTTTAGACCTTGGGAAAGTCTGTTCTCGTCTCAGGGTGGCTGCAGAGTGGAAATCCTTGGCAATGAAACTGTATTGCAGGGATACCTGCGTCCAGGGCCTCCCATTTGTTTTGAAATTGCTCACCGCATAGGGCAGACTAGCTTACATGTTGCAGTTTGCAAGGGCTTTGAGAAAACAGCCTCAGAGGCACTGCTGTGAGGTAAGCAAGGGTATGTCTGTATTCCAGCCCACCTGTTACCTGACAGGCAATGAGACCAAGAGAACAAAACTCCTTTGCAAACAAGGTTCTGGAAAGTGTGTATCCTAGTTGGGTGGCTGCAGGTTGGGTTGTAAAAGATTGGGCAGCTAGAACAAGTGGGTGACTGGTACACAGCACAGGTCAGGGCTGGCTTCTGATAGGGTCTTTGACCTCTCACTCAATTCTATATAAACAACACATAACCAGAATGTAACTGTGGCTCTACAAGTCCCAGTCTCAATTCTATATAAACAACACAGAACCAGAATGTAACTGTGGCTCTACAAGTCCCAGTCTTTGAAGAGTGTCAAGTCAAAGGCACAATAGACTGATAGAAAATATAAAACCAGAAGCACTTTCCATTTTTATTCAGTTCTAAAAATACATGAAAAGGAAGTGATGGGGATGGAGTGTCCCACAAAAGACATCCTCCTGTCTTAATCCATGTTCCTGTGGGCGTGAACCTACTTGTAAGTAGGACCTTTGAAGACGTAATTATTTCTTAGGTATAGACTCACTTGTGCATAGGATCTTTGAAGACCGTATTTAAATGAGGCCAAATCTACTCAGACTGCATTTCTTAAAAAAACTTTATTCTATTACTTATTTATTTCTCCCACCCCCTCATTGTTTGTGCTTGCTGTGTCTGCTCATCTTCCTTGTTTTTCTAGGAGGCACTGGGAAATGAACCTGGGATCTCTGATGTGGAAGGGATCTCTGATGTGGGAGAGAGGCACATAATCGCTTGATCCACCTCTGCTCCCTGCAGAGAAATAAGTCAAGGAGCTCAAGGATTGCAGCAAGCCAGCACCTGAAAACTACAGACTATGGGAAAAAGCATTACATGCTTTGAGCCTCCAAAATCATGAGAAAATAAATTCCTGTTGCTTAAGTCAACCGAT
This sequence comes from Dasypus novemcinctus, assembly GCF_030445035.2. Taxonomy (NCBI): domain Eukaryota; kingdom Metazoa; phylum Chordata; class Mammalia; order Cingulata; family Dasypodidae; genus Dasypus; species Dasypus novemcinctus. Next base: position 43,171,558 of record NC_080699.1, on the reverse strand, counting down.
ATGTGGTGTTTGTCATAGCAACCCTGGCAAACTAAGACAGGAAGGGAGCCTTTATAATGTGCAGCAAAACATCTTGCTTAGCTTTTCTCTCCATCCTTTCTATCCCTTACTCCTAATCACCATTCTCTCTGAACCCTCAACCCAGCCTTTGAGACTTTAATTCTCCTACATGTGGATTCATCCAACAAGCATTTCTCTAGCACCTATTCCATGCCATGTGCTAGTCTCGGCTTTGGAGTACAGTTGTAAAAACCTAGATCACGTTTCCTTTCCTTATGGATCTTATATCTTGTAAAAACACAGCCCTTACATAAGTGGGGTGCAGGCTATAGAAACCCCCATAAGCCCTTATATGGGTGTTTCCTTTTCCTGAAAGTGGAATGGGAACCACTAACAGTTTTTTGTTTTGTTTTTTTTGCTGTTCTGCACCTTTCATCAGAATATATAAAGTTGCCCCATCCTTTTTACCAACCATATAATATCCCATTCGTTGGCACATTACAATATACTTAACCACTCTCCTATCAATGCCTATTTCGATGATTTACAATCTGTGATATTAAAAACAATGTTTCAAAGAATAATTTGTACAAATTTTATTTTAAACATATGTGATCTACTGTTAAGACAAATTCCTTAGAATTTAAGTGTCTCTTAAATATTTCATATTCTCTTTCTTTGCAAAAGTTGAAAGACCAGGTTTATGTCTTCAGTCCAGAGCTCTGCCAATGATCAACTATTTACTTAAAATATCTAGATGGCTATCACAAACCTATTATGTTATAAATTAACTTCCAGTCTTTCCCCATCATATAAATGGCACCTCCATTCATTCGCAATGGAATATTATTCAGCCATAAAAACTAAAGAAGTTTGTTTTTTTATTTTAAAGATTTATTTTATTTCTTTCTCCTCCCCCCCCCCCCCCATTGTATGCTCTTTTGTGTCCATTCACTGTGTGTGCTTCTGTGTCCACGTGCATTCTTGGCACCACCGGGAATCTGTGCCTCTTTTTTGTTGTGTCATCTTGCTGAGTCAGCTCTCTGTGTGTATGGTGCCATTCTTGGGTGAGCTGCGCTTTTTTTGTGTGGGGCGTCTCTCCTTGTGGGGTGTACTCCTTGCACGTGGGGCTCCCCTACACGGGGACAACCTTGCATGGCACAGCACTCCTTGCACGCAGCAGCACTGCATGTGGGCCAGCGAACCCTGGACCTCCTACATGGTAGGCAGACACTCTATCTGTTGAGCCACAAGTACTTTCCACGAATGAAGTTTTGATACATGCTACAGCACGGATGAACCTTGAAGCTGTCATGTCGAGTGAAATAAGCTAGATACAAAAAGACAACTATTGTATGTTTTTTATGATCTCACATATACAAAATTTACCTATGTGTCAACTTTATAGAGACAGATAGTTAGCATACAGGTTAGAGCAGCTGGGGGGGGGAGTTGAAAAGGGAGTTATTGCTTAATGGGTACAGAATTTCTGTTTGAGGTGATGAAAAAGTTGAGGTAAAGGATGTTAGTGATGGTAGAACAACATTATGCATAGAATTAACACCACTGAATTGTTCACATGAAAGTGGTTAAAATGAGAAATTTTGAGTTGTATATATGGTACTATAATAAAAAGATAAAGGAAAAGGATTAAAGTGAAAAACAAACAGTTTTACATAGTAGCAGCATGATCCAGCTTATACCTTTAAAGAATCTCTCTGGCCAAGGTTTAAGAACAGAGACTTGGAGCAACTGGAAGAAAAGCAGAAAGCAGTGGGTGGGAGACCATGGCTCGTTCAGGATGGTGGCATTGAAGGCAGTGAGCAATGCCAAGATTCTGGGTGTATCTTGAAGGAAATTCCGGTAAGATATGCTTTGGATAGGAAATGGCAAGTGAGAAAAAGAAAGGAATCAGCACGAACCCAAGACTGGCCAGAGCATTTGGAATGAGGGGGCTGCCACCTCCTGAGACCAGGAGCCGCGGGAGCAGCCGAGGGCCAGGGGCTGAGCTTCGCTGCCCGTCAGCCGTGCAAGCAGAGTGCACAACAGGCACCTCAGCCCAGGAGGCAGGGCCACGAGGAGGTGTCCGTGCAGCCAGGTGTCCTGCGAGAAGTCCAGCTCATGAGGCTTCCTGAGTGTCACACATTAGGAAGTGTAAGCAGAAGAAATGATTTTTCTTTTTTTTTTTTTTAATAGTTTTACTTTATTTTTTTCTCTTTATTTTTTCTAATGTTACATTAAAAAAATATGAGGTCCCCATATACCCCCCACCCCCCTCACCCCACTCCTCCACCCATAACAACCACCTCCTCCATCATCATGAGACATTCATTGCACTTGGTGTATACACCTCTGAGCCTTTGTAGCTATGCAGTCCATTTCTAAAGAAGGAAGAGCTGGGCTTGTACAGACGATAGCACGGGCTACGGCCTCTTCCCAAGCACAGGCCCGAATTCCCACAACGAGCAGCAATTTGGAATGAAATGCTTGTGCTGGTTTTTCTAAGAATGGCTCTTTCAGTAAAGGATAAGAATTTAGGTTTATGCTAATGAAGGAAGAATTCAATAAGTACCTGAAGTTCACAGGGCAGAGCACTGAACTGAATAATAAAAACAAAGTCTTTTTCATACTCCAGGGGGAAAACTGTAAACAGTTTATCTGTGGTGAGAAACGATGTGGGTTTTTTAAAAAGTTCTTTAGGATTAGTTTACTCTTTGGCCCTCAGTCATTAAGTAAAATTGACTTTTCCTTTAACATGATAGGAAATCATTTAACTATGGGCAGTATTTGATTTAGCCTTATTTCAGATTTCTTGCTGCCTTCCTGAGTTACAGTTCTATACAATTGGGGAAAGAACCCTGAACTTGGAGTCAGAAAATCTCAAAGTTTTCAAAGTTTAATTCCTGTCTTCAGTTTCCTGGCTATGATAATATTTGGTGTACCAGGAGTGAATGTGGCTCAAGCAGTTGGGAGCCCATCTCCCACATGGGAGGTCATGGGTTCAGTTCCTGGTGCCTCCTAAAGAAGAAGAGGAGACAGCAAGCACAGACAATAAGCAGAAACAATGAGCAGACACAGCAAGCAGACACAGCAGGCAAACAATGAGCAGACAGACAAGGGAGCCATCTTGGGGTGGGGATGGGGGATTATCTGGTATACCTATCCATTAGGCATTTTGAAAGAATTAAATATAATGATGTACAGTCATGAAATCATTAAAAGTACAAAATAAGCACAATTCTATTATTTTTCTCTCCATCTTCCTTGTTCCTTTCTTTCTTACTTGAAACACTCAGGTGTATGAATATATTCTAGGAAAACAAATTAGAAAGTAATTGCTTGATTTAAAAGCTTCTTGCAATGAGTTGCCTTTTCTTTTTTTTAAGATTTCATTTTATTTCTTTCTCTGCCCCCCCATTCCCCCCTTTTGTCTGCTCTCTGTGTCCATTCACTGTGTGTTCCTCTGTATCTGCTTGTGTTCTCATTAGGCAGCTCCAGGAACCAATCCTGGGACCTTCCAGAGTGGGAGAGAGGCAATCATTCTCTTGAGCCACCTCAGCTCCCTGGTCTGCTGCATCTCTTATTGTCTCTCCTCTGTGTCTCTTGCTGCATCATGTTGCTGTGCATGCTTTCTGCATCGGCCGGCACTCCTGCAGGGGGCAGCTTTCCCACACTGGGCAGCATTCCCAAGCAGGGCGGCACTCCTGCATGTGGCGGCATTCCCACATGGGCTGGCACTCCGCGTGGGCCAGCTCGCCCTCACCAGGAGGCTCTGGGCATTGGACCTTGGACCTCCTGCATGGTAGGCGGGAGCCCAACTGATTGAGCCACATCTGTTCCCCTAATTGCCTTTTCTGAAGACCTCATTCCACTCAAACGTCCAAGAAAAGACTCATGTGGAAAAGTGGCAAAGCAGGTCCTAACAAAAGGCAGTTGGAATCAGGTAAAAAAATATTTTATACCCATCCAGTTTAACTCTGGGGAAAGATGGAGTGAAAAGGCCTTCTCCTCTGCAGGATGACGGGGGAGCAGGCCCTGCATTGCAATCTGGCTTTAAATGAGTCATTTAAAAATGCATTCAGCATATTTTCACTTTAGCTCGTACAGCTAGAAGATGAAAGGGCACAGATATCCTGTAATCGCAGTTAAATTGCAGGTGGTAATTATAAATACCAGGCGATGGCCAGGTCTGGCACGGAGCAGGAGGACGCCATATGCTCCGGCATCCTTCCTCGGGGGCTGCTGGCTGATGTGGACGCAGGGAGACCCTCAAAGGGCAGGAGGATGACAGCTCTTTCTTCCTTGAGCCTTTTGTAATTAAAGAGTTCTTCGGTGTCCTTTACCTTGCCTGCCCTTGGCTTTCCTGGAAGCTTGCTCTTGAAGTGCTGGTGACAGGGGAATATACTTCATAGAAAGGACAGGAGGAAGTGTTACTGAACTATAGCACGAGAGAAAGATGCAACTTTCCTCTTCCTTGGCTGGGATCCACTAAGCCTGGGGACAGTGATTTATGAAACTGTAAGACAAATACCCTTAATCTCAGGTCTGCTGTTAGGCAGTGGTTCACTGGACCCTGACCTTTTTTATTCTAAAAAGTCCAATCTTATTTTTCCTCTGAAAGGAGAAAGCACCAAAAAGGTAGCTCTTTTTCACCCAAAACTAGAAAATTGTTTGAAGATTTGTGATTTAGGAAAAGTGAGACTGAGCCAGTTCAATTTATTTTAATTTTTTCTAAATTTTACTCATTTTCTACTCTTTCTTACCTCTTATATTTCCAGCATCACAGTAGCTGATTTTTAAGGTCAACATTCATTTTTTTTAAGGTCTTCAACTGAGTTTTCCAAGTGCTATGAGATAATTTGCTTCTTTTAGCAGTTACGTGGTGTTTATTTGGTCAAAAGTCATCAACAAACTGGAACTTCAAAAGATTTGTGTCTGGTTCAGAATGTTTAAAAAGTACGAAGTCTGAAAAATGTGGATGAAACCACACAAGAATCCTAGAATTAATAGAAGGAATAAATAGTTTTGCCATCAAGCTGCCTATCAACATATCAAAACCAGGATAATAAAAGTACATAAATGGATTAGTTGAATATTATATGCAATCCCGGCAATAGATTTCCTAAAACCCAGCATGGCTGTGGATGTACAGGACAATTTTCTTGGTCCATTGTCTGTAGATCTCTAACAACATCTTAAGGGAAAAAAAAGAATAATATCCTTCACTCCTGCCCTTGAGTGACAAACCTGATGAAAAATAGTCATAGATAACTCGGGCAGACAATATGAGCATCTTCCATCCAACTTGACAGTTATTAACAGGTGCCAATCACAGGTGGAAATCTAATCAAATCTCAATGTAATTCCCTAGGAAATGATAGGACCAATATCATCTATGAAGGATCAGCTCCACCCCCTGTATCCCCCCCCCCCCACTTTGTTTCATGGGAGCCCTGTCTGCATAGGAAAGGAAAAGTCACCTAAGTCCATTATTTTCCTAGGCAGGTGGTGCTCCACTAGCTAAAAGAGAGCTCCAGATGGGCAGAGATGATGAAAGAATCATCCGATTGAAACACTTTCCTCCTGGGTGTTAAATATTACATTTACTGTGACCGTGGAGCTGTTGAAACCAATAGAACTAATTAAGAGAGCTGATATCAGAGAGAGAGACTTGCACTAACTAACACTGGAGAAACGTGCCAAAGGAAGAGCAGTGTCCTCCTGGAGGGCTCTGGGATACAGAGGACTCTGTTCTCTGCCATAAGCAAAAGAAAGGGAATAATATGTGTCCAGAGACATTTGAGTTTTAATCTAAATCACAGTGATGGGACATATGGAAATAGAATAGAGAAACTAGTTACAATGCCAGTGAGTAATTTTTTTATTATATTGTAAATGGCATAAGAGAATCCTGCTAGGACTGTAGTATATTTATGATCCTTTTCTCATTCACAGATAAATAAATGTATTACCCAAACTCAAAATAATGTTCAGAATTTTGTGTCCTATGCTGAACAGACTGACTTAGAAAATAATGTTCCTAACCTTTGACCCAGAAACCAAATCACATTGACTGATTGACTTAACACCATTTATTTACCCCTTACTTTGGTACTGGCCAAAACACCTTTTGTGTATTGTCTCAGTTTTCCTGCCAACTACCATATGAGGTATGTATTATTATTATTCCCACACCACAGATGAGGGGGCTGAAGTCTATAGAGGTTAAACGACCTCCCAGCAACACAAGGTTAATTAGTGTCAAGAGTCAGGATTCTAAAGCAAAGTGACTCCAGAGTCCATGATCTTAACCACTATACCAGATTTTTCCCTAATTAATGTCTGTGTTCCTTCTCTACCCATTCTAACTCCTTGATGGGACTCCAGTTTGTGACAGAAAACACTGTTAAGTAGTTGTTTATCACCCGATGCTTGGAGCTAAGAATAGATTGGATGAAGGAAAAAACATCTCATGCATTATCACAATCAGAAGCTACTACATTTGTTGTTGAAGGTTGCCTTCACATTTAGCAGGTAATGGAGAATCTGAGCCCCAGAATGGAAAAGACTCAGCTTGCTTCAGGTCATGTTGATATTGCAGCTGAGCTGGAATTAAAAGCCAGGCCTCTTGAATTTTAGGTCAAGGCTCTTCTCAAAACACTACACTTCCTTCACTAATAGGTCGGCTCAGTTCTAGTCTCAGAATAAAATCGGTATTACTGATTGGGCCCTGTGTCCTCTCTGCTGTGTTCAGAGCCGGAGTCCTCTAACAGTGCATGCCCAGGCTACGGGAATCCCAGGCGAAGGCAATGCTCAGGTGGCCAAGTCTTTTCTATACCTGATGAATTTGTTTCTCTGGTATCCCATTTGCTCATTAATGTCTATGCATAATCACAAAATGCTTACCATTAAGTAGACCCTTATGCTGAGGTCACTGGTCTGTATAGAATGTCTACTCCGGAAACTACAGTGCAAAGTTGACCTTTTCTATTCCAGTCTTCTCTTTTGGCTTTATGTTGCTTTAGTGCACTAAAGCAGATTTCCAACCTCAGCACTGTGGACTCTTTAAATCAAACAGTTCTTTACACATAGTAGGAAGTTTAGTAGCATCCCTGGTCTTTACCTACTAAATGCCATAGCACCTCCCACCCACAAGTCTGGAAAACCAAAAATGTCTCCAGACATTTCCAAATATTCCATGGGGTGGAGAGAAAAACTGCCCCCATTTGAGGACTACTGAATTAGAAACTTTCTGAGACTTAGTACCACGGAGTCTTCCTTCTTCACCTGTAAAATGGAAGGGTTGGGTAAGTTAAATTCTAAAACTTCCTCCTCACTCTTAAATTCAGTGATTCACCTCATTCTCTGGGTCTGATATTCCAGGACACAACTACGCTTCTTGACAGGGCAAATTAATGAACAAGTACCAGGACAATGTCGAGGAGGAAAAGCACCCTGGAAGCCAAGGCGGAGGTCATAAGGAGTTGACTAGAAAATAATATAGAAGGAAGAATTTTGGGGAGACCAAGTAGTCCAGGTAGAAAAGGCAGAGCACTCAGAAAGTCAGTGTGTTAGCCAAGGGGTACTGATGCAAAATACCAGAAATTGGCTGGTTTTTATAAAGGGTATTTATCTTGGGTAGATGCTTACAGTCACAAGGTCCTAGAGTCCAACTCAAGGTACCGTATGAGGTACTTTCTCACCCAGTGTCTGTTGCTATGTGTTGACACAAGATGGCAGATGACATCTGCAAGGGTTTGGTCTTCCTTCTCCCAAGGCTCCATGGTCCCAGCTTTTTCCAATCTCAGCCGCAGGCTGGAATAAGTCTTGTCTCTATCCTAGGGCTCATTTCTCTCAAGACTCAGCCGCTCTGCTCTCTCCACAAGGCCAGCTATAAACTCTCAAGTGAAAGTCTTGTCTCTCTTCCCATGGCCTCTGCCATGTCTAATGGAGTCTTCTCTCTTTCCTTGCATATCTGCTTCTCTGTGTGCTTACTTCCCGGGCTCCAGGATCAAAACTCTAACTTTCTTCTCTGCTATGTTGTTTCCTCTGTGAGTCTTGGTGGGTAGGGACTCAACATCCTACTGACATGGCCCATTTAAAGCCTCAATCATTATTTAATCAAGAAAAATGAAACCTCTGAATCCAATCCAATCTAATATGTCCAGAGGAACAGACCAGTTTACAAACATGAACCAATATCTATTTTTGGAATTCATAAACAATATCAAACTGCTACAGTCAGAGAAAAAATATAACTATCTAGAGAACAAATGAGGTAAGACAGCAAGTACGTGAAGAATGTTTTGAAGCAGTCTGCTTGGGTATCAGTTTTTGTTGGTTGAGGCTTAAGATGGGCTTTAAACAGCAGTAAAAGAACGCTTTCATACATGTAGGAGACAGTCAAAGCATTTACTTACCTGATTTAGGTAGAAAGGTGTGTTTCATTCATATTGTGCATTTAACACACATTTGTGGCCACCTATTGTTTGCAACCTGGTAGCATGACTAATGTGAAGATTAACTAGATGGGATCTTTACCTCAATAGAACATAAAATCTAGTAAGGGTGATGCATTGGTACTCAACAGCTAGGAGAAAGTAAATGACAGCTTGAGGGATGGGTAGGCACAATGCATAGTGTAGACTCATTAAGTAACAGCTAGTTTAACTCATAAAATAGCTTCTGTGCACCAATCCTACCATTTTATCCAACTGGAAAAATCTAATGTACAGAATTATGCCCTAGATTCAGGAAGGAGATCAAGGAGTCATTACTCTTTGGAGTATGATACATTGTTGACTGCAATTTTAGTAGGAAGAGCTGAATTCCATTATGTATTCTCTGAACACAAGTATGTCAACACCCACCAAGTGAAAGTGTTGCCAAGTGTCTGTGTACTTTTAGTCCCATAATTCAACAATATATGGCCCCCTAGAAGAATAAAAACCTTTAAAGGACCAAGAATGAAAATAGAATTGCATATTAATTCACAGCAATTCACCTCTTGGCCCATCCTCAAAGTATACCCTTACACTGATCAACAAATGTATGCCAGCTTTTATCTGAAATAAAAAGCCTTTTTCCAGGCTTATTTCTTTGTTAATATACTTCTGTCTTGATCTAAAGTGAACCTTCTCCTGCCATAAACAAGAATAATTTGGCTGCTGTGCTTTTGTGAGTCCTAAAGCCTTTCCTTTAGCAATCTTGATGAGCATGTGGGGTTGTGTTCTGCATACCAATAGCCACTCCAAGCCCGAAAAAGAGGTAGTCGACCCAACCCACACCATCTGTGGTCTCAGCTAGATTTGTGGCATGCCTCCCTGAGCTGAAGCAAACCTCCCTCTGTCTCGAGTAAGTTGAGAATCAGAAATAAAAAATAAATTAAGACAAGTAGGCAAACATTAAAATGAGTTGTTACAGAACGTTTGTGTAGATTCCAGTCTTCAATGTCAAGAGAGCATCATTCTGCTCTAACGGCATCTTTTCATGAAAGCACTCCGTGGCAGTCAGTCATAAATAAGCAGCTAGCAAAAGAAATGATAACATGAAAATGGAAACCGAGTCACTGAGGAGCTTTGTTATTGCTTAGACAAAGCATCTGCGACTATCAAGAGGGAAAGGTGAACAATAACAGTGACGAAAAGAAATCTAGCTATTGTACTGCTGTCTCGTCCATGTCAACAGAAGATCTGGCTCTGGTAGGCTGACAGGTTGTCTGGATAAATAGGTTAGGGCCAGTAATGTTCATTTGTGATGAGAAGTTTCTTCTCCCAGCCTGTATCAGGAGCTCCAGAAGCACTGACGAGGGCAGCCATGGCTCTATAAATCAGTGAGGGCGTTTTGTCTGTTTGAAAAGCATTATCTCAGCATTTGTCCAGGCAATTTTGAAGGACTCTCTCCCTCTCCCTTATCAGAGAGCAACAGCTTTAATGCAGATAGGTATCCTTTAATGAAAATGCAAACAGAAGTCTTCAATCCTTGTAGGTCCCAGTTAATAATTTATTATATGTTTCGTGGCATTTGTATCTACATTAGAGCCTTTTGAGCACCCCCCACATTCCAAAAGTGGCCACAGTTCAACCACATTTTCTGTGCCTTTGCAGTCCTCCTCTTCAGTGGAGATGAGAAGGCTGGCCTGGGGTTAGAGAGAATTCCGATTCACAGGCAGATTCACCTAAAGTCTCCCAGTCTCGTTTATCCAATTTCCAAATGGAATGCTTAAGTCTGAAATATACCACCAAGGAAGCTTTTACTTTCTGCTGAATTGTTAGTAGCTGTTCTTGAGCCTTCTTTCAAGGAAATCCAGCTCCTCCTCTGGGCAGTAAGTGGTCTGTGATCTAATTCATGTAGAGTGGGGTTAAGCAGCAGAGTGGTGTGGGGGCAAAAGTAAGGAAGGATAGCCGATTTGAAAAGCATTGGGTCCTTATGGAAAAGCCTATGTTTGTATTTATGTTTATGTATTGTATATTTACTTTTCACTTCAATCTCCTCTTCCCGCCCAAGCAGCTGACTTTGACATGTGCTCCATTGTCGAATGCTGGATATATCATTTGTGCTTACATTTGCTTTGCGATTTGCTATTTGAAGTATCATTAGTTGCTTCCTCGTCCTGGCTTTACCATCATCCCATTTGCCATCTGGATGTAGCGTGCTGCTAGACGCACTGCAGCCCCACATTCACAATTATGTGGCTCCTTATACTGCTGGGGGTTTCGTTATTTCTTTAGAAAACAAGGATGTGATGTACATAAAAGCTTCATCTCTGATTTTACCATCTAAGGCATTTGATAAATACTTTGAGACTATTTCTAGCACCCATCATATTTCTAGCAGCAAGTCTGCATTTTGGATTTTCATGGTGCTCTACTGAGTGTTGAGCACTGAGTGTTCCAGAGTTTGCTAAGTGGGTGCCATGCTTGCTGTCTAGAAACCTTCCACTCCCAAATGGACAATCTCAACATATGCTGGTAATAAGATGCAACCACACAGTCCATGAAAAATCTTTTTCTCTGATGAGCTTTTGTCTGCAGTAAATTGATAATATTGTTAAACGGGTATGAGGGCATATATGTGTTATTTAGCTGTTAGAGTAACTGTGAGAATTGGAAATGAGGAATTTTGAGCATTAATGTGGTTCAATTTGGCCAGACCCATACTGGATCCAGATAAAGTATCGTTACTTCAAAAAGATGCCACTGAATAGGTTTATTTTTCTACAAAATTATCCCCCTTTTTGTTTTATGGCATGATAATTCCAATTGCCAGGGTCAGAAAACTCAGAATCCTCTTTGAGTCCTCGTTCTCCTTCTCCTGAATCATGTCTGTCATCAAATCCTAATATTTTCCTTCAGAGCATCTCAACAGTCAGGTGCTCCCCATCATTATTTTAGAACTTTTCCTGAATTTTTGCAATTATCTCTAAGGTGATCTCCTTACTTTCGGTCTCTGTTCATTTCAGTCCACTTGCCCATTCATTAATCAATGGCTCTAACATGCAAACATATCATCAATAATTGCATGTATCCATACCTTTTCTTCATTTCCTAAACCTGGAAATCCCTTCTTTGTACCATTCAATTATTTAATCTTTTTCACACACCATGACCTCTTTGATAAGTTCTCAGCCAGTATTTCTAGTCAGCATAACAGTTACATAATCAACTCTTTTCTTAATTATCTAGGGATGCATTTTTCCCTATATTTTAGTTCTAGGTCTTGCATTTCATTTTTTTGCCACTACTTCACCTAGTATAGAGTTGATTGACTGCACATAGTAGGTGAACAAAAACCTTTGATTGTATTTCCAAGCATATCTCTAAACCATAAAGGTTAAGGACACATAGAAGATTCTTAATGTATCTAACAATCCCCTATACATCTCTCGCATATAGTATGTTCAAAATTATTTTAGCCTAATAATATTTTGTTTTACTCTACCTCTTGGGTTAACAGGCATTAGTGGTTGGATTCTGACTGAGAATGACCTTTATCAGAAAATTATGCTCACAGTTCCTGATTTTGATTTGGGCATTTAATATTTTTCTCTATATCTTGGTTGTGAACCATGATCCATTTAATTAAAATCCACTTTTAGTTACAAAAGAAATCAACAATCTGAAGAAAAATGAAATGTCACATTCTTCGACCCTCTCCCTTGAGTGCTCTGAATTTCTTATTGAAGCGTTTGCTGAAGGCATTTATATACCCTTTTCATCAGAAATAAAACCAAACACCAGCTGAGTCAGAATCAAATCTTGAACATGTTTCACTCTCATGTTTTTCAATCCTAGTGGCATATGAGTTCATGTTTTAATTACCATATGCATATAGGCTGTATTCATCCCCATGCATGGGTACAGAATGGCAAAATGCCACCAAATGGACAACTGCCCAAGAGAACAGGGAGTACCTCCCAAAGCACTGTTTTATAAAAGGTCTCTTCTTTATCCGGGATCTGAGTTTAAGGCAAATTTACTCAAGTGGCTAACCATTTTGATGCTTCTGCTTGTGGCTCACTTGCAGGCCCTCATCTAATGAGGGAAAGGGGAGGGATTTATGGTACCTCTTCAGTACTCTGGACAGCTCCTGCTGCCTGTCTGCCATGGAAAAGCTTCATCAACAGATTGCTAATTTCCCTCCTTTCTCTCTGAATAGCATTATGCCTTCTGGCAAGAGCAGAGTGTTGCATCAATCCGCACAGTCTCACCTGTGGACATGTGAAGCTGTCTAATAGGCTCCTGCTTTTTGCCCCACTGGGCTGTGACTGAGCAGGGAGACAGAGCTGCACAAGTTGCTAATTGTCTCAGCCTGTAACTCTTGAATGATGAAAAAGATTAAAAGGGAAGGAAAACAGCTATTATATCTCTTTCTTGAAAAAACTTGCACTGTGAAAGGCTCATTAACATCATTAGTGTTCCATTAACCTCTAGCTAGACAAATAAGCTGGAGGTAATTTCAGTGCATGGGGAGAGAGAGAGAGACAGAAAATGGAATTTAAAAATTATCCGGGTGTAGGTGACATTTTCAAGCTACCTCGATTGAACATTTGGACAGACACCAGCAACTTGACTTACTTTCGTGCCAGCCAGGTATTGGAGTTCAGCCAGAACTCTGGCTGCTAGGAAGGGCTGTAGGTAATAGCAAGTGGGGAGATTCATTGATTGGGACAAAATGAAATTCATTTTAACACAACAACACATGAAATCTTGCAAAGGAACACTGTGTGATACAATACTGCTTAAAAAATGTCTACTACAAAATTATGTTCCATTGTATGAACAAAAGGCTCTTTCACCTTGTAATTTTTCCCCATCACATTTTGTTTTATTCTAAACCACCCCTTCAGGCCTGGACCGCCTCCTGTGAGCCCCTCTCACAGAGTCTTCTATAAATCTGGAAGTTGAACGCAAAGCATTGTTAGGCTTTTTTTTTTTTTTTTGTCTTTAGGTTTTATGGTATAGAAAGGGTGATTTTGTAGATGGATGAAAGACACCTTTGGATTTTATTCTTGATTCAACCCCAAAATACAATGTGGGTTTTGGCAACACAGTTTTTCTTCCTGCAAAAAGAAGATGCCCTAAGTACTCTGTGTGAAAAATAGTAGACATGTACATTTCTATCAAAGTGTAATAAGCCGTAAAACTAAATGCTCATAATTATTTATTACATGACAAAACAAATATGTAAGTTAAAGATATCTGTCTCAAAGTAGGAGTCTCCAGGTCACTGTTAGAATAAAATAGTGTTGGATTTTCAGTGTTACTTTTAGGTGTATATATGGTTGTTATGCCCTTAATTTTGTATTCAAGTATGAGAAGTTGATGACAATAACCATCCTACCTTAACCAGGATGCTTTCCTCAGTGGCCACTGATCATTCTCTCCTGTACTCTGCAGTGAGGTCAGGGGACGCTGGTTCTGAGAACTTGGTAGAGTTGCCAAGGCTCCAAATCCTGCTCCAGAGTCCATAGAATACATAATGGGTCTTAAACTCATCTTGTGTTTGCACATACATTTGGATAGACGTCACAGTTTCCATCTCTCCCACAAATAACCTTGAAGAGTCAAGGTGAAACTTGCTTAGTCTCCTAGCCTAGTGGTGTGTTTAAGCTCCTTTTTCACCCCTGAACAATTCTCTTAGTTTTGATGGGGATGTTCAGCCTCTTGTGATTATAATTTAGGAATCATTTCATCAGAAGTTCCAAGTAAAATTTTCCTTATTAACACTCAAGCTAAATTTTCCCTCCTCTCTTGGATTTGGGAAGAAAACTTTAAATGCATCTCTACCTTAAGAGACTCAAGGCAAGGTCAGATCTTCAAACACACAGCCATTCTGAGTTCTCCCTTGAAGTTATCAGAACCTTCCTTTTGTCACACAACTATTCCTTTATTCACTCCCTTTCTGAAAAACGCCTCACTATTAGCTATTTTGCAAGACACTAACGACATAAAAACATGCTTCCCTCCCTAATTCTTCCCCAAAACCCAAGTCTGAGATGATTTCACTCATTCCCTTGGACTGCTGAGGTCCTATAATTTATCTTGTCCTGTTTCCCTTTGGACAGAAACATATGTGCATTTATATTAAAATCATCCTAGCCTCAGCAAATCAGCCAACAGGGCTTTTTATTAGAATAGGTGTATTGGTCTATCTTACTCACCAGATGAGGAAATGAATGCAACCCGTTATATATCGATCCAGCAAAATACTGCTTGGCACCAAGAGAACAGCTAGGTGAGCAATGTGCTAATGTTGAACCGTGACACACCACTGCAGGCAGACCTCCAGAATCTAACGACACTGTGGATTTTCCCTTGGGGATACAATGTGCTATATATGACAGGATAATCGGTTTGGGTTTCATACATAATTGAGCTCTGTGCACTAAATGCCAGCAGCCAAATGAAGAAATATTTATCCAGACCTGCAGGTAATTGAATGCCCAGCATCACTAACGTGAAACTTTTGATGCTATATCCCCGTACTCTCTTTACATTCATGTTTTCGCGAAATCTCTTTCCCAAGCTCAAACATCTGCTAGGTACATGCTTCAAGACCCTGCTGTTGCTAACTCTATTCCAGCATCTCAAGAGAACTTTAAGGCAGATGTTTGAATGTGTGAGCATATAGTTCATTCCAGACATTGGTTCCCTAATAAGTTGTCATTTAGTGCCGTCTTGCTCTCTCCTGCCATTCGAATAAGCAAGAAATCTTCCTTAGTTCTGGTGATTTGAGCTTTCACACGGACCCTTGCTTCAAGATAAAAGTAGCAAGACATCATATACTAACAAGATAAGTAAGGAAAAAGCTACCTCCAAGTAACATTACTTTGTAGAAGCATCAGCAATGCCATGTGTCACATACCTGCAGGGCCACTGCTACAGGTGCTACAGAGGCTAAACAAACCAAAGTGATGAGAAGAGGATGTGGCTCAAGTGATTGAGAGTGTCTGCTTCCCATGTACAAGGTCCTGGGTTCAATCTCTGGTACCTCTTAAAAACAAACAAATGAAAAAAAAACAGCTCTCATTGGGGAGCATATTGCTCAGTGGTTGAGCTCCCGCCTGTGATGCATAAGGTTCTTTTGTTTCTCCTAAAAGAAAAACAAAACAAAACACATTAATATGCATAGGGACTGGAAAGGCTGACCTGGGCTCTTTAGGGGACTTGCCAGGCATTGTAGACTTGAAAATAATATCTGACTATTTACCTTTGGTTTGGATTTTCATTTTGGAGTTTTCAGAGTCCTAAAGTTTATCTGATAAATTTGGTCTTTAAGCACACTGACTAACCAAATGTATTCATAGTTGGTTGGGTGCTTTCTGTGGCTCCACTTGGCTCAACCAAATAATACTTCATTTAAAAAAACTTCAACCTGAATGTGTCAAAGGCAAAGTAATTTACAGCTATTCTCACATCACACAGAACAGGTAGATAATTACATATGCACCTATATATTTTTTAACCAATTTTGTCTTTTTTTATTTTTAATATCACTTTCAAAAAATATGAGGTCCCCATATACCCCCCACCCCCCTTACCCCACTCCTCCCCCCATAACAACAATCTCCTCCATCATCATGAGACATTCATTGCACTTGGTGAGTACATCTACATCTCTGAGCACCACTGTACCACATGGTCAATGGTCCACACCATAGCCCACACTCTCCCACAGTCCACCCAGTGGGCCATGGGAGGACATACAATGTCCGGTAACTGTCCCCACAGCACCACCCAGGGCAACTCCAACCCCCGAAAATGCCCCCACATCACATCTCTTCCTCTCACTCCCTACCCCCAGCAGCCACCATGGCCACTTTCTTCACACCTATATTTTTTAAGAAACAGTTTATCCCAGATCTGGATAAATGAAGTTATTAAAAGGTTGCTAATATTTAGACCGAAGTTCCCTAATTTTAGCAGTCAGATCATGGCTACCAAAAATCAAGATGACCTGGACGATGCAGTCACTGAACGTATTCCTTGACTCAGATTTTTTACATTAGTTTTATAAGATTCATCCTTTCTGTTTGTTTAATCAAATTGCATTGACCAAAGTTAATGCAGAAGTGACATTTGCATTGTAAGCCCTTCTTTTAACATATTATTCAAGAGCTCTGATGGATATTGTTAAGGAAATAAGGTCAGATTCCTGACTCTGGCATAAAAAGCCCTAGAAAATCTCACATCAATCTGCCCTTGCCCTGGAAAACAACCCCCTTCTCTGGTAGAGCAGTATTTTTTAGTTTACATTTAACGAATGCCTATTATGTGCTTACTACTGCTTTTTGAGGCAGAACTGGATTTGAATTCAGGCCCCAACATTTTCCAACAATAATACCGAATCTCACACAGCACCGTGAGGATTAAATGAAGTACTGCCCATAAATAACTTAAGGTTGCCCAGGGCACGTAACAGGTGCTCAGTATATTATAGTCTTTCCCATTACTGTGAATTCTTCATGGATTTTGGGTGTAATTTACAAAATCAAATTCACACTTGCTTAGGAAAATAATAGAATTTATTATTATAGAAGGACATTGGACATTTCTTAGAAACAAACTGCATTAAAAAAAAAAGGTGCTGCTGGGCTCAGGGATAACTGGCACTAGAAGCTCAGGTGCAGTGACTAGCACTCCTCTCTCCTGCTCCCACAGTCTTTCACTGTCATTCTCTCCCTCTCTCTTTCCTTTCCTTGTTTCTGCGTGTTGGATTTATTATCTCCTATGATAAACCAATACCCTCTGCACAGAAAGACAAAGATAAATGACAGCTCTTGAAATTTATTTTGTGATTGACTCATATTCCCTGTGGTCCTCAGTTCAAAATTTCAGGAAAGGTTTCCCTTTGGCTCACCTCGGATTAGATGCCTATCCCTGTACCAATTAATGGGGCTCACACATCTGCTCGTGGGGGTTGGCCCCGGGGGAAAAAAAAGATTATTGTGAGATGGGGAATGACAAGGATTATTCACTATAATTATTTTAGAATCTGGAAATACAAAGATGACACAACTAAATCCATGACCTCAAAGAATTTAAAATATAGTAGAGGAGTCAGACAAAGATAGAGTTACAAAGTAATTATTGTGAGTTATGGCAGAGGAATGTGGAAAGTTCTTTGGCAGTAAGGACAAGGGACATGTGATGTGTGCTGGGGGCTGAGGGAGGTAGGAACAGTGGAGATCCAAGGGCTGGTTGTTACACAGATGCAGTCAGGTGGTATTGAGGGTCAAAATATTCCAGGCAAAAAGAGCATTATTGGCAAAAGTGCAGAAATCTAGAAAAGCATTACCTTCGGAAATTCCTGTTTATAAGGTCCCATTAGGTCCTACAGAAATCGAGGGCTATCGGGTGAAAAGCACCTGAGCCAGCATGCCTTGGATTACCTTCTATGTGATGTGCAGGTTTTGGACTATGGGTTAGAGCTGACAAGATTCATTCAAAGACTTCAATTAGAAAGATGATATAATCAGGTTTGCTTTTTAGAAAGTTCATTTTGAAATGGGGAGGCGAAACACAATGAGAGTGTGAACTATGAACTATGGGACTGGAGAGAAGCAATCCTGGTTATCATAATGAGTTAGAAATGAGAAGGCCTGTAGGTCTATCTGATGTCAGCTAAATGAAAGAACGAGAAGTCAAGGGTAACATTCAAGTGTCTGGCTCAGGCATTGGATGCACAGGGTAGAGTAGAAGAAAAGAACGGGCCTTAGAAGAAAAAGTTGATTCGCTCGTATTGCATATGTGGAGTTGAGATGTACGTGAAGCATGCTTTCAACCCACGCACTACTGCTCTTTTCCTCCCTGCTGTTGACAGTACTAAGTTTCTGAGAGTTCTTCACAGAGCAGGACATCCTCTGAAGGGTATTTGCATAGACTCTTAGACACTTCCCCTGATTACAGATCTATTTCCACTACTTTTCGCCAAGTTAAGTGCAACTTATCCCTGAATTGTAAGTCAGTAATTATCTCCACAGGGACATCCTCCTTCCATGCCTTGTCTCCCCTGCAGTATGGAGTCATGGCTCACGTACCTTCTTTCCCCACAATCTCACAGCTCACTCATTTACATGAGTGATTGATAATTAGTCTCTCCCCCAGTAGATAGCAGGCTCCATGAGGATAAACAATCACCTTTGCTTTCCATTTTATCCTCAAGGCCTAGAACAGTGCCTGGCACATGACATGTGCTGAATAAACATATTTCTCAACTCATGGCAAGTAGATGTCAGATTTGGGGTCTTAACCCAAACTTTCTATCACACTGTCCCTTCTGCTCCAATTCCCTCCTCCAATGTTTCTACCCAACAAAAAACCAATGGATAATTTTAGGGCTTGGTTGAAGTTTCTCCTCAATGAAGCTTCTGTTGTAGCTTTAGCTCCAAATATGTCCTATTTTTCTGAACTTCAACTGGAAGCTCAAGAAGTCATTCATTGGATATAATCATATGCCTTCTTATTTCTCATATTCTCCCTTATTACACCTAGTTTATATCCCCTTAGAGAACAGGAAATTGTCAGAAGTCTTTTGTTTTGCCTTTAGCACAAAAGAATGTTATTACCTGGTAAATGCTCAGTCAATATCTTCAAACAAGTGAGTGTATTCAATAGTTAATACGATTATGCTTAGCCCTAAAGACATTTATAATATTATAAGGAGTATAGGATAAATATATATAATTTTACTTATAAAAATAAATATAACTTGTCTATCTAGGTAAGTAAAACTCCCTTCAAAAAAACTACCTTGAATGATGACATCACTGTTGTTAAAATATATTCATTGCTCAGAATATACTCAGAATTCCTCTTTTGATAAATATATCAGATGCTATCTATAGATCTATACTTATCACATAGCAGCAATGATCTCAACAGACAATTAGTCCTGTTCTCTTACTATTATCAGAAAGAATCAGAATCACTCAAGATCAGCTGTTCACATTTTTTGGCAGTTGTCCTTCGAAATGTAATGGGCTTAGATGGAAAAATTCTACAGAGTGGGTCAAATCATTCCACTCCATTGTGATACATTTGGCAACTGATATATACCAGAGTGTTCACTCAGAAACTATGTAACCTAACGTTAGCCTTCCTGGGGAGCTTCTAGAGATGTTTTTATTACGGTGATGGATGCTTGATATCACTTGCTTTGAAAATTTTCTGGGATAAAATTATTGAAACCATGTTTTATATATTGGCACATGGAGACTTGATCACTCATTATTCACATTTTATAAGAAAAGTCAACCTTACCCTTCACTCAGAAAGTGGACAAAGCACCTGGATCTCCCTGAGTTTGTAAAGCAGACTGCCTGCTTTCCAGGTGTTTGCCAGAAACATCACCTGACTTTTCTTTTGTTCCACTCAGTAAAAATGTGGTAACAGGAAGTGTTTATTTATCAAAGTTTTATCATTAATCAACCACTGATTTAAAATAAAGACAGTGCTCACTTCGGCAGCACATATACTAAAATTGGAACGATACAGAGAAGATTAGCATGGCCCCTGTGCAAGGATGACACGCAAATTCGTGAAGCGTTTCATATTTTTTCATATTTTTTGAATGTAATATTTTTTAAAAAATGAATAAATTGAGTAGAATTTGGAAAAAATAAAAAATAAAACAAAGACAAACTGCACGTTTTACCATGTTATACAATTATTCGTAGTAATTCTCTTTGGTATTATAATCTAAGTAATCAGAAACAATGGCAAAAGAATCAGGCTGAAAGTTGCTACCTTATGTTTAAGGGTGTTGTTGAAGGGGTTCGCTATCGCCGTCACTTACTGTGGGCCCACGAGCTTCAAAGTAGGGGCACAAACTGTCCTTCCTCATGAGCACAACTTTTGTCGTCACTGGATCATCCCCATTGCACTGAAGAGGGAATGGTGGCTTGTAGAAATTACGTAATTTGCTAAAGTAACACAGACAGCAAGAGGAAAAGGTGGGATTCAAGCTCAGATGTATGTGACTTGATAAGGCATTCACTCTCTCCACTTAAAGAAAACACGTGGAATTTCCTGACAGGCCTCGGTACTGAGAACAGCTGTGGTTCTCCTGAGAAATGGGGTCATTTTGAGTTTATGGACTACTTGCCAAAGTAAGTAGATGTTTTCCTCTTTTGTTAGGTTGATAGAAAGCAGAGTCAAATTTGCCACCTACTCTTAACATCCACAGAAGACTTTATCACATAAATAATTGTACTAATTTTCTTTGTAGCTACATTTATTTCTCACCCATATCTTCTCTTCACATTAATTTTGTCATGTGTTTGTGCACTTTTACATTCTTTTGCAAATCCAATTTGGTAATCATAGTTTACACCTTTTACTTATCTATACCTCTCATTTGAATCTCCTCCAATCTGGTAAAGAAGATATGCTCTCACTTTACAGATGTGAACTCTGAGGTTCAGGGTATATGTAAAATAGCTTTCATGAATATCAGCCTTTGTCTATGCAAAACATTCCTCCTGCAACTTTCTAGAAGGTTGAAGCCTGAACCAAATACTGTTCACTGTACATTAGGGTGTGAGAACTATTAATTACATACTCCTAAAAACTTTCTTTAAAAGCATTCTGTAATCAAATACGCTTGCCAAAGAATTTATAACATCTCTCAGGAAGTCACACAAAATTAACAAGTTAAACTCACTAAGAAGTCCAGCAGTAATTATACCTACTCAATAAGTTTATAAACACGGAGTTAAACCTCTGTTTTTTAAGGTTATTTAGCCCAAAACTACCCCCACCTTTTTTCCCTTGTCACTTAAAATGCTTATTAATATCTTCCTGGAAATCGCTATTCTAAAAAGCACAGCTTGGAAAAGGGAATAAAAATGTCTAAATGGAAACATAAGTGGCAACTCAATCCTCCTCTCAGCTCTCTGCTAGCCGGCGCTGTGACCTTCATTCAGTCACTTAACCTCTTTGGGTCTTAAGTTCGTCATCTGTTAAATTATAGGTTTGAACCAGATGATCTCAAGCGCCGCTCTCAGCACTAATATTTTTTGATGTCTGATTCTAAGTGCAAACTCATTTGAGGAGGATTCAAGTGTATACTTAGGTTCTGAGGGTTAGTGTAGCATCCAGAAGAATTTTGATTTGAGAGGAAGCTCGAAAACAGCGAGGACATAGTTTGTCAATATATTAGGGTACCCTGGAAAAGCATAAAAAAATGAAGGAGGAATATCATGGCCCATTACAGGGACCGAGTAATGGACCCATTACAGGGAAGAAGGGATAAGGAATAAAACTGGAGGCACATGCCCTGAGCCCGAATATCCAGCTGCAGGAAGGAGAGGGCTTAAAGACAATGAGGATATTTCATCACACAATAAGTTGATTTTTCATTGCAAAAACTTATCTGCATATTCTTTCCTATTTACATTATTCTCCAACTTGTAGCAAGCTCAAAGGGGAAAAAAGAAGGTATTAAAATCTTGATGTCCCTTATAAATTAAAAAAAAAATCACATCACATTTTATGTTAGGCTTTTAAAATGGGGGAAAAATAATTACACCTCGAATTGAGAACATTGTTTGACTGTAATATCTCTTTTCAAGAAGATTCAACTAATTCCAGATTTAGAAAATGAAAATGTGTTCATAGAAACCATCAGAGCAAGGCAGATGGAATAAGTTATTTGAAAATCTTAAAGCTATACTTGAATTATCACCTTTGTATCTGCATATTTGAAGTATTTTATTAAAAGCCTTTCTCTAGCAGTGTTTTAGACCATCTTCTGAAATATACAGAGAAGGATCATGAACTGTCCTTCATTTTCTCAGAGGTCTGAATGAAGAGAAGAGGGATTTATGCTGCAGCAGGAAGGAGCTGAGTTAGACATTAGATGAACCAACAGGTTACCTGCAAACAGCAACTACCTTCCAACATGCCTTGGCAACTGCAAAATTAGCATATGCATAATCTCTTAGATTGCCTCCAATTCTTAATAACTCATTCTCGACTTGGAGTTCCTACTAGGGCTCAGGAAAATTCTTTTCTCTTTTGCTTCACCTCCCAGCCTAGAATGCCTAATTATGTCTTTGCCCAAATCCCAGCTCTTCCTCGAGAGGACATGATCTTTCCTTCTTTCTGTATATGTGGTTCTTTATTATACTTATATAATTGCTTTTTATTCATCAATAGAATACACTGTGGCACTAAAGTCCATGAGTCTATAACTGGTGTTAAATAGGTTACAGCATTGCTTTATTAGTTAGTTGCTTGGTTTGTTTTGCCAAATACATGGCAAGCTCTTCCAAATCAATTCAACAAAGAGAGTGTCTTCTCTTTGTGCCAGGAAGTGATGGTACCATGAAGATAAAGAAAACACCACCCTGCTCTCTAAAAGCTTGTGTTCAATGTAGTGGATGGCACGCAATCACTAATGTAACAGAGAACTGCATGCAAATCCCAGAATCAGCAGAAGCTGCAGGGCAGAGGAGCAACTGAGCCTGGACTCTGACTGAATGGACTGGGGGAGAGTGTAAACTACAATGTTAACTATAATCCATGCGGTGCAGCAGTGCTCCAAGATATATTCACCAAGTGCAATGAATGTACCATGATGATGGAAGATGCTGGTGATGTGTGAGGAGTCGGGTGAGGGGGGTGGGGGGTATGTGGGAACCTCATATTTTTTTAATGTAACATTTAAAAAAAATAAAGAGATCATAGGAAGAAAAATATTTAGAAGGAAAAAAAAAAAAAGCCTGGGCTCTGGGCTGTATCTCAGGCAGATTTGAACCCCCAATAAGCAGAACAAGGCTTGGCCCACAGTAGGCACTCATTAAATACATTTAATTGCAGGAAGAAGTGAAGAGAAGAATATCCTTTGACAGGCAAAGACACCAGGGAAAGAAAATCGAAAAAGAGCCACGAGAACATAAACAATGAGTAACAAGGCTTGTTACTTTGATGGGAAAGGAAAGTAACTTTGATTGGTTTCACATGAAGGGGAGTAGAAGAATGTTAACTTAGCAATGTAGGAAAGGAAAGTAACTTTGATTGGTTTTACATGAAGGGGAGTAGAAGAATGTTAACTTAGCGATGTAGGTAGGAGCAAGACTTTTGAATCTTTGAGTTAAGGTAATATGAGATTTACTCCTTATTCTGTAGGCAACGAAAGGTGAGGTGGACTTTGAGCAGAGGAATGATGCGGTTGGGGTTTTTTGATGACAGTGTATCAGGCTTATTGCAAAAAATCTATATTGGGTTAGGTGCATGGTAGATACTCAATGGCTTGAATGTTTGCATTCTAGTAAAATAAAAAGAGGGCTGTTTTTAAACAGAAAAACATGGAAATTACGTTTATAAAAATCACTGACAGGGAAGAGGCTGTGGCTCAATCAGTTGGGCTCCCGTCTACCATATGGGAGGCCCTGGGCTCGCATCAGCCTGCAAGCAAGCGCTGCGGAGGAGGGCGGACTGGGCAAGGCGATGCAACGAGAAGGGAGACAAGCAAAAACGCAGAAGAACACGCAGCAAATGACAGAGCAGACAGCAAACAAGCTGCGGGGGGTTGGGGATAAATAAATAAAAATAAAATACAGACACAGAAGAACACACAGCGAATGGACACAGAAAGCAGACAGCAAGCAAAAAACCACAAGGTGGGGAATTAAAAAAAAAAAATCACTGACAGAGCACAGCATGTCAGCACCGGGGCCCCTGCTTCCAAGTACCTTCCCCCAGCTGCTTTAGCCCCCCAAGTGCCCCCTAGGGTGGCAGGCTATACACCCCAGCCAGGCTTCCTCTGCGAGCCTAATCTCCTTGATTCCAGTTTAAAGGATGAAGCGTTTTCCAGGTTTCAAATTTAGACCCGTGCAGGAAAAGCCTGGGTCAATATTTACCTCGCAGGTATGAATTTCTCCATGTCTAAGCTGAATCTTTCAGCTGAGGTTGAAGATCGTTTTAGAGGGAAACTAAAACTTGGATTTGAAAATTGACCCTCTTAAATTTTAATCGTAGGTCTTAGAGCATTAGTGGTTATGAACCACTGAGGCGGTGGTCCTCATCGCGCGCCTGGCCCTGCGGCGATGGCCCTGGGGCGGCCGGGGGCGGGCTGGGCTCCTGGTCCTGCCACCTCCTCGCTGTTTCTCTTAGCCGAGATGTGGCCCCCACCCCACAGTCACTTTCTTTGTCTGGAAAATGAGTCTAATAAAACCTACCTTCCAGGTGTCTTTCGTAGATTAGATACAATGTATAACCTGATCTCTTCTTGCCACTTAAAAATAGTCCAGACGGATCTCCACCTTCCACGACTTTGCCATCTAGTTAGGGAGACAAGGAGGGAGAAAACAAAAAGTTAATTAGTAACAAAAGAGTAAAATAAAAATTCCTGACAACAGTAGAAAAGATGCACACGATGGGGTAAGATCAATTGCTACCCGAATTCAATACGCAGTAAAACTTTCAAGAAAGGAGAAAGCTCTTCTGATCGGGACTCGCACCCCTCGTTCTGGTGTTAAGCCTTCCTGGAGCGGAATCCTCCCTGCGCTCTCTGGACTCTCCCAGACGCTCCATCTTTGTTTTGAGAGCTTCTGAGATCCTGGCTGGTCTTCCCATTAGGTGGGCACATTACTTCATCTCCCCTCATGATTCATAAGCTACAGGGACAGCCAGTGCCCCCAGAATACCTAGACCGTCAGCCATTTGTTCCTTAATAACATATCACCAGCTCGCTTTTGATTACTAGTGGCAAAAATGCAACCCAACCCAGCTTTGTAAGATGGAAATTCATTGGCGTAATAGCTGCGAGAATTCAAGGTGCACATCCAGGCTCCAGGCACCACTGGGTCCACAGGGGTCGTGACCTTACCACGACTCCCTCATCCTTGTCATCTGCTTTCCTCCCTGTCGTTTCCCCCTCAAGAAAGCCCCTCCTCATGGGGGCCAGTCTCAATTTCCATCACCCTATCAGCTCGCAATCACAGAGGGAGGGTTCCCACTCCCCGGCTGGAGCGCCACCCAACACTCTTCACCAACGCACCTGTGGCTGAGTGGGTGGGACACACAGATCCC
Source organism: Dasypus novemcinctus (assembly GCF_030445035.2). Lineage (NCBI taxonomy): Eukaryota > Metazoa > Chordata > Mammalia > Cingulata > Dasypodidae > Dasypus > Dasypus novemcinctus. The sequence continues at coordinate 43,146,020 of NC_080699.1, read as the reverse complement.
GAAAGGATTCAGGGCTGGCCAAGTCCCGGTTAGTGCCCACTTCATGATAAAGTCTAAGCATGTGAGTGTTTTATTTCTTATAAACAGATACAGATGAAAAGAACCTTGTGCTTTCAAAAGAGTGCTCACCAACCCATCAGGGGGTGCATGGGTGCATGGGTCTCTGTGTGTGGATGTGCAAATGTGTGCTTGTGTGTGTGTGTGTGTGTGGATGCAGAGGTGGGCAGGGTCCACGGGGAGCCCTAGCAGGGTCACAGATGGGATCCCCTCACTCCTCCAAGCTCTTCAGGTGGGGAAAAGACGCCATGAACTCGTGCTGCTTCTCCACTCTGTTCAATCCTCAACTTCGCTGTAAGGAAAGGCTGGGCCTGGCTTTTCCCGGGGCTCTGGGAGGTCCCTTCTGCTCCTGTGCTCTGCTCCCCTGTGCTCCCCTGTGCTCCCCTGCGCTCTGCTCCCCTGCGCTCTGCTCCCCTGTGCTCCCCTGCGCTCTGCTCCCCTGCGCTCTGCTCCCCTGTGCTCCCCTGTGCTCCCCTGCACTCTGCTCCCCTGCGCTCTGCTCCCCTGCGCTCTGCTCCCCTGTGCTCCCCTGTGTTCCCCTGCACTCTGCTCCCCTGCGCTCTGCTCCCCTGCGCTCTGCTCCCCTGCGCTCTGCTCCCCTGCGCTCCCCTGTGCTCTGCTCCCCTGTGCTCCCCTGTGCTCCCCTGCGCTCTGCTCCCCTGCGCCCCCCTGCGCTCCCCTGCGCTCTGCTCCCCTGCGCTCTGCTCCCCTGCGCTCTGCTCCCCTGTGCTCCCCTGCGCTCTGCTCCCCTGTGCTCCCCTGCGCTCCCCTGCGCTCCCCTGCGCTCTGCTCCCCTGCGCTCTGCTCCCTGCGCTCGGCCTCGGGGCTCCCTGTCCTGCCGTGGCTGAGGGGGTGTAGAGGCGCAGGCACACTCCCTGATTGGCCCTGGGGGCCCCGCTGCTGGGGCTGGGAGCTGTCTGCTGTTCCTCAGCCACGTTCCTGTTCTGCTGTTGGCTGGAGCTCTTGCTTTTAAAATGGAAGCTGGGGAACTGGGCACCCGGGGAAGCCTGCAGCTGCCAGCCGATGCTGGGTGTGGCGACGGCGACAGAGGGGAGGTGCCCCTAACTAAGGGCAAAGGGGAGGGTCCTCCAGGCCGCGGCAAGGAGCCCTCGGGCCGCCTTGGGTGTCTGCAAAGTGAGGGAGGCGAGGCCCGGGCCTCCCTCTCAAGCACGGAGCCTCTTCCTTCCCTTGCCTCTGGGGGAGGGGACTAAGAACCAGGCTCCCAGCTGTCCCCAGGGCTCCGGGTGCCCCGTCCTCTGCTCCAGGAGACACGGTTGCTCGCAGGGGCCCGTGAGGCCAGGCAGGGACTCTTGCAGGGGCTGGATGCCCGCCCCTGCCAAGGCAGGAGCGAGGACAGGTGGGGGGACGGGGCTTGCCTGGCACCTGCCCTGCCCACCTGCAGCCGGGGCAGCCCCTTGCTTCAGGAGCTGGGCTGATGAGGACCCCGCACGTAAATCCCCAAGCACAGCCTGGTGGGGGCTGGTGAGCAGTCCTGGGGCACACTCTGGGGGAAGGCCCACAGAGGGGGACCCCTTTGGGGTGAGGGGACAGCAACTGCTGACTGGGCAGGGAGAAGGGAGAACATTCCCGTCAGAGAGGAGGGCACGCGCAAAGGCAGGGCAGCACGAAGGCTGAAGGCGGGGGTCTCTGAGGCTGGTGGGAGGGTGGGCTCCCTTAGGTGCCCAGGCGTGTGCCTCAGAGAGGGGAGGGTGGGGTTGCAAAGAGCTTTCGCTGCCATGCAGGGGCAGAGGCAAGGCTTCTGGACTTGACTGCACGCCCTCTTTGCAGGAGCCAGGTTTCCTGGGAGCCATGCATCTTAGAAATGCTACGGGGTCCATGCTCTTCCCACCCCTGGCCTCCCGCTGGGGCTAAAAGGGACGCTCAGGGGCCCTACAGGGGTTTGCAGCTGCCTGTACCCCAGAAAAACATACCCTTAAGCTTAGTCCATTCCTGTGTTGTGGACCCGCTGCAAGTGGGACCTTCTGATGAGGTTCCTTCAGCTTAGGTGTGGCCAGCCAAGGTGGATCTTAATCCAATTACTGGAGTCTGTTATCAGAAAATGAAATTCACACAGAGAGAGAGAGAGAGAGAGAGAGAGAGAGAGAGAGAGAGAGAGAGAGAGAGAGAGAAGGCCACAAGAAGAAACAGCCAAAGGTCAGTGGAAGCCAGAAGAGAGCGGGAGGCAGGAGAGGCCGTCGCGGGCTTGGCCAGGTGACAGAGGAGCACGGATGAGGACCGGCGGTCAGCCCCGGAGTGCCGCGGGGATTCAGGAAGACGCGCCACCTCGCCTGGGCTTTCTCTTAGCCTCAACACCACGAGCTAATACATTCCCAGCGTCTAACCCAACCCGTGGCACGGTATTTGCTCGAGCAGCCAAAGGCAGCTGAGGAAAGTACAGCGACCGGCATTTTACACACCACTGGTCTTTCGCTGTCTACCTGGGAGATGGTGACATAGAACCCACTGTCTTTCACCCCAAGAAGAGAAGTGAATCGACCCCATCCCCACCCGGCGAACACCAATCTCTACTGCATGCGGGAGCTGCTCGTTCATTCCCTCCTTCACTTACGTATCCAACACACCCTTGTCCGGCTTGTGCGCCATTAGGTGGTCCGTTAGGTGCTCAGGATACAGAGAAAATCCAGCCTCGGTCCTGGGGTCTCAGAACCTGAAACTGCATCGATTTGGAGCAGCAGGATGCGGAGTCCTGAGAGATGTCTGCTAGGTGTGCACCGGGTGCGAGGGCATCACAGAGGAAAGGACGGGGCGAGCGCGTCAAAGGACAAGGCGACTTGGGAGGAAAGCTCCCACTGAAGAGAAGCCCACCTGTTAGGCTGGGTGGGAAAGGCCTTTCCGGAGGGAAACATGATGTATGTATCATGCGGTAAAATTCAAAGTCAGCTTGTGTCCTTCCTGTGCATTGCCCGGCCCTACCACCAGGGGCGCCAGAGGGTAGTGCTGGCTTGACGCGCTCAGGCTGGAGCGGGGAGTGGGGTGTCCATAGGGGACATTTCCCCTGGGCAGTATCTGGACGCCAGGGCCCTTCCGTCTCCACACTGATTTATGGTTTTGGGTGTAATGTTGCAAACACTCCAGCCACCCCAGGGCACGTAAGACTTACATGCTCCTTCCACGCACAATCCGTGCTCCCCCAGCTCGCTTTTCGCCTGTCCAGACCTCTCAGCATGGTCAGCGTGTAAGGTCCAGGGACAAAGCCTGTTCCGAAGCCGAAGTCCCAGCTTCAGCCCCGTCCTTGGCACGCGCTGGAGCCCTCAAGGAATGAATGAAGTAGCGCAGGAACGGGTAAGTGAACAGGTGCCTGTTAAGAGTTCAAAGAACAGAAGTGCTTTTGTGCAAGCCCCTCCCAGCCCTCAGGGGTGCTCCGCAGCCCCCCAGCAGCGAAAGGGGGAGAGGGGACGTGGACACAGCGGGCGCCGGCGTCCTGCTCACTGGAGGGCAGGCTTGCTCAGCTCAGCACGTCAAGCTGGAGCCCTGGGCGGGCCCGGGTTCCTCAGGCCACGTGATGTCTAAAACGCTCCCCAGGTGACAGAGGACCAGTTTGGAAAAGCTTTAGAAGCCGGAGCACAGAGCAAAGGCACATGCTTTTTCGTGGGTGCAGTGCAGGGGCAGGGTTGTTCTCCATTTCATCCCCCAAGGACTTTCCTTCTGGTCCTGGCTGGAAACGAATTCGCTCAGGCCTCGCCCAGAGTCCTGGCCGTGTTGGGGCCCCCGGAGGTCAGTGTGTAAATCAAGTCTCAGAAGCACCATCCTCTGCCCTGCTTTGTCGACTCAAGGGCCAGGCCTGTGTCTGGCTGGGGCGCCGTGGCTCCCGCGCAGCTGTGGGGTGGGATGGGGCGAGTGGGTGCTCCCGTGGCATTTGTGTCATCGGGGTGCTCGCTATCACTGGCGGCCCTGGTGGGCCCTGACCCCTCTGATAAGCTGCCTCTCCCTGCATGGAATGACTGGAACTCTCTTGCTAGCGTGGCTGAAGATCCCACGTAGCCGCTCCCTTTCCTTTGGAGTGAGCGACGCCTGCTCTCTGATCCCTGTGACGGGGGAAGCAGAGGCCAGGGGCTGGGAGTGGGCTGGACCTTGGGAAGCAAATAGTCCCCTCTCTTCCCTTTACCCAAGGGAAGTGGCCCCGCAGGCAGGACAGCCCTGGCTGCTGAGCTCACGCAGTGGTCGGGCTGGAAAAGGGAGGGGACGGCAGCTTGCTCTTCGCAGGGTTCTCACCGCGCCTTCTCGCCACTCCAGAACAAGCTGAGAGCGCCTCTTGCAGATTCTTGATTCCCCCTCATACATAAAGGAAATTTCAATTTAGTTGAAAGGAAATCAGACTGGAGATCACAGGCTGAAGACACATATTTGGAAAAAACAAATTAATGGTTAGCAGTCATCTTAACTACCATCTACCCCAGCTGTCCCGCTACATCGGGCCGGCTTTGTGCATGTCTGGCCTTGAGCATTTCCGGGAAAAGGGAAATTATATTCCAGTGAAATAGCCCTGCTATGAGCTCTAGAGGGTCATTTTGTCATTTCTTCCTTCTATTGAGCTGCAGTATGCCTCCTTTGACGTACACTAACACAAAATAGGTGTCACAAGTAGATGTAGGGAGTGGGTGTAGCTCAGTGGTTTGAGTGCCTGCTTCCCATGTATGAGGGTCCAGGTTCAATACCCGGCACCTCCTGAAAAGAAAGTATATGCTAAAAAATTATAGGACTGTTCAACACAAACAGGGAACCCTAGCATAAACTAGGGACTGTAATTAATAGTATAATTGCAATATTATTGTCTCATCAATATTAGGTATTAATAACAAAGTACTAACAACAAGGAAATTGCGCTCATGTGTGAGAGTGAGTAATATGGGAACTCTATTTTCTGCATGATTTTTCTACGAAGCTACAACTTCTTGAATAGCAAAATAAATTAATTTGAAAAAGCCCCATAGCACATGTCAGTCTTAGAGGCAGGCTCGGGAGAGCAGCCCAGCTGAAATATATGCGGAAACCTCGGTAGGATCAGAGTGAGCTGTGGGGGTGGAGGGAGGCTGGGGGCGGGGACTGGGGCGGGAGGGGGCGTGATGCCCAAGCCGGGGAGCAAGGGTTTAAGTAAAATGACCCACGGAGCCCAGCGCTTTCCCTGGCTCGGGACCACTCTCAAACCTGTTATTCTTAACCCCATCATAGGGGGCTGCTTTTTTTTTCTCAAGCGGTGAAGGAATAGCATAGACTAAAGGGGGAGGGGGGCGACCTCGATCATCCCCGAATGAGCGATTTCTCCTGAATTTGGATTCGGAACGACACCCAGGATACTAGCATCTGTAGGCAGGGAGCGCCCCCGTGTGCTGGACCAGAGCTGGTGCAGGCCTGTGAAGCTAACGCCTGCTGTGGAAACTGCAGCTGTCCCATCCTCGCGGGTCAGACTGCAGCCCGTGCCCACGAAGGTGCCTGTTCTCCTTGCACAGAAGAGGAGCAAGGAGCATGGTCAGGAGAAGTGAAAGAGCAGGGGCTGGAGCTCATGTCTCTAAACCTCCAAATCACGATGCCACCAACCCCTCTCCACACCCACGCCCACATGCACACACTTAAAGCAAGGCAAAACACGCAGGCCCAGGCCGCGGAGGCACTCGTGCTCCTTCGTTCCTGGCGTCAGCCCCGACTCGCACGCGCTCCCTCCTGGTCCATCCTGCCCTTCCTCTCGTGCTCGGGGCCCGCTCCCGTCACGCCCAGCTCTCCTGCGGTGCAGGCGCTCTAGGGGGCTGCTTCCGGGCGCGTGCCGTGGTGTAAGATGCATGGGAGGCTTACCTGCTGCTAATTCCAGTGCGTGATTCTGTGTCAGACGTTTCCTTGTTCCTACGTTTTCCACCTTAGGGCCGTGATTTAGGTCCATCGGCAGCATCCCGTGTGTGCTGAATACACCACGTCTGGTTGCTGAGCTGCACTCTGCACGCACCTGCTGCCTCTGGGACTTCCCAGCTGATGTTGCCTTCACTATTTGCACTGCTCCCTGCTACACAGCACTGCACTGCCGTGTTGAGGCAAACACCCTTGTGGATGTTCCCTAAAGAATATATACGCTTTGGGGGTCATAGAACCCTTGAAGTGAAATTAAAAGAAATGAAAGGTCAAGGGAATGTAGCTTAATCTAAGTGCTACCAGATCTCTCTCCAGAATGGATGCTTCCATTAGGTTTCTGTAGACCCTCTATCTCATTTGACACTTAACATTATCCAGCTTTCCAATTTTTCCAGTCAGTAAGGGCATCAATGATTTCAGTTTGCATTCTTGTTATTTTAACCTGCGCTTGTCTGACTACCAATGAGCTGACCATCTCTTGGAATTGGTAGCCATTTGAATTTCAACTTTAAATTGTCTGTTCATATCTTTGGTCCTGATTCCATTATGATTCTTCTGTTTTTCTGATTGCTTTGAGGAATGCCTCTGATTTTATTTGAGGAACAAAATACTAATTCCTGGGCATTTTTATCCATAGGAAATTTCTTCTTCCCGATAAACTGACTATTTTTTAAATGCTCCATTGTTTCCTTCATTGAATGAAAATCCATAATTCTGACATAGCGTCATGCCTTTTCCTTTGTAATTTTTGCCTTTGAAGTTATTTATAGAAGTTCAGGAGTTCTTGCCCCCTCCTAGTTCACAAAGACATGCTCCGACATTTCCTTCTATTCTTGTAATTTTTCCTTTCATGTTTAAAACTTTAGCCCATGCAGAACCTATCTTTGCAAGCGACAGTAGGTCTTGTTTTACTTTATTCTTTACTTCAGGTGGCTTTCTACTTCTCCTCACTTAGACGAGGTATCATGCCAAGCCAGGATAGACCTGGAAAGCTTGTATCTGATTCCGTGAGCTCTCCCTATAAGCCACAGGAACCATGCCAGCTCCTGAGGGGGTAGCTGGGGCCAGAACCTCTCTAAATACTCCTGGACATTCCCAGCCTTCCTGAAATCCAGGTGGGCTAGAATCCTTAACTAGAGCCCTGAGCGGTCATGCACTTGGACATGGGCCTCATCAACTTCTTCAGCGTCATATTAGGAGACCCAGCGTTGGACAGAGATTGGCTCTGGGTGAACAGAGAAAGAAAGGTGATTTCATCTGTCACAAGATTCCCTCCAACACAGGGCACAGCTGCCTGTGGTCGTTAGCTCTGAGAAGAGACAGCAAAACAAGACACATCTTTTGCTTTCTGCCCCACTAGCAACCGAGCAAGCACCACTAAGTGACCACACATCTCCCACGCCATCTTTTTTTTTTAAAGATTTATTTATTTACTCTCCCCTCCCCTCCGCCCCCCCGGTTGTCTGTTCTCTGTGTCCATTTGCTGCATCTTCTTTGTCCGCTTCTGTTGTTGTCAGCAGCACGGGAATCTGTGTTTCTTTCTGTTGCGTCATCTTGCTGCATCAGTTCTCCGTGTGAGCAGCGCCATTCCTGGGCAGGCTGCACTTTCTTTCGCGCTGGGCGGCTCTCCTTACGGGTGCACTCCTTGCGCGTGGGGCTCCCCTACCCGGGGGGCACCCCTGCGTGGCACGGCAATCCTTGCGCGCATCAGCACTGCGCGTGGGCCAGCTCCACACGGGTCAGGAGGCCCCGGGGTTTGAACCGCAGACCTCCCATGTGGTAGGCGGACGCCCTAACCACTGGGCCAAGTCCGCCGCCCCTCCGCCATCTTTTAAATACAGTGCCCCTTGTGATCATTGAGAGGTGGCACAAGAACGGAAATGTCCTTTGTTTGGAATTTCACCCCCTTGAAGGAAGGGAACTGAGTGAAATCACTGTGTCAGTGACGAACATGTCACCACCAATATGGTGGCAATATTTAAACTGAAAATGCCCGTATCGACTTGAAAGGATGTCTACAAAATGTTGTTAAATAAGTACATAATCAAATAATGAGCATTCAATTACCCTGTCTATGCAAAAAAGCAAGAAATGTGCACAGGTTTTATCTATGTTTATACAAGGTATTAATATATAACATTCTTAAAAGTAGTAAAATCAGTGTGGATGGAAAGGCACAGCCTACAGAAATTTTGTATTAGATATTTTATATTTTCAAATAGCTCCAATGAATATATATTAGGATTGTAAATCAACTCAAGAAGAGAAAAATAAATAAAGAAGGAAGGGAGGGAGAAGGAAGGAAGGAAGGAAGGAAGGAAGGAAGGAAGGAAGGAAGGAAGGAAGGAAGGAAGGAAGGAAGGAAGGAAGGAAGGAAGGAAGGAAGGAAGGAAGGAATTCCAGGGCGACTGGGATTTGGGGGGCAGGTTCGGGTGCTGTGGGCTTTTTGCGTCCCTGCAGAACGAGGTGTCCCCAGAGAGGGGCTTTGGCAGGACCCAGCTCTGCGGGGCCGTGGGCTCCTGCTCTCTGCCTATAGTCCCCTGAGATGAAGGGGGCTTCAGAGATTGGGGACGGAGGGTTCTGGTTTGCCCCAGAGTGTTTCCTCCTCTGAGTCCCCAGAGAGGGTGGACCATGTTTTTTCTTGGCCAAGATGCTTTATGGCCTTAGCTCAGTGCAAAAAGAAAACAGCCTGTGCATACAAACAGGACTCCAGATCCAGAAGAGCACAGAGACCTCGTGTGCAGTCCCGAACCCACCACCCTATTTCCTGCTTTCCCCCACGCTCCCCTCCCCAGAGCTTCTTGGAAATGGTTTCCTTTCTTGAGAGAGGCTGGGGAAGAATGGAGGCGTTTGAAGGCACAGACGCTGGCTGGAGGAGGGGCTTCCCTGAGGAGGAGGCGCTGAGACCCAGCCACCTCCTCCCAGGCCTGTCTCCAGGGAAAGCTGGCCCCCACGTGGCCCAGCAGTGCAGCAGGGGAGAACACGCAGACTCACCAACCGCTGTTGACAACATCAGAGCAGTATTGATCCTGCAGTCGCCTCGGGTATCTGTCAGCGTCAACATTCTCACTCTTGAAGCTCCTTTAAGGAGGGAGATGCCATGGCCCCCTTCAGACAGCCCGGGAACCTGTTATCTAGAGATGCTTCGTGACACCTGCAGCTGAGGCCGGCAAGAAGGGGTGGGGTCCTCGAGAGGCTCATCGTAGGATTCACGGCCGCTTCCATCCCCTCTGTTCTCTCCTCCTCTGTCCCAAGGAATGTAGCTGGGGGAGGGGTGCGGCTCCATGGCCCTGCAGGCCTGCCGCACCCCTGGCAGCTTCTGAAACGGGGCTCAAGGATGTGGCTTCCGATAGCCCTGTTTCCACCTAGACCAGCATTTAAAGTGCTGAAAGAATGTGTTGCCAGGGTTTGGATAAAGATGAATGACGATGCACAGGGCCAGCATACTTTTGCAATAGTAAATTAATGAATTAGATGACTAATAGCAGGAGGGCCCTACCCGTCACCCTCTGTGAGCCAATATAATGCTGCCAGCTTCCTCAGGGTGCTGGGGCTGCAGGGCCTGCCTTCTCCAGAGGCTGTGATCTGTTCTCTGCTGGGAAAGTCCATGTGTGAGCCCGTCAGGGGAGAGCCTGATGCCTTCTCCTCTGCCTGAAAGGGAGCTGGAGGACATAGCAATATACTGCAACAAACTGAGACCAGGAAATTTGGTTAAACAGAGTTATTGGAACTCTGAGCTTCCTGGCAGCCAAGGTAAAGAGAGTTGCCATCATTATACTAGCACCAGAGGGATAAAAGCTCTGGGTTAGAAGGACTTCCGAGGTAATATGCATAAATCCCATCCGTAACTTCTGAGACCAAATTTCAGGAGGGGAAAGTAGCTCTTTTAGACTTGACGGTCTTTGGAAAATCAAAGATGGTCATTTGAAATGAGTCTAGAAAGATACAGATGTTGCAAGATTTGCCTATTGAGAGGAAGAAATGTAAACCGCCTTATTCTGTAAGGCCCCAAGGGCTCTCTAAATTTTGAACAAGCTACCTCTGCAAATAATACATGAGAGTCCCATTGTTGTAAGGAGCTGGTGGGAAGCAGACGTGGTTCAACAGATAGAGCATCTGTCTACCACATGGAGGGTCCAGGGTTCGATCCCCAGGGCCATGTGGTGAGCTGGCCCATGCTCAGTGCTGCCTGGTGCAAGGAGTGCCATGCCACTCAGGGGTGCCCCTGAGTAGGGGTGCCCCATTTGAAAGGAGTACGCCCCACAAGGAGAGCCACTGCATGTGAAAAAAATAGTGCAGCCCACCCAGGAGTGGCACTGCACCCACAAAGAGCTGACACAGTGAGAAAGAGATGTAGTTTCCCAGTGCTGCCGGATAATGCAAAGCAGACACAGAAGAACACACAGCGAATGGGCACAGAGAGCATACTATAGAGGTAAGGGGAGGAAAATAAGTAAAATAAACCTTTAAAAAAAAAAGAAAGGAAAGATGGTGTGGAATGGAGGAGAGATTAATACTTAAGGATATACCTTTCGGAATAAGTCAAACTAGATTTGCTTTTTATGACCTGTGACTTTGGATCAATTTCTAAGCCCATTTCCTATTCACAAATGATTCATTATTCTTTTTAAAGAGTTTTGTTCGTTTTCAATGAGATAATGCGTTTGGAGTATATAGCTGTGTCCCTGGCTCAGTAAGTGCTCAAGAAACAATAACTTTTTACAGCTGTTGTTTATAACTGCTTGGCAACAACATTACCATGGGCATTTTAGATGGGTATCTTCCAAGGCTGTGACATTACTTTCTATTGAATGACACTCCGTAACTATTTTTTGAAAGCCTGGTATATGGCAGGCTCTGGTACTTACGCTGACTGCATAGTGGTAAAGGCAAGTAACGCAATTCTTACCCTCATGAGACTCATGGTCCAGATTCTGTGATGGGTCCTGTACATGGCAGGAGAAGTACTGACTTTAATTCTGGGGGTAAACAGCTTTCCTCCTCTCCCACTTCTCTGGTGAGGTCTTGGATTTCAGTTACTGGACTCCGGCCAGTAAAGCTGCTTGACATTGCTCTTCCTTGGTCCCAAATATCTATAGGAGTTCTTCATATCCGACATCTGTTGTGCCCCAAACATGGTCCTTTCTGTCCAATGCTGCAATTTCTAGCCAATGCTGCAGAAATGAGCTTCTCACAGATGTAAACTGAGAGAACCTCATATCAGGTCAGCTGCACTTTGCTTTATTGCGGCAGAGCTTGGCTTGTGCCTACAGGAATCTTCTGGACATTCAGACATTAACCTGAGTGTGAAAATGTTAACAACCCATGGGGCAACCCTTGACAAATGGGGGAACTGGAGATGGAGGACAGATTCCTCTCTCTTCATCTCTGAGGCAGGTAATTCTGCAGTGCATTTTACCTGGCTTCTTAGAAGGTTCCTACAGGCTCAAACCTCACCTGAACCTCAGTTTAGATTTAGTGACAAACTCAAGACCTCTCCATTGTATTGGCTTTTCCTTCTTTTGTGTGTTCAGCCTCCCCAGTTTCCCACACCTGTCACCAGGTTCTCTTTCAACAATAATCTCTCTGCCCACAAACCCTTGCGTCAGGCCCACATCTCCAAGCTGAGACTTTGGGCATTCGTACAACATTGATCATACAAGCCATTAAGTCTACTAAATCTCTGTATCTCACTCTTTGGGACTTGGGACCCAAATATTGGTTAAGGGGGCAGCCGTCTCGGTGGGGTGTGGCACCAGGTCCACTGTGACAGGTTGTCCTCAGAGCTCTGCAGCCTAATCTGCTCTCTCCCTCTTCCGATCTGTGCCTAGTCCTCTTAGCACTTAGCTCCTCACTGAAAAGTAGCAAATTATGCTTCTCTAATTGATAATAATACTGTAGATCCAGGAATACATTTTATGCTTCACAGACTTAGTCCATGTTTGATCATAAAACAGCTCACAAAGGGAAGTAGCTAAGTCTGAGAATGAGTTTCCTTTTGGGTGTTATCCCACAGGCGTAAAGCAGTGATTTTGGTGTGCTTAACCATATCCGCGTTTTAAATGTTCTCTTTCTAACTGCTCTTATCCCTCTCTAAAACTCACAGGAGGATTATGCTGTCCTTGCCTTTGAGTTATTTTAAAAGTTTAGTCTCCCATTTGTTTCCTTTAAATACAAAGTTCTTTAATACCATTTTGAATGATTTTCACAGTGGATTGATATATCATTCACATATAAAATTCACCATTTTGAATTATACACCATTCAGTGGTTTTTAATATATTGACAAGGTCATGCAGCCTTCACCACTATCCAATTACAGAGGATTTTCATCCCCCTGAAAGAATACCAAACCTCTTAGTAGTCACTCCCATTGCCCCCTGACTAAGTAGGGTGTTGTTTTTTTATAACTTTTTATTTTGAAATGGTTTAAACTTAAAGGACATTTGCAAAACTAATACAAAAGCCCTACAGAGAGCCCTACAGAGAACGCCCAGATGCTCAGATGTACCAATTTTAAAATTTTTCCATGTTTATATTATTCTCTCTCTCTACCTACCTACCTGTCAATCTCTTTTCTGAATGTTTGAGAACAAGTTGCGTACATGATGTTCCTTGACCGCAAAATGTGTCCACGTACATTTCCTAAGAACAAGGACACTCACTTATGTAACCACCTTAAGTGCAGTTACCAAGTTCAAGACACAGTAGGTTTCTAACTTCCATTGCATAATTTCACTTCGCATCCCCCAGACTGAGCATTGTGAATATGTGTAAACGTTTTCCCAAGAGTGGGGAGTGCCTGGTGGAATGGGAGCTGCCTGGATCTGCAAACCTGCCTTAGCTACTTACTCACTAATTCTGTGCCTTTTCAAGCATTTTATCCTTCCTGAACTTGTTTCACATTCATTAAATGAGAGGCTTGCAAAGTACCAGGAAGAATTACTCTTGGATTTGTGGGCTATTAAAAGTAAAAAGGGAATAGGGGGCTATTTTAGTTTGATAAAAGCTGTTGAAAGCAATATACCAGAAATGGATTGGGTTTTGCAATGGGGATTTAATAAGCTGCAGGCTGACAGTTCTGAGGTGGTGGTGGTGTCCCAACCAAGGCATCACAGGGCTACGCCTTTTCCCTGAAACCAGGCCCGTGGTGGCATCTGCTGGTCTCTACCTTCTCCTGCAGGTTCTGCTGCTTTAGCTGCTGGGGTCCATCTAGCAGCCACTGTCACAGGGAGAACCCACAAGTACTGAGTATTCAGAAATTTGAGAAAATATTCATATCTGCACTTTTCAGGAAAAGAAGGGTCCAGAAATTCAGCAAAGCTATCAACACTTAATATTAATAAAAGTGAACCACCTATGGATTAGGTGATAAAGTTTCCGCTGAGGCTCCAGCATTTCACTAATATCTACATTTTACGTTTGAGAAAATCAAGTGTCGAGGCGTGTCTTGCCCACAGGGCAGACACCATAGGAAGGTGAACACGCAAACCCACATCTGACTCCTAGCTCAGTGATTTTTCTATAAGCCCCACTCCTCTTTGAAAGAATTTGTGCTTTAGAACCAGAAAAACCTTCAAGTCTCCTTTTAGACGTCTAAAAGTACATTTAGTAATACTTATCTCTTAGAGAAAATATGAGGATTTTATAAAAGGGCCTCAGACATAGTAAACACTCAATAAATTACTTTTTCATCCTCATCCCATGGTGAGATGATGCCCCATTTTCTGCATTTAAGAAAAATACCCTCCCCATTCCTGCTCCCTACTGCAAAGCCCTTTTCTGGGATTGCTAAGAACTGACTACATAGTCGTCGTTGTTTTCCTGGCTGAATTATAGACTTCCTTGGGGGTTTGAGCCCTACATTGGATTCCTGGAAATCTAGGAAAATCTCTGGCTGGGCTGAGGCCTCTCACTTGGATGGAGCAAGGCCGTCAGGCCGTGAGATCTGAGGGCACCTGCCTGTGTGCCTGGACACACAGCGTGGGCTAGCTTCCTCCCGCAGACGAAAGCACCTGCAGTGCGTTGAGCAGCCTCTCTCTCCTTTGGCCCTTGGTGAACGTGCACCACAGGGACAACTGCTTTTTTCTCTCCCTATCCCTCTTTGCAGGTGAACATCCATGTGCCTAAGGTTGGGTGGAGGAGAAGGGCGCTGAGTGTGTCTCAGAAGACGGAGGGCTGACACCAAGTTTGCAGAAACCTAAGCCAGCTCAGCATATACCTGTTCTGCTCACCTGCCGACTCTGACAGAGTCTGGGAATGGAGTCTCTCCACCCTTGCTTTCTTAGAATCCTCCCTGACACAGTTTCATTCTCCCACTTCCAGCTGCCTGTCCTGACCACCCAGACAGCGCGAGCCTGGGCAACGGGAACTAATTATAATATTAACTTAGGCACAACATAATTATAAAAGACACTGCTAACACACAACATCGACTTAACACTCCAAAAACCAACGGAAGATTCTTTTCGGGTGTGCCGTCTTTAAGAACTAACCACACCACATTTTCTCTCCATAGTGTTCTAATGCTCAGGGTACACAGCGGATCTTCGTAGTCAGATCCCTTTCTCTACAGGTGAGGAAAGGGTGGGGCTGGGTGCTGGAGACTGGCATTCACTTTCTCCCAAGGGAAGCTGGGCAAAGATTATGAAACCTTGAGCCTAAAATGGCCCAGCCGGAGAGAATTCAGCAGCTGTCAGGAGCAGGGCCAAGAGGGTTCCAGGGCCTTAGACAGAACAGGGACAAGCAATGAAGCACAGAAAATTGACATTGAAAGTTGCCTGTTTGAAAGACACGACAGCCTTTGCTTTCTGCAGAGCTAATTATTATGCAAATTTATGCTAATAAACTCTGCCTTGAATGTTGTTGAGAAGCTGCCTTTTCCCGTTAACATAGCTGTAATGAGAGGTAAATTTGTAATGCAGATGCCCGAGGTAATATATCCTAAATCACTTTATGGTGTTACAGACTTTCTCTCTCACCCCACCCGAAGCAAATGTCAATTTAAATTAGTTTTTGCTTTGCATATTTATTGAAGCTTTATTTATTGTTAATATGTACTAAGGACACCAACTAAATAGCCCCCACTACTTGTTAGAAGTGGAATTTAGCAGGAAGCTGGGGATTGGCGGTTGCTCATCAGGAGATCTGGCATTCTCCCCCATCTCCCAGCGAGCAGTACCAGCTTGAACGGTGGCAGATGCGCTCACAGGTCTACCTGCTCCTTTGAACTCATTGTCAGATTGGGCTCCACGTGAGGGAGCAGCTCTGTAGTGACGGTTACTGCGCGGCGTTTCTAGGACCGAATGGTCTTTGTCACCCCTGCCTTCCTGTTTGCGGTACCACCCTGAGCTGCAGAAACATGCTCCTGCCCGCAGAGAGGGGACTCCCGTTGAGGTCGGGCCCATTCGTCCCCGTGGGGTGCTCAGACACAGTCGCCCCTGCATGCACACACGTGTGCACTAGGCAGTGCTCTCACACGCTGCTCTATACATACAGGGCTCACACAAGCAGACGCACGCCTGCCTTTCCTCTCCCTGTTTGTACACACGCAGGCACGCCTTCCTTCTGGTAGTCAAGCTCTTGTTCACATCCTCTTGGTGTTCACCCCTGGGCTCAAACACACACCCCCCAGCTACCATCTCACATACCTGACACTGACTCTCTCCTGGTTAGGAGTGGTTAGCACACGTGCTTGGGAAAGTTCCTCCAGGTGATTCTGGCAGGAGCTTGCCATCATTGGATGGTTACTACCAGTTCTGCTGCTGTCACTTTTTAAAAAGAAAGTGACTGCTACAAAGCTAAGCATTTCACTCACCTTGTTTCATTTTCCTTTTCAGTGACTTGCAAAGTAGGCATTATTATCTTTGTTTTGCAGATAGAGAAACTGAGGCTATATAAGCTTAAATAGCTTGTCCAAGGTTACTCATGTATTACAGATAGCAGCTAAGATTAAAATATATGTTTATCGGAAGCAGATGTGTCTCAAGCATTTAGGTGCCCACCTACCACATGCAGGTCTTGGGTTCGGTTCCTGGTGTCTCCTAGAGAAGACAAGAAAGACAGCAAGCTGGCACAATAGGCTGGTGTGGCAAGCTGATGCAAAAGATGATGCAACAAGGAGATTAAAAAGGCAACACAATAAGAGACACAACAAAGCAGGGAGCAGAGGTGACACAAGTGAAAGAGTATCGCTCTCCTATTTGGGAGGTCTCAGGTTCAGTTCCCAGTGCCTCCTAACGAGAAGATGAGTAGACACAGCACACTATGAATGGACACAGAGAGCAGACAGTGAGCACGAAAACAATGGGCAGGGGGAAATAAATAAATAAATTAAATAAATCCCAAATATGTAAATATGTTTATCAGACTCCAAAGCTCGTGTTCTTTTCACTATACCACTCCATGCCCTAGTGAGTGTCTCCCCAAATATGAGTTTGGGTTTCTTCTATAATTTAAAATGTTGCCCTTGATGACCTTAAAGCTCTTAGCTCCCTCTAGCTGCAAATTATGTTATTGTACGTTAATGTAGTCACTAGCTATCTCCTAATGCCTGGTGGTTTCTCTTTCCATCTTTCATTGTGACCCAGGATTAAGCAAGTTATGTACTTAAAGTTTCTTGACCAAGGCAATCTACCTGGTTAGTGAACTGCAAGTTTCTTCTAGGAAAACTTAACCCTCAATTGTTTTGTTTGACACTAGAATGTACTGAGCAATTAGAGAAGAAACTAAAAAATATCTATAATTCCATCCTTAAAAATATCATTCCTTAAAATATCAGTACCATCCTCTGGACTTGGTTGTTAGAATATTGTACGACTATATCATGAGTATTTTCGCTAAGGGGAGCAGTTTTGAAAGAAAGTCTGGTCAACACTCCTCTCTGGGAATGGGACAAACTTGGGTGTGAGCCTCAGGGGGAAACAGGAATCAGGATGCTGATCCCTGAGGCAAGAGGTGACCTGAGAGGGGAGAGCACTTAAGAGACAATCGGTGCTCAGAGATGTATTCACCAAATGCAATGAATGTCTCATGATAATGGAGGAGGTTGTTGTTATAGGGGGAGGAGTGGGGTGAAGGCGGTGGGGGGTATATGGGACATCTCATATTTTTTTAATGTAACATTAAAAAAATAAATAAAGACAAAAAATTGTAAAAAAAAAAAAAAAAAAGAGAGAGACAATTGGGTGTTACCAGAGACGAGCATCTCTACGTCACCATTAAGCCAAGGTGTGCTTACGGCATAAGAAAGTATCTTATCCTGTTGATTCAAGTCATTGTTCCTCCCTGGATCTTAACTTACTACTAAGTAAAATAAGAAAAACCTGGACTAGTACATCTCTAAAGTCCCTTCACTCAGTGAGTTTGTTCCACTTAGAAAAGCAGGTGAACGTCTCCATCGGTCCTGAGTTCTTTCAAGGGTTGACCCAGGGTCAAGTACGAGAACCCTCAAGTTCAAGGCTTCCTTATTCGTCCCCTTGGAGGGGTCTTTCCCCACATAGAACAGCTAATTACAAAGAGTGGGTTCAGAAGACTCTCTTCAAGTACAAGCTTCACATTTTAGTAGCTGTGGATCTCTGAGCAAACGGCTTCATTTCTTTGATTCTCAATTTCCTAAGTCAGTAAATAGGACTAATTCCACATCTATCAAAGAATTGTTGTGAGAATGTGTTATGTGCAAGTGTTTTGTAGATTTAAATAGACTTTATACCATAAATGAGCAACAAGATAAAGAATAAAAATGGTATGATTCCTTAGACCCAAAATGTAATCACTTATAGTTAATACTTTTTCTATTTCATTTGTTAAGTGCTTTACTTTGCAGTAATGTTCACCTCTTTTATCTCATTATAACTCTCCAGACACCTGGCAGATGTGTGGAACATGAGGTATCAGCCCCATTTGACAGAGAAAGGAAGACTTAGGTCATTTCAATGACTTGAACAAGGACAAGTGGTGACTTAGCTGTCTGCTGAATACCATGGAGAGAATCCAGAATTTTGTTTAGCCAGATGTTATGAATAGGTTGCAAGACAAGTTAGGCAACTTTGGTTTGTGTCCTAGTTCTACCTTGAACTAATAATCAGATTTGATGAAGTCCTTTAACTTTTCTGGATCTTAACAACTCTTATGTAAAATGAGTGAGCTGAAACAGCATTTTTCAAGGCTCTTTCAGTTACTGCTAGCCCATTATTTTGAGTGTTCAAAGAACGTTTCTGTTTTCTGAGGAGAGGCTGTGGTTTAAAGTCCACAGGCAATAGTCCTGGTTTGTTCTCTAATTATATGATTGGTTTCCCCTCTCAGGGGAATGGCTATTAGCATGAGTGGATGTGAAATAAGCCTGGGGCTCCACCAACTTTCCCATTCACCCTGGACTTGGCTCCCCAGTTCTGTAGGCAGAACTGTAATCTGGTGCAGCTGTGCCTGATAATAGCAAAAGAGCAGCTTTTTTCTTGCACTCTAGGGAAACTGGGTACTGTACCTTCTCTGGTTCTCATGCCAGGAAAGGATGATTTTTGCTCATCAGGAGGTCAAGAATAAAGGGGACTTCCTCTCAAACAGCATATGATCTGTGTGGGGAGAGAGGATGCAATTCACAAGAAACAGCAAACCACACCAGATGAGGCACTGTCTTAGTTTGTCAAGGCTGCTATGACAAACACCACAAACTGGTTGGTTCAAATACCTCAAACATTGGCTCAGAGTTGGAGGCTAGAAGTCCAACACTGAGGTATTGGCAGGAAACTGGAATATTCTGGTGCTGGCTCACCAGAAATCCTTGGAATTCTTTGGCTTATAGTGGAATCTCTACCTCCATCACAAGTTGATGTCTCTTTCTGTCTCTCTTCATCTGGCTTCTCCATTCACGTCTATTCCTTTCATTTATAAGGACTCCAGTCCTATTGGACTAAGGCTCACTCTTATTTAGTTCAGTCTCACCATAACTAAGACATCTTCAAAGGTCCCATTTATAAATGAGTTCACAAACACAGGACTAAGCTTTAGGACTTTGCTGGGGACATAATACAAACCCCAACCTGTGCCAAGCTTCAAGTGTGGGATCCTGACTCTACATGTTAAAGGAGATGCAGGACGCTTCACTTAGATTTGAAGGATGAGGCGTGGAGATGCATGGAGGGGACAAAGGAGGACCCTCTGGGAAAGGAGCAGCCTCTGAGCACAACCCTTGGGACAGTATCTGAACTGCCCAGTGTCTCAGCACCAACACTGGAAGCCATGCCTGCATCCCATCCTCACTTTTTTTTTCAAGTTTAAAAATATATTTTATTTAACTCAATATACCCAAAACATTATCATTTCAACATGCAATCAATATTAAAATTATTAACGAGATGTTTTACATTCTTTCTTTTATCCTAAGACTGTGCAGTCCATTTTTGGTAGCCACTAGCTGCGTATGACTAATGACCACTTGGAATATGGTTGGTACACATTGAGCTGTATAAGTATGAAATACATACTAGATTGCATCCCATCCTCTTGACCTCCCTTTGAAGTTTCTGTGCACGTGGAGGAGGCCCCTAAGAGACAATCTGGCAGAGGGGCATTGAGACCCCAGTTCCCTCTTTTGGAAAGTGTAGACAAGTACAAGGCTATCATGACCTTCAGGATCCTTGGTGTGTGGGGTGGGGGGTGACAACCCCTGCACATGCCAGAGGCATGTTTTCTCACCATGTTGAGAAAAACAACATCCTGTCTGCACAGTGGAGATTTGTGAAAGTCTTGTGCTTTCAGGTGTCCCCTGGCTTGGGGCAGCTTTGTGCTGTCAAAAGACAAATCAGAGTCTAGCTTGCAGATTGCAGCATTTCATTTGGGATTCTGAAAAGTTTTACTACAGCAAAGGAAGTCCTATCACTTGCAAGAATGGAAGCAGCTTCTAGCTACTAGGGATGACCAGTGGTTTTTACGGACATAAAAAGGAACTTAGCTTGCTCCGAGTGATTGGATGACAATGTGTCTGTCTTAGAGGGGTGGGTTTAGGGCAGGAGGGCTTTCCTGTATTGGGTTAAAAGTAACGAACTAGGGGCTGGATTGTTTACCTGGGTCTGCTGCCTTGGTGCGGACTTCAAATATCAAAAGACATCGAGAGGAAACTCGATGTAGGACACATCCTTCCCTCCCCACCGCTCCCCTCCCTTCCCCTCTCTTCCCCTCTCTTCCCCTCTCTTCCCTTCCCCTTCAGACTTTCTCTATATAATTTTTTAAAGGTTTATTTTTAATTTATTTCTCTCCCCTCCCCCCAACTTGTCTGCTCTCTGTGTCCATTCACGGCGTGTTCTTCTGTGTCCGCTTGTATTCTTGTCAGTAGCACCAGGAATCTGTGTCTTTTTGTTATGTCATCTTGCTGCATCAGCTCTCCATGTGTGCAGGGCCACTCCTGGGCAGGCTGCACTTTTCTCTCGCTGGGCAGCTCCCCTTATGGGGCGCACTCCTTGCACGTTGGGCTCCCCTACACGGAGGACACCCCTGCATGGCAGGGCACTCCTTGCACACATCAGCACTACACATGGGCCATCTCCACATGGGTCAGGAGGCTCTGAGCTTGAATCCTGGACCTCCCATGTGGTAGGTGGATGTCCTCTCAGTTAAGCCAAATCTGTTTCCCTTTCTATATAATTTTATGAGTGCTATGGGCAGCGACCTGGAAATGATGCTTCTTAGAGAGCAGCTGATTACAAGCAGTTGCTCCCCCCCTGGGGGTACAGGACAGTGGGGGGCACACATCCTTGGATGATGATGTCACCAACACATCTCTAAGTGCAACTTGTCCTTTTGACCTAATCCCCTTTGGGGACATTTGCACCAGCTGTTAGAAACACAATTCCTGAAGGCCTGTCCTCCTTCCCAAGGCCCCCATCAAGCTGTCCAGGCTCAGTGCCCTCATCCAGGACAGAGTCTTTCACAGGAACCAGCCCTTCCCTCCCCAGGGCACGACACTCTGCGCATGTCCTGCTTTGAAGGTCCGTCCTTGTCCGTCAAGCAAAGAGGCACCTCTTCTGCACTCCACCCACGCAGTTGTTGAGCTGGGGGTTCATGTCGCCTTCCGGTAGTGTCTAGCATTCCTTCAGAGGCCACACCTGGCAGTGACAACCCCTTACTGCTTCGGTTTCCATCTTGTTCTCACCACTCTCTAGAATATCACGTATTTTTACTTACGTATCTCGGTGATTACCTGTCTTGTTGCCAGAATGTGAGTGCCGTGGTAGAGGTATATATCTGTTTTGTTCCATGTTGAATCTTAGCATCGAGAGCAGTGCTTCGCACAGAGTGGGTGTGACAAATACTTTCCAGTGAATGAATAAAGCCTTTCTCACATTTACTGACCACTGACCCTTACACCTGGCAATGTGGGTACGGAGGTGAATATGAGACCCCTGTCCTCCTGGGCATCTAGAATTTACGAGGGTCTTCCCAAGCCCTTTCTTCTGCATCACACCCCAGTTCCAGCCACCTGTTATCCATATCAAGTGCTGGGTGGTCACCGATCCGTCCCAGGAAACGATTTCAAGAAGCGTGACCCCAGCACACAGTGCGTGTTCTCCTCACATGGGAAATCCAGAACCGCGGTGGAAGGGGTGGGCCAAGCCATTTGGCCTCTGAGCTGCCAAGGCCGCCGGTCCCCAGTTCTGCCGAGCTCCTTCCTTCTCCCCATTTGTTCTGCTGAGATGGCGCCCGGAGTGTGTATGCAACTCTGGGGGACACGGGGATTCTGCCGCCAGCTCACAGGGACACTCCACCTACTACTGACTTCCGGAATGTGAAGCGCCTGCCCTGGTGCAGCAATCCCGTCTGCCCTCAGCCTCAGCCTCAGCCGGGAGGGGCAGGTGTGCAGTTCCAGAGTCTGTCCACCAAGTGGAGACAGATCTCCACAAATGGGGACCAGCGAGCATCGTTTCTTCAGCCCCCGAGCTTCCAATTTCAGGTCCTGGACAGCCTGTGGTCCTTGCCGCTTGTTCTCCCAATTTCCCCAATTTTCTCCTCTCAGCTCCTAGTTCCCTTCTTTCATTCGGGGAAAGGACCCTTGCCTCAGCCTGCTCCTCTGAGTAGGCCAATACGAGGCACTTTTAGAAACGGTCTTTAAAGAGATTTTGACACCGCGGCGCACAGCTGCCTTGCCCAAAGCACCCAGGAACTGTTTTCCAGGCCATGATCTGCTTTGAAGCTCAATCTCATCTTAGTGATCAAACTGCTCTGCAGATGCAGAATGAGGCTGATGAAGGAAACCTTACGTGGGAATGGGCCCACAGCCGCCTTTTGAGCCCTTCTGAAGTGAGGGCTATTGCAGACCTGCAGAATCCCACCGGACAGTCTACGGAGCAAGGCGCAGTGAGAACGCGCACGAGAGCACAGCACACGCGGTCTCCCTGCGGGCGGCCAGGCTGCGGGTGTAACAGGAGAGACGGCAGGTGCTGGAGGAGCTCCAGGAGGGACTCCGCGGCCCCGACCACTTGGTTACTTTCTCTCCCTTTGTGTGACACAGAGTCCCCATCATAGGTCAGTACCTGAGCTGCCCGGGGTCAGTGACAGTGAGGAGCCGCCAGACAAGCACAGGAAGGGGCCTGCCTACGGGGTGGGGGGTCTCTGGGGACTGAGCACATGTGAGTGATCGCTCAGGTTAAAAGGAAGCAGGCAGGTGGCCTGAGCCTCAGCGTCCACGGATCTGCCCAGGCAGGAGATGACGGCGGTGAGATGGCCTCTGAAGCCCGCGCTCCAGGAGGGCTCTGGGAGCAGGAAGCACCAGGGAGGCCTCCCGGCCCAGGCTGCGTGACAGGGGCGGGTGGGAGCGAGGCAGACCCCACTGGGAGCGAGGTGGCGTGTGATACAGGGCACCAGCGGAACCGCAGGGGTGGGGAGCGGCCTGGGGACAGCGTGGCTGCTGCGGTAGGAAAGAGCTGGACGGAGATGAAAGGGGAGCTCACGGTGAAGGTGGTGTGCTGGTTTCCCTGGAGGCCGCCTGGTCAGTTTTGGTCTTAGTGACGTGCTAAGCAGGAGGTCAGGAGGTCTCATCTAAGGGGAAAGAAGGGGCGCAGAGACAAGAGCCAGGCAGAGAGTGCCAGTCTGGGCCAAGGGCTTTGTGCAAGTCCTTGAAGTACAGCTGGCAACGAAAATGTGTTACCAGAAAGAAAGGATCTGAGCCTCTTTTTGTTGGATCTTTCTGGGAAAACTTCTCAAGCCTCTTCGCAAATATTGTTGGTGCTAGGCGGAGTCTAAAGGAGAAGGCACTAGGAGAGAGTGGGGATGGCCCTCACCTGCAACCAGATCGCAAGGCTCTGTGAGATTTGAGATGATGGAGGCTTGAAGGGCAGGAAACCGCGAACCTCCTCTAACTCAGGATTAATCAACCTGGAAGAGCCACGGATGGGCTGCCAGGGTCCAAAGTCTAGAAGTGTGTCTGCAAAGTGTCAGGGGAGAGGGTCCTGGTGTGAGCAGCGTTAACCATCCTGTTCTCAGTGTAGGTTCTTGGCAGAGAGTTAACGCTGCAAACGTAACTGAGAACAGCACAACATGAACCCTGGCAATGGCACGCAGCGGAGGCCAGAGTAAATGATTCCCTCTGCACCTTCACACCTCTTTCTAGGAGACTTATTCTAACGCTTGTTCATGTCCCTCCTTGCAGCTAGGCAAGATCCCCTGTTTTCCCTTCCACTGGGCTGCATGAAGCAGTTCATTGCAATTTTCAGATTTTTCAATCCCCGTCTTCCTCGCCTTTTCTTCCCCACACCATTTATGGCGGTGCCTGAGTGTGCATGGATGAAAAAAAGAAAAGAAAGTGAAACCATGGGTCCTGTCTAATTTTACTTGCGTGAAAGTTTTTGAAGGAAGAGGTGAGATGATCCTTTTTGCATTAAAATAATTTATGGAGAACTTCTCCCTCCAGCTAAGAAGGTGGTCAAGATGAGAGGATAAATCTTTAAAAGAATAATGTTTTCAAAATCAGGTTCCTTGTCCTCAGATCCTTTGATGTATGAGTGTAATAGCAAGAAGGACACGTAGTGAAATATACATGAGAGTTCCTGAGAGGAGAAAGCACAGAGGGGGAAATATTAGTGTTTACATCAAAACTCAATTGGAATACTCGTTTTCAGATGATAGTTTATTATGTTGAATGCAATTTAGTTCTGTGGGGAGGTTTCCTTTCTGTCTCCAGGACTCGCTCCATCAGATCCCTACCCTTTCCTCCCCATATCAAGGTATAGGGAGCAAAACACATCCACGGTGAAATTCTTTCTTCTTTGTGACTTTGCAGATTGTGAAGGAAAGGAAGAGAAGGAGCGAGAACCTTTCCGACACTGCAAACAATTCTCTGGCTTTTTGGAGACTCTGCTAGGCAATTTTAAGCAGAGAAGAAATGAACATGCAGAGACCATTTTCTGGTAAAAAAATCACACAAAGAGACCAGCCCCCAGCAAGAATTTCTTCCTCCTCTCTTTTCTCCCCTACTCCTCTTATAAACACTTTAAGAGACTATAACCACAGCAAAAGATAAGTGGAGGCAAATCGATCTTGTTGGGGAGGCCAGCTTGGTAAAAGCAAGTAAAAGGCAGGGGTCCCTCTGGCTAACACACACTTGGCTCCAGGGAGAATTTGGGATGGCCATTATCTCTGCAAGCAGTCAGTACTTCAGTTAACAGGTGGTTAGTGACAGACTGCTGTGGGAAGCATTCCCAGCCTCCACGTGGGGCCAAAGAGGATTGCTTTTCAAAATACCCTAAGACTTTCTTGGCATCCTGCAGGTGCACTCAGCTCTTGAATGGGGAGCCCTCCCCCCGAGCAGGGTGTCCTGGCCCTCACCTGGCCGCCCCCTCCAGTGTTGCATAGTCGAATGACCACAGCGTCCTTGCATGGAGCAGCCAGCAGCGCTAAGGCTGGCTGGCCACCTCCTCTCCCCACACCTGTCACTTTTACTCTGGGCACAGGGCAGGGATCTGAGCACGTACTTGCATGTAGATAGGTACTAAGTTACAAAACCAAGAAAGGAGGAGAACTGTAATTCTCCATGCAGCTATGGCATAACAATCTTGCAATAGTGCCAGAATCTTTTGTTTTCAGACTCTTAATGGTGCAATTCCCAGGGATAATGGCAGAGAAAGAAGGTGGTTCCCTTCCAACAGCTTTATGCCAGTAGTGTGTGTCCTTTCTCCTTGGAAGTTTGGAAATTGTGAAACCTGATTAGGAGAAAAAAGGAGAGAAGAATGAGAGAATATGAATGTAAAAATTGGAAGTGACCTAAAAAAAATCCTTTATTCCCCTTCAATGTTTTTAAAGTTTAGTAATATGAGACTAAACTTTAATATGAGAATGAGAAATAGCTTTACAAAAGCTTTGCAGATAGTTGTTGGCAAATCTAGAATTATGAACATGTCTCTTGACTTCCTCTGTGTCTATCTTGGTAGAAGGAACCTTGCAGCCATCTCCTAAATTCCCAAAATCTCAGTTTTAGTGTCTGGTGATGGCATATGCCCTATGGTTTATTTTTTATATGATTGTATGTTCTGGACAGGAAAGGCTCTGCAAGATTATTCTAGTTTGTTACCCAACACAAAATAGGAGAAATTGTACAGCCAAGTCCCTGACCAAAGATACAGCTTCCTTTAGCTCTCATAACTCCTCTACCCACTAAAGAGCTGGCTATGCCTGACAGCCGACGAAGCACGGCATTCCCTACCGCAGTGGTGTCCTGCGGGGTTCTAGATAGCACTTCACTCAGCCTTCGTAGCTACAAGAAAGACTTAGTAACCTTTTAGCTGATGAGACCCCATACATGGGGGAAAGTGCGAACTCCTACACAATAGGTGGTGAAAGTAAAATTCAACTGTAGAATATATCTGATGCACAATTCGGTTGATTAAATATTCTCAAACTTTTGGTCTCAAGACCCCTTTGGTCTCAAGACCTCTTAAAAATTATCGAGGATCCCATATTCCATATAAAACACATACACAAACACATATATATACATATTGTATTAGAATTTAAAATAGAAAATTTTAAATGTTTATTAACTCATTTAAAAATAGCAAATATATGCATACAAGTTACCATAAATAACATGTTTTTATTTTAAAAAAACTGTATTTCCCCCAAGTAATTACAAACAAAAATAGTGAGAGGAATGGTATTGTTTCATGATTTTGCAGATATCTTTTACACCTGCCATAAGGGAATTGGATCCTCATGTCTGCTTCTACCTTCAATCTGTTGTAATATGTTGTTTTAGTAGAAATATATCTGAAGAAAATCTGGCCTCATCTAGATTCATAACTGAAAAGGGAAGGGTATTTTAATGGTCTTTCCAGATAATTATGGATATTATTCTTTGGTACTACATTAAAATTTGGCTAGTGGTAATTTTTAGAGCAGCTGCAGTATGGAATCTGAGATCTTATCAATGGATTTTTTGTATCGCTACGTAAAATCCATTATCTATTGTGTACTTTGAATTAATTTTTTTATCATATTTTGTGATGTTGATCATTTGAAAAATATTGGACCACTGAGTTATGTTGATTTTCCAAAGGCTGATGGATCTCATTATACAATATAAAAAATTATATTAATGTCATCACAGATCTCTCAGAAAAGTCTGCGCTTTGGAAGCTATAAAGATAATGGTGACTGATAAAAGTTTTTCAAGATTCTAATTTTTGTATGTCAGTTCATATTTCATCATTGGCAACAGATAGTGTCAGTTATTTTCCTTGAAGTGACTGGCTCCCTTCATTCATTTTTGTGAAAATGACTGCCAAGTATCCAAGTCTAAAAAAAACACAAATTGTCTGTCATTCCTTCCATTAAAAATAGTGCTCCATGAAATAATGGCTAGTTCAACTTATAACTCAAGCAAACACCCAAGTGCTTTTCTTTGACACAGCCATAGCACCTCAGTAAGCAGCAAAAGTGCTTTGTGAGAACCTCGTTTCATTGCACAGAATGTTAAAAGTACTTATCCTCAAGGGTTGAGGTTTATTAAATTAAAAGTTGTTTCATCCAGATCACTTGAGGCTTTACTGCATGTGTGTGGTGGCGAGAGTAAAATGACTCCCAGAGCAGTTTGATATCCCTGCCTTGATTCGTGTTAGATGTTTACAGTTTCCCCACTGTCTTAGTTTGCCTGAACTGCTTTCACAAATACCACACACGTTGGTTTGGCTTAAAAAACAAGAATTTATTGGCTCATAGTTTAGAAGCTAAGAGAACTCCCAAATCAAGATATCGTCAAGGTGTGATTTCTCCCCAAACAGAGCACCTTCTGGGCTGGCTGCCGGCACGGTCCATGGGCTCCTTGCCTTGTGTCTCTGTTATCACATGACAACAGCCTCTCCTAGCTCTTCTGGATTCTCTTTATAGGTCTCCAGTAGTCTGGATTAAGACCCACCCATAACTAAAATGACACCATTGCGAGGCCCTAATTCTCATGGATTCAAACCCAACAGGGACAAGGATTAAGATTAAGAACTTGTGTTTGTTGGGTATGTAATTCAACCTGCAGCACCTCCAGTTGGTTTTGCATCATCGCTGCGAAAGCCAACACAATGAAAAAGGTCAATGATGTCTTAACGTTACTATGACAATAGTTCTGACCTCACAGGAACCCTGGATGAGTCTCTTAGGGATCCCTGGATCAAAGAATCATCAGATCCTTTGGGTACCAAGGCCCTAGACCCAGACATGTTTTAGGTGTCTTCCTTGTATTTTATTTGTAAAATGAGAGGGATTAGGGTGGCAATACGATTCTATTCCTCTGCCATAATGACCTGTGCTAATACTTCAATAACCTCTGAATGATGTAACATAGAATCAACAGTTCCCACAAGTAAGTTAGGGCACTGGAACTACACAGGTAGTTCTGGAGGGAAATTTGGTTAGATTCATGACAGAATATAAGGGTCCTTGAAAAATTATCGTAGGCCTAAAGCTTACAGGAACTTTCCCCTGGAGCTCTCCCTGCAACCAGTTTGGGAAGCGGTCAGTGAGTATCTTTAAATGCCAGACTTCTTTTGTTTCCTGAAGTGCATAAAATTAAAGACACCTTGCCTTTCTATTTTCATATTTATCTTAAAAATATACAGTCTATTATATAGGAAGACTCTCAGCAGATGAAACAAACTTGGGCAAAAAATATAAATTAAAATTCTGCTGTCCCTTATCCATAGGCAGCAAAGAACCACAAACTTGGGTTGATGTTGGTTGGAGTGTCATCTCCTAGTAATATATATTTCTAGATACTACTACTAGATACTATATACTACTTGATAATGCCAGTGCTCTCTGAGAGAGATGAGCCCTTCCAGATATTGCCATGGGGAGGATGTAACAAGCTTAATTCTACTGAAACAGGAATGCCCTAGGAATTTTATCATAAGATAGGATTTGAGACAAGCAGAGACTCTCTTCCTGATTGAGCAGTGTATTCCATTCTCAATGCAACTTACCTTCCCCACCTCATTTCCTTTTGCTCTTCCTAGTAATCCCCATTTCAGTATATATCAGGATGCTTACCTTCTCAAACACATCATGATGTACTAAATCTCTGAAGCTCTTTGTTCAAGCTTTTTCTTCTATCTGGAATATTCCTCTTTAGGTCCTCCTTTCTGGGAAATTTCTTACTGATCCTTTCAATCTCATGACACATGGCACCTTTTCTCTACGATCCCATTCCTTATGCTTCCACTCTACCCAACTAAGTCAAAGTTAAGCCCTCCCCCGTCATTTAATCGCATTACTTTTAAACATTTATTGTGCATATCATAGTTCATTATTTACCTGGAATTACTACTCAGTTTAAAATTCCTGAGAGCATTCAGAAACAAATAAATTGTAGGAAAGTACTAGACCAGGTTCTGGGTATATGTTGAGGAAAACAGGCAAGTAAACATACAACACTTCTTCACAATCTAGTGCGGAAGATGAATAATAAACCAGTAAACATAAAGTGTATTATGATGTGCTGTAAAGGAAATAGATAGTGTTAGAAAAGCTAAGGTGTTTATTAATTTTGCATTGTGTTACTAACACCCATCTAGAACATTGCCCTGCATATTGCAGAGTTCAACACATTTTTTAAAAAAGATTTATTTATTTATTTCTCTCCCCTTCCCCCTGGTTGTCTGTTCTCTCAGTCTATTCGCTGCGTCGTCTTTGTCCACTTCTGTTGTTGTCAGCGGCACGGGAATCTCTGTTTCTTTTCATTGCGTCATCTTGTTGTGTCAGCTCTCCGTGTGGGCGGCGCCATTCCTGGGCAGACTGCACTTTCTCTTGCGCTGGGCGGCTCTCCTTACGGGGCGCACTCCTTGCGCGTGGGCCTCCCCTATGCGAGGGACACCTCTGCGTGGCATGGCACTCCTTGCGAGCATCAGCACTGTGCGTGGGCCAGTTGCACATGGGTCAAGGAGGCCCGGGGTTTGAACCCGGGACCTCCCATGTGGTAGACAGACGCCCTAACCACTGGGCCACATGAATACACATGAACAACTGGGCCACGTGAATTTTGCACACAGGGAACTTAAGTTTTGAGAGATGCATCAGTCAGGGTACAGGTAGGAAATCCCATGGATATAATTAAAGAATGTGTGATGAAGAGACTTATTACAAGGGTGTGGGCAAGGTCATGCGATGCTGTAGTACCCAGGGAAGGAAATGCCTTCCCTAAGCAGCCAGGACAAAAGGAGGTGTGACAGATCACGGTGGTGGGGAGGGCCATGACTGTGAGAGAGGGGCTGCCCAAAGGGCACAGGGATATTGTTCCTCTGCCCTGTCTGCTCCTGCCTCCCAGTTCCTGCTGGAGCTAAGGCAAGGGAGCATTGGTCTCTGTAGAGGTCAGTCTCCAAGGACCCAGAGCAGGAAAGGGAAAGGTGGAGGGTGGAACTAGAGAAGCAGTCAAAGAACAGCTCCTCTGAGAGATGAAGCCTGTTGGCATCAACTTTCTGTAGCCCTTGGTATTGAACAATTCTGAATTAAGCCCTTTGCCAGCCTATGATCTCCCCTCCCTTCTCTGCCCATCTGTTTTATATAAGAGACTTTCTTTTAGGCTATGAAGCCTAGTAATTCACTATTCTGGTTGCGTGCAAACACAGTACAGAATCCTAGTCAAGTACAATTAAGAATACAGGGTAAAAGAGCGAGGGACCTAATGTCTCTCCTCTTGAGGAATTGACAATCTGTTTTAAGAAGAAAACAATGTCCTTGAATGAGATTTCATACTTACTAAGCCATATATAACAATTAAAAATTGATATAAAATCATCTGAATACTGCACATGCTTGAGGGCTTGACAGAGATTAGGTGTGATCAGAATCAGGTTAACTTAATCAGGCAATAACATTTTAGATGTAGGACAAAGTCCAGTTAAACTGAGTTTAAAGGAATGTTGCCCAAGTGTAAGAGCAGGCATTTCCCCCAGACCTTTAGTATTTGGTGGATACCTGAATTAACTAGTTACTTTCACAGTAAATGTATTCTTTATGCTTAGTTTATTTCTACTTTCACAGACGAGACATTCTCTCTACTATTAGAGACTTACTGAATCTAGGGAGAGGTTAACCATTGATCTGGCTTAACCTATTGATTTCCAATCCCCCAGTGTCTAAACAGGTATTGATTTAGATGTTCATGCAGCTAATCATCTAGCACTCATGTTCCTTCTGACCGGCCTTCTCATTTTTCCCATTAGGGCCATCACGTGTTCATCACTCATGACTTCTCAGGAGGTGCCACAATAGAATAAAGTTATTTGTAACTTATTTTCTGCCCCCTTTACTTGCCAACCTTTTTTGTTTCCTAATTCATGATAATTGGGTTATAGAAGGGGTATTTTCAATGAAAAGATAATTTTATTCTTATTTTTTGTACAACAGAGACTCAGCTTCTCTAGAAGGTAAATCTCTCAACTCTGGAAAGTATGTTCCCCACCTCCAGGGCTCCAGTGTAGAGTGAAAGGCTACAGTTAGGCTCTCCAAGCTGCTGTGAGTGTGGAGAAGACTCCCAAGTTCCCCTGGTACTCACTGATAGATCTGATAACGCTTGCCAGTTGCCTTTCAATCACCGTAGGTCTTTCATCTATGCTTATGTGATAATTGCTCAACCTGGCAGGCAAAAATTAGGTAAACTAACACATATGTAATCTTTTTTTTTAAAGATTTATTTATGTATTTATTTCTCTCCCCTTCCCCCCTCCCCCCACCCTGGTTGTCTGTTCTCTGTGTCTATTTGCTGCGTCTTCTTTGTCCGCTTCTGTTGTTGTCAGCGGCACGGGAATCTGTCTCTTTTTGTTGAATCATTTTGCTGTGTCAGCTCTCCATGTGTGCGGCACCATTCCTGGGCAGGCTGCACTTTCTTTCGCGCTGGGTGGCTCTCCTTATGGGGTGCACTCCTTGCTCGTGGAACCCCCTACGTGGGGGACACTCCTGCGTGGCACGGCACTCCTTGCGCACATCAGCAGTGCGCATGGGCCAGCTCCACACGGGTCAAGGAGACCCGGGGTTTGAACTGTGGACCTCCCATGTGGTAGATGGATGCCCTAACCACTGGGCCAAGTCCGCCGCCACAAATATGTAATCTTAGGAAAGAAAACAAAGGACAGAATCGAGAGTGGATGAGCGTGGGGAGAAAACTACTTTGGGTGGTGTGGACAAGCAAGGGCTCTCCCGGGAGGTGACTTTTAGTAAAACACTAAACAATGAGAGGCAAGCATGATCAGACCTGGCTGTGAGGCAGGAGCAGGCCAGGAGGTACAGATAACTCTTGGAGCACAGCGAGTAAGGGGCATGGTATAGATGGAGTATACAAATGGCATCAAGAGTGTGCAAGTGTCAGGCCCCATAGAGGGTCTCATCACAGGTGTGATGGGAAGCCCCTGAGGCTCTGAGGAGGCAGATGTGCCATTTGACCTGTCAGCATGCCAAGGGGCATGAGACCAGGAGGACTGCAGTGCTCACGTGCTCAGGCTAGGGAGGAGCAGGCACAGGGAGCGAGATGAAATCAGATTCAGAGTAAACTTGAATCACAGCCTAGAGTCCCTGCTGATGGATTGGCTATGTCTATGAGGACATGGAAGGAGTCGAAGATGGCGTGTATGGTTTTGGTCTGAGAGAAGAGGAATGGTGATCTGTTGACCAGGAAAGAGTTTCCACCAGAAGGAGAAGGATGGTGAAACGATCAGGTCGGTTGTGTTCATGTTTATTTCAGACCCCTATCAGAAACCCAAGGGAAGGTGTCATGGGTGGCCAGGCCTAGGAACGAGGTCCTCAAGGGAGGGCTTGGGACTCTGGTACACATCTCAGAGCCTCAGTCCTCCTTGTCTAAGGGATTTTCCTGATCGCAAACTGGAGCCGTTGACACCTAGGAATGAGAGTGCTTAGTAGGAGAAGGAAACCCCAGCAAAATGACTTAGAAGGGGAGCATGTGTTGCTCAGTGGTTGAACACCTGCTTCCCATGCACGAGGTCCTGGGTTCAATCCCTGGTACTGCCTCAAAAAAAAAAAAAGGTTGAAAAGGTAGAGAGGGAGGTAGAAGTAAGCCAAGTGTGCAATTTTCCAGGAGCCATGGGTTGACAGTTCTTCAAGAGAAAGAACAGGGACACTGTGATAAATGCTAGTGAAAGGCTGCTTAAAAGGAGAGAAAATTTAATCATTGTTTTTGGCAATTTGGAATTCATGGGTGACCTTGACAATAGCAATTTCAATAGCAGAATGGGAACAAAAGCTTGATTGGAGTGGATGGAAATGACGGAATAGGAAGTGAAAAGTACAAAACAGAGTACATGAGATTTCTTGAAAAAGAGTTTTGTTGTGAAGGGGAGCAGTGAGTCAGGGTCATTGCTGGAAGGGAAGGCATGCAGCCCAGAAAAATAGGTTTCTGTTGTTTATGATGATGATTATGATCATCATTAATCTCATATTCATAATGATGACCATTTATCGAGCGTTTCCCCTATACCAGGCCCTGTGAGCCATGCCAATCATTTTGCATATATTATCTCATTTAATCTTTCAATAAACTTATATAGAAAGTGCTGATGTCATTATGATAGAGCAGGGAACCAACCCAAATGTGTCTGACCATAGACCAGAGTATCTCCCACATATCTTCAAAAGACAAGCTGAAAACAAATGACATTTTTCACTGGATTTACTCATGACCTGTTTTAGCTGCAAGAGATAGAACCCACCTCAAACCAGATTAGGGGAAAAAAGTGAGGGAGGTTTGATTTGTGTGCCTCACAAATCCAGAGGTAGATCTGATTTCAGGTAGATCTGTATTCAGAGACTCAAGTGGCTCAGTAGGATTTGGACACTGTCTCTACTGCTGGACTGTTGCCTTTGCTTGCAGGTGGGCTTTCTCCAGGTGGTGGGCTCTAGCAGCACATGGCATTCTTCCAGCCAGTTTTGAAAACCCAGTGGTCCAGGTCACTCTAATTGCATGACACAGGCCATCTGCATCCCAGAGGCATGTGGCCATGTCATGGCTGGTCTGGGCCACATGTCATGCCATGCCCCCAGAGCTGTCTCCAGAATTACAAACATGGATGTAGGTGTTGAAATCGATGTGGAGGTTAATTAATGTAAGGAAATTTCTGGGTGCAGTTAACAAAAGAAATATTGTGCAAGTAAAAAGGACAGATGTGCACTCAACCCCTCCTGTATTCTGAGGTCTCACCTCTTGTAGACAGCATCGAGGTATGCTTCCCAGTGTCCTATGGAAGTGTAAGTTGTATGAGGACAGAGGCCTTTTGGGTCTTATTCATCAAACACTGTGCCCCACAGAGTGACCGGCTCATGGGAGGTTCAGGCTTAAAACAAAAACAAAAACAAAATATTAAAACATTTGTTGAATGAAAGCATGCATGACCCCAAGTGGTTTGGCTGTAATTAATGCTGGCCAGTCCCACTTTATTTATTTACTTACTTGATTAATTTCAGTTGGAGAGCTCTTTCAGGCATTTGAAACTCATTATTTTCCTACCTGTTGTTCTTCAACTTTCCAAAAACCTTAGTTCACTGGGGAATAGCATGTTCGATTAATATCCTAGTCATCAGCCCAGAGTTTTTGATGTTATTTTACACAAAGGGGAAAAACAGCCTTGGTACAAAAACCTCCAGCTCTCTCTGTGATGTCCCCTGAGGGTAGGAACTGGATGGTTTAGCCAGATTTGAAATCCCCAGGAATTCTAATGAAGCTTTGCTTGGGCGAAGCCCTGGGGAGTTTTTCCCTCCCTGCTGACTTTCTAAGGTGAGGCAGAGCTCTGGGGAAAGACAGGTACCTGACAAAAAGCAGCTCGGGGTGTATTTGCTTCTGACGCCAGAGTGCCTGTGGCAGCACCAGCCATCTGGAGAACTCTCAAGTGGGCGGAGAGACGAATCCTGCACAGTCTTTGCGGAGAATCTGAAATTGTGTGCTGTGTCCAGTGTCGAATGTTGGTATGAGGATGCTGGAGGACCTCT
The DNA here is from genome assembly GCF_030445035.2 of Dasypus novemcinctus. Classification (NCBI taxonomy): domain Eukaryota; kingdom Metazoa; phylum Chordata; class Mammalia; order Cingulata; family Dasypodidae; genus Dasypus; species Dasypus novemcinctus. Next base: position 43,111,643 of record NC_080699.1, on the reverse strand, counting down.
ATTTGCATAACGAGAAATCTTGAGTTTTCCTGTCACGATTGTAGGGGAGGCTTATACATGAAAACTCAAGAAGGTCTGTCTTGTCCCACATAAATCTGGTGGCTTTTCCCAGAAATGTCTGTAAAGATAGCCCCATGCTGACTAGAAAGCTGTGAGAGAGGACACAGAAGGGGCAGGGAGGTAAAGAAGGCAGCAGAGATTTTTGTTTTAAACCTGGGAAAACCTTTCAGGTAAGTGTACAGAGGAGAAACCTACTTTTTAGTATCCAATATGGAAAGCAGCAAATTGCTATAAAGATTAAGAGAGGAAGGGCTCCAGAGCTGGACTGCCGGGAGCAAACCCTCCCACTCCCCCTAGGTGACTAGCTAGGTGACTTCTGGCAAGATGCTAATCATCTACATCTCAGGTCCCTTATTGGGAAATTCGGATAATATTAGTGTTACATCATGGATGTTAGGAGCCAGCTGTCATATTTTAAAAATCTAGAAAAATTCTTGACACATAGAGTTCATAAATGGGGGCTTGCCTCCAAGGTTCTTATTTTGAATGGGGAAATAAGGGAGTGTAAGTCTAAGCGTACGTGGGAGAAGTTGGGAGCTTTGGTTTGAATATTCAGAGGAAATAAGCACTGTGTGCTGTACGTGTGAGTGTGTGTGTTACAGGAGGAGGAGGAAAGTTTGGTTCTGAGACCGATCTCTTTTGACTGTACACAAAATATTTTAACGTTCTGGGAACTGAGAACACCTGCTTGGTGTCTCACAAGTTTGAGAAGAGCAATTGCTCTGAAGTTAAAAATGGAATTAATGTCGTGGAAAGAACCAGAGGCTGATGTGAATAATTAAGCCTGCTAACGAGAGCAGTAATATTTCCCCAATAGATTGATTTAGTGTTTCTTTCCCTGGGATTGTTGCACAAACTTACCTGAGCTGGCCATCTATCTTGATTGTCCAGGAAAAAGTGCCCTGGAAAAAAACAAAAACAAAGACAAAAACTGATGGACCACCTAATCGCCAGTGCAACTCTAAGGAGAGAGTACGACCTCAGGGCTCTATGAGCCAGGGTGTGCTCTGAGAGCGGGGAGGGGTGCACGGAAACGAGGAGCCCAAAGCAAGCCAACAGGCGCTTCACCGAGATGCTTTCTTAATTCCTACGTTAACGGTGGGCTGATTCCTCCACCCCTTCCTCCAATATGTGATGGGCTAGAGGGTTGTGTTTCCCCCGTTCACCTGGAGACTGATGACAATTTTTCTTTAAATATGAGAACACCCCATGGGTGGAAGTTGCATGATGATTATAGATAAACCACTGGATGAGTAGAATAGGATAGGGTGTCAATGAGGGTCCAACCAGAGAAGCAGAACCAGTAGGATAAATTACAGAGTATAGATTTATTGCAGGGAATGGCTTACCCAATTGCCCAGGCTGGCTACGCAAGTCCAAAGTTCTCAGCATAGGAAATCAGGAAGGAAAAGTCCCGAGCAGGCTGGAGCTCCCACAGTTATGAGCCAAAGCTTCTTGTCCACTGGCAGCTGTCAGAAGGGAAGATCAGGGAGAAGGGAGAGCGGTTGCTGGCCAAAAAGTTAATTGGAGTCTCCCTCAGGGAAGGATTAACCCACTTTTAAAGCCTTCCAACAGGTCAAGTCAGGCCCACCCAGGACCAGCCATCTCCCTTTCCATTAATTTAAAGTCAGCTGACGTGGGATCTTAATGACATCTGCAGAATATCTTCACAGCAGCCACTTAGAGTTCTGTTTGATGGACTCACTGGGAGAAGACACATATATGCTATGAAATAGACTTTGCTTTCCTTCTGAGAAAACATCCCGTGTAGACTGCCCTAACCAGAAACTGACTAGAAAGGAGATGGAAAATAAAGGTCAGGAATGAATCCAAACCTTGGCGGACTTTCCCCTGCACGTCATCAAGGCAGGAGCAGTAGATCAGGCTCTGTATTTACCGTAGCTCCCATGCATCATCTTACTGATAGCAATACCTCACATCCCACGCACTTGCACATCCACAGTCCTTTTCTGTCTTGTTTGTTTTTGCTTTGAGCTTTATCTAACCCTTCAAAATAGGTGCTGTGGGCATGGTTCTCCCTCATTTTACAGGTAAAGTGCTGAAGAGTTAAGCCGCTTGCTGAAGGACACACCGTTGGTGTGGGGTATGCCAGGCCTGTCTTCTGACTCCAGGTTCAGCATCATTCCATTCCCCAGCCTGCCCGTGATGGGGCACGACTTACTCAAGGTCCCCATGATAATGCTCTTGGGACCGCTGGGACTACTAAAGTCATCAGGAGATTGGCTTCCAGACTTCTTGAAGCCATTATCAGTCCAAAGAAGTTCTGTACAAGTTATGGGTGTGGGCTAGCCTAGCCTGGGAATGAGCTCCACATTGTATAGCTGCACCTTGCTCTAGATAATTGATATAATCTTGGAAATTTGGAAATCACAGAGAGCCCAATTTTATATTTCAGGAAGCTCAACATTCAAGGGCAAACCACTAGACTGTAAGCTCCCCAAGGGCAGAGATTTCTCTCTGTTATTACATCCCTGGTGCCAGGACTCAAGGAGGCCACTTAGCCACTTTTCAATATTTTATATAAACAGCAATGCACCATGAAGCTATGAATCTTGGGTCAATGAGCAAAGTTCATCTGTTACTGAGTTTCCATTAAGGAAGTACCTCTAGACTTTCAAACATATTGGCAGCTCTAGTTTACCTGCCATTGGGTCAGCTCGTACATTGTACGTGCTGGGCATCCTTAGAAACATGTTCTAAGCACCTCCAATGAACCAGGGCCAAGAGTCATCCAGAAGACTGAGCTGCATGCTCTAGTCTGGAAAGGCAGTGTTCCCCTGGGACCTCTCAGCACTGGCTGCATTGTCTTTTGGGACTTACCTCTTTGTTCTGGGGTATCCTGTTTGTGGGAGGTATGAGCTCACAAGAGAAATTATAGTTTGTTTGTTTTTTTCCAAATAAATAAATGCCACAGACAAAGGGAGATTTTCAATTCTTCTCAAGTCAACACAAAAGTCACAAGATCAATTAACCTGTAATAAACTGAGAGTTGTTCTTTATCCAGTGACCTCTTTCTATTTAGAGTAGGTTGCTTCTGACTTTAAGTGGTATGGTGCTTGGCTGCATTTTTTTGTGAAATTTTAGAGATCTTATACAACACTGTAAATAATCCTTATGATAGACAATCTAGTACAGTGATGTAGAAGAGGTGCTCTGGACTCACTCTTCCTGGGTCAGAAACTTAATTTCACCATTTATTAGCTGATCAAGTTAATTTGTTTCTCTGTGTCTCAGTTTCTTCTCTGATAAAACAGGAATAATAATAGCATTTGCTAATAGTGTATTTGCCATCATAGTGTTGTTTAAAGAATTAAAAGAAGTTCATTGTGTAAACAGCTGTCACAGTGCCTGACCTAGAAGATGTTCTCAGGAAGAATTAGAATTGTGGTCGTTCTCTCTTTCTGAGTTAGCAGACAACTGCTCATGGGGAGATGAGTTTTCACCTCCTTCCGAAACCTGAGACCTCAAGACTCATATGACCAGCTGGACATGGGGCAGGGGCTGCTCCTGTGGCCTTGGTCCCCCAAGGGTGCCCAGGCCTCTGAGATAGGGCCACGTAGGGCAGGAGGCCCTTGCAGCCCCCTGCTGTTCATGATGCAACACGGAAACAGAGCAGGTCTGGTTCTCAGAGGAAGCCAGGCTAACATCTCCCAGGGGATTCTTCACATTCGAAATCCAGACAAATTGCTGCTTTTTAATTAACAGAGCCCCAACAACTCTGTTATCTATCTTCTCACGAATCTATTTTCTCTCTAATCCCTTCTCTATTTCCCCTCCTTGTCTGCCTCAGAGCTGTAATCTTTCAAGATGTTATCCAAGGAGTGGGTGCAGGGAGGAAGGAATAGATAGGATGGTGACACTTAGGGACAGTGATAGATGGCTGGTGGTCAACGGCCGGCAGGTGCCCAGCTGTCTGTTTGCTGCTACAAGAGACTCACCACGGAGACCCCAACTGGAGCATGTGGGCACTGTGTCATCCACAAACCAAGTGTTATTAAATATCTTGCAAAACTCCCTTGACAGAAAGCAGGGGAGGAAGCATTCGGGGATGTATCCCAAATACCCCATTAATTTAGGTTTAATAGGACAGTTATTGAATAATAAATAACAACCAAATCAAGGAAACATACTTATCAAGGACTTATGCCCAGATAATGCAATTGTGGTTACACCAGTTGAGACACCATGGTACTAATGACTACAGCTGTGTAAAGAGAATAAACTTGCAGGAGCACGCGGTTCTCTCTTGACTTCTCAACCCTCCAGGGCTTCGCCTACAAGTGGCATGTTTCCTGCAGGTTGAGATAACCCCTTTAGGCCGGGAAAGAGGGCACAAAACAAGCTGTGATCGGGTTTTGTCCTGTAGAGAGTATTCTCGATGAGACCCGTGCTATGGAAATGTAAGATGTGATCACGTTGTCTCAATCATCATTTCATATCTGACCTGTATCTCTCTTTGAAATGCTTCTCAGTTTCTAGAAAACAGTGTCTTTCCAGCTCCATTCCCAGAGGGACACTTTAAAATGACTTTGGAAAAAAAAGTCTGAAGTTAAAAATATCCCCTTCCCCTCCCCTGCTTCTAACTTCTTAGAACAACGCCTAAGGCAGCAGAGTGTCATTGGCGGTTCTATTTGTGATGGGTCTGGAAGAGTTGATATGTTTATGAATATTTACGTCTCCAAGAAGAGACTGCTGTTAAGTAGAATTTTTTTTAATTCTGTAAATCTCCTCTCATGGCATTAAAATGCTACAGGCCATAAGACATTCAGATGACAGAATGACAGGGAAAGGAAGAGTGGGCCACTGTGTGGGCTCCCCAGAAGCCTGCACTACACAGAACCCCAAATGTCAGTGGATGTGGGAGAGGAACGTGGGTGAGTTGTGAGCTGGTGGAAGCCTGGAGCTGTGTTTCGTTCCCCAGCTTTTTCTTTATGTGATGCATGTGATACTTTCTGACCCTAGATGAAAAGTTCCCTGGCATTGAAATCTTCTAGCAGAGGACAAGGGGAGAGAGGCCATAGCTCATTCATGTAAGAGCCAAGTGGACGAGAGGGAGAAGGTCTGCGTGTGTGGCAGAAAGGATATTAGGATATGATGTTCTTTAGTGGACTAGCTGCTTTGCAAATTTGGTGCTCCGTCATTTTCAGACTGTCAGATATGAGCTACTGCTTCTTACTTGTCTCTATTGCCTCTTTCCAAGGAACTTAAACATTTAAACTTCTGGAAAATTACCAAATTTCCTGCAAAGAAGGTACAATGTGCTCCTATTAATTGCCCCAGAGAGTTTCAATAAGTCACTTGAGAATATACAGTTCTAAAAGGGGTTACTGATTCTCACACCCATCTTCAAGTCGCCCCTCAGGCTGACATCTCCAGAGCATGAGAAATGCAAATCCTTGGCTCTGAAAGTCACTTCCGCATGACTGCCATTTACATAAACCCCTTTCACGTGGGTGTCTTGTAGCCCTCAGTATTAGCAGAGTAATTCCCAAGGACTGTCAGGGATCTGTCTCCCCCCCCCCCCCCCAGTAACTTTGAAAAGAAGCCTCCCCTTGGCAGGCTGTCGCACTATTATGAAGTTGTCTACCAGTAGGCAGTCTTGTGCACATCCCTCAGCTAATTTAGAAAACCCAGAGTCAAAGTCTCTAGCATTCTAGAGGATGCAGACTTCGCTGAATGTTCAGTACATGCAGTACCTGCTTATGGACGATGCTTCTGATTTGGGAAGCCGGGAGACGATGACAGAGACTGATTCACAGGACATAGCTCTCTAGCTGAGAAGCTTTGTCATGCCTCAGCCAAGTAAGGGGGATGCTGACTTCTTTTCTCTCATCATCTACTTTAGAGACTGAACACTCCATGTTGTCTTCTCAAATGACTGTGCTGCTTCACTAAGCAGCTGCCACTCTGTTTGAGGGATCCAGAAGTTATCTGTGACCATCGCTCTGAAGTGGGTTGGTCATTTATTCATTCAATAAACATCTATTAAGTGTCTGCTTGAATAGAGCTTTATAGGAGACCATAAGAACGTGAAAATCTCCCATGAAATGATTTTGCTGACACTCAAAGAGTCAACCATATAGTGCAGGAAACAAATTGCATACATGGGAAATGACATGGAATGAATTGGACATCAAGCTGTAACCAGGTACAAAAGAGCAGAGCACAGAGCTGATGCGGCCATAGCTAAAGGTGGCCCAGTGGACAAGCAGAATGTCAGGGCAGGTGAGAGGGGCAGGGGCAGGGGGCAGGCTCCTGTTGCCTTGCTTCCTGGACTAGGGTCTCTTAACCAGCTCTTAGATAGGGAAGCCAGAGGTTGATGCATTCCTCTAGGTTCTTCGATATGTTGTATAAAAGAATTTAAGGAACAGAGGAGTCGCCCTTATGCATACCTCAGCAGAGTCCCAGAGACAGATAAAGTAGATACAACCCCGGGTAATGGTTCTTCTGAGGGCTACAGAGACCCACAGTTTCTATGGTCATGGCAGATGGAGTTCAGTACCATGTCAGATGGCCCTTCCTTGGAGTTTGTGTTTCTGTGTGATGGAGCTGGACACAGATGTGATCTTTTTCTCACAAGCCTTTCCTGTTACTTTACCAGAATTGTAGTTGGTGCTGGGGTTTAATGTATACCCAGGGGATCTGAATCTCTGGACTGACCATATGATAGCCAGGCCCTGAACCTCAACAGACTTCAACTTCTACACTCTGGTTTATTGGACTTACCCAACTCAGCTCACATTGAGTTGAAGAAGGTCAACCACCACACCATGGAGCCAAGAGTGCCTACAACTGAAAGCAGGAGGATTGCATCCAGCATCCATGTGGAATCTAAGCCCCCTCTTGATATAGTTGTGGAGTGTACACAACCAATTCAAAGTTCACAGGATGGAGGAATAGAATATGGATTAGAGTGGACTTACTAATATTCTATTCATGAACTATGTGATTAGTAATTGGAGAAAATGTGGCATTGGTGTGGAGAAAGTGGCCATGGTGTCTGCTGGGTGTGGGGAATGGGAGGAAGAGATGAGATGTGGAGGCATTTTTGGGACTTGGAGCTGTCCTGGGTGGTGCTGCAGGGACAATTACCGGACATTGTATGTCCTCCCATGGCCCACTGGATGGAACGTGGGAGAGTGTGGGCTATGATGTGGACTATTGACCATGAGGTGCAACGATGCTCAGAGATGTATTTACCAAATGCAATGAATGTCTTATGATGATGGAGGAGAATGTTGCTATGGGGGGAGGAGTGGGGTGAGGGGGGTGGGGGGTATATGGGGACCTCATATTTTTTTAATGTACCATTAAAAAAATAAAGACCAAAAAACAAAACAGAAAATCAACATATAGAAATCTTTACAGGTATATATATACATAAAATGTCAATTACAAGGGGATACATAAATGTTAGCAATTGGGATATTCAGTGTTCTATCAAAAAATATGAGGTTCCCATATACCCCCACCCTCCTCATCCCACTCCTCCCTCCATAACAACAACCTCCTCCATCATCATGAGACATCCATTGCACTTGGTGAACACATCTTTGAGCACCGCTGCACCTCTTGGTCAATGGTCCACATCCTAGCACACACTCTCCCACAGTCCACCCAGTGGGCCATGGGAGGACATACAATGTCCAGTAACTGCCCCTGCAGCACCACCCAGGAAACCCCCAACCCCCGAAAATGCCCCCACATCACATCTCTTCCTCCCCATCCCTACCCCCAGCAGTTTGGCGGTTTCTCAAAAAAACTAGCTATAGATTTGCCATATGACCCAGCAATTCCACTGCTGGGTATATACACAGTAGAGCTGAAAACAAGGACACAAACCAATGTATGCACCCAATGTTCATAGCAGCATTGTTCACTATTGCCAAAAGTTGGAATCAACCCAAATGCCCATCAACAGATGAATGGATAAATCAGATGTGGTATATACATACAATGGAATACTACTCAGCTTTAAGAACAAATACACTACAAACACATGTGATAACATGGATGAATCTTGAGAACCTATGTTGAGTGATTCTTTCTTTACAACAGGTGGGGATGGACTGAGAGATGAGTGGTCCTTTGTCCATTATTCTGAGATTCTGGCTGGTCTTCAGTGTCCTCATTTGTGAATCAGAGAGTTTCTAAGGCCCCCTCTTTCACTAGTGGGTCTGGATCCCTGACTCTTCTCTAAGGTCTCATTCCATGTTCTCCTGGTGTGGACTGGATTTAAGTGCACGGGCTCCATATCAGACTTGCTGGGGTCAACGCCTTGTTCTGGAACTCTATGCCTCAGTTTCCTCATATGAAATAAAGGTCCATCAGCTTCTCTGTGACTATTTCCAGCTCAATATGTTTAGTGCTAATGTAATCACTTTCCTCAAAGTCTGCTCCCCTTTCAGAAAATAGCACATAATTGCTCTTGCAGAAGCCTAGAAATCACCGATGGTGATTCCTTCTCTCTTGCCTCCCGCAATCAGCCAACAATCCCATTGATTCCTCCCTGTATGTGAATATACATATGTATATCTACTGCTCCCTCTTCTCTCTCTACCACACATAGTGGAGTTGTCTCCTCGTTCAAGACACCACTTCTTATTACCGGAAAGAACCTGTCCACCCCCAAAGAGGCCCCCGCCTGCCAACTAACTTCCCTTCGTCAAGGCCTCATTCTGCAGTGAGTGTAATGACCTACAGATGCTCGTCTAAGCATGTCACCCTGCCTGCCCATCCCCCCAGTGGTTCCTCAATTATGTTTAGAAGGAAGTAAATTGAAGAAAAGCACCTCTACGTCTTAGCCTATGAAACACTGCCTGATCCAGTCATTGCTGATCTCCATTCTTATTGTCTTTCTACCTACATTCGTTGGTCCCTATATATTCTGTTTCTTCCCCCTTTCCCTGCTCCCACCTCAAGAAGAAGGATTCATGTGGGAACCACTCACACACCCCCACATGCCCATGCATACACACAGACATGCACACAAATACACATGTGTACCACTCACGCACACACATGCCCATATATTCATGCACACATGCATGCACACATATACATACACAGGCATGTGCATGTACATACAAGGCATGCACACACACAAGCACGCACACTCCCTCTCTTCACCTGGTCAACTTCTACTTATCCTTCTGACCTCAGCTTAGCCTTCGTTTGGCTCAGGATGCTTTCCCTGCTGCTCCCTGTGAGTCAGCAGAGCTCTTGGGCTTCTCCACCACAGCATTCAACACCCTTCTTAAATGTCTATTCACTTGGCCATATTTTCCAGTTGCAAGCTTGACGAGAACAGGTATTGTCTGCTGGACCCCTCCTGGCTCAATGCCTGGCACCTGGCAGGCGACCAACAATTGAATGAACGAATGAACGAATGAATGAAGATAGCAACAGAGGAATTCACTCCTGCACGCTCTTTTTATTCAGTGTTTCCTGGCTTGCAATTATTTGAAATCTATTCTGAATGATTTTATCTGGATATCTCCCAATATTTTTCTGTCCCTTCTTTGTGCTGTCCGTTTCATAGCACATATACAAACAACTGCACACAATCACTCACAGTTAGGAGCTTCAGGGAGTGGACAAGAACGCATGAAGAAAAGGCTCGGCATGGGCCAGAAATTCACTGGGTTTGTCAGAATGCACATTGTCAGATCCTACCCCCTGCCCTGGATACTGTGGGCTGTGGGCACAGACCCTCATAAAGCAATATCTGCATGAAGCCAGAAATCTACTTTCCTGGGTGTGCACAGCTGCCACCTAACACTTTAGGGGACAGCTGGTGGCTCTTGGAGAAGGCAGAGAGGGACGGCTGGTTAATTTGAGAGCACGAAGGGCTTGGCGAGGTGGAGGGCTTGGCCAGCCGGGTTCGCGTCGAGAAGGTGTCATGAGAAGAACGGCTCCTGAAGATGATTCAGCAGGGTTCACGCGAGTGCTCTCATGAGCAGTTGCAGGGGGCATTCAGTCAGGCTTGACGTCAGGACAGGATTTCTCAAACCTCCAGAACAGACCACTGTGCCTGGACGGTGGTCCAGCTGGGCCCTCTCTGCCTCTGCGTTCTCACTGGTGGTAAAGGTCCCAGGCAAGAGGAGAGGCGACCAGGTGTAAGATGAAAAACTCCCTTTCAGGTTCCTTTCAGCTGTCTTGGCCACCCAGGGGGCCAAACTCGCACGTTTGGCTGAAGGACCTTGGAGCGTTCTGACCTGTCCACCCCGGAGAGAAAGCAGGGGAATCAGGAAGTGTCTCATGGGAGGCATCTGGCTTGGGAGACACTTTCTTTTCACTCTGACTCTCGCCCCCTAATTTTCTCCCTTGATAATTAAACTACATTAACAGGTTAACACCAAAAATAGAGGGGGCATCTCAAGTGTCTTCGAAATTAAATTCATCCCGTGACAGAAATGTGATTTGGCTGTATTGAGACTTCCTCTGCTTCACTGAGTAGCAGAGGATTCCAAAGTTAACCTGATCAGTTAAAGGTGCCCTCTGCTACGTTTGGGAACTAGTCAAGCTCTAACCATTTGGTGTCCTGGCAGAATTTAACAACAGAGTCAGCTTTGGGCAACACTAAAGAGAAAATTCCCTAAATGATGTCCGCCTGAGCTGTAGGAAGCCAGCGTGCAAGAGCACTTGGGATCCGAGCTCCTCAGAGTAGATCACGACAAGATCGTGCGGCAGGCAAAGCCGCCGCTGTCGGTGAGCTGGGCACGGGCACTCGTGCTCGCTGGGTCGTGCAGGTCTGGTCCCTGGCTCACCCATTCTAAATCTCTGTTGCTCCTTCAGTAAAGCAGTGATGATGGCAGAATTGTCCTCAGGGACAGAGTTGTCGTAAAGGTTGAGCACACATCTGTCAAAGGCGCGACAAGCTCTAGAGTGCTCTGACTAGGAAGGCAGGATATTTATTTACTTCTTCTGTCCTTTGTACACACGAGGCCATTCCTATCCATTACACCAGCAGGACCGTCTCTAATTAACACTGGAAAAGGTGGCTTTGCTGAGAAGGTGAGCGGCGAAGGGCGAGACGGAAGGCGGTGTGGGCGAGCGCTTTGGCCTGCCGGCGCGGTGGCCACGTTGTACCCTGGGAGGCTGCCTCCGTTAAACAAGGGTTGTGTCCTCTCTGCACGCCTGTCACATGCCACCGCAACCCTAACGGTGGTGATCGGTCACTGTCCAGCAAGGGCAGAGGGTCCCCCACGGCCCCGCCTGCGCAGTATGCTGAGTGATGCATTCCAGAAAGGGATGGAAAGGTCATTAACCAACGGCACCGGGTATTGCTCTGCGGAGCAAGGCCTGGGGATTGGAAAGGAAGCCACAGCGCCTTCCCATGGGGGCACTCCGGGCCCCCAGAGGCCCTGCGGAGGCCGCTGCCCTTTGGGGTTGGGGAGACCCAGGGAGAAGCCCTTCTCTACTCCCAAATCCGCCTGGGATTGGTCTACGAGTGACGTCTGCAATGCCATGTCTTTGACAGTGCTTCTTTGTTTTTAATAGTTTGTCCCATCTTTTTCCATTCTTAATTCACATGGCTGCATTCCCAGGAGATGCTCTCCCACTCTGCTGGGAAAAGATCATGCAGATTGCACAAACCGAGGGGCATATATGTTTCCTCTGCAGAGCAGTGATGTCATCCCACAGTGCAGAGCAGTGGGGTAAGTGGTCAGCTGCTGGAGTGGCCAGGGCAAAGAAGTGGACAGGACCTGGTGCTCTCCTTCTTCAGGAGTTATTCCTCATCAGCTTTCCAGCAGGCTTGTTTAAATGCCATTCACAGAAGCAGAAAGAGGGTGGGAGAGGAGAGGGTGGGAGCGGAGGTAGAGAGGAGAGAAGAGGTTTTGGAGGCAGAGGAGAGAGACACAAACAAGCTGAGAGGCAGATCCCAGCCGTGCGGTTTCCTACTTCTGACTGAAAGCTGATCAGTAATATCAACAACGATAGCAGCACCTAAGACTTACTGATTTATTGAGCACTTACTGCCTGCCAAAACCCAGGCTAACTGCTCTATGTGCATTATCTAATTTTATCCTCACCAACGCCTAAAGGAACGCTCTTGTTACGTCCATCGCAAAGTTTAAAACACAAGGCACACCCAGAAGAATAAGTCCCCAAAGCATAAAAAGTCTAAGTAACGTTCCCAAGGCCACCAGCCAAAAGATGTGTGGAGATTAAATAAGAAGGTACTTGAACTGTCCAGCTAGTTAATCCGACCATCGGGCTCTATCCTCCCACATTTGGACTAACTGGCACTTTCTCCCTCTTTCCTAATCCAAGCCCTCACGCAGCTTTCTGCCTCCTTCCCTGCTGGTCTCCACCTGATAACGATGATATTGTCTAGTTTCACATTCTGTTCTTTGTGTTGTGAAAACTGTGGCCTCGTGTTTAAACTGTACACACCTCTTCCAGGAGTGTTAGACAGGACCCCCTTACCTGCACCCTGTCTCCTTCTTCCATAAATCTACTCATGGATAGATCTGGAAGCCTTTATTGAGCACCTACCTTGCACAAATATCCCCAGTGCAGATCACACTCTGGATGACTCCTTACTCGCAGCAAGCACCCCCGCCTGCCCCCCACTCACAGGGGAGGGTCCCCTGACGGCTCGGCGCCTGGGCGTCGGCCCAAACTTCTGCACTGCGCAGGCTTCCACTCCTCTTTCCAGATCAAGCTCAAAGCCGATCTCCCCTGAGCCCTTTTCCAGACACCATTCCCCCCAACCCTCCTGCACAAGCATTCGAATAAAACATTCCCGTGGGGAATTTGGAAGGATAGGCCGGGCCACTTGGGGCAGGTCCCTGCCTGACTGGAAGAGTTTGGCCTTAAAGGTCAAAGCAGGAGGAGCTGGTTCAGGGTGCTGGAGGCAGGGCTGTGTTTCAGGAGCTGAGCTTAAGCTGCAAGTCACAGAGCAGGATGGATTAAGATAAGGGAAGAGCCAGAACAGGCCAGGAGATGTGGCCTGAGGTCCCGATGATTCTCAGAGAGAATACTCGGATGGGAGCCGGGAGAATCGTACAGTGAAGGAAACGCCAGCTCAGTACCTTTACTCCACCGCCCAGGATTAAGGGGTGATTGGGGGTGCCAAGGATGGGAGCATCTTCCTCCTGGCGGGTTGAAGTGGCAAGGAACGGGCGGCCTTGGCTCCCCAGGCTCACTTTCACCCGAAGCTTTCCCCGCGGCCTGCGACGCCGCCCTCCCATTGGCATCTCAAACCCGGGCCACGGAGCGGTCCCCCCATCGGCGCCCGTGCAGGCCTTTCCACGCCCAGGCCGGGCGCCCCCGCCCTTACAGCGTCTCCTGGGGGAGGAGGAAGCGAGTGTGCGCTCTCCCACTTACCGTCGAATTCCCTGGCCCGGAAGCATCCGCGATGCTGAGAGCTTTGCGAGGAACGTGGAGGAGAGCTCTGCCTGGAAATGGACAAACCTCGACGCCCTTCCCGGATTCCCTACACCCAAGACCGGCTGAGGGGCCGGAAACAGGAGGTCGTGCCCGCGCCCAGCTGTCTCTTGATGCCGTTTCAGGAAAGTAAGTGTTTAAACTAAGCTCTGGGCGAGTGAAGGCCACTCTTCCTGTCCCTGGCAGCTCCTCTTCCAACCCTTGGCCTGTGGAATTCGCAGTGAAGACCCCGGAAGGTCCCGAGTTCTGAGATCTCAAAACGCAGGATGGGAAAACCAGCCTCTGCCAGCCTGCAGGTGGAAACGGGCGGAGCGCGCATCTGCCACCTTACACCAACGGCTTTGAAAGTAGAAGAGAAACCCGCGTGGCCCTCTGATTCCTGGGCCCCTCAGGGGTGAGGCGCAGCAGGCAGTGGCCGTGGAGCTTTGCCTGCATCCCGGAGGCTGGGGGAGGAGCTGTCTCAGCCCCGCCCCCCAAAAACCATTTGTTTTCACAACGTAGAGGCAACAGTGTGTCAGAAGAACAGAAGGGAACTGACCCTGATTGTTACAACTAGCTTTTGCTTTTTAACACAACTCGAGGGAGAGGATGTGGCTCGAGCAGTTGAGCGCCTGCTTCCCACATGAGAGGTCCCGGGTTTGATTCCCCGTGCCTCCTAAAAACAAACAAGCGAACAAAAGAAAAACAAGACCACCAGCTCAGGGCGGATGTGGCTCAGTGGCTGAGTGCCAGCTTCTCACATAGCGAGTCCCCACTTCAGGCCCGGGTCCTGGTACCTCACACACACACACACACACACACACACACACACACACACATGCACACAGAACTTGACCTGCACTCTCTTTAGGAAGCAGACAGGTGTGGGATCCTTTCCTATTCTGCCCCTTGATCTGATAGCTGTGGGGCCTTAGGAAATGGGCACAACCTTTCTGTGCTGTAGTTTCCTCACCCTTAATGAAGGGTGCTGAGAACACCTCCCCAGCAGAGGTGTTGAGAGGTTTCAGTTCAATACTCCTCAATGCCCTGAATTGGACTGAGTGTCTGGAGATACGTAGCAGCTCCATGCTAGCTGCGATTATTTTAAAAAGATACTTAAATCCATGAATCCTTTCATATAGGTAAGATTTATACCTTGATAAACACAGACTATGGCCTGCAACCCATATTGTTAACCAACAGCCATGATGAAGGGATACTCTTTCCCCACATTGTAGAGATAAAGCAACCAAAGCCCAAAGATGTCAGTGGTACCGTGAAAGAAGGGAAGAGGCTGGAAGGTAAGTGTCCGCCCTGATGGAGACAGGTGTGCAGAGCAAGGGAGTTTACAGGGGGAAGAAACACCGCCCCCCCAGCCCATGTCAGCTTGGCTCCGCGCATAGAGAGACAGAGGTGGGGGCAGGTCCCCAATCAGCCCAGAGGTCTCTCCCCTCTCTGCTCTCTCACACACAGCCAAGTTGGCACAGACGGGAGAAAGAGAGGCAGGGACATGGGCCCAAATGAAAGGACCTCTGCAACCTGCCTGCTGAAACGTGGCGTTTACGACAAAACTCCCACCTCCCTCATTCTGGTAGCCGGCATGCACTTGTGCTTCAGGGCTCAGCCACTGAGGTCTAAGTGGAGCCTGTTTTCAAGACTTGGCCTGAAGCAGCAAGAAGGGGTAAGGGCAGTGAGAGACACTCAGTTCGTCTCACCCATTAGATCAAAGATGATCTTAATTCACACAAATTCCAACCGTTTCAAAGTCTCGGCCCAGTTTCAGAGGACGAGCTTGCTTTTATTTGAAGGTAAGTGCTAATTGCAAGGGGACAGAACCTTAGCAACACAAGAGGGTGATGAGTCAAAGACAGCTGGGTCCCTTCCTTATTCTTTAGCGGGATCTGAATTTCCTACCCAGCAGCTGTGAAAACCTAAAATTGACATTTGAGCTAAGTATAAATTTCACTCGCTCTCTGAAAAGGTGCCAAAATGTGCCCATATATAGGCACTTGCACTTTCCACTCCAGCTTGGCTCCAAATAAAATATAGTCCAGCTAGGTGAGAAGAAGAGAATCTTAAATTTAGAAGCAACATTAGAGGGCATTCAAACCTACCTCTCACCCAATGCAAAATCCCACAGATGGTGTAGTGGCCTCAACTTGAACACTTCTGATAAGAGGGAGCTCAGTATCAAGATAATCAAATACAGGTTTAGACAATTCTTTCATTTTAAAGCTCTTGCTTAAACGGAGCCTCATCTTTTGTTTCCTATAACTCTTACTGTTGAAATGACTTCCCGGAATGAATACGGTCTTTGTCCTCATAGTAGCCCTCTGAGTTATTCAACAGTCAGCCTTCTTGGTTCAAATAAGTCTAGTCCTTCACTCCTATTCATGTTGTCTTTTTAGAGCTATCCATTATGATTTCCAGGTTTTGCTGTCCTCAAGACCCTTCCCTAGGACCCTTGGTGAGCCTTGTATGAACGTTTTCCATCGGGATGGTACAAATCACCCAGGTAGAACCTGAGGCAGGGTAGCTGGGGAGAAAGCTAATACTACGGGAAAGGAGAATAAAGGTCATGGCCATGAAGTAATTCAGAGTATCATCAAGAGGATGCCGGCAAAGAAATGGGTGGGAGCAAAGTGTAAGAAATGGGTCAAGAATGAAAAGTAGAGGTAATACAGGACAGCTAAAAGAGCTAAGCTTTGTCCTCATGCCAATAAGCCAGTTCCTCATCCGCCCAGCCCCACCCCACCCCTGCCTCAGCAATCTCAAGCCTCTGGTTCTTTGACTCCAAATGCAGAACTTTCTGCCAAATCAATCTCACCACATTAGTTATGGATCACTAGTTTCATCTCTAGACAGTGAGATCTTTTTGAATCCTGCTTCTGTCTTTCTGGGTGTTAACTACTTTTCTCAGCTTTGTATGGTCCATGGGCAGCATTGAGATCTGTTCCTCTTCTTTTCTAAAGAGTTGTGTAAATTATATGTACATTAAGCCAGGGCCATGCTCAGACCCTGCACCACAACCCTGCACCTGGCACAAACTAAACATGTCTAAATATAACCTATGGCCATGGAGACTGAATATCAATATGGGTTATGCAAAGGATAATGATGTAAAAGAAACATCAGATCATCTAGTTACATTATATTGGCGTGTAAACAAAGCTAACAATAAAATTTAACATTTCTCTCACTAGACTATGGAGAATACTTTATTGATCTTTGCCACCTTGGCAACCAAGCACATAATAAGACTTTACTCTGTGCTTTTTTTTTTTCCTAAATGAACATATACTCTTTCACATCATCCTGGGAACGTTTCGGAGAGCTCTGAACTGTGTGGCCCTGCACTTAGACAGGGACCCTAGGAATGTAAAAATGTTTCACCAGGAACATTACCTGGTGACTGATGGTCCTCTCTTTCCCAGCATCACCTGGTGAGTAGGCTTTGAATTTGTAGTTTATCAAGGTCTCAGCTACTTTGAGAGAACTTGTTCTTCATGGTAGGGAATGAAATGGGAAGAAGACAAGTGGGCAGAGAGGTTTGCG
This sequence comes from Dasypus novemcinctus, assembly GCF_030445035.2. Taxonomy (NCBI): domain Eukaryota; kingdom Metazoa; phylum Chordata; class Mammalia; order Cingulata; family Dasypodidae; genus Dasypus; species Dasypus novemcinctus. The sequence goes on along the minus strand of NC_080699.1, from coordinate 43,094,633 downwards.
GTGGTGCTAGGTCCAGAAGGAACGATGTGCTGGGGTGTTTCCTCTTCCTTGACTTTGTTTAGTGTAAGCTGACCCTTGGAACCATTTTCTTCCCATCAGTCAGGAAATGTCCCCTGTGCCTGCACATCTCATTTCCTCCTTGAGCCAAGGATTGGCCCTGAAATGGAGTTTCTGAAGATGTCCACAACCTGCACCTGAAATATTACTTTTGTCCTTGATGGAGTAGAAAGTTTCTCTAGGAAGAGGCAGCTTTGCCCTGCCATGGGCAGAGTGACAGACAGGGGCCGTGGGGGCCCTGAGCCCACCCTCCCGCCTTCAGACTGACGGCAGCGCAGTGAAGCTTGTCTACAAGCAGGGGTGCACATCAGTAGTGTCCCATCAACTTGAGATGGTCAGGGGATGTTCAGGAGAGGAGAGGATGGAGTTGATGGTATTCATTGCAAAGGTTCCACTTCATCATGCCAGGGCTGAGAAGGAACTTTTGCCAGTGCCTGTGGGAACTGGTGCCATGAAAGTATAGGCAAGGAGGCTAAGAAAAAAGATCCACATCCAGAATGGGAAGGGGGCAGTCTCACATCAACATATAGGCTGTATCACCTGCAGGCTCAGATTTCATGCCTTAGCATCCACAAAAGCAACAAAGCCAGCCAACGTTGCTGAGCATGAACTATATCTTGGTCATGGTTCTAAATGCTCTTTGCATCTCATTTGATCACCACAGTGCTCTTACGAACATGATACTGCTATTATTTCCCATTTTCCAGATGAGAATATTGAGGCTCAGTAAGGTTAAGCCATTTGCCTAAGGTTGCACAATGAATGGGAAAACTGGGATCCAACCCAGGTAGCCTAATTCCAGATCCTCTGCTCTTAAAATGCTGCACTCCATATTAATAAAATAGTATACTTTTTAATCATTTGAGGTATGACAGACATGGGTCTAAGATCAGATGAGACAACGAGTCGTTGGCTTTTCTGCATCATTTACATGCACACACTTTCTCTATTACCTGTGTGTGCCTGTCTCTGTTATCTCGAGCACACACAGATAGACGCAGCTCCTCTTGTAGCTAGAACAGTGACGCTGACCTCATTTAGGATAGAGACGTGTTAGAGATGTGACCAAAGCAGTCTTACCTCCTTGGGGAGCATGTTCTCCACCTGCTTTGACAAAATAGCACTGTCGTGATGTGTGCTGGCAAGCATGTTCTTTCACACTTAGATATTGTCTATGCCTAAATTAACTGCTATACTTGCTCTAATCACAACTAAGTCTTTTTTTTTTTTGCATAAAGGAGGAAAAGTAATAGACTACTGTTTTCAGAGACAAACAGATTTGGTCATCCTACATCTGGCATGTACCACTAAGCAAAGTACTTACTTTTCTGAATCCTAATTTCCTAATCTTTAAAGTCAGAATATCCTTCCCACCTCAGCACTGTTGTGAATTTGATCATACAGCTAGGAGGCTGCTGAGATAGGATTCAAATCAAGGTTTGTATGATTCTGTATCTGTAACCACTAGCTGAACATCTTTTTAATTTGACTGAAGGGTCAAATTACACAGCGGGGTCCCCATTTATGCAATGAGCATACTAATTCCAACCTCACTGATTTGTTGTGAGACTGGAATGAAATGATATATGTGAAAAAACGGTGCAGTCCTGGGCACAACGGGGTAGCTATCTTTGAGATCAGAATAAGGTAGAGGAAAACTTTATTCTCTGCAAGTTGTTAGCAGTTTGGTTTGTAATCTCAGAGTGCATTTGTCTTAGTTTGCCAGGGCTGCTGTAGCAAGTACAATGGATTAGTTGGCTTAAACAAAAGACATTTATTGGTTCACGGTTCTGGAGGCTAGAAGTCCGATATCAAGGTGCAGGCAGGGCCACGCTCCCCCCGAAGGGGAGAATCCGATCTGTGGCTATCTCCTGGCTTATCTTGGGTTGCTGGCAACTGGTGGCATCCCTTGTCTTGAAAGACCATAACTCAGGCTCTACCTCTATCACATGGCTGTTTCTCTGTCTGTCTGTCCTTATTTCCTTTTAAGGGCACCAGTCATATCAGATAAGGCCCTGTGGTAGTTTGCTACCGTATGTACCCCAGAAAATTCTGTTCTTGGAGCTGCTGTGTTCCTGCGGGTGTGGACTTACTGGTGGCTCCTTAGGATTAGGGCACTCAAGTTAAGGCATGGCCCAGGGTGGATCTTAATACTCTTACTAATGTCCTTTATAAACTGCACGAGTACAGAGAGCGAGAGAAAGAGAAAGCCATGACGCAAGAAGCCAAAGGCGATGAAACCCGAAAGAGACGGGGAGACCAGCAGGCATGCCATGAGCCTTGCCATGTGACAAAGGAGTTTAGGGTCTCTGGCAGCCAGTCTTCAGGGAGAAAGCAGCACCTGATGATGCCATGATTTGGACACGTTCATGGCCTCAGAACTGCAAACTTGCAAGATAATAATTTGCCATTGTAAAAGCCAACCCATTTCTGGTATATGGTATTTTGGCAGACTAACAAATTAAAACAGGGTTCATTCCAAGCCTGTCTGGCCTCATCTAACTGATAACATCTTCTAAGATCCTATTTAGAAAGGAGTTTGCATTCACAGGCCTGTGGGTTAAGACTTTTTTTTTTAAGATTTATTTATCTATGTATTTATCTCCACTTCCCCCACCCCCACCCCCACCCCAGTTGTCTGTTCTCTGTGTCCATTTTGCTGTGTTCTTCTTTGTCCACTTCTGTTGTTGTCAGCGGTACAGGAATCTGTGTCTCTTTTTGTTGCGTCATCTTGTTGTGTCAGCTCTCCGTGTGTGCGGCACCATTCCTGGGCAGGCTGCACTTTCTTTCGTGCTGGGCAGCTCTCCTTACAGGGTGCACTCCTTGAGCGTGGGGCTTCCCTATGAGGGGACACCCCTGCGTGGCACGGCACTCCCTGTGAGCATCAGCACTGCGCGTGGGCCAGCTCCACACGGGTCAAGGAGACCCAGGGTTTGAACCGCAGACCTCCCATGTGGTAGACGGATGCCCTAACCACTGGGCCAAGTCTGCCTCCCTGGTTAGGACTTGAATATATCTTTTTGGAGGACACGATTCAGTCCTTAGTGGTATTGAGTGAATGATGTGTATGGTATTTGAAGTATCTGAAATTTGGCAAAATAGCCAAAGAGGCTAGACTGGGAAAGGAGGCATAGTGAATGTGAGCTCTAAGTGAGCACATGTTTCTCATGAATGTGGGTCCACCTGCGTACAGAAGGAGGGGTGCCCGAGGACTCTGTGGGATGGAGTCGCCAGCCTCGGAACAACCAGAGCACTTTGTCTTGTCAGCCCACTGGTAATTTATCAAAGAGAATAAATGGACAGAGTGCCTTGCGTGAATCCAATCTCCCCTAACCTACCAGACTCAATTTCCAAGAAGGAAGGTGATGGTACCCAGACTGGAGCAGTCAGATGGAAAAGATGAAAGGCGACCTTTCTGTGCAAATCTTTATGCATTCTTCCTTTTTTATTAATCCATTTTTAGTTCTTGAGCAAATGGACATAAATAATTTCCCACCATTAGCAGCTAAAAATGGACAACCATTTCTGGATCAGGAGAGAGACAGACTAATTATATTAATGTAGAGTAATTATATATATTTATGTTCATATTCTTACTGCAGTTCTGAGATAAAATTCTCTTCGGAAGGGAATTCGTGATGTCAGAGAAGCAGGAGGGTGTTAGGCAGGTGTCCTGGAAGTTTCCAGTGAAATGCCAGTTTCTAAAAGTAGACACATGTGTATCTACATCTTTAGCTTGTATTAAATGCTGGGTCAGAACAAATTGTACAGTGGTTACTAAAAGCCTGCATGAGTTGATAACTGGGGGCTGGCCAGTTATTGTTAGCTTCCAGTGATGATGGTGGTAGGGGGCTTCTTTAATTAATACCTTGCATTAGGTCCTTGGTTTAAATGACAGAGTAAAATTCTACACCATCCTTGTGTATGTATGTGGCATTATACCTAGAAGAGGCTAAAATGGAATCTTTGCCTTTTATTGCTGTGAATTCTGGACTTTTAACCCGTGATTTTCAGACTTGAGGTGTCAGCCTGCAAATGATGTCCCAACGGAGAATAGAAGGAGGTGAGAATTTCAGTTATTAACTAAGTCCACTGCTGATTTGCAAGTGGGAGGAATGTACTAAGCTGGGCTCAGCTACATATTCTGGATGATGACTGAGTCTGTAAATAAAGGCCTTTGGACTGCACTTTCTCTGCATGGGAAACTAAGATTCTAGGCCTTACATAAGGTAAAAACAAGACTGTTCTTTGATTGACCAGCTTTGGGTCACATGCTCAGCTTTGCGCCAAACATGTTGGGCAGAAAGATTAGGTGACATGATTAATCAGGTTGAAGTCACATGCCCTCTGCCTGGCTAGAGGAGGGAAACAGGTCAGTAGCCCCACCAGAACCAATGAAATGGAAGAAGAGGGGATACCTCTGTTTCGAGGAATTGAAAGAAGGGATGGTGAGCAGATAAATCACTGAATATCCACCATAGCCACTTTTCAGCCATCTTGGGCAGAGAATATAAACTATTCTAGCTACAGATAAATAGGGATCATCATTTCTCCTTCTTAAGGTTGAAGATTAAATACGAGTTAACAGACATACAAAACAAGATGCTGTGTTTGGCATAAAATAGGCATTTGTAAATGTTAATTTCTCTTGTAACAAATCAATACCTGTATTTTAATTCTTTCAGCCATGACATGCTAATTAGAAGGCTTGTTTCTAATGTTTCTGAATTGGAGGAAGCACGTAAGCAGGTGTATATATATATGTATATAAATATTTTTTTCTGCCATACTTCCCTACATAAGTCTCAATAAGCCCCGATCTTCCCTGTACTCCTCTCCCACCATCATTGAAGCAAAAGCTATGGCCACCCCTTCCTTGACTTCACCCAGTCTTTGGCAGCTTCTTTTCTATCCGTCATCCATCCACCCATCCGTCCATCCCTTCATGGGGTATTTTCTGAGCACCTACTATATACCAGACACTATGCTAAGTACTAATTATAGAGTCAGATTTTAAACCAAGTCCGTGCCTTATGGAGTTGGAGTCAAGCTGCCTTGTAGACCTGGGGCAGGAAGGAAAGAAACAGTCAAAGGACAATTCCCCAACCTACCCTAGAACAAGCTTTAGCGAGACTTTTAAATGTCTAATTGCTTATTATGTCTAATTTGGGAAAAACAGAACAAAACAAAACAAAAACAAACAGAAAATACATCCAACCTTCAAGAACAGTACGGAAGTTAATGGAATGGGAGAAAATCATTATGGAAGAAAGAGGCAGGAGTTCAAACTTTCCTGGATGACTTTTTAAGAGTTCTAAACCATCCAAGTCATTTTAAAATAACTCATTTAAATAGAAAAAGGACAGTCTTATAAAGCAAAGGTTTAATGGATGCCCTAGCTAGCATATTAATTTTAGGTAAACGTTGTGAAGCAGTGGGGGTGCATTTTTATGCTGTAATCTTTTAAGGCTGTTTTAAATACTTATAACACCTTGCTTTTTCTGCAGTGCCATACCACTGCAGGATGAATGCACATTCTCCCCCATGAGCCTTCTGAAGATTCTGTTTGGTAGATGGGGCAATGTGCCCTATCCTTGTGTTACAAACTAGGAAACTGAGGCTCAGGGTCTTTGAAACTCTCGTTCAGGCATAGAGGCTAGCAGCAGCAGGGTGAGAGGTGATCTCAGCCTCCGTTAGGGTCGCGTTCTAGATGACTCCTGTTCTGTCATTATTGTCCATGGGGGAATGGGGAGAGGTTGACAGGATATAATGGTGGCATCCACCTTCACCCATTTCATAGACCTTTGGATATAATTGCTCTAACTTAGCTTTTCAAAGATTTCACTTCGCTTTTATAGCATATTGTTGCCAGTGTCTGAGACTTCTTTAGCTTGGAGACCTTTGGAAAGAGAATGGCCTGATTGTGACAACCAGGAAGCGAATCCACCCTGGGAGGAAGGCATACCTTGCTTGATGATGGTTTCTAGGAATGCAGTGTAGCCAGCAGAGGGCATTACTCCCCAAATCTGTGCCCTGTGTGGAGAGAGTTGTGTAACAGAGAGCAGAAACTGGGCTCAGACCCAGACTGCTGGGGCCGAAATCCCAGTGTCCCCCGCCCCTTGGAATCATGGTATATTGACCCAGCTCAGTCATCTCTGTGTTCTCTACTCATGAATAGTGAGTGATCGCTGTATAGGAGCTATGTAGTCAATGAATCCCCCACACACACTCACCTCTAACGATGACTCAAACTTTCTGCGCATGTGACAAGTAGGTTACAAACTTTTGCTCCTCACAAGAAATGATGTGCACACTTGTCACCGTGAATGGCATGATGGGATTTGAATAGGATAATTAACTCAGGAATTTCCACATGAAAAAAAATGAGAAAAAAGTTAGCTTGTTGGTACATAACCTTGAGAAGAGTGTGTTTATGAAACACACTCTTCCTCAAAATATCTTTCCCCAGACCTGACATCCCCTCATTATTCTTTGGGTCTTAACATTTAATTGTTCTCTGAAGGACACTTCAAGTACAAACACTTCTGGGAAACCAGAATCTTCAAAAGACAACCCAGAAGTTTGTAGAAGCTAGTAGAAAGAGAATCCCTGAGCAAAGAGATGGCAGGTTTTGCAGCTCAGAATTAAATTTTTCCAACTTCACCTTCGTACCTGAAAGAGGGACTAAATTCTCACGTAGGTAGAAAGTAGCTTTTGCTTTTTACTTAATTGCATTCACCATAGACAGGATTTGTAAGAGCATACTGATGCAGTGTTGAGTTCTGACTCAGGCTTCCTGCACCTCCCATCAGCCTTGGATTCTCATAGGAAAGGCTTTTATCAGCACAGAGACTGAAAACACACACAACCACACACGTGCACACACGTGCACAGAGAGAATGCAGGGTATGTAGGTCTGGATCCTCATTCTGTCATTTCCTGCTCTGCATAAGTCCCTTAACCTTTCTGAGCCTCAGTTTCCCCTCTTGAGAAATTAGTATCTTTACCATCTCCTTGCCTTCCTCACAGAAATGTTGTAGGCCTGGAAGGATGTGGGGAAAATGCTTTATAAAGAACAGGGCTCCACTGAGGCCAGCAATCACCGTTCCCCCGCCGAGTGGGGCACAGCTGTACATCACAGAAGACCAGCTAGCAGGTCCATTCAAGCTGCCCCCTCCATATGTGCTCCCAAACTCCCACAGCATCAAGCCACGTGCTGGGCACATATGCCAGCTAGCTGTGGACCAGCACAGGAGCTGTGGCATCAGAAACCACCTGAGATGCCCCAACTTCGTGGAGAAACACCCATGGAGAGAACATCTATCCTTGGATTAAGGATATCAGCTGTCAAAGTCTATGAATTAGGACAACTGTCTAATTCTTCACTTTTGCTTTGACCTGCAAGTCTACATTAAGTGCTTCTTTTAACCCATACTGAGCTACATTATATGATAAAAGCTAAATTTTAGTCAGCATTTCTTAGCACTTAGCACGCATTAATCCATAGCAGCTCCGTGTGGTTCTTCTCCTTCCCCTTGTCCTTCATCTTTTTCATTAAGTACAGAGGAGGAAACTGATGATGTAGCCAACCATCCTGACCTTTCCAGTACTGAGGGGGTGTGTGAACACGAGACTGTCAATGTTAAAACTGGGAAAGCCCCAGGAAAATTGGGATAAATCACCCTAAAACTGAGCCACAGATAAATTAGGTAATTTTCCCAAGGCCATACAGCTAATAAGGGGTGGGACTGGGATTTGAATCTACCCAAGTATTTTAGCTACAGATCCTTCAATCTCAGGAGTTCCCATATGACCTCTGGAACCTGCCTCAACTCTTTTACATTACAGCTTCCCACTATCATTAAGCTATTTAAAATATTGTTTTCAGGTTAATAATATATCTCATAAATTATGTGTATCATGACATTATAACCTATTTTTCCAAACTAAACATCTAGTGAAAAGGGAAAAATTAATGCATTAAAAAATTTAATAAAAATAATACAAACCCAAATCACAACATATACAAGCATAATATAGAGTGCTCATCCCAATGCACTAGCTGAGAAGATAAAACTAATGTGCATGACACTATTTAAGATAAATTACTGTTAAACACATGCTACTAATTATAAGAGTTATAGGAATTAAGTGAACAAAGAAGCAAGGAGCAGGTTATGAGAGAAAGCATCGTAAGAAACTGGGACATTAGCTAGAAGGACTCTCTGTTTTACCTAGAGCAGATGTGAATATTCAGAAAGGAGAGATTTCTAGGTGGGAAAGCAAGAGAAAAATCATGCAAGCAGGGCAAAATCAGCCCCACTGAGATTTTTAAGGATGAGACCAGGAAGTGGGAAATGAGGATGAGAAAGGACAGCGTGAACAGATGAAGAGACATGGGACAATTATGCTTATTTTATTCTCAAAAAAAATTCTCAAAAAGTTTGATTAAGTCAAAACCCAGAATCCATTTTTGACTCTTATATACACGTATGTATTTCAGCACAGAGAGGTGGGAGAGGAATTCTATAATTGCCTTCGGAGGTCTGTCTCAACAACTGTATAGATCATACCTTTTGACTCCTTACATGTATCAGAAATAACCATTTTAACCACTTTCAAGTGTACAGTTCAGTGGTATTAATCACATTCAAAATTTCGCACTACCATCACTAACATCAATTACCCAAATTTTTCATCACCTCAAGGAGAAGCTTTGCACCCATTAAAAAATAATCCTCTTTGATGAATAAAAACATTTAATTTTGAGGAAATACATTTTATCTTTTTTCCCTTTTGTTGCTCATGTTTTTTGTGTCGTATTTAGGAAACCCCTGCCAAATCCAGAGTTATGAAGGTTTTTTTTCCCAGATAGAAGTTATCTTCCACAAAGTGTTGTATGGTTTTAACTACTATGTTTAGGGTTTCGATCCATTTAGAGTTAATTTTTGCATGAGCTAGATCTCCAACTTCATTCTTCTACATGTGGATATCTAGCTTTCCAACACCATTTGTTGAAGAGATCATTCCTTCCCTAGTTAATGTACTTGACATTCTTGCAGAAAATCATCTCACCCTAGATTTGTGGGTTCATTTCTAGACTCTCAATTTGATTCCATTGGTGTCTATGTCTATCTTTATGTTAGTACCACACTGTTTTGATTACCGTGGTTTTGTAGTACATTTTGAAATTGGGAAGGGTGAGACCTCCAAGTTTACTTTTCTTTTTTCTTTATTGATTTGGCTATTTGGGGTCCCTTGTTATTTCAGATGTATTTCAGGATCAACTTTTCCATTTCTGCAAAAAAAATCTGCTGGAATTTGATAGAGATTGCATTGAATCTTTAGATCACTTTAGGTAGTATTGACTACATAACAAAATTGTCTTCTTATCCATGAATATGGGATATATTGTCATTTATTTAGGTCTACTTTAGTTTATTTCAGCAGGGCTTTATAGTTTTCACTGTGCAAGTCCTCCATTATCATGATTAAATATATTCTTATAAATTCTTTTAGATGCTACTGTGAATAGAATTATTCTTAATTTTCATTTTGGGTTGTTCTCTTGCTAGTGTACAGAAAGACAACTGATTATTCCATGTTAATTTTGGAGCCCTCAGAAAGCAGATGTGGCTCAAGTGATAGGGCTTCTGCCCACCATTTGAGAAGACCCAGGTTTGATCCCTGTGTCCTCCTGGTAAAAAAATAAAAAAGAGAGAGAGAGAGAGAAAGCATGCCTGCACAGCGAGTCACTGCCCACGTGGTAAGCCTAGTGTCCATGTGGTGAGCCAGTGCCCACACGAGTGAGTCATGCAGCAAGATGATGATGCAACAAAAGAGAGAAGAAGGGGAGAGTCAAGGTGAAGCATAGCAGAAACCAGAAACTGAGGTGGCACAGGTGTCAGGGAACCTCTCTCCACATCAAAGGTCCCCAGGATCGAATCCCAGTGAATCCTAGAGAAGAAAAAAAGAGAGGAGAAGACAAAAAGAGAAATAGGTACAGAAGATTACACAGTGAATGGACACAGACAGCAAAAACAGCAGAGTGTGAAAGTTTTTTTTTAAAAAAAGAGTACTTACATCACTTAAAAAAAGAAGAAAAAATTGTAGGCTGCAACATTGTTGAATTTTATTATTGAAGTAGACTATGAATCTTGTGCGCTCTTTGGGATTTACCATATGATGTATCATTTCATCTGCAAATAGAGATAGTTATATTATTTCCTCCTTTCCAATTTGGATGTCTTTCATTTCTATTTCTTCTTGAGACAGTTTAGGTAAACTGTATGTTTCTAGGATTTGGTTCATTTCCTGTAGATTACATGATTGCTGGCATACAATTATTCATAGTATCTTCCTATAATCCTTTTAGTTTTTGCAATATCAGTCATAATGTCCCCACTTTCATATCTGATTTCAGTTGTCTTTACTCTTTTCTTTTTTTTTTTTTAAAGATTTATTTATTTATTTAATTCCCCCCCCCCCCCCCCCCGGTTGTCTGTTCCCTGTGTCCATTTGCTGAGTCTTGTTTCTTTGTCCGCTTCTGTTGTCGTCAGCGGCACGGGAAGTGTGGGTGGCACCATTCCTGGGCAGGCTGCTCTTTCTTTCACGCTGGGTGGCTCTCCTTACGGGGCGTACTCCTTGCGCATGGGGCTCCCCTATGCGGGGGACACCCCTGCGTGGCACGGCACTCCTTGTGCGCATCAGCACTGCGCGTGGGCCAACTCCACACGGGTCAAGGAGGCCCGGGGTTTGAACCGCGAACCTCCCATGTGGTAGATCGACGCCCTAACCACTGGGCCAAGTCTGTTTCCCTTTATCAGTCTAGCTAAAGGTTTGTCAGTCTTATTGATCCCTTCAAAGAACTAACTTGTACTTTCATTGGTTCTCTGGCTTATGTTTCTATTTTCAATTTCATTTAGCCCCACTCTAATCTTTATTATTTCCTTATTTCTGTAAATTTAGGTTTAGTTTGCTCTTCTTTCTCTAGTTCATGAAGATAAGAAGTTATTGATTTGAGATCATTCCTCTTTTTAAATATTGGTGTGAATACCTTTAAATTTCCCTCTGTGAACCACCTTTTCTGTATCACATGGATTTTAGTATACTATGTTTTCTTTTCCATTCATCTCTAAAAATATTCTGATTTCCCATGTGATTTCTTCTTGGATTGATTTTTTAAGAGTCTTTTGTTTAATTTCCACATATCAATGAATTTTCTAGTTTTACTTTTGTTATTGATTTCTATATTCCTTCCACTGTGGTCAGAGGAGATGCTTTCATGATTTCCACCTTTTAAAATTTATTGTGGCTTGTTTTGTGGACTAACATATGATCTGTCCTGGAAAATGATCCCGTACTTGAGAAGACTGTCTATTCCACTGTAGTGGAATATATATGTATATGTCTGTTAGGTCTAGTTAGTTTATAGTATTGTTCAAGTTCTCTGTTTACTTGTTGCTATTCTGTCTAGATATACTATCCATTATTGAATGTGGTGCATTAAAGCCTCCAATTATTATTGTAGAACTGTCTATTTCTCCCTTCTATTTTGCCAGTATTTGCTTCATGTATTTTGGGACTCTGTTATTATGTGCAGGTATGTTTATTATTGTTACATCCTCTTAATTGATTGACCCTTTTGTTAATATATAATATCTTTTTTTTGGTCTCTTGTAACAGATTTTGCCTTAAAGCCTATTTTGTCCCATATTGGTGGGACACCAGGTCTCTTTTGGCTACTATTTGCATGGAATATTGTTTCCATCCTTTTACTTTCAATCTATTTGTGTCTTTGTATCTAAAGTGTCTTGTATACAGCATATGATTGAATCATGCTTCTTAATATGTGCTGCCCATCTCTGCCTTTTGATTGGAGAGTTTAATACATTTACATTCAAAGCAATTACTGCTAAGTCAGGACTTACTCCAGTCATTTTGTTATTTGTTTCTTGTATGCCTTATACTATTTTTTTGTTCCTCATTTCATCCTTTTATGTATAGTTGAACTTTTATATTGAAAGATTTTGATACACTTCAAATTGCCTTTCCTGTATATAATTTTTAGATAATTTAATTGTGGTTACCATGGGTTTTTTTTTGTTTGTTTGTTTTTTTTGTTTTTTTTTTTTACCATGGGTTTTTATTTTGCATCTTAATTTTTTTTTAAAGATTTATTTATTTATTTATTTATTTATTCATTCATTTATTTATTTATTTTTTTCTCCTTCCTCTCCCCTCAGTTGTCTGTTCTCTGTGTCTATTTGTCGCATCTTCTTTGTCCGCTTCTGTTGTTGTCAGCAGCATGGGAATCTGTGTTTCTTTTCGTTGCGTCATCTTGTTGTGTCAGCTCTCCTTGTGTGCAGCACCATTCCTGGGCAGGCTGCACTTCCTTTCGCACTGGGCGGCTCTCCTTATGGGGCACACTCCTTGCGCGTGGGGCTCCCCTATGCGGGGGACACCCCTACGTGGCATGGCACTCCTTGCGCACATCAGCACTGCACATGGGCCAGCTCCACACGGGTCAAGGAGGCCCGGGGTTTGAACCGCGGACCTCCCATGTGGTAGACGGATGCCCTAACCACTGGGCCAAGTCTGCCACCAACATCTTAAATTTATAACAATCTAGTGTGAATTGATACCATCTTAACTTGAATAGTTTTACAATTTGTGCTCCTATACCTCTTAGTCTCCCCCACTTTTATGCTGTTCTTGTCACACATTACATCTTTATATTTTGTCTGTCCAATAACATGGAAATATGCATATATGGATTTGTTTTTTAGATCATGTAAGATATAAAAAAAATAGACTTACATGCTAAGACTACAATAATCCTTCCATTTATATTTGCCCATGTAGTTATCTTTACCAGGGATCTATATTTCTTCATTCAGCTTCAAGCTACTCTGTAGTGTCCTTTGCTTTCAACCTGAAGAATTCCCTTTAGTTTTTCTTGCAGGCCAGGCTTAGGGTGAGAAGTTCCTTCAGTTTTGTTTTCCTCGTAATGTCTCAATTTCTCCCTCATTTTTGAAGTACAGATGGTTGGATATAGAATTTCTTGGTTGGCAATTTTAATTTTCAGCATTTTAAGTATGTCACCCCACTTCTTTCTTGCTCAATGACTTCTGATGAGAAATCCTCATTTGATCTTTTTGAGGATCCCTTATTCATGATGAGTAAAATCTCTCTTAGTGTATTTAGGATCCTTTTTTGTCTTTGGTCTTTGTAGTTTAATCGTAATATGTGTCATTGTGATTCTTGTTGTGTTTAACCTATTTGGAGTTCATTGGGTTTCTTGGATGTGTATAACTGTGTTTTTAATCAAATTCAGTAAGTTTTTGGGTATTATTTCTTCAAATATTCTTTCTTGTCTTTTCTTTTTCTGTTTGCCTTTTTGGGACTCCCATAATACATACGTCATTTTTCTTCATGTCCTCTACAGTTCCCTTAGGCTTTGCTCACTTTTTTCATTATTTTTTCTTTCTGCTCTTCATAACAAATGATTTCAATTATTCTATCTTCAAGTAGTAGGCAATGCTGACTATTTCTTTTTCCTGTTCAAATATGCTGTGAAGCCCCTCTATTGTATTTTTATATCCATTTTGCATTATTATTTTCTAGAATTTGTTTGGTTCAGTTTAAATTTTCTAATTCTTCCTTTATTCATGTATCACCTTCCTGCTTTCTTTTAGTTATATGTCCAATGTTTCCTTGAGTTCATTGAAGTTATTTAGAAGAGTTAACTTAATATATTTGATTAGTTGGTTCAATAACTGGGCTTCTCTCTTGTTTTATTTGTTCTTTTCAATGGGCCATCTATTCTTGTCTCTTTGTAAGACTTGTGACCTTCTGTTGAAGTCTGGGCATTTGAATATTTTGATGAGCTTACTCATAAAGTAAAATTCTACCTTTTCCCCAGAGTTTTGGTATAGATTGGCTCCATCTCAAGAATCTTCTTCAACTCTTAGCTCAGTCCATACTGAACCCATAAATAAACCCATGGTGAAAGGTTAGGTTTTCCCAGGCCTTTCTGAGCATTTGTATTGCCCTGAACATGCATGGTAGCTTTCAAAATCCAACCCCCCCCCCCCCAATAAAGCATTTTCCCTCCTCAACTTCTCCTTCAGTTGTCCTGAGCTGTGTTCTTTGTCTCAGTCACAGTCTTTGCCCCAGGTGGCTACAGTCAGCTCAGCTATTCTCCACCTATCCATGTTGCCTTCTCTACTTTGGCTATATTCCTGGTTAGGTTAGCCAGATCCCTGCTTGGACTCAGCCTTACAAGAAGCTAGCTGAGGCTGATGAACAAAGACACACAATTTGTTCCATTTGGTGTGCTACTAACCAGACCCAAACTTTAACTCACACTGGCTGCCCAACCACCAAGCCTTTTCTTTGTGGGTCATACAAATCACCTGCTGAGCGAGAGGAGGGTCCTAGACAAGTCCTGCAGCTTACCCATTGTGCTTAGGGTTTTTTCCCCCTGATTTGGCATTTTCTGAGTTGTTGTCTACCCTAAATCATTTCCCTGAGTTTTGGGAAAGTTCGTTTGGACAGATTCTGGTCAACCTTTACTGTTTATGAGGGGGGCCATTTGCCAGGTGTCTTACTCTGCCACCTTGCTGATATCACCTTAGATTACAATTTTTTAAAGTAATGAGGGCTATTAAAACAATAAATATTCAGATAAATGATGTGTAAGTTATTATGTGCAACTGAAAATCTTAACATTTATACCCAAACTATGCATCAATTCATGATGGAGGAAACCACAATACATTAAAACCGAAATTAACATAACACAAAAACAAACAAACAAGCATTATTTTACAACTCCCAGTATAGCTTTCAACTGAAAAAGTCAAAGTTCCTGAGAACCCTATTGACTGATGTTCCAGACAAGTAGTTAAGACCTGGAAAGTTTGTGTTACTTAAATTCAGTCATCCAAGCTCCATTTGAGGCACAAATTTTGGGGGACGTTTGCCCAGCACTGGTTTCAAGCCAAGAGACAGCAATCTGTATAATCAAGATTTTAATAACAGCCATAATCACCCACAGAGATGCCAACATTAAAAACTGACAGTCCCAATACTTGGAGGTGCAATTCACAAATGAGAAGAGACTGCATATATTTGCACAAATAAAAATAATTTACATTCCTGCAAACTATCGAATGAGTCACTCCATATTTATCCTTACCACTGTGCTGTGTATTGTGGTCTAACATTCTAATTACTCCCAACTCAATTCCATTTGAATCTTTATGGAAAGAAATGAGCTATGGGCATACTTATACATATTCTTGTTACCCTAACTAATTGGTCTAAAGTGTTCTCAAAGTATAGTTTGAGGGTTTCCTACATGAGAATCATCAGGGCTGTGTACTATAATGCAGATTCATAGGACTTGCACTGAGCATAGTTTCCGAAATTCAAATATATTAAAAAACTGCTTTGAATGTGATCCTTACACACTCTAATTTGGAAAATTACTGGCACAGGAAGTCCATGAAAGCAGCTTCCTCTCCTCAACAGGTTGCCCATGGAAGTGGAGAACTAAGTCACGAATACGTGACTTTGTGCTCTAGGTCTTTAATGAAATGGGCTTACTAACTTGTGTTTAAATTTGTAATGATTAGCCAAAACACACAGGGCAAAAACTTTCCCATCCCTTACCTGTTTCATTGTCAGAATGTCTTCACTCTCTGAAATGCCCTGAGAAAGCACGAGCCATGCTTGACATGCTTTGCAAGTTACAATTAAATATTCACAGAGCATAAATCCACATGTAGTTTTTTGTTTTACATGAATTACGTGCAAAGGGTGTATTATAGGAGGCAAATAGCATTTCTTAACTAGTATACCTTTTTAAATGAGAAATTTAAGCCGCTCTGCCATGTGAGTGACTCCTCTGCTTCCTGTGTATGCTTTATATACAATTTTGCTATGATAAGCTGTAAGTCCAATAACTATGTGCATTGCTTCACCTAATAAGAACATGCCTCTCTCCCAGAGCACTCCTAACTTTCATCAAAACAGCTCGTCACAGTTTCTCCAGTAGCCTTGTCTTAATTTCATCCCACCCCCAACTGACTGAGGTCTGCCTGGCAACTCTTCATATCCTCTTACTCTCTGTGCTTACAAAACAGTATAGTATGTCCCTGCTTATATATGCATGCATCTGTAACATGCTTGTATAGTCATCTTAGTTTCCCCATGGACCATAGGGCAGAGCTGTCTACTGCTTCCTTTTTAATATCTACTGATACCCAGCTCCGCATTCCACCAGCAATTAGCTCTGGGCCTCTGCACGAAGCGGATGCTTTGTCAGTGCTGCTGACTGGCCGACTGGGGGACTATTATTCCTCCTTCACCTTCTGATGGATAGAATGGAAATGCTTCCTGCCACCCACAGAATGAAACTCGATTTCCCAAAGTGTTAATTTTATAAAACCAGGAGAACCAAGTTAATGTGCCCTCATCACTATGAGTTAGGCTCATAGCTCACATCGAGTAGGCTTGTGCGGGCATTCCTTTTCCTTTTTCTCTCCCCTACAGCCTATTTTTCAAAATCCTCAGTAAATATATTTAATCATCAGTTGGTAGATTAGCATACAAAACTAGTATTAACTAAATTTGAATTCAATCTTTATTTGAGGCACTGATGGCTAATATTGACTGTTGCACAGAATTATGAGAAACCCCTGAGTAGTCAGCTCCAGGGGAGCCTAGGTCTATTTTTTAAAACAGTTATTGATTTCTACAAATAGGCTTTCCTTGAGGCTCCGGCTGATCACGGTCTTTAGGTGAAGTGTGGTAAGGTGATGGATAGTAAGGGCGAGTACATTTTCCCTTTGTTCATCTACATTCTTATTAATAATAATATCTTTCATTTATAACTCCTTTCATCCTCAAGCCTCATGATGTGCTTTGCAGATATAATAACGCTGTATGGGAAAATCCATCACCTACCTCAGAGGCGAAACTCGGCAGTTGTCTAGCTGCCCAGCTCAGTTCACAGCAGCTCAGGGCACCAGGAAGAATTCAATGGCCAGGCAAAAGTATTTTAAGAAGATAATTATCTCCTAGATTGGAAAGAGCATAAGTTCTTTGACCTACTACCTGCCAAAATAGACCAAAAGACACTGCATCTGCTAATGGGACCAAATTGCCCATCCACTGCCCTGGGCCAGGGCTTCAAAGAAGCAAGGCATCGCCAACATTTAATCCATTTAAGAACAATGCCTAATTGACGCCCCCCCATCTTCCCATAAGACAGGAAGCTCAAAATTAACTAGAGAAGGCTATGGGTTGTAACGTTCATACAAATCTGGGCCTGCTATTTATTCATGGGCAGATCAAACAGTGATAGCATCTCCTGTCTTGCAATGAGCCTAAGCAGAGAAACACTTTCTCTTCAAGCTTCTGTTTCTGTTTCTCTTATTTGCAAAAAGGCAACTATGGAAGCGTGACTGCCCAGGTTTAATGGCTACATCTCAAAAAGGGTCACTTACTGATTGTGTGAACTTGGGTAAGTGGTTTGACCTTTCTGCCTCAGTTTCTTCATCTGTAAAAACAGAGTCACAATCAAAACTATTTCCTAGGACTTCTCATAGTGCACACAGTCAGTGCTGATATTGGCTAGTTAACACCATTGTTATTACTCCTTAGAGTAAGTCAAAACCTTGTCCAAAATTTGGAGATTCTGCTTTGAATCCTTGGTGATTCATTTTTATCTGGATCTTTTCCCTCAACCTTGGTGGGTAGTACATAACAGGTATTCAAAAATATACCAGTTGCTTAAATGACAAAATAATAATAATTTTAAAAAGCAGAAGAAAGGGTGAATAGGAAGGAATGTTGAGTTCATCCACTAAACTTCCCTCAAAGGAGTTTGACACTGGGACTTAAAGGCATTTCATTCAAGTGTTTACTGTATTTCATCATTTTCTTCATTATTTGGATGTCTCCCAGAATTCTACCTTCTCCAGAAAAGCTTACAGAGAGGGACCAACAAGGAAATTGCCAGCCCCTTTCGATACATACAAGGAACTCACATGATGAGTCAGTCTCTCAGGTCCTCTTTCTAATTAACAACCCAGACTCTTCCCACCTCCAAGCAATTCATCGACTGGACTCTTTGTAGGATGCCAGTACCTTTCTCTCGTTTAGGACTTGGTTTAATGGTTTTCCTTCACTGCAGTTTGGCCTGTGCATGTGTATTCAGATCACTGTATGTGCTTAGAAAGCAAACTATTCATGTGTGAACATTAGTCTGCCTCATTCTCTAGCACAGGCCCAGCACATCGCCTGTCATACTCAAATGGATGCTTAAATGTCCCCTGATGCCAATTCAGGGTAGGTTCTTTGGCTGTGAGCACTGAGTGCAGACTATTTTTGATCAGCTCAGTATTGGCTGCTTGAGCAAGACACTGGCTTAATTACCTTTCCTAATGGCTGATAAGGATCACAGGATGGGTGAGTTGGAATGCTGAGTGGCACCAGCTGCCACTTCCCATTTCCTTGCTGTCCTGAGCCTTGTCTATGAGAGGCAAGATTAGTAATGACATCCACTTATCACCACTTTTTCTTCAGTGACATGTGCCTCATACCTTCAAGTGAGCAGGAGTCTCCTTTTCTTGCATGTGGCAAAGGCAGGGAGCTATGTCCTCCTTGCTCACTTCATTATCTTCCCTACAGTGAAGATACAGCAAACCTTAATTACTGTTGGGTTAGTTTCACCTACAATGGCATGGACCGCATGAGATTTCTGAGTCCTTAGCTCATGAACCGGGGCATATTATAGTGATAGTATGCTAAGCAACAGGTCTTCTTTGAGTAGAGGCATGCACTGAAGGCTGCTCCTTTGGAATCCCCATTTCAAAACAAAAATAAAACAATATCTCTTTACTTCTGGAGTCACAATTATTTCTAAGGAAATATACTATTGTAAAAATTTTGGGAAAAATATTTTAGCATTGGTAGTCAATGACCTCTATCTATACTTTGTTGCATTCATTCATTTTCACTTTTTATCCTCATACTAGACTCAAAGGCCCATGAGGACCAAGTATTCTTAGGGTATAATTTAGTGTCTGGCCCATGGAAGGTACTTGATAAATGTTTGCTGAATGACTGAAGGAATGAAGTAAGGAGTGGAATAAAGGGAAGGAATGGGAATGTCATCGAATGAGCAAAGATATGTTTGTTACCGTAGATTAAATATCCTATGATGTCAGTTAAACTACTCTATACAAGGATCCATGTCCACCAAGTGGGGTTAGGAGAAAGAAAATCTATTCTTTTCTAGGTTGCTAATGCAAGATTTTCTCCTAAGAAATAGAAAAGAAAACACAAAAAGGAAAAAGTGAAGATTCCTTATGGAATCTATTGTCATTGTTGTGCATTGACCTAAAGCTTAAAAGGAGAGTGTCATTTCTCTGTATCAAGTCACTTTTTGGTCACTGAAGTTGTTTGATCTTATCCCATCAATTTTCAGGTACCAGCCAAGAGCTTCAGAGGTTGGCTTATTTTGAAATATCTTGAAAACCCCCTTTGTCCATGCCTTCTCAAACACTGAGTTCCCAGAAAAGGAAAGGTGGAGAAAGAACTCCAGCTGCTTGCTTGCCGCTCAATGCAGTTCAAGGTAGATGAAACCATGACCTAAGGTGCTTCTAGGGCCAATGACCCCAGCCTCCCCACATACAAAGAGAGTGTTCAAACTCATTTCTCAGCAGGCTTTCAATGGGATGGTCCTCTTGAAGTAGAGATTTCTTTATAGGAACAGGCTTGGGTCAGAGGCATTGAAAGGATTTGAAGTGGGCTGTACCTGACAGGCAAGGAAAGCATTTGTAGGGAAAGGGGGTGGAAGGACAGGGCAAAGAAAGAGAGTGCTCTTGAGATCCAAAATTTTGAGTTGGGTTCATGACCCATTTTCAGTTCGGGAAGGCCCAAACCTCGGACCTGGTTCATTGAGATGTACAGTCCGTTGCTGAAACTGCCTTCCTATGTATATTTATGTAGACTACCCAGCATCCCTGCAAGGAGCTGCGGCTTGTTATTTTGACTGATTACAGGCGAGTGACTGCACTACAATAGCAGCAGCCACTCATTAGCTGTGGTGGGCCAGACAGAAACCATCAACTCATTCTGACCACAGCCACCCCTGGAGGTGAATATTCAGCAGGAATTGATCCTCCTTAATGAGAACACAGTCAGCACTGCTTCGATTAACAGCAGTAGAATTTTAAATAGTTAATTATGACAAAGAGTCTGGCATGTGCACGTGTGCACACGTGTGCTCCCGCATCTTAGCTTGCTGGTGGTGCACTCAGCAAGCACTAGGTGGGTGGGTGGGCTTGGTTGATGGGTTGATGGAGGTAGTTGGAGGGTGTCCAGGGGCAGTGATTCCAGGTAATGGCACTCAATAACAGATTGTTTAAACAGGAATGGCTCTTCAAATCCAGAACGCCCTGAAGAGAAACCCTTGCTGGTGTGTCCTTCGCTCTGCTCAAGGGAGTCACCCAAGGGCTGCCCTCCAAGTATACTTCAGGAAGAAACCCTGTCCCTAGCTTGCTTCATGCTCCTTTCATGTGACAGATGAGCCAGGACACCCCATGGGTTGATGAAGGCAAGTGCTCTGGTCTAGGAGGGCAGATCTGTCTGTTCAGCTCCTTTTTTCTAAAACTTGGCTCAAATGCCTCCTTCCCAAAACCCAATGAACATAATTAAGAATAGGTTGAAATGGACAAGACGACATGATAATTGATTGTGGCCTTTCTGTCTGGCAGCTGCACTTAATTAACCTTTAGATTCAAATATCAAGTGGTGTCTAGATGGAGAGGCATGAAGAAAGAGCAGGCAGGTCCTACTTAGCCCTGCAGGAAATGGTTCAGAGGCCACTTGGGCTGGACTTGACCTCGACTATCTTTTCCCCATCCCTAACCCGGACAATGTCAAGAAACTTAGAGTTTCTTCTCAAATTGCAAAGGCTGTGGGGACTGCTCACATTTGGTGTAGTATGTGGAATTCTGGTGACATCTGGAACTATTGCAATATGGCTTGCAGTTTTGAGTCAGTATCTCATAAATGGGTGTCCTTTACTTGGGTTCCTCTTAGCCTGGACTTTAAAAGGCTGTGGAAGTCAGAGTGCACATGTCTGATACCACAGGTTCAGAACACAAGAGTGTCAGTCTGCTCTGATCTTCTTTGTCTCACCACCATCCAGAGATCAGAATCATCCACATGACATCCTCTATGAGAACAATACCCAGCACCTGTGAGAAGTGTACATGAACCCAGGGGATTTGGGACTCTGCTCACATTCAATAAACTGAAAGGCTGGGTCAGGCTGTGCCTCTGAATCATCTGTGTGGCCTGCCGGAGCTTCGGTTTTGTCAGTCCTCGTTTGAGAGCTGACCTGCTGCAGCCACATCAGCTGCAGTTATCTTGAGGCATGTTGCTGGGGGGATGATACAATTGTACTTCACAGTATACTGGCCATGCGGTCATGCACTGGTCACTTCTGCCCCTCGAGGTCCACTGGTCACTTCTGCCCTCTGAGATCCAGATGAGACTGCTTCTAAGTATTAGCTCTGTTGGACTTTGTTTTACTATGTAACTTTTCAAGGGCTTGTGCAAAACCAGCAGCAACACAATGAACTATTTGACAGATAAATACAGCTTACAGTACAATTCATGTCTATTTTTTCTCCTACCTGACTAGTAATCTGGTTTCAAAAGACAGTCAAACTTCCTGATCTGCAAAAGGATGTGTCTGAATTGACATTCATCTTGGAAGTCAGTGGGAATGTTACTGGCTGTGCGTTGCCTGCCCTGGCTGGTCACATTTCAGGAAAAGAGAAGAGAGGAAGGAGAGGAAAGAAGATGGGAGGGGAGGGAAGGAGAGAGAAGGGGAAGGAAAGAAGAAAGCAGCAAGAGAGAATATATATATATACACACACACATTTTTTTCTCCCTTTTTAATTTCCTATGCCTATTTTTGACACCAGAAATTTCTCTATTAAGTCCATATTTTAATATTAGAACTTCTCTTCCCCATTCAGATCAGATGAGTTTTCTTTCTCCTTTATGGACTTTTCAAAAGAAAAAATAATAGATTATTAAATAAAAGAGTGATTGCTTTAACCAAAAGGACAGTGATAGCAGAGAAACCCCAAATCTAGAGCAGAATATTGGTCCTTTACCTAGTACTGCCTTTTTGTCCTGCCTGTGATTTGTCAGGGAGCCTGTACCATCTCACAGAGGCAGTCAGAGAGATGTTCAGAAGGTAAGGCCTTACACAGTCTATGACATAGAAAGCCAACTGTTTATTTGAATCAGTCTTTTTGCTTTTGCAAAACTGGAATATTTATTCAAAATTACTCCTGGCCAATTGATGTCTATTGATTCCTCAGAGTATGTATATTATTATTCTTTCATTTCTTAGCAAGTGGTAAGCCTGTGGTGTAGTCTGTGATCTGCTGGAATTCATACAGAGAAAAGTTGGGTGTCAATTGCCCAACTGAACATTGACCGATATCATAAACAAGCATGAAAGTTAGCAACTATCATCTAAAGAACAAAGCAGTCCAGGGTACTGATATTCAAATATTAAATTGCCTAGGAATCATCTAAGGAGTATGTTAAAAATGTAGATCGCCAGGCATCGATTTGAAGTGGGGCCCAGGCCTCTGTATTTTTTCCAGGAACCTCAGGGAGATTCTGATATCAGTGGTTCCCTCATCTCCCTTGAACAGACACTAATCAAGAATACTATTGATTACTATTGATGCCTTTTCTTAGGATATCTATCCAAAATGTTTTCAGACCAAGAGAATATGCCCAGTTATAAAGAATCAGAGGAGGGTGGTTGGTGCTTCCCAGGGTGCTGCAAGGCTGTGATTTGAACTTGGGGATGCTGGCATATGTACGTGTGGGGGATATATATGAGGTGTTGAAGTGATCTTTAGAGCCATCCTTCTTCTCTCCTCTTCTTCCATTTTATTCACTTTAGTGGGTACTGATGTCCTGATTAGATTATTTTATATGGCCCAGTTGACCTTAAAATAGGAAAATTGTTTCGGATTACCTAAGTGGGAATAGTAAAATCACTTGAGCCCTTAAAAGCAGAGAATTTTTTCCAGCAGACTGCAGAGAGAGAAGTCAGAGAGAGTCAAAGCACCAAGAGAATTTGGTGGACCTTTGATAGCTTTGAAGATGGAGGGGAGATTGCAAGGAATGCTGGTGACCATTAGGAGCAGAGAGTAGCTGTGGCTGGCAGCCAACAAACCAACGAGGTACCTCAGTTCGACAACCTGAGTGAGCTAGGAAGTGGCTTCTCCCCAGAGCCTCAGGTTAAGAGACCAGTGGCTGTCGCCTTGATTTCAACCGTAGGAGAGATCCTAAGCAGAGAACCTGCTGAGCCCATCCAGACTTCTCACCTAGAGAACTGTGAGATAATAAAGTCTTTTAAGCAACTAAATTGGTGGTAGTTTGCTACAAAGCAATGGAAATTACTACACTGAAGGAAGATAAAATGAAGAAAACACAGCATTGTCCTCCAGGATCTCATCATCCAAGAGAAACCCAATAATACACAATGAATTAAAATAGAATGTACTAAGCATTAATGGAAGGGATGGGCACGAAGAACTATGGAAACTATGAGGCTTGTTCTTGTTTCTGTTGGGAGTCAAGGGTGATCAAAGTTTTTAAGCAGAGGGAAGATTTGGGTGAGTCTTGGAGGATGCATAAGATTTTATTAGGGAGAGAAGTGGGGGAGGACATTAGCCCACAGGAACAGCAGTGGCAAAGGCTGAGAGGTTTAAATGTGCTTGTCATGAGTGGGAAAGAGAAGAAAAGAGTCAATTGCAGCTGGAGCTTATAATACATGGGCAAGAATTAGAAATGATGTTGGAAAGTGAGGCTGCAGTCAGGATTTGAAGAATTTTTCGCATCATGCCCAAGAGATTAGAATTATCTATGATAATGAGACCTAGAAGTTTGTAAACAGAAGAGCCATTAGTCAGAGTTCTGTCAGTACTTGGAACTTAGGCACACAAACTGGATTAATTATAATCATGGGTTCATACCACACTCTCAAAATTGTTATGTGTGTGATTTTCCTAATCTTCTTTCTTTCTTTTCTCCCCTTCCCTCCTCCCTCCCTCCCTTCTTTCTTCCTTCCCTTCTTTCTTTCTTCCTTTCTTCCTAATGCAAGGCATACTCTTGAATACTCCACCCAACCCAGAAGCTAGAACATTGATAACAACTTAGATCTATCCGTGTGCATCCTCCCCTATCTGCCTGTCTCCTCTCTATCATGTATCTATCATCATCTGTCTGTCTATCTATCTATCATCTATCACCTATTTATCTGGTTTTGTCACACCCATATGCATTTCTTAATTGCATGTTTATTCATTTAACCTAGAAGAGGACATCATACTGTTTTTAATCTTTTGTATAGTAGGTGTACGCTAAATTTACATCCCATATGTTCTCTATAGCTATAATGATAGTTTTACATTATCCCATTGGGTGAACACACCAAAATGCAGTAGAATGTGGGAGGTTTATGTAAGAATTCTCTCAAGAGAAAATGGGGCAGCAGAACTAGGCCAGTAGAAGTGTGATGGAGAAGAAAGGGCAGGTTAAAAACATAGTAAATTGGCCATGGTCAATATTCAAAATGGCTGGAATAGGAAAAACTTTCACCCAACTCAGATTAAAATCATGTGCTCTTTCTTCTTTCTTCTTCCAATGAACCTCATGTTGTGTCCATGCAAAAGGAAGCCTCATCCAGCTGAGCATTGTGGTCCAGGAGAACAAAGCCAGAGCTTGGATCGCCATCCATCTAAAGTATCAGGGAAGTGTGTGTGTGTGTATGTGTATGATGGGGTATATATATGGGAATCTCCTATATTTTCGATGTAACATTTCTGTAATTAAAAAAAAGAGTTGGGAAGGGGACATGGCTCAACTGATAAGAGTGTCTGCCTACCATGTAGGAAGTTCAGGGTCTGATCCCCAGCTGGCCCATTCACAGTGCTGCCACATGCAAGGAGTGCCATGCCACACAGTGGTGCCCCATGCACAAGGAGTGTGCCCTGCAAGGAAAGCTGCCCCAGAGCCCACCCAGGAGTGGTGCTGCATCCATGGAGCGTTGATGCAGCAAGATGACTCAACAAAAAAGAGATGCATTTTTCCATTGCCCCTGGATAATGCAAGCGGATGCAGAAGAACACACAGCAAATGGACACAGAAAGCAGACAACAGTGTGGCAGAAGGGGAGAGAAATTTTTTAAAAAGTATCAGTACATTCTAGGCATCATAGAGAAAAACAATGAATCTTTTCCTGCATGGAAAGACAACATTCTTGAACCAGTGGAGGGTGGTGTTGAACAAGCAGTGAGTCTTTTAGTGTGGCCCCACCCTTCCCCCATGGGAGAGGAGCCATGATAAAATAATCATCTTGAAATGGAGAAGCAACAGGCAAAGAAAATCTTAGAGCCTACCAGGCAAGAATTGGAATTGAATATAGCTCCGTGTTTTTTCTGACACTTGTCCTAGACCAATTCATCACCTGCTAAAGTATGAATACCACCCTGAATTTTCAGTAGGATGCAGAACTCTTCTTCCCTTGGTTATAAGCAACACTGAAGAAACTTTTTTTTTTTCACTTTTTAAAACTTATTTTTAAAAGATACATTGGATCACACAAAATGTTAATTAAAAAATATAGAATGTTCCCATACACCCCACTCCTCACACTGCCCACTTTTCCCACATTCACAACCTCTTTTACTAGTGTGGCACATTCATTGCAATTGATGAATACATTTTTGAGCACTGCTAAACCACATGGACTATAGTTTACATTGTAGTTTACACTCTCTCCTAGTCCATTCAGTGTGTTATGGCAGGATGTATAATGTCCTGAATCTGTCCCTGCAATATCATTCAGCACAAATCCAAGTCCCAAAAATACCCCCATATCATACCTCTTGTTCCCTCTCCCTGCCTTCAGCTACTCCTGTGGACAATGTCTCTGCATCAATGATATAATTTCTTTCATTACTAGAGTCATAATAATTCTATAGTAGAATACCAGTAAGTCCACTCTCATCCATATTTTATTCCTCCGGCCTGAGGACCTTGTATGGAGATGCCCATTCCACCTCTCGATTGAGAGTGGGCTTCAATTCCACATGGCTGGTGGATGGGACTCTCATGTTGCAGCTGTAGACGCTCTTGTTTCCTTGGTGTGGTGGTTGTCCAACCTTTCCTCCCTGTTAACTGACCTGTGTAAGTCCAACAAACTAGAGAGTAGGTGCTGCAACACCGCTAAGGCTCAGGGCCCAGCTGGCACATGGACAACCCAGAGATTCAAATCTCGTGGATGGATGTACACCAACCCCAGCACCAAGCACTAGCCACAGGTTCAGTAAAAGGGACAGAAGAAGCATGTGTAGAGAAGTCACATCTGAGTCCAACTCCATCACACTCAGGAGCACAAATTCCAAAGTGGGCCCCAATGCAAGGTACCAAACTCTGGAGCCATTTGCCATGACTGTAAGACCAGGGTGTCTCCATAGCCCTCAGGAGCACCACTACCTGGGGTTGTATAAGCTTTGATTCTCTGTGATATCCTGCTGAGATATGCATATGCTCAACCACTCTGATGACCTCCTGACTCATTTTGAAGTCTCTTAGTCATACAAACTCATTTTGTCTTTACCATTTCCTACTTTTATTCAAAGTCTTATTCTAGTTGCATCACCACCTGGTGATAGGTAGTAATCTCTTGGTGCCGGGGAGGCTCATCCCCAGGAATCATGTCCAACGCTGGGGATAAGCTAATGCATTTACATGCTGAGTTTGGCTTAGAGAATGGCCACATTTGAGCAACATGGACGGTCTCAGGAGGTAACTCTTAGGCACCCTGCAACACTAGGCTAAGTTGGAATTTTAAGCAAAACAGGCTCGTAAGCATAGTCATCAGTATCAAGGGCCCATCATTGGACCATCCTTCTTCAATGGTCATTGCCCTTGCACTTGGGGGATTGTTGCTGTTCTATTGTGGAATGTGACAGAGTTCCCCAAGATGGGAACCCAGCACTCCCTCAGTTGTCATGTGGATCTCTACCCACTGTGTTAATACCCAAAGAACATCTGAACATATCTTTATACCCTATATGCATGTCCAGGTGAACTCCTCCCATGCATTCCTCATCAATGACACCCCACACCAGTGCTCCTCCCCTGCCATAGTTGAACCCCTTTGTGATCCAAAATTTCTTCAAAAATGAAGCCTAATATATTGCCAAATTCAATTAATAGGAAAATGAAATAGTAATGATAGGTTTAAACATCAGAAATAAAATACATAATAATTTAGAAAAATTAAAATAAAGTAAAAAATTGGGGTTATTAAAAAATGAAAAAATATTATACAAATTTTTTGACATTTTGCCTTTCATCACTCTAATGGGTATTGCCCTGCATATAGAGTGCAAGGCAATCTCTTCCATTTCTTCCTCAATGTCTTATCTCTCTTTTTTTTTTCCATTATTTCTACAAAGAAGTTTTAGGTCACAGGAAAGTTACATACAGAATATAGGAGACTCCCATATACCCAACATCCTCCCACTTTTCCTCCTTCCCCATCAATGATCTTTTCAAATGTGGATGTTACATTTGCTACAACTGATGTACAAATATTGAAACATAGCTACTATCCATGGTCAGTAGTTTACATTATGGTTTACATTATGGTTTACACTTTAGACCATACAGTTTTATAAATTTTTGGTGAAATTTAACATGGCCTGTATCCATCATTGCACAATCATGCAGAACACTTCCATTGACCCCCAATTACCTCCTCTTCCATCCATTCTATTCCTCTCTCGCCCTCCCATCGGGGTCCACAGTGACAACCAAGCTTCACTGCTTGAAGGACAAGATTCATAGATACTTGCAACAATGCTGAGGGCTTGACACAGGACTCTGTCCTCCCCCTTTAGGAACCACCCATGCTCTCAAGGGACATCCTCTGAGAACATTGGGCCTCCTAGGATGGGGGTAGACCTTCCCACTCATTGTATGGGTCTCCTCCCACTGATAAAACACACTATGACAAGATGGGCACTTATACACTCCCTAGAAGTCTGTCCCAAGTGCACCCTGTGCCAAATGCTCCTCATTCAACACCCTATATAGGTAACCTTTCCTTATTATATTGTCTAAAGAGTTTTCTCAACATAGTTTCAAGCACACACCCACCAATCCCCCATGTTCATTTGCTCCTCCCCCAAGTCTCCCCCTAACTTCATGGACTATCTGATGCAACCTTCCAACCCTGTACCCCATAAGCCTGCTCAGCCCAACCCAGTAGTTTCCCTATACCCTTGTCACATCCCTTCACTGCAAAACTACTTACCTCTACTTTATCATAGATTTTGCCCTTGTGGGCATAGATTTTGCCCACAACCTTCCTCTCCCTCACTATTTCCTATAAGTCTATCTTCCAGACCTTAGGTCTCTCAGATGGTTCAATTAGCTTAATTCATATCAGAGAGGTCATGCAGCATTTATCCTTCAATGCCTGGCTTGCTTCACTCAACATAAGGTCCTCAAGATTCATTCATGTTATCCTATGTGTTTGTACTGCATTCCTTCTTACAGTTGAGTAATATTCCACTGTATTTATATACCACATTTTGGTTATCCATTCATCTGTTGATGGGCATTTGGGTTGACTCCAACTTTTGGCAATTCTGAATAAAGTCGCTATGAATATTGGTGTGCATATATCAGTTTTGTGTAAAGCCAGCAGTGAAATTGCTTGGTCATATGGCAAATCTATAGCTAGTTTTCTGAGAAACTGCCAAACAGTCCTCCACAATGGCTGGATCATTCTATATTCCCACCATCGGTGGATGTGGGTTTCCACTCCTCTACATCCTCTCCAAAATGTGTAGTCCTCTGTTTTTTTTTAATAGCTATCTAATGAGTGTAAGATGGTATCTCATTGTAGTTTTGATTTTGCATTTCCTTAATAGCTGAAGAATCTTTATACACTGAGGCTGAAGCTGTGAGGAGGTAAAACAAGGGGCAATTTTAGCCATTACCCTTTTAAAAGTTATTGCAAACCAGGGTGGTAGAAGAGAAATTCAATTTTTAATTTTTATTAGAAATTATCTTTACATTTTAATTCCTTCTGTCAAGTGGGCCATTATACTTAAAGTGAATAATGATCTTTATCTTCCTAAAATATTTCATCTTCAAAGAAATGTTTAAATAACCCTCTGTTTGAATACTTAAATATGATTTGCTGTTCTGAGTTTCACTTTAATGAAATTTGGCCTTCCCATGGGGCTGACACAAATAAGATGTATACAGTATTTAAGTTGGTTTTTCTTGATTCATTGAATATTTTAAACATTTCCTTTTTTGAGATATTGTACACTAACCAAAAAGTGTTTTGATCATGATAAAAAAGATTTTTGTGTTTTTTTAAAATCCAAGGGTGGTTTTATCTTGCAAAGATGAGCTGCCTTTCTCTGTATACAGCAGACCCGACACAGTGTGGGCAAGCCAAGTGGTCTTAGCCAGGAAACCTGGTTCTAGAATTAGTTCTACCACTAAATAGCTATGTGACCAAGAACCAGTTACCTAACCTTTTTGTGTCTGTTTCCTTGTCTGTAAAATGAGGGGGTGGGTGAAAGAACACTGGTGCTAATTCCTGCAGGAGACGCCAGCCCAGTTCAGAAGCAGATAACCATCCTGAAACCAATAGGAAGTTAGCCATCTGGAAGCCTTGGTCAGAATGCTAAGAATATCCTGGGTGCTATGGGAAAGTTTAAGTGCAAACCTATTTTTTAAAGCATTCAAGGACATCTCTATTCTGCCTTTGTTTCTAATCTAGCCAGTTTAGAATATGAGCAGAGTTTCTGCTAAGTGTAATCCATTCCATTATGAAAGAAAATAAAACTCTTCTTTGAGTATTCAATTGTTTTGTATTTGACCCAAATTAACATAGAGTCACATTTCCCCTCTCTATTTTCTGAGAGCCGGGTTATTGTTAGTTGGAGGGCTGTTCTGTTCACTGTAAAATGTTTAGCAGCAACCCGGCTTCCTATAATCTAGATGCCAGTAGAATTATCCTTCTCCTGTGACAACCAAAAATATCTCCAGGTATTGCTCAATATCCCCTGTAGGGCAAAATTTCCCCCAGTAGAGACTCTTTTGCCTACACCAAGATTTGGCAAAAAATAGCCTGTGAGTCAATCTGGCCAGCCACTTCTTTTTGTAAATGACGCTTTATTGGAACAGAGTTATGCTCATTTCTTTACACGTTGATTCTACCTGAGTGTGTTCTTCAAGAGCAGAATTGATCAGATACAACAGAGATCCTAAGACCCTCAACACCTAACTATTTACTCTCTAGCCCTTTACAGAATGTTTGCCCACCCTGCTCTAGAACACTACTGTGTGAAAGAAGCCTGGAGGCAGGTGATTTCCCTAGAAGCCAGCAATAAATTATGCACCTTAGGAGAGTGAAGGTGATGAGAAGATGCAGATGAATGAAGGAAGGAGCAGGAAGATCCAAATAATGACAGAGATGACAAGAACACATGCATTCCATATTATACTTAATCAGTGATTCTAGAAGATTGCAATGCATCCTGCTTTATTTCATCTCCTTGGCCACCTTGCAATATGGGGAGAAGAAGTAATTCCAGCCCCATTTTTCAGATGAGCACAGGAAGAGTGGACTACGAGTGGCTGACTTGCCAATTTTTGTCAGAACTAGGAACAGAAAAAGTTTTTTGCACTTTAACTCATAATTCTCAATGTTGAAGGGATTTTAAAGGCCATCTACTCTAACTTCCCACCAAATACAAGGGTCACCATCATAACAATATATCTGGAGGGAAAGAGAAGTCACTGTTCATCCAATTTTTAAATTACTTTAATTTTTAGAATTTTTTTTCCTTAAGTAAATCCTAGTCAGGCCTTCTGGAGATTTACAGCATGTCTTCTTCAGGTAGAATCACAGGATCTCAGGAACCTGAGTTGCCATCCATTCAATTACATGTGCAATCCATGAATGTATACAAGCATGTGACTTTACCAGGTGCTCATGGACCTGGAACTCAGCACTGCTAGTGACTGCTGGAGCTCACTATGATGGCTACATTGTTGCATGGTTCTGACTTTTAGAATTCCTTCTTCTATGAAGTAGAAATCAGTTTCCCTAGACCTATCACCATTAAGCATCATTCTGCCTCTTACGTCTACAGAAAATGCCTGATTCCACTTCCCAGACACAGATCTTTCAGTTATTTTTAATTTAACAGTAGGATCTCTATTAAATGTCCTTGTCTTCATATTTAACCTGCCTGGACTCTCATTTCCTTAAATAACATATGTTGATGAACTCTTGCTAAATTTGGTTGTTCTTTTCTGAACAAAACCTGCAGCAATTTACCTGCACCCTTCTGAAAAAAAACGTCCAGATACTCTACTACCCATCACATTGCCTAAGTTTGCATTAATTTTAGTTTTTAGTCAATTCACGATGTGAACTCATTGTGAACCTACACTAAAACAAATTCCCTGTGGACGTTTACAAATGCTGCTGCTTAGCTACATCTTTCCCATCTTACATTTTACAGTTGTTTTGGGATCTGATTGCATGACTTTCTCTTTCTTTCTCTTTAATGTCAACTTGGTAAACTCAGTTCATAATTCTAGCCTCTTGAGATATTTTTGCATCCTGTTTTTGTCATCCAATTTATTTACTATTCTACCTGGTTTATGTCATCCATAAATTTTGACAAGTTTGCTTTTTGTATCTTTATTCAAGACATTGATACAAATATTGAAAAGGACAAGGTTAAAGACAGAGTCCAAAAGGCATCACTAGAGACTTTCTTCCAGATTGTCATGAATTCATTAATCAGAAATTTTGGTTACAGTTATTAAGTTAATTACAGATTCACTCCATTAAACTATGATCCACTTCATATTTCTTTACTGTGTACAAGGATACTTTAATAACTCTTTAAATATTTGGAGACAATTCATCTCTTACATGTCTGCTCCCTCCCAAGCTGCCTCCTCTTGCGTTTAGAAATTGTTCATTTTTTCATCTATTATTTAGTCACAATTTCATTCATTTATCAGATAGCTATTGAACACTTTCCATATGTCAAGCACTATAAAGTACAGTACTCTGGCAGTCCTCCTGTAGATGACCAACACGAGAGGGAAAAAGAGTTGTGATGAGTGTTGTGATAGAGGTGAGAATGGGGAAGAGCAGCTCCGGGGACTCGGTTTCACTGAGGGTGACTTTCGAGTTCCTTGAAGAGTGAACAGGATTATTCCAGATACTAAGAGCAGGAAAGACTATAGAGACCAGATAATACGCAAACCCATTAAAGTAGCGTGAGAAAACTGTGAGAGGGTCTTTGGCTTAAAATTGTAGGTTATGAAAAGGGACTAGTGAGAGATGAGACTTCAGAACTGTTCTCAAATAAGTGAGTTTCCACATCTTTTCCATTCTGGACCTTCTCCTCTGAATGTCTTCCACTCTAGTGCGAACATCTAGAAAGACAAAACCTTATGCTGCCTAATGGGCACAGAGCAGAGAGGACTGTTACATCCTTTGGGCTTAATATTATTCTGCCAGTGAATTAAACCACCTGGGTTTTTTGCATTTAGACTCACAAATTGTGTTCTGCAACGTTGTATCAGTACAATTGACTTAGGGAAGTCAAAAATTAGACATCCTAAATGTGTTCACAGTAATATCAACTTATTCTAGTTGGACAGACAATGAGCACCTTTTTAATTATAGATTCTATCATTTCTCACATTTACCAACTTTCCAAATACATACCATTTCGTGATGACAAGCAAGTCATTTGTGTCTGCGTGCCTTCAAAACTTGAAGTCCTCTGAGGTCAGGAATATGACTTCACATGGTAGCCACAAAATGCATTTTTCCTGTGAAGATAAATGATAAATAAATGCTAACCAAAGTCATTGCTCTTTGTCAGATAACATGGCACCAGAGAAAGGTTTAAAGCCCACTGGGCATTTCCAAACATGCAGACTTTGATTAAATAAACAGAACTTTGAATTTGGATGTCCAACTATTGATCAATCCACAGCACTATGTATACCATACCAATGTCCTAGCAATTTAGAAAATTAACCTAGTTTCCTTCCTGTGACTCTTTAATTAGTTATCTTTATGCACAGATCATTCGTACTTCTAGATATCTTATAGTAGGGTTGGTGGGAAAGACTCTTAGGTGGAGAATTTGTGCAGAAAGTTACTGAATAATGTAGGTAATGTATGAGGGAATCAGGATTGGGCAAAAGAAGGAACACATATTGTAACACTTATACCCAAGGCCTCACCAGTCCCGTGCGGAGCTATGAAGCCCTAAGAAGGCCCTCCTAGAGTTGTCCCCAAGTGAGGAGAGGGAGACAGATCTTTGCATCCTAGAATGATGCTCATAGCCTGATCCATGGGCATGGGCTACCTCTGAGAATCGGTAACCTTGGGTGAGGCTGCTCCCTTCCCCTGAGGGCAGTGCTGGGTGGGGAGCCAGCTGGGAACCTTTCACAAGCACACTCCTGGCATCCGGGGGTGAGGGTCCTTGTCCTGAAGTGGGGTCTGGGCAGCCAATGGCAGCATCTACTGCACCAAAAAAAAAAAAATTTCAGGAAAACAATATCCTAAATGCAATCTTGGCTCTCTTCTGAGACTGTGCTCTGATCTTGATTGGAATCATTCCTTTCATCACCTATTTCCCATTTCTGTTTCAGTTGTTTAACAGACAGTAGTAATGGGTAACAATCAAATGTCCACTCCTCATGGCTCATTCCTTCTCTTCCTATACTCACCTCTGGCTAATCTATGACCCAGGTTAAGTCTGTACCCTTTGGAATGGCCCAGGGATTCCTTGGCCACAGATGCCATCTTGAAGCCATTTTTCTGCCAAAGTGCTTGGAAAACTGAAGAAGTTTAACAGGAGGTGCTCTCTTTGGGACACCAGCAAATTTCCAGGGCTTGGAGCCCTATTTTAGAGTTGAGATAACTCTATTGATACAACATCGCCTTCATGTCTGAAGTATGTGTAGACAGGTGTTGGCCCTCATGGAATATCTACATTTCTGGAAGATAAAAAACATGCACTCATAATAGTCCTAAACACAATATATATTCAAGGAAAACATGAACCATTTCTCTGAGGATCCTTTATTCTTGGAGAGAATTGCCTTTCATGTGCCAACTGCAAAAAGCTGAGAGAGGACTTGGCCCCCAAAGTACCTAACATATGTGCTAAACTAGTCAAAATTTCTGTGCCTGGTATCCATGTCTCAGTCTCCTTGGGCCTGGGTCTGCTTGTGCCACACACTGAATTTTTGCCAGTCTAATTTCTTTGTCTCTCTGTGTGTCTGCTATTTCCTTGGCAGATTAAAAGTAAATACTAGCTCTGGTGTTTCGGCTTCCACAGCACTTCTAAAGTTTCAAGCTTTAGCTCTTAGGGCTCACACCCCTTTAAATGCTCAATTCCCCACCCTGCCTTCCAAAGGAAAAGAGAATCTGTCTACCAGACAGGTTCATTAACAAATTAATAGAATAATCAGCAGGGCTTTGTGTGCATTTTAGAGATAAAAAACTGGTAACAGCATTCTTTGACTCTTTAATGGGCCGATAAGCACCAAGTATCTGCTCTGTGGCTGAGCTAATCACACAGATAAGGGAGGTTAAATCAATCTAGAGTTCTGCTGAGGTCATTTATAGATGGAATTGCACTCACCAGAAGCAGAAAGGCGCTCAGGCATTTTAAAATATGATAAAAGGAAACTGCTAAAAGAACGGGGAAGGAGGCAAGCCCAAAAATTTTGTATTGTGCCATGTGATGGAACATCTCCGAGGCTACAATCTGAGAGGTTGCCCCTGTGGAGGGGGAAACAGAAATACTTCTGGTATGTGTCTGCTCTTGAACTGGTTTGACATCTAATCTGAAAAGCAAAAGAGAGTAAGACCTTTCTTCCCCTGCCCTCCTACCCCCTCCTGTTTAGAGTAAATGATTGCTTTAGAGAATGAGGGATTAAGAACTCAGGTTTGCAGGCTGATATCAGGCAGACTGCGGTCTCTAGGTAGGAGTGTGTTCTAGGTCCAGTCCTCCACCTCTGAGCAAGGGATGTTTGGGTCCATTCTGACATGTCATCTCGGCCCATGCTTTGTGCCTAACCACCTGGGACTTCACTCATTCCAGAGTGGAGGATGGAGCAACAACAAGTGTTGGGCAGACATGGCCGAGCCAAAGCTTTTAAGTTCACAGATAACAGTGGCAAAAAGCTGGAAGAATGATCTCTCAGGAAAAAAAGTGGAACTGGCAGACACATGGGCCTGGGCAAGGGCATCAGCTGCCTTCCACATCGTTCTGACCAGTGAGGCTTGCCAACCAGTCAGCAACACTGGCCAGCAACTGATTCCAGAACTTGTGCAAAATGTCGGAGTATATTAAGTAAAATTGGGTTCGTGATAAAAAAGATTATCATGATTTAAGCAAGATATGACTTTCCAGTTTATAGTTAAAGAAGTAGGTAATTCCAAGTCTCATGGTGGGCTGGAGGCAGAGAACCATGGCCCAATGTCAATTCATGATCCAATGCTGCTAATCTCACTCCACCCACAATGTCCACATTCCAGGTGGAAAGAAGGAAGAAGGGGAAGGAATGGGGAGGGGGCACACTTAAAGTTAAGAGCTGCACAGACCCCTTTATCCAGAACTCAGTTCTAGGGCCACAGATAACCAATGGAAGGGTTGGCAATATAGGTTTTAATTTTGTTGGCTCTCTTCTTAGCTACAATTCCAGGATTCTATGATTAAGAGCAATGATAAAAATGGATACTGGGTGACAATTAGGAGCCCTCTTTCCTCCCCCCATGGATAGGGAAATGCCCATCTCCGGGAATTAAATGTGTTTATAAAATAATGGAATTCACAAGAGTGATTCATAGAGAGAACTGGGATCATTACAATGCAAATAGATGCATTTATATAATATATTGTTAACTTTCAGTGAATGCTTAACAGCTTATTTCTTGGATCTTTGAGCCATGAGAGAGGGATGGTGTAAAAGTTTTGCAATACATCTGTAACCCCTGAGAAAAAGGTCATTAAAAAAATTGTAATCTTTAAGAAGTAACTTTTACCTTTGGAAATGCAGAGGAATTGAACTCCACTGGTCTTAGCCAATATGGTATGTTGTGTGTCGCTACACGGAGAAACAAGTACCAAAGTGCTACAGAGGTATGAGAGAGGGAAATAAGTATGAAGGTGAAAAGCATTAATTTACAGACCTCACTTGTTGGCTGTATCCACATCCCATTTGCTGTCATGTCACTTACAAGCAATCAGGAGAAAGAATCTAACCATTCATTCATTCATTCATTCATTCATCATACAGCTACTACTTTAGACTCCTCTCTTTCCCAGGACTGTGCTTGCAACAGGGATGTAGTGGTGATAGGGTCCATCCTTATAGGAGAGAGCTGTAGGCAGGTACCAGAGCACACAGGGGTTTTATTTTCAATTTGGGTTTTATTCTGAACTGAAAAGGAAGTTGTAAAGAATCTCTAAGCAAGGCAGTGGCATTTTTGAAATATCCCTCTGACCTTTGCAGGAAGCAGCTTTGAAAAGAAGAAGGCTGGAAGCAGGCACAGACGTCTAGGTGAAAAGTGGTAGAGCTAGCCTAGCTCCATTGAAGCTATTGAGGATAGAAGGAAGACAACATCACAATCTATGGATCCTATTTGTTCAAATCAGTTTTCCTGGGAGCTGATTGAGGAGTAGGGTCAGTTCAATGAAGTGGAAGGATGGTGCTGTGTCTAGGTTATGAGCCCTTTTTCACCCAAAGGCATTGTGTAGACTGGGTCAGTAGAAGGTTAATGTCAACTAATAGTAAAGCTGGGCATTGAAGCAAAGCAGGGACATGGGTCCCTTGCCAGGTAGATCCCTGGTGTAGCCGCTAGCTGCAGTGGAGGTGAATGAACCAGTGCTGGGTGGAACAGAGCCAAGAATGACCGATTTCATCCCTTTTCTGAAAAGGGCTCACGACTGTGTTGGTGTCTACAGGCAGGGGTTAGGAAGCTGTGAGGTAGATGCAGGTACTGCTCAGGCCAGGCTACAGAGGCTGTTCTCACACATGTCCCCACCTCCTCTCAATCAAGCATGCTGTGGCTCTCCCCAGCAAGACTTGGCTGGCCTCAGTTGCCAACTGCCAAATGGCAGACAGAATTCTGGCTGACTTAAGAAAAGAGAGCAGAACCATCAATAAAATCACAGGAATCCAGGAAGTGAATGGGACCTGGAAAAGAAAAGATAGGACATGTCATGTGACAAAGGCAGGGATACAAGCTAAGCTAAGGAACTATAAGGCTTACTCACAGCTAGACTCAGAATGTCACAGTCTTCAGGGAGAAAACATCACTTTGAGTTTCAAAACCATCTTTTGAATTCTCCACCATAGGATGCCATCAAAAAAGTTTAGTGCAGACAGAAACTCTGAACAACCAGAAGAACAGGTAGAAACATCTCTCTTGAAGCTTCAGAAAGTAGTTAAAGGACTGCAGCAACATGGTGAGAACTGAATCAAGAAAAGGGCCACTCGGAAGTGGTAAGATCTCGTGGTGCCCTGGCTGACTCCTCTACCACCCCTCAGAATGGATTAAAAAAGCATGATCCAATTAAATGCTGTTTACAGGAAAATCACTTTAGACCAAGAGACACAAATAGGTTGTAAGGGAAAGGTTGGAAAAATATATTCCATGCAAATAGTAACCAAAAGAGAGCTGAGGTAGCTATACTAATGTCAAACAAAATATACTTCAAATGCAAAACTGTTATAAGAGACAAAGGACACCATATATTAGTAATAGAGGAAATCCACCAAGAAGAAGTAACCATCATAAATATTTATGCACCCAACCAGCATACTACAAAATACATGAGGCAAACACTGACAAAACTGAAGGGAGAAATAGATGTCTCTAAAATGATAATTGGTGACTTCAATACACCACTCTCTTGAATAGATAGAATATCTAGACAGAGGATCAATAAAGAAACAGAGAACTTGAATAATACGATAAATAATCTAGTCTAACAGACATATACAGAACAATATACCCTAAAACAGAAGAATATACATTCTTCTCAAGTGCACATGGATTATTTATCAGGATAGACCACACATTAGGTGACAAAACAAGTCTCAATAAATTAGAAAAGACTGAAATTATACATATCATTTTCTCTGACCCTATTAGAATGAAGTTAGAAATCAATAACAGACAGAAAAAAGGAAAATTCACATATATATGAAATTTAAACAACATATTCTTAAACAATCAGTGGGTCAAAAAAGAAATCACAGGGCAAATCAGTAAATATATTGAGACAAATGAAAATGAGAACATAACATATCAAAACTTATGGGGTGCAGAGAATGCAATGCTTTGTCAGAAATTTATAGCCCTAAACACTTAGAGTAAAAGAGAAAAAAGCACTCAAAAGAAATGGAGAAATTCTAAGAAACACACAAACTACACTGACTCTAAAAGAAACAGAAGTCCTCAACAGAACAATTACAAGTAGAGAGAATGAGTCAGTCATCAAAAACCTCCCAAGAACCAAATTCCAGGACTAGAAGTCTTCACAGGTGAATTCTACTAATCATTCCAAGAAGAATTAATATCAATCATGTTCAAACTCTTTCAAAACATTTACAAGGAAGGAACATTACCAAAGTCATTCTACAAGGCCAACATCCCTCTCATAAGAAAGCCAGATAAAGATACCACAATAAAAGAAAATTACAGACCAATATCACTTATGGATATAAATGGAAAAATCATTTTAAAAAATACTAGCAAACCAAATCCAGCAGCACATGAACAGAAATATACATCAACATTAAGCAGGGTGAAGCGGACTTGGCCCAGTGGTTAGGGTGTCCGTCTACCACATGGGAGGTCCGTGGTTCAAACCCCGGCCTCCTTGACCAGTGTGGAGCTGGCCTATGTGCAGTGCTGATGTGCACAAGGAGTGCCCTGCCACGCAGGGGTGTCCCCCACGTAGGGGAGCTCCACGGGCAAGGAGTGCACCCTGTAAAGAGAGCCACCCAGCATGAAATAAAGTGCAGCCTGCCCAGGAATGGTGCTGCACACACGGAGAGCTGACACAACAAGATAATGCAACAAAAAGAAGCACAGATTCCGGTGCCGCTGACAACAAAAGAAGCGGACAAAGAAGAAGAGGTAGCAAATAGAAACAGAGAGCGACAACTGGGATGGGTTTGGGGAGGGGAGAAAAATAAATAAATAAATCTTTTAAAAAAAAGATCAAGTAGGATTTATCTAAGCTACACAAGAGTGGTTCAACATAAGAAAAATAATAATGTAATATACCAATTAACAGAATGAAGGAAAACGCATTGTCATCTTTATTGATGCAGAAAAGGCATTCAACAAAACACAGCACCTCTTCCTCATAAAAACACTTGGCAAGGAATATAAAAAAACTTCCTCAACATGAAAATGTTGTATATGAAAAAACCACAGGAATAGCATACTTAATGGTGAAAGATTGAAAGCTTTCCCTCTAAGATCTAGAACAAGACAAGGATGCTCACTGTCACCACTCTTATTCAACGTTGTACTGGAAGTTCTTGACAGAACAATTAGGCAAGAAGGAGACTTAAAAGGCATCTAAACTGGAAAGGAAGAAGTAAAAATTTCCCTATCTGTAGATGACATGATCCCATAAAGAAAAAAATCCTGAGAGGTCCACAACAAAGCTCCGAGAGCTAATAAATGAATTCAACCAAGTGGCAGGGTACAAATCAATAACCAACATCAGTAGTGTTTCCATGTAGTAGCAATGAACACTCTAAAAATAAATCAAGAAAAAAATTATTAAACAATAGCAATTGAAAGAGTCAACTATCTATGAATAATTCCAACCAAGGATGTAAAGGATATATACACAAAAAACTACAAAACATTGTTAAAAACATTCAGTGACAATACAAATAAATAGAAAGATATTCCATGTTCATAGATTGGAAGAATAAATATTAAAATGTCAATTCTACCCAAAGTGATTTACATATTCAACACAACTCCAATCAATCTTTGCAGAAATGGAAAAGCCAATCATCAGATTTATATGGAAGGGTAAATAGCCCTGAATACCTAACTTCCTGAAATAGAAAAACGAAGTTGAAGGACTCAAACTTCCTGATCCTTATTACAAAGCCTCAATAATCAAAATAGCAGGGTATTGGAACAAGGGCAGACACATAGACCAATGGAATTGAATTGAGAGCTCATAAATCAACCCTCACATTTATGGTAAACTGATTTTTGACAAGGGGGCAAAGAATTCTCAATGGAGAAAGAACAGTCTCTTCAACATATAATGCTGGGGAAAACAGGATATCTGTTTGCAAAAAAAATGAAGGAGAGCCTGGGCCTAACACTTTCTACAAAAATCAGCTCAAAATGGGTCAAGTCCTAAATCTAAAAGCCAGAACTATCAAATACCTAGAAGAAAATATAGGGAAGCATCATCAGGACCTTGTGTTAGGAAATAGTTTCTTAGACTTTTACACCCAAAGCACAAACATCAAAAGAAAAAAATAGATAAAGGAGACCTCATCAAAATTAAAAATTTTTGAGTCTCAAAGGACTTTCATGACAGCAAAATTACGACCTACGCAATGGGAGAAAATACTTGGAAACCATATATTCCATAAAGAATTAATATCCAGAATATAAAAAGAAATCCTTCAACCTAACAATAAAAAAGGCGGCAGACTTTGCCCAGTGGTTAGGGCATCCGTTCGCCACATGGGAGGTTCACGGTTCAAACCCTGGGCCTCCTTGACCCATGTGGAGCTGGCCCATGCGCAGTGCTGATGCGCTCAAGGAGTGCCCTGCCATGCAGGGGTGTCCCCCACGTAGGGGAGCCCCATGTGCAAGCAGTGCACCCCGTAAGAAGAGCCACCCAGCACAAAAGAAAGTGCAGCCTGCCCAGGAATGGTGCCGCACACACAGAGAGCTGACACAACAAGATGACGGAACAGAAAGAAACACAGATTCCTGTGCTGCTGACAACAACAGAAGCAGACAAAGAAGACATGGCAAAATAGACACAGAGAACAGACAACCGGGATAGGGGGGAAGGGGAGAGAAATAAATAAATAAATCTTTTTAAAGAAAGACAAAAAAGACAAATAATCAAATTTAAAAACTGGCAAAAGGTTTGATTAGGCATCTTTTCAGAAAAGATATGCAAATGGCCAAAAAAAAAAACATGAAAAAATGTTCAACATTATTTGCTATTAAGGAAATGCATATTAGAACCATGATAAGATATCATTTCACAGCAAATAGAATTGCCAATATTTAAAAAATAGAAAACTACAAGTGTTGGAGAAGATGTGGAGAGGTAGTAATGCTCATTCATTATTGGTGGGAATATAAAATGGTGCAACCTCTGTGAAGACAGTTTGACAATTCCTCAAGAAGCTAAGTATAGAATTACTACACAATCCTGCAATCTCACTACTAGTTATATGCCCATAAGAACTGAAAGGTGGGGCTCAAAGAGATATTTTCACACTGATGTTCATAGCAGCATTATTCACATTGCCAAAAAATAGAAACAACCCAATTGTCCATCAACCAACAAATGGATAAACAAACATGGTATACACGTACAATGGAATATTATTCGGCTGTGGAAAGAAATGAAGTCCTGCTGCATGTGACAACTTGGATGAAACTTGAGGAGATTTTGTTGAGTGAAATAAGCCAGACACAAAAAGACAAATATTATATTACCTCACTGTTACAAACAAAGTTTGTAATAATAAGTTAGCTTATTATAATTAGTATCTAACTGGGAGCCAGTTAGATACTGGGAGATAAATGGGGGTTAGAGAATGGGGAGTTGATGTTTATCTTGTGCAGAATTTCTATTTAGATTGATGGTAAAGGTTTGGAAATGTATAGTGGTGATGGTAGCACATTACTGTGAATGTAATAAAGAGCACAGAACTATATAGGTGAATGTGGTTAAAAGAGGAAACTTTGGATTGTATATTTAACTAGAATGAAAATTAAAAGATAAAACAGCTGTGTAACAGTGAACTCTACTGTAGATGATGGACTAAGGTTAGTAGTATAAGTAGAAGAATGCTTCTTTTTCATGAATTATAACATACATATGATAATAATGCAAGGAGGTAATAATAGGGTGGAATATGGGGAAAATACACATAATGGAAATAATGAATATCTAACAATAGATAGAACTATTTGAATAATCATTTGCCAGTTTTAACCAAGGTACCTACTCCTAAAAAATCTTGCGTTTATAAAAAAAGTCATCAATTGTAACAAAGGTTCTATACCAATGCAAGGTGTTAGTGATGGGATGGTGTATGGGAATCCTGTATTTTATGCATGATCATTTCATAAAATTACAACTTCTCTAATTTAAAAAACGGGGTTAGTGCAGACAGAATTTTTGAGCAACTATCAAGAATGAGCAGAAACATCTTTCTCAAAGCTTCAAAAACCAGTTAAAGGACTACAGGAATATTGCAAGAGCTCAGTCAAGAGAAAGGCCACTCCAAAGTTCTAAGATCAAGGGAGTGGAAGTGGCTCAAGCTGTTGAGCATCTGTTTCCCACATGGGAGGTCCCAGGTGCCTCAGTGCCTCCTAAAACAAACAAAAACAAACAACAAGCAAGCAAACAAAAAAACCAGCTCAGGGGAGCCTATGTAGTTCATTGGCTGAGCACTGACTTCCCACACACAAGGTTCCAGGTTCAATCCCCAGTCCAGGAACCTTAAAAAAAATTAAAAATAAATGCATAAATAAAGTTTTAAGATCTCATGACACCCGGCTTGCCCCTCCCCCACTTCTCATGGATCTGTGCAGAGCCTGTCCACACTCCTAATGTGTATTCTGGACCTTTTCCAGAAGGAGCAGAGAAAATCTATGCACATACTGGGATCATGCATTTTTTGATCCAGTCTGTTTGGTGGTGGCTGAGGAACGTGCTATTCCAGAACTTGCCCTGCATGTAGAAGGCTGTTCACAAAAATCTTCTACAGAACACTGGAAGAGCAGTTGTGCTGCCTGGGGCAAGAGATTGCTGGCTGTAGCACATACAGTATAGTGCTCAGGATGGCAAAGAAAGTATTTCATAAGGAAGAGGGGACATTTGGAACCGTGCAAATGGGGGAATTCCTAGGGCCCATGCCCA
Source organism: Dasypus novemcinctus (assembly GCF_030445035.2). Classification (NCBI taxonomy): domain Eukaryota; kingdom Metazoa; phylum Chordata; class Mammalia; order Cingulata; family Dasypodidae; genus Dasypus; species Dasypus novemcinctus. The sequence goes on along the minus strand of NC_080699.1, from coordinate 43,051,194 downwards.
AGACAAGACACATGCACAGAAAGCATCTGGGAGGCCCTTGTGCTTTGGCATAAAACTAGTCTCTAAACTCACTGTGTGGATAACCCTGAAGCACTGGCACAGTACAGTCTATAAAGACTTGGGGTGGGGAGTTGTTTCTTTTTCCCTTAGTATTATTATTTTTTCAGTGAGTTTCTGGCATTCAAGGAAAGTATTTCCATAACACTAGCTGGATAAAAGCTTAAAGAACAGGAAGTCCAGAGTCCAAATTGCACAGATAACATGTTAAAATATCAAAATACCAGCTTTCAACAAAAGGTTATAAGTCAAGGAAATAGGAAGTAATGGGCCAGACAATATAGACTATTAAAGCATTAAAAACCGTCAACAAGGAAGACCAGACCTGAGACATACCAGATAAAGACTTTAAAAAATAGTTCTAAATGTGGTGAAAGTGCTAAAGGAAAACATGAACAAAGAACTAAAGGCAATCAGAAAAATAATAGATAAACACAAAGAGAATATCAATAAAGGACAGATATTATGGAAAGAAATCAAACCAAACAGGAAAACAGAAATAAAAAATTCCTTGAGTTGGAACTGGCAGAGGAATCAGAGAACTTGAAGCTAAGACAATTAAAATTATTCATTCTGAGGATGAGAAAGAAGAAAGAATGAAGAAAATTGAGCAGAGCTTAAGGAACCTTTGGATACCATAAACATACCAATATGCACATTGTGGCAGGCCCAGAAGGAGAAAAAAAGAGAGAAAGGGACAGAAATAATATTCAAAGAAATAATGGCTGAAAACTTCCAAAATTTAATGAAGATATGAATACACACAACCAAGACACTCAACAAACTCCAAACAGGAAAAACACAAATATACCCATATCATGGGATATTAGGTATAGTATAATCAAACTGCTGAATATCAGAGATAAAGGGAGATTTCCAAAAGCCTCAAGAGAGAAGCAAGATATCACATACAAAACCTCAAGAAGATTAAGTGCTGATTTCTCGTTGGAAGCCATGGAGGTAAGAAGGTAATGTGATGACATATGTAAAGTGCTGACAGCACAAAAAATTTCAACAATGTATTCTAAATCCAGCAACACTGTCTTTCAAAAATGAGGGACAGTTGAAGAAATTTCCAGATGAACAAAACCCAAGGGAGTTTGTCATAATTAGACCAGCCCTATAAGAGATGTTAAGGAAAGTTCTGCAGGTTGGAAGGAAAGGATGACTGACAAGATATCAAAGCCTCATGAAGAAATACAAATCTCTAGTGAGGGTAACAACATGGGTAAATATAAATGCCAGTACTATTGTATTTTTGGTTTGCAACTTCACCTTTTACTTTCTTCAGGATCTAAAAGGCAAGTGTGTAAAATATAAAGATAAATCAGTGGGTTTGGACTCATAATGTATAAATATGTATTTTGCAACAAGAACTCTAAAAAGGAGGGGGCAAAGGCTTACAGGAACATAGTTTGTGTATACTATTGAAGTTCTGTTGGTATCAAAGCAAAGGCAATTTCTATAGATTTAGGATACTAAATTTAAACCCCATGGGAACTACAAGAAAATATTGGAGAATATGAAAGCTCATAGAGAGAGTAATTAGAGTATAGGTTTCCAGGCAGAGGGAGCAGGGATAATGGAGAGTTGATGCAGAATGGGTGCAGTGTTTCTGTCTGGGGAGATGGGAAAGTTTCAGTAATGGAGTCTGGTGTGGGTACCACAGTATTATGAATATAACTAATCCCACTGAATGGTATGCTTGGGAGTTATTGAGATGGGAATGTTTATGTCCTAGTATGCTCTGATGATTTAAAAAAAAAAAAAGAACGAACAATTAAAGGAATGATGACCATTAAAGGAATACATGATTCTGATTGGGATCTAGCAAGGGAGGAGAAAAGGCTCAAGGGGACATTACTGGGACACATGAAATAAACTGAATGTAAACTGTAAGTACATATTGATACTTTTTAAACTTGGTAACTGCACTTAAGATAGTTATGTAAGTGAATATCCTTGTTCTGAGGAAATATAAATGGCAGTGTGAAGTATTCAAGGAGCATGATACATACACCTACACTCCAGTGGTCATAAAATGGATTGATAAACAGACTTGTAAATAGGGGGATGATTGGATAGATGAATATAGATAGATAGATAGATAGATAGATAGATAGATAGATAGATAGATAGATAGATAGAATGATAGGAGAAATGTCTCAAAATGTTAAAATTGGTGAATTGGGTGTCAGGGTTGGGGGGTAAGAGTATGTTGGAGTTCTCTGATGGGATTTGTATTGTTTTTGTAACTTTCCTGTAAGTTTGAAACTATTTCAAAATACAAGTTATTTTTAAAATTAAAACAAAAAACCCCACAGGAGTCCAAAAGAGCTCAGAAATAAAATAAAAATTAAATAAAAAGTCAGAGTTAGAGAGAAATCGCACTTTCTCCCTTCCCTGCACTCTCTAAGGAGGCAGTTCTGTCCCAAGGGGTGTTGACTATGGGAAGTTTTCCGGTGGTGCAGATGGAGGAGGCCTAAGTGCAGATAGCAGAGAAGGAGAGAGACCCGCTCACTAGGGCTCCTGCTTCCGTTGTCAAATTGTGTGGGTGTCCAACTTCCTTCCAAGCTAGAACACAGCTGCCTACGTCTCTGCTCTTTTGGCTCTTCATCTCCACTTTCCCAGATTGCTTTTCCACCCAGTTTCAGTGGAGCAAAAGGTGTGTGCCAGCTTCCTCGGGGGGTGATGAGACTTCTTCTTGTGATCATCTTGTGAGGGCCACTGCCCACCTGTGCATTCAAAATGCTCACCCAGGGTGGCGGTGGATTCTGACAACTCTCAAAAAGGGATGGGATGGTTGAAAAAGAGCTGCTTTTTATCAACATCTTGGAGAAGTTTTGTTTTGTAATAGAGTCAAAGGGCAGTCTTGGTTCATCTCCTGCTTAGACTCCAATCTATTCCTTGGCCTCCAGGAAGTTAGGTAGACCTTCAAGAGTTAGAGCACTTAATTTATCACAAGAAACAATAGGATGCAATGCTCCCAAATGATGTTCCTGCAAAATAATAGGGTATTTTAGCAGGCTGAAAATGACCCCTCTACTCCCCCCAAAATACCCACCTCCTAATCCTTAGAACCCATGAATGTTACTTAATATGTTAAAAAAAGGAGGGCGGGCTTTGCAGGCATCATTAAATTAAGGATCTTGAGATGGGGAGATTATGTAGGACTATGCATGTGGATCTTAAATTCAGGAAGAAAGAATTAGATAGCATACAGTGGAGAGGGCAATGCTAAGATGCAGAAGAGAGAGCTCTGAAGCACTGGCCTTGGAGATGAGTTATGCAGCCACAAGGCAAAATTTGGAAGAGGCAAGGAACAGATTCTCCCCTGAAACCTTTGGAAGGAAGGATAAATCAATTGATTTTAGCCTAGCAAGACTGATTTTGGACTTCTGGCCTCCAGAACTTTGAAAGGAAAAAAGTCTGTTGTTTTAAGTCATGGAGTTTTGTTGTAATTTGCCATAGATACCATAAAAATGAGTGAAAATACCAGTAGTGGCATGTTCCCTGTTTGCAGAAAGAAATGCATTAATGGATACAATTTTCTTTAAGTTTCCTACCACGTATTCTTCTCAAGTCTTCAGTATATGCTGGCATCCACAATGAATGATTAAATTGTATTCAGTAATTTATAGTAAATCAGAAAAGGCACCGTGGATTTTGGATCACATTGTTTTCCACCCTGATGTAAGTCAGAATGAACCTACAATTCATGGGGTTGTTTTAAAGTTCATAGGAAATCAAGTGTTTGCAAGTGTTTTCCAAACTCTCCATCACCATGCAATGGTGAGTGGTTTATTACTTTATTTTTATTAAATTATTATTATCAGATGGGTTTATTCATAGAATAACTTACATTAACCAATCTCACTCATTCACACACACACATATGCACTTTACCTATAGAAAACTATTCCATATAAATATGAACAATGGCAATATGATAATGTTTTGTATTTGAATTAAAAATTTAGAGTTTCCTGAGACCTTTTACATCCATCATCTCACCAAATGCTCACAACACCACTATGGAGTAGAACTGGTACATCATCCTCATTTCACAGATTAAGTAGATACCCTGGAAAGTGTTTAAAAACTTACTCAAGGTGAGATGGACAGACAGTGAGCCAGTATTCCAGGTCAGATCTCTATCAATCAATGAAGGATAATTGAAAAGCCTTTCTCTTCTGCCCATTTCTATGGCGAATGAGCAGCACTTTCAGTCCAGACCTGGGTTTGAACCCCAGCTTTGCCCCTTAGTAGCTCTGTACCTCTGGCCAGTTACTCAACCCCTGCACCACCTTCCTCATCTATAAAACTGGTCCATTTACCAAGGGACTGAGTACGAATTAAACAGAATCAGTCAAAGGAAAATGCCTGGATTCATTCCTGGTTGCAAGCAGTCTCTTTTCTAAAGCATGGGGCTTATTTTGTTTTATTTTGTTTAAATTCTGTCCAATTATTAAGGGATTCAGTCCCAGTCATAGTATCTGACCTATTTTATACATTTAAAATTATTTGTATTCTCTCATTCTGTTGGTCAAAGTAAAGTTACAATCCCAACCAGTGGTCACGTAAATGATGAGATTTGTTTCTTTTAACTAAAACATACTCCTTGCCATAGCTGCTCCATGCTAAAGCAAGAGCCCTAAAATGCACCTGGCAGTTGGTTGTCATTGTGTGCCCTCAGTCACCCTGAGGCAGAGCTGATACAGGGGCTGGTGGTCTGACCCCCACACTTGGACTCTACATTGAGCAGTGCTTCATGGAAGCTGCTCCTCATGATGGGCCAACCACTTACTTTTCATTAGTCAGACCAAGCATATGACAAAATTACTCTTCCAATTTCTAAGCAAGGTGCTCTTGGCTGGGCAGCAGGGGAAATTTGGAAAGTTTGACATGGACTGGTTATTTTCTCATTGCAACAAATGACCATGAGTAGTAGGGAACAAGAATAAAGTTACTCCAAACAAACATAGATTTAGGTGAAAAAACATAGCCTTCTTCTTGTTTGATCTTTTGCTGGGAATGCTTTTAATCATTCATTCAGTCTGACAACCAGAGCCTATTTCTCTGGCTATACAAAGCTATTACAGAAAGGTAGGGGGAACATATCATCCCAGGAGCATATAATAGCGAACAAAGCTTTGAGGGTGGGGGAAAAGAGGGTGTGTGCAATAAATATTTCAAATAGGGCCTAGGGACTTCTACCCTATTGAACATAGTGACTAACCATTAATATTCTTTTTTTCTTTTCATAGATCCCTGTTGAACCATTATATCATCTTTCCCCAAGAATATATATACACACACATATATACATATATAAATGTACATATACATATATAAACTGTCTATAAATAAAATATAAATAAATAAATACACATTTACTTGTGGGCCATTGGCCTATTTTTGAATGAAATGGGATTGTGGGTTCTAGGTATCCTTTACGAGGTCCACTCCTCCATCTTGGAGTTTTACATGTTTCCTGGAAGGATTTTTAAGTATAAGAAATGATCAAGCTAGCTATAGCTATAGCTTTTGGGCCTCTCCCAGTGGAGGCCTTGAGAGCTGCACTTGTTAAACATGGGTTACTATGGATTAAATGCTTGGCTAGGTCAAGGGCACTTTATACCACAGGCACCAGGTTTGTAGCTCTGAAGTTCCAACATACCTTTTTTTCTGCTTTGGCTTAATAAAGGCCTATACAGGGAAGACTGGTTCCCAAGTCTGGCAGGCTGAGTCTGGCAGGCTTCTTGCAACAAGCCTCATTTGAGGGTGTACATGTTTTGTTGTCAGAGGTTGGGATACTTCAGATGAAGGGAGGGGCTTAGACTAGAAACCCTGAGCCGGACCCCTAACTCCCCTCCCCTGTGTTGCCAAGGGAACCACACTGAAATTCCATTATTTTGTTATCAGCTGGCTCTTTTGGGGAAGACTCAAGCTGTTTAGAGCTAGGTTGACAATCTCCTTTCTCCCAAGAGCCTGACATTTCTCCTACCTACCTCTGGCCGCCCCTTAGGGGCAGGCTCACAGCAGCAGGCACAGCTACCAGGAAAACCTAAATTTAAATGTTAAAAAGCTTTTGTTCATTACCGGTGGCATCTCCTCCCCCCCCCGCCCCCCATTTGTCATTTGGAGCAGAGCTGTGACTCTTTTAATATCAAACAAATAATAAGCTCCCTCTAAAGTGATTTTTCTGACAAGGAGCTCAATATATTAAACTTTATCTATATTTTAATAGCCAATTTCACACCAAACTGCCTTCTTAATAATGTATTTACCACCTGGGGATATTATTCCAACCCATCTGGAAAGAATTGGAAATTAACTGTCCCTAAACCGAATCTGTGTGTGCTCTACACTTGCTGTAGAATACAGCAAAACAGCGGTGTCATTGCTCATTGGAGGGTGGGGAGGGGGCTGCAGTGAGAGGGGACCCAGCCACTGGGGAAAGTGTGATCTGGAGGAGAAGTGAGAGTAGGGTTGGAGACATGGATTCCTTCTCCAGAGGCGAAGCTCATCCTCATGGTGAGCTGCAAAGAGCTGCAGCAACCCACACAGGCAGGGCTTCTGGGAGTGAGACGCTGTCCCAGTAGTAGTGTTTTAGAGAAATTAGGACTTTTATTGCTAGCTACCAGCAACTAGTCAACCTGGGATAAGTTCTTAACATCTGACCTTTAGTTTCCTTATCTGTAAAAGTAGAGGGTTTGATCCAAGACGTTGGCATTATTTCATAAGATGGATTTGAGTTTTGGGGTCCTCTCGGAAAGCATTCCCAGACAGATGTGAATTGGTTGGGGGACTGTTTTCTTATTGGCTTGGTTGATAATACCCATGAAAACTGACAAAGGCTGAGAGGCCATAAGGACGCTAAAGAGAATAAAGAGTCTGTGGAAGAGAGAGAAAAGCTTCTCATTGGACCAGGCAGCGGGTAAGGGGCCATGAATAAGTCCACAGTAACCACACTAACAAGTAAATGCAGACTCCCTCCCGGTGAGAAGATGGGGAGAAAATGACACTTTGCCTTATAGCCCAATCTGGTGCCTAACGAAGTCATTGGATGGATGCCCTCAATTCGCTCAGCTAAATTCAACAAACACACTGAACTCACACTCTACTACACATAAATAATGATTGCACTCCTGGGTGATAAATTCCAAAATGAGAGGCGCTGCGACAGAGCGACAGATGCAGGGATTCTTGGGGACGCTCAGAAAGGGTCACGAAGGAGACTGGACCATTTAACTGGGACTCAAAGGTTTCGCTTTAGGAAGGGGAAGGGTGTCAAGTCAATTGTGTGGATTGTGTCAGGGGCCAGGAAGAAGGGTACTTCTAGGGGTCAGATACTTTCTCCATCCCAATTTGAACAGGATATGAACCTCTGGTGCAGGGTAAAATCAGTCAGGCTTCAAAGGGACTGTGGTAAATTGAGTCTGTGTAGACCCCAGAACATCAGGCCCTCAGAGCTAATCCATTCCTGCGGGTGTGAATCAATTGCAGGTGGGAGCTTCTGATTAGGTTACTTCAGTAGAGTCTGACCTAGGGTGGGTCTTAATCCTCTTGAATGAATCCAGTGAGAGAGACAGAGAGAAAGCCACGGAGGCACAGAGAGAAAGCCAGAACCTGAAGGCAATGAAATCCGGAAGAGAGCGCAGAGAGCAGCAGGTGCCACCGTGTGCCTAGACATGTGCGAGAGGAGTCCAGGGACAGCAGGGGCTGGTCTTTGGGAAGAAAAGCAGCCCCTGATGATGCTTTGACTTGGGCATTTCTTTCAACCTTGAAAATGTAGGCTTATAGCCTAATACATCCCCATTGTAAACGCCAACCCACTTCTGATATATCGCATTCCCACAACCTAGCTAACATTTAAAACAGAGAGAGAAAAGCTGGATTTTGTGGACCTGGATATACAAAAATTCTGCTCAGCATGACTCTAGACAAAGTATCAGCTGTAAGATGTGGCTGATGAAGGTCGAGCTTTCAGGAGTGGGGGAAACAAATTAGTTAATTAAATTAATACTTGTGGGAAACACATAAGACCTTTGAGGCAAACAAATCAAGATGGAACCTGACGAGGCGCCAATGAACCGTTCACAGCCAGAATGCTTCCCTCGAGAGCCTAAGGTGGAGCAGTGGTGAGCCCCTCTTGTCACCGATTCCCTCCGAGTTCTGCTCAGCCCCCTGGCCAGCGAAGGAGCCAGGAAGGGGCTCCACCATGCAGGTTTGGATGCCACGTGGACAAACACCAACGTCTTCTCTCCCGTTGAGTTGTCGGTCAGGTCCGGGCCGAGCAAAGCAGAGGCAGATGAAAAGAAGAGTGGTCCCCGGAGCAACACAGAGCAGGACCTCAGCTCTGGCGTGCTTGGAGGCAGACGCACTTGATGAGTCAGAACTGAGCAAAAAGATGTACGGGAGAAGGAAAACCTTTATGGGCCGTTTGGTGGCTTGGGCTGAGAGCAAAGTCTCAGAAAAAACTGAAAAGCACTGAGACCAGAAGGCGGCTCATCAAATCCTGGGTTTCTGGGGACACTCCGGAAGGATGTGTGTGAGGGTGAGGGGCAGGAGCGATAGCTGTCCCTCAGGTCCTGGGGACCCAGGGTCCCAAATTAATCAGCCAACAAGCCGATTAACTGTGACAGGTCAAGGAGCAGAAGGGTGAAAGCTCCTTTCATCCCACAACCGGAGGCCGTGCAATGCCGACTGAGATTCCAGATTCCCTGACTTAATCAGACAGATACCAGGGCACAGCCAGGGCTGAGACTGCGCCAGCAAATGGAGAACAATAGGAGATGCCCCCGCAGGCCCCCGTGCTGTGAAAGAGATAATAAACTATATAAAAATCTGCCACTGAGCGATAAGTGATGAATTAGAATCAATTATCCGTTTAAAATAATAGACATCCCCTGGCTTCCCTGCTGGAGGTGTGATGGTTTGACTGGCCTCAGAGAATGACAGGGGATGACTCTCCACGTCACCATTTGCACGGGGGCTTTTCAGACCTTTCAGGCTCATTGTCTGGGTTTATTGGTAGGAGGAAAGACAGAGGTGCGAGCCCAGTGTTCCTCTCCACCCCAGGCCCCACGCATCTGCATTCATAACCTGTGTGCAGAGACCCACTTGTCGGATGAGAGCTGGCCTAAGGGGTTCTCTAGCAAAGCAGTTACTCTGGGCTTTTATTTTTCCAGCTGTACGACATGCTTGATCAAACAATCTCTGATGAAGGTGGACACTTTGGTAAAAATACGCACTGTTCTAAGGTCCATGCAGAATTCCTGACCTCAGTCCATCATTCGTTGTGAGTGTAGATTTGGGGTGTCGGGTGAAGGAATCTAATTCTATTTCTCCAAGTCTATTCCCCTCCACTCCCCTACCCCTTTTCCTAACCATGGGAACAGAGTCGGTATTTGAAAAGAAACTCCAAGTATTTGGCATGCAAAATTACTGACTAAAATTACCAACTGAAATTACTAACTGAAATTACTAACTACTATTACTGTTTATTAAGTGCCTGGGTCTCTGGATCTAAGCTCTCCCTTTATAAATGGGGGAAATCATATGTTATCATACGATTCAAGTATAATGTCTTCCCCCTTGCTCCCATCTGCCTGGCAAATTTCTCCTCATTCTACAAAACCCGAGGTCGTCCTTAGTCTCCTTGGAAAAGCTCTTTCCAACCAGCGTTTCCTTCCATCTTGTTATACACTCTATCCTTAACGCTACCTTCAGTGGCAGGTGGCACGTTCAAGTCTTGATACACTGATCACAATACACTGGTAGATGATAAAGTAATGGTTACTTAGGGGTGTGGCCTGTGAAGAGTGGTTTATCCTTTTAAAATGTGTTTTATTGGCCAAAACCTTGGCATTGTAATCATAGCATTCCACTTAGAGGGCTGCTCTGCCTATTCGATGAAAAGCGACTGACGGCCTCTGTTAGCGCTCAGGGACGAGCGGTGGATGTTGTAATGCGTTCCTCTTGTTTTAGCATTGATTCTATCATGTGTCTGTATTTACAAGCATGTGAGCACCTTGAGCAGGTGAGCACCTTGAGGGCAAGCGCTCTGTCCCCCAGAGCTGCTGCAGTTCCAGCACCATTTGGTAGCAACTCAAGGCCTTTAATTCAATGTCCTCCAATGGCCCACTGGATGGAACGTGGGAGAGTGTGGGCTGTGGTGTGGACCATTGACCATGAGGTGCAGCGGTGCTCAGAGATGTATTCACCAAGTGCAATGAATGTCTCATGATGATGGGGGAGATTGTTGCTATGGGGGGAGGAGTGGGGTGAGGGGGGTGGGGGGTATACAGGGACCTCATATTTTTTGAATATAATATTAAAAATTAAGACAAAAAAGTAACAATAAACCGAATTGAAACGACGCACAAGGCAGAAGTTGAATACCCCTATGTAACCATTTGGGCCGTGGGGGATTGCAAACGAATGTCTCCTCGTGGTACCCTCTTTGGGTGGTTCCCTTAGGGCAGTGGCGGGCACACCCAAGGAAAGGCACAGGAAACGAGCCTTGGAAAAGGGCCCTCCAGAGGCTGGGGAGGGCCTCTGTTGGCGCCTCCTCCCGCCCCCCTCACCCCCCATTCTCAAAAGGACCTTGTCGAGTGCTTCCGTTGTGCCGTCAGGTATCAAAAGTTTAATTAGAAAATCACGCCTGGACTTTTTAATCGCCGGCCCTCGCCGCGAGCCCCGGCCCCAGCGCCTCACTGCGCGCCAGGCTCCGTGCGCCCTGGGGATCCCGCCCTGAATCTTATTTACATTCGGACTAACAATAGCTCTGGAGCAGGGCTATAAATAATTTCTGGGGAAGAGTTGTCTAATTAAACGTGCAGCAGTAAGAAAAGTGCTTTAACCACAAGGCTGGTGTCCTAATGAACGTAATCACTGGATGGGGAGAGCTTAGGCATCGCATCCAGACATCTCCCTGCGGAGGCAGAGGGATGGAACACGACGGCGAGAATTTCCAATCAATATTTAATTGCGTGGTGTGTTAAACGCGTTAGGGGGCCTTTCCCCCTTCCTTTGCCCTGTCCCCAAGGGGGAAGAGAACTTCAGGATGCACCCACAGGCCCGGTGTCCCGCGGGGAACCGTCTGTGCGCGCTGCCAGAGCTCCCGAGCCCACCGCGGGCACCTCCGCGCACCCGGCGCAGGACGCTGGGCGCAAGCCTGAAGGCTGCGGGGATGGAAGGGAGAGGCTGGGGTGGGCCGGGGTCTCTTTCTGTCGCCTTCTACAGTACCTTTAGGCTGAGGTCCCTCAGCGGCCAGGGGCTTTGCATCTGGTGTGTTCTCGCGGGAGAAGCGCCCACCCCAGGGCATGAGGAAAATGAAATCGCCACGCCCCGGCGGGGGCCATTCAGGGGACCGAGCGCGGCCCCTGCACCGTCTGCTGACATCTGTGCCTGGGGAGAGAGCTGCCCGGAAGGAAGGGCGCCCACGGTGGCCACGCTCGGTTCTGCTTCGTTAGAAACACAGGCCATCTCATATCAGCGGACAGAAAGGACGAAACCAGGATCAGATGGAGGGCTGCTTTCTCTGCATGGCCCTGGAAACAGGCTACTGAGGGCAGAGAGCGTGCCCTCCGAGGGCCTAAGAGCTGACATGCTATCAGACTATTATGTGATGGAACATGCACAGATTCACATGGCTGCACAGTAAACAGGCATGTGTGGACAGCCTGGAGATGCACATGTGTGAACATGTGCAGATGCACACACGTACACCTATACACTCATATATACAGGCACAAATACATACACGCACATGCTGGCATATAGAAATGCATGCATATGCATGTAAATGCACAGACACATATGTAGACACATATAAGCTCATGCACATATAGACACATGTACATAGACACAGACACATATAGACACACATATGCATATAAATGTACCTGCACATGTACAGACAGACACATTCATAGGCACATATTGACACACCTCTACATGCACATATACATTCACGTATGTAGACATGTGAACATATCCACACACATACATATGGGCACATATAAGTAGGGGGTATGACATGGCCATGTGGCTGTGGCAATGCACAGGCTGGGGAGGCCAAGTGAGGCAAGTGTGACAAGTCTGAGCAGGGGCTGGTGAGAATGTGGACCTGGGTTGAGCTGCATAGGATCCGGTGACCAGTGCTGATATCCTGCTCTCACCACCGCCACAGGTACACAGAGAATAACAAAGCCAGAGCATGGGCACCTGTGATTAATCGAATTCACCACTGGATGTCAACGTTGCTCTAGCCAATTAGAGACCAAACGGAAACCCCAATGTCTGACTCGCGTGCAGCAGGAAAGGTGGAGCTTCAGGCAGGGATCAGTTTATGGCCTGAGCTTACCTGGGCGGGGCAGAGGTGGACACCAGCCCTCAGGTAGAGCCCAAGAGGGTACAACATCAAATTTTCAACTTGCCATTTTTGCTTTTCGGTCATCACTGCCGCACCTACTCCCACACCCATTCCTCCTTTTCCCCCATTTGTCATTTCCCCTTAATTGTCCTTCCTAATTTACTGTATCATATCCTCCTGCACTTGATCTTTCCTGCTTGCTGCCCCCTGGAATGCAGACTCCAGAAGCACATAATCTTTTGACTTTTTTCAGTGCAGTAGCCCTGCTGCGTACAACAGTGCTTGGCACAAAGTAATATTTATTTTGAATGAATAAATGAATTTACCACACTTGGCATAAGTAAAAATGGAGACAGAGACATTATTCCAATAATAATGGAAGTTCTTTTCTGGAAGATATTTAGATGGCTAGAAACATGGGCACAGAAGCAGATGCCTAAACTCTAGGAATACCAGGTTTGAAAGAGCTTTTAAGCAAAGCCTTTGAGGGTGTATCTGTGTTTGAATCATCTGTCTGCCTCTATATTATGTTGTAGGCTTGGGAAAATAAGGTGACCTTTCGAACCTCAGCTTCCTTGCAGATGCAATTGGGATAATCACATTAATGTTTTATGAGCTCAGATATCATAATGTTAGTTCAAAATGTGTTAACCTGTTCCAGTCTTCTCATGCACACACGGGCACATACCCATGTACACACATCAACTGCAAGCCCTGCAGAACTGCACACAGAGTATTGCCAACATGGATACTATAATCCTATTCCAAAGATGAAAACGGAAATTAGAAACTTTTTTTCACAAAATTCACACTCATTCGCTTAACCAAAGGTCTTAACTATCAAGGTAAACTACAATGAAAACTGGGATTAAGAATCAATCTTTGGTGGACAATAAGTAATTTGTCCTACCCAACATTTGAACGTAGCATTGTAAAGAGAGCCTTTCCTTCAGAGGCACGAGACTCAGGTTGGCTGCTGTTTCAGGATCTCCTCTTTGGGGATCAATTAAAGGCATGAGCTGCCATGGCAGCAGAGCTAGCATCCTTCCAAATCCATATGTTTAATTTTTAATAAATAAATTAAATTAAATTAAGCAAAAATAAGCCTATGGTGTAGAGTCCTCTCAAATTACTTACTATGCTGTCACTTTGAGCTCATTGATGCTAGTAAATGCTTTAAATTTAATGATAAGCACCATTTATAAGCTAAATAAGACATTATTAACACTCTGCTGGCAGAATGCACAAGGACGCTGCTAATCTAAGGTGAAAAATGCATTATTGAATGAAATTTAATTAGTAGATTTTGTTCTATTAGTAGCTTGTATATTGCATTTATGAGAATGAATACAAATATGATCCAGGCAATCTTTCCACTGAGAAAATGTCACTGATGATCCAACTTCACTCCTACTCTTTAAAGCAGATACAGGATGAAAACTGATGTCCTGGTCTCTTGCCAGTCAAAGGATTTTCTAGTTGGTGGTTCTAATAATAACCAAATAGTGGAGACAAGCCTTGTGTGAGCTTTGGCAGGAGCGAAAGAGAGTATCTGGCAAGAATTAATTGTAGATTTTTTTTTTATGGCAATCCTTTGGACAGTGGGTCACAGAGCATTAGGTTGCAATTATACTTTGCTTAGCAAGGTCAAGTCCATGTTGTCTGAATTATCTGTTCTGATTCCCCTATGGGGCCACATGGGTGTGTTAGAAAGGGTAGGAGGTGGAATCATAGACCTGAGTGGGCCAGTCATACTTCCACTAATTATAAGTGTCATGCAATATCTTTTTAAGTAAACACATTAACTACCAGATCTCATTAATGCTTCCCATAACCCCAAGGGTTTGACTAAAATGATCTGAATATAATACATAAGAAAATCCAGAGAGTTTGAGCAACCTGCTCCAGGCCACACAGCTATTAACTTAAGTTCTCCAAATTTTCCATTTTTTTACAATTGAGATAATGATAGTACATATCTCATAGGATTATTGTGACCATTAAATGAGATAACAATTGTAATGTATTCTAAGCAGTTTATACAATAAATAAATGTTAGTCTGAATCTCTGTTTCCAACCAACCTTGGCCCTTTAAATTCCAGGTGATATCTAGGAAAAGAAATATTAGGCAGGAGAACAAAATTCTCAATTCTAGGTGACTCATGGAAGGTCTCTATGTACCTTGACTTTCCCATATGACAGACACGAATACAGAAAACCCCACCCTTCTTCCTCAAGTTTTAGGGAAAATCAGTTGAGTGACATACAGGAAAGTGCTGTACAATGCAAAGTGCTGCTGTCGTAAATATGGGAAAACATTTAATCCTTTGCCCAGTTGAACCGACTTAGGAAAGTTGAGAGAAGAGATTAAGGATAGGAGAACATTTCTTTGCAGTGGTCTAGGAGTTGATGGTGAGTGCAGGCACTTGGTGAGTTACTTATATCTAAGTTATGAAACTCCTGTGTGCATGAGGACCTGGGATGAAACCCCTTTCCCCATTCATCCCAGCAGGCTGCATCTGAGATTTTGTCCCTCTGGTCCTCTGACAATATCTTTCTGGAATCATTCATACTGCTTTTAATCACCCCCAAGATCTATCTGTATTTGGTACCAAGAACCAACTGTCCTAAGTTTTCTTCTTCACCAGCACCGGTGGTCCAAAAACCGAGGTATCATGCCCTTTACCTGAATCTCCTTACTCAGAATTCAGTTGACTTCAGCCAATCTAATCCATCCTTATCTACTCATATTGCCTTCTTCTGCCTTTCTTTCTCTTGCAACCACCTTGCTACCTCAGGAAATTCACCCAAGAGTGATAAAGTAGATGTGTTTTCAGGAGCTACCTCTGTTAACGATAGAGCAGAAGGGATTTTTTTTTCCTTTAAAAACAAGTAGACCTATATAAGGGTAAAATATGTTTCACAGTTCAAGTTTTTTTTTCCCTTTTTAAAATGAACCTCAGACACACCAAATTGGATTCATTATAACCATTGGTCTGTGATCCACTCCCATCAGTATCTATGCTGGATCGCTCTTTTTATTTTATTTCTAGATAATGTAATAAGCACCAACAGATCCACCCCCTCAAAAAAAAAAAAAAAAGACACAAAGCTAAGATCTTAATACCAATCTATATCTCAACAATAGGTACCTTCACAAATTCATCTTCTTGCTTTCCTTCTACTCCAAAAAATCCTAATTCTGTATACATCTTATGCTTTCAGTTTTCATAGGATTTTATCATATATATTTCTCTAAAATTAATTTTTTATTTTATCTTTTTTTCATATTCTTAAAAAGGGCATGGCTTATGCTATGTGTGAGTTTTGGGGATTTTTTCACTTATATTTCTAAGATGATCCATATTTTGGTGTGTTACTTTATTTCATTTGTTTTGACTGCTGTATATTATTCTAATTTGTTAACATATCACAGTTGAATTTTCCACTTTTAGGCTTATGGGTATTTAGGGTGAACCCATGAACAAGGGAAGCTATGAACATTCCCCTTTTACATATGCAATGAGTTTCTTTTGGTATATCCTGAGGAGTAGAAGTGCTGGGTCATGGAGTTTGAGAATGTTATTATATAGAAGGTAATTCCAAATGCTTTACCAAAGCATTGGCACCCATTTATATACAAACAAGCAATGTATGGAAATCCTGAGGAAGAGCAGCTTCTCCAATACTTGTCAGTGTCAGAAATTTTAATTTTTGCCAATTGAATCTGCATAAAATGCTGTTATCATAATATATATCATAATATTATAGTAATTTAGAATTCTGTAGACATGTCTTCAAATGTGTTCTCTCCTTTTCATTTCCTTTGTCCATTTGTTTTACTTTTTTGTTGTGTTCTTTTCCTTGACTTATTGTTAGGAGTTCTTTATTTATTTATTTTTTTGTTTGTAGTTTAATGTATTTTAATAGCAAACTTACAGGAACAGCACAGAAGACAGACAACATTAAAAACATGTACTTGCATTGTTGGACAACTCAGTTAGAAAAGTATAGTGAATGGATGGAATCTACTGTATGATAAAAAATGCTACAAACACCATTTAGTTGCCATCAATAAGAAATGTACTTGTTTTAAAAAAAATCCAAATGCTGGCATTGTCCAGAAAAATTTAACAGATTTATTTATAATTGTTATAAAGTTGAACTGTTGAAACTTGTTCACTGAAACATTTTGACTTGCATTAATGCTTTATGTCCCCACATTTATATTAAAAAGTCACACACAAATGAAAATGGAAAAACTGGCAATACCTGATTTCTGTCCCCTATTTTTCCATTCACAATCGTATACTTAGGTACCTTTTGACCCCATGGAAAAAAAATATCTAACATTCAGAACAGGAAGAAGAGAAAAAAAAATCTTTTTTTTTTTTTTTTTGAGAATGACATGTTTCCCACCATAGTGATTCTTAGGCACGCTCTCCACGTATGCGGTGTGCTAGCTGGATGTCTTTTGGCATAACTGTTACACGTTTGGCATGGACAGCACACAGGTTGGTGTCTTCAAAAAGGCCAACCAGATAGGCCTCTCTTGCCTCCTGCAAAGCACCGATAGCTGCGCTCTGGAAGCGCAGGTCTGTCCTGAAGTCCTGAGCAATTTCTCGCACCAGACGTTGGAAGGGAAGTTTGCGAATCAGAAGTTCAGTGGACTTCTGATAACGTCTAATTTCACGGAGTGCCACAGGACCAGGTCTGTAAGGGTGCGGTTTCTTCACCCCGCCGGAAGAGGGCGCGCTCTTGCGCCCGGCTTTGGTGGCAGCTGCTTCCCGGGGCTTTCCCGCCGGTGGACTTGCGGGCGGTCAGCTTGGTACGAGCCACGGCGCGGAGACCTCACTACCCCGTCCCCTCGGGCCGAGCGCGGAGCGAGAGGCGGTGCTGGCGCGGGCGAGCGGCAGCAAACACCTGTTAGGAGTTCTTCAAACATTCTTGACATTCATTTTGTCAGTTTTATGAATAGTTCCATTTTAAATCTAATTGTGATCATTAGTCCATAGAATAAAGGAAGTATGGATTTCTTTTATGCTTTGATCACATAAACCCACTCTTCTTGACCTAACTTCATCCCCTTTAATCTTCTCTCCTGCACATCTAGTATTAGGAGTGAAATTGCATCAGAACCAGTGCAAGTTTTGTTAGTATATTATAAAGGAAATGACAGAGCTAGTAAGACCTAAAGCAAGACCTTCATTTTATTTATTCTGAAAGAAAGGCAGGCAGTCCTCTGAATTTTTATCCAGGTTTAATTAATGGACTGTGTTGATGCCTTTACCATCTTCTCAGAAAGTAGACAATCTTTCCCCAAAATAATCAAAGAATTACAGATGAGTGTTTCTTTCTGTTCTTCCCTTCGCAGAGCTCAAACAGAAAAAACATATAGAGATTCATTATTCATGCAGATGAGTCTCACAATTCAATAGAGCTAATTTGGAAAATGATGGAGTAAATTAGCACTTTATGCAAGTTCATTAATATTAATAAAACTACCATTTTACCCTGAGGTTAAACCAGAAGAGGAGGAAACAAACCTGACCAGTGAGTTCTAAAACTTGGCAGCCTTCTGGAACGTGGCCACCCTTGGTCAGTCTGGAGAACCTAGTTCCTTTTCTGCTATCAACGTTTTCCTAATAGAAAGAGGGATGGAGATATTTCAGAGGGATGGATGAGCTCTCTTTGTTTTATTATTTGAGCTGCATGAAAGAAAATTCCACATTTCCCCCCTCATCGACAATAATAACTAGCAGCACATTATTGTTCATATGGCAATTTCAAATCCATTATCTTATTTAAGTTATACAACAAACTTACGAGGTAATTGCTGCTGTTTTCCCATTTATAATTTAATAATTTGCCCACATGTCTTCAAATCACTCATTTCCTCCATACCCAATGCTATTATCACTGCCTTAGCTCAAGCCACCATCCTGAAATCCATTCTTCAAACTGTCCCTAGACTAATCATTTGAAATCACAAATGAGATTGAATTATCCTACCCCTGCTTTAAGCCTTTTGATAGTTCAAATTTGCTTTCAGAATTGACCCAAACTCTCGATGGCACAAGGCCCTTTCACGAGCAGCCCTGCTTGACGCCGCACCCTTATCTCTGGCCTGTCTCAGTTTCGCTTTCAGGGACTCCCTATTCCAACCACACTGAACTGCTTGTGTTCCAGAAGCAGGCAAGGACCCCTGGGTCGTGATTTCTACTGTTACCTCTATCTCGAAATCTTTCTTCCCTTCAACTCCTTCACCTGGCCCATGAGGGCCCCAGTATAAAAGACATTCTTTCCCAAATGCATTTTTTTACTGGTCTCTCCCACAAAACAGAGCAAAGCAAAACAAAACAAAACAACAAAAAATGTGTTTTCAAAGTGTTCTTTGTCTTCTCATAGCCCTCTCTTCTTATTTACTAACCAGTCTCCTACACAGGATGTTAAATCCCTAGAGGATCAGGGTGGGTACTTATTCATCATGGCATCCTCACTGCTTAGCGTATTAGCTGGCACAAAGGATTGTCAAAAAAATAAACGGATGAGTGAGAGAGTGTATAAATAAGTATACGAATGAACCATATGGTCACAGAGAGGAGGGGACTTTAGAAACCAGTCTTGAAACCCCATGCTCTTCAAAACATTCACATTGTCTCCCTGACTTATTTTTTAAATGAATATAAATTGCTCATCCTTTTCTTCATTCCTCTTAGAGTGCTGTTTTGGATAAGCTGTGGGATACTGCATTACCTGGAGGTTAAGAGGTTTACCTTTTCCAAGACTCATTATTGGAATTCTTTCTACATATTCGGTAGATTTGCCTAATTTGCCAGTTGAGGTTATGGGGATTATGGAGAACTTCCTATTTTAGTTTACTGGGCTTTTCTTTTGCCTGAACAATTACCATTCTTGTTTTGGTTTTCCAAATAACAAACTGAGTTTTAATTCCACAGCTCCAGAACCTCTATATTATTAATCCTTTAGGTTTCCCAATTTGAACTATTCATTTGTTTGACCAATCCTTGGTTTTTCCAAAAAACATGTAGGTCACCTAATATGTTCCAGGCAAAATGCTAAATATTTATTCCCATCTTGGTATTCAATTTGGTAATAATCAGGTCACATTTTAAAATCCATGATCTTAAATTCCTGGTTTGAAATGGTTCCAAAATTTATTATAAACTTGATTCTTTCTCCTACTCTCTTACTGGATGTGTGATAAGTGACTTACTAAAACGGAATTATCCTCAGTTTCTTCATCTGTAAAATGATTAGTATACTTCCATTTATGTAGAGAATATACATGTAGTTAGCAGATATTTTTAAGAAATCTAATGGAACATTTTCTCTGATCTCAAGGAGTCTAGCCAGACTAATAAATGAGTAAATCATCGATTATTCTACAATGGAGTAAGGAAGCTGAGATAGATTTTTGCAAGAATGCCATGGTAAAACAGGCTACAAACCTCCATTAGACCAAGGGGCAGAGATTTTTTTTAAGGTTTTCAGGCAGAGTTAATGCTTGATTTGAGTTTTGAAGGATGAATGAAAGTTGGATAAAGGAAGAAGAAGTTAAGGGAAAGACACTCCAGGCGGTGGGAAAACATATGTTTGAATAGTCTGAATCATGATACAGCATGACCTTTTAGGAAAAACAAAAATAAAAATAAAACAAAGCTTAAACAAGTAGCTCGGGTAGAGCACAAAAAAGCAAAACTTTGAAGAAAGTGAACAAGAAAATCCAGAGACAGTTTGGAATCTCTCAGTTGGAAAACCAAGAGAAAGTATTGCAGAATTGAATGATGCTTTGTAAGGAAGAAGAAAGAGCAGGCCCACTGGGAAGACAGAAAAACAGATTCCCTTCAAGATCTCCCCTCCCTGGTATACACAACCTATATAAGACCTTGGGTGTGAGTGGGACTTGTGAATATGATAGTGGATATGCATTAATTTATGTGGGAAAGGGAAGGGCTGCTGCAGAAAAAATTAGGGTATCTAATCAATTAAGTTTGAGTTAATCAAAGGGGAGATTATCCTGGATGGGACTGACAAAATCAGCTGTACCCTTTAAAAGAAGAGGGATCTAAAGTGAAAGAGACTTTCCTATTGGCATTGAGATAGCAATCAGCCACGTTGTGAACTGCCTACAGAGGGTCCATGTGGCAATACCTGAGGGCAACTTCCAGAAACGAGAGTGGTACCCCGCTAATAGCCAGCAAGAAAATGGACCTCAGTCCTACAACCACAAGGACTGAATTCAGCCAATGGCCACTGAAGTTGGAAGAGGATCCTGAGCCTTAGGTGAGAATCACAGATGGAGCCAATGACTTGATTTCAGCCTAGTAATACCCTGAGCTGAAGACTCAATAACTTGTAACAGGACTCCTTTCAGGCAAACTGTGAGATCATAAATTTGAGTTGTTTCAAGTTGCTAAAATTTTGGCCACAGCTGCACTAGGAAATTAATACAGGAGGTCCCAAGGGTTCTTTGCAGGAAACTTTTAATGGAAGGGGAGAATGAAAACTACTTTATGCATGTTGAGTGAATGAAAGGTGATGAATTTATAGTGGGCAGAGAAGAGGAAAACAAACACCTTTCTCTTGATATGATGGGAGGAGCAAGTCACTCATGGGAATAACAAGGGACCTGAAGGTAGAGAGATACTCGGTGATTTGGCTGAGTCAGTGGGAAAGTTTATTTATAATAAATCTACCACAACCAATGGAAAGAAAGAGCTGTGGGAAAGTGAGTATGATGGGTTGTACAGATGCTCCTAAGAATGTGAGAAAGTACAGATAACTAAAGGGGTTTTCAAATGCAACAAGGATGCAAGATGGCAGACATTAAACATTTTAAACTATTGCCTTGACTTTCAACATTCTTGCTGTAAATTTCATATAATATTTCCATACAAATGTAGGCAGAGGCAATAGTGTTCTCAGAAACTAGCTAATGTTCACTTTTTGGGGTCCAATAGGCAATTCAGTCCTTTGGTCAGAACTCAAAGAAGGTCATTAGGTTGGAAGATAGTACATGAAGTGATGAACTTAACTAAATGGATAGCAATGGATTTAGACAGTCAAAGTTTCAAATTATGGTTCTATTCATTAATTTCTTTACCTCAGACAAGGTGCTTAACATTTTTAAGCCATAAGTTCCTTATCTATCTATGAAAGAAGATAATAATGGTTAATAATGCCTATTGCTAAATGTTTGTAATGATTTAAAAGGCTTGTAAGTCTCATGGTGCTTAATACAATTTTTTCTTAGTGTATCTTATTTAATGTGTCAAATACTAAGGTTATATCTTTGTTTTCCACAAGGTTCCGACACTGAGAGATACAACATATTTATTTAGCTTAAATCATAATTACTTAATAAATATTTGTGAAATTCAGCTGAATGAATAATAATGGAGTACCTTTCAGGTTTAAGAGCTCCATTTCTGAAAATTAGTTAAGTGCTAATAAAGCTTAGATAAAACTTCAAGTTGTTTTATGTCTCAGTAAATCTAAGCCTCGGGTGAAGATTCATAATCAGGCCTGAATGCAGATGGAAACCATTTGTACTCAGGTTCCCAACCTAGGCAAATCTCATCTGGATGGTCTGCCAGACTCCTATGAATCAATGATGCTCTCCTGAATTTCAGGTCTCTGCAAATTTAGCTCTGGGTAATGGGAGTAGAAGTATCAGATTTTGGTCAGAATGTAAGCACATGGCCCTCATGGAGACTTCTGAGGAATCCAGAAAGTTCTAAATTCAGTTCTTAATATCCTCTTTACATTTTTGCTTCCTTCAATTTACCAATAAGACAGTAAAAGGCAATCATAAAATTGTCCTAGCCTCAGAACGACACATAGCAAGAAATACGCATGGAAAAGATATGCTGCAAATGTTGTTAATATATAAATAAAACACTCACACACATAGATTTATGCTGAATAAATAAAGACATTTGCCAGATAAGATGGATGATAAGGAAGAAAATATATAAGACATTAGTTTTGCTCTCAAAGCTTTCAGAGGGCTTGATGAGCCATTCAACTCTTGTCTGGGGCCTGAGGTGATCGACAAATAAGACATGATCTCTGCCCTCCAGGAACTCACGACTTGACACAGTAAATAAGACATGGAAATAAATGATTATTCTGCACGGCAGCAGGAGGAGGAAGGACAGCATGCCGTAAGGGGCTAATGGGAGGCCACTGTCCAGCCCGTGGCCTGGATATGATCCAGGGCTGTGACACTCTCATCTCATAAGGCCAGTGTTGGGAGCCACTCTTGGCACAGAGGAAGGAGATAGCACATATTTCTGAAATAAATGAGTGATTTCTGTTCAAGTGAAAACTTGACTTTTCAGACTTGAGTCACAAAAGACGTGACCTGGTCCCAGGCTTGGACCAACCCCAGCAATTTCCCCAGCGCCATCTTGGTCTTGGGTCTGGGGCTCTGTATCTCCTTTCCTACAGAGCACTGATGCTCTGAGCATATGCTTATCGGCTTGGGAGAGCAGCTCACCATGAGCTTTAGCAGACACATTTAGGGGTAGGAGATGCTGGAGGACTCTCACCTGCCAAAGCAACTTTTCAAAGCTGGTCTGCCCAGGGCATGACGAGGAGCTGGAAGGGCAGGGATGCCACTCTCCCCATGGAGCCTGAAGGCCGTGGCATCTCCTCCGCAGTTGTTGAGAGACGGGGAAGATCGCTTCATTCAAAGAGCCGTCCTAATTTGGCAAGCAGTGCTCCAATCAGTGGCCTTCCTAATGCGTATAATTGTTATGCAAATGAGCCACAGCACTTTACCCAGGCTAGGAACCAACTCTGATTTACAGGGGTCCAGGGGTCCTAAAAAACTCTGGCCAGCATCCCGTTCTCTGTGTGGAGGGTGGGAATGGGAGGGTTCAGCTGAGCCCTCTCCAGGCTATGCTTAAGGAGAACTGGATTATTAAGGTCAATCATGGGATGGAAGCTTATTTTTTTAAGTGACAATATTTGAGTTTAATAAGGTATTCAAGGCCTGGAGTTTTGTTTTCTGCCTTCAAATAACAGAAACAGAGTATTATATCTGAGCATGATTTAGAGACTGTCCAAATCCCTTATATTTCAGTGGAGGATCTGAGGTCCAGAGTGGAGAGGTGGCTGGTCCAAGTCTCTCAACAAGTGTTTGCACCAGACCTAGCTTTCTTGGCTCTAAGTTCAGGGTCATGTCACGTGGAAGCCCACTGTCTCCCAACTTGTAAAGTTACGTTTGCCTTTTCCCCCTAAACCCTATGACTTTTCTTCTCTCCTCTCCCCTCTCTGTCTCCTCACCTTCTCTCTTCTCTCTTCCTTATAAAGGAAGAAGGAGGGTCGTTGGACAGATCAGAAATCCTTTTTGTTCTCAAGATGCTGCATTCTAGTATTCTGGACAAGTTCCAATATGTGTACAGTAAGGAGGGAAAACAAGGTGGAAGTGATTCAGAGAGGAGATGCTCAAATGCAGTTGGGAGACGTGCACAAGTGTCATAGGGTCAATGAGATTTGTAATGAAGCTGTAAATGATGGAGAGTTTCTTAAGAGAGGTAAGGAAGGAAGAAGAGAAAGAAAGAGGAGAGTGTGGGAAGAGGAGCATCAATAACGCAGTAAATATGGGCCTGTGTGAGGTCAGCCATCGCTGAATTGGCCTGGAATATGGGTAGACAAGGTTGAGAGCATATTATGCTGGTAAAGTCAAGGCTAAGTCTTAGCAGAACCGAGTGTAGCAGGAAGAGCTCTGGGCCGAGAGCCAAAAGGGCCAGTGTTTGAATCACACCTTCACCAGTGACTGAGGAGGGGACCGTGCAAAGGAAACGCAAACCTCCAATCCTTGATTTTTGTCCCCATAAGGTTGGTAAAGGTGTGAAATGCACAACACAATACCTAACACTTTTAATACGTGCTAAATAAAAACTAGCTTCCTTTTGTTTCTTCACTGCCTTGTTTTGGAAACTTAGGCCTCTGAATCCTGACATGCTATCATGGTCAGCCAGTTTTTAATTCGTGATGTCACTTGTTTTTACCTTTATTTCTCTTCCTAGAACTAGCCAAGTCCAAATTTACTTCATTAGTCAAGACTGTAGTACTTGCCTTCTTTTGGTTTCCCTTAGTAAAATCTCTCTTCTCTAGTCGTTCTTGCATGCAACTGTCAGATTAGTTTTCCTTAAGCACTTCTTCAGCCCACTGTCAATTAATAACTGTTTATAAATGTGCAGTGGCTGCTTGGGTCAAATCTACAGTCCCCACTTTGGAAGTCAATGTCCTTTCCAACCAGCCCAAGTTACCTAGCCAACCTTATTTATCATTGCTTCCCCAGTCTTCTCTGTTGATACCCCCTTTTCAGTTTTTTTCTCGGATATGCTGAACCTGTGTAGATCCCCTTCCTCATGCTTTCCTGTAACCTCCACAGTCTTCCCCTTAATCCACGAATCCAGAGGACACTCTGCCTTCAGCGCCATCTCAGCCTTCGGGGCCCGTCCCTGTCATCTTTGGCTTGTCCATAACTACTGTGTGGCTTATCGACATCACACTAGTACACCACTGCTTGTTGCAAACCACTTCCTCATCATCCCCTACATGTTACCCAATCTTACTGCTGCTAGAGGATTGAAAGACTTTAAAGACTTTAAATTCTTTTCAGCTTCTTTTGTAGCCTCCCTAGCACTGCACCTCCCTGTGCAGAGCATAAAATAGTAAATGCCTGTGACATCCATGTTACTCTGTACCTCAAAATTCAGAGCAGAGTTTGCATACTTTCCCGCAGGGACATAGTGAATCGAAGAGAAACCCTTGGGCCTCCTTTGCCAGTCCAGGCAGAGTTTGAGGATGTGTCGTTTACCAGATTATCCCTTGCCTGTGAACTGAGCAGAGACGGCCCAGAAACCACCCAGGGAGAATAAAGACAGAAACACACTTGTTTTTAGAGTCAATTTTCTGGCTATATAATGCACTTAAAAATTAAATTTGCTAAAGGCACTTGAAGTGCTTTCCTTGCTAACACTTCATTACAAGGTACTTATCAGTAATAAATCCACAGGGCCTTTAAAAAAAAAAAGAAAAGAAAATAAGAAATACTTAGAACAAATAAAATCACCTTGCTTTCCTCCCACTCTCTGTTTTAGTTCTAGGGGAAACAAGTCATTTTTAGTTGAGAGGATTAAAGATGTCAGGCTGTTATTAACATAATACTTTTAATAATAACAGGAAATGCCAAACTTTTCTTTAATTCCTTGTGCAGAAATTTAATATAAACAGGCAATTAAGACAGAAAGGGGAGTTTCTTGCTGACATCTTATGTCAATTTTTGATATTCCAAGTAAAGAACACTCTCATTGAAAATTATCCATGAAAATTATTAAAATTCAGAAATACCACATAGCATCTCTGGCTTTCTTTTCTTACTCTCAGATTGTAATCCCAGCTAGAGGTTGGTGAGATCTCCCCCAATACCCTCTCATCTTACAAAGTTTTTGTCCATTGGGCAGTCACACTATTTCCCTTTGTCCCGTCACAGATGTCTTGAAAAAGAGGAAAAGCTATGCTGACCACCTATATTTCTTTCTCTCTCATTCACTTTTCAGCCCACTATAACTTGTGTTAATCTTCTCTACTGAAATGAAACTAATTTCCTTAAGTTCACCAGTATCTTCCCAAAAGTCAGACCCGATGCACTGTTAGTTTCTCTTTTGTTTAAATTCAACAACAACATTTGTTAAATCTTTGTTAACAAAATTCTCTACTCTCTTTATAAAAAAACAAAAACAACATCCTCTTACTTGGATCAGCTTTCTGTCTCCTTCACCATTAGTTCCCCTTTCCTACTCATCTCCCTTAAATATTGCTTGTCCCATCACTAAGCATTTTCTGAGTAAACATATCCACTGCCATGGCTTCAACTATTACATTCTGATGATGATCAAATCTGTATATCCAACACCCACATTTTTCTTGAGAACTGGAGATATCACGTATACTTACATTAGAGTCAAGAGACAATGAAAGCATTAATTCATAAACAAGTCAATGAAAGTAGAGTGTGTTATGTTAGGTGGTAACACATACTACAAAAATCCGACTGGGAAGAGGGGTAGGGATGGGAGGCACAATTTTAAATAGAGCAGTTGGAGATGACTTCCCCGAGAGGATGGTCTTGGAGGGGAAAAACAAAAACGAAAACAAAACAACCTCTCAACAAAGGCATTCCTGTGCACATTTTTAGGAAGCACTTTTTCAGAACAAGGATCTGTACCGTCACGGGCTGCAAGGCAAGGGTGAACCTCGAGGAGTGAGAGTCACAGAAGTGGGGCTGGACTGAGGTGGGTGATGGGAGAAGAGGGCAGACAGGTGAGGGGGAGCCAGATCACACAAGGCTCCAAGTGACATGGGACCACTGGGGGGCTTAGGGCAGAGGGGTGACAAGATCTGACTTGTTTAAACAGGTTGTTCCTACTGCTTTCCTGAGAATCAATTCTATGAAGAAGGGGTGGGATCCTAAATGCATTACGAAGATACATCCAACAGTATTTGCTGATGTGGGTGTGCGGACGTATGAGTGGATGGTAGGAGCTGGGGTGGTTCCACATTTTGTGGCCTGAAATGAAAGGATGAAGTTGATGTTTACTGAGGTAGTTGGGGATGGGAAAAAATAAGGAATTTGGTTTGGATGTGTTAAATGTGTTATGTCTAATAGGAATCCAAGTGGAGAGGCCAATGAGACAGACGAAGAGTCAATTCTGGAATTCAGAGAAAATCTTACGTATATTTTTTGAGCCATCAGAAATGCATGCTATTTAAAGTCATAGAATTTGATGAGATCGCCAATGGGGAGAAGGTTGGCAGAGAAGAGTAGAGATCCAAAGATTGACCCTTTCTCCTTTACCTTAAATATCTCTTTGGTTACAAAGCCTTGCCAATTTGATCCCAGCAATATCTATTTTAATCATAATTCTTCAGAGTTATAATTTGCACACCTTAGGGGGGCACCATGTACGTTATAATGTATTTAAATGAAAGCCCTCTTGACCACAGCTGAGTTAAGGATAGGATCGATTATGCACGGGGCTGGTCTTGAGCTCCTTTCTTTAATTACACAGCATACTTAATTTAAGCCTTTTGTCATTTTAAGCCTTATCGATGCAAAGGGCTCTTGTTGATCACCCAATATCAATTTTTTTCCCTCCACTGTGACACCAGGGTGATGGCTTTAAATCAAAGTCTGACCATGCCACTTTCTTAAAAACCTGTAAAAACTTCTCACTTATTTGAGGTTAAATACTGATCTCTTTTAAGCCCTTCCCTAACTTGGCCCAAGCTATTTCCTGACCTTTGTCTCCTTCCTGCTGCTCATTGTTCATCAGTTACTCACGTTTCTTTGTACCACCTCTGCTATGAATGTGGGTCCCTCTCTACCGCAGACAGACACAAGCCCTCATTTTCCCTCCTGCGTCCAGCCATTCAGCTCTACTTTTAACAGTCTAACAATGCCATTTCTCCATTTAGAATTCCTTACCTTTCCTCTCTGTCTCTCAAAGCTCACAGAATATTTTGGGCTCAGCTCAGCGTGTACATCTTCTCCCAAGATTTCTATTTCTACTTTGGCCTGTTGCAGCTTTTAATCAATCATATGTCATCTCTTGATATTCCCCATTGATTTCCTGAGTGCATATCTTATCTCTCCAATGAGATCATATACTCCTTTAGGGCACAAAACACACACACACACAAAATCACTGTGCTATATTCCTTTCCTATTCCCCATGTCACTAGGGAAGGAAGAGGCATTTTAATAAATACGTTTTTGAACTGAATTAAATATATTAAACCAGCTTCCTATTTTAGCAAGTTCATAGATCAAATGGGTCACCAAAGACTTCTATACACCCCTAAATAACGCTGTTTGCCAGCGCTTGCTGGGCACCATGGCTCCCGGTGCTCCTAAATATCTGTTCTTTATATTTACAGTTCAAGCACTAGGATGACATAGGTTCTGCCTAAGTGTATTTATAAGAACCTGAGAAAATACAGTGTGAAGGTGGGGCTGTCTGTACAGTGAGCGTGATACATGTTTTCTCAAGATTTGGGAAATGCAATATAAAGAGAGAGCTGTCTATGAGCTAAATCTAGAAGGAGGCTGGCTTGGTTCCAGATTCTGAATATTTTGGGGAGTTATTTAGTTGTTATTGACACGGTTGAGAATTTAGCTCAGAGAATCAAGAGAGAAAGAAGGAGATAGACCTTTCTTAGGAGCCCAGGGCAGGGGAACAAAACCGCTGTAAACAGCTCAGCAATCACAGCTTCCTATTTTGAATAACTGTCTCCAACAAGCATAAAACAAACCCTCCATAAGCAAATATAAATCCATTGAGCCTGACAATTTACAAAATAGTTCCACATTTATTATTTTATTAAACCTGCCAACTACCTTGAGAAATAGAGGTTGAGAAGAGAGGATGGTCCCATTTTAGAAATAAGGGATTAAGGCTCCTAAATACTGGAAACCTGTTCAGTGTTGCAAAAATAGAGCATAGAAAGTCAAGTGTATGGGGCAAGGGTCTTCAGAGTCAAAATCCAGTGCTTTCTGCCATCTATTACATTGCATCCCCAAGCAACAGAAGTTTCCAAACACCCCTGTGGATTTACGTAGATTTTGCTTCTTCTCTCTCTTCTCCCTTTTGAAATAAGGAATTCCATGGAGACTTGATCACTCATTCACATATTTGGCAGCAAAGTAGAAGTGATGCATTTTTTCCTTGAACTTTAAAAGGTAATTTAATAAATAAATGAAAAACAAACTGAGAAGTGTAGATGCACCAGGTCTTATGTATCTAATAGAATCATAAATGCCAGAAAGTGCTGGGAATGATTTATTATCCTGTTATTACAAGTGACTGGAAGCTTTCAATGGAGTTCTTGCTAATTTCTAGCAGCTGCATTAAATCAGAAACTCTATTAGCTATTATAAAATCATCATCCATTTTTTTTTCTGCAAATCATTTTGAACACCTGATGGGAGTTAGGAACTGTTTGTTACTATATTTGCTAACCTCATCCTTGGCTTCCAAGAGGGAAATAAACCCAAGTCAGAAATGGTGTGGTATCGGTCACCTCAAATGTTAGAGATTAATAAATGCTTGTCCACTTTTTATAGGAGATAATAATGATGAAAGAAATTGCTTCCTTCAGCAAATACTGTTTCATTAAGAGAACAGGAACTAAGATACCATCAAATTGGATGTTTTAATAGATTTGAGCCTCTCTCCCAGCTTCTTTCCATCCAGCCTTATTCCCAAATCCAGCAGCTATCTGTCCCTTGTAAGAAGAGAAATAACAACTGACTACATAAAAATTCCACCAGAAATTCATTTCCATTGTTGGCAAATCTGTCCATCATTTAGATCTTTTCAAGAGTATTTACCTCCAAGGGCTCACTCTTTCATGTGACCTGTTAATGAACACCTTATGTTGGACAAGTAGCAGGAATCAGAAGCAGCGATCGGTAAGTCTTAGAGCACAATTTTGGTCTTATGTTTCTGGACATAGCTAGGCATGTATGGTTTAATCAGGAGAAGCCACAACCTGGATGATGGCCCCACTATGGTGGGGCAGATCCTTGAGTAGGGACGTCAGTGAGAGGAAGAACACCATTGGGGGATAAAAGGAGGTATCTAATCTGGTAGAATGAAGTAGACTGGAGAAATAAACGCGACAGACCTTGAAAATAGAATGACTATGGAAAGCCTGGTTTCTTGTTTGTAAACCTGGGTTTACCTTTGGGTTGGAGGAATTGAGTAAATTTAGGCACTCTTGTTGTTATATTTTTTATCTTGAGTTTATGCCTATGAACTCCCTTTAAGGCTCCAATTCACAGTTTTGTACTTGCTATTTTCTCAGTCTGTAGGCTTTCCCTCCAAACCTTCATATAAGCCACTCGAACATTTTATTCAAGTTTCCAATCAAATATTACTTCTTCATAGAGGACTTCCTTAAAACCACCCAATTTAAAGTAGAACTCACATCACTTGCTATTCCCTTGTCCTGCTTTATTTTTATTTCATAGCGTTTATCACTTCATATCATATTTTTATTTTTCATTTATTTATTGTCCTCCCACTGGAATCTGAAGTTTCATGTGACAAACATTTTGTGTATTTTGTTCATCTTTGTTTTATCAGTGCCTAGAACAGTTACTGGTTCATAGTTGGTACACAGTAACTGCATGTTGAAAGAATGAAAGAATGTATCCCAGAAAAGATGTTAAAATGGCTATTGGGTATATATGTAGAGAATTCTGGGCTTAAGAAACAAAGTAGTGCATTACCAGGAATAATTGTAAGTAATATTGAAGTTTTAGGCTTTTGAGTGAAAGTATACAGTAAAAGGATGAGAGCTCCTTGGGCAAAAATGTTGAAAAACTCCAAAATTCAAAAGTAAGTTTGAAGAAAATGATCTTGCAATGAAAACAATGAAGAAAGCTTGCAATCAAGAGAAAGCTATAGCTCAAGGAGGCAAAGAGTTGAATGATACAGAGAAGTCAAGAAGGTAAAGATTCAAGAATATCCAGTAGAATTAATAATATTGACATCATGCATGAGTATTGAATGAATTGCTTTGTTGGAATGATGAGTTAAAAGTCATATTGCTGTGGGTAGAAGTATGATTGGGAAGAGAGAAAAGGGAAATAATATATTTGAAAGAAACTTCTGAGATACATGTCTGACATGGAGGGGAAAGTGATAGAGAAGTAGCTGAAAGAAGATGAAATAGGGTCAACTAATTTATTTATTTACTTAATTTTTTCATAGCTTAAAAGCCAATAAAAAGGATAGAATTGAGTGGATGAGGCTGAATATATAACAGTGATGGAGTAGTTATTATAGTAATTTTCCTCAAGAGTCAAGAAGGGACAAAGCCCAAAGCATAGGTTGAGTTATAGACTAATTTAGAAGGAGGAATAGATTCCCTATAGCAAAAGAAGGAAAGGAGAATTCAAATGGAGATCGGTGTTCATGCTTGGAAAAGGGAAAGTTAGGGCATTCTTACGTAATGGTTTCTCTTTTCCCCTGAAGTAGTAGGTGAACATTTGCTGAAGGTAAAGCAGATAAGAGTGGGAATTCAAAGGCTTGAGATGATTGGAGAACATTTGAAATAGTCCTGTGGAAAGTAGAAATATGAGTTAAACTATGAACAGTAGGAAAAAAAAAAGGATAAATTAGAGCGGCCACTAGACTTTGGTGACTACGACTTTATATAGTAATTGCCTCACTGAGCCTTAACTGTGCTTGACCACTAAGCTTCAGGATCAGAGAACGCAGAAAGCTGGGTTCATCCAGGGTTGAAATTTGGTGACAATACTGTGACAAAAATGAGTAAACAGCAAAGGAATTTGGGGGTGTTGGACTAATTGGAGTAAAGGATCATGGAACCCTAACTGGCTTAGAAGGGAAGTAACAAGAGTAAAAGTCTAATGAATTGGAAGTGGAGGAGTCGATGGATGGGGAGTCCCATGGGGGTCAAAGATGCCTCACAGTGGGAATGGCCAGTCAAGCAAGTTGGAGGGTGAGAGCTTACGGTACGGGAGTGGGATAGTTGAGTTTGTGATTTTGGAAGGAGTGATTACATTTTGTGACAGGGTCCACTTGCCAGAACCAGGCTGGCACCATGAGTTTCCTAAAATACCTTGGAGCAAGGACAGCGTTGGTTTTAAAATCTAGGCCAGGGACTGAGCCTGAAGTGGGGATTAGGGGGTCTCATCCACGAGCAGAGAAAGTCTGCCAAGGTGGAGTCTGGCTCCAGCCAACAAGTTGATTAAAAATAAACAACAACAAACACAAAACTGCCATACTTGCTGCCACTGCTTCTCGGAGAGAGACTGCAGAAGGAATTGTGTCAGACGTGACCCAGATGAGATGCCTGCTAGATCTGCATACACCCAAGCTTCCTGGCCCAGGGTGTAAGTGGCAGGCAGCTCTAGGGGGGGATGGCGCTCTTTCTCATCAACAAAATGATATCCCCAAGTTAATACCCATTTAGTCTTGTGAGGGACGAAACGGGGTCCCGTTGTGGGATGAGTGGGGTCCCTGTTAAGGGACGAGTGGGGTCCCGTTGTGGGACGAGCGGGGTCCCTGTTAAGGGACGAGTGGGGTCCCATTGTGGGACGAGAGGGGTCCCTGGTGTGGGGAAGAAAGCCTCATACGGCCGCTGAGGCTTCCCTCGGGGGCTCCGAAGGCGTGGAGGGCGCACGACCCAGGAAGAAGTCGCAGAGACAGGCTGATGGCACAAGTCTGGTTTATTGCGGAAGGGGATGCAGATTTATAGGATTGGGGAGTTGTGTGGCGGGCTCTGATTGGCTAGGGCAAATGCTGTTTCCATATAAGGCAATGTTCTGGCATTGGGCTAGTGATTGGCCAGTAGGGTATGTGCTAACTCTTGATAGGCTGAAGCTGTTACTAAGCTGATAGGTGGTTGTAAGCTGTTGCTGGGCAAACAGCGTACTAAGAGATTAGGTTTAAGGGAGGGGGGAGGGGAAGGGAGAGCTGGCTAGGCGGGAGATAGGAAGGAGGAGGGCGGTGCCGGCTAGCCCTTAGCAGCAAAGGCCTAGTCAGGCGTGGTCACCTTGTCTAGGCCCAGTGGGCAGAGGCGGTGTCACCTCTTGCCGCACTGTTTGCCACTGAGGCAAGCCGGGTGCCCCTCCTCCCACAGTCTTGGATTGAGTAGAATCAACCCCTTGGTGCCTCAAGGAGAGAGAAGAGGCCCCGGGTTCCCAGGAAGATCACTCAACTCACTGAGAGCAAGGAAGGGCCTCTTCCCAGGTCTGACTTCGTTCAGCAGCAAACACAGCCACTTGTCTGGCTGGCAGTCCTTGCACAAGGCCATTGCAGCAAGAGTTTGAAGAGGATAGAGGGAAATGGAAGAAAAAGACATTAAAAGGAAAATGTCACCATTTTCAAATGCCACATTATTTGACAGTTTCCCTTTATGTTGCAACAGCTGCTTAACATGACAAACCACGGCTTCAATAAAAAACGCACGCAAGGAGATGTAGCACCAGAAAATGAAGAACGGCACTTTCTGTCCTGAGCTGTTGCAGAGCACACTCACTCAGGGGTGAATGGGACCTTGGTAATAGTGTACTGCCAGTTGCTTTCAGACAACACCTCGTAGGTGGTTGGACTCTGTATCAATCAGGTTTCAATTACAAAATGCACAGAATACCTCGTGGCTGCTTTTAGCAGGAAGGATTCAGTGTGCTGCATTAAATGACTTATGCAATCATTGAGAGGGCTGACAAAACAGGTTGGACTTTTGGAAATGACTTCCAGAGCCACAACATAGATCTAGGGCTGCCAAGAGGTCCTATTTCTTTTTTTTTTTTTTTTTTTTTTTAACCAACAAAAACCTGCCACTATCCCCAATCAAAGCCAATAAATCGGGAAGCCACCTTTATCAGGAAGCTACTGCCTTTGAGAAGCTGTCCTGACCAGGAAGCCACCCTTGCCTATGTGGCCAGCTTTGCCTTGGGGTACCTGAGGTAGCAGGTTCATAGGCACCTGGCCCCCTGCTGATGCTACTGCAGAAAAGCAAATGCTTCTACGGGGTGCTTGCCAAGAGGAATGACAACTGCAGAGGCAGCCCTGTGGCTCCCGTGCAAGTAACTGAAATAAAGTAAATCACACTCAAGTGCAGGTGGTAGGCTGCAGCTGGCAGAGTTTGGTGGCTTTAGGATCCCACAAATCCAGATTTGGGAAGAGATGGATATTGGTATGGTTTGAAGGAAGCAGGGAAAGAGATTGAGAAGGGGGTGATAAAGGTAAGAGAATGCTAAGGCAGCCTGTTGTCAGCCTTGGGGCTGCACGGACTCGCCCTCCTCAGAGTTCTGGTAACCATGTGTCTTCACACTTCACTTGCTCTCTTGTCACCTCGGGACAGTCTTGTGAGGGGCAAAATGGCTTGGCCTCAGCAAGTCCCATAAAGGGGTCACTTCAAGGCACTGATTGGAGTTAGATGTGGCTTGTCAGGAAAGAGGCAGTAAAGGCACAGGGACACTGCAGAAGAACTGCAAAAGGGGTGAGATTGAATGTGTGGGACCATTGGAAGGAAAGGCAGTATTTGCAGGAACGCTGAAGGCTTGCATGTGATACCAAATAACATCACAAAGACCTGTTATTATTTATCTTAGCACCTCAGGGACACAAGTATTAACAAGGGAAGGGAAAAGCAAATGACAAAGTGATACAAAAAACTGCCTATCAGCCACTGAGTAGTTGAACTCAAAATTTATTAATCACCTACTAGGTGCAAGTTATTAGAAAAAGAAAAATCATATTTTGTGTTTCCTCAAAAGAATTAAGACATTCACTGGTCTTGTCAAAGCATTTATAGGGGGAATTCAGAAGATGCATTTCTTCAGCTAGTCTATTTTTTTGACATCTCAAAAGAAAGACTTCTTTATTACAGCTGGCCACTTCGGGCAAAGGGCTACAGCCACTATAGCACTATGCTGAAAGGAATAAAATGGAAAATAAAGACAAGGTCACTCAAGTACACTTGAGGAACTTGCACACATGAAGGAAATAGTAGTACATATTTTAATCGGCAAATACTTAGTGGAGGAGAAAACAAAGTAGGGAGTTTCTAACTGAAAAAAGACAGGTAAAAGGAATCAATACTATAAACATTAAGATACGTGAAAGATCACTTCAGCTTTGAGTGCCAGAGGAAGCTTTTACAGAGGAGTTGAGATTTAAGTTAAGTCTTGAAGGAAGCTCAGAAATAACCCTTACTTAAAAGCAGGGTAAGTTTATCCTAAACAGGGAAAACCACACAGAGGAAAAACACATATGAATGACAGTGAGTGAAGTTTGTCTGAAGTAAGAATTTATTCATGAAAAATAATGTATTAAAAATAAAAATTTTAAAAGCTGGAAAAAAGTTGGGTTCATATTATAAAGAGCCATGAATATCAAGCTGAAGAATTTGGATATCTCTTTAGGAACTGGGGAAATTGACTTTGTAGAGGAGATGAGATTGGTATTTTCCAGAAGCAAGTGCATATTATTGTGACCTCTCCATGATCATGAAGAGGGCTTTTTCTTTTATACTGAAGCAAGTGCTACTTTTGATCTTTCTCCTCTTGTATTTTTATCTGTACAATTATCTACATTAAAATTTACTCTCCTCAAAAGGGTGATGATGTTTTAGGCAAAGAACTCCACAGAAGGAGAAAACAAAACATTTTGCACATACCTACATAAATATAAGCCTCAAGCGTTTTCAAAGAGTAATATAAACATGGGAGAGAGTCATCGAAATTTTGAAAAGGTATTTTGAAGTCACGAAATGGATGTGTTGACGAGAAGGTACCTTAGATGTACTTGGTTCTTCTAATATAAAACGGAAAAAGCACAAAGAACTTGAAACCATAAAGAAGGAATTGGCCAAGTCATTAAACAAATAAACAGGCAAACAACAATAAACTCTGGAGAATGGCTATGATACATTATCCACCGGATCCAGATTTCAAAACATATCTCATAACAAAAACTTATGAAACATATGAAGAAATAGTAAAGTGTGACCTTGGAGGAAACAAAAAGTACCTGAGAGAAGGTCCAGGTGTTGGATTTAACAGGCAAACTTCAAAGCAGCCTTTATAAATATGTTAAAAGAATGAAAGGAAACATGCTTAAAGAAATAAGGGAAAGTATCACGACAAACTCTTATCAAATAGAGAATATCAATAAAGAGTAAGAAATTATTTAAACATTGTAATTCTGTGTTTGAAAAGCATGATGACTACACCGAAAAATTCATTAGAGAAGCTCAACGGTAGATTTGAACTGGCAGAAGAAACAATCATTGAACATGAAAACAGATAAAAAGGAAGCAATCTGAAAAACATGAAAAAAGTGAAGAAAAGTACACAGAATCTCAGAGAAACAGGGTTCATCAAATGTACTAACATACACATGGTAGGTATACCAGAAGGAGAAGTGTGAGAGAAAGGTGCATTAAAAATTAGAAATAACTTCTGAAAGTTTACCAATTAATGAAAAACATTAATTTACATATCCAGGAAGATGAAAAATTGCAAGTAGGATAAATAGAGAGATCCATAATGTACACATCACAGTAAGATGTTGAAAATCAAAGAAAAGGAAAAAAATCTTGAAAGCAGCAAGAG
Organism: Dasypus novemcinctus; assembly: GCF_030445035.2. Classification (NCBI taxonomy): domain Eukaryota; kingdom Metazoa; phylum Chordata; class Mammalia; order Cingulata; family Dasypodidae; genus Dasypus; species Dasypus novemcinctus. The sequence continues at coordinate 43,014,555 of NC_080699.1, read as the reverse complement.
AAAAGTGATTCAGCACATATAAGAGAAAGGATTAGTAGGTTCTAATCCAATATGCATGGTGTCCTTAGCCAGAGAGAAAATTGGACAGAGACAGAGCTGGAGGGGAATGCCATATAATGCCTGAGTATTGAAGTCCAAGGATTGTGTACAAACCAGGAGAAGCTGGGAAGAGGCAAGCAAATAGTCTCTCCTATGGTTTCTGATTTCTAGCTTCCAGGCTGTGTCAATAAAAATCTCAAATCAATAACCTAACCTTTCACCCTAACATAATGGAAAAAGATGAGCAAACGAAACCTAAAACAAGCAAAATGAAGGAAATAATAAAGATTAGAGCAGACATTAATGAAATAGAAAAACAAGAGAGAGACCCAAAAGTTGGTTCTTTGTAGAGATCAATAAAGTTGACAAAACTTTAGGTAGACTGTCAAAGGAAATAGGATAGAAGAAGTAAATAAATAAGATCAGAAATGACAGAGGGGACATTATTACTGATTTTATAGAAATAAACAAATTATAAGGTAAGAGTATTAATAATGTATGCCAACAAATTATATAACAGAAGATGGAAACTTTCTTAGCAAGGCACAAGCTACCAAAACCAACTCAAGAGGAAATAGAAAATCTAAGTGGACAAGTAAAGAAATTGAATTCCTAGTTAAAAATGAAAACAAACAAAAAACTTTCCACAAATAAAGACCCAGAATTGATGGCTTTACTGGTGAATTCTACCAAACAGTTAAAGAAGAATTAACACTAATTCTTCACAAACTCTTTCAAAAAATAGAAAAGAAGGGAACACAACCTAATTCATTCTATGAGGTCAGTATTGCCCCGACACCAAAATTAGACAATGGCATCACAAGAAAAGAAAACTATAGATATATTGTTACAAATATAGATTCACAATTCTTCAACAAAATACTAGAAAACCAAATCAAGCAACATTTAAAAAGAATTATACATCAAGACCAAATAGGATTTATCCTAGGAATGAAAAATTACTTTAACATCTGAAAATCAATTAATATAATACCCCATGCCAACAGAGGACGTTAATGGGATGAACTACAGCCAGCACCTCTGCAGTTGCTCCTGAAGGTCACAGCTGATACTCTCCCCGCCTCCATTCTAGATATCCTCACACTTGCTTGCACCTCCCCTGGTCCCCCGGCTTGCCTGGTGTTCTGACATACTTACCCTGAGTGGTTTGAACCCTGGTCACCAATCCTTTTTTAGGCCAGCATTGCTGCACTTGTCCATTAATCATCACCTCCCAGAGGCACACCAGTCAATCACATGAATTTCACATATATTTCTCTCTGGTCACATGTGTCACAGCATGATCAGGCTAGATGGAGAAGCTAAGCTGCCCTCTCCTGGATCCCAGAAAAACTGTCATCTAGAAAGTTATACCCTTACCTCTATCAAACCTGTCCTCTCCAATATCAATTCTTCCATCTTCTACATTCTCTGGAAAGTTGCTTCATTTTGCCACTTCTTTGATGACTGTTGATTCTCTTTTGTCTACAAACACATTCAAAACAAAATCCAAACAGAGCAAGAACTGCAAAAACAACTTTTTTCAGTACTTCCTTCTTTTCAAGTTGCTCATCTTTTTCTTTACTTCACTTTATTGTCAAAATTCTTGAATGAATAGTTTATAAGTACTTCTAAATTTCATCTCCAAATGACTTCTTACCCCATTTTAATCTGGCCTCTCCCTTGGACACTGTTACCTCCTCAATCCAAGGTTAAGGAATGGTCTGCTTATTGCCAAAAGTAGTGACCCTAATGTTTTTTCTTCATATTCAATCTTTCTGCATCATGGAGCAGTCTTGCCCACACATTTCTTAACATTCTCTTCCTCCGGGTTGCTCTGACACTTCCTTGGTTCTCTGCCTACATCTCTGAGGCTACATTCTCCAACTTCTTTCCTGGCACATATTCTTTGCGTCACTCCTTGAATGCTGCTGCTTTCCCTGGTTTTTGTGCTCAGCTTTCTCTCTCCCTGCTTTTCTTATTACCCAACCATTGCACTCATTAACAAGCAACTCTATTCCTAGGTATCCCAAGGCCATCTCTCAAGTTTAACTCATCTTCTGCTCAAGAAAGCTCACATTCAGTAAGTCAAAAAACAATCCTCTAGACTCTTTGAAAACCAACTCCTGCCCTTATTATGTTTACTGTCACCCCACTAGCCTTGAATATTGAAATAACAGGTGAGCCATACAGACTTCTCCCTTTTCCTCATCCTTGATGGTGATCAGCTACCAAACGCTTGTTCATTCTATTTGGAAACTTGTTTCTTGACTCATTCATTTTCTCTCACTTCCCACAGATGTCAGCCAGGGCCCATTATATTTTTACTAAATGATGTGATTGATGCTGACTGACTTTCAGTCTGACCTGCTCAGTTTTCTTGTAGTGGTTAGGTGCTTGCTTTCGCCAGGCAGAGCACAGGGGTCAGTTCAACCTTTATTGCTTGACCTGGCAGAGGTTTGCCATACTTTTTCATAGTGAAGGAGAGTAGAGCTTAAAGATTCTAAATTTCTATTAAACAGAAAGCAGGGTTGAGGGAAACTGGGGCAAGCTGTCAGGTAAAGTGGAATGGGATTTTGGTAGTTATATACTCTGTGAAATGGATTTTCAAATGTGTGGATTACTTTTCCTTTAAATGCAAGAAGATAGAAAGAGGGTTCTGGCAGTGTCAAAATCAGGTAGACACACATGATCATCTGTAACCCTAACTGAAGTGTTACAGAGGCTAAAATATTAATTTTTCATTTGTTTATTTATTTATATACTGCCATTTTTCACAAGGGATTTTAGGCAGTGTTAAAAACACTGTTTTTAGTTTGAAGGATATAAAAATAATAGTAAAAGATGAATAAAACCTTCAGCTGTAAGGAAAATAATGTATACTGAAGACACAAAACTATGTAAAGGTTCAAATAGGCACAGATCACTCTGGTGTAGTGAAAACAAAGGGGCTTCTAGACCTTGGATTTAGGAAAAAGTGATCTCTGATGGCAACCTTCCTTTCTGGAGTCTAGAAAACCTGGTCATTGGGTGGTCCATGCTCACCATGTGTTGGGGAACTGAATCCTGTACCCTATAGAAGAACTGCTCAAGTCTTACTCTGTGTTCTGGTGGGTGTGGACCTATTTGTAAATAAGACCTTTGAGGATGTTATTAGTTAAGGTGGGGACTCATTTGTGACTAAGATCTTTGAATATCCAATTTAGATGAGTCCACATTGAAGCAGAGTAGGCCTTAATCCACATGAATGGAGTCCTTGTATACAAAAAAAACTTAAAGACAGTCAGTAGAAGCCAGAAATCAGTGGAAATCCGTTGAGCAGACAAAAGGAGAGCTCACTTGCCATGTGATGGGGAATTTCTGGAATGCTACAGACTCTGGGAGAAAGCAAGCCCTGCCAATACTTTGATGTTGGACTCCTAGCCTTCAAAACCATGAGACAGTGAATGCCTGCTGCGTAAGCCAACCTGTGTGAGATAGTAGTCATTTTCATAGCAGCTCTGGCAAACTAAGACACTGAGCAGCATGCTCTGGAAACACTGTCCATTGACTTGAAGGCCAGTTGAAGGACAACAATGCACAAAGCTCCCTATCAGGTACCACATGTATGCAGTTATGTCAGGTGAAAGGTGCTCTTGCAGGAATGTCACACACAGAGTTCTAATTAATGCTTACAACAACTGTGTCAATGACATTTCCATGTAAGTAAACAGACTATTGGGAAAGCTGATAATGTTGGTTTGATGAGAATGGTTGTGATTGTCTGACGTTGCAATTCTCCGAGATGGAGTTTAAGGTACTAGATATTTATTGGGGGGATGTCCCTGGGACCAATACCCATGGAAGGGAGGGGCAAGGACAGGTCAGACAGAGGGAGAGGTGACATGATCCCAATGACATCTTTGGCAGACCTCCTGGTAAGCTATGGAGCTATAAAAGGCCTTTGAAATTGTCCCATGTTATGTGGGAATGGCCAGGTCTTTGTCTTGGCGGTGGTCTCCCTGGGAAGGGCCTAGATGTGGGGGAGGGAGCTCCTTGCAGACAGGAAATGCCTGGAGGAAGTCTTCTGATAGCACTCCCAGCAGTTGGGTCAAAAATTTCCTTCCTTGAAGGAGAATATAACTAGCTCCTTTACATGTCCCCACAATGGTGAGAACTGGACTGTGTAAGTGCTTAGTAAGGGGTTTACAGAGGTGAATGAATTTAACCTCAATAGCAGCCTTATAAGATAGGACCTATAAGGTAGGACTGCTTTACCCTCTTTTTCAGATGAGGAAAATGAAGCTGTGGGTAAGTTACTTGCCCTAGGGCACACAGCTATAAAACTCTGGTATAGCTGAGCTTATTCTTCTACACTCTGTCACCCAGGGAGTGAGAGATACAAAGGAGGTATAAGAGATGGCCAGTATCCTGGAACAACAACTATGTCATTATACAGATAAGAATTATATCCCTGAGAAACAAAAATGTAAAATATAGCATGATATAGTATAAAAAACGCTGCAGGGACTTGAAGTGAAATGACCTGACTTTGAATTCACCACCTTCTGGCTGAGTGACTTGGAGCAAGTCATATAAACTCCCTCAGCCTCAGTTTTTCCTTTTCAAAAATAATCTGCATAGCAAGTAGTACAATACTGTCCCACACACACTTACCTGCAGGAAGGGGTCAAAAGACCTCAACGAGGACTGTAAGGTTTATGGAAGAGTGGGAGTTAGCCTGAGCTTTGAAAGGTGGGGGTGGGGCTAGGCAGGAAGAGGGAATGGGTAACAGAGGATCTGCAGGAAGGCTTGGAGGCTAAGAAGGAACTATGACTTTTCTAACAATGGTTCTAGGCATTTCATATGTTGTCTGTGTAAACACCTCACCATGTAATAGATAGGTTTCATTATTCTGCTCCTTTTTCAGATGAGAGAACTAAGACTCAGAGAATTCCTTTAGCTACTGAATGGCAGAACTGGGATTTGAACACAAATCTGGAATCCCAAAGTCCATACTCTTTCCATAATGCCCAGCTAATATCTGTGACTTGTCTGTTACATAACATGTCTGTTACGAAAAGCAGCACCATGGAACGGGATGACAAAACAAGCTTTTAACTGCGGATTCTCTCTTCTTGTTCCAATAATATTTGCATGTGTCTGGAGTGAGTGTGATCAGACAAAGTCTGTGCTGAAAGGATTCTTTCCTTCTCCCTGTATTTCCTCCTCTCCCCTTGAATTGCCTCTGAGGTCCTTGGGTGTTTCTAGGATGTTCTTTTCTGCTTTGCCCTCTGGGTTCAGTGTAGAAGGATTTATCTGCCTGCTTCTGTTGACTTCCCTCCCCCACACAGCCTCTGTTTGTGGAATAGGTGCAGGCTTGATCCTGCAATAAACCTTCACTGACCTGAGCTGACATTGAAGGAGGAAATAACTAAACTCAATTCCAAGATTGTACTGCCCGAGGGCATCAAGATGCAGTTGGTGGCCTAGAAATATCAGGAACTGAACCTGAACAGTAGGATTCAGGGAGAATGAGGACTGAGATGGTATAAGTAAATTTAAAATAACAGTAATACAGGGCAACAAGAGCAACAATTAGTAATAATAGTATTGCCATGATGATAGGGAGAAGATCTAATATTTACTGAAGACTTAGACCACGGTGTCCTCCCCTCCCTCATATTTCTCTTCTATTAAATCACAACAGTGCAGTAAATGGAAATAGAGCATTCTGACAGCAAAAGCCCATCACAGCACGGGAAGCCCCATGTCCAGCAAATGCCCCAGCAAGTTAGGACGCCGATGAGTTGGGAATCGCGCATGGGAAGTTTTAGCACCAGTTTCAGGTTAGAGAAGATGATGACCAAGGCCCCTTTCAGATGGAAAATGCACAGACACAGTAATTTCCCTAACTATCAGGTGCCTCCCGGTCCTGGCTTGAGGCCCTGGCAAGGGAGCGGTTAGTGTCATGCCGATTTCCAATGTCTTGGGCCGCAGAGGCAGCATTAACCTTCACAGTTACATGTTGTTAACAGTAGGTTCATGTACATAGATTGCCAGGTGGTCTGCCGAGCAGGGACCCTGTGCCTTCTGGCAGACACAGGGTCTCTTTTTGTTTCCTCATCCACTTGGGAAAGGCCGTTTGCTGGGAATGTACTGCTCAAAAGGTCGGAGGTGCTGAAGCTAAAAGCTAAGTTGGTAGAGAGCTCTTGATTTAAAATAAATATTGTACAAAATAAGATAAAGAGTGAAAAATCTAATACACTTAAGTGCTTGCCTGTGAATAAATCCAAATTGGGCCTCCCCTGACCTCTGGCAGACTCTTTCCCTGGAAGGTGGACTGTCTTTAAAGTCAGAACAGTTAAAGTGCAGCAGCCAAGGCTAGGGTGGGTGAGAAAACTAATTTTAAAGACAGATTTTCACATTGCATAAATTGGGAAGAGGGACTATTTATAAAGAAATTAATCACCATGGCCTTAATTTAGTGTCCCCTCTAATATTCAAATATGTGAATAGTAGTCAAGAGTTTTCCTTTTGAACACAATTTCCCCATCTTCTCATACCATGATCGAGACTTAAATAATTTTCCTCAAGCTCTGAGTGGAAATCACTGATAAGGCAAACTGCTGATATATGGGCAGAATGATTGTTTACCATGTGGGAGTTGGCTAATTGCAAAGAAACTTGAGTTCCCAGGCACACTCTTTTCTGTGGATGCTGTCTTTTCCATAACCAAGGAGAGGACCAGGCAGGAGGCACTGGCAGAGAGAAGGTGAGATAATTGGGCTAGGCTCTGTGCTTTGCTTGCTTCTTGCTTCATTTTCTTTCCCAGATGACTCACTGAACAGCCTACACTGACTAGCTATTGTTCAGTTTGAGAAGCAACCACTTAAAAATGCATGCCACCGTGAGCATGGATCTCCCATGGAAGCATGTCCTTCTCCTTCGTTCAACAAATACCTGTCAAGCGCCTTCACTTTGTGCTAAGTAAGCCTTGTCCTAGAAACTGAGAATGAGGACAGACCCAACTCTTAGCACATTATGAGGGAATGTGTCCTGTGCTTGAGTAGGTCAAAAGTAGGGTGGAAAGATTCCAGGCAGGATGGATAAAACTCAGCAGAGGTCCAGAAGAGGGAAGAAATGATATGCCTAGAAAACTGTCCTGCCACTCTCAGAAGATAACATTTGCGCTGGGCCTTAAAAGTTAGCTTTGGAATTTGATCAGCAGCAGAGGACATTTCAGATAGGTGAAACAATGTGAGCTAGGGCAGAGAGAGATGTGAGTGTGGGTCTCCTTCTGGAAAGGTCAGTGGTCATGGATCTATTGATCATTACATATGAAAGGGACTTTGCAAAGCTTCTCTCCAGTGGCTTATTTTACAATGAAGAAACTGAATTCAGGATAGTGGAACAGAATTCTCTGGAGTCAGAATCCCTAGTCCACTCAATTCCTTTATGCCAGTGTGCACTCTCGCTCTCTCTCTCTCCGGCTCTTTCTTTCTCTCTGTGTATTTGCATTTACTATTCTTTGGACATATTGATGGGATAGAGTTACATACCTCTCATATCATTGTGCTTGGCGCTGGCTTTTTCTCCCTTTGCCAAGTCCACAAATAGTATATTCTTGGCTCTTCCACCTTGAAGGCATCAATCAATCCAGCAGTCCATAACTCTATTTAGCAAACGTGCACAGAGTAACAGCTATATCAAGTGCTCGGCTATATCAAGTGCTCTCTACACTTTTTGTGTATTTCTCTAACTCATTCGAACTACACATTTCTTTGTTTTGCCCATCCTTACAATGAATTTAATCTTGATGGCTTTCATATGTGAAAATCGTACAATGCATTCTTGTTCAACTCTTTCAATGTGCCTGGAAGCATACTTGTTTCTAAACTGAGCACACACTGAGAGATGGTTCTATGGGCCATTTATGGGTCTGTCTTGTTCATACATTTCAGAGAGAACTATTTTTAGGACTCCCTGTCCACCACCATTAGGTTTTGTTAATTAAGCTGAGGAGGATGAGGTTTTGTTTCTGGCAAACCCTTGCTACTTACAGAAGAAAATCACATCATGACCTATTTCAGAGTCTGGGTAGCTTGGCTCCAGATGGAGGCTGCTGGTAGCCAGCAGTATCAGACATTCATTGCATCCCCTGATTTCAGCTCTCCTAGGTCCCCTATCTCCACAGCTTCACTCTCAGCTCCACCACTCAGGTGCAAGAGTGTCCAACCGCAGACCCGGGTACTTGACTCTCTTTGGATCCTCCATGTCACAGGTCGACATACTCAAAGACATCAGAGCAAATACCCCCCACCCCAGTAATTGTCAGAAAAGCAGTCTTTGGAATAAAAAGCACACATTGACAAAGAAGGGGGTTATTTAGAAAGCAGGATATCTTTACAGAACGAGAAAAGTGTTGGCATTAATTCATAAACGTGTTGGATGAAAATTAGCTGAAGATTTGCAAGAGGATAAAAGAGAGAGGAAGAGAAAAGAGGAAAGAGACAGACAGATGGCGAGGGGGAGGGAGAAGGTGGAAAATAGAGCAGAAGACAGTTTTATTTCACAGACTTGCTTTACCATCAGCTGAGGCAGCCTGTGCTTTCACAGGAAGCCTTCTTTGCCTCTGTGTTTTGTTCCCCTGCTCACCTCCCGCATCATCGGCCCATTCCCCTGGTCTCCCCACTCCATCACAACAGTTGTGCTTTTCACACAAGTGGGATTCCCAGCTCTGGAGAAAGGGACTCTATACTGAAGTCACTAAACTTCTCATAGGTCCATAGTAAGAAGGAAATAGCCAGGGCTTTAGAGATTGATCCTGACAGCTGACGCTGATTGGGAAAAGTTCTTTCACTTCTCTGAGCTGTAGTTTTCCGCCTATAAAATTAGGATAGTTGGGCAGGCTGAAGACAATTGTGCACACAAGATATTTATCTCAGAATCTGTGTGCACTTATTATTATCATCATAATCATCATTATTATTATTAGCAGTAGTAGCAGTAGCAACAGTGGTAACAGATTCTAAATCCACTCTTTGATGTTCACACTTAGGTGTGCTCTCTTTCCGATACAGGTACAGAGGTACAAGCAGTGTTTAAACCCAGTTTTAGAGTCGGTATAGGTACATGATTTCCAAATCCATCCCTATAATTGGGCAGACTATGGCTCAGGTAACATGAGTCTGTTGTATGACATTCTATCTTCAACCATAATACAGGCAATCACCCAATTTAATTCTGAAAGAACGATTGAGATTACTGATTGTGAGAAGACACCATTTGGGATTCATCACAATCACTGATTTTACAAGGGTTTGCCCTGATGTATCTTCCCCCATTTTCCTTTCTACCTCCCCAGATTCCAAGGGGGCACCACTGACTTTTGCAGTACTCTGGACTTGCACTTGCTATGGAATTTAATACAATTGTGTGTAGATTCTGATTTCCCCCTCCCCCCAATATTAGAAGAAGGTAAACTCAGGCCTTGTTCACAATAGTTGGAAACTTATATTAGATTTCTCTATGTTCAATTTTCTTTTTCATTCTCTGCGACCTCTACTCCCTAACTCTGTTCCACCTTGCTTTAGAACTTCTTCCCCCAAATAGGGAAGGGAAAACAAATTGCACTTTCAGTAAAAGTCATTCACACCAATGCACAGACTCTTGCCATGTATTTTGCAATTTGAACTCTTTAAACTTTAATTGGGCTTTGTCTCTTGTAAATCAAGAGTTGCTGCTTTCTCTATCTTTTCCCTTCCCAGTCCTCTGGACTGCATATTCCCATCGTGGGCAATTCTGAATCCACCCAGCAATTTGACGGGGAGCTGGAGGGCCAGGGAAGAGGTAAAGGAGAACTCTGGAGATTACCCAGAAATATTTCAGGGCTGGGCTAATGGATTGGGTCATTTGTGGAGATGAAGAGGCTGTCCAGGAATGAATCCTAGATATTGATGTTGAATGTATGTGTGCAGTGATAGCGATAATGCAGAGAATGCAGCCGAATTTTAGAGATTGCCCAATCCAATGTACATATTCTATTTGGCTAAAATCCACAATAAAAATACATTTTAAAATGTTAGTAGAGCACATGTGTATGTGTGTGAGCTTGAGAACAAATACATGAACAAAGGCTTGGCTCTTTCATGTAGTAATACTTTATGAGATGCTGACTATTTATGCCTCATTACCATAGATCAAAATTATTATGTAAATCACAAGCTATGTTTCCGATTAACTTGGTTATGTTTTATTGATTAGAACACTAATCTCTGAAGCCCATCTTCATTGTTTGTTAGCCATGTGGTACAGCCACCTGCTTTTCCCTCACGATGAATTTCTCTCAATATAAATAATAGCATGCTCCAACATCAGTAGTATAGGGGCACGGGGACAGTAGAGTGATACAAATTGAACTATAATTCTTGTTCTTCTTCATCTTCTGCCAATTTGCTACTAATAAAATTGTATCTAATGTCCAAAAGGGGACAATATCTTCAATTATCTAACGTTTGGACATGTGAATCTTCAATAGTCAGGATCTCTGTGAGATCAGAGGGCATGGGATGGAGATATATAATATACCTCTTTTATTATTAATTTAACAAATATTTATTGAAAATCAACTATCTCCTGGAACTGTTCTAGGTGATATAGCAGTGAAAAGATTTAACATTTTCTACTTCCAGCTCCTTAAAATGACATGGAATCATCTTGCTTCTCTATGCATTTTTTTCTTTGTTTAATAGTAATAATAACATCTTCCTCATAGAGTTGTTCAAAGGATTACATTAGAAAGTACCCGAAAAAGGTGTTTATCCCAGGATCTGGTACATAGTAGAGTAATAATGATGATGATAATTACTGCTGTTATTATTGCTTTTATTTTCACTGGTTGATCAGTCCCTGAGCAAGTCCGAAGACATAACATCTGACCTGAAACTTAATGTCTGACCTGTTCATCTCTACAAATATGTATTACACAATGCTGTGATCAGTGCAGGAAAACCTGTAAGTCCTTCAAAGACCTCTTTCTCTTCAGACAACATGTAAAAACATCCAGTCCTCACGCTGAAGATGAAGTTAAACAGAACACAAAGCTAGCCCCGCTCAGATCCAAGTCTCTGTGCAGACACCGCTCACGTCTTCTCCATTTCCCTTCTTTCACAGCCAAACTGGCTGCCTGTGCTTTCCCACTCCTCGGCTCCTCACCACAGCCTGGCTCCTGCTGTCTCCCAGCAGAGAAATCACCTCTGCTGAAGTCAACAGGATCCCTTCTGTGTCCAAACGAGATCCTTTCTACTGAAAAATCCTCTCCCTGATTTCTGTGAGGTCACTGATCCCTGATGTTCCCTCTGCTTCTCTGAGCACTCTTCAGAAGCTCTGTGAGCTCCTCTGTGTTCACGTTGCCCGGGTTTTCCACCGACGGCTTGACCCCTTCCCACTCTGAGCTCTCCCCGGGTGACTTCTTCAGTACCCAGGGCTTCAGCTCACCACTCATGCGAAGATGATTCCAACACCTATAATTGTGAGCATTGTCTAACCAACCAAATACCAACAGAAGAGCTTTACCTGATCGTTTCACCAGCACCCCAAGTTCAATGCCTATCATCCTGCCCACTCAGTGCCCACTGTTTCCCACATTTTGTGAGATTGGAATATCATCCTCTCAGTTGCCAGCTCCAGAAACCAGAAACCAGCCTCCATCCCAACTCAGACTTTGCAAGCAAGCATGAGTCCCTCTTCCTCTGAGCACCTTTCCCTTACATAGATGGACAGCCTGGTCCTACAATTCCCTCGCATGTTTCCATTCAAAGTCTCATCCCAATCACACTCTAATTGATACCTGATTTACTCCCTACTAGGCTATAAACTCCTCGAGGGCAGATAACATACTGTGTTCTTGGGGTCCCTGGTGCAACATAGTGCCTAGATGATCAGTGAACGGCCATCAAAAAAAAGTGAATGCTTGGATGAATCCACAGGTTATTCAACAAACAAACAGCAATAAGAAGTTTGGTGAAGAAGATAAGGTTGAATAATATAAAACACAATTCTAGTCCGGAATGAGAGAGATCAAAGTTGTGTTGGCAAGAAGGGGCTAGAGCCCAGTTGAAGTGGCAGTGGAACACCTGCACCTCACTCATTACTTGTGTTTAATTCCTAAAAATAAAGTGTTGTTTCCCCCATCTAACCAATGAGGAAACTCGAGCCTAGCCTCCCGCTTCCTGCATGGCAGATTTGCAGCCAGGCAGTTGACTCTTGAATGACCTCGTCCCTGCTCCCTGGGTCTCCTTGTACCTTCTCACAGCAGAATCTACTTTCCATAGGGTGCAGTCTTCAAAATGAAGGCTATAGTGGGTCGTGGGAGGGGTAAGGCTGCAATAACTCCTCCTGAACACGTAAAAAACACATTTTATAGCTTGTAGGTCTCAATATAATGTGTTTTTATTTGATTTATAGAACTATATGAGGTGTGACTATAAAGTAATGAGGCTGATTTTATTGCGTGGCTCGTGGAAATTGGTCCCTTTACAAGAATCTCCAGCCTTCCTAGGAGGAGATGCTTGTCTTCAGTTAACTTCGTGTGCTTTCCCACCATAGAGGAGTTGGAGAAGCATGGGGGAAGGAGAGGGTTCCTGAGAGAGTCCCTTAGAAGGAATGGAGATAGATCCCATGTTAGCTTCACTGACTTTCTGGAAACTAAGGAGAGTCAATATCAGTTCTCACATTCAAAAAATATATATTTGCTGAGTATTTGCTTTTGGTCCAGTGCTAGTCTGATGGAGGAGGAATAAGAGATGAGTGAATCCAAGAGCCTACTCTCATGGAGCCTGCATTCTAGTGGCAGGGATCCAGACACAGCTGATGCGCACAAACACCGACACACTCACGCTGACGAAGAAAGAGCAGACAAAGGGGCTGATGTGTAGCTACTGGATCCCACAGTTATCAGTAGCACTTTCTAGGTCTGGGGAAATACTTCCTGACCTATCTTCCTGTACAGCGAAAATCTTGCGTGGCTCGGTTATTTTTTCTGTTGGCTGGTTTATTTTAGTTTATTGTTGCTGCTCTTGTTATTTTTGCTTTTCCACGGGTTTATTTTGCGTTGTTTGGTTTGGCTTTGTTTGGTTTGGGCGATTGCAGTCATTTTGGCATTTAAGAATGGAGAAAGAAGGAGGAATCAAATATTTGCCATTATTGATAGCTATCGTCGTGCCAGGCCCTAGGAGAGCAAAGTTCTCACGTCTCACCTCCCTCGGTGTTGACAGCAATCCTGAGAAGGAGCTCTCATTAGCCCTGTTTACAGAGGAGGAGACAGACGCTGAGAGAGGGTGGCATTCTCCTGAGTTCAGGAGGCTATGACGCTAAGCCAGGAATTGCAATAATTCACGCCCATTGTCAGTGCTCCACTCATCCAGGCAGACGAGTCCTGCTTTGGATAGTGTGTGATACGGTGTGTGACGGAAAGAGCAACCGATTAACTCACCTGAATTCTGGTCTCAGGTCAGCAGTCAACTAGGAAAACCATTTAACATATATTTGCCTCAGTTTTCAAGAGCTCAAAAAGAGAATGAAAAATGAGAGTCCTCTTTTATGTCTTGCATTGCTTGCATATACAGCTATTAGACAGGATTGCTTTGGATTTTATAGAGGACAGTAATTGTGTCACATCCAAAATACTGTGTTCTGGCATGTATCCTTATGCTTTGGAATTTCTTTGGCCTAATAACTGAAGGGCCTGTCAATTATTACCTCTGTTCACTAGCAAAATGTATCGAGTTTACTCCACCTCTGTTGAAGGTCCCAGGAGAGTCAGCTTATTCCGCTATTCCACAAGGGCTCCTCAATCGTGCCTCTCTGCTGGGTACGTGATTTGGGTAGGTTCCTGTAACATAATATGCATCAAATCAGGCTTCTTACTTTATGTTTCTTTCTAATGCACACACAGAGCAGCTTGGTGCAAACTTCTCTCAAATAAATACAAGCTGTAAGTTTTCCTTATTTATGAGAAACACACAGTTTGAAATTGCCTTTACAACTGGATAGAAATTTCCTTAGATAAATTCAGATTTTTCAGTGGATCCAGAATTTCCCAGTAGCCAGCACCATGGTACAATGAAAGGTTATAAATAACCTCACAAGCTTTTGATCTTTGGGTGGCGCCTAAAATTGGCTCTTCTTCAAAATCAGAGACACCCTCTCCTTGCTTCCCACATCTCACAGTCATAAAACTCTCTGACAATGTAGAGATTTTTCCTACCCTACTCTATATAGGTTGCCTGACCTCAAAGTCATTTCAAATTGAGAAGAAATCGGTGACATTGAGGGAACAAGGCCACTTTCTATAAAAAATAAGAGCTGACACCTGTCACGTGCTTACTGAGGGCCAGGCATGGTGCCGACTGCTCTCCATGCAACACATATCTACAATCAGCCATTGTTATGATGGCCTCCGTGTGCAGGTGTGGACACTGAGGGTTAGCCAAGGCCAGGGACTGGCGTGATGGCACACAGACAGGAAGTGATCAAGCCGAGACCCACATGGGCTGCAGCGCCCATGTGTAACCACCAAAGCTTTCAGGTAGCCAAGAGTACAGTGAGCAAGTTACAGCACAGCCTCAAACCCAGGTCACCTGACTCACATGAAAGGTAAGTGGGCAGCATTTTCTTATGAACATAGAGATAAATCCATGGCCTCATCCCCAGACAATATTAGAATCTACTTGGGATAGCTGAGGTACGACCAGGCAGGGGAAATACAATGAGACAAATCAAAAGCAGTGGAGAATGCTTGCATTCAATAATGTAAGATGAGGGTCCTATTTCTAATTTACAATCAAAGCTTCTAGATCTGGGAAGAAGTTGCCATGGATAATTGGATCATATGTCCCTACTACATACACAAATGCACACACTACATATAGCAGAAAGTTTCACCATCATTTTTTCCCAGTAAGCAGGTGAGTAGGTTTTGGATAAGGCAGTAAAAATCTCCTCAGCCATCATCGATGAGCTCCATACTCTTTTCTCCCACTTCAGCCTTCATCAATCTGTGGCTGTCTCTTGAGCTAATATCCATCAAAACTTCATTGGGACTCTTCATTCACTCTTCAAACCTCTGCCTTCCAAGACCTATTCCTTCTAGAAGCATGTCCACTGCAGGAAATGACACTACCCAGTTACTAATCAAAACAATAGACGCCATCCTCAACCCGTGCTTTTCCTCCATTCCCAAACCCAAACCCTGGGGAAGTCCTAACTGCGGAGCCTCCATATATCTTCCCATTTTCCTCAGTCACTATGGCCACTGCCATCATTTCTTGCCTGATCTGCTCCCTTTTTGAAAACGTTTTATTTTATTTATTTATTTCTCCCCACAACCTTGTTGTTATCCGTTTTGTGGTGTCTGTTTTATTGTAGCTGGTCTTTTTTTAGAAGGCACCAGGAACCGAACCCATGTGGGAAGGAGGCACCTAATCACTTGAGCTACTTCCACTCCCAGCTTTGTTCTGTTTCTCCTTATGTATTCCTCCTTGTGTCTCTTGTCGTGTCATCTTGTTGGGTCAGCTTGTTGTGCCTGCCTGTCACTTAAGATTGCTGTCTTGCTCATCTTCCTTAGGAGGCCCCGGGAACCAAATCCAGGGCCTCCCTTGAAGTAGGTGGGAGTTCAATTGCTTGAGCCACATCCACTTTCTCTGATCTACTCTCGACCCTCTCCCTGCTTCCCCTCTGTACTCCCACTATCCATTCTCTACATGACAGCCAGAGCAACATTTTAAGCTTGATAAAGCAGGCTGTGTTACTCACCTGCCTGAAGTTTTCAGAAGTTGCTGCACTGTACTTGGGATAAATTCCCCACCAGTTGCCATGGCTTCTGAGGCCCAGCTAAGTGGGCTTTCCTCTCCTCCTGGATCCAGCAGCTCCTCAGTCTCCTGCCCCTACCTTCAGCCTTTGTCCTGCTTCAGGGCTTCCTAGGGCTGGCTCCTTCTGGTCATCCCAGTCTCAGCTCCAATGTCCTTCTAAGAGGCTTTCCACGACTATCCAGTTCATCCCTCTTTCTAACCCATCAGTCTGTTTGTTTTTTTTGTCCCAAAATTTATAGCA
Organism: Dasypus novemcinctus; assembly: GCF_030445035.2. NCBI lineage: Eukaryota > Metazoa > Chordata > Mammalia > Cingulata > Dasypodidae > Dasypus > Dasypus novemcinctus. The sequence goes on along the minus strand of NC_080699.1, from coordinate 42,998,424 downwards.
CTTAGCACAATCTGAACATTTGTCTTTGTTTACTTATTTAACATCTATCTCTTTATCTCTTCAACACTGCTCTCATGCCCTCGCAGAACGAACACGTTTCAGGAAGTTGATCTTTCTTGTTAAACACTGAATCTCTAGCCCATTATCTTGGCTATTCCCTGCTGGATGGCAGTGAATTTTCAAAGACTACAAGGCAGATAATGTGGTGTCTTTGACTAGATAGTTGTCACAGCCCCTGGTCCTGGGTTGCTGGGTCGGTTCCACCCACAGCAGCCTCAACACAGCACTTAGGACTTTCAGGGGTCTGGTGTGAGCTTAGTCATCAGGACAGGTGATTGGGTACTGAGCTGAAGTTGCTGTCCCACAAAGCCTGCCTCCCCCAGTTTCCCACGTCTGCTCCTGCCTTCGACGACGTGAGTATGTACATACCTTTGGCTGGTAGCTTCCCCGCAAGAGGCAACTCTTCAGGGTCTGAGCTAAGCTTCCTCACTGGGCAGCGTGCATGTGCAAGCAGGAGAGTTATGGACACACAATCTCATTTAAGGCAATTAGAAGTGAAATAATGTGACCATCCGACTATTATTATAAGTGGGTTTCTCAGATGGTGCCTTTCTTTTTCGCCTGGTTTCTCTGGGACATTCTATCTTCATTAGGTTCCAAACACTACCTTGCAGTTTCACGTTGCTAGTGTTCCCTGAACTCTGAAATGAGGTTTCCAGCCCTTCTTTCTGCCTTCTCTGTTCTCCTACCTGATAGAATTCCCTTTGGCAAGGATCCACATTCTCATGGCTTTCCCGAAAGCTAGTCCGTGGTCCCCTTTCTTCGTGGGCATCGCTGCCATGCAACCTGGATCCAGCTTTGCACATTCTGCTTCAGAATGCTATAAATGAAAGGGCCTCCAGCCCAAGACCTAGCTTGTGCACAGAAACCTGACATCCTCTCACTGACATCTCTTTACATGTCACAATTTGTTGTCATATGAAAGCAGGAGTTATGTTCTGGTATCATAACTGATAGATATTAAACTCCCCTAGTGTGCCATGTCCTTCAGTGATGAGCGTTATTGTATTATTAGCCCACTAACTATCCTCCAGCCCTACAGGATTGCTGGTGCCATTCACACAGGTAGAAGGTGGAGATAGTCAACTTCAGAACTCACACTTTCAGACATCACATCAATGTGATGCCCAGCCTTCAAAAGTGGTTTTGCTGTGGATCCCTCTATCATGGTACTCAGCCATGCATTTCATAAAAAAAAATTTCTGATGTGAGTTACTTCAGTCTTTGTTCATTGGGAACCTCATCCCTTTTGCTTTTTCCTGTTTCAATTTGGTATTAGTTTTCCATTTCATAAATGGACATACTGGTCCTCTCAATGCCCTACAAATGAATGAAACTCCCCCTTCAAAACTGTAAAGTGACACAGAGTAACAAAAAGATCAGCTCTGTGCATTGGTTTATTTGATTCACAAGCCTTCAATTTTCATCCCATGTAGTCATTCCACCAGTATGGAGCTAGGAGCCAGTCTTACAGAACGGGACAACAGCTCTGCTCTCTAGGCCCTCAGATATTTCTAGTGGCAGGAGCCAGGTCAACAAAAACAAAAACAGGATACTCAGTGTATTCCCTCCCCAAGGGCAGGACTTACTAGTATCATGTCTTATTAAGTAATTCTAGGCCCAACAGTTACCTGTCTCTGCCTGTCTTCTTTACCAGCTTCAGCCATTTCTCTTCTTACAAGGAATCTCATCCTCCCTCCTTCCCTCCCCTCCTTCCTTTCTTTCCTGTTCTTCCCCAACAACTCTTCCCATTAGCACTTTCATCTCCTGAGCAGCAATAGAACCAGCAGGTACCCAAATAGGGGATATTACTTGAGTTTCTGCACCCGGTTGGCACTGCCACCCACCCCTCCCAGGCAGTGTGGAGCACAGGTTTGTTTCCTTGGCCGGGAAAGGCAGTGTTCAAGAATCAAACTCTGTAATTGACCGTAAGCACCAGCTCACGCTTTCACCTTCGCACAGGGGAAGCACTCAAGAACGCCTTTCCAGGCAGTGAGAAAGAACCAGAGCATCATAGCGTTTGGAGGATTAGGGGCTGTGTGTGCACAGAAAACCCAGCAATGCCCAAATCCTAAGGGAGATGTGTGCCACTAGCACTGGTGGGTGATCCCAAAATAAGCTTGGCTGCTGCCTGAGCCCCCGGACCCTCTTCTCTGTATCATTTCTCCCAGGAGTGTGGTCCAGGGGCTCACGGAGCCCCATCTTGCCTCTGTGAAGGTCTGCTTTCTGGAAAGAATCTAATCCATGCATTCAAGGATCTAAGACATGTATTGTTTCACCTGTGATAAGTATTCTCCTTTTCTGAGGTCTGTTGCTCTAATTAAAATTTTTAGACCTAAAAATAAACATGGGCTCACTGGTTTGCAAGCGGCGGGTGGAGCAGTGCTTTCTTGCTGTTCGGCCCCTCACCAGCGAGACCACACAGCAAGCCTCTGCATCCTTCAGCAACTAAGGTAATAAATGATAACAGCCTAATGCTTATTTTTCGAATTAAATTTTAGTTTTTACAATTGTTCAGAGCCCAGCCTAATCTAACAAAAGGATTTGGGAAAGAACACAGCAAGGTATCCCACAGCAACCATTAAATTGGGATAAAGAGTGAGAGGATGCAATATGGGGAGGCTCCTGCCAGGTGGAACAGAAAAACGCATCACGACATGCCAAGGAAAGCCTGAGCCCTTGAATTCAGTCCTGGAAGAAATTCATCTGAGCCCCAAGGAAACCGAGGGGTTGGCCTCTGAGAACGAGCTCACCCGGTCCCTGTCCAAAGCCCCGATGGGGCTGCCACACGCTGTGACCATAAAGTCCTAGAAGGCTTCTCTGAAAATCCGTCCCAATACTTTTGAGCAGCTCAGAGTAATTTCCCCCCACCCCCACCCCAGTCCTTGTTTTTAGGGCACTAAGGCACACTCATAACAAGCACGGGTTAGAATAGGGACCCTTTTGCATGTTGCGCAGAAAGAACAAATTAAGATTTGCCAGGAAGGAGATGGCTGGCCATGGAGGGGCTTGAGCGTTTCAGAGGTGGGTCCTGGCGCCAGGAGCTTATCCTACATCTCCGCAAAGGCCCAGAGGAGCTTGGACATGGGCTGTGGCTCGGCTGGGGGAATGGTTACCTGGCAGGGGAACTGGAGTTCAGGCCTCCAGGGTGGGGTTTGGCAACTCCTGCATTGGCATCCAGGGGAGGGAAGGCGCTAATGTCAGTTTCCAACACTCTGCTTTGCCCAGAACTCCCTCCCTCCCGCCCGCCCTCTGCAGGCCGCCTCCCCCCTCCCCCCCCCCCCACCCCATGCTGGGGAAGCATTGGCGCCCCTAGCCGCGTTCTCTCTCTCGCAGCCTCTGGCGCGCGCGCCGCGGCGAGGAGGACGAGGCACGCAGCGACAGGGCGCGCGCCGGCCGGCCCCGCGTGGATCCCGCGCCCAGGCTGCTGCGGGCCGGCGCGGCGGGGGTTAAGAGCCGCCCGCCCAGCCCCGCACCAGCCCGCCGCGCGCCCAGAGCGCGGGGCCCCCGCGGCGGTCAGCGCGCCGCGGCTGCCATGACAACCCGGGAAGCGGGCGCGGGCCCGGGCGGCGCGCGGGGCGACGCGGGCGCGGGGCGCGGGCGCTGAGCGGTGCGGTCCCGGGCTGCGGCGGCGGCGGGCGCGGGGGTTCGGCCTCCGGGCGCCAGCGGCGCGGTCCTCCCCTGCGCCCAGCGCGGCGCCTGCCGCTCCGCCGAGGGGACCCGCCCGAGCCGGCTCGAGGACACCCCACGCGCCCGAGGACCCGCGGGCGCGGCGTGGCCTGGGCCGGGAACTTTTACCGCCTTCGGGGTGCAGACTGGAAATCCGGGCCGGTTTATAAATACATCTGTACATGTGTGTGATCTAATAAAACAGTTTCTCCTCTCCTTGAAGCAGCAGCTTTTTATGACAGCTCCTTTATGTCAGAGACACTTGCCTCGCTTCTCTGGGTTATAAACTTTTGATGCCAGACCTCTGCAGAACTGAATCCTAAAGTAGCGGGCGCCTTCGCCTTCAAGAGCGAGCAGACGAAGAGCGATCCGTGACCTTCGCCTCTGCGCCCGCCTTCCTCCGCGCCTTTCCCGGTCGCCTCCTTCCTCCCCAGGGGAGCGTCGAGAAAGCGCTTTTTTGGATGCAGGAGGGGGCACCTGGTCCTGCCAGGCTGGAAAGCTGAGGCAGGATTCGAGGAAGACTCACTGGACCCGGGAGAGCCTGGACTCTTGCCCCCTCCTCCCCCCTCTCTGCTTCTGGCCGGCTCTATCCCTTCCACCGCTGCCCGTGGCCGGCTGGTGCGCGGGCGCCAGGACCCTGCTGCGGCCGGAGTTGGGGGAAGTTGTGTCTGTCGAGGATGGGGGTCTGTGGGGACCTGCTCCTGCCCTGGAAGTGCCTCGTGGTCGTGTCCCTCAGGCTGCTGTTCCTTGTGCCCACAGGAGTGCCGGTGCGCAGCGGAGACGCCACCTTCCCCAAAGCCATGGACAACGTGACGGTCCGGCAAGGGGAGAGCGCCACCCTCAGGTAGGGAGCTCTACTGCAGCGGGGGCGCTGGGCCCCTGGGGTGCCATCACCGGGGCAGGGGCGAGGGAGCTGGGGGGTGGTGAGAGGGCTTCGTGCGGGACCCGCCCCCGTCTGGAGGCTTTGGTCTTTTGCGGCGGCCCTCCGGGTCCAGGGTCGTACTTAACAGTGGCCACTGAGGGCCTCGCTGGAGCGTCCTGTGTCTGGTGGCCACGGCGTGGCTGCATCCACTCTGAGAACATGAGGGCACGGGGCTGGAAGGATGGGAGGAAGCCTGGCATTGCTGGATGCGTTGATGGCTCTGTCCCAGGCCAGAAGGTATGCCATGGGTGGGATCGTCCTCAGGATGGGCAGGCTAACCCAGGCGTCAGGGCCAAGCGCGCCGACGAGTCTGCTGAAGAAGCAGCAGCTCATGTCAACTCCACGTGGTACTCCTGGGGCCCCTATTATAAATTACGGGGGCAGTTTTTTCATCGCAGGCTTGGGCCAAGGAGAGGAAACGTGTAGCTTTTCTGCAGCGACATCACTCCTGTGCAAGAAGCACACTAGGAAAGCTTTTTGTTTTACCTTAATGAGTTACAGAGAATCACTTACAGGCTCCAGGCAGAGGGTGGAGATCCTTGGAATATGAACCTTTGGGGAATGGGCCTGCGGCAGCAGAGACTTGCATAAAAATGCAACCACCACTTTCCACCAGCTCAGCAGATATCCTCTTTTATCCCTTTAATGAGGCAGTTCTGGTCCTGGGAGACCCATTCAGGGACATTCCCAGCTTAACAATGTCTCACCATAGTCACCGGGTAAATGCATTTTGCCCTATGACTTTCATGGTTATGGTGACAATAAAATATTCGGCCCCAGATTCCACAACCAAGAGGCCTGGCTTCTCCCACGGAGAGAAGGAAGGTGGGGTCTCTGGTCTCTTGCCTGGCCGCCTCGGTTAAGCCTCCTGCATCTGGATGCCTCTTTCCCTTGGGAAGCAAAGAAAGGGCTCTGGGTTCCCAGCTCTTCTTTCCTAAGGCCAAGTATTTTGGGTTCTTGCCACTTTGGGTGATTCTTGGGTGAATCTTCTTTTGCACTGGAAAACAGTTCTCAGCATCCTATTTGCTCTTCTTAGGGCCACTAGGATACAGAAAAAAAAGCAAGAGAGGGATGTGCATCCCCTCACGGCACAAAGGAAAAGCCATTCTGGGCACGTGGGGACCCCTCAACGTGCCCTCAATTAGAGTATAATGTCCCTAATAATTGCCCCACAGATGTTTGGTGAATCCTCTCTCTGAGTAAGGAAACTCACTGGATATGCATATGCAGTGGGATCTTAGGCTCAAGGTAAGAGTAGCTCATGGGCTACAAAGCACCTGTCAAGGGGGGATGATGCTGGCACTCTTCTGTCTTTATGGTCTAGTCTTTCCCTGGGGCAGTGAGGTCCAGGGTTGAAGGTGGCTTCTGAGCAAGAACTCTCAAATGCTCCTTCCTTTTCTTACCCCTCAGAGTTAGCCAGGAACTTAAAAACTGGAGTCTTCTGTTTTCTGGGGTGCAGTAAGAACACTCCACCAGTAGAGGGCCAGCTCTGCTCTGTTTTTTAAATTTATTTATTTATTTTTTTTATTAGCTGCTGGCCTGTTTTCATGATCTTCAATTCTAATGTTTAGCAGCTGGGCTTGGTAATGGGAAAGGGAATAAAAAAGGAAACGCTGAATAGTAGCTTTTTATGCTTTGTGGGGAAAAAAAAAAAACCCCTCCATGTTCTAGTATAACTGTTATCTGTTACCTGACTGCGTGTTTTAGTATTTTCACGTAAGCATGTTTTATGCTGATTTTGCCTCTCCTCTTCTGTATATTTCCCCCTCCAATAGAGAAATGCAGCACATTGTCCACATTTTAATCTCTTTATATATCCCTTCATTTATGGCTCATGGTCTTCTTTTTTTTCCTTCCTTCCTTTTCATTAAATTCCTTCACTATTTATGTTTCAGCCTATACACTCTCTTCTCCTTTTCTTACCTCCATTATTTCTTGTTACTCCCTGATTTTTTAAAGGCTTGGATTTCATGATTATCACAATATTTCTGAAAACAATATGAAATCTCCTGTCATTTTTTGTGGGTCCCAATCTCACTCCTCTTTTTTCCAGCTCTCTTTTTGCTTTACTAACTGTTGGATACCGTCTTAACCAAAAACTCATTTGTCGGTAGTTTAAAGAGGAATCCGTGTTTCTAGTTGTGAAAGGCCATAACCTTAACCCCAGATAAAAGCACCAGGCTTTATTCTGTGCTATTTTTTGTTTTTTAAAAAAATGATAATCCTTAAGTATGATCAAGAGCACTCGCTGGGCTCCTAAAAATGTTCCATTGGGAATTCTGTGTTCAGAATATATACGTTCAGAATGCACCGACAAAAGCTGAATGATACTCACACCCATCAGCTACAGAGCCTTTTCTAATGTTACTGCTCTAAAACCCATTTCTAAATCTTGAATGATGTCACATAGGAGTCCAAAGACCCAGAGCGGAAAGCTAAGGAGTCTGGAAACCTGGGTCTTCCTTCGAGTTCTACAATGAAAAGTCCCACGGCTTAGAGAAGAATGGTGTCCTTACATGGGGACAGCAGTTTCACTGTGATAGGTTTTTGCACTGAGGGACATTAAGAAGTGATGCGCTAAAGATGACACTGAAGTTCTGAATGTGGATGAAACTCAATTTATATAAGTGAGGCAATATTATCTTCCTAATATCTACTTCATAGGGCTCCCTGAAAAGTAAAAATAAGTATTTGAATATTGAGGTATTTTGCCTTCTTGGGAGAAAGATGATATGGAAAATGAAGGAGGGATTCACTATTGTTGAATTACAGCTTCTATGAATCTGATTTGAATTCATTATTACAAATGGGCCCTCTTGGCCAGAATCATTTCATTACAATTATCTGCTGTTGGGTTAAAAACGTTCTGTGCCTTTCAGTGAGATTAGATATGACAAGTGTCTAGGAGTACTGCGTCTGAATCAGTGCCCACATCAGGGAAATGAGCCCACAAGCCTCAATGGGGTCAGCTGGTATCCATTAAGCATCTCTATTGCACAGATGACAGCCAGATGTGCTTGCTTCGTGGGCCCCAATGGTTTCTAAACTTGCTTGAGTTTCTCCACAGAACAACTTCTTCTCTGTACATTAAACATCTGGAGGCGGTGGGGTGGGGTGAGGGAACAAGTGCTGTTGCTGTAACTTCCACTGAGTGGGAAGAGGCTGCACCATCGTACTGGCTTATTTCAATAGCAGGACATCAGTTTGGCAGATGCAAGTTTGTGGTATGGACTTAATGGTCTTTTCTAAAATACCTCTACATTTTCATTCAGAGTTCTGTGCTAATCCACTCACGGCCAAGTGTTTGAGGGTTAACTAATTGCCAAGGAGTCATCTTAGCCATAGGGTTTTGCAAAGTTGCTGGGATGATAGAGTTCCAAAGGACTTCCCTCCCTCCCTCCCTTCCCCCTTTCTTTCTATATTTTGTACTCACTGTCAGATTTTCCTTTAGAAGAAAGTAGGAACTTCAGAGTGGCCATTAAGTCCTTCAAAACAAGCGTGAGACCTCTGCTTCACTGTATAAGTTACCCAAACTAAATAAGGAAGGGTACACATAATTACAAAGTCTTTGCCCTTGATCCTGGAAGATAAGGACATACAAAGACACTCATGCAGGGACCAGTCCAGAGAAGGCTGGTAAAGGAGAGGTACTAACCAGTCTGCACATTGGAGTTACCTGGGAGGCTTTGTGAAAATGGCGATGCCAGGCTCCTGGATCCATTCAGTCAAAATCTCTGGGGCCGGGCAGGGGCAGAGGCACTTTTAAAGTTCATCCAGTAATTTAAATTTTTAAAAAAATTTCTTAATAAGCTTTAGATTACATAAATATTACATAAAAAAATATATATGGGATTCCCATATGCACTATCCCCTTCTCCTCCCACACTTTCTCACATTAATAACATCCTTTATTAGTGTGGTACATTTGTTACAATTGATGAACACATATTGAAGCATTGCTGCTAACTGTGGACTATAGTTTACATTATAAGTTACACTCTGCTCCACACAATTTTATAGGTTGTGACAAAATGTATAATGACCTGTATGTGTCATTGCAATGCCATGCAGGACGATTTCAATGTTCCAAAAATGCCACGATGTTATACCTATTCTTCCCTCTCCTTCCCCTCAGAAACTCTGGTGGCCTCTGCCTTTATATCAATGATTAAAGTTCTTCCATTTCTAGAATAATAGTAAATTTATAATAGAATAACAATAAGTCTACTTTAGTCCATTGTTCATTCCCCAAACTGGAGAATTTTGGGATGATGATGTCTATTGTTTCTAATTGAGAGGGGCTTAGATCCCATGGGGCAGATGGAAGGAACTGTCTTGCTTGCAGTTGTAGATACTCTGTTTTTTGGGGGATGGTCATTGTCCATCATCATCTCCTTGTTAGTTGTCATGGGTGAGTCCAATGAACTGGAGAGTAAGTGTTACAACTCTGCTGAGATTCAGAACTCAACCCGCATATGAGCAGTCCAAAGATTTAAGTCTCTGGGATATATATTTATCAAGTATCATGCTAATTATAGGTTCAAATAAAAGGGGCAGAAGAGCCATGCGTAGGGGAACTGTAAGTGAGTCTGACCCCGTTACACCGGGGAGCGTGAATTCCAGCGTATGGCCCACTGACAGGGTGCTGAATTCCTATAAAGCTCATCCTGTGGGTTCAGAGAGGAGAATCATTGCACTCAAACCCTTTCCTGCTCTAGAGCTCCCCAGCAAGGCTAAGTGGTCCTCAGACATTTGGACATGTTCCTTGGAAAGTTCCAGAAGGCCTCTGAGGAGAAGCCCCAACTTTGATGGTTTGTAGGTCACTGACTTGACCTGCTGACCCAGGTCCCCTTCGCCGTCACCCTGCACCTCCAGTTGAAGGGCCTCCCACTCTGGCATTTGCTTCCCAGCCCAAGGACTGCCCTGGGCCCAGAGGCCCGTACACCTGTGCGTTAGTCGTCACACTGAGGGCACAACCTGAGTGCACCACGTAGACCTTCAGAGCATGGGGACAAGCTCGCCCGGTCTCACATGAGGTGAGATGAACGGTGGGTAGTTTCTCTTAGCAACAAGGCAGCATATGCATGCCGGTTGCTATTGACACTAAATGAAACTCCACATCAACAGCCTGCCATCCTCTACATCTTGTCTAGTTCTCATCTGTTTTTAAAATCCGTCCCTCACTTCCCAATCTACTCAGCCTCCCACTTCCTGCTTGGGATCAAGTCTATTCTGATCTGAGTCCCACTAATTCTTGGCTCAGACCTCTGCTCTCGCAGGTACGCACTGGACCTGTGACTGCTTTCATGTGTGGTTGCAGGTGGATTGTGAGCTCGGGGAGGCTTGGAGTCGCTTCTTATATTTTGAGTCCAGGGATTGCTGTGGATGCTAAGGATTAAAGAACTAAGTATTTGTTGAATGCTTTAATCCATCCTACCTAAATCCTACCTCTTGCAATGTATTATTACCTCTACAGCAGTGAAGTGCTTGTATCTAACTATTTCATTCTCTTCAGAATATGATGCGGGAACATTCTGGTACCAGCAGTGGGTTAGAGATCTCTGAGGCCTGCAGGGCTTTTGGATTCCCCTCAATTCACTTGCCAGAGGGGACAGGACATCAGCCAACAGTTGCAATTTTATCTGAAACTATGCAAAACTCTTCACTATCCCTGAGGCCAACACAACAACAAGGTAGCAGAGAGAAGGTGGATCTTAGCAGTGGCAGGATGGGGCAAAGCCAGTGTCTGCAGAGGATTGCCTTGCTGGAGATGCAAGGAGGTGGGTAGGGGGTGTGAGGAGGGTCTGACGGGGGCCGAATGGGTGTGCCTGGGGCTGTGTCTCCTGGAGAGAACCCTGGCCCCAGCATCAGCACGCCTGGAAGAGCAGGGCTTGCTTGATTCTGTGACTGTCTTTAATATCACTTACTGGGAGAATGGTTCTCCATGCCAAGACCAGTAAGCCCTTGCACACGCCCTCACTCCAGCACAGGGAAGGGGAGGAATGTGGGCTCGGGAGCTCAGAGCTTTACGCCCCGTGGCTCCCGACGTGATCTGGAAAATGCTGCAGCACGTACAAGCCTGTTGGCTCATTGCATGGCCTTTGGTCAGAACTGGTCCTTGGGCTTAGTCTCAGCCTGTCTTTCTCATTTCCACTCCTTCATTCGGGAAAAAGGGCTCTGCCCATGTCCTGCTTGCTGCGCTGACGGTGTGCTGCTTCTGAGAAGGCGGCCGGCAGGACCGGCCAGCAGCGTGTTACGGACCCGATGGGATCCAGCAGGGAGATGCAGCAGAGAAAAGGAGTAAAATGGGCTTTACTTGACCTTCCCAGGGGAGGACTTTAAAATTACTTATTAACAGGAAGCAGTCTTCACAGTTGTGAGAGAAGAAGAGGGAATTGCCCTCCAAGACATCTTCAGGGTTTGCAGAAATACGCATTGCCTGTTAGGAAACGTTCTCTCTCTCCTTCTCTTCTTAATACAACAAAACAGTACCGGGTTATTTCCGGATTGTTTGTTTACTTATCTATTATTGCCCTGCACGAAGCTGCTTTGGCTAATGCTGGCGTTAGCAGAACTGGTGCCGACCTTGGCAGGTGGGGCGTGTTGGGGCAGGGGACGCCATCCTTTCCCCCTTGGTCCATTTTCAGTCCCTTCCTGTCTCCCACCAAACGACACCTTCACGGTGCTTTTTATTCCCTGGTGCATCCTTTTTTCAGAAGTGAAAATGGAAGCTGTGAGCGCTCTGCTCCTCAGCCTGCTTAGAACCAGGAGCCAGATGGGTGGAACGGGGGAATGTTTGAGCCTCCTGCCACTCTCCCTGCAGGATAACAGACCCTTTCATAAAATCTGCAAAGGGTGTCTTTTTAAACAAAAAATCCTATTAAAACAAATACCAAAAAAAAAAAAATACTCCTTATGATTTACTATGTGTTGGACGCTGGCCAATTCCTTATCAATTCATTTAGTTTTCAAAATATTACAGACCCCAACTAACAGTCAAGGAGATTGAGATTCAGGAAAGGTAAGAAACTCGCCTGTGGTCTCACAGGTATTAGGTGTCAGAGTCTGGTGGATTTGCGGCCAGCGGACCTTTTGGCTTCTTCTCAATTTTATAGTGCTTCCCTTTCCGCCCTGCCCTGACAAAGAGGAAAAGGGAAGTTCCCACGTGCTGCAAGCAGGAAGAGCACAGGTGCCCCTTCTGTCCCCTGCACACGTGTTTGACCAGAGGTCAGGATCTCTGCGCTTCAGCGGAACGTGGTAGCTGTAGCTGCCCTGCTTTCACAGCCTCCTTTGTCACCTCGCTCGGGCTGGAGCTCAGTCCATCTTCCTGGACTGGAAGCCAAGTCCATTGCCAATGAGTGTGCAAGATGGCAGCCGCCATGATGGATTTGCATGCTGCCAGGGCTGTTCTGGGCACGCTTCGCTTTGAAGCTGTCCTAAATCCTGTGCTTTCCTTTAAGTGACTTCTCAGAGCTCGAGGCACTATCTTGAAGAATATTGTACGTGATTCACTGGCAAAAATTACCCAGTGTTAGAACCATTTTTATGAGAACTGTAAATGATTAACGTGTGATACCCAAGTCTTTCAACCCTAAAATACATGCAATTTGGTAAACCCATCTCCCCATCCTTATATTCATATTTTAATTTAAACCATTAAGGTTGTAAAAATAGCCACAGTTCTTACCCAATTTGCTAGTGATTCATTGACCCATTTTGGCTTTCTTTTCCCAGAAAAATTACATTTTTCTTAAATCCAAAAGATGCTGAAAGATTTAACCTCACTTCTTATAAAAGTGCTGATCAAAAAAAAAATTTAAATATTAGTTCTGAATGTTATACATTTTCAGTGGGTCTGAAGATTTATGGTATTCTCCATTAACCAAGTTTCCATTGCATAATAAGAACAAAAGAATGTTACAAGCAGTTGTTAAGTTTCCTGGCTAGTCCACAGAAGATAATTTAACTCATAATTACCCAACATGCTATATACTAGCAATGAAGAATAATAGAAAACATTGTTGCAGAAGAAGTAATTATGCAAGAGAGAAAAAAATGAATATAATAATTTTCTATTTATTGTGAATGCCAATGCTGAAGAAAAGTAGGCGTAATTAGAGGAAGATAATGTGGAAACATTTTCTCAAAGATATTTCTTAGTACTTTGAGGAGTTTTGGAGTTTGGAGTGTTGTTTCTGTTGTGCCTAATTTAATTTTAAAATGCATAGCTTTCTTTTTATTTGATTCAAGTATACATTTGTCACTACTCTGATGATTGGGAATATGTTCATAAATATTGATGAAGAGAGGGAGAGATGAAAGAAATGATGGACAAAAGTAGGAAGACCGTGGAAGAAGACCGTAGGAGAGATTTTGCAGGAATACCAGCTACGAGCTGAAGGAAGAGGAATGGAAATGCTAAAGTGGGAGGGGCCTGTGTACCTGTGGGAACAGACTGCCTGAAGTGGAATTGACTGAATAGTTAATGGTAGAGTAAAGAAGGAGGAGAGAAAGGAGTAGACAAGAGTTGACGTGTCCTCCCCGCCAAGTAGTGGGGTGGGAGCCCTTCTGTCCCTGACCGGCAGAGCTCGGGGCCACACGTGGGTGGGTGCTTGTGCAGTGCTGATCCCAAGGCTAGGACAGAGTGGTTTCAGGTCCAGGCCCTGCTTGCTGCTATGCCCTGGCTCTTTCGGAACCTCAGTTCCCACCTGCCCTGCAGCTGCAAATCCCATTATTGTCATTTAGTCCTAGTGTAGGTCTCGTCAAGCTATGTTGGATCTACTGTGGTAGGTGCCCTGTGTCGTTCTGGCAGGACTTCCCCTCCCACCCTGGTGTGGCATGGGGACATCCCAGTGCTGACCCCTCCCAGCCTGATGGCATGGGGACTTTTCAGTGCTGACTACTCACCTGCCCACCCAAATGTCCACTTTGGAGGTCACCTCACATGCGGGCAACTAAGTGGACAGGTCACCTGCCTTGGTCCTTTGCAATTCAATAGTTTACCATCAGTTGTCCATGGATCTGTGGGTGCTGTGTCAGGGGTTGGTACACCTGGAGCACCCAGTGATGCCATCACAACACAGGAACTCTTGCTTGTGTTTGCAACTTCCTCTGGTGACTAAACTGAGGAAAAAGCAGTGTGCAGCCAACCTCTCTATGCACAGGGGACTGAAGCAGCCAGATATTTCAGAGGAGCCATGCTCATACCGACATAGTAGCCCACCAGCTGCCTTGCGTAAGGAAAGGGGATTGTGATATGCAAATCTGCACCATTCTCTGACTTCTTCTAGCTGTCTCTAAAACGCGCCTGTTCCAGTTTTTCCAGTTGTCTCCCCCATGCCCTTTGTCAAACATATGACTATTCTCTACCCACCATGTCCCCAGTCTCCAATGCAAATCTCAGCGCATATGTAGTAGGTGCTAAGAGTTTGTTGAAAAGGCAAATGCTTCTCTTTATCTCTGTCTTTGCCCCTCTTTCACACACACACACACACACACATGCACACGCATGTATTCACACTTTCACCCATGCGCACGTCTGCTTTTTCTAATGTAGATATTCTCCCCCATGTCCAAATAATTGGAAAGGTACTGAAATTGCAGCCAGAGATTCTGGCATTTGACTTCTAGTTAAGACAACACTTTCTCCCTAGATAGTTGGTATTTAACTCGTCCTGTCTCCTCTTGCTTGTTATTTTTAATTGCAATATTTGTGCATTACCCAACATCTTATGACCACTATCTGGAGATTCCAAGCAGTTGTAAGGAGGGTCCCAGTCCCCTCCCTTCTCATCAAGGTCACAGGAGAGAGGAGAGTACCTTCTGGGAGTCTGTCTGTAAACTTTAGGGGATGGAAGCACCAACGTGGCCCGTCTATGAAGTCCACTTCCTTGGCCACGGAGATGCAGCTGCCCCTGAGTAGGCTGTCATGGCATGTCCCCAAGTCACTGTTTGAGCCGCGTGCTGCCTGCTGTGCTTGTGCAGGGCAAACATCTCACAGAACGTTCTTGATTATATGATCCATTGACTAGTCAATGGGTGCTTATTGCAATAGGAGAGAAAGTATGACCCCTCTTAAGGGGTTAAAAGTGCAGACTTTAGCTTCAAAAAGACTCATTTCAAATCCCAGCTCTATTACATATTGGCTGTATATGGTCAGGGCAAGTGACTAAATTGCTCAAGGCCTCAATTTCCTGATTAAAAAAATAGGGGCTCTCTGCCCACTTCACTGGGCTGTTGGGGTTAATAAATGGTATCAAGTTTATGAAGAGCTTAGACTAAAGTCTAGCAAGTAAGAAGCTAACAGAAAACAGTAAGCAGTTAAAAGTATAAAATATAAGTTACTAAATTCACAATTTGAATAAGCAGCATTTATTAAATGCCCGTTACATGTCAAGTACTTCCTAGGCATTGGGAAATTATAAAGTTGAATTCCATGTGGGCTTTCTGTTTCAGACTTTCACATCTAATGAGTGGATTGGCAGAATGTCGGGTCCGTACTCAAGAAGAGAAAGAGGAAAGGAGAGAGAGAAGGAGAACGAGAGGGAAGGAGAGAGGAAAATTTTACATAAAATAAAATGCTTTTTTTTTTAAAGAAAATAAACATATTAAGTGTTTGATACTTTGGCACATGACTTCAACTCTGTAAACACCACTTCAAAAGATACAGAACATTTTTATCACACCAAAAAAGTTCTGTCCTCTTTAAAAAAAACTTTTTTATTTTAAATAATTTCAAACTTACAGCATAATTGCTAAAACAAAACTGATAGAAAATTCCAGCATACCCCCCGGATAGCCAGATCTACCAACTTTTACCATGTTGCTACATTTGCTTATCATCTATCTATCTATCTATCTATCTATCTATCTATCTATCTATCATCTGTCATCTCTTTATCACATCTCTATTTAATCTCCCTACCTACCTATCTACCAACCTGTCCATCTGTCTGTGGGTTTGTGTTATCTATTTATCTATTTTTTAAACACTTGAGTGTAAGTTGTTTACATTGTGTTCCTTGAACACTTAATACTGCCATGTATTATTCCTGAGAACAAGGATATTCACTTATATAACCACCTTAAGTGCAGGTATCAAGTTCAAGAAATTTAATATTGATATAAAAGTTATAGTCTATATTCCAATTTTTTCATGTGGCCCCCAAATTTCCCAATAATGTCCCTTAGGGCACTTTCTTCTCCATCATTAAATCACACCAAGATTGCATATTGCATTTAATTGTCATCATCTCTTTAGCCTTTCTTTTCTGAAGTGTGGAAATACATAAACAACATAAAATTTCCCATGTCAGCCGCCTTCAAGCACTTCGTTCAGTGGGGTTAACCACACTCGCACTGTTCTGTAAGCCATCTTGGAGTCAGTCCCCTACTTCTTCTTATCTCCTTTCTGACACCATGGTTTTATCTAGTCCAGAGTTTCATATAAATGTGATGATACTATATTATGTAGTAGTCTTTCCAGTCTGGTTCCTTTCCCTCAGCACGATGTCTTTGAGATTCACCCATGTTTTTGCTTGTAGTATATTCCGTTTTCTTTGCTCAGTAGTATTCTGTTCAATAGACATACCACAATGTGTTTATCCACTCATCTGTTGATGGACGTTTGGGTTGCTTCTAGTTTCTGGTTATTATGAATAAAGTTACAATGAAAATTTGTATACAAGTCTTTATGAGGACATATATTTTTATTTTTATTACAATATTTTTTAAAGATTTATTTTTATTTATTTCTCTCCCTTCCCCACCCTCCCTCATTGTCTGCTCTCTGTGTCCATTTGCTATGTGTTCTTCTGTATCTGCTTGCCTTATTCAGTGGCACTGGGAAACTGCATCTTCTTTTTATTGCCTCCTCTTGCAGTATCAGCTCTCTGTGTGTGCAGTGCCACTCCTGGGCAGGCTGCGCTTGTTTTGTGCAGGGAAGTTCTCCTTATGGGCTGTGCTCCTTGCACATGGGGCACCCCTGCATGGCACAGCACCCTTGTGTGTGGCAGCACTGCACGTGGGCCAGCTCACCACTTGGGTCAGGAGGCCCTGGGGATTGAACTCTGGACCCTCCATATGGTAGGTGGACGCTCTATCAGTTGAGTCACGTCCACTTTCCTTTTCTTACGGTATTAATACCTATGAGTGGAATTATTGGATCACATGATAAGTCTAACTTTAAGTCAAAAAAAAGAAAAAAGTAAACAATTACCAGATTGTTTCTCAAAGTTGTCATACCCATTTAAACTCCCACCAGTTATAAATGAGATTTCCAGCTACCTCACAGCTTTCACAGCTTCACCAACGTTTGATTTTGTCAGGCTCTTTGATTTATTTTTAGGTACTGGGCTGGGGTTTCAACCCAGAATCTTGTATGTGAGAAGCCAGAGTTCAACCATTGAGCTACTTCAGCTCCCTGAGGTTTTTTTTTGTTGTTGTTGTTTGTTTGTTTGTTTTGCTTGTTTATTTTCTATTTTTTATTTTTAATCAATCCCCAGAAACCAAGCCCGGCACCTCCCATGTGGGAAGTAAGAGCTCAGTTCCTTGAGCCACATCCACTCCTTTGAGTTTTCCATTTTTGCCATTTTAGTGAGTATGAAGAAGTGTACCATTGTACATTATTAATTTTCATTTTCCTGAGGATCAATGATTTTCAATGCATATTCACGTGCTTACTGGCCATTCATATACCCTTTCACAGACCATGGCTAATTGAAGGGATTGTTCATTTGTTCATCCATCCATCCTTTAGTAAATTTTTATAGAACACTATATTACCGTATAACACCATGTTATAGTGTATGCCAGGGAGTGTCAGAGGAGCTGGGGCTGCAGGGACGAGCCTCTGTCATCATCGTGCTCAAACTACCTGAACAAAGAAGTAGTGCTAAAGGGAACGCGGAGCCCCAGGAGAGTGGAGAGCTTTGTCTTCTGGAAGGCAGAATCAGGATGTGGACAATCAAGGGAGAAGGCAACCACTGTTGTCTGCCCCCCTTCTTGTGGCCACCTTGTCTGCTTTTCCTAGTTTTGCCCACACATTTGCTTTATTTGTCCTTTTACTATCAACTTTCTCCACTTTTATAGGCAGAAGATGGCAGCCCCACATCTTCTGAGTTCCTGTGTACTCAGCTCAAGCTAGCCAGAGTGCCCATCAAGGCTGTCCCAAGTCCAAATTCCCAGGAGATCAAATCTGACTCTCGCAGCTTGGGTTGATGTCCACCCACCCACCAACCAAGGCCTGGAGGGGGTAAGGGTGGGGTCATGTGTCAGGTGGGATGTATTTTATTTCCAAGCAATACACTCTAACACTAAAAGTGGCTTAAATAATGATAATATATATATAATGTCACTTAATGAGACTACGAGAGGGAGGCGATTCCATCTTTATTGTGTTGGGACCATTGCTGCTTATTACGAGAAGGCTGCAGCAGCTCCAAACATCATATTCTCACAACAAAATCCAAAAGTAGTAATTAAATTTTCCAGGCACTCCCTCCCAGCAGATTTTTCCTCAGAAGCCATTGGTTAGGATAGTTTTAAGTGCACAGGCTCTAGCTGGAAGAGTGGGCTTGGAATGAGGGTTCCTGGCATTTTTAGCCTCTGGATTGGGAGGCACATTCTGTCAGCAGGTCACTGGCAGGGAATTGCTGCTGAGCTTGCAAACAGTAGTGTTGGAAACAAGTCCCGTGGTCTAAGTATACTTCTCATAGCTTACTGCTGTGACCGGAAGGTGGGTGGACGGGAGGTGGTCAGAATTATCAGAGAATGCTGGGCTGTAGTCTGGACAGGTACCTCTCTCCAACATTTAATACAGGTGAGTTGAAGGAACAAACCAAACAGTGTCTAATTTGCCCAGCGTGGTGGTCCATCCCTGCTTACAAAGCAAACAGGTGAACACTGATGAAAGAGGTTGTTGATGTGCGAGGAGTGGGGTGGGGTGTGGGGTATATGGGAACCTCTTATATATTTTTTACTGTACTATTTTTTGTGACCTATGTATCTTTTTAAAAAGGCAATTAAATTTAAAACATTTGAAAAAAACAAAAACAGAGTAAACAGGCGAGAGTAACCTCACGTTGGAGAGTGATAAATTCCTTAAAAACAAGCTGAAGGTAGGGAGCGAATGAGAAAGAGGAGGCTTCACGGCTGCTCTGAGCAGCACAGCAGGATCAGGAAGGGAGGCGCCCCTGTCAGAGGAGACCAAGGAGAGGGAAAAAACAGTGGCAGAGAAACAAACAGAAGCTGGGGTGAGGAGAAGATCCCATGGGAAGTATTCCCCAGTGAGTGGCTTCTGGAACGGAACAGGTCAGGGCAGGAAAACTTCTTCAGTCAAGGCCGGGCGAGCCGAGAGCCCGGCGGGCAGAGGAAGGCCAGGTGCTGGTGGGAGATAGGCGGGATTGATGGGGCAGCTGACCAGGCCGGCGGGGTCAGTTATTTATTTATTTTGTAACGGAACCTAACAAATCTTGAAACCTGATAAATCCAATTACCCGTGTTTTGCCTTCAGGGAATGTGAGAAGATTAATGGTGGTTGGTTGTCAGTAGCATAAAAAGAAATAGATGGTAATAACCGGGAGGTCCAGAAAAGGAGCCCGCGGGCCAGCCCGGCCCGCAAAGCTTCCCGTAACTCTCTGTGCGCAGGGCACTGGCCTGGGCGCCCTGGACCATCCCAGGGAGCTGAGATGAGCCCGGAAGCCTTCCTCTCCCTTCTCCAGCGGCCCTGGTGACCCAAGAGCATGCAGAAGCGCAAGTCAGCGTTTCGTAGAGCATGCTCTTTGTTAAAAAAAAAAAAAAAAAAAAAAAAAAAAAAAAGCTGTCTCCCCTGCAAAGCACAACTTCTGTTTCTGGGGGTGTCTGCCTTTAAGAGGTGGCGAAGCGTTTTCCCCTGAGTTGCCCCACGTGACCTTTACGAAGCTGAGGCAGTGGGAGGGCAAGCATTACTTGCTTCAGTTTACACATAAGGAACTGAAGTGGCAGGACACAACTGTGCGGGCAGGTCTTTTGGATAAATGTTTTCCCCCCTTTGTTATTGGGATAACCATTTTTGGAAACTCTTTGGAAAATTAATATTTCTGGCACCACTTAGTACAAACCGCAGATAAAGCGTGATGGTCACTGATGGACTAGCAGAAGGGAACTCGCACACAGCTGTTGGGGCCCGGCGGTTACAGTCCCATTGTTTTCACCTAGTTTTGTGTTTGCAGAGCAGTTTTTCTTGGTAAGTTACACTAAGTAAGACCCCTCAGTCTCTTCCCAGCATAGCTTTTGGTTTAAGAAACGTTTCTTCCCAAAGTAACTTGCTTGACACGCACACATACTGGTCTTTTTAATTTCGTTTGTGCATCGAGCTGTATTTCACATGCCATAAAATTCGTCCTTTTAAAGTGTGCAACTCAGTGGTTTTCAGTATATTCCCAAGGTTGTGCACCCAGCACCACTATCCAATTCTAGCACATTTTCCTCTTCCTGCAAAGGAACACTGCACCTGCACCCTTTCGCAGGCCCTCCCCATCTCCCCCTCCCCGAGCCCCTGACAACCGCTCATCTCTTTTCTGTCACTATGGATTTGCTTTCCCTGGAGATTTTATATCAATGAACTACAATACAAATACTCTGCTTTTACCTTCTCCTTTATTTATCCATTCTTCCACTCACTCCCACTCTTATTCATTTCACCAACATTTTTTCTTGAGCCCCACACGCTCCAAGCATTTTGCTGGGCTCTGCAGGTCTAGATGGACAAACAAAGTCTGTGCCTCATAAAAGCTCATGAATTTGAAGTGAGGGAAGGTAGAGGAAAGCAGTGCTTAGCAGCTAAGGGCCCAGGTCCCCTGCAATGGTGTAAATGCACTGTTAGGTTCCGCTCGATTCGCAAACGTTCTGCCAGAGCAGTGGCTTCATGCCTTGAACCGGTCCTGGGAATGGCGATGCTCCAGGTCCACCATGGTCCCCGCGTCCCTTTACACGAGCTGGCCCAGTCGAACCCTGGCCCCTACTCCTGTGAACTAGGCTCCATTTAGCGTCCCAGGTCTAACCTCTCAACCTCCCAGCTGGTATCCAAATCATGGGCTAGTTGTTAAAACACAGACTGCCGGGCTTCGACCCCGACTTGCTGATGTGGGAGGTCTGGGGCAAGGGGCGACAATGTGCATTTCTTACAAATACATGCTTTGAGAATCACTGCCTAGAATCTACCCTTTTCCTTGTAAGTCTCTGTCCTGGTAGCTTGCTCAATAAATTTGCGACTGAGGTTCTCCTTTTTTCTTGCTAGTCTCTTTTCAAGGCCCCAAGGCCCACAATTAAATCCAGGCTCAGGGCCTAAGGCTAAATATGTACCTGACTGCTTAGAATCCCAAACATTGCCTATTTCTGAGATTGACATCATTATACCCAAATAAGTGACAGACTTCTCTGAGGAGAGCTAGCACACTGAATTTTGCCACATCTCATGCACACCTAGTTCTGTCCATTGTACATCTTAACAAAATCCAGATTTCCTACATCTGACTCAGTCTCCTTCTTTCTGCTACAGTTAATTGAGCATACAAAGGTAAGAAACCAGTGAATACTTGCTTTTCCTGCTCCCAAGTCTCCTATTTGAAAAAGATGGAGATCGTGACAAAGAGGACACTTTTTTTTTCACCTCTAACACTGTGTGTTTTCAGGTCTAAGTTGAGAAGGAAGGTGTGCAAGCAATCCCTCTTTAGCTCTGATGGTTGAAAAGTTCTCATATTCATTCACTGGGAAGATGGGTAGTGAATGGGAAATCAGAATAAAGAATGCCGAGGTTCTTGGAATTTGCGAAAGACCAAATATTTGACTAAACATAGTTAGAAAAGGATTGTATTATGACAAACATGGTGATGTGGGGTTAACTGACAAAAAATAAATCAATGGTCCCTGGGTATGATATACTTATTTTGACTTTTAAAAGTGAATGTGGTCCAGAAACCAAGGGTAACAATGTATGAGTCCATTTTTATGAAGTTAAGAGAGCAAAATAAATCAATGATGGGGGAGTCAGTATAGTTACCTCCATGGTGATGGGAGGGAGAGTTTTCAGGGTTACTAAGAATTGACTTGGGGAGGACTTACAGGGTGGTCAGAATGTTCTAGATTTTGATCTGGTTGGTGATTATATAAGTATACATACCTATGTGTAAAAATATCATTGAATCGTACCCTTAGGGTGAAGTCCGTTGTGTATTTTCTGTATGATAACCCTCAACAAAGAAGACTAGAATAATAAAGATAGAGTGATGCACCACAATTTAAACTATGAATGCTAAAAATAGCTTTATAAGCAAGATGAAAGCTGATTTTATTGGTCTAATTAAGCTAGCAAATTAAATAATTACCTTGTGCTTTTACCTTATTGTGAGACCAGTGCTCTAGAGTTAACCCTTATTCAAAAAGAAAACTTGTTACATCTGTAAAAATGAAGAGACTGGTTCACATAGAGATGGAGGTAAAGCAGCATCTCTCAAAAATATCAGCCACCCAGAAATGGATGGAACGCTTGCTGTGTACTCAGAGTACCAGTTGATCTATTCTCGTTCTTTCATTGCAGGGTAGAGGGAAAATAGTTGGAGGGATCTCAGGAGGCCCTTGAATTACACTACCTGCTGCCACCACAAAAACCTTGCCCAAAGTGGCTGCTGTTGAGGAAGGCGGCCATTGTTCTACTTCTTATTAAGGAAATTAGACAGAAGACTAGGCAGGGCAGTGAGCTCTTCACTCAGATTCCAGAGGCTGATCTAGTTCTAGGTACCATGGCAACCAGAAAACCCACAGCTTCTAGGCTTAAGTCTCTGAGAACACTGTGTTGTGGTTTTCTTCTTTTCCCAGTCCTCAGGTAGAAGCCAGGTCCTGCAGACCCATAGCTTTCAAGGTCACTGCTTTTCCCTCCCATTCCCTCCTCCCTGAAGTTGAATGACTGCTTCTTTCTTATGGCATAGATAGGAAGCAGCGAGTCAGGCTAAATACAGAAGCATGCTAACATCTCTGTTAAGCAAGAGCATATATGCCTGATGCCCAGCCTTAAATTTTAATCAATAGATATTAATTAACAGAGAACACAATGACAGTCTGATTAAATCAACAGTGATAAAAACAGGCCAGGGTTGCTATTGAGTGCTAATTGTCAGTTGATGGCTTCACACAGTTTCAGAGGATGAGAGAGCCCAGGTGAGGTATAATACAACATTTCCCATACTTGCCGTGATGCTAACTCCTCAATATGGTGTCTTGGTAATCAGCTGGACCTGAACGTATGATATTTGTCTAATTAACTTCACATCAACACGTGGAGCTGGTTGTGCTGGCCACTGGTGATGGGTTGGTCCCAGTGACTAGACTGCAGTAATGGGAACTGTGACTTTTCTATGCTCTGGGGGGCTCGATTCCAGAGCCCATGCTCAGCAGAACCACCTCCGGACCCTGGTATGGAGCTCCCGTCACATTTTGCAATAAAATAAGAATGAGCATAAGAATCCTGTCTTGGTCAAGCTCTGTTTTCTTCTTACTAGAAGGCACTAGTCTCTTGTTCACCCCATAGCCATCCTAGATTGCCCATGGCCATGCCATCTTTGGGCTCCTACAAGATGGAAGGAGGCGGGTTGGGGATTGGCTAGCTCTTTCCTGCCCACTTTTTTGACCCAAATGCCCCCTACAATGTCTTGGGCAGTCATCCATGACATTATCGTTCCTTTGCCCTCATTTCTACCAATTTGTACCCCCTCATTCCATCGCTTTCCCTCAGCACATGAAGGTGTACATATGTTCTTTACTTAACACACAATTTCACATCATCATGTGCCCCATCCCTTTTTTCTTTCTTTTAATTCAGAATTATAGTCTCGGGTAGTTAGACTGTGTGTCCAACATGAGGAACTACGTTGGGAAGCTTTTGCAGGACGTCAGGAACATCCATGACTGTCCAAAATGCTGGTTTCTGAATGGAGAAGGACAGAAGCCACATGGCTGTTTTTACTTCTTGCTTTGGGGTCAATTTCCTAGATGATGGATTCCCAGGTGACTTCAGGGTGTTGCTATCATGATAAAAGGCAACTTCTCATGGTCGGTTTACCACGAGTACATTGTAAGGGTGATTGTTAATTATCTATTTACAAAATCTTATTTCAAAAGAGTATAAGGCAGTTACTGAGGATACATATATTTATACGTTACCATAAATTAGGAGTTGGTAAGACTATATCACAGTATAATCCAATGTAAATGACAGATGGATCACAGAGCTGAATATTAGTATAAATATAAAAATTTTGACAGCTTTGGAAAAATAAAAAGTTTTATACACTTACATGCACTTACATAATCTTGGGGGTAAGAGATATTTTGTAATTTAGAGGGCAAGACCATGAAGGAAGAGATTGACATCATGATAAATTGATAGATTGCCTTATTAAATAAAAAAAGATCTAACAGGAATAGAAAGATGATATAAGCAGTTAAAAGGAAAGTGGCAGACTGGTAAAGAAAAAAGATTAGCAACTGTTTTATCATATTAAAATCTAGATTATATAATGAACAGTTACAAATCACTAACAAAAGTCAAAGAATATAAATCAACAATTCATTGAAATAAAATATTACGTAAATATATAAGACGATATGGAGCCTTATGAGTCATGAGGAAATACATTTTAATCACAGAATACAAATTACTCTCAAGAATTAATAAAATAAATAACAGGTTGTGATAGTGAGGTCTCAAGAAATAGATAATTCTCAGACACGATTAGTGAGAATATAATGTTGTGAATCAGGTGAGGTAAATGGTGAGATAATTTCATACATATGAATTAGAAATTTAAAGTGATTGACTTATGGTCCCAAAATTTTCCAGGGACTTAGGAAAAACTTTGAGAGTTGATCTTGATGATAGAGACCTATGGGGATTTCAGTCATGAAAAATTTTGGAAACGAGGTAAATGGTTAAAAAGCTTAAAGTCTTATGAGACTATCAGCTTTTCTGTGGAATCCTATGCAGCTACTGAAAAGAACAAGATATTGTGCACATATTGACATAAAATTATACATGTTTTATGGAAGATAAAAAAAGAAGATAGCATATTACATATACTGTTTAAAAAGCATATTTAAGTGCCTGTATATTCATTTACTTAACATGTAAAAACTAGTGATAGAGGCTTGGAAGTATATACATAAGCAGGAACAGGTGACTTCCCAGGAGATGGATAAGAACAGGGTAAGATGGGAAAGAAGGTATTTGTGTTTTCTGTATAGGGACCCCATGGCTACAAAAACCCAGAGGACAATTTGACCAGTGTATATAATTTATAGTGCCTGTCTCATCAAGACACATCTGTTTGTGGGGAGAAGCATAACTGCTTCTCATACTGCAACCCTAGCAAAGCTTCTTTTGGTTGTCCATACAGAAGACCTGCCCATGTAATAATGTCATTTCTTCCGTCACCCCACCTTTTTAGCCATGGTTCTGCTCTGCTGCTACCACGATACCCCATCTCCTAGGCCAGCTTTGTTCAGGACTCGGTGGCTGCTGTGGGCTGCACAGGATCCACCAGTCACCAAGCACCTTGATGTCCTGGTCTTGTGAGGTGCGTTAGTGAGGTCACACCTTGTAGCAGTTTGATATTATTGATGAATTCCAAAAAGAAAGACTGGATTATGTCTGTAAACTGATCTTTTCTCTGGGCATATTAGATTATAGTGGAATCATCGGTTTACTTGATGAAGTAATTAGTCAAGCTCTTGTGCTAGTAGGTCATTGGTGGGTGGGGACTCACAGATTAAAGGCATGATGTTGGAGTTTTGATGTTGGAGTTTGATGCTGAAGACTTAAGCTGGAGCCCCAGGAAAGAGACAGAGCCATTCACCTATAGTCTACAGCTGACCTTGTGGAGAAAACAGAGGAGCTGAGCCCAGAGGAACCCAGGAAGCCCGAACCCTCGCAGATGTCAGCAGCCATCTTGCTCCAAAAAGTGAAAATAGACTTTGGGGAGGGAAGTGACTTATGATTTATGGCCTGGTATCTGTAAGCTCGAAGGGCAGAGGTCCCTGCACAGGTCTGCTCCTGAAATTCTTCTGTAGCTCTGCAATAAATACCCTTTATAAAAACCAACCAATTTCTGGTATTTTGCATCAGCACCCCTTTGCTGACTAATACACACCTGCGGGCAGCTCAGACGTAACTGAGAGGTCAGGTAAGGGGACTGCCTTCTGGAATGGTGGCTCCTACCTCTATCGGTCCTGTTTCTCAGCCTGAGCTCAGATTCAAAGACAATGGAATCAAGGATATTGGAGCTTGAGTTGCAACTAAGTTTAATTTCTGATCATTCGACCATATGCGGAGGTAAGAAATTGGATAGCATTTGGAGGATTTAAAAGCTTGCATACACATTACGTATGCAGAGGCATACACAGGAAGCATAAGTTCACAAGGGATAACCATACTGGCAGAGTAAGATGAATAACCATACCTTTCTTAGGAGAGTTGCAAAAAATAATCAGGAAAGCCATGTCACCCAGGTCTAGGTGTGCTAGCAAGTTTGGAATGGATAAAATGACGTTTACTTATGACTGGGAGACATTACACATTGTGGAGCTACAGAAGAGTTTCAGGAAGGGGCTTGTGCAGGGGCCTCTGCCCTTCAAGGATACAAAACAAGTGACTCTCCTGTGTCTTCTCCATTTGTGGCAGAGAATGGGCGCCAGGCTGTTGCCAAGAGGAGTCCCAGGGACCTCCTTGCAACAGAGAGAATTGGAAAGTTGTTTGCGAGAGCAGTGAGATGAATTATATGGCCTCTGGCTCTTTGAGACAATCAAGTTGTCCTTCACACTCCAAGTGGATGTAATTAACTGCGCTGATAGGATGTTATGCCAATAGCAACGCAGAAAACACCGGAAAATGAGTCAAAAGGATACCAAGTGGAACGTAGCTGAGGCAGAGGGGGAGGCGTCGCTGTGCGAGCTCACCTTCGCTCGCGTAGCTGCGAGGGTGGTTTAGGTCCTGGGCCTTTGTGAAAACAGACACAGATTTTTATTAGCCCCAAGGAAAAAAAAGAAAGAAATGGGACACCTGCCCTTTGCTCTCCTCCTTGGATTATAGGTTATTTCAAGGGAGAGTCAGGGCCACCCGAGGGCCTGCCCGGAAAGTCAGTGCTGTGCATCTTCGGGCAGCCCACTCCCCTGGGCTGAGGCCAGGAGTTTTGCCTGAAAAATGAGGGTTTATGTGTCAGCACACTTCTTGGCTCAATGGTGGTGGTGGTGGTGGTTTTTATCAAAACATTACTTCAGAGAGAAAGATGGAAAGGGGGTGATGTGAAGTGAATCAAATGGCTTTCAATGACATACCATGAGTCATTTTGTTTCCTGATGAACCATAATCAGAAGTGGTATTTGTAAGCAAAGTGTACCAATGTTTACTAACGGATCATAATTTTAAGTAATTAAATACTAGTTAATTGATTTCCTGAATAATAAATTTACTTTCCAGTAATTGTCCTCTATTAATGGATGTTTTCTTATAAGTGTTTTTACTACAACAAGTCATTAGGATTTGCTGAGTAATTTCTCAGCAAATCATTGATTTTAAGTTACTTTTGCCAACGCAAATGCATAAAACCTCGTAATGTTGCTATGTATCAATTGCAATCAATGTAGTTATGACAATCTGTGATTTGTTTATGTTTTACTTTTAAATGATAAAAGAAAGGGTAGAAAAAAGGGAGACTACTGTGATAGAATACTTCCCAAGTCACACAGAACATTTTCTAAATTGTATCTCTAGGCAACTGTAATTGCATCAATACCTCTTCTAAAGGATTATTCTAAGGAAAAATTAAAATTATAAATATGAAAGCTCCAAATAGTCCCTGACACATATTTTGTATATGGGAAAAGTTGTCTACTCCTTTGGTCCTTGTTTTTAGAAGACCATGTGGCAGATCTGGCATGCTATGCAAAGGGACTGGATTTATCCTATAGGCACCCCTTGAAAGGTCTTGAGCAAAGTCATGATGGTTTTTTTAGATCATCTGGCAGCAGTAGATGGAAGACAGCGAAATGTGGGCTGAGATGAGAAAACAAAAATAAGAAAACAACCCTCGTGAAGACGTTGATGTGATAAAGGCACAATTTTGAGAATTGCTGGAATGAAGAAGTAAAAGATGATTGTTTTGAAAGCTATCATGGGTTGAGTCACTGGGCTAGGGTATCATATTGAATATGCAGGTAAAGAGAGGATTCAGTCCATGTTTTGGACAGTGGCATGTCTAACATGGTGTCTTAGTTAGCCAAAGGACTGCTAAGGCAAATTACAAGAAATGGTTGGCTTTTATAATGGGGATTTTATTTAGGGTAAAAGCTTACAATTCTTAGGTCATGAAGTGTCTAAAACAGGGATTCTTTTTTATTTATTTAATTCCCCTCCCCTCCCTCAGTTGTCTGTTCTCTGTGTCTATTTGCTGCGTCTTGTTTCTTTGTCCGCTTCTGTTGTCATCAGCAGCACCGGAAGTGTGGGCGGCGCCATTCCTGGGCAGGCTGCACTTTCCTTCGAGCTGGGCGGCTCTCCTTACGGGTGCACTCCTTGCGCGTGGGGCTCCCCTACACGGGGGACACCCCTGAGTGGTAGGGCATCCATTGCGCGCATCAGCACTGCGCATGGGCCAGCTCCACACGGGTCAAGGAGGCCCGGGGCTTGAACCGCAGGCCTCCCATGTGGTAGACGGATGCCCTAACCACTGGGCCAAAGTCTGTTTCCCATAATACAGGGATTCTTAACCTTTTTTGTTCCACAGACACCTTTGCCAGTCAGGTGAAAACCATGGCCCCTTTGTAAGTCCACACTGTACTGTGTATTATTTAATAAGTATATCATACTTGCACCAACATGCCCCCATAAGAACAATATTTTTTTGAATTTCAATTCAAGCTCACAAACCCCTTGTTTAGCACCCCTGTCTAAAACAGAGATGCTTTCTCACCACAGTCAGCTTCTGGTGATTCTGGGGTCCTGCAGAGGTCCCTGGCTTCTCCTCGAGGCTCACCATCTCCTGGCATTCAGCTGAGCAAGATCAGACATGACGTGTCTCCTTTTGGGCCTCCTCTCTCAGCCTCTAAGATTCTCTTCCTTTCTGCACTTGTAGATGTATCTGGAGTCCCCTACTTTCTCCTTCCTCTCTGGCAGGATCAGAAATGGTGGCTTCCTTTTCTTTGTGTCTCTCTGTACGTCTTCATTTTACATAAATTTCCAGTAAGAGGGTGGAGACCAGCCTCAGTCACACCTCACTGACCCAGGACAGTTCAATCAAAAGGGCTGCCATGTATTCTTTCAAAAACTAACCTATTTTTGGGATTCACCAAAGTCAAGCTGTCACACATGGACTCTGACACTTGCTCTAGAAATATCCCCTACTTTTCTTGAATTTTCTTTTCTTTATCTCCCTGCCTATTCCAAGAATTTACTTCCTATGTTTTGGCCTTAGGAATAGAATACACAATTGGAGTTATATAAATATATGCAAGATGTGGATAGAGAGAGAAAGCAGGGGAAAAAGAAAAAAGGACAGAGCTTATGGACACAAGTGGGCATCCTGCATAAAAAGAGATTGTGCTGATATTGTCTTCACTGGATTTTGGATGATTCAAATATAATATTTAGACTTAAGGAGTGATGGAATAAGGTAATTTTTTTTCTTGGTAGTTGCTAATAAGCAATTTCTTGGAAATTGCTAATCCAGCCAACCCACTATTTTTGAGATGATATTTCTCTAGTCAATTTTGGTCTTTTTATTTTTCATTTACAAGTATCTAGATTACTGTCTTCCAAAGATTTATTTAACTTGTTTTATAAAGTGATTTGTGAAAATACACACTTTTCTAATAACATCTTTGATGATGGTGTGGATGGTGGAATTAGTAACTAATTGTGCTTCTCTGATCTCATAACCAAGAAGCAGGAAGGAGCTCATTACATCCTGGAGACTTGTGCACAATGGCTCAAATATAACAGTTTCATTATCTTTGTAAGCTATCATAATCACCCACAGAGTTCATAGCCTTCTATATTATATAACTATTTTTTCTTATGCTATTTTGCCATCATAATGTTTAGCTCTATGAAAGACAAGGTCATGGTTTTAATGTTGAAGCTGAAGGCCCTGCAGTCTTAGTTATTTGTCTTCTTTTCTTTAAATGGAGTTTTGGGTAATTCTTTCTTCTCTCTGTGAAAAGGATTTCATGTTATTTCATGGCTTTATATGGGATGTGAAAGACCCCAAGTTTTCTTTTGGCCCAATGAATATAGTAGAGAGAAATAAACCTACTGCACACATTCTTATGAGTCCTTTTCCTCAGAAATATTTTGCAGGAGGAATGATTACTTTCTGGTGAGGATTTTTTAATTTAAAAATTTAAAGAAAAATTTTTGGAGGTACCGGGGCCAGGAATTGAACCCAGGATCTCATGTGTTGGAAGCTAGCACTCAACCACTGAGCCACATTAGCTCCCCTCTGGTGAGTCTTAATTAGTTCTAACTTTTTCAGCTGATGAGGTTCTACCTCCTTCATTTATGATGCCCTGAAGAAGAACAAAAGGATAGCTTGCCAGCTACCTCCAGCTCTGTACATTCTGAATTTAAGTGCAGAGAAAGACTGTTTGAACTCTTGGGATGAACTTCTTGCTCCATAAGTATGGAAGCATAAAAATGCCTCATATTTAAATAAGCAGGGTGGGGGGCACTGCTTACATTACCATTCTAGATACTAAGTCAGCCGGGGAGGACCTTCTGCAAACAGCCCTTGGTTCATGTTTTCGCCCTTTGGGTATCTTTGTGTGAAGACAAAAGTGAGGGTCCTACCGCAGTACTAGGAATACCAGAGAATCCTGATGAATCCCATTGCTGGAGAGTCATTCACCTGCTATCTTTGCTACAGGTGGCATCCAGGGCTGCGTGTATTTGGATTTCTTTTGCATATCATGCCAATCTCATTACTCTTAGGAAGGTTACCAAAAAAATCAGGAGAACACTCCTGGGGATGTCTTGATAAATTGCCAAGTGTGCTTTGATTAGGGGGTAACAGATCCCAACTTCCTCGTCATGCCCCTTTCCATACCATGGGATGATTACTTTTGGAGTCATTTTGGATTTATACACTCTTATCTTCTGGTTGTTTGGCAGCCCAAGAGCCTGGAACATATATTTGCTGCTCAATGAACTGATTCCCAGCTGTTGAGAGAGTCTTCATGCCCTTGGAACTCTCCACAAAGGCTGTCCCCTGCCCAGTATGGTTCATGGTGTTTGACAGGGAGTGGTGATATTGTTAACCTGTGGAAATACTGCACGAGCTGATAGAGGAGTGTTAAGGAATGTCTTAGTTTGCCAGGGCTCCTGTAACAAATAATAAACAATGAAAATTTATTGTCTTACAGTTTTGGAAGCTAGAAATCTAAAATCAAGGTGGTAACAGGATTTTAGTACTCTTGTGGGTTATCAGCAATTCATAACTCAGTTTCTTCCTCTGTCACATGGCATAGCCGTGTGTCTCCTTCTGAGTCCACACTTCTTTTCTTACAAGGTCTCCAGTCATGTTGGATTAAGCCCCACCCTGATTGGGTTTGGCTTCACATAGACTAATATCATCTTCAAAGTTCCTGTTTACAACTGGGTTAACACCCACAGGACTGGGAGTTAAGACTTGAACTTATCTTTCTGGAGGACAGGGCTCCATCCATAAGAAGGACAAAACAAGGCAAGGATTTCTAGAGTCAGAAGATGTGGATTTCTATTGCAGTGCTCATATACAGATGTATCTTCATGGATCACTGCTTAACATTCTTGGTTTCGATTTCCTCGTTTTTAAAATTAGAGGTTTGTGCTATGATCTCCAACATCCTTTCTACCTTTAAATTCCAGCATCCTTCTATTTTTCTCCAATTTAGTCCAGGTCTTTGTCCATTTACGACTGTTATCTAGTTACTGTCAGGCAGCTCCCAGTAGTCCTGAAGATTTGTGTGAAGATACTGGAAAATGATATGTAGTAGAAACAGCAATGAATTGTAAATATAAAGCCTTGGCTTCTCCACTGAGCTCCGCCATACTGAAAATCAACTTTATCCATTCTGTATGTGCCAATGCTTATATTTCAGCTAATAATAATAAATAGTAATTACTCAATTCCTACTAGATAGAAATACTTCTACAAGGAAACCATGAGATGAGGAGACAATCTCTCGCTCACATTGTAGCACTAGTTCTGTATAGACACGTTCCAGAAGGAACAATGAACGGATTTCGATAAAAAAAGGAAGAAAGTACACCGTCCTTGCCATCCCAGACATGTGGGGCTCAGGGATACCCACTGTTTGTACCCTTCCAGCATGGAAATTTCAGAAATTCCATGTTTTATTCCGTAATAACCCTGCGTTCATCTATGCCTTCCAGCGCTATGAAATTCATTGACTCTCGGCCGTGTAATTAACTTCACATCTGCAAAGTCACTGCTCCACGGAGCTCCAGGTCCTGGCCATGGCTTCAGGCTGCTCAGGGGGCAGGCCTGCCCGCATGGGGGGAGAATGGCCAGGGAATTTGTGCCAAAGCCCCCGCTGTCCCCCATACCTCTGCCAGCCCCAACGCCTGCAGATTCCATTCAGGACTGCGGCTGAGGTTTACCTTTGTCATGTGGTTGCTTTAATTGTGGTGAAAAAAGCTTATTGAAAGCAGTACTCGGAGAAAGAGTGCCTCTGTACCAAGATTCCACATGCAGAAATGATTTCTATTTTCAGTACCCACTCTCTCGATGGAAATCTCTTTCTCTCATACTCACTCCCTGTCTGCTGAATAAAAATTCTCTACACAGTGATGGTTAAAAACATCAATTAGCTCTAAAACAATTATTATTTTTTGAAATGCCATTTTATAAATGTAATAACACGACACAATAATCCAGGGTTATTTAACAGAGCATTTACCCTGAAAACAGTCATTACTCTTTAAATGCAGTAGACTCTAGAAGCCTCTTAACATTAAATGGCAAGTGAGGCAGAAGCAATATCCTCAGAAATGCCGCATCCTCTGCATATATTAACAGGAGAAGCCTGGCAAATGCCCTGCCCACCGACTGCCATTTTCTTGGCATTTCTTGGGCCCAAAAGCTTTCCTGCTTAGAGTGACATTGGTTGACACTGAAGTGATAGGTTGACAGTTGAAAGAAATGCTCCATGAAGCATTTCCTCTTGTGCCTTCACCTCCTTGTGTTCCACGAAGAATTGAAAACTCACTTAGCGGTCAGCTGGGATGCATTTCTTACAGATCCGCTGTTATACACCACGAGATGGAAAAAGAAAGCCCTTTGCAACAATAGAAGGATTGGCAATCTCGCTTGTCAATTATAAAGCTCTACTTGGGTTGGATGTCTCCTGCCATCTTCCAGCAATACAGGATGCAGACGCTTTCCTGGCCCAATGCACAGAGACAAATGATGTGAAGGAATATGGACTGTCTTTGAAATTTTCTCCTAATTTTTAACTAACTCTGAACTCTGTTTTCTATTTTAGGGTCTGTATTAGTTAGCCAAAGGGGCACTGATGCAAAATACCAGAAATTGGTTGGTCTTTGTAGAGGGTATTTATTTGGGGTAGGAGCCTACAGATATTAGACCATAAGGCATGAGTTACTTCAACCTCATTAAAGTCTATTTTCATGTGTTGGAGCAAGATGGCTGCCGACGGCTGTGAGGGTTCAGGCTTCCTGGGTTCCTCCCCTCCAGGGTCTGGCTTCTCTCTGGGTTCATGGTTCCTTTCTTCCTGAGGCTGGCTTCTCTTTCCTCTGTGAGCTTACTTCCCAGGGCTCCAGCTTAAAGTACATATAAAGGCATTTTGTCCTTCATGAGATTTCTATTATTCTTAACATGTGAGGTCTAGAGTTGCACCTGGAATTGTTAACATAGTCTAGTATCTGTAGGCTCCTAATTTTTTTTTAATTGTAGGCTCATGAAATGTAGAAAAATGGACCCCTTAGCATAGGTCACTCTCTTGTGACTGTTAACGCCACGAACCAAGAGAACCAGAGAACCCAAAGAGTGGCAGGTGCAGTCTCACTCATGACTGGACAGCATTTCCCAGTGACGTTTCTGTTTCTGGGGTGTCTTTCCTTTTTTGAAGAGGATAGATTGAGCAGTGCCACCACAGCAGCACTCTGTGTTTGGCAGGGAGCCATGTGGCAGGGGGCTCAGGGTGTTTTGGAGTCTTCACACTGGCACACACACGTCAAGGCTTTACATTCTTAGGCTAGAAATCCTTTGCCATTGGAAAGTGGACTTGGCCCAAATGGATCGGGCATCCGCCTACCACATGGGAGGTCCGCGGTTCAAACCCCGGGCCTCTGTGACCCATGTGGAGCTGGCACGCACAAGGAGTGCCCTGCCACACAGGGGTGTCCCCCGCACAGGGAAGCCCCATGTGCAAGGAGTGCGCCCTGTAAGGAGAGCCACCCAGCTTGAAAAAAGTGCCCAAGAATGGTGCCGCACACGTGGAGAGCTGATGCAACAAGATGACGCAACAAAAAGAAACACAGATTCCCGGTGCTGCTGATAAGGATAGAAGCGGTCACAGAAGAACACACAGCTAATGGACACAGAGAGCAGACAACTGGGGGGGAGGTGGGGGAAGGGGAGAAAAAACAATCTTAAAAAAAAAATCCTTTGCCGTGATTCCACAAGTGCTATATTTAGATGATCCCAGTGGGTCCTGGTTTAAGAGATTTCTTTAACTTTCATTTATTAATATGACTGTGCAAAGTTAGATGCAACTCCATTGCACATACAGATCTTTTTTTAAAAAAAGTTTTTTCCAAACAAACGACATCTTATCTCTGGGTTTACAGTGAGAAAACAAAACCCAACAACTGCTCAGAACTCTCCACCTGCTCAGACAAGGGGTGGAGGCACACTGCGTGGTCCAGGTCTTTAGCCCCCTTGTCTGCTTTTATCTGAATAAGCACATGTCCATGTTCATTGATTAATTGAGGAAGCTATCAGGACAACTTCAGGAGAAGTTTTAGAAGTACAGGCATTTGAGAGAAAATGAAACTTAGAATTTATATCCACTGAGCTTTTTAAAATTTTCAATCATGTATCTACAGGGGCCCAGAGTGACTGAGGACTTAAACAGGCAATCAGTGGCAGGGACCAAACCCAAATATAGGATTCTATCTTCAAATTCTGTACGTGGTGTGTATGGTATTAGGTAGTTTCACAGGGACCATTGCTTTTATTTTTGTGCTTATAATATCATGGTGCTTTTGTCAATCTACTGGTCTCTAGGCAAGGCTACATTTAAAGAGACAGGAATTCATCTTTCTCTAAAGGATTTTTCTCCCATGGTTTTCCTTTTGTCTCGTGGAGGTACACACCATTATTGGTAACAACAGCCATCAATTTCTTCTCGAAAATAGTTGTTCCCAATACCATATCCCTGACCAGAGTAGATTGTAAGGGATACACGTAAGCATCCCTATAAAGTAGTTTCTGAGAGCACTGTAATTTTTTGGAACTCATTTATTCAAACTTTGTTTCCTTCATTCACTGGTGCATTGATTCATTCTATCATTCAGCATCTCTTGGCTATTGTTTTACTTTGCAAAATGCTGCAGAAAGCCATATACCAGAAGTGGGTTGGCTTTTACGATGGGGATGTATCAACTTAGCAGCTTGTACTTCTGAGGCTGTGAAATTGTCTAAATCAAGGTGATGCTTCTTCCTGAAGACTGGCACATGGAGGCATCTGCTGGTCTCTCCATTTTCTTCAGGTTTTGCTGCTTCAGCTTTTGGCTTCCTTATTCCTGAGTTCTGTTCATTTCAACTCTTCAATCTTGTGGCTTTCTCTTTTTGCTGCTGTAGCTTTTTCTCTTGTGTCTCTCTGTATTCATTTTGCTTAAAAGGACTCCGGTAAGAAGATTAAGACCCACCCTGGGTCACACCCTACTGAGGTCATCTAATCAAAAAGTCTCACTGAGAATAGGTTCACACCCAGATAAATGGATTAGCTTTAAGGACACAATTTTCTGGGGTCCATCCATCAAACTGTCACATCTGTCCACCAGGGGCCAGCTCCTGTGCTAGGTATGGAGTTGAATCAACTACTGAGCAGACTTGACCATGCTGGGTATGTGATGGAGAAACACACGAAATATAATCAGAACATGGAAGCAAAAGTGATTTATTCTTCCAGGGCAAAGGAGAGCTAGGAGAAGAGGTCAGTGGAGAGGTCAGGTAGGTAGCACCACCACAAGATGCTGAATTTCTTGAAATAGACGAACGACAGACAAGGGAGAAAAAGCCTTGCAGGAAAGGGTAGCAGCGTGAAGACCTGCAAACAGGTACAGAAACCCATGAGATGGCCAAAGAATGTGGCAGTGTTTTTTTCTCTGAGAGAGATAGGAGATGGGATGGAAAAACATGCATAGGGGTCATATCGTAAAAGGGCCTTGTGTGCCCCTGTTGGGAGCCAAGTTACATGAGTGGAGAGCATTTTTTGGAATAAAAATGGATGGCAGTTTAGAAGGCATATTAGAGGATGTGAGACTGTAAGCAGGAAATCTTGGTTAGTAGGAGACTGCTGTAGTAATTACGGTGGCTTTTAGCAGATGGGATAGGGAACAGTCATCCTTTCAAGGAAATGACCTGTTTTGGTTGACACCTACAAATTGTTGTTATTTAAATAAACGGGAATACCTTTTTAACATCTTGCATTCTTCATTTTGTGGCAGTCCTACTACTGTTTCGTTACACCCAGCCAGTTTTTCTGGATTCAGTGTGCATTTGGGTCTCAACCAAGGAGACATTGCTTGGGAAGGAGAGGAAAGCAATCTTTACTAACCAAAAGAGGTATTTTGAAAGGAGGCACTGCACTCCTTTCTGGAAATACCTGGTTCTGTTTCCAGCCTTCCCCTGAGTTTCCCCAGCCCTGCAACAAGGGCGTTCTCTTTCTTTCCTTTCCGGTTGACTCAATGACCTTTTCCAGGCATTAGGGAAATAGTGCCTGCACCTCAAGGGTCTGGATTAGCTATCTGCTCCCTGGGAAGCAGTTCCGAAGAGCAAATGAGCCTAATGGAATAATACTCCTTCCCTCTGCTGCTGTGCTGTTCCCAAACAGAGAATTAACATCACCCCAAAGACTTGACTCACCAGCATAGAGACCCCCCAGGAAGTCATGCATGGAGGCTTTTGTAGAGAGCAATTTCGGGTCTGTACATGGGGGGAGAGGGCCTTTAGGGCTGACTATTCACAGAGCCCTGAAGATAAAACAAAATAGCTTTATTTAAAGATTTATTTAAGATGTTTTAAAAATTGAGTAGAACATACATTTTTAATACTGATTGATATTATTGTAAAGCATTCTAATGAGAATCTGCCCCCAGGCCCTTGCCTGCTGAAAGAAGACTCCTTTGCATTCCTTCCATGAGTCATATTTTAGCCATGGATTAATACATTGATGAAAAGTGCCTCCAGTCTGGTAGAGGCAAAGGGAAAGAGAAAGTAGAAAGGCAGCAAGGAGAAGAAAGAAGAGAATTGTACATGCCCTCTGCGTACACCGCAGGATGGCAGGCAGGACTCTAATAATCACTGCATGGATCTTTCTGGAAGCCATCTCGGTAATAGCTGGAGACCCTCAAAAGTCATATTTTGGGCTGCATTTCAAGAAACCCTTTCAAAATTGGGAGGCTTCATGCTCCCATTCTGAAACATTCCTTCCATTTAGAACATGTGTGCACTTGAGACGTTGCTGAAGGCTGTGAATATGACATGCATTGTTAATCAAATAATGGTTCCCATTTATTGGTTATTGGCTATGTGTCAGCAGTGACTTTCTGCTTTTTTTCATTTAATTCTCTTAACAACCAAAGAGGTGGATAAGGATATTATCCTCATTACACATACGTGAAATTGAGACTTCGAAACCCTCGGTAACTAACTCAAAATTGTATTGCAAGGAAGAGTTGGAGCTGGAATTTATAAACAGACAGGTTGTCTCAAGAGCTTCCCCCTCTCCTTTATTTTTACCACTAGGCCCTCCTGCCTCTATTGAAATGTTTTTAATGAGAATCCCTCCTAAGTTTGCACGATGAAGGCCCCTTTGTCCTACTGGTCTGTATGCAGCCTTCCATCTCTGGAAATTATTTACACAGTATGGTGGTTAAACTTTGGTCTCTGGAATCAGAACAGCTTTCCAGTCCCAGTGTGCTTCTTGCCCTCTGTGAGACACTGGGCGAGTTATATCATGTCTCTGAGCCTCAATAACTATAAAATAGTATCACGTTGCCACCGACTGCACAGCAGTGTTGTGAAATCCCAGAGAGATGATCCAGCTAGGGCTTACGCAGCGTTTGGCACATAGCTCAATCCAAAGTTCTCCAGGAAAGGGAGTCCCACTGTATGGAGCAGAGAGGCTTAGTCAGGGTTTCCATTTAACCTGAAACTCTGTTGGTCTCAAAAGGGTTTGGTTTCTTTATTGAAAAATGTGTTAAGCACAGTCCAAGTTTTAGGTCTGGAGAAGAAAGCAATATACCTCTTTAGGGTTTCACTGGACATGTCTCCCACAGCTCTGAATTCCACCACTCAAAATGCCCAGAAGAGGCTGCCTGCCTAGTAGACCAGTGGGAGGAGCCCAGTGCCTGTGTCCCGGCTAGCTTCCTGGCCATCTCTCTCCCCTAAGTGCCTGACTTTCTGCAGACTTTTGCGGTATTTCTTGCTTTTGAATTTATGAAACTATTAGCCTGAAATCCAAACAAAACACCTAGTTTTAATAGCTTAGTCAGCAGGTGGTTCAGCAACAATTTCAAAATCTAGAAGCAGTAGTAAGTTCCCAGAGGAGTAGCTGTTGTTGTTTGGAAATAATTCTCCAAATTGCATTTATTTCACAAAAGTCGGGGGTCACAAATTCAAGAGTATTGCGAATTCTAGTCAATTAGATATCTCGATCAAAATAGATCTGTCAAGATGACATGCCATCTAAAGAATCAATTGGGATGGAAAAATAATTTAGCTGCTGCTGTTGTTATTTATGTTCTTTATTATTATTTTACAGTTTGTTGGAGCCAGGGATCTGGACATGGACAAGTGCTGAGCAGTTCATGACAGGTGTCACACTATTTGATATAAATGCATCCTCCTCTGTTTGGTGTTTATGCTGTACTAATGGCCAAATGGGTGAAAAACATTTGCTGAACGGTTAGATAGTGAATTGCTGAGCTCAGAAAGGGGATGGCCAGGATCTTTTCCAGCTGTGTGTGAGGTCATCTCTTCTCCTCTCTCCCCCAAGGCAAAACTTCTATGACTCACCAGAAAATAACAACCCCTAATACCTAGGATTATATATTGGCATTATCTTGGTATACGATTGAAGGCCACATAACCAATTACTCATTTCAAATAGAGGATGCCATCTATCAAAGACAGATCTTGGAACTGCAATTCAACACCACTTCCGTCAAGCATTACCAATGAAAACAATGAAAAAGCACACACAACACACACACACACATATACATACATTTTTTTCTCCTTCAGATCATAAAGGGAAGGGATAAAATAGCAATGAATGAAGAGGTTGGGGGAAGAGTCTTCAATGAGGGGTGCCCTGCTTTACTGTTGCACCATTCCATTAGCTTAATCTGGACTTGGAGAGGGGTGATGAGCCAATCAGTTTATTCTTTACCTCCTCTCTTATTTTTCTCAATAGTGAGTAATCTAAACTCATTTTGAGAAAATGCCCATTGTGTCTCACCCTGTCTGGGGCCAGGAACTCCTATTCTTAGAACTGGAGCCTGTGTTAGAGCCCAGTTGGACCCTCTACATGGAGAGAAATGTGGTTCAGGGTCCAGGGTCTTGCCCAAGGTCATGCTGATGTGGTGGAAAGGTCACACCTATGACTCACGCTCTGTGCCCTAATCTGTTTCTCTTTCCACCATGGAACACCACCTTTTAGAAGCCACACAATTGACTGCGATGTCAGACTTCTCCAGGTGTTAGATAAATAAGAACAGTGAAATGATAGCTACTCATTGCAGTTTCAGAGCCCAGCATAGTCTAGTGTAGGGCATAAATATTATCTAAAGGTCTCCTGTTCTCTGATCATATATGGATAGCCTTTGACAGTGCTAGGCTTCTCTTTGTAGCTGAATAAAAATCTGTGATCTCTTTTGGAGTTCCTCCTTTCTTCCTCTGGCTCCAGGCCTTTGTCTGGTTCTCTGGTCTTTGTCCCATGGTTCAGGGTGATCTGCATCACTAGCAGCTAAGTAGCTGAGCCACAGAAATAAAGCTAGTGCACGCCCACCGGGGCTGCGCACTCTGCCAAGCACTTCGCACAGTCTCTCACTTGGAGAACCCTCAGAAAGTTCTTTGTTTTACATTCCTCCCAGCTAATTGAACTATTAACTACTTCATCTGTGATCCCTGACTTCTTGAGTCTGATCTTCGCTAAGATAACAAATCCATGCGTGAGTTATGAGCAAGTTTGGAATGAAGAATGTTGGTCTCTAAGAATGTTAAATCTCTAAGGGAAGGTGGGGAAATCTCAGACATGCTGTAATCCATAGTTAAGAAGCCTGGAAGCTCTGATTTATCGATCGCCTTTTCTAGCTGGCCTCCCAGCTGATGGTTTTCCGTCATAAATTAACATTTAAAAGAATCTTCATTTACATAAACCATACATAAATTTAGCCCCTCTGGACTAAAAGCCCATTACATAATGCCCCTGCTACTCGTGAAGGGGGGAAAGGTTAGTCATCAGGTTGGTGATTTTTTTTCCCCAAAAATACTCAAGAGAGAATTCCTTTAAATACCAAGATTCCCTTGTGAATTCAAAGTATGATTCAGTTTACACATATTTTTCAGAAACACATCTGTCACGTGTAAATCAAAACGCATTTGAATAATCTACTTGCCATCCTGAAAACTATCATTCTTTCTTTTATGTCTGTATCTTTTCTCTTTTACTGCTGCTGATGACTCTCCTGCTGTAACAGAAAAATAAAAAGCCCAGGTGAAAGCAGAGGAATTGCAGGGGACCACTGCTGAGAAAGTCTTTCCTAGGGAGAATGGGGTGACTAGGGCTGCTGCATTTACAATAGTGGAGAATCTGCACCCCAAATGTGTTGCCCTAGTTTTGAGGTTTGTCTGATTCAACTTCATCATCCACTCTCTTCATGGCCTTCTGTGCACATTTTGCTAACCTTCATTGGTTGTATCTTACGTAACAAGCACTGCACTAGGCTATTTGAATATGTTATTACAATTCGTCCTTAAACAGCTCTGTAAAGTAGTTATTATTTTCCCATTGCATATTTAGGAAACTGAGGCTCGAAAAAGCAAAGTAATTTCATTCAGTCATTGACTTAGTATATCAAGGAACTGCTCATTGTTCATTGGTAATTTCTTTTTTGGTGAGGTTTAATTGTTTAACATATGCTTATTTAGCCTGTCCCTTGTATCAAGCACTGGGCTGCAATGAGGAACAAAGAGGGGAGACATTTTGCACCATCATAGAAGCCAAGGTAAAATTGCAATAAAGCAGAAGTGGATTTAATGGGGAGAGGGGTTTGAGAGAGGCGTTAGTCCTAGTTAGGACTCTTGAGGCAGGCTTGTGGTTGCAGAAATCCAGTGAGTTGGAATTCATTTTATTCAGGAAGGTTTGAGGGGGAAGGAGCAGCATGTGCAAAGGCCCTGAGGAGCTCGGGGAGCCCTGAGCAAGGCCAAATCTGAAGAGCACATTGAGAAGCATCATTTTTATTAAGCCAATAAAAGATATGAGGGGGTGGAGTGGGGAGAAACGACTGCAGGAACAATTTTTAGTTTGTTTTTAGACAATTCTGGATGTGAACAGAGAAGGAACATGAGGGGCTAAGTGTACTTGGGGGACCCCTCTTGGGAGGTAATGCAACCGTTTAGATGAAAAATGATGGGGACTTAGACTGGAGTGATGGGTGGAGATGGGAAAATGCACAGATTTGAAAGACTTTTTGAGCATAAAATCAGAGTGGCTGTTGGAGAGGAAGAAAATAGAAATATCACAAACGATACCCAGTTTTCTGATTAGCCAAAATGAATGGCTGGTAGGCCATTCACCAAAATAGAAGGCATAGAAATAAGACCAGACTGGAAGAGTACATTATGAGCTTTCTTTGCATGTGACTATTTCAAACTGCCGTTGAGCTAGAGTTGTTCAGGGAATAGAAGCAGGAGGTCTCCTGCTCAGAAGATTGTTGAGAGCTACTGAGCAGTGTTCGCTGCTGAAGGCATGGGTGTGGATCAGCTTTATGGAAGAGGAAGTACAAGCAGAAGCAGGAGCTTGCCTGGGAAAGGACCTTGGGGCTCTTCAGTGTTTAGTGCTTTGAATTTGAGTTTGGATGAGAGAAAAAGATCAGTCAGGAAGTTAACAGGAAAGTAAGGCTATTTTAAAATATCAGAAGCCCAAGAAAGACTGTTTTAAGAAGGAAGGTATTGCTCGAAGAACCAAATACTTCTGTAAATCAAGTGTAAAGACTGACCAAATACCTACTGGATTTAATAGCAAGTTAAATGGTAACATTAGTGAAAAGTGTTTCAGTCTGGTGATGAGACCAGAACTTAGATGTTAGTGAGTGAAAAACCAAATGGGAGGTAATGAAATGCAGAGAATAAACAAAGATGGCTCTTACCTGACATTTGGGTGCTCAGAGGAGAAAAGAACAAGTCATAACTGAAGGAATGTGATAGTGGAGTATGTTGTTGGTTTTGTGAATGTGTGTGTATGATGTAAAGACAAAGATTTACCTTCAGAAATGAAGTTGTGGAACATATGACAACATGGATGAACCTGGAAGACATGTGTGAAGCAAGCCAGATATAAAAGGACAAATACTGTATGATTACCCTATTGTGAATTAAGTATATTATGGGAAATATAAATATATTTTGTGAATTCTGAATTGCCTATATAGGACCATTTTTCTTTGAAACTGAACAAATGTAAGTTAATATTATAAAATATTAATATCAGACAAAACAAACATTATACTAAGTGAAGGAGGCCAGACACAGAGTACTACATATTGTATGATTCCATTCATATAAAATGTAAATATAAATCAATTTATAAAGATGAAACTAGATTAGTGGTAATGTAGGTCTGAGGAAGGAATGCTAAGGCATGCAGAGTATTTCTTTTTGTAGTAATGAAATTGTTCTAAAATTTTTGAGATGATGAATGTATAACATTGTGATTATACTAAAAGCCATTGATTATACACTTTGGATAGATTATATGATATGTGAATATATCTCAATAAAACTGCTTTTTTTAAAAAGATTTTTTTTCAATTTGTTTATTTCTCCCCACCACCCTGTTCCCCAGTTGTCTGCTCTCTGTGTCCATTAGCCGTGTGTTCTTCTGTGTCTGCTTGTCTTCTCATTAGGCAGCTTTGGGAACTGATCCTGGGACCTTCTGGAGTAGGAAAGAGGCGATTACTCTCTTATACTACCTCAGCTCCCCTGTTCTGCTATGTCTTCTTATTTTCTCTCTTCTGTGTCTCTTGTTGCATCATCTTGCTTTGCCAGCTCTCCACTTTGGCCGGCATCCTTGCTTGGGGCAGCATTCCTAGGTGGGCCGCATGGGCCAGCTTGCCTTCACCAGGAGGCCCTGGGAATCGATCCCTGGACCTCCTATATGGTAGATGGAAGCCCAACTGGTTGAGCCACATCTGTTTCCCTAAAACTGCTTAATAAAAAAATAAATAATGGTGCAAGAATAATTTATTGCTGTATAAAACATAAGCTTTATACAGCAGGGGAAACAGAGATTGATAGGTGAGAAATTTTCTTCGTTTTTTGTTTATTATTATTATTATTGAAATAATGAAAATGCTTTAATATTGATTGGAATGATGAACGCACAACTTCGTGATTATACCAAATACCACTGATTGTGAACTTTGAAT
This sequence comes from Dasypus novemcinctus, assembly GCF_030445035.2. Lineage (NCBI taxonomy): Eukaryota > Metazoa > Chordata > Mammalia > Cingulata > Dasypodidae > Dasypus > Dasypus novemcinctus. The sequence goes on along the minus strand of NC_080699.1, from coordinate 42,954,793 downwards.
GAATTGTATGCTTTAGTAATATATATCAATAAAATTGATTTGTTTTTTTAAAAAAACATTTACCTTCAAGATGTTCTTAATTTAATGGATGGAGCCAGTCAAAGAAACAATTACACAGCACTTTAATAAATGAAATTACATAGACAGTTCCTCACCCTGTCTTGAGGGCATGAGATGAGCAAGAAAGAGAAAGAGCATGCCATCTGTGGTTTAATTTGACATTCTCTTTCAGTTTTGATTGAGGCCCCCAAGCGAATGGTGCCAACTAAGCCCTTATTACAAAGGAATGTGATGAACCTCTGGCAGTTCTTGCAAAGGAGTTGACTGAAAACTGGTTTTAGCACCTTGCTAACTAACTGCCCTCCCTAGCCTCCCGAAGAGGTTGGCAAAGAGAGAGTTGGAAATTAGGGAGATGCCTCATGCTTCTTGCATAGAGTCCCGATGGTCTGTGAGTTGCACCCTCAGAGGTGAGGTGCTAAGGAAGCCCCTTTTCCTTTATCTCAAGACTAAGAGGTGAAACTACAAGGAAGCCATGCACTGGGTTCAGTATACCCGAGCTTGAGCATATTGTTGGACCAAACAAGAACAGAAGGGGCAGGCTGGCTTAGTGGCCAGTGGCAGGAGCAAATGGGGCTGCATTTGGGGAAAATCTGCTCTTCCAATAGTTGTGGTTCAAAGACCTGTGTTTCTGGAGCCTGAGATGTCAGCAAACCTGGAAGTTATAGGTTGGGGTTTTCTTAGATCCAATATGAGGAACCTGACAAATAATTCAGAGCAGTGAAAAAATAAAGGCCCAGAAGCAAAGACTGGCTTAGACAGAGGTGTGAAAGGTTGGTGGCAGAGGGTGAAATGGGAATAGGAATTGAGGAATTATATGCAGTGAAAGGAGTCAACCCTTCACCGAAGTTGGGAAAGAGATATAGTATGCACAGGAAGGTGTTTCTCAAGACCCAAGTATAACATCTGAGTGTGCTGAATCTGAGTGTAAACCATGTAAAGCCACATTTTCTTGCTTTCAGATTATGGCCCCCTCCTTCGCCCCGTTCAAGCAAATAACAGTTCTGCAACAACAATATCAAATATTTATTTAAAAGTAAATGAACCTTTTCCCTGGTTTATAACACATACCAAAGTATCTTAAAATTCTCTTTTATGTTCATATCTCAATAGTTCATATGCCCAGCAATTGCCCCCCTCCCACCTCAAACAGCTTTCCATTTTCAACCACCCCAAACTGTCCTCCAAATCCAATCAGCATATGTCTTTCTGCTCCAGTCTCCTTGGCATGCATTTAGAATCAGGCTATTAGGAGATGAACTCTGCCCTTTGTCCTCCATATTTGGCTATTTCTGCCCTCTCCATCTCCCCAAGCCCCCTTTAACTCTGTTGCTACCATTAACACAATGAGAGAGACATTTCAAGTGAAGGTCTAGGGGCAAAGGCTTCTGCCTCTTTGAAGGGACAGAAGAGAGGAACTTGAATATTCATGTTTTAGTATTCCTATTTTAATTCACATAAATACTCTTAAATGCTGCTGGAAGTGTGCAGAGGAAATGCAACCAAGAGAGTTGGCAGAGCGGGTCCTTGAGAAGGAGGACAGGTGAGGGAGGAACCTCAGGAAGAAGGAAGCTCTTCCTCCATTTCAGCAGGTAGGAATTGAAGGAGAACAGAGAGGGTCATAGAGAGAAGAAAGTTCAGGAGGTCTGGGTGTTAAAGGACTTTCATGCATGAAGCTGACATAATCACCCAGCTAATAATAAATGGTGAAGAAAGTAATTGTACAGTTGTACCAAATTAGTGGAGGAAAGCTATTACCCCAAAGTTCATTGTTTTGGCAAACCAGAATTCTTTTTCCTCCCTCCCTCCCTCCCTCCCTCCCTCCCTCCCTGCCTCCCTCCCTCCCTCCCTCCCTTTCTTCCTTCCTTCCTTCCTTCCTTCCTTCCTTCCTTCCTTCCTTCCTTCCTTCCTTTCTCTCTCTTTCTTTCTTTCTTTCTTTCTTTCTTTCTTTCTTTCTTTCTTTCTTTCTTTCTTTCTTTCTTTCTTTCTTTCTTTCTTTCTTTCTTTCTTTCTTTCTTTCTTTCTTTCTTTCTTTCTTCTTTCTTCCATTCATTAATAAAACAAACATTTCTTAAGCACCTTTCTAGGTACCAGGTACATAAAAGTGAACAGGGCACACAAAGTCTCTGCCCTCATAGACTCTTTATTCTAGTGAGGGAGAGGTAGAAAAGATCATTCACACAGAAACAGTTTAAAATATTGGTAATTTTTTACCAATTTAAAATATTGGTAATTTTTTAAAAGAAAATAATAGAAAGTTACGGGAAGAAAGAGGAAGAGGTAGGAGTGAGATCAGTTACTTTAGCTAAGGTGTCAGAGAATATCTCCCTTGAAATGATTTGATTTGTAAGCTCAGACCTGATTTCCAAGAGTGATAATCACAATTTTCATTCTCCTAAAGATGTAAAAGCAGTTGTCAATGACGTTAACAACTTAACCAAGGGAGCTAGTCGAATTTAGGAAAGTAAACCAAAATAATTTTTGTAAAGTAAATTTCTAAGAGTAACCCAGAAAGATTTTGAATGCCTTTTACTTGCTTATTTAAATGTGCTAAATTATGCATGTTGACTTCCCTGAAGAGACAAATTACTTTGGCTGTTATTTAGAAATTGCATAATCCTACAAAATGGGACAAAAACAAGGTGTTGGCACACCTAAGGGGAGAAGGTGGTGAAGTAGAGAAAGTACTAAGATGGCCAGCTCTAACCCTACTATATGATTTCTTAATCCAGGATCATTTTTCTTTATTTTATATTGATCTCTTATATGCATCCTTGCAAACCCTTTAAATTATTTGGGTAAAAGGTTGGATGTAGAAATAACACACCCTAGAAACTCAACAATTTCTCTTGTTTGGTTTTTCACTTCTCTGACCTCCAAGACTACTGTGGAAATCTGCATCTATCCTATTGAAATAAAATGAAAGAATCATGAATTTATAAAAGTTTGGCTCATTTGTAACTGGACTCCCCCAGAAACTGAGCAGATCTGAAGGAAGGTGATGTGAGTGGAGATGGTTCTAGCTTTATATAAGATTTCTTTGAACTAGGAGATAAAACATTTTAAACAATACTCAGATGCTTCCACACATACCCCTGATATCAGAATTCCTGGAAAATAGACATCGTAGTCATTTTTTAAAAATCTAGATTAGGAAGGTAAAAAGGAGTGGAAGGCAGGCAAACATTACAAAAGCCCTTGAAAGATAAAAAGCTGCCTTGTTAATGAGGGTGAAAACACCGGCCAGAATTCCTTGCCTAAAATATGAAATTGTTTTAGGTTCTCTCAAATTAAAAATAAATCAAGAGCACATCTATGTGCACTAAAATGTAATAGTTAGCAGTGACTACACCCTTTTGCATGCATGCAGTTAAATTTTAGAGTCGTGTCTATGAATTCTATGTTTGTTCATTCAATAGACAAGCAATTGATAGTCATTACCAAGGCTTTTAGGATGCAATTTCTGATTTGCTGCGGAGGTGACCGTAAAAAAAATTCCCCGCTAGGTTTTCTTTTTGCTACCTTGCCAGCGTTCAGCTTATTGGGAACATTCTACCTCCTTGTTTTATTTCAGTACATTGCTTGTATCAGCACTCATCAATAGAAATAATGCAAACTACATGTTATGTTCTAATATCATCTGTAATCAATGAAAGTTTACATTTCTTTCATGCTATGTATCTTTGAAATCTGGTAATGGCTATTGGACCACATAGGCTTAGGCTGCTTGCAAATGTCCTTTACCTGGATAATCCAAACGACAATCCTTCTGGGTTGCTATTCACCAGGTATAATGTTGGTGGAGTTAACAGAAGGAAACTGGCTCCAGAACTCATTTCTGTAAATAACCTGTATATTATTGTTATTGTGCAGGGCTGCCTGAAAACAGCTGTGGATTCTTGTTAAAAGGGCTAACTTGAAGATAAATCTTGTTTGAAGCCTCAGAGGAACTAAGTTGACTTTGATAATTAAATAGAGTAATGATCATATGCTGAATACTGTAAATAAAAATTTATTAACTTATGCTACACATGACAAAAATACTCTACACGGTAGAAATGTATTTTTGGCTCAGAGTTTCTCTAGTGTTCTCTGTGGAGGAAATAAAATAAATTTAGCAGTTTCAAAAATAAAAAACAAAAACGAAAAACAAGCATTTGTTTACCTCTACTACATGCCAGTGCTCTGTTAGGCAAGTCCCGGAAGTATAACAGCCGCATCCCTATCCTGATTGGGGTGTGAGCTCTTAATGAGTTTTCCTGTTAAGATTGTCACCATTGTGAGATAAAGAAACATGGAAGTTGAATGACAGAAATATCAATAACATACATATTAGTATATCCTGGACGTTATCTAAAAGAAGGACACCTCTCTGGTAGGAAACGCTGCGAAGGAAAATCTACCAGTTCAGTGTGGCCACTTGCTGTGTCCATCAGGTGAACCTTCAGTGACTGCGCTTTTCTGATGAGCTAGGAGGTGCCTGGAAACGTTCCGGGCTCCGCAGTGGGAAGGTGACTGTGTTGCTGGGGAATTATTATCATTCTGGATACACATCCAAAGGTCTCTTCTGAGTGGAGAGCTTCCATTCCCTGTGGTCAGAAGCCCTTGCTTGCTAAGAATCTGAAGACTGTTCCTGGTGAATGTTTCAACAGCAAGCAACCCCCTACTACCTGCTTGCGCTTGGGGGCAGGATGTAAGGTGTATTTGAACTCAAGAGCTATAGGAACCAACATTATTGCAACTTACTCCCTTAGTCTCAAACTTAAACTGAGTTATCTTGAGCAAAATCAGGTTTCCTCATTTATCTATCCTAGAGGATTTCTTTGCTGCGGTACTTGAAGTTACAGTCCCGAGGCAAACAGGTGGATATGCCGGCGCATACTCTTTCATTCTTATGCAGCCATCCTCCCTTTGTGCCTGTACTTAAGTCCGGAAAAACCACTCCAGCTGCCAGGTGCCCTATAATCTGCGACAATGTTCTCTGATAAAGAAATAAAATGTATGATTTCTAAGAGTTTAGGACTGATTTATCCTTTTCATCTATTCTGACATGATTTAATGTTCCAGAACTTGTAAAGTGAACTGATTTTTTTTCTTTTTTCTGTTGTAAAATTGGTGAATAATTTATCAAGTGAGTGAAAGAGCCACGGCTTTCAATTATTAAAATGCAGTTTGGTTTGGAAAAAAAGACATTAGAGATATTTGCATTTGGCCCTTTCGTATGTCTTTGTGTAAGAAACTCCTACAAACTCAGGGAAGGGTAAGGTGAGCTTCAGTGATTTATGGGGTGACTGAGAAGGAGCCAAAAAAAAAAAAAAAGAAAGAAAGATCACCAAACAAACAGACGAATAATAGGGACAACTTTCATTTATTTAAGACAGCGCTTTTTTCCAAGCAAATAACCTTTGTCGCATCTCCTGAGAAATGACATTTTCTTTCCCTTATGCTTTGCAAGGACAGTAGATGAGTTGGAGGGGTGGAATTGAAATAAATGAAAAGAAAGGCATCCACTGACTGCTTCTCATTCCTTCCCACTGTCCATCCTTCACTGAGCCAGTTGAAAGCATGACTGGGCGTCTATTTGTCACACATCAGCGACAGCGCACAGCCTCTGATCTCCAGAGAATATTATCCATTCCAGTTAGTCCGACCCAAAAAATAAACTCATGCTGGGCCAGGAAAATAAGGAGAAATCTAGACAGCTGGTATTTTACACTTCACATCGGGTGTGAGGAGCATGGTCCTTGACAATGGCTTACCCAAAAGAATAAAGGCACTCAGATCCCCCTGCACGTAGACATGTCAGCTCCTGCATTTGGCCTTTTCTTGTTCCTATCCTCCGTTCTTTACCCATCTTTGCCAGCCTTGCCAATAATTTCTCTTCAGTGGCACTTCCAATGGCTACATTTCCCTCTGAACATCTCCCTGTCCATGCTGATGTTGGGAAAAGTCCATTCCATCATGGTCTCAGGAGCAACAAGACACAGGCTGGTACATTGTAGACCACTAATCTGCTCTTGACTTCCTGTATACTAACTACACTCCTGAAAGAACTGTCACTGAAACTGGAAATATATCTTATATGGCCGTCAGCAGAGTGCGTTACAAAACTAAGACTTGCTAGAAAGCATGACAGAGTTGCTGATGTGTGAGCAGGGTCTTTAAAAATGAAAGTCCCTTACATTGGTTGACTCACTCTTAGATAGAAACATTTCTCATCCCACCAACCCTACCTATTTCTTTCACATTTCCATCACTTATTTTGAAGAGGAGAAAAGTAAAGACACTGTAGGATGCAATTTTAGTGCACCCATTTTCTCTTTTGCATAGTTCTGGAATGGGCATCACTATCCTCATTTATAAGTCTAGAAACACTACAATATGCTTTCATCTTCCGTAGCTGCTAAGGGGCAGAGTTGGTGTTAAATCCAGGTGGCAGGATGTCTATTTCATTCCATTCCATTAGGCTTCCTCTTTAAGGATTACGCAAGTGCGAAAGACTGGAAAACAGGAATTGCATTCTACCCATCCTACCCCTTGTTTCTCTGTCTCAGAACAAGGAATTGGAACATGAAATATATAAGCAGGGTCTTAGAATGATAGAATATTATAGTCGAAAGGTGCCTTGAGTCTGACTTAGTCAGTTCTCTCCTTTTAACCATACAACTGAATCTCTGTCTCCTGACCATGAACTGGAGATGGACTGTCTGTAATTTCTACGCAAGGCATGGCCACACTCTGGGATGTGAAAGCTAGGCATATGGAAGTACTCTCAGGAAAAGGATTATTTGTGAAGATAAGAGAGGTTTTGCAAGGAGAAAGCGAAGGCACAGACTTTGAAGACAATTGTGGCAGATTGTATTTCCAAAGATGCTGCACCCATGTCCCCTAGCCCACATGCTCTTCTGCAAATTGACCTTTCCCCCATTCTCTCATCTCATCAAAAGATGAAGTCTAATCTCCCTTTCCTGGATCTTCATCTGCCCTATGACTTGCTTGCAAACCACAGAATATGGCAAAAGTGACACGGCATCTCTTCTGAGGCCAACTTGGAAAAGACCATGCAGAGTCTGTCCATCTGCCTTGAAACAGTCATTCTGGATGAGCCATGTAACAGAAAGTTGCCTATCCAGAGACTGCCATGCTGGAGAGGCTCCCAGCTGGAGCCCACCTGCCCAGTCATCCCTGCTAGATGCTGGGTTTATGAACTAAGAGCCATCTTGAAGAGGAGCCTCCAACCCCAGCTATGACAGTCTCAGTTATCCGAGTCTTCCTCCATCATTTGAGACACCATGGAGCATTCCTGTCTTCTCCTAATTCCTGACCCATAGAATAGCTGCTCATAAAGCATGGCTGTCATTGAACTCTACTAAATTTCAGGTAGCTTGTTATGGAGCAGTAGAAAACAGAAACAGTATTCAGTATGTGCAATAATGAAAATAGGCAAAGAAACGAAAGAGCTTTCAATATAGGATTGGCTAGGTGAATTGTGGTAATCCATACAATTGAATACTCTGTAGCCCTTATAAGAATATTGTAGAATAATACGTGTTATGGAAAGATGTTAAACATATTGCAAACTGAAAAAACATTCAGTAGCAAAGCAGTGTGTGCACTATAATATTCTTTGTACAAAGAAGAAAGATAAAATTGTATGTATATATGTATGTGCATGTGAGTGTATGTGTATGTGAGTCCATTTCTGTCTGTGTGGGGTGTACATATATACAAAAACTCCTAAGTGGTTATCTCTAGACAGCAGGAATGAGGAGGCAGGATATGGATGTCATAGAGTGCCAAGAGAAATTTACTTCTCATATTATACTTTTTCTACTTTTTGATTTTCTACTATAAGTTTGCATTATTTAGAAATTAATTCTTCCAAAAATGTCAGGCAATGAAAATTCGGTATCTAATTCCAAAGAGAAATGAAATGTTCTTTATTGCAGTTGCCAGATGAGGTTGTATATTTTCAATTTTAATTGCCACAAATGCAATTAATTTTTTTTTAATATTTGAGAAAGTCCTCTTACACCTAATATCCACTTCATTATCAGTATAGCTTCATCCTAGGTACATGCATGAGATAATATAAAATGTGATGTCATAAGAAGCAGATCATATTATTAGGGAATTCATTGTCATTTCTTTCTGCACTCCTTGACCCCCAACCAAATCAGTATAAACAGCATGTTTAACCACAGGCAGAAATTAACTCAGTCACCCAAAGAGAATGGTAATTAGCAATATGTGTTTTTAGATTATTGGACACGGATGCTCTTTTTTAGTGGTTACCCATATTGTGTTTTGCAGTCATTGAAATGTGGACCCTTACCAGTAGCCCATATTCGGGACATCTATTTCACGTGGCGCCCGCCATTGTGCTCTGCAGACAATGTCACAGTCCATTTAGGAAGACAGCTTATGCCATGGCTCATGTGGAGACGTGTGGCATTTGGTGGCAGGGTGCATTTGTGGCTCATTGGTAAGTTAATTTATAAGATGGAAGAGAAGGTAGGGGAGAAGGGATAGCACATGATGCCAGGTGGAGGATGACCATTTCCCATGATGAATCCTAAATTTTTGTCCCAAAGCACAGGGTAGGGATAGCTTCATGCAATTAAACTTCTTCCTTTGGAAGCAGTCTCCTGTTGGAAGCCATAGTTTTTATACTGTTGTGTCATAGATCTGAGCAGCCATTTCTCAGCCGTGATATAAAGCTTTTGGGTACATCAGCTATATATTTTGTAAAAATAAGTTTATAGCTCCTGATTTTTTTTTTTTTTTTGCATGGCAAGTCACTTAAACTTTTACTTATGGCCACTATTGAAATATTGTGCAAAACTACAAGGATCACCCTGAGTTTGTATATGGCAGTAAACAGTTTTCATATGAACAAAGCAAAATCTTAAGCTGTTTTGTAACTTGGGATACAAATTTTCTTTTCTTTCCCAAGACCCAGTCAAATAAAAAAATCCCAGGCAATCATTCTCACCTGTTTGTCTCCTCACATTATTTTTCTTGTTTCTTTGGCAAGTCCTCTCTAAAGCAACCACTATTCTACTGCATCCATACACAGTTACCTTTCCTCAGTCATTTTCTTTGACTTCTTGACTACACTCTTCTCAAGTCTGCCTTTCCTGACATGGCATGTCCTTCACTTTCTGCTCCTTTTCCAGAAGCCTCTGCTTTATCCACTGGCTTGTTCCTAAATGGCAGGCGCACCAAAGTACAATCATTAGCCCTCTAATATGTATTCTCCCTCACATGGTGTTCTTGTTTATCTGCTCATGTGAATTTTTTCCAAATGGCTAATCCTGGCCTTAATCTTTTTTGGAACTTTGGTTCTATGATATGTAATTTTAAAGATGCCTTCCAGCACTATAAATCGACAGTCCCATTACATCTAACTGCTCACTAGGTATTTCCTCTTACATGCTCTGCTATTATCTCAAACTCACCACATCTAAGCCCAAACACAACATATGAAGCATACTAAAGAGAGCTCATATAGAACTTGGAAATACAGTAGATCCAGGATTTGGTTTTGGCTCTGCAACTTATTGGTCTTGTGCAATTGAACAGTTTGCAAAACGCTCCTGATATGCAATCCCTTCATCTGGAAACTGAGGATAAACTTATAGGGATTTATGATGATTCAATGAGTTAATGAATGTAAAGTTGACAAGTAAATACTCAATACACGTAATTAATGTTCACTGCCTTCTCTTTGATTTTGCCCATCATCCTGATTTCCCTGTTACTGTCATTCCCCTATTTAATCAGAATCAAAGCTTCAGCATCATTCTTGTTTACCAACCCAACCTAAATTCAATCATGCTGTATAAGCCCTTCTTCAAAATGCCATTTGTACCTGTCCTTTATTGTTATTCCCATTGGAACTAGCCTAGCTCAGAGCTTTAATTCCTTAACACCTGGAGTATTACAACAGCTTCCACAGACCTTCTTGTCTCCAGGGCTAATTAATTCTGTGCTCTCTGAAGGTATTTTCCTAATTCATCTGTCACATCTCCCATGAAGAATGATTATGTATGTGTGCCTAGTGCAGTGCCTGACATGAAATAGCTATTAATATGAAATGCTTCCTCACCTCTATTTAAAACACACACACACACACACACACGAACTTAAATGGCCTCCACCCCTTACAAAATGCTGTTTTACGACTGCCTTTGCATGACTTCAGTATTTAATTTCTTGAATAAACCCTCTGCTGCGCCTTCCTCCTTGGGGTTCCTTGCCCTCTAACCTGACCATTCTTGTTTTAAAATGAAAGTCTCACCTCCTCTATGTCTTTCCTAACCATTCCAGGTGCAGTTCCTTTCTCTTTATTCTCCTAACCACACTGTGCATTTTTGGAACTATTCACTGGGCGCTCAAATGCAGGAAGGAAAGTGCTTTTATACCCGTACTTCCCTAATTTCCACTGGCTGGAACCCCCAAGCTCCCCAGAACTGCCCCTCCCCCTTCTGTCATCAATGTATGGAACCCCTTACTCTTCCGGTTTGAGGGAGATGAAGTATTCTCTCCCCTTGGACGCCTCTCATGGCCTCTGTGCAGTTGCTTTCCCACTCATTCTCAAGCAGGTCTAGGCATTTGGTGGAGTGTGCCCTCATCACACTTTTTACACGCCTCTCTTATAGCACTTTCTTCACAGTCAGTTTTCCCTGTGGCTTTCCTAGCAAGCTGGGTCTGTATTTCTTGTTCCTCTTCATATTCTCAGCCCCAGTGGGTTTCCTAACACACACGGGAAGTGCTTCGTAAATATTCATGAGGTAAAGTAAGGGGCGGGAGTCAGTGAGACATGATGGACAGGGCATGTTGATGAATGTCAACAAGATTCCAGAATGTTCTAGAAATACTGTGCATCTGTCTGGGGCAATAGCAAGATAACCCACAGTGGCAGAGCCTGGGGCAGAATGAAGGAATCTTCACCGGGCCATTCACCACCTTCATCTAAGGCTCCTGTTGCTTTGCTGACCCATTTCCCATTTATTTTCATCCTGATAGGAATTTGCATGTTGCCAGCAGCATGATGAACCATATTTGGTTTTGTAGTACTTTTGTTTTGCTTTATAGCACTTTGCCTTATATTTTCTTATGAAAATATTTACACAATTCATTTTTCATTTACTATTAGATCAAGTTGGCATTTTTAAATTACTTGGTAGGTTGGGAAATGCAAATCCCTAGTTCCCGAATATTATTGGTCATTCCTTTTTCGTTTGCCTTTCCCCCTGTCCTTCCACAGTTGGGAATTTTCCTTGAAATGTCCCCAGCCTGAACGCCAGACAACTTCTCTTCTGGAAGGGAAAAAGTCAGAAAGAGAAGGAAAAAGTTGGGTTAAGTCTCCTTAGCCCCTAACCACAGGGCTCGAAAGCAATGACAGTGAGATGTACTAATTTATCTTATTTTACATAATTAGAGTTAGGGGCTATTGAGCACAGAATGCAAATGTATGCTAAATATGCAAATTAGTCACATTTCCCAGATTTGGAGAAGGGGGAAATGTGGTCGCCTTATGGTAGATGGTTCTCTCTTATCTGTGAACACAACTTTTCAGCACTACAAATGCAAGCAACTGCGCAGTCACAGTTGGGGCTGCTAAATTGGAAATTCAGTTTAGGCTGATTTGAAAAAACAACAGCATTTTTGCAATCACTAGTGTATCTTTTATAATGGAGCTGGCCGTGCCATTTCTTCTTTTCTGAAAATAGAAAACCTAAAAAAAAAAACACCAACAGCAACTAGAGGCCTTGCCCAGTTTTTAATACAAGGTCTCATCCTAAATAAAAGTATGGGGTAAAAGTTTATTTAGGACAGTGCTCTGACCTGGTCATATGCCCAGAGGTGCACCCTTGCCCAGACCCCTCTTCAGGGTCTGCCCAGATGGGAGTGTGGTCAGAAGACAGCCTAGCTGCCAGCTCCTCCAGTCCTCTTAGGTGCAGTGGACTGTCTCCTTCATGGCCTCATCCTGCCCTTCTCAGGGCAGCGCACACCCAGTGACCCAGGAAGGCGGGGGCAAGCTCCAGCCACCTTGGGCCACCAAGGTGGGGCCATGGTGACGCACGATGTTATTGCCCTGGGACTCCGCAGCGGTCCGAAGCATTGCTGGGCAGTGCCTTTCTCTCCCTGATCTCGCATCCTTGCGGGAGGCAGGTCACTCATCAATATCTTGAACCCCAGACTGCAATTCAGCTTCTGCTTCGGGAACCCAAGCCCTTGGACCTTCATCACCTGCCCCATTTTCCTTCCAATTTAGACATTTTTCTCTAGAGCCAGAGGTCACGTTGTCTCCCAGAACTCCCTGGAAATGGTTATCAAGTGAAGAAGTTCTTCATGTGAATAAAGCTTAGAGAGTGGTATTAACATTTCAGGCTGTGGTGGCTCCAGGGTTTTGGAGAGCTGGTCAGAAGCCCCTCCATCCTGCCATGAGAACAACCATGCAATTGTAAGATGGGCCTCCTAGCAGCACAATTTTCAGCCTTGTATTCCACTGTGTTAATGCTCTAGCCAACCACGACAAAAGATGAGGACTGGAGGGTAGGGATGGAGTGTGTTGTCCTCAGGTTCAGCAGTATAAAACTCCACGTCAGAGGAAAGATGGAGACCTGGGCGGGTGTCAGTTTCAAATTACTATCCGGACTCAGTCAAGGGAATTATGTACAATTACTTGAAATTGGTATGTAACATTATTACAAGGAGTAGAATAATATGACCATTCTACCAGTAATTTGGCTAGTAATTTGGTGGTAATCTCTCGTAATTACTGTAAATGCTAACCAGTTCATTTCCCAACTCACATTTCCTTATGGGCATTCACTTTATTTCATACGTTCTAATTGACTTTTTGTAAAATGTGCTGATGCGGTTCTATAGTCCACTGCCTCACCTGGAGGTGAGCATCGGAAATGGCCAGGCATGTCCTCACGTCTGCCAGGCTGCTGCGTATCTCCAATGAATCCACATTGTTCTCACTCATTGTCATAATCAACTCAGATGTTTTTTAACACTGACTATCTGTGTGATCTCATAATAGAGGGAGATAAGCCACCTAGTGACTCAAAAGATGAGGCCCACTGGGTTTGCTACCTGAAAGACATAGGTAGGCATAGGCATACTTAGATTTTAAGAGTTTTAACAATACATTGTAGACACTCAGAAGAGTGTATCGGCTGTGGGTGTGTAGGAGCATGTGCAGGTTTTAATGATTTAATTTCATATTCTTGGTGGACTTACCGATTGGAGAAAGTCGGCGGAGCTGAGAGAGAGAAGGTAAGAGATGATGAACACAGGGAGGAATATAATGAAATGATTGGTGAAAGGGTTTGTTAGTAAAGGATTTAAGGAAAATTAGAGGATATTTCATGTCCATCTGGAAATTGAGCTGGATTATCGTTATGCAAATTGGGAGTGGAGATTAATTCTAGAGGGAAATAAACGTGTGCTTGGCATACCTCTGAAATTTCATTTCATCCTTCTATAAAATGAGGACTCAAAATGCCCCAAATTCCTGGGTTATCATAAGTATTATGAAACAATGTGTTTGTTTTTTTTTTTTGCTTATTTACTTTCCCAAAATGGTGTATGCATGATATAGTCTTTTCAAATATATTTCACTATCATTACAAATTTAAGTACAAGAAAAATCTATTTTTTCACCCTGATCTACTCTCTGAGTTAACTCATTATGCTCTTTCTGAAGATGGCTGTTATCTGGGACTTATTCTATAGTTTCTCAGGACAAGAATTTTAGTAGATGTTCAGAGTACCTTCACACTGAAGTTGGTTATTCTTACCCATCATATTTTTATCACATCATGTTGCTCTGAAGGAAGCAGCTCACTTTCTCAGTAACTTTCCCACTTTAATTTTTGCAAAATGTAACTCAGTTCATGGATTGCTACTAATTACTTGCAAAGCCTTACTTCTATTTTAAATCTTCTTCTCTAATAGCACCTCATCTTGTTTTTGAAACACAGTGAAGCGTTTCTGCCTCTGTCTCTGTGTGATATAGAGAAGGTCACGTGTTGTCGTCAGCTCATTTATTTATCCTCCCATGCCTTATTTGTCTTTAGGCTAATCAGGTCTTTGTAGCATTGTACTTTCATTACCAATATTTCAAATATACTTCTTATCTAAGTGCCTAGTTCAAAATATCTAATACAGTAGATGTGTCATCAATATCTGTGGAATAAAAATGAAATTGGAGTCAGTTGTTTCCATATTGCTTTGTTTTAGATTTTTGGCTCCGGACAGGAGAATAACTTCCTTATTTTAATTTCATTTGTATAAAGTGCCTCCCACTGAGCCATGTGAAGTGAGGTATGTTGAAAAATTGTTATTGTGATGCCTCTTGTCACCTGCATTAAGTGATGATTTCAGCCTCACACACGGGCCATCAATTCACCTGAGCCTTTGATGAGTTTGCTTTTTAACCGGAGTTATGCAAAATAGAATGTGAAGCACTTAATGCTGAGATCCTTGAATTCTAAGCTTGCTCTAGGCCCTACTTAGTCGTCATGCCCATAGAGAATGCTTGAATGTTCCAGATCTGAAATTTATGATCAACATTTCTTATGCCAGTCACCATCAGAGACCACTACCAGCCAATAAAAAAATCTTCTATCAAACTGTGCATGAATTCATGCCGTTATTCATGTGATTATTCTTCATATTATCTGACATACTATTGTCAGATCAAACAATGCAATAAAACTCCAAACACTTAGAGTAGAAGCTTCTAGACCCTATTCCTTTGGCCGTATGTCTAGACTTGACCATCCTAATTTGCACTGGTTCAGTCACTAGTCCTCAGTTCCTCTAATTCTGAGGAAAAGTTGCTCTGCACGTCCCCAGATTTAAGATTCGATCTAGAGGTGAAACCTGGGAAGGGGTGGGGAGAAGTTAAAAGCATCAGTGCAGATTCTCGTGAGAAATGCCCTGAGTCTATTGAAGGAAGCATGGCAGATTTCCTCCCAGCCACTCCACACCAGAGGGCTGAGGGCTCCAGCTAGGAGAGCTGCTGCGGGGAGGCCTTCAGACCTAAGGAACCTGCTTCTTACAAACTTTTAAATGTCCTCTAGAAGACTCTCAGGACAAGTCCCTGGAGTAAGTCAGATGACTGTTGTGGCCCCTTTTTACAGACAAGAATTAAGAACTGAGAAGCCAAATGAACTCCCGGGGGTCACAAAATTAGGTGTCAGCAAGCTGGGACCAGAGTCCATCAGCCTGCCTGGTGACCACAGCGGCTGTGTGCCACGTTCATTATTTGATACCACAGTTTAATTTTCATTATGCTAGGTTTTCTTCACCTTTCCTTTTATCCTCCTTCAAGTGAGTATTGCATCACCATTTAATTAAAAGAAAAACAAACAACTTTTCATTGACAGCTCTCCACCACAAGAGCTGGTCTTGTTGGCCAGCTCAGTTCCCGTCAATGACTGCCGTCCAAAATGCTGACTGTGAATTTCAAAACTGAATTTCAAACCTTCTCCGCAGGTTGAAAAGCTGCATTTTGCACATCCATCTCTGAAGAACATACTGCTGCTTCTCACTTTGTGGGGCATTTATCACTTATAAAAGGCTACTGCTGTCTCTCAGGCCACGGAGAAATGACGAGGGAGTTTAACCAGATTTCCGTTTCATTCGATAGAGAAATCTTTTCTCCCACAAGGACAACTGCTGCCAGGCACATCCTCTTATTAAAAATCACTCCCTGGAGAAAATTACACGTCTTTTTGCTTTGTTTCCTTTCACAGTCTGCGATTGTAAGCTCTTTCCCAACCCTGTCTTGAAAAGCAAAATCCACATCCTTTACCCCCAAAGAGCCACATTGGCAGGAGGTTTGTGCTTCTCCCTCAAGGCTGTTGTGTCCTGCATCCTTAGAAAGCAGCAGGTACGTTTGCCTTTTCTTAGCTTCCCTTCGTCTCCACCTTAGATTCTGAGCAGGGAAAGATAAAACTGGGGCATTAGCACATGCCTGGCCTTTCCAAATATCCTACCGTCGGCACATTTATATTAGATATTGATTTCTGTTTAATAGAAGAAGCCAGGAAAAATCACACTCTTTGTTGGCGTTCAAAGGATAAACCATAAAAGCCATTAAGGAGTACTGTAAGCACGAGGATGATTAATGGAACTTGAGGTACCGTCCACGGACCATTTCCAGATAATGTCTTTGAGAGATTCTATTGCTTCTGGCTGCAGTTCAGAGCTATTTATTTGCAAGGTGAAATTCTGAGTAATGATGGTTCCTGGGTAGCCCTGACTGACATGTTAAAGAGACAGACCTAGGTGCCTCTGAACTCTGAGCTCGCAGGGGCCACTGCAAGGAGCTGCTGGGAGACTTTGGAGGTCATGCCTTGCACGACAACACATCTGTCATTGTGACTTCCCTCCCTCTGTGCAGAGAGGCACCTCTCCACGAGGGCCTGCTGGGCCTCAGGTTCGCGGGGAAGAAGTTACAGAGAGCTCTCGTGTTCCTGTGAAACCAGTGTCCCTTGCATCGGAGTCGCTCTGGATTTGGACAGTAAGGGTCCTGAGAATAGCACCCCACCAGGGCCTGTGAGAACTGGGGTCTGCCTCTTTCACCCCTTTTTTGATTTGTCAGGATCTTATACAAAGTGCTTCAAATGTATCTATCACAGTTCCAGCTTTCTCTCATTTGCTAAAATCTGTCCCGTCTGTGTTAGTGTGTGCAAATTCCAACAATTATTTATTGACACCCCGGCATGCGCTGATGGAACACAGATAGAAATGTTATTTTGGGGGGACCCAGCCTGCCTTGATAAGTGGCGAAGCCCTGGCACCCAGAAGAGAGATTGGCACAAAGTAGACCATTTCTTAGATAAATGAAGAAATGGGATAAAAGTTACCATTTTTCCTATGCTGTATAAATCAGTGGTTTATACAGCAAATTGAAAGTGTGATATTACTATTCTTGTTGTGCAGAAGAGAAAACTAAGATTCAGGAATGAAATGACAAAGGCCATAGAGGCGGGGTTTAAATGCAAGTCTATTTCACTTTTAGATCTAACACCGAGCAGGAATTGGTTAAATTGTATGCTGCTTCATCACGTAGCCTGGGCACGTTGTATTTTCTACTTTCCATAAAATTTTTTGTAGAAATGGAAAGCTTTGTGGATTTCTAAATGCATATCCACTTTTTTTTGAGAATATTCAAATTAAAACGGTTGGCATACTTGAACACATATGTAGATTTATTTCAGATAATGTTAACATTTCGTTAGAATCTGAGTCTGCTCATTAAATATTTAATTGGGTTGGTATTTATCTAAATATTTCTTGCTTGTTGGGTGAGGTGGGGGGTTCACTTTGAGTTGAACATATATGTCTCCAGCTTGTTTACACTTCGGTTCAAATGTGCAAGAAGGAGTCTTCGATTTCTTGCCTACCCCTTCCCTCTATACCTCAGTAACACCAGGCTCCTCACCTAGAAACAGATTGTCCGGGCAGGTTTTTCCATTAATCTACCTTCCGGGCTTCATTCATAGATTTCCTTCAATCCCATGTTGCCTAGCTAAGACCCATCTGCTGGTGGTTTTACCTGTCTGTTTTGATCAGTGGTGACAACTTTCTTTCTAAGACCAGAACAAGGAGAGTATATTTCCTGAGAACAAGCAGACAGTGCTCTGAGAGCACCTTCCAGTTGAAATACATTTTTCCAAAGAAGATTGTTTTGGTTTTCATTTAATTAAAAAAATATTTATTAATATATTGTGTGCCTTAGTTACTCTTTTGAATAATTTCAATGATTGCTTTGTCTGAACACTGCTGCAGGTTTCTTCAGAGTAATCAGCATTGCCATCCAGGATACAGATAGATTTCCTATCAACCAAGCTGAGCTCAGATTGTCTATCACTGAAAATAATAATGATAATAATAAGAATAGCCAACATACCCACCTCAATTATGATTGACAAAATGTCATGGGGAGAAAAGAAGGATATAATTGATTGCAGCCATTAAATATAGATAGAAATGCAGGAGGGGGGTCCTGTACCCTGAAAGGACACATCCCTTTTTAAAACAGAGAATAACAAGAAACATAACCCTTGGCTGGTGTGAAAGTGAGGGCCTGATCCAGTGTGACAGGGTAATTATTTATTTCTTCAGCTACCGATTTCTAAATCACCACAGGGCCAAGCAAAAGAGATATATTTGTTGTATGCTGAGCAGTGTTTTATTTTTTTAAACAAATATACAAAACTATGTTGCTAATGCTTTGATTGCATTTTAATTCTTCTATCACCTCCTTTTACTTTCGTATGTTCTTAATTGCTTTAGTCACCCTTCATTTCTTTTCACATTTCTTTGCTACTTTTAACTGACTTTTAAAAAAATACATTGCTCCATTCCATTATTATTATTATTATTATTATTACTGTTATTGCTTTGCCTGCAACTGTTCCACCCACCCCATCCTCATTGTTTATTTCCTATTTTCTTTCTTTATTCCACTTGCATTGGCTCCCCTCTTAATGTTTTTTCTCCTTTATTCCTCTTGTGTTTCTTTTCCTCATTTGCTTTAGTCTCTTCTCCTTTGCCCCTTCTCTTTCCCAGTGCCACATCTCTCTGATATAAGGATGAGATAAAGATGGTCTTGTCAGGATTTTCAGTCCCAAGAAGTAAACATGGGCTTTCAATTTTGTCTCTTCCAGTGGAAAGACTATGAATAAAGAACAAAATTACTCAGGGGTGTGTCTAAACAACACGTATGGGGGCACTGATTCAGAAATAAACCAAAAGGGTTTATTTGATGGCAAATGTGTCCCTAACTTGGTCCCAGACTCATCATCAAAACACTATTCAAATCTCCTAGGATGCTTACTTTTAATTTTAAATGCACAGACATAATAAAAGAAGAAACTAAAAATAACGTGAATCACCAAATGGTTAAAATGGGATTTTCATGGACTCTAAATTGAGCCCAGCTTGCAAAACAATAAAGGGCATTTACTGGTTGGTCTTTTGACCACCCTGGAAGGGAAAGTGAGCCTCTTTCTTGTGGGGTAAGACCCCCAGGTGGAAGGGACACCCTCGGGAATGAGGCAGAGGGCTCTGGGGGGGGGTGGGTTGGGGGCGGCTCACACTGCTGGTTTGCTTTCGAGGGACCTGCTCCACGCACGTCTGCTGGCAGGATGATGTGGTGGTGATTGCCTCTGTGCTGCTGGCCACAGGATTTCCCAGGTGTTGAAGCCCTTCCTGGAACAGGAGAGCATCCATCGATGGTGCGACTAATTTCAGGAACAGAGTGAGGCAGGAGGCAAGAAGGGGAATTAGCACGCAGGCAGGGGTGAGCGCAGCAAGCTCAGCCCCCTTCCTACATTCATTCATTCCCTCAGTCCCCATCCAACAGATATAAATTGAACTCCTGACTGTAGCAGGTTGGGATACTCTTCTGGAGTCAGATCTACTGTCTCCTTTGCTTCTGACTAGCCACAGGTTTAGGCAAGTTACCTACATGGTCCGGGCCTCAGAGTCCGTCCTGTAGACAGAACGAACACGCGCTGGCCTGGTGGGCTGGGTGTAGCACCGCATGCTTACAGTGCGGGTCTCTACTCTGCCGGTTACGAGCCAAGCCAAACTGGGCCGGTCTGTCACTGCTCCAGCTTGTGGTGTGTGCTGAATTCTTTCCCTTTCCTCCCCTGCACACCTCAGACGGTGGTGGAGAAGGTAACACGAGATGGACAAAGCCTTTCAGAACTGTCCATAGTTAAGCAACATGCAGCCGCTGAAACCCAGGCCGCTTGTCTCAGCAGTCGAGTTCTGGAGGCTGATTAAATGACATTGACAGAATGTTTAAGAAAAGAATCTCCCCTCTTAAAAATGCTTTTGTCTTTAGGAATGAATCTTCTTTTTGTTCAACTACTCAGCAAATATCGTTTGAGTCCAAATTATATCTGAGGAGCTCAGAAACCAAGAGCGAACAAACAGAAAAAATCTGTGCCCTCACAGAGCTTACTTTCTTTTGAAGGAAACATAGATAATATAAAATGATGGGATGTTTTGGAAAGTAAGCAATACTAATAAAGACAAAGAAAGTGTTGAAGGTGGGTGGGCACTACTGGAAAGATGAGATGAAATTTTGCCTGCAGATGCCTTTGAATTTGCAAATAATGAAAAATCAACCAGAACCTGGTTTAGAGATGAGGGCTGCTAAATCAACCTGTTGAAGCAGGTTTTGTTTACAGCTAAACAGCAAAACAAAGTCACATATCCATTAACGACAGGTGTCCTTGAAGTTAAGAGAAAGATCACTCTTCTGGAGTGACTGGAAAGCTAAAGGCCAATTCCAGCCTTAGCAGCGACATGCGTTCCTTCAAAACGCAGGTCTTGAGTGTGAACCCTGGGCCAGGCACCGTTCCACAAGATGAGCAAAACGGAGCAAGAGGTGTGCATCCGTGCCGCTTACCTTCCGGGGGAGAGGCGGTCAACAGTGGGCATAATTCATAGACAATTAGTATAGTATTTATTGGCTAGATTTTATCTAAAGGAATGTGGTAGTAGTGAGCCAGTAACGTTTCCTTAGGTGAAAAGAGCACACACAGACTTTGGACTAGGGCTGACTCTTTGGGAGCTACTTGTTAGTTCTCCATCCTTGAGCAAGTTATTTAAATTCCCTCGATGTTGACGTCCCTGTCTTTAAAATGCATTACTATTAGCTATTTCGTATTGCTGAAAGAAGGCCATGTAGTTAAAGATGCTAGTGTGCGGTAGGCGGGCACATAGCAAATGAGAGGAGGAGACTACGTATGTTATTATTCAAATTAATTAATGGAAGAGGCAGCAATAATAGTGATTTTCTACTTTAATTTATATATAATGGGTGCTTGTTTCTCTCAAACATATCAGATGGATGAAGGGAGGGAAGGGAGTGGATGAAATGGATGGATGGATGGATGGATGATAGCATGATATGGCAAATGTGCAAAATGTTCTAAGCTGGTAGAGCTGAGTATCTGGGTGAGTGGTATTTTGGAGTTCTCTGTATGAGTCGTATTATTTCGGAACATTCCTGTAAGTTTAAAAGGATTTCAAAATAAAAAGTATGAATATATATAGGTGAAATTCATCTTATTCAGACCTTCCAGTGCAGCCAAGGATTCTTCTGATTTTGAAGCAGTCAGGTTACCCTTATGTGCTGAGGCCAACTTTGTGCAAAGTGTATGGCCACTACGAGAAACGCACAAAATTAGTTATAAACAGTCTGTCCTTTCAGAATTTAATTGAGGAAATGAGATTCCACATACAATCATTCAGAATGGGAGGCAGTAAAGTATGTCAAATAATAGGTACAGGTACTGCTATGGGATTTTTTTGTATTCATAATTATGAAGGTAACGTCACCCAGTGCAAACTACCATATTTTGTTGAAAGAAAAAGCACCCATGTCTCACTGCCATATCACCACCATTTCTGGGTCATTCCTGCCAGGCTGTGGTTTTTTGAAAGGGAGGTGCATGTTATTTTTGCACGCGTACTGTTCGTTGAGGTTTGTGTCCTGCCTTCGCCCACAGCGCCGCCCCTTGCGCGCCCAGGGCGGCCTCCCTGCGCGGCTCCTGCTGCTCCCCGCTCGGGGCAGTCCCCCAGGCTCTGGACTCACCTCGCCGCCCCTGCCCCTCAGCCCACCCCAGCGGCACCCCTGCAGGATGCAGTAACAGCGGCTCCCCGGGCTGCCTGGGGGCGGAGGTGAAAAGGCGCAGGGAACCAACAGGGACCCCTGTCCGCGTCGCGGCGCCCCGGAGCCCTCAGTCCTCCGAGGCTGCGCGGTCCACGGCCGCCCGGGGGACAGCGTGGGGGAGGCGCCCCGCGAGAGATGAGGGACACACACCCCACACCAACACACACGTACACACACACACCACACATATACACATCGCACATGCAGCACACACCCGTACACAACACACATACACACACACCACACCCCCCATGCACAACACACATGTACACATCACACACACCACACACACATATACACACCACACACACACATACACATCGTATATACACCACACATCCATACACAACACATATACATATATACCACACCCCCATACACAACACACATGTACACATCACACACACCACACACACATATACACACCACACACACACATACACATCGTATATACACCACACATCCATACACAACACATATACATATATACCACACCCCCATACACAACACACATGTACACATCACACACACCACACACACATATACACATCACACCACACATATACACATCACACATACACTACACACACCCATACACAATACACATACACACACACCACACCCCATACACAACACACATGTACACACCACACACACCACACACACATATACACATCACACACACTACACATACCCATACACAACACACATACACACCACACCCCATACATAACACACGTACACATCACACACACCACACACACATATATATATCACACCACACATATACACATCACACATACACTACACACACCCATCCACAACACACATATACACACACACCACACATCCCATACACATCACACATACACCACACACACCATATACAACACACGTACACACACACCACACCCCATACACAACACACATACACATAACACACACCACACACACATATATACACAGCACGCACCATACATATACACATCACACATACACCACACACCCATACACAACACACATATACACACCACACACCCCATACACAACACACGTGTACATATTACACACACCACACACACATATATACATCACACACCACACACATATACACAACACACACTCACCCATACACACCACACACCCATATGCACCACACACAACACCATGCATACCACACATCCACCACGTATACCAGACATCCACCGCACACACAGCATATACCACGCATGTTCTTATTTCTTTAATCACAGCACCGTAGAAAATATTAGAAAAGGAGTAATGGCTCCTTGGCAATAAAGATCCCACCCTCCACTTTTTCTATCCTTGGCTCTGTTTGCCAGACTGGGAGAAATTGAGAAGACACATAAGTACATGGTGCCTCAGTGTCTCCACTAAGACCCTGAGAAAACAATGTTTCCCACCTCCCTGCTGCCCACAGGAGCAGGTAATCAGTGAGCTGTTGCTAGCAAAGTACATTGCACTCTCAGAACAACTTTCACTAAAAGGATGCCAAGGAACGATGATGTCCATTATTACTAAGTAGAACTGGCCAGAGCTCAGAGCCCCACGAGAACTCCTTTGTCACTTGTCACGGGCAGGTCTGGTGCCATTTTCTATGACCCTCTCCACTTTGCCTGCCAACCACCTGCTCATTAACCTAGATAATAATGCTATTTTATACTTTCCTCCTGCCTTTCATTTAGGGAACTCCAATTGCCTTGCTAGCATGATTAAACCAAGCACGGCGGCACGGAGGTAAGCTATTACAAGTACCATTATTTTAAGCAGGCTGGTGGGTACCGGCAAGTACAGTGCAGGTAGGAGTTCTCACTTCCTGAGTTTCCCTTCCTGCCCCAGAAATGACTAATGCTCCAGCGCTGTGTTCTCGCCATCCTACTTCCTGAAAGCCCCATATAAAATGTAAGAAAATTGCTGTGGATTCACCGCTGTGCTCTATTTTCAGCTACTTCCATAAAGAAATCAATTAAATTTGTCTGACAGTCTACTTTTCCTGAAGGTCTGTTGGCAGAGGGTTTAACTTTATATCATCTTCCACAGTACCAAAACAAAACAACTATTTTATTTCATCCTTGATGAGAGTTGCTTCTATTTATCTTGGTGAAGCTCCCAGGCTAGCTAATCTAGAGTCGCCAGTCTGTTCGCCTTTGTTCTTCCCACTTTCTTGGCTATAGCATCTTCGTGCCTGAGCCTTCTGAGTCTGTGACAGAAGAAGCATGTTATCATTTTAATGAATTGAATTCTCTTCCAGTGTCACTCTTCCCCACAACAGTCTATTTACATAATCATCAAGATGTCATATGCAAAATAAACTAGTTGTCACTGTGTGAAAGACAATTTGGATTATTATTATTGAAATATTTGGCTGGAGAGGCTGAGAGATCGCTTTGCTCACCTCTAGTTTTTGAGATTTCCCTCTGAACCAAAATTACCAGCAATTATGACACAATTTTGAAATTTCAAAGGACCTAAGTAAGTGGAAGTAAATGCAATGTTTGAGGTGTTGAATTCAGAAAAATCTCAACCTGGGCTTGTTTCTCTCGTTATCTACCTTTTGGCTGCAATCTTCACCAATAGTGGTGGGTCAGTGAATACAATTGAGCAGTAACATAATACAGAATAAGAACATGGAATTAGAAGTTGAAAGCATAGGCTCATGTTCATAGCTGTGTGGTCTGAAAAAAATTGCTTAAGGTCTCTGAAGCTTGTTTTAGTCCTTTGAAGCAAGGATAAAGATATCAACTCCATGAATTTCACAGAGAGATAACTTGTAAGGATAGCATTTAAATGTCATCTTTTGTATATTCTAAAATGCTATGTAAATATTCTTTATTCTTTAGTTGTCATTTAAAACTAAGCTTAATCACAGAGAAAATGGACAGTAAAAAATGTGAACTGCATCCAAAGCAAATTGAAAAGACATTTCACAATCCACACTTGTCTCTTCTATTTGTGATGCCTTCCTTCTGTTGGTACAATTTGAGGTGAACAAGTAGAAAATTGGCAAGACAAGTAATAAGGCCTCTGGGTGATGACCTGGATTTTTTCCCGGCAGAATGCGTTAGATAAGACTCCTGCAGTGCAAATGGGAAGAAAAGGCCACTGGATTAACAAAATAAAGTGGTAGCCACAGTTTCCAATGATCAGAATTAGCATCAGCTGATTTAATGATGAACTTTATTGCATCCCCTTGGTTTTGCAGAATCCCCAGCTCGACAATGAAAGCACATGGACAAATGACTTAACCTTTTCAGCCTCACTTTCCTCTTGAATAAAACAACTTACACCCTCCCATACCTTTGCTCCATAATGTCGTAAGAATCAAAGGCAATTATACCTGCAAACGTGGAAATGGTCACCATAACTTAAGATCTTATTACGATTGATTCTTGCTTTTTATGTTATCAATTTGGGGGGATTTTTAAAAATTCCTACAGTGCGGAGGGAAGGATGACTAGGACTGAACTAAAGAGTGTCCCGAGTAGATGGGATTTCTAAGAATAACGGGATGAAATGAAATATGGAAAATGTCAGCCGACCACTAGGAATAAACAGGTTCCTGGCAATAGCCATTATTAGATCGTGGAATTGCCTCTTTCAGGAAGCAGTAGAAACATTTACTGCTCAACTGGATAAAGCACTCTCAGGGGCTAGATGACCTGCCATTTCCTTCTACATAATCTATGAGATTTTTTTCTAATAATAATAATAAAACGACCTAGATGGGCTGCAGTGCTATAATCGCTCATGTATAAGTTTCAGGCTGCATCCCAATCACAGATGGCCGTGTTTGGAAATAATTACTCTCCATTTAGCCTTGGTCTTGGCGACTCACCCCCTTGCCCTTTATAGCTAAGTCCGCATCTACAGAGGGCTGCACCAGCGTCTACACTAGCAGTCCAGGCCTTTAACAATGTGGGGTCCCTGTGCTTTTCAAACAATAAGCTAGAAACACCATGGAAATGTTACGCTGTTTAGAAGCTAAGGCTGAGGCCCGGAAGGCAAGGCGCCTGCCCCAGGGACTGCGTTTCCTCTGCGGGGCTGGGCATATGATTGAGTTTCTCCTGTTTGTTCAATCGTAGCCAACGTTTTTCATGGACTTCTCACAGTGTTTGCAAAAATGCCACCGAAGCAGAAAGAGAAAAATGCACTTTCCTCTTTGTACAGTTTTCAAATTTGTACTGAGAAAGGTTTGGGAAAAATGGCAAACGTCTCATAAAGCAAACCATGTCACAAATGTGTTGTTTACTTGTTATTAGAGTCAGTTTGTAAGAAGATGCCTATCAATAAGGATATATGTGCATGTATAATTCTTCAGCTCAATGCTGAGGCTGGCCTCTTGAAGCTATTAGAAATCTCTCAGAGGGATTATTTAATAGGCACACCATGTTTAGAATTCTATCCCCTTCTTTGACTTACACCAAAAAAAAATCTTCATTTAAGAATTACAAGTAATTATATGTATATCTGAGTAACTAGGCATGTCTCAGCAAATTGAAGCCTAAAGTGATGACTCATGTGAAAAAGAGCCAGTCAGTGACTGGCCCAGCCTGGCCCTGTGCCACCTGGGGCCAATACTGGGTGCATGTCCAGCAGTGCAGGCTCTGCTGCCTGTCCCCAGTCCAGTGAGCCTTCTTGGAAGCTGGGTCCTGCCTCATTCTTCCGGGTGTTTCTGGCTGTCAGCTCTGCACCTGTACAGAGCAGATGTTCAACAATTGCCCATTAAAATATTAAGTTCTGAGGGCTTTTCCCACTCTGTGTTCTTTTGTTGTTTGTTTTTTAACCATCCTGAGAAACATTCTCAAAGACACTTCTCAAAGATACTTACATAGAAAAAAATATGTCTGGAGAATCATTTTTATTTTTATTTCATTTTGTTATTATTATTATGGAGAACTTTTTTTTAAGTGAGATATGAGATTTGCAGCCCATCCTTACCCATTACTCAAAATTTCATGTCTTTTGTTTCCTTTATCTTTCTTTCACTTTAGCCTGAAGTGTATTCCCCTATCCTACTTCATGGACAGCATTTCATCCAGATTTCTGGAAATCCTGTGTTAAAGTTCCATTAGAGCCCACACTTTTAGATTAAAGCAGAGAATTTTCAGACCTGGTGTTTTTATAATACTTTTAATATTTTATAATACTTTTCAGCTAAAATATTTTGTTTGCATCACTCCATCTCTTGGAGTGGAAGCAGAGGTGTCCTTACTGTTATTTTACAGATGATGAAATGGAGGCTCAAAGTAGTTAAGTGCATTGACTGAAGTTATACAGTGAGTTGGTGGCAGATTTGAGTCTTAAACAATTGTTTTCTGACTCCATATCCAGTGCTGTGTCCATTACACTACAACTGCTGCAAGGTTTTTTCTGACTTCATACTACTGCCTACAACGTTTCTGTCTAGTCATCAACCCAATGATGTTTGAAGACCCCCAGTAGCCGAGAACGTGCCCCTCCCTGAGGCTGGCTCTCGCATCTTGGACTGCTCTGACTTAGAAAGCTCACCAGCTCATATATGTGCAGTTAACCTTCAGTAAACACTCTGATTCAAAAATACTATTGAATACCTGCTGGGTCCTAAGTAGTTTCTTCCCTGTCCCTGAAGACATCCAAGCATCGGGAATGCCTGTCACCATGGCTTAAACCTAGGAGCAATAAAAGCCAAATCCTCTGAAGACCTGAAAGGAATTAGAGAAAGGGACAGCAGAGGATGGACTGGGGACACAGAGAGCAATCAGATTGGGAGGGAGCGGGAAGGGACTCATGGAAGACCCGGAGGCTGAGGGGGTGTGAAGACTGCAGGTGTCACAGGGAAACCTGTGAAGGAATGGAGAACATCTGGAAGAGCGGAAGAATAGAGCTTCCTCCCATACTTTGCGCACGAGCATAGAATGATGTCACTAGACCAGAATCTGCTCAAAAGAAAGAGCATAACTAAAAGACATATGGTTCTGAAATTGTTGAAATATAGCAAGAACATTAACTGATTGAAGTTGTTCTTGTTGTTGTTCAGTACACAGGGTCAGCAGTAATTCCGTCTTTTTTTATCTGTCTTTGGACATGGGATCCAGTGTCCCTAAGCTTCTTTGTTTGGTGGGGCTGCAGTGACAAATAACACACACTGGTTGGCTCACGCAACAGGAATTTATCGTCTCATGGTTTTGGAGACTAGGATTCCAAAATCGGATTATTGACAAGGCAGGTTCCATCTGTCCTGGAATCTGTAGTGTTCTGACAATCCTCAGACACCGGCATGCTCCACTTGAGAATCCACACTTTAACTAATAGGTCCTTTTAACAAATGCGTTCAGACCAACAGGACAGGGGCTAGGACTTGAACATGTCGTTGTAGGGAGCATGATGCACTCCCCAACAGAGCACATCCACTGGCCCCTCCATCCTCCACAGCATCCTCAGTTACATGGTGCCGTCCCCGAGACGTTGCATGTGTGAGCTGGAGCAAGTCTGTGCCCATTCTTCGGTGCATCTTGCTTGAGGCTGAAGCATCTCATCAAGTCTGCAGCTCGCAGTGTCCTTTGCTGTCAAGGCCACGCCATTCTCTGCTAGTGGTTGGCCAGGACCTCTGAGGGTGAAGTTTGGGGAGATGGGAAATTACACTGCTCATGCCAGAACATCACCAAGGGCTTATCAGCAAGACGCATTCAGTCTTAACCCATCTCTGCAGGGGCTCAAAACCACTTCAGGAGGATGGGTGTGAAGACACACACCTGCCCTCTCCATGTCCTCACTTCCGCTTCTCCATTTTCAATCTGAGTAGGTTCATTTGTTCTAGTTCCTCCAGTGCCAAAAGCACCCGCTAATATTATTTTGTGCAAAGATAAATCTGGTCACCACCATCAGGCCTGCTGTGCTGCCAGCGTGAGCTCAGGCGGCTGAGGACTCCCTGCTGCAGGGACACCGCCGGCCCCACCATGCCCCTGCAGCCTGACTCCAGGTCCTGAGAGTCTGGCACAGAGGGACCATCCCGTGGAGCCGATATTGGTCCTGCCCCCAGCTCGGCCTGACGGTGGAAGTGCACACATTGTCCACTGGGAGTCGTCTTGAAAACTGCCAAAGCAACACTTTCTATAGAGAAAATATTTTCTTAACCTCAAAGCAATATCTCAGTATAACCTTTCAAGATAAGGTTGTGCATAAAGGGTGAGATTTAGGATTTATAATCTTCTTTTATGAAAGAATAGCCTGGAAACTTTAGGTCGCGCTGTATCTAAGGATTTGAAGTATTTTAATCCAAAGAGAAAAGCTTTAGGGAAGTTTAGCAGCCAGGGGCTTCTTTCCACAGCTCTCAAAATTGAGGCAAGGGAAGGTCCGTACCGCCCAAGAGCGAGGCCCCTCTAAAATCTTATTAAAATACTTTGAAGTTACAGTGTCACCAAATGTGCTCCCCGCTTGCCGTCTTCCTTAGCTGTCACTGCCATAGCCTGGAAACTTGGCCACAAGCAATGGAAGGAGCTCTGGGCTTGGCATGAGTTTCGTCCTGAATTTATCCTAACCAGCAGTGTGACCTGTGAGGAGCCACTGAGCCTCTGTTGCTCTGAGTCTCTTTATGTGTAAATAAAGGAGTTTGATGCGATGGACTAAGATCCTTTCTAGCCCAGGCCTGTGGGAATCCACGAAGGAATCGCTATACAATTTTCATTGGCAGAAAACCCAGATACCTTGGGATGTTCCCAGACAAAGCCAAACTGGAAACAAATGATGAGACTGGATTATCTAGACTTCTGTTTCCATCTGTGGTGCAGATATAAACAAACAAACAGCTTAAATGGATAAGTGCTAAAATCGTTAAGTGCTTTAAAAATGCTAATCATTAAAACTCATAACTAAATGCATAGGAAAAGATATCTCTATGACAAGTATTATTTTCTGGAAGCACAGTGCCCCCTTTCCAGCTATTTAGACATGGCGTTGTTTTAGTTTCTGTGCTGCCTTTGTTTTTGCTACACCAACCATCATCCTAAATTGCAAAGTTGGTGAGCATATGGGTTGGAAATGATTGCTAATCCAGTTAAGAGTTTTTTTAGATTAATATAATTTAAATTGAAGAACTGGTTCAAAGAAAAAGTAAACAGACTGAATAAGTCTAAACATCCAGAGGGAGTAAACTCATTGTCAAAACCAACTTAACTAGCTTAGAGCAAATTAATTAGTTAAATTAATTTGAAACAACATTACCAAAAATCCTTTTAATTTGTAGATCTCTGACTCTAAGTCAGATTCTGGGACATTCATACAGACAAATACAAATATGTACACATGTGAGGGTGTATGCATTTGTAATGATATGTATATGTGTATGTATATAAATGCATGACTGTCCTGAATACCCAACACAACGTCAGCATACAGGTGTTATTATCCAGTGTTCCAGTTGAGTAAGCTAAGATTCAGAAGCAGCTCACCTGGGGTCCCTCAGCTAATACACGGAGAAGCTCGCATTGGGAAGCAAGTGCCTGTCCCTAAACAAAATTGCCTTGGTGTTACACCCCATTTTCTCAGGTAGGGACTTTGTTGTAAAACATTCCTGGGGTCTTCTCTTTATAAACTGTCAATTTAGCTTAAATAAATTACACTAGTTACTCACCATTTTCAGCTTTGGTTTCTTTTTCTCTAAAAGAGGGAATAAAAGAATCTACTTTGGGGGACTGTTGTCAGAAGAATATGAAAATGTCTTCAAATTCCCTGGTACACCATCAGCTTGTACTGAATATTAGTTACATTTTCTCTGGATTTCTTTGGACTTGGATCTTTTCTCCTTTTGCAAGAGATCCGCCTACACCCATAAAGAAGCCTGAAAGCACTTTAAATGCCTTCTATTTAATAACTTTTTATGTGTCAAATTTCAAAGTTGATTGAGGTAATAATTATGAAACCTTTTGTGTGGGACAGTGATAGTCAACCTTTTAAGTCCAGTTATATGAATCCAAGGACTTTCAATGTCCCCTAAGAGTTCAAACTGCTTTTTTTTTCTGTTCAAATTAACCTTGGAATTCTTAAAAAAAATTGCTTTCCCAGTGCCTCAATCCCTCCAGTTTAAGGGTTAGTTTCCCTCTGGGGGCCTTAAAAGGGAACGTTTCCTCTTGTCAGCACTGGCCTTGGGTTTCCTCTGCATGTCCTCTCAGTGCAGCATTGGGCCTGCCCCATTATCTCTACAAGGGCAGGCAGTTTAACAAGGTATTAAAGTATTTTACGTTTATAAAATGACTTAAGAACACCCTTTCTCAGAGGTCGTTTCAAGGGCTGTTCCATGTAAAAATCAGTTACCTGGGTAAAGAAGTGGGCCTGAATCCTTGGACCCTTCCTGTAACTCAGGTTTTGAGAGGAAAAGCCCCTAGGTCGTTGGTCCACATGGGATTCAGTACAGCGAGGAATCTCGTGGCGGTTCAGAAGTTCCCTAGGTCTCTGAACGAGAATGAAACCAATAGACATTCCCATCATGGTGTGGTCAAGTTCCACACCTTCAGCCCTTTACAAACGCTTGCCTGATTGCACTTTGACTCCCCTAGACATTTTGCAAGTGTCCAGTTCAGACTTGATGAATCACTTTTCCAGATGTCGCATGAGGGGTTGTCTGTCGCCAGAGGTCTGGTTTTGTAAACGCTTCCTCCTTGGTACTGCACTGTGTGTTTGTACAATTACTTAAGTGTCTCGTTGGCTTTTTTTTTTTTCTTCAACAAATGGAGAGCAGAAAGTGAAAAGGTTGGTATTAGTGATTGGAAGCTGAGATCTCCTAAGTATAGAACAGCTGAGAGAATGGTGTAAATGGGTGGGCGGGTCATATGCAGCAAGTCTTTCCATCCATTGTACTGCGGAGACTCAATCTGCTTATTTATAAAAGGAATACAGAATTAAGGATGTGCGAAATACTGGGAATACAGTGCTGGAAATTATGTCTGGGAAGTAATGTGCAAATAGGGATACTATACTAGTTTTGCTGTTTGCTCTCAAAATCTATTACAACTAGTAAGCCTGTTGCTGGCCCTTGAACATTAGAATTTCTTGTGTGCTTTCAAGAAAGCACTGTCTGGTGGAATAAGGCATTGTCTATAATTATCACACTCCTACTTGCCCTGCCTCTGGTAAATCTCTTCTGCAGGACGCAGATGCTACTCCGGAAGATTTCTTGGACAGAGAAGATTTCTCTCATTTCCAAAGTCCACATAGGTTTCTCCATTACTGAAGAATGAATCTCAGGGTATAAAATCTAATCTATATAGCTATATATGGCTTGGGACCCAGTTAACCTAGAAATTGATTCTCTTCCTTGCACAAACCAGGCAATTGAAATAAGTTGAGTTTTTTTCACAATATATTCACCCACATTTAAGGCATGGTGACCTAAAGTTTTCCCCTGAGAACTCACATCTCTGAAAATCTGTTACCTTTAGTCTGTAATGTCTAGTCTAAGGGCTTAGGGAGAGGCTCAGCACAGTATACAGGTTTGCTTGTTGTTTTTTGTGACTGTAATTGGGATTTTTCCACCCTTTTCCACTTCCTTCAGTCTGCCTACCAATGCAAGGGGGAGGTGTTTCTTTCTATATTTATCATTTTACTATTGTTATTATTATTTTAAATCACAAGAATTTCAACTGCTTTATTTAATGTATGCTTTATCTCTATTGTGGTTCCAAGCAATTCATGAAATAAAATGAAGAAAGTAAATATTCATATTTCAGAGAAATCCAACCCATTAGAAGGGGAAAAAAAGAAACATATCCAATATTTAAATTAATCCAAGTCAAGTATTCTTGGCTAGAGAATGAAGAGGATACAGACTGTTCCCTTCTGACTTTCAAGTATATATATTAGCAATGCTACTTAGAAACTTTTGCATTTCTATGCTGCATTACCCCATAGGCAGAAGCATTTGTTACTTTATGAAATAATCATAGTGACCCTCTGAGTTTTGTAGGAGAATGTGCTTTTAAATGTACGTACACTTACAGAGAGTTCTGCATTTTAAAAATGCTTGCATACGTATTTCTTCAATTAATATGAGATTTCATGATCCCCTTCCATTTGCGAAGAGAAACTGAGACTCCAAAAGGTTAAATGATGCCAAGTTCTGATCTTTCCACCTTTTTGAGGAAAGATGCCCTTTAGGAAAATACTTATGAGTGAGGGGGCATCTTAGAGAAGTAAACTGGTCCGGTTAGGCACAGCTACTGCTGGGTTCTGATAGCACCTGTGCGGGAAATGCCATAGAGAAAAGGGAGTGTGGACTCTTTTTAAAGTCCTCAATTCCGGCAGGAGCTTGAAGGCGTGCCAGAGCAAGGCAGACGTGGTGGATCTTAAAACTCTATAACCCTTCCATGCTGATATGTGAACTGCTCTTATCTAGTTTCCATTACTGTTTAGCAATGAAGCCATGACTTTCAAGGGTGTGCATACTTCTTTTTAGGCTGAGCAAGGAAGGGGTACTTTGGGTGAGCTGATTCTCATCCCAAAAGGAAAAACATCGTTGGAAACAAAAATTGACATCATTTTAAAGTCATGCATATATGTGTGTGGATCTAAAACATTTGTATCCTTGCAGCCTAAAACAGAGTCTGGCACAAAGCACACGTTCAATATTTGTTAAGTGATCAATGGTCACTGTAGAAAAATACTTTTTTCTATGAGATTTTGACCACACCCATGGAAATTCTAGTGAAAGACCCATATGTGTTAGAAAAAGTCTATCCTTGATGTGAAAGACAGAGGCCTTGCTATGGAATATGTTGGACTTGACCATTTCTCTATAGGATTTGCTGAGTGTGTGTGATCGTTTTAAAAGGACATACAGAAAGGCTGCTCAGTCATCTAAGGACTAAGCCCACTGTCC
This sequence comes from Dasypus novemcinctus, assembly GCF_030445035.2. NCBI lineage: Eukaryota > Metazoa > Chordata > Mammalia > Cingulata > Dasypodidae > Dasypus > Dasypus novemcinctus. Next base: position 42,921,140 of record NC_080699.1, on the reverse strand, counting down.
AGAAATCTAAAGGTCTGACTTACCTAGCTGGCCAAGCTCTACCGGTACCCACCTGGCATCTTGTGAAGAGCAGTGTGAATCAACTTATTCAATACACATTTCCTCAACGTGTGGCAGGAACTTAGCTGGCCAAATACAGCAGGACACAAACTGACAAATGGCAACACACAACCACACAAGATCAAAGCTCCTTTGGAGATAGACCCAGGATGCTATGGGAATACAGATGGGGGAAAGGGCGATTGGAATATTTATCTGAAGGAGTGTTACCTGGACTGGGTTTCACATAACTGGTTCCTCAAGGAAAGAACAAAGTGTCATGTTTTCAGCAAAGGAATCAATGTCTGTGAAGACTTGGGGTTAGAAAAAAGGAGCTCATTCCCTTTGGGCCTAATCGGCTGTGTGTCTGCAGAGGGGAAGTCAAGATGGCTTTGGAGGTTGTGCTGGCCTAGAAACCATGCTAGGATGCTACATTGTTATTACCTAGAAAATGTGAAGGGAAGTGGCATAATCACGTTCAGATTTTAGGAATATTCCAAAAATACATATTTGGAAACCAGAACAAATAGGGACAAACAGAGCTTGGGAATTTTTGCAATTTAATCCAGATGAGAAATGATAATGATCAAGAGTCTAGATCATGGGAAGTGGACTTGGCCCAGTGGTTAGGGCGTCCGTCTACCACATGGGAGGTCCGCGGTTCAAACCCCGGGCCTCCTTGACCCGTGTGGAGCTGGCCCATGCACAGTGCTGATGCGTACAAGGAGTGCCCTGCCACACAGGAGCCCCACGCTCAAGGAGTGCACCCCATAAGGAGAGCCACCCAGCTCGAGAGAAAGTGCAGCCTGCCCAAGAATGGTGCCGCACATACGGAGACCTGACACAGCAAGATACCCAACAACAACAAAAAAGGAAACACAGATTCCCATGCCGCTGACAACAACAGAAGCGGACAGAGAAGAACATGCAGCCAATAGACAATAGACACAGAAAACAGGGTGGGAGGGAATGGGAGAGAAATAAATAAATAAATAAATCTTTAAAAAAAAAAAAAAGAGTCTAGATCATGGGACAGCAAGCATTTCTATAAGGGAAAATATAGTAAATATTTTGGGCTTTGTGGGACATATATTCTCTGCCATAATGACTCAGCCCCACTGCTGGAGTGTGAGAGCAGCCGTAGATGACACAGACTAGAATAAACGAGGCTGTGTTCCAGGGAAGCCTTATTTACACAAGCGGGCAGAAAGCCACACTTGTTCTGTGGGCTGCAGTTTGACAACCCTGGTCTCTACCAAAGACATCATTCCTTCTGGGTATTATACTACTTACAAGTGGGCCTGTAGAGTTTACCATTTGCTGCTACATAAACGAATGGAAGGATGGCATGGGGAATTAAAGGAAATTAAAAAAATAATAATAGGGAAGTGAATTTGACCCATTGGATAGGGTGTCCGTCTACCACATGGGAGGTCCGCGGTTCAAACCCCAGGCCTCCTTGACCCGTGTGGAGCTGGCCCACGCGCAGTGCTGATGCGCACAAGGAGTGCTGTGCCCCTGGAGGGGTGTCCCCCTTGTAGGCGAGCCCACGTGCAAGGAGTGCGCCCTGTAAGGAAAAAAGTGCAGCCTGCCCAGAAGTGGCGCCGCACACATGGAGAGCTGACGCAGCAAGATGAGCGACAAAAAGAGACAAGAGATTCCTGGTGCTGTCGACAAGAATACAATCAGACACCAAAGAACACAGCGAATGGACACAGAGGGCAGACAGCTGGGGGAGGGGAGACGGGGAAGGAGAGAGAAATAGATAATAACTAAATCTTAAATAATAATGATAGTAATAATTCAGTATACTTTGGGAAAGAATTTACAAAATTATACCTGTATACACCATAAGCACGTACTCACATTCACAAGCACACACCTCTCCGATGCCTTCTTTCGGTGGTGTAGGACCATGTGGGAGCGCGCTACAAAGATCACTGCTAATAAAGCCCGAAGTAGGGAATTGCATCTTGACTTGGCATTCATTGCTTGGCCTAATTCCTGGTGGTTTGCTTTTAGCTGCCTTGCCACACTCGTGTTAAATTCATTGTGACTTTTTTTTCCCTAAAAAAAGTTTTCACTTGATTTTTTGCTAGTAGAATAGCCCCTCGCTGCCATTTACCATTTGAGTGGCCCCCACAGTTGCTTGTAATTGATGAAGGGAAACTCCCAGCTTAATAAAAGCATATTTAGGAAGTATAATGTGGAGCAAATATCCTTTAAGAAGTGGTGGAATGTTACTGTATGCTTTCCTATCAGTAGACTTGGTAGGAATGGGCTCGCAGAGTCCTCAGATGTTGCGCTTCCAGTGTTGGGGGACTTTGATAGGTGGATAAAGAGCAGCCTTTATCCTTAGAGGGGCCCTGTATTATTTCACTATGGCCTGACTCCCAGAATAATTTCTCTTCACACTCAACAGAACCTTCCTTAAACTTCTTATATTTTATTCTATGTAGATACCCTTGTCTATCACTGGTAGACTCAATGAAAGACTTTCTTCCTCCCTCTCTCTCTCTCTTTCCCTCTCCTCTGCTTTATCATTATTCTTTTAAGACCTCGTAATGAATTAGCTTCATTTACCCAAGTTACCGGCTCAGTCTTCCTTGCAATGAAGGGATTCTTATCAGTTGATTGGCTAAGCTACACAGTGGACTACTTGAATGGAGCCAAAGTACCTGGTCCAATATACAGACTTAACTTGGACATTTTCTATATTTTAGGTGCTAAGAGAAATAGCCCAGCCACCATTGCTTCCTCACAATGTAACAGAAAATTTAAAAATAATTAATGGGAAGAATACATCATTTCTCTTAAGCATCACAACACAGGGGTCAACTCATTTAGTTTTCTTTAGACTGACTGTTGATCAGGTTCTTCTTTTAAGGATTACATTAAACTCCCTGAAAATAGTGTCTGAGAGCACGTTTCATAGTCCAGGGTTTCATTTGTCTCAATGAGCTGAGATATGACCAAACAAAACTTAACCAGCAGCAAAGGCTTATTACTGATCTCTGAAGGTTTTCTCTTAACATGAAATCACTAACGGTAAAAATGATTCTTGAGGTCTTCGAGTCAACTGAATTTTCAATTGGGAAATTGAGTTGGAAGTGTTTTGGATACCTTTTAAAATAAAAATTAAAAATTAAAACAAAGAAAAAGAAAAAAGGAACAGAGAATGTCTGCAACTGCAAGCAGAGTAGTTCCATCTATCTGCCCAATGGGACCTAGGCCCCCTTTTACTTAGAAACAGAGTGGGCATCACCAACCCCAAATCCTCAAGATTGGAGAATGAAAAATGGGCTAAAGTAGATATATTATTATTCTATTATAGATTTACTGTTATTCTGGCAATGGAAGAACTTTTATCATTAGTATAAAGGCAGTGGCAACCAGAGGTTCTGAGGAGAGGGAGAGGGAAGAATAGGTATAATATGGGGCATTTTTGGGAGATTGGAATTGTCCTGCATGACACTGCAGTGACAGATACAGGCCATTATAGAATTTGTTTTAAGTTACAAAATTGTGTGTAACTATAATATCGGTTAGTAGCAATGCTTCAATATGTGTTCATCAATTTCAGCAAATGTACCATACTAATGAAGGTTGTTGTTCATGTGAAAAAGTGAGGGAGGGGGAGAGGATGGGGCATATATTTTTTACATAAAATTTATGTAATATAAAGCTTCTTTAAATATTAAAATTTAAAATTAAATAAAAGCATTTGGGAGAAAAACATTTTAGCTGGCTATTATGGAGTACTTTTTACTCACTCTTCTTAAATGTCTGTTTGCCAAAAGGCATTAGAAGGAAAAAATACATTAAAAAACACAAAAATTAAGAAATAAAGGAAATCTAATAGGTAGCTTTCTAACTCTAATTGCTACCACACCATCCATGTTGGACAGAAGCCATGTTAAATTATAGAAATTTAGGATTATAAGAAGTCTTAACATTGACCTAGTCCAATTTCTTAGTGTCTTTTTCTAACCTACTAAGTGGTCATCTAGTCACTGGGCAATAAATGACTGTTTAGAATTTCTACATGCCAAGCTCTGAACTAACAGCTAAAGAAGAGGAGGAAACACCCACCACAGTCCTTCCACTCTGTTTTTTTTTTTTTCCATGAATTTTTTAGTTTGAAATAATTTCAAACTTGCAGGACATTCTTCTTATTATTCTATCTATCTATCCGTTTGTCTATCTATTCATCTATCAATTTCTTAAGATTTGAGAGTGGGATATACACATCATGGCCCTTGAACATATCATGCTTTCCTGAATATTCCCTATGAGCAAGGATATTTATTATCTATTATTTTAAGTGCTCTAATCAAATTTTAGAAACTTAACATTGATATAAAGCATAAAATCTTATTCCAGTTTTTCATGTGCCCCAAAAATATGTTTTTGGGTCTTTTCTCTTCCGTTATTAAATCTAGTCCAGGATCATAGAAGGCATTTAATTGTTATGATCTCTTTAGTTCTTTTTATTTTAATTGTGGGAACATATATACAACATAAACTTTCCCATCTTAACCACTCCAAAGCAAACCATTCAGTAGCATCAATCATACTCTCACCATCATCCATTATCAGAACTTTTGCATTGTCCCTAAAAGGAACCCTACTTCCATTATGCTTACTGTCCTAAACCTGTAACAATCTAAATTGGCTTGATACCAAATTAACTTTGATAGGATATGCAGCTATGTTCTTACACCCTTATGCCCCCCCTCTTTATTTAGTTCTTTTCTCAAATTACATGTTTATACATAATGAGTCTTAAATAATTGATTCATAATTATTTTTATTTATTTGCATTTTAGATCCTGTATGCATTAAAAAGTAGAGTTACAAACCCAAACTACAATAGTCCCAACATATATATTTACCCATGTTTTTACTTTTACGAGAGATTTTTTTTACTTTTTTGTGTGACTTTGATCTATTGTCTATAGTCCTTCCCTTTCAATCTGTAGACTTCTCTTTAGCATTTCTTGTAGAGCCAGTCTAATGGATAAATTCCTTCAGATTTTGTTTACTGGGAATGTTTTAATTTATCTCTCATTTTTGAAAGACAGAATTCTTGGTTGCAATTTTTGTTTTCCTTTCAGCACTTTCTTATGTCATCCCACTGCCTTATTGCCTCCATGGTTACTGGTGAGACATAGCACTTAATCTTATTGAGGCTCCCTTCCATGTGACATATTGTTTTTCTTTGCAGCTTTCATTATTCTTTCACTATAGTTGATATTTGACAGTTTGATTATAATATGCCTTGGCATGTGTATCTATTTGGATTTATCCAGTTTGGAGTTTGTTAAGGAACTTAGATGTGTATATTCATGTCTTGTAAAATCCGGACAGTTTTTAGCAATTGTTACTTTATTCTCTCTACACTTTCTCTCTTGCCTCTCATTCTGCGAATTCCCACAATGGGTATATTGGTGTGCTTAATGGTGTCCCACAGGTGTCTTAGGTTATATTCACTTTTCTTCGTTCTTCTTTTATTCCTCTGATGTAATGATTTTAAATATCTTCAATTTCTCTGGTTCTTTCTTGTGCCAGCTCCAATTCCCTACTAAACCTTGGTAGAGTTTTTATTTTTGTCAGTGTGGTCTTCCTTTCCATTATTTCTATCTCTTTGTTCAGTACCTCTTCATGTTCATTTATCATTTACCTGATAACATTTAGTTCTTTATCCATGTTTTCCCTTACCTCTTTGATCATATTTTGGACATTTTTTATTATTATGCTTTTAAGTCTTCATCTGGTATATTCTATGTATAGTCCTCCTCATTGATGGTTGTTAATGCTTTAAACTTCTTTACTCTTCTCCTTTGCATGGTCCATTGCTTCCTCCTTAAGTTTATGGTTTGTAAGAGGGAAGGGAAGAGAGAAGGGAAGGAAAAGGAAGGGAAGGGAAGGAAAGGGAAAAGAAAATGCTTTCCTGGTCTTTGTAGACTGGCCTGTGCAAGTGCACTCCTTCAGAGCTTAGCTGTCCTGATAAGGAGTTTAGAGAATAGCCTTTGACAAAACTATAGATATTTCTACAGTCTGTTTTGTACACGTATTTTATTCTGGACATGCATGTGTAGCTCAATGAATTCCCCTCTTTCCACCATTACAAAAGTCCTTCTTCCCCTAAGAAAGTGTCTTCTCATGATCCTGGGTGCTTCATTGTATGTCCAATAGCTGGTATCCCTTTGCTCCAAGCTGCTGTAATTTGACTTTTCTTCCACAGCAATCTTTAGGAGAGTTCTGGATCTGCCTCAAGGTACAGGACAAGCTTTCAGTAAGCCTGTGCTATATGTCCCACTTCAGTCCTGCAGGCTGTCCCAAGATGGATTGGCACAAAGTTTATGCTGCTTCCTCCAGAACCGGGACAAGAGTCTAGCACTTGGAGCATTGGCCAGTTCTGTACTGAGCTGCTAAAGGGATGGAGTGGGGGCCAACAAAGGTGCCATGAGATCCTTCTATTTTTAAGTTGCTTTTTTATTGATTCAGCCCTAGCCCTATTACCACAACACTTTAACAGTTTTCTGGTGCTTTGAGAAAGATATTTCTGTCAGTTCTTGCTGGTTTTTCCAAGCTTCTGTGGAGGAATGGAGCCCTAAAACTTCTTACTCCACTATCTTCTTTGGAAAAGGGCTGCTTGCACTCTATTTTGAAACATTGTAGAGTCAGGGGACTTCCCAAACATGCCACTCTGTTTTGAGATAGCTCTTTATGTCTGAAGTTCTTATTTAAGGTATACCTGTAGTTTCCAATCATTGATACTAATACTAGAGGTCCATGTGGTATAACATGGTATAATATATTTTAATTATAATATAAAGTCCAGGAAAATGGTATCATTTTCCTTGTTGACAAAGTACTGAGCAGAAGAAAATATGTAAATATGTTCCCCCATTGACAATAGAACCATGTGACTATACCCTTCTCAATGAGCCACCATATATTATCCTGGAGAGTTTGGTTATTCTTCCACTGCCTTAGTTTCCCTGCTGCTAAAACTATCATAGAAGGGTTGGTTTAATGATGTCAATTCATTGGCTCATGATTTTGAGGCTGGGGGAAGTCCATTATTGAGGAGTCAGCAGTGTGATGCTTTCTGGTGTTCTGGGTCCAGCTGGTGGTAAACTTTGGTCTTTGGCTTTACTCTCACATGGAAATGCACATGGTGATGTCTTCTTTCTCCTCTGAGTTCTATTGACTTCCAGTTTCTTGCTTCCCTTGGCTTTCTCTCTGTGGCCTACCTTATAAAGCCTCCAGTAATAGGATTATGACCCATTTTAATTCAGTTGGCCACACCTTAACTAAAAATAACATCTTCAAAAGTATGGGTGCACAACCACATGCTTTCTCTAAGGTACATAATTCAATCTATTTTATCAGCCTAAAATATATCTTGGAATCTGTGGTTAAATAATGGCAAAGACCCATACTGAAAGTGCATTGATATACTTTCATGGTCAAGCACACGATTAAAAATGAAAAGAAAACTAGTGGGAAAGGCTGTCAAAGTAAAAAATCTCTAACATTTCATTATTTTAAAAAATATTTTATTTCTATGTATTCAAAAAATTTTTTGCTAATCAGATGCCTATCCATTACATTAGAGTGAGAGGTGCATATTTTGGTCAAAATATATTAGTAACATTCTTAGAGTGAAACTCCAGACTTGTGCTGATTTGTACATAGTTATTAGGATAAAATACACAAAGATCTAGCTCACGTGTCTTAACTTACGCCTAGTAGAATCCACGGGCCCTATCTTTAATTATAGTAAATACCAGTGATTTTTAGGACATATGCATTCTTCAACATGCATAAATTGTTTGTAATAAGTAACTCTTTTCATTTCTAGTGAGAAAGTAAAATTGAATTTGTAATTTGGTCCTGTGTTAGACTGAATTCTACATCCCAGTGTAGGCAAATTCTTGGACTTGTTCTGCATTCTTGTGTATGTGAACTCATTATAAATAGGATCACTTAAAGATGTTAAGATGTGACCAACTGAATGATGGTTTCTCATGAGAGAAAACCTTATGGAGAAGCCAGAAACCGGAAGTCAGCAGAACCTAGACAAGAAAGGAGAAGACATTGCCATGGGATGCGAGGCAAGGATGCAAGCCAAGAACCCTCAGGATTACCAGCCAACCAGAAGGTTACTCACCCTAAAAGTAAGCAAGCCTTCTAGCCAGCCTGCAAACCATGGACCAATACATTCCTATTATTAAGCCAACTCAATTTGTAATATTTGTAATGGCATCTGGCAAACTCAGTCTTCTAACTAGTTTTTCACTCTTTTTCAGGAATCTCAGATACTACTAAAAATAGTATTTTTACTGTTTTTGGTCAAGTATTTGAGCCTGAAATTAAACTTTTGAAGTATAGTCTTTGGAGGAGTCTGTTTCTTTTTTCGCCCCTTTTAGTATTGATTTTTCCTTCTTTCATTTGTTGGTGCTACTTCTTTTCTTGTTGCTAGGGATTTGTTACAGCCACATCACTACATGATTTTTTATTTATGTTTGTTTTGTTCATAAGCACCAGATGCTTCAACTTCCAGCACCCTAATCAGTCAAAAAAAGAGTTCTGTAGTAGTCAGGGATATCACTCAAACAGAATAAGGAATCTCTTATATCTGTTCAATCCCAACAAAGTTTCATCAGAGATGCAGGTCAGACTGGATTTTCAACAATGGCAGTGGTGCTGATCAAATGCTATTGTTTTGAGAAGCAAATGGTATCACCACATAGCTGTAACTCTCTGATATAAGAATCCGTGAGAAGGTTTATAAGTTCGGGACAGTTGTTACTTTTGGAAGGAATGGGAGGTGTTTGTAAAGTGGATAATGGAAGCTTCTAAGGTGTTGACAATATTTTCTTACTTAGATTACATGATGTTCTTACATGCGTATTTGTTTTATAATAATCTTTCCATTATGACACCACGTACGCTGTATGTAATTATATTTGACAATTATAAAGGCTTTTTAAATAAAAAAATAAGGATCATGGGAATCATGAAGATTAACTAAAATTTTTATTTTGGCAGTGGGAAATTGAAAAAAAAAAAAGTAAATATTCCCATCTGAGATCATGCCTCCAAAGGGAAAGTACAGATTCTGTGTATTCCACAGAAACTTACACTCATTTCTGTATCAAATAACACCAGTATTTCACAAGTATGCTGTCACATATAAGAAATTTTCTTCCTTTTGTGAAATGCTGAATATAATTCTGGAAAAGAGATGAATGACGGTTTCCTTTGTAGCATGTCATATATTCACACCTACTCACCTATCCACGGACTTTGGAAAGAGCAAAGGAATCCTTTAAGACATTCCAAGAAAGTTGATTATCCAAGACTTTCTGCTTTGAATTTATGTGCAGAATTCTTGGCATTTCCCTCAAATCTTGAGAACTCTGCCTGCTTGGGCTCTGATGAAAGCATAGCCAAGGAAATGAACCAAGATCTGAAATCATTCCGCCAAGCTACCTGCAAGCTTTGTTAGGACCAGAAGAGGAGAGCCTTGGGACTGGGCCACATTGGGATGGCGTTTTGAGCTCTCTGAGTGTGAAACACCAATGACTCTGACAGAGACCTTGCCTGATGCAGAGTAATACAGCACAGTCAACATAATATTGAGATTTGTTTACATCAGAATCCTTGCTCCTACTCTGCTTCTTACCAGCTGTGTGATTTGAGCAAGTTAATGCCTCTGTCTTCCATTTCCTTTAAAATGGTAATAATGACACTTCTCTTTCCTTTTTCACAGAGTGATTATGAAAAGTCACTTATATCATGCAACAAAACCTCAAAGGTCCTCTACAAATGTAAGGACAGCTGTTGCTTGGCAAAGTTGGTGAAGGCGAATGACTAGCCCCATTTGTCATATTTGTATATTGTCCTTGTTCATAATCACAGCATTGGACAACTGACGCTAGAAAATGAAACCACGACATGGTTATGACAAAAAATAAACAGGATCAGAACTTAGGTTTTGGTGCTTGTCTACTAAAATACAGCGTGCATAGTGTCAAATAATTTGTGGTTCTCTTTTACTTGCATTGTCTTATGAATTTTAAGATGCAATTCTACTTTCTCTACTTTATCAATGAAGAAACTGATTGATACAGGTCAAGTAACTTGCTCAATCACTATTTGTTACTGATTCTGAGAAACAAATGGTATCACCACATAGCACTAAGATCAAATGTTCTAGCACTCTCATATATAGACAAGAACTGTCTATTTGATTCACTTATTTATTCACCACATATTTCTTGAGTATTAATTGAATGCCAGGACAGTTTTTCAGGCACTGAAGATATACCAATGACTAAAGCAGACAAAGTCCTTGCCTTCACAAGGCTGTAATCTTTTAAAAGAGAAGGGTGACCATAAAGAAGCCAATTGGTAATTATGCAACATTGAACATTGATAATTACTACGGAGAAAATTCAAGCAGGGTAAGGGGGACAGAGGGTACCAAGGTAGGTGAAGTTGCTAATTATTCTATATTCAGGGGAGTCCTATGTGAGATGAACCCATTAGCAGAAAACCGAATCAAGTCAGGGATTGAGCAATACAAATGTCTTGGGGAAGCACATTCTCTTGCCAAGGAATGAGTAATTACAAAGCAAACGTCCAGCCTTAAGTGGGACCAAGCAGGCATGTTCGAGGACCAGCAGGGACGTCCATGTGTTGCCTTGGGTCAGCTGCCCGCAGGAGGGGGAGCAGAGGCAGAAGAGGTCAGACAGGCAGCCGGAGATAGCTCACTCAGGTTTCCTTCCAGAATTAGTTCTGAATGGATGAGACCCTGTTTTGCTCATCTCTGAAATGCAATGCTGCTTTCACTTGAGCAGGTAAGAAGACATCTCTCTTCCACCCTAATGTTAAAAATTTCCCTAAACACTTTCACCTTTCATATGAGAATAAGGATACGGAGGACAAATTTTTCTTCCCCAACTAGGAAGTTCCAAAAGTGGATCGTGTACATCTCATCTAAGATTTTGCGTTGAGCCCTTCCTCTTCAATGCTTTAATCCTCGTTTATAAGGGATAAAGTCCCTAAAGAAAACACGCCCTCTCTGCCAGGCTGTGTTTCTCATAGTACCAAAATAAGCCTTTTTTACCCCAATGATTACAGATAACTATTCTTACCTCATCCCAGTACACCCCATCAGCTGGCACTTAACAAATTCCCCAGCCATCCTGAGAAATTAGATCAATCCCCTTTTGCCCATTAAAAGGCTCATAAACGGTTGCAGCATCGAATTAGTGCTGGTAGATTTCTCCAACTTGGAACATGTTAAAATGCACAGTTGGGTAAGAAGAATCAATTAGGGCCAGACAGGGCGTTGGAAGTTAAACAATTTGTCTATCTCATGATTCCGCGCTGTGGAAAGGGTGTGTGTGTGTGTATGTGTTTACATTTCAGTTCAGATTTAAAATCACTCATGTGTATAGTTTGTATAATTCAATCCATGATTGGAGCGGAAACTACCCACAGAGTGAGAGATTATTGTTTGAAGAGTCAGAAAGGGCTTCTATTTGTAACTTTGTAATTTGTAATTAAGTATATTTTAGCTTTCCCACCTTCTAAATCTCAATCAACTGAGCTTAAATTTCTATGGGAAACCAGCAATTATTCGTCAAATAGAATATGCATCCAATAATCATAATTCAGGTAAAAACTCCAGGCCTGGCTAGCTGCTCAGTTTCCAAATTCATCAGACAATTGACAATTAACCAAACATCTGCCTTTAATGTCCTTTCAAACAATGGTTTAAAAATGACAAAGGAGATAACATAGTGTAGGGGCTATTAACCTGGGGTCTTCTAACTCCCCAAGGCATCTGATAATTGAGGGAGGCCTGTCAGCTTCATTGGGGAAATGCATTATCTCCTTATTGTCCTCACCCTCCGGTTGAATGGTAGGATGTCCTTTAATTATGAATGTTGGGGACCAATTGCACCGGTATTGGCAGTGCCTGGGACTCTATCCCCAAGAGGAACCACAGGGGTTTTCATATCATATTACACTTGTTGCCAATATCACAAAATACAGTTTACACTCAGTACTTCTGCGAATTTATGTTAGCTATTAGACTCACCACTAGGTTTTTAAATTTAACGCATTAAGCAAGAAACACATGCTATATAACAATTTTTAAAATATTTTGATAGCTGCATTTTAATATAATCAATTTCCTTTCCAATGCAATGCATATGTCAAAGGGGTCCACAGGCCAAAAAAGATTAAGGAGCCCAGGTGTAGAGGAGTATGGGGCTGTCATTCCCAAGAGGCTTTGTCAGAGGGTCCAGAGAGGGTCAAGAGCTGCCCTTGCGCTCCACCCAAACACTTGTCCCCATCCTGCCCGCTGCAGTGCCCCAGAGAGCACCAGGAAGAGAGAGCAGCTTGGGTCTGATATTTCTTTCCTGTTATTAATTAACAGCACACAAGAAATTAATTCTTAACGTAAAAAGAAAAGAATATAATGGACAATAAAGTGGTCACTCTTCCAAGCACTCTGCTAAGTAATTTACTTAAAATCTCATTTATTCCTCTAAAACCCATATTAAAGATGAGGATATTGAGTAATTTTTTTTTTTTTAATAACACTCACCTAGATCCTTTCTAACCTACCACCGGCTAGATGGCTGGGAGGTATTTTTATGCAATACTATTTTTACACCAGGGAACATGACCTGAAGGAAGGGGGAATATTCAGTCCAGCAGTTCTCAAACTGTGGTCGGCAGACCCATGGGGGTCCCTGAGACTTTTTCCAAGTGTCTGTGAGATCAAAACTGTGCTCATAATAAGGCTCAGGTGTCATTTTCCTTTTCCGTTGTGTCAACCTGGGCTAAAGATACAAAAGCAAAGATGAGCAAAACGTACGTTTGCTTTACATGATTCCAAGCAGTGGCACCACACTGCATTTGGTGAGCATTGTATTCTTTACCACCGTGCACTCTCGGTGGGTCTGAGCGTGCCAGGGCTGCTATGTCAAACACCGCAGACCAGTCAGCTTATACCACGGGGATCTGTGGTTTCACAATTTCAGAGGCCAGAAGTCCAACATTAAGGCGTTGGTATGGCCATGCCTTCTCTGAAGCCTTCGCGTTACGGCGGTGGCTCACCAGCTATCCGTAAGTTAATTTCTGTCTCTGTCACATGGCCATCTATCTCCTTCTCTCCCTGACTCTGTGTCTCCAATTTTTCTCTGCTTTTAAAAACCCTACTCTGGAGAAAGTGGCCACGGTAGTTGCTGGGGGCAGGGAGAGGGAAAAAGAGATGAGATGTGGGGGCATTTTCAGGACTTGGAGTTGTCTTAAATGATATTGCAAGGACAGACGCTGGACTTTATATATCCTGTCATAACCCACTGATGGACTGGGGGAGAGTGTGAACTACAACGTAAACTATAATCCATGCTATGTAGCAGTGTTCCAAAATGTATTCATCAAATGCAATGAAAGTGCCACACTAATGAAAGAAGTTGTTGATGTGGGAGGAGTGGGGGTGGGTGAGGGGTGGGGTATGTGGGAACCTCTTATATTTTTTTAATGTAACATTTCTTGTGACCTATGTACCTTAAAAAAAGACAGTTTAATAATAATAATAATAATAAAATACCTAGTCACATTGGATTAAGTCCTACCCCAATACACTTAGGCCTCTTTTTAACTAATGCCATCTTCAATGGCCCTGTTTATAAGTGGGTCCACATCCACAGGAACTGGGTTAGGACTTGAACATGTATTTGTGGGGGCAGGATTCACTACAGAACAGAGTGTAAAAAAATGCTGGTTTCTCTTAAGAATGTCTCTGATGAAGCAGTAAAGATTAATAATCCGAATCTACTTTAATTCTTGAGAACATGTATTTTAATGTTCTGTGTGATGAAATAGGTAACATGCACATATCACTTTGCTGCTATCACGAATAATGTTGCTATGTGCATTTGCATGTAAGCCTTTGTATATACATATATTTTCATTTCTCCTGGATGAATACTTAGAAGTTGAATTGTTACATCATATAGTAATTCTATGTTTAATATTTTGAGAAACATCTCAACTGTTTTTCCATAGTGGCTGCACCATCTCACCAGCAAGGAATGAGGGTTCTAATTTCTCCGTATCCTCTCCAGCACTCATTATTGTCCAATTTCTTGATTATAGCTATTTTTAGTGGGTGTAAAGGGATATCTCATACTGATTTTTATTTGCATTTCCCTAACATGCCATTCATGTATGTTTCTTGGAGAAATGTCTATACAAATTATTCATCCATTTTTTTTTAAGATTTATTTTTTATTTATTTCTCTCCCCTTCCCTCCCCCCCCCCCCCCCCCCCACCGCCGTGGTTGTCTGTTCTCTGTGTCCATTTGCTGCGTTCTTCTTTGGTCCACTTCTGTTGTTGTCAGTGGCACGGGAATCGTGTCTCTTTTTGTTGCGTCATCTTGTTGTGTCAGCTCTCCATGTGTGCAACACATTCCTGGGCAGGCTGCACTTTCTTTTGCGCTAGGCGGTCTCCTTACAGGGCGCACTCCTTGCGCGTGGGGCTCCCCTACGTGGGGGACACCCCTGCGTGGCACGGCACTCCTTGCGCACATCAGCACTGCACATGGGCCAGCTCCATATGGGTCAAGGATGCCCAGGGTTTGAACCGTGGACCTCCCATGTGGTAGATGGACACCCTAACCACTGGGCCAAGTCTGCTTCCCTATTCATCCATTTTTAAAACTTCTAATTTTGAAGTACCTGTAGATTCACGGAAAGTTGCAAAGACAGTAGAGAATATCAATGGATTTTAATGTAAGAGATCAAGAAAATTTAGTTGATACAGCTTTCAATTTTGCAATGAAACTACTCTTTACCAGATTACCACTTGTTGAGTTTGGTGAAAGTATCAAGGAAGAAAATACACAATTATCTTAATAGTCTATTGAAATAATCCTTCCTTTTCCAACAATAATTTGTGAAAAGCTAGCTTTTCTTCTTATACCTCAAACAAAACAACATCTTGCAACAGACTGAATGCAGAAATAGACATGAGAACCCAGGTGGCTGCTTGTAAACTGTGAAAATGTAGAGCCATGTCACTCGTGTTACTGTCAGGGAAAATACAGCCCAAATGCATAGTCAATGGTATTTATGTTAACATGCAATGGCCTTTTTGTTATTATAAACGAATTCATAAATAAGCCTTAAAATCTTTCTGTTTTAATTTCTAATATGGTAAACATCGATAGATATTAAGCTCATGAACAAAAGATTGCTAGGATCCTCCATCATTGTCAGCTGGTAAAGCAGTCCTGAGGGCAAATGATTGAGAAATACTGCTCTAACTCCTGAGGATTTACCTGGGAAGACGAGCCCGGGAGGGCACCGGACCCTCAGGAAATGGCGACGGCTTTGCCCTCCTCGTGAAGAGGGGCGGGTGGTCTGCAGGGAGGCAGGCAGGAGGACAGGTTTTCTTACATGCGTATATACAGGAACATTTAAAACGTCACTGATTTAGAGGAAATAAGAAGGGAGAGCAGCTGTGTCAGTGACCAGCATTGCACGCATTTTGGAAATTCAGACCCGCAGCTTAGCTTGCCCAGCGCTCAGGGCCCTGCCCCGGGCCCTCCTGCTTATTCTGGTGCTTCCTTTCCCAGTCGACACAGGGCGCCCAGGCCCCTTTCCCACAAAGACCCCAGCCCTGGGCCTCCTTCCTTTTCTCTCAAACCATTTCCACAACCCCCCCTCCCTCTAGCTCTGGTGCATCAGAATCCTGCTGGTAGAATATGTGTATTTTGGAAAAAGATTCCCCAGGTATCTGCTACCCACCCCTGAATAAGAATCACATTTTAAATATTATCATACACTTAGCATTGTGTGCTCTCTCCATAATGCAGTAGGAATATAAAAAAAGGGAAATAGGCCTTTTCAACTTCTTTCTACAAAACAATTCTTCAGATTAGCTTTGATTAACAAGTTTTTTAAAGGCAAGAATCACTCAAGCATGAGTAGTTGAAAAATCCATATACCTGGCAGCCAGCATCTTAAGCTGATGACTGTAAGCAATTCATTTAACTTTCCTAACTCTCCGTGTTTTAATGTTGCCTAACATTTTAGGGTCTCCTATAAATCTCAAATGTAAAATGAGGAGGCGGAAGGAAATAATGTCCAAGATCGGGTTAAGCTTTGACTATGTCTGCGTTTTCATAGGAACTTTTGGTAATTCATCCAGACAGCCCCCTGGTCTGTGAGCTTACTGGCCAAAACTGTTGAGTAGGCATGGTGGGAAGAGGATTTTCTATTTCCGTGGCCATGATTTGAAATATTTGGAAGCAGTGTCTAGAAGAGGTGGAAAAACTCTGACAGGCAAACATGAAATTGCCAAACTATCCAAATCAAACACTCAGAAGACTTTCTTAAATTTGGGCCTCAGCAGGACTTCCCACCTCAGGGCTGAGAGTGTAACTTCCTCCGTAAGCCCCGTGGTTAATAAGTACACAGAGGGAAACTGCTTCAGTCCTTTGGCCCTCAATCCAAGTTTGTTTAGCTCTTAAGCTACTGTGAATATCGCTAGGAAGAGGCAAAGCTATGTCCAGAGCAACCCAGGACGCAATGCTAGGCTCTGTGAGACCCTGCTACTACAGATATGTTCATCCGTGTGACCCTCAGCGGCACCGAGCAGGGATTAAAAACGGGGACTAATTCATTAGAGCAAAACGGTGCACAGGGTAAGAGGGAGGCCTCTCCTGGGACTTCAGTGTGATTACCCTGGAATGCCAGTGAAGGTATAGGCAGGTTAAAAGTAACAGGTAGGGTTATATTAAAACCATACATCCACAAGGGCCCTACTTGAGGAAGCAAATTAAAATGGCGGTGTTGGTTGTTTTGATTCTTGTAGTTCAACTCCATTCCCTTGGCTCTCGAATCTCCCCTCCGTTAGTGAGAGGCGGTCTCCAGAAACTTTCCCTTTACCATGAAACGCAGAATGAGGCCTCTTTCAGCGGAATGCAGGTGGGTGAGTGAGTCTCGCTACTGCAAGGTCCTGTCCTTTGTTAGTATTGTTATATAAGAATGAGTCATTAGAAATTGTGAATATAGCTTATGGCTCCTCCTCATCGTCAGGTTTATTATATTTTCGAAGGTCGCTCTTTTCCTAACTTGCTCATCTCCTCTTTCATTGTCACTTACAATCAAGGTTTTATCCTTATGTGACACCCCGTGGCAGGGCAGGTCCCTCATAGATATCCCTTTGACGGTCATCGACCCAGCCAGCCCAACTGAGGTCAGATCCCTTGAGCTTACAACTCTCATTCCCTCTCACTGTGCCCAACAGGACCTTCTGTTTCTTTTTTCCTCCTTAGAAAAGGGAATAATTAGCAGTGCCATTTGGGGAGGGAGAGGGAGGAGTCAGTAAGTGTTAGGTAAGTGAATTGTAAACGTCTGCTTTATATTTAAGAAGGGACAAGTATGTGGCATTTTGGCTTGCCAAAAGGAAAAAAAAAAACAGAAAGAAAGAAGGAAAAGTTACCTTCTGTCATAGTATGAAGCCTGGTGTACTTGCCTCCAGTGCTCTCTAATGGCTAATCTAATGTCGGATATGTAAGGAGCCCTGGTGTAGGCCAGGTTCTTTATGAGCATTTTTCTCCTTCCATTTCCAAACCACGCTATAGAATAGGTATCATTTTGCCCCTCTTTAAAGAGGAAGAAGTCGAGGTTAGAGAGTTGGAGAATGAGCCTAAGGTAATATAACTAGTGGGAGCAGAGTCCAGTCTGCCCCTGCTCTGGTCTTTCAAAAAGCCTCCACCTAGGCCCCAGGCTCTTCTTTTAGTTGTCTCTTCTTCCCCCTGCTACCACCTCTCCTGGCTTGCTCCATTCCTTCTTTACTGCCCTGCAATTGTCCTCCCTGGCACATATTTTCTACAGGCCTCCTTAAAAAATTGAATTGTTTATTAGAAAAAATAAAATTATAGAAATAAACTTGAATAACACAATTTTTTTAATGATTTATTTTATTCCCCCCCCCCCCCCCGCCATTGTCTGCTCTCTTGTGTCAATTCACTGTGTGATCTTCTGTGTCCACTTGCGTTCTCCGCAGCACCGGAAATCTGTGTCTCTTTTTGTTGCATCATCTTGCTGCATCAGCTCTCTGTGTGCCACTCCTGGGCGGGCTATGCTTTTCTCATGCGGGGCAGCTCTCCTTGCGCGGCACACTCTTTGCACATGGGGCTCCGCTACATGGTGGACACCGCTGCGTGGCATGGCACTCCTCGCGCGTGGCAGCACTGCGTGTGGGCCAGCTCATCACACAGGCCAGCAGGCCCTGCGTAGGAACGCTGGACCTCCCATGTGGTAGGCAGATGCTCTACCAGTTGAGTCACATCCGCTTTCCACATTTTACAATTTATTGAGTGCTGAAGACTAGTACTTTTGAGTTGAGCAGACTTGATGATACTCACTTTATCACACTCTTTCTTAGGGACTAGGAAAATGACTTTATGGTTATTTAGACTCATTCCAAATACTCCCATAATCAGTCGCTGTGTCAGAGCTCAAATCTTTATCTTTTGTCCGTATAGTGTTGTCCATTCACTAGAAAGACTTTGAACTCAGATTCCTGAGAGGCCAACGTTGACAAGAATGAGCACCAGGGGCCAGGGAGACCTGGAAAACCTTGGAGATACAACATTCAACGTCGACAAGGAAGCAGTTGCCAAGTGGGAATGATGACTCAGGGTGGCTGGATTTTTTTTTCTAACATTTCAAGGGAAGCCAGAAATTTGGATGTTTAAGTAAAATGTCCTGATTTTAAAATATCAGTAAGTACTTCAGAGAGCTAAAAACACTCCAGCGGAGGCAGTCATAACTGTTCCAAGGATACTAGTTCCCAAGATATACAGCAAACCCTAGGACTCCTCTTCTTTCTGTCCTTTCTTGTCCTTAACTTCTGATTATACTCTGATCCCTATTCTCATTTCCTCTTCCTTTTCCATCCTCCTTCCCTCATTCTAGTCTGTCATCTTCACTGTAAAACACCTTCCATTTGGTTTTCTCAAGGAGTTTCTCATCTCCACTTCTGCCTCCTTCCAGTAAGCTAGGATGCCCTGTGATATAATCAGGAAGGGCTATTTACAAAAGCAGAAGGAAGTAACGGACTGAAGAAGCCTTGTCCACAAAGCAAGAAACCCTCTACTCAGGCAGCCAACAAAGGGTAACAGGATTGGAAATAATTTTTTTTTTCAATTAGATTTTAATTAGCTCCTGTCTTGGAGTCATTGGATCAGTTGCCAAATAATTGAAAAAAGCAACCATGTTTGCATCTGTTGCTCCTAAGAATAGCAATTTTGCAGCATCTGATCTATATTTTATTTAGAGGGTGATGGGGAGGAGGGAAGCTTAGGGTGGGGGAAGGATTTCAGATTAAATCATCAGTGTCAATAGAAGCAGAGCTGGTGGGTCAGCCCAGGAGACTTTATGAGCAGTCCTCAATAGCCTTGCCCTAATTTTATGTGGAATTGATATGGAATGGGTACAAGAAGCATTTAATTAGCAGCCTGCACAATTTTATTATAAAGCACAAGCAACCCTAGTTTAACGCATGCTACAAGATGAGGCAAGGCAGCCATTGTAGCCAGTTTATGGGAGGGTCAAGTGCAGAACTGGAGAGAGGGATCCAGGGGATGCAGGTGGGTCCAGGCTCCCCGCACTGGGAGCACGGGTGTTCTGTCTTCCTTGCCTCTCGTCAGCACTCCTCTGTGGGCTCCCAGCTATGATCTTTAGCTGGGATAAAAATGTCATGCAAACAGTGAGTAGGCGCAGACCTCTGTCTCACCTGATTTCCCAAGGCCGTTCAAAGATTCCAATCATAACTTTGCAAGATCTCTTTTTTTTCTGACAAGACAAAAAGGGTTTCTGAGGCTATGAAGTTGATGAAAAAGCTTTCCCTGTGGGAAAATGCAAGTGGATGTCTCTGTGAATTTTCTCTTGAGGAAAATGTGGTATTTGGGAGGCTAAACAGCTCAGGCCCTTTGTTTCCTCTGGAGACCGGTTTTCCTGTTAGTGGAAAAGTGTCCTGCAGAAAAATCTTCCAACAACATTTTTCTCTGTTGGTATGCGGTAGGTAATGTCATTGAATAAATTCTTAAGGGTCTCCTTCTTGCCATAAATTAATAACCATGTACTTGACTATACGCTTTTCTCCTTCTTGGAGGATGTTGAAAGGATGATTGCTTAATGCTTCGTACTGAGTCATTGCCCCAGACCCTCTCATCAGATATGTTACTTCTACTCGAGATCACTGCAGGGAGGTCAAACAAATAGTGATGCTAATCTTTAAATTCCTACTCTTTTACTTTGTGTACATCTATAGTATCTGGATATTTACAATGGGAATGTACTAAAGGTAATACTTGTACAATACAAAAAATAATTTTTAAAAAATCTGCTTTCTGGAAATAAATTTAAGATAGCACATTGTGATTGTGTTATATGCAATCAGAAATAAAATTATGCTCATAATACTTGCATTGGTCTTCTATAATGCAGCTATTTGTCCAGAATCCCTACTGTTGATCCATCTCTTGCATTGTTATTAGACATGTGGTTCTTTTATAATACCATAATTACCTATATGCAGTATCTGCGAGTCTTAGTTTGCTGCAGTTGCTATGACAAATACCACACACTGGTTGGCTTAAACAACAAGAATTTATTGCTCACAATTTGGAGACTAGAAGTCCAGTATCAAGGTATCAGCAAGGCATGCTTTCTCCTGGAGTTTGTAGTGGTCTGGTGCTGGTTGGTTGGTAATTCTTGGGGTTCCTGAGCTTATAGACATATCTCTGCCTCTGGCATTCTCTTTGTCTTTTTCTCTGGCTTTTCTTGACTGTATATAAATTTCCTCTGCTTAAACAGAGACCAGTCACATGGATTAAGGCCCACCCTGATCCAGTTTGGCCTTATCTAAATAGGATCATCAGAGATCATATGTGTAAGTGAGTCCACACCCATGGGACTGGGGTTAGACATGAGCATATCTTGTGGGGGACATGATTAATCTATCACACTGCGCCATTTATTCAAGCTAAATATTGGCATAATGTATACTCTTTCTGAATGTCTTTTCCTTCCTTTACTATTCTATGTCACTTAGAAGTCCCTATCAGCCCCTGCCACCTTGACTCTATCACATTATTTCACTTTCCTTCGTAGAAGGTATTCCCATTTAAAATGATCATGGGTTTTGTTTGACTTGTTCCTGTTACATACAAATACCTCAAGGCCAGGGACCATATTCCCAGTGCCTCAGGCAGTGCCTGAAACATAATAGGTTTATAATAAATATTTGTTCAGTCATTCAATAAGTATCTGCTAGATATCTTCTATTAGCTAGAAGCATTCCAGCATGAAGTTCCAAGAGTGGACATGATAGACAATTTTCCTGCTCTAATCAAGTATAGAGTTTAGTAGGTCAAGAGAGCAGACAATAATCAATCACATAAATGAGTAAATAAGAAATAAACCAGAAACATAACACAGACCACATTTAAAGACCAGGTAGAGAATTAAAATGGGATGATGTGGCAGTGACCAAGGACTGAACTTGAGTTATTCCAGTCATGAACATGAGTAGAAGAGGTGGGGCCTTCATGGAATATTGAGCAGCAATGGTCAGAGTGGTCGGAGGAAGACAGAAGATGGCATGTCTTGGCACGAAGACACTAATGTCCCAAGTTGGTTGGACCTTTATTGCCAAGGCCTCCTCCTTGAAATGCACTTTCTGTCCAGGTCATCTATTGGAACCTGCTTGTCCTCAAATCTTCAGTGAATATTCATCTCTTCTGTGAAATCTTTCTTGTCTTCTCATCCCAGGAAGAACTGACTCTCTGTCCCTTTGTGATGGCTCCTTCTCCTACACACATTTGTATTAGTATCTGTAGCATTTTCTTTTCACTCATTTGTTCATGTATTTTTATGAATCTCATGCTGGAGATCAAATTCTTTAAGGACAAGTACTATGATTTTCCTCCTTATACCCAGGGTATAGCACAGACCCTGACTCTAAATTTTGCATTATTATGTGCTAGGTTAAGGGCTAGTCAGTATTTGCAGAAATGGGTAAAATATATAGGTAAAAGAAATAGAAGGCTACCAAAAGTTTCTTACATTGCTAGAACTTCATTTCCACTTCCCCCATCCCCCTTTCTCCAACTTACTGAATTTATTTCCATAACTCTTTATTTTCTTGGGGCTCCTTCTGATTTACAAGTATGCTAACCTGTCCACAATTGCCCTCAAATGAATTCTAAAATTACCTTGAATCCACTTCTGCCATCTATTCTAA
The DNA here is from genome assembly GCF_030445035.2 of Dasypus novemcinctus. NCBI lineage: Eukaryota > Metazoa > Chordata > Mammalia > Cingulata > Dasypodidae > Dasypus > Dasypus novemcinctus. Next base: position 42,898,738 of record NC_080699.1, on the reverse strand, counting down.
TTTTCCCCGCCCTTCCTGCCAACCCCACCACCACATTCTTTCCTGTGGTCTAGATATTCCTTATTCATTTATTTTCTGACTAAAGCTTAAATAAATTTTAGATTTTATTCAGTAATCATACTCCTGCTTCCAGATCCCAATGATTGAATCAATATGTTCTCCAATGTCTATATTGATAGAGGACAAATATTATAGCAGATAATGTATTGGTGGCCAAAAGATGAGATGGTCACTTGTTCTAGTGCCTTTTAGTGAAACTTTGATTTGAACTGTTATAATCCAGTGAAATTAAATTTATCCTCAAATAGATGAAATAACATCAGAGGATCCCCCTAAAAGTTATATTTTAATTATTGCCACTACATCTCATATGTGCACATCATATACACCTTGAACTTCAGAGTCTTGAACTAGATGAGTTATTTCTCAGAGAATTCTAAGAGTACAGCAGTGTCACAGTTCTATTATAGCTGTCTTCCTAGAACACAAACAATTCTGCACAGAACATTTAACCTAACCTAATAATAATGCTAAGAAGTCAAGGTATTAGTTCTTTTAACACAGATATGATGCTATACAGTATTTTCATTTTTATATTTTTCATTATTTCAGAAAGACCAATGTAATATTTATCTGAGAATTAGACATCATGGATACAGGTGTCAAGCCTTTTAGATAAGTCTCCCTAAATTCTCTATTAAAACATGCAGGTGACTAGTGTTCTTACTGCTTAATTTTGACTTTTGCAATGCATCTCTTTCCACCTACCCTGTTCAGGAATGAGCATACACTCATATATGGTAATATACTTTATTTATTTATTTTAAAGATTTATTTATTTATTTATTTAATTCCCCTCCCCTTCCCCGGTTGTCTGTTTTCTGTGTCTTTTTGCTGCGTCTTGTTTCTTTGTCCGCTTCTGTTGTCGTCAGCGGCACGGGAAGTGTGGGCGGCGCCATTCCTCAGCAGGCTGCTCCCTCCTTCCCGCTGGGCAGCTCTCCTCACGGCGCACTCCTTGCACGTTGGGCTCCCCTATGCGGGGGACATCCCTGTGTAGCACAGCACTCCTTGTGCGCATCAGCACTGCGCACGGGCCAGCTCCACACGGGTCAAGGAGGCCCGGGGCTTGAACCGCGGGCCTCCCATGTGGTAGACGGATGCCCTAACCACTGGGCCAAAGTCCGTTTCCCATGGTAATATACTTTAGAGTATGAATTCCTTCAACTTTCTGCTTCTCAACCAAAGTGAACAGAGAATAAGAACCAAAAGGATGGATATTTGTATGTAGACAGTGCATTTAAAGGGCCATTTGATTTTTTATTAGATAAAGAGGAAAGAGAAAGTACTAACATTTAGTATTAATTTTGCTTTTGGTATTTAAGTCTATAATGGTATTACCATGAAAGAAAAGGAACACAGAAAGAAAGAGGTTTAAGGGGGGAAATGATTCACTGGAATTTTGACATATTGCATTTCTTTGATGTTGTCATCAAAGAAGAGATAGTGTAATAGCCCAGATAGCAGGGCTCTGAGGGCTCTTGAGACATTTAGACACTGTAGGCAGGTAGCTCAGGAGTTTGGTGCCTTGCCAGTGGGCTCTACTTTGGAATTTATGCTCTCCAGTGTGGCAGAAATGGACTCAGTTTTGGTTTCCCTACATATGACTCTTCTGTCCTTCTATTTGAACCTATAATTAGTACTAGAGTTAGTAGGTTTAAGTCCAAGAGATTTAAATCTTTGGGCTGCCCATGTGCCAGCTGGGCCCTGAATTGCAATGCAGTTGCAATACCAACTCTCCAGTTTATTGGACTTACCCAGGGCAACTAACAAGGAGGTGATGATGAACAATCACCATACCAAGGAACCAAGAGAATCGACAACTGCAATCAAGAGAGTCCCATCCATTGATTGACCCCAGTGGATCAAAGTCCCCTTTCAATTAGAGGTGGAGTGGGTATCACCTTCCCAGAATCCTCAGGATTGGGGAATGAACTATGGACTAAAGTAGACTTACTGATATTCTACTACAGGCTTATGGTGATTCTACAATGGAAGAAATTATATCATTAACGTGGAGACAGTGGCCTCTGGAGATTCTGAGGGTAGGGAGAGGGAAAAACAAATGTAATACGGGAGTGTTTTCGGGACATGGGAATTGTCCTGTATGACATCACAATAACAGATACAAGCCATTATAAATCGTGCCATAACCTACAGAATTGGGTGAGAGAGAGTACAAACTACAAAGTAATTATAATCCATGCTTAGTGGCAATGCTCCTAAATGTGTCCATCAATTGCAATAAATGTGCCACACTAATGTAAGATGTTATTAATGTGGGAAAATGTGGGAGGTGTGGGGAAATGGGCCTATGGTAATCCCCTATATTTTTTTATGTGACATTTGTATAGTCTAAGTATCTTTTTAAAAAATTAAATTAAAATAAAGAAGAGATAGTAAAAGACATTTTCTACATGCCAGGGCCTCTTCCAGGGTCTGGAGATTAATGAATGAATAAAACTCAAGTGTATCTCACAAGACTTTATAAGTTGCCAGGGACAGAGATTCATAAACTTTCAGCTATAACACAAATAAATTCAAGTAGAATGTTCTGCTTGGAATCTAGAAAAAAATCAAACTGAAAAACAGTCAGCAAGTCCCTGGAACTATCTATGGAGAAATAAACTCTGGTTTTAGCTCACTTGTCCCAGTCTGTTAATTTATTCAATAGGCATTATTAAGCACTTACTGTGTACACAATACGCAATTCCTTAGTTATTTAGTTATAACATTCATGAAGTAAAGAATGGTGATTCATGATAATTAATAACTCAGTGTGCTCTTTAAGGATATCTCCAAGTCTTTCCTCTAACTAATTCCACACCTAGCTGACCACCTGCTGATCAGCAATTTGTTCTTCCTGGAAGATTTGCCCAGAAGAGAGTCTCCAGAACATGTAACACATCTCCTCTATCCGGCGAGGGAGATTTCTCACTGTTAATTAATAAACCATTGTGCTCTTTGGTCAGATAGGTGCGCATAGGTGGATCCTCCACAGGCTCATCACCTTTGGATGAGCAGATAAATTTGATGTTAATGAGCCTACAGAGTGGAAGCCATGACTCTGGAAAGGGGGTGACCCCCTGTTCTCCACTTTCAAAGGGTTGCCATCCCAGGAGTCTCTGTCTGGAATGGCTTATCGTCCTATTGTAATTGAAAACTTCATTTCAGTGAATTTCGAACACTAAGTCTTCTTTTAATATCAGTGTCGTTGCACTGGTAAGATTTCAAATAACAAGATTATGGTAAGCTTTCACCTTGAACTTGGAATTTATAAGGATATGTCTTGCATGCGTTTCTTCTCAGAAAGAAAAGATGGAAACTGAATCTAAAAGCCCCTGAAGGCGATTTGTATCTGTCTACTCTGACTTTGAACATGTCTTCTCTTCCTTTGCTCAGTAATGAAGAAGGCCTATTCCTTATTGAGAAGAATTCATTCAGCTCAGACAATTTCTCAGAAAAGGGAGCTATAAGCTGGGAATTAATGACCTAGAAATATAAAATAACTCATATATTCTCATAACCCCCAAATCGTCTGCAGGTAAGGCATCAACAGGTGAAGAGTTAGCATCTCTTTTTTTCTAAATTATCCTACCAGGATTAATAGGATTTTTGCCTTTACCTATTTTATTTTATTTTTCTTATTAGAACTCTTTTTCTCAAAGTAGAGTCACCCTCACTGCAAATTGTTAAAAAACAATCTGGTAAAATGGTAAAACAATTTGGTAAACAATATGGTAAGAAGAGCTCTGAATCACTGTTCCTCAGATTTTGTTTGTTTTACCTTTTTGATAAAAACATTGACTTCTTTGAAAATCTGATTAATGCTATGGATACATGCACATGTACACACATACACACATCTACATGTGGGCAAGGTATGATTTGCATGCCATCTCAGAAAGCTAGCAAATACTGGCTGAAGTGTGTCCATGATCTCTATGAGCTGAATTGTCCAATCGTCCAGAAGTAGAAGGTCTAAGCACCTTTGGTTGGGTAAAGAAGTCAGTAAGAAATCATTTGTCAATTAAACTGTGACATAAAGTGTGTCTTTCCCAATTACAGTTTGACATTTGGGCTTCTAGCTTTAAAGAATGTTGGTTTGATTTTCTTTCCCTTTATTTTGGACTGTTCATTCAAAAGCTTTAAGTAACATGTTTTGTTTTGTTTTGTTTTATCACAATCAAAAAGGAGAGTCTGGGAATGAAAATGCAATTAGATACTTAATTGCCTTTTGATGAGGCTGAGGGTTGTACAGTTAGGGCATGTGACTAAGGATTCTTTAGCTATGTAAAGCCTTGCAGTAGAAGGCTGTAGTTCAATAGGACCATTAGATCCATGGCCATTGCTTGAGCCGATGCTGTCATGCTGAAAGATCCTATAGGAGAGGTAAGCATTGTGGGAAGGACTTGAAACATGCTTGTTTTTCTTTGAATGGAGGGTAAGAGGTTGCTGGAGACAAAAAAAGGAGGCAGAAGTGAGAAAGTAAGATGAAGAGGGCAGGCAGGAGGTACACTTGGAGAGAAAAGCAATTGCTATTTAATGACCGTGTTTTGTAAGACAGGACAAAAAAGAAATCTCCCCAAATAACATTAAAGGTCTCCATTACCACAAGGTTTGTCCAGGGCATTTGGTGCCTATACAAATTTGACAGCATAACTTTGAAGTGCTTAAAACTTGAAGGGAGAAAAGGAGAGAGGGAGTAGTCGTGTGGGAGATGTCGAATGGGGGAGGGAGTTTCAGGAGGGAGGGTCGAGAGAAAATGACTGGAGTGGCCATTTCTGGCCCTATTACCAGTTATGATGGATGGGTTTTGGAGAGGCAGGAGTAAGAATGTCTATTTAAAGATGGCAATTAGGAAAATATGTCTAAGGAGAGAGAAAATGGCAGTGCCGATTCTAGCTGTTGATGTGTCTGATGAAGCAGGACTGATTCACCTACCAACTGACACAGCTGCATTAATGCGGCTGAAAATAGCTGTTCTCGTCTGCCAGTGATGGAGCTGTAGTGGAAAGTGCCTCATCACCTGTGGGCTTATAAATGTTGATTATTCCCCTTTGACTGGAAAGCATTTTACCTGGTTTCTTCCAAGGGTGTTGAATCCCCTGTCTTCCATTGTCTGCTAAATGAGCATTTTAACACCAATCTGTTGTTTGGAGTTTGGACCTCTGTTCATTGGGTGACAGTGAGGTATATTAACCTGATGCTTTCAAATGTCCTCTTATATTTTGTATGGATCTATTTTTTTAATGCCAAGTGTAATTGCTGTTATTTGCCCAATTGCTTTCAGGTACATGTAGTGAGACAGGTTTATGATACTGGGAAATACGAGTCAGTGAGCAAAATTAAGCCTTCATTATCTGAGTCTGTGACTGTAGCTCAGTTATAAGAAAAAAATTGCAGGTGGGAGAAATTTGATTCCAAACTTAAAGAGACCTTGTTTCACACAGACATCTGCTAAATATATCCTATTACATCAAAACTCCTATTGAATTTAGTTATGCTTCTTCTGCACTTTCTTTCACCAATATTGCTGAGTATCAAGATTGCTGGGTGTAAAGAGTTGCATTCACTTATAGTTTTAAATTAAAGCATATTTTCATTTTTCACTTGTAAGATAACACCCATGTATGTTTCTTGTCCTTAGAAAATTATGATGTATGTACAGTTTAAGGGGAAAAAAAGTAGAGAAGCAGAATTCATTAAAGAAAGGTAAGCCCTGTACCTTCCACTTCTTATAGATTATGTTCTATAAATTAATCTCCTTGGAAATCCCTCTGGGCTCCATACATCAGCCAGTACCTCCTGGAGTTGTCTAATTGGCCATTATGGTTTTGGATTTTGATATTCTTGGAAAAAAGAGTGAAAATAAAGGGATCGGTAATAAATCGAGAACTGCAAAGGGATCCTGGTAAGCCAGTACTCTGTAATAGAATGCATGAGTTCAGAGAAAGTCTCAATCTGTGAGTTGGTTAATCAAATCAAGGTCATTATTTGCTCTTTTATATGCTCTGTCAGTCCCAAACTTAAATGTCAAGGCAAGAGTGATACCACTTAATTAGAGCTGCATGTCCATCACAGCTCACCTGCATGTTGAGGTGAAATTATGAATCGTATACATACCATTTTGAGAAATCTAAATCTCAGAGAAGTTTGCAAAGTTCCAGTTTGATCCAAATAGTAATCAGAAGGAACAAAAGAAATGTAATAACCTTTAGGACAAATGATTAAAAGATATGACAACTTACTGAACTGATGAATAGAGAGAAGAAACAGTGCAAGAATCAGTATAAATATAACATATTCATATGAAAATAATATGGACTGGAGAAAAAGTGATTTGATAAAAATTCTATTTTTGGGAAGCAATTGTGGCTCAACTGAGAGAGTGTCTACCTACCCTATGGAGGGTCCAGGGTTCAATACCTAGGACCTCCTGACTCATGTGGTGAGCTGGCCCATGTGCAGTGCTGCCACGCTCAAGGAGTTCCATGCCTTGCAGGGGTTTCCCCCATGTAGGGAGCTCCATGCACAAGGAGTGCACCCTGCAAGGAGAGTCACCCTGCGTGAAAAAATGCAGCCCACCTAAGAGTGGCACCGCACACATGGAGAGCTGAAGCAGTGAGGTGATGCAACAAAAAGAGACCCAGATTCCCAGTGCTGCTGACAAGAATGCAAGCAGACACAGAAGAACACACAGTGAATGGAAACAATGAGCAGACAATGGGGGAGGGGGGTGGTGAGGAGAGAAATAAATAAAATAAATCTTTAAAGAAAATAAATTCTATTCTATTAGTTACTAGTGGTTACTGTATCCTGGTGTCTCCAGATTCATTATGTCTTGTAAATGTTAATGTAGGATAAGCCCTCTACCTGAATTTCCTGGGCTGAAATCTGGATTAACCAATATGCAGGTGATATTGAAATTCAAGAAAAAAAGTGTGAGCAGGGTGCATTATGATGGGAAATAGATGGATAACAATAGCTAGTGTGGTACCTGGACCAGTTGTTCTGAGATGTCAAAACTAGGCAAATTAGGGGCCTAGGTCAGGGAGTCCAATCAAGATGGGGTGAGAAGGACAGGCAGGTAGCACAGGTACAGTCAGACAAGGTTCCAAAATGCAAGGAGTTAGAGCATTGATGAGCAATACATCAGAAAAATAGAGTTGCTAATACTAATCCTAGAACAGAGAGGGTTTTACCTGACTGGTTTGGGTTGGCTAAAGTTCAGAAAGCATTCCACTAAATCCTGTCGTCAACAAAGGCAGGGCAGAGATTCAAAGTCTTACCAGAGTTGAGCTGTGGGACTACTCATTAGGCCAATACAGAGAAGAGCTGTTAATTTAGAGGAATGGTCCTATGCCCTTAGAGCTCTACTCTTTTTGCTTTCCATTAGGAGATGAGTCAGAAAGGGAGCCCAGAGGCCTTTATCAGGTACCATATGCACTCCTATTTTGTATTTTGTTGTAGGAGATCTGTATTGGGCTTTCTGCTGGGCTTACCCTGTTTCCCCATCATCCATCTACTGACTCACTCAGTAATGTTCATTCATTCATATATTCCTAGTAACAGCTACCACTTACTAGGCCTCCACCATGTGGCATTAGTTCTACCCCTTATTAGCTAAAAGATCTTCATTAAGTTAGCTTCTCTTTGCTTCATTTTCATCACTTATTGAACGGAAATAACAATACTATCATATCAGAGGGTTGTCAGGAAAATGGGATGAATTAATCCGTATGAAGCATGAGATATCAGAAAGTATATCCTAGCTGCTGTTACTCTTTTATTTCTTCTTTATTTTCTTTTAAATGTTACATTCAAAAAATATGAGGTCCCCATACACCCCCCACCCCCCTCACCACACTCCTCCCACATCAACAACCTCTTTCATCATTGTGACACATTCACTGCACCTGGTGAATACATTTTGGAGCACTGCTGCACCACATGGACAGTGGTCTACATTGTAGTCTACACTCTCCCCCAGTCCACCCGGTGGGCCATGGCAGGACACACAATGCCCAGCATCTGTCACTGCAGCACCACCCAGGACAACTCCAAAGCCTGAAAATGTCCCCATATCTTATCTCTTCTTATCTCTCCCCACCATCAGCAGCTACCGCGGTCACTTTTTCCACATCAAAGCTACAATTTCTTCTATTACTAATCACAATAGTTCCACAGCAGAACACCAGTAAGTCCACTCTAATCCATTCTCTATTCCTCTATCCTGTGGACCCTGGGATGGTTATGTCCAGTCCCCCCCCATAAATCAAGAGGGGGCTTAGATTCCACATGGATGACGGATGCAATTCTCCTACTTGCAGTTGTAGGCATTTTCTTGGCTCCCTGGTGTGGTGGTTGATCTTCTTCACCTCCCTGTTAGCTGGCCAGGGTAAGTCCAATAAACCAGAGGGTAGGAGTTACAAGTCTGTTGAGGCTCAGGGCCAGGCTGTCACATGGACTGTCCAAAGATTTAGGTCTCCTGAGTATACACCAACCCCAACACCAACCACAGGTCCGATAAAAGTAACAGAAGAGGCATGTGTAGAAAGGTCATATCTGAGTCCAACTCCATCACACTCAGGAACACAAACTCCAGAGTAGGGCCAACTGACATGGTTCTGAAATCCAGAGTCATCTGCCATGACCGTAGAAACTGTGGGTCTCTGTAGCCCTCAGGAGAACCAGTACCTGGGTTTCTATCTGCTTTGGCTGTCTCTGGTACCTGCTGAGGCGTACATAAATGCGACCCCTCTGATGATCTCCCAACTCTTTTTTGGAGATTCATAGCCATATAAACTCATTTGTCTTTTCCATTCTCCCGTTTACTATTAAATCAATTTTTCCTGGAGTTAGCTCAGTATAATCACCATTTTAAACTAACAACACCTGCAGAGACACCAGGCTAGCAGCAACAGGTATAACTTGCCTTATACTGGGAAAATAATGCCCTTACTCAATTTTTTTCTGATGAAAACAAAGTGGACTTGGAAGTTGGACTGATATAGATTTTGAATGCCAATTTTACCAATGACTTGATAAGATGTTGGGCAAGTTATTAAAGTTCCCTGTGCCTCAGATTTCCCATCTTACCAAGGAGGATACTGTTTTCCCAAGTTGGGGCATGCACCTGCCAAGTCCAATGCCTTGTTCAGGGTCCAGTACTTGCCCAGCCAATGAAGCCTAGCTCCCAGCTTTTCTGGGACTGACTGCCCTAATTCCTCACTTAGTCATTTGCTAAGAAATCCATTGAGCACCTTGTCATTTATAAATAATAAATAGCCATATACTCTAGATGACTTCAAATTGAGCCCTGACTTTGGGGGGGGGGGGGGGAGTAAGACAGAATTTTCCTGCCAAGATTGTATGTCCAAAAGTTTACCATTTGCATATAACATGGAGAAGTATTGGTCAACAATAGGACATTGCTATGATTTTTTTTTTCTATTGGTAAGTAATAGAACATTTTTCCTTCTGTTTCCTGGAATTTAAAAATGACAATACCCTTTTTCCTAAAAAAAAAAAAGAAACAAAAATGGAATAAAATTTTTGACTTCAAATTAAGTTACAGAGGAAGAGATGCTGAAAAGAAAGATACTTGGATGCCTACTGGCTTTTTTTTTCTTTCTTTAACCCCTCTGTCTTTTTGCCTACATCTCTTCCCTGGGAGCGCTGGCTCCTTGAATGTGGGTTCCAGGTAAAGCCTATTTATAGGCACTAAAAGAGTTCAGGTAAGTCCTCTTCGTATGTATTTAGACAAGCAAATTTTCCCCTGCTATACCTCTTATTAGAGAAAGAGTAATAACAAATATCACCTTCAGTGTGGCTACACACCTGCTTATCTATTACTGAGAGTCAGAAAATCATGACAGACTAAGAAATTCTGTGTGAATAAGTGGTAATATGTCAACTAAGAATTATCTTCTAATCAGACAAGTAGACAATTGAAAATTAAAATGACTCGGGCCATTTTGAGGAAGCATGTAGACCGGGTGCATAACTATGTTTTTCTGTTCAATGGGATAATCTTGGGGCAAAGAGAACTGGAATAATCTTGGGACAACGATAACCCATTCCACTCACTGGGGGTCCTTTGCTACCTATAGTTCAAAGGAAGCTGTCACCATATCGCTGCTCAACCTGGCTGTCTGAAAGTTCTGAAGATAAGAAACCCTTTCCAGCATGAAATGCACTGTGAAATGTGTTTGAAAATAAAGTTGTTAATGACAATTGTCATTTTTAAAAAAACAACAAAACCTTGCACTTTCAAATACCTTTTCCACAGTATCTCTGCCAAAGGAGCTCTTCTCGTACTGGAATTTCAGATGGCTAGCTAACTGTGTGACAGATGAGCAAGCACATTTACGTGTGTACAGGCATATATGCATTTGATTATCTACATATATACTGTATCTGCACACATACTGCTAGAGGCAGATGGGATGTACGTGGGACTACTCTGTACCAACAGTGAACATATGTGGAAACTGCCTTTCTGAGAGAGTCTGAAAGAAAACTGGAGTGCTTCGGGTGCTAGTGGGTTTACATTCGGACAAAAAGAAAAATGAAGAAGAAAAAAAGCAAGAGCAATTTACTGGGAAATAATCCCTTAGGCACATTTCTTAGTTCTGCCCCCCCGTGCTCCTAGCTCATGGGTATATTCCCTCCTCTGTCTGAACTTTTTCCTTTGCTTTGTTGAGCTAACTGAAATTCTACCAATTAATGATCCATTTAGGTTAACAAGCTTCCTCTGGGATGGCTAAAGGCCAAGAGTTATTCACACATTGGTGTAAATTCATTTAATTGGATTTGATTCCACCCCCTTTCCAAATGGCCAGCAGAGACTGCTTACACAGAGGAGAAAAGAAAGTAGCTGCCATTTGTGATCACCTCATGGGTGCCAAGTCCCAACTGTTTATAAACTTGACCCCAACCTTTACAAAGTAAATATCATTTTACTTTTGAGAAAACAGAGAGAATAGGGGGGGTTAGAACTCTCCAGTGATTCCCTATAATTTGGGGTTTAAGTCCAGGTCTGCCTTGCTCATGAATGGGAGTTTTGCCAAACAGAGGCTAGAGTGTGGTTTCGAAATACTCAGGGCAGTTGAGTTGGCTTTTTAAAAAATTTGGGCTTCTTACATCCTGAACTAGATGGCTATCTACAGGTCCAGATGTAGTCAGGGAGTTAGCCTATAAGTAATTTATTTATTCACTTAGAAAATAAATATTGATTAAATTAGAATGCATGCAAAGTACTTTTCAAATTTTGGAGGATATGGAGACAAACAGCAAGGCAAGGTAACTGCTGTTGTGGGGTGCATGGTGTAATGAGGGGACACAGATGGTAATCAGTGATAGAAAGAATTGAAGAGGTGATCTCAAATGATAAAGACTGTGAAGAACTTAAGAAACGGCAATGTGGTAGAGACTGATGGAGGTCAGGGTAAAGGTGTACCATTAGATTATGTAATCCGAGAAGCTCTCTCTTGGCTGAGACCCCACAGAAAGCAAGCATCTTCCAGGCAAAGAACAACAGAAAGAGACTTCCAGACGCAGAGACAAAAGTATGCAAAAGCCCTTGAGCAGGGGAATAAACTAAAGGCCAGCTTGAGGAGAACAGTGGCCCAAGGGAAAGTGGAGCAAGGTGGGGACAGGGAGGGAGGCAGGCAGTCATGGAAGGGTGTTTGATTCTTTTTTTTAATTGAAGTTTAAAGCCTTTGAAAGAGGTTTTTTGTTGTTGCTTTCCCTCACATAAAAAAGGTGGCTGCCTGGAGGGGAATGCAGTGCAGGATAAGTGGAAGGCAGTGCGGCCAATGATATCACTCCAACGTCCAAGTGGGACCTGAAGACGGCGTGGCCCAGGAAGGGCAGCACAGGAGATGGAGACCAGTGGGCAGATTCTAGACACAGTTTGGAGCTGGAATTAACGGAGCCAGTGGATGGATTGGATGGGAGAAAAAGTGAGAGACGTGGAGGGTGATAATGAGGTTGTTCCTTGAGCAGCTACGTGAACAGTAGTCCATTGAGTTGGGTAGTGAAAGCCAGCGAAGGAGGATGAGTTATTTTTGGAGGGCAATGAGTGCAGAAAGCAAGATTTTACATAAAGTTTGCTATTATGAGTAGATATCAAAATGGGGACGTAGAGTAAGCAGTAAGCATTCCAGCCTGAGATTTAAAGTTGAGAGTCTTCAGTATAGAGTTTATAGTAATAGCATTGAAATGAGATCAATAAGGAAAGACTGCCAATAAAAACTAGAAGAGTGTCAGGATTTAATCCCAGAGCATTTCAACAATTAGATGTCCAACAGAAGGGTAGGGGTCAGCAGAAGATTGCTGCTGTCAAATCATGGAATAAATGGATTCCATGACATGGGGGTAGTTGATGACCTTGAGGAGCAATTTCAGTGGGGAGTTACAGATGGAAGTCTGATGGGGTGTCTTCAAGAGGAAGTGGATTGACAATAACAGGAAACAATGAGTTTCACATCGAGGATATGGAATTCTTTTATGGTACTATGTTGTAAGAAAGAACAAAGAAATGAGATAGTAACTGGAAAGAGCTGAGAAATAAAGAAAAGACTTTGGCTGTTTTCATTGTAAGACAAGTTAACCTAGATTATTTCTGCATGCTGATAGTACTGCTCCAGCAGAGAAGCAGAAAGAGATGATGCAGGAAGGAGGCAATGACTTCAGTCTTGAAGTATTGGATGGAAAGCAAGAGTGCTAGGACCTTGGGCAGAGGGGGATGCTAGGCTATGATAGGTGTGAAGATAATTCATCTATTTTTTAAAAGAGAAGGCAGAGGGTGTGGGAACAGGCACTCCTAGTTTTGTAAACATGCTGGCAGGAAGAAGAAGTAGGTTCCTGTATATCTATTTTCTTGATAACTTAGAAGCAAGGTTCAACTGTAAAGGGTGGAAGGCAGGTCACGTGGAGGTGCAACGGTTTGCACAACCTAGAAGAGAAAAAATGGTACAGAGAAAGTTGTGGAACAAGTTGCTACAATGGTGCATCATGAGAACAAAGGTTTAGGGCACAAAAGAAACTTTTAGCAAATGATCTCTTTATTACCTGCACAGTCTAAAGAGTTTAGAAAAGCCTGTAACCTTTGGTTACTTACACAGCATAAAGAATCCAAAACATTAGGGAAAATGTTCCTATCATGACTGGTCTCCTGATGTGACCAAAACTGCTCTGGGTGAGGGTCAGTAGATGACAACTCCATATGCCTCACTTCAGGCCACAGAAGAGAGACAAAACTATCCTGTTTAAGTGTTGTATTTATCCACTCGGCCACTGAGAATTCCTGCCTTGGTTAGCATCTCGAGCTGCTTGTTCCTGGTTTCTGGCTTGAAGGTCTGGCTAGACTTTTTCGTTAGATGTGACATTTCGCCTAGAATGGCAGAGAGGAGGTGGAGGGGGATGGGTGCAGAGGGCTGGGACATGGTCCCTTGGTATGTGCCCCTGCCTTTCCCAGAGGAGGAGGTGGGGGCTCGTGAGTTCTGGGCAACGGCTGCTTAACAGATGTCCATGGGTTTCCTAACAGTCCCAGCAAAAGTACTGGGGAAGGATTGCCAGGCAGACTTGGGGTAAGTCCTAAATGTAGAGTAACCTATTCTCTTTAAATAATTGACATGGAACACAATCTTTGAAGAAATGCATTCAGAGATTAAATATTGACTTATGACTTACTCCTAATATAGTATACTAATAATGAATATTCATTAAGTGCATTTGCATGCATTTTCATTTAATCCTCATGGCTTTATGAGGTAGAGGAGCTGAGCCTTGGGGAGGTGAAGTAACTAGCTGGGAGAGAGAGGGTCTATCTAATGACAAAGGCTTTGGCATCATGCCTCCTTGCTGCGCTGCCTCCTGAGGAAATAATGGAGGCTTCATAGGTGAGGCTTCCATGGAATGTGAACATACACATACGGTATTTGTAAGTTATTAACGATCACAATTATGTGCCACAAGTAACGTCAAGGGAATAGGACTTGTTTCCTATTTTTGACTCTTTCCCTCGGACATCAGTTACCTGGGGCTCGGTCACTGGGAAAGGGAAGGAGACAGACTGGCCGTCTCTACAGGAAAGCTGCTTTTGTATGCACCTGCATGCGCTCCCTCTCTCACACACACACACTTGCTTGTCATCTGTCACAGATGAAAAGCCTTTCTCTTATATTTCTCCTTGTAATCCATTCACTGCCTCAGAGACTACTCATTCCTCAGGGGGATATCACAGCTCTGCCTGGTGTCCCTGCACGCACGGTTTTACATCCATCGCCAGACGTTATCTGCAGTATTTGCAAATGGTAGGAAGAAATATGGAGCCCTTGCTTTCCATGGGGAGACTCAGGAGCACCGATGATAATGGAGATGGGCGGCAGGGGACTGGGGGTGGGGAAAATACCTAAGCGCAGAGAGAGCCGTGAAGGCCTCAGCTGCTGGCTGCTTTGAACAGGCTGCCTCCCTCTTCCACCTCGGAGAAGGCAGCTCTGGGTCCCATCTGTGGAGTGTTGGCTCTAGTGGAGTCCCAGCGGGTTACACAAAATACTGTCACAGGGGTCTCTAATCACCATCCTGAGCCAGGCTGCTGGTCTGAGGATAGAGAGTAAGCGAGGGAGAGCCAATGAGACACGTCTCCGTTTGTTTACTCTGTGTTTTAATAATTGCTGATTACGTTCCATTTTTATTTGGTTTCGTTGGCAATCAGATAGAGAGCTGTAATATCCACTCACACCTTGTAATTACCATTAATTTCTTCCCTTTACTCTGTAGTCAGGACAAGGTTGGCAGAGAAGCCATGGGAGACTGACTCCAACTGGAGTAAAATGCATATGTATGAGGCAGAACCAGCCAAGGCTCCGAAGAGGCATTTGGTGGGGAGGAGTGGGAAAGAGACAAGGAAGAAGGCTGAAAGATGGGAAGATGGGGGGATACCTTGAATTGGAGACAAAGGCGGAAGGAAGAAAGTGTGGAAGTCAGCACAACAGTCTTGCTAGCTTAATTACCATAATGATGTAAAATAGTCCAATCAGCAATCTGGGGCTAATCTTTCATGTATTACAGGTCTCTCCTTCTCAAAGCTTTGCAGCTTAAATGCATTTTTAATGAAGATATCAGAGGCAAGCAGACAATTTCCTAGTCTTTACAGGAGGGAATCAGCCCATGTTAAATGGGCTGTTCCTCTCCCCTGTAGCTGTGGCTGCCCCAAGTCCCTGCTCTGTCTGGAGCACGGGGAATGAAAGTCTTCCAGAATGGTCGCTCAGCTGCTGGCCCCTCCCTGGAGTCCTGTTTCATTCATCCAGATGCCCCTGGCAGGATAGGGAGGACTGTGGCTTGTCTCACCGAATCTCTTCTCTGTTCCGCCTTGTTCCTAAGGGATCTCTGGATTTCCCTTCCCCAGGGATGAGAGAGACATGACTCCAGAGCATTGCCCAGGTCACGTGTTGTCAATGCCGGCAGGAGTACCAGCTCTTGTCTGTGTTAGGCTAACAGTACAGGTACCACTGGGAACCACTTGAACTCCGTGCTGGGCCCCCCCAAAAAAGCATTGGAAGCTCTTGAATCACTTGCCTGTGATGATGACACATTTGCAAGATACAGTGGGCAAAAGAGCAGTCTGAACCGACTCTGATCCTTCTCGCTAGCCAGCCAAGTCTTTGAATGTACTAAGTCTAAATGATGTACAATTAGATTGATTTGAAAAGGGGGGCCTTTCGTTCAACCTTTAACGTTATATAGTCCAGAAGCCTAAAAAGGCTTGCCTGAACCTACGGCTCAAGGGCACTAGGAATCTGTTGTGAAGGACAGGTGAAAGGAGGAAACAGGGCAACAAAACACTGCTACAGATGGACAATGCACACTAAAAGTTATCTATTACTTCATGATCTGGGGGAAGCTTTTACTGTCGCAGTGCTAGTATTTTCTCCTCTCATCAAACCCGAGATGTAACTTTAACTTTTAGATGTGTTTAGTGAAATTCAGCAGGTTTTCCAGGCCCTACCCCATGCTACCCAGGGCTTCTCGTGGACCTCGTCTTCTCAATGAATTAGGGTAGGGCAAAGGAGTTTGTAGGGTTAGACATGCATGCTTTATGGCTTTCTTAGTCATTTAATTATCCCACACATGCTTATTTTGTACCTACCCCTGTCCATGGTTCTAAGAGTATAATGCAGAGCTAGAGTGGCAGAGACCCTGAACTCTTGCAGCTTACAGTTTCTCCCTTCATTTTGTCCAAAAGAACTTTTGGAATTTTTCCCATTACTTTCTCTTTCTTCTAAGAGACAATGTTCAACATTTGCCTAAAATATTTCATAAACACCCCTTTTAGTATAGTGAAACTTCAAACAAATGTCTCTATTGGACTGTTTGTTGTTGTTTTTCTCTTCCGCTATTGTACCTCTGTCCCTCTTCTCAGGCTTTTGTTTGCTTTTTAAATGCCTGCTTCCCCACTTGAGGCCATAGTCTTGACTCACTTCTCCACCCTTACATTTAGGATTCCACTTGTGTCTGGCACATTTTAGGGACCTAGGAACTATTTGTGGAATGAATTGATGATGAATGGACCCGTGCCAGTTTGCCAAATTATTTCAGCAAAATATCACATGCCTGCTGTGCCAATGTGAGTGACTCTAGCCTTCTCCTGTAAAGCCATCACTTCTCCTGTCCCTTTTATGTTCTCTTAAATCATTTCTTTGCCCCATTGTCTAGTCTAGCAAAACATTTCAGATCTGTTTGTTTTGTTCGATTTGTTTGATTGTTTCATTTCCTTTAATAGACAGTAGAGTAAAAATTCAAAGGGAACAAAATGAAAATAGTTAAAATTCTCTCTTCTACTTCTGTCTTCCAAACACCCTAGAAGACAAAGTTCCTGGAGACAAAATTTACCAGTCTCTGGTTGGGTGTATGTTTTAAGAGATATTCTATTTATAGGGAAATATAAATATGAATAAAAACACATATCTAACCCCCTATATATTTATGTGACATTTGTGTAAACCAAGGGTCTTTAAAGAAATAAATTTTTAAAAAATTAAATAAATATATATATACATATATGCAAATAAATATATATATAAGTATATAGGTGGTTCTAAAAAGTCTCTGCAGACACTAAATTAGCAAATTCCTAAAAAAAATACAGGGTTAGATTCTTGTGAGCCTTTGAACGCAACATTTTTGTTGATGGATTATAATCTTGTTTAATGTGTGTTTCTGTTTAAAGATACCTTATTTAATATATATATTAATGATTCATTAACATCGAAGTCATGACCAACATCTCTATAACTCATGCCTGAATAAAGTTTATCTAACAACTGTATTTTCTCCATAGTACCTAAGGCACATCATGACCTTCTTGCTTTTAGGAAGGCTACCCAGCATTTCAGCATCATAGTTAGGTAACACTATAATAGGAAAATCACCAACAAAAACACAGAAATGCAACAACAGAAAATTTGTGGCACTAAATAGAACCATGTAAAGGATACTTTCTTACTATATGAGAGCTGAAGCAAGAAAATAAACTCTGACCTTGTTTAACTTCAGTTGGCAACTGTGTCTATCAGACCACTCCAACGTTGCCCTCTTCTGTGCGTATTTGTGAATGACCAGGAGAGTAAGTATTGATTTTAGGGTTACAAAAAAATTTTAGCAAGTAGGCAAATTTATAAATATGGAATCCATTAAGAGTGTGAATTGGCAGTATGTATATATGTATGTATCTATAATATTTATATTTCCCCTTATTTGTCCAAATAATGCCATATTATATAGCATCATTGTGCATTCTTTTACTAAGAAATCAGTTTTATTGATACATATTAATAAAGCATAAATCCATCCAAACTGTACAATCAATGGTATCTGGTATAATCACATAGTTGTGCATTCATCACTTCAATCAATATTAGAGTATTTCATTATTCTGGTAATAATAATAAACAAAAAACAGACAAAAAAAGCTCATCACCTCTCAATCTCTCTGTGCTTCCCCTGCCATACATAACTGTTATTCTTTTTCTATCTTTCTAGTTTATTCATATTTATATTTTGTAAAACCAACCTTATATATACAATATTACCCATACTTATATTTCACATGAGGTTTCACTTTGTTATAAGTCCCATGTTACATTTTTTAGCTTTCCTTCGAATACTATACATGTCCTTAGATTTTCCCTTTCAACCACTGTCCTACCCATATAATAGAACTGCTAGTTACAAACACTATGATGTACTTTCACCATTTCTATTCACTTCCAAAGATTTACCAATGACCTTTTTACCAATTCTGCATAGATTAATCTTCAGCTTTCCATTCTCCACCCTCATTCTATTTTTTGGTGACCTATCCTCTAATTATTCATGCCATGAGTTTACACAATGTATTTAACTCTGAACAGCACAATCATTCAATATTTGTCCTGTTGTGTTTGGCTTGCTTCATTCAATATAATGTCCTCTAGTTCATCCATGTTGTCATATGTTTCACAACTTCATTTCTTCTAACAGCTGCATAATATTCCACTGTGTGTGTACACCACGATTTGTTTATTCATCAATTGGTTGATGGACACCTGGGTTGTTTCCATCTTTTGTCAATTGTGAATAATGCTGCTATGAACTCCGGTGTGCAGATATCTGTTCATTGTCACTGCTTTCAGTTCTTCTGGGTGCATACCAAGTAGTGGTATTGCTGGGACACATCACAAGTCTATATTCAACTATATTCAACTGCCCAAACAGTCCTCCACAGTAGCTATGCCATTCTACATCTCACCAACAGTGGATAAGCACTCTTATCTCTCCACATCCTCTCCAAAAATTGTAGGTTTTCTGACTTTTAATAGTGGCCATTCTAATAGGTGTGATATAGTGTTTCATTGTAGTTTTATTTTGCATTTCTCTAATCACTAGAGATGTTGAACACTTTTTTTTCATGTGCTTTTTTCACTATCTGTATTTCTTCTTTAGAAAAATGACTATTCAAGTCTTTTGCTCATTTGTTAGTAGGGTAGTGTGTCTTTTTATTGTTGAACTGTAGTATCTCTTTATATTTCATGATACAGTTGTCCTTTTTAAAGACTTTTTGGGGCCCTTACCTTCCCAAGTAAATTTGATAATTGGTTTTTCAATTTCTGAAGGAAAAAAAAGGCTATTGGGAATTTTATTGTGATTGCATTGAATCTGTAAATCAGTTTAGGCAGAATTGACAGCTTAATGGTATTTACTCTTCCAGTTCATGAACATGACTCTCCCTCCATTTATTTAGGACTTCGGCCATTACTCTCAGCAATTATTTTTTGTAGTTTTCTGAATATCGGTATTCATGCCCTTGGTTATGTTTATTCTTAAATATTTGATTATTTTAGTTGCTATTATAAATGGCTTTTTCAAAATTTCTTCCTCAGATTGCTCATCAGTAATGTACAGAAATACTACAAATTTTTGTTTATTAATCTTGTATCCTGCCTTGTTGTTGAACTTCTTTATTAGTTCTAGTAGCTTTGTTGTGGTAGTTTAAGGATTTTCTACATACAGGATCATATCATCAGCTAATAGTGAAAGTTTTATTTCTTCCTTTCCTGTTTGGGTGCTTTTTATTTCTTTATCTAGCCTAATTGCTCTAGCTAAATTTTCTAGCACAATGTCGAATAACAGGGGTGACAGCAGCCATCCTTTTTTCCTGATCTCAATGGGAAACCTTTCATTCTTTTACCATTGAGTACAATACTAGCTATAAGTTTCCCTTATATGAACTTTACCATATTGAGAAAGCTTCCTTCTATTCCTATCTTTTGAAGTATTTTTATCAAGAAAGGGTGCTGTCTTTTGTTAAATTCCTTCTCTATATCAAGAGGATCATGAGATTTTTCTTCTTTAATTGTGAATGTGTTTTATTGGTTTTCTTGTGTTGAATCTCCCTTGTTTACCTGGGATAGAACCCACTTGATCATGGTATATATGTCTTTTAATGTGCTTTTGGATTGGTTTGCAAGTATTTTGTTGAGGATTTTTGCATCTACATTCATTAGAAATTTTGGTCTGTAATTTTTGTTTGTGTGGTATCTTCCTCTGGTTTTGATATTAGGGTGATGTTGGCTTAATATCATGTATTTAGTATCATTCTTCACTGCTCAGCTTTTTCTGGAAGTGCTTGAGCAAGATTGGTATTAGGTCGTCTTTTAATGATTGGTAGAATTCACCTGTGAAGCCATCTGGTCCTGGGCTTTTCATTTTGGGGAGGTTTTTGAGGGCTCTTTCAATTTCTTTACTTGTGATTGGTTTGCTGAGGTCTTCTACATATTCTAGGATCAGTGTGGGTTGACGTTGTCATTCTAGGAATTGTTCCCTCCTATTTAAATTGTCTGATTTTCTGGCATACGGTTGTTCATAGTATCTTCTTCTTATCCCTTATTTCTGCTTGGTCAGTGGTAATGTCCTCCTTTCATTTCTGACTATTTATTTGTATCTTCTCTCTTTTTTTCTTTCTCATTCTAGTTAAGCGTTTGTTGATTTTGTTGATCTTCTCAAAACCAACTTTTTGTTTTGTTGAGTCTTTTGGATTTTTTGGTTGTTCTCAATTTCATTTACTTATCTTCTGATCAGTACTATTTCTTTCCTTTGGCTTGGTTTGGGATTAATTTGTTGTTCTTTTCCTAGTTCCTCCAGGCATGCAGTTTGGGCTTCAATTTTAGCTCTTTTCTTTTCAATGTAAGCATTGAGGGCTGTACATTTACCTCTCAGCACTGCCTTTGCAGTATCTCATAGTCGTTTTTTTTTAAATTTTATTTATTTATCACCCCCCTTCATTGTACTCACTGTCTGTACTCACTGTCTGCTTTCTGTGTCCATTCACTGTGTGCTCATCTTCTCTTTAGAAGGCACCAGGAACCAAAGCTTGGACCTCCCATGTGGGAGAAAGGTGCTCAATCACTTGAGCCACCTCAGCTCCCTGCTTTGTTGAGTCTCTCATTGTCTTTTCTCTTTGTGTCTCCTTGTTGCTTCATCTTGTTGTTTCAGCTCCCTGTGCCTGCCCTTCGCACCAGGTTGCTGTATTGCTTCTTCTTCTCCAGGAAGCACTGGAACCAAATCCAGAACCTCCTATGTGGTAGACTGGAGCTCAATTGCTTGAACCACAGCTGCTTCCCATCCCACAAGTTTTGATATGCTGTGTTCACATTTTCATTTGTCTCAAGATATTTGCTAAATGCTTTTGTAATTTCTTTGACCCACTGATTATTTAAGAATTTGTTGTTTAATCTCCATATGTTTATGAATTTTCCCTTCTTCTGTCCATTATTGATTCCCAGCTTCATTCTGTTATGATCAGAAACAGCATTTTGTATAATTTCAATCTTTTTATATTTTTGAGAGCTATCTTGTGACACAGTACATGATCTATTCTGGAGATGGAACCATGAGTGCTTAAAGGAATGTATATCTTGCCATTTCGGAGTGTAATGCTCTATAAATGTCTGTTAAGTCTAGTTCATTTATCATCTTATTCAAGCTCTCTGTTTCTTTGTTTTTCCTCTGTCTAGGTGTTCTATCTAATACTAAGAGTGGTGTAGTCAATTCTCCAACTATTATTGTAGAGACATCTATTTCTCCCTTCAGTTTTGCCAGTGTGTGTCTCATTTATCTTGGGGCATCCAGATTAGGTGCATAAATATTTACTGTAGTTATTTTTTCTTGGTGAATTTCTCCTTTTATTAATATCTAATGATGTTCTTCATCCCTTAAAACAGTTTTGCCTTCAAAATCGATTTTGTCTGATACTAGTATCACTACTCCAGACCTTTTATTGGTTACTATTTGTGTGGAATATCTTTTTCCAACCTTTCCTTTTCAACCTGGTTGTGTCCTTATGTCTGAGATGAGTCTCTTGTAGACAGATATAGATGGCGCATATATTTTTTAAACATTCTATCAGTCTATGTCTTTTCCTTGAGGAGTTCAAGCCATTAACATTCAGTGTTATTACTGTAAAGGCATTACATACTTCGTCCATTTTATCCTGTGTTTTTCTATTGTCATATCTTACTATTGTCTGTCTTTTTACCATTTAGTTTACCTTTCCTAATAATCTTCATTTCTACACTCTTCACCAAGTCTCTTCCCTTTGTTTTTTGTTTTCCTTTCAGACTGCAACACTTCCTTAGTATATCTCTTGTAATTATCTTCTTTTGGTAGTGTATTCTATCAGTTTTTGTTTGTCTGTGAAGTCTTTAAACTTACTGTCACTTTTGAATTCTAGTTTTCCCGGAATTCTTGGCAGGCAGTTTTTCTCTTTCAGTACTTGAAATACATCAAACCTCACTTCTTCTCACTTCCATGGTTTCTGATGAGAGGTCACCACTTAATCTTATTGAGTATCCTTTGTATGTGATGCTTTACTTTTCTCTTTCTGTTTTCAGAATACTCATTCTCTGATATTTGTCTTTCTGAGTAGTAGGTCTCTTGGAGTAGGTCTATTCAGATTTATTCTGTTTGGGGTGCATTATCTTTCTTGTATATTGACATTGATGTCTTTCATAAGACCTGGGAAGTTTTTTGCCATTATTTTCTCAAATATTCTTCCTGCCACTTTTCCATTCTCTTCTCCTTCTGGGACACCAAAAATTTATGTATTTGGACATGTCATGTTGTTATTCAATTCCCAGAGATCCTGTTCCAGTTTTTTTTCCATTCTTTTCTCTTTCTATTCTTTTCAAATTCAGATGTTCTGACCCTGATGATATCACAACTCTGTCTTGGGTCAAATCAGATCTGCTGTTATGTGTCTCTAATGCATTTTTAATCTTATCCATTGTGTCTTTCATTCCCATACACTTTGTTACTTTTCTTTGCAAGCTTTCAAATTGTTCTTTATGCTCACTCAGTGTCTTCTTAATATCCTTTATGTCTTTAGTCATGTTTTCCTTCAATTCTTTGAATTGATTTAGAAGAATTGCGTGATTATCTTTCATTAGTCATCTTATATCCTGTGTCTCATCAAGCTGTTTGGTTTGTTCCTTTGGGTAGGTCATCTCTTCCTGTTTCCTAGTACCATTTGTAATTTTTTACTGATATCTAGGTATCTGCATATGTTGGTGAATTTACTCTGATGGTCAATTTCTCTCCCTTGCCTAGTGTTTTATTTTATTATTTCCATGGCTCTTCTTTGAATTTTGGTCCAATTTATTCTGAGTCTTTAAAAATGCTTTGCATAAGTAATCAAAATTGGACTAGGGACTCACTTATGGGGCACAGATTTTCTCCTATGGGGTTCTGGTTATGAGAGTCCTAAAAAAGGTTTTAATCCTTGCAATATCTTGGCCAGCCAGCAGATGGCACTAGTAGGTAAACCTATCCATGGAGGTGCTTCTTTGAACCTCAGGTTGTCTGTGTTTCTAGTCTAGCCAGAGCTAGATTCCAAGAGGGCTCTGTTGGCTGAATTCACTGAAGGAAACATTCTCTGTCCTTCAACACACTCTCCCTCTTCCTAGTAAGGAAGACATCCCTTCCCTTCTCAGGCAGCTGTAGTGAGCCAGGTGTTTTATCAAGGCTGAATGTCATGAGGGTGGGGAGGTGATGTCCTTCCCGGCTGCCATGGGGAATTAACTCTCACATTGTTGTTTCAGGTTCTTTGTGCCGCTGTCCCTCACCCTACTCATGGTTGCACAGCACTGTCCTGGTCTGCTGACCCCCAAAGCAGGTCCCTTGGACAGCTTTTGGTCCTTTCTCCATTGTTTTTGTGAGATCATTGAGCCCTGCCTGCCTACGCCAATACTATCTTCCCAGAACTTGGAATTGTGCACTCTTATATGAAACTATAAGAATGAAATATAGAGAAGTTCATCCTTTCTTTCCATGGTTGAATAATATCTTACTATGTAGTCATACTACAATTAATGTAGCTATTTCCCATTGGAAGAAAGTTAAGTTGATTACAGTTTTATGGTATTAAGAATAATGCTGCAGGGAATACTCTTGCAAACACATAATTGCCCTCATACATGAGAACTAATATCTATAGAACATAAACTTCTAAAAATAGTATTTGCCAAAAGAAGACTGCCTTTTGTATTTCTTTTAATTCAGGTCTAATGAAAACAATTTCTCCTAGTTTTTATTTACTTTAAAATGTATTTTTCACCTGGTAGTTTTAAGGATATTTACATTGCACATAAAAATTCCAGGTTGGAAGTTATTTTCAACATTTTAGAAATAACGTTTCATTGTGTTTTGGATTCCATTTTTTCTTCAAAGAAGTCATCTCTCATTCTTGTTTTTTTCCCTTTGAAAATAGTGTACCCCCTGTCCTGGCTATTTTGATTTAGTCTTTTTGTTTAGTTTACAGCAGTTTCATTCTGAAATGTGTGTGTGTGATTTTCTCTCTATGTGTCCTTCTTTGGGTTTTTGCTGATTTTTTTTGAATTTGTAGGTTAGAATATTTCATTAACTTTGAATGAGTCGCTCTGCTTTCTTTTCAAATATTTTATTTGCCTCATTCTCTCATCTCTTTCTGGATCTTGAATTATAAGTATATTAAAAGGTTTGAGTGTATCATACATGTTCTTAAACCTCTGTATGCTCTTTTCATTCTCTCTTCTCAGGTCTTCTCTTTGGATGTTTTCTATTGGACTAGCTTCCATTTTGCCAATTCTGTGTCCAACTGCTGTTGGACGGCTTAGTGATTTTCGATATTTTTTCTTTCAGTTCTAGAATTTCCATTTGAAATATTTAAGAAATATACAAAATGACAGGTAAAATAGTTGAAAGAATAGATAATTTCAACAGAGAATTGAAATCTATGAAGAAGAATCAAAATCCTTTGGCAATTTTTTGCTTTATGAGCAGCACAAAACTGGTACAGATTTCACTAGGTCTTTTAGAAGCATTTGGCCTTGCTTTCCAGCTTCCAATGTAGCCATAGGAATAGCAAATATCCCATCGGGAAAGCTGGCTCTGCATTTGAGTCCCTAAAGTTGTCACTGCAGGTCTCTACTTCATTGGTTCTCTTTCTCCCAGCGCAGCAGCCACTCTGCCTGAACCAAGTCCCATCCCCTTCCCAAGTTGGAGCTGAGGAGGGAAGAGAAGATGTCAGCATTTCCCTCTGAGTGATGGTTCACTCCCCAGAAAGGAGTTTATCTAATTCTATATCTGGTTACCTTTAAAATATTACTTTTGCTACTTAAATAACTATTTAATAGTGTTAGTGAGAACATTAGCTTGCTCTGGGTATTATATTCTCCTTGGAAACACAAATTTAAAAAATATTCTATTCCTCTAACTCAGTGATTGTAACCATGATTCCTCTTCGGATCCATGAGTTTGAACCTTATAAAAATGCAATGTCCAGACCTCCCACCAAATCTATCCAAATCAGAATTCCCAAAAATCTCAGAACTAGAAAATTAGAAGTTTCCGTAATACTTGCTTAATTTTGTTTCCTCAATATTTCCTTTATGAACTTTTTCAATCCTTGGCTCCTGCTTTCCTTAGTTCCTATACCAAGACACACTGACTTTGTGCTCTTATGCTCTGCTTTTATGCTCTGACTTCAAAACTTATTCCATCTTGTGGTTGACATTATCATTTCTCCATTTTGCCTATGTGAATTCACAAATGGTTTGGTATCCAATTATGATACAAGGACTTTCTACTGTGAAGAAGGAGGGCATTGAACTGCAGCTTTACCTAGAAGACCATGCCCTAAATGTGTGCTTATGTGATACCTGCAGTAGTACCCAGGCATCTGACCCAAAGGGCAAAACATAGGTTCCAAGCATTATAGGAATCAAGGAGAAATGTGTGAAAACCTTGCCTGCAAAACGTTGTCCTTCTCATACCTACATTCAAAATGCTGATATAAGTATTTAATGGCATCAATTTGTCTACTTATTCAGATGCCACATGTATTCATCTAAGTGCTGAGCTGTGGAATGTGTGGGGATTGCTAATTCCATTCTTCCCTGTCTGCAGAAAGCACAGGTATCCTCCCTGCTACTCCCCTGTTTTATCCAGAATGCCTTTCTCTTGGAATACTAACAAATATTTGAAAGAATTGCTTACTGGTAAAAGAAACTGGTGATAATCAAGACAGAACAGATTTAATAGTGACAACAACACAAAGATTAAAAGCCATTTATTATATATTCCATATACTGGGAGAGTGCATTTTGGCAAATCAACAGGTATGGCTCTCTTTCCCCTTGGCATGTGACATCTAGCTACAAGACACATTCTTTGGACCATCCTTTTTAGTTGACCCACGTTATCTAATGACTTACATTTTTTAATGTCTTTTCTGTATATGCATCCATTTCATGTCTAATCTTACCTACTCATTACCTCTTCACATCCATGGCTTGTGTGCTGCCTTACCAACAAGAGAGGAAATGAAAATTTATATTTTGTTGGACTTTGCCTAAAGCTTTATGTCCCTCATTATTTTGATACACAAATCAATGCTTTCTCATTTCCAACTCTGGCTCCATTTCTTGATACCATAATTGCCCTTGTCCATTTATCTACTGAACATTTATTGAATACTTATTACAAATGTCCTTGGCAATAGGTTTAAAGGAATAAAACAGTAATAAGACATGAAACTCAGTCTAGCTAGTGAGACAGCTGCTTAACAAGTGATCACAAAATAGAGTGTTAAAAGCTATATTAGTTAGATGTATAAAATAGAATGGGGCAGTAGAGGAAAGAGTGATAAATATAACTGTGGGTGAGGACAGGTAGGTAAAAAAAGTTTTGAAAAGAATGTAATTTTTTATAAAGAAGAATGCAGTTCTGTGGTTTCCCTTTAGAGCTCTCTTTCTCCAGCCTGAGTATTTCCGGTTGTTTCATATGTTAATGGTTAGGCTCCAAAATCTCTCTGAATTCCCAGAATGACCAAATATTATTAGTGGGGGCTAAACAATAATGGAATGGCTATTCTCAGGTTTGTGGGCTTTTACCCAGGTTTGTCTTTTCTTAACTGGGACTACTCCATTTGATTTCAAATGCTGATAGTCATCTATAGAATGACGGTCGCTATTTATCTCCTCTTCTATCGGATGGTACTTTAGAATGAGGTCTGTTTCTGTTTGCCAAAGGGAAGCCAATGCAAAGTACCAGAAATGGGTTGGCTTTCATAAAGGGGATTTATTTGGGGGTGAGAGCTTACAGTTCCAAGGCCGTGCAAAGCCCAAATCAAGACACCATAGGGGTGTTTCCTACCAAGGTCAGCCATTGTTGATCTTGGTGTCTGGTCACATGGTGAAGCAAGGTGGTCACTGATTTCTGCCAAGGTCGCAGCCTTCCCTACCAGACTCAACATCTTTTGGAGCCCAGCTCCTGGAAGCTCAGCTGTGAGCAATCAGACACAACGCTTGTCTCTTTTTGGGCCCTTTCTTTCTGTCTCGGCTGCTCTGCTTTCTTCCTGAATTCAGCTGTAAGCCATTGGGCATATGGTTCATCTCTCCCTAAGCTTCAGAACTTTGAGCCTCCCAGGGGCTTCTTTCCTTGCAGCTCAGCTGTGGGAGAAGGTGAAGTCCTCTCTCTCACATGGCAGGATCAATATCATGGCTTCTTTTTCCTGTGTCTTCATTTATATCAGACTCAGCAAGAGGGCAGAGATTCACACATCACTGAGATAGTCCAAAACATAATCCTTCCCTTTCGGGGATTATAAAAGAACTTCAAACTGTCATACTCCACCCTCTGAATCCCCAAAAGACATGTTCCTTCCATATGCAAAATACATTTATTACAACACAATATTTCAAAAGCCTTAAATTGTTTCAGTAGTAGTACTAAATACAAAATCACATAAACATCTGTTATAGACATGCAATTTTTCTTGGGTCAAAAGTCCCCTTTGGCTGTAGATCTGTGACTCCGTCAAGGTAAGTTATCTGCTTCCAATATGCAAAGGAGGGACAGATGTATGATAAACATTTCATTACCACAAGGAGAAATTGCAAGGAAAGCAGGTGTCATGGGTTACAGAGAGTTCTGAAGACCTGCAGGGCCTATTCCATTAGATTTCAAAGTCTGAGAGTCATCTATAGAATGATAATTTCTTCTCCTTAGGGTCTTATGGGGGCCACCCCTTCCAAGGGCTTGCCCAGTGGTCATTTTCTCTGTTACACCCTCATTAAGAGTCTGAGTAGCAAATGCGTTCCAGAGCTCACCCTCTAAGAACATTGGGGTTATGGCCAAACTTTTTCCAATATCTGGGGGACAATCTCAAACCCCTTAGTACAATGGAGTAGTGACAACATTCTCCCTAATCTCTGTTATACAGGTCCAACCTTCTCAGAAAAGTGGCGTAGTGGTCTATCTCTCCCTAATCTATGGGGAATAGGCCCAACCCCCTCAGAGTGGTGGGGTGGTGACCTAACTGTCCCCAACCACTGGAGAATGTGTTCCACCTCTCTGTAGCCTAGGGTGGCCAAACTCTTCCTGAACAATGGGCTGGAAAATCCAACCCTCCAAATGCCTGGGCAAACTCACATTCACACATGTAGAGGTGGGCTCCCTCTCCCGGCCTGAGATTTCCCAAGTCCAGACCTCAGCTTCCACTGTTTTCCTCATGAAGGCATGTTTCCTTCAGTCTATCCCTTCCCTGTCCCTTTTAGTCCAGGCTGACAGTGATTTTGTTCATACAGATAAGATCTTATGGTCCAAGCCATCAGACAGTAAAACTTGCCACAAGTCCTTCCTGGGTAACTACATTTCCAAACCTGACTTACAAGTTCCAGTTTTAGTTAAGACCTCCCATGGGGTACTATTCCCTTAGAATTTGTTTTCCAGAAGCTTGGAATTTCCCAAATTATCCATCTCTGGGTTTTTTTGTGCCTAGCACTTTAGTTCCCATCTTATCTCTTTCCTCTTACATTTCACTATAAGCTTCAAGGAGAAGCCAGGTCACATTTTCCACATTTATTTTGGAAATCTCAGCTAAGTATCCAAGCTCATCAATTTTAATTTCTGCCTTCCGTCTAACATCAGGAGTCAATTTTGTCATGTTTTCTGCAACTTGAAAACAAGGATCATCTTTCCTTCAGTTTCCAATAATAGTTTCATGATTTCCTTCTAAGGTCTCATCAGAAATAACTTTAGAGTCCATATTCCTACCAGCAGTCTCTTCAAACCAGTCTAGGTGTTTTCTAGCAAGCATCTCATTTATTGAAACCATTCCAACATTTTTAGTAATTGCAAGCAGCACAACCGCATTCTTTAGGTACCAATTTCTTGGGCACACTTTCCTCTGTGTGTCTCTTTCTATGTCTCCACCTATATTAGCTCCAGTAACAAGGCAAAGACTCAACCTGACACACACCTCACTGACATAGTCCAAAACACGATCCTTCTCTTTTGGGATTAATAAAAGAACTTGAAACTGTCACAAGGTACAACCTTGAACCACCATATTGTGGTAAGCATTCTTATTACAGTGTTTATTGGTGATGGTTAAATTATTTTTGTTTGCCTCTTTACACTAAAATTTAAACTTCATTGTGTTTACTGCAAAAGTTCTTGAACTGATATGCTGACTTCTTCAGCGACAAGCAATAACTTTGTCCTGGGAGTTGCTAGGTACCTTTTCCATATTTGGTGAAGACAGTGTATAATCCATCCATCCATCCATCTATCTATCTATCTATCTATCTATCTATCTATCTATCTATCTATCTATCTATCTATCTATCCGATAGATTACACACTTACTGTCTTCGCCAAATATAGTTTTATCTGATTCTCCCCTTTTGCCTTTGAAATTGAAATTCAAATACTTTCTGCTATTGCTGAGTGGTGTCCTACTGAATTCATTTTTTTCAGGGTTTTATGATATATTCCCTGTCCTTGTCATGAGATCATATATCTGAAAGCGTAGGCCTATGTCCAGAAAAGCCAGCCTTACTTTCCTTTAGTATCATTACCTAGCCAGCTGTCTGCTTCACAAATCTAATTTTCTCTTCCAAAGTCCAAAGGAAAAAAAAGAAGAAATGAAAAGTACCACCTGTGAACACAAATCTTTCAGTATCCTATCTGCAACTACAGGCTCAAAAGAGATAGAGAGCAACTTTCTTCTGTACTTTACATCAATCTATATTTATTATACACACACACACACCTCCACTAGTTTGGTGGATTTGAAGGTTAGATAAACATTCTCCTTTCATTATAAGTCTTCTTCAAAAACAAAGCAATACCCAGTCCCCCACCCCACCCCAGTCATTGGAAACTTCCATTTCATGAAGACATTCTCTTTTTTTAAGATTAAATATGAAACTCTCAGCCATCACATCAAGTCATATATCAATCATAGCCACAACACAGAGAAAACTACCATTTGGCAATATCCATCATCCTTACAAGCACTACCCACACCTACCACCACCTGATCCAACGTCAGTTGTTGCTGCTTTCTCCTTCCTTCACAGAGTCTGCAAATCAGCTGAAGGGTCTTAGTAGCTTTATTGGGTCAGGGCAGAATAGAAATGCTTTTATGAGGGGAAACTGTTTCTTTCCTGTCCTGGAGTTAGATGTCAGCTCCCTACTCAACTTTGATTTTTATGACATCAATAAAGAGCTGAAGCTCCTCTTGTTTGTTGCTTCACCACCCCTCTCCCCCTTACATCACTGATTTTGAAGAAGATGAATATAGCTATGGAGAGAGAAATTATTATCTACTACCTAGATTGAAGAAAAAGTACAGAAAGGCAATGCAGGCTGCATATCTGTAAGTTTTATATTTAGGTCATGGAAATGTTATAGCATGAGACCATGACAGACCAAAACTCACTCAGGACTCTCAAACTTGTTTTGTGATTCTCAGTTTTCTTCTTCTTGGATGAGTAATAGCCTTGATCTTTGAACATCCACCTATCTGATTTCTCTTGCTGCTATAAACAGCAAGCCTTATCTGGAGTTGGAGATAAATGCCTATACATTTTGTTGTAAAGATCAGCCCATTTTATAAATTAGAAATAAATTGATGTGAGGGTAGAAGTGCATGAAACAGCATTTATGATATTCCAGAAAAGAGTCAGGAAACTATGACCCATAGGCAAAATCCAGCCCACCACTTGTTTTCGTATAACCCATAACCAACAATGCTTTTTACATTTTTAAAGGATTGAAAACAAATCAAAAGAAGAATATTTCATAATACATGAAAATGATATGAAACTCAAATTTCAGTGTCTGTAAGTAACCTTTTATTGACTTACAGCCACACTCATTCTTTTAGGTATTATCTATAGATGCTTTTAAATGAAAAAAAAATTGAGGGTTTGCAGCAGAGAACATACGGACCTTAAAGTCTAAAACTTATGTACTTGACCGACTTACCACACTCAGCTAAGATGGAGTTGAAGAAGGACAACCACCACACCATGGAGCCTAGAGTGATTACAACTGAAAGTGGGAGGATTGCATCCAGCATCCATGTGGAATCTGAGCCTCCTCGTGACATAGAGGTGCAATGGACACAACCAATCCAATGTCCACATAGAAGAGGTGGCATTGGATTGGGAAAAGTGGACATGGTGGCTGATGAGTATGGAGAAAGGCAGGAAGAGATGAGAGGTGGAGGCGTCTTTGGGACATGGAGCTGCCCTGGATGGTGCTTCAGGGGCAATCACCGGACATTGTAAATCCTCACAGGGCCCACTGGATGGAATGGGGGAGAGTATGGGCCATGATGTGGACCATTGACCATGAGGTGCAGAGGTGCCCAAAGATGTACTTACCAAATGCAATGGATGTGTCATGATGACGGGAATGAGTGTTGCTGGGGGGGGGGGGGGGAGGTGGGGTGGGGGGGTGGGGTTGAATGGGACCTCATATATATATTTTTAATGTAACATTATTACAAAGTCAATAAAAAAAAAGTGTGAAAAATAAATAAATAAATAAAACTTATGTACTATTTTGCCTTGAACAGAAAGATTGCCAATGATCTAAGAAAGGACCAGTTTATGATCATGTTAAATCACGATACCATGAACATTGGATTCAATACTGTCCCATGTGATTTCTCTTGCTGCTTGGAAACGCTCTGGTTCCTTAGTCTAAACCCCTATCTTATTTTCCAGAGCACCTATTCCAAACTATTCAGTCTTAGGTTTCCAGTATGCTCCTGCCTCTTTCATAGTCTAATCAGCTGACATCATGTTCTACTTCACAAAGAGGAAAATTAAGCCATCAGGTGTGAATTCCTTCAAGCTTCTTCTTCTTCCCCTGCTTTTATCTTTGTATAATACCCATGTTTTCTTCCATTGCAGGTTAGCATTTAAGACACTTTGTTCCATCTGTGCTTATTTCTTTCTCCTCCAGGATTTTATTCTATCAGATATCCTTTTCCTCTTCAAGACCTTCAACCCCAACTGGCTTTTTTGTCACAACATATAGACATGATTAAAAAATAACTTTGAACTATAATAATTTAAAATTTATCTCAACCTATGTTCTCCTGTAGCCTTCTCCTTTCCCTTTATTCTCCTTATAGCTAAGCCACTTGAAAGAGTACAGTCACCTTTCACATCTCAGTCCACAGAAAATTAGAAGCATGAAAGAGTAGTAAATATTTGGAAGAGAAGAATCTAAAATAGGAATGCAGAGGCAGGTCCAAAAAGACCTTAAATTCCATTGTTTATCACTCTGAACTTGATGCTAGGAATGAAGACCTTTCATTGAAATAATTCAATCTTTACCTACTGTTTATTTATTATTTTATCTATAATATCAGCTTTACTGATGCACTAGTCTGAACACGTTTGTGTAACCCCCTCACAGACTTAATTAAAAAAGTGCTATTGAGTTGCATGCCATCCGAATTATAATAGAGGATCCTGAAAATATCCAATAAAACAAGTAAGTCAAAACAATAAGCTTCATATTCTTTTAGAAAGACTTTAAAAATCCGGTTGGGTCATCAAAAGGAGAACAACAATCCAATACATGCTTTAGAAAGATATCTCACACGGAATAAGAAATGAATTTAATTTGGTGAATCTCGAAACAAAGATGAGTTAGGAAACAATTAAAATAGTCCAGGTGCATGGCGATGACAGCTTGGACCAAAGACTTCAATTTTACAGCTCTGAGTTTTACAGGGTCATTAAAATCAAGTAAAAAATGGAACCAAGCTCTTTGGGGAAAGATCGTTTTTAAGTTCACAATGAAAGCTTTGCAATGATTAAATATAACAATTTTACTTCTAAAGGAGTCATATTCCATTTAGTTAGAACATTTGTGTTGACTGTGTGCTAGTGGAGGGAGTGTCTACTTTATCCACACCAGTGAAAACTGTTTCCCACTGCCATATGGACCCTCTGTTCTATTGGTATCTTGAATTCCAAAATTCTGATTCTTCCATGGTTCCCCATGACACATTTCCATTATAACAAACTCCATTAGGGCAGGCATTGAGCCCCACTTATCACTGTCTCTCCAATGCTTGGCATAGTTCTTGGTACATAGTAGGCAATAAAAAGTATTTTGAATAAGTGAATAAATGAATGAAGAACCTGTGATCTTGAAAATGACTGCTACTATTCATCCATCATTTATTCATTATGTATTTTGTGCTTAAAACTCTCTTAGATATGAGGCTTGAATGGGAAAAAGATAAATTCTTTTTGAAAGGCTTAGGGTCTTGCTTGAGGAAGCGACCACTAAAGATGTCACCCCAATACCGGAAGACAGGTCCTTTGTAAAGGTGTTATCAGTGGGTGAAAAACAAGTACTAATTTCAGACAAGGGGGGCAAATGCTGGATTCTACGATGAGGTCATGTTTACAGTGAGGCTGAGGTAAATGGTAATTAGCTAAGGGAGAGTAAGCTCAGGATGAGTAAGCCAACAGGGGAGAAGCAGATGAGAGGGAGAAAATGGGGCATTGAGCCAAGGGAAGACTGGAGCGATATTGGAAGGAAGAGTGCGAAGATGTACAATGAGGCGTGATGGTGGAGGGAAAACAGACCAGGAAGAGTCTGGAGCCTGAGGAGTCTAGCCTTGACCCTGAGGGCAAAGGATGAGGTTCCTCTCCAATGATGTTAATTCAGATGGACATGAGATATAAGGTAAAGACTCAAAAGAGCTCCTCCTGCAGACTGGTATTGTGGTACTGACGATATTGGGTATCCACAGTTGGATTTTTAGTGAATATTATGTGATGAAACAATTGTCATTACTTGTTTGTTTCTATGTAGTGCAGGTAATATTGTAGAACTAAAGGATTTACAAGGTTCATCTGGTAAAGTAATTCATATTCCTAATCTTTTTCTATGGGACAACAAGATCAGAGTACTAATTACCACTTTAAAAATGGAGACCAGAAATGTTATTGAATTGTATTTTAGATAAGGTTTCTAGGTATGTTCTGGATTTTTTTTTAAAGAAATATTAGGTTACTTAGTACACGCACAGGGCAGTAATAGATTTCTTGAGAATACCTACATAGACTTTTGAGTTCAGATCTAACATAAGCTGAGAGAAAGTGAAAGAGCAAGAGAGAACACTTTGGAAAATATATGAGAAAAGTTGTTTTTGGACAAAATGAAGGCACTAAATGATCGTAGATAACTGTAAGCTGCAAAGAAGCAAGGCTTCTATCTCTCTAGTTCGCCATTCCCAGAACAAAGGGCAGGGTAGGTAAAAATAAGCATGTATGGAATAATTAAATAAATAACTTCCTAATTGCTATCTCAGATAGTCTTTTCTCAGCTTTCAGTTGCATATCCTCATTGTAGGATTCAACTATAAAACTTCATCCCCGATTTCTGTCATGTATATATATTGTAAGTGCCAACACCATTTCCTCAGTTGGATTTTCTCTCTCTGTAGCGTGGGTCAGGACCATTTAGTGCAATGGATTATATATTTTGCTCAGGTTCAGCTCTTCTATACACAGGCAGTAAAACTGAGGAAATTGCTCTGTAATTTCCAATAACTAATGTGAGGATTTTCCAGTGGTCTTTAACACTGATTAAGAATATGCTACTTCACAACCCCTGTCATGCCTTACGATTGGCTTTCAGTAAGTTTGAGGTAGACCCCGGGATATGAACCTTTCAAAGGAAGGCAAGGCTAAAATATTGGGGTATCCATACCTGTACAGGGGTCTTAAGCTGCCAACCACCACATCTAAGTTGAAGAAATAAACTAAGAGGTGGAAGAGATGGCAACATTGCTGCATATATATTATGAACATGAACAAGTCATTGTTTAGTGATTAGGTTTCTTTAGTACTATAACCAGAGTGATGCTTGAATCATTTGCCTGTTGGAGTGTCATTCTCTCAAAATCCATGAGTTGTTGTTATGCTTTTAAAATAGGGTATGATTGTGCTGTCGTCTCTGCATTTGAACCCTTGGTGGGCATTGACCTTTCCAGTCTCCAAGTGATTAAATACTTATTAATTTCCTGTGGGGCTGCTGACACTCTAAGGCAGCAGAGTGGTGGGAGTTCATTAACATGTAGGGCTCTAATTAGCTGGCAAAGGATTTGCCTCTGTCCTCATTCTGATATCTAACAAAGCTTTAAAAATAGATCTATATGAAAAAATAAAAACATATAATAACACAACTGAAAGAAAGGCAAGTGCTGACTTGTCAAGAGAGGATCTTTATAACAAAAAAATCACCCTGTTTTCCTCCCTCACACTCTCCTGGGGCCTAATCAGACTCTTCTAGAAAACTGAATCTGGGTGGGATGTCACAGTGGGAAAGACATAAAAATCCAAGGGTGTCTAGATTAGCCCTAGAAATAGTTATTGATTGGGTTCTATTTTGAAGTCCCTTCTGAAACCGTGAGTCTATGAATAGAAATTCTAAGGGAAGGGGAAAAGAACTGGAGTTAATGTTCAAAAGAGAAGGAAGAGGACTTTGATAATATTTATGTCTTGATAGTATTTTAATAGGGAGGTTAGCAGTTGTTACAATCTGCGTTTCCAGAACTAGATAGGAAATGAGTTTAGGTTGCAGCTGAAGGCAATTTGATTGGTTAATCAATGTTTTGGGAGTCTTTACTGGGTAACAATCCCTGTGCAAGAAACTTTGAGGTATTTAGTTCACAACTCTTTGAGGCACCTAAAATTATACCAGACAGACATATAGAATCCCCTGACAGAGAGTGAGCCAATCAGTGTAAGTCTCGGGAAGCACTGTGAAGGTAGTTAAAAGGCATTTTACTATTAATTGAATTTGGCAATATATTAGGCTTCATTTTTTAAGAAGTTTTAGATCACTGAGGGGTTCAGCTATAGCAAGGGAGGAGCTTCGGTGTGATGTGTCATTGGTGGGGGATACATGGGTTGGCGGGAGTTCTCCAGGTCATGCATTTAGGGTATATAGATATGTTCAGGTGTTCATTGTGTATTGACATCGTGGGTAGAGTTTCACATGACAACTGAGGGTGTGCTGAGTTCCCATCCTGGGGAACTCTGTCACATTCCGCAATGGAACAGCAACAATCCCCCAAGTGCAAGGGCAAAGACCAGTGAATAAGGATGGTCCAGTGATGGGTCCTTCATACTGATGACTATGCTTATAGGCTTGTGTGTTTGAAATTTCAACTTGGCCTAGAACAGAAGAGTACCTAAGAGTTACCTCCTGAAAGCCTCCAGGTTGCTCAAATGCAGCCACTCTCTAAGCCAAACTCAGCATATAAATGCATTACCTTCTCCCCAGCATGGGACATGACTCCTGGTGATGAGCCTCCTTGGTGCGGAGGGATTACTGCCAAGCACCGGCTGGTGAGGCAACTAGAAAAATACCTTGAATAAAAGGGGGAAATGGTAATGACAAATGAGTTGATATGGTTAATAGACTTCAAAATGAATTGGGAGGTCATCAGAGGGGTCATGCTTACACACATCTCAGCAGAAACTCAAAGACAGCCAAAGGAGATACAACCCAGGTAGTGGTGCTCCTGAGGGCTATGGAGACACTTAGGTCCTAAGGTCATGGCAGATGGCTCTGGAGTCCAATGTCTTGCCAGTGGGGCTCTACTTTAGAGTTTGTGCACCTGAGTGTGATGGTTTTGGACTCAGATGGGACTTCTGTATACATGCTTCTTCTGTCCCTTTTACTGAACCTGTGGTTGGTGTTGGTGTTGGTGTATGCCCAAGAGACTTGAATCTCTGGGCTGTCCATGTGCCAACTGGGTGCTGAGTCTCAGCAGAGTTGCAACACCTACTCTCCAGTTCATTGGACTTCCTCACGTAAGCTAACAAGGAGGTGTGAGGATGGTCAACCACCACACCAAGGAACTGAGAGAGTCTACAACTGCAAGCTGGAGAATTTCTTCCCTTAGCCTTGTGGGATCTAAGCCCCCCTCTCAGTTTAGAGGTGGAGTTGGCATTGCTATCCCAGGGTCCTCAGGATGGAGGAACAAAATATGTATTAGAGTGGACTTATTGGTATTGTACTATAGAATTATTGTGACTCTAGCAATGGAAATTAGATCACTGATGTGGAGACAGTGGCCACAGGAATTGCTGAAGACAGGGAGAGGGAAAAAGAGGTGTGGTATGGGGGCATTTTCGGGACTTGGAGTTAGCCTGAATGATATTGCAGGGGCAGATGCAGGGCATTATATATCCTGCCATAACCCACTGAATGGATGGGGAGAGAGTGTAAACTACAATGTAAACTATAATCCATGCTGTGTAGCAGTGCTCCAAAATGTATTAATCAAATGCAGTGAATGTATCACACTAATGGAAGAAGTTGTTGATGTGGGAGTTGTGGGGGGTGTGGAAGTGGAGTATATGGGAACATCTTATATTTTTTAATGTAACATTTTGTGTGATTTATGATTCTTAAAAAAGATAATAAAAAAGTAAAAAATAAAAAAGGTAATAAAAAAGTAAAAAAAGAAAAAAAAAGAAAAACAACTCATTTGATCACCCCCAAAAAAAGGCCAAGTGAATTTTCAAGAAGGCTGCGTCAGTTTTCCACCCTGAAGATTTTTATAAATGGGAAAGAAATTCATCAAACTCGATGTTAAGGAACTGGCCTGACTTGGATGGTGAATAGGCTTTATAAAGAGTCATCCTTTAGGAAGGGTGACAGGTGACCCTCTTCCTGCCTCCACTGCCAGCTGCCAAGATTAGACTTAAAAGTACAGGTAGAAAATTCCATTTTCAACATCATTTCTTGGCCTCCTCTTCTGATGTGACTCAAGATAGACGGGAGCTTGGAAGACTTCGGAAAGCCTTTCTTTTCTTCCACATGTGCTATCCATTGAGACAAGTTATATCATTAGTTGGAAATTCTGGATACATAGCAGAAAGTGTTCCCAGAGGGGGCAAAAATCTACTTAAGGAATGATGTGCCTTTTTGTGTTCATGATTTCACGTTCCTAGATTTGGCAGCCTAAGTAAAGAAGTGGCCATTGGAAGCCCATTTCAGAAGAGAGAGGGAGAGGAAATTACATACTCATTACCACAGAGTAAAGAACTCAACTCTCTGTAATTTTGCCTCTTTGCCAGCCCTATTTAGAATAGTTTGCATTAAATGGGAACAAACGTGCACCACCCAGGGAACTGGTTCCCATAGAATCTAAGAATAAATCATAAATAAATACTGGGACATGACATTCTTTAATTAAACTTTTTCCTTTTTGAAGATGACATTTTAAATAAATGTTTTATCAGTGTACAATACTTATTATATACTTCAGCATCTTAGGAAATTTAGAAATGTATAATTAAAAATATGGTCAGTGAAGCAGATATGGTTCAAGCAATTGTGCTCCAGTCTATCATATGGGAAGTCCTGGTTTCCGTTCCCATGGTCTCCTGGTAAGGCAAGCTGGTCCACATGACAAGCTGACACAACACAAAAGAGATCCAGAGGGAAGACAAAGAGAGCCAGAACAAACCAGGATGCTGGGGCAGCTCAAGCCATTGAACACCTCTCTCCCAAGTGAGCAGGTCCCAGGATTGGTTCCCAGTGCCTCCTAAAGAGAAGACGAGGAGAAGACAAGCAGACACAGAAGAACATGTAGAGAGAGTCAGCGAATGCAAGCAAGTGGGGGGATAAATAAATAATTTTAAAAAAATATATATGGTCAGGATTTGCAATCTACAGTAAGGAACATAAAGGAGAAACTCTATATGCCCATGTGAACAAAATATCCTGGCAAAACACATAGCATAGTCCCTGACACTCAATGAGCTGCCGATAGATGTAATTATTGCATGGGCTACTTTCTCCAAAAGAGGTTCCTGGGTTAGCTCTTGATCATGGGAAAAGGGCCAGGGGTGCGGGGAGGGGTTAGGGGTTATTTGAGGGTTATCTTGGCCCCTCACAACTCAACACACTTCCTCCCTCCCACCCTCTGTTTGCCTTTTTTACTGCCTGTGAACCTCACTATCACAGTGGACAGAGGAAATAAAGGGAAAGGAGGCTTTAGTCATTTGTATTTTATTAGCTTGACTGAATGGTTTAGTAAGAAATATGGTTAGCATTATTGATTAAAATGATTTTAGCATAAATTTCTGCTTCTGTTTGTACTATATTATTTTTATTTCTGAGTGGTTGTGGCACTTCCCTTATAAATTACTTACACACCTTCTTTTACTGTGGCCTTCCAGAGACATGGTGGGGAGGGGGTTTGGGAAAGAGCAGAAAAGGAGCAAAATCAAAATGAAACAAAACATTTCTCCTTGGACCATTACAATGACATGGTATTGACATCTGAATTATATCCATATTTGAATGTAAGAGTTTCGAACAGCTCAGTCCGGTGGTTTGGCCAGAGGTCTGGATAGCAAGACACCTTCTTAATGCAGATTCAAATGCATATTAATAGATAATCAATGGTGTGTTACTGTGTGTTAAAAGAACTCCTTTCAGCGCTGTGATTCTGCGAACTTTGCCAAGAGAAATTCAGTGCAATCCTAACTTGCTTTAAATCCTGTTTGATAATTAGTCAGCAGCAAGTATGTTGAAGGGGAAAATAAAGTAAGGGTAGAAGACAGTTCTCCCCGATTACCATCCTGCTTCACTGATGCTAAAGAGTGAAGTAGGCACCTCATTGCTTGGGTTAGACCCAAATCTTGAAGATATGATCACAAAACTGCCATCAAATTTCTTTGTAAAACAAATGTGGCACCCCTCATGACCTAGTGTGCAGCTTTCACCTCATGTACCCTGATTTCATCATCGTTCTTATTGCCTCCAATCTACTTTTTAAAAATTTATTGAATTATATCACTCATACATAAACATACATAAACAATAAGTGTATTGTAATAGCAGTTGTGAACTTACAAAACAAACATATATAACATCATACAGGACTCTTGTACCACACCCTACCACCAATACCTTGCATTGTTGTTAAACATTTTAAAATAATGATTAAAGAGCATTATCAAAATATTACTACTAACCAAGGTATTCTCCCCAACCCAACCTATTATTTTTATATCATTTTTATATTAGCATACATAAAAAGTAAGTGTATAGTAAAAACTGTGAACTTACAAAGCAAACATGCGTAACATCATACAGGGGTCCCATACATCAACCCTCCACCAACACCTTGCATTGTTGGGAGATGTTTATTACAAATTATGAAAGAATATTGTTAAAATCTTACTACTAATTATAGTCCTTAACTTACATTTGGTGTGTTTTCCCCCAACCCACCTTATTATTTTTTAAATATATATTTTATAACAGAAGTTGTAAACTTATAAAACAATCTTGCATATGTGTAGAATTCCCAAACAATACCCCTCTATCAACACACCACACTGTGGTAGAACATTTTTTACAGATAAGATAATATCATCTGATTGTTACCACATTCACAGTGTATATTTGGCACACATTCTCCATTCTGCCCCATTTTCAACACAGTACATCTTTAGCATAGATGAAAGAATATTTTATTATTACTGCTGACCACAGTCCAGAAGTCTCTCAAGCTGTATTTTTCTCATGCTTCTCCACATTCCCACC
Source organism: Dasypus novemcinctus (assembly GCF_030445035.2). NCBI lineage: Eukaryota > Metazoa > Chordata > Mammalia > Cingulata > Dasypodidae > Dasypus > Dasypus novemcinctus. Next base: position 42,857,695 of record NC_080699.1, on the reverse strand, counting down.
ACCCTGCATTAGTGATGTACATTTGCTCTAGCTCACAAAGGACATTCTTGCATCTGTACCATCAACCACAATTCTCACCCATCTCTTGGTTTACTGTGCTATTCAGTTTCTAGATTATTCTGTAGCCTTCTGTCAATTGGCATTTTCATACCTAGACTACCATTTTCAGCCACATCCCCATTTATAAACTAGCTTTTACTCATTATTTGTTACTCTCCACTCTATACATTTCCACACTTTTACAATAAACCTAATGAAAACTTCTACATACATTAAAATGAGTTATCCACCTGTGTCCACCTCTTACCTCCTTTAAGAATCCACCACCTACCACCAGGTCTTGAAAATATTTTCCTACAGTTTCTTCTAGGAGCTTTATTATTCTCGCTTTTATATTTAGGTTTTTGATCCCTTTTGAGTTAAATTTTGGATAAGGTGTAAGATGGGGGTCCTCTTTCCTTCTTTTGGCTATAGATATCCAGTTCATTCAGCACCATTTATTGAATGGACTGTTCTGCCCAAACTGTGTGGGTTTGGCAGGCTAGTCAAACAACACTTGACCATACATGTGAGGGTCTGTTTCTGAAGCAGGAATTTGGTACCGTCGTTTATGTGTCCGTCTTTATGCCAGTACCATCCTGTTTTTACCACTATAGCTAGGTAATATGATTTAAAGACTGGAGATGAGAGTTCGTTTTTCCTTTTTAAGGTGTTTCTGGCTATTCAGGACCCCTTACCCTTCTAAATATTTGATAATTGTGTTTTCAAATTTTTTTTTTAATGCTGATAGAATTTTTCATTAGGATTGCATTGACTCTATATCAATTTGACATCTTAATGATATTTAACCTTTCAATTCATTAGCATGGAATGTTCTTCCAGTTATTTAGGACTTTTAAAATTTCTTTTAACATTAAGTTACAGTTTTCTGAATACAAGTGCTTTACATAGTTTATTCCTCACTATTTGAGTTTTGTCTGTCATATTTTATTTCACCACTCTTTTGACACTTTTGGTTACTTTTATTGATATAATCTTCATTTCTAAACTCTCTTCCAGGCTTTTCTCTCCTGTCTATTCTTTTCAGAGTCTAGCGCACCCTTCAGTATTTCCTAGAAATCTGATCTCTTGCTTAGAAATTCTCTCAGTTTCTGTTTATCTATGAATAATCTAAACTCACCCTCATTTTTGAAAGACAATCTTGCCAGATATAAGATTCTTGGCTGGAAGTTTTTCTCTTGTAGTACCTTAAATATATCATACCACTGTCTTCTTGCCTCCATGGTTTCTGGTGAGAAATCTGCACTTAATCTTATTGGGTATCCCTTCTATGTGATGCATGGCTTTTCTCTCACTGTTCTCAGAATTCTCTCTTTGTCTTGGCTTTTGGCATTCTCATTAGTATGTGTCTCGGAGTTGCTCTAGTCAGATTTTTTCAGGTTGGAGTACATTCTGCTTCTTGGACATAGATATCTATGTCCTTCAATAGGGCTGGGAAATTTTCTGTAGCAGGTGTTGACTCTAGGAGCACCTTACTCCGCTGCCATCTTGCTCGTTGTCTCTAACATTTGTTTGTTTGTTTGTTTTTAATATTGTAATGTCTTTTTGGAATTCAGAGGGTGGAATGTAGCAGTTTGATATCATGATGAATTCCAAAAACAGATATTGGATTATGTTTGTAAACTAGTCTGTACCTGGGCTTTATTAAATTATGATTAGGGCTTTTGATTGGGCTATGTCAGTAAGGTGTTGAGTCCTCACCCTCCAATGTACTTTTTTATAGTTTAAGTGTTTGATTCTATTCCAATTTCCCTAAGCTGCTATACTTTATTGTATCTCTATTTACTTGTACATTCTCTTCCTACTGCAAGGAATTTCTTGCCTCCTTCTTTGACTGCTGACCTCCTACTATTATTTCACGTCTAGATGGAACACCTAGGGATTTCTCATCCATGTTCTCATAGGACTGTTATAGTGCCTACATCTTTGAGACTTGAATTGTTGACTCCATTTTCTCATAATCATCTCTTGAGATGTCTGTCTGACTTCTCTAAATTGTACACCTCCTTAGGTAGGGAAGTGTATTTGGTTCATATCGGTATCCTAAAATCCTAATATTAAATTCAATGAGAAAAAATTGAAATTGCAAATATTGGACATTTTTGACCTTCAACAATTTGTATAACAATTCCATTGGTCCTGTCTAATACATTGCTGGCAGGAAGAACCATCAGATTATCTCTACTGAATGAAAGAATGACTGAACAATCTACATAATTCATGTAATATGTCATTTTCTTTCATTACAAAGTTTTTTACAGTTTGTGTAAGACTTTATTAATGATTCATTGAATTATTGCTAGGATTTACCAGTGGAAAAAGCCTGTAGTGGTTTTTTTTTCTAGGAAGTTTTTTTAAAAAATTATAAATCCTATTTATTTAATTGATACAGTACTTTTAGATTAAACAGTTAAATTTATTGACATAAAGTTGTTACTGCTATTCTCTCGTCATCTTTTATGCATCCCACATATTTTGATATTGTGATATTTCATTAGTATTCATTTTGGAATATTTTGTACTTTCCCCATAATTTGTTCTTTGACTCATGTATTATTTTAAAACATATGTCTTTATCTATGAACATATATATGAATTTCCAATTCACTTTTTGGAAATCCATCCAGAGTTATTTTATGGCTAACCAAATGCATTTGGAAAGAATGTATACTCTATCATTGTTGGGTGTAGTGTTTAGTAAATATCACTTGAATAAAATTTGTTGATAATAATGTTTAGATGAACTACTTCCTCATTTTTGAAGTATGTATAACTTACAATTTCTGATGTGCTTCATCCTACCTGTAGATCTGTGTTCCCATCTGGTATCATTTTCCTTTGAATTGAAGAATATAATTTAGCATCCCTTGTAATACAAAGCTATTGTCAACAATTTCTCTAAGCTTTCATTTAGCTCAAAATTTATTTATTTCATTCATGCCTGATAAATTTTCCCTGGACACAGTATTCTGCATTGACTTTTTCCTTTCATTTTAGTGACTGAAAGATGTTGTTCCATAGTCTTCTCTCCACAATTGCTTCTGATATGTCAGAAATATGTAATTATTGATTCTTGAATGAAATATGTCTTTTCCCTTTGGTTTTCAGCAGTCTTCTTTTCCCTTTCTTTTTTCTCTCTCTCTCTTTTTAAAGAGTTCAGCTCTTTATTGAACATTTTACAAAAGAGGGGGTCTAATTAAAAAGACCAAAGCCCATGTCATCATCTGATTCCTCAGATTCTTCTTTCTTTGTTTCTACTTTCTTCTCCTCAGCTGGGGCAACAGTGGGGCGGGGCAGGAACTCCCACTGGTGCAGCACCTGCTACTGGGGCAGGTCCACCAGCCCCTACATTGCAGATGAGGCTTCCAGTGCTGATGCAGGCCAGGGCCTTTGCAAACAAACCAGGTCAGAAAGGTTCAACATTTACACCATTGATTCTCATGCTTTTTATGTTAAAAAATAACAAATAAGCAATTTGTTTCCATTGGTCTATATATCTGTCCTTGTGTTAGTAATGCCATATTGTTCTGATTACTACAGCTTTGCAATAAGTTATAAAATCAGGAAGCATGAGTCTTCAAATTTTGTTCTTTTTTAAGATAATTTTGGTTATTTGGGGCCACTTATCCTTTCATATCAACTTAATGATTGGTTTTTCCATTTCTGAGATAGAGACTCTGAATTTGTGTGTGTGCATTCTGCACTTCTTTTTTCAATCAATTTTATTCATACTTATTCATAAAACATAAGTCCATCCAAAGTATACAATCAATCGTATATGGTATTATCACAGAGTTGTGATTCATCCCTTCCATCAATATTAGGGTATTGTAGTGGTGTTTTATGGTTATGAATTCCAAAAAAAGATATTGGATTATGTTTTTAATCTGATCTATTACTGGGCATGACTGAGTTATGATTAGGGCTTTGATTGGGCCATGTCATTAGGGTGTTGAATTCCCAACCCTTGGTGGGTGGGGACTCACAGATAAAAGGCCTGGCAAAGGACAGAGTTGGGCTTTTGATGCAAGTGTACTTAATTTGGAGTTTTGATGTTGGAGTTTGATGCTGAAGTCCTAAGCTTGAGTCCCTGGGAAAGAGACAGAGCTGTTTGCTTGATAGTCTACAGCTGACCTTGTGGAGAGAGGCAAAGCCTAGAAAGCCTCATAGTCTATAGCTGACCTCGTGGAGAAAACAGAGGACCTGAGCCCAGAGAGAAGAAAACCCTGGAAGGGAGGAACCCAAGAAGGCTGAACCCTCACAGACATCAGCAGCCATCGTGCTCCAACACTTGAAAATAGACTTTGGTGAGGGAAGTTACTTATGCTTTATGGCTTGGTATCTGTAAGCTCCTACTGCAAACAAATGACCTTTATAAAAACCAACCAATTTCTGGTATTTTGCATCAGCACCCCTTTGGCTGATTAATACAGGCATTTTCCTTAATTCAATGTAGTAATCATCATCATCATTATCACCATCAAAAAACAGACAATAAGAACTCTACCCCTTAATAATCACCTCTCAATCTCTATCCTTTCTCTGCCATACAGTGCTGCTATTGTATTTCCATGTCTCTAATTTATTTGTATTTATATTTTGTATAGATTGAGTCAGACAATATGTAGTCCCTTTTGTCTAGTTTCTTTCACTTTGTTTATTTCATTTTTTATCCCTTAATGTAAGATTATCTATATATTTCACATTATTTCCATAGTTTACTTTGGTCGTATTTTAACTTTTGATTGCAATTTCATTAAATCTGTACATCACTTTTGGTAAAATTTGACATCTTACCAATATTACTTTCCTAACCATGCACATGGAATATCCTCCCATTAATTTAGGACTTCTTTAATTTTTTTCAGCCATGTTTTGTAGATTTCCAAATTTAAGTTTGGTTCTTTTAGTTCCTATAGTAAATGGATTTTTTTCCTTGGTTTCCTCTTTGGATTGTTCATTACTAGTGTAAAGAAATACCACTGATTTTGTTTCATGTTACTCTTGTACCCCACTAATTTACTGAATTTATTTTATTAGCTCTAGTAGCTTTGTTGTAGTTTTTCATAGTTCTCTATTTATCAAATCATGTTATCTGAAAATAGGGAAAAATCCCCTTTGTCCTTTTTTGTTTAAGTAAGTTCTACTTATTTCTCTTGCCTCCTTGGTCTTCTAGCTAGAATTTCCAGTACAGAACTACAGTGGTTACAGTGGGACTCCTTGTCTTGTGCCTGATCTCAGAAGGAAAACTTCAGGAAGATTATTGAATAATATTGAGTATGTTTTTTTTTTTTCCATCTACGCCCAGGATTTTTTTCCCTATTCTTAGTTTTCTGAGAGTTTTATTAGGAAAGTGTGCTGGAGTTTTTCAAATGAATAACTTTTCTATATAAATTGAGATGATCATTTTTATCTTTGCTCAATTTATGTGGTATTTTGCATTTATTGATTTTCTTACATTGACCCACACTTGCACACTTGGGATAAATCCTATTTGAGAATGTTGTACAACTTTTTAATGTGCTGTTGCTAGTATTTTGGTGAGGATTTTAAATCTATATCCATGAGGTTTATTGGTCCATAGTTTTATTTTTTAGTGGTATATTTATCTCTCTTGGGTAATAGGGTGATGCTGGCCTCATTGAATGATCTGAGATGTGTTTGCTCCTGTTCAACTCTTGTAAGATATTCTTCATTGACTATTTCCTGGAATTCGCCGGTGAAGCCATTGGCTCCTGAGCTTTTCTTTGTTTGGAGGTTTAAGATTGCTCATTCAATCTCTTTACTCTCATTTCTCTATTGAGATCTTCCATTTCTTCTGGAGTCAGTACAGGTAGACAGTACAGGTGATTCAAGAAATTTGTTCACTTCATCCAGATCATATAAATTGTTGGCATACGTTTGCTCATAATATCCTGCTATAAGCTTCTTTTTTTTCCTCTGGGGTCAGCAGTAATGTCTCCTCTAGTCGTCACTTTTACATTAAGCAAGTGCTGGCCTGATTATTACTGTGAGGATATTTCATGGATTTAAATCATAGTCAGTTGATTACATCTATGACTAATTTAATCTAAAATCAACTAAGTGCTTTCAGCAATGGGTGAAGTCTCATTCAGTCCATTGAAGGCCTTAGAGGGAGAATTGAGGAATGTATATTTCCACTTTAGCCAGTCAACTTCTCTTTTGAAATTCACTGAAATTTTCATGAAAGGTGCCAGTTGTGGCCTTTCCTATGGAATTTTGACTTGACAATTTCCACAGTTGCATGAGCCAATTTGTATAATAAATCTCATAGTATTTGCATTTCCTATCTTGTTTCCATGGAATTCCTAATGTGAACTCCTTTCACTCATTTTTTTTTGTGATTTATTTGTTTATCTATTTCTCCCCCCACCCCCTCTTGTCTGCTCTCTGTGTCCATTCAATGTGTGTTCTTCTGTGTCTGCTTGTATTCTCATTAGGCAGCTCCAAGAACAGATCCTGGGACCTTCTGAAGTGGGAGAGAGGTGATCATTCTTTTGTGCCACCTCAGCTCCCTGGTTTGCCACATCTCTTATTGTCTTTCCTCTGTGCCTCTTTTTGTTGCATCATCTTGCTGCTTCAGCTCTCTGATGGGCCAGCACTCCTGTGTGGGGCAGGACTCTTTGTGCAGAGCAGCACTCCTTGCACGGGACAGCACTCCATGTGGGTCAGCTTACCACATGGGCCAGCTTGCCTTCACCAGGAAGCCTCCAGCAACAAATTCTGGACCTCCTATGTGGTAGACGGGAGCCCAATTGCTTGAGCCACATCTACTTCCCTCCTTTCACTCTTGATTTCAGTTATTTTCTTCTTCTGTCCCTTTTTTTCTTCTTCAGTCCAGTTAGAATTTTGTCAATTTTATTGATCTCTCCAACTTTAGGTTTCATTGATTCTCTCTTTTGATTTTATTTTTGTGTTTCTATTTCATTTATGTCTGCTCCAATCTTCGCTATTTCTTCCCTTTGCTCACTTTGGATTTATCTTGATCTTCTTACATCTTCTAGGTGAATGGTTAGGTCTGTTATTTGAATTCTTTCTCCTTTTTAAAATGTAACCATTTAAAGCTACAAACTGTGGATTGATTTTTTCTTTTCCTTTAACAATGTAGATACATTGTTCCATTGTTTTCTGTCTTCTGTTGCTTCTGATGAGAAGTCAGAAATTTGTGATTGTTGTTCTGTATGCAATGTATCTTTTTCTCTTTTTTCTTTAGTTTTTAGTCATTTGACTATGTTGTGCCCAGGTGTGGTTCTGTTTGTATATATCTTTCTTGATGCATGTTGTGTTTCTTGAATCTATAGACCAGACTATTTTAATCAAATTCAATCTTAATATTATCTTAAATATTGCATACCCCAATATCACTCTGTTCTTTATTTTTTTTTCAAAACCAACTACACATATATTAGTACATTTGATATTGTTCTGCAGTTCTCTGTGTGACTCTATTTACTTTTAAATCTCTTTTCTCTCCCTTATTAAATAAGATAATATTTATTTATTTGAACTCAAATTCACTGACTTTTTGTGTCATCTCAAATCTGCTGTTTGAGTCCATGAAATAATTTTTAATTTCTGTGGTTTATTTTTCAGCTATGGAATGTCCATGTGCTTCTTTCTTTCATACTTTCATTTCTATGTTGAGATCCCCTATCTGTTCATTCATTTAGACCATATGGTCCTATAATTTTTTGAATATATTAATGCTTAATTCCTTGAATATATATACATTTTAAAATACTTATTTATTTATTTATTTCTCTCCCTTCCCCCCGTCCTGGTTGTGTGTTCTCTGTGTCTATTTGCTGCGTCTTCTTTGTCCGCTTCTGTTGTTGTCAGCAGCACGGGAATCTGTGTTTCTTTTAGTTGCATCATTTTGTTGTGTCAGCTCTCTGTGTGGGCAGTGCCATTCTTAGGCAGGCTGCACTTTCTTTCACACTGGGTGGCTCTCCTTACTGGGTGCACTCCTTGCATGTGGGGCTCCCCTACATGGGGGACACTCATGCTTGGCACAGCATTCCTTGTGCGCATCAGTACTGCACGTGGGCCAGCTCCACACGGGTCAAGGAGGCCTGGGGTTTGAACCGCGGACCTTCCATGTGGTAGATCGATGCCCTAACCACTGGGCCAAGTCCGCATCCCCAAATATGTTTATAATAACCACTGTATGTATCTGTTGATTAAGCCCAAAGTCTAGTTATCTTGGTTTCATTTCATATTGACTGCTTTTTCTCAACTATAAAACACATTTTCTCTTTCCTTTCATGCAAATTCATTTTTAATTGAATACTGACCATTATAAATAATACAATATAGAAAATCTAGATTCCATTACTTTACTTGAAGACTACTGATTCCTTTTTTTTAAGATTTATTTTATTTATTTATTTCTCTCCCCTTCCTGCCCCGCCCCCAGTTGTCTGTTCTCTGTGTCTACTTGCTGCATGTTCTTCTATGTCTGCTTCCATTGTTGTATTGTTGTCAGTGGCACTAGGAATCTGTGTCTATTCTTGTTGCGCCCTCTTGCTGAGTCAGCTCTCCGTGTGTGTGGCCACCACTCCTGGGCAGGCTGCACTTTCTTTCATGCTGGGCGGCTCTCCTTACTGGGCACACTCCTTGCACGTGGGGCTCCCCTACATGGGCACAGCACTCCTTGTGTAACATCAGCACTGTGCGTGGGCTGGCTCCACATGGGTCAAGGAGGCCTGGGGTTTGAACTGTGGACCTCCCATGTGGTAGGTGGACATCCTATCTGTTAGGCCAAGTCTGCTTCCCTACTGATTCTTTTTACCAGAACAATTACAGGCTGACCAGGTTGATCTAACTAGCCAGGACTCAGCCTCCATACTATGCTTCCACTTTGGATTTTGTCAGGGTTTAATTTTAGGCTTTGCAAGACAGGGCCTAGGTAAGGTCTTACTCTATATGTGCTCTGCACCCCTCAACTAAAAGTCAGTGATGTTAAGGAGATGTTAGAGAGATCTGATCCAATCTGGTGGAACCGAAACTCTAAATCCCAGCACTGCTATTCCCCCAGCAGTGCCTGTAGTATCTATGTCCTAGTTTTCAACTCCATAGAAGCTGCCTCTGGTAACGTGCAGGTGGTCTTTACCAAGGGGGGACTCTCTCAGCTGCAAACACGCAGGGGATTCCCATAAAGTCTTTCGGGGCTCCTTTTCTACAGTTTCCTCCTCTCCATTTTCTTATCCCTAAACTCCAGCACTTATACATACGTTGAGCTCTGATATCTTCCACCTAAGTTCAACAGGCACATATAGCGCTCTGCTGTGACTCCAACACTTTGCAGTGTGGTACACAGCAGAAAGCTAGAAAATTGTGAGACTCGCCTTCTCCCAAGGGTTACAGTTCATGCTACCTGTTGTTCATTGCCTAAAAACTGTTGCTTCACATATTTTGTCCAATCTTTATGCCCACAGAGTTTTTCTGCCTGGGAGTGGAATTAATCCTATATTCTATATCAAATACTCTAATCAGAATACTTTTATTCTCAATAAACACACTAAATAAAAATAGGTCATAACATGGCTTACAATATGCCAGGCACTGTTTTGAATGCCTTACTATTAAACTAATGTAATCCTTGAAACAACTCTCTAAATTAGGCACTCTTCTTGGCCCTGTTTCTAAATAAAGAAACTGAAGTACAGAGGGATTAAATAACCTGTGTTAAGTTAGTACATCTAAAAAGTTGTTGAGTCACTCACTAGCTTTAAATCCTGTACTCTAAAAACTATACTATGCTGCCTCCTAGTAGAAACTGGGTAGTGAATAAAGGGGGGGAAATGTCAGACTAGGAAATGTTCAAATTCATTATTAAAAAGATGAGCCTTAACATTAAAATCGTAATGAGTCTGGGCTCTAAGATTTTGTCTCCCTGTTACCATGTGCTGTTACTTTTACTTCATCGCACCAATTCATTGTGTATTCACTATTAAATACTACACAAATACAGAAAAGTGCTTCAGATAATAGTGAGATTCATTCTCTTCCTACCCCCACCCATTGCCTTTTCTTGTTCTTAGTTTGAATGTGAGCACTTAGATTTGCCACCAAAGGAAGTTAATTTTAGATGTAAACCTCTGTGTGGAATAATATATGTTAGATTGGCCATTTGATCTAACTGTGACAAGTGTTAAAACACATGTGCATTGATTTTCTTTGAGGAGTGTATTTCTAAGGGTAATTTAATAGTAGTATTGAGCATAGCTTTAACCGTTGAGGAGGAGGAAGGGGGAGCTGATGAAAAGAGGGAGCATTTTCCTAATGCAATCGCTTAGGTCGGTGGAAAGCTGTCACAGTGTAATGCACTTGCTGTTTGAGGATGTTATAATGTACAGGATTAAGCCGTTCCTAAGCATGAAAACAACAGCAGCTTTTTGGAATGGGAGCTTGTTAAAGACCTCTGTCAAGCACTTATGATTATTTGAAAAAGAAGTTATGATTCTTACTTTTCCCTCCTTTAATTCTAAGTCAATCCGAAGTGCTGGGAAGGAAAAGCATTTAACTTTCAAAGGAGGGTGAGAGATAGCACAATAAATTCCTTCAAAGGCCCTTCTCTTCTTTTCCGCAGCCACTTGTGGAAGTAAGACTTTGTTTCTAGAAAGAATTGGGAGACTTTGTTCTAAAATAACCTATTTCGGGAACCAGGAAATAGTTTAATAGCTGAAATGTTTTTGACTTGATTCACCGTTGTGGTACTTGAAAAGTAGACCTTTCTTTGACTCCGTATCTTCTGATGTTTAGAAAAATCCAGTGAAACTTCTGGGGTATATTCTAAATGCATATTTATTGCTGCTGTTGGTTTTCATTATGTTCAGGTAATATAGATCAGCAATCTCTCTAATAATAAGATAATTAAGACATTGGAACTGGATCATGAAAAAGGTGTTAGAAATAATTTCTAAAGATCCTCAAGGATTAGTTCTTCAATCATTTTTTGGAAAAAAAAAAGTTTATTGAATACCAGAAGTCTAGTGTGCATAGATAATATTGGGGAAGTAAAGGAATGATTCATGGTGAAGCTAGAGTGGTAAACATGGTCTCCATAGGCAAGTCCGTGTCAGAGACTTAAGATTTAATTTAAAATGCAATAGGAAGCCATGAAAAGGCTTTAAGAAGAGAGAAGGGGTGGTATTAACTGATTTATATTAAATAAAGATTACTCTGGGTTTTGGACAGAGAATGGCTTGTGGTCAAGAGGGAAAGAGGTTTTTAAAGAGGTCAGAGATAATTATGCTTTTTTTTTTGTTTTTTTAAAATATATTTTTATTTACTTTTAAAGGATACATAGAGTACACAAAATGTTACAGTAAAAAATATAGGAAGTTCCTATATGCCTCACTCCCCATACCCCCCACTTTTCCCACATCAACAACTTCTTTCATTAATGTGGTACATTCATTCATTGCATTTGATGAATACATTTTGGAGCACTGCAACACAGCACGGACTATGGTTTACATTGTAGTTTATAGTCTCTTCAATTTCATTCAGTGGATTATGGCAGGATATATAATGTCCTGCATTTGTCCCTGCAATATCATTCAGGACAACTCCAGGTCCCCAAAATGCCCCCATATCACACCTCCTTTTCCCTCTTCCTGCCTTCGGCAACTCCCTTGGCCACCGTTTTCACATCTTCCATTGTTAGAGTCAAAATAATTCTATAGTAGAATACCAGTAAGTCCACTATAGTCCATATTTTATTCCTCCATCCTGAGAACCCTGGGGAGGCAATACCTATTCCACCTCTCAGTTGATAGGGGTCTTTGATCCCACATGGCTGGTGGATGGGATTCTCGTGGCCATAGCTATAGACTCTCTCAGTTCCTTGGTGTGGTGGTTGTCCTTCTTCACCTCCCTGTCAGCTGACCTGGGTAAATCCAACCAACTGGAGAGTAGGTGCTGCAACAACACTGAGGCTCAGGGACCAGCTGGCACATGGACATCCCAGAGATTCAAGTCTCCTGGGCATGCATCGACACCAGCGCCAACCACAGGTTCAATAAAAGGGACAGAAGAGGCATGTGTGGAGAAGTCACATCTGAGTCCAACTCCATCACAATCAAGAGCACAAATTCCAAAATACAACCCACTGGCAAGGCACTGAACTCTGGAACCCTCTGCCATGACTGTAGGACCTGGGTGTCTCCGTAGCCCTCAGGAGCACTACTGATAATTATGGTTTGAACTAGTGAAAGCAGAGAGGAGTGAATTTGAGGGAGAGGTGACCAGATTTACTTAAGGTCATGAGGGAAAGGATGACTTCAGTTCCAATAATTAATTCCAGGATTTGAGGTTGAACTTGGGAATTGCTTAGAGTATTTACTGACATGACAATGGCTGTGTTCAAGGTGGACGGAGTGATATCAAGATGGAGGAAGAGGTATCAAGAGTAACATTTGGGGAATGTTAATCTTAACGTGCTTTAGACAAATCTAATGAGGGTTTGCAAACTTGGCAGTTGGATTCAGTACAAAATGTATTTGCTTTGAGGGCAGGGACATCCTCTTTCCTGTATAATAAACACATAGAATGCTGTAGGACACGTAATAGCACTCAATAGATTAATGAGAATAGAGCCAAGGGAACAACTCTAGACTTGGGGCTTAAACGGGATAGACAACAGCCTAATAAAATCTATTTTAGATGTTTAAATAAGAAAGCTCAATTTATTTATTTATTTTTTTTATTATTTTTTTATTTTATTGACTTTGTAATAATGTTACATTAAAAATATATATGTGAGGTCCCATTCAACCCCCCCCACCCCACCTCTCCCCCCCCCCCCCCAGCAACACTCGTTCCCATCATCATGACACATCCATTGGATTTTGTAAGTACATCTTTGGGCACCTCTGCACCTCATAGTCAATGGTCCACATCATGGCCCATACTCTCCCCCATTCCATCCAGTGGGCCCTGTGAGGATATACAATGTCCGGTGATTGCCCCTGAAACACCATCCAGGGCAGCTCCATGTCCCAAAGACGCCTCCACCTCTCATCTCTTCCTGCCTTTCCCCATACCCATCGTCCACCATGTCCACTTTTCCCAATCCAATGCCACCTCTTCTATGTGGACATTGGATTGGTTGTGTCCATTGCACCTCTATGTCAAGAGGAGGCTCAGATTCCACATGGATGCTGGATGCAATCCTCCCACTTTCAGTTGTAATCACTCTAGGCTCCATGGTGTGGTGGTTGTCCTTCTTCAACTCCATCTTAGCTGAGTGTGGTAAGTCCAATAAAACAGATTGTAGGTGCTGGAGTCTGTTGAGGCTCAGGACCTGGCTATCACATTGTCAGTCCAGAGATTCAAATCCCCTAACTATATCTTAAACCCCAACATTAACTGTACCTCCAGCACATTAGCATGAAAGTCTTATGAAGGGAGATCCCATCTGAGTCCAGATTCATCACACATAAACACCATTTCCAAAGAGGGGCCATCTGACCTGGTAGTTAACCCCATTGGCCATGACCATAACTCCCATGGGTCTCTTTAGCCCTCAAAGGAACCAATATCTGGGGGTTGTATCTGCTCTGACTCTGCTCAGTTGTGCATAAGGGCAATCCTTCTGCCAGCCTCCAGACTCTTTTTTAGAAACTCGTAGCCATATAAACTCATTTCTTCTTTCCATTTCCCCCTTACTTTAGGTCAAACAGCATTTTAAAGTCATGTTATTTTATGTAGACAGGGATATTCTGCTGATCCGCATTGAACCTTCCGTATAAGGTCATTTTCCAGATGCATCATCAGTTGGTAGTTGATAATGGTCCCTCGGTGCCAGGGAGGCTCATCCCCGGGTGTCATGTCCCATGCTGGGGGGAAGGCATTGCATTTACATGCTGAGTTTGGCTTCGAGACTGGCCATATTGAGTAACATGAAGGCTGACAGGAGGAAATTCCCAGGCACAATGTTGCTCTAGGCCTTGTTCTTATTTTAGGCTTATCAGCTCACAAGCATAGTCATTAGCATCAGGGGCTCACTGTTGAACCCTCACTCCCTCCCGGTCCCCGCCGCTGCACCTGGGAGACTGTCGCTGCTCCCCTAGGGACCACAACAGAGCACCACTGGCCAGGAACCCAGTACCCCCCCTGCTGTGGTTTTTAATTGTTACCACTATGAGTAAATCCAGACATTACCATGCACCCTGGACATATGTTCTGTACAGCTCCCTGTCAGCCATATATCACCTGTCAATGGCATCCCATACCAGTATCCCTCCATTGCCATTGTTGAAACACTCTGTGATCCAGAACTCCCCGAAATTTGAAGCCCAATATAATGTCAGGGTCCCTTACTAGGGAATGGCATATAGCGATGGGTTTAAAGGTTAGATAAAGAACACGTGTTTACTTGGAAAAAATTCTACATCCTATCTTTTTCTTTTTCTTTTTTTCCCCCTAATTATTCAGCTTCTCTTCACAGGAGCCCTAGACCACAGCAATGCATATATATAATGTACAGCACTCCCACACATCCACCACAAAACCTTTTCCCTTCCACAGTGCTACTCTTACACCCTATTCACATCATATTTACTTAACGTGATGTATAGAGTCTGAGACACTAGCTTTCTAACAAGGTGACATCTGTGCTTACATTATGGTGCATACTTTAGGATACACAGTTTTTTACATTCTTAGTTATCCTATGTTTTACATTATCAGTCTGTTATCTCCTATATGTTATGGTGTAATATTACATGATTTATATCCATCCTTGTGTACTCTCAAGAAACTCCTCTCATACCCCCCATTTACCTTGGTTCCACACATTTAATGTCCATTTTCCTTTCCACCTTGGTGCCCACAGTGACAGCCAACCTCCGTTTCCTGAGGAGCCACTTCCAGATATAGATGGAATAGTGTTCAGGGCCTAACTTGCTCAACTGCCCCAATGCCCTGGGAGCCACCCTTTCTCTCGAGGGATACAGTTCCCTCTATTTGATGGCATTAGTCCTCCCCAGGATGTGGGTCCACCCCCACTCTCACTACTTGGGTTTCTACCCCATGGTGTCACCCACTCTGGCAGAATGAGCATTTAGACATTCCCCAGGAGCCCGTCCTGCATCAGACCCTCCCCTCCGAGCATTCTAAACAGGTAACCCTCTTTATTATATTTTGATATGATTTTCTCGGCATTTTACTCTCCACCAACACCTGACCCTCTCCTGTGTTCGTATGCTACCCCTCCCTCCCCCCACTTTTGGGCAATGTTACCCATCCGTCCCTCCCCAGCCACCCTCAAACCCGCAAAGCCCCAACCAAAGCAACCCCTTGCCCCCCTTTTATCTCTTCTTTGTGTTCATACTTACCACCATCTCGTCTTAAATTCCACACCTGCAGACATCGGCTCACATCCTTCCTCCACCCTCCAATTTCCTGTAAGCCTATCGTTCAGTCTCTTGCTATCTAGGGCAGCTTGGTTATTTCATATCATTGAGGTCATGTAGTATTTGTCCTTCAATGTCTGGGTTGCTTCACTCAACATAAGGTTCTCAAGATTCATGCATGTTATCACATGTGTTTGTAGTGTGTTTGTTCTTACAGCCGAGTAGTATTCCATTGTGTGTATATACCACATTTTATTGATCCACTCATCTGTTGATGGGCATTTGGGTTGATTCCAACTTTTGGCAATAGTGAACAATGCTGCTATGAACATTGGTGTACATATATCGGTTTGTGTCCTTGTTTTCAGTTCTGCTGGGTATATACCCAGCAGTGGTATTGCTGGGTCATATGGCAAATCTATGGCTAGTTTTTTGAGAAACCGCCATACTGTCCTCCAGAATGGTTGGATCCTTCTGCATTCCCACCAGCAGTGGATGAGGGTTCCCCTTCCTTCACATCCTCTCCAGCACTTGTATTCTTCTGTTTTTTTCATAGCTGCCAATCTTATGGGTGTAAGATGGTATCTCATTGTAGTTTTGATTTGCATTTCCCTGATAGCTAGAGATTTGGAACATTTTTTCATGTGCTTTTTTGCCATTTGTATTTCTTCTTCGGAGAAGTGTCTATTTAAGTCTTTTTCCCATTTTTTTAAATGGGTTGTTTATCTTTTTATTTTCAAGATATAGGAGTTCTTTATATATGCAAGTTATAAGTTTCTTATCAGATATATGATTGCCAAATATTTTCTCCCACTGTGTGGGCTCCCTTTTTACTTTCTTGACAAACTCCTTTGAGGTGCAGAAGGCTTTAATTTTGAGGAAGTCCCATTTATCTATTAGTTCTTTTGCTGCTCGTGCTTTTGGTGAGATATTCATAAATCCATTTCCTATTACAAGGTCTTGTAGATGTTTCCCTACACTGCTTTCTAAGGTTTTTATGGTCTTGGCTCTTATATTTAGGTCTTTGATCCATCTTGAGTTGATCTTTGTATAAGGTGTGAGATGGTAATCCTCTTTCATTCTTCTACATATGGCTATCCAGTTCTCCAGACACCATTTGTTGAATAGGCCACTCTCTCCCAGTTGAGAGGGTTTGGTGGCTTTATCAAATATTATGTGGCTGTATATGTGAGGTTCTATATCAGAGCTTTCAATTCGATTCCATTGGTCTATGTGTCTCTCCTTATGCCAATACCATGCTGTTTTCACCACCATAGCTTTGTAGTATGTTTTGAAGTCAGGTAGTGTGATTCCTCCAATTTCTTTTTTCTTTTTCAGTATGTCTTTGGCTATTCGGGGTCTCTTTCCTTTCCAAATAAATTTCATAGTTAGTTTTTCTAGTTCCTTAAATAAGGCTGTGTTGATTATTATTGGGATTGCATTGAATGTGTAGATTTGGTAGGATAGACATCTTAATAATGTTCAGTCTTCCTATCCATGAACAAGGAATAGTCTTCCATTTATTCAGGTCTTCTTTGATTTCCTTGAACAATCTTGTGTAGTTCTCGGTGTATAAGTTCTTTACCTCTTTAGTTAAATTTATTCCTAAGTATTTGATTTTTTTTATTTACTATTGTGAATGGTATTTGTTTCTTGATTTCCTCCTGATCTTGCTCATTATTGGTGTACAGAAATGCTACTGATTTTTGCGCATTGATCTTATAACCTGCGACTTTACTAAACTCATTTATGAGTTCTAGAATCTTCGTTGTAGATCTCTCAGGGTTTTCTATGTATAGGATCATGTCATCTGCAAATAATGAAATTTTGACTTCTTCCTTTCCAATTTGAATGCCTTTTTTTTCTGGTTCTTGCCTCAGTGCTCGAGCAAGTACTTCTAAGACAATGTTAAATAGGAGCGGAGACAGTGGGCATCCTTGTCTTGTTCCTGAGTTTAGAGGGAAGGAGTCTAGGATTTCTCCATTGTAAACAATATTGGCTTTAGGTTTTTCATATATACTCTTTATCATGTTCAAAAAATTCCCTTGTATTCCAATCTTTTGGAGTGTTTTTATCAAGAAAGGGTGCTGTATTTTGTCAAATGCTTTTTCTGCATCAATAGATATAATCATGTGATTTTTTTCCTTCAATCTGTTTATATGGTGTATTACATTGATTGATTTTCTTATGTTGAACCATCCTTGCATACCTGGGATGAATCCCACTTGGTCGTGGTGTATAATACGTTTAATGTGTTGTTGAATACGATTAGCAAGTATTTTGTTAAGTATTTTTGCGTCTAGGTTCATTAGAGAAATTGGTCTGTAATTTTCCTTTCTTGTGATGTCTTTGTTTGGCTTTGGTACTAGGGTAATGTTGGCATCATAGAAGGAGTTGGGTAATGTTCTTTCTGTTTCGATGTTTTGGAATAGTTTCAGCAGGATTGGTGTCAGTTCTTTCCAGAATGTTTTGTAGAATTCACCTGTGAAGCCATCTGGCCCTGGGCTCTTCTTAGTTGGGAGATTTTTAATAACTGATTCTATCTCTCTGCTTGTGATTGGTTCGTTAAGATCATCAATTTCTTCTTTTGTCAATATGGGCTGCTTATGTGTTTCTAGGAATTTGTCCATTTCCTCTAGATTGTCATTTTTGTTGGAATATAGTTTTTCAAAATATCCTCTTATGATAGTCTTTATTTCTGTGGGGTCAGTGGTGATATTGCCTTTCTCATTTCTTATTTTGTGTATTTGCATCTTCTCTCTTTTTTTCTTTGTTAGTGTCGCTAAAGGTTTGTCAATTTTGTTAATCTTCTCAAAAAACCAGCTCTTGGTCTTGTTTATCTGTTCAAGTGCTTTCTTATTTTCTATTTCATTTAGTTCTGCTCTTATCTTTGTTATTTCCTTCCTTCTTCTTCCTGTTGGGTTACTTTGTTGTTGTTTTTCTAATTCCTTCAAATGTGCAGTTAGTTCTTCAATTTTTGCTCTTTCTTCTTTTTTGATATATGAATTTATGGCTATAAACTTCCCTCTCAGTACTGCTTTTGCTGCATCCCATAAATTTTGGTATGTTGTGTTATCATTATCATTTGTTTCAAGGTAGTCATTGATTTCTTTTGAGATTTCCTCTTTGACCCACTGTTTTTCTAAGAGTGTGCTGTTTAATTTCCAAATCGTGGTGTGAAATCTGGGCTTCTGTCCCTTACTAATCTCCAGCTTGACTCCACTGTGGTCAGAGATAATGTTTTGTATGATTTCTATCTTTCTGAATTCGTTCAGCCAGAAAGCTCAATTTAAAGGTTAGTTATCCATCTATCTCAGTTCCTTTCTGATAAAAAGAAGTTTAAAATGATAAACTCACAACATTCTTTAAGAGTTAATTTTTAGTACCATTTATTTATTTCTACTGGGGAGTTTATTAAATTATGGAAAAAAATAGACAAATTACAGTGTTCCTCTTGTTTGATTTTACTAAGAATTGGTTTTAGGTGAACAATGACAGGACTGGAATAACCTGGCTGGAATACCTTGTGTCTTCCCCAAGCAAGGATTTTTGAGACTTTTGTCAGTTCTGATACAAACAAAGACCAAACAGAAGTCTGCTTCTGTCAAAAATGCTTTATGAACAGAACTGCCATGTGATTCCACTTCTAGAATATGCAAACCCATTCAGGGAGAATGTCGAGTACAGGCTGCCAGAGCTGGGGAACAGGGGAAATGGGGAGCTAATGCATAACGGATATAGGGCTTCTGTTTGTGATGATGGGGAAGTCCTGGTAATGGGTGGTGGGGAGTGTAGCACAATGTTGTAGATGTAACTAATCCCATGGGTTTGTATGCTTGGGAGTGGCTGAGCTGGGATAGTTTATGTTGCATATGTGTTTCTACAACGGAAATAAGAACAACTAAAGAGACCACGTCAATTAAATGCAATATTAATAGAGGAGAAAAGGCCATTATTGGGGCATATGAAAAAAAACAACTAGTATATAGACGATAAGCTGTTGTCAATATTAAATTTTGTGAACTTAGTAACTGTAATTGGTTACATAACTGAATATTCTTGTTCTCAAGAAATGTACATGAATTTTGGGCATTTATAAGTTTGAACATATTTCAAAATAAAATGTTAAGGAAACCCCCCCCCCCCAAAAAAAACCTACCAGTTGTTTCTTTAAAACTATCTACCAGATTGATAAATCTTTAGTTAGACTGTCCAAGAGAAAAGGAAAGAAGGCTAAGCTTACTAAAATAAAATATTGAAGAGGGAACATTCATACTGACATTATACAAATAAAAAGGATTATAAGGGAATAAAATGAACAACTGGATGCCAACACATTAGATAGCTTAGATTTAATTTGAAAATTCTACGAAAGACACAAACTGTCAAAACTGAGTCAGGAATAACTTGAAAATCCGAGTTTATCTATAGCAGATAAATAGATTGAATTACTAATCAGAAAATTATCTACATAGAAAATCCCAGGACCAGATGACTTCACTAGTGAACTCTGCCAAATATTTAAAGAAGATGCAACACCAAATTTTCTGGCTTATTTTATGTCGCCAAATTTACACAGATACCAACATTAGACAAAGGCATCACCTGAAAGAAAAGTAGAGATCAACATCTCTCATAAATATATATTAACAAATCCTCTGAAAAATACAAGCAAATTCAATGCAGCAATACATAAAAAAGATTATAGATCACATCCAAATAAGATTTATCACAAAAGTGCAAGGATGGTTTAACATATGAAAATGAATAAATGTAATACATCATATTAATAGAATACACAGCAAAAACATAAGCAGAAAAGATACAGAAGAATCATTTGAAAAAATGCCATACCCTCTCATGACAAAAACACTCAAGAAACTAGAATAGAAGTGATCTTCTTCAATCAGATAAAGGTCATTTATGAAAAACCCACACACATATCATACTTTGTGGTGAAAGATGGAATGATTTTCCCTTAAATCAAAAACCAAGAAAAGGGTGTCCATTCTCACCACTTCTATTCAACACTGTACCAGAGGGTATATTCAGAGCAATTAGTCAAGGAAAAGAAGCAAAAGACATCCACATTGGAAAGTAAAAAATAAAACTATCTCTGTTTGCAGACAATATAATCTAATATAAAGATAATATTAAGGAATCAACTAAAAAACAAAATGTTAAGTCAGATTGTAGCATACAAAACCAACATGAGAACATTAATTGTATTTCTATACTAGCAATGAACAGTCCACAAATGAAATACAGAAACTATTTCCATATACAATAGCATCAAAAATAATAAAATGCTTAAACATAAATTTAACAAAAGATATGCAAAACTTAAAGTCTGAACACTCTAAAATATTGTCGAAAGAAATTAAGATGAAAATAATTTTAAAAATCATGCCATGCTTATGGGATTGTAAGACTTGATATTGTTAAGAAAGCAGTTTTCCCCAAATTGATCTACAGAATCACATCTGATCTCTTTGTAGAAATTTGACAAGCTAATCACAGACTCCTACAGAAATTCAAGAGGTCCAGAATAGCTGCAAGCATGTACACAGACACATCGATACCACCAAATCCCTTCCCTTCCCTTATACCCCTGTACTTTTACTACTCTCTTGAATTTGGTATGTGTCCTTTTAATTCTTTTTATATACATGTATGTGGCTGTAAATCATATGTATTATTAGATTGGCATCACACTATAGATAATTTTTGTAATATTACTTTTATACTTATTGTATTTTCATGATTTATACACATCGATATGGTCAACTTTCATTTATTCAAGTAATATAAATTTATTTATTTATTTATTTTTTAATTTCTTTATTTTTTATTGACTTTGTAATAATATTACATTAAAAATATATATGTGAGGTCCCATTCAACCCCACCCCCCCACCCCCCCTCTCCCCCCCCCCAACAACACTCGTTCCCATCATCATGCCACATCCATTGGATTTGGTAAGTACATCTTTGGGCACCTCTGCACCTCATATACATTGGTTCACATCATGGCCCATACTCTCCTCTATTCCATCATGTAGGCCCTGTGAGGATTTACAATGTCCGGTGATTACCTCTGAAGCACCATCCAGGGCAGCTCCATGTCCCGAAGACGCCTCCACCTCTCATCTCTTCCTGCCTTTCCCCATACCCTTTGTCCATTATGTCCACTTTTCCCAATCCAATGCCACCTCTTCTATGTGGACACTGGATTGGTTGTGTCCATTGCACCTTTATGTCAAGAGGAGGCTCAGATAAGTCATATAAATTTAGTGTTGTATGAAGATACAAGACATTTATCTTTTCCTCCAATCGGTGACATATAAGGTGCTTCCAAATTTTTGCTCTTACAAAGAGAGTAGATTAAGTCTTTGTACATGTCTATTGCACATATGTGATAGATCTTCTGGGGCATTTATAGGAATGTAATTGCTGGGTGATGTTAGAATTTTCAATTTTACTAGATAATGCCAAAATAATTTCTAGAAATTTTTCCCCCTTTTAATCGATCAACATTTTCAAAAAAACATTTCAGATTTCCTGTTCTTTCATAGCCATTGCTGATAAATGGTACTGTTGGGTATTTTCCTTTTGTAGCAGTCTGAAGAGTGTGGACTCATTCTTGATTTATTTTTCATTTGCATACTTCTTTGCAGGGCTTTATATATTTCCAAATGTTTATTGTCCACTGAAGGTTATTCTTCTGTTTATTGCCTGGTTATACCCTTTAATTTTGGTTTTTTTTTTTTTTTTAGCTGGGTTGTGTCTTATTGATTTGTAACGGGTTTTGATAAATTCTGTAGACTAATATTTTTCTCCCAGTTTTGGCTTGTCCTTAACTTACCCTTCCTTATATACTCTTCGATATTTTCCCCTGGACCTCTTAGTACTCTTCACATCATTAGGAATCAAAAGTTGTGTTTTAGACTAAAACTCTAATTTATTTTTAAATATGGAAAATAAACTTTCCTAGAGAATATTGCTGAATCATCTATCCTTCCTGCATTGACTTTTACTTCTTCTTTTGTCCTATACCAATTTCTCATTCTTATTTAAGTTGAGTTCATTGGCCTATTTTTCTATCATCATATTCACATCCCATTGACTTTATAATTGTAGTGTTAGAGTAATTCTTTTTTTTTACTTGATCTTTCATTTATATTTTTATTTTTTATTTTGTTGTTGTTTTCTATTATTTTTGTCTTTATTTTTTAATGTTACATTAAAAAAAATATGAGGTTCCCATATACCCTCCCACCCCCCTCACCCCACTCTTTCTACAACAACCACCTCCTCCATCATCATGGGACACTCACTTCACTCGGTGAACACATCTCTAAGCACTGCTGCACCACATGGTCAATTGTCCACATTTAAGTTTACACTCTGCCCCAGTCTACCCAGTGGGCCATGGGAGGACACACAATGTCCAGTACCTGTCCCCGCAGTACCACCCAGGACAATCCAAGTCCTGAAAATGCCCCCACATCACATCTCTTCTTCCCACTCCCCACCCCCAGCAACCATCATGGCCACGTACTCCATCTCAACGCCAGATTTACTTCCATCACTAATCACAACAATTCCAGAATATAGCATCAGCAAGTCCACGCCAATCCATACTCCACTCCTCCCTTCTGTGGACCCTGGGATGGCTATGTCCACTCCACCTCTGTATCAAGAGGGTGCTTAGATTCCACTTGGATGATGGACGCAGTTCTCCTGGTTGCAGTTGTAGGCACTCTCAGTTTCCTGGTGTGGTGGTTTGCCTTCTTCACCTCCCTGTTAGCTGGCTGGGGTAAGTCCAATAAACCAGAGGATAGGAGTTGCAAGTCTGTTGAGGCTCAGGGCCTGGCTATCACATGAACAGTCCAGAGATTCAGGTCTCCTGAGTAATAGATGTACCAGTCCCCTTCTTTCTTTTTCTTGAAGCTTTTTTTTTTAATGTTTTGGCCTTTTAGTATTCCCTATACAAGTCAAGATTAAGTTTTAAAATTTCTTAGTATACCAGAAACCATGTATTATAGACTCATTTGGGGAGAAATAATATCTTAGAGATAGTAAATCATCTAACTGATGATCATAGTATAACTTTTTGTACTATTTTCATTTAAAATTTTTATTTAAAATTATATTTTAGCATATTTTCCTTGTATTTTATATATTTATTCCTATACACTTTATAATTTTGCTACCTTTTTAAATGGAATGTGTCATATATCATATTAATGAAATATTTTCTAATAGATTGTTGCTTAGACATCAGAATACTTTAATTTTGTGTATTTTATCTTGTATTCTTCAATCTTGAAAATTTTCTTTTTAAGTCTACTCTTGCATTTCTTTTTTTTCTTTTTGGTCAATATTTCTATGACATTTTATGATGCTAATAACGTATATAAATAATATTTTTAAAATTTTAAAACAATTTTATACTCCTATTTATTTTGCTGTTTTTATTGTACAGACTTGACTCCTCAGAAAAATGTTGAGTAGAAGTGATAATAAGGATTTTTTTTCACTTAACTTTAAAGAGATGCTTTTAACATCACTACTAGATAATATATTTACTGTAGATTCTTGATAGAGATGCTTTGTGGAGATTTAAAAATGATTCCTTCAATTTCTAGATTGCTAAGGATTTTTTTTTGTTTTTAATCAATAAGGTTTATTTTTACAAAGTTATTTCTCTATCTCTTGAAATGATTATGTTTTTATCCCTTCACAATGATCTGAATTTGGTGAAATGCATGAAAATATTTCTACTATTAAATAATTCTTGCCTTTCTAAAATAAACCCAGTTGTATTTATTTATGAGTTTACTCATACAATCATGCAGAAATGGACACATATATATGTGCTGATACTGTAGAATTATTTCACTTATGTTGGTGAGTCTGGTCAATGCTTTTTATCTGTGTATGTACTTATACTACAAGTCTGTGTATGAACTTATACTACTGAATTAATTATTGTTTTGAGTAATAAAACACCACAGATCAAGTGGCTTAAAACAATAATAAATAACTATTATCTCTCGCCATTCCTATAGTCAGGAATTGGGGAATGTCTTGGCTGGCTTGAGGACCCCTGCAGGTGGCAGTCCAGATGTTGGTTGGGGTTGCAGTCATCTGAAGGCTTGAACAGGGCTGGAGGATCCATTTTTAAAGGTGTTTTGTTTTCGTAGCTGGCAATTTGGTGTTGGCTCTTGTCAAGAAGCCTCAGCCCCTCTCCACATGGGCCTTTCCCAGGGCTGATTGAGTGTCCCATAGCATAGCCTTCGGTTTTTGGTTTCCATAAAGACAAATAATTCAAGCAGAAATTGTAATGTCTTTTATGACCTAGTATTGAAAGTCAGTTAGTGTCACTTTCACAGTTTTTGGTTGGTCACACCCACCAAGCTTGCTTTAGTATGAGAGGAGAGTCCACCAGGTCATCAGTATCAGGAGATGTTGGGTGCCCTCTTGGAAGCTGGATACTGCTGCCACCTGGATGTAATGTGTGGAAAGTGTGCTCTTTTCATCACCCGGGCGACCTTTATTAGATAAAAAGTTTCAGTGTCCAAAGAGTTCCTAAAACACACCAGTCAAATTATCCAGTGCTTTATCATGAAAATAATTTGTCTTTAGATTGAAATTTTTAATGATGATAAATCTAATCAGGTTTTCTATTTTTTCTTGAGTGAGTATTGATTAGATAGTACTTAAATAAAATTTCTCATTTTATATATGTTTCACATCTGGGGAATTAAATCAAACATGGCATTTTCTTATGATTTTCTAAATCTGTATGAAATTTATACTATAAACATTGTATAGTAATTTGCTTATCATCACTTTCTCTTTTCCTTGATAAATAATTAAAATACATCCTTTTCATTATTCTCTTCAAAGAAATAGTTTTGGCTAATTCTTTTTTTCCTTGTATATTATTATAAAAATATCTAAGTTTATAAATAAAATATTTGTATTAATAGAGGTACATACAATTCACTTATCATATACTTATATGTTTATTACATATAAAATATTTTATAAATAAATAATGTTCTTAAATTTTCTTCCTTTCTTCTATAAATTTCCCTTAATATAGTGTATAAGTAGTTTTATATGCAGTATTTTTATTGTCATTTGGACATCTATAACAATTATTTATGTTATAATTACTCATCCCTTGGGTAATATATAGGTAAGTTTAGTAATTTTCAAACATAACCGTGCAGCTTCAGTTACTTTTTCTCACAAGTTTAAATAATTATTACCAAATTTATTTCAGGTTGCTTACACTATATGGTCTGAATGATACTGATTATGTTGTGTTTTATTGAGGTTTACCTTGTGTGCTGGAATTTGCTGGTATTTCTAAATGTGCGATTATGTTTATAGAGAGTATTCAGTCTCTAAATTTGGGGATCAGAGTTTTAAATATGTACATTAGGATAAATATGTTCATTATGTTTGCTTCCTGATAAAATGGTTTCTGGGAAAGAGGTATTAAAATCTCCCAATGTGTCTGTTAAGTTTGAAAATTTTGTCCTCCAATTCTGCTTGGATGTACCTCGTAGGGTTGCCTTGAGTTAATGAGTTAGTTCAGAAACTTAGCATGATGTCTGACACATAATCAAGTCTCAAAAGCGTTTGCTGTTTTAAATTATATTCACATTTATGTAATAACATATTGCCTTTTAAAACTGTATGATATATCTCTTTCTATACTTTTCCTTTAAACTTTAATTAACTCTGTGTTTTATCTAAATTTACTGTAAACGGTATGTCTGTTGTATGTGCATATCTACTGAAAAACATATTAGATCTTATACCCCCTACTTTGTAGAATGCATATTCTCTTCAAGCATAACTGACACATTAAAGAAGCACACTTAAACCACATTCTAAGCCATAAAATAAATATCTATATCTATCTGTCAATAGATAGATATACAGATATAAATAGAGCTATAGATATAGATATACATATACACACACTTACAAAATCTAAAAATGTTTGAGTTAAATTATTTTTCATTTATTAAGATAACTAAGATCTTTGAATTTATATGTAATATATTTAATGTTTTATATTTTAAGTTTATTGTACTTTCACTTCAATTTTGTATTTCTCTCCTCTCATATCAGACTTAATTTTTTCTCTCTTCTAGAGGAAATTTGAATTTAGTTTGATGATTAACTTTACATTTTTAATATGAATATTTGACTTAAAGTTTAAAGTTAATTGCTATCTCCAAATTCTTCATAATTAGTAATAGGAACACAGAATATTTAAATTTTTGTCATCCTTACATTTTTAGTAGTCAGTGCTTATTTATGTTTATCAATATTTTTATGCATTTCTTCTCCAGGCATTGCTTCCTACATTCTATTCTTTCCTTCTGGGTTCCATTTCCTTCCTCTTGAAGTACAAACTTTAATGATAGTCAGAAACTAACATTCTTTGTTTTTTTTGCCTGAAAAAAATGCAAGAAACACCTTATTCAGGCCTCTTTCTTGGCTAGTTTAGTATAAAAATTCTAGCTCGACAAGTTTTTGTATCTTTTTTTTTTGCTTTTACATTCTCTTATTACTAATTTGGATATATTTGATGGTTTTCTGTTGTCTGGTTTTACAGATTAAAAAGTATCCTGCTGTCAGTTTAATTTTGTTCTTTTTAAGTAATCTATATACATTTTTTCTTTATACTTCTAAGATAAACTCTGTGTCTTTAATGTAATATAATTTAAAATTTTGTTTTATTAGAGAAGTAGTCAGCTTACAAAGCAATCATGCATAACGTGCAAAATTCCCATACATCACCCCTCCACCAACACCTAACATTGTTGTGGAACATTTGTTACAGATTATGAAAGAACGTGCCAAACTATTACCATTGACTGTGGTCCATAGCATATACACTTGGTATATTTTTCCATGCACTCCCTTTTATTAACACTATGCATTAGAATTGTACATTTGTTATAGTTCATGAGAGAATACTCTTATATTTGTGCTGCTAATCACAGTCCATCTACCACCACATGGCCCACTGTGTTACACAGTCTTGTACATTGTATACAAAGATAGTGTACTGTAGTTTTATTTTGATATATCCATGTTTGGAATGTTCTTTTTTTTCCTGCTTGGGATTGAGTATTCTACATTAACCTAACATTTTATGTTTCACTTCTGAAATTCCCTTTAGTAATATGCTGGACTTTTCTATTTAGTCTTTTTGTCTTTAATATCTTCCACCCTTTATATCTTAATCTCTCCATGTTTCAATCTGTATACATTCCTCAAGTGTATTTTCCATTTTCTTATTGATCTCTTTATCTAAACTTCTGTTTAACCAATGAGTTTAATTTAAAAATTGAGTAATTTTTAATTTCTCACATTCTGTAGTTGTAGAAGTTACTAAGAGTTTAATTCTGGCTGCAAGACAACGTGGGTTCAAATTCTGACTTCAGTGCTTAGCTTCTGTATGATTTCAAACAAGGATATAACTCCTCTGTGCTTCAGTTTCTTAAGCTCTAAAATTGCAATAATAATAGTGTCTACTTCAAAGGTTTTTCTTAAAGATGAAAGGGATTAGATAAATTAAGACATATAAAATGCCTGACATTTAGCAAGCACTGTAATTTAAAAAAATTTTTTTAAATTGCTGGGAGTGAATGTGACTCAAGAGGTTGAGTGCCTGCTTCCCACACGAAAGGTCCCAGGTTTGGTCCCCGGTGCCTCCCAAAAACAAAAATAAAACAAACAACATGCAAACAAATGAAAAAAAAAAACAACTTAGGGGAGTCAATGTGGCTCAGTGGTTGAGCACTGGTTTCCCACATACGAGGTCTTGGTTCAATCCCCAGCCCTGGTACCTGAAAGAACGAACAAACAACAACAAAACAAAAAACAAAATTCCCCATTCTATTAGTAGCCTTCTTTATTTCCTCTTTTGTTGTTTTAATTTCTTTAAACAAAATAAATGTTATTGTCTTTCAGCTCTAGTGTGTGCATGCCAAAACAATGCCTCTTTTCTGACTCGTGCCACAGTGGGTGTTTTCCTCAAGGTTTGTAGTTTTTCTGGGGTAGACTCTTTATGCTCATTTCCATGAAGGTTACTTGTTTACTATTTGTTTCATTTGGGAGACCCATCCATGTATCCCAAGTTGTGGGTATTTCCTGAGGAGTTATTTCATGGGAGAGTCCAACACCATGTAATGTCCACCTGCATGTAACATGTTTCTAAGGATCTGTTTTCTTAGTTATTTATACTCAGAAACTAGAGCAGATAATTGTTCTCTGCTTCCTCAGGCTGGTCTGTGGAGTTTTTATATTCCTTCCTTTCTCTACCTCTATGAACTTGATAGGTATTTGAGGGTAGTGGCTTCATGAAAAGCTCTCAGTTCCAGCTTCTCATTTTGTGTGGGCCCATGGCCACATCTCCAGATTCTGTGTGAATGCTTAAAGCTTATCTTCCATACCAGAGTTCATATCCAGGTTCAAGAATCTGACTGCCCATAGTGTCTGCTCAAAGGGAGGGCTCTGGTTTGGAGCTCTAGCTTTTTATGTTTCCATGGCCCTGGGGAATTGTTTATTTTCTCCTTTGAAGATACGTATTTAATTACTTTGCCATCCTTTATTGTATTTTACCTAGTGTTTCTGTGTGTTTGTGGAGGGGGAGGTCTGTATTACCTGAGTTCACCCCATTCCTGAGACATTCCTCCCTCCACTTCTTCGTTCTTCATTTTATTGAAGCTCGGAACTAGCCTACTTGATGCTACCTGGGGTTTGTGAGAATGGGGAAAGGAAATGTGCATTTATTTGCCAGGCTTAGTCTCAGATGTTCTATTCATATTTTCAATGTGTAATATTGTTTTTATTCCTATCAAATGACAGGGAAACGAAGGCCCATTAGGAGTCAACCTGACTTCAGTCCATGCTCTTTGTTTTTATATCATTCTGTACTACCTTAATGCAAAAAGTAATTTAATATTGAACTCTCTGGCTAAATTTAACCAGGCAAAGTTTGTGATCAGGTTTGATGCATACATATTCTTTCTTTTTTTTTTTTTTAAAGATTTATTTTTATTTATTTAATTCCCTTCCCCTCCCCCGGTTGTCTGTTTTCTGTGTCTTTTTGCTGCGTCTTGTTTCTTTGTCCGCTTCTGTTGTCGTCAGCGGCACGGGAAATGTGGGCGGCGCCATTCCTCGGCAGGCTGCACTTTCTTTCACACTGGGCGGCTCTCCTTACGGGGCGCACTCCTTGCGCGTGGGGCTCCCCTACGTGGGGGACATCCCTGTGTAGCACAGCACTCCTTGCGCGCATCAGCACTGTGCATGGGCCAACTCCACACGGTGCATACATATTCTTTCAAACTCAGAGCTGCATTCATACCAACTTTAAATAACAGACTAATTACTTCACCCACTGGCATCCCACATGGTACAACGTCATACATGCTTCTGAGTAATGATTCAGCCACTCCTTTGCTGGGTTATTTCTTCAGCAGTTATTGCGCTCCCTAGGATACTAGCAGTTGGCTAGGGTTAAGAATGCCCTAGCCCTCAGACTAGGCAACAGGGACACCTGCTCTGGGTCCTGCACTTCAGCCTGCTCTTGTTGTACCCCTTCCCTTGGGGTGAGGAGTTGGATCCAAGGGGGTGTGACCATCTGGAGTCTCCCCTGTATAGAGCGCTCTGGTTGCTGAGTCATGGAAATCGCTGCCAATCATCCAAAGCCCCCTTCCACAGCCCATGTGGTCTCTTCACCAAGTCTCCTTCCTTAGGTGGACGACACTGCCGTGTGTACCCCAGACGCAAGAGGCAGTGGATTTCAGGGCAGTGGATTGAGGTGGGTATTTGGCCTAGGTGTCCACACTCATGCACACAAGGTCCTTCTGCAGTGAGATGTATTCAGAGATGAGGCGAGATTAGGAGAGGCCTGGGACCACAGTGACCCCAGCATGCCACGTTCCACCCAAGATCTCTGAGGAAGCCAGAATTCTAAATTTGAGCATGACTTTTCGGGTCATGACAAAGGGATATTTATCAAGGTAGAAGCACAGAACATATTTTAATTAATGATTTGATAGCTTGGTTTATAATTTTTAAATATTTAGATTTAGCATGTAGTTGCCATTTGAACTCTGGTCCTGGGACCTGAGATGTTAGTAGTATGAGGAGTTTAGTTCTAGTATCAGAAATGGGTTCTTAAAGAGCTCATCAGAATCAAGTGTGGCAAGCACCATGTTAAAACATGCTCAGAGTATTATGGGAATATAGGGAAAGAAAACTAATTCAGCTGTTGCTTAAATGTGGAGGAATTTGCCTGGAGACATGAAGGAATTAAGAACTGCAGATAGTTGAACATTCCAAACAACCTCATGAAGTTTGGAAAATAGCACGGTAGCTGTAGAAAAATTTTGGTTGTATTGATAGTGGGGAAAAAAGCTAGAAGGAACCAGCGTTAGAAGATACAGCTGGAATGGGAGTTGGCTTTTCATCGAAGACCTTGGATGGTTTGTTCCAGTAGCTGACTTTGCCCCTAGGCGTGGGAAAACACTGCTGGGTTTGGAGCAACTAGAGATGCAACCAGACATAGGTACCACATGAATGTTCTGGAAGCTGTGTGGAGGCAGATTTTGAGGGAAAGGCAAAGGAGTTTAGCTAGGAAATTGTTAGTGTCAACTGAGCAGGGGGTGATGAAGGACCAGCCTAAAAGAGCAGTAAGGTTAGAGAGGGGAGACATTTGAGAACTATTGCTATGATAATGGCATGAAAGCACTCTCTTTGTCAGGCTGGCAATTGCACACCCCCTATGTAGTGGCCCCTTTACTCGGAAGATAGAAAAACAGAACTGACATCAGCTCCAAAGAGAATTTAACACTCTTAAATAATCTGAATTGATTGGATCCTTTTCGTTGGTGCTAATGCTACCTTTTCCACAAATGCTTTTAAATGAGTTACAGATGCATCAGATACATAATCTTTCTGACTTTAAGAAAAAGAGGGCTGAATTAAAGACCCTAAGAGTTTCCAGCCCGAGAAGAAATGTCTTTTAATATTTTGAGGTGGAAGCATTTTTTCTGAACAGAGAAATATGTGCATCTACAAGTTTATGAATTGGAAGTAAAGGACTTGTGATTTTTTTAGACACATCCTTACCTTGGAAAGTCAAAATGGCATGTCCCTATTTCCCTCCGATTTTTGATGCCTGGGCGGCTGCTTCACACATTAAGGTGCTGAGCTGGAAAGAGGTGGGTTAAGGCAGGCAGGGCCGACAGGCGGTGAGTCCCATCAGTGCCCCTCTCGGCACCCCACGGAGCAGCCCCTGGGCCGTCTGTCCGGTGGGGGTGTCCTGGCTCTGGGGCCCCCGCCTCCCGTCCCACCTGTCTGGGCCATCTGAATTCACAGTGCCTGCTCATGCAAATGTACGTAATCCTGCTGGAAACGTGAGTGCTGTCAGGAGAACCAGGCGCCGTCATGCTTATCAGAAATACATTACCGGGTGGGGATTAGACAGAAGCTGGAGCTGGTGTGCGGCCATGCCAGCGAATAATGAATAATGAAAATTCCATGGACTGGAGACAAACACAGTTGACAGGCAAGGGCTGCTGGAGATGCCTTCTTGCTGCGTTTCATGGGTCAGGCTTTCCACTCCAGTCCCCAAGCACAGGGGGTTGGAACTGGCCTGGCAAGGGCGGGGGGCTGCGGATCCCTCCAACCCCGCTCTCTCCACCCTTCTGTCTTGGTCTCTTCTGCTTTCAAATTTCTTAGGCCTGGTAAAGGTGTTGTTTTAAGGAACCTAAGGAAATAAGCAGCAGAAAGAAAAGAGAAACAAGAAAAAAAAGTGCACAAATGCCCAAACCTCTTTTTACGGAAATGGCAGGCTCAGGGAGGAAAAAAAAAAAAAAAAAACCAACCACCTGAGCCAGAGTGGGGATTTCTGAAAGACTTAATTACTTAAAACTTTCAAATGCCTCATTGTTGTTTTTTTCTCAGAATTGAGCTGGCTTTGAGAGAGGTGTTTCACATTCTTCATGTAATGAAGTATTTATAATAAATAGATCAAAGTGCATTTTAATTCCCTGTATCCCACACCCCTTTCCACGTTCTTTATGGCAGGGGAGACCAAGGAGATGGAATTAGTAGTTTTAACATGGACAATAGGCAGCGATGGCGCACTCTCGCTCCACAAAACAATGCCCTTCGTTTCTGTATTACAATACTGTAACAAGTAGGAGTCACAAAGCTCTATTGTGAAAAAAATGAATAAGCAAAAACAAAACAAAAATTCAGATATGAAGGGACTTCTCACTATCGAGCTTTGATACCAGGAAGGCGTAGCACAGTTTTGTTCAAGGCACACTTGGTGTGATTTTAAACAAGTCGGGTTTAGCTGGTCACTCTGTTCTTGACTGTCAAGCGGCAGGGCTGTCACCAGCTCCGCTGACCCCCAGGGCACCGTGAGAATCACAGTCCCTCCCTGCTACATTGAGCTATGTTAATACTGTAACTATTTCTGCTACTGCTATTACTAATGTCAGTTTTAGATTCCTGGCTTTTAAAAGCAAATGCCTTGCGATGGGTTGGCTTAAACAATGACAATTAATTGACTCATGGTATTGGGTCCAGGAGAAGTCCAATGTCAACGCATCATTTGGTGATGCTTACTCCCAGAAGACTGGCGCTCTGAGGTTGGGTGCTGGCGGCTGTTTGTCCTTGGCTTTCGTCACATGACAATGCATATGGCAGCCTCCCCTGCCTTCTTCTTTCTCTTCCAGGTTCCATTGGCTTTACGCTTCTGGCTCCTCTCTCCAGCTTTCCTTCTCTCTGTGATTTTCCCTATAAAGCCTTCATTAATAAGATTACGACCCATCCTGATTCAGCTGGGCCACACCTTAACTGAAGGAACCTCATAAAAGGTCCTATTTACAAGGTTCATGCAAGAATGGATTAAGGTAAAGAACCTGTGTGTCTGGGGTGCACAGCTCTACTACATCTAATTACCGTTTTAGAACTATGATTATAGGTTGTCCTGAACGGTTTGATGTAAGAGCCTTGCAGCAGAACTGGACTATAAATGCCATTTCTCCCGGACCGTGTTTTTGGTGTTGTCTGTCTGGTGGGATGATACTGTTCTCCCTCCTCTGGGACAGCCAGACACTAGAGGCCGTTGTTCCCTTCTGCAGTTCCCAGGTGGCCTATAAGGGTGTGTGTGTGTGTGTGTGTATGTGTGTGCGCGCGCATGTGTGTGAGCTCAGATGGGAGAGAGAATAGCAGCTCCCAGCACCTGCTGCCTTTTCCGCTAAGGTTCTTGCAAATCGATGCCAACTTCATTTCATTGAAAGCCACGGGCCACATTGCTCTCGCCGTCATCACCACGTGCTCAATCACTGAGAGGATGTCAGGAATTTCCAGACATCAGGAAGAATGCCGGCACGACCAAGTGCAGCTCCTATGATTCCTCGGTGCTCGGGTGGGCTTTTTTCATGTTCTATGCATGTATGAAGAAATTGACCCCTTTAGTTTGAATTCCTTGCTATTTCTGTGAGTTATCTAACTAGGGTATCCAAAGTACTGTTCTAGGATAAGGCTGCTACGGTCCAACGCAGGTGTTTAAGGCAGGGTTTAGGTGAGAGAATTGCAAATCCCTTCAGTACCCTCCCTCTTGATGCCACCTGATCAGGAGGGTGGTATTGGTACTGGCTAATTGTGGCTTGCTGCAGAGGAGAGTGTCCTAGTTTGCCAGAGCTTCTGTGGAAAATATCACAAACTAGTTTGGGCTTAACAACAAGAATTTATTGGCTCATAATTTTTAAAAAAATTAATTTATTGAAATATATCAACCACACACAAACATACATAAACAATAAGTGTATAGTAATAGTTGTGAACTCATAAAACAATCATATATAACATCATATAGGACTCTCATAACTCACTCTACCAATACCGTGTATTGTTGTTAAATCTTTTTAACTAATGGTTAAAGGGCATTGTCAAAATATTACTATTAACCAAAGTATTTTCCCCCCAACCAACCCTATTAATATTATCTTTATATCATTTATGTATGAACATGCATAAACAATTAAGTGTATAGTAAAAATTGTGAACTTACAAAGCAAACATGCATAACATCATAGAGGGGTCCCATACATCAACCCTCCACCAATAGCTTGCATTGCCATAAGATGTTTGTTACAAATTATGAAAGAATATTGTCAAAATCTTACTACTAATTATAGTCCTTATCTTACATTTGGTGTGTTTTCCTCCCAACCCACCCTATTATTATTTTTTAAATATATTTTTATGACAGAAGTTATAAACTTATAAAACAATCATGCGCATGTGCAGATTTCCCAAACAACACCCCTCTATCAACACACCACATTGTGGTGGGACATTTGTTACAGATAATAACAACTGATTGTTACCACCTCCATAGTATATATTTGGCTCACATTTTCCATACTGCCCCATTATCAACACAGTACATCTTTGGCATTGATACAAGAATATTGTATTATTATTGCTAAATTTTTCCCATGCATTCCCAACACCCTGCAGTAATGATGCCATTTGCTCTAGCTCACAAAGTACAATCTTGCATCGGCACCATCAACCACAATTCTCATCCAACTCTTGGTTTACTGTGCTATTCAGTTTCTAGATTATTCTGTAGCATTCTGTCAATTGGCATTTACATACCTAGACTACTATTTTCAGCCACATCCGCATTTATAAACTAGCTGTTACTCATTCCACTCTATACATTTCCACACTTTTACAGTAAAGCTAATTAAAACTTCTACATACATTAAACATCAGTAGTCCATCTCAGTCCTTCTCTTATCTCTTTTAAGAATTCACCACCTACCACCATGTCTTGAAGATATTTTCCAAAAATTTCTTCAAGAAGTTTTATGGTTCTTTCTTTTATTTTAAGGTTTTTGATCATTTTTGAGTTAATTTTTGGATAATGTGTGAGATATGGGTCCTCTTTCCTTCTTTTGGCTATGGATATCCAGTTCTTTTAGCATCATTTTGCTGAATGAACTGTTCTGCCCGAGCTGTGTAGGTTTGACAGGCTAGTCAAAAATCACTTGACCATACAGGTGAGGGTCTGTTTCTGAACCAGCAATTTGGTTGCATTGGTCTATTGTGTCTGTCTTTAGGCCAGTACCATGCTGTTTTCACCACTATAGCTTGGTAATATGATTCAAAGTCCAGAGATGAGGGTTCACTTTTCCTTTTTATGATATTTCTGGCTATTTAGGACACCAAATATATTTGATAATCATGTTTTCAGTTTTTTTTTAAATGCTGGTGTAATTTTTATCAGGGTTTAATTGAATCTGTGTATCAATTTGAGTAGAATTGACATCTTAATGATATTTAGTCTTCCAGTCCATGAGCATGGAATCTTCTTCCAGTTATTTAGGCCTTTTTTGATTTCTTTTAACATTGGGTTGCAGTTTTCTGAATACAAGTGCTTTACATCGTTGGTAAATTTATTCCTGACTATTTGAGTTTTATCTATCATATTTTTATTTTCGCTACTCTTTTAACACGTTTAGTTACTTTTACAGATATAATTTTCATTTCTAGACTCTCTTCCAGGCCTCTCTTGCCTGTCTTTCCTTTTTAGGCTCTAGCACACCCTTTCTTATTTCCTGAAAATCTGGTCTCTTGCTTAGAAATTCTCTCAGTTTCTGTTTATCTGTAAATATTCTAATTTGCCATCATTTTTTAATGAAATAAGATTCTTGGCTGGACATTTTTCTCTTGTAGTGTCTTAAATACATCAGACTACTGTCTTCTTGCCTCCATAGTTTCTAGTGAGAAAACAGCACTTAATCTTATTGGGTATCCTTTATATTTTATGTATTGCTTTTCTTTTGCTGTTCTCAGAATTCTCTCTTTGCCTTTGGCATTTGACATGCTGGTTAGTATGTGTCTCTGAGTTGGTCTATTCAGATTTTTTTTGGGTGGGAGTACATTGAACTTCTTGGACATGGATATCTATGTCCTTAAAGAGGGTTGGAAAATGTTATATCATTATTTCTTCTGATATTCCTTCTGCTCCTTTTCTGTTTTCTCTTTCTGGTACACCCATAACATGTATGTTTGCACGTCTCCTGCAGACATTTAGTTCCCTGAGACCCTGTTCAATTTTTTCCGTTCTTTTCTTCATCTGTTCTATTGTATGTTCACATTCAGAGGCCATTTCTTCAAGCTCACCAATCCTTTATTCTGCGACCCCAAATATGCTATTATATAATTATTCCAATGTTTTTAAATTTTAATTTATTGCACCTTGCATGCCATAAGATCTGCTATTTTTCTATGTGTGCTTTCAAATTCTTCTTTGTATTCATCCAATGTCTTCTTAATATTCTTAATTTCTTTAGCCATCTCATTGAATTTGTTAAGGAGATTTGTTTGAATATCTGTGATTAGTTGTCTCAACTCCTTTATGTCATCTGGAAGCTTATCTTGTTCCTTTAACTGAGCCATAGCTTCCTGTGTCTTGGTGTGGATTGTAATTTTTTGTTGGTGTCTTGGCATCTGGCTTACTAAAGTATTTATTCTTGGTGCATTTTTTCTCTTTAGTTTAGGGCTTCCTGCCCTTTCTCCCTTGCTGGTTGTGCAGTAGAAGCCAAATATGTAATTGATGCTACTATAAGCTGTGGAGGCTCAAGCTGCCCTCATTGTCCCAGGGACCAATGAATTTTCTCCCAACTTTCTCCTTTGCCAGAAGTAGGGACAGAGTGTGGAAAAACCTGAGTCATGCAGGCCTAGACTGTAGTTGCCCAGTGAGACTGATGAGGCTTCACACCCTTTTCTCCCCTGCCTGGTATGGGGATGGAACTGCAGGTGTGGGCAGCAGTCTATTCAGTGCAGATCCAAGATGACTACAGTTGCTCTAATAGAGTTCTGATTATTTAGACTGTGCCAGTCAAAGGTACCTGCAATTACCTGGATAGGCTGGGGCAGGGCTCGCCAACCTCCTCCATGACAGAGGCGAGGCTGAAGCCTAGACTAGGGCTGCAGGATGATCTGGGTCAAAGAAACTGGTTCCTAACATCACTGCAATTTTCTGTCAGCCTGGCCTCTCCTCACTTGGGGGCAGAGTCAAAATAGTGGACACTGGCCTCTTTCTGACTTGGACAGATTCACATCCCAGCTGTTCCTACAGTTATTCTTCAGCCGTCTGAGTCTGCCAATCAGTAGCTGAAATCAGCAGCCAACCATCTCCTCCTTCCCTGTTTTTGGGAAATAGAGCTTCCAATTCCAGCAGAGTAGGACAATCCCTGGCCTCTGTGGCTGGGCTGGTAATTTTCCGGAGAGGCTGGGGCAGGTCCCCACAGCTTCCTCCCTGCTGGAGGTGGCACTGGGGCCTATGTTAGAGCTGCAATCTGATCTGGATGGAAAGAAGCTGGTCCCCACCAACACTGGGATTTTCACTCCACCCCGCTTCCCCTCATGCCAAGTGCAGAGTTAAGATGGAGGCTCCTGGCCTCTTTCTGACTTGAACAGGCTCAAACTTTAGCTGCTCTCAGGATTATACTTTAGCCTGCTGAATTTACTCATCAGTAGCTGAAGTTGGTGCCCAAACATGTCTTTCTCTCCCATTTCAGGGAAGTGGAGTTTCCAATTCCAGCCAATGGAACAGCTCCCAAGGTGGCTTGTGTCTCCAGTGGATGATGGGCACTGGCCTCCAGGGCATGGAGTGCTCTACTCATGAATTTTCTCTGCAGATGGGCAGTCTCCTCTTTCCATTCCTTCAAGGATGTTGCAGGATGCTCTTCTGGCCTCCTGAAGCCCCAAACTGGTGCTATAGCTAGCTCCAGATAGCTCTGGGTGTTTACTAACTGCCCTGTAGCAGGAGCTGACTCTAGGAGCTCCTTACTCCACCACCATCTTGCTGGTTTCTCCTCGGCTCAGAATTTTGAGGCTAAAAGGTGTCCAACATCAAGATCTCAGCACGAATGTCTTTCCCCTTGAGTCTGTATTTTCTGGTGCTGGCTGCTGGCAATCTTGGGGTTCCTCGGCTTTATCTCTGTCACATGGTGGTGGTGTCCATTTTCTGGTTTCTGTGACTTCTGGGTCATATTTATAGGACTGCAATAAAATACATTTAGACCCACGCCTGATTCAGTTGGCCACACCTTATCTAAAAAGAGCATCTTCAAGGGGTCCTATTTGCAATAGTTCTGTACCTACAAGGCTGCAGATTAAAAACAAGAACATGTGGTTTTGACGTAAGTCAACCTACCACTGAGACAATTGCTTTGACCAGTATAAGGAAAAAAAAAATCAGTATAGATTTTCTTCTGTGTCTATACCTGTATCAGACTCACTCTCCCCAGCCTAGTTTGAGTGCTTCCTCTCAGTTTTCCATTCCCAAGTGGGATATTGCTATTTCTCTTTGGTTATCTAAGTATAACCTTTAGATTCATGCCTAGACTGCTCTATAGGGCAATACTGTTCCTCCTTAGTCCTTTGCCCCCAAATTGCTCATGTTAGTACCTTTTCCTGGGTCTCCAGATGAGGTCATTATCAGACTCTGCTTTTTGCATCTGTTGTTTAAACCCAGTCAACTCATTTCCTTGTAAATCCTTTTTATTCTCATCCAGGTCTTCTTCTAAGCATCTTCTGCCTTCTCTATCTCCTTACTTCTCACATCTCTTGAGAACCTGTGCTGTATTCTATCTTCATATCTGTTGTTTTCTGTTAGAACATTCGTACATTACACCAGCTCTGCTAGATATTGCCTAGATAATGGTAGGCCTCTGACCTCTGAAAGCTAGATGAAAAAAAATGCACAAATAAATGCTTAGACATTATATTAAATGTTATAAAAGAAAAGAGAGGATGGAATAAACATGATAAAAGGAAATCCTAATTTAGGTTTGTAGGGCCAGAGAAAGCTCTCCAAAGCTGTGAGACCCAGGCTAAGGGAACAGCATGTCCAGAGAACATGAAGTAAAAGACAGTGTGGCACATTTAAAGAACTGCAAAAATCCTGGATGGAGGATCATTGTGGGCAAAGGAGAAAACATCTCGAGGTGATACTCATGAAGTGTGCCAAAGCCAGTTTGTACAATGACCTGAAGATCCTGATAAAGATTGAAGATTTTATCCTAAGGGCAATGGAAAGCCATGATCAGACTTAATCCAGGGACTCACCTATTTAGGAATATGGGAGCCATGTAATCTAATATGGGCTCTACTACCTACTGCTCTTTTGCTTCCAAGCATATAACCTTGGATAAGTTACTCACCTCTCTGTATTTTCATTTCTTTATCTCTAAAAGGGGGGGGGGAGGGGCAATACTGCAAAGAATTGTTGCTTTATAAATATAAATTTTTTACTATGATGTCTGGTACACAGCAAGTTTATATAAATAATGATGGGTGAGAATGAAAATGACAGTTCAAAGAGATCCTAGTATCTGTTGTCAGGACGTGAGATTTTACGGCAGGAATGTCAGGGGAAGAGAGGAATTGGGGAGACTAATTAAGGGAAAGGACTAGAGGAAGCTCTAATCCAGGAGAAAAAATATGTTATTTTAGATTAGGGTGGTGGTAGTGAGCATGGAGAGAAATTAATAGATGAGAAATATATTTTAGAGACAGAATCAATAGACCTTGGGATGGATTAGATTAGGGTTGAGGGAAAGGAGGGACCAAGGATGATTCTCCAATTTCCTGCTAGACTAACTGGTGGGATGGGAGTAACATTTCTTGGGGAAAGAATATATTTCTTCAGGAAAAAGAACAGGATTTCAGCTCAGGACATATTAAGTTATAGATATCTAGGAAATGTCCAAGCAGAATGTGAAGAAGCTTGTTGGATATACAGGTCAGGATCACAAAGAGTTCTGGCTCAGAGAAACAGGTCTGGTCATTTTTAGCAAAGAAATTGTGATGAACAAGGTCACTTAGTGTAAGAGTATAATCAGAAGAGAAGATGGGCTTGGACTAAGTTTTGAAGAACTCTAACATTTTGGAGTTGAAAGTGAAGAAGTCTGAAAAGGACAGCAACCCTCTTTGCTCAGATGTAAATAGGTCATAGTGAAATATCATTGGGGACTATGTAATTCTTGGATAGTGCCTACAGTATTCAAACTACTTTTTCTTAACATCAGTTTGCCTGACCCTATTGGATTGTCAGGTCAAGAAATGTCATCCATATTTAAGAGTTGTAGAAAATGGAATAAAAGTTATGTAGTTTCCCCACAGTTAATTAAGAGTTTGAATCATTTGCAGAAAGTATTTGTATTAGTTAGGGTACTCCCAGGAAACACAATGGACAAAGGATGTATTTATACATAACATAAATACTATGAGATTTAGTATAGGGATCGAGTGATGCAACTATGGGGATGGGCAAGTCCAAATTCTGTAGGGCAGGTCACAAGCTGGGAACACAAATGGTTTTGATGAATCGCCCAGGAGAAGTTGGGAGGCTGAAGTGAAGAAGGAAATTCTTCCTCCTGACTGCTGAAATCATTTCTCCATTTAAGGCCTTTAACTGATTAGATGAGGCGTCTCATCTTGAAGGCAATCTCCTCAGTTGATTGTAGATGTAATCTGACATAGATGCAATCAATTTATGGATGATTTAAATCCAAAAAATACCCTCACCGTAACAATCAGGCCAGTGCTTGTTTGACCAGGCAACTGTACACCATAAACTGCAAAGTTGACACAAGAACTTGAACATCACAGTATATGTAAGGTACTTACCGTGTATAGCCAAAAAGATCATATTCAGAAAATAAACAAATTCATTAGTGTGCCCATTTAGCAGCTAGATGCATATGTTTGTTTCAGATTTAAACAAAATGTAGGATCAGAGAAATTGTTCACAGTTACACAGAATGTCAGCACATTAGAATTTTTATCAGTAATGTCCATGTTGCATTTGGGTTGCAAAATATTTATAGCATAATGATGCTAGAGTAAATCTCCCCAGTTACCAGGGATTATTGAGGTTTTATTTAGTCTAGATAAGTGTTTCTCAATGTCCAGCAGCATCTGGACTACTTGAGAACTTGTTACAAATATAGATTCCTGGGTCCTCCCCAGAGCTACAGAGCTGGAAACTCAGAGTGTGGGGCCCAGCCATCTGTGTTTAACAAGTCCTCCAGGTCATTCTGATGCACGCGGAAATTTGAGAACCACAGATCTAGAAGAGGAGAACTTCCCAGTAGCCATTCAGTCTTTGTTCTTAACATACTTGACCCCCCATTCCTCCATTTCCCGCCCCTCCTCCCCACCCCCAGACACTGAGGAGCACAGGTTTTTCAAGGCTTTACGATTTCTCTGATTAACTCTAAGTTGTGGGGAGTCATTTCTGAAGAATGATTAAATAGCCGTGTTTATATGTAAGAAGTTAAATATATTCAATTAGGCAGAGATTGCTTGAGCACCTATTATATGCATGTCTAGTGACTGCAGAAAGAAATAGCAATGTGCCACAATTTAAGTCCAAAAAATATAGTCTGCTCCCTAATGCATCTTTTCCAGAATCCTTCTAAAATATTAATATTCTTGAGAGGCACAGAAGGTAAATGTTATTATCATTACCTTCCAGGTGGGTAGGAAAAGGTAAAGGGAATCATGCTGGGAAATACCAGATGTCAGAATCAAAGCTATTCATTTTCTTTAGAAGTGACAGTGAAATCACTTATTTTATTTGAGTTATCCAAAAGATATCTATGGTGTTAATATCGTTCCCCCATTTATTTTCATTTTAGTTATTACCTTAGATTTGTGCTATTGTGAGCAATTTTAAATTAATTATTATACTCTTATGCCTAATGTTGGTTAGCGCTTTAATTATGA
The DNA here is from genome assembly GCF_030445035.2 of Dasypus novemcinctus. Classification (NCBI taxonomy): domain Eukaryota; kingdom Metazoa; phylum Chordata; class Mammalia; order Cingulata; family Dasypodidae; genus Dasypus; species Dasypus novemcinctus. Next base: position 42,815,375 of record NC_080699.1, on the reverse strand, counting down.
AGTCATTTTAGCTTTTAGATGAGTTACAGCTGAAGTTAATGAACAGTATTTACTTTCATTAATGACAATTTTCATTACTCTTCCCTTCCTCGATAACCACATAGTGAAAGCTTTCAAAGTTAGAAGAGAAATCCAATAAAGGGAAAATTCTAAAGGCCCCACTGTTCTCTGAGGAGAGCAGATGGAGATGGCAAGGGATGAATTGTGAAGCTGTAGAGGGTGGAATGTGAGTGAAGAGAAGCTTTGATATTGTCGCCAGTGTTCACATCCTCCTCCACTGTCCACCTGAGCAGTGAACACTGAGGACCCCACCTCTATCAGATATGGTAATTTGAACAGGGAAAGCTGTATTCACACAACTTCAGACTCCCTGGGTGTCACATTGATTAAAATTGCAGTCAATCGAGTCTGCACTTTGTTTATATGATCAGATGCACCTGGCAACTTGGAGAATTTAGATTGGCGGTCCTTGACCTTAGGTACACATTAGAATCACCTGTGGAATTTTTTTTTCACAAGGTACAGTGCAAGCCCCGAACTCCAGGGTGGGTCCTAGACCTGTGTTACTAGAATGTTAATAGAACGTTTCTTTCTTTTATGGATGTTTTGTATTCTGTAGTTATTTTTGGTTCTTTGTTCTATATTCAATAGGGATCATAGTGGGATGTTTGGTTTTTGTTGTTATTGCTGGGTTTTAATGAGAAAGGGTCATATGTGCTGCTCTTTTGTGAAGCCATCTCTGCAAAGTTTCTCTTCCTCTGGACTCTCTTAAATTTCATGACAGGACACGCCTCATCCACCTGTACTACCACTATCCAAACAGGTAAAGTGCATGGCTGCAGTCTCTGTTGAGGAAGCCTGGACCTGCCACTTACTAGCTAGCGATGCTGCAAGGGTTACTTGACCCTCAGGTCCTTCATCTGTTAATTGGAGCTAATAACAGCCACTCTCTCATAAAACTGTTCTGAGGATTAAATGAATTAATACGTGTAAATTGTGCCAATAGGTTCTTGGCACATGGTGCATGAAAATGGGCTATACTTTATGTGGTAGTCACCTTTATCAGCATCAACTGGTATTAGTGAAATTGCTACCTGGACTCAACTGTGTTGCTTTTGGCACAATGTAAGAATAAATTAATTTCTAAGAAAGGGAATTCTGTGTACATGAGGCCAGGAGTAGTGTGTAACTTATTTAAAGAATAAACTAACTTAAAAGAAATTTTCGTACTGTTTGTATGCCTATCTGATCATTAAATCAGTATCAAACCTAGACTTGCACATTACACCTATACATTAAACCTAATCTTAGACATTCTTTAAATTAAAGTAACCTTGTAGTAATAAAGTTGCATTGATTTTTAAAATAGTCCCATAATATTTAACTAAATGATTGTTTCAGATGGAATTGATTTCAGAGCTTATTCTAATGCATGGTAGTCTTTCTCCCACAGGGTTTAGAGTAAGGTTTTACTTAGATTCACCTAGATTTTTAATAAATTCAATGAGCATTTTCATGCCCTTAGACCAGGATAGGGGTAGGAAATTACATCATTGAAAGGGATTTATGATTAGGACATAGTTTACCATTTCTCTTGGGAAATGCTGTGTCTTTATTTTCACCCCCTGGGTTTTTCACTTAGGGTATTTTTTCACATCTTTGCTTAGAATAATTTTATTATTTTATGTTTGAATTCTGTTCTTGGAGAAAACCGAGGTGGAAGGAAAACTCCAAAATTTATTTGTTGCTAGAGAACAACTTGTTTAGGAGTAAAATTTGGCAAGGAGCAAGCCACCTACAGAAAGGGAAGAGTTAATTCTTTAACAAGATGATCTGTTGTTGGATTGTTAAGATGCAACATTTAAATGTGACCTCTTTTTTTTTTAACAAATCAATTTTATTGGTACAAATTAATAAAGCATAAACCCATCCAAAGTGTAGAGTCAGTGATATTCAGTGTAATCACATAATTGTGCAAATGAATGTGACCTCTTGAGTTACAATTTATTGTCTTTGGGGCATGTGAATTAATTCCACTAAAGCACAGGGGGTAAAGATGTATGTTACATGGAAAATGTATGGCTCTGGTGGTCATGAAGACTGATAAGGCCAAGTTATTTGGCTGTTTTCTTATTATGCCCACTAAGCTCTCTCTCTCCCGGTCTAGCTCGTTTGCTCTAACTTGCCTCACATATGAAATAGGGACTATGAGACTTTTAGAAATAAAAGAGATCATAGGGATCAACTCTCCCAAAAGTCTCAAGTTAAATATGATAAATGGGGAGCCAAGGAGATGAATTATCCTTTCCAAGTTCACATATTGAATTAAAAACAGTAAAAAGTACAATTTGGGTTTCTCCTCTACCCTGCTACACTGTTCTGACTCTGAAAGTTATGAAACTACAACAGGATAGCAGATATATATGTATACACACATCAAGCAAAAAAGCAATGTTTTTTGTTCCCATCCTTAAGGAAAGGGATCCTCATGAGAAAAAGTTTTCATTCTTCTGAGGATAAGTTAAGGCAGGACTTGGCAAGTCATTTGAACTTTTTATCTCCTGAATCTCACCCGTACCCATAACAAGCAAAAAGCCGGAACCGTGACGTGACTGCCTCTGTAGGTGATGTCACATCTTAGTGTAATTAAACACATTCCCAGCGTTATTATTTCTTGGACCGAGAAGAATGCATTGCTCAGCCGTTCACCTCACTAAGAGACATCCTGAATCAAAGGGCGGAAACAACCTGTGAACACTGCAGAGAAGTTGGCTCTCATTAGCATAACCCATCTCCATTGGTTAGCACAAAGATGCTGTGGGCGGAGCCAGTGGATGGGCCTGGACACCAGTGAGCAAGCTGTCTCCATGGAAACCCAGTTGGCCACAGTGAATGATGGCTTCACAGGAGACACACCTGCAGCTCTTGAGCTCAGCCCATTTGCTTCCTCCCCTCACTTCATTCACATCTTTTTATTAAATGAGTGGATTTGTCACCATTCCTTTTATGAACATCAGACAGCAGCCCAAGGTTCCGATTTGAGGGGAAAATAAAACTTCCAGTTGAAACATTTGCAGAGACTCAGAGTCATACAGATAGATCTCCCGCAGATGAAACCCAAGATGCAGCAGATCTCTCAGGATTGAATGACTTAATTACTTGAGCTGCACCTTCTCTGGAAAAAAAAAAAAAAAAAAGCAGAAGCAGTGAGCTGTCTTCACTATTTCTCTTGATTAAGTCACTGAGAGTACAAACTATCAAATGCTTTACTTGTGCATCGGTAGTCTCAGGGGTGTATTGAATCTGTACTGAAGCCTGGTTTAAAAGTTTACTTAACCCAGAGATTATTTTCCTGCTGGTTTTGAAAAGTATTACAAGAATGACGTCTCTTCTCAAAAGCCTCCTTATAATATGTTCCAAAGCAGTAATTGCGGTGAATATCCCATGCGTACATTTCCTGTGCTTTTCCTGCACTCTTTTGGCTTTAACTATTAAAATAGATCTAACTAGTACATAGCACCTGATAAGATGCCTCAAATCCTTTGTGATAAGGGGCAGAGCATAAAGAAATAACATGGAAAAAATATTAAATGTAGACAAACACATAAGCTTCTTTTTTATAATTTTTCAAGACTTGTATCACATCTAAATCGCCTCAGTAAGTCTTTGTCCAGCAGCCCCAGCAATCAAGAATTCAAAACACATAGACAGGACATCTTTTTTTTGTTTAATTGTTTACCAGCTAAAGGCGTGACATTTGCAATTAGCTAGTTATTAAGAGTTTTTAAAAATAAACAGATAAAAGGATCCAGCACCTCTCACCCTTACTAGCATGAAGTGAAAACAAAATTGAGCTAAACCAAACCTATGATCAATCTTAAACATGGACATGGACGTCTTATCGATATTCCTAGAAATCCTCACTTGCTTCAATCTGATATGTCTCACACCCACCCACCCTGATTCCATTCAAATCTATGGACCAATGACTTTTTTTCTGGGTGAGGAACAATGATTTTTAATCCACATTTTCCCTGTCATCCACTTGCAAAAATACCACAGCATCAAGCTCCAGTCAATCATTTTTCCAGATATCAAGGCTAAGATGGAAATATGAAGCATGGGAAAGGGTATGGTTTAGTTTACAAAAAAATTGAAAAAGACACAAGCAACCCACTGTTAATATAATAGAGTGAAAAGCCTGTGAATGTCCCACCAAAAAGCTTCTGTGCTTTGTCCCCCTACTGCTGGCACCTGCTGAAGCTGCATTCATTACAGCCAGCAAATCCTTCTCAGTCTCTTACTTACAATGTAGGGCAGAGAGTCTCACCACTAATTAATGTTGCAAACTACGGCAAGCAAATGGACTGGTGTCCACAGTACAAAAGGTCAGCAGAAGCTCGTGCCCCTTTATTGTTTACCCAGCCCCACAGTATTTGTTTAAGGCCTGATAATGTGTTTTGATGAGTCTTGCAATGACAGGTTTGGATTCTAAAAGCATTTGGGCTCTTCTCTTGGGAAACACACGCGCACGCACACACACACCATGATCTATGCCAGAAGCAGAGCAGCAGTGATTGAATTTTAAACTGCCCAAAATAAATAAATAAAATAAAATGAGGGAGAAGAAGAAAGGAAATTGGGCATGTGTGAAAACAAGCTGAAACGGTTAGGAGCAAAAGGAGAATCCTAGAACAGTGCTGGTCTGTTTGGAATGAATTAATCAGACCATTAAACAGATCTTTTAATCTAAAGTATCCCTTTCATTTTCTGTACTGTGTAAAACAAAGTGACTGGTGTGTCGATGAGGAATTTGCCCTGCTTCTTATTTGTATTACACAGACTGGAGTTCTGGCCTCGTTAACATTCCCCTGGAGTCAAGGACCACACATTCAGGCTGAAAACTGGAGGAACGAAATCTGTGTAGCCTGAGGTCTCTCCCAGCTTGATATAAACCATCTTCCATAGCTTGTCCAGAGGAGAGGTTCCTTTCTCTCTCTTATTTATTCTCACCCATAACGTGGAGAATATGATAAAGAATCGAAGAGTTTCCTATCCCCAAAATGTATGCAAAGCCCTCCATTCAATTTCATGGGGGTGAAGGGCCCCCCGAAACCCATCCTGTGGAGTTAGAGGTTCATGGAAAGGGGAAAGCCAGTCTCGCCTCCGCACCCCCCCACATCTGTACCGATGTTATGGAGAAACTGTGTTCAGACCTTTAAAATGGAACCTATCCTGAGTTTTATTTCATCTCAAAGATAGCAGCCTAATGCCTTGATGATTGTAATTGATTCAATCACAATTTTCTCAGTTGCATTTTTTATCAGAGGGTACATTGGCAATGGAAGCATTAATCTGGGAGTGGAGAGGCTTAGATCTAAATCCTAGTTCTCCCAGTAATGTAACTCAGGAATCTGGCCAACTCATTGGATTTCGCTAGACCTCAGTTTCCTCACCTCCGAAATGACCTGGTTCACTATATGACCTCAAAAGTCCATTTCAGTTTTCATTTCCCCGTTCTCATTTGTTGGTGGCATTTAATAGAAATAATTGTAATGATAATAAAGAGACAAATAAATAAAAGGCATAGCAAAAATATAATTACCAGAATAAGACAGTAAAATTACATAGAAAAACAAGGATGTAAACTGCATCTGAATGTTTCTTGCTGTGTGGTTACTTTTCCTATCAATGTAATAGTCACTGCTATTTATGCTTTATCTTAGCACTAAGCTTTATGCTTCTTAAGCCCTGGTTCTCATTTGATGATTTTTGTTTTTGTAAATGTCCCATGTCTTCTTGTATTGCACCTCAATAAACATGCTCAAGAAATATTTGCTGGGTGAGTAAATGAGCATACAGCATGAAAAGTGGGGGGAGAGCTGAGTGGGCAGCCAGAGGGAACCCCGTCCAGGAAAATGCATGACTGCTGAATGGCCAATTCAGTAGAATTCTTGGAAATGGTAAGTTTTTAGGAGCTGCTTGATTAATACAAACAGAGGGCATTTGGCAGGCTGAATGGAAAAGAACACTTTATGTAAAGCTATAATGGCGCAACACACATTCTCTCCCTGGTTTCTCTAATCACATCTGCATTTCAATGCCGCGGCTGTCCCACGACTTTCTGTAAATTATTGTGGGGAGGCATTCCAGGAGAACACAAACCTGTCTTGTTTCATGAAACAAAGGGAATGGCTGGCTTAGGTAGCTCCTGGAATTTATTGGTGCTCGTTCCCATATCCAGAGGAGAGGAATGCCAGATGGAAAGATGAGAGCTCCCTGTCCTTGAGTAAAAAGAGAGAGAGAGAAAAAAAGATGATCTCATTACTTGGGAATACAAGAACTAAGCTAGCTTCAGAGTGGTGTGCCTTTAAACACCCATCTGAAGTCCAAGTGAGACCAGATTTAAATAAGGAAGCTCCCTTTCTCAATTAGCTTGCAGCCTCTTCCTTTCCTAGTCCTTCCTCTCCACCTCCTCTCCTACTCTTCCCCGCCCCTTTCGGAATCCAGCAAGATTAAGTGGCTAGTTTATCTCCTTGGTGCTGAATTTTAATGGAAACAGTTAACTGTGTGATCATATTATTAATATTTATACTGTCACCAAATGTTGACGGATTAATTATGCAACATAGTATAAAATCAGCAGGCAGCGTGGGTGAGCGGTGGCAAAGTTCATATATTAATAACTCAGCTGGTGGTGAGCATGTGCTCCAGGAGACTGCACCCCTGGAGGGCCACCCCCAATTCCGCTCAGGGATACCACCCACTGGCTTCATCTCACTCTTTACAGTTCAGCACATCATCCTTTTCGACATCAAAAAATAAATGATGTTAGTTCAGCCTTCTTTGTGCAGTGCTCTGGCTGCATCCAAAAGAGAAGTGATAAGGTTTTTGCTTTCTGGGAGCTGATACAGTCTGTCATCAAGGAAACACTTGTCATCTGGCAGTGCCAGCAAAGGTTCCAGAGTCCAGGCATTCTAGATTGAGCTTCCAAGCTAAGGGTCTCCTTTTCTTAGACTATAAATAGTCACTGACTATTTGGCCAGTATCTTCTGCATGCAGTGCTCTGCTAGTTGCTTAGAGAGAGCCACAAATTAATAAAATATAGTGCTGGCCCTCAGGGAGCTTATTCTATTTTGGGGGAAACTGCAACAGTAAGAGAAAGCCTGGCAAGGGGTGATATGAGAAAGTCCCCAACTTTACGGCTAATGGCTACTCTGTTTGGATAAGTCACTTTGCATCTATGGGTCTCAGGATGCTCTGCCAATGATGGGGCTAATGGGACAATGACTCTGGTTAAACTCTCTAGGATGTCGGAGAAAGAACACAGAGAACAACAATTTGGCTTCCCCAGGCCTGTGAAACAGTTTTGGCTTGTTTGCTCTTGGGCAAATTATATCAACTTTCTTAGCCCCAGAGGTTTTGTTTGTAAAATGAGATTATATCACTTACCACCGGGGATTGTTGTATAGTTGGTGTGTATGTGTACCTAAGTAAAGTGCTTTAGTATGGTACTGAAATCTAAGCAATAAAATGTTAAATAACGATATGAGATGTTCCTTAAACAGGTTGTACTCAGGTTACTTGTAAGCCCTCTAAGATTTTGCTATTTGGAAACATTCCTTCCCCTTGTCCCAGATTTAATTTGTCTACTTACAAGAGCAGCACTTTGGGGTTAAATGTGACAGACAACATTTCTGTGCAATGTGCTGTATTACAACGGTTCCTAGAACCGTGTCTAGTGGTCTGTGAGAGACACCAAAGAGCCGCAATAGATTCAGTGAGCCGCTGTAGGATGCCCAAGCCCCAGCATGCTGGGGACTATAGCAAATGTTAGCTATAGAAATCCTGGAAGCAGCATGTGGCCACCCAGGCCAGGGGAGGCCCTGCAGTGGCATGTAGCGGGTGGTCCACTCTGAGAGTGCCTGCATGCTGGGGGACGGATGCTCCATGCGTGTAGTCTGTCATTGTGACTCACAAAGAGTTGGTGCAGGTGTGTTTGGTGGTCGCTGAAGGAAGATGACTACATAATTCTGCCGAGAAGTTTACTTGGACCAATCAGTTATCAGGCTACGTATCAAAAGGCCATGGCAATTACAATATACAGACTGGGAGAAATATATGAAATAGAAGATATGGCCCGTGCCCTGACAAGCTAATTGTGATAAATGTCATGCAAGCAGCAAACGAGAATACAACACAGTCAATACCATGCTATTTGTGTTTACTCAAGAAGGTGTCATTGCTCACCTACTGTGTGCCAAGCTCTTGAGTTATGTGTAGCCCTGGAAGCAGCAGTAACAATAATTTTGATCTGGAGGCATTTACAACCTACTGGAGAAGAAAAGTGAAGCACAGGAAAAGGCTTATATAAAGATAAGCAAAGGGTGATGCCTAAGAAATGGAAGGGCCAGTTTATTGCAGATTCTGGAAATAAATATCCAGAAAGCTGAAGTTTTGTGCAACATCCATGTTCAACAAACTCTCATTGATAGCATCCCTCCTCCTTGGAGTTGTAGGTCATTGATATTCACTCTATTTTGCAAGGAGAGAACGAGAATCACCCAAGGGCTTGAGGGTAGATATCCTTAGTAAAAGAGGGGCTGAAGATGGAGCCAAGCTTTTAGATCGCCAGAACACACTCCCACACCATTTATTTGTCACATCATCGTTTCTATTGGAAGCTGTACAATGAATCAACCACCCTGGAGGAGGATGGAGGGTATTTGGTGAGGTAATTTAGTGTTTTTAAGCCATTAGAATGGCATTCACAGCATTAGTAGAAAATTAATAGAGTTAACAAGAAATGGGACATAATTTCAGTGTGAGGATCAGAACGGCAGGGAGGAGTACATAGAAGGCTGCATATTCTGAACCTATCAGCACTGCATTTGTATGTGTCAGATAACCTTCTAGAAGGTGCCTCATTTAAAATGGACCCTACTGAAGCTTAACATGTAGAGTACAGTCTGTTTAAAATGAGCCACACCATAGGGAAATCTGACAGCACGACACAAGATCTATCCAGACAGGCTGTGTTGTACGACACGATTCCAGGCCAGAAATCTTTGAAAGTCAAATCCGTACTCCTCTGCTCTGACTGCAGAGTAGTGAGTGCTAAGTAGAGCCTTCTCTCCCTTTCTCCTTACAAAACCCAATTAAAATGTGCGTGTACAATAATCTCACCGTTCAGAGCTCCGTTGGTGATTGATAGAGTTATTTCCAAGTATGTTTAGCCTGAGTGGAACTGCTTAACCCATTGTGGGACAGGCACAGACAGGAACGAGAGAGGGGAGATAAAAATGAGAAAGCCAAGAGAGGCAGAGAGCATCCACTAGAAAGGTGGAGGGAGAGAAACAATTGTGCCAGTGCACTACAACAGTGATAGAGGACAACTGAGCCCCCTGCGCCCATTCTCAAAAGTGAAGAAAGTTCTTGCATCAGGGCGAGGCACAGCGTTGGCTGAGAAACTCGCCTCCTGTTTACCGATGCCAAGGTTAATTGTGAGGCAAGAGCATGCCGCCGTGAGGTTGTGCCTTTTTCCGTGGCTGCTTTTTGTCAGCGTCTCCAGGAACCTGCAAAGGCAGAATAGGTCCTTTGATGGCTGCGTCGGCAGCCCACGTTGCGCTTGGGCAGGTTAATGTACCGCTGCCAGCCCTCCAGACTGAGGCAATCAGAGGCACCGCTTGATAGAAATAAAATGAAATGTGGCGGGAGGAGGGGGTGCCTGCGGTTGGTATTTCAGCTGCTGGCAAAGCTCTCCTCAAATCAAGCCCTCGGTGGAGGGAGGGCACTGGGAGAGAGGCTGAGGGCACCTGCAATGCCTAGATTAATCCCCTTTTTGTTTGTTTTCGGGTCTATTGAGGCACTGCTGAGTGGAAGAATTTCTGCTGGCCTCCTTCCTGGAAGGGAGCTGCAGGCTGAGAAGAGAGGATGGGTCGTCATATGTCACCTCTCAGCATGAAGAGTCCCTGTCTGTCTGTCGCTCTGCCCCTCCTGCCAGTCAGCTCTGCCCGCCCGGAATTCTTATCTCATAGCAGAGCAAGACAACAGCTGACTGATAAATGAGCCCCAAAAGGTGTTTCTCGCCCTTTCTCCAAAGCAAGATGTGTCGTGTCAGACCTTCAGGACAGGCATTCTGGGGCCAAAAAGGAAGCGAAACTCAGCCTCGATCCCGCTAGGGCTTGGAGTCCAGACTTTGTTCCCGGGTTATGCACCTGTCTTTCGCAAATTAGGAAAGCTGTGGGAACTATCCCTTGGGGATCATTTTGAAATGCAGAGCAACTTGATTTCTAACAGCGGCCTTCCACCCTTTTACGTAAGTGGGGGAATTACATTTTGGGAAATAAAGGATGAGTTTAAACTCATTTATATGGCTGTGAGTCTCCAAAAAGAGCCGGGAGGTTATCAGAGGGGTCGCCCTTATGCACACCTGAGTAGAGTCCCAGAGACAGATAAAGTAGATACAACCCCGGGTATTGGTTTTTCTGAGGGCTGCAGAGACCCACAGGTTCTATGGTCATGGCAGATGGAGTTCAGTGCCATGTCAGCTGGCCCTACTTTGGAGTTTGTGTTTCTGTGTGATGGAGCTGGACTCAGATGTGATCTTTGTCCACAAGCCTCTCCTGTTACTTTTACCGGAACTGTAGTTGATGCTGGGGTTTAATGTATACCCAGGGGACCTGAATCTCTGGACTGACCATGTGATAGCCAGGCCCTGAGCCTCAACAGACTTGCAACTCCCACACTCTGGTTTATTGGACTTACCCCACTCACCTAACATGGAGTTGAAGAAGGTCAACCACCACACCAGGGAGCCAAGAGTGCCTACAACTGCAAGCAGGAGAATTGCATCCAGCATCCATGTGGAATCTAAGCCCCCTCTTGATATAGAGGTGGAGTGGACACAACCATTCTAAGGTCCACAGGATGGAGGAATAGAGTATGGATTAGAGTGGATTTACTGATATTCTATTCATGAACTATTGTGATTAGTAATCGAAGAAAATGTGGCATTGGTGTGGAGAAAGTGGCCATGGAGGCTGCTGGGGTTAGGGAATGGGAGGAAGAGATGAGATGTGGGGGCGTTTTTGGGACTTGGATTTGTCCTGGGTGGTGCTGCAGGGACAGTTACCGGACATTGTATGTCCTCCCATGGCCCACTGGGTGGACTGTGGTAGAGTGTGGGCTATGATGTGGACCATTGACCATGAGGTGCAACAATGCTCAGAGATGTATTCACCAAATGCAATGAATGTCTCATGATGATGGAGGAGGTTGTAGTTATGGGGGGAGGAGTAGGGTGAGGGGGTTGGGGGTATATGGGGACCTCATTTTTTTAATATAACATTAAAAAAATAAATAAAGAAAAAAAAAACACAAAAGGATGAGTTTAACCTCCCCATGAAGCATATAAAAGTGGACAGCTCCAGTCGGGGAGGCGTGGGAGGCAGGTGAGGAGAGAGATGGAGTCAACCCACTGGGCCCCCTGCCTCCAGGACCTTGCTCTGCCCCCATATCATTATGGAGGTGTCTACATTCCTGCTTCCTGACTGGGGCTGAGGCACCCTGCAGACGGGGCGCCCTGCCCCCGCTCACACGAAGCTGCCCTGGGTGCTAGCAGAGGCCGGCCTGGTCCCTGAAAGGCCGCTGGGTGCCACTGGGGCTCTCGAATTGCATGTGTTATGGGAGGGCCCTGATCTATTTTCCTCTCCCAGTGTATGTCTGATCATCTGTCACTAATACCTGCCCGGCATCACTGTGTTGAATCTTTTTTACATGCATTACCAGGCAGGTCAAGTTTAGGATACAATTTTAAAGATTTATTGTATTTATTTCTCTCCCCCACCCCCCTGTTGTCTGCTCTCTGTGTCCATTCACTCTGTGTTCTTCTCTGTCCGCTTGCATTCTTGTCAGCGGCATCAGGAATCTGTGTCTCTTTTTGTTGCGTCATCTTGCTGGGTCAACTCTCCGTGTGTGCAGTGCCACTCCTGGGCAGGCTGCGTTTTTTCTGTGTGGGGGGCATCTGTCCTTGCAGGGTGCACTCCTTGCGCATGGGGCTCCCCTATGCTGGGGGTGCCCCTGCGTGGCACAGCACTCCTTGCGTGCATCAGCGCTGTGCATGGGCCAGCTCACCACATGGGCCAGGAGAGCCTGGGTTTGAATCCTGGACCTCCCACGTGGTAGGCGGATGCCCTATCAGTTGAGCCACATCCGCTTCCCTAGGATACAATTTTAGATCTCAGATCTTTGACAGGTAGATTCTTACTCTTTCCAATAAGGACTCTGACAAAAAATAGTCACTTCAAGTTATGAACTTTTCCCATTTTTGCAATATCAGGTGGCAGAAAAGGTGAACTTATCCCTGAATCTTATCGTTTATACCCAGTATTTCTTCTCCCAGCAATGTGGATGGTGGAAGCACCTTGGGTCTAAGAATCAGGATTTTGGGAAATGACATTACCATACAATGGTGGTGTCCCAGTAGGAGTGCGTGCTTTGGACCACAGCGCTCCAGTGCAGGGGAGGACTATTCCTGGCTCATGTGTAAGATGCTTCGACGTCCTGCCCAGCTGGGCACAGTGGCGCTTCACTGTCAGGAGGGGCAGCTTTAGCTCCTGTCTCACGTGGAGCTAAATAGATATGAGGTGGAACCTTTTTTTCCTAACAGCACGAAATTCCTTCCCAACAAGAGTCACCTTGAAGTAAGTGATATGGTTTCTTGCGAAAGAATTGCTGTCTGGGTAGTTAAATCAGAGAACCAAAAAAAAAAGAACAGAACTCAGAGTTTATATTCTACGTATTTTCATTGACTTGGTTTGTGGCTTTTTGGAGAAAATACATTTCCACTTTGGAATCGTTAACTGACGAAATCTTACAAACTCACAAACATACTGTGCATGTTGTACACGTGAAAGATGCTGTGCAAAACTTATGTCGAGAGCAGAGTGTTCAATAAGAATGTCACGGCAGACTGAAGGGCTCCCCTGCCTCCTTCCCTGCCCGCCTTCCTCCCTCCCTCCCTCTCTCCTTCTCTCTCTCTCTCTCTCTCTCTCTATATATATATATATATATAGTTGGGTTAGCTACTTCTCTTCTGATTCCACCTATTCCATTTTCTGCCCTCAGAGTCCACCAAAAGAACCAACAGTACGTTTGAAAGCCGTTCCTCAGCTACATAATCTGCTAATTGATTTATTACAGGCGTGGCCTTGCGGGTCTCCTCCTTAGCATCCTACAGTAAGTTTTGTTACCTTCTTGGCCCTGATCATGGCATCCCCATTATGCAAGTAACTGGTAACCAGGCACCAAGCAGATGGAAAAAGCACATCTAGAGATATTAAAACTTGGTGGGTAAACGCTGGCCTCTTCTCGGGGATATGACTCTCCAGCCCTGAAGCTTTTTGAAATATGCTCTAAATGACGGATGTTTCTATGTGAACATAGGGCTCAGTGGATGAAGGTGATTTTCAAGTAGTCCTCAAGGTTAAAGTTGGTTGCCCTACCAGATGGTTTCTATCTAGTGCTGTGGATTATGATATTGAACCGCCCTGTGTTCAGATCTCCTAATGCCAAGAATAACAAGGAGGGGAAGCCAGCCACAGTGAGGGCTGCTGCTCTGAGGGCATGCAGAGACGCAAGGGTCAAGGCCAGACCATATGGTCTATCAAGGCCTCGCTGCAGTAACCCCAGGAACTGCAAATCAATGCGCAGAACTGCTCATCATCTCTGCTTCCTATTGCATCAGTCACTGTCTGGCCTGAGTTCCCCCACCTCCCCCAGCTCTGTCTTGCACTGATTTATGCCACAGGCTTCTCTCTGCAGTAACTGGTTCAATTCCAGCTGCCACAGTTTCTAGCAAGCTCCTTGGGAACTTGTTCCGAAAAGGCCCCATAGTTGAATGCAGCAACCGAGGGGCAGGGGGCAGGGTTTACAAATTCAAGGGATTCAGGCAACAGCGACTCAGCTATCCTCCCTGGAAAATCAGGTGTGAAATTTGTTCACCAGTGAGAAGCTTGCCTGTTGTGGGTGCTTGGCAAGCAAGTAAACTTGGCTCTCCATATCTCCGTATGGGGAATTTGGGCACAGATTACCTGAGAGAGTAGACATAATTGTCTCAATTTCTTGTTGTGTTTTTTTTTCCTCTTTTTCTCTGTTCTCTCTCCTTTTCTTCCTCCTTTGTCTTTCTGCTTTTTCTTACTCTGAAGACAATTACTTTGGCAAAAAGCTAACTGACTTTGGATATTTGCTCTATTTCAGCAAGCCTATACAAAGCTAAATGCCCTTCACTGGAATATCAGCTCCATGAATTCAGGCATTTCTCTCTGTTTTGCATTGTAGTATCCCCAATCCCTAAAACAGTGCTTGGAATATAGAAAGTGTTCATCATTAGTTACTAACTGAATGCTAGCATAAAGTTGATAATAAAAGCTGAAAATTTGAACCCTTTTCTTTCTCTAATATGCACCTCAAGACTCAAATCTGGAGGTTCTTGCTTGGGAATCTTTTAAAATTGCTGTCATTTCCTTTACCTTTTCCTGAGACAAATTCAAATGCACAACTCTCCATTATTAAAAGCTGCTCTTCTCCCTGCTCTGTTGCTCTTTGCAAAAGTCTTCAGAACCGAATCTAACAGACGAAGATGTGTTCACACCTGCAGTGTTTCAATGGGCAGGCATCTTGTGGATTTCCATAACCCATGTGCTTTCTGTTATTAGATGTTAAGGCAGTGGGATGAAGAGTGTTTGTCTCTGGTAGAGTGATAAGATCAGAGGGGATACAGCACTTTGACCTTTTCCTATGAAATCCAGCTCTGGGTTATGCAAGTTCTATTTTGTTTGTGCATGTATGTACGATTTCCTTCTGTTTTTAATCTTTGTTTCACTTTGAGGATTGACATTGCCTGGCCACCCAAAGGCAAAGGTGGCTTTGGGGTGGGTGTGGGTGAGCAGATAACGAAAGTTCTGTCTGGAGTTTCCTTTCGGTTTTAGCAGACGGTGGCTGGGTCTCCACTCTGAGAGGGTGCAGCTGCCTGATGCTGAGGAGGGCATTTTCTCTTGTGGCGGGAAAGTGGCTCCAGAGTTAAATAACCATTTATTTCTGCTCCAGTCACAAACTGTTTGCGTGGATGCCTGGATGTTTTCCTTTATTAAACCACTCAGCGTATTTATCGTTCTTCCTGTGCAGAGCCCAATAACACAGTGGGCAGACCCAGTGCACCCGGCACCCGCCTTCCAGTTCCCCATGGAGCAGCCGCGGCCACAGACCAACTCAGCAGAACGACCTCGTCACCCACGGGACACTTCCAGGGCTGGCCTTAAAGAGCAATTTCCGTCAGGAATGGAGAAGCTCAATTGTTCATAAACCTGACGTTTATTACTTGGAGATTCTTTCTCTACAGCACAAGCTGCTCTTCACAATTTTACAGCCTTCCCTCAGTGCCCCACTCCCCCCCCCCCCCAGCTTACTGGCCCCTCCCACTGATCCCCAACCCTATGCTTGGCGTGGGGGGCGGCCGGAGCCTGGGTGATGAGCTCCTAGCCTCGGATCCCTTGGGAGCACCAGGCTGTCATCCAGAGCACAGGACGGACTCTTCTTTTATTTAGGCAGCAGTTAGCAAGAGGGGGTAGATCCCGATGGCTTCCCACCTTCAAGTCCATCGGGTTCTACTGGCACTTGCCGGTTTGCCAGCTCAGACCAACACTTGTCTATTTTAAACATTTGTAGTCCACAAATGGTAATTAAATAAATTGTTTCCCAGGCTGAAGAATTGACTTGGTTATGTCATTTTAATTAACAGACACCCCCGCCCCCCCCAATTGTAGTGATCTCTGTGTTCCATCTTGCTTTAATCGAACTCATATTTTGGGGAACAGAGAGTTCAGGAGTTGTGTTCAGTAGTCTGGGAGCAAAGAAAGATTTGAATGGATCACACCAAATGGACCCTCCTACAAATTCATCCATGGTGTTATGTATAGATGGGATTCGGGGCAATCTCTTTTTCAATTCTGAATCATAGATGGTTTTTATGACTGTTATATAATCTAACTCTAGGTGGGTAGAATTGTAGGGAACAGGGAATAGTGTTTAATAAGTACAATAGAAGTGTTTTTATAGTCTCAATGAGGATGAAAAGGTGGTTTACTAATCAGAAAAAACTGTGTACAGTGGGATTCATAGACGATAATATAAAATATTATAAATAAGTCAAATACATGTAATTTCCTTTGAGAATATATCTGCTGACTAGAGCTTGATTTTTTTTTTTGCATAGACATTTTCATAGTTCATCACTTATGTTTTCTAGTTGTGATTTCTTTAAAGTAGATCATGAGGGTGAAGATTCTTATGAAGCAATCTGAGCACAAATTGCTTCTCAAACTTTATGATTTATCCCTCTGACCTTTTGCAATTTTTCCCATATCTAATTAAACAGCAGGCTTTATTTTATTTCTTTGCAACTTTCTCTAACCGAATCTTTCCAAAGTATTCTATCTACTTTTCATAGAAAAAGCAATTCTCGTTTCACACTCATATGGTATCCACTTATGAGGAATTTAGGTAATAATGTGATTACAATAAAAATACAACAGTCTGGGAAAAAGAACAGCTAATTGCTAGTGAAAGCATCAGTGTCTGGGTAAACCCCTGGAATGTGAATTCAGCACATGGTATGACTGACAGAGAGAAAGGCGAATGCTGTTAATTCTGAATGTCAGTTAAGAGGAATTTAAGAATAAATTAGGTAAGAGCTGTCAATGCACACTTAACTTGAACTCAGGTTTTCTGAACTCATCCGCTAACGTTAGTTTTTGACCTCAGACAAACCGCATCACCTCTCTGAGCTTGTTTACTCATGTGTAAAGTAAGGCTGTTATTGTTAAACCTGAGCACATGTGCACACATATCACCCTTCGAGAAGATAAATAAATACATGTGATTGTTCTGGAGACTGTGCAATATTCCACAAATATAGGCTTGTTTTTAACATTTTACTTTGAAATAGTTTCAAACATACAAAAATATGTAGGAATAGTACACAAACTCTCATAAGCCCCTCAAAAGATTTTTCTGTTGTTAATCTTTGGTCATATTTGTTTTATCATTCTCTTTAGAGATGAATGAATGGATGGATACATAGATAGATGACAGATAGATAGGATAGATGATTGATGACAGATAGATGATACATAGATAAGCAGACAGAGCTAGAGATACATAGATGGAGATTATATATGGATGTATGTTACTTTTTCCTGACCGTTTCAGAATAAGTTGCAGATATCATACTTCTTTACACCAACACTTAAGGTGTATTCCCTAAGAATAAGATATTTTGTTACAATTATTAAAATTAGGATATTTACCTTAGTTCAGTACTATTATTTAATGTATTTATAATAATATTCAAATTTTTCCAATTTTCTCGAGATGTCCTTTATAGCAGTTTTTTTTTTTCCTATCCAGGATCTAGTAGTACAGGATCACATAGTCAATTTAGTTGTCATGTCTCTTTAGTCCCCTCAGCATTTCTTTGCCTTTCAGGACATTGACATTTTTGTAGAATGTCCCTCTGCCTGATGTGTCCTCGTGACTGGATTCCAGTGACGCACTTTTGGGCTGGAATGCCAAACATAATATGTTCTTCTCAGTTCGTCCTGTTAGGAGGCATGTCATGGCAGATTGTCCTGTTATTAGTGAAGTTAAATTTAAACACTTAGTGATGATGGTATATGCCAGTATTGTCCACTGCAAAGCTATTATTTTTCTCATTGTATTTAGTTAGTAACTTCTGAGGAGACTTTTTGAGACCATGTAAATAGCTTGCCTTCATCAAATGTTTACACATTGGTTTTAGCATCCATTGATGGTTGCAGCCAAGTCAATTAATAGTGTTATGGTTGCAAAATGGTGATTTTTAAAAGTCTCCATCATCCCTTTTACAATTATTAGTTGGTAATCTCCTATAAGGAAGAACTTTCTATTCTTCCATATTTGATTAGTAGTTTGCTTGCTTGTTGATTATCAGCGTGGGATCATGGAATTTCAATGTATTCAATGAAGTACAATATATATATATACATACATACATACATATATACACACACACACATATATATATAACCATTTGCTATAATGTTAAAATCACTCTAGATTTGATCAGTAGATACCTCATCAAGCTGGCTCCAATGTCCCTTTGGTATCCCATCATTCACTGAAGACTTTCTTTGGGCACAATGAGATAGGCTCATTTTCTGCTTTCTCTTTTCCAGTTCTGAAATCAGGTATTTCCCTGATGAGCACTGGCTCTATTAAGTGGGGATTGATGTTTAGAATCCCAGGTTAAGGTGTGAGATGTGCTTAAAGCTACTGGAGAATAGTTGTTTCTAGTCTCATTCCTCATTGATAAGTATAACCATCAGGAGAATAGTGCACTACCTTGCGCACTATCAGACGGCACAGGGTTAGAAACAACACAGTGAAGTTCAATGATCCCTGGAAGGGCTTCTTCCTTAGGGGACATCTTAGGTAATAGCAATATCATTATTAGTTATTCATAATTCTAATTATATTATTTGTTGTACACACTGGTTGCTTTCTGTTTTGCCCTAATATTCACTTCAGCTCTCCTCTTGAAGACCTGTGACAACTGAGAGCAGAAACAAAAATATGGATGAGAATCAAAGTGCGGTAATAGTTTCATCCTCCAAAATCCAGGGCTCCTGGCCTATAGTCTCAGAAGATGTGTCTTGGGCCTCCTGCCACCTCCATCATGATGAGATCCTGTGGCCCTGCTTGGGGAGAAGGATGGGCAACAAAGCACTCACTAGGTGCCCTCATGCCTGCCTTCTGAATGGGAGGTCGTGTCCAGGTTCATGGTCTATCAAGGGCGAGGGGGAGAGATTGTGAATGAAAATAAAGGAGGTTCCAGCCCAGCTGGAAGGCCGGCTGGGGCCCCACGCCAGCTGAACTGGCTGAGAGGAAGCGGTGGTGGGACAAGGAAGCAGGCTGCATTGCTGGAATGTGGATCTGACAGAGCAAGGGGGAAGTCCCGGCCATATTTGAGCAACTGTCCTTAAATGTGGCCTTAGGAATGCCAGGATCTCACCAATCAGCGGGCTACTCCTCCATCATTAGAGGTCACTGAGTGAAAGGCTGGAGAAAGCAAATGGGTGTGTTGATCCCATCAAACTTTCTCATGCTAAGAAGAAGTCCTCTATGGAAGTACAGAGGGTGGAATTGGAGAATAAATATTTCTCCTAAATACTTACTATGTGCTGGACCTTATGGTAAGGGTTTTCCATTATCAAAGTTTTCATCTGTAAGTGTTATAGTATGCCTTTCAAAAAGATAAGGACTTTTTTATTTAACATGCCACACTATTATCTGGTCTCATTCGCATGATAATCTTTTAGAGTAGGTATTGGTATACCCATTTTACAGGTGGCGAAACGCACCCCTAGTGGTTAGGCCACATCCCAAGGCTCATATGTGGAGAGTAATGTCTAAACTCAGGCCTTCTGTCTGCTCAGCCAAAGGGTTAGCCACTGACATCATCCATTTTAGGGGAGATGAGTTCCTCAGTAGGACAGTTTGGGGAGCTTTACAGGCTGAGGCCCTATGTGCTGGGTTAGGGGAGAGAGCAGTCGTGGGGGTGGGAGTGCCCCAGGAGAAGAAGCATCAAACCCAGAGCCCCAACCCAACAGTGCCACTGCAGCCTTGTCCTCAGCCACCAGCAGATCAGTAACAACTCCCCATTTTGAGATTAGTACCAAAGAGAAGATGATAAGAGGGAATTCTTTCCATTTCCTATTTTTTTCTTTCACTCTTTAGAGCATCTCTGTGCTGAGAGACCAATGCCTCCTGCTAATGAGCTATCCAGCAGCCTAAAGAAAATCTCAAAATACTCATTTTAAATTCCTTTTAACTGCAACTGTCTTCATGATTTTAAGTCCTAGAACGAGGGAATCCTGGACGTCACCACCCAAAGCAAGCCCTCTGACACTGGGAGATGTGTTGGCTGGATTTTCATCGTTCTGTTTCTTTAACATTGGATTTTTGAACTTTTGAGCAAAATGGATTCACATTCTCTTTGTGGTAGCACAAGACATGAGAAAGAATCAGGGAGGCAGCCCCTAAGTGTGCTAGCCCATTTACTTAGCTGGACAGTGCTGTGTCGATTCAGTGTGTCAGCACATGCGGAGATCTGGAACATTCTAGCACCATGGGTTCTGTTTGCTTCTCTTATTCTGTGTTAATCAGTAACTCCTTTTAGAAGTCTACGACTCATGACAGCAGATGTGGCCATTCTATGTAGCTCTAACTGTATCTTTCCAGAGGTGACACCTCCTGCCCCCTCCCCCATATAATGATTTCTGAACTTCTAATTTAGAAGAAATTCTGATCATAAGAAGCCACAGAGTACAGTGGAAAAAGCCCCAATTTTCATGTTAGACAGACCTGGATTTAATCCTAACTCCACCATTTACAAGATGTGAAATCTCAGGAAATTGCTTTAATTTTTCTCTCAAATTCCTCCTCCATAAAATGAAAGCGTCATTGGTAGATTATGTGAGTCAATAAATACAAAGACCTTGACTAGTGCGTGGTTCTTGGAAGGGTATTCTGTAAATTGTAGTTATTGTATTTACTGTAGAAATTATTTGTTAAATTGTTATTATGTAACTTACTCCATTTTGGGGAAATGCTTTTGATCTCCAGTAGAATCAGAGACATATTCTTCATTTCTCATGTTCCAAAACACATTTCTATAGGAGTGGAACACAATTAACACAGATTTTAAAAGTTAATGAGCTAACCCTGTAACTACTCTTAGCACTAAATGTTAAACACAGCTGTATCTGTTGGCTATGATGGCAACAATTTATTAGGAAAGGAAATGAAAGTCTTAGAATTTATTTATTTTTTCTTAGACAATTTGTAGGTTTACAGAAAAGTTATGTAATAATACAGCATTCCAATATACCCCCCTAATGTTGACTCTTTGCGTTAATGTGGTACTTTTGTTACAATTGCTGAGAGAATATTCAAATAGTTTTTAAAGATTCCTACCCTCTTCTGCAATGGCACTGGCAAAGACTTTTATTTCTCTATGGATATGAAAGATGCCGTCATCTTCTTGGCCATGGACAGTTTATTTTAGGAGTATTTTCCCAAGTACCATCTTATTATTAACACCTTGTATTACTATTGCGTATCTGTTGTAATTCATGAAAGAACATTCTTATACTTATACTGTTCACCCCAGTTATTCATCCACAACAGGATCCACTTAGTTATACAGTCCCATGTTTTATCTTCTAACTTTCATTCTAGTAACATATACAACCCCAAAATTCCCTTTCAACCACATTCACATACATTAACTCAGTGCTCTTAATTATATGCACAGTAATGTGCTACCATCAGCACCTTCCATTTCCAAAACATTACAATCAACGGAATAGAAATTCTGTACAAATTAAGCATCAGCTCCCCATTCATTACTACCAATCTATCCCCTGGTAACCTATGTTCTATATTCTAACTCTATGAGTTTGCTTATTATAATGAGTTCATATCAGTGAGATCCTACAATTTGCCCTTTTGTGTCTGGCTTATTGCACTCAGGATAATGTCCTCAGGATTTGTTCATGTTGTTGCATGCTTTAGTACTTCATTCCTGTTTAGGGATTAATAATATTCCATCATATACATATTCCAAAGTTTGTTTATCCATTCATTGGTTAATGGATACTTGGGTTGCTTCCACCTTTTGGCAATTCTGAATAATGCCACTGCAAATATTGGTATGAAAATATCTGTTTGAGTTCCTGCTTTCAATTCTTATGGGATACCTAGTAGCAGGATTGCAGGGTCTTGTGATTTTTCTATATTTAGCTTCCTGAGGAACTGCCAAACCATTTTCCACAGTAGCTGCACCATTTCACACTCCCTCTAGCAACAAATGAGTATTCCTATTTCTCCACATTCTCTGCAATGCCTGTATTTTTCTGTTTTGTTTTAATGGTAGCCATTCTTGTGGATGAGAAATGATATCTCATTGTGGTTTTGATTTTCATTTCCCTAATAACTAGTGATGTTGAGCATCTTTTCAGGTGTTTTTTAGCCATTTGTATATCCTCTATATGGAAAAGTCTATTCAAGGGAAGCAGATTTGGCTCAACTGATAGAGCATCCCCCTACCACATGGGAGGTCCAGGGTTCAAACCCCGGGCCTCCTGATCTGCGTGGTGAGCTGGCCCATGTGCAGTGCTGATGTGTGCAAGGAGTGCCCTGCCACACAGGGGTATCCCCTGTGTAGAGGAGCCCCATGCACACGCAGTAAGATGATGCAACAAAAAGACACACAGATTCCCAGTGCTGCTCACAAGAATGCAAGCAGATACAGAAGAACATCCAGCAAAGGGACACAGAAGGCAGACGGGGGGGTGGGGAGAAGGGGAGAGAAATAAATAAAAATTAAATCTTAAAAAAAAAGTCTATTCAAGTCTTTTGCCCATATTTTAATTGAGTTGTCTTCTTATTGTTGAGTTGTAGGATTTCTTTATATAATTTACATAGTAAGCCCTTATCAAGTATTGGTCTCCAAATATTTTCCCCCATTGAATAGGTTGTCTTTTCACTTTTGTGACAAAGTCCTTTGAGGCACAAATGTTTTTAGTTTTAAGTAGGTCCCATTTATCTATTTTTTTTTCCATTGCTTATGCTTTGGTTGTAAAGTGTAAGAAACCAATGTCTAAATCAAGATCCTGAAGATGCTGCCCTACATATTATTCTAGAAGGTTTGTAGTCTTGGCTCTTTTATTTAGGAGTTTGATACATATTGAGTTATTTTTTTAATATGGCAAGAGATAGGGGTCCTCTTTCATTCTTTTGCATATGGATGTAAGTTCTCACAACACCAGTTTTTGATGAGACTGTTCTTTCCCAATTGAGAGGACTTGGCAGACTTGATAAAAATTGATTGGTTAGGGGGCTGGCCCATGTGCCTGCGTTCATGTGGGCATTGGCTTGGCTGGGTGCTGATGTGGTCACCATGGTGAAGCTGCAGCTGCACTGCATGCAGGAGGCAGTGGGCTCCATGATGAAGAGTCTGGAGAGAGAACATCTGAAAGATGCAAGGAATCATGTTCCAATACAGTACCAGCTGTGTGAGGACACCAGGATCTATGCAGAAGGTACATCAGTGTGTTGAGCACTGCCCAGGTCCTGCTGACCAGAGAGTTGGAGAAGTTCCTCAACCACCTGAACTGGTGGCAACAAGGTCAAGGACTTGATGAATGCAGGGAGCAAGGAGCGTTGGGTGAAGCAGCAGCTGGAGAGCCGTGTGCCCAGGTTTGTGGATGATCACATGCACCTCATCCCACCCATGACCAAGAAGATAATAGAGTCTTTCTTATCCATGGAAAAATAAAAGTCTTTGCCAGCACCATTGGGGATGAGGTTATGAATCTTTAAAAAAGAATCCTGGGAGGTTTTGTATTTTAACTGAAGTTTATGAATGAAGAAACTAAGGATGGATGGCAACAAGGTTAAGGAATATGGCACCTGCCTCTGGACACTGGTTCCTCTATGTATGTCAGTCTGTAAAAAGTGAAATGGGAAGAAAAAAAAAAAGAAAAAAAAACTGATGCTAAAATTTAGATCAGAGATAGCACAGGAACTTTTTAAAACTTAATTTTCATGTGGCAAGTACTTGTCTTGGCAGTGGCAAAGCTCTCTTGCTGTACCAAGCCAGGGCACCCGAATATACCACATCCTTCTTGGTAGAAAGGTACTAACAGGCTGGCAGTTTCCTCTAGGACACCACTTGAGGAGGGGTATTTCTTTTCATTGCCAACCCCCTGACTACCAGAGTATCATCACAGCCTTTTCCATAAGTTGTAAAATAAAATTCATGAGGTCACTAATTTAGAAGGGGATAAAAGGTTTCTGGGTATTTGATTTACTTGATTGTGGTTTATATACAAAGACCTGAATTCATTAAGATATGGAGTTGTGAGAAAGGGTACTTTGACTGTGAACTTTGAAGGGCTCTGATCATAAAGATGTACTTGCCTTTTTCCTGCAATTGCCTCATACTACCTTTTTCAGCCTGGAGTCCATGAAGACATAAGCAGTATGGCATGCAGGGTATGGGAAGCAGCTTCTCCCTCAGTGACTGTCTTGATGGCCCTCCAGGCTGCCTACAGAAAGAAAAAGGACTACCCTGCAGTGACACTGTCCCATTGAAGGGAAACGGCACCTGATAGTGATATATACCAAAATGTGGGAAAGAGCAGGGGAAGAAAGAGGAACTGCTGGCTCCTTAAGAGTTGCAAATGACTGGATTTGGAAAGACCTGGTTTTTCACAGAACAAAACTAAGCATTGCCTGCTTAGCCCTTTAAAATAATAGAGGCCTTTTGAGACAATATCCTGTCAACAATAACATTAAGGGGGAAAAAGTAAGCAACTCAGGTGCTTGGGTGAGCTGTGACTTCCATAGAGCAAAGGGGAGCAGCCCCCATTACAAATTTCACATTCTGCCTGGAGCACCCATGTTCCTGCCCAACAGTGACATCTTATTTTGATAAGGACTACCTGAAGTGATGGTAATAGGCTATCTGTTTGCAGTTTCAAGACTGTGATATATTTTCCTAGTGGTTTGGTTTAAAAAAATGAACAAGGCTTAAAGTTGACATCTTAACCAATATTTAGTCTTCTAATCCATAGTTATGGAATGTCCTTCCATTTATGTGGAATGTCCTTCCATTTATTTAGGTCTTTGATTTCTTTTTAGCAATGTTTTTCAGTTTTCTGTGTACAAGTCCTTTATAATCTTGCTAGAATTTATTCTTAGATATTTGATTCTTTTCATTTCGCTATTGTAAATGGAATTTTTTTTCTTAATTTCCTCCTTAGCTTTCTCATTACTCACATATAGAAACACTACTGATTTTTGCATGTTATATTTGTACCCTGCCACTTTACGGAATTGATTCATTAGCTCTAGTGGTTTTATTGTTAATTTTTTGTGACTTTATATATATAGGATCATGTTAACTACAAATAGAGAAATTTTTACTTTTTCCTTTCTAATGTGGATGCCTTTTACTTCTTCTTCTTACCAAATTGTTGTGGCTATAACTTCCAATACAGTGCTGAATAACAGTGGTGATGGTGACAGTGGGTGTCCTTTGTCTAGCTCCAGAACTTGGGCAGCTTTCAGTCTTTCTCCATAGAGTATGATGTTAGCTGTGGGTTTTTCATATATGCTCATTATCATGTTGAGGAACTTTCTATTCCTATTTTTCTAAGTGTTTTGTTTAACAAGAAATGATGCTGAATTTTGTCAAATGCCTTTTCTGTGCCAATTGAGATGATCATGTGTTTCCCCCCATTTGTTTTATGGATGTGATGTATAATATTAATTGATTCTTTTCTTATGTTGAGTCACCCTTGCATATCAGGGATAAACCCACTTGACATGGTGTATAATTCTTTTAATATGCTGTTGGATTTGATTTGCAAGTATTTTGTTGAAGATTTTGGCATCTATATTTATAAGAAAAATTGGTCTGTGATTTTAATTTTCTTGTAGTGTCTTGATCTGGCTTTGGTATTAGGGTGATATTGGCCTCATAGAATGGGTTACATAATGTTCCCTGCTCTTCAGTTTTTTGAAGAATTTGAGCAGGATTGGTATTATTTCTTCTTTCTCTACCAATCATGGTAGAATTCACCTGTGAAGCCATCTGTTTCTGTACTATTCTGTGTTGGGAGGTTTTTGATGACTGATTCCATCTCTTTGCTTGTAATTGGTCTGTTGACGTAATCTATATCATTTTTTTTTTTTTATTTTTTTTTTATTTTTATTTTTTTTTATTTTTTATTGACTTTGTAATAATATTACATTAAAAATATATATGTGAGGTCCCATTCAACCCCACCCCCCCACCCCCCCTCTCCCCCCCCCCAACAACACTCGTTCCCATCATCATGACACATCCATTGGATTTGGTAAGTACATCTTTGGGCACCTCTGCACCTCATATACATTGGTTCACATCATGGCCCATACTCTCCTCTATTCCATCATGTAGGCCCTGTGAGGATTTACAATGTCCGGTGATTACCTCTGAAGCACCATCCAGGGCAGCTCCATGTCCCGAAGACGCCTCCACCTCTCATCTCTTCCTGCCTTTCCCCATACCCTTTGTCCATTATGTCCACTTTTCCCAATCCAATGCCACCTCTTCTATGTGGACACTGGATTGGTTGTGTCCATTGCACCTTTATGTCAAGAGGAGGCTCAGATTCCACCTGGATGCTGGATGCAATCCTCCCATTTTCAGTTGTAATCACTCTAGGCTCCATGGTGTGGTGGTTGTCCTTCTTCACCTCCATCTTAGCTGAGTGTGGTAAGTCCAATAAATCAGATTGTAGGTGCTGGAGTCTGTTGAGGCTCAGGATCTGGCTATCACATTGTCAGTCCAGAGATTCAAATCCCCTAAATATATCTTAAACCCCAACATTAACTGCACCTCCAGCACATTAGCATGAAAGTCTTATGAAGGGAGATCCCATCTGAGTCCAGATTCATCACACATAAACACCATTTCCAAAGAGGGGCCATCTGCCCTGGTAGTTAACCCCATCGGCCATGACCATAACTCCCATGGGTCTCTTTAGCCCTCAAAGGAACCAATATCTGGGGGTTGTATCTGCTTTATCTGTCTCTCTGACTCTGCTCAGTTGTGCATGAGGGCAAACCTTCTGCCAGCCTCCAGACTCTTTTTTAGAAACTCGTAGCCATATAAACTCATTTCTCCTTTCCATTTCCCCCTTACTTTAGGTCAAACGGCATTTTAAAGTCATGGTATTTTATGTAGACATGGATATTCTGCTGATCCGCATTGAACCTTCCGTATAAGGTCATTTTCCAGTTGCATCATCAGTTGGTAGTTGATAGTGGTCCCTCGTTGCCAGGGAGGCTCATCCCCGGGTGTCATGTCCCATGCTGGGGGGAAGGCATTGCATTTACATGCTGAGTTTGGCTTCGAGACTGGCCACATTTGAGTAACATGAAGGCTGACAGAAGGAAATTCCCAGGCACAAAGTTGCTCTAGGCCTTGTTATTATTTTGGGTTTATCAGCTCACAAGCATAGTCATTAGTATCAGGGGCTCACTGTTGAACCCTCACTCCCTCCCGGTCCCCACCACTGTATCTGGGAGACTGTCGCTGCTCCCCTAGGGACCACGACAGAGCACCACTGGCCAGGAACCCAGTACCCCCCCTACTGTGGTTTTTAATTGTTGCCACTATGAGTATATCCAAACATTACCATGCACCCTGGACATATGTTCTGTACCGCTCCCTGTCAGTCATATATCACCTGTCATTGGTATCCCATACCAGTATCCCTCCATTGCCATTGTTGAGACACTCTGTGATCCAGAACTCCCCGAAATTTGAAGCCCAATATAATGTCATGGTCCCTTACTAGGGAATGGCATATAGCGATGAGTTTAAAGGATAGATAAAGAACTTGGATAAAGTTAGATAAAGAACTTAGATAAAGAATGTTGACTTGAAAAAATTCCACATCCTATTTTTTTCTTTTTTTTTT
The DNA here is from genome assembly GCF_030445035.2 of Dasypus novemcinctus. Taxonomy (NCBI): domain Eukaryota; kingdom Metazoa; phylum Chordata; class Mammalia; order Cingulata; family Dasypodidae; genus Dasypus; species Dasypus novemcinctus. The sequence goes on along the minus strand of NC_080699.1, from coordinate 42,787,740 downwards.
TTTTTTTTCCCCCCCCCTAATTATTCAGCTTTTCTTCACAGGAGTCCTAGACCACAGCAATGTATATATATAATATACAGCACTCCCACACATCCACCAGAAAACCTTTTCCCTTCCACAGTGATACTCTTACGCCCTATTCATATCATATTTACTTAAAGTGATGTACAGAGTCTGAGACATTAGCTTTCTAACAAGGTGACATCTGTGTTTACATTATGGTGCATACTTTAGGATACACAGTTCTTTACATTTTTAGTTATCCTATGTTTTACATTATGGTTTACATTATCAGTCTGTCATCTCCTATATGTTATGGTGTAATATTACATGTTTTATATCCATCCTTGTGTACTCTCAAGAAACTCCTCTCTTACCCCCCATTTACTTTGGTTCCACACATTTAACGTCCATTTTCCCTTCCACCTTGGTGCCCTCAGTGATAGCCAACCTCCGTTTCCTGAGGAGCCACTTCCAGAGATAGATGGAATAGTGTTCAGGGCCTAACTTGCTCAACTGCCCCAATGCCCTGGGAGCCACCCTTTCTCTCGAGGGATACAGTTCCCTCTATTGGATGGCATTAGTCCTCCCCAGGATGTGGGTCCACCCCCACTCTCACTACTTGGGTTTCTACCCCATGGTGTCACCCACTCTGGCAGAATGAGCATTTAGACATTCCCCAGGAGCCCGTCCTGCATCAGACCCTCCCCTCCGAGCATTCTAAACAGGTAACCCTCTTTATTATATTTTGATATGATTTTCTCGGCATTTTACTCTCCACCAACACCTGACCCTCTCCTGGTTCGTATGCTACCCCTCCCTCCCCCCACTTTTGGGCAACGTTACCCACCCGTCCCTCCCCAGCCACCCTCAAACCCGCAAAGCCCCAAGCAAAGGCAACCCCTTGCCCCCCTTTTATCTCTTCTTTGTGTTCATACTTACCACCATCTCGTCTTAAATTCCACCCCTGCAGACATCGGCTCATATCCTTCCTCCACCCTCCGATTTCCTGCAAGCCTATCGTTCAGTCTCTTGCTATCTAGGGCAGCTTGTTTATTTCATATCATTGAGGTCATGTAGTATTTGTCCTTCAATGTCTGGGTTGCTTCACTCAACATAAGGTTCTCAAGATTCATCCATGTTATCACATGTGTTTGTAGTGTGTTTGTTCTTACAGCCGAGTAGTATTCCATTGTGTGTATATACCACATTTTATTGATCCACTCGTCTGTTGATGGGCATTTGGGTTGATTCCAACTTTTGGCAATAGTGAACAATGCTGCTATGAACATTGGTGTACATATATTGGTTTGTGTTCTTGTTTTCAGTTCTGCTGGGTATATTCCCAGCAGTGGTATTGCTGGGTCATATGGCAAATCTATGGCTAGTTTTTTGAGAAACCGCCATACTGTTCTCCAGAATGGTTGGATCCTTCTGCATTCCCACCAGCAGTGGATGAGGGTTCCCCTTCCTTCACATCCTCTCCAGCACTTGTATTCTTCTGTTTTTTTCATAGCTGCCAATCTTATGGGTGTAAGATGGTATCTCATTGTGGTTTTGATTTGCATTTCCCTGATAGCTAGAGATTTGGAACATTTTTTCATGTGCTTTCTTGCCATTTGTATTTCTTCTTCGGAGAAGTGTCTGTTTAAGTCTTTTTCCCATTTTTTAAATGGATTGTTTATCTTTTTATTTTCAAGATGTAGGAGTTCTTTATATATGCAAGTTATAAGTTTCTTATCAGATATATGATTGCCAAATATTTTCTCCCACTGTGTGGGCTCCCTTTTTACTTTCTTGACAAACTCCTTTGAGGTGCAGAAGGCTTTAATTTTGAGGAAGTCCCATTTATCTATTAGTTCTTTTGCTGCTCGTGCTTTTGGTGAGATATTCATAAATCCATTACCTATTACAAGGTCCTGTAGATGTTTCCCTACACTGCTTTCTAAGGTTTTTATGGTCTTGGCTCTTATATTTAGGTCGTTGATCCATCTTGAGTTGATCTTTGTATAAGGTGTGAGATGGTAATCCTCTTTCATTCTTCTACATATGGCTATCCAGTTCTCCAGACACCATTTGTTGAATAGGCCACTCTCTCCCAGTTGAGAGGGTTTGGTGGCTTTATCGAATATTATGTGGTTGTATATGTGAGGTTCTATATCAGAGCTTTCACTTCGATTCCATTGGTCTATATGTCTCTCCTTATGCCAATACCATGCTGTTTTCACCACCGTAGCTTTATAGTATGTTTTGAAGTCAGGTAGTGTGATTCCTCCAATTTCGTTTTTCTTTTTCAGTATGTCTTTGGCTATTCGGGGTCTCTTTCCTTTCCAAATAAATTTCATAGTTAGTTTTTCTAGTTCCTTAAAGAAGGCTGCATTGATTTTTATTGGGATTGCATTGAATGTGTAGATCAATTTTGGTAGGATAGACATCTTAATAATGTTCAGTCTTCCTATCCATGAACAAGGAATAGTCTTCCATTTATTTAGGTCTTCTTTGATTTCCTTGAACAATCTTGTATAGTTCTCAGTGTATAAGTTCTTTACCTCTTTAGTTAAATTTATTCCTAAGTATTTGATTTTTTTATTTACTATTGTGAATGGTATTTGTTTCTTGATTTCCTCCTGATCTTGCTCATTATTGGTGTACAGAAATGCTACTGATTTTTGCGCATTGATCTTATAACCTGCGACTTTACTAAACTCATTTATGAGTTCTAGAATCTTCGTTGTAGATCTCTCAGGGTTTTCTATGTATAGGATCATGTCATCTGCAAATAATGAAATTTTGACTTCTTCCTTTCCAATTTGAATGCCTTTTATTTCTGGTTCTTGCCTCAGTGCTCGAGCAAGTACTTCTAAGACAATGTTAAATAGGAGCGGCGACAGTGGGCATCCTTGTCTTGTTCCTGAGTTTAGAGGGAAGGAGTCTAGGATTTCTCCATTGTAAACAATATTGGCTTTAGGTTTTTCATATATACTCTTTATCATGTTCAAAAAATTTCCTTGTATTCCAATCATTTGGAGTGTTTTTATCAAGAAAGGGTGCTGTATTTTGTCAAATGCTTTTTCTGCATCAATAGATATAATCATGTGATTTTTTTCCTTCAATCTGTTTATATGGTGTATTACGTTGATTGATTTTCTTATGTTGAACCATCCTTGCATACCTGGGATGAATCCCACTTGGTCGTGGTGTATAATACGTTTAATGTGTTGTTGAATACGATTAGCAAGTATTTTGTTAAGTATTTTTGCGTCTAGGTTCATTAGAGAAATTGGTCTGTAATTTTCCTTTCTTGTGATGTCTTTGTTTGGCTTTGGTACTAGGGTAATGTTGGCATCATAGAAGGAGTTGGGTAATGTTCTTTCTGTTTCGATGTTTTGGAATAGTTTCAGCAGGATTGGTGTCAGTTCTTTCCGGAATGTTTTGTAGAATTCACCTGTGAAGCCATCTGGCCCTGGGCTCTTCTTAGTTGGGAGATTTTTAATAACTGATTCTATCTCTCTGCTTGTGATTGGTTTGTTAAGATCATCAATTTCTTCTTTCGTCAATATGGGCTGCTTATGTGTTTCTAGGAATTTGTCCATTTCCTCTAGATTGTCATTTTTGTTGGAATATAGTTTTTCAAAATATCCTCTTATGATAGTCTTTATTTCTGTGGGGTCAGTGGTGATATCGCCTTTCTCATTTCTTATTTTGTGTATTTGCATCTTCTCTCTTTTTTTCTTTGTTAGTGTTGCTAAAGGTTTGTCAATTTTGTTAATCTTCTCAAAAAACCAGCTCTTGGTCTTGTTTATCTGTTCAAGTGCTTTCTTATTTTCTATTTCATTTAGTTCTGCTCTTATCTTTGTTATTTCCTTCCTTCTTCTTCCTGTTGGGTTACTTTGTTGTTGTTTTTCTAATTCCTTCAAATGTGCAGTTAGTTCTTCAATTTTTGCTCTTTCTTCTTTTTTGATATATGAATTTATGGCTATAAACTTCCCTCTCAGTACTGCTTTTGCTGCATCCCATAAATTTTGGTATGTTGTGTTATCATTATCATTTGTTTCAAGGTAGTCATTGATTTCTTTTGAGATTTCCTCTTTGACCCACTGTTTTTCTAAGAGTGTGTTGTTTAATTTCCAAATCGTGGTATGAAATCTGGGCTTCTTTCCTTTGCAAATCTCCAGCTTGACTCCACTGTGGTCAGAGATAATGTTTTGTATGATTTCAATCTTTCTGAATTCGTTCAGCCTTTCTTTGTGGCCTAGCATATGATCTATCTTGGAGAATGATCCATGTGCGCTTGAGAAAAATGTATATCCTGCTGTGTTTGGGTGTAGCGATCTATATATGTCTATTAGATCGAGCTCCTCTAATATACTATTCAGATGTTTTGTTTCTTTGGTGATTCTCTTTTGAGATGTTCTGTCCAGAGTTGATAGTGGTGTATTAAAATCCCCCACTATAATTGTAGATGTATCTATTCTTTCACTTAGTTTTTCCAGCGTTTGCCTGACGTATTTAGAGGCACCCTTGTTAGGGGCATAGATATTTATGATTGTTCGATCTTCTTGACAGATTTTCCCTTTGACTAAAATGTAGTATCCTTCTTTGTCTCTCACAATTGTTTCACATTTAAAGTCTATTTTGTCTGATATTAATATAGCTACTCCTGCCTTTTTTTGGTTATTGTTAGCTTGTATGATTGTTTTCCAGCCTTTCACTTTCAATCTCCATGCGTCTCTGGGTCTAAGATGTGTCTCTTGTAGACAGCATATGGATGGGTCATATTTCCTTATCCAGTGTCCCAGTCTGAATCTTTTGATAGGTGAGTTTAATCCATTGACATTCAGTGTTATTACTATCAAGGATTTATTTGTGTTAGCCATATTTTGATTGGATTTGTGTTTGTCATATTTTGTTTGTATATTTTTTTTTGTCTTTTTTGTTGTTGTTGTTGGTCTTATACTCTCCTCCAACTTTGCCTTTCCTGTTTTTTCCTTTCTTCCTGCAGAACTCCCTTTAGAATTTCTTGAAGGGGAGGTTTCTTGTTGGTATACTCTTTCAGTTTCTGTTTGTCTGCGAATATTTTGAACTCTCCATCATGTTTGAATGCTAGTTTAGCTGGATAGAGTATTCTTGGTTGGAAATTTTTTTCCTTTAGTACCTTGACTATATCATACCACTGTCTTCTTGCCTCCATGGTTTCAGAAGAGAAATCAGCACTTAATCTAATTGAGCTTCCCTTGTATGTGATGGTTTTCTTTTCTCTTGCTGCTTTTAGGATTTTCTCTTTGTCTTGAGCATTGGATAATTTGACAAGTATATGTCTTGGGGTGGGCCTGTTGGGGTTTATGACTTGTGGAGTGCGCTGTGCTTCTTGGATATGTACATCTGTCTCTTTCAGTAGATTTGGGAAGTTTTCAGCCATTATTTCCTGCAACACTCTTTCTGACCCCTTTCCCTTCTCTTCACCTTCTGGAATGCCTATAATACGTATGTTTGAGCGTTTTGCATTGTCATTCAGGTCCCTAAATCCTAATTGGATTTTTTCTATCTTCTTATTGACCCCTTCTACTATCTGTTTGATTTCTGATGTACTGTCTTCCACATCACTAATTCTCTGCTCTGTCTCTTCTAGTCTGCTGATATTTGCTGCAAGTGTATTTTTGATTTCTTGAACTGTGGTGTTCATTCCCATCATATCTGTTATGTTTTTGCGTATGTCTGCAATTTCCCCTCCAAGTGATGTCTTCATGTTGTTAACCTCTTTCATTACTGCATCAAATTTGTCGGTGATAAATGTTCTGAGATCTTTCATTGCTTGTGCCAAGTTTTGCTCCCCTTCGTGATTATTGGTTTGTTGATTGGATTCAGCCATGTTTTCCTGATTATTGGTTTGGTTCGTAGATTTTTGTTGCTTTCTGGTCATCTCTTTATTTTGACGAATTTAATCAGTTCCTTAGCTTCTTTGTCTGCTCTTGGAGGTTAATTAGTTGTTATTTTTGCACAGGTGTTATATCTTCTCTTTGTCACTTTTTTCTTCTTATTCTAGTTACTTGTTGTTGGTTAAGTTCACTTTAGAGGAAAGTATTAGTGTTGGGGAAAGGCAATTGTGTAAGCAAGGGAAAAGTGTAAAGTTGTATTGGTGATGTATGTTAATAAAGCAGGAATATGAGATCTGGAAGGATGGAGGTTAGATTCATGTAGATTGTATAGAGTTATAGCTGTAGGTAGAGTACCTTTTATGAAGTTGATGACTGAATTTGGGAGGAATATGGTATGAACTACACAGCTATTGTTTTCATGAGAGAGGGAAAAAGAAAAGAAAGGTAATAGTTTCAAGAGTGGATAATAGACAGAAAACAGAACAAAGGTATTAGAAATTAAGAGTTAGACACTTTGTGGATCAAAGAACGGGAGGTGGGGGGTGGAATATAGGAGAGACAGTAGATGATAGTGGATATCAAGATGCAGGGGAAGGGGGATAGTGTAGGTAGCCTAAATCAGTTCACACAGAAATGAGGCAGTGGAGGATGGGGACACCCAGCAAATGTGAGGTGTTCCCTGTAGCACCTATTGTATACTTGAATTAAAGTAAAAATAAGTGGAAGATGAGGGACAAGAGGGAAAGAGAAAACCGAAAAAGAAAAAAAAAAAAAAAAAAACTAATTATAATAAAGAAAAAAGAAAGGCAAGAAGAAAGGAAGAAAGAAAAAGAGGATGGGCAAACGGTGGGGAACGGATAGGGAGAAGAGAGATACAGGTACACACGTGTCACAATTGCAACACTATCTAAAACAACAACTTCCCCCCGCTTTGCCCTAAAAACCCCCCCGTCTGTCTGCCCAAATGGGTCTGCAAGCACCTCCCTTCCCACAAACCCCCAATAGGCCGCCCAGGGCCCACGAACTCCCCGGTACTGCAGATGCTCAAAAAAAAAAAAAAAAAAAAAAAAAAATTAAGTAAAATTAAAAAAAAAAAAAAAACAAACAAACAAAAAAAAAAAAAAAAAAAAAAACCAGAAACCCCTCCGCAGGCCCGGCTCTGCCCGCCGCGGAGGCTTGGACCGGCTCTGCCCGGCTCCTCACGCCGCCTTGGCCTGGCCTGGCTCCGCCCAGCTCCGCTCGCTACAGCGGTCCAGCCAGCTCCGGCGTCCACCTCCCGCCACCGCGGCCTGGACCGGCCCTGCCCGGCTCCGTACCCGCCGCGGCCTGACCCGGGCCCGCCCGGCTCCAAACGCTACCGCGGCCCGCAGCCGGGGCCTGCACCGGCCCCGCCCGGCTCCAAGCGCTGCCGCGACCCGCAGCCGGGGCCTGCACCGGCCCCGCCCGGCTCCAAGCGCTGCCGCGGCCCGCAGCCGGGGCCTGCACCGGCCCCGCCCGGCTCCAAGCGCTGCCGCGGCCCGCAGCCGGGGCCTGCACCGGCCCCGCCCGGCTCCAAGCGGTACCGCGGCCCGCAGCCGGGGCCTGCACCGGCCCCGCCCGGCTCCAAGCGCTACCGCGGCCGGCAGCCGGGGCCTGCACCGGCCCCGCCCGGCTCCAAGCGCTACCGCGGCCGGCAGCCGGGGCCTGCACCGGCCCCGCCCGGCTCCAAGCGCTGCCGCGGCCGGCAGCCGGGGCCTGCACCGGCCCCGCCCGGCTCCAAGCGCTGCCGCGGCCCGCAGCCGGGGCCTGCACCGGCCCCGCCCGGCTCCAAACGCTGCCGCGGCCCGCAGCCGGGGCCTGCACCGGCCCCGCCCGGCTCCAAGCGCTGCCGCGGCCCGCAGCCGGGGCCTGCACCGGCCCCGCCCGGCTCCAAACGCTACCGCGGCCCGGCTCGGCCTGGCTCGGCCCCGCCCGGCCCCGCTCCGGCGTCCCCCGCTGCGGCCCGGCCTGGCTCAGCCCCACCGAGCGGGGCTAGATGCCTCGTCTCCGCCTACCCAATAAGGGAATCCTCTACAGGTAGCTGGGATCTCCGTGTATATTTCACAGACGAATCCTCTCTGTTACCTTCCCTCCTAATCGATGTCCAGACACCTCCGGACCAGCAAAAATCCCGAAACAATCCGGTCCCAAAGAGTCTCCAACGCCGCCCAGCCGATTCCCTGCAGAAGACTCTAACAGGGATGTTCACTCAGCCGCCATCTTGCCCATCCTCTAATCTATATCATTTTGAAGATTCTAGGAATTTGTTGTGGTCTTCTATTTTTTTCTAGAGTCTGTATAGGTTGTCTTGTGTTCCTAGGAATTCATCTATTTTATCTAGGATATCTAATTAGTTGAAATACAGTTGTTCAGAATATTCTTTTATGATCCTTTTTATTTTTGTGGAGACAGTAGTAATGTCCCTCTCTAAATTCTTGATTTTACTTATTTACGGTTTCTCTATTCTTTTCTTTGTCAGTCTAGATAAGAGTTTGTCAATTTTATTGATCTTTTCAAAGAACCAACTTTTGGTATTGTTAATCACCTCTTTTATTTAATTCTTATTCTCAATTTCACTTATTTCTGCTCCAATCTTTATTATTTCTTTCCTTTGGCTTTCTTTGGGGTTAGCTTGCTGATCTTTTTCTAGATATGCTATTAGGTCTTTGATTTTAGCTCTTTCTTCTTTTTTAAATGCAGTCATTTAGGTCTATAAATTTCCCTCCCAACACTGCCTTCTCTGCATCCCATTAGTTTTGATATGTTGTGTTCTTATTTTCAGTTGTCTCAAGATATTTTCTGATTTCCCTTGCAATTTCTTCTTGACCCACCAATTGTTTAACAAGAGTGTTATTTAGCATCCATATATTTGTGGATTTTCCAAGTCTCTGCCTGTTGTTGATATCCAGCTTTATTCCATATGGTCAGAGAAGATGTATTGTATGATTTGTATCTTTCTAAATTTATTGACATTTGTTTTTTGACCCAATATGTGTTCTATCCTGGAGAAAGATCCATGTACTATTGAAAAGAACGTATATCCTGCTGTTTTGAGGTTTAATATACTATACACATCTTATTGGTCCAGTTCATTTATTATATTATTCAAGTTTATTATATTATTCAAGTTTTCTGTTTCCTTATTGATCTTCTGTCTAAATGTTCTATCTCTTGATTAGAGAGGTGTATTGAAGTCTCCAGCTATTATTGTGTCTGTTTCTCCCTTCAGTTTCACTAGTGTCTCCCTGATGTGTTTTGTGGAACCATGGTGAGGTGCCTAAGTATTTGTGATTGTTATTTATTCTTGGTGGATTGTCCCTTTAATTAATATACAGTCTCTTTCTTTGTCTCTTATAAAGGTTTTTTACTTAAAGCTGTAAGCCTTAAAATTTGTTTGTTCATTGTGTGTTTCTTTTTGTCTTGGTTGCTAAGAAACCCAGATTAATTTACCATTCAAAGACACCAACTCTTTCATTCCAACATTCAAAGCTGCCCTTCTAGTCACTTCCCTTCCTGTTTTGCCCTTATCAAATGATCCTATTCAGGACCATTGCCAGTATCAAATTGTTTCAAGAAATAGATAGGCAAGCACACCCCCCTCACACCTATATACCTATAATGAGTGACAATTAATACTCTCCACCACTACATTCATTTAATTGATTCAGACAACTGATACTTGAAGTGTATACCCTTCCCCTTGGGCACAGGGAGAAGGTTCTAATTTGCATTTGGGCAGTTGCTGTCCAGATTCTGGTACAGACGGGTTTTCTTAGAGTACATGTATAGGATTCTGAAGACAAAGGGCTGACTTCTCAACCAACTGCTCAGACTGGGGATGAGGTGTCATTCCCTGGACTGGACCAGCCACTGGATAAACTTCCCTCCATATCCCGATTGCCTCTCACTGCGTGGCATGCTTGTACCTGGCCATTTCATCTAGGTAAAGAGTGCTGCATTCTTCATCAGGGGTCTTCGATCCCCAGCGGTTGGCATAAACAACAGAAATGTGTTGACTCATTGTTTTGAGTCTACAGGAAGTCCAAAAGCAAGGTGTCAACAAGACAATGCCTTTTCACCTAAAATGATGTTATTCTAAAATCGGCTGCTGATAATACGTGGTCCTTGATTTTTCCGTCACATGACATGGCATGTGGTGATGCTTTCCCTTTCTTCTCTAAGTTCTGTTGGCATGTGGGTCTTCCTATGACCTCTCTATCTATGTCTAAAATTCATTCTGCTTATAAAGGACTGCTGGTCCATGTGCAGTGCTGATGCGTGCAAGGAGTGCCCTGCCACACAGGGGTGTCCCCTGCGAAGGGGAGCCCCGCACACAAGGAGTGCACCCTGTAAGGAGAGCCACCCATGGCGAAAGAAAATGCAGCCTGCCCAAGAATGGCGCCGCACACATGGAGAGCTAACACAGCAAGATGACGCAACAAAAAAAGAAACACAGATTCCCAGTGCCGCTGATAAGGATGGAAGCAGTCACAGAAGAACACACAGCGAATGGACACAGAGAGCAGACAACTGGGGTGGGGGTGGGGGGAAGGGGAGAGAAATAAATAAATCTTTAAAAATAAAAGGACTCCAGTAATCTGATTTAAACCCTAACCTAATTTAGTTGTACCGCACATTATCCGAGGTAACATCTTTAAGAGATCCTATTATTAGGGGACCACACCATCAGAATGTGAACCAAGGCCAAGAACATGTCCTTACTGGGGCACGCCATTCAGTTCACCACATCAGAATTACCTGTGCTCTGGGAATATATAACAACCATGGTTTGGTGATACTTTGTATCTATATTGCTGTTTTGTTGCTGTTGCTTGTGGTTTTATTTTAACTTTGCAAAGAACATACATGCTACTGACACAATCTGACCAACTGTATTATATAGGGAAAATAAAGTAGCAATTCTGTCACTCATACCTCAGTTTACCAAACTGAAAAAAATGTGTATATTAGGCTATGCATAATTCTAATTTCATGAATTAATCCATGAATCATACTAATTATTCTGTCATTTAGAATATAGCAGGATCCTTACTTTATAGACAAAACATAGCAGCCTGAAAGATTTTACCCTAAACTACAATTTTAAAGACTGATTTTACTAAAGACTAAAACAATCAAATGTAATATATGGGTTTTGATGGGATCAGAGTGGGAATAAATTAGGGTTCATATAGTATTCTATTTTGAATAAAGCAATTATGAAAAATGCATTTGAGGTAACAGATTTGAATATGGATTCAGTATTGGGTGATATGAAGGAACATTTGTTGATTATATCAGCCATGATAACTGTATTATATTTTGTAGAAACACATCCATATTTCAATGGTTCATATATATTTATGGGAGATGCGGCATGGTGATTGCAATTTCAAATAGGTTCAGGGAAGAAAGGTGAAGCAAAATATTAGTACTTACTAAAGCTACATGATGGGTCCATGAGTGTTCATTACGTTGACATTTAGTCAAATTAAATTGCTGATATTTGACCTCTTTTGAACTGAAAAACAGCTATTTCATATGGCTCAAACTTATGCTAGTTTTTATACTTTTCTAAATATTCAGGTTTTAATTTAAAAAATCTAAGATTTCTCTCTGCCTATAGGAAACATCCACATTCCTTCGACTGTCAGTGGGCTGGTCTCCCCCTCTCCAACATGCTCTTTCCTTCCCAGCACCCCTACATCCTGCACACAGAAGGATGCTGCCTTGGACTGCTCTTATTTTGAACTGCTGGGTTTTCCTAAGCAGGCTGAACTTCTTCCTGTGTCTTTGCTTAAGGTATTTTCTTTGTCCAGAATATCACATTCCTCTCACCACTCTGCCAGCTCTTCACCTTCTGCCTTGGTTTGCCTGATCTGCCATGACAAATGCCACACAGTGGGTTCACTTAGCAGCAGGAATTTATTGGCTCACAGTTTCAGAAGCTGGAAGTCCAACATCAAGATATCATCAAGCTTTAGCTTTCTTCTTTTTTCCTGGTCCTAGTTGCCAGCAATCCTGGTGATTCATTGCCTTCTATCTCTGCCTCCTATCATAATGGTAATGTGCTTTTCCTTCTTGCTTCTGTGACTTACGAGTCCTTCTTATAAGACTCCAGTAATCCAAGTTAAGGCTCACAGTTTTCAGTTTAACTAAAAATAACATCTTTAAGAGATCCTATTTACAATGGATTCACTCTCAGAAGAATGAGGATTAAGATTAAGAACATGTTTTTGGGGGGTACATAGCAATCTACCACACCTTCAGAACTAAATTCATGGGTCCGGTTTATCTGGAAGCTATGCTTGTCCTTCCCTAAGTCTTTTCCTCTCTCTCCCTTATTGTCCCTTGACTTCTACCCCAGTGGAATTCCACCCATGCTCACTAGACGTCATTGCACTTAGTCAGTTTTCCTTTATAGCCTAAGCTTCTCAAATGCGTGAACAAAACATTATCAGTCCTCGGGTCTTCAGAAATTGCTCCTTGTTGCCTACGCTTTAGGCAGCTGGAACTAAAGTGCCCTTCTACCTGTATTATGGTCATCCCACAAAGGAGCTGGCCAACTTAGCTCCAGACCCAGGATCAAACCCTCACAGAGGACTTGTTGAATGAATATGCTTGTTGAATGAATATGCAAAAGTAGGGTTCTTCCTCCAGCTAGGTCTTCTTTCCATTTACCACTTATTATTGCTCTTTGCCTTTTAGGAAATAAATTTAATACAGATGGTCACAATGGCAACAAACCAAGAAAGATAGAGAGGTAAATATGTAATCAAAACATCTGGGAGTTAAGGTATTGTTTTTCTCATTTTGCCTATAATAGGTTTTTGCCTCATAAGGGATATTGTAGTTGGTTGCGAGTCAAGCAATAGGCTATCTGAGTCTTTCTTTAAGTTCTGCTTCTTCCATAGGACATGTTCACTGTTCACATCACTTAAAATCATTTTCCCTTCCACAGAGGCTTATAAGTGCTTTGGTGTTCTCATCACATTCACTTTACATATTAAGTAAGCATTTGTATACAAATGTTGTATTACTCTCTACACTACAACTGCTTGAGGGAAGAGTTATTCACTTACTAAATTGTTAATATCCACAGTGCCCAGCACAGTGTTGTGTGGATGGTAATAATAATGATAAAGTTAACAATAGCAACCAACACTTATATAGCATTTCTATGTGCCAGGTACCCTTGTAAATATTTTACATAAATTAACTCATTTAATTTTCATATCCCTTATGATGTAGCCATCATTATTAGTTACATTTTACAGATTTAAAAATTTAGAGGAAAAAAATTAGTATCTTGACAAATAAGTTACAAGGGGTAGAGATAGAATTCAAAATCAGGTCTGCTTATTCAGTGAACATTTATATAGCTAAACAGTATTTGTATGCAATGGGCACTAAATTTATATCAACTGAAGAGGAAAATGAATGGAGACAATAATATTTTCAATAGCACCGTCCTATTATATTATTCTTAGATTTCACATCTCAAATAATTCAGGAAAGCATGTGAAAATGAATGGGAATGAAGGAGATAGACTTTAAAATAAATGAATGAAAAATAATTATGCAATTACTCACTACAGAAAGTGCTCTGAAACAGCAGTGCAGGATGTAGGGGAATGTATCAATAGGGTCCCTGGCAAGACTGGTGGCCAGGTTAAGAGCAGGGCATTTGTGAGGGGCTATAGGATGGTCAGAGAATAAGATGGGGAAGGAACATGAAGGGGTAGGTGGGGCAAGATAAAGCAAGCCTTGTAAGGAAGGTGACTGTGCAATTCATTCTACAAACTGGATCTCATTAGTGAGTGAACTTGGTTGCTATAAATTATTACACAACAAGTGCAAGTCAAGTAAGAGTGGATGCAAGAAGGCAGTAAGAAAGCAATTACAATCCTTCAAGAAGGAGATGATAATAGCTATGAATATGGTGGTGGTGATGGGAATGGAGACAATTGGACAAATTTGATTTGTGTTAGGAAGTGGATTCATCAAGACACAACTGAAAGACCTAAACATTTCTTAGGAACATCACAGGAAGGAGATTTTTCTTTCTATCCTTTCTCAATCACATATATCTATATATCTATATTTATATTCATATCCATATCTATATTCATACCCAATATCTATCATTAATCTCTCTATTTATCATATATATAATCTGTCTTCCTCTGAATGCTGCAATTATGGAACAAAGAATATATGCAAGTGAGAGGAGTAAAGCCAATCTAAACATACACTGAAACTGATATTTTTAAAGCATTTGATAGTGTTAGAGCTAAATTGTTTATCAGGAGATAGAAGGAATGCTAACGAATCTCTTACCCAAGGCTCTAGAGGATCAAATTCTACAGATTCTTTATTTTCTCTGGATTCTAGTGGGGTTTTTTCTTACTGTTCAGTTCTATGGCAGTGAATTACGTTTCTCTCCAAGGCTCCTAAACAAACAATTTACAGTGTAAATATATTTGTTGGCATGCAAATCACTCCACATTATGAGTCTTGATTAATATTATAATGTGTTGATGAAAGCCTGTAAGTGGTTCTTGGAACTAAGGTTTCAGACAAAGATGTGCTGTTTGGGTACAGAATGTTTGTTGAATATTAGATTAGGTTTTTTGTTTTGCTTCTCTTTTTATTATTATTAATATATTTTTTTATTTTAAGGAAATGCTTAGTGCGAAGTTGGACCAAATTTTGAAATACACAGTTAATTAACACCATCAATTTATCACCAAAACTGCACAAAAACACTCCTCCCCCTGTGCACATGATGCCTGATCACACCCAACACTGCTTTTGTGCCCGGGGATTCTTTGGTTCAACTGTTTAGCCTCTTGCGCATTGACAACATCCTGTCTCCAGAAAAGTATTGTTCTTTAGCATCACATGCCTTTTAATTCCTGCATGTGCATGGGGGTTGATTAGACCTTGTGTCCAATTCCCAATCTGTCCACTGAAATGCAGAGATAGTGTTACTGGGCTTGGCTTTTGTGAAGCCGGGTTTCTCCTTATTAATAGCTGCTTGTGTGCTGAGGAGCAGAAATGGTAGACTCTCCACCTCAAGCGATTCGAGTATTGACTGACACTTTTCTTTCATACGGGGAGCTTGAATAAACAACCATTCGATGAAAGGCACACAGACTCAGAAAACAAGCTGTGATTAAGAGCAAGGGGCTTGGGATGCAGACAGAACCTGAGAGAATTCCAGCTCTGCTGCCCAATAACTGTGTGACCTTGGCTAACTTCTCCCTTCCAAGTTCTACTGTTCTCATTGGGAAATTCCTATTTCTTAAATTTGGAGTGACAATGAAATGAAATCACGTATTTAAAGTGCTTTCTTTCTCCTCCCCCCATACCCTCCCAAATAAGTAAATACAAGTGTTCCATAAATGAAGGCAGCCTTATCTTCTGGCCCAATAAGACAGATAGTCTGGGATGTGACTAACATCTCGAGATCTGTGGGTTTTAATGGACCGGATGATCTCTCAGCACTTATGATAAAGAATTTGGGTTCTCCTCTGCATGGCACCCCCATTTCCAAATGAGGTTTCTTGTCAGTGTCTGCAGAATTTTAGGAGCATCCTGAGTCCTTTGGGGCTGCTGTATCTGCCACAACTCTATGAACAGGTGCCCAGGGCACTCAGAAGATTAACTAAAAAGCAGAGTCAGGGACTATAAAGAATAAAATAAGGAGACTAGAATGAGTAGAGGTGGAGGGACTGGCTCTGTGTAAAGGAAGGCACAATGGAGGCTGAGTTTTCATCCAAACAAGATACCAAGGCATGGTCGTGTTTGTTTTACCCCATATCCCACAGTAAAGAGATAACACTTGAGAAGAGAGGAGTTCTATCCTCTAAGCCACTTGTGAGTTGCTAAAACTCTACCTTAGTTTATTTTGCCCATACAGTGAATGTGAATTATCTACTCAGGAGTAAAGAAAATGCTCTGTGATTGTTCCCTTAAGTCAAGCCTGGAATGACTTTGGTGGGAGACTGGGAGGAAATTTTTCATTACAAACGACATTCTGTACTGCCAAGAAGTATTCGTCAGTACATCAAGATTATTGTTTCAGCAGGTTAACATCCCTTATTTTCTCTTTTTCATTAAAAACATTGTACATGGATTTGTACAGAAAATTTAAATCCATCACTAGACAGATAGGTATGTATGCATATGTGAAATTCAATAAAACGATACTCCTATCTCCAACCTTCCTTTCCCTCCTCATTCCTGGCTTGCTGCTATTAATACTCATGCTGCCGATGAAGGAGTGTGCACATGCCCTGCCTGCCCAGCCCCCACCCAAGTCTCTGCCTTCCTCCTCTCGTGATGGATGCCCATCATGTTCCGTCCTGTGCTCTGGATCCTGGCTCCTGGCTCAATTGTCCCTTCCTGCAGAAGATCCTGCTGATCTTCCTTCTCTACTGGATCATTCATTCCTATCTGCAGACATACATGAACCAATGTTTTCCATCCTTAAAACCCTTTCTTTGACTCCATGACTATGTGCCAGCCACCTCCCTATTTCTCGACTCCAGTTACAGCAAAACACCTCACGAGAATTTCTATGTTCATTGTTTCCAATTTATTTCATCTCATCCGGTCTTAAATCCACTTCAACCAGCTCTCCATACTTACTATTTTATAAAATTGCCCTTGATAATAACTGTGATAGGTTGATTTGTATACCCCCAAAAAGGCATGTTCTTTATATCTTAATCCACATTCTTGTGGGCATGACCTGATTTGTAAATAGGACCCTGTGAAGATGTTACTATTAGTTAAGGGGCTGCCCTACTGAATCAGGGTGGGCTTCAATCCAGATTGCTGGAGTTCTTTACAAACTGAAGCAATTTGGATGTGGGAAGTCATAGAAGGCCATAGGAAGAAGTCAGAAATCAATGGAAACTACAGGAGATGACACAAAGGAGAGATCGCCACAGGACTAGAGGCAGATATGAATGCCGAGGACCCCCAGGGGCTGTGGCAAGCCAGCACAGAGCACTGCAGGCTAGGGAGAAGCACATCCTTGCTGGTGCCTTGATTTTGGACTTCCAGATTTCCAGACCGTGAGCCCGTAAATTCCTGCTGGTAGACCAACCCATTGTGTGATTTTTGTCAAAACAGCCTGGCTATCACTTCCACCTTAAATTCAATGGTCACTCTAAGTCCCAAAACTGTCCCCATATCACACTTCTTTTGTCCTGAATGATATTGCAGGGGCAGATGCAGGACATTATATACCCTGCCATTACCCACTGAATGGAATGGATAAGTAAACTATAATCCATGCTGTGCAGCAGTGCTCCAAAATGTATTCATCAAATGCAATGAATGTACCACACTAATGAAAGAAGTTGTTGATATGGGAGGAGTGGGGTGTATGGGAATCTCTTATATTTTTTAATGTAACATTTTGTGTGATCTATGTATCTTTTAAAAAACCCAAAGACATAATGTTTGAACCTGAAAGAAAAATTCAGTGGTCACACTTTACACAGGTTTCACTACCTTTTCCCACTCTTTCTTCACTTGGCTTCCAGGACATGTACCACTTTCCCCTGTTTTATTTCCTACCTGTTTTTATTTCCTGAGTCCTCATCTTTCAGACCCTGAACATTAGAGTTCTCAGAACTCAGTTGTGATCTTTATTTCTTTACCATTCTTTATACCAGTTCCTTCAGTGGCTTCATCCTGTTTGATGGTTTTAAATGCCACTTTCTGTTAAGGACATCCACGTTTTTATATTTAGCCCTTATTTTTCCCCTGATATGGAATCCTGTATATTTGACATCTCTGCTGGAATGTCTAAAAGATTTTTTAAACTTAACTTGTCCAATACTGACCTGTTGGGTATAGAAAGTCATATCCACAATCTCCTACCATCCACTCAAACATCCTGCCAAACCCTTCCCCCTTCATGGCAATTCCATTTTTCTTATTGCTTAGACTAAAAAGTCTATTTCTATCATTGATGCTCCTCTTTTATACCCTATATTTAATCCATCAAAAGTTCTTACCAATTCCACCTTCAAAAAAATCTCCAGATTCTGAACATTCCTTGGCTTCTTTTTCCCACCCAGGTCCAAGTCTCCATGGTCTCTCTCCTGGAATGTGCAGTTATCTCCCATCTGGTCTCCCAGCTTCCACTCATCCCCTTCAGTATATAACCTATTAAAAGAGCAATCAGACAAATCCTTAGCTAGACTAATAAAGAAAAAAAAGAGAACAGATGCAAATACATAAAAAAGTGGGAGGGCTATAACCACTGATCCCACAAAAATAAATAGTATCATAAGAGAATACTTTGAAAAGCTGTATGCCATCAAGAAGGATAACTTAGATGAAATGGACAAATTTCTAAAACACACAAGCAACACATTGACAAAAGAGTTTGATTAATCAATAGACCATCTCACATAACAAGATTGAATCAGTCATCAGAAACCTCCTAACCAGGAAGAACCCAAGACCAGATGGCTTCACAGGTGAATTCTACTGATCACTCTGGAAAGAACTAACACCAATCCTGCTTAACCTCTTACAAAAAATAGAGGTGGAGTGAACATTGCCTAACTCATTCTATGATGCAAACACCACCCTAATACCAAAACCATATAAAGATGCCACAAGAAAAGAAAACTGTAGACCTGTCTCTCTAATGAACCTGGATGCTAAAATCTTCAGCAAAACACTTACTAATCATATTGAACAGCACATCAAACAAATTATACACCATGACCAAGTGGGTTTCATCCCCGGGATGCAAGGATGATTCAACACGAGAAAATCAATCAATGTAATACACCAGATTGACAGATTTTTAAAAATCACATGATCATTTCTATTGATGCAGAAAAAGCATTTGACAAAATATAGCATCCTTTCTTGATAAAAAACCACCTCAAAAGATAGGAATAGAAGGAAACTTCCTCAACATGATAAAGGGTATATATGAAAAAACCCACAGCTAGCATCATATTCAATGGTGAAATGTCAAAGGCATTTCCTCTAAAATCTGGAACAAGACAAGGATGCCCACTGTCACCACTCTTATTTAATGTAGTGTTAGAAGTACTTGCTCAAGCACTTAGGCAAGTAAAAGATATAAAAGACATCCAAATTGGAAAAGAAGAAGTAAAAATTTCACTATTGGCAGATGGTATCATCCTATACATAGAAAGCCTTGAAAACATTACAGTAAAGCTTCTAGAGCTGATAAACAAGTTCACCAAAGTGGCAGAATATAAGACCAACACATGAAAATCAGTAGCATTTCTTTACATCCATATTGAGCAATCTTCAGAAGAAATCAAGAAAATATTTCATTTACAATAGCAACTAAAAAAATAAAATATCTAGCAATAAATTTAACTAAGGATATACAGGACTTGTACACAGAAAACTACACAACATTGTTAAAGGAAATCAAAGATAAATTAAATACATGTAAGAATATTCCATGTTCATGGATAGGAAGATTAATCATCATTAAGATGCTTGTCCTACCCAAATTGATTTAAAGATTTAACACAAATCAGATTTGTGTACAGATTTAACACAATCCCAATAAAAATTATAACTTATTTTTACTGAATTGGAAAAGCTAATTATTAAATTTATTTGGACTAGCAAGGGACTTCAAAGAGCCAAAAGCATATTGAAAAGGAAATACAAAATTGAAGGAATCATGCTACCTAATTTTGCATAATGCAAAGGTACAGTAGTCAAAGCTGCATGTCATTGGCACAAAGACAGGCTGACCAATGGAACCAAATTGAGAGTTCTGATATAGTTCCTCACATATACAGTCAAGTGCTATTCAACAAGGCCACCAATCACACTCAACTGGGACAGAATGGCCTCTTCAACAAATGGTGTTGATAGAGCTGGATATCAATATCCAAAAAATGAGAGAAGATCACTATCTCATACCTTATACAAAAATTAACACAAGATGGATCAAAGATTTAAATATAAAAGCCAAGATCATAAACTCCTAGAAGATAATGTAAGGGAGCATTTATGAAATCTTGTAATAGGAAAGGGTTTCATAAACTTTACATCCAAAGTGTGAGCAATGAAAGAAAAAATAGATGATTGGGACCTCCTCAAAATTAAAACTTTTGTGCTTCAAAAAGTTTATCAAGAAAGTGAAAAGGCAGCTTACTCAAGGGGAGATAATATTTGGTAACCATTATCCAATAAGGGTCTAATATCTAGCATATATATAGGAATCCTGCATCTTGAAAATTAAAAAAACAAAAACAAACAAACAAACAAAAAACAACCCACCTAAATGAAGTGGGCAAGAGACTTAATAGAAACTGTCCCGTAGAGGAAATAAAAATGGCTGAAAAGTACATGAAAAGATGCTCAAAATCACTGCTTATTAGAGAAATACAAATCAAAACTACAATGAGGGAAGTAGATGTGGCTCCAGCGATTTGGCTCCCATCTACCACATAGGAGGTCCAGTGTTAGATTCCTGGGGCCTCCTTGTGAAGGCAAGCTGGTTCACACAGCAAGGTGGCCCAAGCAACCAGAGCTGGCCTGTGCAGAGTACTGACCCACACAGAGAGTTGGCAGAGCAAGATGATGCAACAACAACAACAACAACAACGAAAACAGAGGAAAGACAATAAGAGACACAGCAGACCAAGGAGCTAGGTCCCAGAAATAGTTCCCAGTGCTGCCTAAAGATAAGACAAGTAGACGCAGAAGAACACACAGTGAATGGACACAGAAAGCGGAAAGCAAGCACAAAACAATGGGGGGGGGGGTTGATAAATAAATCTTTAAAAATCTACGAGATATCTTAAATATATTAGACTGATGGCTTTCAAAAAAACAAACAACCAATAAACTAACTTTTGGAGAGGATGTGGAGGTAAGGGAAACCTCATCCACTGCTGGTGGGACTATAGAATGGTGCAGCCATTGTGGAGGATGACTTGGTGGTTCCTCAGGAAGCTGACTATAGAACTGCCATACGATCCAGAAATCCCACTGCTGGAGGACTGAAGAATCCCACTGCTGGAGGATTGAAGAATCCCACCACTGGAGGACTGAAGAATCCCACTGTTGGGGATCAGAAGGATTAAAAGAAGGGACACAAACAGATATATGCACACCAATATTCATAGTGGCATTTTTCACTATTGCCAAAAGTTGAAAGCAACCCAAGTGTCCATCAAGAGATGTGTGAATAAGCAAATTGTGGTGTATACATACAATGGAATAATACTCAGCTGTAAGAAGGAATGAAGTATTGACACAATGAACAACATAGATGAATCTTGAAGACCTTATGTTGAGTGAAGTAAGCCAGTCACTAAAGGAAAAATATTACACGACTTCACTGATATGACCTAAGGAAATTGATCAGACTCACAGAGAGCTAGATTCTGCAAGACAGGTTATCAGGAGACAGAAGGAGTGTAGAGTGTGGTGAGCTGATGCTCAATATGGGCAAAACATATGAGAAAGTGAAACGGGCTGGTTTGACAATGGATGGGGGTGATAGTGGAGCAAGGATGTGAGTGGGGTTGATAGTACTGGAATGTGAGGGTGAGTGGGGGAGGTTGGGTTGGACTATACCTGGAACTGGCAGGAAGGCTGGAGGAAGAAACAGGTGAACTGGGGATTTGTAGGCCTATGGCTAAACTAGAATGGTGGGATATTTTTTAACAAGGGAAAGTTATTGGTACAGGGCATTGTAGGTGGGGGTATATGTGGGAAGTGGCGCACCTGGGGCAGGCTTCCATGGAATAGAAAAGTTTTCATCTTGTCATAGGTATTATCTCAGTGGGAGGACATCCACATAATAAACAAGAAAATATTAAACTCCCACCTTGGGAGTGCTGGTAGGTTCTCAAAGAGAGGGTCAAGCGTCTCTTGAGAACATAATGCCTAACAAAAGAAGATGGACCAACATGTCAAGTTCTCAATATTAGTCCATGTAACTATGGATCTTATTCTTCAAAAACTGCAACCTAGTTGTTACCATGGGTTCTGAGGGGAGGGAGAGGGAAGAATGGGTTTAACATCGGACATTTTGGGACATTGCAATTGTTCTGCATGACATTGCAATGACAGATACAGGCCATTATATATTTGTCAGAGCCTATAAAATTATGTGGTGCAAAGTATAAACCATAAAGTAAACTATAAACCATGGTTAGTAGCAATGATTCAATATGTGTTCATCAGTTATAGCAAATGTTCCACATCAAAGAAAGTTGATGTTTATGGGAAAAAAGGGGGGGAGGGGGTGTGGTTTATGGGAATCCCCTGTATTTTCAATGAAACATTTATGTAATCTAAGGCTTCTTTAAACATAGTAATAAAATGTATTCATAAAAAAGAGTAGTCAGAAGAATCCTGTTAAAACATAGACCAGCTTGTGTTACTCCTCCGTCCAAAACTCTCTGATGACTTGCCATTTCACTCAGAGAAAAAACCCTACTGGGTCTGCCCTACATGACATCTCAGAACTCCATTCCTATCACTCTCTGCAGGCTCACTCCTCTTCAGCCACACCAGCTCCACTTCACTCAAGCACACCTGCTTCACACCCCTGCATTCTCCTTCCCTGCTTTATTTTTCCTCCTAGTACTACAAACATCTCGTACTCTTTCTTGTTTAGATGTCCCAGTAGAAAATAAGCTCCATAAAAGGTGGGCACTTTGCTGTTGTTATGACACATTTTTAGCCCCTAGAATAACACCTGGCAGATAATAGGCATCCAATAAATATTTGGAAGTAATGAGAGTATAAGAAGAAGGGAAGGCACAGTGAACGGAAGAGGATTTCATAAAGCCGTTGGAAGCAGGATCTATGTGGCTAACAAAAAAGAATTCCAAAACCTTAGTCTGTTTCCATATGTATTATCCCCACCTTAAAACCAATGTTATCAAAACTTCTCAGAATAAATCCATAACTTCTCTAATAAAAAGAAGAAATAATAAAAATAAGAGACAACAGCCAAAAAAAAAAAAAAACACTTTGAAGAAGCAGTGTTGAATAATCTCAGGTTATTTTGTTTTCAGATCCTTCCTTATTAAAAAAAAGAAGGCAGACAGGAGGCAAAAAGAACATAATAGAGTTTCTAAAATAGAAGACTCTATTGGTGTAAGTTAAGGGCTGGGTGGAGGTTGACACAAACTATTAAATATTCGCTTGCTTAGCCCATTAAAATATCACTAAGTCACCAAGACAGCATATTGCACTCTCCATTAACCTGTCTGAAATCTACCTTAGAGAATGAATTCTTCTTGACAGAGCCTAATACCTCTTTATTATCTGGGTTGATCTAGTCATCCTTCTATCCCTTTTTAATTTCCCCTCCCTACTGGAGTTTTGTCCTCTGGGTTCTGTAGGTCTTTTACCTGCATCATGGAGCAAAAAATGTCCTCAAACAGAAGGATCCAGGACTGAGGAAGGAGCCCCAGGTTCATTCCACATGCCTTCATCATCCTCTAGAGGGATCCCTTTGGGCTCATCGTTTACTGGGTGATGTCCTCAGATTGTTAGAATTACCAAGGATCTTCCCTACCGGGATCATATTTGATCAAAGCCTTCCATGATCTTGTCTAGAGGGTAACAAATCCAACCCTTTGTTTCAATAGCTAAGCCCATCTTCCCAGGGCAACTTTTTCTCCTTTCACTGCCCAGAAGAATCCTCACTCTGCTATGACCAAACTGGTCCTTTCACTAGCTTCTAAATCTGCTCAGTCTCATCTTCACACCTTTGTTCATGAGTTCTATAGCTGCTGGAAATATCTCTTGATTTCTTTTCTGCACCTAAAAATTCCACATCAAGCTCAGTTCTTTATGACTTTGTCTTGAACTCTATCTCACATGCATCTCTTCTTTCTCTGATCATTCTGACAAATGAACCTACCACTTTAGAACCTCATCATATACTTCCTTGCCTTTCTATTCAATTACCATCACCTCACCTACAATATAAACTTACAATAATACCAGTTACCATTATTATCTGATAGATGCTTTTCTTATATTATCTCATTTACTACTCTGAGTGAACTTGAGGAAGGATTTACTGTTATTAAGTTAGTTTTATAAATGAGAAAACTAAGGCCCGATAACGCAATCACAGTCACATAGCCACTGGTTGGCAGGGCAGGTACCCACTCCCAGCTTGGTGTACAACCAAATCTTGGTGCCTGAGTCACTTGAGCCACTCTTCCCTGGAACGGCTGTACTTTTTCTTAAGCTTTTCTTTTATTTCTCAGAGGGCTGAGCCTATAGGAAGTCCTTCATTCATACCAATAAATCAAAATTTTTACAAACCTACTTCTGTGATGCTACCTTACTGAAATGATATCAGTCAGAGGCGCTTTGGTAGGATTCCATTTTTCAGATCCATATTCCTGAGGTGGATGAGAAACAAAAGACACATCCAGACCCAATTTGTATGAAAGATTTAACCCCAACCTCTGGCTGTCTCTGCCTGTTCAGTTTGTTAAAACTGCTCAAAGCAGATACCATAAAATGGGTTGGTTTTTAACAATGAAAATTTATTAGCTTACAAGCTTACAGTTTTGCAGAAGAGAAACATGTCCAAAGTAAGGCATCATCAAAGTGATGCTTTCTTCCCTAGACCAGCTGCCGGTGCTCCTGGACTCCCCTGTCAAATGGCAAGGCACACGGCAGCCTCTTCTGGACTCTCCCTTCTCTTCCAGGTTTTGTTGCTGTCATCTTCTTGCTTCTGTGGCTTTCTCTCCCTTGTCTGAATTTCATTCTCTTATTAAGGACTCCAATAAGAGAATTAAGACCTGCTCTGGATGAGGTAGGTTATATCTTAAGATCCTACTCACCAAAATCCTACTTCCAATGCGTCTACACCCACAGGAATGGGTTAACTTTGAGAACACACCTTTCTGGAGTCCAAACAGCTTCAAACCATCTCACTGTCCTTTCAGCTTTGTTCGGTGATGCCGTTATTTCTGGCGACATGGAGTCAGGGTGGTGTGAAGGAAACAGCATGGGCTTTCTAACGTTCGGCAGCTGTGCTTTTGAAACCCAGCCTTGTTGACCTTGGACAAGCGATTTAACCTCTTAGAGCTACAGGGTGGGTGAGGAGGAATAAATACAAATAAAATAAGAATGGCATGGGTTCAGGGAGTTGTTTAGGACATTAAATGAGATCCTTTATGTAACTCCTTCAGTATGGTTCTCTACTCTATGCACTCTACATTTGCCCTTCATTCCCTAAAGGGAAGTCTTTAACAAACACTTCAAAACTGTAAATGAAAGCTCCAAGTCCTGACCTTTTTTAGTTGCTGCTTTATTCTGGTAATGACAGGGAGTCCTGTAAGAGATCACATTTCCCCTTGTCTGCTTGTCTCCTTCCTGGATCCAGGAGATTTGGGGTTGGTGAAACAAGGAAGTTTTCTGTTAGGTAAAGGTAAAATTGAAATTAAAAAAGAAAAACCTCAAGGAAGCTGAGGGGAGGCGGGCAAGCTTGAGGGTCCTGGCCCACACTGCCTCCCCACAGTGCCTCTGTGGGGAGCGTGCAGCTGCCCTCACCAGGCTCCTGTCTGCATCTCCCTGGACGTGTCTCTGTGGGAATGACAGCTGACAACCAGCGTCACTGCCTTTTCCACAGGGCTTTCCCTAGGATGAGAGGCTTGAAGCAGGACAGGATCCTCACTGAAAGCTTTCATTTCTGTATTTCTGCTTTAAGTACTGTTCTACCCCAGTCTCGGGGCCTCTTAGCTGACCTGGAATAAGTAACCGAAATCTCAAAGACACTGCTGCCACCTGGCCTGATGCCCACCCCTTTAATTACCCCGTAGTCATGCACAGGTGAGACGGCTCTGGAGGCCACATACTCTGCAAAGCCAGGGAAGTGGTGGGGAAGATGGAGAAAAACCCTAACGAAGAGGAAAGCTTAGGACCATTGTCCTTTTCTGTTCGTTTCTTTTCAAGACAGCAGTGCCTTTTGGAGCAGTTTTAAATGGTTGCCTGGGAAACAGAGCCAGGGAGAGGAGAAAGATTATATGGATACTGGATAAAGCTAATGCACTTTTGAAAACATGAACTGACAAGTGCTTAAGACTCCAGAGGTTCTGGTAACGTCTCATTTTCAAAGTTCCCCTTCCCGAGCTCAAGTACTTCCATATCATCATTAACAATATTTTAATCGTTTGTAAACTATAGTTCATCTCCATCAAAGGCTTGAGCTGATGGGTTTTATGGAGCATGGCCTTATGAGTCAACTCTTATAGGGCCCTTGGAATGAAGTGTCTGTTATGCTGGACCACAGGTCCAGAAACCTTGGCTTAAAGGAATTTGACTGAAGAAATCTCCAGCTCCCTCTCCTCATAAGTGGCAATTACTGAAAATGCAGCAAAATGCTGTAAACACCACACTTTATTGACCAACCTCAGAAGGCAAGTGTGGCTGCATGCATATGAGTGTGTGGAAAAGCTTGGTGGAAAAAAAGAAAACGCCAGTGGGTGGGAGAATGTCTGTACTGGGCAGGAGGATTCCTCGGGATTGGCTTGCTCCTCTGTGTGGTGAATATTTACAGGGGCCATGTGCTTCGGTGAGCATGCTCATGAATTTTAGTTCAAACTTAGTTTCGCCATTGTGGACTCTAGTGGGTATTTATAACTCATGCTCTCTGGAGTATTGCCCTACTTTATATTTTCTTGTCCCCTCAGCATTTATTTGCTCAATTTGTACTGTATTAATCTGTGCATGTTTATTTATGGACCTGGGTTCTTAAACCTCTTTTTATTTTCTAATTGAGTCTTGTGCATTGCTCTGTCCAGCAGTGCCTAACACAGCTTAAATTTTAGTCAATGAACAACAGACACTCAGTGCTTAGAGTATGCCATTTACACCCTCTGGTGCTCATCAGGTTCTCAAAAACAAGGAAAAGACTGAATTAACTGATGAGCATTGTAACCTTCCATATAGCCCCATTTGCCCCAGTAGCTGTAGCGGCCTGGTTGGCATCGATCATGTCTATGAGGTAGAGTCAGGGTGTGAAATGAGCCAAGACCAAATCCTCAGGAAAAGACCGAGCCCAAATACTAGAAAGGAAAAAAAATGAGAGAGATTGGAGGTGGGACTGGGCATGAGAATGATGAGTCTTATGGTGTGGCAGCACCAGCACCGCAATGAAAGTAGCAAGAAGGATCCTGGGTGACTGCTGGAAACCCTAGCTATAGTTCATGGATTGTCTTCATGGACAAAAAATTATGTAAAGAATGGGTCAGCAGCACTTGGGACTGGCACCGTGCAGCTAAGTGGCTTGCCCAAAATCAGTAGAGAAGTTGCAATGGTGTCACACATTTAGTGCAATCCAATTATTTGTTACATTCCACCACTTCTGCATTAGTCCTACTATAATCATGAATTTAGTGCATATTAACTATGGGTGGAAGAGACAAAAAAGGCATTGGTACCCATACCAGAGTAGATATTAAACTCCAAGGATCACTTATCATGAGATACTTATAATTGGTACATAATCATATATAAGGTAAACTCAGTTGCAAATACTTTCTATCTAGCATGGTCTTCTCATCTCTTCTTTTCTCCTAGAATGTGAGCTGAATTTGTGGCAAGAGAGAAGTGGCATGCACCCATTTTTGTCCTATTTGTCATATAGATGCTGCTGTGGTATAGAGAGACTCCATAAGGCGTCAATTGGAGGGAATGTTGGGAATGTTGCTTTTAATGTGAGCATGAAAGGATACTTCATTGGAAATCAATTATGACTTAAGTTCAGGAAGATATCTCTTAGTTCAGAGGAGTGTGACATGAAATGCTGGACTGGCATGTTTGATCAGTTCATAATCTAATTTTGGGTTCTAATACAGAAGTTTGGATTTTCCTTTTGATTCCAGGCAGGAAGTGTCCAATCCTGTCCTCCCATACTCTCTCATTCTTGGAGGGACTCTAGAGTAATGTCACAGTATTGATGGTAGTGGTAGAGTGGGAAGCACTGTTTTATTTTTGGTTGTTCCATTTCCCAGCAAATCCTAGTACAGAAATAAGGTAGAGCCGAACTGGTTGTATGTGCCCTGAATGGACTTCCCTGAACTTAAGTCTTGAGTATTTGTTATTTGCCAAATGTTACGGTAATTGGAAGCAATAACAAGCATTATCAAGAAAGAGAAAGTTCAAGAAAGAGATCTTTTTTTTTTAATTTTTTTTATTGACTTTGTAATAATATTACATTAAAAATATATATATGAGGTCCCATTCAACCCCACCCCCCCACCCCACCTCTCCCCCCCCCCAGCAACACTCGTTCCCATCATCATGACACATCCATTGGATTTGGTAGGTACATCTTTGGGCACCTCTGCACCTCATAGTCAATCGTCCACATCATGGCCCATACTCTCCTCCATTCCATCCAGTGGGCCCTGTGAGGATTTAAAATGTCCGGTGATTGCCTCTGAAGCACCATCCAGGGCAGCTCCATGTCCCAAAGACGCCTCCACCTCTCATCTCTTCCTGCCTTTCCCCATACCCATCAGCCACCATGTCCACTTTTCCCAATCCAGTGCCACCTCTTCTATGTGGACATTGGATTGGTTGTGTCCATTGCACCTCTATGTCAAGAGGAGGCTCAGATTCCACCTGGATACTGGATGCAATCCTCCCACTTTCAGTTGTAATCACTCTAGGCTCCATGGTGTGGTGGTTGTCCTTCTTCAACTCCATCTTAGCTGAGTGTGATAAGTCCAATATCTTGGTTCAAATTCCCAAACACAAAGCAGAAGAGGCAAAGTCCCACTCAAGTGCATGACATTTCGATGCCTGGAGGACCCTGGCTGTTCAGAACATGGCCTAATCAGTGCCTTACAAGCTTATTAGTCACATAGACAGCTTCATTTGTCCTTGGGATTTATCAGGAGTTGGGAAAGAATCAGGAGAAGTGGGCAGAGGTCAAATTTAGATAAAATTCTTACTGTGACTTTAGCACTTCAATTTTACGTGCAATTCTGACCTAACTTGTTGTGGATTAATGATGGAAATCATTGTCATAATATCTCATATATCTGTAATTGCACTTCAGTATTTTGAAAGAGTTGTCTCATATTAAAAATACATAAAAATGACCAAGAATCATGTCCTCTTTATGCCTTTGCTAGTAGATCTCTATCACGTTGGTGCAATCTTCTGTTATGATCTGCACTGTGTCTGTAGGGCTCTAAAAATATCTGTAACTAGACACTCACAGTCACAAGAGGCACACCATTGTCTTACCCCACTCATTAAAGGAAATCTTTTAAAAATTATTATAATGACATGAGTTTTTAAATTGATGAACATTTAAAAATATATTGTGAATAATACCATTGTCTGAATACCTTGAGGAGTTAGAGTTTATATTATACCATTATGTTAGAATAATGGAGTCTGACAAGGCTGCTGTAATAACAAAGGACCACAGACTAGTTGGTTTAAACAATAGAAATGTATTATCTCATGGCTCCAGAGGCCAGAAGTCTGAAATCAAGGTGTTAGCCTGGCCATGCTTCCTCTTAAAGGGGAGAAGAGCTCCACAGCTCTCCCCTGGTTACTAGTGGCTGGCCGGCAATCCCTGACATTACCTGGCTGGTGACATGAATCAGTCTCTGCCTCCATCCCATGGCTCTCTTCTCTCTGTCTCCTTCTGTGCCCAAATGTTCTTTCCTTACACAAACACCAATCCTATTGGATTGATCCATTTTGGGCTCATTTTAACTAATAAGATCTCCAAAGATCCTATTTGCAAATATGTGCACATTCATAGGACCAGGGATCAGGACTTGAACATGTCTCTTCTGGGGATGCCATTTAATCCGTAACCAATGGCTTATGTTATTATAGGAATGGAGGGAAGAACAAGCATCTTTTGAGTAACTCCCTGTCTTTTGACACTTTTTAAAATAATCTAAGAGGTTAGAACTTCTAATCTTTCAAAGAAGAAGAAATATAGTCTTATTACTCAGCATTATACAAGTAGCAGAGCTGGGACTTGAACCCATATCCTTGTGACTGGAAGGGTGATGTTCTTTTGAATACCCTAATGTATCAAAAATATTTCTGGTTTTTGGATCTAGGTGCATGTGAAAGAAATAGAGTGGGGGGATTAATTTACTAATGACAATGTTGAGTTTATGTTTGAGGTGCCTGAATGTGAGGGAAGCAAAGGGTCAGAAGCTAGAGTTATATAACTTAAGAGCTGACCAGGACTGGCCACCTCAATTTCAGATAATTTAAGACAGGATAAGCAGGATAAGCTCTGAAAAACTGAGGACATACTGGAGTGCTTGTGTCAGAGGCATACTTATGTAGTATTAAATATGAGGATGGCAGACACCAGAAAAAGGTAAAAAAATATAGGATAATGCTATCATATTGCATCTCCATTGGATTGCCCATTAAACAAGCTCCATTAAAGCCAGGGCTGGGTGGTATACTCATTGTGTCCCAAGTACTTGGTATCAGTGCAATGCCCAGCCCAAAATAAACCTTTCATAAATATTTGTTGGAAAAAATAAACAACTAGATGATACAATAACTACTTTGAAATGAAGCTAGGTCTCGAGAAGTGTTCTAGTTTAGAATTGTGTTCCTGGTTTTTTAATGCCATCCCTTTGTGGTCCATGTTTATTTTTAAAAATTAGATTGAATGAAAATTAATTTTATTTTGAGAATATTTTAAGATGTAATGGCCCCACAGAGATACTCCGGGATATTACAAAATAGACTTTGGGAATCACTGACCTAGATACAGTACCAACGTGATAGGTGCTACATGAATATAATAAATTATACTGAAAGGTCTCCCCAGGCCCTTCTTTACTACTAGTGCAGATGGTCCAGAAATAGTCTAAAGAAACATTGAAGAATATCTCAGGGCAGAATCTTAGCCCCTCAGGTTGCTTTTACTACCCATATTCAAGTTGATTTATTTAATATCAAAACAACTCATTTTGACAAATATATACTGAGTGTGTCTGATGTGCCAGGCATGGGACCAGGCTCTGGGAATGCAACAGCAAACCAAGCTTACCTGGTCCTCTTCCCATGGCACTTATGGGGGGAGCAGACATTAATTAAATGAACACATGAATAGATACGTGCGATATGCCATTACTGTTTTTACTTCTGTGGTTACAATGAATGTAGTACAAATAAGCCTGCTCTACTCTTACCATCTTTCTCTGACTATTTATCCTTTGACGCACATGTCAGCTTTCTCTTTCCACAACATCTATCTCTTCTAAGCACTCATGCAAATGTAGGACTGAAAGATTATATCCACACACTGATCTATAATAGTCATTTTTCCTGGGGGTGGGGGTAGACAAAGAAACCTGACACATTCACAATTGTACCCCTATACCAAAGCTCAATTTATATCATTGAAATAAATTGAAGTAGCAAGACAGAGACCAAATGACCAGTTAGTACCATGACTCAGTAGTAAAGCGGACAGGGTAGATATGAGCTTTGGTTTTGAGTGTACCATTAATCTCATTGGAGCTCAGTAGATATTAATGATGGTGATAATAAGCTAGCTGTAAAACTCTAACACATGAGAGAAAATCATTAAGAATTCAGAAAATAATACCATGAGCACCAATTTTTATACTTGTCTTTCCTTCTCAATCTCATCATCACACAACTGTCTTCTCTTGCTGCTGCTCCCAAAATACACATATATACAACATCCTTATCATCTTGCCATGAAATGGTAATATTTTCCAGGAGTTGATTATTAGGTTGGTATTGTTTCCCACACATGGCACTCTCTGCTTCCACAGTGGCACTTTTATTGGCTGTAGCTGGTGGATCAGTGCCTGTAAAGTGTTCTCTTCCAGACCACTACAGCTCTTTATGAAGGTGATCCCAAAATACTAGTAACTCTCTCAGCCTTTTCACCTTTTTTTCCAGAAAGTTTGTGATTCAAGGTTAAATGCACCACACACTACTATAGACTTTTAAAAATATATATTAATAGTTCAAGATCATTGATCCACCTGCAAAATAAACAAGAGTCCTAAATCAGATCACATTCAATAAGGGACACAGCTGCTGTTTCTAATACACTGGAAGCAGTAAATAAGTACAGTATGACAAACTGAGCTCTTAACCTATAGAAAACATAGGTAGGTGCTTTATGCAGTATAAACTGGAATGGCAAGCACAACCCAAAGTAAAAAATCCAATATGCTAATGAGGACAGATTGCATGTTTCTCTCTGTAGAACACATTTCAAGTTGCAATCGCCTTTATTGGTTGGGGAGTATTCTCCTCACATCTGAAAATCAAAATAGAGAAGACTAGTGGAGGTTGTTTATGCTGGTGTATGTTAGAGATAGAGGAAGGGTGAAATTTAAACTTAGACCAAAGAATAACATTTCGACAAACAGACCTGTGACTCTCTGACACTTGGAAAATCTCTGATCCTGAGCATGAAGTTAAGAGATACCATCCTACATTAATGCCATATTCACAGAAAGATGGCCAAATTGATCCAGCAATTTTTAAATCTGATTCTAGAAAAGATCAGGACATAAAACTTTTTAATTTTCTTAGGTTTGGAAAAGAATCAACCAGTTAAGTGGATGAGTTGTGATAAGAAATAATTAAGTCCCACTATTTGATGTGCTCTAGAAGAATGGACATGAGTTTTGAGGTGTTTGAACTGAGCCCTGGGTCCAATACTTTACAATTCAAACATGGTCACACCAGCGTGTACCTGCTTGATGATTAATTTGGTCAAGAGCAGAATAATCCAGTTTGAGTGTCTGACTTACATAGACTAATCAGCTGAGGGTAGGGGACAGAGGACAAATGGGAACATTTTACAGAGGAGAAAGACAAGATTTCCAACTGCATTCTGAATATGGACAGACTAATGTTATGGTCCAAATGAAAGTCATATTATTTCCACATGGTCTATCAGGTAGTAATATTCTGATTCCCAATTCTTCTTTTCTTCTTTCCTACTTTAGCTAACTCCCATAGAATCTAATGCTTTATTCTAGGTCTAGACTAAGAGAAATAACCTTGTTTTGTTTTTGTTTAAAATAGCTAAGAACTTTTGACCCAGTAATGTGTCCTACGGAAAATTTTCAGAGAGAACTAGCTCAAAAGAAGGAGGGACTTCTTTACATAGCAAAATGTTTAATTTGGGATAAAAGAAAAGAAAAGTCAGCAATATGGCAATTCTATATTTACTCAAGGAAATATTTTAAATAATAGTTTTGAATAATATAGTGTCATGTAAAATGACTATAGAAAAGTAATAAGTTTGAAAGTTTAAAATTTGCTTATAACTATGTGTTTATTCCCATATACATACCCATAAACATAGCTGTATCAGACAATTGCTATAGAATGCCCCATTCAAAAGAGAGGAAACAAGTTGGTACATAGGTGTTACTGGCCCACAGCAATTCTAGAACCCGCAAGGTGCATGCTGACAGTTGTTTGATTCAGATTCAAGTTCTGGAATAATTCTTCATGGTTCTTAGCTCTGCCCTTTGGACTCTTGTTTCTACCTTATGAGCCATCCTTTTTTTTATTCCATTGAAAATAGCTCCCATTTGCATCTAATTTTTTTTTCTTTTTTTCAGCTTCATATATGCAAAGGCTTCTTTGCATTCTGTGCTGTCTCTGCCTTTTCAATCTAACCTGGCAGTATTCTTGCCAATAAAATTCATTTAAAAATGTGTGGGTCCCCTATGAATATTATTGGTGTTCACTCCATTCGGCAAAAGCAATACTCCAAAATCTCTTCAACGCAAGTCTTTCTCTACCTTGGCCTTCTGCTGAATGATAAGGCATTTAAGCTTTTTAGAAGCCGTCTTGTGTCACTGATCAGTTCTCTGAGCCACCTTCCTGGATCCATGTATGATCATTACCAAAAGTTTATAGCAATACCTCACTTTCATTTTTAATATTTATTCTTGATGGTTGCCTAGAATTGATTTTTGCCCAAAAGCTTTTTTTTTCTTTTTTAATTTTAAAATCCTTTGCTTTGTAGAGATTCTGGGGCTTTTTGAAACTAGCAAGCTTTTTCTTCTTTACATTTAACAGTCTGTCCTTTAGTTTATCTTTCTCCTCTATCATTTTACTATAAACAACATGAAGATCTAGGTGGCATCTTCAACACTCTGCCTAGAAATCTCAATCACATAGTTTATCAGGTACATTTTCTACTTCCCATGTTTTTGCAGGCAACAGTGTTGCTAAAATTCTGTCCCACATAATAATAATTTTCCTCTAGTTTCCAATAAGATTTTCTTCACTTTCCTTCAAACCTTCATTGATGACCTTTACCAACAGTCTGTTTGAGCCTTTCATTTATAACCCTCATAAATCCCTTTCAGCTTTTGCATATACTGCATTTTATGCTATTAATTTAATTATTGACAGCACCCCTTTGCTGAGTACCAAAATCTATACTATTTACTGCTGTGTAAAAAATTGCTCCTAAATTTTAATTTGTTAAAGCAATAATGCACATTTATTATCTCACAATTTCTGTGGTAATTCTGGCTTGAGATCTCTAATCAGGTTGCAGTCAAGATGCCTACACCTGAAGGCAACATTGGGACTGGAACATTTCCTCCCAAGGTAGCTCACTCATATGACGGGCCAATGGGTGCTGGCTGTTGGCCAAAAGCCACAGATCCCTACCACGTGGACCTCTCTGTTGGGCTTCTTGAATGGTTTCACGGCATGGTGGTCAGCTCCTTCCAGCACGAGTGACCCAAGGGAGACCAAGGTATAAAGTTCAACAATATATTACCTAACTTGCAAGTCTCATGCCCTCACCATCACTTCTTCCACATTTAGTCAATATAATCTGAGAATTTTCTGTTTTCTTTCATATAGTCCTTGAAATTCTTTCTCTTTTTCATACAACTCAGTGATCTCTTTTGGTTGCCTTTCCATTCTGGACTTTTCTTAAGATCTCCTTAATGAGCTCATCTCTCTAGAGCTACCCTTCACACACTGGGGTTGCCCAGCATTCTACCTTCAGCATCTCATTTAGATGAGTCTAGGCTGGAACTCAGGTCTACCATCATGGTTCTCATTACCATTTTGTGATGATGACGTCAATATCTAATCTCCAGCCCAGACCTCTGTCCTGAGATTTGAGCATGGAAATACAGGAACTTCAAACTGATGATGTTCAAACTAAACTCTCACATCCTTCCCTATTTGGTACTTCCCCTATAACCCCTATCTCTCTTAATAACTTGCAGCCCACTCAGTCAGGAATCTAATATTTGTCCAAGATTCTTTCTCTTATTCATCCCCTACACCTAAGCAGTCAGTGTGAATGGGAGGTGTTTGCTCTCAAATATTTATAGAACCATTCATCTCTTTGGATATGTCTTCAAGTTCCCTCCCAGTGACTTAATTTAGATTCTTATCTCTCATCTGAATTTTTTAAAGTATTCTAACCACTATCTCTGCCTGCAACCATTCTCCAGCTCAAACCTTGTCATGCCTCACCTTATATCCCCTTCCTCCACAGGAATTTAAACCACACCTTTCTTTGTACACAGAGAGATCCATTTAGAATAATACTAATTAAAACTGTGCAATGTTTCCCATGCTGCCAGCAAATTTACATCCATTTCCTTAGCACGTATGGCACATAAAGTTGAATCACTGGCTATTACTTTTCCATTCTCACCTTCCGTCCCACTTCATCTTCCACCGTGTCTTCCTCTACTTAATAATCTTGGTACCCTTAGTGGCTTGTCAACTCCTATGTGGACTTTGCAGTTGTACTTTTTTCTGTCATAATTTAATTTGTTTCCCTTCCCCAGAAGGACCTTCCTGGTCTCTTCACCTCCCTTAGCTGCCTACTCATCTCCAGGAATCAAATCAGTAGTCACATTTCTCAAATCTCTCTTCGATCCCATGTCAAACTTTCTATATACTGCCACAGCACCCTCAGATCATTTCAAAGATAACCCAGAGACACATATGCTTTAAATTATTTAATATTGTACAGAGTACATATTAGGTACATAAATGAATATGCTGACTTTAGTGAATGAATTCATATTTTTAAAAGGAACTTATTTTTTGTAGCATATAAAGCAATATGTTGCAGTTACATTTTCTTGTCTTAAAGTCATATCTATTGATGTGGGGGCATTTTCAGGATTTGGAGTTGTCCTGGGCGATACTGTAGGGACAGATGCTGGACATTATATGTCCTGCCATGGCCCACTGGGTGGACTGGGGGAGAGTGTAAACTACAATGTAAACCACTATCCATGTGGTGCAGCAGTGCTCCAAAATGTGTTCACCAAATGCAATAAATGTGCCACGATGATGAAAGAGGTTGTCGATGTGGGAGGAGTGGGGTGAGGCAGGTGGGGGGTATATTTTTTTAATGTAACATTAAACAAATAAAGAAAGAAGGAAAAAAATAAAAAGTCATATCTAAGAGAATCATGCTTTCTGGATCTTTCAAGAAGTTCACTTGAGTTGCTTTTACTGCCATATTGGTTAGGAATATTAGTCCCTTCTAGCACATCTTTGTTTTTGGTCAATATTTATTTGCACACCTCTAGTTGCTCTGACTTTTTTGGGTCCTGGACTGGTTCTTAAGCTTCTAGGTTTGTACTAATACAGGGAACACTAGCTGTGGGAAACAATTTAAATTTAAATTAAGATCCAATTTCCTAGTCACATCAGTCACATTCCAAGTACTCACAAGCCACTTGGGGCTGGTGGAGGCGCTATTGGATAGTATAGTTTATGGAATCTTTCACCATCACAGAAAGTTCTGTTGGACAGCACTGCAGTCGAGTTAAACAGCAATGAAAAACAAAACAGATGAAAACAACACCTTTGTCTTCCACTAGAGGCTCCTTCCCTAGGTTTCGGACTGTCTTAAACTTGTACATTCTTCCTTTCTTATTCAGATTATCAGGCTCGTATTTAACTTTCCACAAATGTGGTTTTCCCCTGATGTTCTAAGTTTGTTTTTTTTTTAATATACTTTATCACTTTAGTGTCCAGAGTTCTGTAATGCAGATGAAGTAGCATTAACAGAGGGATGTTTTATATTAATAAATAAATTTTATTGATGCATATTAATAAAGGTTAAATTTATCCAAGGTGTATCATCAAGGATATTTGATATAATCACATCGTTGTGCGTTCATCACTTCATTTTTAGAGCACTTTCATTAATCCAGAGTAATAAAGTAATAATAATAAACAAAAAACAATGAAACAAACAAAACTTATGACCTCTCAATCTCTATGCTTCCACCTCTGTACATAGCTGCTATTCTGATTCTCTCTCTAGTATATTTGTATTGATATTTTGTAAAACAGTCTTATATATGCACTATCATCCACATTCATATTTTATATGAGGTTTCACTATATTATACAGTCCGATGTTACATTCTTTAGCTTTCCTTCTAGTAATATACATGTCCTTAGACTTTCCTTTTCGACCACTGTCATACCCATGTAATAACTCTGCTTTCACCATTTCTATTCATTTTCAAAGATTTGCAAACAACCTTTCAACAAATCCTGCACAGAATAAACCTTGGCTTTCATTCTTTATACTCATTCTTTTTCTGGTGACCTATATTCTAATTATTAACTCCATGAGTTTACACAATGTATTTAGTTCATAATAGCGCAACCATACAGTGTTTGTCTTTTTAGGTCTGGCTTGCTTCACCAAACATAATGTCCACCAGTTTTATCCATGTTGTCATATGTTTCACAACTTCATTTTGTCTTATTGTTGCATAATATTACATCATGTATAAACATCACAATTTGTTTATCCATTCATCAGTTGATGGATACCTGGGTTGTTTCCAACTTTTGGCAATTGTGAATAATGCCGCTTTGAACATCGGTGTGAAGGTGTCTGTTCTTGTCACTGCTCTCACTTCTTCTGAGTATACACCTAGCAGTGGTATTGCAGTCAATGGCAAATCTATATTCAACTTCCTTAGGAACTGCTAAACTGTCCTCCACACTGGCTGCACCATTCCACATCCCCACCAACAGTGAATAAGCATGTTTATCTTTCCACAACCTCTCCAACACTTGTAGTTTTGTGACTTTTTAATAGAAGCTAGTCTAATAGGTGCAAAATGATATCTCATTGTAGTTTTGATTTGCATTTACCTAATCATTAGTGATGTTGGACATTTTTTCATGTGTTTCTTTGCCATTTGAATTTCTTCTTTGGACAATTGTCTTTTCAAGCCTTTTGCCCATTTTTTAATCAGATCATTTGTCTTTTTATTGTTAAGTTGTGTAATCACTTTATAGATTATGGATATTAAACCCTTATCATTAGATTTGTGATTGCCAAATATTTTCTCCCATTAAGTTAGCTGCCTTTTTAACCTTTTGACAAAGTCCTTTGAGGTACAAAAGTATTCAAATTTGAGGAGGTCATATTTATCTATTTTTTATTTTATTGCTTAAACGTTGGTTGTAAGGTTTAAGAAACAACATCTACCACAATGTTTTCTTACATTTATTTCTAGGATTTTTAGAGTTGTTGCTTTTATATTTAGTCCTTGATCTGCTTTGAGTTAATTTTTGTATAAGGTGTGAGATAAGGGTCCTCTTTTGGATATGGCTATCCAGTTCTCCCAGCACCAATTCTTAAATAGACTGCTCTGGCCCACGTGGGAGGGCTTGACAGTCATGTCAAAAATCACCTGATTTCATATGTGAGTGTCTATTTCTGAGTTCAAGATTTGATTCCATTGGTCAATCTATTTTTCTTATGCCAGTAGCATGCTGAGTTGTTTTTTTTTTTAATTTTGTTTTTGTTTTTTAACCACTGTAGCTAAGTAATAGGCTTTAAAGTCAGGAAGTAAGAGACCTTCAGCTTTGTTCTTTTTAAACACATTTTTTTTTTTTGGCTATTTGGGGCCCTTCACCCTTCCAAATAAATTTGGTAATTGCATTTTCCACTTCTGCAAAAAAGACTATTGGGATTTTTACTGGGATTGTGTTGCATCTGTAAATCTTGTTGGCTAGAATTGACATATTAATGATATTTAGTCCAATCCATGAACACGGAATGTCCTTCATTTATTTAAGTCTTCTCTGGTTTCTTTTAGCAATGTTTTGTAGTTTTCTGAATATAGGTCCTTTATGTCCTGGGTTAAGTTAATTCCTAAATATGTGATTGTTTTAGTCACTATTATAAATGTAATTTTTTTCTGATTTCCTCCTCGGTGGTGTGTAGAAATGCTATTGATTTTTGCATATTAATCTTGTATTCCGTGCCTTTACTGAACTCGTGTATTAGTTCTAGTAACTTTATGTTGATTTTTCAGGATTTTCTAGATATAGAATCATATCGTTAGCAAACAGTGAAAGTTTTAATTCTTCCTTTTCTATTTGGGTGCCTTTTATTTCTTTATCTAGCCTAATTGCTCTAGCTAGAACTTCTAGCACAATACAGAATAACAGCGGTGACAGTGGACATTGTTGAGTTTTTCCTGATCTCAGCAAGAAAGCTTTCAGGGTTTTTCCCCATTAAGTACAATGCTAGCTGTAGGTTTTTCACATATGCACTTTACCATATTGAGGAAGCTTCCTTCTATTCCTATGTTTTGGAGTACTTTTATCAAAAAAAGGTTGCTGTATTTTGTCGAATTTTTTCTGCCTCAATCAAGAAGATTGTGGGATTTTTATTCTTCAATTTATGGTTTATTACACTAATTGAGTTTCTTGTCTTGAGCCACCCTTGCACATCTGAGATAAAAACCACTTGATCTTGGTGTTTAATTCTTTTAAGGTACTTTAGGATTCTGTTTGCAAGTATTTTGTTGAGGATTTTTATATCTATATTCATTAGAGATATTGGTCTGTAATTTTCTCTTTTGTGATATATTTGTTTTTGATATTAGGTTGATCTTGGCTTCATAGAATGCATTTGGTAGCATTCTTTCTTTTTCAATTTTTTGGAAGAGCTTGAGCAAAACTGTTATTACATCTCTTTGATTGATTGGTAGAATTCGTCTCTGAAGCCATCAGGGCCCAGGCTTTTCATCTTTGGGAGGTTTTTGATTACTGTTTCTATCTCGTCACTTGTGATTGGTTTGTTGCGGTCTTCTATTTCTTCTAGGATCAGTGTAGGTGTTTCATGTATTTCTAGGAATTTGTCCATCTTGTCCACATTGTCTATGTTTTTGGCATAAAGTTATTCCTAGTATCTTCTTACGATCTCTGTTATTTTTGTGGGGTCAAAGGTAATGTTTCCCCTCTTATTTCTGCTTTTTATTTATTTGTATCTTCTCTATTTTTCTTCATCATTCTAGCTAATGGTTTGTAGATTTTGTTGATCTTCTCAAAGAACCAAATTTTGGTTTTGTCGATTCTCTGTTGTTTTTTATTTTCTGTCTATTCCATTTATTTCTGCTCTGATCATTACTATTTCTTTCTTTCATCTTGGTTTGGGATTAGTTTGCTGTTCTTTTCCTAATTCCCCCGGGTGTACAGCTGGATCTTCATTTTTAGCTCTTTCTTTTTTTTAAATGTAAGCATTGAGGGCTGTAAATTTCCCTCTCAGCACTGCCTTTGCAGTGTCCCATAGGTTTTGATATGTTGTATTCTCATTTTCATTTGTCTCATGATATTTGCTGAATTGTCTTGCAATTTTTTCTTCAACCCACTGATTATTTAAGAGCATTTTGTTTTATCTCCATATATTTAGGAATTTTCCCTTTTTCCATCCATTATTGATTTCCAGCTTCATTCCATTATGACCAGAAAAAGTGTTTTATATAATTTCAATATTATTAAATTTATTGAGACTTGTCTTGTGACTCAACATATGATCTGTCTTGGAGAAGGATCTGTGAGAGATTGAAAAATATGTATATTCTGCTGTTTTGAGGTGCAATGCTTTACAGATGTCTGTTAGGTCTAGTTCATTTATAATACTATTCAGGCTCTCTGTTTCTTTATCTATCCTCTGTCCAGATGTTCTGTCCAATACTGACAGTGATATATTGAATTCTCCATCTATTATTGTAGAGACATCCATTTCTCCCTTCATTTTTGCCATTGTGTGTCTCATGTATCTTGTGGCACTCAGATTAAGTGTATAATTCTTTAGTATAGTTATTTTTTCTTAGTGAATTGCCCATTTTGCTAACATATGATGACCTTCTTCATCAGTTTTGCATTTAAAATCTATTTTGTCTAATAATAGTATCACTATTCCAGCTCTTTTTTGGTTACTATTTGCATGGAATATCTTTTTCCAAACTTTCACTTTTAACATGGTGTGTCCTTACATCTGAAGCGAGTCTCTTGTAGACAAAATATAGATGGATTGTATTTTTTCTCTGTTCTATCAGTCAATGTCTTTTGATTGGGGGTTCAAACCTTTAACTTTCAATGTTATTACTGTAAATGCATTAATTACTTCATGTATTTTGTCCTTTGACTTTCTGTTGTCATATCCTCCAATTGTCTCTCTTTTTACCCTTTAATTTACCTTTTCTAATAGTTTTCATTTCTATGCTCTTCTCCAAGTCTCTCACCCTTTTTCCTTTCAGGCTGCAGCACTCACTTTAATAGCTCTTGTAATTCTGGTCTTTTGGTAACATATCCTATGAATTTTTGTTTGTGAAGACTTTGAACTCACCCTCATTTTGAAGGAAAGTGTTCCTTAATACAGAGTTCTTGGCTGGAAGTTTTCTCTTTCAATACCTTAAATAAATCATTTTCTTCTTGCCTCCATGGTTTCTGATGAGAGATTGGCACATAATCTTATAGAAGTTCCCTTGTATGTGATGCTTTGCTTTTCTCTTGCTGCTTTCAGAATCCTCTCTTATATCTGACATTTGTGGTTCTGTGTAGTAGGTGTCTCAGCGTAGGTCTATTTGGATTTATTCTATTTGGGGTGCATTGTCCTTCTTGGATATTGATATTGTATCTTTCATAAGGGTTGGGAAGTTTTCAGTTATTATTTCCTCAAATATTCTTTCCTCTCCTTTTCCATTCTTTTCCACCTCTGGGACATGAATAATGTGTATGTTTGTGCATTTAGCATTGTCATTCAGTTCTCTTAGACCCTGCTGTATTTTTTCTATTCTCCTGTCTTTTCCAGTTTAGATGTTCTGTCTTCAAAATCACTAATTCTGTCTTTGAGCAATTCAAATTTGCTCTTATATGTCTCTAACATATTTTTCTCATCCATCATGTCTTTCATTCCCATAAGGCATGTTACTTTTGTTTGCAGGCTTTCAAATTGTTCTTTATGCTCACCCCATGTCTTCTTAATATCCATTATCTCTTTAGTTATGTTTTTCTTTCAATTCCTAGAAATGATTTAGGATAGTTGTGTGATTGTCATTAATTAATTTCCTTAAATCCTGTGTCACATCAAGATATTTGGTTTGGTCTTTTGTCTGGGGTATCACTTCCTGTCTCCTAATATGGTTTGTAGTTTTTTGCTAGTGTCTGGGCATCTTAATTTGTTGTTGAATTAATTTTTTTAAGATTTCTTTTTGTTTATTTCTTCCACCTTCTGTCCCTGTTGCTTGCTCTCTGTGTCCATTTGCAGTGTATTCTTCTGTGTCTGCTTGTATTCTCATTAGGCAGCTCCAGGAACCAAACCTGGGACCTTCTGGAGTGGGAAAGAGGTGATCATTCTCTTGCACCACCTCAGCTCCTTGATCTGCTGTGTCTTTTATTATCTTTCCTCTGTGCCTTTTTTTGTTGTGTCATCTTGCTGCACCATCTTTCCGTGTGGGTCAGCACCCTGCGTGGGGCAGCACTCTTGCATTGGGCAGTACTCTGCGCAGGCCAGCACTCCACATGGCCAGCTTACCTTCACCAGGAGGCCCTGGGCATCGAGCCCTGGACCTCCTATATGGTAGACAGGAGCCCAATTGCTTCAGCCACATCGGCTTACCTGAATTAATTTTGATAGCTAATTTCTCTCTCACTTATTTTTGCTTGCTTTCTTTCCCACAGCTCTTCTTTGATATTTCATTCAACTTATTCTATATCTTTAAAACTGCCCAACTTAAATCATCAAAATTTAGCCAGGGACTTATTATTTGGGTACAGATTTCCCTCAGGAGTTAGGGTACAGAAAGACTCAAAAACAGTTTTTGTCCATGAAATTTCCAAACCAAATGGTGTTCATTGGCACACTGTTCTCCAGAGGTATTTCAGTCTCCACTTTCTTGTATTTTGGTCTGGCCAGAGCTGAAATTCAAAGAAACCTTTGCCAGTCAAATTCACTGAAGAGAAGCCCCCTGAATCCCCCTCCCTTTTCTTTTGTAGCAGCTGGCAGGAAAAAAGATGACTGTACACCTGTCCGTAGGTTGCTGTGAGTCAGATGTTTTATGCCAGTTTAATATCTTGGAGTTGGGGGAGGGGAGTCCTTCCCAGTTGCTGCAGGGGTTTGGTAACTCAGGTTTGTTGTTTCGGGTTCTTCATCTTTCTGTCTTTCAAGTGAAATTTGTGTATCACTGTCCTGGTCTGCTGACCCTCAAAGCAGATCCTTTGGGCTGCTTTGGTTCTTTCTCTGTTGCTCTTGTGACTGAGTTGAGCCCTGCCTATCTACTCCAACACCATCTTCCCAGAACTCAGTTTTGGTTTTTAATCTTGCAGGTGGACAATAGAGGTCTTAATGGCCTTGCATTCTTCCTTGCTGGTCAAGCAGATTTGCAATCACTTTCTGTCCTCATCTTGGAGCTGTCTCATAGGTTGGGCTGAGGGACACACATATCCAGTTTATTTGTGGAGCAGAGATAACTTCTACTCTTGAGCTCCATAAACATTCCAAATTTTCTTGGTCCTGGTTACCCAATCATCTCACTTCTGCAAATTTTCTCTGACAATTTGTCACTGAGGTGCTTCTCTAGGGAGTGATTTTCTTGAGTCCCATCACCACATTTTTTTAATAATATCAAAGTTACTTTTCACAGAGAAGAAAAATAATTGACACAATATCTATCAAGGGAGGATTGGAGCAGTTCTTCCACAACTGCTATATTCCATTTCCTTCCAGAGCATTTTAGCTGATATATGACTTTTTGAAACAAGATACTTGTTATTTGTTCTGGTTTTATTTTGTTGTGGTTTCTACTATTATTGAAATAATTAACTTTAGAACATAGCCTTAGATTATATCTGCTGTATGGATGGATTTTCTTTATTAAACTTTATTTAATTAATCATATACCTTAGTCACCTGCTATTTGTCCAGTTATGTTG
Organism: Dasypus novemcinctus; assembly: GCF_030445035.2. Classification (NCBI taxonomy): domain Eukaryota; kingdom Metazoa; phylum Chordata; class Mammalia; order Cingulata; family Dasypodidae; genus Dasypus; species Dasypus novemcinctus. Next base: position 42,743,563 of record NC_080699.1, on the reverse strand, counting down.
AATGAAAGGCACAATGGTAAATGCCACTTGAATGAGATCAAGGAACCCACAACCAGTTTGTCTGTCTTCTTGGTGATGACCCAGGAGAGTCTGTCATGGGAAAGCATCCATTTAATACGATGTGGAAGATGGTCCAACTGACTTTTGTTAGCATTATCATCTTGCTTATCCCCATGTGATGGATCAAGGCCTTGGTTCTTCCTTCTCTTGATTTTTGACAAGGGTACTCATTCCATTAACCAACAGAAGTGACCAGAGACATTCTGACCACCTCCATGACTATTCTTCAGAAGGCATTTGAGTGCAAATCACACAGACTCATGTTTTAATCTCCAGAAGCATTTCAAAGCAGCCTGACCTTTCCTCAAGCTGGAAGACTCCTTGGGATTGAATAGACATGTGGCTTCAAGGACTTTCCTAAGTGAGAAAGTGTGATCCTAGCTGTGGCTAAGGAACCCTGGGAAAGCAAAGAGAATCCAGGGAGCTCCAGAAGGTGGAGGTGTTGGAATAACAATTAGAATCTTTTGGCCCTCTGCTCCTGACCCACGTGTGACCTTCTGCTCAATCTCAGTCAAATCATGTAAACTTTTCCTGACCTTGGGGGTGCAAGTGTGATTGAGTGTGTTTTAAATTTGTAAAATATGAGTGTTCAGGTTGGCTCATCACAGCTCCAGGATGTAATGAGATACTGCAGGAGAATGTGCTGTTGCCATTTCAGGATCTGCCAAATGCCAACACATGAAGACTTTAGAAAAGAGGTGTCTGGGTATGCACGAGGTGAGGCTGTCTTTACCGGAGCTGTATGAAAATATCATTATACAAAATTCATTATGCACAATGTGAGGTGACAAAAAGTTCAAGTGAGTCAGCAAAAATCTCACTAACATTTATTCTTTCTTGTTCTAAGAGTCTCATATCTCCTTTATCTACCAGACACATTTGAGGAGAGTGCCCACCCCTTAATTCCCTAATCAACAATTCTTTCACATTGAACTTTTCCAGTTTCCTCCAGCTTGGCTTCTTCTTCTCCTCCTTCTCTTCCTGTGCTTTGTTGTCCCGTTTTCTTCATTTCGCCATGGCTCAGCATCAGGCAGGCAGAAAGAGTAATGCTTGGTGGCAGTACTCAGCTGCATATTTGTTGCATGGTCAGGGAAGGCTGGAGGAAATGTATGTTGCCTTTCTGAGCCTGTCTCCTCATCTCCAAATGGTATCCATAATGTGCACCTTTCAGGGTTACTGTGAGCATGAGTCCATATGGACTCAATGCAGAGCATAGAGTAGGAAGTATTTTGTTTGATTTATTCAGCAAATCTATATTTTAATCTATTGTGTGCCTGATAGTGTTCCAGGAGGAACAAGTCATGCTCCTGGCACCATGGAGGTTATGATCAACTGGGGAGAGAACTTGAAAAACAAACAATTGTTTGTGATAATAAAGGATATAAAGAAAAGTAATTAATAGTGTTGTTGTTGTTGTTGTTATACTGTGTGTTCTTGCAGGGCCCTTCCTGTCTCCCTAGCTCAGTCTTTTGTTTCTTTCTGTAGCTCTGCACACCCTAAACATGCTTTCACATTGAATCCGGGGCATGAGGTTCCCCAGTGAGCTGACATTACTCCACTTGAAAAAGAGATCAAGTACAGTGAAGGAATGATTTATGAGACTTCTGTCACCAGGCAGGACACTCTCAGCATATTCTCAAATAATTCACAACTCCCTCTCTGCCTGGGGCTAAAGGAGACTGAGTGGGGGAGAGGAAGTACAGGTGAGTCCAAGGCAGGTCTGCTGCTAGAGTCTACGCATTCAGAGGGAGCCAAGGTTGCTCAGGGAGGGCAGATGCTTTTAGACTTTCAAAGGTTTCCCCTGTAAATCAAACTTTGAAGCTGTTCTCGGAGCAGCCTGGTAAGCCTTGTGGCCAAAACATTTCTAACTGCCCCTCAGCTCTAGTAGGAAGGTTTTGGAGAACAAACCACCACTAAGCTGTGGTGTTACCACAGTAACACCCATGTCCTGTCACCACTTGGGAAGGTCTGGGGAGCCTGAGCCATCTGCAGCCAAGGCCTGCCCACCTTTAATCATGGTTCAGGGTTTGCATTCCCATCCTTCTCTCATCCTCATCATTGCTAAATTTTAATAGTATGCCTATCTTCCCTCTTAAAAGGGTGAGATGTTAAAAAAAATAATAATAATAAATAAAAAAATAGGAAATGGATCCTCTTCTGGAAATAATTTCCCATGACTGTAGAAAGAGAGTTCACCACATGAAGCATTTTCCAGACTGGGTGTTCTAGAGCAGAGGCTCTCAACCCCTGGGAGCTCTTTAAATTCCAATGCTCAGGGATTGTCACAGACCAATTACAGCACACCTTCCAGATGTGGGACTTGGATGTCAGTATTTTAAAAAGCTACTCAGAGTATTTGGTTAGGAATGGCAGCTGCGGGCTCTAGGATCCAGTGTCTGCTGAGGCTAGCCAGTCCCCGGGTGACTCAGCATGCGTCCAATGCCCATGAAGTTACAGGGATGGAATAGGAAGTTGTGTCTCGTAAGGAGAACTGTCCGGCACAGAAGAGCGAATGAACAGACAAATGAATGAGCTCACAAGTTACTGGGAGAAATGCAAACTTCCATGATAGCTCAACTGCCCAGCCGTGTGACCATGGGAAGTGATTCTGCTTCTCTGTGCTGGTTTCCTTATCTGTAAAAAGGAGTACTTAAGAGCACCTACCTCCAAAGGGTAAGGATATTAGTTTAGAGATGTACATAGAGAGTGCTGATGGCAGAGTCAGGCACAAAACTGGAGCCCAGTCTTACCAGTAGTCTATGTACTGATGAGGGTTGATGGCGGCACAGTGTGTACGGAGTTTCAGGAGCACTCGGGGATACCTGACCCATTCTGCAAGAGACAGGGAAGGGCCCTCATATAAGCTGACATTAACAGTGCGTTTGAGCGGGAAGGTTTTATGCTGAAAAAAAAACAGGAAGGAGGGAAGGCTGTGTCAGGGAAGGGGAGGAGAGGAAGGTATTCTAGACACACGGAGCTACATCCTTAAGTTGGTAGAATGAGCTGTGACTTAAAGAAATAGAAGCAGGGCAGAAGGGGACTTGTCATTTTCAGTCACAAAGAATCCCACTGCCTGGATCTCTGCTTCCCCATGTACATTGCAGCTCTGGTTCTGGGCTCTACCCACCATCCTGCCATCCAACAATGCCCTAACCACCACCTCCGTTCTGCAAGGAATCAATTCCATACTTCTTTTCTAACTGGAAAGAATTTTACAGGTCACAAATTTAGGCTGCAAAAACGTACCTTGCTTATTATTATATTTTTATGATTGCACTTAATATTTGTCTGGCTCCATGATGCCTGGGAGCAAGTACTGATTCTTGGTCAATTCAAAGTAAGCTTGATCAGATCAGGATTTCCTTAGTTGATTCTGGCTTTTTCTTCCCCACACCCTTCCCAAGTGACCTGGAAGTTTGGGGGAGCTTACTCAGTGCATGTGTTTAAGGAAGGCGGTGCTGGGGTGGGCGGGCTTTGGGCTCTGGACATCATAGGTCCCGGGCATCCCTCACACTCCCTTGTGCCAGGGGGTCCGCCGCTAGTCCGCAACGTCCCTGAGACATCTGTGGGTCTTCGCTCAGCTGCTGCTCCTGGGTAGCTCAGGACTGTCTCAGGCCATCTGCCCAAACTCCCTTGGCAGGGACTGCCTGACGTCACATGGCCCTGGGGGAGCAACTCCTTTTCCCTGCAGCTTTCCAACCCCCTACAGCTGGGGGAAAAGACTGGCAACTGGTCTTAAAACAGGTTCAGGCAGGACGTCCATCTGGTGTAGAAACTCCAAGGCCAAGCATTGACTTATTTTAATTTTCTTTGCATTTCTGCTGCTCTTGTCTGTACCCTGAGGATCAGAAGCCTGGGGGGTGCTGAGGAAAGGGGTGGATGAGGTGGGAGAGAGCAGAAAGGAAGGAGGATAACAGCTGGATTTAAAAGGGTAAGAAATATTAGTAAATAATTCCAAAATGCTATCCTGCCAAACTGTTCGTAATAATAACATCCCTAAAATTACTGAATGTTTACTATACACCAGTTTGTGCTAAATGTTTTTCATAACTGGCTCTTTTATTTTTCACAATTACTCTGAGAGGCAGGTATATTATTGAGGGGTTCAGAAGGAATAATTAACTTGCCCTGCATTATACAGTAGTAAGTGGCAGAGCCTGGCTCCCACCCCAAATCTGTTTGGATAAAAGCCCACACTCTCAACCACTCAGCTATACCACTGTAATGTGTGAAGATATGCAATAAGGAACCAGATGAAAGTGCTCAAAATGTTGTTGAGAAGTTTGGTTTTCATTTTAGGGAAGGGAGGGTGAATTAATGCATATTTTAAATGGACTATAATAAGTCTTTATTTAAAAGCATCCTGTGGTGAATTCCTTTGAAATGCAAATGACCGTTCATTTTCTAATCACCGGATTTTTTTGTTCTGTTGTTTGTTCAGGAGACTTTTCATATCAGGTTTTCTTTAGGCAAGGTGCATTTTCCGGCTCTTCTTGGTCTAGAATATTCCATTCTCTGTAATTGATCGGAGGCAACTCCAGAATATCATTCCTGGGTCAGATGGAGGTGCTCCCATCAGCCTCCACCCTCATTATTCCTTCCATGCATTTTCTTTGAACTATAAGCTATCAAGAGCATGCTGTGAAATTTGCAGGATAATGAGGAATCAAATAAAGGGAGGTGGCAGGATGGTGTTAAAATGCCACCATCCAATGCCTGGGAGAGCGCGATGTGGGACTGAGCCTCCTCGCCTTGATGCTGTCTCCACCTCCTGGGAGAGTTATGGCTGATTTGCAAGTCTCCCACTCACTGAAAATGGCCCTCGGTAAATAAGCCAGGGAACTGATAGCAAATATATCAATTAGAGGTGCTGGTGCAATAGCCTAGCAAGCTCTTCACTGCCCTAGAAATTGTGTATTTCTTCTAGTGTCTGAGGACTGACCCCAAGAGAGCAGGCTGTCACTGTCCCTTCTGACTCTTCCAGCTCCAAAGTCATTTCTGTGACTCTTCCCTGCATTTCAGACACAAGAAAGTGCTAGGGGATTGGAGTCATTAATTGAAAGGTTATGTTACCTGTTGAGTTTTCTTTTCTTTTCTGTTCCTTTTTTTTACTATGAGACGAACAACCATTTTAGATTAGCAAGATTTTTTTGGTTTTCTGTTTTGTTTGTTTGTTTTCTTCACCAGAATGCACCCCTTCAAAACCCAACTTTTCCAAATGACATGGTTTGAGTTTTATAAAATGGTTAGAAGGAAGGATAAAAGAGAAAATACTTTCTTTTTGCTTTGGCACATAAATGTCTCACATTCTTAAAAAAAAAATAGCTTCAAACAGGCACCCTTTTTTAGTCACTGATCACTTTCTCCTTTCCTTCACCTCCAGATGTCTTGAAAGCCTTGTCTATTTTTGTTGCCTCCATTTCCTTATTTCCTATTCAGGCTTCATTTACTGCAATCCAGTTTCCACCACCCCTTTTCACCCCTGCAAGGAAATGGCATCTCAGATGTGTGCTTCTCTGTCCTCACATTTCCCGCGTCCATCTGTCCTTTCTACTGCCAGAAAAATCTTTGCAAAATGCAAATTGAATCATAAACTTCTCTGTTTAAAATCCTGTCTGGGCCTCCCAGCACCCAGAGTTGGATTCTACAGCCCTTCAGGGGGCATTCGAGGTCCGCGCCCCTGTCCAAAGCCGGCTCCTGCTGCGGCGCCCCCTGCCTGCTCACTCCCGCCACTGCAGGCCTGTCTCTGAAAGCGACACCCCCTTAATGCACTGTTTTTGCGCCCCCTAACTGAGTCTGCTCAGGATTTCCCTGTCCTTGTCGGTTGGTGAACTTTTAAGACTAACCTGAAGCACCCCCTCCTCTAAGAAGTTTTCCAGCTCCGCCCACGACTCGTACATAACTTGAACATGTACAAGGACACTTTAATTTGTAAGTGTCCCATAAGCATACCCATTCCAATTAGCTACGACCTCTTTGAGAGTTCAGACTTTTTTTTTTCAATTTCTCAGTTTTGTGTCTCGGGGTTGAACAAAGTCTCTGGCACATAATGCTTAATGAATGAATGAGTGAGCAATCAAGCTATCTTTTAGATCCTAAGGTGTTAAACTGTGTGGGAGAATGTCAGTGAGAAGAAATAGGGATTATTTATATGGATTTAGAATTTAAATTTAATTTTAGATGATTGCTGTTTAAATTATCTACAAAGATGATTTTAATTAATTTATCCAGTACTTTAAGTTATAATTTTGTCTTCTATTAAATTTTTTTAAAAAACTGTATGTAAGGCTATTAGGGAAAAAAAATAGCAGATATTTGGGGAATTAGAGTTATAAACTAGTCTACATAGACAAGGTAATAATATTATTATGTGACATTTTAAAAAATTATAAATAGGCCAACTCTGACGAAGCAGTGTCCCCAGCTACTTTTCTTGCCAGTTATCTCAGTAATTGGATCCTGGGCTAGACTTCAGCTGTGTGAGAAGAGTTGACAATGAAATGGACATTTAGAAATCACATCTCCATAATTCCATCCAGAATAAATTCCAGGGTAAATAGTGAGCCAATTAGAGGAATATATGTGTGCTGATGAGCCACACCAGTTAACTAGTGGAAACTTTGTAAATGCCTGGGTCCATCAGTCACTGAAATGACAGCTTCTTTTGGGCAATTCCAGTTTTTATCTGCAAGTAGTTTCTTCCAGAGATGTAAGAAAGAATATTTAGAGAGTTCCATTGGGAATTTAAGATGGATGATCATTTGTCTTTCTTTTCCCGGCACAAAGTAGAGACAGCGAAATAGGGACAGGCCTAAAGAAGACTTGCAAGTCCTATTTGTAAAGAGAGTTCACGTTGACCTTCGAGGACAGAGAATGGCCATGCTCCACTAACAGGCTCGTGCCCAGATAGAGAAGGGACCTCATTCTTTTGACGATGGACTGTGGTTCAGGGTCTGTCCTCAGCCATATAAAGCCCAACTATGACTAACAATATATCCAGAATTCATCAGTCTACCTCACATGGGCTGAACTCACAAGGGACTGGCAAATAACCCAAGAGCCAATTCATTTATTTTATATATGATGTCTCAGTTTGCCTCAGTGGCTATCACTGATACAGCAGACTGGTTTTGTCTTAAATAACGGGAATGCATTGGCTCAAAGTTTCAGAATCTAACAATCCAGAACCTAGATATTGGTCAGGTTTGCTTTCTCCCCCAAAGCTGCAATGCTGTAGGGCTGGTTGGCTGGTAGTCATTGGGTACCTTGCCTTTCCCGTCACATGGTGATGACCTCTCCTTTCTCTTCTGTATTCCTGTAGACTTCCAGCTTCTGGCTCCTACTTTCTCCTTACGAAGCCTCTAGGAATCTGGATTAAGACCTACCCTGCTTTATGACCACAACTTCACTAAAAATACTATCTTCAAAAATACTCTCTTCATTTGCAATGGTCCCCATCAACAGGGCTGGGGATTAAGATTGAGACCACGTGTGTGTTGAGGTGAATGATTCAACCTGCTGCACATGGGATTTCCCTTTCCAGTCAGTGGAACTGCTAGGCTCCCCACCCCCGGGTTCCTCAGGCACATGTAGTGCAGACATTGTATTCTGTCCAGTTCTGACACCTCTCTGGGCTATTGCTGGTCTTTGTGAAAACAGGGAGCAGATGCAGGTAGGTGTCCCCATCCTGGGCGTCCAGTTTCAGTTTATTCACATCAGACTTTTGAGTGAGCTTAACTCGAGGCTTCCTGGAACTGGACCTGGGGGAGATGGCCATTCCAGACCTAAGCTCCTGGTTCTGAGATAAAGAGCTGGCTTGTGTAGCAGCAGGTGGAAACCTGTCTCTGTCTGCTTTTCTTTTCTGGTGAAATCTCCTGCTTTGGCTAGGAGAGGAAGACATTTGTCTGGTTTGTTATTTCAGTGCACAGTGATTTCTGAGAACAGTACTGCTCTTCGTCTCCGACTCTGCCCATTGCTTGCTTTTCCTTATGGATGAAGGAACTGCTCATCTGATAGGTGAACTTATGAGAAGGAATGTGGTTGTGTGAAAATCAACTGTGATTGAGTTCTCTTTGGCCACAGCCTTCAGGTCGGTTCTCTACTGCCCCCAAAGAACCTGCCTGTGACTGCAAGAAAGAGCCACGGCTAAACTACTTCCTTCTGTATAAGGAATACAAGAGCTGGCACATTTATCTCGGGCTGCTCTGACAACCTTTCAAACAAACTCCAAACCCAGGAGAGAAAAATGTTACTTATGTCCTAGCCCCTGCCCAGCCCCTAACCAAACACACAAAACAGTTAACACACAGGAGCTACCCTCCCTTCACACAGAATATGACTTATTTCTGCATTTCACCAAAAAGGCAGGAGAAAGCTGCTTCTCTAAATGTCCAGAAAACATGTCCTATGCAGGACCCAATGACCAGAGCAGCAACCAGTAGCTAAGAATCCTTGTCCACCCTCCTGCTAATTTGGGGCACCTCTGCTTACAGGAACCCCCTTTCCGGAGTTCTCCATGACATCATTGCCCTGGCTTCAGGAGAGCAGGGTTTATTGTGAAGCAATTGATGCTAACTTTGTATCCCTCACTTCCATGGGTCTCTTGAACCTAGTGAGAGCCCTAGGAATGTATTCAGGTGGTTGTTTATTTAATACCTTTTGCAAACTAAGATAACCTTAACTTTCAAGGATCATTGTCTCTTTCCAGGCAGTCTCCTCCTTCCTCACACTTCCTTTACTCCCTGTCAGATGATGTTGCCATGTCATTTTTGGAATCCACCTCAGGGAAGTTGAGTGAGGAAAAATCAGCAGTTTCAGTTTATAAGTGTATGTTCTCTGGTCCTCATTCACCCCGGGTATAGTTACGTCATTGCTGCCCTGGTGTGGAGTTGCCTTCCAGGAATGCTCCTGCAGCTACCCTGTAGCTCACCCAACGTCGTAGCCAAAGGACTAGAAGTCCTATCTAGCTAGGAACATGCCATGCAGCGCCCAGTGCCAGAAGTGTGTGGGGAGCGAAGGAGAAACAAGGTCGACCTGGCATCAAGAGCTGGTCTGTGGAAAATTCACCAGTCATGGCGAGGTGCGTTTACAGGTGCAGGATCTGGTTCTCCTCCAGGCTGTCTTAGTTTCCCAGGACTCCAGGAACGAAGTGCCCCAAACTGCGTGGCTTAAATCAATAGAAATACATTGCCTCAAAATTTAGGAGGTTAGAAGTCCAAAATCAAGGTGTTGTCAGGGTCACGCATCTTCGAAGTTTGTCGGGCAGAATCAGTCGCCCTGCCTCTCCTAGCTGCTGGTGCTTATTGGCAAGCCAGGGCACCCTCCCTTGATTCTGTCTCTCTGTCCAAATTTCCTCTTATTATAAAGACACTAGTCATCATAGATTACAATTTACCTTCATCCAATTTGACCTCATTTTAACTAATAATAGTTTTAAAGATCCTGTTTTCAAATAGGTTCTCATTCAAGGTTTAGGACTCAAATACAGCTCAGTCCCTAACTCATGCCTCTTCAAAGTGGAATTTCTTTCCTGTTTCCAGGTATATACATGATAATGCAGCATATACAATCGTAAACACATCCTACAATGTTTTAAAATCTGTTAACACATTTACTTTCTCATTCTGAACACACATTTTTTAACCTAATTTAGTATTCATGATTTTCCTTTCTTTTCCTTTAAAGAGCTCCCCCTAAATTTCAATAGCTTTGTACAACATTATGCCTGAACCCACGGCTGGCAATGGAGATTATAGTCAATGAAATCTTGCCTGCTGCAGCCTTCAAGGTAAAAGAGAATCTGCTTCTGAGATATCAGATAGAGAAACACCAAGGCACATTCAGGGACTGAAAATGAAGGCAGGCAAAGCTGTAGGTCACCAAATTAGTGGTAATCAGTAGGACCTCCCAAACAGATAATCTGTTGACTGGACCTGCACTGTGCGTCTCATTTCTCTGTCTCACCAATTGGGCTGAGAGATGAGGTTTGCTATCACTCCATCTTGTGAAAG